>NW_024609880.1:89953436-92353436 GCF_016920785.2 Ixodes scapularis
AGTCCTGCTCCCCGGTGGTAGCGACACGAAGCCACCTCCTCGCCTCCCTTGTAGAATGGAGGGAAGTAGGGCGCACGTGTGTTGCGCGTCTCAGCCACTGGGGAGCAGGACCGCGGGCGCTGTGATGCGCTCCGATAAGAAACCGAAATTTAGAAACGTGTCCAAATGGAACGCTTTTACAGAACGCCGTAAAATGCTTCTCCGGCGTTACATCCTTCCAAAAATAGTTGATTTTGTGGTTTTTGATGGTGCTCTACAAGTGTCTAATAAAAACTATATGTCTATCTTCACTAATTAAAAAGTTAATTAACGAAGTTTAGTTAATTAGGCGACTTATCGCAAAGATTAGCCACCCGCATAATGTCCGCCTGGCCGTATAATCCACCTCCACAAAGCGCATTAGTGTGAAGCTTTTACGGTCTTTTTTTAAGCAAATGTGTAAGAATAAAAAAACACCCTATATATATATATATATATATATATATATCGGGCATGGTGGCGGGAGGCCGAAGGCGTGGGTATAAAACTGAGAAGACAAAAACCCTTAGTGAAAAACAGCAACAACGGACGATTTAATCTTCGACGTTTCGGCCGTCCGGCCTTCGTCAGGAAGACGAAGTTAATTAACGAAGGCCGGACTCCGGCCGAAACGTCGAAGATTAAATCGTCCGTTGTTGCTGTTTTTCACTAAGGGCTTTTTTCTTCTCAGTTTTATATATATATATATATATATATATATATATATATATATATATATTGGAAATAGGAAGATGAATTTAATTGTTAAAAGATTGATTTTGGTTTGCAATAAAAAGAAGTGTTCTTGGAAACTTAGTTCTCTCATGTTTCACATTCAGTGACATACATGCAAGTATGTATGCATGCTCTACTTTCAGTTCCAAAAAGTCTAAAAGCGCCTGACAAAAATCGAGACAGTGGAGGCAGTGTCGGAAGGAGTGGCATCCATCATCAGTCTTACCACCAGGAAGCTGGACGTGACAGCTGCAAGCTCATCAAGCGTAAGCTCCAAGTACTGAATTTAATTTCTGATTGCCTTCCCTATTGGGAAGAAGCCCCCGACATTAAAAAACAACTTCAGTGTATTTTGTTTTTGTTTTCGTTTTGCGTTTTTATACTTGCAACTCATTCACTTTGCCAATTTCGTTTTTCTAGCCTGGCTCAGCTGGCAAGGTGAACAGTCAGTCTGCAGCTGTACCATTGTTGACGGCCAGACTGCCAATTAATATTTATTATTCTTCCCTCCTATTGTGATATGTTTTCACTGTACGGTCATGAGAGGGGCTTGAATGGTAGCTCCTACTTTCTACACGTACGTTGGCCCTAGAAAGCATTGTGTAAGTGATGGGGTGTCCTCAATCATGAGTGTCAGCAAAGGGGCGTAATGGAAGGGCTGAGGGGCACTTCGGGGGTGTAGCTTTCAGCCCTTCAACTTTGAAAAAAAATATTAGGTTTGCCCCGTCCCCTCTTTCTCCCTTTTGCTGGAAAAAGTTCTGGAGGTGCCCATGACAGCAATCTAGGTCAGCGATTCTGAAATGAGGTCCCGCGGAATCCGTCCGCGAAGGCATTTTAGGAGTCCGCAAAAGCTCTAGCGGGGAATGATTATTTTACCTTTTTCGTTGTGATTTGGAGCGCTTTGAGTCGAGCCCAGTCCAGCCATTACTCATAGAAAATATCTTTTCACTCTTTCTCCTATTTTACTCCCGGTAAGCAAGTTACCAGTCCCCCCGGACCACCCTCCCCCCCCCCCCCCACCCCTCCTTTTTTACGCTGCCTGGGGTCCCTTATCACTTTCGCCGGTTCTAAAAGGGTCCGCAGCAGACCGAGTAGCCACTGATCTAGGCAGTGGCGAGGACGGTGCACCGGACTGCTTTGACAGTACTGGCTCAGTGGTTCGTACCACAATGATTTAATGCTGCTAGGAAAAATTACAAAACAAAATTACCGTATTTCTCGGACTAGGGAAACTAGAAAAGATCACCATTGAGCATGCACCGTTTTTTGGTTTGATATGCTGCAGACATTTCAACATAGTTTTGGAAATATATTGAGAACAGGTACTACTCCTTTTTCTTTGCGGTATTATCGCATAGCCCTTATAACGAGTGCAGAAACCGTATAATTGAATAAAACAGGGTGTCGAACCGGAACCGAACCGAAAACCGGAACCGAACCGGTATGTTTTCCGGAACTGAACCCGAATTCGAACCGTTATATTGTTATCGCGATGAACCCGAACCGGAACTGAACCGGAAAAAAAAATAACGGTTACCGGCTCATGTCAAAACGGTTCGGCCACGCGCTGTTGACAATGAGTGTGCTATCAAGGCCATTTGTTTTTTAAGTGCCGTCAACTGACACACACCTCGCTTACATATTTTTCTTCTCCACCCAGTCTTAGGAATATAAACGCTGCATCCATGAATCTTGACAAACGCTGCATCCATGAATCTTGACAGGAACCAGTATTGCGCTGGTCGCGAATTGCACGGAAAAAAAAAATTGGAAGGCTGTGCAAAAAAAAAAAAAAAATATCGCGTCACGGGATTTTATTTTCCTACAATCTCGTAAATCCTAAATGCTGCTGTGTGCTCATTTCATAACACGTTTCTAGAACGCGCGAGTTCTTGAAGCTTGCTTCCATCGGAATGAGAAAAGAAAAGGCTGTGGAGTTTGATAATAATGCATCCGGTTTCGTATAGGCACTTAGAAGCTAACATATTTGTGAGACAGCGAACTCTTCTATTTTAATATTTATCCTATTGCGTCCTTCTGGCGTTGCGTTCGGTGAAGTGTTTTTCATATTCCGTATCTTGTTTAATGAAAACTTCTTTAAGGGTCTAAGTTGAGTTACCGAAGGCTAGTTCAAATAAAGAAAGCTGTATTTTCTCCCCACTGTTTCTTCAATTGCTTACACGCCGAGGTGGCGGGATAGTTAGCGAGTTCTACTTGTAAGTGGGTTTGTAAGGAGGTCGCGGATTTTACAGCTACAGCGTCGGACCCAATTAGATGAAGTCCGAATGCGTAAACGTCGGTGAGGTAACCTTTGAGTGCACATAAAGAAACCATTCCTGGTAGAAATCCCTGAGCCTTACACTGCGATGTATCTTGTTTCGTATGTGCTGATTTCAGATGTTTTATTTGTAATTTATTTTGATGTTGCAATTTGTCATTTATAATTTCCGAACCGGTTCGCTAACCGGTTCAGCGCCCCGAACCGGTTCGCGGATTGAATTAATCGAACCGGAACTGAACCGGAACAAAATAACTTTACCTGAACCGTAACCGAACCCGTATTTTTTTCGGTTCGACACACTGGAATAAAAAGCAATGCCTGAGCACTAAAATTGGCTTAGACATCAGTTTCACGAGTGCCCAGTGTCTGCACTATGCACTTAAGCTTCTGTCTGGGTACCTAAGCAGAAAGGGTCATGTTTGTTTCGTTTTTCAGACAAGCTGGTAGTGGCAGCCCTTCAGATCACCTCCACTAACGTCGAAAAGCCAGCAGCTTTCAAGCTAATATTTGTCAATGAAGACGTAAGTACAGACCTTTCCATGAAAAACAAATAGGAGGTTATGTAAAAGGGTGTTCAACTTTGTTTATGTGGCGGAATATCACTGCTTTCTAGTACTGAATATAAAATCGCATGAAGACTATCTCTGCTTTTTTTTTTCCCCGAGGAGTGCGAAAACTCAACCAAACGAATGTGATGACAACTAAACGTAAACTTTTTCACTCATGGTGGCATAAATAGTAGACTTTGTTTTGAAGCTGCAATTTATATGCTCCAGGCATGAACACGTTTCTTGGGAACAGATGAAAGATAAAACCTGTCTTTACATTTATTGCTGTGGAGCTTGCAAGCAGTCTTTAATAAAGCATGGCCATGGGCTCAGAGAACTTTGTGCAATATGTACCTTATTGTGCTTTAATATGCTAAAATGAAATGAAACCTTGTTGATGTGTAAAATGGTCATTCTGAAACCCCAAAACAAAGTTTTAATACCTTTTTTCTAGTTTCGCATTTTATTATCCCTTTTCAACCAAGCGAAAACTGCTTAGAAATTAGTGTGTCTCGTGCCTGATATGTGTTACTGTTCGTTACTACAGTGCAAGCAAACAGACCCTCACTCATCTCTATGTTTTGTGTCGCAAATCACTCCACTGTGCTTTAACCAAGTTTTGCGTATTAACGTGGCTAGGTGCGTGCCCTAACTGGCAAGCATGCATCTTGCCAGGGTTCTGCGAGACAGCGCATCAGGCGGCAATAATGTCAGCTGCTGGTTGCAAGTAATGCTTAAATAACAGTAATGGACAAAATAACACTATACTTTCCTCTGTTCTTTATTTGGCACAGTTTATTTTTGCCTGCTCATGTTGTTAACCTAAACAAGAAATTCTTGCCATTTCTTTTTGCAGCACGACTTCCAGATAAAACTAATAGCTGTGCTGTTAATATTGATATCCCAGCTCAGTTGTACAGCAAGGGATAAAGTACCAAACGACTCTAAGGCAACCATGTCGTCCCCGAAAGTATGTATAAGCATAAACAATGCATAGGCAGAGCAATGAAGAGAAAGATGACCGCTCGTCATCATTCGTCATGTGCTCTCCACAAATGGCTATGGACTTCTTTCTCTTCAGTGGTCTGCTGCCGCACATTTCATGCTTATACCTATAGCCTACTGTAACCCGAGAACGCAGGAGAAGCCACTCCCTCATAACATTTTACTTCTCATGATTGACGGTTTCTACTGCTTCTTTCCAGCATCCCTTCTGCTAAAGTAGAAATAGTTTAGGGCGGAGCTTCTTCCCCTTGCTCAACCTTAACCTTCAATATACAATACTCTCGGGGACAAGATAATTGCCTTGTATTTTTCTGCAGTCAGAAATGCTGTGCAGGGAGTAGCTGAGCATATTTTCGGCAGATGCATTTGTCGCGCATTCCGCCATCGCACGTTACGATGTGTCTGTCACGAGTCGCGTCAACCAGAGCACTTTCAAGCTGCGCGGATGCGACGACGGCAGACAGAACACCAGCGGAGCGGACAAAACAGAGGAAGTTATTAACAGCACAGATTAATTCCCAATAAATCACAATTTGAATCATTGATTACTTCACAAAACGTGAGTCCATGTGTACGCGACGCGGGATAATGTAAACATACCACGATCACACAGACTTCTGTGATGGCTTAACGCCCTTTTTCCAAGCCGCCGAGAGCGGGTAGATTTTACAGGCGGGCGAGCGCCATCTCTGTAGAAGTTCGTACACCACCACCGGCTCTCACACTGTTAAAGCTCCGGGCACACTCGCTCGCACAGCCTTCAGAAGCAAATGTTACCACACCAGACAGTGGGCGTTGGTGGCCGAGAGTTGTGTCAGACAATGTGCTTGCTCGCCTCCAGCAATGTATGAACCCCGCCAGTGAAAACCTTTATAACCAAAGTCGACTTCGATACCCAGTAGGTTTCAAAGTCGGTTTAAAATTTGAAAAGCAATGCCATAGCTGACTTTGAAACCTGGGAGGTTCCGAAGTGATCTTCGGCGTTAGTTTCCGAAAGGATACGTCATCTGTTTGTTGAGAACGAGAGCTATAATCATTTCATGCTTAAAATCAAACTCATCAGTGCAGCATTTTGTTGTTCCCCTAATATATCAATTCTGCTTTTATATGAAGGAGGGAACCATCCCGACGACACCCTGCGTTGTCTTCTCAGGACACAATGTTGAGCAGCGAAAAGTATGAACCGACACGTTGATACCGCTCGGCTTTTCCAAGTGAAAGAAGCGGAGGACGGCTTGACAGGGGTCATGGTATCCCACTGACTTTTTGGCATTGCCTATGGCCAGAAGACGTAATTTACAAGCTGTTTTCTTGAGAGGCTTTTCGTTAATCTCCCCTACTAGAGGCTACGACCAGTTGCAATCAAGGCGATTAATGCAATAAAAAAACTCCTGTAGCCTGATTGCTGATTACATAGTGCGATCGCCGAAGTCAAGGTGATTAATGCAATCAAAGAAACTCCTTCCGTGATCGTTTTGAGTTTAGAAACCACTAAAGTTGTTTTGCTTGTTTTCCTTGAGATGGCGGCTGCACGTTATGTGGCTCATATGTCTAAGCGTGTTTCAATTCATGACCATATTTATTTATTCATGTTCATCACATTTATCTAGTAATACTTATTTTCCCTTGTCAGCAAACTATTAGGCACCTGTTTGGAGTAGCTACATTTTTTTTTTCGTTTTCATCATAACAGTTTTGTGTCACACCATATCTGGAATTCAGCACCATTACTTCGAAATGTCAAATTATTCTTATGTTGAGGTACTTCCCTAATAATAGAGATGACTCGCATTAAAGTTTGTGTTGTATTATCGATCCTGTTCATACTTTGAATATTAATTCAGTCAAAAGACACCACCAGTGTTCAACATTAACGTGTAAGTTAAATGCTTTCATTGTTAGTTTTGTTCATAGCCTGCTCATGTTTTATACGGCAGTACAATGCTATATATAAACGTCCCTGCTTGAGTAATGCGGATTCTTGGGCGAGTTGGTACTGAAACTTGGAGAACATAATAGCGCTTCACGACAGGGACGAAGGGTAGGAACGAGACAACACAATGCGCTAACTTCAACTGGTTTAATCGTCAGAAAATCATACGTATAAATACTCTGCATCATCGCGCCATTCAACCAATCCCAAGCCACGCCACTGATTGCAAGAACTGTGTCTCTTTGTCGGCCAAATCGATCGACGCCACGCTGACACATCGATCCCTGTAGTTTCTTATCAGGTCCGCCTCTATAATTTCCCTTACCGTCTTATCTCTATGTTTTCTAATGACAGTGCACAATTTAAATTCAGGTTTGCACCCACAGTCATGGCAGTGCATCGACAAATGACGAAATGGACAGCGTGACGGTCATTTGTCGATGCACTGCCATGACTGTAGGTGCAAACCTGAATTTAATTTGTGCACTGTCATTAGAAAACATAGAGATAAGACGGTAAAGGAAATTATAGAGGCGGACCTGATAAGGAACTACGGGGATCGATGTGTCAGCGTGGCGTCGATCGATTTGGCCGACAAAGAGACACAGTTCTTGCGATCAGTGGCGTGGCTTGGGATTGGTTGAATGGCGCGATGATGCAGAGTGTTTATACCTATGATTTTCTGACGATTAAACCAGTTGAAGTTAGCGCATTGTGTTGTCTCGTTCCTACCCTTCGTCCCTGTCGTGAAGCGCTATTATGTTCTCCAAGTCCCTGCTTGGCAATACATTTAAAACTTGTTTTAAAATTAGTTCTTTAATTTTAAGGCTTTCTTTTTTGAGAAGGAAACGTCCCATATAAAATTGTAGGACACATCTGGAAAATAAAGATATAGCAAGTAGCCAATTGTTGCCTTTACACTCTTGTTTTAGTTAGTACCTCTATATGAGATGGTTCTGAACTATGCTTGAATTTACACTAACATGTTGTGGTGTTTTGAAGTTTGAGAAGAGAGCAGTTAAAGTTTCGGTAACGTTTGTCACAACAACATTTGGAGGGTCCACGGAAGAAAGAAATGAGATCCCAATTTTAAATGATTTCATTGAGGTGTATAGTCTGTCGCAATACAGGAACTGCAGTAGAAGCCCCGTCCCAGCACAAGGTTTTTAGTCTATATAGAGTGAGCGTGCGCGTGCACCTAATAAGCAGTACGGAAGGTAACGAGTGGAGGCGCAGCTTTTACTGCTGTTCTTGTTTTGCAAGAGGCTATAGCTCTCCTCAGAGTATATCGCATTCTCAAAATCTCAGATATGCTTTCTTTTTTTAACAAAAGCCAGGCATTGTTTGGTACATGCATAACATTGTGGCGTTCTTGAAAAATGCGGGAATTCTGAAGGTGTTGCCGAAGGCTTGCCAGGGTGACAGTGCAGCCGAAGGCGAAGAGTGCGAGCTAGAGCACACTCTATCGCAAGCGCTTGTTCTGTGAAAGCACTTCGCAAAGTCGCTATCACGTGCCTGTAGCCTTCGCTGCCCTGCAGTGGTAATGGTAGACAGTTCTGGCTGACACAAGAAATCGTTCCGTCACTGCCATACTCTGTTTCCCTTCAAGTACAAGTGAAACCTAAATGCCAAATACGAGCATCTTGTCATAAAACACACTTGCACTGCACTAGTGCACATGCCTAGCAACATTCTAAGCGCAGAGTTTGCTCTTAAAGCCTCTGCATCTTGCGTCCTGCTCCAGCTCCTGGTACTGAAGCAAGGTTTTGGGCGAAGATCTTTCACGAGGAGAAACTCCAAATGCACCGCAGTGCTTCGACCGCTACTTGGCGCACTTAGTTGCTGCACTTTAGATAAAACAGAGGCATTGAGCTGTGCAAACTTCATTTATCGTCAGTTCAAAAGTGCTGTGTTGCAGTAATTGATTTGCTTTACATAAAAAAGGCTGCAGTATGATTAAATTCTGGGCTAGCAAGAAATTGCAACCAGAAGTGTATTGATCTTGCCATTTCACGACAAACTTAAACTCCTATTTGTATCCCGTATTTCTTTTATAATTATGTTAAGCTAATTCTTGCGCACAAACTTTCATTTTCTCTCTAACAATTCACGCCAGCTTCCACCTGAGACGAAAAGACTCACACCAACCTTAGTTTTGAGCAAAACCATACGGTTCTGACTTTACTCCCACATTACTGTCGCCTGTCATATATGATAGAAAATACAATTGCGAATATGTTTTATGAACTTGCAGAAAAAAGTATCTTAAGGAGACAGGACTAAATTAGGAGTACAAGAGTAGGTGCAAAAATGCGAATTTTCTTGTAAAGAGAGACGCTTTTCATCTGACAATACAAATTAGTGGAGTGCTACAAAAAATCCAATGACGGCACTCATTATTGTAACACCACAGTGCTGAGAATCATGGTATTGCGCTTATAATGAAATTACTTGAAACAGTTGCACTCCTTATTGAAACAAAGTGCGACATTGCACTTATGCCATGAAATATTCGTGAGGCGAGTTAAATAGGGCAGCTGACAGCACAGTTGCTTTTGAACATGTGTTCCACTTTGTCTAGGCGGACATAAGCTATCGGCAGTGGCACCGACGGGAACCTCCTCTCGTTTGCCCAGATGGGCACTTTCAGCTTAGAGCTGGGTCTCGCAGGCACCGACAGGAACCTCCTCTCAAGCGGCGTTCCAGTTTTGCGCAGTGCCTCTGCAGCAGACAATTTGAATTCCAGCAGCGATGTCTCGCAGTTTCTTCGTGTCCACCACAGAAGCCAAGCACTCACCGGTCAAATTCATCATATGAAGAAAAAAAAAATTTTTCATGTTTAAAAAAATGTGATGATACCACTTTTCTGAATGAATTTTGGATCAATAACCCAGCATCAAGTCTAGGGGGCCGCTCCGCCCATGTGCATATAATGAACGAGCACAACGTTTGGACAGACACGGTTTTTTGCATTTTGACTTTTGCAAAGTAACGCTTGACTTCACCTGCATCTTTAATGTGGCAAATGTGGACTGTATGGTGGCTGTCATATTGTCACGCCACGTTGATGCTGATAATCTTGTTCCGGACATCTGGCACACCCTTTCTCCACATGCTCTTCTGTCTCTCAACGCGTTTTCTTATGGAAGCGTGCAGCTAGGCGGTCGTTTTGCCGCACGGTGCCGAAACAGTGGATTCCCCCATTCTCTAGAAATACTTGCAGATGAACAGAAGTAAACCAGCTGTCAAAGTATAGCTGGTGGCGAACGTGCTTTGGGGCAGTGAGGGCCAGACCCACGACCGCGTCGCTGCTGGCATTCATCAGTTCAGGTTCACCTCAGAGCTGTTTGATGTCCACGTCATCGCTGGGGCTACAAGGTGACAAAACCTCGCAGCCACAGCGATGTGGCTTCTTGGAGTTGTAGTGTTTCACCAGGCTACGTTTCTTGAAGGGCATATGACGTGTTCTACAAAGCACTTCCTTTCTTCTCTTGACACTCGGCTTAACTGCTGACGTAAAACTCAAGAAGCAGTATCATGTTTTGCCACTTATCATTCCAAGCTTCATCCGGAGGTACGAAATTGTCGTTATTGTTGAAGTGGAGAAACCGCGTTAATTCCCCCCAATGGTTCAGGTTCATCACTTGTGAACTTTTGTCGTGTCCAATGCTAGAGCTCTAATAGTGACAGGTGCTTGAGAGCTGAATAATTGACATATACAGACACATGCCAAGGGATTCTTTCAAGTTCATCTACATTTGTTGAGAAAGGCTTTTCAGGGTGGAGGAGGAGGAAAAGAAATAACTTTACAGCCAAAAAGAAACTTATTCTAGGTCGGCTCTATTGCCGCGAGTCTTTCCCGCTCCACCAGATGTCACTGGTTTTGAGTCGACAAGACAAGCAGCGTAGCTTCCCAGGTCTCGCGCGAAGGATCAGGGATGGGAGCCAGTGAGGGGTTAGTTGGCAGGCCCACGTAGCGTGGGAGAGCGTCAGAAAACTCTCCGTAGTGCGGTCACCTATCCGGTTGTCTGTCCAGGTAATATATATGTATATTATTTAGGTGTGTGCCTGTGCCCGTCTCTATCTGACAGCAGGCTGCGGCGTCATGTCGAAAAGGGACCGGTCGGGCGGGGGAACAACTGCCTCCGGCCAAGGAGGTGGGCGAGGATTTCGGAGTACTGGTTCGGGACCGGCTGTGATCCGTCTTTACGTGACGGCGCTCAAGCGATGCAGGCTCGGGCTACTGCGTGTGCTTGCCCGTTTCCGTCGATAGACTCGTGACCAGGGGTCAAGAATAGTTCCACCTTGGGGCTCTTCCTTAGGATGCAAAAAGCTTGCGGGGGGACTCTTTCTTCGCAAAACCGCCGAATGGCCGCTTGCAAGTCTGAATGGATGGTCACGTGGTCCAACTTCGTGGGGAGACGATTGCCAGGGCGATCCCAACCTCCTCCGCCACTACCGGATTGATGGTGCGGACCGAGGCCGCGACGTCTGTGTCGAAGTCGCTGTCGATCACACACCGCCGCAGCGGCTTCACTCTTAGAAAACAAGGTATCCATAGTCCTCCCTAAGGTATAGGAACGATCTTGTAACCTATGTTCCTTTAGAAAGGGAGAACTTTCATCCCTGAAGCAGGGGAGCAAATAATTCCTCCGTCGCCAGCATCTCATTATGGCGGCCCTGAATCGAGCAAATCGAGCTTAGTGAGGCTTAAAAAGGACACAACGTCTCTTGTACGGGACGAGAGGAGCAGCAAATAAAAGCGTAACGCGAGCTTCGCGGGAACTGTGTTTATTTCCGAAGCTAGATCCCCCCCCCCCCCCTTGCAGGTACAGCACCTTGCATTTCGAAAGCGGTTACTCAGTCTTCTCGTCGTCAACGCTCCGACGTTAAACGGAGACAACCGACACCCAGTTACTTGGCGCACTTTACGTCTTACTTTTGCTGTTCCTCGAGCCACAATTCCTTGGTCAACCGCACATCACGGAGGAACGGCGAACCAATCCGCGAAACCAAAAGCCGCTCTCAAAAGAACAAACTCGAAGCCGTTGTTTATCGTAATGGTAAGGGGGGTTTATAGCCTCACTTTCTTTTCAGTGCGGAGTGAATATAGTTTTCACATTTAAATATTCTAAGCTTAAATGGTAAAACAAAGTGGCTAAGTGGCTGAGCTACCGCCCGATTCAAAGGGCTCAGCCGGATTCATCCATCATCCATCCATCCATTGCAAGTAGCTAGGCTAGGTGGTGCTAGGTACCGCCCAACCCTTAGCGAAAAGGAATACGTTTGAAATTTACCACACTCGAATTTGAGTGTATTTGAAATACAGTTCATAATTGTAAGTACACGAAAAATAGACCGAAAATATAAACTTCTTTTTTTTTACTTAGTACTAAAATATACTTCTAAAAATCATTTTAAAATACCTTTACTTAAACTACATTTGAAGTTCCCTTCATGCGTTCTGAAATATGTAAATACTAAATTAATAGAAACAAAATACCTTTCACATATATTTCTTGAAATAATTATTTAATTCATGCAAAATATACTCCAACCCTAAAAAAATGGAGCAATCAAAAATACGTGCAGAATACTCTTAAAATACCTGAAAATCGTAAGTACTGTTGTGTTATACTCTAAGTACCTTTTGACTGCAGTACTTTGGTAATTTGACTTAAACTACCAAAATATTGAAAAGCTTCCCTTCTAGAAGTTCACTTCAAGCAGATATGGAGTACACTGAAGCGCCTAAATTCAACATTTGATTAGTTTGTCAACTGAATTGCGCAGCATCGCACTGATAAATCAGCTCAGTTTATGTTATTGTTTCCTTTTTTCTATCAAGAACACACCTGATCAGTTCCTTGCGCACCAATCACAAACGGGGTTCGGGAACTACAACCACAACATTTGCTGATTCTGGAAAGCTTCAGCAGGTGCTGTGAACAGGTACGTTTGGCGTGGTTTTGTTAGCTAAATGTTAGTTGGCTGAACGTGTATACTCACCATTGTACGTGATGTGAATAGTGACTTTAATATAGTGACATTAACTACCATATTAAATAGTCTACTACTAAAAAGGAAATGCAAAATAACTACTGTAAAATACTTATTTTTCGCGGGCTCAATATTTCGCGATTTAGGTCAAAGTTGGAGTTTTGGAATAATTCGCGAATTCCAATTTTCGCGACGCGCAGGGATTGCAATATAGATTTTAATGTCTTTACATTTTGCCGGATTTGTTCACGGGACCTATTTTTCGGAATTGTAGGCGATTCGCGAACTTTGCGAGAATTAGGTCCTCACAAAAATAAAGTCGTTTATAGTATTTTAAAGTGAAGAAACCGCCTTGATTCGCTTCATCCTGAGTGGTGCTACGCAGAGAAGCAATAACATGCATTTTATGAACCGTTTGTGGGGATATTGTTTTAGGGACTGCGCCGAATTGTTATTAGTTCTACCAATGCTTTTTAGTCAGAGATATCGTCCACGAACTACGAAACACTGTTTCCCCTTTGACAGACTCCCGAGGAGAAGATCGAATACTTGGAACCTTAATAAGCGCAGAGGTGGTCACTGAAAAAATGATTACCTTCATTATGTAGGCTATATAAGGCTCTAAAGCAGTCAACGGGACTGTGAATGAGCTGTTCAGTGCGTCATGGCGTTTGTGTTTGTGTTCGTTTCTAATGTAGCTTTGTGAGATGTATTTAGTAGTGCCTTCAAATACCACAGGGACACCATTTGCTGACAAAATCGAAAATAGAAAAAAATTGTGTAACCGGTTTTTAATGCACAAATGGCATCTTGAGTGTGAAGGGATAATATTTTTTGTATATCTAAAATATTTTTTATTCATATTTATAATATATTTTGAATACCTTACGCGCGTATTTCGAGTGCGGCCAAAATAATACAGAATAAATACAAAATGAATATTCGTATTCAATATATTTCAACTTCGTTTGAAGTACCGTCTCTTTTTGCTACGGGAATTTATGTTCTACAAAAATATTGTTATTTCCTCAGGCCACCATTGCGATTCGGGAGCCTCTAATATACACACATATAGACACATTACACATGCTACAAGCATCAGGTGAACATACATTGAGCACATATACATACATGCCACATAGAAACATCAACACAACGGCACATTAACCCGCACACTACACCCGAGCTTTCCGTTTCCGTCTTTATACTGGTCGTTTTAAATGTACGGCATTTCTCGGTGACTGCCTACACTGTAAAAAATTTCCGTAATTTTACAAACACTTTGTCGTAATTCTGACGGCCAGTGTGTCCATTTCTTAGTTAACGGACATAAAACCCGTTTTTCGTTAGGTTGAATAAAATAGTACAGTTGTGTGCCAAAGAGTACCATAGTAGAGGATAAAAGCGTTAGAAGTGCTGTTATCGTTTAATCCTGCTAAGAGCAATTCCTTATAGTAAAGAGGCCAAAGACTAAACCAAGAAACCCACAGTATCCTGCAAAAGAAACAAATAAAAGTGGGGGGAAACACAAAATAGAAAGCAAGTAAAAGTCTGCAATTCACGTTAAAGCGCATAGGCACTGCTCTACCTCAGTGGGAATGAAAGTAGCGAGTTTCCTGTCTACAGATGTTTTCGAGCTTGTGATGATTGTTAGGGGGTTCTGGGTGAGTGCAAATAAAGGGATTGCCAGAACAGTGAAGACAACACCAAGGAAGGCTGTTGCTCTATAGTATGAAACGGTTGAAAGGCACCAGCACAATTCTTGCAAACAACCTCCTTCAGTGCTGTCTCGTGAACTTGCAGTTCCACTACGCTGTTTAGGAGGCATGATGACACAACCCGCTGGAGGGCCACACTTGAGATCAACTCTGGTCGTCCAGTGAAGGGCCAGAATTCTAGTCAATGTCAAAGCAGTGAGTGATCCGGAGTGAGCTTGGCTGCCGAAGAATAGTGTATAGTTACCCTTCGATGAACACTTTCAACTGATCTTACAAGATCAACCTCATAGAAGTCTCATATGGAGCTGCGATACTAGGTGTAGCAGGACCAGGGCTGTGAAAGGCATGGGCGTACCAACGGGGGGGTCGGGGGGGCACTTGTCCCCCAGTTCTCAGAGTGGGGGTGCAAGTCATGTGTTTCGCCCCCCCCCCCCCCCCCCTAAATTAGCCGCCACTGGGCAGGGCAAACACTGGCTGGCAGTGCCCAAGGGATACCAAGGGCAGAGCTCCTCGGCCCCGAGGGGGGGGGGGGGAGGAGGGGAGGGGAAGGGGGTTTAGTTTGAACCCCCCCCCCTCAAAACCAAGTTGGTACGCCACTGGTGAAAGGCACCTAAGTTTGTTATGGCCTGGTCTACTGGACACGCTATGTACAAAACCCAGTGTTCCGCACGTTTTGAACAAAACTGTCGTCAGGCTGTGCGAAGAAGCATAGCTGGCTGTTTCTAGTAGACCTTGTCGATGTTGTTCTGCAAACCCTGGTGGTTTCTGGGGCCGCCTGATAAGCGGCACCAGTACCAGGTCGTCCGTAACAGCAGTGGAGTTGATTGCAGGGATCACGATTAATAAACATGTTGAGAACAAGTGGACTGAGCACACTGTACCGTCGAACTGTCAAGTATTTGGGGCCACTGGAAATGGTTCCATGGTATACACTGCACTCCGAGCGACCCAACTTGAAGACGTCTAGTATGCAGACATTTAATTAAATCGTGTTATTGAGCACCAGTGGCTCGCTGGGCAGATCATAGGACTAAGCTTTCATGATGCCAGGTAGCATGCACAGTATAGCAGCCCCTCATGCTTGTGAGAGGTTCCAGCTTTAGGTCGTGGCGTCGCCAAAAGGGTAATAGAAAAGGTACCACGACCAGCACACCCCTACAGTTCTTAGCACAATCCTTTCTGTAAGCAGTGTACTCCACTGTAGCGATTGACAAGGTGACTGCCATAAACCGAATCCTGCATCCAGGCTTTACATGCCGCTAAAACTGTTGAGGGATGCGTCTCATGGAGTGAGTGAAGGTGCAGCAGCTTATTCGGGACCAAGTGCCCTGTTTGAGAACCACTGCGAGTTGAAGCAACGCAAACCAGGGAGTACAGGGTTGGGGTTCGTCTGGGCGGGCCGGGGAAGTGGAACACGGGGGGCAGCGTCGCTGGTTGCCCGGGCAGGCCAGAGTACGGTGTCCGTACTCGACACAGCTGTTGGAATGATGGGCTCGAGGTTTGTGGGGACGGCAGCGA
The DNA here is from genome assembly GCF_016920785.2 of Ixodes scapularis. Taxonomy (NCBI): domain Eukaryota; kingdom Metazoa; phylum Arthropoda; class Arachnida; order Ixodida; family Ixodidae; genus Ixodes; species Ixodes scapularis. Next base: position 89,969,193 of record NW_024609880.1, read on the forward strand.
AATTCAAGGCGGCGGTAGTACACTGTGTAAGGGACATGGGTTCTGATGAAGGTGATGATGGCTGAACCTGCTGTGCCTACTCGCCTTGCGTGAAAGATGTCAGCTTGATAAGACTCCAGATCATTGATGATCTCGTCGGGGGTGGCCTCCGAGGCAATTCCACGTATAACACCTCGTCAGGAGTCGTTTGGAGCGGCTAGGTAGAAGTGGACGGGAGGGAAGTGTTTTGTAAGGTGATATTGGTGATGCGAAGTAGCCAGTTGACGATCGCTTCGTGATGGGTGCGGAGGACGGTTATTTTGCCGGAGGTGAAGCGACACGTCGGTACATGTATGAGCAGGGAGCTATACGGCTTGCAAGAACGCCGGCAAACTGTCAAGAGGCTGCGCAGCTGCGCCAGCAGGACGGACTGGGAGATGCACTATAACTACGTGAAGTTCAGGGTCAAAGTCGGCCGGAAGACGAGATTTGCGGGGCTTTCCAAGGGTGATCCATTTCCCACCTTGGTCGTCTCGCTCTAGAGAGATTTTCATGTCCTGGCTCAAGATGGACGCAGAGATATTGGTGAGCTGCGAAGCGGCGATGTCGGCTGTAGCCATATTCGAAGCAGAAACGGGCGTGCCGCTCGCCAGAACGAGACTCGAGCGAACCGATCTCTCGGCAGACGTGCTGCGGGGGGCCGACGCAGCGCGGCGATGTCTATACCAGGATCACGTACAGTCACGTACAGTTCTCTGGGGTTTGCGGAGCCCGGAGAAGACGTCCGCTCTCGTCGGAGGTTTGCAGCAGTCTCCGGACACTGAAGGTAAGGGCGCTCACATCGAAGAGTTCACTATTGAAGGGGGGCTACTGAGGTTTTAAGAGCCACTGATCGTAGCAATCGCATTCCAAAGAGACCGCGTTGTCGTGGATTGTTTTTCACCGGCTACGTCATGTAGAGCTGAGGCCAGGGCTGGGGGATCCATCGCCGGGAACGGAGGAACCAAGCAACGACGTGAGGCTTGCGGAGTCGGTTCGTGGGTGCCGACGACATTCGAGCAACGCTTTCAAGACTGGATATTCTTTCCGGCGAGGACACAATACTTAGACAGCATGCTTGGGGCTAATGAGGATCGCAGGAGGTGGATAACAGGACAACCAATGCACAGGAAATAGGTCGAGCACGGTACATGGCACAATAGTGGTCGCCGCCATGTTAAATTGAAATGAAACCAAGCTCCAGTTTAGAACAGAATGCGCTTGGACATGCTTTATTACAAATAATTTTATAAATCTTAAAACAATTTTTTGTATCTTAAAGTTTTATTTTAAGTCGAATAAGACAAACAAATTCACGTTGCGTCAAATAAACTTGGTCGGAACTCGGAACCAACGAGCATCGCCGCATCGCCATCGCCATCGTAACAAAACGCAAAAACATTCAAAAACGAAGCGAGTTTGAAAACTTTCGCAACTTTCGGGCGCTTTCAGACTTTAGGGACAAACATCGAAGAACGTTCTTGGAAAAAGGAAGTGTCCTAGGTGCCGGCGTGCCCATAAAACCAGCTGTGAATATGAGTCTAATTGGTGAGTGCTCGCTCACTCGTTTTACTTTTTGAGTCCTTTCTGTTCGGCGCGTTTATGACGTGATTCTTTCGTGTGCAGTCGGCGTGAAAGCGAACGTGTGCGGTTCCTTGTCGCACGGGTGCTTTCCGCATTGAATGACCCTCGAGCTTTTGCCAAGGAAGCCACGGAACCGATCTGTCACTGCACGGGCACTCAGATTGCGGGAACGCAACCAAAGGCAAAAGTCCCACCGGAGGTAAGGGGGGCCAAGCGAGGCACTTGGTGAGTGTATCAGGGAGCTTGATTTCTGCAAATCGGGTGGCGGCTTGGTACCAGATAGCTAGGCGGTGTGTTTTGCGGAACCCACGACTGCTAAAGGTACCCGTTAGCGTGATGGCGCTTGTATTCGCTTCCACTGTGGGAGGTTAGATTCAAGTTCGATTTTCGTCCTCGGAAACTACTCGAAACATTGCGTGACGTGCGCCTTTAGAAGTAGGGTCTGTATTGATGATGTTGCTTGCGAAGAGTATAAACGAGTTCTCCCTCGACTGTGGCACTGACTTCTTATAAAAAATTTCTGTATGTGGTGCACTTATTTACTAACCCTCCGACTGTACTTCATTTTAAAGGTTAGGAGAAAAAACAAAAAACGCGCATTGACTAGTGTCAAAAGAAACAGAAAAAAAAAGTGTTTTCAACTACTTCCTCCTCAGCTCATAAGCAAAGGGAGAAATCACGTGGTCGTACTTCACTAGAACCCACAGTTATCCCAGCAGTCTGAGAGTCAGCAAGGGCAAAGCCTGAGAGTCAGCAAGGGCAACTCCGCTCAATTCCGAAGATCTCGGGATAATGATTGATATCGAATTAAAAAGCCCTAGTAAAACACACTACCTCGTTTGCTTCGCGAAAAATGGGATATATACTTTTAAATCTAATTTTAAAGACGAGCGGAAATTGAAACCAAAACTTCGGCTCCGCCCGGCAACATTGGCCTCGGGTTGCCAAGTGCATGGCCATCACGTGGTACGAGATGTCACGTGATCCTTGGCCCAACGACGGGCGGGCGTGCGGCAGGCTCCAGTGTCGTCTGCACCGCTCTCTTCCCCACGTTTTGGTGTCTACGGCATTCGACGACGTCTGCACAACTGCGGCAAAAGTCTGCGCACGTGGTGTCCGTAGTGTGGACGAAACTCCGAGAGACAATAATCACAATTGGTGAGACGACGACGGCGGTTGTGACGCGGAAGTCGGCGGTAACGGCGGGGCCACGGCGGGCGGCCGGACGGCTCCCAAGAAACGCGCTGCGCAGGCGCGTTACACCAATCACGTGGACACCGCTGAGCGCCGAGAGGCAACGTTGCTTACGTCATGCGCTACGCTCGCCCGGAGAAGTGAAAACAAGCAAAAGGGGGCCATGATAATGACGTTTAGCTCAATGTTGGCTCTACCCATGCCGTACCCTTGACTCCGCAGTTGGTTGCGCCTGAATTCGCCCGCTCAAGTCAGCCGATTTCGGCAACTTGGCGAGTTGCAAAGTTTGCCGGACCGTTTAAGAAACATTTAGACAGAACTGCGTCGTAACATTTGTGGGAGCCGGGGGTGAAAGACGAGGCAGAGGGCACGTGACAGGCGGCCGGCAGAGAAGACACGAGCTGGCGCGGGACATTGCGTGCTGAGCGAGGCTGGTAGCTGGACAAGGAACGTCGAAGACAGGCTGCCTAGCCTGGCCCATAACGAACCCCGGGGCGGTCCACCAGCGAGGTCTGGAACAAGACCGGTGGAAACGGCGAGCCCGGGCCATATGACCTGGGCTATGACGATCCCGGGGTGGTTCCGCAGCGAGACTCGGGCATTGATAGCCCGGGACAGCCAGCCTACGCAGCGCTGGCGTGGAAAAGGCGATCCGCAGGCCTGGACACGGACCCCGAATTTGAGCTCTGATTGACGGGCGACAACAAGGGTCGGCGGGCCCGGACTACCGGCTCTCGACGACGGGCAACCGAGAGGTACAGTAAACCCATTCGCTGTCTCTCGTTGCAGTGTGTAACTCCCTGGGTGACGGGCGGAGCGCATACCGATCGGGCGACGATTATTAGTAGAGGGATCTCCGTAAAAGAAACCCACACATTTCACGTGTGGTCTTCCTAGGCGATACTGAAGAGGACTGCATTGTTTTTTCAAAACCAGAAATGAAGCGGAGTTGCCCTTCAATAAAATGCACGCTTCACATTTTGGCATGTGGCAACAACTATAAAGTATAAACCGGATGTAAGCAATTTAGCGAGCAACAAGAAAAGTAATGGCGACCCTTTTTGCTATTGCTCAATCAGCTGCACGACGAGGCAAGTCACATGAAAGCGACGGGAGCAAGCGACCGAGGCGATGAGCAAAGCTTTCTAGAAATCCAAAAACCGAGCAATAATAAGTCTCCGTCGCTCATTGCCGTCGCTCGCTAAATCGCATACATGGGGTTCAGCTTGAATTGTATGAACGCGAGAGACACATGCAACTCACTTCCAAATGCCTTTCATTTCTGGGCTACACTGCCATTTGCGTCCAAGTGCTGCACGCGGGCCTCGTGCACTGGCACTTTGACACCACTTAAGAAACTAACACAAACATATCCAGGGGTTTTAGGTTGGGTTAGCCATCCTACAGGAAAGTTGCTGCTCAGTTAATAGACGATTTGCTATTTTCCCGAGCGCCCCGGCCCGCGCGCGAGGAATTGTGGGAGAGATTGTCCTCGCCTGGCCGCTCTGCCTTGAGATCGCGTTGCCTTCTCTTAATCCTGTTTTTCGATTCCATTACATATTTTTATCTATTCTAGTGTATTTTTTATCGCTTCTAAGGGTTTCTATTCCCTTCTGTGCACAATATTGCGTGACCTCTACACAAGTTCAGTTTCCTCTCTGAATTTAGCAGGAAAATTGATGTCACGGGACCATCAGACAATTTCAAGCTCTCTGATAAATTTAGCGGAAAAATGGATGTCACGTGACCTATGCACCAATCCAGTTTCCCCTCTAAATTTAGTGGAAAAACTGATGTCACCTGACCTATGCATCAATTTAGTTCCCCTGCTAAATTTGGAGGGAAAATTGATTTCACATGATCTGACGTCATGTGACCTACAGACAAATTCAGGTTATCTGCTAGATTTAGCGGAAAAATTGATATCACGGAACCTATACACCAATTCAGTTTCCCCACCAAATTTGGCAGAAAAATTTATATTGCGTGATCTGACGTCATGTGACAGAGACAAAGTAAGGTTCCCACTAAATTTAGCAGAGCGATTTATGTTACGTGACCTTTGCACCAATTCAGCTTTCCCACTAAATTCGGCAGAAAAATTAATGTCGCGTGATCTGACGTCATGTGGCCTATACACACATTCAGTTTAAAATAAAATGAACACAATAAAAAACTACCTTTTAAATACTTCATTTCATGCATTATAGCACTTTGAAGGTAAAAGTCACTTCCAATTTTAACTAATGTTTTTATTTTAAAGAGACAACTTTTCTCTAATTGTTTTGATTGAGCACCAGTGTCGTAAACTGCTAATAGCAACCTTGAACAGTAAAGTTTGCACATCAGAAGGGTTTCTAATTTTTAACAGTATCTTTTGTCTCTTCCAACTCTTCAGTTCTGGGGGAATAAGTCATCGCTAGACAATGCCTGATTCCACAGATGCATATCAGGTGAGCGCGTCTTAATGAAACAACTTTGCTCTCATTGTTCTAATTTAACACTAGTGTGGAAAATCTTGTTTTACTGCGGTTCTTGAGGTGAAAACGGGTATAGTATTTCAGATTAATGAAGTAATTTATAGGCACCATGTTTAAAGAGATTAAAAAGTCCTTGAATTACAAAAAAAAAAGTTAGAATGGAGACATCTTAAAAATGGTGTCTTAAGTTTTCTTTTGATCTTGTTAGTAGGAGCGTCATAATCATTCATTAAAATTTTAGCGTAGCCCTGCATGTTGCGGCACACCGAACAAAGCAGAGCGCAAGAACGGTGAAAAGGAAAACTAGCAAAAGTGATGTCATTGGCAGGGTCCGATAACCCTTGTTTACCAATCGGCTGACATGGGGATGCCAAAAATGACGTTACGACGCTTTGGACAGATTACAGGTGGAAGAGAGACTCACTGCGTGCCCTGCTGCAATTACTGCACATATTTTTGAAGAATAAATGCAGTTTACGTTGACTTTCGCCCAAATTTAGTGCGATCGCTGAATTTATAGGACAAAATGCTATGGAAGTCCACTCTTAACTCAGATTTCTTAAAAAGTGCTTCAGCTTCTTTTTAATGCTACTTTGACTTAGTTGCACTAGCCGGTTGCAGTTTACATTAAGCCCAAGAAGCTAAGCTATTAATTTGAATGTGACATACAGTAAACTCTCATTAATTCAAATTCCAGGGAGCCACGAATTTTGCATGAATTGTCAAAAGCTCGAATTATCAGTTCATCAAATATGTTGAAAGATAAATTATGATTTGCTGTATGGATGGCTGCACACACAAAACAGATATCTGATGATTTCCTCTACATAGGCCTACTACTAATAAGCAGGTATGCCACTCATGAAACATTGGTAAAATTTGTGACACAAGTTTATTCAACCCTCAAAAATGTTGTTTATCGGGGACTGTTTAGACAGCGTATGACACCTCAAAACAAAATTTTGTTCAACCAGCAAAAATGTTGTCTCTTATACAGGGTGATTCAAGGAGAGGCCTGGCTCTTTAAATCAACCGCAAAATTCGGTTTCTTAACCTATCGAGCTACGACTTCGTGCAGCTTTGCCCACAGATGGTGCATTTTTTTGTAAAATTTGCAAAGAGCGAACTTACCTGAGGAATAAGTAAAGAAAGAAAAAGGCTCAGCTCCTATGAAATCGCAGCGAAGCCACCGGTCTTCAAACAACACGGCGCCGTTTCGCACGGGAGACAAGAGATGGCGCAACGAAAGAGCATACGGCGCCGAGAGCGGGCGTCTTTTGCAGACAATCTTTTCGACTCAAAAGCGGTGCGCGTTCCGCAGGCGGTGAGAGTCGCAGAAACAAAAACAGGCGCTGTAACAACAAGGAACTGCAGTTTCTTGTCTGCTAAAGACGCCGGCTCTCGGCGTCGTGTGCTGGTTCGTTGGCGGCACCTGGCGTCGCGACCGCTTGCGCCATCTCTTGTTTCCCGTGCGAAACGGCGCCGTGTCGTTTGAAGACCGGTGGCTTCGCTGCAATACCATAGGAGCTAAGCCTTTTTCTTTCTTTACTTTTTTCTCGGGTAAGTTCGCTCTTTGCAAATTTTACAAAAAAAATGCACCATCTGTGGGCAACACTGCACAAAGCCGTAGCGTGTTAAGTTAAGAAAACGAATTTTGCGGTCGATTCAAAGAGCCTGGCCTCTCCTTGAACCACCCTGTACTTGTGTGAACGCTGTGACGTAAAGCCACGCCTCCACATCACAGCATCTACGCAAGTTGCTGTTGAAACTGCCGTGCAGCACCCCTTTTCGTCGCTCATGTGTCCTCTGCTTCAGAGACGTATATATGGGGAGAGTTTAACCATTCATTGGAATGTATACGAGGCAAATGAGGAAGCACCATTGGCCGAAGGTGGGCTGGGCATGTTCCAGAGCATTTTCAGAAATGCAAATGTGGTCAACCAGAAGCTGCGCATAATACCCTGGCGGTGGTTGCGAAAAGCAAAATTAATAAGTGCGTCGTGGTAACTCTCGGTGACTGGAAATATGGTGCACATGATGTTTTGATCACGGTCATGCAACATCATGGTGGAAGATCCATAAAGATATAGAAGATATAAAAAGCGTGCATGACCAACAGAACGATTGACATAATCCGAGCGCCGGGATTCTGCCGTGGAAGCGATCAGACTTTGTTTGAGCAAATCAGAAATCAAGTGGCACAATCGTTTCTTACATCTTCTTGCATAACCATAATCGAAACATTGTGTGCACCATAACCATGAATAGGTACTGCATTTAACCCTTACGCACTTATTAAAACTGTTTCTCACTACCATGGCTAGGAGTTTCTTTTCGGCTTCTGGTTGGCCAAGAGATCTTGTCAAGGCCTCTATCTGCGTCCTGGTGTAAGGCATCTGCATTGCCCTAACTTCGTTTGCGCTTTCTTCTCTGTTCCAAACTCCCAAACTTAATTCGAGCCACGGGTATCGATGGCGACAGTCCCTCGGTCATCGGGACAGCATTGCTCGGTTTTAGGGTACACGAATAACGACAGAAAGTGTTGAATACTGTCTGAGGACCTATGTATCTTGCACGGAATCCGGCAAGGTGAGTGCGGCTGTTTCTACATGACCCTAATCTCCGGTGGCAGTGGTTTACTTCCGTAAACTGAAAAGACTTTTCCCCAACGCCATCCTCTCTACCGTGCTCGTAACATTTTGTGAATGGAGCGCACACCGAACTTAACGCTGTACCGTCGATGAACATGGGGTACGCTCGCAAGGTGCGTGCAAGTTTTCTCGAGATAATTGCTGTTACAGGTTGTAACATTTTCTAACTGAATTGATATTAATATTGATATTTCAAAGTGTTGACAATGACTCAATTTTATCAACTACAACGCTGAGTTGAAGGCTCATTTCCGCCGCCGGGTGTGGCTGAAAATTGTCGAAAAGCTTGTTCTATCGGTCTTCCTGAATCACGATCTCCTGAGCAATACCAGGGAGCTATGAACCTATGTTGACCGTCACAATGCGACTAGATTCTTCTTGTTTTCCAAATTAGTACATAATGTAGCCTGAAAGAAGCCTTCAATTTCTCTTAATGAAAGTTGAAATATGCTCATGCATCAATTTTGAATCGTTGAATCATTGATTGACTCGCTCCGGCAAAAGGCCCATCTCGACTTTGCTGTTTTCAGTTCTCGACAAAAGACACACTTGTTGGCACGAGATCCTCAAATAAAACGTTTATAAACACTGATGCATGAGCATGTTTCTATGTTTATAAACAGTGATGCATGAGCATGATTCACCTTTAAGCAACAGAAATTGAAGGTTCCCTTCCAGCTACATTATGTACTAATCTTGCAAATAAGAAGAATTTAGTCGTATTGTGACGGTCAGCATGGGCTCATGGCTCTCTGGTATTGCGCAGGAGATTGGGATTCAGGCAAAGCAATAGAACTAACTTTTTGAAAATTGCCAGCCACACCTGGCGACGAAAATCAGCCTTCAACTAAGTGCTGTAGATAATGAAATTGAGTCAATGTCACCACTTCGAAATATCTATATTAAAATAAATTCAGTTCCAAAATGTTACAAGCTGAAAGCAAATATCAGGAGAAAACTTGCACGCACCTTGCGAACGCACCCCGTGTTCATCGACGGTGCAGCGTTTAATGTGATGCCCACTCCATTCACAAAATGTTCCGAGCACAATCGAGAGGATGGCGTTGGGGAAAAGTCTTTTTGATTTAGGGACACATGCGACTACTGCCGGAAATCGGGGTCATGTGGAGAGCGATGGAGCTTAAAGACACTGCAGTCGCACTCGCCTTGCCGGATTTCGTGCAAGCTGCACAGGCTCTCGGACAGTATTCGACGCTTTCTGTCGTTATTCGTGCACCGTATAACTGAGCAATGGTGTCTTGATGACCGGGGGACTGTTGCCATCCAAGCCCGTGGCTCTAATTAAGTTTGGGAGTTTAAAACAGAGAACAAAGCACGAACGAAGTTCGGGCAATGCCTACACCGAACACCGGCAAAGCGTCTCATCTGGGGCTTTCACTGTCTTTAACGCTCCAGCAAGGGGAAAAGCGCCAGTAGCCCTTTCCCCTTTTTTCTCTCGCACTCTTTTAGTAAAACATTTTATACACGGTTCTGCTCTGCTTTAACCCCGTTAAACAAACTTCTTACCAAGCACCAATGCACTGCGGAAAAGCAACACCAGCGGAAGCAAGCTCCACGGCTTCTTCGCAGTGCGCCGGTGCTCCGAAAGAAGTGCGCTCAACGGTGCTGCGAGAACAAAAAGTATGAATTACACAAAAACATCGTTCAAGTTAAGCGGGTTATGGATACATTGAAAACGTAGCGGGTCAACCAAAGTTTTGAAATTTGTTTGACTTAACCAGAAGTATTAAATATCAGAGTTTGAATTATCACGAGCCTACTGTATATACTAAGAAAGACCTGGCTCAATCCAATATGCTTAACATCACTGAATAGTTGAGCAATTTTAATTGGCTAGTTTTATTTCTCAAGCACGTGATATGTTCGGTATTCAAATCAATGCAAATTTTTACTTTGGTTCAGTTTATGGGGGGTTTATTTTATATCTCATGTTTATTAAGAGCTAGGCTAGTTGGTAAGCACGTTGCTCACTTATTTTAACCATGCATGTCATATACAATTTGTTGCGATTGTGTATTGATTTCAAATCCTCTTCTGCTCTTTATTTCAAGCTGCCCTTACATGCACCATGAAGATACCCAGGAGGTCTTCAATTGAATGACAACTTCAAGCTCAAGCATGGAGGGGCACCTAAATGGCCAGCACAAGGACAACTATAATGTAAATTTTCTCCAAAGTTAAAGCAAGGCATGCCTTCTTCCAATAAAGGTATTGTGGCGAAACTTCTTAATTGGTTTGTTTGTTGAGCTGTCATCTATAGGAACATTTAAGCTCACACTAACACAATCCTGGCATTGAGAAGCATAGGTTGTGTGCTCTTTCTCTTTTGCAAAACATGACCTTTTTGGCTGAGGATGAAAAATTATTCAAGCTCATATATTAAATGACGGAGCTATGAACTCTCCATACCAATCTACCCCAAAAGCTTCATGTGACAGGCTTGCTTGAATATGGAAGCTTTTCGCACTAAATAATGAAGCACTTGACCTTTACGTCTTTTTGAACTGGACTCTCTGTAAAAACAAGGCATATAATTTTGTAGAAAGACGGAACGTCTGTAGCCCACATTATGGACAGCGATCTGTCGGAAATGTGAAAGCTGTCCGCACTAAATAACGAAGGACTATACCTTTCTGAATTATATAAGGCCAAAGCTACGAGTCATCCGCACCAGTCCTGCACCTCTGATACGTCAGGTGACACCCCTGGCAGAGGTATAGCCCTTCCAGGGGTGTCGCCTGATGTATCGGAGGTGCAGGTGGTACGGATGGCTCGAGGCTTTGGCCTTATAAGGCGGAAAGGTATAGTCCTTCGGTATTTAGTGCGGACAGCTTTCACATTTCTGACAGATAGCTGTCCGTAATGTGGGCTACAGACGTTCCGTCGTTCTACGAAATTATATGCCTTGTTTTTACGGACGGTCCAGTTTCTAGATTACGCCAAACCATACCGGCAATATTGAACCGGCAACTTTTACCCGTAAAATGGAAAACGGATAACTGTCTGTAAAGTGAGCTACGGACGTTTCGTCATTTTACGAAATTATATGCCTTGTTTTTACAGACAGTCCCGTTTCTAGATTACGGCAAACCATACCGGCAATATTGAACCCGCAACTTTTGCCCGTAAAATGGGGTGAAAATTTTTTACAGTGTAAGCAATAAAAAAAATATTTCCAGCGTGTTGACTTATACCTCTGAGAGTGTTTTGAACGGCTCAGGGGATAAATCTCTTATTAAAAAGTGAACGCTCAATCATGCCGTAATATTTGTAAGCCAATAAATCAAGCCGCTCCAATGCGGTTCACAGCCATTTGTTCCCCGCACGGCACGTCGTAGCCTGTATTGCTATTGTAGTGTTTGTTTTTCTACTTGTGCTGTTCGCGCACGGCTGCAATTGCCTTATTAAATTAATCTAGGTAGAGCGGATATTCACTCAGCTGAAGTGATGCTTTACGGGCAGAGAAATCGCTTTTCCATCAACTCGAATGCAGTCGAAGCCGCGACTTGCGGCAGGTGTTAAGTGTACAGAGCTACGCCGTGGCGAGCTAAAAAACTTCTAGCGCTCATCCCAGCGCGCCACTTGGACGGCCGTTTCTCCATGAACCGTAGTATATTTAAGCAGCAAAATGAAGGGTAGCTTTTTTTTCGATTTTACCTACTATTCTTTTTTTATGCTAAAATTCCACACTGCAAATATACGTACTTTCCGTCATATTTTCGTACAGTTCAGTCCTTTCCCTAGAGCGCAATCGCTCTCGGGAGGAGACAACCGACATTCACATTGGCCACTGTACGATAGAGGCTTACTGTTCAGACCAGCGTTCCAACGTGACTATCGGCACGTAGATCGATTGCACTTAATCCCTCAAGTAGTCTTAAACTTTTTAATGTAAAGCGCAGAATCTCAACCTGCGACACCCCGCCCCCCTCCTTCCCTTCCTCACTCACTCACTTACTCACTCACTCACTCACCCACTCACCCACTCACCCCCTCCCCCCTCCTCCCCCCCCCCCCTCCTCCCCCCCCCCCCCCCCCCCCCCGATCACGGCCCGACCAGCGGCATCAATGCCCGACAGTTTACGTCATCTCATCTTGTTGTTACTTCATGCACTGATACGCGAACACACGGTCACATTGGCAATAATTCCAGTCATATGTTCACAGCCCACAACACTGCCATCATGATGTTGCTGCTATGTTGCTGACAAGCAGAAATACAGAACCACGTTGAAGGCCGGTTGCCACTCGGCATCGGAAAACAGAACCGAACTCAGCAAGGAAGGCACCCAGGCAACCGGCTGCAAAACCTGCCTGTCTTGGACGCAGTTCCTGCGACTTCCATAACGTTCAAAACGTCGGCACAGTTCCGCGTGGTTCCGCTACTGTGGTTCCGCGTGGATCCCGCAATCCGGAGACGACCATCTTACCCAGTGTGCGTAGCGCTGCTGGCACTGCTCCGGAACTTCGCTGTTTCTAGCGGCTTCGTTTGCTCCTTTGATAAAATTAGTGATAAAAACGTTAATGTAACCGAAATGTTTTGCACGCTTAGACTAGAAGACGGAATTACAGGCGGCCTTCGCTGCCGCTAAAGCTCAATCAACTCAACAACATTTATTCAACAACGCGCGCGACGTGCTCGAGAAACGAAACCGAAGGAAGATGAGTCGGGAGGGCGAGAGCTTTCTCCCCTCTGCCTGTAGAAGAAGAAAAGCATTTCGTTCCTGTCTTTTTCTCGTGTCCGCTTAGGGGCGCGTCAATAGAAGGGAGAAAGACGCGTCGTTGCCACCTTTTTCCTCTATTTTTCGTAAAGTGTTGGCCGGTGTAGATTGCCGCCTCCGTGTAGAGGACGTCCCGGTTGCCGCGAGTCCGTCGCAGACCCATGGCCGGATCCGTCCGGCTACCTGGACGAAGGGGTGGGTTCACGTTCGACGGGATTGGTGCCACCCAGCTCTTGTCCAGTAGGGCCAGCAGTATCTGGATCGTCTCGCATTGCGATGAGCGGATGGGGATGCCGAGCGAGCTCAGACTTATCGGGGGCGCACTGGAGGTTGCCGGCCTCGAAGTAGTTCTGCACCGTCTCGAGGGACTCTTGGAGCGAGTCTAGCTTTTTGCCGTCCGATCTCGACGTAGTTTATAACGTCAACGTTGTCTTCATAGAGTATGTGCTTTATCCGGAATATCCACTCTAATAAAGCATGCAGCTTCCGCATCGCGAGGTCGAACAAAGCGGGTCAGGATCGAACCTTCCAGGGTGCCCTTGCTCGGGACCGAGATGGTGCCCGTGCGGTTGTACTCGACGCCGATTGTGGCCAGGCGGTTGCTCAGTAAGTCTTGCACGTAATTGTACATCCATGGTCCGCACCCGGTCGAGGCCAGTTTTTTCGAGCTCTATCGTACACTCTTAAAAAAAAGGGTATGCATAGTCCTCCCTAAGGGGAGGAACAGTCTTGTAACCTATGTTCGTTTAGAAAGGGAGAAACTTTCGTCCCTGAAGCAGGGGAGCATAAAGTTCCTCCGTCGCCTGCACCTCATTATGGCGGCTCTGATTCGAGCAAATCGAGCTTAATGAGGCTTGGCGAGGACACTACGTCTCTTGTACGGGATGAGAGGAGCACCAAGTAAAAGCGTAACACGAGCTTTCCGCGAGCAGTGTTTATTTCCGAAGCCAGATTCCCCTGCAGGTACAAAAACTTCCGTTTCGAAAGCAGTTCCTCAGTCTTCTCGTCGTCAGTACTGCGATGTTAAACGGAGACAGCTGATAGCCAGTTACTTCGCGCCTTTTACGTCTTACCTTTGCTGTTCCTCGAGTCACAATTCCTTCGTCAACCGCACACCACAGAGGAATGGAAAACCAACCCGCGAAACCAAAAGCCGTTCTCAAAAGAACAAACTTGAAGCCGCTGTTTATCGCGTAGCGTGAAAGAAGGTTAAATCGCTTCCCACCAGATGGCATGGTCAAGTAAAGTAATTGCAAGGAGCTAGGCCAGGTGGCGCTAGGTACCGCGCAATTCATGTTCTGCAAAAAATATATTTATTTCCTCAGGCCACCATTACGCACCGGGATCTCCGGGAACCTCTGCGACTTCCGCTATACATACCACGTAGACATATTACTCATACTACAGCATCAGGTGAACATACACATACATGGCACAGAAAAACATCAATATAGCGGCGCACTGACCCGAACACCACACCCGAGCTCTGCGTTTCCGCCTTTTATACTGGTCGTTTTGAACGTACGGAGTCTCTCGGTGACTCCCCAATCAATAAAGAATATTCCCAACATTTTCATTTTTTTTTCCAGCAGTGTCATACCTCTGAGAGTATATTGAATGGCTCAGGGTTTTCTCTTTTTGTCTTTTTTGTGCCTAATTTTTTGCGAGTGCAGCGAAAGCTATAATAACCTTAGCGACGTCGCGCAGACAAAATTTTACGGATGACTTTGCCTAGGTGCTCCTTATTTTTGCCAAAATGGGTTTGAACGAAAACGAACAGGATATTAATTAATTCTTAAACACGTTTTCCGCACATTTAACTCAACGGTTTCCGACCAAGCCTCCCTCGATACGGTGACCAGCTTCCACCGATGTAGTGTTGAGTGTCCACTTTGCCCTTTTGTGTCACATTTTCTTTTGTGTGGCTTGATGGAGCGCGGCTACGGTGAAACGCCGAATGAAGAAGGAAGATTTATTCAAAGGGCTGAGAGGAAGCTGACTTAATTTCGAGACCAGTCGCTTCAGAAGTGAAAATTCTTGTCCCTGTACAACCGGCCGCCATACACCTCTCCGATGTCGGCGACTGGTGGTGTAGTGGTTAGCGTAGTTGCCTTCCAAGCAGTTGACCCGGGCTGCCGCACGTTTTCGTTTTTCACATACATTAGGACGATTCTTTTTTTTTTTTTTTTCAGAGCGTGGTTTTTAGATTTTATACTTTGTGTGCGAACAGATTGCACCTGTTTGTGTTAGTTGTTGCTCCGGTAGGTCATAAACAAAATCTTAATAACAACAGATCGGAGCTTAATTAAAAAGGCATTTCATATTTTAAAGACGAGACGTTTTGTTTTATATATAATTTTTATTCACTTAATATACTCTGAACCACCCTATGAGGGGGGGCGGGGGAAGATAGAAACATGATTGCATTAAACAAGAACAGGCAAGGAAACACCTTATGCACATTCTCCATAACGTAATGACGCTTAACGTAAGCACCTATCTTTCAGCGTTCCGCACATTGATTCAGTACATGCCAACAAAACATCGCTCCATAAGGAAAGACCCGAGACCGGAAAATATGAAAATAAGTGGATAACGGCACACAAAATCTCAAAGAAAGTGTGTGTGTGGTGTGTGTGTGTGCACGTGCGTGCGTGCGTGCGTGCGTGCGTGTGTGTATGTGTGTGTGCGTGTGTGTGTGTGTGCGCGCGCGCGCGCGTGTGTGTGTGTGTGTTTGTGCGTGTGTGCGCGTGGTTCTAACTAAGATGCTGCAAAATGGTGTCTGCAGTTGTCCGTTCTTTTTTTTAAGTCTGGGGTTTATGATTATGAAGATAGTTCACCAGATCGCACGTGTTTTCTAATTTATCGTAAAATAATGGTATAGATTATTTTGTAAACGCAAACGTGAAAAGATAATACACCTCTAACGTCTTACAAGTAAGCTATCAAGAACACATATTTTTACCGTTTTTATTATTATAGTGACGGTGTAGTCGCTGTTCCTAACTGTTGGATCCTCCGTGCATCTGAAATGCGCGCTGATGTCTAGGGACATTGGAGAGTTTTAGTAGACCGTGTTTTCCCCTCCGCTAAGGCCCTCCGCTACCCGGAACTCTATAGCCAAGGCCATCGGCACGCAGGCGCAGTGGCGGTTCTTCGTAGTGGAGTGTTAGCGGAGGAAGAAACACGGTCTACTAAAACTCCCTATTGCCTTCAGCGATCGCTGCGCTACGTTGCACCTCTGCTCATGTGATAACGAACATAGGTCGAGGGAACCGCGGAACAACTCACCAATGTCCTTTGCCCCAGAAAGCACGTCAGAGAAACGCCGAACATCGAACATTAAGCTTGGCAATTCTAGGCACCTAACTTGGGTCTAATTCGGTTTTGTTCCAATGTTATAGTGCCGGATTTTTTTTTTTTGCCTTTCTTTGGCTTTTCTCTGACTCGTCACAAAACTGCCAAAGTGTCAGACGGGAGTAAAAAATGTTACGTATGAACTAAAGAACCAGCAGTGAGGCCTAAACGTGGCACTTGTTTGGCAATTTATGCTCAGAGATGCCAGATGACAGCAAACTACCAAGTGTGAAGCCTATAGCTTTCACACTTTCATTGCCGAACTATGGCCAAGAAAACTAGACTCTGTTCAAAGAAGGTCAGCTTTGGCGCTACCTCGGCTTCTTAGGACTTTTAAAGCACTAAATCCCCCTCTCCTCCTCCTAAAAAATTGGTTTGAACATTTGTGCTTTAATAAAATAGAGACTTTTTTTTACTTTGTGAGAGTCACACTTTTTGGTTAATTACTTTACATCTACTTTTATAAAAAAGGAATGCAGAGCTGGAAAATGTGTAGTCACGGGCCAGAAGTTACCGCTCTACAAGCGCAAATTTTATTGAGTAAATTCCGCGTCGCCGAGAATTTTATCATGAAATCGTCAATCCGCTCTCTGGTGGCTCAGATTCACGTGAAAAAAAAAAAAAAACATGTCGAGGATGCCAATTAAATTAAATTAAATTTGTTTTATTATTCGCAAGTCACATACCTGTTAGTTAAATAGCAGATGGACTCATAGCATGTTGGCTAGTTTAGGTTCATTAGAATAAGGCATGTGGGTCATGAGTATGTGTATTGGTGACTGTACCTGTCCTAGTTTATAGCGGCGCGCTATTATTATTCTGTTGCTATTTATAATTTGTGTTGCTTTGCTTTTCTTTTTGCATAACCCAATCTGTGACTTATCTCCCTCTCTCTTACCCTCTTTCTTTCTTTCTGTGGCTCTTAATCAAAAGGCGAGGTGCAGCAGGGATATTTATTTGAAGTAATAGAATCTAATATTATTTTAAGTCGCGGCAGTGATATACGCAGGTTTCATTTAAAGTGAAAGGAAATGAGAGGTTTCTTTTGAATTCGACGAGACTTCCCGGCGGCTGTTACATATTTTCAATACACGTATGTGACGGCTTAATTCAGGGGTCTCCAACATGCGGCCCTCATGGGGCGCGGTTCGCACCATGCCTTGGGCGCTACGTGCGCCCCAAATAAGTTCCATATCGTCGATTTACTTCCGTTCCTAAAGAAGCTCCAGTAATAGTACGTGTTCCCCCATTTTGCACTGTTTTCTTTTTTTTCTTTTTTGGATTGAGTATTGCTTTGTCTAAATATTTTTCTGTCAGCTCTTTTTTAAGTAAACCACCTATACGACTACAATTTCTGTAATAGACTACATGTGCGAGCGCTTATAGCCTAATACAAGTACGCCCCACGGATGCCCAGACTCTTGCTCAGCAAGAGCAACTGCCAACGATGAAAGTATGAGCTCGGGCGGTCAGCGCAACCTTTTAAATATAGGTCAGGAAAGCAAACACTGTCGTAAGAAGATATATTTTGTTTTCATGCCTGTTGAGGCGAGTCGATTGTGCGGCTGGGCAACAACAGAGTTCTTTTCACTGTTCGAATGAAAAATGCCAGCACGGTGGCGTTTTTAATCTTATCGCACCAAACGTTGGCCTAAAGTAGTCCACTAACAAAACGGCGAGTTTGCAGAAAACGGAGAGCACAATGTCTTTTCTGTAGAAAGACTCTTGTGTGTCGCTTAGATAATCGGCTGCTATGCAGCGTGAAACAGCATTGCTTCGCTTTACTTGACCTAAAATACTAGAATATAGTGCCCCCCGTCCCCCCCTCCCCTTGCTTTACGTTGTCCCTCGGCCTTCGGGGGTGGGCTACCTGGCCTCACACTCGAATGAGTTTGAGACCCCTATCATAATTGATCCCCGCAATTAAATAAACTTCCTGTCAAAATGTTTAGACCTTGCAGTTATTAAAAAAATATTCACACATTTTTCACGTTTGTAAATGAACAATAGTTTTTCTGTATGAAAGAAATTTTTCCGGAAAATATGTCCCGTTTTCTTATGCTTTAAAAATCAACCATACTTTCGGGACTACAATCAGCGGACCATATGTATATTATATATTTTTGAATAGTAATTACGTAATTTTATTTATATATTTAATAATTTAACTTTTTAATCGAACGATCCGTCAATCAATACGTAAGTAATTAATCAATCAATCGAGACATTTATTTATTTATTTTTTATTTATTTATTTCAGTTCCCTAAGGTCCCGAACGTATTTCTTAGGGGAGTGGGACGAACAAAAATGCAATTCAATCAGGAAAATAGAAACGCTATAATCCAGGCACTAAATCATAAAGGAATTAAAAAGAAAGATGTAAGCTGGTTATAATATTGCGACGGTAAAGAAGCGACTCAGCGAAAAAGATGACGACTTTGAGGTTTGCCTGAAACCATCTCATTTTCTCTTTAAAAACGTTTAATTTTTTTATTCGGAGACTAATATTGACATAAGTAAGCAGTCACTGCATTTTTAATTAAATCAAAGGATGGTATGTTTACTAAACGTGCTGGAAGGTGATTCCCCTCGGAGGATGTTCTGGGAATGAATGATCAGTAATAACCTGAAGTAAACCAACGAGGATATCTGACCAAGTTGATGAAATTAAAGCTGGATTTAAAATTAGTTTGTTTTTCAGTAAAGTATTGGAATAATACATTTATATAAGAGAGATAAATTATATATTTTCGGCATAACAAAAAAGGAATAACTGATGACTAAATTCTCATAGTTGAGACACTAGCTGTGCGATGATAGTGCATATAAAACGGGCGCCGCGATTCGTAGGACCTCAAGGTCAGCCACGAGAGTTGTGAGACCTGGATCACAGATTGCTGTGACATAGTCTAGTTGGAGAGGACAAGAGTTTTATATATTAGTAGCTATAAAGACAGTGGGGCTAATCTAAAACTTCTCTTTAAACAACCAAACATAAAATTAGCGTTAGCGATAATGTAATCAGTATGCGTTTCTTACGATATATTGGAGGTGATGTGTACACCAAGGTACGTGTAGCAGGTTACATATTCAAAAGGAATGTCAAAAATTGAGTAAATGGAAGATGTAAAGATTAGACGAGAAATTTTCATAGCTTTACATTTGTTAGAATTAAAAGCTATTTGCACAGAAGTCGCACCATTCAACTACCACTTCTAAATAAATTTGAAGGAGTGTGATATCATTTGCGTTACTAACTTCACTCTAAATTAAACAATCATCAGCGGAGATGCAAAGAAAAAAAGATGCACACAATGATAATTCCTCAAACAGACCATTGATGACCCGCTAAAGTAACAGGTTTGAGAGAAACAATTACATTGTAAGCATTAATGAATTGAGAATGATTAGATGTAAAAAATAGAAACATGTATTCCAGGACAACACGTTAGTATCAAAGTTAAGTTGACTGAGTGTGATAGGTAAATGTTTAGGAGGAACGTCGTAAAGAATTTTGCAGAAATTAAAAAAATCGTTAATCAGGGATTTACGGTCAACTATGGAGAGCAAACCATTAGTGAAGGTCAGTAGTCGAGTCTCACAGGAAAGAGAATTACGAAAGCCATGTTTTGAGGGGGAAAATAAAAAATCTGGGCCATATCTAGTTAAAGGGAAGTTGAGACTTCTTTAAAAAATGAGATAGAACTTGTTTCTAGCGTAGTTTTATCCCGTGAATCTGAATATCACAATCGTTTTCCCCGAAGATGAAACTAAACGCGAGAAAACACGAAAACGACGAAAATATTTCCCCGCTAAATTTATCCTGAAAAATTTTTCGTCACACATCATGTGACGTTACGACACGCGTGACGCCACGTATGACCTCACGTGATGTGTTTCCCCGCTAAATTTGGCGGTGAAACTTTTCCGCTGAATTTAGCGGGGAAATGAAGTCACGTGACCTTGACACCTATCTAGTTTCCCCGCTAAATTTAGCGGGTAAATACTCGCTTTCTAGCTATATTTAGGATGAAAATGTTGGTAAATTTCCCTCTCAATTTAGTGGGAACATTTCCCCGGTAAATTTGGCGGGAAATTTAGCGAAAATTTTCCGCTAAATGGGAGCTAGGGGAGCAGGAGGGGAGGAGGGGAGGGCACGGAGGGGGAGGAGGGGCACACCCTCCCTTCCGTACCCTCCCCTCCTTCTCCTCAAGTGCTGAGTTCTAATTAGGCATTACAGAGAATTGCAAACGTCTTTCGTTTTTTTGTGCCCTTCTTAAAAACAGCAAAAGTGCGCGTGCATAGCTTTGATAGGCGCTAAGGATGCGCGAGAGCAGAAATTCCCAAAACTCCTTCTATGATATAACGCTCTGTGACGGAGGGCCTTCTGCCGTACTACGAAAATAATTTCCTCCAGCCTCCTTGCACGACTCCATGCACCAAATAAAAAATAACAATTTCGATATTCGAGATCCTCGAGGACAAATGAGGACGATTTAAGTGTGTTTCCTTAAATACAATATCGCTTTAGCGCCCCTTTAAAGGGATGGTGAACCGAAATTTAGTTTTCAGAAAAAACAATGCAGGAGATCTAGGCTGGACGCTACAATCCCTACAACACTACTCGTAAGGCGATATCTCGAATGGACGGCCGTATTTTCGGAAAAAGAGGTCGAGATTTAACCATTCCGACGAGGCGCGTGACCGTGGAGATTCCTAGCTTCCTCCTCTCCTCTCTTCGCTTCGCTCCCTCAAGGCCGCGAGGCGGAGAAGACGCCGAAGACGCGAGGCCGTTGCCTCTTCTCGGAGAAACATGACGTGAATATTACTGTCAAATGCGCCTCCTTTTCTTGAAAAATACAGTCATCCGTTCGAGATATCGCTGTATGAGGGATGTTTTAGTGTTTGTAGCATCCCGGTTGCACGCTTTTTCCGCGTGTTTTAGGGAATCCAGATTCCGGTTCAGCATCCCTTTAACCGAATGAATTTATATTACGTGCTCTAAAATTTTGCAAGGTGTGCTCATTAAAGAAACGGGACGGTTGTTAGAGGGCTATTTTATTCACCAGATTTATGAATAGGAAAGACGTCCCTATATTTAACTCTTCAGGTTGTTACGAAAATCATGGAATGATAAATTGAGGTATAATTTTGGTGTTTTAAAGAAGTCTGGAAGCTACGTATATTGTCAACACTCGCAAAAAATATCTTTAAGTTATCAATCAACTTTACAATATCGTCATAGTCAATAACAAGTGGGTCCATTCGAAGAAGTCATACTTAGGGTACGTAGGACGACCGCAGCCTTCGTCATGACAAAACAATTTTACCAATGTATCATTTAGAATAGAGGCGCAATGATCGCTTGCAATAGCAACACCATTATTTTAGGTGAGGGAAAGTACGGTACTTTGGATTCCATTCATAACTCTCGAAAGCTGTTTTTGAACTATTAAGCAACATAAAGGAAACGGTGACATTAAAAAATGTTTGCTTGCAGTCCTTGACGGCTTATTTATAAATTATAAGCATCATCAGCTGCGTCATAGGTTTCCCAACATGCGTCACTACAAGATAGTTTTGCAGCACGGAGAAAACGTTACGTTCTAATGTTAGGGTGTTTAACTCTTGCATTAAACCAAGACGGCGAGGAATTAGATTTAATATATATATATATATATAATGAACAAGTTAATTAGCGCGACTGACTTATCTTTAATACGGCCCAATTGTTTTTTAACCGAACGTTGCGAGAAATTAAAAAATACATTAATCAGGTAAACCAGTTAATTCGTGGTTTATTGCCTCAAAATGTGCCTTACTATAGTCAAAGAAATATTTAGTTAATTTATTCGAAATGAAATTGAAGTAAGTAAGCTGAAATACAGAATATAATGATTGTTAATACCCGGTAGATAGGTTACGGAGTAGGCAAGTTTAAAGTCAGAAGAGAGAATGACATCAGTAGAGTAGACGAGGAAGCTGTGACTCGAGTTAGTTCAGCAAAATGTTACAAAAATGAAGAATCCCAACAAAGATTGTGGAAGTAGGAATAGATTAAATAATTACAACTACCGATTGGAAATGCACCAGAGTAGTAGATAAGGTACAGGCTAAAATCGCCGAGTACAAACTAAGGTGCAAGAAGAAACCTAGTTGCATTTGTGCATAATGCAACATGTAAGCCCGAGCAAGAAGAAAGGGACGCATTAGGCGGACGACAGCAGGCGCAAAATACAACATTTCGGTCTTTATAGTTTAAACGCACGAAAACACTATAAATGGCGTACCAATATCTACATGGTAATATTCAAGCTTTTCATTTACTGAGTTTAGGGCCCCACCCCCCGGCCTATCAACTCGGTTACACAGATAAAGCTTATAACTATCAATACAATCAAAAATTTCATTGTTGCAAACCACAGATTTTGTACATTATACTATAAATCGTGTGGAATATGTGAAGTGCGGCGAAATAAGAACGTGTTTGTGTTTGTTGGTTGATTGTTTTCAAAATCTCGCGTTGTCGATAGATGTTATTCATGATCAAAGTGACCGTCGAGATCGCGTTTTTTTCATGCTGGACAGCAAGAAAATCTGAGACTGGTAGTGTGTTGCTTTCGCCCTCGATTTCCCCGCTGGTAGCAACCAAAGTTGCTGCGCTCAAGCGGGCAATGTAGATCAAGCTTCTTCTTTATGAATCAAATGCTCACTACTTGTGGTTGTAGAATCATTACCACAGGCAAATAAGCAACTGTGAAGCTTTTAAAGAACCACGGTCGCCAGGCTTTCGAAATAACGGCTTTAAGAAACAAAGACGAACCTTCAGGCTCGTTTTCGTTTTCTCCAAGCGATACTTACAATAAAAGAAATACAAATTACAAAATGGCGAAATCACAGTTGTGTTGTTTTATTAGCACAGAGTGCTATATTGGAAAAAATGAACGAATAATAAACTTTAACAAGAGTAAAGCCTGGATGAGTTAAACGCCTTGTGCAAACAAAGCGCCGGGCGTTGACTCTTCAAAAAATACTTTTTTAGGAATTGTTTTTTTCTGCAAAGTCCAACAAAGGGCAAATAAGAATACTTATATTATTATTAATAATAATAATATTAAATATTCAGAATAATATTAAATCGTATCTGTGGGTCCGCAAAAATTTACAGTTTGTTACATGGTGCACACAAAGCAAACTAAACACACCAATATCCCAAACATTAACATATATGTACCAATAAAGATATGAACAATAGACAATAGAAACTGAAGAAATTGCACAAAACCCGCCATACGATAGGTGGTGCGGAGACATCCACCTGCGCACATTAAACATAAACTGGTACAAACATATAAAAATTTCAAGGTGGTCCTTAGTACAGTCTAATTGAATGAACTTAAAGAAAGGGAAATATATACAGGATGTTTGGTTTTAGCTTGATACTTTTTTTAAGTAGGTGAGAGACAGACGATTGCTCTCTTCAGCATGTATTTATCAGGATCGGCGGATATTAAATGAGGGGATAAATTTAATGTAAGTTGACTAATTAAATTAAATCTGTTGATTAGCTCTTAATGATTTATCTTAGGGGTTATGTTGCTATTCAAGGATTGACGGCGATTTATAATAAAGGACAGATAAATTCAACAAAATTTACTTAAAGCTAACAAAAAATGATTTTCGTGTTTCTCTTTACTCGTTTTATACATAGCGCGCTAAAAAGAGCTCCGCAAGCCTGGCCCACAATGATGATTGGAAGAGTGACGTAGTCGTTTAAATGGTGTTGTCGCTATCTCGGCGGTGTGTTCCGATGCCCCAGTTCCAGTTGAGTGACAAACGAAAAAAAACAAAAAAAAAAAACAACCGACATGAACACGCAACATGCTCGCTATGATGCCTTCGACAAGTGTTTTGTCGTTCGGTGTTCGTGACGTAAGCACGATAGATTGCAAGCCTGCCATATATACCGTTGCGTTCATGATGCTCGTGTTTGAATATAGGCTCTTATATTCTACAAAGCCTGTCAAATCGTGAAAGACTCTGGTTTGAGGCTTATCGCTGTCGTTCGTTTATGTTTGTCGCTCTAGTGGGATTAGGGCATTAGTGGCTGCGCCGATGACACGATCGAGTGACGATGCGACAGAAGCGACTACGTCACTCTTTTAAGCGACATTGTGAACAGGGCTTTCGGCTCTGTCTTGCAGAATTTCAAAAGCGGGAAAAAGGCGGACATTATTTGATGAATATCTAAGGAACGATTACCTTTTTGCAAATTCTTTAAACTGGTATGGCCTCCAACAGTACTTACTGTCTATTCGGCAGTGATATCATGGCCGCTATAACCAATAATAAAAAAAGTTAATACAAAGATTTAAGTTAATTAGACCACTTATCCTGACGATTACCCCCTCATTTAATTTCCGACGAGCATGATAGCTATATGAAATATATATACTGAAAACAGCACTTGACTAGTTCACATCAGTTCTTTTAATCAGTTCGAATGAATATATAGCACCCTGTATAGCTAAATGAAGTTAAGCGGCGCCTTAATTTTATATTGCTGTTCGGCAGGCACCTACGCACAAGGATGAAGCTTAAATGTCAAATAACAATCCCTTCAAGAAAATTTACCAAACAATGAAGATAGGAAGACACAAAATAAGTAGGTGTTCTTGTCAATCAAGCTGTCATGATTGTTTGATCTTTTTAGTTTGTAAACATGTCAATCAAAAGCTGTCTTCAACTTTTGATTGACATGTTTACAAACTTGCTCTTCGCATCTTTCTCTATACTGCATGACTTCGAGTTATTCCGAGAATAGGTTATAGAGCATCCTGTGCACACAATAACTGTTCAGTTGCAAAAATATATTCCTTTCACAGCACCAGACTACACTAACAAATAAGAGTTTCACTGCGAGATTCTCACAAACTAAGCGGACATCAAAATGTTCTCTGAAAAAAAAAAAAATCTAATATGCATATGCCCTATTTGCGCCAAGTAAATTTTATGCTCAAAAAGCGAGATATACTTTATTATTATTTTGCGAAATTTGAAATTGTCGTAATATGTATCGCGAGCAATGAATAGAATTTGCATTGAGCCGTGCATTTCCTGCAATAATAGTTTTGCACACCAAATGATTGACGAAAGAAAAGTGAATGCACTCTACCAAAACTTTTTATACGTTCAAGGCTAGAGGCGTCATTCCCTACGTCGCACACTGCCGTCGCCGCAGCAGCTTGTACAACAGTAATATTTACAGAGAAACGTAAGCGGTCAGCGCTACGTGCTTCGTATTACCTGGAGCGCCTTATGATCATTTACGCGGCTCGGATGCTTGATTTGTGCTTGTTCTTAATTGAAACGGATGCTTTGCTGTATGACGTATGAATTATATACACTTCTCGCTTGAATCAAAAATTTTTTTTTTGCGTGAGGACGACTACACGAAGAAACTCCGTAAGTCCGCCTTGCGAGTCACAAAGAGCTTAGCTATAAAAAGGTTCAAATAAAAACGTTTATAGTAACAATTTTGTCTTCTAAGCGCTAGACGACTTTTTATTTTAGTTGCGCAACTTTTATTTGTTGCACTTTTAGTTTCATGTGTACAACTGACGCTTCTTCAGTTACTTTATACCAGTGTTGGACAAAACACTTGATAAAAGTATTTAAGTTAAGTTAATAAATACTTGCGTTATAAAGTATTTAAAATACCACTCAAGTTACTTTCACTGTAAAATATCGTGACAAGAGTATGTACTAGATACAAATGTTATACGATTACTTTTGAAGACTCTTCCGCATTGCGTAATTTGTATCGACGTCAGTGACAAGCACAATTATAAAGTTGCGCGAATCTGGTTTGCCAGAATACTTTATTTTCACTCAACAGCAGAAAACGACAGAAAAAAACAGAGAAAAACATCGTAGATTTATTTTATGAAGACCAATTATAAGGGGCAGGATATCACTGATAAGTGTTAGAGAACGTTTCTGGGATAACTAGAAAAAAAGAGTTCGCTTTAGTTATAGTGACATCGTTGAATATCACGTCCTGCGGTCGACCTTAGACGCATCGTTTAACTACAATTCATATATCCTATTTCAAAAGTTAACAATAAACGAACTTGGAATACGGAAATGAGTGAATAAATATTAAAGAGAGCCCACATAATGGCCACGGCTCTGGTCGCACCGAGAGGTCGGCATTTTAGGTCGCCCTCACTCACCCTCACCCTCACAGCCACACTCACCTAAGGCCCTTCCTCACCCTCACCCTCACAACTACACTCACCTTCAGCCCCTCACTCACCCTCATCTTCCCAGTCACACTCACCTTCAGCCCTTCACTCACCCTTACTCAACCTCACGGCCCTCACGCACTCATGGCCCTCACACCCCTCACGCACTCACCGCCCTTACGCACTTATGGCCCTCACCGCCCTCATGGCCCTCAAGCACTCATACCCCTCACGCTCCTCGCGCATTCATGGCCCTCACCCACTCACCGCCCTCACGCCCTCACTCACGCATGGCCCTCACGCCCCTCACCACTGTCACGGCCCTCACGCACTCATACCCCTCACGCACTCATGACCCTCACGCCACTTACCACTCTCACGCGCCTCACTCACACATGGCCCTCACGCCCCTCACCGTCCTCACGCCCCACACTCTCTCATGGCCTTCACACCCCTCACGGCCCTCCCGGCCCTCACGCACTCATAGCCCTCATGCCCCTCACGCACTCTTGGCCCTCAAGCCACTCAGGCCCGTTACAGATGAGGCAATTTCGCCCAGAAACTTGACGTCGCAACACCAGCAACACGGGCCGCCCGCGTTCACACGCAGCGACCAATTGCTGCAAGTGCCATCATGAACATGAAATGTTATTTTTCTTGGACTATTCAGACACAATTACGCGCTATAAACGTGTTTTTATGCATTTAAACATCATTGAGAATACTAATGCCTCTTTCTGAAACAGTAGATTTCCAAAAACGATTAATTTCAAATCACAACCAAGTATTTCGTTGTTATCATCACCGGCACGAGGTATCACGTGAAAATATCGCGCCCCTGATAAGATGAAGCCGCTTCAGACGTCTTCAAATTGCTTCAAGTCGCTCGCTTGTTTTGAGCCGGAACCGGTGTCAGCAATTCGTGTCGATCTAGGGAAAGCCAGGGAACAACCCGCCAGCAACACCAAAATTGCTGAGAAAGTTGCTCTGTCTGAAGGAGCCTCACGCACTCACCGCCCTCACACCCCTCACGCACTCATAGCCCTCACACCCCTCACGCACTCACCGCCCTCACGGCCCTCACACCCTTCACGCAGTCATGCCACTCACACACTCACCGCCCTCACGCCCCTCACGCACTCATGGCCCTCACATCCCTCACGCACTCACCGCCCTCACGGCCCTCATACCCCTCACGCACTTATGGCGCTCATGCCTCTCACCGCCCTCACGCCCCTCACGCACTCATGACCCTCACACCCCTCACTCCCCTCACGAACTCACCGCCCTCACGGCCCTCGCGCACTTATTGTCCTCAAAGCCCTAACGGCCCTCACTCACCCTCACACTCACGAATTCTCCTGGTTCAGAAACTCACTCACCCTCACCTCACCTGTGAAGATGAGAGTGAGTGAGGGTGAGTGAGGGTGTGTGAGGGCCCTCATGAGTGAGGCTTGCCGAGGTATGGTCGCACCTTCTTAAGGCAGGTTGCGTTTAGAAAAGCACACAATGTTGGAGGACGCTTTCTTCGCATTTTGACAGGTCATCCTGCTCATAGTTCGTTCCCTGTCCTGTTCTCTGGTTATCAATGTTCGCCTACAGACAGTGTTTATCAGAGCAATAAGTGCTGGACTGACAACGAAAAAAATACTCGACGTTTTGCTGTATTCGGGTTAAATAATTGCACTGTGATGGCCAAGAAGCGACAGCGTTCGGTCTTAGGCTACCATTTTCTATATCTGTCTGCGTTCCCCTCGCGCGCGCTCCCAGAGCGCGCTTCTTCTTTGCCGTTGCGACACCAGCGATCATCACATATACTATAAGCAAACAAAGGAGTGTCTTCTTTTTGTGTCCACCTTTCATTTTCCTGGTCTTTTTTTTTACACTGCTGTCTGCAATGTTTTCATGGGTCCTACAGCATTCCGCCTCAGTGGGGCAATCTTTACTTCCGTAAAATCAATATTTTGTTCCATGCTTTTGGGGGAAACTCTAGGAAACAAAAGGCGCCTTGGGAAGGCGACGTGAAAACCTTCATTGCACGATTTTTGGGGTGAAATATGAGTTACATTCGGCACAGAAGCGATATTTTCACAAGCTCAGTCTAAGTCACCGTAGCATGAGCTAGCAACAGAATTTGGTTGCTGGAAAGAATGTTCACGTTTGCTCGTGCTACGCCCACGCCACTTCTTACGGAAAAAAACTTGGAAAACGGCGGAATGTCAAAAATGTATTGGACATAATGAATGCAAGATACTCTTAAATGTAATTAAAATACAGTATCAAATACTTCCGATCAGAAGTATTTGCAAAATACCAAGATAGTTAAAAACTTATTTAAAATACACTATCTTGAGCAGCGTATTTGACATAGGCACAAGTCTGCTTTATATTGTAACCCTTCTACCTGGGTAGCAAGAATTTTCCTCTAAATTTTTTCACGACGATTGTAAGTAAATAACTTCGAGTTTATAAATTATATCTTCATTCAAATGGAAAACAGTATTGACGAGAATCACTCCACTTAGGCGTCTCTAGGCGAATGTTTCCCAATCTTCATGGCTTATTCAGACATTCTCCTTTTTGGGTACAACCACTTACAGCCAGGGTGTTGAGCCGGTAATTATTTCTCTTCGGTTCTGGGGTCGGGTTCGACAGCTTTTTTCCTTTTTAATATCCGCGCTTAGCTTGTTGGTAACATTTCTAAGCCCTCGTAGTATAGTAATGTTTCCTGACATAATTAACTGATATACTTGATTACAGGCCTTAATTCTCGTGTATAAATCACATGAGATCCAATGTTTCTTTGACGTTTTACACATCTTGAAATCATGCCATGGAAATGACAGGTCCTATCACTTTTACAAACAGGTCCAAAAGCAGTGTTTTATTTATTTTAGTAATTTTAATTTAGTACCACATCAAAATTTATGTTCCAAACCAGGAGACGAAAAGTTTCACCAGAACTGTCATCAATGTTCCTACGCATCGTGCATGTATCAGAGCATAACTTCGTGTATCTTCTACATTCACTAACGCAAGATATTGGTAGATGATCACTTAAGTCACAAGTTAAGACACCGGCAGCCTTTCTACGACAATTGGTAATGTAGAGATGAATTACCGTTTCAGTTTCCTTCGTTATTCAAGTTGGAAAGTGAATGATAATGTTACATCCATATGACTCAACAATAACAGGAAGTTTGAGGTTGCCTCTCACTGGCGATTTTATGTCAGTACTAGAACAGCATAATAAAACAATAGAAAGATTGAGCGAAGTAACATGCTCCAGAACATCCTTAACAGGACTAAACACCTTTGTCAGTGACTGAGCTGTAGATCATGACGAAGTTACTAACTCGCGAAGTAAGGAGCCGCCATTACCTGGGAACAACTTTTGACAAGGGATTCATAATCAAAATTGGTTTTCAAGTATTCATACAGAGCTTCTTAATTTAGGTTATTACAAAAATAAACAGTGACCCCCTCCCCCCCCCCCCCCCCCCGGTGATGTAGTCAGTTCAGTATATTTCGTCACCCTTATATGCTGTGAACCCGATAGCAGCATTCGTGCTTGTGAACCAAGTTGGAGTGAAAACCCAAATATCGAACGTCTAATTTAAAAAAAATAGGTACATATCAACGTTATCGTATTTATTGCCACAAGTTTTGGCGTTTGAATTAAGAAGTGATACCATATCTTTGTTGGGAATAAGATGTTATTTTACAAGAACTTCAAAAGACACCCGATCATGACAAGTAGTTGCTGCGTTCGTCATCGAACAGACGAAGTACGCCTCGTAACCCGGAGTTTTCCCATAGCATCTTGTCTAGGTCAGCCTGGCATTGAATCTTCATTGCACGGTCTCCTCTTTTTTCCGCACTAACAAATCACCACTTTTTTTGCCAAAGAAACTGGTACTTTTTTTCTTCGACTTTTGCCGTCAGCAACCAAAGAAACGACTTGTTCATTGCAGTCAAGTTGCCAAGTATCCTGATATAAAGTTGAGTGCCCCTAGGGCTTCGTCTCTTTCTAGCCACTGACCAAAATACTAAAATAAAAAAAACAGCACGGTTGAGTTTTTTTAAACTTTTGCATGCAGTCTATGGAGGCCCTTTACGTCATCCACCCCCAGTTCTGCTAGTTGTAATTAGCTCGGAAGTTCTATTTATTTATCAAAAAGGTACTTGCGCTTGGCGGCAGTTCAATGTTGTTTACATTTTAATGTTAATCTCCTGGTTGTCTTAGTTTTCCTCGACTTTTTACGCACATTCTTTTCGATCATTTATTTATTCCGACGGTTGACCCTTAGGACTTCGTCATCCTCATCTTACATAAGTCGAACTGACATTTCCACTTTAACGACTATATCCTTGATTACCATTAGAGACTCTAGTTTTCATTTATGGCCATGATTTTGACAAGTTTTTTCTCGTGGTAGTAGCTAGTTCCGGCACAAGATTTAGCTTTTGTTGGCCCGTCTTTTGTCTATGGTTTTTCCCGCCTTGATTTCTCTCAGTAGTACAAGCTTTGCTTTTTCATATATTTTTACACCTTTACCTAATAATAATCATAAAATTTAACAAGAGTAAAACATGTGAGTTAAACACCTTTTGCAAACAAAGCACCGGGTGTTGACTCTTCAAAAATTACTTCCTTAGGAATTTTTTCTCATGTAGAGTCAAACAGTCAAACAAAGGGCAAATAAAATACTTATAATAATCTCAGTGATAATACTAATACATTTTATGTTTAGGTTCATACACATTTACAGCGTATAATATGGTGCACACAAAGCAAACTAAAAGAGACCACTATACCAAACATTAAAATATATGTCACAATAAGAATATAAAGTCTAGATAAGAGAAACTAAAGAAATTGTACAAAACCCGCCTTACAATAGCTAGGTAGTTCGGAGACATTTACCTGCTCACATAAACTATAAACTAGTAGGAAATAAATATCCAGGTGGGCCTTATTAAATGTTAATTCAATGAACTTAAAGAAAGACAAATATATACAGGGTGTTCGGTTTTACCTTGAACATATGTTTTTTAAAGTAGATGAGAACTAGACGATTGCTCTCTTCAGCCTGTGTTTATCAGTCTTGGCGGACATTAGATGAGCGGAATATTTTAAGGTAAGTTGACCAATTAACTTAAGTTTGTTAATTAGCAGTTAATGATTGAACTTAGGGGCCATGTTGCTATTCAAGCACTGACGGCGATTTATATTAAACGTTAGATCAATTTAAAACAAATTACTTAAAGGTAATTGGCTTGATATATAAAGATAAATTTTCGCGTTATTTTTTTAGTTGTTTTATACAAAGCGCGCTACAAAAAGCTGTGCAAGCCTGGCCCACAATGAGGATTGGAAGAGTGACGTAGATGTTTAAATTGTGTTGTCGCTATTTCGGCAGCGTGTCCTCATGCCCGAGCTCCACTAGAGCGACAAACGAAAACAACCACGACGGACAAGCCTCCAACACATGCAACATGCTCGCAAAGGTACTTTTGGCAGGCGTTTTGTCTTTCGGTGTTCGTAAAGTAAGCACGAGTGATTGCAAGCCTGCAATAGTTACCTTCGCGTGCATGACACTTGTGTTTGAGAGCAGCTTCTTCTATTCTACAAATCCTGTCAAATCATCAAAGACTCTGATTTGAGGCTTGTTTCTCACGCTCGTTTCTCTTTGTCACTCTAGTGGGACTCGGGCATTATTGAGTGCACCGATGAGACAAGCGACGACGTGACTGTAGCGACTATGTCACTCTTCTATGCGTCATTGTGGGCATGGTTTGCGGTACTCTCTTGGAGCATTTTGAAAGCGGCAAAAAAACACGAACATTAGTTGCTGAATATCTAAAAAAATAGTACCTTTTTCGCAAATTGAAAAAAATGGTGTGGCTTCTAACAGTAATTGCTGTCTCTACGGAAGTTGCAACATGATCCCCATAACCTAGAGTAACAAAGTTAAAACCCAAATTCATGTTAATTAGTACACTTATACTAAAGATGATCCCATCATTTAATTTCCCACGAGCATGATGGCTATATGATAGATATATAGTGAAAACAGCACTTGACTAGCTTTCATCCTTTTTTTAATCAGTTCGAATGAAAAAATTGCACCCTGTATTGCTAAATGAAGTTAACCGGCGCCTTAATTTTATGTTGCGGTTCGGCAAGCACCTACGCACAAGGACGAAGCTTCGATGTCGAATAACAGTTTTTTCCAGAAAATTCACCGAACAATAAAGATAGAAAGACACAAAATAAGTTGGAGCTGACCTATTCAAAGCTGTCTTCAGCTTTGATTGACATGTTTACAAACTTGCTCTTCGCATGTGTCTCTTTACTGGCTTCGAGTTTTTCCGAGAATAGGTTATAGTGCACCTTGTGCACAGAATGACTTTTCGGCTGCAAAAACATGATGCTTTCAAAGCACCAAACTACGCGAGCAATAAGAGTTTTACTGGGATCTACTCCCAAACCAAACAGACAACAAAATGGTCTCTGAAGAATAAACAAACAATAATCTAAAAGGCACCTGTCCTATTTGCTCCAAGTAAATTTATTGCCTAAAATGCCATATCTACTTTAATTTCTACATTGCATAATATGAAATTGTCGTAATATGTATCACGAGCAATTTATGGAATTTGCGTCGAGCCGTACATTTGCTGCATTACTAGTTTTGCAAGATTTTCTCTTTTTTTTTCGAAAATTTTAGGCGACGACGCTTTGCGGGTAAACTCAACAAAAAACAAAGTAAAAAAAGAAAAATTGAACAAGCGACGAGTTTTGATTGTAGATTTGGAATTATAACTAATAAGTTGTCCATAAACACAGTCTTAATCCTCCACTCAGACGCCTAGATCAGTACAAAGCGAACAAAGAAGTGTTATATTAAATATCCACGTATTCGGCCGTAATAGACATACCTGAATCTAACGAATCAAGTACGTAAGAAATAATACGTAACTTAACCAACTATAAAAATAATAATATTGTTTTGTGTATGTTTTGTGTATGTCGATATGTCAAAACATCAATGAACGTCTGCTGTCTCAGCTGTGTAGGAGCAATTTAGCCAGTGAATTGTTCTAGGTCAGAATGTTTTACGCGCCGAATATTCTAGGCCGATTATTCCAGCAAAAGGGGCTGTGCGTGGCACCCCGAAGTTAGTTTCGCCCCAGCGCTCAATCCTGCTGTCACGCCGCTATCGACGCCTGCAACGCTAGCCTTTCTCTATTTTTGTTTTGGGCACAAGTTCGCGTCAGTAAACGTCAGTTTACAAAGCTATTCGCCACCTCATCACTTGTCATTCCTGACAGTATCGCATCATTTCTAAACTTAAAAAGTGTTTTTTAAAAGGAGAAATATTCCGAGGAGTTATTAAATTTTGAAATAAACCCTGCCCTGTAAGTTTCAGGGGCCGACTTTTTGGCAACATTGAAAAATCCCTACTTTTCTCTATCCGTGTGCGTCAGTTGTAGGAAACCTGACGCCCAACCCAGGAAGGCCCGAAGCGGCTTCCCCCGTCATTCGTTAAATATTTCTGCCAGAGATTGAGCGGAGTAAGTAACCTGCTTAATACGAAGTTTTTTTGAAGCATCAGTACGTTGTATATAACGAAATTTATTTAGAGCTTGCCATGGTTTGATGGTCCTTATATGACTTGCTGAACTTATATTTAGCAATAGTCAGCTTTCCTTTTTTTAAGGACCGTGCTTAGCCTGTTTCTAACCTTTGTAAACTCTGGTAGTATAGAAATGTTTCACGACTTAGTTAACTTATATAGTTGATTACAGGCCTGAATTCGAGTGTATAAATCATGAGATCCAAGGTTTCTTCGACGTTTTAGACATCTTAAAGTCATGCCATAATATGACAGGTTATGACTTTTACAAAAAAGGTAAAAAAAACACTGTATGATTCATTTTAGTGATTTATAACGTTCCACCCATGTGACTCAAGAATATCAAGAAGTTCGAAGTTGCCTCTAACTGGTCATTTCATGTCAACATTAAAATAGCCCAATAAAGCAATAGAAAGATTAAGCGAAGTAACATGCTCCAGATCATCCTCAACAAACCTAAGCAAGTTTGTCAGTGTCCGAGCTGTGGGTCACTGACTAAGTTACGAACTTACGAAGTAAGGAGCGACCACCACGGGAGAACAACATTTGACAAGAGGATCAGAACCACAATTGTGGTTCAAGTATTCATAATAAACTTTGTAATTTGGGTTATCACCAAAAATAAAGGGATACGGCCCAATTCCTTTCACTCGAACGTTCCGAGAAATTAAAAAAAAAATAATAATGTAGGAAACCAGCTAATTTGTGGTTTATTGCACCAAAATTTGCCTTACTCTGGTCAAAGAGATGTGGTGTTGATTTACTTGAAAAAGACGTAGAAGTAAGTAAGATGAAATATGGATTAGAAGGATCACTACTAATCGGTAGGTAGGTTGTGAAAGAGGCAAGGTTAATGTCAGAAGAGAGAATGAGTTCAGTAGAGTGGCCGTAGAATTTGTGACTACAGTAGCTTCAGCAAAAAATTACAAAAATGAAAAATCCGATCAAAAATTGCAGAGTTCGGAGTACATTGAATAATTGCAAGCAGCAATCGTAAATTCACCAGAGCAGCGGATAAGGTAGAGGTTAAAATCGCCGAGTACAAACGTGGGTGCAAGATGAAATTTAGTTGGAGTTGCGCATAACGCATCATGCCAGTCCGTGCAAGAAGGAATGGACGGATTAGGAGGACGATAACAAGCGCATAGAACAATAATTATCTGTGTAGAGCTGAAACTCATGCAAACCAGTTCAAGTGCGGTACCATTATCTACATGATAAAGTTAATGGTTTTCCTTTACTGCGTTTACAACTCCACACTACTCGGTCACACAGATAATACTTATAACTCTTAACACAGGCAAAAATAAATGCACTGTTGCGAGCAACACACATTGTATTTCATATTCTGAATATTGTGGAATATTTAAAGTGCGGCTAAATAAAAACTTTTTTATGTTTGTTGGTTGGGTGTTTTTAAAATGTCGCGTTGTCGATAGCTATTATTTTTGATCGGAGTGATTTTCGAGATCGCGTTGTTTCATGCTGGTGATCAAGAAAATCGGAGAGTGATGGTGTGTTGCTTTCGCCCTGGATGTACCAGCTGGTGGCGACCAAAGTAGCTGCGCCATGCGGGCAATGTAGATCCAGCTTCTTCTTGATAAATCAGTCACTACTTGCGGTTGTAGAATCATTACCAGAGGCAAATAAGAAACTGCAAAGTCTTGCGGGAACCACAGTCGCGAAGGTTTAGAAATGACGAGGAGCCTAGCTTCAAGCTCGTTTTCAATTTTTCAAGCGATACTTACAATAAGAAGAATGAAAATTACAAAATAAAGAATTTACAGTTGTGTTTCTTTTTTTGTTTTTTTTTAGCACGGAGTTTTATATTAGGCAAAAACTAACGAATAATACAATTTAACACGAGTAAAGCATGCGCGAGTTAAACACCTTCTGCAAACAAAGCACCGGGCGTTGACTCTTCAAAAAATACTTTTTAAGGCAAGTTGTTTATGTAGATTCAGAGGAAGGGCAATGATAATATATATAATAATATATTAACAATAAATCTTCATGGTCACGTTCAGAAATTTACAGTTGACGATGTGGTGCAGAAAAAGCAAACAAAAACACAGCACTATACCAAACATTAAAATACATCTCCCAATAGAAATATAAACAACAGGTAAGAGAAACTGAAAAACCATTCAAAACCCGCCTTACAATCGGCGAGATCCACCTTCGCACATTAAACATGTACTGGCAAGAACAAATTAAAATGTCAAGGCGGGCCTTAATAAATGCTAATTGAATGAACTTAAAAAAAAACAAATATATACAGAGTGTTTGGTTTTACATCGAACGTATTTTCTTAAAGTGGATGAGAGGTTGACGACCGCTATCTTTAGCATGCATTTATCAGTCTCGGTGGACAATAGATGACGGGATAATTTCAAGGTAAGTTGAATAATTCACCTAAATATGTTAATTAACTTTTTGATGATTGATCTTACGGGTAGTGTTCTTATCCAAGTATTGACGGCGATTAAAAATGAAGGCCAGATCAGTTTAACATAAACTACTTGAAGGTAATAAATAGCTTTGAGCTAATAAAAAATTCGATTTTCGCGTGTTTTTTTTTTTTTTTACCTGTTTAATACATAGCGATCCTGGCCCGCAATGATGATTGGAAAAGTGACGCTTTCGTTTAAATTGTGTTGTCGCTATCTCGGCAGCGTGTCCTCATCACCGAGCACCCCTAAAGCGGGTAAATAGAAACAAACGACAGCGACAAGCCTCAAAAACATGCAAGATGCTCGCGATGGTACCTTGGGCAGGCGTTTATACTTCGCCTTATCCTACGATGGACTCAAGGCCAAAGCCACGGGCCGCCACGTCCAATCACGTTCCACGCTAAACTATGACACGATTACCAGTGATTAGGTTTGGACGAATAATGCTCCGAATCGAAAAACGCTCCTTCATTTTTATAGCCTCGACACTGCGAAGGGCCAGTACGTCGTGGCTTTTTTAGCAATGTAAAATTGTTGAGTCATTCGGTGCTCAATCCGAAACAATGTCCACCCATTCCCATCAGTGATCCGAGACGCGAGAACCGATACGTGTATCGAAGCGAAATCTCACGCAATGTCTAAGTGGCTCGTGATTGGGTCTGGCGGTTCGTAGCTTCTGCCTTTAGTTCATCGTAGGGTGAGACAAAGTATAGTCGTTCGGTTCTCGAGGGTTGAGCACGAGTGATTGCAAGCCTGCCAAAGATATATACCCTCGCGTGCATGATGCCCGGGTTTGAACATAGCCTTTTTTTATTTTACAAAGCGTGTCAAATCGCGAAGGACTCTGGTTTGAGGCTTTTCGCTTTCGTTTTATTCTTTTTTTTTTTTTTTTGTCGCTGTAGGAGGACTTGGGCAATAGTGAGTGCGCCGACGACACAAGTGACGACGTGACTGAAGCGACTACGTCACTCTTCTAAGCGTCATTGTGGGCGGGGCTTGCGACACTGTATTAGAGAATTTTTAAAGCGGGCGAAAAAATGCGGACAATAATTTATGATCCCATTAACATATCTAAGAAACCATTACCAGTTTCGCAAATTCTTTAAACTGGCATGGGCTCCAACAGTAATTGCCGTCAATGCTGCTGTTTCTACTTGGCCCCAGTAACTAATAATGCAAAACCTAATTAACAGATTTTAGTTAATTAGTTAACTTATCCTGGCAATTATTCTCTCATTTAAATTCTGCGGAGCATGATAGGTATAATATAAATACATACTAAAAATAGCACGTGACTAGCTCTCGTCCCTGTTTAAAAAAAATCAGTTCGAATTAAAATTTAGCACCCTGTATGGCTAAATAAAGTTATGCGGCGCCTGAATTTTAGGTTTCGGTTCGGCGAGCACTTGTGCAAAAGGACGAAATTTCAATGTCAAACAGACAACTCCTTTGACAAAACGCACCGAACAATAAAGATAGGAAGACAGACAGTAAGTTGGTGGTGGCTCATTCAGAGCTGCCTTCAGCCTTTGATTGACATGTTTACAAAGATGCCCTTCGCATGTGTTTATTTTTTTACTTTGAGTTATTTCGAGCATGGGTTATAGAGCATCCTGTGCACACCATAACTGTTCAGCTCCAGGAACAGTTTGCGTTCGCAGCACCAAACAACACCAGCAATAAGAGTTTCAGCGGGAGCTTCTTCTAGACTAAACTGACAGGTAAGAGTCTCTAATTAATAAAAAAAACAAAAATCTAATAGATAGAATGCCTATTTGCCCCAAGTAAGTTTAGTGCGCAAATTCCGGACCTACTTTAATTTTTATTTTGAACAATCTGAAATTTGCGTAATACCGACTGCAACCAATGTACATAATTTGCATAGAACCGTTTATTTTATTACTTTTTCTTTTTCCAAAATTCTAAGCAGCGACACTTTGCTGGTACACTCATCAAAACAAAGTAAAAAAAAAAAAGAACGAGCGATGTACTGGTCGTTGATTTGGAGTTGTAACAAATAGGTGGTCCATACACATTCACTGAGTCCTCCACTCGGTGGCCTAGATCACCACCAAGGGAACAAAGAATGTGATATTACATGTTGACATATTCGGCCGCAATAAACATTGATGAATCTATCGAATCTAGCATGCAAGAAATAGTGCGTAACGAAACCTGCTAGAATAGTAATAATCTTGCTTTGGGTATGTTTTGTGTATGTGTATGTGTATGACAGCCGCAATTCATTCTCAATGAGCGCCTGGTGCCTCATCTCTTGATGAGACATTTAGCCAGTGCAGTAGAGCCGTTAGCCTGAGGTCTTTAAGCGTGCATCACGCAGTAGTGATGCACGACCGCACGCCGGCACGATGCTCATCCCGATCGGAACACACAGGGGTTAAGATGAAACCCATGATCCGCGGTTCTGCAGCGCGAGCTTTTGCTCCGCGCGTTCGAGCTGCGGTCCGTTAAAACCAACAAAGTAGAGGGGCTTAGAGCGATAAACTGGCAGCGGAAAGTGACCCCTACTGGGCCGCCGCCATGTTGCACATTATGACCACTTGACATGTGACCTTATAGTTTTACGTTTAAAATTTAGCACAATACTGCGCACAGATAATTGCTTATTCATATTTAATAACAGTACAGCGAGATAAAATATGTTTCGTTCGTTCTAAGTTGAAAATGTGTTTTTATGAGAAAAACATGGGCAGCTTCGTCATGGCTCTGCTAGATGCCGTCAGCCGCAGTGGTGCATTTTTTTGTTTTTATTAGAGCTAGACACTGGTCTCTGCGACTAACAGTAGTAAAAAATAGTTTGTCATGTTTTTATTGCGATCGCAATACATATATTGGCTCATTTTTGCGTAAAAGCCTTCGGATTTGGTACGGGCTCACGTCTCTGGTGGTCGATATTGCAAAACATGGCGGGAGCCAGGGGGGGGGGGGGGGGGGGTTCACTTTTGTCTGGTGAACGGGACACTGTTTATCAAGTTCGACAAAATAATCGGCCACCGACTGACCCCCCTAATCAAACCAAAATAAAAAGGCTTCAATAACAAATATTTATGGTGGCAATTTCGTTTTCTAAGCGCCAGTCGATTTTTTTTAGTTCCACAACTTTTCTATGTAGTACTTTTAGTCTCATGTGTATCACTGACGCTTCTCCGGCTACATTATGCTGTAACCCTTCTATTAATGCACCAAAAGGTTTCCTTCCTTTTCTTGCCACGACGATTTTTACGGTGTAGCTTTGTGCTTATAAATTATCTGCGTTTGAAATCAAATCAAATCAGTTTATTTTCTGCCACAAAAATACATTCGTGACAAGGGCGCTGGAAAAAAAGCTGCACGTAGCAGCTTGACGAGTCCCAGCGCCCCAATACAAAGCAGCAGCGGAACTGACATGAATACAAAAAAAGAACACAGTATATAACAATCGCAAAAAAAAAAAACAGCAAAAAAACATTTAAGTACACATATTTAGAGCTATCTGAAACGTAAATAGTGATTTTATATTACAAAATGTCGTGTATTGTACGACTGTTTACAGAGTATATATCAATTCCATGAGAAAAAAGAAGGTTTAACAATAGCGGTAATTGGTAGCGGTATCTCTGAGTGCCGAAATTTGTTCTAGATACAGGAAGACGCCAGGGGGGCCTATGACGCGATGCGTAAATGGACTCGTTTTTTTCTAGTTTAGCAAGGTCTAAGATTATGTTAATATTTTTTCTTACACATTGTTGGTAATTTAAAATCAATCTGGAAGAATACATATTATATATATCAATGATTTTATGTTTTTCAAAAAGAGGAAGAGAGTGATAATCACGAGGTACATTTTCAATTATTCTAACAGCCTTTTTCTGTAAAAGACGCAATTTGTCTAAATTGCTCTTAGTAGTTGTTCCCCACACTAAATGGGAATAGCAGATTATAGAATGAAAAAGGGAATTATAAATTAACCTTTTGATGTTTACGGGAAGTATATGCCTGTATTTATTCATAATTCCAACAACTTTAGAAAGTTTTTTATGAATGTATGTTACGTGATTATTCCATGACATATGACTAGAAAATATAACACCGAGAGTCTTAACGGTATCAACACATTCTAATTTGCATGACCCAAAATACAAATCACGTGATATTTGAACATATGATCCCGGGCATTGAAATAGGACAACCTTAGTTTTAGTGGTATTAAGAATAAGAGAGTTAATATTTATCCAATTTTTTAATTTACCCAGAAAAACGTTTGCTATGGAGGTAAGTAGGTCTTCTTTGAAACTAGAAAAAAATATGCTGGTACCGTCGGCGTACATTATAAATTTAGCGGTGTTTTCGATGCTTACTATATCATTCACGTATACGAGAAACAATAGAGGCCCTAGAATACTACCCTGAGGAACCCCGGAGTAAATTCGTTCAGTAGTAGATACATAATTTCTAATTCGAACATATTGGGATCGATATTGTAAATAAGACGTTATGAGCGATAATGGGATACCTCGGATGCCATAACGTTCAAGTTTATTTAGAAGAATTTGGTGATTTATCCTATCGAAAGCTTTGCTTAAGTCTAGTAATATACCCAACGTTAGAAGTTTTTTTTTCAAAAATTTCTAATATCATTTCCTTCTGCACCAATAACGCGGTTTCCGTAGATTTATGTTTCCTGAAGCCGAACTGAGAATCAGTCAGTAGCGAGTATTTTTCGAAAAAATGTAGTAGTCGAGAGTGCACAATTTTTTCAATCGGTTTCGAAAAGACAGGAAGGATAGATATGGGTCGATAATTACTTATGTCATTGCGATCACCACCTTTATACACTACGGATACTTTCGCAATTTGCATCCTCTTAGGAAATATACCGGAAGACAATATAAGATTATACACATGAGTTATACACGGTAATAGCAAGTCAACTACAAATTTCACCGGCCCAATTTGAAGATCCTCACAGTCATGGCTACGACTGTTTTTTTTATATTCATGAAAGTAGATTGTACTTCTTTAGTATCACAAGGGTTTAAAAACATGGTTTCGTTTATTCTGGGGATATTATTTGCTGCAGAACTGTTATAACTACTTTTCCCTACGCTCACAAAATGATCATTAAACATATTCGCCAGCTCTACACCAGAAATAGTTCTATCGCCTATGCTTATACTAGTGACTGCTCTATCTTGAGTTGGATTCCGTATTAAGGAGTGCAAATGTTTCCATACGACTTCGGGCTGCTTTAAGCAAGATATATCAAATAGATCTCGATAATAGCGGTGTTTAGCTTGTTTCAATTCTGCATTGACAGAGTTTCTAAATTTTTTTTAAATTCTAGGAATATTTTTTCATTTCGTGTCCTAAGAAAGTTGCCATTAGAAAATTATTTTTTTTAATAAGTCTTAATAGTCGTTTAGTGACCCATGGTTTTTTGCACTTCTGATTACTGTGAATTTCCTTGTACGGAAACGAAGAATAGTATGCGTCTTTTATCAGGTCTAAAAAGAGGTTATAGCACTTATCAACATCAGTTTCCCTCAACACGGGACTCCAATTGATAGCACCGATTTTTCCTCTAAACTTTTCGAGTGTTGTAGCGCAAATATTTCGGGACATTACTGGAGGGTTGATAGCCCTATTACATGGTACATTGTTATTAATGAACATAACTATAGGGAGGTGATCGCTTAACCCATAGCCCAGCACACCAGCACTAACGTTGTCTTCACAGTCGTTGGTTATAAACAGATCAATCAGTGTTGACGTTGAGCACGAAACCCGAGTTGGAGGAATTATGACATTACTGAAATTATTTGACGTCAACAAATTCGCAAAGTCATCGGTAATGCGAAAAGCTTCGAGCATATTTATATTAAATTCACCTCCCAGATACAATTTACAGCCTTCTTCGTTCGCAAAACAAAATAACTCTTCCAAAAAATTTATAAAGACCGAAATATTTCCATTTGGCGGGCGATATAAGACAGAATAAATACAACAGTTTTTTCTAATGCAGAGTATTTCATAGTGTGGCGTAACAACAGAGTAATCACTGAGGAGCACAAAGCCGGAAACATTAGTCTGCAATGACACACCGCCTCCACGACCATAGTCGCGATTTAAGATAAAATTATAATAACAAGAAATAACAAAAGCATCATCATCGTCCTTATACCATGTTTCTGTTAACATTATAACGTTAAAAGGAGTTTCGATGGAATAAAAAAACAATGCAAGATCATCTCCTTTCGATCGTGCAGACGGTACATTTAAATGAAAAAAGCTAAATTTTGTATTAGTCTGGATCTTTAAGAAATCACTTAGATCTTCTAGTGTCATAGTACCAAGATTTACAGCCATACCGAAAAAAAAAAAAAGCGTACCCAAGCAAATACTTTCCTTCCTTTTCCCTTGGGGTTAGCAGATCTTATCAAGGTCGCCTTCACATGAGATTTGAACGATAGGGGCTTTATACGCCTTCCTAGCTAAAATCTTGCGATTTTGCACCCAGACGTATCGCCACTGGAATTGACGCTTCCTCGACACAGCCATTCCAAGCAACCTTTTCATAGCGGGGCACAAATGCTCGTTCACATAAACGGGCGATTCTTCATTCAGGCCAAGGTCCTGGCACGTTATCCGTTTTTGCTTTGCTTTGTTAAGGACGCTATCTCTTTTTTGCCGGCGTTGAAATTGAACTATCACGTTTGCTTTGCTCATCTCTTTAGTCGGAACACGATGACATACTTCAATATCGGAAATAGCAATCGGTTCTCCGATTATGTCTCCGAGCTTAGTTACCAGTTCAGTGACGTCTTCTGTGTCAATTTTAGGGATCCCTTTTATCTCAATGTTATGACGCCGCGAGTATTGCTCGCACTGGACGAGCCTCAGTTCATTTTCTTTTAGCGACATTGCGATAGCATCACATTTTGCAACCAGTTCTACATTTGCCTTCTTAAGAGCGGTGTTCTCGCTCACAACAGCATCAAGTTTTGCCTTTATGTCTTCCACGTCCTTATTTATGAAATTCATCCCCTCGTTAATTTCTTTTAACTCTTTGTTTATCTCACGTAGTTCATTTCGGAAGTCCCTCTCTAATGACTTGAACTCTTTTTTTATTTCGTCTTTTAGTTCGAGGATTAGCTTAGTCATATCCTTCGACATTCTCAAAAAGAAGAAAAAGAAAAAGAAAAACACAACTATATTACGAAAAACAGCAGCAGCAGCAGCGGTGGCGGTACTAGCAAAAAAGGGAGAAACCAAAAATGTTCAGTGACTAACCTGCAGTGAATGCAGAAGTCGATTACGAAGATGCTCGTGCCACCACCGCTGCCGCCAAGTAAGACGTTGATGGTGAATGTCCGTGCTTTTGTAGCTTTACAATCGATGACGTGTACGGTGGCAGGCCAACCAGGTGGGCGAATGCTGTCTCTGATGTCGTGGGCGTTGTTTCAGCAGGCTCCTATCTTGGTTGCGGGATGATATTGTCAGCACTTTTCAGCGCAGCCAAGCGTTGTTGACTTCCGTAGACTCGATCGTGATCGACCACAAACGACACGGCCTTGTTTTGTATACTTGCTTTTCAGTAACCAGGAAAAGCAGCTGGACAATCGAAGACTGGTATCGACGACACGATGATATCAGCGCCACAAGCAGTTTGATGATATTGGTGCCCATCGCAAGCATGATCGCACGCGGCCACTTACATCAGAATCTTCCAGATTTGAATACTTGATTTAGGTACCAAAGGAGGCCTCTTGACGCTGCAGCTGCTGTGTGCGTTTCCTTGCAATGAGATTACTAATCAGATTGTGGTTTCGTTGCTGTTCGGGTTCAATAGAGTTTTATAGAAGCAGACTAAAACACGGTTAATAGACCAAACAATCTGTACCTCGGATCGGAAGCTCGGATCGATCGCTTTTCATAAAATGTATATTAGAGAACCGCGTTTGCCGACGATCAGGGCAGTTCGCACCCCCTGGCAACGGGAATGCCCAATGGTTTCGTAAATTGAGGAAAGAGGGGGCATGGTTTTTGGAGGGAGGTGTATTTGGTAATTTTGCAAAACTGAAAGAAGGACATTTTTATTTTCAGAAATAGCCTGAAGCCACAGTTGTGGAACTAGCCATAATTTGTCTCGTTTTGCTAGAATGGGAGCGTTAACTATGGGGGCGTTGTTAACACCGTGAATGATCAGTTTGTCTGATAAAGAAGCAGACAATCTTCGCGGCATTGATCATGGCACTAAAAGATTTTGACAATGAGTTCT
This sequence comes from Ixodes scapularis, assembly GCF_016920785.2. Classification (NCBI taxonomy): domain Eukaryota; kingdom Metazoa; phylum Arthropoda; class Arachnida; order Ixodida; family Ixodidae; genus Ixodes; species Ixodes scapularis. Next base: position 90,013,841 of record NW_024609880.1, read on the forward strand.
AATTTAGATTTCTTTGACAAGAAAAACGTAGATAAAGTTATTTTATTTGAGTTGGATTGCCCAAAAAGGAGGAGATTGTTAACGGCGAGACTAGCGACGTTCGACCTCGCGTCGGCAGATGAAATAGATGCGCTGCGCCAACTCCTCTTTCACAAAGTCAGCGTTCCTCATTTCGCTCCGCACTGCAAATTCTATTAAAAAATATTATTCGAAAAATATTACAATTGTGCGATCTAGGCCCTGTGGGAAATTTCTTTAATTATCAGCCTTGCTGAAGTAATTACAAGCTTCATTTCACAGAATTGGCCTAGCGAACCAGATTTCATTTTACGTGGACAATTGCTTATGGGTCCCAAGATACGATATAAGTGACAGGCCCGCCACATTAAGCATGACATTTGCGAAGAAATGGCCAAAGTACAGTCGAGCTGGTGCGTATTAATCATGATGTTTAAACCCAGAGACTGGTAAGGAAACTTGAAATCCCAATCGACCAGATAAAATTAAAGAGCGCAGGAGAAGTACTTTGGAAAGTTTGGCCAAGTCTAACGCTAGCTGCCAAAGGAGGGACCTGTAATAAGGTCTATGTTGTGCTTTCCTTTTTGTTTTATCTTCCCCGACTGAGGGTTTACAAGTTTTTTTCATGTCTTATGTACACTATAAATTACAGTTTTCTTACTTTCACTTTAAAATAAAAAAAGCGCAATAATAAACAAATCGCACAATATAGGGAGCTAATATTTAGTTAGTTTATGATGGTGTGAACTAGAAAATGTTGAAGCAATTGAGGTCCTTTTCTTGTTGGCCCGCAGTGTCGTGCGGGTCAATGGTCGATGAGGTCTTCCCTTGCGCCTAGTCGGAGGAGTGCAACGGAGGCCTCGTGGTGGTACAATGCGAACCGCTAATTTGCATTATATTTACACGAATATTTATGTTACGAACAATGTTCACATCGGGACTTTATGTACAAAGTAGAGGATTTCTGGTTGTCCTGTAACGGGCCCAAGATCCCAGCCAAAAATCGCCTTCTCTCCCGGGCACGCGCTTTTGAGGGTACGGACCTCCTTGCCCTCAGGCAGTAGTTGCATCACTTGTTTTAAAAATTCCAAAGGCGCGTGTTTTTTAAAGACCAAGAGCTTTCACTGACATTCGACCAACCCGCGACGGACTCTGGCTGACATCAGCGATAAAGGCTCGATCATTCTTTCAGTCGAGTTTACGCAGTATAGAACTTTGCACACTTTCGAAAACATGTGTCAGCAGAAAAGAAAGCACAAACTTTTTTCTTGCTGTGAACAATATTTCAATATGGTAATTGATGCGTTCAACTGCAATACATGTTTTCTTGTATAAGCGGACGGACAATGGGGAATTACAAACCTTTTAAATGTACCGCCTCGTTTGCTCTTTTTCTGTGGCCAACTTTGTTGGCGCATAAGAACTCTTCATTTGGGGCTTGGCGTGCACAAAAGTGACGTGATACTGGTTATTAAAAGCACGTCATTTTGAATGCCCTCATATCAGAATTCGCCAGGATGTTATCCGTAGTCGCAACCTTATGAAAGGTAGAAAAATAGAACTCTGGAAGTTAGAACAGTAATCTGAGTTAGAGAAAGAGAGGGTTGCCTGCATCAAGCAGAAAGAAAAAATCCGATATAAATGCGAGCATATTAGGAGATAAAACATAACTTTAAGAACGGCATAATCGACGTTTCCTTGTCTATCCCCACGAACCCACCTTTCAAGAAGTAGCAAAGGAAAGACGAAAACGAACATATCGAGACACTTCCCACTCCCCCAGGACATTAACAGCGATGGTGAGTGCGTATATTTTAGCCCAACCTTTTACCTGGAGCTTTCGGACTTCAAACCACTAGATGGGGACGTCATACACGTGACTGCTGTCAATACCTTTTATGTGAGGAGATGTGCTCGTTTTATTAATTCTTCCGGTAAATGTTTCCAATACAATTTATGAACCACCTCATGCTCCTCGTTTCTTGCATCAAATTTTGTACCCGACGGAGGCTACCCCGACACATATATCCACGTACAGCGTAAGAGGTTGTTCGTGATTCGTTTTTTGGCGTTTTTATGTCGGGTAATACTGAAATCTCATTCCCTGCAGAGCGATAGTAAGATGCTCGAACCCTCCGAGCCTTTAACTCTTAAGCTCTCTGGGACTTTGTTCTCATGGATGCGACCATAGCGCCTCGACTTGAGATTTGTCCAATAGAGAAGGATTTGGTAAGAATGACGGGTCCCCCCCCCCCCCCCCCCATTCAATGCGCTTCGGTCGCGTCCATGAAAACCTTTGCCCGTCACGAAGAAAAATTGGACTGGTCTCTAGGGTCGTAGTCGGATAAGAGGTAATAGAAGTAGTCTACGAAGCCGAACTTGAAGCGAAGGATTGCGTCTAGAAAGTCACCGAGCGTCCCATTCTCAAATGCCAAGCAAACGCCTCTCCAACCAGATGATAGGACGACACGCAAACATCCCAGGGTTTGTGGGCGAGATAAATACATTTGGCTTTCTGGCTGAGCCAAAAAACTGTTGATTTGGAGATCCGTCATTGCTCTTTCTGCAAGAAATAGAGCATTCTTGAAAAACTCAACGAACGTCTCCAGTGGCTCTTCTTTCTTCACAATAAGCTCTACGATGTGTTGCGCCCTATGCGAGCCCGATCTCGGAAAGGTAACCTGCGTGTACGAATGGATCGATTGTTTAGAGTGGAGTCACTAGTATAAAGGTTTTAATCAGAATATAATTTCACAGTTTTACGGTAATGCAAAGTTTAAGCACGAAGCTACCTCGTGAACAACATAAGCTGAGACACCTGAGCCGGACGTTTTATGCTTCTGCGGTATCCGAAAGCTCTATTATCTCTCAATCTGTCTAATAGTTCGAAGTATGTCAGTATCTCCTCCTTGCATTTTATTTGTAATTCAGACCATTACTCTAAAAAGACTGGCAGGTGCGTCGAAGAAGCATGAAGGACTTTTGCAACTCATAGTATCAGCAACAGTACACCTTCAGTGAGTTTTAATGCCTATGGAGTAGTCATATTCATAGGGCACGGCAATACAGACCTCCACGACTTGGGCCATTTCCTTCAGGCAGCAATCATGCCCAACTTTCTTGGACACGTACGCCTTGGCGCATGCACTAAAATTAGAATGTCATCTGATTGACAACAAACAGTGGAATGGTCCCCTGAAATATATTAGAAGGAAAGTCATAGAATGTCAATCAGCAGAAATTGAACGTTTGGACGTGTGTACTTTTATTCGACGGCACGCCGATTTTTTATTGTTTTTTTTTTTCGCTGAATCTAGCGGGCTGCATTCACAAACTTATTAATTTTCTCCTTTTTCATAAATGATTGTAACGTCCCGCAGGACTGTCATGGCCTTGGTATCATAAAACGCAAATCAATTGGAATCTTGATTTTTTTTTAACCTTTTATACCACGGAATGTCCCAGAAAGTCGGTCATGTTTGAGACACAATGCGTAGTTTCACGCTTAGCGTCACTATCACACGACCTCTGCAGACATATTAAGGTTACTGTAAATGCGCGGTTAGAACTGCGGTATATCTAGCCATAACTTTGTGACATTTGTAGTTTGACGACGGCTAAAGGGGTTTGACTTTATAAAGTGAATACGCTGTAAACAAGCGACGAACCTATGCCAGCTCTATTTTCGCTTTGGGTGGCCGCTAGAACTATTGTTCTGACAGAATGTTAAGTTGGGCTAGGTGGTTGTTCATGACTGGAAGGAAGTGCCGAAAGACAGGGCTTCGGCGCTTCGTTCCAGTCAGCTATTCTTCTGACACCGCTATCAAAGCGATCACCGCACAGCGAAATTCGTCTTTTGATTGCAACATATTCTCTTGTTAGAGTTCGGTCTTAAAGCATTGTTTTATGAAAAGGTTAACACTTGCAGTGTATGCTCACGTCTCGGATTCAACACGACAGCAAAGACGACTGTCTCCCCTGTCTCAGCGGGTTTTCAAAACAATTGGAGGCGGAAGCCACCCCTCCCAATTAACATAAAACTACAAAGTTTCGCAAGTCCAGGCGTTCTAACTACGCAAAATCTGTCGCGCCAAGCCCATTGAATTTACGCAAAGAAAAATGCATTATTTAGTATAGTATTTGCAGAGATGGTGCTTGACAGCAGTCTGTTACCGAATGTGGGGTTTACTGTCAGCAAGGACACTCTCCTTCATGCAAGAAACTTCATGTATGGGGCGAATTAAAAGCGTAAAAATGCATGGTACCCCAAAACTTCCTCAGGGGAATCGGTGGCTAACTGTGTTAGCGCACACCAGCTTAGGGAACGTGGAAAGGAAGCTCGCGCTGCAGATCTAAAAAAATCTTGGGTTCAATCCCAACCCCTACCCATTCTGATCTGCCGCGCGGTCGTTTACAGGCGTGAGGTCGTACCAGCGCGCAGTCGTGCATCACTAGTGCGCGGTGCATGTTAAAGACCCCAGGCCAGCGGTTGTACAGCACCGATTAAATTTTTCAACTGCCGCTGTGATACCAGACGTCCACTGAGGCTGACCAACGTCCGGCTGTACAAGTATACATCAAGGCTGACGAACGTCCTGCTGTAAAAGTATACACACAACAAATTATTATTATTTTAATTTTGTGAAAAAGCGGCTCGGTCTAGGAAACCTTTATTAGAGTGCTTTATGGCAACTTTTATTCAAATAGAAGGGATTAAACCACTCGGAACTTCACTTAGAAGTTAATGCTGCTGTCGTCTCAAACTAAGTTCTTGTGGCCATTTTTGAAGTTAAAAAATGTTTTCACAAAGGTTTCTTTTTTTTATGGGCTTTTTTGTCGAGTGGTTAGAACAAGCACCTCAAGGTGTGCCGATTTCCATCGGATGCGAGAAAACTAATCCGGACGATGTGACAGATTTGTCCTTCTTTTCAACAGAATGCAATAAACCAACAAAGGGAAACTGAATATTCATTTAATACACTTATTAATACAAAATATTTAATACATTTAATCGAACAGCTAGGCCATCCGGCAACACTAGCCGCAAAAACCAACAAAAAAACTGCTAAAGCGATCAGCAACATGTTGGTTCGACGGTGTCGCTCCCTGACCAAATCAAACGAGTACTTTCTGGGAATTCCACTAGTAGATAAGCCAAAGTAGCTGCAAAATGCACCCTTGCTTTTGGGGACACATAAGGTGGCACAAACAGTCAAATATAAAATATTTTATGGCAATATAAAACTTTAGATAGAAAATTTTAACAAAAAAATAAATCGATGATTAAACACCTGTATAAACCGCACTACGCGCGATGGTGCCAAATTCCTTGGCATGGGCGCTTTTCTAAAATGCGCTGCTGCTTCTTTGAGTCAAAATAAATATTATAGTAAATATCATTGTGACGCCATCAGGGTTCACGTGTTAAGGTTGATATCAAGACAAAATTGTAACTGAAGTTTTTCAAACTATGAATTCGTACTGTTGGAGCTTCTTGCTGAGCTAACGCGTATTTCAATTATATTCTATTGAAACATTTTTTTGAGAATCTAAGAACATGTTTGGTTGTAAAGTTTTTTTACAAGTATTGTTATTAGACAAGAAACTTGAAGAGCTCAACAACAATGTTTTCTGAGGAAATGTAACTGGCAAGGGCTGAAAACAAGTAACATAAACGGCCACTATGCCGTTGTCTTTTTGTTTTTAAAGGTAAATATTTAGACATGTTTCGAAGAAATTACAAAAATTATTTCGCTAAGAGAAGAACAACATATTTTTTGTTAATCGCCATCACTTTTCCCTAGAACATCGCCATGCTCCATGGATGACATGGGCACGTTGTAAATCTAGAAGGAGGCATATGAATTAATCTTAACCGGTGCGGGTAGAAATTCATCCAGCTGTTAGAATGACACCTAGTGAAGAAGTTACTTGTAAGCTTTGAGTAGTATTTTGAGTAAATATTCGGTGAAATGTTGAAGTTTATTATCGCACAAAAAACTCGTGGATTAACATATTTTTTTTTTAAGTTCTAACTAGATTCATGGAAGCATTCTAGAAAAGAGCCCACATTTGTGCTAAAAAATCTTAAAAATCTTTTTTTTTTTTTTTTTGCTGTGCGATTTTAGGTTTTCTTTTTATTCCTGCGTTTCGATTTTTCAGTGAATGTTGGACGGCGATTCGCGGCGTTGAAGTAGGTTCCTGACAGACATCTTCTTGGATGGTGAGTGAGTAATAAGTTATAACTTTGGTTAAAATATTGCTTTGTCAAGTTATCTCAAATGGTTTATCTGTATTCACATATTTTGTCTTATATCGTCAACGCAGCAGAGATGCGTGAGGCGTCTCGGGGAGTTTCCTGAAGTCAGTGGTCGATATTACCCATAGGGTTGTTTCGCGAAATGTCTTTACAGTTCTCGTAAACCATCTGCTGCCATCTGGGAAAGTATTCCGCCACTTTCATTATTACTTTGAACGCAAGTGATTCTTTATTCGCCAAACAGGAATATCGAAACACGATACTACCTTGCCTTTTAGTAAGTACACCTTCAGGTAGCCCGCTTCCCTCATACTCTTTCTCAAACTTGCAATAGCTTTTTTTTTTATTGGATCTGGTATAACACAGAAGCGAGGGGATGGCTTGGTCGACAACAGAACTAAACAAGTGCAATCGGGGAAGTGTGTTGCTCACTGAAAAAGAAGCTTGATCCGTTCATATTTGTCTTTGGAGACACCCCGGCGCATTTTCTGGACTATTTTCTCCTCGAGCGCCGACTTACCTTATTTGTAAATGAAGACGGGTGTGCACAAAACTCAAGCATACTTCGTTTCACATTACGTCCGGCTACAAGCAACTCTACAATCTGATGAAGCTAATCTCTGCATACGAATTCGACGTTGATCCTACGAAATTAAAATTAAAAAAACGGTAGAAACGTGTTTTTTTTTAATTGAAAGGTGCTTAACTTTTACACATTTTGCACAGCTGACCTGATTCTGTTTTCAACAGCGAGCACGAAAGGCTGACCCATATATCTCACGTACCCTCCTACACTGCGAGTGATTTTATAAAATGAAAACTCTTCAACTTAACTCCCATGTTACAGAGCACGAAAGGAGACGCAATTTTTACAGGCACACAAAAAGGCGACCTTTTTTGTGTGCCTGTGAAAATTGTTTCAGTTTTTGTGTGGTGTAACATCAGAGATATGAACAGCTAACACGCCCAAATTTCAATCTTAGAGTGCTTCAAGTTATTTTTAGAAGAGTTTTTTAATATTTAGTTTTAGCACTTCACCAGAAATAGATTAATGACCAGCCATTTTTCTCAGGATTTAGAAGAAAAAAAACGCTGAGACTTTCTGTAAGCTCATACAAATTTAGCTATACCAGTGAACACACAGATGAACAGACAGATAAAAACAGGATAACAGACGAACAGAAACCTTATATGCGTTCAAGGTTGGTAGGAATACAGGTCCCTTAATGTCAATATTTTAAGTAACATAAAAGGTGAGAAATACCCCTTTGGGAATTTCGTAAATCGAAAAGCGGTGAAATTAACCCAAATGTATTACTAGAGTAAGCAAACTATCTGTACAAAGTTTCGACATATTTTCTTACCAATAACTTCAAGCTGCAAAAGGTTTGCCAACTGGCCAGCGATGGACAGGCCCTACAGGTTTTGCAGCGTCCGTTTCATAACAAACCTTTTCATGTTAACCCTATGTAGAAAGGACGTAGATATATGTTTCATTCAGAATAAACACGTTCGATGAAAAAACACGCTCATTGTGTTCAGAATTGTAGTTAACCACTCAAAGGCAAATAAATCAATATCATACTCTTGCTAATAAAGATTTCGCAACGTAAGCATCACAATCAAACAAAAATAAAAATTCAAATATATATTTCATTTGTTTTCTCTTTTTTTTGTGGTAGATATCGCCAGAAACTGCGCTCAAAAAGTCAAAGGAAAGTCGATTCAATTTAAGCTGCAATGGGATGACGCTCAAGAAGAGAGAACAATTTTAGGAGCAGTCAAAAAGCTTGGCTGTTCTCTATCTGCGATGCCTTGAATAGTTCACTTTGTTTCTTCGCCTAAATTGTTTGCATAGTTTCTTAAATAGTGACTCGTTATGTTGATGCAATCTTGTTTGTTGGTAGGTCTCTTGAACCGTGTCGCTACGATGTTTATTATTTCGTTGAGCTGCTGCATATCCAAGAAAATGAACATGATATTGACTGCTTGAACAAAATAAAATTGAACTTACAATGATCTTTTTGAAATACCAGACGAACACAGAATCTGCCTTGCGCGCATTAAGTGTGCGTTGAAATTTGCAATGCTTGGTTGCGGAGACATTTGGCTGGTTTCGAGGATGTGCCGCACACAAATATAGGACAGAACATTTTTAACCGTCCCCCCCCCCTCCCCCAAATACGAAATGTTCCCGAAAAACATTTTGTGTGGTTCTCATCGCAATATTCGCCTGCATATCGCTAGATGCTCGGTCTTTGCCCAAATGTACCTCTGGTGGTCCGGATTAGTTACCAATGTTTCAGAATAAATCGCATCTGATTAAAATGTTACAAGTCATTTCCAAACATTTTCATTTTGGAAAATAGTGGCTAACGGAGCCCACGAGTGCATAAGGCTTAATGGCGCAAACTACAAGGAACGGGCTCCGTTCTCTATTGAAAGGCTAAAACAATAGCTTAATTTTGTAATAAGATAGGTTTTTTTTTCTTTAAGCGCTCGAGCTTCAGGGCTTTAGGGCTCTCTGGGCTTTAGGTGCTACTAAAACTGGGTGATTTAAGGGTTTATCTTGACGCTTAGCAAGGAAACTTTAAGTGACTATTTTATTAGCTAGAACGTTAGTTCCCAATCCCTTACTGGGGCGAGGAGGTGGGGGGGGGGGAAGTCGCTCGGCGGGCCGCCCCCTAGACGGCTCCTGTGGCAAACGCTAAACGCGCTCATGTTCTCCAGGTTCATCGGTTGCTCAAGGCAAGTTTTGATTTATTCGGGAGTGCACTGCCTCACTGCCTAATAAGAAGCTCTTTATGAGTTCTGATTCTTTCGAGGGTGCGCGTAGGGACATGAGTCTACGTGGGGAGGTATGTTTCTTTATTCGGGAGCCAGTTATGCGTGCCGTGTCGCCCGTGGACTGTGCTTCATTAAGCACTTGGGTCTCAACGATCGTAAGCTAACCAAGTATTTTGGACCAAGAACTTCGCCCTTCACATTCGCCTGTGGACCAGGTATGGTGGACCTTGTGTGACTTGTCGCCGAAGTTCAACTGAGAACTAAGTATGCGATGTATGACCAGCCACCGACGTCGCTTGCGGACTATATATAGTATGCTAATACGTTTGCCTTGCCGCCGACTGCAGTTGCAGATTACGGTATGCCGGACTAAGTATGGCTCTCCCGCCGTTCGCCTGCGGTCTAAGTATACCTTACTAAGTTTGATTCAGCACCGACAGTCCCCTACGGACGAAGTACATATGCCGCACTATGTAGGACTTTGTCAATAATAGTCGCCTGCAGAATGAGAATGCTGGACTGATTATGACTCGCCGGTGATTGCGGACTAGTTATAAATAATGAGCCATTCCACTCTGTGAAGGTGGATAAGCAGCGAAGCTGTTCAGCACACGACACAGACGTGACACAAAATGTTGAACTAAGGTATGGACACATTTAGTGCCTTGATCGGTGGTCATCGTGACGGAAGGTAAACGCACAGATATCGCGGAGTATCGCCGCCGCGAGGAGGCGGAGGAAACTAGACACGCGCGACGGGACCGCCACCCCGGGGAAGGAAAGGAAACTAGGCACACAAGCGGCTTGGAACGATGACAAAGAGAGTGCTGTGGTAGCGTAGACAGGGCCTGAGTTTTTGTTGACGCACACGAAAAATGCACGGAACCCTAGGCATAAAGAGCTTCGCTGCAACATGACTCACCCCCGATCGTCACCTGAGCACTAAGTATGCTGAACTAAGTATCACTCGCCGCTAATAGTGGCGTGCTACCACAGGCGACCGCCGGCAGCAGGTCATACTGAGTCTAGTTTCCTTCGATCTCTTCCCCCTTCTCCTTGCCGAGCAAAGACGTCGGACTGTGCACCGTATGGTCCGAGGTTTGATCCCGATTAGCCCATTGGTGGCGCATCTTGCTGATTGCAATCAATTGCTGCTAGTTATAATCGTGAATGAATTATTACGATTAAGTATGCCTTCTATATGATTTAGATGACTATGGCTTGGCTGCTATAGACTATGCATGCCTCATCTTGCCTGCTCCTGCGTGTAACGCTTTTTTCGTCACACTCGAGCGTTACTCTTTTCGCATGAAGTCCCGCCCATATACTCATTCCGAGTTAAAACATTAAAGTTTCCTACACTTTTCTTCTGAAATCCTCCATATAATTGCACTCTACATCTAAGCGCGTTTCTTCTCAGATAGTTGCCCGTATGCGCATAAATGTTTGAAGGTGGAGAGTTCTATAATTATTATGATCTTACCGCATCAGCGTACTATTTACGCCGCCCATCGCAGAGAAATCGGAGTGTCTAGGATGCCACTTTAGTCAATAAGTTTTGCATTTAGTGATGAAATGTCTTTCTTCGAGCAAGAAAGAATGAAGAAAAAAGTTTAATATACACACGCGGACCTATCTTGACATTTTAATTCGACTGACAAAATATACAGTACCATGTGAAAAACTGCCCTTTTTAAGTAAGCTCATGAAACGCTAGGTTTTTATGCGGAAAATGATGCGAAAAGCGTGCTAGTGATGGTCAGGATATCCAAAAGAAAAAATAAGTGAACGTGTTGACCCCTTGCTTGTTTATTGTTTCTACATGCCCTGTGTTTTACAAAGTACGCTAAAAAACGTTTGGGGGTATTCTTACCAGATGAAAATTCTAGAATAGTGAAAGGCAGATAATGTGCACATTGTGCTTAGGTTCCTGAATCTTTTTGAAGGCGACAAAGCGGACGCCGCTTTCAGAAACCAGATGTCTGACATATCGCACACCTTGACTACAGGAGACGGCAACAGCTGCAACGGCGTCAGAATGAGTGAAGCTCCGCCTTTCTTCTCAGCTAGCCAATCGGAATGAGTCTCGCCTAAAAAAATTAATTAAAATAATATTTTGTTTTTATTTTACGACTTTTCTTAGTTGTGATTGGTTTGAGCATCTCAGCAAGTGTTTTCGTTAAAGTATAAATACTGGAACCCATTGTCGTCCCAACACATATTGAAATATTGTTTCAGGCTGAATCTCAGAATGTCCTTACAGTCGCTCCTTGCTATTTTCTGTCTTATAATGGGTAGCTACTCTCAAGAGACAGCTACCACGGCTCCACTACCAGAGGAAGATCCGGCAAACTTCGAAAGTCAAGATGCAACAAGGGTTCGTTATTCGCTATTTCATCTCGAGATAAATCTTTTCCAGGTCGCTTTATCACCAATTGTAGTAATATTTCGTGTTTAGAAGCCACTTTTCTTTTTCTTCTCTGATTATTTGTACCACTACTGCTTGAAAAAACTTCGCTACACCCGTACACATCGTGTCTTTAACAAGACGGGATGCTGAAAACTAATTCAGATGTTGTATTCAAGTAGATATTAAGAGAACAATAAAATCTGAAAATGGCAATATTTATTAAACAATATGCGCCGTAAAACAGGAACAAAAAGGAAGGGAGACGACATGAAAACCTATTTTGAACTGAATGTTATTAAAAAAGTACTATTTATATACACTATTAGGTAAAGACAAAGGTGATGTGTGCAAAAAAATTACACTAACCAGTACCTAGAATATGCGATTTCAGACGTCTATGAAATCCTGACGAACTGAGGGAAATAATACGTGGCTCAAACGGGAAGATCCGCTAACGACACGGCACGCGAGCACGAGCAGTCTGTAAAAAAGTATCCCCTAGGTCAACCTCGTTATTCAGTGTGATTGATACTTATGCACCGTGATTCTAGAAAAAGAAGCGATACTTTCCAAGACGTTAAGAAGCAAATTATTGCTAGAAGTGTATGCATCATAAAATATTCATTTTTCGACTGCGGGGGACACTAAATGTATAAGCGTGCCGTCAGATCACCTATCAGATAAGGTATTTTAATTTCTGCGTGAGCTACTTGATAGAATCTACAAGTAGTCGATTATTTTTTAATTAAGCATTTTGACAAAATAGCGCTCCGTGTTGTGTCTCTATATTTTGTCCTTGTTTTACGGCGCATGTAGTTTTATTTATTTATTGTGCTTTATTTCAGTGCCACAGAAACAACTGTACCCATTTTTAGTGGTGCGTTACGTCATCATAATAAGAATCAACATGTCAAGAACGAATTTTCAGATGTCAAAATGAGAGAAACACGTCAATGCATTTTCTAAATGGTTGTTTGCATCCAAAAATATAAACATCAAACTTATCGAAGTTGGATTCGAATTTGTTAAACACCAGTTGTAGACGTGTAAGGGAATCAGTGTCGAGTAAAACGGAAGGATAATTCAATGATCGCACAAAACTTAACCTTGAAAAAAACGAAAAAAGGAAAGCCGTTTACAACTCCCTGTAACGCGGAATTTGAGCGCAGCTCTTGAGGAGGAGGAGGGAAGGGTACTGGGGGGATTAGTTGAACTCGGAAGGAGGGGGTCACGTGACCTCGGGGGTCATGTGACCAGGGAGATTACGTGACCTCGGGGGGGAGGGGTCACGTGACCTGGGGGGTCACGTGACGATGACGTCATCAGTGATGATGACGATGACGATGCGGATGCCGATTACGTCATTGGCATCCACATCGCTATCGTCATCATGACTGATGACGTCATCAGTGACATTACTGATGACGTCATCGGCATCGTCATCGTCACTGATGACGTCATCGTCACGTGACCCCCCAGGTCACGTGACCCCCCCCCCCAGGTCCTCCCGAATGAACCCGAGGTCCTCCCGAAGGAGCCCGAGGCCCTCCCGAGGTCCTCCCGAAGGAACCCGAGATCCTTCCGAGCTCCTCCCGAAGGAACCCAAGGTCCTTCCGAGGTCCTCCCGAAGAAACCCGAGGTGCGTCCGAGGTCCTCCCGAAGGAACCCGAGGTCCTGGGGGGGTCACGTGACGATGACGTCATCAGTGATGATGACGATGACGATGCGGATGCCGATGAAGTCATTGGCATCCGCATCGCCATCGTCTTCGTTACTGATGACGTCATCAGTGACGTCACTGATGACGTCATCAGTGACGTCACTGATGACGTCATCGGCATCCGCATCGTCATCGTCATCATCACTGATGACGTCATCGTCACGTGACCCCCCCCCCCCCCTAGGTCCTCCCGAGGTCTTCCCGAGGCCCGCCCGAAGGAACCCGAGGTCCTTCCGCGGTCCTTCCGAGGTCCTCCCGTAGGAACCCGAGGTCCTCCCGAAGGACCTCGGGTTCCTTCGGGAGGACCTCGGGTTCCTTCGGGAAAATTTACCCATAATGCACCGCGCGGTTACGCCGACGCCGCTCAAGCCGGAAACGGGCGCCTAAGAGCTGCGCTCTAAAAAAATTAAGGGCTCATTTTAAACAATTTTTTTTTATTCCCACGAAAAGAAAAAAAACAGCTGTTTAATATTTATGTTGCTAGACGCAATAAACCCTTTTCACATAGAAACGACACCAAGTGGCTAAAGCTACAACTACGGTTAGCGGATAGAATGACAGCTGCGATACTTTTCCTGCCTTCTCTGCGTCTGATCCGAGTTGCGGATGAGGACGGAGAGGTAGTGCAACCATTCTTCCGGACGCCAACCCAAGTTAGAGCTTTCACCGCTGCGGGAGAAAGGCCTGCGCATGTACACAACACATCTCGAAAAAGATTAATTTAGAAGGAGGTAGCTCGCTCCAGGCCCCGCCCAGGAACTCCATTTTTAGGCTCTCATTGGTTAGAGAGATCATTGACGCGCGGAATGTCGTTGTAAAATTGTTTTTCAATGCCGTAGTTCTCGTTGATTCGACCCTTTTTTATGTTCGATGAACAAATTATACATATAGAGTAAATATCGTTTTCAAAACTATAAAAAACTGTCTGTTTCGTTTTGTTTTTAAACGGTAACGAACATGGCTGCCAGCGTGCAAGTTGTTTCGCGTTCACCGAGGTGTTTAGCGAAAGATTGCCTCAACCGACGTAGTTTCCAGCAAACAACTTTCGCAAGCACCCGCTTTCGGAAGCGATGTGCGGGTGTTTGTTTTCGTAGCGCGACAGGCCTAAACATAGCGCCCCACGCAAACTAATTTCTGGATCTGGCTTGATTTGTTCGTTTGCGGGTTTTGGTGCTCAATAAAAGCATTGTTTACCGTAAACCCGAATCCGCAACTCTGATAATCGTGCAGCTGTCGTGATTGCGACCATGGTTGCGGTACTGAGAGGCAACCTACACACCTAAGCATTTGCGAGCTATTTGGCTGGAAGAAATCAGGTGTTCTTCCTGCGTCAAGTTTGTCAAGGTATGCTTCCGTCCCTTCGCTTCGGAGTGTACTTAGCTCTACAATTTTGAGCAGTTCACCTGGCTTGCTAAAGCGAACATTTTTAAGCCGCAATTTAATTGCTCGTCATGATGCTCACCCACCTTGCTCGCGGACGCTATGCAGAAAAACAAGAACAGGAAAGCTAAAGGACTGCGTATTTTGTTGATTTTTTAGTTCGTGGTCGCTTTTTACCGCACATCGACAGACGCTGGCAGACGCTTGTACTAGATGTGGTTCGTGCATGCTGGAACAGTTCAAGGCCGTTTTATGGTCGCCTATGGCGCAGGAGTCTGGCGATCTTTGCAGATGGATTTAGACGTGAGTGGACTCGCAGGCGGACGCAAGCGACGGCAAATTCTGACGCGCCTCTTTCATGGTCGCGTCTTACTGTGGTTCCTAGGGCGCACCTTTGACTGGTGTGTTAAGCGTCCTATGCTGCCTATACATCAAAAGTTGTCCCGATGTGACAATAAATAACGTAACGGAAGCTACAGTGTCATGCTAGAGAGCCTATATTACAGAGAGTTTCTAACCGCTCGATCGCGGTAACATGGTTTATGGGCCGCGTTTGCAAGACGAGCTGCGAGGTGTTGAAAGCGGTGATTGTCTGCAAACGACTCTGCCTTTCCGCCTAGCAGACGGTGCGGACGGCAGACTAGAACGCACCGGACGTCGCGACATGGAGACATCCGGCTCGCGAGCATGGTTAGCTGAACAGCGAAGCCAATCCAGTTGTAGTGTGGGGGGCACCGAGGTATGAATAAGAGGCGACATACCGGCTCAAGCCAGCCATACTAGAAAATCCCAAGTCAAGCTGGAATAAGAGGTCGCTGACGGTGGAACGCCCCCAAGGTCGCCCGGTTTTACCTGTGTTGTGGTGTGATGTCGGCTCCAAAGCCTTTTTACATCCCTGGTGCGGGACCACCATTCTATGGGCGGGGCCTAGAGCGGGTGGTGAACTCCACCTAACTTGCGCCTTATATCGTGACTGTTACGCAAAAAAGTTTTTTCCACAGAAAATTAAGGCAAAATAATACGTGTCTCATATAAGCCCCTTAATTGCTTGCCATTTCATTTTCTTATTAAACACGTAAATATACACACTTCAGTAGCGCTGTGCAATAAATAATACCACTAACAATATTATGCAAAAAGATGAAACCACTCACCATCCGCCTATTACACAAAGGTTGCAAGCCCAAAAAGTTTACATCTTCGTTTCCAGTCATAAAACAAATTGAATTGCACGTAATGATCACAGAAGAGACAATGTTTTGAACGTGCTCAATACTGCATTAGTTAGTATCTCCATAGCTGTTCCATACAACTGAAGGAAAGTCAATACAGCATATGTGTAATGATACAAAAACACTTAGAGATGAGTTGACGGTATTTGTAACCTGATGATTAAAATCAATTGTATTGTTTAAATAGTATATATACACCCAAATTCATCATCACTGGGAGACAGCTAGTACTGGTATGTGTCTAGAACATAGCAGAATCGCAAAACATCCCATATCCTGCTGTTTAAAAAATCGTGTATCAACTAGCCAATATTTCCATTTTAAAAATATGTAATATATTAACGTTAATAAATGCATTGTGTAAAAGCCTCTCTACACGACGAACAGTACCTTCTTGTAGCATTTTCTGTACATTCGCTGAGAACTAATTCTGCGTTTTGATGCGGATACCTGTATTATTTTCTCTATAATAAAATCTTAGAAAAACAAAGTTCATTCAGGAACGAAACGTGCCTTCCTTAGATAAGTCTTAAAAGCTTTAATTTGTTCGAGAGGAATATCTTTTTTTCTTTCGAGCTTAAGTCTTCTGGTTGTTAACCATATAGAACACAACTAATAAATAGGTGATTTCGGACCCAGCGCGAGCACTTAAAACTATTCATTTTCCTTTTATTAAAGTTTGATTGAAATGGCGATTGTCTGGTTATCGTACTTATGTTCTAGACTACTCGTTCTTTGTTAATCTTGAGTGCAAAAAAAAATTAATAAAATACAAAATTTGATTAGAGCGCAGTTCTTAGGCGCCCGTTTGTGGCTTGAGTGGCGCCGGCATCGCCGTCGCGGTCGGCGTAACCATAACACGTCGGCGTTATGGTTACGCCGGTTACGCCATAACGCGTCGTCGTCGCCGTCCCCGTTGACGTAACCGCGCGGTGCACTATAAAAACGTCCCATAATGCACCGCGGTGACGCGCGAGTTGCATTATGGGGCGTTTCCCATAATTCACCACTCGGAAGGGGGGAGGGGGAATAGGAGGGGGAAGGAGGAAGGGGGAGGAGGGAGGGGGAGGAGGAAGGAGAAAGAGAATGGAGGAGGAACAGGAGGAGGGAGGAAGAAAAGGAGGAGCAAGAGGGAGGAGGAGGAGGGGGAGGGGAAGGAGGGAGGAGGAGGAGAAGAGGGGGAGGAGGAAAGGAGCACGGGTGGAGTTGATGAGGTGGGAGGAGTGGGTACGGGTGAAAGGGAGGGGCATACCGTCCCCTCCTTACCCTCCCCTCCTCCTCCTCAAGAGCTGCGTTCCGATTCGGCATTACAGGAAGTTGTAAACCTTTCATGTTTTGGAGTTATGAAGAAGTTAACTTAGCGTTACGCCAAATCATTACTGGATCTCAAGACGTTAATACCGGGTTATTTTGCTTTTGCATTGCCATTAACCATCATCAGAGTGCGTGACTACCGGGTTTAAACGTGGATAATAGCCTACTGAGGGTAGGAATTTCTTCTTTTTTTTAAGTGGTGCTTCTAGCTGCTCAGTTACTCGAACGGAAGTTTTTCGTTTTAACATTAATAATCTTGCAAAAATTAATTTTTAAAATACTACAAGATATATCAAACACACACACCAAATGTGTTTTAGAACACAGATTTAATGGCCTGATGTTTTGTTTCCGCATACAAGCTCAAGGGGAAGCTTTTTAGTTCTAGGTCTGTGATTTGCAAAAATATATCTACTGTAATTCCCGTGGCGCTGGATTCGTTATGACTAAAAGGCTCAATAAACAAAAGAGGTATTATCGGAAAGGGTGACAGTTATGAGGCTCAGACGCCATTCCCTGAAGCCTAATAGACAAACGAAATCACCTAAATAATAAAAAAGTAAGAACATATTGTTTGAAATCTAATTTCTAAATCAGATTTTTTTTTTTTTTTAAGTTGTCACCTGCTACGCTTACGGTAGCGAATGCAATGACCAAAGCAGAGCATTAAACTGCGTTTGTATCTTCGTCGTTTAAGATTCAGAAGTAACGTTTGAATGATTTGAACCTAGATTCGTGTTATTATGCCCTAAAGCCCTTGATCGACGTTAGTAATAGCAATAGTAATATTTATATTGGTTCAGGAGAGCCGCGGCGGCGCAGAAAGGCAAGTAGCATTTACGATGAAGGTCTGCGGCGCCGCATCTGATGATGACGTGGTAAGATATAGTGTAGAGAGTCATGAGAGCTGGTAACGATGTTTAAATGGAGCTTGTGAGCGAGGGTGATGGGATGATGGTAGATACTCTGCTACCTAGCTATCACAAAGCTATACCCAGGCAGCACGCCAGAGGAATGCCCAACTTGGGCAAAGGTCTGGCAAACATAAGGGCCCAACTTTGGCGCAGTTAGGTTTTTGCACCATGGCATTCATCAGTGCCAAAGTACGGTGCCTAACTATAGCCATAGTTGGGCGATCCTATGGCATGCCAAAGTTCGGCTCTTCTCCGGTACGCCAGAGGAGTGCCAAAGTTGGTGCCATACTTGAGCCATAACTGCCATAGTAAATCCTAATCTGGGAATTCGGGGCATGCCAAGGTTTGGCATTTCTCTGGTCTGCCAAAGGAGCGCCAAAGTTGGTGCCATACTTCAGCCATAACTGCCAGAGCAACGCCTAATTTCGGTATTTGGGACGTGCCAAGGTTTGGCGTTTCTCTGGTCCGCCAGAGGAGCGCCAAAGTTGGTGCCATACTTCAGCCATAGCTGCCAGAGCAACGCCTAATTTCGGTATTTGGGACGTGCCAAAGTTTGGCTTTTCTCGGGTCCGCCACAGGATTGCCGAAGTAGTGCAATACTAGAGCTATAACTGCCACAGCAATTCCCAATTTGGGTATTTTGGACATGCCAAAGTTTGGCGTTGCTCTGGTCCGCCAGAGGAGTGCTAAAGTTGGTGCCAGATTTGAGCCATAACTGCCATAATAAAACCTAAACTGGGAATTCGGGGCATTCCAAGGTTTGGCGTTTCTCTGGTCCGCCAGAGGAGCGCCAAAGTTGGTGCCATACTTCAGCCATAACTGCCAGAGCAACGCCTAATTTCGGTATTTGGGACGTGCCAAGGTTTGGCGTTTCTCTGGTCCGCCAGAGGAGCGCCAAAGTTGGTGCCATACTTCAGCCATAGCTGCAAGAGCAACGCCTCATCTCGGTATTTGGGACGTGCTAAGGTTTGGCGTTTCTCTGGTCCGCCAGAGGAGCGCCAAAGTTGATGCAATAATTCAGCCGTAACTGCCAGAGCAACGCCTAATTTGGGTATTTCGGACACGCCAAAATTTGGCGTTTCTCTGATACGCCACAGGAGTGCCGAAGTGTGCCATACTTGAGCCATAACTACCAAAGCAACGCCTAATTTCGGTATTTCAGCCTCGCCGAGTTTGGCTTTTCTCTGGTCCGCCACAGTTGTGCCAAAGTAAGTGCCAGACTTGAGCCATAACTGCCGCAGTAAATCTTAATTTGTCGATTCGGGGCATGCCGAAGTTTGGCTCTTCTGGCTACCCACTGAAGTGCCAAATAAGTGCCAAAAGTGGCAAAGAAAGCCGAGAGGCCAGCCCAAGTTTCGAATATCTCTGGTGTGTCACAGAAGTGCTCTTTTACGCGTCCCAGAAGAGAAATAAAATAAATAAGCGTTGGAAGCACGGTAGTAAGATGTCATCACCTCCGTTCCCAAGCAGCACGGCAATACTTTGCAGTATCGTGCCAGTGCCGGCCGAAAGTCGGTTCCAATATCGCTCAACTGTCCAGTTTTGCACCACCGTTTGATACCCGGCAGGTATTGCCGTACAGCTGTTTCGCCCCGGCCTAGCGTTCGCGTAATATTGTGCGAAAACTCTACGATGCGTCTGCTTCGTATTGGCCGAACGTCGTGCAAGTATGTGTACGTTGCATGTCATTTGTTGCATATCCAATCACTTATACGGACAAACAAATTTTTTCGATCACTCCCAGAAGTTTATTAAACAACTATCATTACACACAGTGTATTCTCAACATATTTACAAAGGTCACACTTCTCTGTAAAACGAAATGCAAATTATAAAATACAATTAACACTGTCCTCATGCCAAGCAAAACTCATCACACGTAAAACCGCGGAGAATGAAAGGAAAGCAGGACGACTATCAGAATCATGCTTGCAGTGTACTTACTAATAAAAGAGCGATATCATGTAATCCTTGATAGATGCATAATCCAACTCAGGCACCCCACAAACACATTCGAGGAAGAAGGTTGAGCACATTCAACTGACGTCTCGTCGTCGGCGAAGTGCAGTTTTTGCCGAAGCGTGTCCAACAAACACATCACAAGTATTCCACGAACTCCGGTGCAAAAAATGACTGTTACCGAAAAATTGGCATGGACGTATTCCGACCGTTTACGACGAAAAAACACGGCCGCGTCTGCAACGCACGAAAGCAACAGAACACTGAAGAGTCCAGTTCGAAAACCGGACCTACGTGGCCTGCTTATTTCTATAACTAGGCAAACGGCGAAAACGACAGCCCTAGAGATCCCATCAGCGTGACAGAAAAAGTCACGTGACAAATTTTCGTCCAAACGTTTTTGTCCTACGCGTCCTATGTAGAGAGGTCACGCTGAGTCACGCGTTTCGCTTCATCCTTTTGATTTGCTTAAAGCGGCTGTCGCGCTCGCTGACAGCCACACGAAGACGCAAAAGCAGGTGGGGAGGATTTGCAAAAGGCGAGGTCGAAGGCGCATCAACAACGCATAAAAGAAAGGCCGCTTCTGCCGGTGACCTTGTCGCCTTGCCTAGTCTGTCAGCGTTCGGCTTGCATTAAAGGGGTCATGAAACGCTTTTCCAACTTTTTCCCAAATACTTTATTTGTTTGTATGTAAAGTATTTGTTTTTCCTGTTTCGCTTTCCTCCTCAACTCATAAATCGCGCATTCCACCAAACAGTTAAAGAAGACGAAAAGGGGGAGTCCCCTCTTGCTCGCACTCTCGTTTGTATAATCCGGACACATCCATTCTCCCCCTAGAAGATTAGCCCGTCGCTCAAAATTCAGACACAAGTTGCTTTCCCCACCCCGTTCATTCCGAAGCTAACAGTGCTGTTGAAGCTACGTGCTCGCTGGGCCAGCCACACTTGCCACGTGAGCGTTGCAAATGTGGCTGCAGAGAATGAAGTCAGGTGATGAAAGGGAGGCGGCTGATTGGTCCGGCAAGCGCGTAGCTTCCACCACAATGTCAGCTTAGGGGTGAAGGGAATAAGTGAGGTCCGGTTGCGTGTGACGTCAGTTTGGACCCGATAACGCGCTTTTGGGACCGCGGTTGTGTCACAGTGAAAAGGCAGAGAGGTTGCGAAGGGGAGGAGGTACGAAATAGTCCGCTTTGTTTTCAAATTTTCGCACTGAAAGTCAGGCTTTTGACTTTCTACCTTTTTCTTTTGGTCCACTGAACGATGTGCTATTAGTAAAATCCCAATCTAAAATGATTTATCCCAACCCAAAAATCGTTTCATGGGCCCTTTAAGGGCCTCAGAAAGATAATCTCCTTTCTTGAGAGCGAAATGGACGGGGTGGTTATGTTTTCCGGGCTTGTCGCCATCCGATAGGCCTCAATTATTTCTCTCCCCATTTGCTCGCAGTGGCCTCCCATGGCTGTCGTGCCGGTGAAATTAGGAGCGCAAAAATACTCCAGAAGCCGGGCGAAGACCTGATAAATGTAATAACAAAAACGGCTTGACATAACAAAAATAACAATTTAATTAAACGTTTCCCCTCCCATGCGGGAGGTATCTTCAGTAGAGCGCAGAGCGAGTGAGAGTCGCACAAAAAAGTTCGGTTATTTAGGCACAAAGTTTGTGTACACGTCCGACAGGGGGCCACGGTTCTTGTTTACCAGCGATGAATCACTTCCGCGTTTGTCGTTCTGGATGAACCAAGATTCCAGCAGCTTCCTCGGTTCCCACCTTTTATCCCCCTCCAAGGTCGATGCCTTGTCAATGTCAAATTGGTGTCCTGACGTCCATGCGTGGTCGACGAGTTCGGACATGAAGCGGGTGGCGGTCCTGTGCGTGTTCTTTTAGTCTTGTTTTTCTTTTTCGTCCCGTCGCTCCAATGTAGGAAGCGTCACATTCCTTGCACTACCTGGTAAATCACGACCCTTTCTGCCTCTGGCGGGGTTGGATCTTTTGGCTTGGAGATAACATTGGCGATTGTTCCGTAGGGTTTGTATACAGTTCGTACCCCCAACGGCCTAAGGCCGCGTCCCAATGCCTCCGAAACCCTTAACGTAACGTGTTCGTTCGGCTCGATCCAGGCTCCGATGCGACATTTGTTTGTTGGTCAACAAGAACGCATTGCTCTTAATGAGTTGAAGTCAGACAGCTCCATCATGATTTTAAAGGCCGACAAAGGAAAGAGAACCGTTGTGCTTGATAGGGATGACTACATGAAGAAGATGTATGAAGTTATAAACGACAGTCACTATTTCGTCAGGCTATCAAGAGATCCCGCTGCTAAGTCCGAAAGAGAGTTATTTGACCACCTTCGAGAGCTGAAAAATAAAGGACGCATCAGTGACGACCTGTCGTCTCTTCTCCTTTGACGCCGCGACACCCAAGATGTATGGATTCCCCAAAATTCACAAACCGGGTTGCCCCCTACGCCCGATTGTATCTTTTATTAGTTCATCCACTTACAGCCTTTCCAAATATCTGGTTATGATTCTGAGCCCTCTTACAAGAAAAAATTAGTTTAGCGTCCGGAATTCCCATGACTTTGTTGAATTTATACGCGCTCAGACCCTGCTCCCGCACGAGGCTATAGTATCCTTTGATGTGATTTCATTATTTACGAATGTCTCCAACGCCCTGGCGGTTGATGTCGCCCGTGACCGGTTGTTGGCAGACCAGTCGTTGTCCACTCGCACAACCCTCCTTGTTGAAGACGGTATACTCCTTTTGCGTTTTTGTCTCAACCAGTGTAATCTTAGTTTTAATGGGGACATATATCATCAGGTCAGCGGATGCCCTATGGGGAGTTCAGTTTCCGTAACCGTCTCGAACCTCGTCATCGAATATGTTGAGGAAAGGTAATGTCTGGCATTGATTTCCCCGTGAAGTTCTACCGTCGTTATGTCGATGACACTTTTGTAATGGTTAACAGAGAGAACGTAACTGATTTTCACCGCAATTTGAATAGTGTCCACCCCTCAATTCAGTTCACCTGCGAACATGAAACCGATAGTGCCTTGCCGTGTT
This sequence comes from Ixodes scapularis, assembly GCF_016920785.2. Lineage (NCBI taxonomy): Eukaryota > Metazoa > Arthropoda > Arachnida > Ixodida > Ixodidae > Ixodes > Ixodes scapularis. Next base: position 90,036,896 of record NW_024609880.1, read on the forward strand.
TAGATGTACGTGTCCATAGAACTAGTGAACCTTTTTTTAAGATGGAGACATCCGTATATCGTAAACCATGTGACAGACAAAACTTTCTTGACTACCACTCTCATCACCCTACTGAACACAAAAGCTCAGTTGTAAGATCGTTACTTCATCGTTTAGAAACTGTCCCATCTAAGTCAACACTTAGCATTCAAGAACTTAGCCATGTGCGGGAGGCTTTGAAAAAACGTAACTACCCCTACTGGTTTGTCAATCGCGTTAAGAAACAAATGTCCCGTCGGCGCCCGGATCGAGCCGAACGAACACGTGACGTCGTGTGCATCTCGGAGGAATTGGGACGCGCCCTTAGGCCGTTGGGGGTACGAAAGAACAATTGTCAATGTTATCTCCATGCCAAAAGACCCGACCCCGCCAGAGGTGTGATCTACCAGGTGCACTGCAAGGAATGGGATGCTTCCTACATTGGAGAGACGGGACGAAAAAGAATAACAAGACTAAAAGAACACGCACTGGATGTCGCCAATTCCACGAACGCCACCCGCTTCAAGTCCGAACTCGTCGACCACGCATGGACGTGAGGACACCAATTTTACTTTGGCAAGGCACCGACCTTGGCGAGAGATATAAGGTGGGGACCGAGGAAGCTGCTGGAATCTTGGTTCATCCAGAAGACAAATGCGGAAGTGATTCATGGCTGGTAAACAAGAACCGTGGCCCCCTGCCGGACGTGTACACAAACTTTATGCCTAAATAGCCGAACTTTTTTGTGCGACTCTCACTCGCTCTGTGCTCTACTGAAGATGCCTCCCGCATTGGAGGCGCAACGTTTAATTAAATTGTTATTTTTGTTATGTCAAGCCGTTTTTGTTATTACATAAATTAGGAGCGCAACCGGGACATTTTCTCCCGTGAATGACGATCGGGTGCTTGGACTCCGAAGCAGAGGCCAGATTCTCAAAGCGAACTTACGACGAAAAAAATGCGTACGACAAATTTGAGAGAAAATCCGTATTCTCGAAACGAAATTGTCGTAACTTTTGCGCAGGTTACGACAAAATCCTACGACAGCTCCGAAGCTGTCTTACGCACTTTCTACGATCAAATTAACATGGCCGACAACGTCGCTCACAAGGCCAGGATTGGGAGACATTTGCTTTAGTTCCCCCAGGAACTCCCAGATGGCGCGACGAGCGGACTACGAGCGAAGAAGCGGGAAGCGGGGTCAAACGCGCTGAGCCGATGATCACCGCTAGGCACCCTTCGTCTTCCCCTTCCTTCTCCCCTCGAAGTGAGAGAGAAGTTTGCGGGTGGGGTGGGCGGTGGTCAACTGGGTCGGCTGGTCGTGCGGTCCAGCCGTCGGGCACAGGAGCACATCGCTTCAAAAAGGAGGTGTTCTAAGCAACCAGTCGCTTACTGTTTCTGGCAGGGATTTTTTTTTTTTTCTGCTGATGTTGAAAAAGAATATTACTTTTATTTGATATAGGTCCGTCAGCTCTGACAAACTTATATTTTCCTAATTTAAAGGCAAATATTACGTGCCTAACATCACAAAACTTCAAACATATAACAACATTGACTTTCGAGTGTATCGGTCTGAAGATCAAGTTGCAGTATGGTTGTTTCCGAATATATGCGTATATGCTTACGCATGTGACCTGGATTTGCAACTAAAACGCAAGACCTTCTTACTCAGATTTTCAGGGGCCGCACTTGAAATATCTGACTCCGAAAGCTTTGCAAACTAAGCATGTGTTTTGTATAGAGAACACTAGTAACGTCGGTGCTATTAAACTGCATAAAGAGACCAATGAATAACGTTCGTGTTAGAGGGGTACTAAAGATTCTACTGAACGTGGATTCATCGGATAACTTAGTAATCGCTTAACGCTGTTTTATTCATGTTCAGGTTAGGAAATTTATAAACGTTACAATTTCAAAGCGGATTTCTAGGCCTTCGCTGTGAATATTATATGAGCGTATCAGATTCACGTCTCAACATTAAAAGAACTAGCTTTGCCCCCGTTATCACGCGCTACAAATAGTGATGTCCTGATGATCACTACGTAGTTTCCATGAGCACAAAATTTTAGTATTTATTCTATTCACATTTCATTCTTCTGGATGGAAGTAAACAATCAAAACTCGTAATTAGCTTCTAAGGTGGCAAAAAAAAACAAAAAAAAAAAATTCGCACATAAAAAGAAAGTTTTACATCTGAATTTTACGGTTGCGACCGCTGAAATTGAAGAAAACTTTCTGATACGCGGTCAGTTATCCAAAACTAAGACGCGAGTTTGCCGAATTGTTTTTCTTCCAGGGTGAAAAGCAGTTTGCTGTAAAGAAAAGAAAGAAAAACAAGACACAACGCTTTTTTGCGACTTTTAGGGTTACATTGTCCTCAACCTACTTTCCTACGGGACAGAAACAAAGCAAACCCCTTCCTTATGCTTGCAAACAGCTAACAGCTAATATGCCTAGTGAAGCCTATAAAAGGGTAACGGCCAGTCCGACTAAAGAGCTAACAACAATCCTGTATTGTGACGACTGAACGTAACATATAAATATGACATTGAAAAAAAAAAAAAAAAAAAAAAAACGTTATGTACGTTGGGGTAGCGTTGGAACAGAGGGAGAGGAGACGGGTTCGATAGCCCGCCCCTCTCCTCCTATAAAAATTGCAAAAATTCGAAGTAAACAATGCGATGAGGGGCCAGAAAAACGCTCTCGAGTCGCCTAACACGTACACACACATTATCGCCACCGTCAATGGCCGTTGCCACTGTCACCCCTGATATGGAAGCCGGGTAATTCAGACTTGGTAGGGCGCCTCCCCCCTCCCCCTCCCCACACACACACATAGATACACCCCTCTTTCTCCCTCCCCTTTAAATAATATCGAGACAACTATGTGAATATGTAGGCCCAGGAAGGTTTTACATGTTCGACATCAAATGGAGTGCTACCAAGTGTCTAACCACGTCTTGTGTCAACGACACAAGCGAGTTTAGAAACTTGCCGGTGTCGTTCGACGTTTTCGGTCTACGATCTATGTCGACGTGTTTGATCTACGACATGTACTTCGAAAATAACACCCCCAATGTTTTAAAGGAACTTACTAGTTCGACAGGAGAAGAGTTTGAAATAATATCGCATGGAAGGTCACAGTACTTATTTTTGGGGCGAAAGAAAAGAGCTTTCGGTTTATTGTCACGTATTTTTAGATTATTTGAACTAGCCCAAGTTTCTAAGTTTTTTATGGTGTCATTAGCTATGCCCACGACTTCCCTGCCGAGACTTCATACTTTAGGAGCTTCTGGACGCGGATGGCCCTTCGACGCAAATAATCATGTACTCAGAGTAGCAGAGAGCGAAACGAAGGAGGGGGGCTAAACAGTGCCATCCCACGCCAAATTTCTGTTCACAAGGACATCGGGCTTACAGGATGGCGACCCCGCCTCGACACTTGAGAAGCGGTCCCGTCGCCCGAGGAGGGACGCTTTTGTGTGCGCAGCCTCTCCTGCTCTGTGAAATTCGCTTCGTCGGTTCTCTTCGCAGCCTTGGCCCGACGGACGGTGTACGCTAAGCGGATTTGTTTTCCCGATACCCTATTCACGCCGTAGGCTGAAAATGGGGTGGAAGATACGCGCTTGTTAAACCACTCATACCGTCATCTCTTTGCCATGTGATCACGTTCTCACGCACAGAGAGGGGAGTCAGGTGAGGAAAGAAAGGCGGGTGATTGATTCTACAAGCCCGTCGCTTCTACCGTACTGTCAGCTTAAGGGTCAACAGAGTAGAACCCAGGTAGTACGCGGATTTTTAAGCTTTAGAGCTTACGTTGACATAATCTTCTGCTTTATTGTGCTTACTCCCTATTGTGAATTATCTATTATTGACTGTACAATACGCGTGTCCACAATCGGGGGAAGTTTACTATAACCGAAGGGAGAAAAGGTAACAAAAAAAAAATAACTAACGAAGCAGCCAGTCTGCTTTCTGCTCTTGCAAGCAGTTTGGAGCGGATGCACATTTTTCTCTGCACCCTTCCCGGATGCTCTGAACTGCTGTAGTAAAAACGAGAACACTGTGGATTGGTAGCTCCTCTGAGACTCATTCGCCGTAGGACGTGTATTTAGTCATTTCAATGCATATAGATTTGATGTGAACTTCTTGGAGCGGTGTTTAGGCGCACAAACTATTAATTTCACAATGAGTGCGCCAAGTACATTTTATTTTTATTCATTGTCTTTCTTCCCACCACCGATTTTTATCACGATGTAACAATATTACATTGTTTTATTCAGAGTTTTCAAAATAAACGCCCGGAAATACATATTTATTAAAAAAAAAATAAAGAAATAACAACAACAAAAGACAAGATATGAGGACCTTATAAGTTGCAAGGATACCGAGGCTGTGAGCGACGCTCACAAAACTGCTTGGCAAAGGGTCGCCCGCGGTTCGAACCCTCCATGTTGAGTTCAGGAGAACGACACTGAGCATGAACGTCACTGAGCCGATCGGAACAAAAAGAAACTCAAGCTAAACACAAGACGTGCCATGGATGATGGCACACTAAATATTATATCAGTAGGCATTTACTTAAGGTAACAAAATGACGAGAAAAACAAATAATATGCGCATTTTTCACCGCTTATATTGAAGGCACATTTCCTGTTCGATTTACAAGTTCATACGCGGAGTAAATAAACTCTTCCACGTGGTATCATCAAGGCCTTCGCGTGAAAATATTTGTTACGACTTGTGAGGGCTAATGACGGGCTGAACGGCCATTTTGCTTCGGCGGCGGTGATCCGAGCACATCATGTATGCGACATTAGAACTAGAGATTCCGTGAACTTTTTGCGAAGCTTCGAAAGGATTGCAAAGGCTTTTTTGCGCTGAGGTTTCCGATTGTTTTCAACCTTCCAATTTTTCGCGCTATTAAATTCGACAGTTTTGAATTTACTACGCTCAGAAATTCGACGATTTTCGAACTTTCGACCCTGCTAAATTCAAAAGTTCAACGAACTTCGAACTTTTAAACAAAAGTTCGAGAAAGTTCCAACCCAGTTCACCACTATATATAGGGGCGAACTGTTGCCTCGAACGTACACGTTCGAGGCAACAAATATCAATAATGCGAGGTGTCAATGTATGAAGTGAAGTTGAAATTGCACTCAGATTCTTACCGTTAACTGATCCTGCCACTAACGAAATGCTTGTAAAAAATTGGTTTGCTCTTTATGTTTATACAGCCTTGATGGAGATGCGCCTCAACGGGTAATCGGTCTCTTAGCTGTAGTTGAAAAATTTGGCCAGTGCGGTACAACCGCTAACCTGGGGTTTTTAACGTGCATCACGCAGTGGTCATCACACGAACGCGTGCCGGTACGAAACTCATCCAGATCGAAACGGGCGGGGGTGGCGGGGACTCGAACCCAGGAGGTTCCCAGCGCGAGCTTTCGCTCCACGCTCCGAGCTGAGACGCGTTAGCCCACTCGGCCACTTCCTCCCCAATGCTTGTAAAGCGCCGATTCATCACTTTAGGGTGGCCTCGTACCCCGCACCTTCTTCTTTTGACTTCCGCGCAGAGCCTCTCGCGCGCACAACTCCGTTGGTTGCCCCGAGGTAACCTGTAGGCCAACAGATCCTTTATCTGCATGCTCAAAATTCAACCGGGGCGCTTCGCTGGGAGCGTCCTTCGTAGCATTAGTTGTTTTTTAACGCGAGTCCCTCGATTCCCTCGCGTCAAGGGAAGACGCGCGCGGAGAGTGTCACCGATGCGCTGCAGTGAACGCTGAACCGGCGCTTACTTCATTATCATTAGTGACCGGCTACATTTTAGGGCGTCCAATACTTCCATTCGTCGAATAAGAAAAGTTTCAGGGAGCGGCATTATGGTTTGGTCGAGAACAACCGATCGCGACCTGATCAGTTGTATTAGTCCTGGGGATCCCTAATGGAGCCTGGTTGCCTCCTATACCCTGAGTAGTGTAGAGTGCTGTGCCTGTGTTCAATGTTTTCTCCATCCCACGGGTCATCCTGCCGAAAATAAACGCCCAGTGCAACTGAAAATATTTGAGAAGCCTGGATGCCTTCATGTGACTGCGTTGTACCGCATATTTAGTTGTCTTATGCCAGCGTTGCATTTAGGCGACGTTTCAACAGATTGCTATTAGTTCGCAAGTAGGAAGTACGTTCACCCGACCGCGTAGGGTTTTTTCGATGAACCGCTCAACCAGTTCAACGCTTGTTTCATAAGTTTCGAAAAATAACGAGCAATACAGATAATACCGTCAGTACCACAGCACTGAGAAGGAATGAGTATTTTATAACACAACGTGGAGGGCGCGAGTGAGCTGATGTAAGCTTATAATAATCTGGGCAACGTTTTTAGTAAAATTGGGAACACATTTCGCTAACTTTCTAGATGAATTCATGAAAACTTAGTTCGTGCAGAATTCGATTTTCATTCGTGAAATTCAGACTTGGAACTTGAAATCAAACCTTTTAAAATTTTCGACTTTGCATTAGAAAAAAATTCGAAATATTACATTTTTTTTCGAACTTCAATATCAAATAAATTGAAATTTGTATGTGTAAACGAATTTCTCACGGCTAGGCATTTACGTAAACCTGACAAAATTGGTGTCGAAGATGACTACGTCATAATTGCGCGATGCACACGCCTTTGAAATTAAAGCGCCCTTTGGAGCCTGGTTGGAAATTCCGAGGTTAAATATCTGTTTTCATGCTCTAAGCTACCTTTTACTACGGCAGATACCCAGATTGAAATGCTACGACCGGCTATATGAAAACAATATATTGGGGCCCAGGGTAGTCGCCTAAACATATTCAAAATTTGCCTTTCGTTTTTTTTTTTTTTTTTTTTTTTTATGTTATTACACGGGAACACTACCGGTCGTTGCTTAGGACTAGCATATGATCGAACTTGTCTCATGCAAAATGTAATAATTAATTTAGAGTTAGTCTTCATTTGATACGTCATGGAGCTGCGAGCTCAGTTTTTCCGGTAATTCGTGCAAGCGCGTCCGGCCTTCACGATAGGAAGTTTCTCCTGGGTTCGCGTCGTCGTAGAGCCGTCCAGGCGCCTATTTGCTCAATCAAGCGCATGGACGTAATCAATAAAAGCTGTGCGTCGGAGGTCATAGCTAGTTATCGTTATCGTTAGTTAACGTTATTCAAATAACGTTGATTCCGACCCGCCGCGTGCGGCAAACACGCTTGACGAGAGCGACCGCAAAGCGGCACACGCGTCCGTCTTGGCGTCACTGCGTGATAGCGTCGCGCTCCTTGGAAACGCTGCAAGACGCGCTAACGACCATTCTGACGCAAGGAGATGGGGCTGCCTGGATCCATCACCAATGACCCATGAGACGGGGGCGTAAGCCTTGTCTTCTAGGTGGTGCACACGTTTTTCTCAATTCCCGAGGAATCAAGGAGCATGCTGCGAAAGTATAGACCTTTCCAGCGGCAGTCTTGAACGAAGCGATTTACAGCGCGCGTCCCTGGTTCTGAGAGTGTACGTCAGTGTTGCCCGACTGCGCTGAGCTGTGGAGTTTCTCGTCAGTGGGCTATAGCAGCCTGCGTAGGCGCAATTCCGGACACTGGTGGCGGTTGAATTGCCGCGTTTTCTTTTTTATTTTGAGTTCTGTGGCGATTATAATTTATAGAGGTCTTTAAGAAAGCAGTGCTCTATTTTTGGGAACAAAAACAAAGAAATGAAAGCTGTTTTGGTGAGTCCGTGCGCGACAGAACAAATGCAACTGGAATGTTTGTTACATTTTATGTTCATTGTTTTACGGCACCGTAAAGTCAGCCGTGTCAATCTATAAAGGTCAAAATATTTGACCGCACAGGATATCCGTACTGCATGGATATTCCCCGCCCACAACATAAAATTCAATGAGTCTCATCAATCGAACAAAAAATATATTGTACGTATCCCACGGTACCGCGTTATCCGAACAGGATTTGAGAAAGGTCTCAAATAACACAGCATATCCAATATACAGTGTCGACGATAGTCACTTCACGACGATCGGACGGAATCCGGCGTGTTTTGGGGAACATGTAGAGGAGAGCTCCTTTTATGCACAGCTCCAAAGCAAATGAACGAATGTGCTTATTCCGTCGCCACACCCCGGACCCGACCCTATCCGCTAGTTTTTGCGAAGACCCGGAACACAGCCTGGAAGGCTTTTTGGAGATTATCTCGACGGAAATAATCCTCCAAGCACGTCGAACTGCCTGCGTCGCGGGCTGCTTGACGTTCGCTCTCTTCGTTCACTTCCTGCGAAGGCCGAGCGGGCTACGAGCCCTGGTATTCCCTGGTTCTCACAGTGGAAGATAACATACAAAGGGTAAGCATCCTAAACAGGCGAATAAGTGAAAACTTCCAAGGAAAGCCGCCGAACTCCGAATGCAAAATGCAGGTGGGGAGTCACGCTGACCGGGTTTCCACAGCTCAGGCGGGTGCCAGAAATATCTGGCTGATAGGGGTCGCTCGATTCGCAAAATGGCGGCGGCCAGAGCGCTCTTTTTGCAAAGGTCTATACTCTCTCAGGAGTTGTGTGCAGCAAACGCAAAGGCATTGGCGCGGGCACGTGGCTTTCAGATCTGCTTTCTCTTCGCGAGTGCTCGTGAAAGGAAAGCAAATATGAAAGCCAGGCCCTCGCGTCTGTGCTTTTGCCTCTGCTGCACGTAACTCATGAGATGGAGTATGGTTACACGCACTGCACGTGCTGGCCTCCTCAACGGTAGCTTGTTCTTGCGTTTACTCATCACAGAGCATGGCCCGTGTCTCATTGTGCTTCGGCAATTCTTTTCAACCATGATTTAGTGAAGATTGACTCTGAGTCTGTGGTCATGTGGCTATGCACAACCACAAACGCAGCACTGCATTGAAGATGTAGCGAGTGTTTTTGTAAAAATTTGAATAAAAGCGCATGATCGAACGCCAGATATTGACGGTTCATAAACCAGAGAGTGGCGAAATAAAGCGTCTAGTACAACGTAAAATTACAGTGGTGGTTGCCAGCGTAATCTACGTAAAGCAATATCAATTTTAATGCGTATTAATTTATGAAACCGGACTGAAGCGGTCCCGAACTCGTTCGAACAACCACGCGATATGGCTTTCTGGATCTCGACAATCTAAAAAGAGTGCGAAGGGCACTGCCACGGCGCATCTTCGAATTTTACTCTGAAAGGGTATTGTGTGGGGCGTCACACTGTATCCCTTACCGCTCATTCCCACTGGAAGCGGATCCGCGTTCGCAAAGTGGTTGCAAACGCGGTCGTATTAGCGGCGAGATGTTTCGGTGGCGCCCTCCTATGGTTCCCCCTTGTGACGTCATTACCTTGCAAACAACAAGTTCGATGGTGTTTGTAAAAAGCATCGTGGAAGCCTGAAATCATTGCGCTGTCAAAGGAACACTGCCAACACCGTCAAAATTGAAGTTCTTTCATTCCTCTTATTTCCGTCGATGATAAATCCCCTTTAGAACGTCATAGTCAGCGTTCGGCCAATCGTGGAAGGCCGACCACAGCGACGCTTTCGGTCGCGCACGTCGCCAATAAAGATCCAGTAAAATTGCACGCTCACTTGATGTCATCGAGTGCGCGTGCAATTGTACTGGATCTTTATACAACCGCGTTCGCAACTGCTTTGCGAACGCGGATCCGCTTCCAGGGTGAATAAGCGGTTAGTGTAGTGCCCAGATGCGCACAGCTACATATACGGCTCTGCAGGTGCGCACTAACATATTTGATGACATTTTTCGAGCTCGGAGAGAAAAAATAAAACGGCAATGTTTATTTGCGTTGAGAGCCTCGCGCATAGCACACTTCGGCTTCTGTGTTGGTGTATATCCAGCATGGGCGAAAATGATTGAACTCACTTTAAACTGACCGCATAAATAGGTTTCTTAACCTATCGCGCTGGGATTTACTACAGAGATGCCTTAAGTTGGTTGAGGCTTTCGGTAAAATTGTGTAAGGATTGTATCACCCGAGTAAGTAAAAAAATTTTAAAAACTATGTTTTCATTATACTTTGCAGGTGCACCAAAAGTAAGTTTTATTGTGGCGCTTGTTTCAGCAAAACGAAGTGAAGAAAAGGTAAGTCAATAATATTTTCTTTCCACTTGACAAATTTTTCAATCGTAGTAAACGCCAGAATAGCCCACAACGATGGTCTTATGATTTTGAGATAAAAGGCTTCTCGATAAATTGTTCATAGACAAACCCAGTTTCTATTTTCTTTCTTTTGACTCCGAAGATTTCATGCATCCATACTCTCAATTATTGAATACACCAGCTTCGAGCACGTCTCTAGTAAATCCCAACGCGACAAGTTAACCAATTTATGCAGTCAGTCTGAAGTGCTTTCAATCCATTTCGCCCAGGCTGTATATGCCTGAGATTTGTTTTTTTCATTATTTTACGTGATGACGGGTTAACGAAATACGCGGCTTGGGATGAGTCCAACGTGCATTATTCGAGTACACGCCCTGCTGCCTAACAATACGTTTTTTTCTCCTTGTGCCCTTGTGTTTAGGATTAGTTTCGTTCGAGACCAGGTGGCTCAGCTCAAAAAAGCTCAAGGCCTGACCTTGGCGAGGCCGGAGGCGAACATGACCGCTTGCCCCAGAAACAGAGAGCGACTGATGTAGTCTCTGCGACCTCGTAACCCCCCCCCCCCCCCTTACACACACACTCCTTACATTCTTTCTTGAACGGACCTGCGCCCGGCGTCCGGCATCCGCGTGCGTGCGTATGTGCGTCTGCGTTTGTGAGTATGTACGGGTGTTCCCAGCGCCTCCTTCAGAGCATACATCGAAGTGGCAGCGCGAGCTCCCGCTACAAATCGTGTGGCCTGAAAACGCGATCTACTAAAGGGTTTGACCGCATTTACGACATTAAAAGTGTAGAGATTTAGTCTGTCAGTACACCTTTATTGGTAGAGACATAGCAAAAAAAAAAAGAAAACTCAAAGGGAGAGTAGTAACCAAGAAATGTATTGGGTTGAATCCCTGCCATCCTGCATTGACGAGGTCACGTTTATGAGAGGGTGCAAAACTATTGCACTGAGAGGGGGGGTGGGGGGCGGATTTAACGGATGTTGTAGTTTATGGTGAAAAGATTAATTTTGTTTTGTTTTGGTTATTTGTCTTTCCGTGATTCCGCTCAGATATCTGCGTGTGTGTATGTCCATCAACAATCCCGTCTTTGAATATGCATGTGAGTGTGTGTGTGTGCCTGCGTGTGTATGCACGTGTGCGTTTCTGTGTGTGCGTATATTTGTCTGCGAGGATATAAGCGATAATAAAGCCATTCGTGATTTCGCATCGCCGACCTTGAGCAAGCTGAACGTGTGCTAACTTTAGCGAACTCCCGCGCCTCCCACGCGTCCTCAAATTTCCTGATCTAGGGATTTTCAATGACTCTCACAAAGGCTCTAATAGAAAACAAACGTTCAAAGTGTCTGTGCAACAATTTTTATACTTTCCGTGAATACCACACAGAACGAATACCTAACGTTTATGATCGATGAAACATGCGCTCGTTTTTCTCCGCACGTAATAAACGTCGCAGAAAAAATAAAGAAGAACAAGCAGCGTTGACCCTCTCAACTGCCAGCTAGAACAAGCGGCCACGCGATCTGGAGCCGATTATATGCCGCCAATGTTGATCATAGCCACGCGCTAGAGTCGGCAAAGCAGGAGACAAGTGTTGAGTTCCAGACATTGCTATGGTTCGCCTATTGTCGCCTTTGCAGCGATTGGACATGGACCATAACCCGAATGCTTGTCGAGCTATCGACTATAGAGCCCAAATCAAGTGCTGACGCAGTGATCGGGTCCCATCTATGAGCCGCATTCAACTACCGTCTCTGGGGGATACTGCGATCCCCCAGCTACGTCGTCAAGTTTTGCGAAGGAGAGATTGAAAGAATACGCTCGCTTTTACCCTTGAAGTTACACCATAACAAGGAAGTTTCTTAGACAATGGCGTTGAGTGCGAGTATTCATGAGTCCCCCTTGTGCCAGTAAGCTAATCTAAAGTGAAAAATATTTCAATTGAATACCGCTGCACCACCCCTTTAATCTCACTTATTAGATAGCCAATCGGGAAAAAAATTAGTTTGCTAATTAGTATGTTTTTTTGTATGCAATTCTCAATGTCCGCTGTGGCTTCAGTTAGTTCCCCCCGAAAGGAGTTTATTATCTTCCTAACTACACAAGATTTCAGACTTTCTAAATTATTTGCAGAAACATCCGATATAAGAGGCTATGATTTAAGTTATATAGTGAGTAGAGCCGGAGTATGAATATTTTCTAATTTGTTTTTATCGTGATAAGGAATATGCATATCTTAGCAGAGCGTTACTGCGGGCTACAGTGGCCACTGGCCTCGGTACGGTTTCTGGCGCGTGCAGGAGGGCCCGCTTCAAAGTCACAGTGCGTGCTAACGGCAGCAATACCTCGAGGGAGGCAATGCTATTCTAAATCCCCCTTTTATTACAATAAAATTACTAGTAAACTAACCCGTTAATCGAAATCTTCTTTTTTTTAAATAATCTTCTGCATTTACTTGGGATCCAGTTCAATATTGGTTCTAGAGCGTTCAGGGCTTTGGGCCCCAGTTCAATATTGGTTCTAGAGCGCGGCCCCTTTGACAAAAGTTTTGGGCGCCAGGTTTGCTATCATATTTGAGAGGTTAGAGTACGCTGAGGTTTGAACCCTAGGTGCCTCAGCGCGGCGCCTTTGCCCATATTTTCGGACCACGCCCCCTTTTTGGCCGTTTTTGAAGGGAGAGAGTATGTTCTAATTAAAATAACTCGCGAAGTAATCCGATTCCCGAAATGCTCCCTTGGATTCTAAAACTAGACCAAGTCTGCTCTCATATGTGTGGGGCTAGAGTACTTTGAGGGTTGAAACCTAGGTGCCTGAGCGCGACGCCTTTGCCCAAATTTTCGGACCACGCCCCCTTTTTGGCCGTTTTTGAAGGGAGAGAGTATGTTCTAATTAAAATAACTCGCGAAGTAATCCGATTCGCGAAATGCTCCCTTGGATTCTAAAACTAGACCAAGTCTGCTCTCATATGTGTGGGGCTAGAGTACTCTGAGGGTTGAACCCTAGGTGCCTCAGCGCGGCGCCTTTGCCCATATTTTCGGACCACGCCCCCTTTTTGGCCGTTTTTGAAGGGAGAGAGTATGTTCTAATTAAAATAGCTCGCGAAGTAATCCGATTCCCGAAATGCTCCCTTGGATTCTAAAACTAGACCAAGTTTGCTCTCATATGTGTGGGGCTAGAGTACTCTGAGGGTTGAAACCTAGGTGCCTGAGCGCGGCGCCTTTGCCCAAATTTTCGGACCACGCCCCCTTTTTGGCCGTTTTTGAAGGGAGAGAGTATGTTCTAATTAAAATAACTCGCGAAGTAATCCGATTCCCGAAATGCTCCCTTGGATTCTAAAACTAGACCAAGTCTGCTCTCATATGTGTGGGGCTAGAGTACTCTGAGGGTTGAAACCTAGGTGCCTGAGCGCGGCGCCTTTGCCCAAATTTTCGGACCACGCCCCCTTTTTGGCCGTTTTTGAAGGGAGAGATTATGTTGTAATTAAAATAACTCGCGAAGTAATCCGATTCCCGAAATGCTCCCTTGGATTCTAAAACTAGACCAAGTCTGCTCTCACATGTGTGGGGCTAGAGTACTCTGAGGGTTGAACCCTAGGTGCCTGAGCGCGGCGCCTTTGCCCAAATTTTCGGACCACGCCCCCTTTTTGGCCGTTTTTGAAGGGAGAGAGTATGTTCTAATTAAAATAACTCGCGAAGTAATCCGATTCCCGAAATGCTCCCTTGGATTCTAAAACTAGACCAAGTCTGCTCTCATATGTGTGGGGCTAGAGTACTCTGAGGGTTGAAACCTAGGTGCCTGAGCGCGGCGCCTTTGCCCAAATTTTCGGACCACGCCCCCTTTTTGGCCGTTTTTGAAGGGAGAGAGTATGTTCTAATTAAAATAACTCGCGAAGTAATCCGATTCCCGAAATGCTCCCTTGGATTCTAAAACTAGACCAAGTCTGCTCTCATATGTGTGGGGCTAGAGTACTCTGAGGGTTGAACCCTAGGTGCCTGAGCGCGGCGCCTTTGCCCAAATTTTCGGACCACGCCCCCTTTTTGGCCGTTTTTGAAGGGAGAGAGTATGTTCTAATTAAAATAACTCGCGAAGTAATCCGATTCCCGAAATGCTCCCTTGGATTCTAAAACTAGACCAAGTCTGCTCTCATATGTGTGGGGCTAGAGTACTCTGAGGGTTGAAACCTAGGTGCCTGAGCGCGGCGCCTTTGCCCAAATTTTCGGACCACGCCCCCTTTTTGGCCGTTTTTGAAGGGAGAGAGTATGTTCTAATTAAAATAACTCGCGAAGTAATCCGATTCCCGAAATGCTCCCTTGGATTCTAAAACTAGACCAAGTCTGCTCTCATATGTGTGGGGCTAGAGTACTCTGAGGGTTGAAACCTAGGTGCCTGAGCGCGGCGCCTTTGCCCAAATTTTCGGACCACGCCCCCTTTTTGGCCGTTTTTGAAGGGAGAGAGTATGTTCTAATTAAAATAACTCGCGAAGTAATCCGATTCCCGAAATGCTCCCTTGGATTCTAAAACTAGACCAAGTCTGCTCTCATATGTGTGGGGCTAGAGTACTCTGAGGGTTGAAACCTAGGTGCCTGAGCGCGGCGCCTTTGCCCAAATTTTCGGACCACGCCCCCTTTTTGGCCGTTTTTGAAGGGAGAGAGTATGTTCTAATTAAAATAACTCGCGAAGTAATCCGATTCCCGAAATGCTCCCTTGGATTCTAAAACTAGACCAAGTCTGCTCTCATATGTGTGGGGCTAGAGTACTCTGAGGGTTGAAACCTAGGTGCCTGAGCGCGGCGCCTTTGCCCAAATTTTCGGACCACGCCCCCTTTTTGGCCGTTTTTGAAGGGAGAGAGTATGTTGTAATTAAAATAACTCGCGAAGTAATCCGATTCCCGAAATGCTCCCTTGGATTCTAAAACTAGACCAAGTCTGCTCTCACATGTGTGGGGCTAGAGTACTCTGAGGGTTGAACCCTAGGTGCCTGAGCGCGGCGCCTTTGCCCAAATTTTCGGACCACGCCCCCTTTTTGGCCGTTTTTGAAGGGAGAGAGTATGTTCTAATTAAAATAACTCGCGAAGTAATCCGATTCCCGAAATGCTCCCTTGGATTCTAAAACTAGACCAAGTCTGCTCTCATATGTGTGGGGCTAGAGTACTCTGAGGGTTGAACCCTAGGTGCCTGAGCGCGGCGCCTTTGCCCAAATTTTCGGAGCACGCCCCCTTTTTGGCCGTTTTTGAAGGGAGAGAGTATGTTCTAATTAAAATAACTCGCGAAGTAATCCGATTCCCGAAATGCTCCCTTGGATTCTAAAACTAGACCAAGTCTGCTCTCACATGTGTGGGGCTAGAGTACTCTGAGGGTTGAAACCTAGGTGCCTGAGCGCGGCGCCTTTGCCCAAATTTTCGGACCACGCCCCCTTTTTGGCCGTTTTTGAAGGGAGAGAGTATGTTCTAATTAAAATAACTCGCGAAGTAATCCGATTCCCGAAATGCTCCCTTGGATTCTAAAACTAGACCAAGTCTGCTCTCATATGTGTGGGGCTAGAGTACTCTGAGGGTTGAACCCTAGGTGCCTGAGCGCGGCGCCTTTGCCCAAATTTTCGGACCACGCCCCCTTTTTGGCCGTTTTTGAAGGGAGAGAGTATGTTCTAATTAAAATAACTCGCGAAGTAATCCGATTCCCGAAATGCTCCCTTGGATTCTAAAACTAGACCAAGTCTGCTCTCATATGTGTGGGGCTAGAGTACTCTGAGGGTTGAAACCTAGGTGCCTGAGCGTGGCGCCTTTGCCCAAATTTTCGGACCACGCCCCCTTTTTGGCCGTTTTTGATGGGAGAGAGTATGTTCTAATTAAAATAACTCGCGAAGTAATCCGATTCCCGAAATGCTCCCTTGGATTCTAAAACTAGACCAAGTCTGCTCTGATATGTGTGGGGCTAGAGTACTCTGAGGGTTGAACCCTAGGTGCCTGAGCGCGGCGCCTTTGCCCAAATTTTCTGACCACGCCCCCTTTTTGGCCGTTTTTGAAGGGAGAGAGTATGTTCTAATTAAAATAACTCGCGAAGTAATCCGATTCCCGAAATGCTCCCTTGGATTCTAAAAGTAGACCAAGTCTGCTCTCATATGTGTGGGGCTAGAGTACTCTGAGGGTTGAAACCTAGGTGCCTGAGCGTGGCGCCTTTGCCCAAATTTTCGGACCACGCCCCCTTTTTGGCCGTTTTTGATGGGAGAGAGTATGTTCTAATTAAAATAACTCGCGAAGTAATCCGATTCCCGAAATGCTCCCTTGGATTCTAAAACTAGACCAAGTCTGCTCTCATATGTGTGGGGCTAGAGTACTCTGAGGGTTGAACCCTAGGTGCCTGAGCGCGGCGCCTTTGCCCAAATTTTCGGACCACGCCCCCTTTTTGGCCGTTTTTGAAGGGAGAGAGTATGTTCTAATTAAAATAACTCGCGAAGTAATCCGATTCCCGAAATGCTCCCTTGGATTCTAAAACTAGACCAAGTCTGCTCTCATATGTGTGGGGCTAGAGTACTCTGAGGGTTGAAACCTAGGTGCCTGAGCGTGGCGCCTTTGCCCAAATTTTCGGACCACGCCCCCTTTTTGGCCGTTTTTGATGGGAGAGAGTATGTTCTAATTAAAATAACTCGCGAAGTAATCCGATTCCCGAAATGCTCCCTTGGATTCTAAAACTAGACCAAGTCTGCTCTCATATGTGTGGGGCTAGAGTACTCTGAGGGTTGAAACCTAGGTGCCTGAGCGCGGCGCCTTTGCCCAAATTTTCGGACCACGCCCCCTTTTTGGCCGTTTTTGAAGGGAGAGAGTATGTTCTAATTAAAATAACTCGCGAAGTAATCCGATTCCCGAAATGCTCCCTTGGATTCTAAAACTAGACCAAGTCTGCTCTCATATGTGTGGGGCTAGAGTACTCTGAGGGTTGAACCCTAGGTGCCTGAGCGCGGCGCCTTTGCCCAAATTTTCGGACCACGCCCCCTTTTTGGCCGTTTTTGAAGGGAGAGAGTATGTTCTAATTAAAATAACTCGCGAAGTAATCCGATTCCCGAAATGCTCCCTTGGATTCTAAAACTAGACCAAGTCTGCTCTCATATGTGTGGGGCTAGAGTACTCTGAGGGTTGAAACCTAGGTGCCTGAGCGCGGCGCCTTTGCCCAAATTTTCGGACCACGCCCCCCTTTTGGCCGTTTTTGATGGGAGAGAGTATGTTCTAATTAAAATAACTCGCGAAGTAACCCGATTCCCGAAATGCTCCCTTGGATTCTAAAACTAGACCGTCTGCTCTCATATGTGTGGGGCTAGAGTACTCTGAGGGTTGAACCCTAGGTGCCTGAGCGCGGCGCCTTTGCCCAAATTTTCGGACCACGCCCCCTTTTTGGCCGTTTTTGAAGGGAGAGAGTATGTTCTAATTAAAATAACTCGCGAAGTAATCCGATTCCCGAAATGCTCCCTTGGATTCTAAAACTAGACCAAGTCTGCTCTCATATGTGTGGGGCTAGAGTACTCTGAGGGTTGAAACCTAGGTGCCTGAGCGTGGCGCCTTTGCCCAAATTTTCGGACCACGCCCCCTTTTTGGCCGTTTTTGATGGGAGAGAGTATGTTCTAATTAAAATAACTCGCGAAGTAATCCGATTCCCGAAATGCTCCCTTGGATTCTAAAACTAGACCAAGTCTGCTCTCATATGTGTGGGGCTAGAGTACTCTGAGGGTTGAACCCTAGGTGCCTGAGCGCGGCGCCTTTGCCCAAATTTTCTGACCACGCCCCCTTTTTGGCCGTTTTTGAAGGGAGAGAGTATGTTCTAATTAAAATAACTCGCGAAGTAATCCGATTCCCGAAATGCTCCCTTGGATTCTAAAAGTAGACCAAGTCTGCTCTCATATGTGTGGGGCTAGAGTACTCTGAGGGTTGAAACCTAGGTGCCTGAGCGTGGCGCCTTTGCCCAAATTTTCGGACCACGCCCCCTTTTTGGCCGTTTTTGATGGGAGAGAGTATGTTCTAATTAAAATAACTCGCGAAGTAATCCGATTCCCGAAATGCTCCCTTGGATTCTAAAACTAGACCAAGTCTGCTCTCATATGTGTGGGGCTAGAGTACTCTGAGGGTTGAACCCTAGGTGCCTGAGCGCGGCGCCTTTGCCCAAATTTTCGGACCACGCCCCCTTTTTGGCCGTTTTTGAAGGGAGAGAGTATGTTCTAATTAAAATAACTCGCGAAGTAATCCGATTCCCGAAATGCTCCCTTGGATTCTAAAACTAGACCAAGTCTGCTCTCATATGTGTGGGGCTAGAGTACTCTGAGGGTTGAAACCTAGGTGCCTGAGCGTGGCGCCTTTGCCCAAATTTTCGGACCACGCCCCCTTTTTGGCCGTTTTTGATGGGAGAGAGTATGTTCTAATTAAAATAACTCGCGAAGTAATCCGATTCCCGAAATGCTCCCTTGGATTCTAAAACTAGACCAAGTCTGCTCTCATATGTGTGGGGCTAGAGTACTCTGAGGGTTGAAACCTAGGTGCCTGAGCGCGGCGCCTTTGCCCAAATTTTCGGACCACGCCCCCTTTTTGGCCGTTTTTGAAGGGAGAGAGTATGTTCTAATTAAAATAACTCGCGAAGTAATCCGATTCCCGAAATGCTCCCTTGGATTCTAAAACTAGACCAAGTCTGCTCTCATATGTGTGGGGCTAGAGTACTCTGAGGGTTGAACCCTAGGTGCCTGAGCGCGGCGCCTTTGCCCAAATTTTCGGACCACGCCCCCTTTTTGGCCGTTTTTGAAGGGAGAGAGTATGTTCTAATTAAAATAACTTGCGAAGTAATCCGATTCCCGAAATGCTCCCTTGGATTCTAAAACTAGACCAAGTCTGCTCTCATATGTGTGGGGCTAGAGTACTCTGAGGGTTGAAACCTAGGTGCCTGAGCGTGGCGCCTTTGCCCAAATTTTCGGACCACGCCCCCTTTTTGGCCGTTTTTGAAGGGAGAGAGTATGTTCTAATTAAAATAACTCGCGAAGTAATCCGATTCCCGAAATGCTCCCTTGGATTCTAAAACTAGACCAAGTCTGCTCTCATATGTGTGGGGCTAGAGTACTCTGAGGGTTGAAACCTAGGTGCCTGAGCGGGGCGCCTTTGCCCAAATTTTCGGACCACGCCCCCTTTTTGGCCGTTTTTGATGGGAGAGAGTATGTTCTAATTAAAATAACTCGCGAAGTAATCCGATTCCCGAAATGCTCCCTTGGATTCTAAAACTAGACCGTCTGCTCTCATATGTGTGGGGCTAGAGTACTCTGAGGGTTGAACCCTAGGTGCCTGAGCGCGGCGCCTTTGCCCAAATTTTCGGACCACGCCCCCTTTTTGGCCGTTTTTGAAGGGAGAGAGTATGTTCTAATTAAAATAACTCGCGAAGTAATCCGATTCCCGAAATGCTCCCTTGGATTCTAAAACTAGACCAAGTCTGCTCTCATATGTGTGGGGCTAGAGTACTCTGAGGGTTGAAACCTAGGTGCCTGAGCGTGGCGCCTTTGCCCAAATTTTCGGACCACGCCCCCTTTTTGGCCGTTTTTGATGGGAGAGAGTATGTTCTAATTAAAATAACTCGCGAAGTAATCCGATTCCCGAAATGCTCCCTTGGATTCTAAAACTAGACCAAGTCTGCTCTCATATGTGTGGGGCTAGAGTACTCTGAGGGTTGAAACCTAGGTGCCTGAGCGCGGCGCCTTTGCCCAAATTTTCGGACCACGCCCCCTTTTTGGCCGTTTTTGAAGGGAGAGAGTATGTTCTAATTAAAATAACTCGCGAAGTAATCCGATTCCCGAAATGCTCCCTTGGATTCTAAAACTAGACCAAGTCTGCTCTCATATGTGTGGGGCTAGAGTACTCTGAGGGTTGAACCCTAGGTGCCTGAGCGCGGCGCCTTTGCCCAAATTTTCGGACCACGCCCCCTTTTTGGCCGTTTTTGAAGGGAGAGAGTATGTTCTAATTAAAATAACTCGCGAAGTAATCCGATTCCCGAAATGCTCCCTTGGATTCTAAAACTAGACCAAGTCTGCTCTCATATGTGTGGGGCTAGAGTACTCTGAGGGTTGAAACCTAGGTGCCTGAGCGTGGCGCCTTTGCCCAAATTTTCGGACCACGCCCCCTTTTTGGCCGTTTTTGAAGGGAGAGAGTATGTTCTAATTAAAATAACTCGCGAAGTAATCCGATTCCCGAAATGCTCCCTTGGATTCTAAAACTAGACCAAGTCTGCTCTCATATGTGTGGGGCTAGAGTACTCTGAGGGTTGAAACCTAGGTGCCTGAGCGTGGCGCCTTTGCCCAAATTTTCGGACCACGCCCCCTTTTTGGCCGTTTTTGAAGGGAGAGAGTATGTTCTAATTAAAATAACTCGCGAAGTAATCCGATTCCCGAAATGCTCCCTTGGATTCTAAAACTAGACCAAGTCTGCTCTCATATGTGTGGGGCTAGAGTACTCTGAGGGTTGAAACCTAGGTGCCTGAGCGTGGCGCCTTTGCCCAAATTTTCGGACCACGCCCCCTTTTTGGCCGTTTTTGAAGGGAGAGAGTATGTTCTAATTAAAATAACTCGCGAAGTAATCCGATTCCCGAAATGCTCCCTTGGATTCTAAAACTAGACCAAGTCTGCTCTCATATGTGTGGGGCTAGAGTACTCTGAGGGTTGAAACCTAGGTGCCTGAGCGTGGCGCCTTTGCCCAAATTTTCGGACCACGCCCCCTTTTTGGCCGTTTTTGAAGGGAGAGAGTATGTTCTAATTAAAATAACTCGCGAAGTAATCCGATTCCCGAAATGCTCCCTTGGATTCTAAAACTAGACCAAGTCTGCTCTCATATGTGTGGGGCTAGAGTACTCTGAGGGTTGAAACCTAGGTGCCTGAGCGGGGCGCCTTTGCCCAAATTTTCGGACCACGCCCCCTTTTTGGCCGTTTTTGATGGGAGAGAGTATGTTCTAATTAAAATAACTCGCGAAGTAATCCGATTCCCGAAATGCTCCCTTGGATTCTAAAACTAGACCGTCTGCTCTCATATGTGTGGGGCTAGAGTACTCTGAGGGTTGAACCCTAGGTGCCTGAGCGCGGCGCCTTTGCCCAAATTTTCGGACCACGCCCCCTTTTTGGCCGTTTTTGAAGGGAGAGAGTATGTTCTAATTAAAATAACTCGCGAAGTAATCCGATTCCCGAAATGCTCCCTTGGATTCTAAAACTAGACCAAGTCTGCTCTCATATGTGTGGGGCTAGAGTACTCTGAGGGTTGAAACCTAGGTGCCTGAGCGTGGCGCCTTTGCCCAAATTTTCGGACCACGCCCCCTTTTTGGCCGTTTTTGATGGGAGAGAGTATGTTCTAATTAAAATAACTCGCGAAGTAATCCGATTCCCGAAATGCTCCCTTGGATTCTAAAACTAGACCAAGTCTGCTCTCATGTGTGGGGCTAGAGTACTCTGAGGGTTGAAACCTAGGTGCCTGAGCGCGGCGCCTTTGCCCAAATTTTCGGACCACGCCCCCTTTTTGGCCGTTTTTGAAGGGGAGAGAGTATGTTCTAATTAAAATAACTCGCGAAGTAATCCGATTCCCGAAATGCTCCTTTGGATTCTAAAACTAGACCAAGTCTGCTCTCATATGTGTGGGGCTAGAGTACTCTGAGGGTTGAACCCTAGGTGCCTGAGCGCGGCGCCTTTGCCCAAATTTTCGGACCACGCCCCCTTTTTGGCCGTTTTTGAAGGGAGAGAGTATGTTCTAATTAAAATAACTCGCGAAGTAATCCGATTCCCGAAATGCTCCCTTGGATTCTAAAACTAGACCAAGTCTGCTCTCATATGTGTGGGGCTAGAGTACTCTGAGGGTTGAAACCTAGGTGCCTGAGCGCGGCGCCTTTGCCCAAATTTTCGGACCACGCCCCCTTTTTGGCCGTTTTTGATGGGAGAGAGTATGTTCTAATTAAAATAACTCGCGAAGTAATCCGATTCCCGAAATGCTCCCTTGGATTCTAAAACTAGACCAAGTCTGCTCTCATATGTGTGGGGCTAGAGTACTCTGAGGGTTGAACCCTAGGTGCCTGAGCGCGGCGCCTTTGCCCAAATTTTCGGACCACGCCCCCTTTTTGGCCGTTTTTGAAGGGAGAGAGTATGTTCTAATTAAAATAACTCGCGAAGTAATCCGATTCCCGAAATGCTCCCTTGGATTCTAAAACTAGACCAAGTCTGCTCTCATATGTGTGGGGCTAGAGTACTCTGAGGGTTGAAACCTAGGTGCCTGAGCGTGGCGCCTTTGCCCAAATTTTCGGACCACGCCCCCTTTTTGGCCGTTTTTGATGGGAGAGAGTATGTTCTAATTAAAATAACTCGCGAAGTAATCCGATTCCCGAAATGCTCCCTTGGATTCTAAAACTAGACCAAGTCTGCTCTCATATGTGTGGGGCTAGAGTACTCTGAGGGTTGAACCCTAGGTGCCTGAGCGCGGCGCCTTTGCCCAAATTTTCGGACCACGCCCCCTTTTTGGCCGTTTTTGATGGGAGAGAGTATGTTCTAATTAAAATAACTCGCGAAGTAATCCGATTCCCGAAATGCTCCCTTGGATTCTAAAACTAGACCAAGTCTGCTCTCATATGTGTGGGGCTAGAGTACTCTGAGGGTTGAACCCTAGGTGCCTGAGCGCGGCGCCTTTGCCCAAATTTTCGGACCACGCCCCCTTTTTGGCCGTTTTTGAAGGGAGAGAGTATGTTCTAATTAAAATAACTCGCGAAGTAATCCGATTCCCGAAATGCTCCCTTGGATTCTAAAACTAGACCAAGTCTGCTCTCATATGTGTGGGGCTAGAGTACTCTGAGGGTTGAAACCTAGGTGCCTGAGCGTGGCGCCTTTGCCCAAATTTTCGGACCACGCCCCCTTTTTGGCCGTTTTTGATGGGAGAGAGTATGTTCTAATTAAAATAACTCGCGAAGTAATCCGATTCCCGAAATGCTCCCTTGGATTCTAAAACTAGACCAAGTCTCCTCTCATATGTGTGGGGCTAGAGTACTCTGAGGGTTGAAACCTAGGTGCCTGAGCGCGGCGCCTTTGCCCAAATTTTCGGACCACGCCCCCTTTTTGGCCGTTTTTGAAGGGAGAGAGTATGTTCTAATTAAAATAACTCGCGAAGTAATTCGATTCCCGAAATGCTCCCTTGGATTCTAGAACTAGACCAAGTTTGCTCTCATATTTGCGGGGCTAGAGTACTCTGAGGGTTGAAACCTAGGTGCCTGAGCGTGGCGCCTTTGCCCAAATTTTCGGACCACGCCCCCTTTTTGGCCGTTTTTGATGGGAGAGAGTATGTTCTAATTAAAATAACTCGCGAAGTAATCCGATTCCCGAAATGCTCTCTTGGATTTTAAAACTAGACCAAATCTGCTCTCATATGTGTGGGGCTAGAGTACTCTGAGGGTTGAACCCTAGGTGCCTGTAAGCGGCGCCTTTGCCCATATTTTTGAACTACACCCTTTTTTGACCGTTTCTGAAGTGAGAGACCATGTTCCGATTAAAGTAACTCGAGAAATGAAGCGATTGTGAAAATGCTCTCCGGGATTCTAAAATTTGACGAAGCCTGCTATCATATGTGGGGAGTTAGAGTACACTCAGGGTAGGACCCTAGGTTCCTGAAAGCAGTACCTTTTCCCAATATTTGCAGACCACGCCCCCTTTTCGGCCGTTATTTACTGCTGGGGTCGAGCGGCACCACCGTCACGTATTGCTTCACACAAGGGAATGCATGAAACTTTACGGGAAAAACGGGGAAAACTACTTCTTACCTTAGTAAGCTGTTCTCGACGATGAGACTTTTATGTTATGTGGGAATGAAAGTTAATATTCTCGTCGCAATTATCAAAAGCGATACAATACTAATATATTTTAATAACTGATTTGTGCTTTAGGGTCGAGGGTTGCGGCTTTGTTGGGTGTAAACTGTGATGCGGTTCAATAAGACAAGAGTTGCCGACAGACAATGTAGAGCCGTTCATGATCTGGACGTCGTCAGAGGCTAGCAAGCGGTAAGTTGGCCTTTGCTGAGGACATTTGCATCGTTTCGGGAGCTTGCACAGACTATTGCTGGGGCGAGCCTTTGCTTTAAACTTCAGTGAGGGCTTCTTTGACGATTTAAAGCTTGGAGCGTGCCGTTCATTTGCTGAACGTGTCGTTTATTTAGCAACTGAAGCAAGCGACGCCGGCACAATCGGTGGTGCTCTGGCGCTTTTATTTTTTAATCTGCGTTCGAATACTTGAATTCTACCGATTCGATCTCCAAACACCTGATATAATGATCGCAGCACATCATAAAATACTTGCCTTCGAGCACCGCGTACAAGCTTCAATACTCCTCTTCTTTGTGTTTCTCCCTTAGACTTGTGTGTATCACCCGGGGTCAATCAATGTCCACCTGTGGCGCCACCGACGTTCCCCTGATCCGCATTCCAGCCTACTATACGCCGTTTAAGCTGAGACTAGAAGCTCCACCTTCCGCTCGAGCTTACTGCCCTTGCTAACACAAGTGTGAACGCGCAACGCGCAACTAAAGCTCTGTGGAAGCGAGCGAGCTCGTGCTGAAGGCGGAGATTCTAGGGTATCCACACGAAGGAGAACTCTGCGGACGGATGTCATGACGTCAACCACCCGGGAAACTGCGTCCCCGGCTCTGCCGCGTGCACATGTGGAATAATAATTGGGTTGTGTGTGTGTTTATACAGCCTAGAACTTGGTCTGCCTCACGGGGGCGACGAGTCTCCCAGCTGTAGATGAGAAATTTAGCCAGTGCGGTACAGCCGCTAGCCTGTGGTCTTTAAAGTGCATCACGCAGTAGTGATACACGACCGCACGCCGGTAGCTTTCGTGCTGACAGCACGAAGCCTCCGCGCCTCCGCCACGGAGGAAAACGGGAGAACGGCGACGCGAGGCGTCAAAAAGGGATGACGTATGTCTCACGTGATGCGCGATCCTCGGAGGAAAGTGGGGGATTTCTCCTTCGTGTGGATACCCCAGGGGTGAACGGAGTACACAATAGAGATCTGTATTGCCACTACTGCCAAGAAGCTGACATGCAAAGCGACCATCTTGCGCGCGTCACGAGCGCGGAGCGTTTCGCCGAGAACATATTCAAAGGCAACACCTCCCGCGGCTCGCACGATTTCGCGTTTAGGCGGTCAATTTCATACGTGTAATCCCGCTGTGCTCAGAAAGCGTGACAAGTTGTCACGAGAACGGCCTCTAAAAACCGTCAAACGCCCACAAAATATAGCTAATTAGGTCCCGCTATGTAAAAGTTACAGAATGCATTGCAGAAATGCTAAATCACCCGCCCAATTTAGCGCACGATCGTCACGTGACATTATAAGCGAGGTGTGACCCCGTTACTTCATCAGCATAACGTCGTCCCGTGATACTAACCATGTGACAACGTCACGCAATACTACACAATGCACATGACTTGAGGCCTAGGCGTGACACTAAAAATCACGATGTCAAGATACTATGACATAACTCTACATTGTGTCACGTGACGTGACGTTATGACGCGACACTGTGACATCACGTGCCCCAACCACGTGATCATCGGACATATTGTACCTACGAAAGGGTTTAAAAAATCTCAAACAAATACCCAGCGCAGCTCATAACACGCTGCTCATTTTCTGTCTTGAGTATGCCCAAAGGATTAAGATGAATTTTAATTAATTATATTAAGATCATATTTAAATAACTCGTTCAAGAACGGCAAGTCAAAAATGTATTCTCAAGTGCACTTAAAATCACATCATTATTATAACTGCGTGGTTGAAGTCAGCGTAATAATTTTTTTATTCGTGTGCGTGGCGTTAGTGCTGCTTGATAAATATATATTTTTTACCTTGATTTGAGAAATTAGATGTAATATTGTATCTTCCTTACAGAGAAATGCTTTTACCTTCCGGAGAAACGTTCTTGCCCCACCGTAAAACTAATTCAAATTTCATTTATATTTTTTTTATTCAGGAACTCCAGGTTCAAACCCCGGGGTTTGGTAAATATGTGCTTGGAATTAATGATGCACATTTATCATGTAGTATACATGGTAAGATTAATTTATTTAATTTGTCATTATGCGCGAGAAACAGCTTTTTACTGCTCTAAACGGCCCTGAATTCATTTGGAGAGCCCTGCCTTTTGTTCTTTTAATGACGAGGGCACTTCGTAGAATTATCGGATCGCAAAGAAAATAGTACCATGATGTAGCTGGGGAACTGGAGCTTATATAACCGTAGAGAGCAATTCGCGATACGGAGTGGTTAGTTTGTAAATCAAGTTTGAACTTAAATATTTCTCTGTAAATCACAGTACCCCCATAAGGATAATGCATTTTTTTGCGATTGCCAGTTGGCTCTATTTATCATAGACATACAGTCCTTAAATTTAGCACAATGAACAAAAAGGGTATCTACTAAAAAAGGTCGCTGAGAGCAAAATAATGCGACGCTTAGAATTTCGTGAAATAAAAAATATATAGTTCGTCCCATTGAGTTACGGGCCGTCCCGCCACCGCTGCCGATAGATGGCGCAAGTAGTGTCGGCGCGCTCGTGTCTTCGAATCCTGGGTATGGTTGCTCGGTCGCGACGACCCAACGGACATTTACTTTTCTGCCTGCTCTTCTTGCGCGTCCCGACTTCAAGCAGCAAGAAAAAAATGAAGAATTACTTGAAACCGACCACGACGAACATGAACGCTGGATCCAGACACCCGGAAAAGGCAACAAAGGCGACGATCCCACCGACCAAGGGAGCTCGACAGAATATATAGGCCTAGCAGGCACTGCGACCCGTTCCGGCGCAGCATTGCTCAGACGGTCCTTGGCCAAGACCGTCTGCCCACGACCGGCTGGCTTGCTGAATGGAATATGCCCGCGCGACCCTTGTGGACCCTCCCCGTATGAATAGTTTGATAGCTGAACTAAATTTCAGAGGTCAACCTATTCCCCTTATCATCTCGATCACCTTGTTTTCCGAGGCAGCGGTGACGAAAGCTGTCGTCGAAAAGGGACTCCTCGATTCTATCTCCTTGTTTTGTGTGATATAGAGCTCAAATAAACGCCGTATGGATTACCTTCGCAACACGGTATGTTCACTTTGTTATCAGTATGCCATTTTTAACTGTCGAGCTGTATCAGTTTGTGGGAGCTACGGATGCCGGTCCAACCTTTCTTTGCCGAGTGTCACGTCAGTATCGAGTTGCAATCGTAGAAGACCGGTCCCGAAGCGCTTACCGAAACGCAGTCTGAATCCAGCACTTCGATCAAACGCACGCGTCCGCTCCGAGTGTGAACAGGTATTTGCGTGACTCTTGCTGACACTCTCGTAGTTCAAACGTATCTTTTTTAACGTCAGCTCACTCCTGCATTTCCGAGCACGCGAGAAACGCCGCGGCGGTTTGTTTCCTTCTACGTCGCTTTGCAAACGACTGGCACGGGGCTTTTACCAACGATGACTGTCGTGTTGACTTCGTAGCGATCGAGTTTGTAGCAGTCAACGAAGCGTTTAAATCCTGTTAGCGTCGATATACCACTGCACGGACACGAACCCCAGACAAGCGGTGGTGGAAAGGTCGCCCGCGTTTATGAGAATCAGCTTGAACACTACACATTTACACACAGACAGGACAGGACATACACGGAGCTGTCTATCAACGAGTGGTTAGCCTGTGTTTGTTATTAAAAATCCACGTGCTCCGAACTATGCCTAGCTCTCTAATTGGTTGTTCGTTTTGCCGAAGACGCCGTTGCCATAGCAACAGCACCGGAAGTCATCGTTTCTCCGTAGGAGGTCGTAACTTTCCTCCTCTCACTTAAGAACGCGTTTGTGAATACCGTTCTCGCCTCATCTTACGATGATCGTAACTTTACGAACTTCGTAGCTAAGTTGTCGTAGGTAAGAGGTTCTTTATGAATCTGGCCTCAGCTCTTTCGGCGTCCATTTGATGTTCTCGGAGTCGGTCGTTGAGGCATCGCCCCGTTTGCCCGATGTACCTGGTCCCGCAGGACAGGGGGATCGCGTACACTTCCTTCGCTTCCTCTCCTTCCGCAAGATTTCTCTTCCCACGGAGCGGGCGGGTTTTGAGGTTGAAGCCGAAAATAAAGTTCGCTCTTTCCACTTTTTTTTGCGTTTCCTCCTCTCCTGCCCTCCTTTCCTCCCTTCACCGACCTCCCCCGAGGGGCCAACACGGAGAATGGATTAGGAGACGCCTCCGTTAATCCGGCATAACCCGCCGTAGAGGGGGCGTGCTGCTTGACTAAAGATTATCTCGCTGCACAAAAAAAATAAAATAAATAAATAAAAAAAATAAAAAATAAAAAACGTCGCGGGCAGCGATTTAATGCGCTTTGCCGGATGCGTAATGCTTCGTCCGCCTTGAACAAGCTGGTATGCATTGGACTAACATTTTTCGAAGCGCGGCAGGTTTAGTGTAGGTCCTATCATAATGGTCCTGCAAGACTTCCCTGCCCGCCACAAGCTAGCCAATAATTCAAGGACATTACGACGGCAGCGTATTCAAACAGTGTAAAATAAAATGTATATAATATTTATAAGAACACCATCGTCTTCACTGCTTGGCTTTCAAATTTTTAGCGCCGCAAATAATCGTAATCAAAATATTTTTTTTATATAATTGAAGACCCCTCGTCGTGCATCGAACCCAAAATTACGCTTACGTGAAACATGATTCGGCGCGGCAGCAACTCAAGTCACCGTAATTTTTTTTTTTTTTTAACGTGGATTTTGCTTTTTAATCTAACTGAGGTACCACTGGCATAACACGAATCCCATACTTGGAAGGATCTGAAAACTCATATAGCTGGTTGAGTGAATACAATACTATCGCATTCGTTGAAGCTCGATTTGTTGATTCGAACTTCAACAAATCACACGCACCCATTCTCCCTATTTCTGTTTACCCAGTCATAGTCGTTCCCTCACGATGCAATACGAGTACAAGTAACGGCAGTTTATGCAATGTTGACGATACACAGCCGTGATCGCACGGTTTTTAGAAGCGCTATAGAACGAGCACAAGCGTCGAATTTCGGTACTCTGATTGATTTCTGTCTTCCCGCCGTGACACCACACGAGAAAAGCGATTTCGTTCTGTCTGTGAAACTAGGAACAAAGAAATCAAGATATAATCACGTAATAAAACAACGCGAAATGGATCTCTGCAGCCAATACCCAACCGTTCGCGAGGTGACTGGGCAAAAGCATATATTACCTCCGTGCCTTTACCCTCTGCGCACCGCCAGAGGGAGTCATACAAACTCCTTTGCGCTATTATCAACACGATTGCGTTTGCAAGCCGGTAGTTTGACTCGGCTGGGATTCGTCCCTTCTGACTTTCATAGCTCTCTATGAAACCAGAAAGGTAGATACGTTTATCCATTGGGTTGGTTTGCCCGGGGCCTCCAGTTATTTACGGCCAAAATCACACTAGAGGCGCTTCAGCAATGTTCACTCTGGTCGACACACGTGCTCTTTAAAATTGCCTGTCGTCAACTCTTTCCCAAAAGATACTTGAAGAGCCAATCTTAGAGACCGACGGATAACGAGGCCTTAGACCTCAAAGAAATTATAACAGAAATTTGGCGTCGTCATTCCCGAACTGGTTGCCGGACGAAATCCAGGGTTGGTAATAGTAACATAAGATACGTACGGCAGAATTCCCTGCCATAAATAAAATGATTTGGCTAACGCCAATGTAACGCGAAATAGGTGCAAAGAGTTTTGCGATAGGAAGCGTAAACCGAAAAAAAGGAAAAAAAAAGAAAGAAAGAAAGAAAGACTGAAGAAAAGGAGAAATTAGAAAAAAAATCTCTGTTGACTTGGCCTAAAAAAAATTATGTTCATGTGATTTTTCTTGCCACGTGACCAAACAAAAAAAAACGAAAAAAAAAATAACACGAGAAAAAAAAAAAACCCCTGCCCGGTTTCGAAGCTAGGCCCTCTTGATCGTGAAACTAGCGCGCTATCCGTTGCGCCAGCATAACTTTTTTTTTTCTTTCTTTATTGCAAGTTGCGCCAACTTAACTCTGCCTGTAATGCTCACGCATCCCACATCATAGGCGAAAGCTTATTTGCCTTCGCAGTTTTTCATGCATGTGTTATTTTTATTTGTGGCAAGGGTTCAAGTCCAGAATGCTTTCAGAGTTTTCGACCAAAACGAGTTTACTTCATCCGAGTCACCTTCTAGAACCAGTAGACCGCACTGGGTCGTCCGGCTAATCAAGCAGCTATTTTCAAATTCTCTGGCGTGCCCGTCCTCGGATTCGAGGTCGCTGTTTGACAAGCTTAACTTTCTTCCACCTGGTAGCCGGAACCTCCACGGCCAGCTTTGTTCCGTCCCCACTCCCTCTCGAGAGGATGGCTCGCCCCGAGGCTAATCCCATTCTCTAAACCTCTTTCCATCCAACGGTTGACCTTTCCCTCCCCGTCCCCCAGCTTCGGAAGTGAAGGTTCTTCTCTGCAGAACGTCCCGTTTGTACAGCGGCTTTAAAGTTCAGAGATTGTCCTGTCTTTATCGTCCCTTTTGTGTCTCCACTTTTTAATGTTTAAAAAGTATCAACACGCTAAAATAGTACAATTTCCGGGATTTCATTTTCATCCCCCAAGTGTGATGCGGGAACCGCGCGATAGAGCCACGGTCGTTTCCGCACTTTGTTATCGCTAGGATTTGACAGTGCTCAATCACAATGCAAGACACGCACAGAGCCACGCTAGCTTTTGCAATGCGCCGCATAAAGGGGTGTCCAAACAGGACACGACTCCGACAAATCGTGAAAATTGAAGCGGGCTTGAAGCGGGCGTGTCCGCTTCAATTTTCACGATTTGTAGGAGTCGTGCGTTTTGTAGTGTCCTGTTTGGACACCCCTTAATAATGATATATCTTGTTGAGACGTGCGCACATCCGTCTTGCGCAGTGTTAGCTCAATGGCAGCACTTTCTGTAAAGGCGGATTCACACCGGGGATAGCAGTCGCGCGATCCAGCTAAATCGCATCGCAAAAAAAAAGAAAAAAAAAGTAATTAGTTGGTCAATTTGGCGTGCGCGATGAGCGAGTCCAATGCCTTCGTTGGCGAGTCGCGTCTCAAAAACTCTCGCTCCGAACGCCGTTGGTTGGTTCGGCCTCTCCGCGACTAGAGTGCATCGCAACACGTCGGGTCAGCAAGCGACTGCTCAAAACCCGTCACGTTTTGCCCGCGATGGTCGCTTTTGCGATGAAAGTTATGGCGCGACTAGATCGCATCGCCGGTGTGAACGCGCCATAATGTCGAACCAGTCTCA
Source organism: Ixodes scapularis (assembly GCF_016920785.2). NCBI lineage: Eukaryota > Metazoa > Arthropoda > Arachnida > Ixodida > Ixodidae > Ixodes > Ixodes scapularis. Next base: position 90,068,391 of record NW_024609880.1, read on the forward strand.
CGGCGTGTCCCGATATTGGCTTGTGTACCTACGCGCGAGTAAAACATCTGGCACAATTTGCGTTTGCAAAGAATGCTCCAGGCGCGTCAAAATATTCAGCCAACCTTTGGTCTGCAGAAATCAAGAGACAACCAAAATAAAATAAAGTTGCCAGCCGAATAAAACTTGATTTCTATTTAATTAAGATGAAGACCACCCGCGTACATCAAATACCTCATCAGCCGAACTCCAAGGCAGTAATCCTAGTCCTGGCACTTGTTTGGCACCTTTGGCCCGTCGCTGCCAGATCACAGCCAAACTATCGGGAAGCGAAGCCTAACTTAGGCACTCGCTTGGCGACTTGGGCCCAAAGATGCCAGATCTCAACCGAACTACAAGGTAGTAAGCCTAACTCTGGCACATTTGTGGCGATTTTGGCCCGAATGTGCTAGGTGACAGCCGAACTGTCAAAAAGTGAAGCCTAACTTTGGCATTAGTTCGGCGATTTTGGCCCGAAAATGCCAAAGCTCTGCCGAACTATAAGGTAGTAAGCCTAACTCTGGCACATCTGTGGCGATTTTGGCCCGAATGTGCCTGGTGACAGCCGAACTGTCAAAAAGTGAAGCCTAACTTTGGCATTAGTTTGGCGATTTTGGCCCAAAAATGCCAAAGCTCTGCCGAACTACAAGGTAGTAAGCCTAACTCTGGCACATCTGTGGCGATTTTGGCCCGAATGTGCCAGGTGATAGCCGAACTATCAAAACGTGAAGCCTAACTTTGGCCTTAGTTTGGCGATTTTGGCCCAAAAATGCCAAAGATCTGCCGAACTAACGGGCAGTAACCCTAAATTTGGCATTTGTTAGGCGATTTAGGCCCGAAGATGCCAGATAATAACCGAACTACCCGGCAGCGAAGCCTAAGTTTGGCACTTGTTTGGCGAATTAGGGCCAAGATACCCAGACTGTTGCCAAGGGAGGTCAGGTTTGGCACTACTTTGGCTTCTTCGGGCTTTTTAATGCCCTAAACTGCCAGACGCAAGCCAAGTTTTGGCCCAGAACTCGGTGCTGCCTGGGTAGTGCTGCTTTATTTTTAGTATTTGTATATAGAAAAATTAAAACATAAAATGAGAAGCCAAATTCAGAATGGACCGGAAGTAATGTGCTTTGTGAAGCGCATCTTACGCGAACACTGAACCAGCATTCGCGTAAGGTATGTCGTGGCAATTACCTCATTTGTGTTGCTGCTTTTTGCGAAAATATACTTAGTTGTTAATATAACATCGTATGTAAGTAGGGATGCGAAAAATAGTTGAGATCTCAATAACTGACGTTTCTACCGGAAATAACCTTCGTCGTAATAAGGTTCTTGCTTTCAGAGCCGTGTCATACCCATGCTCACATACGTGAAGCATTTAGTGCTGTTTGTTGTTGATATTTTTTAGTTGGCTGAAGACTGGGTGTCAGGAAAGCAATGGGTCAAGTGGAGAACGTACACTGCGCCGACGCCACGAGGAGGGTATAAGTGTGAATACGCTCGAATTGTTGGTGTTGTTGACGGTGAGGGACAGAAAAACTACACCTTGGAAGTAGGAGGCAGATATCAAGAAGCGTAAGTACCTTGCACTCAATTTATACTAAATTTATTTACATAGGAACAGGCCATTACACTAATAATTAAAAGCTATCAAATTCCTTCAAATCGGCTACTTTTTAAAGTAAATATGTAACCATTGAATCACTCTTCTTAGGTAGGAATCACCAGAGTAATGATATTATTTTGAAAGCGAGGATAATATACTTGTAACCATCATAATTTCTTCCAAAGCCCCATAGGTTTTCTGGTTTACGACTACTCAAACGCCACATTCACAAGTACAAGTGCTAAAATGTGTCCACTTCGTCAGCGTTCAAACCTTCTGAACCACAACAAAATAGTACGATTCCTATCGAGCTCTACGAAATAATGTCGCACTCTTTGTCTGAAAAACATATAGGAGTTTGCAGGATTTTACTGTCAGCTTCTTTCTAATAAAAATGGCCACTCAGTGCGATATTCGACGGTTAACCTAGTATCCGCGTCTTTATCAACCGTTCAAATAATTAGTATCTCTCTTTAAAAAAAAAAAAAGATCTGGATCAAAATGCCTTACTTTTTCAACTCGCAAGATAACCAGAGATAGGCAATGTAAATGCTGACGTGTGACCAAAAAAGTGATATATTTGTCACATCCACATTAGTGATTGGCGCACCAGAGGAATCAAAAGGATGACTATTCCGCTGATTCTAATATATAAATGCACGTGACAAGCAGCCCGATTTCAAAGTCGTTAAAGAATTGTAAATACGTTTTGTGTGACATCTTAGAACAACCGCTTGTACAAACATTTATTCATATTTTTAGTTTTCTCCTGAGACTTTTTTATGACGTGGCTAAGTTCATCAGATATTGACAATATCAGTACAAAAATAAGTATATGTTTAATGTGCAAAAACATTAGTATTACCTAGTAGAGCTTATAAGTAGAACGCCACTTCTTTGTTCATCAGGAAAGGATCGAGATGTTCCCGGCTGTATTGCCAGGAACATCTTCCAGAAATCTCGCAGCTATGGAAAACGGTGTTCTGATTCAGAGGATGATGACGATGATGATAATAATAATAATAATAATAATAATAAGATATTGTTCTGGTACTGTTTTATATTTTATATAAAATAATATATAAAATATATTATGTAAAATATAAATATATGATATTTATATAATTTTTGGTGTATATTTTAGTGTTCCAATAAGTAAACTTATTGGAACACTAAAAATATAAACCAAGGCATCGACCATAATACATCAAAACATTGAACAGTTTCGCCCTCACACCGCATGGGCACTATCAAAACAAGACAACGCAGTACATTTTATCAAAGCGCTTCCGCTGCATAATCGCAAAGCAAAAGTCGAGCTTTTTCCCCCAACTTCAGCCGCGAGTGGCAGCCGAAGGAACTACGGCGAAAAGCTTACGGGACCTCGCTCGGCTCTAAGCTGCAGCATAACGCCCGCTAATGTCAGCAGAGAAAGGGAGAGGAAGCGTCCTCCGAGAGAGCACACGGGAAGCTACACGGTACCCCCGAATTATGTCGCTAAGAGGGGGACTAGGTGTCAACCTGAGGACTGGGATTGAGTTGAGGGGTGCCAGAAATGGCAATATTTATCTTTTTTCTACACAACAACTAGGACACGCAGGCGAAATCGGTTGTTTGTCCTTTACTTTAGAAGTGTCAGAGGGCAACTTCCACAAATGTCTGACCGAAGTTCGGAAATCGTTGCACCCCCCCCCCCCCCCCCCCCCCCCTTTAAAGGCTAAGCTCAAGCGTCCTCCAACTTTCTGCAGTGACACTTTCAAATTTGATATGTATATATGACTACTTTGAGCTCTGAGCTGATGTGATTACAAGACTTATATGATACCGTCCGTCTACGTGCTGTCAATTTAATAGAACAAGAAAACTAGTACGCTATCGTTCTCTTTGCTCATTGCACTCAGGAATTAACCCAGCTCAATAGGTCTCTAAAAAACAACCAGTCAATATGACAGTTCTCGCTTTCCTGTCGATTTTCATTACACCACTCTAAACAAATACTTGTATTGTAATGGTGATAATGCTTTTAAGGCGAGAATCCCGAGCTCGCAGTTTTATCTTTGGCAGTTGCTCATGCTTATCGAGAGTTTGCACAGCCGAGATGCATCCTCCAACGAAGAGCTCTCACTTGCAGTTTAGGAGCAGACCTGTTGTACATTACAAAAAAATAAAGCGAAACAGACAATGGACTCCTTTCAAAACCGACGCCACGCAGTGCACTCTGGGAACTAGTTGGCCACTCAGTTTTGCTTTCGACTGAGCAGCTCCATCTCATGCTATCGCGCCGCGACCGAACGCGCTGCTTGCGTTTTCGATTATCTGACTTTTCACGAACGTAAAATACACTCATTCTCGAGCGATATAGAACGAAGACTGGGGCACTTTCCTTGCTTCCCGAAACACCGGATATTATGAGTGCGTATGCAAACGTAGTAAGACGGGGCTTAGTCACCTCACCTTTGAGTTCGATTTCAATAATCCCGTCTAGTACCAGTGAACTACAACTGAAATTTGATCACCTGGAGCCTTACATGTATTTTGTTTGCCAAACGTCCGCTTCTTGTTACTTCATTGGGCGAAAAGCAAGTCGCATCCTCGCAGGAGTATCAAAGTTGAGCCCAGCGTTGACGAATGAACTTTTAGGGAAACGCAATAAATTCAACCTCACTGCTGCACCAAAGTTACTGTGATGTCTTTCTCGTGTCATCATATATCTCCCGCTTAAATTTTATGGTGATAGAAGATTAAGTTTTCGCAAACGCTGTGATTGGCTAGCTACGACGGAGGCTCTAACAAGCGTCCCCTACTCCTCGCTAAGCCTTTTTGGACGAGCTTTTACTGACGCCCAAGATCTGTGCCTGAACGGTGTGTCTGAAATCATATCAGCATATTTAGGCAGAAAGAAAGCAGACATAACCAATATTAAGGCCATTAGCAACTGTCAAATGCACTTTGAATAATGTCATCGTTTGGCGCACTGCATGCCCGCCCGGCGTACTTCTGGCGAACGGTGCGACATTTTTCACACAAGTGCTCGACTTTTGCTTTCTTAAAACGGTTGTATGTGCGAATGTGCCTATACGATTGCAGGATAACATTATGCGCAAACGCGATGTTGAATATTAGTAAAATGCAAGTGGGTGGCGACTTCGCTTCGTGCAGTGGTGCGGGTCAGTACAGGTAAGAGATAAGAAGTGTGCTATAATTGAGCTTTTCAATGGCGCCTCCGAGTTTTACCTCGCCTACTAAGGTGTATTAAGAGAACGGTAATTGCAAAAAGTAATATTTCGTCTATGGACGCACAAAACAAACTTCCTGATCAACAACACTAATGTAAAGGCGCGAGCTAGATGGATGCATACTTATTGGTTGCTACAGCTTGTTGATTCGTACACAAGCAAGATCCCCGAGCTTAGCAGCGTCGACATTCCCAGCACTGGCTCGTCCACATACCTCGAAACGCTAACAGAAAGGCTCAAGTACAAAAATACAACAAGCATTTGTTACTGGTCATTTAGGCCAGTTTAGAGACCACAAATGACGCTCTCGGGACCAGAAAACATGAGATAACAGCCGTTAATAGTCCACGCTCTGTGTGTAATCTCTTGTCCACGTGTCGATCGAAACCGAAACCAGGCCACTCTCCTCCCTGGCCAACTACTTTCCAGACTGCAACGCGCGCCGTGTTGCATGCAGGGCTTTATGGAAGCACTCTATTAAACTATGTGAATACGTTAAAAGGGCGGAGCTACTGTAGGTGTAAACCATGTGAATATGTTAAAAGATCAGTGTGACTTTTTGAGCGAAAGTGAATGGACAAGATGAGGTCAATATGGCGCATGCCATTTCTAGTGCTTGTGACTTGGGAACCGGGACTCGTAGCCGGTTAGGCCTGCGACCAGGCGTGTTTGAGAGCCCTGCTTTAGAGGTTATACACATGTTGTTGTTGGAGATTTCTATTACATGTACAATGGGGTTCGGATGAAAAGCAAACAGTGACGGAACGTCAAGCGCACCACCAGCACAGCTTGGAAAATTGGGTTGTGCTGAGCAAGGTTCAAAGACTTTAGAGTAGGACGCACACGCCCTCAGCGCCCTAGTCTTCACCCCGGAGTTTCGTCAGTTTCAAGATGCCTCCAGGAATCGCAGCATTTGCCGTCGGGCACACGCTCCACTTTTCGAATTTCATTTGAACCCGATAGTACGACATTTCAATGCGCCACACGCTGTGGTTCCGGTGAGCCTCATGTTCAGGACGCTTCGAACTAAGGGAGGGCCTAGGTTGGCGCATCAACGGTAAGTGAGGAAACGCGCTTTAAATATAATTTTAGAGGTTACGAGGTGGAATGTGGGGCTGATCATTGCTTTGCCGAGCTTAGTTGTGTAGTCATGAAAAAAGAAATAAGAAGGTGGCCCTCTGGCTTAAGTCTTGGTTGGGGGAAAAGGGCGTCGTGTCTGGAGATGCCGGAGACACGACTCCTCACACTGCGGAGAAGCCCTAGTAGATATCCGCGTTGTATAAAAGAGATAGCCAATGTCATCGCAGAAAACCTTGTAGAAGCAGAGAAATCGTTAGAAAGGATTGAAGTGCATTTGGGATATGTGTTCTTTCGAATAGCCGAAAAAGAAGTTGTGGTTCTCGGTAGGTTTATAGCAGACTTTTGTCCGCTACTTTAAAAATGTATAGGATTACAATAAGAAATGACTTTCGCTGAAAAGTAACAGATTATTTTATTCGCTACGTTACAGAATACTTTCACGTTAATTTCCCCGTACACTTACCAAAAAAATAATAGAAGCTTTCAGCCTTTCCACTCTGGTGAAGAAGGAAGAGCAGCAGAGCTGTACCATGTGCCGCCATTTATTAGCGACGGCGGCAACCAGACAACCGCCAAACCAGTTGTCTGGTTGCTGCCGTCCCTCATAGATGGCTGTAGCTGTCCAGAGGGTTGTGTCCAGATTTATTTGTTCACGGACATAAAACTGGGGAAACTAGCCCTTAACAGCTCCGCTGTAAAGCAATATGTATGTTTTCAAAAATTTGTGCAACACTACTTTTCATTTTTCAAATTCCCGTATTATTGTAGTCCTTGTAAAAATTAAATATTGAGTTTAATAGGAAAAATGTAAGTGTACTCCGTTCGCTTGTAAGCTGACGAGGCACCCAAAGCTGCAACCACACCCGCCATCCCGCTAACTTACGGCGACCGGAAATGACCCCTGCATTTCTGCAGAAAAAGCTAGCTGTGCCCATGCTCAGTAGCAGCTTCGACCTACGCTAGGAGATTTGGTGGTTGGGAACGGATGTTCAAAAGTCCCCTTTAGAACAGTCCTTTCAAAAGATATATATATTAAAAAAAAAACCATACACGAAGCTTTTTTTCGGCCAAGGAAAAGAAAAACGCGGTGGAAGCCGATGAAAAAATGCAGAGCCCACTCGGCGCTGTCCTCTGAATCTTTTTTTCTCGCATATTTGTACACGCATTGCACGTAGTTCTGTGACCCTAGTAGCCGGTCATCCAAAAAAAAATCTTTTTTATTTAAGGTTATTCTCCTCTTCACGAGGTTGTCTATTTTTATGAACTTCCTACCAATATGCTGCTGAATTATCTGCTCATACTGCCTCAGTTTTTGTATCATGTTCTTATTTTTAAGAAGTGACGCGTAACTACTGTAATCCCTTACCAATATTTGTACAAAATAACATTACAAATTACTGCCGCAAAAATAACGTGGAAATCACAAAATTACTTAAAAAAATGAGTAATTACTTCACAAGTCTGGTTTGTAGTGTACGGAAGTGCCAAACTTCTGGCCGTCAGTATTGATATTTAGGTCTAGAAATTTCTCAAAGGACTTCAAGATACGTGAGGTAAACTGAAAGGAGGTGTGAGTGTAGCAAAGCAGATTGGTCATGCGGTCAACTACTGAAAATTGGTCAAATAAACAAAATATATATATTTTCACTGTAGGAATTAGAGGATTATGGGTCAGGGCGAGGAAAGATGTTAATGAAACAGAATCTCGATCATCTGAATGTAACGGGGCAAAAGAGCTGGTCAGTATTAAGCATGACAAAAACCCTCGAGACTGCTGGTAAAAACGACACACGCACTAAAATGTCCTTAAAATAGACCTTCAGTGTATGTGCCGTTTTTATCCGCAGTTTCGGGGGGTTTTGCTATGCTTAATACTCTCGACATAGCCGACGAAAAGATTACCAAAGGAGGACCCAGTCATGGTGCTATACCTTTTTAGTGACAAAAAATGAGTTGTCGAATAGGAAAGCGTTTAGCGCAAGAGCGAGTCCTGCGAGGCGAGGTACAACGTGAGACGCACTGGGGGCTCTGAATGGGATACTGGTCAAGGAATTGGTAAAGAGCTGGTAACACCTTGCTACAAGTGATTACCATGTGGAGAAACGTAATGGTCGCTGTGGAGAGGATTGTGTTTCTTCTGTCGTTAACCTACCTGGGTAGCTATTGTACTAAAGGTTCAGGGATCAAATAGACAAAGGCAAAAACGAAATAAATTTGGCAAGATATGGCAAACATAATGAAACAGCCAGGGGACCCTGCGTTATAAATTTTTGGAAGGAAGTCGACTGAAACAATGCAAGGTTGTATCTATATAGATTATGCAAGTCCCACCAGCGGGGACAAAGTTAAGTTTTAACCGAGTTTTTTTTTTTTTTTGATAGGGGTTGGAAAAAATGGGTTCACAAAAGTCAGGGACAGATATATAGCAGAACCCTATCCGTGTAAAGATTCTGACTCCAGAACAGTAGGGCTCTGTCCTTGTCGGCTTGTCTGATTACAAGGTCGGTGCGGTTTTAATGAATTCGAGAGCAATCAACTTTTGGGGGGGCTGTGTTGCAGTATTTAAACATTAGATTCTACATGCCTTGCCCCTACCTAGCATGATAACGCCAAACACCTGTAACCCTCATGCTTGGTTGAGTCCATGGCCATCCAGAGCAAGGGCCATGGTAAACTGTGCCTAGCTCGGCTGTAGCAATTGCTACGTATCCCGACGATCGTTTCGTCGGCATGCCACACACAGAGTAACCATCAAGTTAGAGAAAGTACGAGTAGCATAGAGGGGACGCGGCCGGGCATTACTGTGTTTGCCAACAATTTTCATAGCGGCGAAGGACAGCACTTTTCTACCGTTGGTTACTTTCGCTCTCGCCTTTCCATCGGCTTTGCCCGTTTGTCATGAACATGCCCTTTGCGTTTCGTTTCATCATGCCGTTGCCACGCCTCGAGAAAACCTTCGGGGGTCCCTGCCGAGTACGGGTGACAGTGTTGCACTGGGAGCCCGGCCGGCGTTTCACGACGGTGAAGCCGCCACCGGGTCATCGCTTCGTAGCGTCCGTAACACGGTAACCCTCGCAAGGAGCGAAAGCATGCAAGCGAGCCGGTTACGAAACTCACAATCTAAACCTTCATACAAGGACAGTCGTCTAGTTCATTATTTTATTTCTCATTGTCTCGTTTTTTAGATTATGACAGTAACATTGCGTTATTTACCACTACTTCACAAAATCGTAACACTTTTATCTAGAGCCGCTCGTTAAATTTTTAAACGCGCAATAGAGCCTTTTTTTTTTTTTTTGGCCAACGCGATAGTTTTATTGGGTCATAACTTCGTTGGCGGCATAGCAAAACTTTCTGCCAAAAGTGCAATCACACCAACGCCGAAAAATTCCGCACTTACTGGCTGACCGTCATCATCGCAAACTCGGCACGTTTTTACAATTTTACATAAAAAAACGAGGCGCCTTTGCTGAAAATATGGTGCATGTCAGCGCATGTCCTGGCATTTAGTGGAATTCTACTCCTTGGTAACAACATCCGCGCGGTGTGAAGTCAACCACCAGCACGGAGCAAGGTTTATCCTTCCCTAGCGTGACGTCACGTGCAAGGCATGATTTCAACGAGTTAATTGGCAAGAATGTTGCTGCAAACTTTGATGGAATTATCAGTTTCTCAGTGTTTGGTGCGAAGCGGGGTCCGGGAACTCGTTTTTGGGTTGACGGTGTCAAAAGTTGTGCAGAAAAAAAGGGACGGCTGCAGGGTGGGGTAGGCATCTAGGAGCTAGTGGCCGAAGAATTGTTCGCTCTCTGCATGTAGGAAGAATCGTTCTGGTTGGAAGTGAATGGACGAAAGACATGACTTTCGATAGGATGAATTGTTTGTTTAGGGCAATGAGCGGTAAATTGTCTGGCACAGTGAAAACTGGATGGAGCTAAACAATAATTTGATTTACCTAAAAAAAATTTTTTTAAAAAATCTATTTTTTAGGCGAAATTGTTGGAATAAAAGTATAACCTGATTTTATCAATTTTATCGATAATTATGTGTGAGCATAAAAAGTGATTGAGCGAAAAGTATAGTTGAGCGCAGTAATCATTGCAGCACCCAAAATGTAAAAAAAAAAAAAAAAAAATCGTAAGGGTGCCTTTATTACTTGAAGCGTGGCATTTCCCAGCATCTCACTGTGACCCTTGAGGAGGGCTTCAGCAATGAAACGATTCGGAGAGTGAAAACGGAAGTTCCTAGGGATTTCACGGTTACGCTGGCACCGTTTAATAAAAGAAAAGGGTGACTGGTTGCCGTGATGAGCTTGAGAGTGGTCGTAAAGGCTTCAAGAGCTAGGGATCGGGCAAGTTATATATATAAAAAAAGGTGGTGGGTTATTCAAGAGTGTAGCGTTACTGAACACGAAAGACGCAAGACGAAGGAAATTGACGCTTGAGTTTATGTCAAGGCAATGTAGTGGGTTCAAAGGATGGCTTTATCCGAAGAGACGAGAGGACAAATAAACATATCGCTTCTATAAGAGAAGGAACGAGACAACGTATCGAGCTCAAGCTCTTTGCATACAGAAAGTAATTTTAATTCCTCGCATTGTAAATATTATTTTCTATGCGAACGGATCCGCATGACAGTTCTTGAGTATAACCACCAAAATTAACTCACCAAATCGGTCAAATTGGTAGGTGGACATTTTGAACATAATAGTGAGGTGGGTAGAAATGTCTTCAATAAAAAACTGAATAACAGTGTTGCCAACTTGCTCATCGATGTTCTCGAAACGTGGCCTAATGCTATATATATATATATATATATATATATATATATATATATATATATATATATATATTAAGTACTTTTGGGATAACTATATTTTACTAAAAATCTGCGAAAGGCATGCTAAAATCATCGTCACACAATAAGCTTAAATCTGCAAAGCTTGGAGTAAGTTCAAATTGAAATAGAATTCTAAGTCGTTTCTCAAGATCAACCAAGTGATAAGCAGTCGTCTTTCAAGCTCAACGCAAGAAAATTGCGAGGCGGTATAGTTAAAAGAAAACAGAGGAAGTTAGAAAGCATAAAAGAGCCGACACGTAAATCGGCAGGGCGAGCAGACTTGTACAGTTCTGCTCAGCGAGCAAGCCAAATTAAACGTCTCTATATATACTTCGCCTAGTGCAGGTGGTGAAGTGAAGGCGATTGGTTGGTCCGGCAGAGTGTTTAGCCACACTTTTGCAAGCTTTAGATGTAACATTTAGCTAGTATAGTATAACTGAGAGGCTGCGTCTCTAATGCGCGTCACGAAGTGTTACGCCGGTGTGATGTGTAACATCATAATGGCAGGGGGTAGGTTGAACCCAGCACCTCTTGGTTCTGAAGTGGGAGTTTAAAGGCTCGTTCACACCGTTGCGTCGACTCCGTTGCGCTGCGTTGCATCGTGCAGCACAGCGCATCCCTATTCGCTCGTCGGAAGTGCTGCCATAGCAACAGCTCGACACCAGCAGTGTTCACGCAGTCAAACGCCACTGGGTGAACGAGCCTTTAGCCCCACGTACTCCGAGGAGCGGTACTCTCTGATACACTCGAACAAAACTCCGCCACAGATCCCCCTTCTAGCTCTGCTCGGGGACAGCTGAGCTAGCGGGAAAAGAGGCGCCTTCGTCAGGCCTTCAGTCTTGTAGAGTTTCTCCCTCCCACCGCGGCTCGGTGGAATGCCACTGTCCAGCCCGGCCGTGATCAAACATACCACCAGTTAGTGACACAAGTTAACAGAGCGCCATACGAACACCACTATGTGCGAGCCAGGGCATTTAATCACTACGTGGTCAAACGGCGAAAGGCAGTAACAATCATAAATTAATGGCTTATAGAAAAGATTGATGTTAACGTGGCACAGGGTGCGCGACGGGCACCACTTGATTGCTGGGCCTGTTGGAATAACGATGTATTTTTTCTGTGTCCAGCCTGTCATCTTAAAAGCCTTGTTGGTGAACAGTATCAGACTTGTACGCGTTACTGGAAAAAAGTAACCGATTACAATTACAATTACTTCACTGGAAAAAGGAACCGATTACAATCTACATTTTCCACATACTGACAGCACCAGGCGGTGGCTGCACGAACTAAAAGTTTAGGAAGTGACCCACCTGCGCTACCAATCGATAATGGGAGCTGCGCTACCAGTTTCTTCGCTCTCTGAGCTGCGGCGCGTGACCAACGCGACTTTAAAGAGGGGAATGAAGAACACGACCCAAACGTCGTGTTTTTCTTTTTGTCCACTTTCTTTTTTTGTGTAACACAATTATATATATGCTGAAATTACGTGTTCTACTCGCTGATCAACAGCCTCCTTCCGAATTTCCTCGATTTTTCGTACCGACTTCCGCCGCTTGGCATCGGGCGCTCGCGCGTGCGCAGAACGCTTCTAGGAAAAGGTCCATTACAATTACACCCTCAAAAATTAATTGAAAAATTGCTCTAAAGTAATCGATAACTTCCTACGTTACTTTTCATTCAACTTTTTTTTATTACGGTAGCATAATCCTTGGGTTCTCGCCTTAGTTGTTCCGAAAAAACGAAAAAGAAGAAAAGCAAGCCTGGAGTGTTTTTCTTAGCGCTGAGCGAGTGACGCCAACACACCAAATCTCGCTTGTAAAAAAAAAAATAAAAACAGCGCTGTTTGAATACATTGCTCGCAAGAAGCTGAAAAAGGTCATTTTTCATACCTGGACGTAGTCTCCGGTGTACAAAAAAAAGATTGTACTTAGGAAACGAAGCACTGTGAAGTTGCCTACAAATCCTCGAGGTCCCGTAATTAGTGGCTTCGAAAACAATAAAATTGACCGTTACCCAGAGCGGAGTGACTCCAAACACCCCCCCCCCCCCAAAAAAAAAGAAAAAAAGAAAAAGAAATAAATAAAATGCAGAAAATTTGTAATGGCTAGTTCCGTAATCAATTACAGCAAAACAAGTAATTCAAATACAAGGATCGTTACCCTTTAAAGGGAGTAATTAAAGCGTTACAAAATTAAAGCAAAATGTAATCAATTACAAGTAATTCATTACTTGTAAGGCGTTACGTTCAAGTCTGAACAGTATTAATCACCGACCCTCACAGACGTCAGCTTGACGTGCGCCTCTGTAGCAGACTCCGCGAATTGCAGAGGAAAAGTGGCTGGGAGTAATGAGGATGCGGCAGGAGTTTCTGGCGCAGTGTTAGCTTGCATCGGAGAGGCTGTGTTTCTAGCACACGCTCGTGGCCTTTCGTCAGAGTTTGGTAGGGCGCGAGCTAAATGCTAACGGATTTCGTCGAGAATGAGCGTAGCGACAGCAGCAGTTTTTGCGTAATTTTTGCTACAATTTTTTAATAAAATATTAGAGTTGGTTAAGCCTCTTGTACCGTCCATATTTGTGCGACAAGGGCGAAAAAGAAATTTCTGGTCTAGTGAAGAAGTCTTGGGGCTCAACAAAAAGTGATTTAAAATACTTTGTAAGAAGATCTTCAGAAGACCATAAAATGCTGAAAGAAATAAGCAACGGACACTGTAAACATCACATACTGATTTTTTTTCTCAGCTGGACGAAGAACTGAAGCGAAATCCCAAGTGTACTGAAACTATCAAATCGAGCAGAAAAAAATGATGTGCCTATCCAAGATTTTATTGTAAATGATTAATTGTAAGAAAGGAAAAATGTTTAACCGATACATCGAATCTTTATTTTCTAATGAGTTACTAGCGCTGTATTACTTATTGGATAATTGAGTAGCGGAGTGCACAATATTGATATTGTTTTTGATGGTATCGTTTGACTTTTACGTGTAATGAACATATATACTCCATTCGCTCGCAAGGTGGCAGTACGTTGGAGGCTACGTATTCGTTAGGCCAGTCACACGACCGTCGTTTACCACGTGACCACGTTACCGCCCATATCCAGTCAGAGAGAGCGTATTGTCAGCTGATGAAACGGAGGTGTCTGCATGGACCGGTGAGCGCGTGGCTCCCATCGCACTGTGCTATAGCTCATGAACGGATTATAGAAGGCTCTGATAGAATATCTTCAAGTGCCCTATGCACGTGCCGAGGCATGATAGTACGGTTCCTACATGTTTAGGGTGTCTGAAATGACCGGGCTAAATCCAAAATGAGCCGTAAAAATCGGCGCCTGAACGTATCAGTCTCCCCTTTTCGTCAAAGGTCCATTTCACAGGTGGGTTTTATCTTGTAAAATTCTGTAAGAAATAGAAAAAAAAAACACTTCCCAAGGTCAACGGCAGATGGCGCCGCAGATGACCGAGTCGAGTTGTGGGGCGCGTTTCGCACACGTATCGATAGTGGGAGCTACCTGCCTGTTCATGCTTGCTTTACAAAATATATCAAAGCTGGCCACGTCGACTGGGGTTTATTAAAACATACCATGTTAAGATGCAAACAATTAGCGTTGGGAACTGCGGTTATCCTTGTTACTTTTTTTCGAAATGTGCAGGTGCAGATGTAGCGTGGCTTGAACGCTTTTTTACCAGGAACAGATTTTTTTTCTTCATTTCAAACTCTAATCATCGGATGCAAATTATGCTTATCTGGCGTGCCCTGTGAGGATATCAAATTATTTACAACCGGTGTCGAAGTGGTCTTACAGATCTGTGATCATTCTAAATTTGCCTCTGTCGTCCGTCATGCCGTGGATTAGAATGACCTCTTGATTTCATTCTCGTAGATGCATTTCAAGTAGGGCTGCGAAATTGAACGATTAACCTATCGATTGATCGACTACTGATATAATCTCGAAGGATTTATTTAACCGGTTAATCGGTAAAATTTTGACGAACATTGAGGCAAAAACTCGGCACTATCACCACGCAGACGTGAACGAGTACACCTGTATGAAGGGCAAACTTTGGGCTACATTTTAGCCTAAACTTAGCTGTAAGGGCGAGATTTGTAACTCCAGACAATTGCAGTAGGTTTCACGTGTCCCGTCCATTTCAACGCCGTTCGTGTGTCTGTCTAGCGCAGCAGAGGCTATTGTGAGCAATCAAGGAAGGTCGCTCTTGCCAAAGAATATCAACGAACCTCTTTTCCTCTGTCAGTGTGAGTGCCTTTGAGCGGTTCTTAACTAAACATGGAGGCTGATTCGAAATCAAGCTGGTATATTCCGCCGGTTGTCACAAATTCAACAAAAACAATTTTTTTTAATACCTTGTGTAAAAATGCACGAAGCCGGTAGATCGATTAATTAATCGATTAAAAGGTGGCGATTAATCTGGTTGAACGTTTTAATCGACGCCCGTCCCTAATTTGAAGGCGCAATAAAGCTTCAGGTGCCTGGACTTCAAATGTCATAGGTTCCTTTATTACGGTTTCCCGTGAGTGTATGCTGAAATTATTGTTTTTCACTAGCCTGATCACGTACACAGATAAAACGAGAAAAGTCGTTTGGGAATGGTGAAAACCAGAAAGTATGTTTTTAGTAAGTTTAAACTTAGAAACCTTAGTAGGGTACGCTAACGCTAGTTGGCTCATCTTAGTAAAACATAAAATAGAGCAAAAAAGACAAAGACAAAAAGTATACAGGACAGGCGCTAGCGCCTGTCCTGCATACTTCTTGTTTTTGTCTTTTTGTGCTATTTTATATGTTTTACTGAGAAAAGTTAAAATGAGAAAAAGTATGAGAGTGGTCAGAACCAGAAAGTTGGTTTTGAGAAAGTTTGAAAGGAGAAAGGTTAAAATGAGAAAAGTATCTTTGAGAGTGGTCAAAACCAGAAATTTTGTATTGAGAAAGTTTGAAAGGAGAAGGGTTAAAATGAGAAAAGTAGTTTTGAGAATGGTCAAAATCCGAAAGTATGTTTTGAGAACGGTTTAAGTGAGAAAGGGAGAAACGCGAAAGTTGTTTTGCGCTGGGTTAAAATGAGAAGGTGAAAACGAGGAGGTAGAAATGCGAACAGGTTCAAATGGGAACCACCCGCCTCCTCGGTTGTCTGCGTCGCCGTACGCCGCTGACCCTGATAAGTTTTCTGGCCCAATTTTTGTAATATTAATTACAAAATTGTTTTGTCATTTTACAATGTAAAATCCACCTGTGAATTACACCTTTGACGGAACGCTTAGATTGCTACGTGCAGGCGCCGAGTTTTATGACCTATTTTTGATCCAGCGTCGGAATTTCAGACGCCCTGTTTATTCTATTTAGTATTTCGCTTAAAACATGGTTTGTTCGACAAATCATGAAGATCACAATTGTGATTCCAGTTTTGAATTGCGGGAACAAGAAGCTATAGGGGGAGCATATCGAGAAACTCCAGTCTATACTTGAGTACGCGAGAGCAATATGGGACACCTAATAGGATGGTCTAACTGAAAAAAGAGAAAAGCCCTAAAATTAACAAGAGCATTTTTTAATAATTAATATAACTCCTACCTTGTATATTAGAGATGACTGTAATGCTGTCGCGGTAATTATTGAGATTACAAAAGAGTATTATAATTGATATGTTTTATCCAAATAAACTGTAAAAAGACAATTACTGATAAACATGACTTACTTGTGCAACCAACTTGCGTCTGGTGCCGGTGTGATTATTCTTCAAATGATATAGGCTATCATTCTAATGCAACCAATCTTTTTCGTATCCTTTTATCAAAACGTCCTTAGACTGGAGAATCTGTCTTGAAAAACTGGTCAATACTTTAAAAGTATATTTCTACGTGTTTGACATTAAGACTGAATAAGTTTTACGATAGTGTCCTGGAACCGCTGTGTACATAATTTGACTTGATAAATAATAAAGATATAAGTACCCTCATGGGTATAAAAAAATATCAAAAATATTTCTAATTAAACACTGCAAATAGAATACAAATAATTTAACAAATCACGAGTGTCGATGCTGGATGCCAGTGTGGGCCGAAGATTTTTCCAGTCTCCAAAAGTTAGTGGTAAAATTATTCGTTAAACTTGCTACTGGGACCAGGATTGTGCTGAACGTTATAACCCTTCTAAAAGCCATATAACGCCAGTGGCGAGGTCTAGTAGTGAGGTCACCCGGAAAGGAAGTTGTCTGCTTCTTGTGCAAAAGGTTGCTGACGTCAGAATGACGCCGAGCTCTGATTGGCCTTGATGGAAAGTATAGTGGGTAGACCTCAATGCTAAATGCCTTGAGGTCTACCCACTATTTTAGAGCGCAGCTCTTAGGGGCCCGTTCCCGGCTTGAGCGGCGTCGGCATCGCCGTCGGCGTCGCCGTTGGCGTCGCCGTCGCCGTCGGCGTAATCAAGGTCATCCCAAGGTCACGTGACCCCCAAGGTCACGTGACCCCTCCCAAGGTCATCTCAAGGTCACGTGACCCCACGTGACCCCCTGAAGGTCACGTGACCCCTCGAGGTCACGTGACCCCTTCCAAGGTCATCTCAAGGTCACGTGACCCCAAGATGACCCCACGTGACCCTTTGAAGGTCACGTGACCCCAACTCACGTGACCCCTCTGAGGTCACGTGACCCCCGAGGTCACGTGGTCTCCTCCCCAAGGTCACGTGACCCTTTCCAAGATCATCTCAAGGTCACGTGACCCCAAGGTGACCCCCAGGTCACGTGACCCCTCTGAGGTCACGTGGCCCCCCGAGGTCACGTGACCCCTCCAGGTCACGTGACCCCCAAGGTCACGTGGGGGTCACCTTGGGGGTCACGTGACCTTGAGGTGACCCCCAGGTCACGCCTCCCCGAGGTCACGTGACCCCCTCCCCGAAGTCACGTGACACCCCCCCCCCCCCCCCGAGGTCACGTGACCCCCCCCCCCCGGAGCATATTAAAGAATGAGGGGAGGAGGAGGAGGAGAAGGGGGAGGGGTCTACCCTCCCCTCAGTACCCTTCACTCCTCCTCCTCAAGAGCTGCGCTCCAATTCGGCGTTACAGGGATTCGTAAACGGCTTTCACTTTTTTTTCAATCAGCCAATAATAACTCGGCTTTCTGACATCATTGTAAGCTATGTCCATAAACTCGGAGAACTTGCGCTTCGAATACAGCGGCGTGAAAGTGACACAGTATAGATATGAACACTTGCTACGGCGTGAGTAGTGGTTCATTAAGTTGAAGTGTCATTTCACCATAAAAACACTAATTGCTTTGCTTATAATTAGAAAAAAGGTAGTTAAATTTCTATAAGCGGGTAATTAGAAGACGACTCTGTTATTCATTTTATACTCCGTCTTGTTTTTGAAACAGGTGGATACGTGTAAACCAAACTTTGGTTTTAAAAAAGTCCGGCAATCATCCTCAACCAAACGTGATGCAGTTTCAACGAAACCCAGGTAAGGTTTAACTTATGTGTACATTCATCCCATTAAGCTTTCATGTAGTCCAAGACCATACATTTATTAAGTTAAGCTCTAATTAGGAACATAGAGATCTGCTACACACATCTAGAGCAAGCGGAAATAGCTGTCATCACTAAAATTTTAAAACAAACTGTTTTACTAATAAAATATTTAATCGAATAATAATAAAGGTAATTAGGTTCGTATCAGAATCTAGATAGTATAGTCAAATACAGCTAACCAGAGGGATTCAAGGAGACGCCAGGCTCTTTAAATCGACGGCAAAATTCGGTTTCTTAACCTATGGCGCAACAACTTTGTGCAGCGTTTCCCACACATGATGCTTTTTTTTTTGCTTTTTTTGTAAAATTTGTAAAGAGCGAGCTTACCTGAGGAAAAAGTAAAGAAAGAAAAAGGCTTAGCTCCTATGAAAACGCAGCGAAGCCGCCGGTCTTCAGACAACACGGCGCCGTTTCGCACGGGAGACAAGAGATGGCGCAACGAACGCCGCCAACGAACAAGCATACGGCGCCGAGAGCCGGCGTCTTTAGCAGACAATCTTTTTGACTCAAAAGCGGCGCGCGTTTTGCAGGCGGCGACAGTCGCAGAAACAAAAACAGGCGCGGTAACTACAAGTTACTGTAGTTCCTTGTCTGCTAAAGACGCCGGCTCTCGGCGTCGTATGCTCGTTTCGTTGGCGGCAGTTGACGTCGCGACCGCTTGCGCCATCTCTTGTCTCCCGTGCGAAACAGTGCCCATTTGTTTGAAGACCGGTGGCTTCGTCGCGTTTCCATAGGAGCTAAGCCTTTTTGTTTCGGTACTTTTTCCTCAGGTAAGTTCACTCTTTGCAAATTTTACAAAAAAAAAAAAGCACCATTTGTGGGCAACGCTGCACAAAGTCGTAGGGCGATAGGTTAACAAACCGAATTTCGCAGTCGATTTAAAGAGCCTGGCGTCTTTCTAAATCACCACGTAGTCACTCACGATATAGGAAACGGAGTGCGTGTCGAGTCTGGAGCATGTCGTTATTGTTCCGCATCCAATAGAGTGCGACATTAGCCCATACAAACCCCGAAGCACAAATCACACGATGCAAGAAGACGGACCATATTGAGTCACGGCCCGCGTTTCTTAAGCTGTCAGTGATTAAAGTGTGTAAACACAAAGCGCCTACACGGTCCCAGTCTTCGAACATTGCACCTAACGCGATACCCTTCGGCACCAACATTGCCGTTAAAACCAGACAGATCTGTGTGTGATATATAGATTGTGTTTTTTTTTATTGGTAGCAACAACCTGCGTCGTCTGTTGTGTAGAGGAGTACCAATTAAAGCTTCTGAATAATAATTTGAATATCACCTCCCCCCCTCCCCCTCCCTCGGCACACACACACTCCATCCTCAGGTGCGCACACTATTTTATCTATATATTTTGCTTATTTTCCCTCCTGCGCCACCTGAATTATCTGAGGATAGCAAGTGGCACGGTGGTGAACTGGGTCAGTTGGTTGACATGATTAATGATGCGGAAAAGAGCTTGGAAAACCGGATGACGAAAAAGAACATACGCGACAGAACAATGCTGTACTAGCCACTGAAGAAAAATAGAGGAAACAGATAAAGAAAGCAAACTCAGTATCTTAAAAGATTGCACCGAGACACTCGTTGGTAATCTACATTCCTTAAGCGTTCACTACGTGACTAATTTTTTCGCGCAGGAATTCGGACATCTCTTTTCCTGACAGCGTCAGCAATTGTTCACTGATACATGATTGCCCATGACATGAAATATGTAAAGCCTTTATGATCTCTCTCGTCACGCTATCTCTGTATGCGCCGAGAATGGTGACCCTGCCAAAATCAGGCCGACACTCGCAATCGCTGCAATGAATTGGCAAAAGTCCTAACCCATGTCTCCGAGAGAATAGGTATACACTTTTAATCTGTCATTCAAACATCTTCCTGCTTGACCCCCATAGCATCTTCTACACAAGAAAGGGATCTCATACACAACGCACGAAACATAAGCGACAAAAGGTTTTCTATGTGCCCCTTGGTGCACTCCGCCTTCGCCCGCCTTCGCAGGCGAAAATTCTTCAGTTGCGGGTACAGCATTGTCCTCTCCCGTATGTTCTGTTTTGTCGTCTGCGTTATCTGAGGCGTTTTTCATACTGCCGGGTGAAACAAGGAGACGGTAGGCTCTTTAAATCGACCGGAAAATTCGGTTTCTTAACCTATCGCGCTACGACTTTGTGCAGCGTTGCCCACAGATGGTGCATTTTTTTTCGTAAAATTTGCAAAGAGCGAACTTACCTGAGGAAAAAGTAAAGAAAGAAAAAGGCTTAGCTCCTATGGAAACGCAGCGACGCCACCGGTCTGCAATCAACACGGCGCCGTTTTGCACGGTAGACAAGAGATGGCGCAACGAACGCCGCCAACGAACGAGCATACGGGCGCCGAGAGCCGGCCGAGGTATTCCTCAAAGGCTCTTTAAAAGCACACGATCTTTTCGACTCAAAAGCGGCGCGCGTTCCGCAGGCGGCGACAGTCGCAGAAACAAAAAAGACAGGCGCGGTAACAACTAGGAACTGCAGTTCCTTGTCTGCTAATTACGCCGGCTCTCGGCGTCGTCTGCTCGTTCGTTGGCGGCAGTTGGCGTCGCGACCGCTTGCGACATCTCTTGTCTACCGTGCAAAACGGCGCCGTGTTGATTGCAGACCGGTGGCGTCGCTGCGTTTCCATAGGAGCTAAGCCTTTTTCTTTCTTTACTTTTTCCTCAGGTAAGTCCGCTCTTTGCAAATTTTACGAAAAAAATGCACCATGTGTGGGCAACGCTGCACAAAGTCGTAGCGCGATAGGTTAAGAAACCGAATTTTCCGGTCGATTTAAAGAGCCTACCGTCTCCTTGTTTCACCCGGTATTAAGGAAATGGCGTTTATATATATATATATTGTTTTTTAAAGCTAGTGCGCAGTCAAAAAACAAAAGACACCCAACCAGTACACACAAAAAATCACATTGCACCGACGCACTTTTTGCGTTTAATTTGAGGAGCCGCGAAAAAAACACTCAAAGAAATCTGATGAACGCCATAATGCAGCTATGTCGGCATGCTTCATGGTCGCCGTCAGTTCCTATGCGGGTAGATATCAAGGGAAGGAATGAGATCAGAGAGCGCAGGGACGTCAGAGGGGCGGGCTCTGACTTAAATAATATAAACAAATAAGCCCCTTTAATATTTTTTTTGTTGTGCCCACAAAAAACCTTGCAATCTACTGTGTGGTGCACAAAATATATGTGGAATTTTTAGATATAAAATGAAAGGCCCTTACAAACCTCTGTAATGCGAAAATAGAGCTCAGCGGGCTATTTAGATTTTGCGATATTCCGTGCTAAACAATTTGAGAAAGAAATATATATATAAATATATATAGATCACTCTCCTCACATACTGATTCTGCACCCTCCACCTCTTCCATGTACTCTTCCTCCTCTGTCCCCTCCTCCTCCATATCTTCCCCGCCTCCTTTTCTGTACCCTCCCCTTCTGCTCCTCCGTACCCTCCCCTCCTGCTCCTCCGTACCTTATCCTCCTACTCCTCTGTACGCACCCCCCTCCTCCTGCGTATCCTCTTTAGACGGAAAGTTTAATCTTGAAATTGTATCCTCATAAGCTACTTAATAGATACACAAATTTTCGCGATTTCTAAAGCTCTAGTAATTGCAATAATCAATCAATGTACAAATGTTGATCATTTGCATCTGGCGACCAGGCAGCACTACCCAAGTTAGTCACACGGTGACTATAAATCACGTGATCATAATGCGCAGTTAAACACGCTCATTCTAGGCACCTCCATGCTCGACCAAGCTCTGCACGCAACGATCGCACCGTATACGCTACTCGGCTACCTTAATGCTACTCTCCCTTTCGCCCTGTGCCCTTTGGAGTTCCACCCTGCATGCACGTGGGAGGTCGTCCCGGAAAACAGCGATTTCGTCCTCGACGATTTCGTGGTCGTCGCTGCAGCTGGTGGCCGGCGAGTCAAAGTAAAAATGACGCTCCCAACATTCCTCGATAACAATTACTCTCATTGCTGCTGCGATCAGTGTGAATCACTTCGACGAAGAAAGGTGTGGTGTACCGTGCGCGTTTCGTCCGGGCCTGACTCGAGAGGCTTCCATTATCAGCATTCCAGATAACCAATCTTTCCGCCCCCCACGTCATCGAGCAAGAGATCGCGCGCCACTGACCGAGGGAGGTGTCTGGTTACCGTTGCTTTCTGGCCACGTAACGACTTGCAGATGCAAGTTCAGACTCGCTGGAAGACGGGACGGACCCATGCTAGAGAAACCGCGGGTTTTTAGGGGTATGGTGAAGGGGACTTAGTGGTAAGGAGAGGAAGGAGGGGCGACCGGGTGGAGCCCAGAGATCGACATTTTTGTTGAACTCACTCACTCACAGCTGCCTAAAATAAGAAGTTAAAACTGACTCACACTCACCCTCACGCCTGCACTCACCTTCAAGTTCTAGCTCGCGAACTCATGAACTCACCGAACTCATGAACTTAATGAACTTACAAACTCACGCCCCTCATCGAACTCACCCACTCACTCACCGACCTCGTTCATTCAGAGGTAGTTCTCGCCCTCACCGTAGTTGCGGCGCTGGCGTTCGTGATTCGCGGCTTTTATTCGTGACTTCAGCGACCTATAGGGGACGCTACTATACAAGCAAATCTCGCGGTCCAATACAGGTCATGTCCTGCCACGGCCAGCTCAACGCACAACGCTGGGGCATGAGCATGAGCAAGCATTCGACTCAAAATAGTTTCCCCGCTTTTAAAGCGCAGCTCTTAGGCGCCCGTGTCCGGGCTGAGCGGCATCGCCATCGGCGTCGGCGTAACCACGCGCGTTATATTATGGGACGTTTCTCCGCTAACTAAAGTTAGCGGGAAAATTTCTCCGCTAAACTTAGCGGGGAAATTTTTCCGCTAAATTTAGCGGGAAGATTTTCTGCAAAATTTAGCGAAGAAATATTTTCTCTAAATTTAGTGGGAAATTTTCCCACTTAAGGGTGCGCACACAAGAAATCTAAGGCACGTGCAACAGCTAATATCTATTACGGGGGAATAGGAAATAGGTAACAGTTAAATATCAGCCGCGGAACGCCTAAAGGGTTAAACCCTTGAGTTGAAAATGTCGATGCTGGTTGTACTGACCGAGTTATAAAAATGTTGGATCCGGTTCATTGGACTGGAAAGGTTGATTATTTTAACTGAGGAAGTCGGATTTACCCTCAATAGCACTCGTAGTACATATATATTAATAGCTCATGTGGGGGTTGAACAATAAATTCCTACCATGAGCGCATTTATACAGAAACATTAGGTGGCGCTCAAGCCATATCGAGCTTAAAGTCCCTTCATGTTTCAAAAGTAGCGCAAGGTTCGTCGATGCACAAGGCACGTGCAACGTACAGCCCTCGGGAAGATCATGGCGGCACAGCGCAGCACTCAGCTAGATATCAAACGCCATGAATTTCCCAGAAGTGGCGCGCGGCACGTGCGTCACGCATTTCTACAACAATCGAAGGCGCCACTTTTCCCAGGATAGAGGAGCTCTAATCGAGCTTAAAGCCCCTCTGTCCTGGGAAAAGTGGCGCCATTCATTGTTTTGTAAATGCTCAAGACAGATGCCGCGCGCCACTTCTGGTATGAACATGGCGTCTGAAATCTAGCTCAGTGCTGCTCTGTGCCACCATGATCTTCCCAAGGGCTGCACGAGCCTCTTGCATCAACGCACCTTGCGCTACTTTTAAAACAAAAGGTGGCTTTACTCGAGCTTAGGGTAGTACAACCACATCGTCGTAGAAGCCTGTTATACTCATAATAAACACTGCGGTCAATGTATCTATCATAAAAATACGAAAGAAACGGTTCTGCACGTTTTCGATTTTTGCTTGGCTTGAACTACCAATATCATTCCAAAAAACAGAACTAAATTTAAGCTTGCGACGTACTGATTAAAAATACAAATGGATATACAAGCTGGCGAAGGGAATTCACGCGCTATTCTCGAAATGACACATAACGTCCGATAGGCAGCATTTGTGGTGGGGGAAACAAATTCCTTGAAAGAAAATTATGAATCAATATATACGCCAAAATCTCTTCTGCATTCAACACTTCACTGAGGTAGGTTGAATGCCCCATAAAGGGAAATCAAACACTTTATACTGAACCCGAACCGGAATGATACCGTTATACCATGTGGCGGTTACCGTTTCATTGGAAAATGGTTCAGATAAACAAATAAATAAAACTTGAGCCGCGCCTGTTTTTGCCAGAGGCGGCGCGGCGTGGCGTACACTTTAAGTATTATTACACCCTTGAGGGTGTAAATTACTCGTCCTATAACACCCTTATTGGTGTAGCGAAACGCCATAAGAAAAGGGCGTTTCTCCTAACACCTCTAAAGGAAGGCGGTATTCCGAACACCCTTAAATTAAGGTATGATTTCACAGTACACCTTTTTATTAGGGTGTTATGACTGCAGTACGCCTTCTAAATTGGGTATACCACCACCAGAAAGGGTGGTAAAGAAGGCGCAAATACGAAAATTCATAAAATGGGGTGCAATAACCCAAAAGACTGGACGAAAATATGACTGCAAATTAGTCGAAACATGGCTGGATCACTTTTTATAGGTACTTCCAGGTTCTATTAAATGTTATATAGACGATCAGACGCAGGTCATCTAGCAGCCGTCATGTCTCTGCTCCTGCGGGCAAGTGCGTGCTATTACAAGCTTGCCAAAGGGCAAAGCTACGTCAACGCGCAGGCCAACAAGACTGAAAGAAATGGTTCTCTTTTATTCTCGCAATGTCACCACGACCAAGACGCTTCTGAATCAGTGGCGGTCCGTGCAAGCGTGCTTGGGGCAGACAAGGACCAGTACGGTAGTCCTCTGTAAGGTTACGAACATTCCAACCGGATATCGTTTAATGACCAGTTTAAATTGTAAAACCGAGGGCCCTAGTTAAATCTTCGCCTTTGCTTTCCGTGCAGCATTTATGCTTTCAAGTACTGGTGACGTAAGCAAACTCGACAGGCTTGCAAAGACGGAACGACCTTGAGTCGCACGTGACGCAAGCGGGAGTTCATGCTTCTGAAGAGTAAAATGGTCAATTGAGACGGAAGCAGGACTACTATCAGAAGCATGCTTGCAGAGTACTTACGAATAAAACAGCGATCTCATGTAATCCGTGATAGATGCCTAATCCGATTCGGAAAGAACAGAATAGCTTAAAGACAATGTTAAGAATGGAGGTGGTCGCCCATAAGCAGTACTTTGTCGAAACGTGTTCAACATACACAGCACAATAATTCCATCGACTCCGACGAAGAAAACGACCATTACTGAAATGTTGGCATGGGTGTATCCGCCCGTTCGCGACGAAGCACAACGGCCGAAACTGCAACACACGAGAAGCAGGAAAAAACTGAGGAACGCTTTTCGGAAACCGTACCTGTGTGGCCCCCTACACATCACCATAACTTGGCAAGGGGCAAAGACTATGACCCCAGTGAGCCCATCAGCGCTTCAGAGCAAACCACGTGACAAATTTTGTCCAATCGTTTTTTTCCAACGCAGAGCGGTCACGTGTTTCGCTCCACCTCTCTGATTCCCTAGAACAGGCCTTCGCACTCGCTCACAACCGCACGAGGACACAAGATAAGGTAGGGAGGCTTATCAGAAGATGAGGTTAAAGGGGGTTGGACATTGGAGCTAATTTCCCTCTGCTGCTTTGTATAGGCCTCCTGCGCTGCCGCGCCGCGAAAGGGGACTCGTCAAGATTCGCTCTATTATTGTCTTTGGACGTGCTCGTTAATATTTTTGGGTATCTGCGGTGCCGGCAAGTGTTTTCGGTTTCAGCTTTCTGTAGGAAAAAAGCAAATGTATTGAGGAGTGGTCTTCAATAAACAATTTGGTGCCATAGCGCCCTCTATATATACTCACAAAGCCTGGCAGTTCGACGACGGAGCCATTGAGTCCCCGGTTGCAGATTTGAAGCGCGATGATCTGGTGGCACAGAGCATCAAAGAGCCAGTTCTCGGGAATCTGGACGTCAGCGCACAGCTTTTGCAGTGGCGAGGACCCGAAACACACTTCGCCAACAGGAAAAAAAAAGTATACTGTGTTTCGGCGTCTCGCCGCAGCGGGCGCCAGTCATGCGGCTCTCCTCTCATCCGTTGCGTCCTGCACCACCTTTTCCATTTCGGCGGCCGCTTCTTGTGGCGACCTGCCACGCTTTGTTAGTATAGCTATGGTAGTGCAAACTTGAGCGCCTCAAACTGCTACTCAGGTAGAAGCGTGCATGCTCTAGTGCGGACCGCGAGATCACAAAGTACATACAAAAAATTGTTCAGCCTTTCCACTCTCGTGAAGAAGGAAGACCAGTGGAGTTGTACTCTATACACTGTGTGCTTCTTCTTCGTCGTCGTCTGTTTTTTGCCCTGTTTCCTATACGATGAATTCCCCACTAACGCGCCCAACTATCCATTCTTCTATTATAGCTGGAAAGGTTGCGCCATCTACGAGCGACGGCGGAAACCAAACGGGTTGTGTGCTTGCCGCCGTCGCTTATAGATGGCGGTGGCTGTCCAGGTACGTTTGTGTCGACATACACGGACACGATCCTGGCGAACCTATCCCTTAACAGCTCCGCTGTAAAAAAAAATGTTTGAACGCCGTCGAAGCACGGGTCAAAGCTAAGACGCTTAGAGCATGAGACAAACGACGCGGTTTCACGCGTTTCAAAGAAAAACTGAAAACAAAAAGCGTCGGGACGTTAGATGTTTTGGTGTCAACAAGCAGAGGTAAGAATCACGTATACTTTGGGAGGGTGTTATGAATCTGGCACTTTCGATTGTGTTGCGTCATAATTTATTCTGAACTACACAAAAAGAAAATCTCAGCGAAGGTGCCATAAGTAGCGCCAGGTCCAGTCAGGTGAGTTTGTACTACCCGAAATGAGGACGCCACAGTTTGTTCAAGGCTTCAGCGCAAGAGGTCTTCCTCGGGCTAAAAGTAAACAAATTCTGCTTTGCTTATTTTTTTTTTTTTTTAACATCGGATTTGAGGCGGTCAGGAAATAGAAATATCTTGATGGCAAAGCCGATTCACAAAAGACACTCTTGATACTCAACCAAAAACGGCCGCGCGTACGGCAAGTCAGGAAGGCGTCTGCGCGACCCGTCTCATTCTTCACAGATATTAGTAGGACCAAAATGGCATCGGCACAATATTTCCGATCTGAGGCCAATATCGGCGCAATACTGCATGCTGCCTGGCCTGTATATTTCCACGTCTTCGTTCATCTTTTGCCAGCCGAAACAAGTTTTTTTTTTATTGAAGTTGGACTGATAAATCTGGTGTACGCGCGACATGTAATTTTCGGCTCGTGTCGGAGGCAGAGTTAGATCGGAGTTGCAAAAACTATTCTGTAGTACTTTGTAATCTTACGCGACCTCGTGTGGCGATTAATTATATTTTACGTTTGTACCGCCGTACACCAACAACAGTTTCACCAAAGCAATAAACATGAACGTCCATGAAATCACGGGTGTATTCGACTCCATCACCATTATGCCTCTTTCACACCGCGTGAATGAAGGGCGTCAAATTCGTCCGTACACCCTTTTTACACGCTTTCAGACACCGTCGCTACGAGCAGGGGCGTAAAAAAGGCGGGTAAGAGGTGTAAAACATCACACACCCTTCTACACCCACCGATATTCAGAGAGCGTGTAAAAATATTGATAAAGGGGTATTTTGTTCTAACTTACACCATTTTTGCACCCTTTTTACACGATAATGTGTGTTACAATATTTGGCCTGCGAAGTCAATTAAATATTCGCGATGATAGCGATAGCAGCGCAGTATTGACTAAACAAACGGTAACGGCATATACACAGTTCAATAATATTCCATTAAACAAAAATATTTCACGTCTATGTCCAGTATGACTTGGTGTCTGCTTGTCGGGGTGGAATACTTCTGCGTGACTATGCGAAGAGGTTAACCTGAGTGCGTGTGAGCGTGCGTACGTGCTCGAGTTCCTGTGTTTGGCTGCCATACTCCGTTTCACTTTGCCATAGAGGGCAGCTGACGCGTTATGTATACCCCAGCCAATCCAGCGCTCTGATTGTATCTCACTCGCAGTGTCGCTGCGTCTGTTCCGAAGGTCACACGACGCTCCCACAACACAGCATTGGCTTCAATGACTTGTATCCTCTGCGGTGTATCATACGTTCAAAGGTGTAAAAGCAGTGCTACCTAAATAAAAAAAAAAAAACGGACATATATAAAAATCAAAACAAAAATTACAGAAAGATCTATTGGTGGATTCTTAGGGAATGCGCAAGCATGACCCTTGGAAACGCCACACACGTCACCCTTTAAAAAGCGCTAACCTGACTCCTTCACTTTTCTCTTTTGGGTTTCTCTTTTGCTTCTTCTATTTTTGGCTCCATCGTTTTGGCCCCGTTACGGGATCAGCGTTAGGGTTTCCCAAAAGGGTACGTCGACGCCCTTGGATAAAGTCGTTCATATCACTCGTGGAAATCCACACCACTCGTAGAAGGAACCGCACTCATATCACTTGTTGAGTGAACCGCATCCATTGCTTTAACTGCGCACGCACATCAGAGCGCACGCACCTCTACTACAGAAACCCAGACGAAGAACAAGCGGCGACGGCAGAGCGGCAATTGAGCACGTCCACAAAGCCGTAGTGCTGAATGAGAAGTCGTCATCAGAGAAAGGCCAACGCCGGGCAGAGATTAAACATGACGATTATGTCAACGTTCGGCTCAAGCTTGACTCGAAGCCGAGCACTGACGCAGCACTCGTTTCAATCGTTGTCCAACGTTGCTTAATTCGGGAAATGCACAGGTGGTAACGCTTTAATATACAGTAAGAAACGGGTTTGAAGCGGTTCTCGCTTGGTGAAGAGGTCGCCGAACCGATATTTCGAATGCGTCACTGAACTGGAGCCGAACCGCGACAAAGTGTAAAGCTACTGAATGCGAACCCGAATCGAACCGGAATAATAACCGGTTGGACAGTCTGCATGTAATATGTAACTTAAAAGGCACATGCCTTATTAGTGCTTTAATAGGCACACAACTGAAGAATCAATTTTTGATATTCTTCCAAAATATAAGTTTGGCGAGTGCCGTGTTTGGGAAAACATATAAATTTAATCATATTTTCTGTACAACGCGACTTTAGTAAATATTTATAGCTCCTTCGAAGAGGTCGGGACTTTGTTATGTTGGTTTTTATTTGTATTTATAACGCGACACTTTGAAAGGCATTGGGTGCTTTAAAACACAAGGAAACTCAAGAGGCGGCTTGTTTGAGTTAATGAAGATACATCGTGTGGTTAAAATGATCGTTTCGTTCAACCGTGATTGCATTTCGCGGAATAAAACACAAGATACCTCCATAAATGTTCGCGCGGCATGTTTTTTTCTCTAATAAGTATTCAAGCATTTAAAATAACTAAAAAATTTACGCTTCAATGCCATGATATAACCTTTATTTTATATCGTAATCCAGCGAATCGGTAATAAGCATCACGTCATGGAAATCATTTCTTTTGAAGCATATTCGCTAAGCCATTCCCTTTAATCGAGAACTAGAATAATGAAGCGAGGGGAGGTAATACCTTGAGAAGGGGAGGTAAGCTTCAGAAGCGCGCAGAACAAATGTTTCTGAGCATAAAGTACTAATTAGGGATACACAAGAACTTAAGCAACAAAAATAATAAAATATAGAAATGTACAAATATCTCGTCATATGAGATTTGAAGACTTTCTTTAACACTAGGTTCCGCGTATTTCCAGCAAAACGGCTATACTTACAACCAGACTGTTGTACAATTTTATCGAAAATAATAGAACATAATTCAAACGTAAATTTTATACTTTTTCAGATGATGGACTACAAGAACACAAGCTTCTCTACTCTGATTATGACAGCTGTTCAATAATAAGAATAACAAGAAAAACTGAAGGTAAGCTCGTGCATGTTGACAGTCTTGAAAAGCGTTATACGCCTCGCAAGTGGGCTCATTTTCGTCTTCTGCGCATGAGAAAGGAAGTAGCGGTGACGTCAGAACGCCGAGCCCTGATTGGCTGATCGCGACTCCCTATCTCAGCGTCGTCTGCTCCTTTACAACGTCGTCTGCTCGCAACGTCGTCTGCGTCTGTCTTACCTTTCCTAGCCTTTCCGAGAGGGCAGACGAAATAACCCGAGCGGTACGTTGTTTTTGTCTAACAACTAGCAGACGCCCATCAAGGAGGGAAGTCAAAGGACTCACTGGCGAGGTGTCCCGAAGCGTCGAGGTTTGTTTGCTAAGAACCGAGAGTGAGCGTGTTAGTGTCCGCAAGTTCCCTCCCAAATACTTTTTCGCTCCTTTCGTGTGCGGCGAGACCCCTCATCCTTTAACGGCGTCGGCGGGTTGGCGAGGTTAACGTCGTCTGTTTTACGTCTGCTAGTCAAAGCGATGGCTGCTTTACCTTTCCCGCGTCTGTGGGAGATTCACCGCTTTTTCACCGGCGAGAGTCACCGTTGCCTCGGGAAACAAGGAGATAACAAGAGAAAGAAATTGACCTCTTAATCTAAAACTGAGGTCAGCGATCAAAGTATAGTACGGGAAGTGTTTACAATGGTCGCGCGGGCATATTCCATTCAGCACACCAGCCGGTCGTGGGCAGACGGTCGCCGAGTCGCGGAGTGCCTGCTAGGCCTAACTGCCGTGCTCGCTTGGTCGCGTTCGGTGGAATCGTGGCTGTTGGAGCTTTTCCCGGGTGTTTGTGGATCCAGCGTTCTTGTTCGTCGTGGTCTGTTTTAAGTACTTTTTACTTTTTTCTTGCTGCTTGAAGTCGGGACGCGTGAGAAGCGCACGTAGAAAAATAAACGTCCGTGGGTCGTCGCGACCACGACGCAGTCGGCCATGCTGATTTGATCGTAAGAAGTGCGTAAGACAGCTTCGGAGCTGTCGTAGGATTTCGTCGTAACCTACGCGAAACTTACGAAAATTTCGTTTCGTGAATACGGATTTGTTCTTAAGTTATGTCTTACGCACATTTTTGGCGTAAGATCGTCGCCTGCACTTCCGAAAGTCGCAGGAAAGGTAAGACAGACGCAGACGACGTTGCGAGCAGACGACGTTGCAAAGGAGCAGACGACGCTCAGATAGGGGGGCCGCGATCAGCCAATCAGGGCTCGGCGTTCTGACGTCACCGCTACCCCCTGCGCAAGAAGCAGACGAACTTGCCCTCCGCATAACGTCGATATAAAGTCTATAAGGTATTAAGTTGTTCAGTTTGTTTAGAATATACAGTCAACGATTTCACTATATTCAAAGTTATTGTGTGCGCAACAACGTAAATGACCAAGTACAGCGACAATGCGAGACACATAAAAATAAGAAAAGAATAAAAATAGACACGCGCGATGCGTATAAATCGGGCTCGAATATCAACATTAAATATATCTCTTAATTTAAAATGATGCATACAATGATGTCCTTCTAGCTTGCCTAAAACATTCAATTTCCTGGTCAAAAATTTCAAAAGTGTCTTTGTCATAAACAGCATCTTGCTGCCCGTCTACGTTCGTGATTAGGGCACACTGTGTCTCAATTTTGCCTAATTATCATCACTTCCGTGTTTCACTTTGTGTTCGAAACAATACACAATGATCACAAACTTTGTGAGAAATGGCTCTTAACCCTGTAAAATAATATTCGAGCCAATAAGAAAAGAGTAACGCGTGGAAGTCTTATTATTAATTTATTTTGATTAAAGTCTAAATCACTCTCACTAATAATATAAAGAATGCTATAGACGTGTCGTAGGGGACAGGACACCAACTTTCGGTGGGTAAAAATCAATAAAAATCGTATACACTTCTGAGGGACACAAAAGTAATCGCACTTAAAAGCAAGAGTGCATGCAGCCCAGCGCTCACTATCTTGTACAAAATACAGTTTCGCGTTAATCTTCTTTCGTACAAGAGAACAAGATAAAGCAAATTAAGTAGGTGTTCATAATGAAAGCAAATGCACCTGCAAACCCGTCTGTCATAAAGAGTACGTACGAGTCGACGCCGGCACGCTTTTCTAAAATACATTATACTGTCATTCCAGTGGTGTTCCATGCGACTGAGCAAAACTCTAGTTTGAACTAAACTAGGGAGCGAAATAGAATTATGTTAGCTTGAGTACAGCAATTGCCGTCATTCGGGAAATAACGCCTAGCACCTGATAAGGGTCATTCACAATCTTCGAAACGTGCTCAGTAAACGAAAGCCGGTAATGAACAGCACTGCCAGGTCATGAATAGTAGCCGACCTCACGATAGCTGAACCTAACATATTATACAGGTATTCAATTCAGCTTTTCTTGCGGGTATGGGAAACAACATTGGTCTTATTGGCTTCAAGTACCAAAGTAATTTTCAAGCACCAATTTTAAACTGCCTGAACATCGTCTTGCGTCATCTGGCAGTCAGTAGTTGCATGAACTTCGCGATAAATGCTTACATCATCTGCAACTTGCAGCACAAAAATGTTGAATAAGAGCGACCCAAGATAAGACGCCCGAGGCACTCCACTATTTAAAACGTACGAGGTAGAAAAATATTCATTATAACGCACTCTTTTGGCCTTCCACCAAGATAACTTGACAACCAGCTGCAAAAGAAGATAGTCATGCCCAATGCTGACAATTTGGCAACTGACAACTTATGATCGAAAGCTTTAGTGCAATATAAATAAATAGTGTCAACTTAAAACAAGTAGGCAGACGAGCGCGTTAAGAATAGACCTGGAGCGAGGGGGCAAACAGGATGGTCAGACACGAAACTCCGAAGGCAGCTAAATATTTATTTTCCAGACCACATACTTAAATAGGCCCACAAACACTTAAGCGCGATCCAAACCAAGGCGTTTTTGCACGCGCGTAGGTCATGCGCTTCCCGGAAAATGCGTATTTCGTGACGCCGCGCTGATTCCTTGCGCCTTTCTAGAGCGCATAAGAAATTTGGAGGATTTCAACTTTTTCTGAACGCGCACGAAAACGCGTTGTAACGTACTAGGGCGCTCCTGCCTCATATCCTCTCCGGGCCAATCGGTGGAGGGCACCAGTTCCGGCTCCGCGTTTTTTGGCCATGTGGATCACGCGCTCTCCGCTCGCCCGAAAGCGCACTGTCCTGACCAACGCGCATGCTTGTGACTCGGAAAGCGCTTTGGAAACAGCAAATACGTCACGAAATACGCAATTTCCACGCAGCACACGACCTACGCGCGGACAAAAACGCGTTGGTTTGGATCGCGCTTTAGGAGGCACACGCTGCCTGAGGTCACACGACCGTGACGGATAATAACAAAAGCACAAAATACCCCGGCGACCGACAAGAGGACACTAGTTTGTAGGGACACAAAAAATCCCTGGAAGACTCAAACCGCTCGATAAAGGCAAGCAACCGACACTAAGAAACCAACAAGATAAGCACTTCAACCGCACCCCTTCCGCCCGGCCGGCGGCCGACCTGAGAACACTTAGTCCAAAGAACCTAAAACAATCTAAGTGCTAAGAAACGTATTGACTGGGTTGGTACATGCAACGGACGTAATGCTGAAACAATCACTATTCCAGTAAATCATCGACGACTCCTTTACAAGACGTTTATAGGCGTCTCTTTGCTTACACAGAATCTCAGTGTCTTGCCACACAACACTACATTCAACGCAGTGGGACATGTGTTTGGCCAACTCGGAAGCCTCTTTGCGATGTTTAACAGCTCTGATGTGTTCACACAGTCGGTCGTTAATGAACCTAGCAGATTGGCCAACATAGCAAGAACCATACTTTACAGGAATTTTGTAAACTACACCAAGATCACGACTCACTGAAGGTTCCATATGATCCTTACTACAGCCACTCTCTTCTTTTCGCCAAGAAAGAGTTAATATGTTCAGACGAAAATCGGGTTTAAAAATTACAGTAATACCAAACTTCCCTTGCAAGACATTCAGGTTTGAGACGCGTCATGGAAATACGGAAGAGAGACAACCTTTGTTCTTATCAATTCGTCACCTCTTCTACATCATTGGGCTTTAGCAACCGAAGTACAATAGAAGATAAAAAATCACTGCCATAACCAGCCAAGGACAGTCTACGTAGCTGTTTTCCCAACCCAAGATATGAAAATTGCAAGTGTTCCAGGCTACTCCATAGATGGCGCCAGTGCCAGTACGAACACTAGCAGGTCAACTTTTTGTTTAATTAAAAGATAGACGTACTTTAGCGAAAATACAAATTTTTGGCGACAGGGCGACAGCAAATATTGGGTTAACGAAACAGATCTGGGCAACGTTTCGGCCGTCACGTAGTATATAAGCAGAACAAGCCGCAGCCAGGATCCGGACATTTTGGTGTAGGACGTTTCGGTGTATAGGGCGTTTTGGTGCAGCCTGTTTGGTGCACGGGCTTTTCGGTGCGCGGACTTTTCGGTGTGGGACAGTTCAGTGTACATTCTTAGGGTAATTCCGTCAGTCTTGACCAAAGAGCCGATGAGCTCCTAGAACTGTTAAGAAGTAAGCGTTGTCGGATACAGTATTTCAGTTAGAACTAATACTCTCCGAACCGGTGGATTTCCTTCAGAGTCTAAAAGTTAATTCTAGATGTCTGCGAATAGTGAAATTTCAGCTCAAATTGAGTTAGAATCAACTAGTACCTACTATTGGTCAAAAAGCCAAATGTCAGATCGATCACGAATACCACAACTTTTGTTTCGTAAAAAAATCCGCATACATAAAAAAAACGCGTGCGTGTTTATTCCGTTGCAGTCTACGCAGAACAAAGTTGCCAGCACGAATAAAACGGTTGTAATGACAGCACTTAAACGGCAACCTTAAAAAAAGATGAAGACGTTCATAACAAAAAACAGGAGTTATATGTGAATTCTAGCATATTTTTGTCCTGTGAATTCGAATATCCCGAGCAATTGATCCGAACACATCAACAGATGCGAGAAAGCCCGAAAACCCACTGCTGGGCGAGAGATCGTACCCATAGGCCTCAACTGCCTTTACCATGCTCCTCGTAACGGAATGTTTGCAGCGTTTTTGACTGCTTGGTTAAGACGTGTGGAAGGCACGGAGATGTTGATTTCTCTGTATAATACGTCAAGATTTCTTCCTTTCACCGAACGCGCCTGGAAGGAGGAGGTTCAGGGCTATTTTGAAAGTGGTGTTCTGGCTACTTCGCACATCAATTTGACATCTATTTTTATATTCGTAATCCTTGACACCGTATGAAGACGGTTTAAGTGTTACTTCTCAAATTGACAACCACTTCAGTTTCCCTTTAAGACACAGCTGAACTGTTTCAATGGGGTGACATCTTGCGTCACTTATCATAGCACCTCGTTCGTCGCCGCTGGGAGCGACGGGTAAGCGGAAGGGGCCGGTTATGTTATAGCTGGTATCTGTATTTTTATATTAATTTGCTATGTTGTAGGCATAACGACGTATAATAGGTATATAATATAGAGAGGGTGGCTGGAAGTAACGCAATATGTTTTAATTCAAAATGGTAACACGCGTCGTTTACGGGTTTTTGTTAAGCCCTTTCTAAGAAACAGGGAGCATGACTGCTTTTTTCAAGTAACACAATAAACAAAACACTTTCTGTCGAAATGGTATGCTGAAACTATTGATTTAAAAAACGACACAAAACAGGTCTGTAAGGACTATTTTACCGTTTGAACAGCGTTTTTAAATGAACCCAGGTTTCTGCCTCCGGTATTGGTGCATCGAAATATCCGAAAAACCTAAATTCTAGGAATTTGAAGATTGAATCAAATCATTCGGACAATAATTACCTGCGGTGTTGCGGTTCAGACAATCATTACCTGCGGCCTGCGGTGTTGGTGTATTGAAATACCCGAAAAACCAAATTCTAGGAATTTGAAGATTGAATCAAATCATTCGGACAATCATTTCCTGCGGGGTTGCGGTTCGGACAATCATTACCTGTGGCCTGCGGCGTTGGTGTATCGAAATATCCGAAAACCTAATTTCTAGGAATTTGAAGATTGAATCAAATTATTCGCACAGTCATTAGATGGTTAGACTTCGATACTCAAATAATCACCCAACCCTAGTTTGTCCATAGCTTTTGCCATAGTATTCTAAATGCATGGATATACTATATTGCCATTATTGATAAAATACGAGTAAAAAGTTTCTGTATCCTACATAACCTGTATGCTTTTGTTTTGTTATATGTATGCTACATGGCATGTATCACCAACGGTGGCACTCTACTGTAAGACCACGGGATAATTAAGGGCGTCGCGAAATTTTCTCAATAAATGGATAAATGGTGGGAACTCCCATAGACTTTTAGCAATATAACGTATTTGACAATGATTTAGCTCCACTTCTAATTCAGGTAAATACTCTTGTGCACAGAACAGCGGAATGTTATTCGTAATAAAAATAAATTACCACAAAAAACTGTTTGCGTTTATTGCCAGTTTTTAGATTCTGATATATATCTTTACATACCAAAGCTATACGTACTATCATGATTTTCCTTATTTCTTAACAGAAGAATGCAAGCGTTTCCACCAAAGCTTGAAAACATTTCACAGGGACACTTTTCTTTTTTTATATTTGTACTTTCAGTATTTAGTCGGCTGGTTTCTTGACACAATATGCACTCCTGAAAAAGAATAAAAACCAACATTGCAAGAAAGATGAGCAGCTAACCTTCAAATAATATTTTCAGGACTCTTCTGTGACCTGCTACTGTTTCAAGATGCTGCAGACGCGAAACCGCCAAGTCCTTGCAAAGAAAAGTTTAAGGAATATTGCCCAGGAGACAAGGTTGAAGTTTACAGTCCTGAATGTAGGACCCAACAATAAGCTGCCTAAAGTTGCACGTGAAGATTACAGAAAATCTCTGCGTTGCGATCTTCTTGATATAAAATGGCATGCTGGAAATACTGATTCCTTTTCCAACACGTTGACTTTGTATAATCAAACACACTACTCAAACATGTATACAATCGAACTGAGATATCTGTTCCACTTCGCAAATTATTGAGTGTGGGGAAGGACCACGGTCAAAGCTATGTGTATATAGGTGAGGACACACAACACGGCGAAAGCTGCGCTGCGATCGACTAGATAAAGTTATCTCCCTGCACGCCCGAGTATCCTCAGCCGACAGCGTCTCCGCCGTCCAACCAGTGCACCCAAAAAAAAGAAGTGTTTCGTTCGCAAGGCGCTTGGGCCCGCGTTCTTTCCGCTCTGCTTGTTTCGGGGAGTCTGCTCGGACCTTCATGGAAGCTGCAGCTTGAACACAGCGCGGAGGATCTCTCCGCTTCAGCGCCTTCATAGAGATGTTATTGTCGTTGTTTAGTCACGAAACTAGGGTCAATTAAGAAGCAGTGCCTAATACCCCTGTCAGACGGGCTAGTTTAGTGTCACCACAAGCGAGTGCACTTCGCCCTTAGTGTCGTTTCTGTAGTGTGCCACACGACTCCTTCCAGAGGAAGACGCTTGGCTTGGAGTGAGTTTGACGAACTCACTTCGCTCGATCGCGTGCGTGGCCAATAGGAGTGTTTCCACAGTAAAACATAACAACACAGAAACCAAAAGCGTGGCGGAAGTTTTATTTTATAAAGAAAAAGAAATTCGTGAAAGAGACGACATGTAAAAAAATGGCATTGCAAAAAGAAAAAAAAAAGAAAATAGTGGGGTGGACTTGGAGTTTAGGCTGATCTGAATCAAGATTAGCGGAGCGCTGAATCGATAAAAGACGACGACAAAGACAGTCATTTATGGCTATCTTGGTTAGCAGAGAATGATAGAACCTACTTTTGTTTCAGCATGTAACTATTCGAGACAACACGATAATTATTATTTGATTAGGCAGTGTCAGGGCCTCCTCATAGACTTCCGTGGAACGAAGCGGAACGCCAAAGTTGGATATGCTTCGTTCTTTATCTTGACTTGCGATGATCGATCAGAATCATCCAATTGGCATAAAAATTGTTCATTAATGTAACGTTGTTTTAGAGCACAGCTCCTAGGCACCCGTTTCTGGGTTGAGCGGCGTCGGCGTAACCGTGCGTTGCATTAAGCGCTGTTCCCAAAATTACATCACTCGCGACGTTACGTGTGACGTCACGAGGGTAAAATTTTCCCGCTAAATTTTGCGGTAAAAGTTTTTGTTAGTTTGGCGGAAAATTTTTTCGCTAAATTTAAAGGAAAAATTTTACCCGTGTGACGTCACATGACATCACACTTAAAATTTCAGATGACGTGTCATGTGACGTGACACGTCAATTCAGCGGGAAATTTTCCCAGCTGAATTTCGCGGAAAATTTAGCGAAATTTTTATGCTAAGTGGGATGGGAACAGGAGAGGAGGATGGGAGGGTACGGAGGGGGAGCAGCTGGTATACCCTCCCCTTCGTACCCTTCCTCCCTCCTCAAGAGCTGCGCTCCAATTCGGCATTACAGAGAATTGTAAAGGTCAAATTTTTTAACGTGTTTTTATTAAGGGGTATCGGTGGCCGAGTGGGCTAGCGCCCACCTGATCAAAGTACGTGGAGAGAAAGCTCGCGCTGGAGAAGGAGAACCCAGTGATCCTGAGCTCAATCCCCAGCCCTGCTTGAAGAACACACTTCCAATGAAGTGAGTTCGGGGAGCACACTACGCTCGCTCCGGTAGACCAAACGTGTAATTTCGATAGCAGTGTTCAAAGAGCCAAAATAATAGAAGAAATTAACGCTGCGGTAAAATTAGTATTATTTTGTTGGAAGTAATATTAGATGCGCACTTGTTTCCCGTTGGCAGGAAAGTAGAGCATTGTAGAAAAACAAGCGGCTAATCTAGTTTTCAGCCTTGGCACCTGTGCGGCGGCCAGCGACGGCCAGGAGGCACCTGCAAGACTCCACCAGGAATCTGAAGGTGGCAGGAGAGACGCGAAAGGCTTGCTTGAAATAGAACTCGCCCAAATGGGGCAAGGTGTCTTCGAAGCACCGATCGTTCCTCTGGGAAGTTCACCGTTCTCGACTAATCACGGGTAGGTTGTCGGTCATGAGAGCGGCTATGGTGAAGGCATTGGCCTGCAGCTGCTGATCGATGTCACTTGAAATTCTTGCCTGTGCGTCGGCATCCAGGTCCAGCTGCCTCTTATCTGAGAGGCGTTGGGCACTCACGGAGAAAAGTGGCCCAACCACGCGCTTCCAGTGCCCAACATAGCGGATATCGCCCTCCAGCTCGTCCTCCACATACTCCATGACGTTTCATTGTGGCGAGTGGCGAGTGGCCGAGTGGGCTCGCGCACACCAGCTCGGAGCACGCGGAGCGAAAGCTCGCGCTGCAGAACCCAGGAATCCTGGGTTCAATCCCTACTTCTGCTCGTTTCGATCTATTAGCCCCGTGCGCGACCGAAAGCGTCGCTGTGGTCGGCCTTCCACGATTGGCCCAAAAGCTGACTATGACGTCGGAAAGGGTATACAATCGACGGAAATAAGAGGAATGAAAGAACTTTAATTTCGACGGTGTTGTCAGTGTTGCTTTGAGAGCGCAATGATTTCAGACTTCCACCATGCTATTTACAAACACCATCGAACTTGTTGTTCGCAAGGTAATGACGTCACAAGGGGGAACCATAGGAGGGCGCCACCAAAACATCTCGCCGCTAATACTCCGTTTCACCTTATGTTGTACCGCAGACAAGGCACGAGCTCATAGCGTTGGGAGCTACTCTTAACGCACGAGAGCTTGTGCCGCCTTGATGTGCCCTAGAGCAAGGAGCTCGCGCTAGCAGCCTTTTCTGCGGTACATCATAAGGTGAAACAGAGTATCGTACTGGCGTGCGGACATGTATCACTGGCTTGAAATGGCTGATCGTAATGATCAAATTGGATTTAAATTTGGATGCAAACTCGTGACTTAGCGCAACAATGTGTGGTAACGTGTTTCTAATAAGACGACGAAGTTATTTATGAAGAAATGCGTATGCACTGTAAAATATTGCGTGCCCATTTCTTACCCATCGTCATTGCCATCATTTTAGAGTGACACTAAGTTTTCCCGTGTAGCACCAACACACATGGAGTGTGTTTCGACGGGTTGAAGTGCATTCGCTTGTAGTGACACTAAACTAGCCCGTCTGACAGGGGTATAGAAAAAAGCGAAGTGCAGGTGCCGCGTTCAAAATAACTTGGCGGAGCCAGAAACGACTTTAAAAACGAACATGATTCTAATAGAAAAGCACGGGAAACCGGGCCCACTACCGGCTGTTCACCTTAAAGCCCCCTGTAAAGGTAGTCGCAATTTTCGAGCGCCGCAGTGACGGCGTTTCGTTTTAGTTTATCGGTATGCTGCGCTGATGCGCGGCCATTCGTTTTGTTTGAGCGCTTGTACGTGCCTTATCTTGTTGCTTCTTCCATGATCGAAGTTGTATACCCCCCACGGCGGGTCATTGCCCGCTGGTCTTGCCTTTCACCCGGGGACAGGGTCATCCAGACACACAAATCTACGCGGGCACTCGGGGCCCCGAAGTGTTGCTGTCAACGGCTGGGGCGCTATTTTGTAATCTTGGCCGCGTCTCGTGCTCGAACGACTTTGTCGGAGACCTCGAATCAGGTTCCAGTTGTTCGTGACACTGACTAGAGAATCACAGTGTGCAACTGCACAGTAAAATTTCAACACCCATGTTCGTGTTAGGCTCGTTTTTCCGAGCTCACACTTTTCCTACACCATTTTTACATGATTTTTGAACATTCAACGCTGTACGGTAAGGCCTACACCGTTCGAACATCCTTTTTACACCCTGTGGGTACCGAAATCGTGTTAGAAGAGTGTTGCGGTGGTACACCTATGATTTTGAAGTCATCAAAATCGGAAAACCGCCAAATCGCAGTTATACCCTTTGACAGCAGTAGTCAAGATTCTGTCCAGTTAATTTGGCGGATTTCGTGAAATTGAAGTTAACACAATGG
The DNA here is from genome assembly GCF_016920785.2 of Ixodes scapularis. NCBI lineage: Eukaryota > Metazoa > Arthropoda > Arachnida > Ixodida > Ixodidae > Ixodes > Ixodes scapularis. Next base: position 90,109,741 of record NW_024609880.1, read on the forward strand.
GCAGCTGAAATTTAACTCAACCCAACGCTCAAGTTGTTCTCTAGCCAGATGGATGTGTACGTTGTGTGCACTTCTCGGTTTTTCACCTGGAGGCGACCACAAAAATAGCATCTGTTACACACACACTTCTGTTCAAAATTATGAAACCACATCGGTTCTATTATAATATAATCCGTCTTGTCCCGAGATATATTAAAGCGAAGGCTAGACGCGCGAGGCGGTACGGGCTCACAGCTTTGCTAGATATTCAAGCTGCACGAGCGTTCGTGCAGTGGAACCATCTAGAGATGCTATGAGCTCGTGCTCTAGCCTTGGCTTTAGTGCATGCTAGGTTGAGACGAAGTGTAGGCGTGCATACGTTTTCTAAGGACAGCCAAGTGAAGGAAAATCGGAGGGCGCGATCATCGGGGGATATACAACACACTATAATGCCAAGTCTGTCCGCAGCGGGCTCTCATGCTCTTTTGATTGGAGGAGAAGGGGCGTGTGAAAAAATGGCAAACGGAATACACTCTAAAAAAGCCCGTGCATCCGCTTTCCCGCACAACACTCGGAGAGCCAATCACGGCAACTTACGAAGGAAGCTCGGCGAATGACGATAGCGAAACTTACGTTTAGAGCGAAAAACGCAATCTGAGTTGTGACATTAAGCAATGCAAGGGTGACGTTTTTCATTGCTTAATGTCACAACTCAGACTGCGTTTTTTGGTCTAAGCATATATTTCGGCATCGTCATTCGCCGAGCTGCCTTCGTAAGTTGCCATGATTGCCTCTCCGAGTATTGCGTGGAAAAGCGGACGCACGGGTTTTTTTAGAGTCGAAAATACGGCTGGAAAACGTTAAGAACGTCTATGTGTAACAACCCCAGACGTTGGAGTTCACCGATTGAAGAATCATTTGAAGACATCTTTAGAGGGTCTGTCTTCCTGTCCCCCTACACCAGTATTGAAGGCTACTAGGATATTGCTTCCGGCTAAGCCCTCTCTCTTTAAATCAATAAACACTCATGCCTCAACGCGATGAACCGAACCACGAGCGCTCCGTTCACGGCGTTAGTTTCAAACCACAAAAATCGTAATTCGACAGAACCATGAAGTAGAAATAAGCACCAGTACGCAGCAATGGCGGTACTTGCAAGCTACGTACAGCTATCATGACAAATAATAATTAAAAAATAACATAGAAGACCATATACTCAGTCTTAGATAAGTTACTTTTTAAAAGTATGTAATTACAGTTAGAGTGATTTTCCTAACAATGTATTTAAGTTACAGGTACTTAAAAATAAAAGCGCGTTACAGTTACAGTTACTTCCGCAGAGTAACTTAATTACTTTCAAGATATTAATATGCGTATGCAACTGTGAAGACATGGGTGAGCAAACAAAATGAGCAACATTTACATTTATTTCAAAATTTGTGAAAACTAAACTTTTCGAAATATATTTAATAATGCCGTGTTATTATTTACTACATGTTGTAACGAAACAGCAACTGCTTTTCGAAGTTCTTATCGCTTAGCTTTCCCCTCTTGATGTTGAAAATGTCCCGCCCCTTGCTGGAAAGACGTTCAACAGGTGCGCTAGAAGGAAGTGCGGCACTGATGCGTAAGAAAGTCTTCTTAATGCTGGGAAAGTCGCTGAGGCTGGATAACGCCGTCGATGAGGTCTCAGTCTTCCATCGCTGTCCTTCACTGGTAGACTCAACATTAGGACGCTTATTTCATTTTAATGAAAAAGCAAGCGAGGCTATGAATGGAAATTTCAGACAGGTCAAAACTTACCTGAAGAAAACACGTGGAAAAGAAAAATATATTTGCGAACGTTTAGCCTTAACCCAGCTCTCTGGAAGAGTAGGGAAGGCGGAGAGGACACATCTTGAGATGTTTTTCAGCGTAAAAACGCACAAAGACGCCTGCCCTCTTCGAGCGTGTCTGAAAAAGGATCTTTGCAGAGGCAGGTGGCGACCTATCTACAGAAACAGCTATCGTCATTAAAAATCAAGGACCCCTACCGGGTATTTCAATCAGAACTCGTGGAGTTTCTCCAGGTCAGCTGCCTAGGGAAGAGAGAAGCATTTAGTTTAGATGTAGAAGATCTATACTACTTGCCGCACAACAGAATGCTGGAATCGGTGAAGGGGTGTATTGAAGATAATGGAGAGGTGGCCTTTAGAAGTTCAAGTGGTATAACCCTGGAAAGCTTCATGGAAATCTTGCAATTCTACCTGCAATCCATGATAGTTACGTGGAAGGGGAATAGCTGCAGTCAAAAGTCGGGGGTGTGTATTGGGTCATGTGTTGCCCCCGTTTTAAGTGACATTTACCTAGGTGAAGTGGAGTGAGTTAGGCGACACTTTTGTTAATAAGGTTTTCCGCTACATAGACGACTTTCTAGTGGTTCTTAAAAGAGGTGTACTACTGGACACGGTAAGGGACCAAGTGATGAGTGTCTTTAAAACGTGTGGGGGAGGCCTGAGGTTTACATTCGAGATCCCAAAAGAAGTATGCTTAAGTACCTTGACATTTTACTGTGCCTCGAAGACCTCTATGTATGCTGGATTTACAAGCCAAGATCGAAGAAGGCCATCCTTGACTACAACTCTGCCCATTCAAAAATCATAAAACGGGGCATTGCTCTGTCTAGTCTACAGTCAGCATTGAAGAAATCTTGCCTCCACACTCTAGGAGAAAGCTTCAAGTTGCAAACAGCGAGACTGAAGAAAGACGACTATCCATCAGCACTACTGTCAGATATTGTGAGCACCATAATTACGAAAGTAAAAGAGATCCAGAATACTAAACGTAGTGTGGAAAGAAAGAGACCAGTTGTCATCTCGTATTTACACAAGATTTCCCATATCTAAAAAATGTTGGAAACCGCTATGAAGTCCCAGTGGTCTTTTGAGTTCCACCAAAAGTGAGCCAGATTTGTCGAAGAGTCAACGCCAAGGCAGAGGGAAGTCTAAAAAACAGATGTTCAAAAAAGCACGTTAAGCCGTTTGTGCCATGTGCCATGGGTGTCGTTTACAACATACCACTACCCTGCGGCCACACCTACATTGGGCGAACAGGACGCTGCCTAAACGACAGGCTCCGTGAACACAACTACTCCCTCAGAGCCACGGTGGATGGGAATTTTTCACTTCAATGTAAAAAGTGTCTATCTGAACCGTCTTTTGATGTCACCACAGTCACGGCCACTCGATTAGGACTCCCCTTAGGAGCGGTCTACCGTATGCCTCACTCCGCCGGTGAGAGCGATGGTTCTACTTTACCCCGCAGCGCCAGCCGTGGCGCTCGTTATCGGTGAGAGATAGAGTTCCTTTTCGGGGGTATCATATCGAGGAACTCTATACTTCGTTTCACGTTAGTATGTACTTGTTAGCCACGCGTGCTAAAAGCGCGAGATAGTTGCTTCGAAGGAAGCCTCGGCGGCTGCATGAGCGCTCGTGCAGCGAGTGCTCCAGTCAAGGCAGTAAAGGCTAGCCGCTCGCGCTAACGCAGCGTTCGCGGTTAGTCCATGCTAAGGTAAGACGAAATATAGTGAGAGAGGAGCGGTACGCCCGGCCCGGCCCGGTGTGGCTATTTAGATTTTTTTTTTTTTCGTGAAGCCGCAAGTCTCAATTGAAACGAGTGCCAGATTGCATGAATGATGTGACAAATCTGTGTTGAATAAAAGCACATGATTCTTTCTGCGAAAAGCTCAATCAGCTGCAGGCTGCGCGTTAAAGCTGCATTCTGCTGGCAGTATGAGCGAATTGTCGTTTTCTTGTTCCCGTAACTGTTGCCCCGTTTCTATTGCCACTGTAATATAGGAGTTATGGTTGGATATAGCTGGGCCGTATGATTTACGGTTTTAACCGACGCTCGAGCACGCGTGAGCTGTACCATTTATTCATCTGTGAAAGACAATATAAAATCGAATTCCGCGTGCATAACTTCCGCAATATAAACTTCATTGTTCACAAAAAACAGGCCAAGGGAGTCATATAGTTCACAAGCGGAGTACCTTTCGGGAAAGAGGCTTCCGCGAAAGCCTCAATATATTCTCTAGTGGGATGTTTAGGTCACCAGCCCAGCTTGCCAAAAAAGGTCTGAGGAGTTTTCTGAGAAAGAGCTCGCAGAGCTCTTCGCTGTGGTAGGGGTCTCGCCAGTTAACACACCACATCAGCGGGCAGTCCATAAGGTGTGGAAGCACAGCGCTCGAGAGGACCTTGCAAATCCTTCCACAACCACGAATCTCTGCCGACTCTACAGCCCTCTTGGCAAAAGTGCAGATGAGCTTGCACAGCCAGACAGCTTCAGGTCGTGGATAGCCGAGTTTTTCTTGGTCAAGGCTAAACATGGACTGATATGCTCCGTCATGCGATGCATTTCCCTTAAGTTGCGCTTGCATTCAGGACACGTCACCTGCAAAGTTCAGCGGTTTCTACACATTAGCCTTCCTTTCTTTCACTGAGAAATTCTTATTGCTTTGCTAGGTTGAATGTTTCAGCTAATTACTTTGAAATTACGACAATTTCTACAAACAAAAATGGTCACCTTTTGTTCGCAATCGAGGGCCAAGTAGCCAACCATGTAAGTCAGCGGTGCGAACTCAAAGTTCGGAAGAGACTTCATTGTACTTCATCAACTGCAGGATTTCCTGTTTCACGAGTGGAGTTGGGACATTTCATCGCCGTCTGGCACTCAAAACTAGAACGCGCTTTTACATTTCCGGCAGCTTCCAAAATGCCAACACAAACCACACACGCGAGCGCAGAGTGACACTACGATATTTCGCCGAGCACAGCGGTGCATAGGTGGGGGGAAAGCGAGTTCTGCTGCCTTCTGCAACCGCGGCAGCGCCTCAGTATCGGCGAAGCCAATGACAGGCAGATATTTTATCTGGGTGGCGGAGCAAGAGCGCGTTGGGCGCCTTCTGTATACTCCGTTTTACCTTATGTTGTACCGCAGCGAAGGCTGGAAGCGCGAGCTCATAGCGTTGACAGCTGCCCTTACTGCACGAGATCTTGCGCCGCCGAGATCTGCCCCAGAGCAAGGAGCTCGCGCTTACAGCCTTTCGTGCGGTACAACATGGCCGTGTTCCAAAATTTACTCGATCTTACTCTAGGGTAAAGGTTTTGTACCCTTGGCGTTCTAAAACCTACCCGCGTCCAGCGTTTTTCAATATGTGCTGTCACGTGATATGATCCGCCGGAGTAGCTCGGATCCATTTGGGAAAGATTTGGAACACAGCCCATAAGGTCGAACAGAGTATCTTTCAGCTCACAAGACCGCACACCGATGTGCAGCGCCCCCACGGAAGATGGGAGAAGTTCTCCTCTCACGCGCGCTATTTGTTTTCGGAAAAACATCGGCAGGCCGCACCAGCAGTGGGGATTGAGTGGCCGTGCCACAGTTATGGGAAAACACCGGGACAAAACAACCCGAGAGGTGCTGGAAGCTCTTTACATCTACAGTAAAGGAGCAAGCTGTATCAGCACACAACCTCTCTCGTTGTCCAACAAAGAGTTAGAGTTCATAAAACTGATTATGAAGGCCCAGCGCGTGCCATAACGACCACGCATCATGGCACAGGTTACACGTGCGATTTATGGTGACCAAAATATTTTTCTTTCTCCTTTTCTTCTATTAGAATATTTAGTTGCGAGTCAGCGCTCTGTTCTATCCGGTGTGTCTCTTCCCTTTATGTCCTTTTGCGCTGTGAATTTTTCATTATGTACGGCCTAGAAGATTCGGCGCGTAGAACATTCTAACCGAGAACAAGCAACACGGTTCTCGAAATTAACAGAAATCTAAATTGAAAGAAAATAAAAGACGCGGCGCTCCCAGGAATCGAACCCTGGGCTTACTGCACGAGAGTCAATTGCGGCAACCAGTCGGTCACGCACGCGCTCGCTCGCCGACGCGCGTGGCAATATAGTCTTTTCAGTACCAGTACGCTGCCTCACTGAACCTGGGGAAATTTTCCGAAGGACACCGGATGGCAATTTGGGTGCAATCAATAAGGAGTATTCACTGGCGGCCATATCCGTGTGCGCTGCTGCTGAGCGCGTGCTGACGGCGAGCTTCCGCAGTCCTTTTGGAGCGTGCATTTAGCACCATCAAGGTTGCCGGTCTTAGCAGGCCGTTAATGTGAGCTCGTTCTGAGCATGCGCTCTAAAGATCACCCTCAAATATGGCGTCTAGTGAACACTCCCTATAGGGAGTTTTCGTAGACCGCGTTTCTTCCTCTGCTAAACCCTCCGCACGGTCTAGGAAGGCTCTTTAGGTGTGGAGACTCCTCTCCTCGTCCCGTTGGAACGGCGAACACATCAGGTTCCCTCCTTTTCTATGTTTTCTCCACCTGCCCCTAGAGAACGCCAAAACGCTCAGGGAGTCCGGTCGCCGGCCCTCCGCCGGAACGTGGGCTAAGTTACCCATTGCTTCCCTGCCTCTAACTGTTTCCAACTTTTTTTTTTTTTTCAATGGTGAACCGAGCGTAAGAGAAATGTAAACACCAAAGATCCAAAGCCAAACATTTGAATGAATGCGCCGACTTCTCTCCAGCCTGGGGAAACGTAAACATTTTAGAAAGGGAAAACAACGACATGAAAAGTAAAAGATACGATCAGGATAAAGACGTCTGCCGAATGGATCAGTCACATGCTCGGTCGTTGTTCTCTCCAAATTGAAGGAGCCTCGTAGGTCTTGCATGCGGTAGACGCAGACACAACAGACTGCCCATCTGTTCAGTGTCGGATTCTGTCTGGCGTTCTCGTGGAAGGCAGACGCCTCCGTGGAGGGCAGACGCTTCTCCGGTTTTGGTCGAACCTGCAAAAAGGTTCGGGAATCGGGTCGCATGAAAATGCGACAGGACTGCAAAGGAAAAAACCGAGATGCAAAGAAGCAGTCTCGAGAAAAGAAGAAAGTGTCCCGAATGTGAGACTCGTAATGTAGAAAAGAACTTCAAAAGCAGCTCTAGAGTGTGCCGTACATTAAACAATGTTTTAACCGCGGTTTTTTCACAGCGTTCTTTTTACAGCGATTTTTGTTTTGAAAGTTTGTGATGATAATATTATTATACTTGTATCAGGAGTGCCATTAATAAAACCGGTTTGCTTTACTGGACGAGTGCGGTTACTATAAACCTTTGCAGCCATCGGCTACATGCAAATGTAAGTGTACTAACAAAGTGAACCTTTCAAAGAATGCTGCTTTTATTAACCTTTGCGTGCAAAATGTGTAACTTTGTGTCGATTCGGCCAGCAGTTCAATTTAGCAGGACTCAAAGGCTGCCTTAATATGTAAAAGAATAATCGCGTTAGCTGCCCCACATGTTGAAAAAAATTTTTTTTATTTTTTTATAGTCCAGTCGAATCCACGGTAATTTGCGAACCCGAGATATATATATATATATATATATATATATATATATATATATATATATATATATATATATATTGCTACGAGGAAGAAGACGACGGGCTGTCTCGGCGCCACGGACACGAACGAGGGGCTCGCGCCGGTGGCGGTTAGTTTGGAATTAAAAAGCCGAACCGCAAACGGTCGTCTCCTTGCTTGGACCCAGAACAACGCAACATACTTGGTGGAGGTGCGGGGTACCTCGTGTCCCAATCGCCGCGATCTCGGTTGTCGTAACGGTTTTCGTTGAGGTCATATGGAACTGGCCGTCGTGACGCGTAGACAAGTCGAGATGTGTCCCACTGGCGACGATTACAGTAGCGTGCGACATGTCCCTGGATGCCACAATAGAAACAAATAGGGCGCCGAGTGGGCTGAAGATACTGTTGGGGCCAACCGCGATCCCCGTTGTTGTTACGCTGAGTAGGATTTGGATTTGGCTGCCAACTAGACAACTAGGCAAAGGAACCAAGCTGCTGCATCGATATGCCGGGCCTTACAAAATCATCGCCAAAACCTCTGACGTCACCTACAGAGTGCAACTCCCGCAACCCCTCCACGATCGCCGTCGAACCTCAACAGACATTGTTCACGCCAGCCGCATAAAGCCGTACCATCCCCCATTCACACCATAGCACCCTTCCCCATCACCCTCAACGCCTGCAGCCTTCGGTCGGGACGACCTACGCTTCTCCCCGGGCACTTGCTACGAGGAAGAAGACGACGGGCTGTCTCGGCGCCACGGACACGAGCGAGGGGTTCGCGCCGGTGGCGGTCAGTTTGGAATTAAAAAGCCGAACCGCAAACGGTCGTCTCCTTGCTTGGACCCAGAACAACGCAACAATATATATATATATATATATATATATATATATATATATATATATATATATATATATATATATATATATATTTATTTATTTAGAAAAGTCATGTGAACGGTGCTTAAAGCAATTCAGTTCCTTGTTATTCGTTAACAAGGTTTGTGTTAATCATTTTTTATTTTTGTGCATTTTTTTTTCTTTCGGTCGCACTCCAGTTATCGTTTACCTGCGCTACAATCAGAGTTTATTCATTTTACAAACGCTTCCCGACGTTACTACTGCGCTACTGAGGAAACAAACGACGGAATGTAATCTAGGCTAGAAATTATCTACAGGAGAGGGATATTTCTTTTTCACTCGTATACCGCCGCGTCGGCTCGTATTAGGGAGTTACTCTTGTTCGTCCGTCTGCCATTTTTTGGGTTATGAAAACTTCAGTGTGCTGAGAGAGATGATAGTTCAATGGCCCCACCTACATACCACATCGTACGCGAACCCGTAGCCACCGGAAAGCAAGCTGCACGCGGAGCAGGCAGCTAGCACAGGCGGCCCGGTGCGCTGCCGGATGGCCTGAAACTTACAGTGCCATCTGGGGGTGGCTCCGTGAAGCCAAGCGCGCGGAGTGTCAATAGGGAGTTTTCGTAGATCGTTTTCGCCGTCCCGCAAGGCCCTCCGCAACCCGCTACGATAGCGGGAACTCCACAGTCAAGGCTATCGGCGCGCAGGCGCAGTAGCAACTTCGTCGTTGCGGAACGCTTAGCGGAGGGGGCAGCGCGGTCTATGAAAACTCCCTATTATCTGGTCGCGGCGGAGAGCGGAGTCTCCATACCTAAAGAGCCTTCCTACACCGTGGCCCTCCGCGACGAAGAGGCCGCTACTGCGCCTGCGCGCCGATGGCCTTGGCCGTTGAGTTCCGGGCATCGCGGGTTGGCGGAGACTACAGTTCCTGCATAGCTACCTACGGTAGCAGTGTTGCGCATTCAGCCTCGGCGGGTGGCCGTAGCGCCGGCTTTCCCGCACGTCCTGGGTGCTTTGCTCCTCACGTCACTAAATTTGGCGAATAGCGGTGCCGCGCGCGCCGCCGTGCATGGAAAACAGGAGTGGAGGAAAAGGAGGCGGAAAGCGGGGAAACATACGCCGGGGCGCGAGAAACGTCGGCGGGGCGACCGTAAAGGTGGCTTTCTTGCACGGCATGGATGCTTTGCCCCTCACGTGATGGATCTCGGCGAATAGCGGCGGGGCGACGCGGGGAAAACAAATGCGCAACTCTGCTCCCCCTTTGGGGGTGCTGCAGCTAGTATACGAACGATTTCTCGAGTTTAAGGTGTGGCAGTATTCGACAAAGGATGCTAGTGTAGTCATGGTCGTAAGCATTGAAATCATCACTTCGAATGCTACCGCATGAACACTTTGATACTGATATCGATACTAGCTTATTAAAGCTGCGGTGCGGAAAAAATGCGAGTCGCCCATACAATAAAGGCTTGCGGCACCGCGTGAATGTGTCACTCGTGAAATTAAATGAAGCCCGTTGTTCATCGGAAGCCCCCAAGCGAGAACACCGACATGCAATAGTATGACACAAGTAAGTTTACAATGTGTTAATAAAACGTATGGGAGTATTTACCTATCGCACCGCTGAACTTGCATTGCTGTATAAACTACTGCGTTGCCTACTTCTCGCGCTTTCGGGAAGCTCAGCCACCTTGACCCAAGACAATCGATTATCGCGTCCGTCACCTCGACAAGCACGCGACTCGCTGTACATTGGTGCACATCGATGCTCTCGTCGCTGCCGACAATTCCTTGAAAGCCACCAACGGCGTGAGAACAAAGGGCTGCCAGCAGTTGCTGCTCTACCGTGAGCACAGGGGTCCCTCCGCGAAGCCGCTGAAGCCTCCCGCAAAGCTCGTTGCAGAGCGAGCGTGCCACCCCTTTTGTCAGGCGATATTCACTCACGAACCTCACATCGAATGTTTCAAAGGCGTCGTCGCGGTGATCTCGGAAAACTCTCTCCGTTCGCGAACAACGTAAAAGCGTGGCATAGGTGAGTGTCGCCATCTTTTCCGATAGAGAGCGATGTCGGGATATGTATCGACCACTAATGGTGAATTCAGGTGGTCGCCTCTCTCCTCTGACCTTCATTGAACAGTCCGCGCCCTTCTCGACGTCAGAGCTACTCGAGAACCTATTCATCCGATTACAACTGCTGTCCTCAGAGAGCTCTTATATTCTCGGAGCAGACACGGAAGTAAGACTTCTAAACATTGGTAGTAGCTTTTTTTTTTTTTTTTTCACAGCAGACAATGGACGTTTGAGAATGTGCGCTCGCAACGTAACGTCATAACGGCGTATCAGCATGCACAAAAAAAAATAGCAGCAGCATGAGAATCGATTTTTTTTAGAACGGAACGGCAGCCAATATTTTGAAATAGTTACCAACTCACCGAGTTTGCGACAGTGAACGCGATGCGATAGTGGTCAAGCGTAAGGCAAAACAACAAAAACGTTCACGCGCAGCTGACCAAGTAAGCAGCGTGCCCGTGGTCGAACGGTTATCGTGCGTGCTTCCCCACGTGACAAGTCGACGTTCGATGCCTGGCCACGGATACCCTTTTTTGTTGTTTCTGTAACGTCGCGTTCTGGAAAGTTCGAGAACCCTTTTGCTTATTTGAGTTTGTAATGTTCTACGGACCGAACCTTCTACGCCCATTGTTCCACAAGCCCAGGCGTCTACATAAGCGGCTCCGCGTGGAAGCCGCAGTCAGTCACGCCCCAGCGTTCGATTCTGCTGTTTAGCCGCCATCGTCGCCTGCGACGCTACCGGGTGTCTATTTTGTTTTGGGTACAAGTTAAACGTTTAGTTAAACGTTTAACGTTTAGTTAAACGTTTAACGTTTCGTTTGCATTAGTTTGATTAAACGTTTAGTTTTCTTTAGTTTTCATTTCCTCATCAATTGCCATTTCTGCTAATATTAAAGGGTTAATAAACCGCATTTTTTTCACCGCGGAATATCGTAAAAACATTGCCCGGACATAGCACGTATCACTACGTGGCACAAATCAAAGTTCATTATAGTCGGCTTTCCCTTTATTTTACAACACAAACCATTGAACCCACTTTTACTAAACCTGAAAATTACTTGAAGCGCTGTTAAAACCCGGTGAAACAGCAGCAAGCTCTGTGAACCGTTTCTTCATCGGTTAGGCTTAACGGGTCCACCGCCCGTGAGGTGAACGATCTCCTAAAAGCACTGGCAATACTTCCCATGCGAGTTTTCCTGTCACGGTCACAAGCGGATGTCTTTCCGTCCGTTGTAAACCTCGCACCGTGGATCGCACAAGCACTTTGTAGAACCAGATATCCAACGCCTTCATTTTAAACACCACAGACCAACGCAGTCCACTGGCGGCCCATTGCGAACAAAACCACGGGATCCGAGTCCAAGTACCACGTGACACCTCCGGCGCTCCGCACTCCGACGGCTAGAGAGACAGAGTGCTATACTCCGTTCACTCTTAAGCTGAGACTGTAGCCAAAGCTAGAAGAGCGAGCTAGCCCGGACTCGTGGCTTCGAGACGTGTATTTCTAGCGCGAGCGCTCGTTCTGCCTAAGCGCGCTTAAAAGCAGTAACCTAGCTCGCGCACTCAAAAAAAAAAAAAGGGTGCCAGGGGGTCACGGTGTAAGATAATACTCTTCAGGGGAGGACAGCGCGCTCCTTGCGCAGTGCAGATAAAGTTCGCTTTTCACTCTCTCTCTCTTTCTCTCTCTCACTATGGTTTCAAGCGGCGCCGGCAGATCACTCGTCGACCCGTGGGCACGGCCAAGACAGCTCGTGCCGCCTCATGCTCCACACGCGCAGAGCTCCAGCGAGGTTGTTGTTCGTGCAGAAAGACCACGGTGTACCGGGGTATCATGGCAACGAGATAATTTCTTTCGCTCCCACACAGTTTCACCGTTTGGCCGCCGGCGAAACTGTCAGCTGCGGACACGGTGGCAGCGGAATGATGCATTCTTTCGGATGCCCGTCGAACGAACACTATCTGATTCCTCGCGCCGGGCGTTCAGCCCCGCCGTGACCTCACCTAAAGAGTGTATCTTACACCGTGCATGGGGAAGACCCATAGGGAGGTGAGTGCTACTCACATATGTGCAAGTGTTCCCCCTTTGGGGGAACAGTTGTACACTCCAGATATGGGAGTATGTGTACACTCGTTGGTGTGGTGCACATGTACACCTTTTTCTACAGAAATCTCACTCGAAGGGAACACAGGTGCACCCCACTCACTGGTGCACGGCTACACCTCTTTCTACACCCAATTAAATGAAGGGGAACACAGATGCACTCCGTTTGAAGGTGTACCATTGCACTGCTACATAAACCCACCTCACTCAAAGAGAACGCAGATGCACCCCGCTCAATAGTGCACCATTACCCCCCTTTCTTCACCTACTGTTCTCAAAGGGAACACAGGAGCACCCCGTTCAATAGTGTACTGTTACACCTTTTTCTACACCCACTGATTTCGAAGAGAACACAGATACACCCGATTCAAAGGTGCATGCTCACACAACTTTATACACCCGTGTCATAACTAACATCATAAACCTATTCAAGACATCAAGGAAGCCATTAAAAAATGTATGCGCCCCGGTGATTTGAAAAATGGCAGGTAAACGAACACATCGGATTGCTTTCAAATCTCATAGAAGAGTATTAGACAGCTTATTTCGTAAAGAAGTATAAACTTGCAAGCAATCCGAGACATGTGAAGAGGTACAAAGAAGCTGTTACACAACTGAGAAGATTACTAAGCAAACAAGAACCGGGGTGAGTCTTAGGTAGTGTCTATTCTCCAAGCAGCTGGCAGAGTTATTGCCACGAAACTTCCACCGGCAGTCGCCATTTATTCATCGAACGACGTTTCATCGACAGCTCAGATTAGCTTTCCTATATTAGCTTGTCTTTCTTTTTTCTTGTAATGAGCCGCCCCAGAATGTACTCATGAAGTGACGTCTACGGTAGGGACAGGTGGGTTAACATGTTCGTAAGGAGCCGCCGCAGACTGTCGCTACGAAGCGGCGTAAACGGGTGGGCTGGGACGGTGAGCACGAGCCTCAGAGAAACACGCTCGACAAAATGTCCCTACAGCGTGAATTTAGCGTAACGATTGACGGTGAAACGTTAGTAGCGATGAGAAGTGTCTACAAAACGTGTATCAGCGAAAACGTGTTTTCACAAAACGCCAGGAGAATAAGAAAGTCAGTATTCTACCTGCAGTTGTCACATGATTGTAGTCAGCTAATGGCAGGCGACTGCCGATAGAATTTCGGAGAAATTATTCCCCCGGCTGCTAAAAATAGACACTGCCTAATTCTAGAGGTAATCCGGAACGGAACGGTCAGTTGTAGCACATGAGTAGGTTCCAGAGCACTTACGATGAAAATACCGGACTCGAAATATGTAATCCGAAATATATGTTGACACGGGCACCGCAGAACAACACAAACACAAAAACGAAAGGAAAGGGGCCCGTGAAGATTCAACACGATTTGGCAGAAGCAGTAACTAGCCGAACCGAACACTAAATGCATCAAATGAATTCCTTGAGCTCTTTTGAAGAAATCGCTTGTTGCCGATATACGCGAAGGACTTTTCAAACACTGGAAATCCTGGTACACTGGAATATGTTGTCGCGGACGAAATCTACGGCAGCCCCGATGGTCGCAGCACAGCACACAAGGAAGTAGGCCGAGAAGCAGACATTCCAAGGTCGGAAAAAGGTATTACGTCGTCCATGAAACCTTTACCAGATGATCACGCTCCTGCCGTCACCCGCGCCCAGACAAGGAATAAAAGAGCCTCCGGTTCATTGGTCCGACAACTGCATACCTTCTTCCATGCTTTCAGCTTAGGGAGAAAAAGAAAAAGAAAGGAGTGTGAAAATTGCAGTTCCTTCAAGGCAAAAGTGGGGCGCCCTCGGAAAGGCTTATCTTCAGGGGAAACCCAACAATCAACAAAAGATTTGTCACTAATATCCTCTTGGAAGTTCGACCTAAATTTAATAGTGCAGTGGATGGTATCCGTGGCCTTGGCCATCAGGCAGGTGCCGTGCTCTGCCTTATTTCTAGCTTGGAGACTGTAGTCATGTGACCCTTCCCGGAGAGCCGATTGGCCTAAAACAAGCATAGTGTCCACTCTACTGTCAATACCGAGTGAATAGGATAGCTCCATACTACTGAGAGGGAAATCGGGATGCTTCCTTCCTTCCTCTCCTTCCGGCTGTCTCTGCGCTTTACGTTCCTCCAGTTTTTCTCCCGGGGCCTTGTCTTGCCCCCCCACCTCCTTCCCCTTCCCCCTCCTTTTAACTTTCCCTCTCCTATAGTGGAGCTCGAAAGGCGAAGCGTCCGGCAATAAATCATTTGTTTGTCGAAAGTTGAAAGATGTGTTGTCCCGTCCCCTGTCTTTACGTATATAACTCTTTCTAAACCTACATCAGTACCAACGCGCTCACTAAGAAGTTCCTAAGAAAGCTCCATACCTCCTAAGAAATTGCCCAACCTAAAAAGTGACCCCCAAGGGGGAATCCAAGCACAAGCTGATCTTGGCGCGTGGATGGCGTGGGGATGCACTGACACATTTAGAGCTTTTTAAGGGAGAGGAGGATGCTCATTGTCCGTGTGGAAGTACACTGGCTGGGTAACGAAGGGGGCATTTCTCAGGAAAAGGGTGCACGTGCGCCCGATGCACCCGACGGCGCCCTTTTTTTCTTAGAGTGTGCTCTCGTGCTTGTAGCATTGACTGCAGTCTCAGCTTAAGGGTGAACGGAATATAGAAAGCGCTCTGAGAGGGACGGGCGCCCTCGGAAAGAAGCAGCCGATCAGGCCTCCAGCACTTCCTTTCCACCACTCAATCTCAGCCGCTCTAGAGCACGCATAAAGATGCACGCGAATTCGCTATAAGTAACACCATCGACCAAATGCATCGTGACGACATTTTGATGCCATCACGAACTGCATTATTTTACGAGCATAACTCGAAATCCACAGGTAAAAACTCCATTGCAGCGTCGCATCACGTGGCCAAAGGGGCAGCAAATCAGCGACCGATTGTGTTAACTACACCCTCGAGTTCGCGATCTAGCACAGACAGACAGAGGAGTAAAGCAGCCCCAACGTCGGGGAGACATCAAAGGTCTGTACGCGATTCTTTCGCATTCCACCAAGGCGCAGCACCCGTTCGGGGAGCCCGCTAGAGCCCGCTAGTATGGCTAGATTTTAGAATGATCCTAACTGCTCAACCGGGGTCACTTGGTAAATGGGCCGCATTTGCACAGACCACTGCAAATTTCTTTCTTTCAAGTAACACTCGTTACTTGAAAAATGTTAGGGATTGCAATCACAAATTACCGAGCCTCAAATGTAATAGATTAACGTTACAAATTACTTCCGCTGAAAAGTAATGAATTACTTTACGCGTTATATTACAAGTTACTTTTACCTCACTTTTTCCATGCACCTATCCAGAAACCAATAGAAACAATTTTGATATTTTTTTCAAAATGATCTGCAACACTACTTCTTATTTCACATACGCCCGTATTATGGTAGTCCTTGTAAATATAAAATATTGTATTTAACAGAGAAGGGTACACTCTTAGCTCGGTAACCCTTACTATAGGTGCACGTTTCCAAATTTGAGTGTACCTTTATTTTATAAGGAACATTGTAACCTATAGCGTTGTAATCTTTGGTGTAGCTATACATGCTTCAGATGTTTTAGAGGTTACATTGTATGCTTCTACTGTTTCCCATTAGTTGTAACTTTTAAGCGGAGGAACAAACTGAAAGGTTACAAAATTATTTCTTCCACAACACATATATGGTAAAACTTTGATGGCACAATGCTTTACAAAAACATGCTATCTCGACAACGCTCCCTCGATTTTAATTGACTGTTGTTTTAAGCATACTTAAGAGCCCATTCGAAAAAATAAACTTATAACACAGTTCCTAAAATAGGAGTTAACTTTATAAAAAAAAAGAAAAAAACATATTTCTTGAAGTAGTGTGTGATCAAAATTTCACAACAATTTGTGGCGTCATAAAATTGTAACATTTTTTCTCTAAATGTATTACTCTAAATTGAATAGTGAAGATCTCTGATGGAGGAGGTATTCAAAATATGACAGCAAATGCAACAATCATTGCCTATCAAACTTGCACTTTACAGCTTCCTGGGGCTTTCCGCCAAAATTAGGAATCACATTGCAAGAAAAGATGAATAGTGAACATTTTTATTGGTAAAATCAGCTTAGAACATATAATAAAGGCCTTACTAGCGATTGCCAAACAAATTTTAAATCTTTACAACAAAATAGCAGAAAAAAGAGCAGCACTACTGCATAAAAAAATGTTTTTCTCGCGTATGATAATCGTTGGCTAATTATGAAGGGAAACCGACTATATCACTCAGCCTTTGACCTTTCCTAGAGTAACATCCTTTTCAACATGCGGCTCATGCGGCTCCACCGCCGACAGTACCAGCGGCGCCTGACGTTCTTGGCCAACAGCAAGCAGCGGAGGATTACCCGACACACCCGCCAAAACTGGACTCATCGCTACCTTTTCACTGGCAACCTACGGCCACAGCGTCGGCAACTGGCAGCCTATATAACGAGGACCCACGCGCCTATCTATTGGGGCGTGACACCATCGGAATGGCGCACTCACCGTCACTGTACTTACAGATCCTGTTCCTCATCACAACCCCTACCTTTGATGCGGCTCCACCGCCGACAGTACCAGCGGCGCCTGACGTTCTTGGCCAACAGCAAGCAGCGGAGGATTACCCGACACACCCGCCAAAACTGGACTCATCGCTACCTTTTCACTGGCAACCTACGGCCACAGCGTCGGCAACTGGCAGCCTATATAACGAGGACCCACGCGCCTATCTATTGGGGCCTGACACCATCGGAATGGCGCACTCACCGTCACTGTACTTACAGATCCTGTTCCTCATCACAACCCCTACCTTTGATGCGGCTCCACCGCCGACAGTACCAGCGGCGCCTGACGTTCTTGGCCAACAGCAAGCAGCGGAGGATTACCCGACACACCCGCCAAAACTGGACTCATCGCTACCTTTTCACTGGCAACCTACGGCCACAGCGTCGGCAACTGGCAGCCTATATAACGAGGACCCACGCGCCTATCTATTGGGGCGTGACACCATCGGAATGGCGCACTCACCGTCACTGTACTTACAGGTTAGTTATTTAGACCACTGCACTACCTATCGGTCGAGCGACTATTGTTTGTTCGCGGTGTCATGCCCCTTTGACCACCAAAGTATTGGAAAGAGAATTCGCGCTTGCTTTGTATCTTTTTTCCCTTCCTGCTTATCACGTCTAAGGCTTCTTGTGGCAGGAGATGTTGAATCGAACCCTGGCCCCGAAACCCGAAGCGCTGATGTTCAAACAACAATCCTAGCAACTGTACAAAGAATTGAAGAAGGCCAAACACAAATTCTAAGTGAAGTGAGACTACTGAAAGATAAACAGAAAACCACAGATACTAAACTGCAACAGTTATCGGACAAAGTGACAGCAATAGAAGCCGAGCTTGCGCAGTTGAAGTCCCAATCCCCCTCTCTCTTACCCGCTGAAACCATCCCGTCATTGGAATCTAAAATTAGTCATGTACAGGCTAGATGCGACGATGCAGAAAACAGACTTCGCCGTTGTAACATTTTGTTTTACGGTATCGAGGATTCTGAAAACGAAACGTGGGCCATGAGCGAGGGAATCATTTTAGAATTCTGCATGCAAAAACTTAAACAAACCGTTAGCTCCGATTGTGTTGAGAGGGCCCATCGCCTGGGACGTTTTTCAGCGGGAAGAAATCGGCCAATAATCGTGAAGTTTTCCCGATTCAAGGAGAAAGATCGCATCTTAATGTCCGGTCCATTGCTTAAGGGGACACCTTTTGCCGTAGGGGAAGACTTTTCTTTGGACGTTCGTATTGCTAGAAGAAAACTTCTCCATTTTGCAAAAGAAAGAAATATGTCTTACAAGCTGACGTTTAATAAGCTGAAAATGGAGAACAGGATATTTGTTTACAATCCCCTATCAGACAGTGTAGAACAACTGACAGCATAACAGCGAATGAAACAAAAATCTAAGCCCTCCTGTCCTAATCGGGTCTTATCAAGAATCTCGGATAAAACGTGCAATGTTTCATTTATGTTCACTAACATCCGCAGTGTAATCCCTAAACATGATTTAATATCATCATATTTGTACGATAACGATACCGACGTTGAAATCCTAACAGAGACTTGGCTTAAACCTGGTATACTTGATAAGGAAATATTTGACACTTGCGCAGACTTCAACATTTATCGCCGTGACAGATGTATCAGGAGGGGAGGAGGTATCTTGATAGCTGTCAAAAAAGACATTCCCTCGTGCATAATAAAAATTGATAAAGACATCGAGATGCTATGGATCTGTCTTCATACGTCATTCAAGAAAACCATAATTGGCGTCTGTTATCGACCACCCAACAGTGACTCATCATTCTGCGATTCGTTTCACGATAACTTAAACCTGATTCATTGCGACCATCCGAAAGCCGACGTATTTGTATTTGCATGGTGACTTTAACTTTCCATCTATCGACTGGTCGACACTATCATCCCAAGATAATACTGAAACAAATTTCGTGGATATATGCCTAACTTTCAACCTCGTACAAGTCGTATCCGCGAGCACGCGCGGCAACAACATTCTCGACTTAGTGCTAGCATCAGCACCAGACGTAATCACTTCCTTGACCTGCTGCGACGGTTTCAGTGATCATAAAATTGTGGATCTGAAATTAAACTTATCTACCTCCCACAAGCTGCATACTATTAAGCTGATAAGAGATTACAGCAAGGCTGACTATGACTCAATTAATAAAAGCCTCCTGCGTTTTTGTTCTTCATTCACTGCCGGCTTTCACACTCGTACAGTAGAAAATAATTGGAATATGTTTAAAAATAAATTATCTGCGCTCATTGATGCTCATATTCCCCTTGTTTCAATCCGTTCCGACGTCAGTCAGCCCTGGTTTAATAAAGTACTAAAAACGCTTCGTAATAAAAAGAAAAGACTATCCCAAAAGGCAAAACAATCCAATTCTGATGCATTGTGGGCGAGGTACTCTAGCTGCGAAAAAGAATATATTACCTGTCTAGAAAACTCAAAGAAAAAGTACTTTAATTACGATTTACCTGCTCTACTTAAAAACAATCCTACCAAATTCTGGAAAAATTTATCGCCTACCGAGTCTCATGATAAGATATCCCTTATTAGCGGCTCTGGCCAACTCGTACCCGAAGCGAGCTGCCCAACAGTCCTCAATACTTTCTTTACGTCTGTTTTTACAACCGAGGACCTAAGTAATATTCCGTTTGTACCAGAGCTAGACTGCCGTTTTATGGAACCCATTTCAATATCGCCTGCAGGAATTCTAAAACTCATCAATAACCTTAAAATCTCAACATCCGCGGGCACCGACATGATTAACTCTAAAATATTACGTAACACTGCTGAGGTATCATCAAATATACTTTGCTTACTTTTTGAACAATCATTATCTACCGGATCCATCCCTTCTGACTGGAAGATCGGGAAGATCGTTCCAGTTTTTAAAAGTGGCAATAAAAACTCACCAAATAATTACCGACCCATCTCATTAACGAGTGTTGTCTCAAAGCTATTGGAACATGTTATTTTCTCGAATGTGATGTCCCATCTTGACCAAAACAACTTTTTTTACAAACACCAGCACGGATTTCGTAAGGGGTTCTCATGCGACAACCAACTCCTTGAATTCACTCACGACATACATAGTAATATGGACCTAAACACCCAGACCGACGCTATTTTCTTAGACTTCTCTAAAGCGTTCGACCGCGTGCCCCACTGCCGTCTAATATTTAAACTCTCCTCACTTCGCATTGACGACTTAACTCTTTCCTGGATCCGAAACTTCCTCTCCTTAAGACAGCAGTTCACCACAGTAGGTGATTTTTACTCGGAGCTTTCCGATGTAACCTCCGGGGTGCCGCAAGGTACTGTCCTTGGCCCTCTTCTATTTCTAATATACATTAATGATCTCCCGCAGTCGCTAACATCCTGTGTACGTCTTTTTGCCGACGATTGTGTACTGTACAGAAAGATTAACAACCCTGACGACCACTTACATCTCCAAACTGATATTGATCGGGTAGTTACCTGGTGCCACAAATGGCAAATGACCCTTAACACAGCAAAATGTAAACTTGTTTCTTTTACCCGTAAGCGCACAAATTCAGACTTCACATATTTACTCAACAATTCGCCCATCATCGCTGCTTCCGCTTATCAGTACCTCGGTGTCGAACTAACTTCTAATCTTTCTTGGGTTTCTCACATTACCACGATAACCGCTAAAGCATCCCGTACCCTCGGTTACTTGAAACGCAATCTTAAATCTGCGCCCTCTCACCTCCGCAAATTATCCTATGAAACCTATGTTCGCCCGAAATTAGAGTACGCCTCCGCTATCTGGGCCCCTTACCAAACCTACCTTATTAATCAAATCGAATCCATTCAAAACCGTGCAGCCCGCTTCATTTCTTCATCATATTCGCGTTTCGACAGCGTGTCACTAATAAAGCAAAATTATTCTATCTGTCTACTGGAAACTCGACGTAACATTTCTCTCCTATGCTTAATTCACCGATTATGCCACAGCCCCGCTGGGACTTCGTTCTTGCATCTGGAACACCTGAACAAGGAATCACGTAATTTTAACACTAAGAGTTTTAAGCGCATCTTTGGGACATCATTGTCATTCAATAATTCTTCCCTGCCACGTGCCATCAAGCTCTGGAATGATCTTCCCGAGGCCGTTGTTTCAGTTTCCGACCCAGCACTTTTTCGTTCAGAATTAACCGCATATATGTTATCCAATTAAAAATGTGTAACGATGTTATTTTCTTGCAAACTGGTCACTGTATCTATATTTTTACTCGAAATGTTAACGGATATGTGTATTATTATTATTTTTTATTTCAGTATGTGCTTTATGTTACCCAGCTGTGCAAATATTTAGTTTATTCTGTTGCGCGCAGATGTGTATTGATGTTTGTATAGAGTCGGCGTGCTCCCTGCCATTCCTTCTTCGTGTTAACCAGATTATATAACCCCCCCTCATGTAATGCCGACAGGCCTTTGAGGTACTTTGAATAAATAAATAAATAAATAAATAAACAGTCCCGATATGCACTTCTAACGCCTTCGAATGACCCGCTTAGGTACAGGTTCGCCCGGTGCAGTCATTATTTGTAGGAGTAAGAGCATTTGCGAAAACACATACGGGTATTCAAGGCTCCTGATGCAATACGTGAGAAGACACAGAATTAGGGCGAGCTCCAGACTGCCAGTAGAAAGTCGAACAACTTCATCTTCGCTGCCAGCAAAAATGCAGGTCCCTTCAGAGTTAGTGTAAATGTGGGGTGCAGTGACTTGTAACTCCCCAGTGGCACCTACAAAAAGTGTAAAAAGAATAATATTGCTGACACAAATAAAAATAGTGCATGTGCAGGAGGGGAAGGATATTTTCTCAAGTTCTAATAAAACTTCAAGTTGCGTGTATGCGCTTGCCTTACGAGAATAAAAAAAACACGAAAGACAAGGACAGGAGGGAGACTATATACAGGTCATATGTAGTCTTTCTCTTGTCCTTGTCTGGTGAGTTTTATTTTCGTAATGTTTAACCACCTAGGCCAACAAAACATTTTGCTATAGCGCTTGCCTGTCGTACGTGTCCTCTCTTTTTCGTCCTTATTTCTTACGCGGTTTCTATTTTATCACGGAAAAAATCTCATGATACACCTGTAATCAAGGAACACCTGCGCTAATAACACTGAAGACACCGCACAACACAGAAGGCGGAGAAATTTTTGAAATACAGACCAGAGAGATCTCAAAAATGTAACTGATATTTGCATACCAATAAAGGAGCTGCAGTATAGGAACATTTCGGGGAGTAACTAAAAGGCTGGCATTCATTTCACTTTACCTCAAATTTTATTTGGAGTACCTGCTCAAGCAGTGGAATGCGTGACTTAATTAAGTACAGTAACTTTTTAGGAAGACTGGAGCATTCCTGTTTCTTTATAAAAGCAGCAGTGTCTTCGATTCTTCAAGTAACACATTTTTTTTGTACAGGTTGTTTTGTTTGAAGGACTTCAGGCAAATTCACATACAAAACACAATTTACACCGTCACCGAGCGTGATCTTGAATATGTTTTTTTAAGGATATGCTTTTTGAGTTTCCACTTATGGCGCATGGTATGCATCTCTGGGACTATATTCTTCGCAACGAAAGTAGCAAGAGACAATGTTTCCTAACCAAACGTTCTGCCCTGTTAGGCAAAGATGGCAATGTACACCATGTACAAAAAATTGATAGTGTTGAAAACTGCTTGCACATTTACCTAATTTCCTAGTTCGTGCCCTAAGTTGCGCAGCAAGTAGTTTATATAGTCCACTCAGTGTGGATTGATTTGCTTGGCTTTCGGAAAACACTCTGGCAGCATCGGCCAGCCTTTTCTCCTGGACCACAACTTGGGATTGAAATCTAACTTCCACTTACATGCGCACCTATAAGAAACATTTATTTAAATCAGATCGAAGCAGTGGACATTATCAGGATATTAGTTCACCTTCGACAAATTATACAATGTTTGTGCATGCTTGTCTGCAACGAAGCATGCTAAAATCTTGTTAACGAGAAACCTCATTGAGAGGATTTAAACATGCTTCACAGCATAAATTAAAAAAAAAATTTCAATGTTATACACATACAATTTACGAACACAAGCTTTGAACGGATTGTTCATGAACAAACTTTCTCTTATTAGTAAAAAAGCTAATACTTTACTCATTAGCACTGAGTAAAGATCTTTGAGGACAATTTTCGTTAAAACCTAAAAATGCATTGTCACGCTCTCGGTAACTGAATAGCAACTGCTGACTTACGATTTCTTCCACAAAGAAATACTGAGGCAAAGGATCCATCTGTTCAAAACTCGTATAGTTGTTACATTGGATGCTCGTCTATCAGTGTGAGCAGAACTGATTTGCTTTTCAGGTATGGCCGCAAAACTACACACTTCATTTTCTTCATATGTTGAACAAACACTACCAATATGACATTTGTAGTAGGTTATGCACGGAAACCGCTTGCGACATGTCGTGCGCAACAATGTGACTTTGTTTATGTGCACATCGTTCATCTAGCGTGAAATAGCATAGAAATGTGTAGTGGTCAAAGGTCAATTTTGGGGGTTTTAAGTGCCAAACCAACGACGGACATCTGGAGGCGGAGGACTGAGGATTAATTTGGACTACCTTGGGATCTTTTGTCGTGCAACCGAAAGCATGGTTACACGGCGCCTTCTCCGCAATAAGCCTCAGTCAGATTGAAATGCCTAGTGGTAAATCTTCATGCAGTGCAGACGTGTTTTCCAACCTTAAACCTTGTTGGCTG
Source organism: Ixodes scapularis (assembly GCF_016920785.2). Classification (NCBI taxonomy): domain Eukaryota; kingdom Metazoa; phylum Arthropoda; class Arachnida; order Ixodida; family Ixodidae; genus Ixodes; species Ixodes scapularis. Next base: position 90,133,565 of record NW_024609880.1, read on the forward strand.
TCTGGGAAGCTGGCTCTTGTTGTTACTAGCAGCAACGTTTGGAAGGTGCGCATGTTGAGGCCCCGTGAACACAGACGGTAATTGTCCTCGTAAAATACACAAATATCTCTTCACGCAATTTTTGAGCCCAGTACCATACTTGTAATAAGCTTTCCCAGTTTGGTGCTGCAATATTGATGAAGTGCCAGTTTCGTCCCAGGAAATGATGCCGAAAGGAAAGTGAGTTGTTTTCGGTCAGGCAAGAATGAATGCAGAAACCAAATTAGCGTAATGGTAAAAGATATGACGTATAAAATGCTAAGAATGAACTGCGTTTGAACGAAGGTACAATTTTAAAAACTGTTAGCTGTTAGAAGTGGCCGATTTTGTCAACATTTATTTTCCTTCCATTCAAATAGTGTCTTTCTAAGGAGATGCATTGAACTTTGTTTTTCCGTACTATGATTGTGTCCATCCTCCGACTCCCCTGCACCTCCACTGGCTTCTGCATGGTCACGAAGGGAGCCTTCATTATCGATCCAGGAAAGGCTATCTGCAGTGAATACGATTGTAATCAGCAATGATCAGAAAAATGTATTCCCAAACGTTAGTAGCCACTCACCTCTTGAACAGCCAGGTAGAGAAACTACTGGCGTAAATGCCAGTTCATTCTGTTCCTGTGTGCTGCAACCTGGACAGCCTAAAGTAAAATTTGTTAACACTTCTCTATCTTGAAACAAATGCTGCGACCGGTATGTCACACAATACTGACCATCGTGAGCTGATGAAACTTTGGTAGTGCATGGTTAACTGTGATGTTCATTAATTCTGTGGTGTCAAAGACGAAAAAATATTCAGCTGTATGACTATAGTGCGTGACAACTCAAAGACGAAGGGCGAGGGAAAGGAACGTGGGACTGGAGGAAGCAGAGGCAACGCTGGCGAGGAGACGAAACCCCTTCCCTCTCCAGTATTAGGCCTGCTTCCTCCTCCCCACCTTCCTTTTATTCGCCCTTCGTTCTTCAGTTGTCACCGACTATAAGCACCAAATATTGTCACGAAAATCAGTTTACAGAAATCACACCATGGTTTTTTCAGTACACGAAATTTCGTAAAAAAAAGAAAATAATGTTGCCACCTAATTATTGTGGCATACCCACCATTGCACGCTACAGTAGCTTCTCTCGGATAAGCTGGCTGGCTGCACGGAGCACCATGATCTACAGGCTCGTTCACTGGCTTGCAGTCTTACATTAAACAATATCATCGCCTTTGCGTTAAATCACCATAAGCTAATTTTAAGAAGGTGAATGTGGCTTTAAGCAATCTCGGGCATTTCCAGCCCCAAGCAAGTTTACCGAACCTCAAAAACAGTTTGATTTCTCCAGCAAGTATCCTGAAAATTCATGCAAGTAGTGTGTGTGACGGCTTCACGTGTAGAAATGTTGCGTGCAAAAAACAATACACGCATAAAGGTAACTTCTAAGTGTGATATCGTGCCAAGTGACGTCGTGCGGTGACGCGCAGGACCAGCGACAAGCCGGCGGTGTGATATCGTGCCAAGTGACGTCGTGCGGTGACGTGCAGGACGGGCAGGCGAGCGTGCGCCTTTCCTTCTCTTTCCTTCTCTTAAGCGTCGATAAGCATCGGCGCTGAACTATTTAAGCCGCGCTATCGCTTCAAATAAACCTTCTTGTTGTTGGAGCTGCTGTCTCTGCTTGGTCATTACACTAAGCAACCGAGGTACCTGGTTTTATTAAGGTAGTGTTCCTTCTCCAGGCAGCCGGGGAATAATTTCTCCGAAATTCTACCGGCAGTTACCTCCCATTGGCCTATCGACAGCTCAGATGAACTTTTTGTTTCTCTATGAGGTGCCCCAGACTGTCTTGTCGAAGCGGCATGTACGGGTGGGCCCCGATGGTTAGCATTTTATTAAAACGTTGAAGCGGCACCTACGGGTGGCCGGGGTGGGCCCTGTTGGGTTAACATTTTTGTAATGAGTCGCTACAGACTGTCGCCGCGAAGCGGCGTAAGCGCAGCGCGGGGGGGGGGGGGGGGGGGGAGGGGGGTTAACACGCGCCCCCTTAAAAAGTCGCTGTTTGCTAAAACGTCATACGTTTTAGCGAACGCGTCCATGAAACGTGTTTCCACGAAATACCGGGAGGATACGAAAGCCAGTATTCTACCGGCAGTTGTCACATGATTTCAGATAGCCAATGGGAGGCGAATGCGGCTGGCGGGAGAATAGATACTACCTTATTTTAAATCATCAGTTAATTTAACGGCTGCGTTACAGAGGAATATTTTCTAAAACTTTAACTAAACTAGACAAAATGCTTGAGAAACTGGAGAATACAGCCAGAAAGCTGTTCGAGATCAGCGCTGGTGACGGGTGAATGACCCGCTCAGCTGGGCGTCGTGGGCGTGCGAATTACGGCGTGAAAAAGAAGCAGAGCTGCTGGTTACTGGAAACCAGTAAATATTTCCTTGAAAGTCGAAAGCCTGTGGTGTCTGTCTTCAATATCCCTCTTTCGTTATCGTAAATTAGAAACCAAAACGTTCAACCAGCTACACGCCCAACAAGTACACGCTTTTTTTGGTTTCCTACCACCACCAGCCACGTTTATTCAGGAAGCTGCAATTTGAAACATATCACCACATGCGGCCAACCGAAGCGTTACCGGTAAAGCGCATCGCGTGTAAGTTCATGCACCATCGGCTTATGCAGTATGAGGGACCGAGCGAAGACAGCATATGGAATTAAAAGTCAAAATCAGTACCACGTGTGAACACTTACCCAAGTCGCATATCTTCTCGTGCACGTTGGGACAGTGGTCACAATAATCGCACTTGATCCTCAAAAGGCCGAAGACTGTACAGTGCTGGCAATCGCAATGTGCCTCGTTACAACGGCCACAAGTCACATGAAACAAATCTTTGTAGGTGAAATCCACCACTTGACATCCGCCATACGCGGCAAAACGTTCATCTCACGAAGGAAGAGAGGCCGTGTTCCAAAATGCATTCGATCTCATTCCAAAGTAAATGTTTTGTGCCCTTGGGTTCGAAAACTTACCCACGCCCAGCGTTGCTCTATACAAGTTGTCACGTGATATGATGTGCCGGAGTTACGGGAGTAACTCAGGTCTATTCGTGTGAGTTTTTGGAACACACCACCGCCCGCCAAGACGCAATTTGACGGTTAGCTGACAAGCTACGCAAGCGGCAAACCTGGCGGCTAGTTGGACTGCGAGACAACTAGCTCTCTCTATGGGCACATACATGGAACAAAACGTGGTGCACGGATTCCCTCCCGTCCTTCTCATTTTTTTTATTTTTCTTTCCTCGACTGCTCGTTCGCTCCCTCGCGCCTTTCTTCGCGCAAGCGTCGTGTGCGCGATTTCATGGCTGGGAAGTAAGCTACCTCTATGTTCTGAGATACATAAACGTGTGTCAGCCTAACTGTATGATATATATGAGCCCGCAATTGTAATAGCATCTTCTAATAAATAGAAGGTCTTACCTCCGATGTTAAAGTTATTCACTATAGAGCAAACGTGTTCCCATCCGCATTCAGCACGCAAGTTAGCATTGTTGTAGTTATTCCAATTTTGAAATATGCGATAATATAGCTTATAACTCGTACAGATAAATGAGTAACTGATATTGGGTTGCACCATTTTTTTGTATATATATAACGATTGTACGGCAACACCCGTTTAGCATGAGTGAGTTATATAGAAGTCAAATCTATGACTGCATGATAATGATAACTACATCACCAGGAAAAAATTCTTAAGGAACTAGTTTCGTGAATAAAATATCCTAAGTATTGTGATGTTAAGGAAATAAAGTAAGTTCAGTATTTAAATATATGTCAACACGCTTTGTGACTAGTGATGCGAGGAATGCAACTCCCGTCCCATCTGTCGCATGCTGTCAACACCTCCAGCCAACAGCAAGCAGCGCGTTGCGCCTCGTGACTGCAGTTATAATTTCAAGTTCAGCAATTTAGTTCCACTCCATTTCTCCATGAATCTTGACTATATAGGTTACCGCGCTTTTTATAGGTTACTGTGTAGAGGTTACACGTAGGCTGCCATTCAAGTAACCTATAAATCGGCGTCTTTGCTTTCAATTTGGCCCATGTAACCTATAGTCTTGACGAAAATAATGAAAACATCTAAACGACTGTCGTTGTAAGCTTTATTTGATAGGTTATTTTGGTTTAGAAGTTACATCATAGGATACCGAGCTTAGAGTGTAGGTGCACTAGGTTCACCTGTAAGCTGACAAATCACCGAAAGCTGCAACCACACCCGCCATCCCGCTAGCTTGCAGCCTCCGGAAATGATCCCTGGAATTATTCAGACAAAGCTAGCGGTGCGCATGCTCAGTAGCAGCGATCACCTCCGCTACGAGTTTCGGATCTAAAGAAGCGATCTACTAAAGCTTCCTTTGGACTCGGGTGTTTCGCCTATTATTCACAAGAAAAGAAAAACTTGGTTCTAACGTTACAATGCATAGCCTAATGCAGGTGTCCCAGGTTACCTTCATGAGTTTCCGTAGATTAGAGTGTGTTGTTCTTGCTGATGACAATGTGTATTTTTTGTTTTGTTTTGGTAAGCAAAGTATGCACTGAAACTCTACGTTTCCGTTCTCCTTAATGCTCTGAGTTTTGAACATCTCCTTAAGAGATCGCCATGGAGACGATGGACACTCCATGAACAAAATCTCGACCAGTCAGATAAAAGTGGAGGATACGGGTTATCGATTGTTGACCGGTTCTCACTTTCATACCCATATTCGTGGAGAACAGGGCAGGGAAGGGCATAGAGAGCGAGAGAAGCAGTGGCCATCGTGATCACAAAACCATAGAGTTATTACAATAAACGCTAGAGGCTCGGGTGGCGCTAGTGTGCTGTTGCATTTTGAAGCAGACAGCAAGCAGCCAGAAATCGACTTCCGGTAATGCATTTCTATGGGAAAAAGCGAGTGCATTTTCTCTCTGCGCTGGATTATAAGAGCAAATATCACGAAAAATTTGTACGTACTAGGCACATTGTAACATTTCTCAGTCACGCAGACGAAATAAGTGGTCAGTTGCAGCATTTTTATTTGAAATTCGTGGCATGAAAAATGCTGTTAAAACCGCTTCATACGTGTATATATGTGCACTGTCAGACACTGTTAGCGCGAACACGGCGTCGACGCTTTCCGACATGGGGGATATACGTGCCAAACGATCGAAGGACATGTGGAAAACCAAGAGAGACGGCAAGAACTACGCAGTAACACTGGATAGGTAACTCATTGTGCACGCAGACGATCAAAATAAATTGAAAGCACGTAATAGTTAGATTTGCAATGGATAAGTACTGCTTTATTCTTTCTGCTCACGAATATGTGCGAAGATGCTTGTTCCGGGTTCAAATCATCAACCGCACGCTCCAAATCTTTGCAAATATGGGAAGCCAGAGAGCAGGTGCCCGATAAAAAAGTGAAAGCTGCTTACAACTCCCTGTAACGCCGAATTAGAGCGCAGCTCTTGAGGAGGAGGAGGGAAGGGTACTGGGGGGGGGGGGTTAAACTAACCAGGGGGTGGTCACGTGACCTTGGGGGGTCACGTGACCTTGGCGGTCACGTGACCCCCAATGCCGATGATGTCATCACTGAGGTCACTGATGACGTCATTAGTGACGTCACTGATGACTTCACCAGTGATGATGACGATGCGAATGTCGGTGACGTCATCAGTGACGTCGCTGATGACGTCATCAGTGATGATGACGATGCGGATGTCGGTAACGTCATCAGTGATGATGACGATGCGGATGCCGGTGACGTCAGTGATGATGACGATGACGATGCGGATGCCGGTGACGTCATCAGTGACGATGACGATGACGATGTGGATGCCGTTGACGACATCAGTGACATCACTGATGACGTCATCAGTGATGATGACGATGACGATGCGGATGTCGGTAACGTCATCAGTGATGATGACGATGACGATGCGGATGCCGGTGACGTCATCAGTGATGATGACGATGACGATGTGGATGCCGGTGACGTCATCAGTGATGATGACGATGACGATGTGGATGCCGGTGACGTCATCAGTGATGATGACGTCATCAGTGATGATGACGATGTGGATGCCGGTGACGTCATCAGTGACGATGACGTCATTGGGGGTCACGCGACATCGGCGGAGTCACGTGACCTCAGGGGAGTCACGTGACCTCGGGGGGTCACGTGACCTCGGGGGGTCACGTGCCCCCCACGAGGTCACGTGACCCCGGTGGGGTGCTCGCGCGGTGCATTATGGGACATTTCCCATGATGCACCGGGGTCACGTGACATCGGGGGGGTCACGTGCCCCCCACGAGGTCACGTGACCCCGGTGGGGGGCTCGCGCGGTGCATTATGGGACATTTCCCATGATGCACCGCGCGGTTACGCCGACGGCGACGCCGACGGCGACGCCAACGGCGACGGCGACGCCGACGGCGACGCCGACGCCGCTCAAGCCGGAAACGGGCCCCTAAGAGCTGCGCTCTAAAACTGCACGACATAGAACATAATAAAAAATACACACTTTCGTAGCTCACATGCTTTATTTCTTGCGTTCGAATGTTTCTTTAACCGATCGTAAAGGTGCACGACGGAGTCATTTTCATTCAATGATAGGACGGGCGTATTAGCAATATATAAGCACCACCGAAATGCTAGCAAACCTTGAACACACTCTACATTCCTTTCGATCGTTAGTTTGCTTAGAATCGTCTCTCGTTTTCGCATACCTTCCTTGAAACAGAGGTTTGGGCCTGAAATAGAGCGAAGTTTAACATCATTTAGTGGTAAAGAAAAATGCTGTAACTAAAGCAATTACACTTTCACAATACCAATAAAGGTGCATACTATCCGGTAGAACCGAAATGACAAAAGTTACTCACGTTATTTTCCGGCGCAGAGACATAATTCACGCGCGTTTTCCCATAGGAATACACAGGGAGGCTGGAAATGTAAACTGCGTGCTGTCTGCTTCAATTTGCCACCGGAAGTCCCGTAGACACTAGCGCCAGCTGAGCCTCTAGCGTTTATTGTAATAACTTTATACACAAAACAATCGAGGATCACACGACTTTTATGCTATCTCTCTCTCTCTGTCAGCACTCCTTAGGTTGGCCTAACCCTCCCCCTCCCCCTTTATGTTAACACTTGACTGTAAAGTGAGGAGTGGACTCGACCACCTTGTCCAGCAGGCACATAGCCAGGATTTTTTTTTTTTTTTGAGAGGGGGGGAGGGGCGCCCGTGACAAAATGCTGTATGAGGGGGAGGGGGGAGAGGAGGCTCCAGCAAGATGGAAGATTTCGGGGGGAGGGGGGGGGGGGCGGGCCCCATGCCCCCCCCCCCCCCCCTGGCTACATGCCCGTGTCCAGACAAGTAAACCAAAACAAGTATCGTCCGGACCGTCAAAGGTGATGCCCCTAGCCTCGCGGCGGGCGCTTTTGAGCCGTGCGTCAAGAGCGTGTCAAAATACAGCTGCGTACATCAGACAAAGAAAAGTCAACCCCCTCGCGCGGGGGGTACATCGTTTGTTACGCTAGTTATGAACCCGCGAATCGAGGGGTTATGGACCCGCGTTTGATATCTGTGCAGGTGGCGGGAGACGTCAAAGAAGTTGGAAAGGGTGAGACAGTGTAAAATACAAAAACAAATAAACACGAAGAGCTTCCTCCTGCCCAGGAGAAGAAAAACATGATGAAAGGCGACGGAGAGCCTACTCGGCGTTGTCTAACTCGATCTTTGTGTTTCGTATATGTGTACATGCCTTGCTCGTTTTTTAGGGGCGAAACTCGTTAGGGTCTTGCCTTGTCCGTCCGGCGCCCGCGCTCACATCAATTGCCATCCCATCCGTCGTCTTAAAAAAAAAAGAAAAAAATGTTGGCACAGTCAACATGATTTGAACCTGTGCGGGGAGACCCCGATGAATTTCTAGTCCATCGCCTTTACCACTCGGCCACGACTGCGGGACGAATAGGGTGCTATGAGATGTGGTAGTAACTCAAGAGCTGAAGACGTTATGAATGAAACGTTGCATGAAACGAGCAATAAAATAAAATCTGCATCATCAGCACTACCTATGAATAAAATCAGTGCCATCAGCACCACAGAGCTTCGCACCAATCAACATCATTCACCACGTGGAGATACGGTCATTTTTTTAGTGGTTCTAGTGACCGGTCATACAAAAAAATCGTTTTTCTTTTTGGCTATTCTCCGCTTCCTTATGCTTTCTATTTTGTTGAACTTGCTCTCCTTATGCTGCTAAATGTTCTGCTCGTATGGCTCCAGTTACTGTATTATGCTCATTTTTTTAGGAAGCAACGAGCAATTAGAGTAATTCATTACCAATCTTTTCTAGCGAAATTACATTACAAATTACTTCCAAAAGAAAGTAACGTGGCAATTACAAAATTACTGGAAAAATTAACGGAATACAAGTAATCCGTTACTTGTAACGTATTATCTCCCAAGTCTGCATTTGCATTACGAGCTGCGAAGAGTTGCAAGCGCCTGTCGCATGAGAACGTCTCCGCCTTGCTCAGTATCGTGGTTCACCACCCCCGCTATCGTCCCTGCCATCCGAACGCGCCCGCGTGTACAGACGCGTCTAATCTGAGCAGAAGGCGTCCATCATTAAATTGCAAACGGTCGCCATGGTTTGAGTTGGTCCTTCTCTCAAGTATAGGCTTTCCAGAGCCCACATTTGTATTTAAAACGTTGCGTTCGGCTTTGCTGTCTGCTACGTTTGGTCTACGCTGGGATGCTTTCCGCAATACTCATTTTGCTTTTGCCCACCCTCAGCTGCCACTTGCCGGCAATTGGTATCTTCTGCCTGTAAAGAAGTCTCGCGCAGAAAAACTTCAAGCCACATGGAAAAAAACTGGTGAAGAATGACCCGGTGCGTCACGACTAGAAAGATTGAAAAGAACACTTGATGGATTAGTCCGAGATCAGGCTAACTATAAACCTGTATCTGGCGGTGCGCCTGTATTTACCAGTGTAACTTGTTATAATTTATTATTATAACAAGGTACCCGCGCAGAAAACTGTTCCAACGCATGGGATGTTCAACGTACAAGCTTGGACTTAACGCTAGAGTAAGCTTGCCAAAGAATGAGACCTGAAGCAGCTCTAGCAGTGCGTCAAACGCGAGAAGGACTACAGCAATTCAATGCTGCCGTGTTCGTATATTTGAAGGAAACAAAAAAGTATCAAAAGCATACGAGCGAAAATAATTTGCATAACATAACCATCGACTTTGAGTTAGCTATCTACAACTAGTCGGCTCCGTGTCACAAGAGTAAACACCGTGCCACAGGTCTTGCGAAGGTTGCAGCACGAATACGGGAGTGTTGCCAGCAGCTCAAAATGAATCAGGAAAACAAAACCCTTGTGCGTGTCCCTTGGTTTTTGTCTGTCTCTGCTTGCGCGCACGTTTCCTGAAAGGTTCCCAAAACTGCGTAAGCTTTAAAATCTCCCCGAGTAGCTTTATGTTTTGTTCTTCTTTAATTGTAAGAAAATTGCAATGTTAATTTTACTTACTTCAGAGGTTGCTGGTGAACGAAGAGAAATTGCACTTCACCCATTATTTTTGTTTAAGGGTAACACCTATCAGGAGTCGCACCCAAATAACTGTCTGATATCGATTTGCATAGACTAAATACGACCACTGCTAAACTATTACTCTAATGAGAAAACGCGATCCACTCTAAAACCTATTATAAACAAGCTTCTCAGCGGCAATTCAGCGGGTTGGTTGTTTGTCAAGAAGTCTTGTGTCACGAAATTATGTTCGTACTCATGAAGGTTACTTGTCCTACTGCTAGTGCTTTCGCCGTGATTTTCTGCTGGGTTTTCATTAGTCCCAGGGGACGACTTCCGCTTGTTATGTTTTCGCGGCCGTCGTTTGAAAGTGCTCCTCAACAATCACGTACGGAGATTATTGACTCTCCGCTCGTTCGAGCGCGTCGTGGTGCCGAAGTGGACTGGCATCACTGCGCAATGCCAAAAACACATTGCTGTTCCAGATCAGCCTTCCTGCTCAGCGCGAGCTTAGGAAGTTAGTATATGCTTCCACAACGCGCCTGCAACGCGCACTGCAGACCACCAGAACTGTAGTTCTTCTAAAGGGGTATCCAAATAAGACACTACAAAACGCACAACTATGACAAATCGTGAAGATTGAAGCGGACGCGCCTGCTTCAATATTCACGATTTGTCGGAGTCGTGCGTTTTGTAGTGTCCTGTTTGGACACCCCTTAAGAAGGCAAGTGAGGACTCGTTTTCTGCTGTGCTCTCTCTCTCTCTCTCTCTCTCTTTTTTTTTTTTTTTTGGGGGGGGGGGTGGGGGGTAGATAATAGATAAAGCATTGTGCCACTCATTCATCTGTGCTGTAAACACTGCGCTCGGAGTCGATTATGGCGCTTAGTGAATACCTAATCATCGCGTCGAACTCGCTTCTCGGCCGGCAATGTTCATTAGCTTTGCAAGTCATTGTACATAAATATATTCACGGGCGGACAACTTGTATAAGCGCATATATGGGATGTAAAAAGAAAGTTGCGTCTTTGATTTCAACCCGCTGGTCTTCCAGCGGGTGTCTGATCTCTACCAACGCATGCAGGCAAGAAGAGTGCATACAAGCTGTGTCGTTAAAGAACTTAAATTTATGCTAGACGCTTCTTGCACCTGAAAATGCTGATGGGCATTTCCAAGTATAAGCCGGTCTTTTAAAGATTAGCGACTAATATTTCACTGCAGAAAACTCTAATACACCAATGTCACACGGTAGCCGTACGTTCGCAAACGTTAATATCCTGCTCCGTGGAAATCGGAGCTTTCCTCGAAGCGAAGTTTTTTTTTTTTTTTGCCGTGCAAAAGAAACTACACTTCTGCCGTTCAAGCGAAACTTTTACTGTAGTTGCAGTGCTTTCCCCTTAAACTGCAGGGCAAAGCCTTTAATTCTAAAGAGGATTTCTTCGTCAATCACTAAAATAAATCAAAACAAAAACATCCGAGACGACAACACAATAGCCACGCCTCACTTTCTTGGGATTCAGGGACCGGGGATAAGAAAACGTACATTTGGCCTGGGTGGGGTGTGGCAATTCGGTTATTCTCGAATGTTTACGTAAGATACACCCCGAAAAAATTCCGATCATCATATCGAACCGTATTTGGATGCTCGACAGTCTGGAGAGCAGGGGCTGTAATCTGTATATTTGGCGAAAAAGTCTGCGAGTAATCCGGCGGCCGTGATTGTCCGGCGCCGCGCTTGCCCTCGGGGCCAGCTAGTCACGGTGGTCAAATTCTTCGCCGACTTTTTCGCCGAGTGTCGAGATGACAGCCCCAAAAGGGCACGTTCCGTGCCTTCCTCCTCGCAGGCATGCGCGGGTTGCGGGAGTGTGAGGTCAATACCGCCGAGATAGAACGCTCGAATGACCTTGAGACGGCCCCTGCGTTACGCCCATGTGTGACTACAGGACACAAGAGGTGTGGGGCGAATCTGAGTTTTCGGCAAGCCATAAGAAGTAGAGGAATATATAAAATAAAACATTGTAAAATCGTCACAAAGTACTTTTTTTTTTCTTAGACACGTGTCAGTTGTTTTATATCTTTTGCTGTTCATATTTTGTCGCTTCACCGCACGTTTTACCCTTAAAGTTGCTTTTATTGGATTTTGTGTGTATTGAGTAAAGCTATGAGCTTATAAAGAAGTGACTATAGTAAAAACAACGAATTAAATTATAATGTCTGCTGTAAACAAACGCTTTATTGGATATCAGACGTAGCAGACTGTGCTCAATCCATCAGCGATAACATTATTACCTCAGCTATTGTGGCGTATCAATTCTTTAGACGCTATCATCTTACGGTTGTTTCCAGGGCGCAGGAAAGCATATTTTTTAGTTGGTTGGCTGACTATTGAGCCTGCCAAGCCGTCTTCCTCTGGTTCTGTTTCATTTTAATCTCATGCATTCTTCGATGAGAACTGAGGGCACCCGCAGCAGGTCTTGGTGCAAGTGTTATGTTGGTATATTTAGCATTTAAAGGTTTGGGATCGCGAATTGTTACAAGGACGGCAATCGTCCAATACGCCTTTCTTTCGAGCAGAGTCAGAAGGCCTTGAAAGCAGGTAGAAAAAAATGCAAAAGTTCTTAAATATGAACCCCGAGGCTTGACTTTCGCAGACAAAAAATGCTAAATGTACCCTCCCAACAAGGGCAGAAGACAAAAAAAAAAAAATCTCTTTTTTTTTGCAGCGGAGCACAATGATTCTTAAAGCTGAAAAAATATGTTCCGACCTCTTCTTTTTAAACGAATATCATTGAATGTGCGTGAAATGTGTGAAAAATGACCTACCTTAAGAAAAAAAATTGTCTAAAAAGACGTCATATGGACTATTTGTTAGCTGCTCAAGCTCATAAACAAAACAAGTTGCTCCTAAATATAGCAGGGAGGTTAAGAATGATTAAAAATGAGCCAAAGGACAATTAATGGGGCCACAATGACTCTGAACCCACAGGAAAATGTTTGAAAACGGGTGTTAAGGTTCACTCTTCACACTAAAACACCTTAATTAATTTCTTTTCTAATAAGAAACGTAAAAGGAAATAATTGTTGTCGCTATAAGAGCTACCCCCATTTTCCCTTCAATTACCCTTCACATGACCTTCATTAGGCGTTCAAACGTCGGTTTCGTGTCATTTTCACACCCACATTAGGATATTGTGCGATTAAAAAGAAAGCTTTAGGACATCTTTTTAGGCAAAACTTACACTCAATGTACCTGATTTGGCTGTAATTTCTCACATTTGTAGAGATACTAGGCATCAAATCAAACATTTCAACTGATGTTTCAGCCCTAAGAATCATTCTCTGTTCCAAACAACTGGGATCTAAACCTGTTCCTTTTATTAAGTGATGAGTGGATGTTTGTGCTCAAATATCAAGCATTTCTGCCTACACTGCATATGGTAGCGAAAATCTCCACCTCAAGACGTGTAAATCGTTGTCCCAGGGCGGACATCCCAAGCGGTGTTCGTTTTGCAAGCAAGGCTCAGTGTATTTTGTTTGCACCCAGGGTGTCGTGTAAAATGAACACCTTTGAACCTGTACTTCGTTCCGCGATCACACGTCTAAGGGTGTTTTTTACAAAGGCGGCCGTTTGACGTGAGGCGGATCTACGAGCAAGGCCCAGCGCTTTACACGGCTTTTCGCCGCAGCAAAAGCGTCGTTTGCACGTGTTCAACGGAGTACAAAGTTTATCATTTTCAAGCAACCCTAAATTTGTGTGACCACGGCAAAATGTAGAATTGTTTCTAAGACGTTTTGTGCGACAAATCTACAACACAACCCATATTGATTTTGAAAGGTAGGATTATAACTTACATAAATCATCAATTACTCACAGCGGCTTCACAAGGTGGTGGGGAGACAGACCGCCCGGTTGGGAGCGGTTAGGGGGATGCAGCCGGGCAGTGAAAAGGAGGGGGGGGGAGGGGATCGAGGGGCGACCCTAGTGACGCCACCGATTACTCCTATTGCTTTAAATAATTTGTAATTTCCTGTTATGGAAGAAATTCGTTTTATATAAAAAAAAACTATGTTATAAATTAACCGTGACAAAAAATCCGAGGCTGCTGTTAAAAACGCTACATACAGATGAGGGCTCAAAGAAAGCTGCATTTAACATATTTTAGTGTATGTGTTGTTTTGACCCGCAGTTTTGGAGATCCTGTCGCTTAATATTCACCAGCTCTTTTGCGCCCTGACATTCAGTTCATTAGCTTTGCAAGCCATAGCACAGGGAAGTGTTCATGGGAGGACAACTTTTATACGCGCATACATTGACCGCGAAAAGAAAGTTTTATGTTTTATTTCTACCGTTGGTCTTCCAGCAGGTGTCTGATTTCTACCAGCCCATGCAGCTATAAAGAGTGCATTCAAGCTGTGTCGTGCGAGAACATAATTTAAACAAGAAGCTTCTTGGACTTGAAAATATTGATGGGCAACTCCAACTATAAGCCAGTCTTTTAAAGATTATAAAAAAATTAATTTATGAGCTGCCAATACACCAATGTCATACGGTGATCGTACGTTCGCGAATGTTGATATCCTACTCCGGGGAAACCTGAGCTTTCGGTAAAGGGTGAGTTTTTGCTGTGCAAAAGAGACTGCGATTTTGCCACGCAAACCAAACTTTTACTGCAGTAGCAGTGCTTCACCCTTCAACTGGAGGACAAAGCCTTTTATTGTAAAAATAACCTCTTCGTCCATCGCAAAAAGAAAAAAACAGCGAACAAGAGCCATGCCGCACCTTCTTATAATTCCGTAAAAGCAAATAAATATTTCTACATTTTATCGAATGTGCTGTATCTTTGTTTATTCTTGAATGGTTCTGGCAGGCCACAGCCCAGGAAATTTCCAATCGTCATATGGAAACACATTCGCATGATCGAGCGTTTGGAGAGCAGCGGCTCTAATCTGGAGGCTTGGCGAAAACCTAGGCGAGGAATCCGGCGGCCGCGACTGACCCGAAACGCTCGACCTTGGCGCCGGCCAGTCACGGCGGTCAAATTCCTCGTCGACGTTTTTGCAAAGTGTTCAGATTCGAACCACAGGAAGGCGCGTGCCCGGCCCTCCTCGTCGCGCACATGCTCGTGTCGCGGAAGAGTGAGGTCAACACCACCGAGATAGACAGCTGTATGGTGCCTCGAGCGAGCCTCAGACTGGTGCGTTTAACAGCGTCGTATTGCGCCAGTACCTCAAAAGGTGTCTCGAAGTGGCAACAACTAACGTCACAGAAGCCGCGGAGTGTCATGCTGTCGGATATCGGTATCCTGGCGGTTGGTCGTAGAAAGTGCTGTCGAAAAGCACGAATGAGCGCGAGTGTCGCTGTCGTCGCGGCGTCCCAACTCCTGACTGCCGAAGCTTCCGTGGAATGTCACACTAAGAAGCGACCTGCAGGGGAACAGGCGTCTGTCAGATCCACCACCGCTACTCGGACACTACCAGGATAGGGACCGGCGGAAGCGCGATACTTGTATGACGTCACCAGGCAGAAATGGATGAACCACAGTTTTTGGGCGCGGTAAACAGATTGTTCAGAGAAGCGTTTCAGACACCATAGCTGTAGTCTTGAATCTTCCACGTCACCTACTGCGGGTCAGCTCGGGCAACGTTACTAAAACAGTCAGTTGGGAAACTTACCCTTGAAACGAGGGTCTCTGGCGTCCACCGAGACAGAGCAAAATACGATAACAGCACCACCATTTAGCGATGAGTCGAAACATAAAAGTTGCTTCATATGGCTAGAGCTAGAGTCACTTAAATTACCCAGACTACCGAAACTCCCAGGCTCGAGGTAACAAGATGGCGGCTCAATCTTATTTCTTCATTGTGGTCACCATGAGCTTTAGAAAAGTATGTTTTTGCTTAAACACAAAGGGAAATTGTTTTTGTAATAACACTTATTGGATATTAGTACAAAATAACAGGTGAGTGATGTTTTTTGTTTTTTTTTAATGTTTAGTTTACAAGGTTTTGCGGCACAATTAATCTTGTTTTTATAGAAACATGTCCCACCAGTGATTTCAGGTAGCATGTCCCGACCTGGGTGCGTCCTAACTTCGGTAATACTTCGCGGCGCGTCCGCTTGGGAAACGGGGGCTTGGCAACCCTGAAACCCTATCTACCGATATGTTTCGGCGCCAAAATGGCCGCTTCAAGACTAAATAGAACAGTCATATCGGACGCTATCGAATGCGATACTCCACAAACAATACAAGCAGCCGTGAGGTTCCCCGAGTGGCCGCTGCGGGAGAAATGGCGGCGTTGCGATCGCCAATAGCTTGGTACACGAGTGCTACTTTTTCAGAGCATTCTGTGTGGCAGTTCCCCAACTGAGTTTTTCTAGTAACGTTGGCTCGGGGCACGTATGGAGCACGGGTTTTACGTCACTGTTCGGCTGGAATCTGCGATGGATTAGTGAGAACGAATCATACCCTAAGGCTGACGCAGCACTTGTGTACAATCATTTCCGAGGAAGATAATCAAGCAGCCCCGAAAATGCATGGTCACGGCGCCGTTGTCTACGTGTTTGCTGTCAGCGGCTCAACCAATCACGCCCAGAGAGTGCGCCAGGATTCTGGGCATTTTTCTGTACATGATAGATTTAACCCTAGTTAGCAACGCACAAAGACAACCCAACTACAGTCCCTTGATACCTCTTTTTACAAACAACGACAACCAAAACAAATTACAAAGCACAATCCGCTGGAACAGAACAGCGTCATTTAGTTCAGTCCTTTGCCTATTCGCCGCCTATTCGCTTCCTAAAACCTGAACCCTCACGCAGTCGGCGCTTCAAGGAATGTCGCTACTTGAAGGTAGGTCTTATCTATGTACTTCAGACCCAACGACTTTACGATGCACCCATGGCGGTGCTCAATTGGCTCCTTCGGACTGTAGCATCGGCTGCGTCCGGACTCTTTGTGAAACGGAGTATTCGAGGATCCAGCGACTATAGATGTCGCCCCTATCGGGGAATAATGGCGGTCTCGAACAGGTCGTTCTGTGCCATGCGCCAGCTAAACGCGCAGCGATCGGGCTTCAACAGGCCTGGATTGGGCTCAAATGGTTTGCCCCGATTTTATGCACTATACGTTTCCAACCTGCGGCGATGTGCTGCAACGTAAGCCAGATTCCAGAGGCTTGACAATCTTCGGGGAAGCGATGGAAGGACTGCGGTGCTGCTGAAGGTTGATAAACGCACAATGTCTGGTTTCCTTGGTGTCGTGGGTTGCGTTCAGAAGGACCTGAGCAACATGATAATACGACAGTAACAACCGAGTCACCGGGACAACTATTTCATCGCGCCTACCACTGAAAACGTCGAATCACAGAAGCCACAAGGATCGAGCAGAAATTGCGAAAGGACCTGTTCCCATCACCTCGGTGCTTTCCCTGTAGGTGCCGTCCGTTTTATACGAGTAGCGAATATCCGTACAGCAGAGGCGTGCTCAGCATTTCCCTACCCAACGTGCCAAAGAGGCGCCGAACAAAGGACTAGAGGGAGCGACGTTTGGCTATAGAGTTAGAGGAGCGAGCCCTCACGTAAAACAAGCAGTGCTTTAGCATATTCGGACGTCGTAGGCAGCGAACAGCCGCCAAATATACACGGTTTAGTTACACTCGCGTGTGTATACACAGTGCATGGGGTGTAGGGTGATTCTGAAATTTTTTTTGCAATCCGTAAGAAGTAGAGCCATCTATAAAGGAAAACTTGTTATATGCCTTTTCTCTGAATAGTTCGTCGCTTGACCGAACGTTTTACCCGTAATGTTGAATTTCCTTCATTTTGGGTGTTCTGTGCTAAGTTCTCTGTTTCAAAACAATTACTCTATTAAAAACAACGAATAAAATAATAGCGGAAGCTGTAGATGAACGCTTTAGTTCGTATTCACCGCAGAAGATGATGCCAGTGCTCAGTACATAAGCAATAATGTTATATTTATAGTTATTGCGACGTATAATTTTTTATAGTTGCTATCGTCTTACGGTCACGCTTCCCGGTGTAGGAAAGCATATCCTATAAATCGAAAGCAAACTATCAAGCCTGCCAAGCCGTCTCGTTCTGGTTTTGTTTCATTTAGTCCCACGCATACTTCGATGAAAACCGAGGGCACCCGCAGAAGGTCTTGATGTGATCTATATGCAGGTGTTATGCTGGTTTATTTTGCCTTTAAATTGTTTGGTTTCGGTCGGGCTAAGGAAAGCTGCAGGGATCGCGAATGTTTACCAGCGCGGCAGTCGTTCAATACGCCTGTTTTTGGAGAATGAATGAACCGACCAACACATGGAAATTACGTAACCTATCTCTAACCCGAGACGTGCAAGAAAGAGGCAACGAAACTGCCGCCGAACTTTGTTTCGAGTGTTTTCTCGTTATCTTTCAGAAAGCGAAATGATTCCCGAAAACGTGGCGCGAGGAATGTTATACACTAACAGGGTGTTTACAAACAATTCCGCTTTGCCCACACCCGGTTTGGGCACTGCGCGTGCGTAGAAACCAAATTCGGGAGGACTGAAGCGTTTGCGTCAGTGAGTCGAGTTGCTCTATAGTGTCTATACTGCGCAGCCGCCAGTACGACAAATCAACAAACTGAAATAAGACATGCTTGTTTCAAACTTGTTATCTGCGTGTATTTATGTGCGCAAGCGATATATTAATACGTTAATTCGGATTCCGTTCCTATGAATACACCGCTAGACACACAACAGGTTTTTGGAGACAAACTGAGTAAATGCATGGACATTTGTCTTGCTATTATAAACCACGCACATTATAACCGCTTTTTTTTTTGGGGGGGGGGGGGGGAGGGGGAGGGGAGCAAAGTAGAATAGTAACGAGACAATACTGTATATGTAAATAAACGGAATGTACTTTTTTTTTTTAAACGTGAAAACAGCGCAAACATTTGACAAACTACGGGTGAAAGAAGTGTACGGACAAAGCGCTGACTGTCGACTAATGTTTACTTTTCAAGCGAACCATAAAATAAACACAGAGAGCAGAGAGGAAACACCTAATCAAGAAAATCAAGAACACGAAAAATACAACCCAACCGACAATATTTCTACTACGTCATCACCCTCACACGTGCCTGCTATTCTCCTTAAAGAAAGGACTTCATCATCCCCTAAGTGAACCGACGGTGCGCTTGGGGGATGATGATGGTCAGAGCTTTGTCCGTGCACTTCCTTCGCTCGTGCTTTGTCCAATTTTTTTGCTGTTTTCACGTTTGAAGACGTTCAACGAACTCGCCCAATTTATCGCCTTGTTGTACATTTTCATTCAAGAACTTCTTATGGGCCTTCTGTGACGCGACATTTTCGTTCACCAAAACGCAATTTGAGTTTACTACTAAGGAGAAACCACTGAAAGAAGGCTGGGAGAAAGTTTTATTTTTATTTATTTAAAGTACCGGTTTAAGTAAAATACTCTTGTATACCTGGTTGCGGGAAAAACAGTGCTCAACAATTAATACGCTGTCAAAACACACAATAAACAACCACAATTTCAATATTTTTCCATATCATAAAGATGTTGCAAAAACAGATGAAAAATATTTATAAAAACTTATTTTTACTGCATCTTAAGATTGAGTTTCGTTTCTTTTTTAAGTAATAATAGCAACCATGAACAAAAACAAAAAGGATTACGACGAACGAGACGCTAGACTCCAACTCGTAACAAAAACGTTTAAATAAGTGGCGCGCCAGATTGCGGTAATAAACGTTTAAAGTCCTGCCGGGTGGGAAAATGTATTTTCTCAATTTTTTTCCTTCTTTATGTCTGCGATAACATAAAAAAATGAAGAATTTGTGAAGTCACCTAAACTGACAACATGTAAAAACCGCATATTATTTAGTTTAGCGTTTGGCTGTGCAACAGTTGATGATTTCTGCCAGCACAACGAAGTACAGAGCGTATTCATGCGACGATCTCCAGAAACGGCATTTATGCAGGAGCGTGCAATGCCTGAAAATACCTCTGTACGTTTCCAAATATATAGAGAAGCCTTCAAAGAGATTAGTATTAGTATTAGATTAGCAATCAGTAATGAAAATGTGCAATTCACAAACATTTTTTTTCCATCGCTGTTGTACCGTAGAACGCATTTTCCCCCTTGCTTTGATTTCTTCGCATTCAACTTCGCATACGTTCGATAGAGGCAATGCCAACCCCCCCCCCCCCCCCCCCCCCCCGGGTTCTTACACATTTTTGGCTTGGAGCCGCCATCTTCTCAGCATCTGTTCACTCATAAAGAATGTGTAAACACTATGACCTTTACGAAATCCTTCTTGCGTTCACAAACCCAGGGGTACAGTCCTTTATGGAATGGATCTAACTTCGGGATTGCCTCAAAACGAATTGACGCAAAAACACAGAAGGCATCTCGCACCCTTTAGGAATTCGAGGGTGGGGAAGGGAAAGCTGTAGAGATGGGGTGAATCAACCGCAAGTTTAAACACTGATGCTACATGCGTATACACGCGTCATGGGGTGCGGTTGAGGGTTCTGTGGACAATGCACTATGTAGACAGACCACAGTATTCTGCATGACCGGTGCTGCTAAATATTACCCTAGACGCGCACGCTTGGTGCGTTTTGAATATACTGCAATACATTTATTTTCGCTTTAAAACACGTTATTCAGCAATATTAATTTCTTTCTTTTTAATTTCGAGCGCACGGATATCGTTTGCGAAGTGCAGTCCAGAAACAAGAGCATTGCACATTATTATAGTCTTAAAAAGTGAGTTCAAGAATTGTAAACAAACTAAGAAAAAAAATTATTCATTAGTTGATAAATCTGTGTCTTATTTTTTTCCTTCTCGTGCCGCATGATTTTGAAAACGAAAGTAAAACAAAACAAAAAAGGTCGCTGCAGATTACATTTTATGTTGACGGTCGGTTCACACCCGCATCTCAGCGCAGAGACAGAGCGAAATCTGCGCTTTGTCGATAATGCTGAGTTAGCGCTACGGTGTATTTCTGAACAGGCCTTAAGAGCTAGTAGAAAGTTTTACCATTGCGTATAGGAGAAAACGAGAGCGCTGTGTGTTTGCCTTATCTTTACGTGCTTCCCACTGCGCATGCGCGTCGTCACTATGCGCCAATCCAAGACCGCTGTTCGGACTCCGCACACGCGCAGTGTTGAGTATAAAATACTAACGTAGACACACAAAGCTTGCGTTTTTTTGTAGAGGCAATCTAATTGCCGGTTTTCATTATCCGCCACCCTTTTCGTACTACTTTACTTTTTACTTCATGTTATGAAGTCATGTTGTAGTGATAATGTCAAGAGGTGGAATTTGCATCATTAGAGCATTTAAAAAAATAAGAATTCAATTACCAATATAAGCAAGGTGTCTGCAAACTTGGGACAGTCAGTACTGCAAGAAAAAAACACATGAATTATAATTGACGATGAAGATGTACCGGGTATGGACAAAATGATTCGCTCCTAAGATGGAGGCGGAGTTTCCACTTTTACTTGCGTTTATACCCTATGTTAGTAACCATAACTCATTCTGATTTTGGCTACATTAAATGCTCCTTCTTCGTGTAGATTTTGTTACATGGGAAATTATGATTGGCTTATTTCGCTCTCCGCCTTGAAATAGTTTACACAAATATAAAAACAAGAACGTGCCATCTGTAATATTGTTGCCACAAAACCTTTTAATACATGTCTTAAAATTACTACCCACAACTTTTGATGCGTTCTTGGTAACAAAAAGACCACAGATTTTTCCAATACTGCAAATATATAATGTACAGTGAAATTATCCCCTGCATGAATATCCAAGCAGACTGCCATTCAGTGTAAAATCAATTAACATCTTGTCTTAGAAAGCATTAATCTCCCGCAGGTAATTAGTTTCGCAATCCACAGTGTACAGTCCAAACATATTTGAGTGAAGTAAATACTAACGCTCATCCTAGCTTATGTCTGTTCCAAGTGCGCGGATCTTCCTCTTGAGCTTGTGTCGCGGCTTTTGTCTTCATTTCTCAACACATCTACGTTATACCTTCGGTTCGCAGAATCATGACTCAATATGCCTGTTTGCAAGGAAGATCAGTGGCCGAGTGGTGAGAACGTGGAAGGAAAACTGGTGCTAGCTGAACCCATGGTATGGTGTACTAGATTGGGGAGGCGTGCTGTCCGGCAGCTGTGAGTGTCGCGACGTGCAACCAATCCGGTGATGGCGCTGTTGGGCAGAGCGCGGTAATGCCCCTCGGTGTGTTTAAGTTTGCCTTTTTCAAAGCCACCTAGATAAGCTTCCCCATGCCCGTTAATACCAGAGGTCAGCATTTTAGGTCGCCCTCACTCACCATCACCCTCACAGCCACAATCACCTAAGCCCCTCACTCACCCTCACCCTCACAGCTACACTCACCTTCAGCCCCTCACTCACCCTCACCCTCACAGTCACACTCACCTTCAGCCCTTCACTCACCCTCACCGTCACAGCTACACTCACCTTCAGCCCCTCACTCACCCTCACACTCACAGCTACACTCACCTTCAGCCCCTCACTCACCCTCACCCTCACAGTCACACTCACCTTCAGCCCTTCACTCACCCTCACTGAACCTCATGGCCCTCATGTAGTCACCGCCCTCACGGCCCTCACGGCCCTCACCGCCCTCACGGCCCTCACGCCACTCACCGCCTTCGCGCCACTCACCGCCCTCACGCCACTCACCGCCCTCACCGCCCTCACGGCCCTCACGCCACTCACCGCCCTCACGGCCCTCACCACCCTCACGGCCCTCACCGCCCTCACGGCCCTCACGCCACTCACCGCCCTCACTGCCCTCATGGCCCTCACCGCCCTCACGCCCCTCACGCCACTCACCGCCTTCACGCCACTCACCGCCCTGACGCGCCTCACCGCCCTTGCGGCCCTCACACCCCTCACGCCCCTCACGCACTGATGGCCCTCACGCCACTCAGGCCAGCTTCAGATGGGGCAAATTCGCCCAGAAACTTTACGTCGCAACACCAGCAACACGGGCCGCCCGCGATCACACGCAGCAACCAACTGCTGCAATTTGCCATCGTCATCATACAATTTTATTTTTCTTGCACTATTTAGACACAATTACGCGTTATAAACGTGTTTTTATGCATTTAAATCTCGTTAAGAATACTAATGCACCTTTCTGAACCAGTTTATTTCCAAAAAAACGATCGATTTGAAACCAGAACCAAGTCTTTCGGTGTCACTATCACCGGCACGAGGTATCACGTGAAAAGTTTGCGTCTTTGATTGAATGCAGCCGCTTCCAACGCATTCGAATTGCTCCAAGTTGCTTGCTTATTTCAAGCCGGACCCGATCTCAGCAATTCGTGCCGATCTAGGGAAAACTAGAGAACCCGCCATTAACACCAAGATTGCTGAGAAAGATGCTCAATCTGAAAGGGCCTCACGCACTCACCGCACTCACGCACTCATGGCCTTCACACACCTGATGCGCTCACCACCCTCACGGCCCTCACGGCTGTCACGCCTCTCATGCCACTCACTGCCCTCACGCACTCATGGCCCTCACACCCCTCACGCACTCACCGCCCTCACACCACTCACGCACTCATGGCACTCACGCCACTCACGGCCCTCACGACCCTCGCTGCCCTCATGGCCCTCACCGCCCTCACAGCCCTCACCGGCGTCACAGCCCTCACGGCCCTCACAGCCCTCACGGCCCTCATGGCCCTCACGGCCCTCACCGCCCTCACCGCCCTCACCGCCCTCACCACCCTCACCGCCCTCACGGCCCTCACGGCCCTCACCCCCCTCATGGCCCTCACCGCCCTCACAGCCCTCACGGCCCTCACCGCCCTCACAGCCCTCACGGCCCTCACTCACCCTAACACTCATGAATTTTCCTGTTTCAGAAACTCACTCACCCTCACCTCACCTGTGAAGATGAGGGTGAGTGAGGGTGAGTGAGGGCCCTCATGAGTGAGGTTTGCCGAGGTATGGTTAATAGGCAGCACGCGCCATAGGAAGGGGCCGGGCAAATAGGGTTTTTGTTCTCCGTCTGGTGCCTCGTGATGTCGCTAGGCGGGGAAAACCGCGCTCCGCTTCGCAGGAAGAATAGTCAAGTCAGTCAGAGCATCGTAAAGCTCGAGGCACCTGCAGGACAAAATAAATTCATCATATCCGATGCATGTTCAAATTTCACTTGGCATCTGCATTAGTAGTAATAAGAACTGGAACCGAGAAGGTAATACCCGAGAATATACTAAATCCGCGCACTTCGTACGCTACGTCTATTGAAAATTGTGAAAGCAGCTGAAAGTTTCTTCACGAATACTTCCTTGGACACTAGTTTATTAAAATAATTATGATTGGATACATTTACGTATATATTTTAGTGATGTTTTTGTGAATTTTTTTTTTAAATTCCACCCCCTGCTAACATGCTTCACAGCGATGCAGCCTTTTTCTAACTAAAATAAAATTCACAGAAATGCAGGAGGAATGCGTTTCTGCAATCACAAGAAGTAGGAAAACACAACGTTGCTTTAATTTCGCTCCAAAGGCAGGCTCTTTTATTATAAAATAATATAAGACTCTGACATGTCAGCGCGAAAAACTCGCTGCATGTTGTAAACATGCAGTGAATAGAAATGGAATCTCTCCAGGTGGGGTTCACTGTGTCGTTGACGACGCCAGTTTATTGAAACTAAAAATATTGAAAATAAATGATGGCGCATCAACAGAGCCTCTTTGCTTGCTCAAATGGGTCAGATGGTATTTTATGGTGGGATACGGTGTTATTAGGAGATGACCCACACATGCTTGCACCGCAAAATGGTACGCAGCATCTCATGCCTGGAATAGAACCTCGATATACGGATTTGTAGATATCTACTGTTTGATATCAAATAGCTACAGCTATAAGCTTCATGAGTACGGTTTTAGGGGAAAGATATTAGAGTTATTTCAAAGTTATCTTTCTAAACGAACACAATGTGTAACGATTAATAATTTTATCTCTACACCACAAACAGTGCTTACAGGGGTACCACAAGGCTCTGTTTTGGGGCCCATTTTTTTTTCTCTCTACGTCAATGATTTTCCTTCTGTTTTATGTCAGTCTGAAGCACTCATGTATGCAGACGATACGGCATTAGTTTTTGTCGGGGACACAATAAGTGAACTACAAGGTAAAATAAATGAAGAATTAACAAGGGTCTTAACGTGGTTCACTAGTAACCAACTCACACTTAACATAAAAAAAAACTAAGTACACTGTGTTTCACTCTAGGAGAAGGCAAACAAATTCTGAAGAACTAGCTATATACTTAAATAACGTGCAGTTGCTGCATGTTTCCTGTTACAAATATTTGGGTGTCTTGTTTGAAACCGATATGCATTGGAAGAATCAAATTAAAAACATAAGCACAAAACTTGCACACGGATGCTACACACTACTAAAGGCTCGGGAGTTTTTTAATTCGTCTATACTGCGCATTCTATACTTTGCATTTGTACATAGTCACTTGAATTACTGTATAGAGTCTTGAGGCGGAACATACACCACGTATTTAGAGCCACTCAGTCGATTGCAGAAAAGGGCTATGAGACTCATTACTTATTCTAGATATACCGAACCAAGTGGTCCTCTATTTCGATCAGTTGGTGTGCTGCCAATAGACCTCCTATACAACTTAAAAATAGCTGACACAGTCTTTAAAATAATAAAATCTAACGACCCACTCCCATTACAGATATTTAAATTACCATTACGGAATACGAGAGCTGCAACAAATAATCTGTTTAATTTGCCATCTTGTCGAAATGTTTATGGAGAAAGGCTTATTGAATTCAACGGTGCCCTGGTATGGAATGATATCCCTACCGACATCAAATGTAAACACAATATATTGCCATCCTTAAAGAAGTATTTAATTAAATTGCGAGCCAATGAATAAGTTCAATATCATGCCCTATATATTTTTTTCAATTAGTATGTATGTTGTTTTGTGAATACTTTGATGTGTGCGTACATTTGTTTTGTTTGACTGCCGCATTGTAAAGGTTATTTCTAATGTTGGACCCGCGACTAGCCTCCACGGCTATGGGTCCAAGCAACGATTGTGTATTTAAAAAAAGAATAACAAAGGAATAATAAAGGAAAAAAAAATACAGAAAAAAAAATCGCTGCGTTTTTATTTCTTTTGCGTGTTTATGACTACAACTTGCATCGTTTTAGACAATAATAAAAATACGACCTTTGGGGTGTCAGTGCCCTTTTAATAGCTGGTTCTGCTTCTGCGTGTCTAATTGTTTTGTACCGTTTTTGTTTTGTTATTTGTCAATGATGTACTGAGAATATGTCATTTCTACTTCGACGTTTAGCACTGCCTGAGCTTGATTTTTCAGACAATGTTTGCTTGTTTACAGCGTTGCGTAAAGTAGTTCTAAAGATACTTGAACTAAAGCACAAAGTAAATGAGAGGTTGTGTATTTCAAGTAAGGTAGTAAGTACACCGCGTGCAATGTGACTGGAGTAGAGTCTGATACATACCAAAAACAACGAAACCTGTATTTCTATCTAAGCCACAATGTGTTATTTTTTTGTGTTTAGAGTTCACTACACTTTACAGTCATGTCTAGTTAAAACGGATCCGGTTAATATGGGTATCCGCTAGGGTCCTTCGTTTTCGAAATCGAGGGGTAAAAATCAGGCGCTTTGATCCGAGGTGGTAATCGAGGAGATATTGGGTTTTTTTAATTAATGATTACAAAGATCGGGCTTCTCGAGTTATATTTCGAAATATACAAGTATAGGCAACAAGTGATCGGTTGGAGTAGAAATATAATTTTAATAAAGTACTCTACACAAGATAGCATTGAAACATACTAAGAGCTAACATAGGATTTAAACTTTTTCGTAAATCCTTCTTGCTGACATAATATTTTGAATGCGCAGCATATCTCTGTCTTCATTCAAGACCTGTCCAGTTTTCGGACATAGTATCTAAGTTGAGAGAACGTTCTCTCAGCACTACAGCTTACGTACATTTAAAGTAGACGGTTTCTAATCCTTTTTTTTTTTTTTTGCGCCGGTTGAAACTGAAAAAGAAGGGCAAAGGAAAATTCACAACAGACATAAAGGCCACTTTTGATTCGCTGAATCTATGTAACTGCAGTTCATCGAATCTAAAAGCTAGGATTGTTTCCGTGGTTTGAAGCCAGAGCTTGTGTAGCTACCTACTCTTTGTTTCCCAGAAAATATTTTCAGAGCAGGGTAATTGGGAAAAGGCTGCAATTTAATTCCGGAATTCGGGGAGAAATCTGGTTTAAATCTATTTTCAAGAAACACGTACGGGACGATATATCAGTAAATATCTAGCTTTACCCGATAACGAAGAACCCTAGGTATGCATCGCTATGTAGACCACACCTTTAAAGAGAAGCTTAGAAAACTCCGATTTTTTTCTCATTATTATGGACGCTTCTTTGGAGGAACGGAGGTGTTCATATTAACGAGACATCCCTGTATCAGTTGCAAATCAACGCATTTACTCTACTGTAATTGGAGACTATTTTCGATGTTATGTAATTTGATCTAATTTAAAAAATATGTATATTTAGTGTTTAATCTAGGAATGACACACGTTCGGCACACGGGTCACATTAGGTAGGCCGTAAGACCAAACCTATTGCTGCCATAAAAATAAATACAGTTTTATTGAGTAAGATAACGGCGTCGCCGCATAGCACTGTGACTTTCGAAAATTTCCAGTCTTCGTTGCGAGTGTTACACATTGCTTATATACATCATACAAAAAACGGTCTGCCTACAGATTCGAACAGAAGTCACCGCGAGACCCGTGCTTCAAATGCCGCATGACAATGAGTTCAAGGAGAATCGTGGCACTTGGCATTCGAACAACGAATATTTCTGTGACTTGTGTTTGCAGACTGTCTTTTGTATAATGTATGAGCACTGGGATCCCGGCTAAAATTATGAAATTTAACCCATTGATTCTCGGAGAAAACCAACCCGGAGCCACAAGGGTTCACTCGTAAGTATTTCACAGTTCTGGCAGGTATACTTTTGCATAGCCAAGTCTGGCTTTGCTTCGTGGGACCAACATTTTCTTGTACATAGCAGAGCTCCGCGTGAACGGAAAAGCGCAAGTTATGCCACTAGCAGATGTTGCGCAATAGCTTGCTTGTGCACAGTGGAGCCCTGTCGTAGTTAACAACCTCCATCTGGTTTTCTGCGTAGTCTTTGACCCCGCCCTGCTTTACACTTACACCACAAGAAGCTTTCAATTGCAAAATTTTAGGCAATTTTTTTGTTGGCCAATAGAACTGTTGATTGGCTCATGGAGAAGAGGGCTGGTATCACACAACGTATAAATACCCACATCCCTGAACGTTTAAGACGCGCCCATCTGTTTGCTTTTGAGGCACAACATGAAGCTTGCTATAAGCTTGGCCGTTTTTGTGTGTGGAGTTCTAGTGGGAGCCTATGGCAAAATGACTGCTACCACTTCTCGAGGGAGATTACGTGGCAGTATGACTACAGTTCCCCCTGAATACGACCTATCAAAACAAGAAGAACAAAATGCAACCAGAGTAAGTGCAGTTTTGTTATGGAAAAGTTACAACCAACTGTTTCTTTTTCATGCACTTCCGAGTAACTTTTGTAATTTTCTGACTGCAGAAAAACGTGAGAAGGAAATTGAAAAAACGCGTACTGCTAGAAAACAAATTTAAAGATTTGTGCATTAGGAATGCGCATCTTTCAATTAGACAGCGCAGAAGAATCATCGCTACTCTAGAACTTACCGAAATATTAAAGTTTACCAACTAGAGTTTTTGTTAATTGGCGTTACTAATTTACTGGGACAGACGCGATAATATTTAACATATTCATTTTCTCACCATCAGAGTTGGCATAATCAAATTATGTTAAAGATGGTATAGACAAAATTTGAATGTTATGGTTTGTATTGACCGTTGTCAGATTTTATGAACACCACACTTGAACGCAAATCTGCGCTTCGTCGCGAATAGGTGCTCTTGATATCCGTTGAATATCATCCTAAAGTAGCTGCAACGCGTTGCTGGTTGAGGAGCTTCCAGAGGTCTGGCACGTCTGCTGGCACCGGTGACTTCACTGGCAGACAAACTTCGAACACGTTCATTTACATATAATACAAGTTTAAGAATAAAAATTGTGTAAAATAAATAAAACAACAATTATGCAGTGCGGCATGCGTAGTAAGGGGACATATTGTGAAGTTCGCCCCTCCTGCTCCTCTATCCATACTGACACATATCATGCAGCTACAACAACGGCCGAAGACAAAGCCGCGTTCTAAGGAAACGAAAACTAAAGGCTGGTTCATCCACTTGCAATTGCTTAAGACAGTGTGCCTTAAAACCTCTTAACACACTGACGCCATCTATGGGGTGGCCGTGGAACAAATTGCATTTCCGTACATTTTCTCTTTTTTTCGCGCATCATTTTTTTCTTAAATGTAAACATTTTCGACGGACATCCGTCTGGTTAGGAATGATTAATAATTCTTCAACTTAGAAACTCTAACCAAGCTTTATTAAAAAGCAAAAATCCCGACGTTTCGGAACCAACTTTTTTTTCTGCTTCAAAGGTATTTGACATAGTTATAGACGAACATTTTTCATAGGTAGTACTTATATTTGACCTCGTCGTGAATACTGCAGAACTTTTGCTCTAGTGATATCTAGTTCCAGGGTCACCTCACAGGTGGCACAGACGTGCCAGTGTGTTCTCTCGTTGAATGAGATTACAAGGACTCGGTTAATAATAATTGGGGTTGTGTGGATATTTAGACAGCGGGTAGTTCCTCAGCCATTTCAAAGCTGCGGTCTTCAACGTGTATCACGCAGTATCGATACACGACCGCACACCAGTGCGATGCTCATCGAGATCGAAACGGGTAGGGGTGTGGATTGAACCCAGGATCCCTGGGTCCTGCAGAACGAGCTTTCGCTCCACGTGCTCCGAGCTGGTGTGCGCTAGCCCATTCGGCCACCGATCCCCCCAAGGACTCAGTTCGAACTAAACGCAACTGTGTGAACGCGCACAAAGTCTCGATTCCCACATATGTGGATTTTTCAAGGTCCTTTAGCCCGTTTCTGTAAGGCGAGACGACACCCGCGTTTCGGTTGTAAACAAACCGAATGTTTGAAAGACTCCTCTCGGTTTGCGGTTAATACCAGACGCACCGTGTTAACTGTAGCGCTTACAGAGTTGTGTTCACGTTGTCTGGAGTTGAGATGTGTAAATTGAAATGTGAGTCTTTTATAAAAAAAATAACTGATACATAGTAAAGAAAACCTTACACCTGGCGAAAAGATTGCAATTTGTATATACGAAGGGAGCGGTTTCAACAAAAGACCACCAATCCGCGCATTTAGATAACTAAACCTAGTATGTTTGATATTGCAAAGATCGCCCAGCAAAACGATTGTTGGGATACGCTTCTCCGCCAGTCGAAGCAGTTATCAATCGCTATAAATTTCAGACTATAATCAGCGATGCGGCTTTCATAAAAGCACGACTAAAACATGCAGTATATCAACGTCTAATAATCACTAACCTGTCAATTGAACAGATTATGTGCAAATACCTTATTTTTATTCGATCAATAGACTTAAGGCAAAAAATAATGTCGTGATAAATTATAACATTCTTCCACTCAATTGCTGGAAGATTAGTTTGCCATCACGATATATGTTGATTACTCTGTTGTTCATATTAGACTGGTTGTATTTACAAATCTGCTTGCCCTTTCTATTTGGCTATTTAGTCTGAAGCACGCCTATGATATATATATATATATATATATATATATATATATATAATTAAGTTGGCACAAAGATTCGTAACGTCTGAATTCCGAATTACAACATTAATACTAACACAAAATAAAAAAGAGCTAACAAGGATTTCGATTAACAGTAAAACATTTCATCACGGAAATGACCGGGTCTTGCTATAATCCGCAAGACACTAAAGAAATAAGTGAAGTCGTCTAGGAGGTGCATTTTGACGCTGTTGGAGCTTCCTTACACGTGAGATCGTCTTCGTGTTTTGGTATTCTTCATCTGATGAATGGCCACTAAAATAAATATCATTCATGTCAGGCAGGGATTGACAGTATTTCAAATTCTTTCTGTATTTTGAATTTGTATTTAATTACAAATTGGGTAATGTATTTGACGTGTGTATTTAAATACTAAAACGTGGGTATGTCAAATACAATTGCAATTAAATACAATTTTGTGGGCAAAAATACATCCCTCAAATTTATTGTCACTGTCCAGAGCAGGAAGAAAAGTATGTTCTGCACCGAATGCAGCGTCTCTCAATCAAGCACAAGCGTTTAGTGACTTCGTGATTACGGTGCTAGTCTAGGGCAAGAATAGTGACGAAATCGACGTTCACCGGCAGACTGGCTAAATAAGTGCCTGTGACAACTTGTGATGCTTTCCAACCTGATTTCCATCCATATTTTTGCCTGGAACATTCTAAATGCCGGGTCGTCCAGATTTTCGTAACTGGTGTGAGTTGCAACAATAAAAAACTCTCTAGCTAATGCTGCGTGTCCTGGTCGTCTCGGTTCTTTGTTGGTCTATACTAAAATGGGATCGACAAAAAAAGCTGCTTCAAGCTCTGTACTTTTTTCACCTATTACGTCCAAGCTGATTACATTTTTTTTTGTGATTATAGTTCTATTACGTTACCAGAGCCTCGCACACTAACTCCCGAGTGCGCGATGCAAAATTAAAATGCGGTCCCCAGAAACCCGTTGCAGGTGCCCTGAAGTCGCTGACGCAAATTTTGAGGAATGTATTTCGAAAAGTAATTGGAGGAGACCAACTACATTTGGTTGTATTTGTATCTTGTACTTAAAGGAGCTGTGCAACGATATTCAATTGGAATGTATCTCTCTATACAAGAGCTTACTGGCACACCTGGGACTCAAGGATACTCACACGCAACGCCATTGGCCAAGAAACTCCTTTGTTGCGGTGTAATTTCAAGGACAAAAGCGATCCTTTTCATTCAATCTCTCCTTTGCAAAATTTGATGACGTAACTCGGGGGTCCCAGTACACCCAAGTGACGATATTTGAATGCGGTTCATAGATTGGACCCGAGCATTGCGTGGGCACTCGACTTGGGCTCGTGACAATTGCTAGCTCGAGAAGCATTCGGGTTTTGACCCGTGTCCAATCGCTGCAACGACGACAACAGCCGAGCCATAACAATGCCTGGAACTCAGCGCGTGTCCTGCGCTTTGCCAACCCCAGCGCGTGGCTATGATCAACACTAGCGGCATATAATCGGCTCCAGATCACGTGGCCGCTTGTTCTGGCTGCGAGTTGAGGGGGTGAACGCTGCTCGTTTTTCTTAAATTTTTTTCTGGAACTTCTATTGCGTGGGGTTAAAAACGAACGCGTGTTTCATAGGTCATTAACGTTAGGGATCCGTTTTAAGCGGTATTTGCGCAAAGTACAAATATTGTTGCATTGGTCCTTTAAATGCTTTTCTGGAAATGTAATTAGATTTGTAATTAAATACATTTTTGACAAAGTATTTTGAATTTGTGTTTCGATACATATTAGCATGTATTCTGCCCACTCCTGATGTCACGTCTACATCACATGACGTAGATCTGTCGAGTCTCGCCTTAGTAGTGAAATTCTTTACCATTGTTCTAATGTCTTTACACTACCAACGGTCTTCGGAGCACGCAAGCCCTAAATTAACGTCTGTGCAAAGGACCTCAGAGTGGATTATGCGCCGCGCCATAGTGATAGCGTACTTATTAATAAGAATTACACGAGTACACTTAAGACTGCTACGCGTATTAAAGTTTAGGTCGACTTATAGGACGACGTCGCGGACGACTTCCTAGAGATCGACGCCAAGTACAATGCCAAAGACAGCTTATAGGACGATGTCTCGAACGACGTTGAAGACGACGTCTTGAACGACTTCTGGCGCTACCTCCAAGACGACCTTAAGGACGACGTCGAGAACGACTCCTAAAGGACGATGCCTAGGACGAAATCAAGAACGACGCCTAGAGGAGAACATATAGGACGACATCGTGGTCGACATCAAGGACGACGTCCAGGACGACTTCTAGGACTAGGACGACCTCTAGGACGAAGTCAAGAACGACGTCTAGGACGATTTCTGGGACGACCTCTAGGACGACCTTAAGGAGGGTATCTAGGACGACGTCTAGGACGACATTGAGAACGATGCATAGAGGAGGATACTTAAGGAGGCTGTAGCGATTTTGCGAAGACGGCCACGTTCGCATGAGGAAGCCGCCACAGATGTAGGCTCTGCTGCGGATGTCGAGGCCGTAGGTGTAGACGCAGTCGCCTCACAGTTCATCGCACGAAGAACACAATGAGCTCATATGAACTCCGAAGCGCATTTTCTGCATACGGCGCTCCGGCGGTGAAATCATGCTAATGACGTTTGATGATATCACGCTGATGACGCTTGATGACGTAATTTTATGGCCATCTTTCGGGCACAATGCCGCCGCCGCCGCCTCTTGTTTTTCACGTAATGTGACAAGCGAGGTCGTCCTAGAGGTCTGGGACGACTTCTAGGACGACGGTAAGGACAACGCCAAGGTAATGGAACAAGTAGGGTGGCCCATTGAGCGGCGCGTACCGCTGAATCGTATTTTTATCGGCTTAAACGACGTTTTGTTTT
The DNA here is from genome assembly GCF_016920785.2 of Ixodes scapularis. Classification (NCBI taxonomy): domain Eukaryota; kingdom Metazoa; phylum Arthropoda; class Arachnida; order Ixodida; family Ixodidae; genus Ixodes; species Ixodes scapularis. The sequence goes on from NW_024609880.1 coordinate 90,166,959, forward strand.
TGCTCAATGGGACAAGCAAGGCTTTCGCCTTGAAGTATCGCCGGTTTCATATCTCAAACTCATGTTCCAGGAAACAAAACACCGACCGCAAAGCGGGGAAGAAAAACTACATGCGTTTAGTGAATTACTAGTCGGGAAAATGTTGGGCGCCCATCCGAAAGCACGTCAGAAGACGCGACTCACGCACCTTATCTCGCCAAACCGCCGTCTCCTTCCTATTGAAAATGACCGTCTGCTACGGCCACCATTCCCATGGCAACGAAGCGTCCCCCGGATAGATGTACACGCGAACATATCCGTCTCAAGCCAGCAAAGGCTGACGCCTTGCATTTTCCGAATATCGCCTGCTAAGCGACGACGGAGTAGCCGCCTCGGTGGCTCCGAGGCGAGAGCGCCGGCCTACGGATCCCCAGGTGGCGGGTTCGAATCCCGACCGAGGTGCCCGCAATCTGACGGAGGCTTATTGCGGAGAAGGCGCCGTGTAACCGAGTTTTCGGTTGCACGTCAAAAGATCCCCAGGTGGTCCAAATTAATCCTCAGTCCTCCGCTGGGGCGTGCCAGATGCCCTCGTAGGTTTGGCACGTAAAACCCCCAAATTTTGACGACGGAGTAACAGGTCGACGGAGCATCTTCTAGGGGTTCCAACCTAGGTAGGCTTCCAAACAGTCTGTTTTACGCGCGATAATCACTCGCTTCGGATCGGGACGAATTTATTATACTCTCCGGCCCGAGCTTGCACCGAGCGTCAACAGAACCGCCAAAGGTACGCCGGGTGACCGCTTCCTGCTTCCAGCCTTGACTGCGCACGACCGCGTCCGGCTTTGGTTAGCGTCATCCAATTTAGCATACAATGTTCGGAAAATAGCGCTAGCTATTGCTAACTTCAACGTCTGCGTTCGCGTGTCCGTCTCTTCAGGAGACGTTTCGTTGACACGGTGACGGGGACCATAGCAAATGAACTTTATTAGGCTGAAGGTAAACGACGGTGTGGCGATGTCAGCTGCGTACTTGGGCCTTTCGCCGTGCCTTTCGATGAGCGGAGCGTGAACATTTAGTTCGAAATAAGAACTTAGCGCAGATTGCTCATTTTCTTCAGTGCCTAATATTTTACAAGCCTTGAACGAAAAACATTTTTTAAGCTCAAAATATAGTATAAGCTTCTTTCTTTCTTTTTTTTTTTTATTTTACCCCTGCATGGGGCTAACTTGCTGATGTGCCGGATTATGTTAAATAAACCGCATGTTTTGGGGGGCTACACTCACGCCTCGTCTTCTAGAACGTTTTGTAAGTTTATATATGATTTAATATCCGTAATTTAAAAAAATGATGGTTGAATGTGCTAAAATATTCATTTGCCAAGCTAAAAGATATTGAATTCGATAAGTTGGGCAGCTTTTGGATTGCTCATTTAGAAGAGGATGATGCACGTCGCAATAATGAGTATTGCTACACCATTCGCAGGTGGTCCAAATGAACGCTACACAATGGGTCAAGTGGCGCACGTATAATGTGACAGATCTTTTCAAAGGTTACCCTCTGCAGTGCGAAAATTTCAAGGTTATGGAAAAGAGAACACCGACGAACTACTCTTTACAATACAATTATAGGAGCGGATATAGGTAATTGTGATTACTGTCATACTCTTTCAACTATTTACTTCCTTCCCACCACTACAAAATTGACTTTCCTTTTGCAGTTGGGAGACAATCAACGAAGACCTAATTTTGGGATTTCTCAATCTACGGCCCCTTCCCCCAAATGACATGTTCTTTGCGAGGACTCCTAGTAAGTAACAACATATTCAGCAACTGAACATACTCCACGCTCTAATGATAAACTGCTGAAACCTTCTATTTTAGTAGACCCATCTCACCAGCCAGTTTGGCTGCGCCATCGTTTCTGGAATTCATCTTCACTTCACCTCATTACCTTAAAGACCCCCATGAGGAGGTATTACTTAAGGGCTGGGTACACATGAATTAGTTCTTGGGTGCCATAAATATTCAGAGAGATAGATATGAGTTGCTACATTGTCCATAAAGGTTGATGGGCAGGTGATGGCAGCGATGTTGCGGGAAACACCGTTCCAGTCTCAGGCTGCGCGGGGAAAAATGAGGAAAAAAATGTGACAGTACGGGCGCGTGGGCGTGCCACTTGGAGCGGATGACCAGCGCGCTGAGAAATGAGTGCTGGCGGTATGATGTAAGGCATGGAACCAAGCAGAGAATAATAGAACTTGTAAAACAAAGAAAGGGTGGTGATGCGACGACGGGTAGAGAGGCGGCAAGCCTGATTCTGCTTTCAGGGATGATATGCTGACGTCACATGAATACGAGGAATGAATGAATCTAGTAGCGCGATTTTTTTAACTGCTTCAAGTGCGTTTATCAGATATACTTTGTGCGGGCTCCAGATTGTGGACGCATATTCTAGTATTGACCTGATAAGTGGTTTGTAAGCGAGTAATTTCACATGTTGGGTGGAGTGACGGAGGTAACGTTTTAAGAATCCCAATGTTTTGTCTGTAGGTGAAATAATATTAGTAACATGCGTGCGCCAGGATAGATCGTTGCACAGAGTGACGCCAAGGTATTTATATGACGCTACGATTTCTTAGGATATGTTAGCGATAGCGTAAGGGAAGAGAAGGGGATTGCGGGCGGCGATGAAAGGACGCGAGATTACATTTATTAATGTTTAGCTTCATGAGCCGACCGTCATACCATTCTTGTACGTGGTTAAGGTCATCTTGGAGAGATTGTTGTTCAAAAATGTTAGTCACAGAGCGATAGATAGCACAATCGTCAGCAAACATACGGATATGACCAGACACATGAAGTGGCAAGTCGTTAATGTATATTTTATTTATTTATTCATATTACCCCTAAAGGCCCTCGTGAGAGGGTATTACATAGGGGGGACCAAGGACGGATCCTTGGGGGACGCCTGATGTAACTGGAAGTGAATGAGATGACTGGTTCTTAATAAGCAAAGACTGAGAGCGATTGTTCAGAAATTCTTTAAGCCAATATAACCTATCCGAGTTTAAATTTAACTGAGAAAGTTAAGAAGCAAACGTTTATACGGTACTTTATCGAATGCTTTCGCGAAGCCCAGGAAAATGACGTCAGTCTGTAGATTAGAATCACGATTAACATGCAGATCATGAAGAAAAATAGCGAGCTGGGTTTCGCAAAAAAAAAAAAAGCATTTGCGAAACCCGTGTTGCGACGGGTGAAAAAAAAATTAATAGAGTCTAGGAAATGCATTGATTGGGGGTAGATGATGTGTTCCATGAGTTTGCAAGGCACGCTCGTTAAAGAGATGGGACGGTAATTTAGTGCAGAATCTTTGTTGCCCGATTTGTAGATTGGAACGACCTTCTTCTTTTTCCAGTGCTCTGGTATGATGCCTGTGGTGAGGGACTGAGTGAATAGTAAGCACAAATACGCTGCGCTCCATACTTAGTATTTTTTTAGGAATTTAGAGTTGATTTCATCTACGACGGCTGACGATGACAGTTTGATATTTTCGAATACAGAAAAAATGCCATCTTCGAAAAAAGTGACGAGGGGCGTTGCTATCACTATGTTAGTAACAAACATGTGAAATGACGTGTACGGTTCTTCGGTGACAACTGATGAAAAAGCAGTGTCAAACATGTTCGCGCACTCTGTATCCTTGGCAACTTCACCAGATTCTTTTTTAAGGGAAACAGTGTGCATCTGCTGAGGGTTTACAATTTACCAGAACTTCCTGGCGTGGTTGAGTAGGAAATTAGGTAGGTCGGTGTGAAAGAAAGAGCGCTTAGCGCATCGGATGGCAGACAGATGGATGTCTTCAGCTGCATAGTATTTGTCCCACGCACAAGGGGTTGTCCTTTGCTTGGCTGCACGGAATAGTCTTTTTTTTTCTTATTTTCTAGTCTTTTCAGAGTATCGGTGAGCCATGGTTTTTGGCAATTGGAGCAAAAACTGACTTTCGGTATGAATTTATTTACCAGCTCTTCCATCTTGCTATTGAAAATCAACCAATTTTCGTTTATGGATCGGTAATGAAACGATGACTGAAAAGATCTGCAAGACGTGGTCAATTCATACATTTATGGTGTCGTAATTTACTTTATCATAGAGACGGATCGTTTTCTTGTATGTCTGGCGTGCTATCGGAAGAAACTAAAAAAACAGCGTGAATAACTCTGTGGCCAGTGATTTCGCGGAGAAAAGTAATGGGTGATAAGCTGTCCGGTTGACTTGTTAGTATTAGGTCTAAAACAAATGCAGATTCGTTTGACATGCGTGTTGGTTCTGATACCAATTGGGGGAGATTCAAGTTGAGACATACTTCCATAAGTTCCCTCGTTTCTGCGTTACCCAGTTAGACTTGACGAGCTGGTCCAATCAGCGTTCGGGTAATTAAAGTCTCCAAAAAGGAGGATATTTGCGTTGGGGTGTTCTGTGGTAAGTTCGCTTAAGATGTTATTAAGTTCAAGGGGAGAATCAGGACTGTTATGTGGGGGTCTATAGCATACGCCGAGTAGAACAGTTTGAGGAACTACTTGGCAGATAAGCCATAATATTTATAGGTCAGACATAATGTTGAGAACAGAACATGACAAGTGTTGGCTAACGGCAATAAGAACGCCTCCCCCTCGAGTGCCCTTACGATCGTTACGAAAGAGGTTGAAATTCGGTAGATCAGCCAACACCTCAGAGTCTGTGACGTAATTAGTCAGCCATGTTTCAGTTAATGTGAATAAATTGCTGGCAGATGACGACACAAGATTGGACACAAGTTCGCGCTTCTGAAGGAAACTACGTATGTTAGTAAAGATTACAGAAAAGGAAAGATTTGTTCAGGCAGAAGTCTGAGTGTTTTTTTACTCGCTGATAGCGGGGTGATCGCTATGATATTTCTTTTACAGTTTCTATTGCCTCATCAGCGGAGAGAAAACGCGACAGATTTGGTTTTAGTAACAGCAACAAGGTGCCTCCGAGCTTTACGAACAGGACGAGAGAAGTCTTCGCCAATGCTGTAATTTGTGCCCTTCAGAAACTTTGGGCCATTTGAAAGTTTGGTTTTGAAAAAGACGAACTTTACAATTATTGGGCGGCACTGGTCAGCTGTATAACACCTAAGTGGACGTTTACGTTCTATTTCTTTAGGGTCCAAAGTGGCGCTGAAGAGATCAAAACAGTGGCGAATGACTTTCTGTTCCGACTGGGCAAACGTTTCTGAGGTAGTGGGTTCAGGAAGACCATAAAAAGTGAAAGCCGTTTACAACACCCTGTAACACCGAATTAGAGCGCAGCTCTTGAGAAGGAGGAGGGAAGGGTACTGGGACGTGAAGTGACCTGGGGGGGGGGGTCACGTGACCTTGGGGGGTCACGTGAGGATGCCGAAGATGTCATCAGTGACGTCACTGATGACGTCATCCATGATGATGACGATGACGATGCGGATGCCGGTGACGTCATCAGTGACGTCACTGATGACGTCATCAGTGATGATGACGATGACGATGCGGATGCCGGTGAGGTCATCAGTGACGTCACTGATGACGTCATCAGTGACGATGACGATGCGGTCTCCGATGACGTCATCAGCGATGATGACGATGACGATGCGGATGTCGGTGACGTCATCAGTGACGTCACTGATGACGTAATCCGTGATGATGACGATGACGATGCGGATGCCGGTGACGTCATCGGTGACGTAACTGATGACGTCATCAGTGATGATGACGATGTCGATGCGGATGCCGGTGAGGTCATCAGTGACGTCACTGATGACGTCATCAGTGACGATGACGATGCGGATGCCGGTGACGTCATCAGTGACGATGACGTCATCGGGGAGGTCACGTGACCTCGGGGGGGGGTCACGTGACCCTGGGGGAGGGGTCACGTGACCTCTGGGGGTCACGTGACCTTAGGGTGACCTTGGGGGCCGCGTGACCTTGGGACGACCTTGAGGGGTCGCGTGACCTTGGGGTGACCTTGGTTACGCCGACGCCGACGGCGATGCCGACGCCGCTCAAGCCGGAAACGGGCCCCTAAGAGCTGCGCCGTACTAGGGTTACCCTCGTGAGGGTAACCCTAGTAACCCTTGTGAGGGCAACTCTCGTGACCCTCGTGAGGGTAACTCTCGTGACCCTCGTGACTCTCGTGAGGGTAACCCTCGTGAAGGTAACCCTTTTGAGGGTAACTAACCCTCGTAACCCTCGTGAGGGTTACGAGGGTAAGTAACCCTCGTGAGGGTAACCCTCGTGCAAGGTAACCCTTTTGAGGGTAACTAACCCTCGTAACCCTCGTGAGGGTTACGAGGGTAAGTAACCCTCGTGGCCCTCGTGACCCTCGTGAGGGTAACCCTTATGAGATTAACCCTCGTAACCCTCGTAACCCTCACGAGGGTTACGAGGGTTGCGGTTACGCCGACGCCGACGGCGACGGCGACGCCGACGGCGACGCCGACGCCGTTCAAGCCGGGAACCGGCGCCTAAGAGCTGCGCTCTAAAAATCAAGATGTTGCGGCGGGAGCGATTCTCGGCATCGTCCAGACGGGCCTCCAGGTCACAGACCTGGCGAGCTGTCTGGGCGGTGCCGGCTCAGGTTTTCTCTAGTTCAGTTCGCACGATTACAAGGCTTTGGTAGTGGCCTTCTAGTTCGGCCATTCGCTTGCTGAGTTCAGATATTTTTTGTCGGTTGTTTGCAGTTGGAGTTTGAGGCCTTGTACCTTAGGAAGCAGTTGAGACTGACCGGCAGACAGTTTTTGCAGTTCAACAACCACAGCATCGTCAGGCCCTGGGTTTGTTTCTACGTCGCCTGACAGCGGCAGTGAAAGACGGACAACATGAACGCATTCAGCACAGACGGCAAGGCATCACTGCGGGCTCGGCAGCTGTACCAAAAAGTAGTTGCTAGACTTCTTAGCAAAAAGACCATACGGCTTACCAACCTGCATGGCGAAGACAATCGGACTAGCGGACTGTATTGTAGCAGAGCCACCGAGCCCACAGAGTGCCGCCGGTAGTCGTCGCTGCTTTATAGGTGCGGCGTCTGGATGTGTCGGTGTCTATTGTTCCTTCCATGATTGGTCGAGGACCCAGTACTCCAGTGCTCCTTCAAAGGCATTTTAGTATTTCTGCAGGTTTGACAACATTCTTAAACCCTGCGCGTGCATAGCTCAATATGGTGCATGCTGTCTCATCCTATGCACGTGCTGGCCGCCTCCTTGGGACAGGCTGGCTGGTGGCTACCTTCTGCCCGTTTGCTCGAAGCCGGTTTGCTTTAACCACGTCAAAACGTTAACCGCCATTCCCTACTAGGTACCTACAAGTACCTAGACAAGTTTGACGACGGCTCTATGAGCGATAGCTCAGTGTTTTGTTATGGCATGGTAGCTAGTATCACCCACTGGTTTTAGTGAATGTAAGAGGCTTTCATGGAAAAGTTCCTGGGAAAGGGGGGATCCAAGAGCGCGCGCTGCCGGGTTTTCGCGACGCAGTGCGGCATGGATTTGATCATAAAAATATGTTTGTTGCTCGTGGTGGAGAGAATGGGCAATGTAAAACTAAACTACCTTTTGCTTACAAAATGTCACCATGTTTGTCTCTGTGAGGTAAAGACAAGCTTCGTTGAAATTTTTTCTAAGTACGAAAGAGGACGACGAAGTCCAGTCAAACGATGAGGAAGAAGTGAGCACTGAAAGGCGGGCGGTACATGGTTGGCCAGCTTATAAGAACTGTATATAAAACATTCATAAATACAAAACCATGTAATTTGGTTTCACTGAAAATAAATCCATTATAAAATTATTGAAGCATCGAGGGGAGTGCTGAAAATGTAATTCTACGCTCCGCGCTATCACCTTTGCCGTATAAAAGATTCGAAGTAAGTAATCTAATACCCGTGCCACACGGGCAACTCGAATGCCATTTACAACGAATGACATTTGTGTGATCGGCGAAAAAAAAATTGGGATGTGTGTATGTTTATACAGCCTAGAACTTGGTCTGCCTCAGAGGGGCGACGAGCCCCCCAGCTGTAGATGAAAAATTTAGCCAGTGCGGTACAGCCGCTAGCCTGGGGTTTTTAACGTGCATCACGCAGTAGTGATACACGACCGCACGCCGGTACGATGCTCATCCAGATCGAAACGAGCAGGTCGGATCCCTGGGTTCTGCAGCGCTAGCTTTCGCTCCACGTGCTGCGAGCTGGTGTGCGCTAGCCCACTCAACCACCAATCCTTTTTTTTATTTTTTTTTATTGCCGGTTTGGACATGCACAATACAAAAGGATCACACTCTTAAATTCACTTCATGAAGATCACTTATGCGCGGTCGGAAAATTTAAAACTCTCTCAAGGTCTCAAGTACGTCTAGAATTGACACCCAATCAGGTGTACAAATCAAAAGGGCGTATACAGATATTAGTCTGCAGACAGATTCTATGAAATACATGCGTAGGGGTCGGCATCAACGTCGGCATGCCTCACTGCCATTCTACTTCTCTATATGGCATGCAGGTCCAGGCGCATGACTAGATCGACAGGGATTTCAACTTCTTGTCAGCTCGCAATCTGTCGCGTGTGAAATGCGCTACGCCAGGAGTGTCGCGCGCTGTTTGGCCATCCGCGCAAATGTCATTCGTTGTGAATGGCATTCGAGTTGCCCGTGTGGCACGGGTATTAGTAAGGCTTTGGCGAACGTGCGAGCAGGATAAAGTTTTTTAGGCTTTTTTTTTAGGACAGTAACTACTGAAGAGGCCAGCACGTGCAGCGCGTGTAACTGCACTCGTTGCATGCACTTTAGTGTCAGGGAAATTTAGAAAAAGGTCTGCTGGGACGCGGTCTGTACCTGCGTGCTATGTATGCCCGGCCGCTTGAGTCAAGGAAGTCCACTATAGTATTCCAAAGGCGTTTCCATGTCGAAAATGATCTTGTTTATTTAGGCTTAGTAATGGCCAGAAACAAAAGGCTATCTAAAACTTAGGCGAGAGCATTGCTATTTTTTTGCTATTTAAGAGAGGGAAGGCAAATCGAAAACCTCTGCCACCATTCACTGCTGACTAACGCGCCCGATATTTCATCTACAACTAAATATTAGTTCCAAATCGAATTACGCTCGCTTCCTGGGTCACCGCCATGTTTCACCGCCGTCCGTATACCCTGCCCGTCACGTGACCTCAAGTACACTCTCGTAGGGAAATGCTGTTAACTTTCTACCGCGGTTAAAGTTAACCAGATTCGAGCGAACGGGCCCTGGGGACTAAAGTTATGGCAGCATCACGCTTTTGTGGAATGCTTGGTGAGATCCATGGAGGTAGAAACATTTATTTCTGAAGCTGTCTCAGGTTGCATTTTAAGCTTGACTTATATCGGATCAGCGTGGACAGCTTTGCTGTGAGTTGTTGTCAAGCACAAATATAATATTCATTTGCCTATAAAATAAGCGAAGATTTTATTCCATAAAATATAATATTCTATGCAGATAGCGACGGTAATAAAATAATAAGGAATTGCTTTAAAAGCATTAACTTTACGCAAGCCTTACGGGCCTAAAAACCTGCCAGTGGCGTTGCGTGAGCTCTCGTAACGCTTTAATCTGCAACGTATTGTGAACATTTTACTTAAACTTGAAATCCCGGTTCCACTACGCTACATAAAGCGGAGGTTGTAGCGGATTGCGGGTAGCGTATAAGGGGAGTGTAACGATATGCTAAAGCACTCCATTGTCGTAAGTCGCCCACTTTCGTGCTCGCTTCAGGCGTCGCTTTGACACCTTGCAAACGACAATATTGTTCCATATCTATATAAAAGTTTTCTGTGCTTTTTTACGATACTTAACGACAACGAACCGTTCACAACCCCGCCTAAGCAAAGTAATAAAATCAGAAGGGTGTTTGAGATAGACTTTATTTAACACAGCTTATTCAGGTAAAATTCTGTAAATCACGTTAACGAATTGAAAAAGAGAAAGAGAAAGCTTAGTCTAGGAAGGCTTTAACAGTGATCATATTAACTAACTGTCGCCCATAATCTAAAAAAAAGAAAGCAGTCTTACACCCCTTTGTCCCATATAATGGACCCCAAAACTTCAGTTGAACGTACAGCGCCCCATAGTCGAACAGACGGCTCCAAATTATAGGAGGTGCCTGATAACGGTGGTGATATAACTTATTAGACAGCTCAAGTAAGTTATCAAAGACTCCAGGAAGAAAACCCTAGGTTTTGCAGTGGGGCCAAGAAAACCCCGATTATATATAAATAAATATATATATATATATATATATATATATATATATATATATATATATATATATATATATATATATATATATATATATTGTGGTCAGTACCACGTACATTAGATATTTCAATAAGTTGTTCCACACGGCTATCAAGCCTCTCGTGAAAGTTGGTACCGACGGTTCAACGTCAGTGCGCGGTACGTTGAACTGAATTTTTGGGGTGTATTATGTGGGACAAAGGGTGTAAGAATACACCCATTATTTTTTTGTTTTTTTTTTAGAGTGCAACCGGAAGCCAAATAAACTGCATTCCGGGTTCTTCGAGGTATTTTAACACCACTTTGCCGTACAGGAGTGTCCGTGAACCCCCCCAATCACGCGCTCGGCTTTTCTTGTGCACACATTTGCGTCCAATGAACCAAACGCGCCGAAGGAGCGCACAGCTAGTGTTTTAGAATGCTCTGCGCAGCCTGCGGAGCGGCAGCCCGCAGGTTTTGGTGGTGATTCATACGCGCCACGGATTACGCGATTCCGTCTCTGGAGGCTTTCTGATTGACTCGGGTGCAAGGAGGACAATGAAAGAACGGCGGTTGAGGACACCTACTACCGGAGCGCGACAAAAACTAGTGTTGAAAATTCAAACTAGGTATAGATTGTAACGAATGGATAGATGTGCGAACATACTTTATGTGTAGCACCACACTTTTGCCAACCCGGATTCTCAGAGCTGAATCTGGCTGCTTGTGCTGCCAACTCGGCTATGCACGTAACAAAATTCTCCTTGTTTCTTTTTTTTTTTTTTTTTAGCGGCACTAGTGGTTTTGGGATTGCACTTATTTTCTGAATTTTCAAAGTCGTAATAAAAGTAGGTTTCACTTGGCAAAATTGGATGGATTAATCTTAATTATCTGGTCAAAATAAGTGAGCATCACACTGTACTCAGCATCATTAAAATATATGTTAGTATTAAATATTGATAACAACTATATATAGAGTGCCATGAAATATCGAACTAATTTTTAACAATGATTGCCATAATTGCGATCTAAATAAAAAAAAAATGATTTGCGAACGACGGCCGGCCGTCAAATCAGCCCCTTATCGCGGCATTAAACGGCAAGTCAGCGAGGCTAGGCGTGTGCCTTCTGCCGCACGCGCGCGCAATGTCTCGCTGACTTGCTCTTTCACGCCGCGATAAAGCGCTGGTTTTCCGGCCGGTCGGCGTTCGCTGATATTGTTAAATATCTTGAGGCTGTACAACTGCATAGCACAGCTGATTTAATTGGGGATGCAAACTTTAGACAGTAAACACGAAACAATGTCTCTCGCCTGGTGAAAAATGTTTCTCTATTGTTCTTTATGATAGAATTTTGCACTGTCAAATAGAAATGGTGTATATGGCTTTTAAACGTGGAGTAAAATTTTCCCACAGTTGGCGTACAAACGCACAATTTAGTGTTGTATTCCAACTACATGAACTGCACCATTCTTCGAATCCCATTTCCAACTGAAGATGGTAAGCTCTCATTTCTTTATAAGTCATATTTGTTTCTCGAGCATGAATCTTGTCCACTTTCATTTCTGTTTGCTTTTACTGACTAACGACTCGACAAAGGTGGGACACTAAATACTGGAGCAGCAATAATAATAAATAACAAGTTAGGTAGTGACTGACATTAAAAAAAAACATTAGGTTTATTTATTTATTTTCTTGCACTTAGTTAATAAATTATCAATTCATTTTCAAAATGTTGCCGTCCACAAACTATTCAATGGTACTTATACCCGTGTCGCTAGGACATAAACAAATCACAGCTGTGTAGAAATAAACTCAAAACATACAAAAATAGGAAATAAGGACCCACAAGAATATATTAAAAAGCATTTTACAAACATAGCTCGTAAAAGATGTATCAAAGGCGAGAAAATATATTCCCTGTTAATTAGTTTGGAAACGAACAGTAATATAACTACTACTGTTTGTGGTTAATAGGCTACAGTCTTCGATTTCCAAATATACATTAACACGTACAATTAGACGAAATAAAAATGCAACCAAATAACAGGCACACGACAACTTGTTTTGTTCTCTAGTTTTTTTTGTTTTTTTTTGTTTTGTTTTTTAAGAGCATAATAAAGTTTGTAGTCATTTTTTAGCCGAAAGGGCTTTGAACTTTCCTTTCTGATTAAGGAATTGCCAACATGTGCCCTCTTGTTTAGGCCAATTTCAGCTTACCTTATATCTGAAATAAGCGGAACTACCTGCTTTGTGAATATTATGATATGATTGTATGGCACAGCAAAAACGTATTTCATTGCTTTAGACTTCAATATGCCTATTGTTCACCGTGCTCCCCACCTTTCAAAGAAATGTCTATTTCCCTTCTCTTATTAGAGAGACATTGTGACCTGTGGATGGCGAATATGACTGTTTCGCAAGATACACCAACTCTCTGCCTCCAGAAATTTTTTGAGTATTGCAACACGACGCAGATCTTCAACGTTTACTTTCCTAATTGTACGGAAAATGAAAGACACTTTTTCTTGAAGTAGAATTCAGGAACACCTACAATATTAACCTCAGGATTTTTATTTCAAATTCATGCAAATGTGTTCTTTCTATTCCACGAGTAGTTCCATGGATTTTATGGATTTGATTGATGACTAGCTCAAATAAAAGTGTTGTACCAAGCACCATTTTCTTTTACAGTATTTCATATCAAATATGCGTACCATGAGACTTTTCACAAGCATGTTTGTAGGTGGTGCATTGATCGTGCCCAAATCTCGTTAGTGTATACATTTCTAAAAAATGCAAAAACAAATTAGTTGTTTTTTTCCTATGTGCGTAAGGAGAGCAAGCAATAGTGTCACGAATGACAATCGATGAGGCAATGATAACTGAAGAAACTAAACGTTTAATAGGGCGAACTTGTGCCCAAAACAAGAAAGGAACAGAAGAAAACAGCAGAGCGTCGCGGGCGTCGATGTCGGCGAAACCGCAGGATCGAGAGCTGGGGCGAGACTGACTCCATAGAGAAATATAGAACTACGTAAAGGGGGCGGACACTTCCATATTCCCCAGCGGCCCAATTCAGCGTCAGCGAGCGCACCCATCGGCCAGTATAGTCCTTAGTTGAGTGTTGAATGGATGGATACACGCAGTAACCGCTGGCCAGATGAATGAATGGAGTCAAGGCAAGTTCTGGCGTTATTTTTGTATCAGGCAGTAGCATGCGCCCTCTAGTTTAACAAGTCAGTGTTATTGTAACTAGCATGGTTTTTGTTTAAAACAGAATTGTTCTATAAGCATACCTTAATTGTACTGCAGAAGAAAAGTCATCCAGCGCTACATATAATTCAAATTGACCGCAGACCGAAAAGGATATTTTCACATTTGGGCTAACTCTCTTGAAGGGACGACATGGGACGACACCAGAGTTTGACACACAAAAGTATTTATTTTTGTAACTATCACAAGCAAAACAAACATCAACTCTGAAGACAAGGAGTGATGTATGTTACTCATACATTACATAAATAAGAATACACATGCAAAATGTATGAATAACGCGTTAACTAGTTGTACACTGGAAAAAAAGTCCTGTATTAAAGCGAGATTTACAGCGACAAATGCAATATGACGGAGGGCATTTAAAAATATTACTGTCCAAGTTCCATGAAAGGCGCTTCCACATATGACCATGTGCTGAAAGACGCTTGCACATATATCACTGGCCCAGTGGCTTCTAAATTCAGTGACCGAATGCAAATGTCCGTCAGCGAAGAAACTACAGTCACAATACTTCTTACGTATACCGTATACCATGACCGCGATGGACGAATGACTAGAAACCCGCACGAGACAACAAGCCGCGGAACCAACTCAACCCACACAACGAGGCAAGAGACACAGACCAAGGAGCCGAAGTATCCGCCCTCCGTCGGGTCCACGACTCCGAAGCCAACCGTCTCGCCGCAGCCATAGCCACAGCCGTTGAAGTCATTTTTGAAAGTTTTCAAAGTTCGTAATAATTTTAAAAGTTTACTCTATACAACGAAGTTATTTATTAATATTATATATTTGACAAATGTTCAGAATAAGTTGCACTGTTTCGCCTACTAACGGCCTGTAGAGTCCCTAGCTCCTGGGCCGCGAAACGGCTAGAGTGGACACTCTTTACGTAGTACTATATTTTTCTATGCTGACACAGCATCGGCACGCAGAGCCCCCATAGAGTAATATACACAAGCTAAAGAACGGACACTGCCATAGGCCCCAGCGGCCCAGATAGACAAGTGACAGCTAGCGCTCCTAGCGGATGGCATTAAACATAATCTAGTTCCGGTTCCGGTCAAGTTAGTTTCGGTTTTGGTTTGGGCGTTTCTGCTCCGGTTCTCCGGTACCCTTCTCCTTCTCTTTCTCCCAATCTTTCCTTCTTGCGTCGCTCCTCGCTAGGCTTCCAGGAGCTCTTCGGCTCCCGGAGCCGCTGTTTCTTTTTTTTTTTTTTTTTGATGATGACGCAGTTTTTTTTAATTTTTACGATAGAATCCGTGCAAAATGTGTAAATAAAAGATCCTACTTCACAAAACGGATGCGTATATCTTCTTTGTTTTTTCTACTTTAAAACATTGAAGTTACACAATCTCCACATTGACTCCTGACTGGTGGAGCATTTTGGGGTCAACAACAGTAAGTGGTTCAAAAATATTTTATTGGACCACATTCGTGTATACATAATTTACTTCAGACACTCTGTATGTTTTACAAGAAACAGGTACTAATACTCACTAAAATAAATGAATATGAAGGAGTTCGGCATATCGTACACTCCGTATTAATAGATTTTTAGCGGAACCAAGTTAACAAAAAATTTTAAACAGGAAACATGCTGGATGGTGCCTTCGCTTTCACGGCGACTCGGGCACGAAAGTAAGTCCAGAAATAAATGAGACATTGCTATCATTACTAGTCATAAGAGTATAATAAGAGTGCAAAGCACACAGCGAAGAGTACGAATTCCCAATTTCCGGCTAATATAAAACGTACGAATTGGCATAGCCTGAAACATACCGCGGGCGAGCCGACACCAAATACTAAGAACTCTGCTCGGAATCTGACAAGATTCAACGTTCCTAAACACTCCTTGAAATATATTTGATCAGAAAGAAAATATGGCTTAAAAAAGGCGTCCAAAAAACTATGGACTGTGGATACAAAAGTGGATACATTTTCTTTCTAATATCTATAGCGCCTATACAAAAATATTTTATAGAAATTCCGTAGAAAGTGTATAAATACTTTTGAAAAAGGACCGAGATACACATTTCCTGGAAATAAAGAAAAACAATTTTTCGGGTGTAAGCTGCACCGCTCAGTTAGTAAGCGCTTTCTGTTTTGATTTGGCCAACCACCTTCGTTAATACACACATATTAACAGTTAAACTTGTCTCGTTGCTTTACAGCAACCGAAGAGTGTAACCAAAGTTTGTTTAACTTCCGGTTAAGAAATCGAACATGCCAACACAAGCGTATTCTGCAACATTTAAAAAAAAATCATCCGTGGCACTCTGAGCAATGCTAAAACTACCCAGACCTGAAAGTGTGTGATACGAGACAGCACACACTCTTCAAACATGCGCCACGCTCTCTATTACAGCAAGATGGCGATTTTCTAGTTGCTAAATGAAATTAAATGCAGCCTGGGATGGTATATTAGATTCCCGAAGAGTTTTCCAGGCACGTGATATGCTTTAAGCAGAAGAAAGCACTTGTGAGGCCTGGTCAAGCTGTCAGACTTTTCCCTCAGCGGCTGAGAACAGCCACAGCTGTGGGTTGTCCGTTCAAGGAAATGCTTGATCAAATAGCCCCCAACGTATCAAGTGGACGAGTCATCATATATGTTAAACCTGATGTCTGATGTCAGCTAAGAAATATCCTCTAGTGGCGGGAAGTTATCAATTAGAAGACATTCCACATTGTTTGCAAGTGAACTTTCATGATGCAAAAATATTGGTAACTCCTTGAGGAGGTACCAGCTTTGTCATCCTCTACGTTTCCATTGTTGGACAGTTCGAACAGTTTCTTTATGCATATCTGTTTTAGTCCTGAGGAGAACTGGTACACTTTTGGGCTGGTATTGCAGTCAAGCATTTGTCATATAGCTCCAAGAATGTTCTCAAGTGGGTCTTGCTGCAGGCGTCGTGCTAGTTATGGCTGTGCAAAAGCTCCTCCCAGAGCATGAGGACACTCTTTATAGTAACTTGCCACCCTATGATGGTTTGTGGCTGCATCCTACTTTGGAACTTCCATGCTGAAATCCAGACTTGTACACGTTACTGAAAAATAAAAGGAATTATATTTGCAATTACTCAAGGCTAAATTTGTAGTGTATGTAGTGTAGTTGAATGTAAGATGAAGGAACGCCGAATCAGTTGTACGCCTTTTCATCGTCTTCTTCCTTTATCATCTCATTTCTGCTTCGTCTTTCTTTTCTTTAAACACTACATTTCCCCCGTTTTTTAAAGGAAATGCACATACTAAAACAACCAAAGCAGAAAAGAAGCATCTAAATAAACAAAGTTGTCGAGTCAACGAAAACCCGAGTGCCTATATGGCAATGTTCATGTCACATAACTTCCTAGTCTTTCCGGAGGTTTTCGTTGTCTGCAACTCCTGCGAAGAGGTTGGAGTTGAAGTTCTTGTCGGTGGGTGTCTGTACCATTTGACAATGATCTCGATTCCGGTCGGTCTCCCGCCGGGGAAAACTCGTGTGACTGGGGCGTGTTTGGTGGAGGATTCCACGAAGTGGCAGGTGACAGCCCGTTGTCTGTCCCCGAAGTAAGTCGTGGCAGGACTTCTTGTGGTAGTTTTGAGAGTTTGCTTGCATTCCACACCTTGTAATCGTCGAGCACGAATGCATTCGATCCTCGACGCTCCAGTATCTTGCGTGGCTTGGAGTATCTCAAACTCCCCTTGGCGTGATGACCTGGCAACTTCACGCGAACGAAATCGCCTGGCTGAAAAGCTGGCGTACGTGCGCCTCTCTTCTGGTCTACGTACTCTTGAGCAGCAAGCTGCTGTCTTCTAATTCGCTCTCTCAGCTCCGTCATTGCTCCGGTCGGTTCCGTGAAAAAGCTTTCTGATGGCCATCCGACGACATTCAGCTTGGTCCGCGGATGCCGATTGTGCAACAGGAATGCGGGCGACACACCCGTAGTTGAGTGTGGTGTTGCACGTATACTCCGACATATTCGGTCAGTGTTTCTTCGAGGTTTCGTTGTTCAAGGAGAGCCAGCTGAATAAACCCCTTCAGCACTCGGTTAAATCTTTCAATCATACCATTTGACTGTGGGTAGTAAACGGATGAGAACGTATGTCGAATGCCACGTTCCCGTAAAAATTCTTCGAATTCTGCCGATGTAAATTGGCTTCCGTAGTCTGAGACGATTTCTGTCGGATATCCTTCAAGGCTGAAAAGCTTCCGCAGGAATGCAGTCACAGTTTCGCTGGTTACCGTGCTAGCCAAAACAATTTCAGGCCAGCGACTGTAATAGTCCATGACGGTGACCACGAAACGATGTCGTTGGGGTGCTTTTTCGATGGGACCAACGATATCGCTGCCCAGCTTCTCCCAGGGACGTGCGGGAAGCGGTATTGGTTGCAGTGGAGCAGGAAAAGTCTTTGCAGACTTCTCAGCTGTCTGGCAGGTCAGGCAACCACGAACAGCGTGTTCCGCTGCTGCATCCATGGCTGGCCACCAGTACCACTGCCTCAATCGTTGCTGTGTTCGGACGATTCCCAAGTGTGAATCATGAGCCAGGGCGATGATTTTAGTAGTCATTACAGTTGGAACTACGATTCTCTCGCCACGTAGGAGCAATCCATCGACCTCTGACAGCTCGGATCTCACTTGGTAGTAGGGTAACACTTCAGTAGTTACCTTGGTCTTAGATGGCCAGGTTGTAACGACGAAATGCTTGATTTTTTTAAGTACCGAGTCAGCGGCTGTAGCAGACTGCAGGTCGTTCTTCGAAATGGGCTGTTCAGTTATGACGGAGATAACTTCCTCTTCCATCAGGTCAGGAGACGTATCAGGTAATGGTAGTCGGGAAAGTGCATCTGCGATGACGTTGTCTTCGCCCTTCTTGTAGTGCACTACAAAGTTATAGTTGAGCAGACGTGCTGTCCATCGAGCGATTCTGAGCGGACGGTGACCCGTGCCTTGAGAGCTCAGTAGGGTGGTAAGTGCTTGGTGGTCTGTGCAGAGGGTGAATGGTCTTCCGCAGAGATACACGTGCCAATGCTCTAGTGCCCAAACGCATGCGAGGGCTTCCCGTTCCCCAACAGAGTATTTGTTTGCGCTCTGCCGGTGAAAGTGTTCTTGAAGCAAACGCGACGGTCTGCAGATCGGATCCGTTGGCCTGCTGGAGCACTGCGCCAATACCGTATCTGGACGCATCCGTTGTGACAAGAACTGGCAATCCTGGACTGAACATGGCAAGCGCGTTGCAGTTGGCAATCAGCAGCTTGATTCTACCGAAGCACCATTGTGCTGTGTTCGTCCAAACGAATGTCTTCTCGCCACGTAGAAGATCTCTTAGTGGTTCAACTTCATCCGAGTAGTTGCGAAGGAACCTTGCTTAATATCCCGCAAGTCCTAAAAAGGAGCGCAGGGAATGATGGTCCTTTGGTATAGGCGCATCTTGAATAGCTTGAACGTTTTCTTGTAGAGGAGTCACACCTTGAGAAGTGATAGTATGTCCTACGAATGTCAATTCTGTTACTCCGAAAACACACTTGTCGTTTAGCTTCAGGCCAGTGTCTGAGATGCGCTGCAGAACTTTTGTCAAGTTCTTTGCATGGTCCTCTGCGTCAGCACCAAAGATGATAATGTCGTCGAGATAGCAAAGGACACCCGAACATCCTGCGAAAATGTCGTGCATCATCTTCTGGAAAGCTGAAGGTGCAGATGCCAAGCCAAAGCACACTCTTGTAGCGGTAGAGGCCTTCGTGTGTAATGAAAGCAGTTAGGTCACGGCTTTCAGGCGACAAAAGAACCTGGTGGTAAGCTGCTGTTAAGTCCAGCTTGGAGAATACCTTGGCGCCATCCAAGGCGTTGAGTAGCTCTTCCGTGTTTGGTAATGGAAAGCAGTCGACGACAATTGCTTTGTTGGGAGCACGAAGATCCACGCATAGTCGTAGCTTTCCGTCTTTTTTTCTTACAACAACAATGGGTGATACCCATTCAGATGCGGTGACTGGCTCGATAATGTCCATATCGAGTAAACGCAGAAGCTCTTTAGACACTTCTTCACGAATGGTAAGTGGCAGTCGACGGAGCTTTACTGCAACAGGAGGAACGTCTCTCTTCACCTTGACTAGATGCTCGTAACCTTTTGCCATGCCTATTCCTGGTGTGAACAGGTGAGCGTAGGTAGAGTCGATGATAGATTTCAAGTCCGTAGAGATCGGTGTAGAGGTCTCCATGCACTGCAGGGTAGATCCGTCAATGCGAAGTCGAAGTGTGGAAAGTCCGTCCAGTCCCAGCAATGTTGATCCTTGTGAGACGACGTAAAGCACAAGTGATGCTGAGGACCCTTTGTACGTGACTGTTGCCACGAACATCCAAGAAGCGGAATGCGCTGCCTTGAGTAATTTTGTAGTTGTACTGCAGCTGGTTGGAGTAGATGTTTGTCCGCAAATTTGCTCTGGTAGATTTCATGGGAGAGAATGGAAACTGCAGAACCAGTGCAATTTATTACAATGGCAATTACCCTTCCATGAAAGTAAGTGACCGTTACCCCAAAAAATAATTCGTTACTTTTGTGGCGTTACTTTCAACAATATTGTCTTCAATTAAGAAACAGAGGGAAGAGGGTGATTCAAGTTCTTATTGTTGCAACCTGTTCCATTTGCGCACAGGCGGCGGCGGAGTATCGGGTATCGTTAATGGAGTCATCGGACCGATCGACTAAAATTCTCCATTTTCGAAATCGCTAAGCTGTAGAAGTCATCATACATCTAGCCAAAACTAGAATAAGAATTGATTTATGTCCATCTTACTATACCAGCATATATTGCCCGACAATAGAAAAACATAGTTGTAACAGTAAGATGATAATTAAATAGTAAATAAGGTTTGGCTTGATATTCTTGTTCCTTTGGTTCTGAACAGGTCGAGCCTCGGTTGAGACGTTGGTGAATAAAAAGGTTTCCAGTAAATAAATATAAGTAATAAAAAAAAATGACACTCATAACAACAATTAATTAGAACATCGGCTAAAAAAATGAAATGTAAACGCACGTTTGCCGTGTGTACCTTTCTTGGTGCCGTTCAAAAACGCACTTAGCACGAATCGACTGCAGTTAACTCCGGTGTTCTCCAGATAGACGTCCGCTGATGCCACGGGCAGCGAAGGGCACAGTACTAAGTAAGCCGCGCTATGGCTCCACTTTCGAGTTTCACTCTCTCCCCAAGCCCAGAATATCAAGTCTACGTTGTAAAAATATCGTTGTAAAAATATCGGCAGAATATCAAGTTTGTTTGTAAAAATATCGGCTTCAGATAAGAGGCGTCCTGCTGGGGAAAAAACAGGAAGAAGAAGGAAGGCTATTACTAGTTTCAAAGTGCTCGCAAAAAGCTGACTCACAAAAAGGGTGACTGAGACGCAGATAACCTGGCTGAAATTCACAAATAAAGTGGGCCAACTCTAGAAGTTAAGCTAAAAAAAGTAAGAAGCTTTTAAAACAGGGTAAAATAAGGTGAAAGAAGCAGAAAAATATGCATCCTGCTTTTGAGAAGATGATAAATGTGCAGCAACGAACGAAGATGCTTGTGTCAATAGCACCTTCACATATTATCACATCTCTTTTAGTGGATTTTACGGGAAGCGGAGCGTTGTCTGGTGTTGTGACATAATGGAAAACGTGGTAGTCATTATAAACGACAAGGACATTGTTAATTTTTGTCTGTGCACTTACTGTCTGGAGCTTCTCGAAGAGAACACAATTACTTTGCGTCCTCCTCTCCCCGTTTTGGATCACAAAAAAAAGGACTAAAAAAAGCTGATATAACTTGACTTGCCCCTCTCTCATTTTTCTTTTTTTTTTGTAGAAATGTTTATTTGGGTTTTTGACATTGTTGTTAGGGTCTAAAATGGATTTAGGGGCTTGGTGTTGCAAACACAAAATTCTTTGCGTAACTGAAGGGTGCCAAGCCTCCCTTTGCGCGTGACCTGGCACGAAGCCAGGGGGGAGGCCGATAAGGCCCGGCCCCCCCCCCCCCCTCCCCCCCCCCCCGAAATCTTTCATTTTGCTGGGACCTCCTCTCCCACCTCCCCCTCATACAGCATTTGTCATGGGCGCCCCCCCCCCCTTTCCCCCCCCCCCCCCCCCCCGAAACAAAATCCTGGTTACGTGCCTGCGCGTGACAGTGTCACTGCGCTCGACTTTACCAACTTAAACACAATCCTTCCTTTAGAAAGGGAGGGGGAATGGGTTCTAAAAAAAAAAGTAATGGATTACAAGGAATCCGTTACGTAAAAAATGTAAGGGAATTACTTTCAAATTACTCTAGAAAATATGTAATTATTCCGTTACTAAATTACTGATAAATGTAAGGAATTACAAGTAATTTCGTTACTTGTAACAGATTACGTACAAGTCTGCTGAAATCCTAACGAGTTGCAGGTGAAGGAAGTCCGAGTACCACAGATTCTCCTGTCAGAATGGCATGACGCAACATCCGCCCTGTCTTCTTGAATTGTGAGCTATTTAGAAAGCTGTCCATTCTATTGCAGAAATAGGCTCTAGCCATGGCTGCCTCGGGAAGCTCCTTGGCATAAAAAAGGAATAGGATTGCAAGATAGACTGAGGCAATCATTACCTGTGCGGCAGGTTTTACTTTCATTTTACTGAAAGGGGTTTTGAAAAATGTGTCTCTCAGTAAGTTCCGGAGCCAGTCGCAGACTCATCTCATTGGTAGAACGATAAAGTTTAACAAATGGGACGACATAATTACCTCATCTCCAATGCAAAAATTTTGGAGATTGTTCCTGGTTTTGATGATTTGTGTGCAACACCAACCGTAACCCCCTGCCGGACGTTTACGGGGACGTGTGTGATAAGTAGACTGGTCGACCTCACCTCATTTGTGTCAGTGTATACTGAAGATGCCACCTGCACAGGTGGCGAAACGTCTGTACCTTTTGTTATTAATTTGTTATGTTAAGTCGGAGTAAACCTTTTCAATCATGAATTCACCCGGCTTTTGGAACATTTTTGCATCAAAGATAAAGTAAACATATTCGTTGTCAACTTAAAAAAACACGGCATACCCACAGTCACACTAAGTTGGTTGGCCAAGCTTACGTTTGAAGCCCCCTGGTCACAGACCAAAGCCTTTACTGTGAAGCCAACAGTCTTAAGCTCTCGCACTGAGAAAAATGAGGAGACTGCGGATAACAAAAAACAGTGTTGAAGTGTACACAACAGTGTATGCAAGTGGCTGAATCGACCTCCTAAAAATTTTAGAGAGCACAACAACCAAGGATCTACCTGAAAAATAGTTCAACACCGTCATCTGAAAATCCATGGATAATGTCGTTCGTAGAGTCATAAGTCAGGTCCTTTTTCAAAGAAATCTCATCGAAAATCAAGGTGCGCACACGATTGCAGAACGACAGCCCGACGGAAACAACAGCGCGAGAAGCTCAAGCCGCTCGACTCCGCAAACTCACGCCGAGTATGCGAGCACGCGGGCAGTCATGCGTCACCTTGTTTAATGCAAAGCCGACCGAACACGCTGCAGCAGAAAGCACGGACGGCCCGCACGGCACGGAAGAATAACGCACAGACGAGCAGAGCCCATGCAGAATGATGCTGTGGCGACGGCGTGCAGGCAAGCAGGCACGCGGCAGGCCGTGGCAGGCGCCATTCCTCACGTGGTTTTTGTGGCGTATTAGATTAAAACTATTTATTCGTTTTAAGTACTTTAAATAATTCTAGAGCATAACAATTAAAAAATGAATACTTCTCAACGAAAGAGGTCTAACTAATTTTAACCAAATTACAGAAAAGCGCCACGTAGCGGAGGCCATTAAACGCACTATCTGGGCCGCGAATCGGCTTCTGTGTCCTCTCTTAACTTTTACTATATTACTATATGGAGCCCTTATGTACGCGCGTGGGATTCTGTAACAATCGGCGTAGAAGGTTCAGGGCGGAGAACTTTCGGACCTGGAACAAGCAACATGATTCTCAAATTTACCAGAACACGAAATTGCAAGAATAAATAAAGGACACGTCACTCCCAGGAATCGAAGCCTTACTCTTCGCGTGGGAGGCAAACACGATAACTTTAGGCCACGGCCGCGATTTTTTTTATTTTTTATTTATTGTTAGGCCATGGCCGCGCTGCCTACTTCGCCAGCTTCGCGCGCGGCATTACTCCCCCCTTTAAAAAGCGCATCGCCCCGATGCACCACAAAACGCAACAAAGCAAATAAAAAGAACGGCAAACTAAAGCCATCTAGAACATATAATGTCCATAGTCCTATCGAGGGTAGTACGGCTTCAGGCGCACGACGTGGACAACTTCAGGTCGAGATTGACAGCGTGATGATGCTCTTGTTCCGTCGGGCATCACCTTGTGGTTCAGCTCCCCGAGGCGACGAAGTACATTGTATGGCCCAAAGCACCGTTTCAGCAGCTTCTCACTGAGGCCGCGGCGACGAATGGGCGTCCACACCCTCACCCTGTCTCCGGGCTGGAAGTGGACGTCCCTGCGACGAAGCTTGTAGCGGCCCGCGTCGACGCGCTGCTGGTGTTGAATCAGGAGTCGGGCGAGCTGGCGGATTTCTTCGGCCCGTTGAGCAACCACCTGGGCGTCGTCGCTGTCATTGTTAGATGGCTCATGGGGCAGCACTGCGTCCAGCATGGTCGTTACCTTGTCACCATGTACCAGCTGAAAAGGTGTGAATCCAGTGGTCTTTTGAACCGCCATATGGTAGACGAACGTGACGCAGGCCAACATCTCCTCCCACGTCTTGTGCTCAACGTCAGCCTACATTGAGATCATGTCGGCGATTGTCTTTTTGAGTCGCTCTGTCAGCCCGTTGGTCTGCGGGTGGTACGCAGTGGTACGACGATGGCTGGTATGACTGAGCCCGAGAATTTCTTGGGTCGTCTGTGTTATGAATGATGATGCGCGATCTGTCATCAGAACTTTGGGAGCGCCGTGCCGGAGGACGATGGACTCGATGAAAAACGTGGCGACTTCCACAGCGGTCCCTGAAGGAAGGGATTTTGTTTCGGCGTACCGCGTAAGATAATCTGTGGCGACGATTATCCAGCGGTTTCCCGACGTTGACGGCGGAAAAGGGAGAAGTAGATCAACTCCGATCTGCTGGAATGGTGCGGTCGGAGGAGCAATCGGCTGCAGGAGACCTGCCGGCTTCGTCGACGGTTTCTTACGTCGCTGGCACTCGTGGCACGAACGAGTGTGGAGCTTTGGCCAGTAATATTTTGCCCGAATACGGGCCAGTGTTCGGTCGTAACCGAGGTGTCCGGACGTCGGGTCGTCGTGACATGCTTGAAAGATCCCCTCCCGAAGGTCGGTCGGGATTACCAGCAACCACGGTGTGTCGCTGTCCCCGAAGTTCTCTTTGTAGAGTACAGCTTGTCAAATGGCGAAGGTCGGCAGTACTCGTGAGAAGACACGTGGCATGGAACTACCGCCCCCTTCCCGGCTCTCGATTAATGCCCGTAGCTCAGGATCGTCCTGTTGACGCCGTTCCATGTCGTAGGTGTTCACTGCTCCTAGGAAGCACTCGTCGTCATTGTCGTCGCTGCAGCCAGAAGGGGTTTCGACGGGGCTCTGGACAGGCAGTCGGCGTCGCTGTGCTTGCGGCCTGACTTCTAGACCAGAGTCATATTGAACTCTTGTAGTCGGAGACTCCATCGAGCGAGGCGTCCTGACGGGTCCTTGAGGTTCGCAAGCCAGCAGAGCGAGTGGTGGTCCGTCACCACGCGGAACGGGCTCCTGTGCAACTACGGACGAAACTTCGTGATTGTCCTGACGACCGCAAGGCATTCTTTCTCAGTCTTGGAGTAACTTTTCTCCGCCTTGGAGAGTATCCGACTTGCGTAAGCGATGACTCGCTCGATGACTTCTTGCACTTGGACCAGTACTGCGCCCAGTCCCGCGCTGCTTGCGTCCGTGTGAATCTCGGTTTCCGCATCCTGATAGAAATGCGCAAGCACAGGAGAAGTCTGGAGTCCTCGTTTCAACTCGTCGAATGCCTGATGCTGTTCCTCCGCCCATTCGAACCTCTCGGCGTCCTTCGTGAGGTTTGTGAGCGGTGCAGAAATTTTAGCGAAACCCGGAAAGTGGCGTCGATACTAGGCACAAAGTCCAAGGAATCTTCGCACGGCCTTCTTGTCTGTCGGCGCTGGAAATGCCGCGACGGCGCGAGTCTTCTCGGGGTCTGGGCGGACGCCTTTGTTAATAACTACGTGGCCTAGGAACTTCAGATCGTCTTAGGGGAACCGGCACTTTGACGGCTTGAGTGCGAGTCCGGTGGTCTGAATGGCTCGGCGAACAGCTCGATGTCGTCGCAAGTGGTGGTCGAAGTCACTTGAAAACACTACGACGCCGTCAAGCTAGACGAGAAAGCTCTGCCATTTCAGCCCTGCCAGTACTGTGTGCATGACACGCTGGAACGTTGCCGGCGCCGTGCATAGGCCGAAAGGCATCACCTTGAACTCGTACAGACCATTTGGTGTGACAAAGACAGTCTTCTCTCGGTCCCGTTTGTTGACTTCGATCTGCTAGTAGCCGCTCTTCAAGTCCATCGATGAAAAGTATCGAGAGTGGCGCAGCCGGTCTAGCGTGTTATCGATTCGGGGGAGTGCATAGACGTCTTTCTTCGTTACCGCGTTCAGCTGCCGGTAGTCCACGCAGAACCTAAGCGTTCCGTCCTTCTTTCTAACCAGCACGACTGGAGAAACCCAAGGACTGCTTGAAGGCTGGATTATGTCGCCGTTCAGCATTTCTTTCACTTGCTATTGGATGACCTCCCGTGCTTTTATGGAGACTCGGTGCGGCGATGTGTGCACAAGGAGCGCGTCGTCCTCAATGACGATGGTATGGTCCGCAACGGTGGTTTCGCGCACGTTCGACGACGTCGCGAAGCAATCGCTGTATTCGGCGAGGAGGTCACTCAGCTGTCGTCGTTTCGGGCCTGGAAGCTTGGGGTCGATGTCAAGCTGCGCTGGCGGCGTAATGTCTTGCTGTGGTGGCGATGATTCTTCATCAATTGCGGCAATTTCGGCGGAGTTCCGAAGTTCTTCGACGTGGCCCACAGCGGCACCTTTTGTGAGGTGTTGCGTTCCTTGTCGGAAGTTTGTCACGAGGACCACGGTGCACTTATCGTGAACTTTAGTCACTCCTCTTGCGATGCCTATTCCTCTTCCCAGGAGCAATTGAAGATTGCCTTCCAGAACAACTTCGCCGCAGGTAGCTGCATCGGTTACGACGGGTACGACAACACTTGATCGAGGCGGGGTTCCACATGTTCGGCAGCGACTCGGACGGCGGCTGACGCTGTTTGGGTTTTTTCTGAAGATGGAACAGGCGTCCGGATCGTCATTCTGTTCTCAGCAAGGTCGATAACGGCGCCGTATTCACACAGAAAGTCCATGCCGAGAATGACGTCTCTGGCACAGTCTTGTAGAATTACGCATTTCACAGGGTACGTCTTACCGTGGATCTCGACGCGGGCGGTGCATCTCCCGACTGGTGTGATGAGGTGCCCTCCGGCGGTTCGTATTTGAGGTCCATCCCACGGCGTTGTCACTTTTCGCAGGTGGCGAGAGAGCCTCCCATACAAGACTGAGTAGTCTGCTCCGGTGTCCACGAGTGCCGATGCGTCGAGGCCGTCGATAACAACGCTTAGGTTGTTGATCACCGTTGCAGGAGCGACGGTGCGATGCGGGCGTCGGGAGAATGAAAGTGCTCCGTCGTTCTTGGAAGTTCTTTGCTTCATTCCTTTTCGGCAACGTCACCTACAGGCGTTGCAGCACTTTGTTTTCCCAGCGACGCAGGCAAGACAGGCTCTCTTGGCGGGGTCCTGGTGCTGGGGACGCTGACCGTCGTGGCGATGGAAATCGGGCTTCACGGCGGAGAGACGACACTGGGGAGGGCGAGCGTCAGACGTACTCCTCGATGTCGCGAGGGCGTTCGTTGTAGCTTGAGCGCGGCTCGTTCGGGTGGAACCGGCGCAGCCCCAGTTGTCTATAGGGGCATCGACGGTAAATGTGGCCGGCTACGCCGCAGTGATAGCATAACGGGCCTCGATCGGCCGTCCTCCATACGCCGTCTTTCGTGGCGCTGCTTGTTCTGGGTGGGCGTACGCCCGATCTTCCTGGCGTCGGGAGGACTGCGGCGCAGAAGGTTCTCTCGTCGGGGTGGCGCACTATACGGGTGTGCAGGGGGTAGTGGCCGTCGGGTAGCTGCGGCGTAGCTCAGCCTCGGTGGTTCGGGAGCAGCGCTAACAAGAACTTGTGGCTGCAGCGCCTGCTGAACTTCTTCTTGGACAATCTCGGCGATTGAGAGCAAATCCGGGCTTGCGGCAATAGGAAGAAGCTTCCTGATTTCTTCCCGCACGACGTCCCGGATGTTCTCATGGAGGTCCGGGCCATTGCAGCTGGAAGTCGAGAGGGCAGCGACGCCGGGAAGTCGCTGGTAATGGGAGGCCCGTGCTTGAAGGGCATGTTCAATGTTTGTGGCTTTCTTGACGAAATCTTCGACGGTGGCTGGGGGTTGCGGACAAGGCCACCGAAAATGTCGTGCTTTGCGCCTTTCATCAGGATCCGAAGCTTCTTTTCGTCGGTGGCTTGAGGGTCGGCGCGAGCGATCAGGCGCAGAATATCGTCGACAAAACTGGTGATCGTCTCGCTTGCGCCCTGGGTCTTCATTCGTAGAAGGTCCTCGGCCCTCCCCCGTCGATATTCGTTGGTGAAAGTCCCTCTCAAAGCATCCTTGCAGGCGGTCCACGAGGTCAGAGAAGTTTTGCGATTCTCGAACCAGTGCCTGGCCGTTCCCTCGAGCGCGAAGTAAAGACTCTGTAGGCGCTGTTCTTCTGTCCATCCGTTTAGATGGGCCACTCGCTCGTACTGCAGCAGCCAGTCCTCGGCGTCTTCATAAGGCTCGCCATGGAAGGTCACAGGCGTACGGGCAGCGACGGGTAGGACAACGACGGGTGGAGTGGTGATCCTCGCGGCCTTCTGTTTCTGCTGCAGGGGTCCCAGTTCTGAGGATTGGCCTTTGGTACGGCGGCTTGCTCGGGCGACGGCGTCTTCTGCGAAGGGTAGCCTTCCGGGACTGAGCACTTCACTTCGGAGGTGTACGCTCAACGGGCATGGAAAGCTATACTCCGCACCACCACCAAAATGTCACGAATGACAATTGATGAGGCAGTGATAACTGAAGAAACTAAACGTTTAATAGGGTTAACTTGTGCCCAAAACAAAAAAGGGAACAGAAGAAAACAGCAGACCGTCGCGGGCGTCGATTTCGGCGAAACCGCAGGATCGAGCGCTGGGGCGAGACTGACTCTGCATCGGCACGCGGACGCGCGTGGGATTCTGGAACAATCGGCGTAGAAGGTTCGGCGCGGAGAATATTCGGACCTTGAACAAGCAACAGAATTCTTGAATTAACCAGAACACGAAATTCCAAGAATACATATAAGACAAAAGACATGTCGCTCCCAGCAATCGAACCCTTAGGCCTGGTTCACATTTACAGCTAATCCGCTGCCGCCGAAGCGGAATCGGCCGCGGCAATGCACAGTGGACGCTACGCCCGGCGGCCGACCTCTTGGAGATTCGCCCGCCAATGCGCAAGTGTGAACCAGGCCATACTCTTCGCGTGGGAGGCAAACACGATAACCGTTAGGCCACGGCCGCGCTGCCAACTTCGCAAGCTGCGCGCGCGGATATAGAGGCTTTGGCGGATTACCCAAACGTCAAAAAGATCCCTGGGAACGTAGGTACACGCGCTGCGCGTGCTGGCGTCTCCAGCTGTAACTGTTCGAAAGCACAGCTCTAAAACAATAGCACTTCGCATACGCGTTCCATAAATACTTTATTCTAGTAATTTATTTCAAGTGTTTTGTATACGGAAGGCGAGCGCGTACAACGCGTGCTCCTGCGTTCCCGGCATTCTCTTTGATGCTTGGGTTATACTTAATATGGTATCACACACGCTCGGATATACTGGAACTCGTTTAGGTCGTCAATCTCTAAAAAGCGTCTAAGACGTAACTTAGGGAATTTGACGCTTTCACTCAAATATTGTACCACACATGCTCGGATATGCTGGAACTGCTTTATGGCGTTAATCTCTAAGAAGCGATTAAGGTTTAATACCGTTGGGTGTGATAGTTGAGCAACAGGCTAATCCTCACAATTTCCTTCTTCTTTCGTCGCATACACCAAAAAAGTATTTGTTTTAATTGCATTTACAAAGTTTTAGTATGACACCACAATTTCTTACGCGCGAATAGTGCTCTAAAGTAACGCCCCCCCCCCCCCCCTTTCCCAAACCCAAGAAGAAAAAAAACTGAGGATGCAAGATAGCTGGTGTAAGTTTTGTTAATCGAAATATAACTTAGTATTTGTCTCACCATTATATCTGTCACCCCCGTGGTCACTCTTGGACGTCTACGTATATAATAAAAAAAATCAGTGTTGGTGGTAACGCGTTACAAGTAGCGGCGTTATCGGCAACACGTTAGTTTTTTCGGTAACGTAGTGATGTACTCGTTACTTTTTTTCAAAACAGTAACGGGTAACGTACTGACGTTACTTATTTCACGTAATGTGTAACGTAGTTACATTACTCGTTACAGCTTCTTCCCAAAACTTGGAAAAAAATTACGCTTCAATTTTCATTTGTGTTTTTAGGCGCCAAGCAATGTGAAGTTTTGTGTTTTTTTTTTTCATTTTTATTTTGCACTTTTTCTCGAGAGTATTTAGGTTAAACCGTAAATAAAGATAAGTAATTATGTTTAGTTTCTGCATGAACATAATATTTCTTTAAATATTGAGCTTATGCGTGCCTGTACCGTCAAAACAGTAAAGCGTGTTAATTCATCATTAGAAAAAGTCATGTAAAAGTAACGTGCGTTACTTTTTATCGGTGACGGCAGCGGTAATGCGTTTCTTTTATTTTAGGTAACTGTAGGTCGGTAACGCGTTACTTTTATTCACCAGTACGAGTAACGTTTTTTGTTACATTTTCTCGATAACGCCTACAACACTGCAAAAAATTAAAGGCACAACATATTACGAAAGCAAAGATGTCCTTTGATAACTTCTGTTTTCCACATGAGGGCACATTTTTGAAAGAAGTGGAGGACGATGCGGTGTATTGCTGGTCATCCAAGAAGCAGCCGATACGGCACGAAACAGACTCTGGCATGGCATAAGCGGCCGGATAGAAATTTCTCGGTCCCAATTTCTACTTTCCTATTCGCCGTGGGGCCGAAATGGGAAACATGCGAAAGCGAGAATACCGCCGAGCGTCGTCTGATACGCGCGTACGTTCGGAAGCTTGGATCTCGACGATGCAAGCCCTTTTCCTGCTGAGTCGAGCCCTCCTCATTAAACGTTCGTTGTTTTGTTATCGTTTCTTCCTACTAAAGGTTGTATTTTATCGTTTCACATGCGTAGATATTCAGCTATGCAATTAATATTAAGTCGGATGCATCCATAATCTCAGTATTGTGGTTTGTATACAACCGCTGGTCCCACATATTTTTGTTATCCCGCAAAAACCATAGCTTTCATAAACCTCCTAATGTTGATTGGATCTCTGTTTTAAATAAAAACTTAATGCGAGTGATCACTACACTTTAATGAAATAATCACATGATAAATCCATTAGTCGATTTTTCGCCGGTCATATTGCGTGAAAGACGTTAAAACTACTATTTTTTACTAGTTTACAATGTCATAAATGGACCATTCCCATTATAAACTTCAGCTTGTGGCGCCTACAGAAATATGAGCACGGGAAGCCTTTTAAGGTGAAGCAATTTTTAAGTTATTATTTAAAAACTGAAGTGATTTACCGTGCAAGCCTGTGTCCTAAAAGGTATAAAGATGTCAGAAATATTAAAGCAGGCATTTGTTACTTTTACCGACTTTCTCCAGCACAAGATTCCGATTAAACGACGAAAACAAATATCACCATTATAGCGTCCCTCGAATAATCTGAAGGTGAATGATGAACCACCCAGTTCCGATATGCGTTAGGTGAGCGGCGGAGGGTGATCGGAAAGTCTCGTGAGAGTCGCTAGCCCCCATCAGTAAAAGAGTGTCACTGTGGTCGATGCCGCTTGTATTGCCGTACGAGTTATTCACTTGAGTAGAAGAGTGCACTATGTTTGAATAAAAGATTATTTAGCCATAAATTTATAATATTCACCTTTTGACATCCCCGGCCCTCACCGAGAATATTAAAGCGGGTGAACCCGCAATACCGAGAAAAGCATCTAACAACAAGCACACGACTGCTTTGCTCGCTTACACCCGTTGTTCCATTCGCTGTAGATATATTAGAATATTTTGTCTCACATTTTCCAGTTGTCCTGCCAACAAACAGTTTCCTGATAGTAACTAGAAGAGGCACTCTCTCCACATTGCAACGTATTAGAATAGTTCCGACTCCGAAAAACTTACCCACAACATGGCACAGTAAAGGGAAACATTGGCTGCAGCGGAACTCAAGGACACGGTAATTTCCGATTGAGCACTAACTTTTCTTCATGCTAAATATTTATATTGCCGTGGAAGCTAAATTTGCAAAAGCGAAAATGCATAGAGCCTGCGATTTCACAGCCCACTGTGTCCGTATTATCTGATACGGGTTGAAATGCATTGTTTTATTGAAGTTTTCACGCTTTTGGATTCATAAATAAATAGTGCAGTTCAGCCGGAAACAGGCATCCTTCGTGATGATCCAAGTTTCCCAACGCCTGTTTGGAGGAGGCGACGCATCCACACAAGCGAATATTTAAATTCAGGCCGTACGCTGGTAAGCCGATTCGATCTTTACTGAAGCCCCGAACGGTACCGCACCATTTTCCGCTAAAACTGATTTCCCACCGATAGCGTGTGACAAAATAAACGCAAGAATCTACACCGCCTCCCGCTTGAACGTGGAGAGCCTATGGGGCGGCATGCTTCTACCCCCACATCATAGTGATTATAGCGCGACAGTAGCGCCACCTCTAGGTCGATTTCGAGGCCAGTACACTCTTTCGTCTGTTCTGCGTGGCTGACATAACCTGGCGTAGCACGACATGATCGAGAGGGGACACACGCACCATGGCTTTCACCATTGCTAGGTAGGGCAGCGATTTATACACACAGCCAACACTCCCTAACACACTTCCAGTGTGAGTGAAACAAGGTTCAAACCCCTCCCTCCCTCCCTTGGTGGACAATCCTGGTTAAACCACTAATGTGTGAGTCACAGTAGAGAAACCTTTCGCCAAGCTTTGTGCCTTGATTGCTCTCAGGGTAGGGCTCTACTTAGCCTGTGGAAGGGTGCCCCCTAAAAAGCGTCTATGCAGGACTGATACCCCTGTCAGACGGGCTAGTTTCGTGCAAATTCAAGCGAGTGCACTTCATCCCGTCGAAACACACTCCAAGTGTGTTGGTGAACTTGGTGCTAACCGGGAAAAATTATAGCCCCTTCCACGGGCAAATAGCGAGCGCTCAGCGCGCGCTCGCCGAGCAGATTCTTGTTGCCCTCGCGAGATGCGAGCAATCTCTCCGTGTGCCGCTTGTAACCAGTGGGGCGCTCGCCGAGCGGCTCCAACCGATCCGTGGAAAAGTGGCAGAGCGCGTCGAGCCGTCCGAAGTACAGGGTGTCACAAAAGAAAATTTACACGCTAAAATGGCTCGCAAAAATCAAAACCTGGACGGATCTTGTAGCAACTTTTCTCAAGAATGTCTTTAACTGGTCACATTGTTGTCCGAAAATTTCAAGTCGGAACTCCGAGTACAAAGGAAATAAAAAAAAATGATAACTGATTTTTTCTAGAGTTCCTGTATAGGCTCCCTACCGTAGGATATAGCCCCGAGAAGTTCGGGTGGCGCCCCCTTATGGCAAACCGGGGTGACGTCACGGCGAGGAGAGAATTTTTCCCCGGCTCGCCCCGCTCGCCCTGTGGAGGCTGTGACGACGCCAGCTGTCGGCGCGCTCGTTTCCATTTAATTTTTTTTGGCGTGTTTTTCGTAGGAAGTGTAAATTTTTTTATGTGTCTTTATTGAGCTATGGCCTGTAGCTACAGGCGAAACTTCAACCAACATTTTAAGCATGGTTGACAGGGCAGGCAACGCATGAATCGCAGCTGGTATATGAAAATAAAGAAATATGGCCACAATTGCAGGAGCATCATTATAGATTTACGTCTCGCAGAATAAATGCTGCTGATGGTCTGAGTGAATTGGCAGGTTATGTATACTATTTTTTTTTTGTATCTCCGTTTTTAAACAAGATCGCCGAAGCAGAAAAGCTGCATGCTGCTCGGGCAACATGCTAAATGCAGTCTGGGCCATGGGGAGAGAATCACAAGTAAGACAGCCTAAGTGCAGGGGCAAAGTAAAAAAACAAGGAACTTTTATTATATACATTGCTCGCATTTGACCTTTGCTGGATTCGGATAGTATTTCAGTGGACTAAACTGGTGGTATCGGTGGACTTGTTTATATCAACCCTCAAGTAATGTATAACAAACGTAAGCGAAGGTGTCTAGCTCGTTATTAGTCCGTTAAGCCCTAAAATTGAGATTTTACTTAAATCGAAGTGTCCTGAAGCTAAAATACCAGAACCTTTTCCCACGCAGTCTGTTGCCCTTCACGGGTTCCACATTTTGTGCTACTAGTGCTGCAACTATCACTGGACAGACGTTCGAATGCTTGCTTTTAATCCTGTTGTCCTCTGTTGTCAGAGAGTCCAGCTGTAGGGAGTTCGGAGGCTGAGGAAGCTTTGGAGACCTGCAGCAGTGTCTCTATTAATTGGAAATGACAATTCAGACTAAACGGTGTATTTTCCGAATACCCAAGGCTGGAATAAAAATGTCAGGAAAAAGTATAAACATTCCAAATTACGGCACTATTGCTTTGCATATTTTGGGCAGTTCAATACATATCATACAGGCAACTGCGGGCAATTCGGCCGTTTTTGCTGCTACCATACAAACTAATTTCCGGTAATTCTGCATCTTCTAAGAAATATGCCTGCATACGCGTATAAACTATACAATTAATTCACGAAGAAGCTACATTTATGTAAAAAAACCCTGTTCCATGAGCACTTCAAAGATAATCAGACACAGGGCCTTTAAAACATCTGCGAACCAGCGTATGCAGAGCGGCAGCGCAAAGTCGGCGTCGCGAGCTAATTTGCCGACCACCCAAAGGCCCACGATATAAATGCCAATTCAAATGCCTTGAAAGCGGGATGTAATATCGTCCTAAATCATGAACATGCAAGGGACAGAATCCCAGCGTCTGAAACACTTGCGCCACCGCTCCAGCGGTCGGGCGGGGAGGTTCATCGGCGGAATTGCCTCCTCCGATAGCTTTCGGGATTTGTAACCCCATTTTGAAGGTAAAGGGGACAAGCAGGCTTATAAAATGTACGGAAGCACGTCAATATCGGCCTAACTCAACGTCTCGTACACCGGGTAAACGAAGTCCAGCTCCTCGAAGAGCTTGCGGCACACAACGCCAAACCAGGAAACCGGTGCTGGGAAGCGAGCCGATGCGAGATCGCGGAGCGGAGTCATCGCCCTGACGTCACGGTACGACTCACCCAATCAGGGCGCGGCGACCGCAGCGACGCTTGTGTTGGCTCTCGGGGCTAATACAGGAACTCTAATTTTTTCAACGGCGGAGCGGCAGCTGTCGGGGAGACACCGAACGACGGCCATGTTTCTTTGCCTTATCCAGAGATGGCGCTACGGATTCACTGGACGCTGAATGAACGAAAAAGCGCGCTTTAATCCGAGTTTTTGGTTGCGTGGGATATTTGCCAAAATAAAGTTGTTTGGGTTTTCAGTTAAGTTTCACTGTGCAGAAAGTGTCACGCCATGAATACGAATAAATAAAACCGCCAATGTCTGCTGCAGAAATGACGTACGTACCTTCGTCTTCGACGGTTCTTGTTTCGTGCATCGTCTGCTTTCGCAGTTTGACGTTTGAATGAGACACGAGAGGCAGACAGGAGTGCGCCCGATAAGGCAGCGATTCGGTGGCTCTGAAAAGAGCCGTTGAAATCTGAACCGCGGTCTTCGTAGTTCTGGTCAAAAGCCTCATTCACACGCACATACACTCGGAAGAAAAACAAAACAAAAACGGTTAGACTCGCAGCTCGACGTGCCCGCCGCGAACTTCGTGCATTTTTCAAGCCTCCTCTCGTAGTTCTGGAAGACGGCCTCCCGCATGTCGTCACTGATCGTCTCGAATGCGTCGATGATCTGTTCTCTCAGCTCCGGGATGGTCCTCGATTGCCGGGCGTACACTTGGGCCTTTACGTACCCCCAGACAAAAAAATCGCAAGGAGTGAGGTCTGGAGACCGAGGGGGCCAAGCCATGGTCGGAGAGCCGCGGCCCATCCATCTCCAGGGAAACGTGTTGTTCAGCCAGGCTCTCAAGTTGCTCGCATAGTGGGGAGGGGCCCCATCCTGCTGGAAGATGCAAACTTCGCGTTGCATATGTGCAGTTTCGAGCTCCGGCAAAATCTGTTCCTCCAGCATCTTGAGGTACGTGTCACCGGTCACCGTCGAATCGAAAAAAAAAGAAACGGGCCGACGACACCCTCTCGCCAAATGCCGCACCACACGACGACTTTTTGGCGACTGAACTGCATGTTCGGTCGACCAGTGCGGGTTCGTGGCAGACCTCAACCTGCAGTTCTGCTTGTTGACGCGGCCGTCGAGATGAAAAACGGACTCGTCTGTAAACACGAGGAATTGCAGGTGGCTGGGGTTGGCCGGAATCCGCGCCAGCTCGTCCTTACAAAACTGCACTCGCCGTGCGTAGTCCTCCGGCTTCAGTTCGTGCAGGTGCTGCGCTTTGAACGGGTACATTCGCCGGCGGAGCACCCGCCACACGAAGCCCCGGCTAAGGTTGAGCTGACGAGCAGCACGCCTGATCGAGAGGTGGGGCTGCGCGTCGAAAGCGTCGAGAACGGCTTGCTGCTCTCTTCGTTTCGGCGACGTTTCAACAAAGTTCGGAGTCTTGTTTGTGATGTTACCGTCTGGGGCAAACCTTGTCACCCACTTGATGATGGTTGGCCGAGAGGGTAGTCTTCTGTTGAAGGCGGCCCGGCACTTTGTTTGGACTTCCTTGAAGTTTCCAGTTGTTGTGTACCATAGAACCACCTGGAACCTCTCCTTGGAGCTCAGTTGTCGCATGGTGAGGCGTTGAACAAAAAAAGAAAAAACAACAACAGCGATAACAAATGAAGTTAACGCACTGAGGCAGGAGCACGAACGTCAAACTACGAAAGCAGACGATGCACGAAACAAGAACCGTCGGAGACGAAGGTACGTCATTTCTGCAGCAGACATTTGCGGTTTTATTTATTCGTATTTATGACATGACACTTTCTGCGCAGTGAAACTTAACTGAAAACCCAAACAACTTTATTTTGGTAAATATCCCACGCAACCAAAAACTCGGATAAAAGCGCGCTTTTCCGTTCATTCAGCGTCCAGTGAATCCGTAGCGCCATCTCTGGATAAGGCAAAAAAACATGGCCGTCGTTCGGTGTCTCCCCGACAGCTGCCGCTCCGCCGTTGAAAAAATCAGTTATCATTTTTTTTTATTTTCTTTGTACTCGGAGTTCCAACTTGAAATTTTCGCACAACAATGTGACCAGTTAAAGACATTCTTGAGGAAAGTTGCTACAAGATCCGTCCAGGTTTTGATTTTTGCGAGCCATTTTAGCGTGTAAATTTTCTTTTGCGACACCCTGTAGTTCACCGCGCAGCCTTGTTCGTAGGTGTACAATCTGGGGCCCTAAACTTGTCAAACACAAAGTTGCAGCCGAAAGTTCGCAGAGCGCGCTGATTGGACGTTGGCGAAAAAAGCGCGAAGTCATCGTCGTGATAGACCAATCGGTGCGCTCCGTCAACTTCGGCCCCAACTTTGTGTTTGACGAGTTTAGGGGCCCTGTAGTCACTCGCAACTTTTCAGTTTCGTTATCAACATTCCCGCGAGGGAGTGAAGGAGTTTCGCGGCTTTTTTGTTTCGATTGCTGGTTGGGCTTTCTTGCTGTGCTTGCTTTCGTTCCCCTTGTCATGACCGACTCGCCCGAGCATACCGCGGCGAGGACATCGTAGCAGGTAATTTCAGGAGGTCTAATAAAATGCAGTGACAGCGAAATCAGCGACGAAGATACCAGAGCTTCAGCTCGAGCGATGACGAGGCAGCCGTTCTCGGCGAAGTGTTTGCCGAGTCGTTCGCCTCGCCACAATTACTCCGACGGGTCATGTCACGTGATAACACAAATAGTGCGACGCTGGAGGCGAGTAGGTTTTCGTACGCAAAGGTACAAAACCATTATCCTCGAGTAAGACCGAGTAAATTTTGGAACACGGCCAAGGATAAGAGGGCCCGGCAGAACAGATGGACACCATTGGCAGGTGGAGCGTTACGTCAAGTCTGGCGAGCACCGAGGTCACCGAAGAGCGGAGGAAGCGATGAGGTGGTGTTCAAAGAGACATGAGACTGCCAGACTTCAACCGCTTCAAATTCCACGACTTTTGACGGAGTTGTGTCGCCTCATGATTTGTGAAGTGTCCTGTTTGGACAGCCCTTCAGCCGCACCTGCAGGAGGCCGGAGAACGTCTGATTTTCACAGTAGCCAATCAGGGGAAGACGGTCCACCCTCCTTGCCCTTTTCGCAACGGGTTGGGCGGAAGCGGGGTGGGTAAGCTTGTCGCTTTTCGGGAGAAGGAGAAATGGAGGCTTAAGAAGCAATTGCTTTTGTTGTAGTCTCCTAATCAAAGCCACTCAAAAATCCCACAAGGGGTGCTTTTCTTCCTCTCTCATCCGTAGAGGATGATGTGCGCTTTCCCTTCCTCACTCAACCCGCCTCCGCTTCCGCCCGGTGCCGGTGCGCTGTCTGTTTCTTCAGCTGGTCCAGATGGGTCCGCTCAGATTTAAAGTGACTCTGAAAGGGTATTTATGATCGCCAAGGTTTTTAGAGCGCAGCTCTTAGGCCTCACTCACACAGCCGTTTTTTCCCGCGTCCCGGCGACAGCGCCGGGGAGCCTTCCCGTCGGGAGAGAGGGTTTTCGGGCCGGTTTTTGACCCAAATCGAGCCTCCGGAGCCGCCGAGCGACGATGTTTTACGTCCCCGGCGCCGACGGGAGATTAGAAACGCCGCCGCCACGTCCCATCGAGGGACGGCCAATCACGAAATAGCGAACTTTCGTTGAATCTGGCGAATTCTCAAAAGTTGGGTGACCATGGGCACGGCCGAGGGAGGGGGAATTGGCCGTACTGTGTCCTAACGACGAAGCCAACAAAGCTCTTTTCGGGAAGGAGCGAGACGCTGGCGCACTGTGTGATGATGTTTACGGCGCTTGAACAACGAGCATACAGAGATTTGTATAAATCGCTGAGCTGCTGCTTGAAATGGTGAGACCACATCGCTTCCTTTGCAATAGACGTAAATGCGATTTTAAGGAAGAACAGCCCAAAAAAAAAGAAAATACGGTCGTCAATTATCGGGGATGAAATGTGGCGTAAGGAGTGCTTGATGTGAAACGTGCTCGCGGTAAGTCTTGTCGTTTTTGTTTCAAAACGTGGAGACAAATAAAATGTTTTCGAACATGTAACGTTGTTATCGGCGACCTGAACGCAAGCTCCAAGCAACAAAACAATTGTGGTGGCGCCCATCAAGACCGATCGTCCGCTACATTTGGTGATCGACGCCGCCACAAAGTAGTCACAAATAGGGGCTTACAAGAATGGCAGTAGAGATCGAGGGAAGTGTGAAATCGCGCACGAAATTAATAGGTTATGCCGGTTATGCGGTCATACGGAATACAAAAGTTCGACACAGAATTTCAAAGATGCAGAAAAGATTCTAGGCTAGGTGGCGCAAGCTACCGCCCAGTATAAGGGGGCAGAGCCGCCTGCATCCATCCATTTACATAGCCACCGCCCGCAGCTTCGTCGCCGCTAGTTCAAGCACTCCACTGTCCCCGCACCGTCCTGAGTTCGGCACGGCGCCGACGGTGCTTGCGCCGGGACGGGCGAAACGCCGGCTGTCTGAATGAAGCCTAAAGGCGCATTCACACTGCGCAAAAAACGCGCGTTGCGGTGGACGTACACGCCGGCGTCGTAAAATACGAAGCAGTCACACAGGGCCACCCGACGGCCAGTGTTGCCAATTTAGCGGTTTTCCCGCTAAACTTAGCGGTTTTTGGTTCTGTTTAGCGGGATAAATTATTGTTTTGCGGGCGGAGGGATTTTTAGCCGGTTTTATGAAACCTTGGCGGTTTTTTAGCGATATACAAGTTTTATCGATTTACTGTCAACTATGCACCTTTCATATTCATAAAGACAAAGATAATAAGCCACAGTCCTCTTCGCTTACTCAGAGTAATGTTCGGATTTGTGAGAATAACGCCTGTGACGTCATCAAAACATTAAGGCGTCGAATGTCGGAACATGCCTCCCTGTTTTGTGCGCGCACGTTTGAACAGCATGAATGTTCCAATTTTCCTTTGACGCTTTTGTCACTGTTTCGTGAAATGGGCGTGGTGAAGTACGCTCAAAAGTTTAGAAAAGACTGGCTATAAGACCCTAACTTAAAGACTGGCTATTGGAGGTTCCTGGTGATAGCAGACGAGCCAGGTGCCGCTATTTCAAAACAGAACTATCTGCTAAGAATGTGGATTTGGTCGCGCACGCTGCAACGAAGAAGTGTGTTTCGGCCGCTGCACCTTTCTCCGCTGGTAGCAGACGACTCTACGAGTTGAACGGGTCTGACTAGTCACGCACTGCTGAAGGGTCCCTTGCCATGTTCGTATGCGCTCACTCTGCAATTTCGACTTCAGATCACCTAGGTGAACTGTGGCGTGGCGTGACAGATTTCTAGTCAAAACAAAAGGAAAGCTTCCTTTCAGATGGCATTGGTATGATCTATACTGTTATTATACCTTTGTCAAGAATTAAAGCAAAAAAAGAAAAGTCCCTAAAAAGTTGTTTTGCGCTGTGTTTTGGATTTAGTGGTTTTTTAGCGGTTTTCGGGATTCCGACTGCGGGTTTTTAATTTTTGAGTTGGCAACACTGCCGACGGCGGTGTCTTCTCGGGGAATCCCGCGTTTGTAGAGAGAACACGGAATTTTTTTTATTCGTCTGCTTCGCACGATTGTTGTTGCCTTGCCTTCGCGATTGCATATGCGGTGGGAGACAACCGTCTTCACTGAATGGACAACGGCGATGATTACATACACTTTAAAGGCCTGACCACACTAGCGTGAACGGCGCCGCCGGGCGGCACCGCCGCCCGGCGTCCCAACGCGAGGAGTCCACATTGACCTCCGTTGTGCAGGCGTCACGTGACAGCACTGGATCCCTCGATCGCGCCTCCCGTTGGATTTCCCGCTCTTTCGTCGTCTGCTCTTCGTTACATTCTTCCGTTCCGCACTCGCTGCCTACAAGGTAGGAGTCCATAATGACCTGGTGATCAGCGTGAATGTGATTATCCTAGCCTGCTCGGTGATCTTGCGACGTCGCCGCGCTCTGAAGGGAAGGAGGCGCAGGTTTTGGGTCCGGCCGAGTTGGTTCTATCGAAACACCGAAGGACAGGACAGGTCTGGCGCGCCGCCGGGGCTTTGCTGATCCGGCGGCGCGCCAGAGATGACGGCTACTTTCGAAAGTGTCACCAAATCAACACGACATCCGTCACAACACAGACGACATGCAACAAGTGCCACGGAAAAACTCACTTGTAATTCCGAATTCCTCTCCTAAAATTTCCCAGCGGTTTTTATTAGTAGTGATGGACCGAATCTGCCGAACTTCAGATTCGGCAAAGTTCGGCAAATGCCGACCTTTTTCAGGAAAGTTCGGTAAAGATTCGGCAAAAATTCGGCAAATGTCTGCGCACGCGCGAGAACGCGATGGGAGCCAACGGAGCCTTGGATTGCAATGGACGCCGTGCAGTCGTGCGGTTACCATCGTACAGTGTAGTACAATACAACCAGCGGTTACGGCGCGGCGCGTTGTGGGGTAGGGAACACGGTAACTGTGCGCTTGTGAGCGAGTGTGGTCCTCTTGAATATTTTCTACCTCAACAATAGAAGATTGACCAGTAATTTACGCAGTCCACTGCGCAAGTGGCAAATATTGCGGTGCATTCTGAAACATTGAGACATTGGCCGACAATTACATTGAAGCACTCCTCACAATTATAACAATTCTTTTTTCGGCTCACAAGTATTGTTTGTGCGAAAACAAAATAATATTGCTCTTTCAATTAGTGTTATTTCGCGATTTTCATGTATCTGAATGAAACTAAACACAGAACTATAATGCTCGACGTTGCACATTCGACATTCACTCTCCCTACCTTCCGAAACGTTCCTGTGTGTCCTAACACCAGAAACAGGCATTTTAAACGTTAAAAACGAGACGTTGCGAGTATGGGACGCACACTTTCATGCAGAGCCTTACGTCAAGGGACTCAAATCGGAGAACCTGCATATTTACAATATTATTATTCTCTTTTCTTGTGAAGGTTAGCAACCGTTGCATTCGTTTTCGCGCACGAAACGGTGGCTCCCAGAGAAAGCGAGAACGCAGCGTTATTGCCTTCATTTTAGCAATGTACACCATGTACACACACATGCAGGCTTCCGCTGATGATGCCTCAAAAACCGAAACTCTCGTAGCGTGATTCGTGACTGCGCCACGCTCCCTTCTACTCAACCTCGTCGT
The DNA here is from genome assembly GCF_016920785.2 of Ixodes scapularis. Classification (NCBI taxonomy): domain Eukaryota; kingdom Metazoa; phylum Arthropoda; class Arachnida; order Ixodida; family Ixodidae; genus Ixodes; species Ixodes scapularis. The sequence continues at coordinate 90,209,256 of NW_024609880.1, forward strand.
CACGCCACTTCTGCATGGAGTCACTCAAATTGCCAGTAAACGCACAAAAACGACACTGGCACAATCATCTTGCAGAATATCATCTTATTTAGTTAACATGTTGCATTCAAGTTAAGAAAAAAAGAAATATAAAACCTTTTTTTCGCCAGAACAAAACGAAATATTAACGAGTCTGGTAACAATGTATTTTTGCCGAATTGTTTCCGAATCTTTAGAAAAATTCGGCAAAAGTTCGGCGTTGCCGAATCCCAAAATTCGGCACCGAACTTTCGATTTGGCAAAAGTTCGGCCCATCACTAGTTATTAGCGTCCTTATCTAGGTAGTCTGGCGGCGTCTTGTCATATAAAAAGGAAAGCAGTCGCACAGTTTCAAGGAACCGCTCAGTTGGGAAAGGCATCGGGGGGAAATAGAGAGAGCAGACGACACGAAACACGTCCTTCGGAACGTGAAAGACGCGCCGAGGACCGGCTTGAGGGTTGCCATGGCATCGCGACGTCACTATCTACGCCACCTCCCATTGGCTCCTCTCTTCTGCGGCGAGCGGAGCCCAGCTCTGAACCGCGCACGGAGCGGTTGAAGGGGTGTCCAAACAGGACACTACAAAACCCGCGACTCCGACAAATCGTGAAAATCGAAGCGGACGCTTCTATTTTTACGGTCTGTCGGAGTCGTGAAAATGTTTGCAGGAGTCGTGAAAATTTTTACGATCACGACTGCTATCCTCTTCCGACTGACGTCACACGCCACCTGCGTCTGTCTCACCTCGCCAAGCCCTCGCGTACCGCCGTCGCCTCGGCTCGAAGGCCAAGGAGGTCCGGCTTTGGGTGGATTTGGGACATTCCTGCGTCGAAGGGTGCGTTTCGCCCGCCTCGGATCTGCTTTCTTTGTCGAGATTCACTTTCGTCGTGATGGCGTCCGATGCGGTTCCGTATTGTGAGCGGAGGCCTTGAGCGATTGACCGACAGCCAACAGAGCGTGTGAGTGGCTCTCCGGACCCACGTGATAAGCAGAGCAAGGCCGCCGTGGAGGAAGCGAGGGGGAGATTTGACGGAGGGAAGTTTCCCCCCGGGAAGAATTGACGGAGGGAAATTTCCCTCCGACGGCCGGAAGCGGATCGCGGCAGAGCGCGGCACGATTTGCCGGAGTCGCGGGTTTTGTAGTGTCCTGTTTGGACACCCCTTGACTCTGCGGCGCCGTACGTCGTGCCGCTGAAGCCGAAAACTGGTTTGGGTCGGCAAACGGCAGCGCTGACCGACGCGCCGCGGGCCTCCGCGACGCCAATGTGGCCAAGGCACGGACTCGCACGGACAGCTTCAGAAGGTGCTCTTGTGCCGCGCATTTGTGCAAACAAAGCACGGTGCTACGCGGGCGCGTCCCAGAGTCTTCGCGTCCGTACCCTTAACACTGCACGCAGCATGTGCGAGAGTGTTTTCGATGCAGAACTGTAGTATTCCGTACTGGTGGGTGCACACAACATTGGGAGTGATCGCTCCCGCACAGTCTGAGGTCGGAACAGACCGCGAACTTCGGTGGCAGCTGTCGCGCAAACGAATGGTGAGTAGTGTTAGGGCGTCGTACACGCACATAAAACACTGCTCACAGTCAGATGTTCCAATCGGCTTGCTTCTTTTCACGCTGAAATGCTTCCAGCCACGTTTGGCGAGTGCACAAATCCCCCGACATTTCTGCCTTCTTGCCTTCATTTTGGGTCGAAAAGAAAAACAGTGAAAACATCTCCTAACCGGAAAAGGGCGACACGTCACGTCCGGACGCCCGCTGATTGGCTCAAGCGCGCGCGTCGAGGAAAAAATTGGGTTCCGAGGCGTCGTCTCCCTGCGTCGTCCTCCTCGGCGCGCGACTTTTTTCAATACAAAAATAAGCACAAAATTCACCCCACAAAGCGCGTCTTTCCGCTGTGTGAAAGCGCCTTTAGGCGCCCGCTTCTGGCTTGAGCGCCGTCGCCGTCGGCGTAACCGCGCGTTGCATTATGAGAAACGTCTCATAATGCAACGTGCGGGTAACGGGTGACGTCACGAAAGTCCCCACTGACGTCACACGTGACGTCACTCACACGTGACGGCAGCTGGGAAATTATCTCTCGGCTGCCGGGAGAATAAACACTGCCTAATTCTATTGATAATCTGGAAGAGTACCGTAGGAAAACGGTCAATCGTGGACCACAAGAAGGTTGCAATGCATTTACTATAAAAATAGCGAACTTGAAAGATGTAATCTCAGATATATGTCGGCACGGGCACTGCAGAACAACCACACAAACACAAAGAGGAGAAGGAAGGGATCCATGAAGATTCAACGGATGCAGCAAAACATCAACGGGATTGGACCACGGAGTAGAACGTTGGACGTCGCGGCGAGGCAGCTTGGGGAGGATCGCATCTAACGGCACTACCCTGGCTGGGCAAGTGTGTTCAAGGACGGATCCGGGACGCTGACCCCAACTACCCGGCTTGCGACGAATGGGCAGAGACTGACCAGCTTCTCCTGGAGTGCCCGGAACACGACGACCCCCCGGGTGGTCCTGAACCCGTCCTATGCCGCATTGCGACTCCCCTGCAGAATTACAGAAGAGGTTATGCTGCCACACGGCAGTAAACGGACAAAGAGAAGAGCCCTCACGGCCTTGCTCACGTAACTCGAGAAGACCGCTCTCCTCCAGGTAAAGCCACCCTCGACGACAGCCACGAACAACCCTCCTCCCCCACAAAGGATCCGTGCGAACTGAATCGCGTAGCCCCGTGGCGCGCGCCACGAGGAGCCCGTGCAGACAGAAATGCGCAACCCCGCAGCAGGCCCCCTCGTTAATTGCCGGAGAGGTGGCGGCAGCCGCCCCCCCTCTATCGCTTGCCAGTGCCACCCTCCCCCACGAAGGGCCCATCCGTACAGAATCGTGTAGCCGTGCCGTGGCTCGCACCGCGCGCCACGGGGAGTCCGTGCAGGTAAAAATGGGAATCCCCGTAGCACTCCCCTCGTTGGCCGCCGTAGAGGGGGCAGCCGCCCCCCTCTTTCGCGTGTCCGTGCCACCCTCCCCCACGAAGGGCCCGTGCGAAAAGAATCGTGTAGCCCCGTGCCGCGGCTCGCACCGCGCGCCAGGAGGAGCCCGTGCAGACAGAAATGCGTACCCCGCAGCGCCCCCCCCCCCCCCCCCCCGGCCTGCCACGGGGGAGGAAGCAGCCGCCTCCCTCTCCCGCGTGCGTGCCCGTGCCGCCGCTCTGTAGGGTGAGTATCAAACAGGGCTCGGGAGAGTCGTTTGATTAAACCGGCGCAGGTTGCCGGTCTCCGGTTTGTTCAACATGGTCACCCGTTTGAACAAACGTAGGAAAGTTTGCCCAAACAAGTGACCCGTTTGACGAAAGAGTGACCTGTTTGCCCAAAGAGTGACCTGTTTGCCCAAACGGGTGACCGTTATGGCTGATACGGGTGACCCATTTGAGCCATACGGGCTACCCCTTTGACAAGCGCTTGAGTGGTATGGCTAAATTGTTACCGGTATAAACCGTTTACTTTCACACTGACGCCAAATAGTTTTTACGCGAAAGCATTAACTGTCTCATGGAGCGAGCCGACGTCATCAGCTTTGAAACCGTGCAAAACGGCACCTTAATGAAACTATGCGCAAAGCTAGCCAACGCCACCTTTTACACTTCGGTCCCATTGGCTGGCGCGCGTCGACGAGGCTCCCATTGACCGCTTCGCGTCAGTTTGTGTGGTGTCCTCCTGACTGTGTTATCACACTGTTTTGTTATCACAGATCTCCGCGTTCGCTCGCCTCTCATGGGTTGTGCGGCGTGTGGCAATATATAAGGCTGTTAAGAATGGAACCTTCGGCGACCTTCTTCCGAGTTTCAACGCTGCGGAAACGAGTCAAGACGAGTCCGGGACCGTCGCCCGCTTGTCGGGGCCTGCGCGAAACGAGTCCCGACGAGTCTGGGACCGTCGCCTGCGTGACGAGGCCTGCGGCAACAAGTCTCAACGCGCCCGTGACGTTGGCGGGACGTGTGTGTGTGCGTGGTGGTTGGTGCGCTCGGGAAAGGGAGAGAGGCATGGCCTAACTGCGGAGAACTTTGGCTACGTCGCACTGGACGGCGGACTTTGTTGCATCGCACTTGACGGCGGGTTGCTGCATCGCACTGGCTGCCCTGGCGGGGAGTGAGGGAGAAACGGACCCTATATAAGGCGGAGCGCGAGGCTGCTCCGTTGTTCTCTCGGATTTGACGACTGTATCGCTACCATGTAATTAAACCGTTCGTTACGTTACCAAGTCTCCCACCTCCACTGGACCCCTGGGTTCTTCACTTCGGGGAATGGACGTCGTCTCGAGCCAGGAAGCTTACGGACGTGCGGCCTAAACCCCGCCTCGAACAAGGCGCATCGAACAAAACAAGGGGTTCGTTCTGCTGGGAAATACGTTGCTGTCTGTTCCTTCCTCGTGCCGCAAGGCACATGACAGTTTGAACGATTGCTCACCTGATGGTGCTGCGTGTTCGCGAGGCAGCGACTCCACCGTTCCACGTCCAAGGTCAGCGCGCTGTGCGCAGCAGATTAAAGAAGGGAGCAAAGAGCGGCGTGCGCGCTTTCGCATTCACAGCTCAAAAGAAGTGGTTACGTGTACCTCGAGCCTTTTTTTCAGTAGGGAGAGGTGTATATTGCTTAACCTATGGGTCTTTTTAGCCTGCTTGCTATAGCCTCCTTTAGATTTGTTTATGGTGTCTTTGCCTGTCTATACTTCCTTGAATGCTCTATTATAAAGATTTCTATATCTTACTATATGGGCCTTTTTAGCAAGAGTTCTATAGGTGTCAGTAGCGTTTACTATGGTTTTTTTAGTCCTCTAGCTTTTTGTGTGATTTGCTATAAAGATTTTTATTGCTTTCCCCGTGGATCTCTTTAGCCAGCTTGCGATAGATGCCTATATTTTTTATATTTTCGTTTGTAATATATAGACGTTTGTATGGTCTTCTATAAATATTTTTATTGCTTACCTTGTGGGTCTCTTGAGCCAGTTTTTGTAGCCGACTATGATCTTTCTTATGGATTCTTTAGCCATCTATAGCTTCCTGCATGGTCTGTTATAGAGATGTCTATTTCTTACTATATGGGTTTCTTTATCCACATTTCCATAGCTGCCTAGGAATTTTATACGGTTTTTCCAGTCATCTATAGCTTCCTGTATGGTCTGCTATAAAGATACCTGTGGCTTACTCTTGGGGTCTTTCTAGCCAGCGTGCTATAGCTGCCTATGGATGTTCTTATGTTGTTTTTTTTTGGCCCCCTATCGCTCTTGTATGGTCCGCTATATCTCATTCTATAGTCCGTCGTATGTTTCTCTTTACCCATTGTACTATAGCTGCCTATAGCATTTTAGAGCGCAGCTCTTAGGGGCCCGTTCCCGGCTTGAGCGGCGTCGGCGTCGCCGTCGCCGTTGCCGTCGCCGTCGCCGTCGGCGTCGGCGTAACCAAGGTCATCCCAAGGTCACGTGACCCCTCCCAAGGTCATCTCAAGGTCACGTGACCCCCCAGGGCACGTGACCTTGGGGGTGACGTGGGGTCATCTTGGGATCACGTGACCCCCAAGGTCACGTGACCCCTCGAGGTCACGTGACCCCTCCCAAGGTCATCTCAAGGTCACGTGACCCCAAGATGACCCCACGTGACCCTTTGAAGGTCACCTGACCCCCAAGGTCACGTGACCCCTCCCAAGGTCATCTCAAGGTCACGTGACCCCAAGGTGACCCCCACGTGACCCCCAGGTCACGTGACCCCTCTGAGGTCACGTGATTCCCCGAGGTCACGTGACCCCTCCAGGTCACGTGACCCCCCGAGGTCACCTTGGGGGTCACGTGACCTTGAGGTGACCCCCATGTGACACCCAAGGTCACGTGACCCCCAGGTCACGCCTCCCCGAGGTCACGTGACCCCCCTCCCCGAAGTCACGTGACACCCCCCCGAGGTCACGTGACCCCCCCCGGAGCATATTAAAGAATGAGGGGAGGAGGAGGAGGAGGAGGAGGGGTCTACCCTCCCCTCAGTACCCTTCACTCCTCCTCAAGAGCTGCGCTCCAATTCGGCGTTACAGGGATTTGTAAACGGCTTTCACTTTTAGAGCGCAGCTCTTAGGGGCCCGTTCCCGGCTTGAGCGGCGTCGCCGTCGGCGTCGCCGTCGCCGTCGCCGTCGGCGTAACCGCAACCCTCGTAACCCTCGTGAGGGTTACGAGGGTTACTTACCCTCGTAACCCTCACGAGGGTTACGAGGGTTTTTACCCTCAGAAGGGTTACCTTCACAAGGGTTACCCTCACGAGGGTTACTTACCCTTGTAACCCTCACGAGGGTTACTTACCCTTGTAGCCCTCACGAGGGTTACGAGGGTTAGTAACCCTCGTGAGGGTAACCCTCGTGAAGGTAACCCTTTTGAGGGTTAGGTTACCCTCGTGAGGGTAACTCTCATAACCCTCGTGACCCTCACGAGGGTTACTTACCCTCGTAACCCTCACGCGGGTTACGAGGGTTAGTAACCCTCGTGAGGGTAACCTTCACGAGGGTTACCCTCACGAGGGTCACGAGGGTTATGAGAGTTAACCTCACGAGGGTCACGAGAGTTACCCTCACGAGGGTCATGAGAGTTACCCTCACGAGGGTCACGAGAGTTGCCCTCACAAGGGTTACTAGGGTTACCCTCACGAGGGTCACGATGGTTACCCAGGTCAAGTGACCCCCCCTGGGGTCACGTGACCTGGGGATACCCCCCGAGGTCACGTGACCCCCCGTTGACGTCATAGCCACTGATGACGTACGTCACTGATGACGTCACCGGCATCCGCATCGTCATCGTCACTGATGACGTCACCGGCATCCGCATCGTCATCATCATCACTGATGGCGTCATCAGTGACGCTACTGATGACGTCATCGGTATCGTCACGTGACCCCCCGACGTCACGTGACGCCCCAAGGTCACGTGACTCCCACAAGGTCACGTGACCCCCAAGGTCACGTGACCCCCCCGCCCCCCGAGGTCACTTGACCCCCCCCCCCCCCCAGTACCCTTCCCTCCTCCTCCTCAAGAGCTGCGCTCTAATTCGGCGTTACAGGGAGTTGTAAACGGCTTTCATTTTTTTTATGGTTTCTTTAGCCGTGTATTGCCCTTTTTATTTTCTGATATAGCTTATTTTATAGCTGGTCTTATGGTTCCTATTACCATCCTGCTATATCTGCATATAGTTTTACATTTTACCTCAATGTGAAGCGAATTATTTGTTGTAACTGTACACCTTAATAAATGAAAACGCCAACCTTGTATCTGTATATAAAAAAGAGAATGTTGGACATTTCAAACTCATTTCAGACGTTTTGAATTTCATAAATTTATTTAAAACATTGAGCAGACCACTGAACCAAGCGCACTCCCCCAGATGTATGCAAAAAAGCCGGTAAACAGTTACAAGGAATTGTTTTCAAATCTCCTAAAAGTTTATTGCACACAGCCTATTTTGTAGACAGGTACAAAATAAACAATCTGTGATATGTAGAGAGGTAGTAATAAGCTGTTATACTACTGAGAAGATTACAAAGCAAGCAAGAACCGGGTAATTCTTGGGTAGTGTCTATTCTCCCGCCAACCGGCACAATTATTTCCCCGAAGTTCTACCTGCAGTCTCCACTCATTAACGGTGCAATCAATTCATCCAACAACATTTCATCGCCAGATTATTTCACCGACACGCAATCTCTCATTAACAACTCAGATTAGCCTTATTTTTGTGATGAGCCGCCCTACACTCTCAACAAAAGGGCAGTCGTAGGGTACTACATTGGGGTAGTCAGAAGCCGTCACAGATATCGCTACCCCCCCCCCCCCCTTAGTAATACTAACGACCCTATGGGTAGTCACACGGCACGCAATCAACAGGTAGTCACAGTGAGCACGCCCAAAAGCAAAATGGCGGCTGGCAAGCGATAGTGGAGCAATACGAGTAAGGCCTAGCGAGCTGGACTGCTTTTTGCTAAAATACAATTCTTAAGTGTGTTCGCCCGTTCGCTGCCTTCCGTGAGCACTAAAGCACTCCAAAACGCGCCTCGAAGCACCGGCACCGCACCTATTACGAGTAGGGGCGGCGATGTCGGGGGGGGGGGGGGGGGGGGGGGGGGTGGCGGTGGCGGCATTCGAGGGGGTTTGTCCGCGACTGCTTTCGCGCGGCCGGCTGCATTTACTTCGCGGCCAGAAAACATTCAAAGAAGGAATCGTATAGCGACAAATGAAATGATGTCTCTATTGAACAGAGAATCTGCTTGTTGTGCTTGCCGTTTTCGATTGACAGCGGCGAGGCGAGGCATCACCGATTCAAGCGGCGTCGGTTCCGGTCGTTTAACGCTCCTGCTCACCTGTTAGCATTCGTTATCCACTTTCAAGTCCCTGGTAATCCCCACCGCGTCTGTGCACGCACTATTCACCGCACGGAACACCCATTCAACTGGCTATGGGACCGATCCACTGATCCCACTGGGACGAGAGGCCGAGAACCGAACCCTTTGTGGCTACTCCGTGGAGCGCCTCCATGTTTTTCACTCAAATAAGTAGACACATAAGGGCTATTCACACGAGGGAGAAATCCCGGGGATTTCTCCCCGGAACGCGCGCATCACGAGACGAAAACGCGAGGCTTTTGCACATCGCAAAGCCTGACGTTTTCGTCGTGGGATGCGCGCGCCGCGGAGAAATCCCCGTGATTTCTCCCTCGTGTGAATACCCCTATAAACGCGCGACTCCTTGAATTGGACGGCGACACGCGCCACCTAACGAACAGCGCTCAAACTAAGAAAAAAGGCACTAACAGTCTTTGCTCTGGGCAGACATGCACGTACTACGTATTTCCCACCACACTTCACACATACGCGACATACAGACACCATACAATATTACATATGAACGCGCTCACAAGCAGCACAAGGCACAACATGAGATATTGACACTCTACATTCCTATACACACGACTAGTCCACACCACCAGCTTATATACTGCTGTATTTTCTGTTACCGATTAGGATGGTGACCACTGTCATATTTTGCATAAATACGAAAAGACCGTGCAAGATTTATCCGTATATATTAGTTCCCTCTACTTCCTTTAGGAAAGCACTCGCATCTCTAATGTAATCCATTGAAAAAGTGAACTACAGGTTATTAATCAAACTGTAATAGTCGCTACACGTCACGTTTTATTAGTTTCGTTTTCTCGCTTGCCTCCACTTGAAGTATACAAAAGCCTGTTTAATTAATTGTATTAATTATCGAAACCAATTTCCGCAATCATGACTTTCTGAACACGCTGATGCATTTTATTTTTTATTTTTTACATATCCGAATGACTTCAGCGGCAGTTGAGTAAATGTTGAGTACACTGAGCGCGCGCAGGTGATTCTTGCGAAGCCCGTCCGCCGGTCCTCCCCGAAGTCCCCGAAGCGTTGTTTCAGTTTTCTTCTTTTCGCTACAATTGTTTCTGCTCAAGCGTGTGTCTTTCAAATACGCATTCTATGCGCTCGCGCTCGCGCCAAGAAGACAGTGCAGAATTGCCGTTTTCGGGCCCGTGCCTTCACCTACAGCGAACGCGGGATACGTGTGCTAAATTATATGAAGCCTGGTGGCCTGGTTCAGACAGTTGCGTTTGACTGCGTTGCGGCAGTAGGACATCCCTGCTGCTTATATCGCGTGCCAAGACGATTTTTTGAATTGGATTCCATGCTTCATACGAAGCACAGATGTGCCGGTGAGTCGCTTTCGGTTCTCGACGCAACGCTGTCAAGCGCAAGTGTCTGAACCGGCCTCAAGCATGAAAGAACGCCGAGAACATAGTTCTCTGCGCTGCACCTGCTGGCTTCTCCAGCAATCCTTTATATATATAAAAAAATCTAAATTAAATAGCACGTGTATGTTTGCCAACGCCTTATTTTTGGAAATTTACTTGGAATCCTTTATATAGGTAAAAGGAACGCGTGCCGAAAGGCCTGAAATCCTAGTCCCCTTCAAAGTACTTCACCTTGGATGACACACACTTGTTTGAAGTATTTTTTTTAGCGAGTATGCTCGATGAAATGTGCCAAATGAGCCAGTGAAGGCGAATCATATATTCCAAGACAGAGAAATACTGAAATACACGGGCATGATCCCAGATATCCGTGTACGTTCGTCCTGTCCGGCCTCAGTCGTGGTGTTCAATGCTTCATACTTCACTGCACTTGAAAGCAAAAAAATTGGGTATGGCAGGCGTGCAAGTTCGGCGGAGCGGGCGGAGCCGAGGAGGCCATTTGCAACTGAACTGCACGCAGAACTGACCGATTGTGATGGGAAAGGATAAGGAAGGAACTCAGAATTCCGGAGCGGTGGTTGTAAGAAGAAAGATGTTATTTACAGAGTAAGGAATTAAAAATAAAAGTCAGATAGAGTAGGAAAACACAAGTTACGAGAGTCATCAAAATATGTACAAAGTTCAGTCCGCCGACTTCACTTACGGCCCACACGATGTTATTGCCGAGAAGACGCCTCGTTGTCGTAACGTTTTGGTTCAGGAGCCTGGCAGGCTGGGTCGGCCCAGGTGTAGGGTTGCTGGCTGCAGCTTGGCTAACGGCGGCGGTCAACGGTGTGCAGGTTCAAAGTCCCCACCGGCCTGTTGGCGCCCGTCGGAATCTTCCTAGACTGCCGGGACCGCTGGTGTTGAACCGGGTGCCGATGCCCAACCGCGTTTTTCGAGCGCCTCGAGCGTGTGTGACGTTCACTCTCCTCGTGTTGTCCTCCTCTTCTTTTTTCTTATTCTCATTCCCTCGTACGGTCTTGCAGTCTTCTTCATCTTTGGTTATTCATGTGTTGACAGCGTTCATCTGCGTTGTCTTCCTTGTCGTTTGTTCAGCCCATATCATCACACCGATCACACCTTTAATGAGAGCACGCTCTTTACTGAACCGCACAATAAAAGACGACAAGAGTATCTCGTCCGGCGAACATTCAGTCGACTCACGCCTGTGCGTAGCTTCCTGTGCTTTTCTAGAGATTTAGTTAATTTCCTCGAGCACGACGCCAGGGGGGCTATGTTGCACGTTTGGACTCCCAGGAGACTAGGGAGAAGGAAGTGACGTCAACGATACTGCAAACGCAGATAGGATGTTGACAGAAGAAAACAAAATCAACATCCAATCTGCATTTGCTGCGTTGTTGACGTCACTTCCTTCTCCCTGGTCTCCTGGGAGTCCAAAAAGCGCAACATAGCACCCCAGCTGCCAGCTGTTTACTTGCAGTGCATGGTAAAACCCGCGACGGAACCAAAAAGGACAACCGCGATACTTTTTATCTGCCTCGGGTTTTAATAGGTGCCTACCAAGGTTGCCTGTACTCTTTGGCAATGTTTGTTTTCTGCCAGTTTAGGCGAACTGAGCCACACGCCTGTTTCGACCGGTTCAAATTTGAATAAATGGTAACCAACGCACAAAGAAAAAGAGTTTCAAGTATTTTTTGAGATTTTTGAAGTGACTTTTACTATTGAACGACTGCATACACTTGAATATTCAATTCAAGAGTTTATAAAACGTGACTACCCCATGCTTGTCACTTGCCAACAGGGTGGTAACGCTCAATGGCTCGAGCCCAGTGGGTAGTTGAGTAAGCCTGTGGGGTAGTTACAGCCGTCTAAACGCATGATTACTAGGGGGAGAGGGGGGGGGGGGTGCTCACTTTTTCTTAGAGTGTAGTCTGTCGGCGCGAAGCGGCGTGTACGGGTGGGCTAGGTAGGTTAACAGGATTGTAATGAGCCGCCGCAGACTCTCACCACGTAGTCGTGTGAACGGGTGGGCTGGGTCGGTGAGCACGCCCCTCGTGTGGCGAAATGTTCCTAGAGCACGACATTTTTGTTACGAGTGTCGACGAAACGTGTGTCTATGAAACGTGTATCCACGAAAAGGTGTCCATGAAACGTGTTTTCACAAAATGCCGGGAGAATTAGAAATTAGGTATTCACTTGCAGTTCTCACATCATTTCTGACAACTAAATACAGGCGACTGCCTGGAAAATTTCGGGGAAATTACTATCCCTGCTGCCAGAAGGTAGACACTCCCAAATTCTAGAGGTAATTCGAAAGAGTACCCGTAGAAGAGCTGTCAATTGTCGCCAAGTAGTATGTTACAGCGCGCTTACGATGAAAATATCGGACTTAAAAGATGTAATTTCAGATATATATTGACACGGGCACTCCGGAAGAACAACACAAACACAAAAACGAGAAGGGAAAGCTGTATGAAGATTCAACACGATGTGGCACAAGCTATGCTTTGCCGAACCAAGCACTGAACGCAACAGAAGCATTTTTGGGGCTTCTTTGAAGAAATCGCTTGCTGGTGGTATAAGCGTTGTGCTTTTCGAATACTGGTAGCTTTAGTACATTTAGAATACGTTGTCGCGGACAATATTCGTGTCTCCAACTCGTTGCTCGCCTTCCCGCGGCGGAAACGGAAAGCGCTATAGTGAGGGTCCCCCGGTTCTCCTTCTCAACGGGCACGACGGAACTGCTCGTGATCATGGCTCGCGAAATGTCATTTCCGAAGGCGAATAACACTCTTCATAGTCCCTATGTAGTGCTGCAGCCGGTATGGGATTGCACCTTATTAGAGAGTTTTAGTATTGCGTATAGAAAGGAACTCAAGCGCTGTGCGCTTGCGTTAAAGCTGTTTGCTCCACGCTTCGCATGTGCGTCGTTGAATCCAAAATCGCGAATTCAAGCGCAATGTTGAACACGCAGCATTAACGCAAACAGGCAGTGCTTGCGTTTGCTCGTTTATGCAATACTAAAACTCACTAGTGTTTCACCGGTTTCCAGCATTAACAAAACGTTCTGCAGTGGGCAGACGTGCAAGCCGGTAGTCGTTCCTTCGAACTGGAAAGGCTGAGATTGGCAAAATGACGGCGTGTAAAAATTAAAGAAACTAAATGTATTGGGAAGATTGGTAATAAAAAAAAATAATCGGTTTCTTGTTTTTTTTTTTTTTTGCTCTTTGTTTTTTTTTCAGTTTCTTTTTTTTTTTTTTTTTGGAAGGGGGAGGGGGGCATGTGGTTCGGAAGGTTTGTCGACGACTTTGAATGTTTTGGAGATTGTCAGAGGTCGTGACTTTGATAGCACCATATGCTCTACCCTGAATTCATGTTATTTTACATAGATTTCTTAGATTAACTAGAACGTTTTCATTGATTCGAGACTAATTTTATGACTTGTTATATACACCAACTCATCTCAGTTACGTCACGGCGCGGTGGTGGCGCGTCGGTCCCACTTCCGGTCTGGGGCTGTGGGCAGAAGTCCCCATGCCAGACGTGTATTCCAGCGTTGTTTTGAAAGGAACCAGACAAAAACCTGCCTTCTTGTCAAAACGCCGCGACTGGGGCCGTACCAAAAGTGTCGAGAAAGGTTTGAAGGTCAGTTTTCACGTGCTCGGTTCGTCCGAGAATCGGATATGTGCCGTGAAAAGGGAAAAGCAGAAGCCGTCGGACAACGATTGCTTGGGCGGGAAGCACTGTGGGTTGAATTCACGGATACTTGTGATCATCAGATTTATTTGCTTTGTTCTAACATGAACGCCAGAAAACCGTGAAGTTGTGCGGACCACCTGCGGACTATGTTCAGTCCGCACAACTTGACGGTGTGAGACCACCTGCGGACTATGTTCGAACTGTCGTCTGCTCTTTCAAACGTTTCTGCTTGTCGTCTGCTCTCTTAAACGACGCCGGACCCCTCACTTGGTCCGATTCTGCTTGCGATTTTCAGTATCGACGTCGACCATCTCAGCTACGGTTCACGCTTTTGCAGCCCGAGCGGCGTCGCGACTGAAAATTGCGAGCGAAATCGCATCACGCGAATCAGGCTTTAGCGTACATACTGCAGCGTCCACGCGGAATGAATCGACACATGTCACATTATTCACGCGTAGTTTTGCGGTGTAACGAGCCTCGGTAATTTCGCTGACGCCAGTCAAGTAGTCAGACATCGCCAGGAAGACATAGAATCAACAATTCGAACGCGAAAAAGGACAGGGGGACTCACACCGACGCCGACAACATCGTGTTTCAATGGTTTGTATATGGGCAACGGCGAGCTTCTTGCCCACACCCCCATCGCGCATGCGCTGCGCCGGTGGCATCCGCTAGGGGCGCTCCGGTTTGTTTGTAAACATGAGTTGGTGTATAAAATGGTGCAATTAGCATCAGTGATGATAATTTGCACATATTTGATTGCAATACTTTTTCGCGCGTTTGAAATTAGATCGTGAGCAACGAATTATATTAGAGCTTGAAACACTACGCATTAAAATCTCCAAATTGTAGTATTAATACGAATACGGCAATGTTGGCCCAATAACGCCACAATAACGCACACAAAAACGTCTTTCAGCTATAATAGTCTATCCAGAAAGGTATCATTTTGTTTCCTTTCTAGCATATGAAAAGCTCTGACATCGTTATCAAGATAGACAAATACTGAATGTAATATAAAGTCTTATGAGTCACGCGTTGCTAAAAAAAAGAAACACGCTTCTGCTGTATGACACGAATTCCGTCTTTGGGTTTTTGTAGTGAGAACGGCGTTCCTATACGTTTTGGGAACATATTAGAAATTCATAGACGTGCCAATATTTTGTAAAATTTGGATTGATTACGTTATTTTTGTGATGGGAATAATATGTTGAAGCAAAATCGTCTAAAAACTTAAAAACCTATTAAAATACCCGCAGTAAAATACCCGTAGGGACACCGAACTCTTCAAAATATTTTGAAGTACCTGGATCGCACACGTACGTCACAAAATAAATTTCTCTCGAACGACTTCTTTAGCTTAAGGTGCAACCCCACCATGCATGACGTTTTGCTGCTTTTTTGACGGCTTATAACTTTATTTCTATGTAACTTACAATTATAAAGTTAATGTCAAATTAAAGAGCTGTTTTTCGACAATCCTTGAATGTCTCAAAATTACGATTACTTTTAGTTGTTAGTTAATAATATATCTTTTAATAGACGACAGTCTCTAATGTTGAAAAAATTATTTCTCGAGTTATAACGTCCCATTGTCCACGATAATTTACGTGAGAGTTTTGTTGCATGTAATAACTTAAAAAAGTAAAGAATGAGCTGTACAGATAGTGTATATTTTAAAATAAAAAATAAAGTTTAAAATGGCATTATTTTAAGGCGCTATAAAAACGGAATCACGTTAACTAATCAAAATAACGAGACATTAAATTATGAAGCATCCTTCGATATTACATTTTACAGAACTTCCATATTGATATATAACACGTTAAAATGTTATAAGACCTCAAACTTTTCCCATTCAGTTACGGCGAAGTGTAGTTTCTTAATATAAAGTACAGATGGCGACACGTGTTCAAGAACAGCTTGATGTGCATCTTCCGTCGTGTGCCGCTTGGAACGCCACGTGAAAAGCCTAGTTCACATGCAGCGGTTTTGGCCCTAAAGGGCCACCCACACTAGCGAGAAAACGCGCGTGGCACGCCGATCGCGGCAAGTAACAAAATGTCGCCGAAGCACAGTCAGCGCCACGAGCGCGTGCAGAGACACGCCCTTTATCTTGCCGCTTAACCGATTTATCGGCGCGCCGGGCGCGTTTTCTCGCTAGTGTGGGCGGCCCTTAAAGCGGCGCGATTTCTGCCGTCGCGGCGCTCGTGCCGCTGAATTGCTGGTGCTGGCTAGAGCGCCGCGACGGCAAAAATCGCGCCGCTCTAGGGCCAAAACCGCTGCATGTGAACTAGGCTAAAGACAGAAAAATCGCCAGATGCCACGGTGTCAGATGCCTGGATGCCCGCAGTGAGCGAGCCAGAGATGTCAGAAACACAAGCGCGAGGCTGCGGGTGCACCACAGCTACTTTTGCGCGCGTTCTGCGCCATGAAATGCATTCTGGCATTTCAGATTCCGCCAGGTATGCAAAACTATTTTAATGTTTTTATCACATAGAAACACCATTTTCGCAATCAAACTATGCTTGTAGGAATGGTTTGACTATATTTTGTTTCAAAAACCACTTCAGTGGCTCTTAAGTGGCAATGATATTAAAACAAAACACAAAACATTAAATCGTCTCAGTGTCTCTGAGCCAACGCGCTGGCCCATAAATCTCTATTTGCTGGGTTTAAATATCGGCCGAGGTGCCCGCCATCCGACGGAGGCCAATCTGAGATTTCGGTTGCACGTCGAAATATCTCCAATTAGTCAAAATAAACCCGCAATATTTTTTATTGGTGTGTGTTAAGTGATTTTTGTTGGTTTGTCTTGTGAAACCTTAAGATCTGAATATTTGCTTTGCTTTACCTTAGTTCGGAGCGCAGCCAACGCTACGGGCTGATAAAGCCACTGAAGCAGCGCCAAGAGCGCAAGGTCAAGCTGTTTGTTCTCTTTCTATGCATATGCGGTCGGGCTAAACTAGAACAACTAAGTATGCATAATTAAACAGCGCACAAGGAGAGGGACAGAAAAGGAAGACAGAACAGGCAAGCGCTGTTTAATTATGTATAGCAACCACCAACTAGCCCAAGTATCCACCATTTTCAACTAAGTATGTTACGCTTCATAGACATCTTTGTGCTTAAAATATTGATTGTCAGTTATCTGAAGCTTTTAAAATCACAGGAAACGCCTTTCCGTCCTCCACAAATGTTTAAACAGTTCGTGACAAAGCAAAGCAATATTACGCGAGCTGCCTGACACCGAAACTTTTGAATCATGACGATCGGCAGTTGCGTTTGATTGATTACTAACCACCAAGATAACTTTTTCCCCCCATAATAATTTGGGGGGAAAAAGTGCCGATACTCTAAGCAAAGCTCATTTTGTTTAGCTCACAGGCTAAACCAAGTGCGGCGGGGGACCGTTGGCCGAGTGTGGTGTGGCACCGCAGATCAGAGCACGTGGAGAAATGCTCGAGCGCGAGCTCCGTTCAAAGCACGGAGCTCACACTTCGGAACCCAACGTTGGCGGAACGTGTAGGGACTAAATCCCCTCGATGTGTTTGCGTTGGTCTTTCAAATAACCTCAAAGGTGCCAGTGCACGAGGCCCGTGTCTCAAGTGGCCCTTGGAGGCAAATGGTGGCGCAGCAATAAAATGACTGGCCCTTGAAAGCGAATGGCGGCGGAGCACCCGCTCGTGGCACGTGTCTCGCGCGCTTCCACAACAATGGTTGGCGGTACTTGTAAAAAACGCCTTTATCAAGGGGCTTTAGCAGGAACCCTGGGTTCAGTCGCCCATCTGCATCCTACCGTCGTGCGATCGTGTACCACATATACTGCGTAATGCACGTTAAAGACCCCGACCTAACAGTTGTACTGCACCTTTTATAACCTTCAACGGGTAACAATGCCGCCATACGAAACTGCTGCTCTCTAAAAAACTAACGACTAGTTTTGAATGTGCCGTTACATTGCATTTTTAATGTGTGTTCGCTTGTTCGCGTTCTTTGTTTTTTTTGTCTACATCTTTCATTATTCGGGCCTTACTCATGATGAACCAGACTATAGGTGTCGGACTTCTAGAAAAATATTATATATCTAAGAAAATGGCACGTGAACGCAACAGACAAAAAAAAAACACATAGGCGCACTTATTAAAAATAATTAAAATAATAGAATTGATTATAATTGTGTTTTTAAAGGTTTGAGCGTACCAAGAGCTATAAAAACGAACTCGATGCTTTGGATGGTGCGTTTATTCACTGGAAGTATAGTTCAGGGCAGTATGCTCGCAGTTGAATGTTCCGCTTCGCTCGCAGGGTAAAACCAAATACTTTACAGGTACATGTTGAAAAACAACGCGACTGGGACGAGGACACACAGAGATGAAGAGAACACAAGACAAAGCGCTGACTAGCAACTGGTTCGTTATTACAGCATAAGGAAGGATGACAATAAAATGAAAAACATGGAGTTTTTCAACATGAATTCTCACCTACTCGCCCGTGTTTTTCAACATGAACTCGAACTCGAAACATGAACATGAGTTCATGTTTTTCAACAAGAACTCTCACCAACTCGCCCAGATATCGATCCTTATCACTTTACTGGTAATGTATTTAGTGAAACAAATTTAAGCTTATCTTCTGTATATGTGCATTGCCCTCAGTTTTCGCGTGACTACAAGCTTGTTTATCATCATTTATTTTCGTTTCCCACTGCAATTCAGTTCGTGTTCTTTTGTGTGCTACATGCATTAGAGACCAAGGTAACCCAGAAGCATTCTATTTCGCGGATTGTAAAAAAGCCTATGCAACTTGCCACGTGTGCCACAACCAATACAAAATATTATAAGCTTCACATATGCCCGCTTCCCTGAGTAAACAGTGTTGTTTTTCAAGAACAATTGTGATTCTATGAGATCACGTGGGAAAAAACTCGTTCTAAGCACGCGACCGTCGGCATGCAGTGAATACTCATAATCGGCGCCGAGATGATTGGTAGCTGTCAGCAGGTGGAGTTTTCCTATCAACCCAAGCTTAGAATGTTTCCTTCTTTTTCTTGTAAGCAATGAGGAGAGGACTTACACCAAGTCTGAGGGTAATAAAGTACTATGAGCTTTCAAACATAATGGCCTGAGCAGTATATGTGTACAAGCTTTAGCCTTTGATGCACCCTTAACTTTCGATACACTCAACGCTAGTGCAAAATGTAGGGCTGTTTCATTCTGAAGTACTATGTGAGTGCTTACACTATATTTTATAAAATGTCAAATTGTACCAGTTTGCATCTTTTTTTTCATTTTTGCACACCACTACTTGCGCGTATAAATCACCAAATCACCAAATTTAGACTGGTACAGGATGCCACAAAAAAAGTTTTTTTTTTACTTCAAAAATAAACTACGCATCGCTTAACGCTCATTTTCCGCCAAAATTTAGCACTAGGTTACAACCAGATGCCAAAGTTTCATCCCGAACGGACACCTTATTCAAAAGTTAAGTGATTTTCTGAAAATTTCAATGGGAAAATGAAGCCCATTTTTGCCCGTTTTCGGTTTCTGGTGCCAAAGAGCCGCATGTATTCGAAAGCTCCGTCGGCCGCCATTTTCCCAATGAACGTTTCAGAAAATTACTTAAAATTTTGAATAAAATATCGGATCGGGCTGAACTTTGACATCAGGTTGTGACCTCTAGCGCTCCCTTTGGGCGGAAAATGAGCGTTCGGCGATGCCTAGTTTATTCTTGCGGCAAAAAAGAGACCCTGTAATTTTTTGTAACATCCTGTACTATGCTTAAACTGTGGAAAAGCTATCCACAGACCAAGAATCTTTGCCTGGCCAGTCACTGCATTTATCACTGAATTTGTTAATTATTATAATAACAAATTAATGATAATTAATTATCATTTATTGCTGTGAGTTAATTTTTAACCTAGGCATTTTTTTGTTATGACTCCCGCACCAGCCCTACTTTGGGTTTACCAAACTAAACATCTAAACCTGAGTGCCATTTTTTGTGTTTTCCAGTCTCGTGGTTTTGGTCAAAATGAACACCCAGCTACCTAAATGAGGCACCTAACCACCCAAAAATAGCTTATTTTTTATTTTTTAGGTGGTTAATTCCTTAGGCTAGAATTTTGGACACCCAAGTCTTTTCCGTCAGCTCGTTTTCCTTGAAATCCACAAAGATCCAAACACATGCACAACAAAAGCGCCGGCCCGTCATAGGCAACCTGCAATGCTGTTTGGTTTGGCGCAATCTAGTGATTGAAACAAGAAATATTGGGTACCCCTGTCAGTGGCGGCTGCATTGTTCAAGCGTGAGGTTTTACTCTGGTGGCGCCGCTTAGCCTAGTGTATGAAGCAAGAAATACTGGGTATCCCAGGAAGCCGTGATCGCGTAACGTGCCAGTAGAGCGGAAGCTACGGCGCTGGCGGGCCAATCCGAACGTGACTGCGTATCACCGGAGCGCGCCTCAACTCCGGAGAAGTATCAGGCTTTTCGCTGCGTCATGCTCCAATATGTGTGCGTTGCGCTCGTATACGTCGCGCATTTCGAAGCCTTCGGCGTGTGGGGCTTATCGTTCACCCTTTGCCAAGTTACAACGAGACAGGATATAACCGTGCGCTCTCACCCTACTGGCGCCGCCTGGCCGTTGCCGGTTGGCTATAATGCCGCCCGCCGATCCGAGAAAGCAACGCTCAGTCACGGACTTCTAGAATATTTGCGTTCATTCTTTCACCAGGCGTAACTTTTGCCCTGTTTTCTTGTTCTCGAAAGTGCCAGTTCATCCTCGCCCCGAGCGCGCGACGCTCGAACCTTCCTTGCCGAACTTTCGAGATAGTGACGCACGGTAGATAACCAGCTGCCCGCGACCTTGTCGAGCCAGTCTCAGTCTCGCTCTCTGTCACGCTGCCGAATCGCCGCCTCCTTTTCTGCTGCCTCGACGCTCTTTCCTTACTTTTTTTTTTTTGTTTGGCACAAGTTCGCCGATTAGGCCTTTATTTTTCAGTTCACTATTCGTCCTCTTGTCACCTTCATTCGTGTCAACATAAATCTGATCATATTGAAATATGTGTAATTGGCCTCTAAAATCTCCGGTAACGGCGCACAGGCAATTTTATATATTTCAACGCGTCGGTGGTTTGGTTGTGCATGTGTCTCGCCATTTGGCTCAGGACGATTTTCGCGTTTTGTTCTGCCCACATTTGCTAGAGACGTGAGCTCGGAGCGTAGGCAACTGGCCCCCTTGCACGAGAACTGGCGCAGCTGTGCGCGTTCCAAAGAAAGCTCGTGCAGAGAAAAACAAGCAAGGGACCAGGGATGTTAAATTCAGGATATAGAAAAATACCCCACTGTATCGAAGCGCCACCACACACGATTTCTCGGATTGATGAACAGGCTTGGAAGGCGATCCCACCGCCATCTGTTGGTTCAGAATCACACTAACCAAGGGTGGGGTTGCACCTTAATAATTACGTTGTGAGAGAGATCTCGAGTAACAAAATAATCAAAAATTAACACCTATACCGAGAAACTAAATCCAAAATAGAGGTAGTTTTGGTTTTGTTCGAAGATTAACACGAGCCTACTGGAGTAAATATTACGGTAAACACCGTTTCTGTCTTCAGGATAAAGAGATGACCTGGGGGGCTATGTTCGACAAATGTTTCGTTTCTCCTAAAAAGAAACGGAAGTGACGGAAGTGATGATATCGCGTCTAATTGGTTAGAGGCTCAAATGACGAAAGTTCCCTCTTCCGTCATTTGGGCCTATAGCCAATCAGACGCGATATCGTCATTTCGGTCACTTCCGTTTCTTTTTAGGAGAAACGAAATATTTGTCGAACATGCCCCTCCTGCGCTCATAACACCGCGGCTTCGTCGTATTAGCAAGAATAACTTGTGTCGCTCAGCATCCTTGGCAGCTCCACAGCCCGCGACAAACCAACCTAAGGGGCCTACATGTTTCCGCCGCTCCGCTGTTTAAGGTGTCGACAACGTTTGCGGTACCTGTTGCCGACAAACCAGTGTTGCCTACCTCGTTACCATGGCAACCTCCGCTGTTTTCGTCGACCATTTTGTCACACTCGCCGGTCGGGCGCTCGGACTGCGCCGCTAATCCTCGTTAGGGCTAGGGAGCACTCACCGCTCTCGTTCCGACGGCTTGGTTTCGGCGTTCAATGCCGGTCTGTGGCGTTCGATTTTGTTGCGGGAACTCGCGTTTCGATAAAAGTAACGCACACTTCCTGCTTGCCACTTCACAATATGAAACACCCAAATAAAGAGAGCGACAGCCGAATACCGCCATCCCGCTGAGCCTCCGAATTCTCTTATGAACGGAAACGGAAGTGGCCTCACAGTGTTGCCGGTGTGTCGAGACTACAGAAAGTCAACGTTGTGTACGTTTAGCGAACTAAGAAGTGGGAACAAATCGCGGTGGGAGAGGATCTGGGAAAGGGTAACAAGAAGTAGGCGCCACCCTAAAGCGGAGCGGAAACATGTAGGCACACTAAACCAACCTATGTCACTGGTCAGCAAGCATTCCGGGATTAGAAACCGCGATGCTTCTGAGTCATCCATCGAACTGTTCCCCCGTGATCACGCTCTTGCCATTTCCCGCGCTTAGAGAGCGGAATCAAATGATAAAAATCAGACGGTTGATTGATTCGGCGGGCTTTCACCTTCTACCACGCTTCTGCCCAGGAAACATCCTGCCCCCTCAGGCACCTATTCGGGAGGGGGAGGGCACGGGGTCCAAGCCCTTCTCCGCCCCCCCCCCCCCCCCCCCCGGGATCTCCCATTTTGATGGGGCCTCCTCTTCCCCCTCCCCTTCATACAACATTTTGTCATGCCCCCCCCCCCCCCCCCCCCCCCCCCCCCCCAACCGAATCAAAATTCTGGATACGTGCCTGCTCGGGCTCTTAGGGCGTTTGGGAGCGATACTCCTTGAAAGGAATGACCGTAAATGCGTCAGCTAGTGTCCGTCCGAGTTGGAAGGCGAACGTTTTGCATGACGACTCCTTGTAAGAACGAGCTCCGATCGCCCGACTTAACTTACAGACACGGACTTTGCCGTTGAATGAATAAAGAAACGATGAATCGACTGTCTTTGAGTCACATCTAAATAAGCTATTCATCATGCTCAACACTTCTATCGTGCACGCACCAGCGAAACGACTGCTCAGTGTGGCTCACTTTGAGGCGCATAAGCTTGTTGTGGTGTAAACAGGGAGATCTGAATTTTGCTGCATATACTCTACAGTGGCCCAAGTTTTTGATAATATCAAGCCAGCGTCGACCGCCGGGCCGACGAGCACCGTGCCGCGGAGGAGTGCGGCGATACGAGAGAGATTAGGCGTGCTCACAAAGCCGTTTCCTGTGCGAGCGCCGTCTGCTAGGCTCTTCCGTTAACCGCAAACAAACCCTGCTCTTTATCTGCTGGCAGAGCAAACCGCCTTTAAGCAAGGATCTAAACAGCGCTTACTTATCACTCGCTTCTTTTTTTCTCGAGCACACGAAATAGCAATTGGCAGCACATTCAAGCACAAAACAACACAACCATACAGACCGCATAGTGAAACTATTTTCATTGCGCCATGGTTTATGCCGTGCAACACGAGTATCACGCCAGCGCGCGCACTCTTCAGGCATTTGCTCTACGAATAGATAAGAGAAGCAGGGGGGAAAGAGAGATCAAGAGAGGTGGGCGTTGGATAAACAATGATGTAATGTCAATCAGCGCCCTGCGCTCCTTTGCTACGGAAAAGGTGCTGTGTACGCTCAACGGAATAGCCTAGCAGACGACGCTCGCACGGGGAAGAGCTTTGTGCGCAAGCGCATAATCACTCCCGTATTGCCGCACCCCTCCGCGGCACGGCGATGACCGGACCGGCGGTCGACGGTCGCTTGATACTATAAAAAATTTGGGCCACTGTACATAACATGATCACGAATATCTGTCTCAAGGCATTGAAATGTAACGTCCAACGTTTGGAAAGTAGTTGTAATGTAAAGTCATGAGTCTGTGTCTGCGGTAATTGTAATGTAATTTATTTGCAATTTTGCATTCTTTAGAAACCTAAATATTAATGCAAAATAAGTTTGTTTTTTAAGTAATTTTGCCATCTCTGCTGGAGAAGCCCCGCTTGCACCGAGCTAAAGCCATAGACACCCCGCAGCACCGCCATAAGATTTCTAGCTGCGCGGCCTTGACTTCTCTCTTCGCCGAGAAGAAACACGAACGGATTCCGTTCATCCTCTGGAATCTGCTGCCGATGTTTTGAGGACCTGATATTTCTTAATCTCGACATCGTCCCAGCCATTTGTATTGCTGAAGCAAAAAACACATTTTAGAAATCGAACAAACTAAAAAAAAAAAAAATGTTCTAATTCAATCTGCGCTTTAACCTACTCAAAAGCAATGGCCAGAACCCCCTTGCTCTTCCCCCCCCCCCCCCCCCTTGTGCACGCCCCTGCTCACTGTTACTACTAAGGCTATACAAAAATAAGCCTTTTGATGAGGATATGCGAATCTCAATTATTATGTGTCCCAACTGTACACTCTATACTTAAAATTTCACAATAATTTAACACTTTTTTGCTGCATTTCACCGAGTAACAGTCAATTTAATAAATGCAAAGTCACTCATTGTTCGATAAAACGTGTTTGTTCATGCACAGCCTTAATATTTATATACATTTATAGGTGCAGCGTTACGCTCATTAAACAATTCCAACGTCATTGAGACAAATTCAATATTTATACCGTGCCATTTTATTTAAAGATTAATTAAACTACAGATATATTTCTATAGTCCTCAAGTGCGACTTCAGGAAGTTTTTGGTCCTGTTTCGTCACAATTACTCTTGTAGGATTCATACCAAGGACCTTTGCAATACTCTTGAAACTTCGCTTCGCAAGCAGCGGGTGGGCTTTCTTTTGCAGCCTCGTTAGTTAGTAGCAAGTCACAACGGTAATCTGAAAGGGGTAATGGTTGGTCAGAAGCTTTGCCTATTCTTTTATTTCATAGAATATATTTTTAGATAATACCGCGAATATATTTTTTTTTAATT
This sequence comes from Ixodes scapularis, assembly GCF_016920785.2. Lineage (NCBI taxonomy): Eukaryota > Metazoa > Arthropoda > Arachnida > Ixodida > Ixodidae > Ixodes > Ixodes scapularis. Next base: position 90,233,843 of record NW_024609880.1, read on the forward strand.
TTCCAACAAACATAATGTGGGAAAAACAAAGGAAAAAAACCTGCTTATAAGTTGCATGACTGGTCCACGCCCCCGGCAAGGCAGCCGGCCCGGCCGACCCGTCTGTCGTCAAGGAAAGTGCTAAACAGCGAAGGCGGAGAACCCTACGGCACCTCTGTGAGGAGCGGGAGGAACGCCCGGACGAGCAGTTGCGTCCCGTTCCTTCGATGCCGAATGACCTACCGAGGAGCACTCAGACCCTCGTCTGCCGCCTCGCGACCAACACTGTCCTATCCCCGGCGCTGCGCCATAAGTTCTTCGGCGACGATCCCGACGAGGGGGTGTGTTGCCGGTGCCGGAAGACCGCGACAACTGCCCATGTTGTCTGGGAGTGCGAGCGCCACGCTAGCCTTCGGAAAACGAAACTGGAGGAACTCCCAGACGAGATCCGTCCGGCGACGTATGTCGATTGGATTCTGCCCACCAGTCGTGACAAGACGATCGTCTCCCTGCTGTGGACAAAGCTGGCGGAGTTCGTCTACGACAACGATGGCCCCGGTGGACGACTTTGCAGCAGCCGAAGGCGCTGGGACCAACACCCACCCAGACCGCCATGACGGCAACGGCAGATCCTTAGGCCCGCACCGATGCAGCCGACAATGGTGCATTATATGTATGGTATATATATATATATATATATATATATATATATATATATATATATATATATATATATATATATATATATATATTATATATAACAGGGCAATAAAGAACGTTCTAACAACAACAACAACCCTAAAAATGCAGCAGCAGTGCAGCATGTACTCAAATACAGACGCGTGCCACGGAGCGAGTAACAAGAACCAATATAGTCTGCATAAAAATACCCACTCTACACAGATTTAAAAAACAAAAAAAAAAGAAACTCGCATAAAAAGTTGCCGTTTGAATAAGACGGTAGGGTTGAAAAACATATAGTTTAAGACACTTACTTATATCTTGCTGATGTCAATATTTCTAACGCTATGGTGATTGGGAATGATCGGTTGAGATGAATGCCTAGCGCAAAGCGTGGGTGAACGGTTACAGATAAAACACGTTGCTCAGAAATGTTTGAATGTTATCCCAAAAAGATTAAGAATAAATTTTTGTAACGCTTGTGTAATTAAAATGCAAATCAACATCCAATAACGACAGGCGCTTGCAACCTGTCACTGCCAAATAATTGTATTCATTGCAAAAGGTGCTATCATTATTCGCAGGATTCCGGACGTCGCCATTAATAATAAAATTAAACCTTGAAAACACGTTTTCCATCTAAACGTATTCTTGAGTTTCTGGAATGTACAGAAAATTGTTATGTAACATAAAGTTGAAGTGCTAATACATCTCTCGTGCCTCAAGCCACGTATAAAAGTTAAAATCGTGAAATAAAGCACCCTGCTTCGCAAGCAGTTATAAAAATAAGCCCAGCAATCCCTAAACACAATACGCCTCCCCTCCCCCCAAAAAAGTAAAGGAACTGCCAAGCAATTTGGGGTTCTTGGGCCCCTTGGTATGCGTGGCTGATTTAGGGTGAGTCTCACTTGCTTATGTATTTTTCCGGAAGCTCCACTGATGATGCATTGCAAGCCGTAAACAAAACTACTTTTTTATAGTTCGGCAGACTGGCTGAGCTTGTGTTTACAGTTCGCGCACATTTAGAAATACAAATGTTATGCTGAACATTTATACAATACACGTTTCAATTGTCTTGGCTGTTCTTTTATTTAGACTTATATTTTTTACAACGTGTTATTTTTTAACATTCATTCGACTCCTTTAGCGTTCGTTCTCACATGTTTCAAAATATATCAAGCATATAAATTCTCCTCAAGTTGCCCTGGTGGAATACGCTATATAATGTCTATTTTTGTCGCACGAAAGAGATATAATAAGTCGTGAATAGTTTCAAACATCAAGTGCCGAGGCAAAAATTTAAAAATAATCAGAGAGGATAAACAAATTACTCGTACCAATGCCTAACCAGAAATTGCCGTCATTAACTTCTTTTAGTGAATTCGAACCCCCCCCCCCCCCTCTCAGCTTGCCAACCATGGTGGTTCTAGGAAAGCTACAGTAGTAACATAATATCCAAAATTGTACTGATAAAATATTTTAAGTCCAGGCATAGACCTCTAATAATTACTACTAGGCATGTACACTCTATCTTTCTTGCGGCTTTCATTGTCTTCGTATAAATGGAAATTGTTAAGAAACATCAAAATTGTCTTGACTCCAGCAAGCCTATATTCACTGAGTTGAGTGAACAAAATAAATCAACACAAAACATCATAATTCCCTTTTATGTCGCTAGCACATTCTGGGTTAAAAAGAAGCGCGAACCTACCTGGCGAATCCTTTTTCAATATTCTTACAATGTGGCATACTTTGTAATCAGAGTATAGTAGTGGATGACCCAGTGGTCCGTCAGCTGGAAAAGTACGCGAGTCACTTTTATTAAGCCCGCATTATTATGTGTATATCGTGTTACATATGTAAGTTTTCAAAGCAGGGCTTGGACACAGCCAACATTTGAATATCTGTTTTAGTTACTTGTCAGAGCTTGTTTAGTGACCTTAATATGTATTATAAATGTAAAAGGCGTCTCGTATAAGATTGTGTAGTTACCCATGAAAACCATGACATTAATTATGCATACTTGGCGACAAAAATAGCTTGTCCTATCAGTGCTTAAAATGGCAGAAAGTGTGTAATATATTTTCAGATTTAAACGTCCGAAGTACTAAAACCAGTATAGACTCGCTATGTAAAATATATTTGAACATAAATTGGACCCCTGCGCAGTTCTGACGGTTGTAAAAGTTTTGGGGTAAAGAGACGCACGTGTTTGTAGTTGTTACCACGTCAAGGCAGGTTGTTACTTTTACGAGATAATTACTGGAATAAAATTATCAAAGCTGGAAAATAATCTCAGCAGCTGTATTTGATATACATAATATTTATGCTCATAGCAAGGTGGGTTCCCTTGAAATCAAACACGCTTGTCAATGTGGTTATCTTGATTTGCATTAAAAACACACATTATAGCCTCATTACCCTAATAAAAAACGACTAGTTAAAATGGGATAAAAAAAGTAATCTTGAAAAAAAATTGGAATTGGTGCCATGAAAAATATAAATTTTTGGTTGCTGGATTTTTTTTATTTAGTTCTGTCAGTCATTATAACTGGGGAAAAACGAGCACTCAGTAATATTTCTTGTAAATATCTGACGCAAAGCCTATTTGATCCTCTACACTAGACTGCTCTTGCATATTTGATGCGAAATATTAAAAGAAGCCATACATTGTGTCTTAAGCGCTTTTTCTGACATACTTGTAGCCTTTTATTTTAGGATTCATTATACATTTTGCTTACTAAATACTAAATGCAAGTAGACATATACAAGTGCTATTTACTAGTATCAGTTTAATATCTTTTTACAAAATAATTTGTATTAATGTTTAAATTTCGTAATGAAAAAATGTAGTCATACCTAGCGCAATTTATTAGAAGCAAAATTTTTTTTACCTTCATCAATTTATAACTAACTAAACCCCTCCCCTCCTCCCCCTTAATCCCTTGGCCAAGAAAGAAAGAAATAGCATGCGTAGCCGCTGGCGTCGGAACAGCGGGACGTAGGGGCAGACTTTTTGTCTTGATAGGGGCACACCCACAAGACATGTCCACTCCCCTCCCTCCATCTAGCGCCACTCTCCGTCACCCCCTCACCTCCCGAACTCTTCCGAACCCCATGCTCTTTGCATTTTAAGGCTAGAAACTTCAACTTGCGAAGCTACCCTTTTTCCGATTCCGGTGCGTATATCCGTATATGCGCACTTCTACAGAAAATAAAACAAAAAGAGAGAAATTTTATTTAACTCATAAAAAGCTAAGATTATTGCGAAGAATAAAAAAATAAGGGAGAAAAAAAAAAGAATTTTTTTCATAAAGGGGGTTAAAATTATGACTACCTTTATTTCTTCACTAAGCAAAGAATTATATAAAATATGCTTGTAAAAATAACTTAAACTAAAGTGGCGCCAGACGACAGCATATCTATAGGTACAGGCTTATATTATTTAGTAAGCAAAATGTGTCATCTGTCCTAATACACAAGGCTCCTGTAATGTCACCAAAGCATCAAACATGCGGTGTTTCACATCATTTTATTTATGAAATTAAATATGCCAAAGCAGATTAGTTCAAAGTAAAAATAAATACTGGGTGTGTTTTCGTTTTTATCTATTTATAACGACCGACAAAATACCTGGGTACAAAAATCAAGCAGCAAGAATGTAGCGTTTCACCCCGCTCCACTTCCGAATGTTTGTGGAGAAAAATGCTGTTTCTAAACAAATGCAAAGAGTGACTTCGTTTCTCATAAAAATGTGGCTACAATAAATTTTATTGAGGCAAATGAAAGTATTACAGCGTGGAAGACCGAGAAGAAACGCTTCTTCGTACTTCCAAAAGATTCAAGTATACTCTTAAACCTAACATAAACGTTAGTGAGGCCAGCATGACCTTGCTGAGCCGGTCTCGTCCTAGCACACCCTCGAATATTCTAAGTCGAAAATCCGAGATTCCGAGTGCAGTAGAAAAGGAGCTGAGCCTAATCTTGCCCGGCTCGTCCTCATTCTCTCTCTAGCAAGTCTCGCTCCAGCCAGCTGTCACGCTGACGCCGCGACTTCGCTGCCTCTGTTTCGACGCTCTATTTTTTTTCTGGCATTGGCTTGCTGATTAAACTTTTTTCTTCAGTTTACGCTCGCCGAGCAACTGTTCCATCCACGACAGTATCCAATCCGACACACGTGTTTGATTTTAAAAGAAACCACCTTAATAGTTTCGCGTTCATTGCAATGTTCAAATGCTTATGTCATGTAACAATTCATGTTCCTACATAGGTGAGTTTGATTTAATTAGTAGGTTGAGAATAGCCAGTCAAATTTATACTGATATTGGCTTCACTAATTTTATAATGGTACTATACTACGGATTCCTGCAAGCTCTTTATGATAGCTACTGTCACGTGCTCTGATTATGTAGTTACATGACCATAAAACTCTCGCAGAGGATTTTCGTGAGTCGCCTTCCTAAATAACCTATAATCTTCACTACACAATAATTAATTACAGTTAAATTTATAATGAATCAACTATACCCTGTAGTCTGCTAAACAGGAGTACGTTTGGTGCCGGATGTTGGCCAGTGGTTTTGAACAACAATGTTTGATTTTTTGATGTCCACCTGTTATAGAAAAAAGACAGTTCAAATAAAAGACAGGAGCCTCGAGCTGTTTAAAACAATCCAGTACGAACAAATAAAATAGTTACTGCGTTAAAAAAATATAATCTTAGCATGGTCTTGCTGCAAAGGCCAACAGAGATGGAACGTGTTGAGCTATAAAACACACTAAGTGCGTGGGTTGCGTCTGTTCTATCTGTTGGATGAGGGTGGCGCGGGTCTGTGCAGGGCTAGCGCAACCACACAATGTATGTCTACGGTAGCTCAAAACCTGTTGTGTGTCTTAGTTTTTGTCAGCATGCTCAGGCTAGTTTAAATTTTGATAGAAATTAGCGGAACGGCATTCTGTGTTAAAAAGGAGATTCAACAAATACCACTCTCGCGTTAGAAGCCTAGGACGTTTTTGCTCGCTTCATGAACTGTTCAACTGTCACCCCATTGTTACTAACCATTACTTTCCGCGCGATAATGTTAAAATGTAAATATATTTACAAAATTAAAGGCATTTTCGGTTGCAGGGTATCCTAATGTTTAGCACTCAAAATAGACCCTTTTTTAAAAGTCCGCCAAGCAACAATGGCGTTCACCGTTTCTTGGGCACGAGGTGTGGGGTTAGATGCGAGTTCTCGCCTAACATTTACGCAATCCTCGTGTCCAATATAAGCTCAGAGTGCCTGCCCAAAACAATGGCGTGCTCGCATAATTGACGCAGCAGTTACTAGATGGCGCGCACACTTGAAAATAGTCTATTCAGTTATGATACAATCTTTCAGACAGTTGCATCCATAACTGCCTCACTCTCAATTTCTTTTTTCCAGTTACAAAAATTGTAAATGTTTTTTTTTTCTAATCTATTTACACCTAAGGGCGCTCATATATGCAAGTCCGATATATTGTGTTTTGTCTTGTTGATTTGCTATACTTCTATTTTCACTTGACGCTTCCTAGTGCGTTATCTTTTGTGGATTGTCTTTGCCTATTGCTAAATTAGATGAAGCAGAAATCAAGACATATTGCTTACTTGGATCCTAATTTAGCTCCCAGTTCCAAGGTGTAGCCATCTCCCGTCGTCGTCTCACCGTAGATTTTAGCATATTCACATGTTGGGTTTCCCATTGGCGTCGTCACTTCGTACGTTCGTTTCTTGACCCAGTGTGTTCCGCCTAATTCAACCAGCTAAAATATAACAACAACATCCTATATCAAAATAATACTCATATTGGTGTAACTGAAGATTAATCATGGCATATGGCTTCCGAAAAAAAAACTGTTGTCTTTTAGCTTTTAGTTAGGACTGATTCGTGTTATTACTTTTTTATTTACAGCTTCAATCCCGCCAAAAACCAGCAATAAAAATCAGGACTTATATCGAACTGATATAACAGTGCTTCTCTTTCAGACATTCTGAAAATACAAACCTGTGTGTCGCGCGTTGCTTTTCGCATTATCTACACTACAGTGTTGTTATGGTAGCTTCCAAAAACATACACGTATGTGCTGTGCTCAAAACGCATAATCCAACAATGTCTAGTTATTTGGGTTATTAACTACGTGGCTCCGCCTTATCTGTTTCTATTTTTCACAGACCTTGGGCCAAAAGCTATACGACCTGCCCGAGTGGGACAGGGGGACCCGGACATCGCAACCAGCTGCGATTGTCCAGCCCCTCACGGCTAAACAATCCTAGAGGACGACGGTGACCTGGTCACCTGTTTTCGGTTGGTTCTGCCGTGTAAATTAGGACACCTGCTGGTTTCCACTGAGGATAATATTGTTAATTAAACCACGCAAATTCAGGTCGTATTAATTTTTTTGTTTCCAAAAGGAAGGTGAACTTTTGAATGACACGCCGAATGTCTCACAGGAAAGTAACCACCCATTGCTCGAATCCTCAATTTTGCGCTCCGGGAGATGAAATAAAACGTGCTTTTCCTTTGTTTATTTCTGACCGATCAAAAAACGAGATGTTTAGACAAAAATAACGCATATGAATGTCTAAAATGTAACTTAATTTTTTTTTTAATTTCTAGTGAAAAAAGAAGTAAATACACAAAAAACAAACATTGTGTATAACAAGAAATAAGTCAGACGTTCATTCAGATATCAACAAAAAAACGCAAATATTCTTAGTCACTTGCAATGTCATGAAAGCAGCCTTTTTGTATTTGGTTTTCAGGTTTGCTGGAAATTAAAACAGAAGTTTGCTTTGAATTAACATTTTTAAAATTTATAAAATATACGTTATGTCGCTAATGTAAAATGTATTATTTGAAAAACTATATTAGAGCATGGTTATGACAACTTATATATTACCCTCCTGAAAGAAAATATAGGTTCGGCCGTAACACCCGGAGTGATGACAGGAGACATCGGTCCTCAGTTGGAGATGTCGTTACATAAGTACGTTATTTGCGTTACTCTCATTAGGTTTTTTTTTAGAGGTATGATACAGCTGAACATCTCGCTGAAATATCTATTTTCTTTTATGATATCTCTTTGCTGTGCCAATAGCAAGAAGTCAAATACAATTGTCAAAAATGTACCGCTGTTGTATTTTGATCAGCGTAGTTGTTTAGATCATATTCTGGTAGGGGAAAAAAGGTATGGTCTCCGCTTAATCTTCAAAGCAAAAACCAGTAAAAAACAAGAAACCGCGAAAAATAATTAAAAATAACTCTATAGATTAAATCTGAAACGACTTTGCAATTTGTCTTTGAACGATCGGACATTGCAGTATTTATACTTTAAATGAAAACAGCAACTGACGTACTGCACCCATTTGCTAGTGAACAAGATTCACAAAAACTCAAAACCTCATCTTGCGTTTAAACGAAACTTGCTTCAATTAGCTAGCTGAAAGCCCAGGCGCGCTACACTTTTTTTTATTTACCATTGCAAGTTTTCTCATCAGCACTATAAGCCTGCGTCATTTTGAACAACTGTTTCCAGCAATCTGCGTGCGATATTGCGCCCCCGAGGTGCTCGATGAACCTAAGCACATTGTTAGTAATTAACAATTCTAGAGTCCTCACAGCTCTAGCGCGCAACCCCTAAAGAACAGGGTACGTAGAAAGATTGCGGAAGTAAGTGGCCAAGACGTGCATCTTCCTCTGAAAGAGGTGCTTGTGTCGTCCATTGTCTTGTCTGTCTATTATTCATTCGCACTCTGAGCAGCACCAAGACGACCTCCAGTTCATTTTCTATCGAAAAATAAGGTTTCATGGATCTATTAAAACTGGCTGTTTTTGCACAAAACGTTGTATTTATAGGATTGGCTTCTGTTAGATTGATTGGGACGCTGCAGAAAAGTGTAAAAAAAAAGTTCACATCGCCGCTACATTTGGTGACGTTACGTGTCGCCAAATGTAGCTAAATTTAGTAAGTCTTTATTGTTCAGAATGAATAATAAGAATAAGTAACTGTAAGGATAAATATGTAATCGTGCATCCGCTGAACACGTTGTCTTTTCGTTTCATTCCTAAGATTAAGACACATTTCAATTTTGATAAAATATATTAAAGTCCTGTCTGCAATACAGAAATTTTCTAGTTAAACATGGCTGTTTTGCAGAAAAGCTTCGAGGCTAGGTGATATTATGTGAATAAAAATAATAAAAAGAACGTTTGTGGAAAGCACGAGGAACAAGGCACGGGATTCGGCAAGAGAGCCAGCGGTGTTGGCAGCCTGGTATAGCCGCTTGGGTAACCCGATTTAAACCAGGACTGAGTTGCCAGATCTCAGGATGCCCCCCCCCCCCCCCCCCTCCAAAAAAAAAAAAAGAAGAAAAATCGAAGACCGTGGCTTTTATGAGGCAAGTTGTGTCGACCTCCTTTCGGTTCGAGAATCCTTAGCAAACCTGCAAGGCTTCACCCTCCTTCACCATGTCAGAGCTTCGTGAGTTTGTAAACGACGGACCCAACACTTTGATCTGACCAAGGTGGGACAAAATCGAACTCAAGCTTCCAAACATTTGTCTTAAATATTTAGCTTTCCAGTTCATTTCTTGATTTTGACAAAAAGCCTTTTCCTTTCTATACAAATCACCAAAGTTCAACTAGATCTCGTCTTTGTTTACTTAACATACTTCTTATTGCAACGAACCTAGTGACACTGGTGTTTCCTACATGACGAATCTTTTCAGATATCTGAGTTTGTATTGTCCGGCAGGATACTTTAGTCTTTAGAGTAAATTCACTCTGTTTAACCTTCACTATCTTTGCTTAGTGAAGGTTAACTTTTTATTTAACGTCTGTTCAACGTCACGAAATATTGAAGACTCAGTCAAGCAACGTTCCAAAACTATAAAATGGGTGACTGGGTTGCCAAAACAACTTAAAGGCTTTGCCTCTACACCTCCCTTATCATAGGGGCTGAAACGATCGTCACGGCTGCCGCCGAAAAGCTTCGTTATACGTCAGCTTCTGAGGGAGATGCTCAATGTGCGCTGTAATGTCCCTCTAGCAGAGTCCAAAGGTGGCACATTCACTCCCACTGGGGGTGGAAATGCCGAGCCTACTTCAATAGGTTCCTTTAGGAATGAAGGACAATATGTCGACGTCAATGAAGTGCTGTGAGAGACCTCTTTGTGGTCTGGACCATCAATTTCTACCTCTTCTGTGTTAAGATCCTCGAGGGTGGGAAGGATGCGCCCTTTGTTTGTTCGTAACGTTCTGCCCCTCTCAGTGACGACCCGGTAGGATATAAAGGCACCACGTCTTGACCTTTGCCTACCCTGGAGCAGCAGTTCTCTACTGTCAAGCGTACCATTCTCTTCACATTTATCTCCTAGAGTGGTCTAAGCAACAACTGCTCTGCTGACGCTTGTGTAATGGTTATGGAGCCTGCTCCATGAAGTCGGGTAAGCACGACCTTATTCGTCTCCCCATCAAAAGTTCACTTGTCGATCGAATCGGCCATCCTCCAGCGGTGAAGACCTGTAGTTCAGAAGGCCTAGTATGATGTCTTCGTGTGAATGAGTGTGCTTCTTCGCAATACTCTTAACGGTATGTATGCCTTTCACGGTTAGACGGTTTGAGCGCGGTAAGTGTGGGCTCGGAGGGACGTGCTGAAGGTCATATATGAGTGCAAAGATTTAAGTGCATTGGAACTGAACTAGGTTACATCGCTAGTACACACTTCGATCGGTAGTTCATGCCTCGCAAAGATCGCAGATAATACGCACCACTGCATCTGTCGAGCTGTCTCTGAGCTGCTCGACCTCCGGGAAATTAGAGTATGCATAAAAAGCGTCGAGGTATGTTTGTCCAAAAGACGGAAGTAAGACTACACCAACGTGCACCCATGCGCGAAATAGCACTGTTCTCATCGACAGTGTTTCAGCTGGTCGCTGGTATGCATGATGTTTTCGCAATGAACAGCTGTTGAGCCATTGTACAAAGTTTGATAGCAATCCAGGCCAGAACATTAACTGGTGAGCTTTTGATTTGCATTTGTTTGTTCGCAAATGGCCTCAACGCAGCCTCGCACGTGTCTTCTGAGATTCTTTGGAATAACTACCTTGAGCGCCTTTTAAAGTACGACCTGAAGGACTGACATTTTTTTTTTTGCGCACGACCTGTAAAGAAATGATTGAGGCAGTGACCGCAGTTCATGAAGGCAGCTGATTACCCACACAAAAAAACAGTGTCATCGGGTGTAGCAACTGCGGCTTGCTCATTGTGATATTGCTCACAAGGTCTAGGAGAGTTACGACTGAACATACTTCCGCATCATAATCATCAGGTACCGGTTGTGTGTCCTTTGGAGCCGGCCGGTTCACGCGATGACGCATCTGCGAATATCAGCTTCTTTACTCAGAACGAGTTTAAACAAGTGGTCATAGTTTAATAATTGGCAAAAAAAGCATCGCAGGCGATGTGGCATGGCACGTACTTTCTTTATTGAGATGGCGATAAGGAATGGGTGATTAGTATCCAAGACTATGGGCCGTTCATATAAGAATTTGTGAAATCGCGCACAGTTAAATGTGCTGCCCAGTGCCTCCTTTTCCATTTGAGAGTATCGAGATTCGGATTCTGTCAGCACTCTTGAACAATAAGCCACCGTCCTCCACTCTGTCTAATGGCGCTGGAAGAGAACTGCGCCCAGGCCATAGCTGGACGCATCAGTGGACACTTTCGTATTTAGCGCCTCATTCTAGAGTGCAAGGGACCGTGCTGTGGTCAACGAGCTCTTGAGGTTCTGCCACTCATTGTCGCGAATCAGGAACCACTCGAACACCGCGTTCGTCTTGAGAGTTTCCTCAGAAGGGTGGTATGATCCGAGAACTCAGGCAGGTACTTGTCCATATAGGCCAGGGGTGGCCAAGCTGCGGCTCGCGAGCCACACGCGGCTCTACGCGTGTTAAAGTGCGGCTCGCGGCTCCCTCCCCCACTCCCCCCCCTCCCTCCCGGTCACACGAGCACTTACCCAAGTAGAGAAATGGAACGCGTTTTGATATCGAAAGACAGGTTGCGGTTTGTTAGTCTTTTGCTACTGCTACCTTACGTACAGTTAACCTGCTTTTGACTCGTACAAATTGAAAGTAGCCTGAGATTTGTTTTTAGCCCTGAACAAAAGTCCCCCCCCCCTCGCGGCTCTTGGAAGTTTTGTGGTTCTGTTTGCGGCTCTTAGGCCGGGTCAGCCTGGCCACCCCTGATATAGGCTAAAACACCAAGCACGCGTTTAACGTCCCTTTCATTTTGGGGACTAGCATATTTAGTAAGCTGTTCACCATGTTCTGATCGGGCTGAAGGCAAAGGGTGCTAATCCTGTCTACTAGAAACCCCCTCCCCTCCCTTATGCCAAATCTGCAATCCTCTACGCTCAGGATGAATCATGCCTGAAGGGCGGCCTGTAGAGCTGTATCGAGTCGTGCCACATGGTAGGTTTCGGCGGCTCCCGAGATGATTATGTCATCGATGTACACCTTGACAAATGGCAAGTATTAAAAATCGGCGGTATCTATTTTTTTTCTTTATAAAAACCTCAGGTGACGGGCCAAGACCGAACGGCAGCCTTTTGTAACGATAGCGCCGAAAAGACGTGCTAAATGTTCAAATACTTGAGATGTCATCATCGAGGGAGCTTCGCTGTAACCCCGAGGTTGCATCCAGCCGTGAAAAACGTGTAGCTTTTTCCAGGTCTGCCGGAACGTCCTCTACTTTGGGGATTTGGAAGTGATCTGTCTTAAGACACTCATTTCTATGTTTTGGGTAAAGGCAGACTCTGCTCTTGAGATCCGTTTTGCGGACAGTGACCAGTAGGCTTACCTGGTCACTGGGTGCACTCCTTTTGGGCACGATCCATGCGGCTTTAACTCTGTCCAGTTCCCGCTTGAGTAGTTCCATCAGAATGTGTGGTACTCTTTGTGCCGGCTTGATCACAGGCTCGGAACTGTCTTTGGGGGCCACCTTGTGTGGCTTGTTCGTACAACCGAGGCCCTTGAAGAGCTGAGGAAAGTCCAAAAGCAACCTTCTTTCCCAGGCCTAAGGTTTCAGCGACGGTGTCCACACGGCTCACGAGACCGAAGGTTTCGCTTGTCCGAAGGCTCGAATGTGCCTGACAAGCTTTCTTTACGAAGAAGAATTCAATCCTGGCCCTTTTTGCCTTGATTACTACGGAATACACTCGGTTCCTAGGTGACCGGTCTGGTCGCCGCTATAGCTTCTTAAGATGGCGCCACTCGGTTGCGTCTGTCTTGCCTTGTTAAGCCTTTTGAACACATAGTGAGGCATAATATTCACCTGCGCTCCGGTATACACCTTCAGTGTCTCCTCTTGATTATCGAGTGACGTCTCTATTAGCCAATCGGCCCTGTTTCCCGTGACGGCCTGCACCTCCAGCAAGGTAAAGTCGTCATGGTCCCACATGCTGCCGTAGGTTGCTTCATATCTGCGTCTCCGTGGTACTGCGACCTCCAGAACGTGGCCTAGTGTTTTTTTCTTTTTGCACCTAGAACAGACTTTTCCATTCGCGAGACCGTGTCTTGGTATGTGCTGCTCATGGCACTTGCTCTTTTACTGGGTTTTAGCATATTCCTGTTGTGTTAAAACTGGCTGCACGAGGTGTTCTGGTGCTTCCCAGGCCTTTTTAGCGTTTGCTTTAGTTCAGCCGTTTTGCAGAACTGCACTTATTTCTCCAGAGTTAAGCCTCCTTCTCGAAGCATGCGTTCCCGTATTTATTCGTTCACAGTTCCGTACACGATCCTGGACGCGCATTATAGAGTCGGCGTGGCTGGCAAATTTGCACGATTGAACTTTTAGTTGCAGGTCCCGAAAGTCATTTCTCAAGAGGCGCATCCTCTTTTTGCTCCTGGATCAAAAGATATAACGTTCATAAGTCTTGTTGCAGCGAGGCGTGGAGTGAATTTTGAATTTCTACGCCGTCAACGCCGCGTTCAGCGTCATTGCATTTCAAAGTGTCAAACTCTTCCAGGGCGTCTCGCACTGTTACATTATTGCCCCCTTCTGTTTCGCCGAGAATCATTTCTCTTCTGCTGTGGCTTCCAGAAAGAGCTCCACTCGTTGACGGAATCGTTCCAGTTCCCTGCGAGTTTTCCAGCCATTTGAATCCGCTCTGGATGTTCGAATCCATCTATAGCGGGCGCTGTGGGTTATGTTGTTGCTGTGGCAGTCAACAGGACGATTTTGACACCATGTAACGTCGCGCATGTTGAGAGACAAGCAACGGACCAAACGAATGACAAACGTTTAATGGTGCCCGCGAGGGTCGTATTAGTACATGCGACACAGAGGGTTGCTGGGCTCCCAGAACAACTTGCAGGGTCTGTCGTTAGCGCTGTCGCTAACCGATCGTCGACCACAACGTCGGAAGACTCCCGACGGTCTTGCGTTGTAGACAACATTAAGGCCGTGACCGGTCAGCTCCCAACCCTTGCACCTTTGTCACGGCGTCGCCGCCAAAGGTCCCGCTCTCGCCGGCTCTCGCGCTCCCACTCACGTGCGGCAGAGATATTCGCCTCCCCGAAGAACGGTCAGATTGACTCTGGCTCGGACATGTGTTGGAACCACCGTACCTCCGGCGAAACTGCCCGCAAGTGCAGCCAACCTTGCTCTTGGGCGGTAAATTAGAAGTCCGGGCACTGGCGGCGGCAAGGGATACTAATCTACAGGAAAGCCGCCTCTTCTAGTTCATGACAAAGTAGTTGGTCCATCGCTTTCTTGTCAAAACAGGAGCTGAGGTCACCGCTCTACCGGCCACTCTTTTGAACTGACGACGCAAGCACACGACCTTCCAGCTCTAAGCGATCAACAATTCTGCCATCGCAACCTACAGCCAGCTGTCACTCACAGTCAACCTTGGGCAGTATTGCACGTCCCGGCGGCTGTTCACAGTCGCCGACATCCAACATTATATCCAGGGAGCGGATTTTCTTAGCCTTTACAAGCTGGCCGACAAAATCCATGCACGGCACCTCATTGACCTAACGAAACACCTCTCCGTGAACGGCGTGGTCTCCACGACTACGGCGAAAGGACTTCGAGCGTTTACAGCCTCATCGGCTCATGAAAAAAATATTTCGAATTTTCCTCACAAGGCCATACACCCGGGAGTCGCCGGAAAGCACACCATAACTCACAACATTGTCACACCTGGTACCCCTGTTTTCGCTTGTCCGCGTCGGTCACCTGGATAATTCCTGATAATTTCTCGTCGCGCGTTTGACCGTATGCTCGTACTTGGTATCGTTCGTCCGTTATTGAGCAACTGGCGCTCCACAGAGCATATGGTCCACAAGAAAATCACGTTGGCTGTAGACGCTGTGGCGATTACCCTTCCATCATTACCAACACCCAGTCTGACCGGTACCCACTACCTCCCATACAAGATACAATATGAAGAACCTTGATGGTTTTCAGATATTCTCTATGATATACTTGTTGAAGGAATGTGACCAGACTCCGGTTGAGTCTGCCGGAATTCCAAAGACCGCCATCAACATTCCATTTGGCCTCTGGGTTTGTGCGGATGTTTTACGGTCTGCAAAAAGCCGCCTAGGCGGTTAATCGACGTCTATACTTCATCTTCAGTTATCTTGACGATATCTTAGTCGGCTGCACGTCGGAAACCTAACATGAACAACACCTGAGCACTCTTTTCTCCCGGTTCGACGACAATGGGGTGTTTATCAACCCAGACAAAGGCACCTTCGGCATGACGACCATTAGATTTCTTGGACATCTGGCAACACCGCAACTCATCAAGCCCTTAGATACAAAAGTTACAACCTTCAGAAACTTTCCGCACTCAACATCTCTAAAGAAATAGCACAAATTATTAGCGCTTCTAAATTGTCATCGTTCTTTCTTACCAAGTTGTGCACAACTGATAGAGCAATTGACCGATCTGCTGGCCACCAAGCAACAATATTCTGCGCCTCGTCAGTAAAACAAAAATGCAGCGTCCGCCTTTTTTAGCGAAAAAGTCGCCAGCTGACGCTGCGATGCTCATTTATCCGATTACGGACGCAGAACTGGAGCTCGTCGGCGACGCGTCAAGGGTAGCTCTCGGTGCGCTTCTTGTGCAGAACGTCAATGGCTGGCAGTCAATCAGATTTCTCGCACAAAGTGAAGAATTCAGAACCAAATCACGGTACCTTGGCACGCGAACGTTTGGCTATGTACGTTGCTATCAAGGGCTCCGGAACCGGGGGGGGGGGGGGGGGGGGGGGGGGGGGAGGGGTGCAGTAGGGGCAGTCGCTCCCACAGGTTTTAAACCAGTGGGAGCAGGCCCCCCACTCAAAGCTGTTCCGACCCCCCCCCCCCCCTTCCCCGCCCTCTTCTCCCCTCCCACCACAGATGAGGCCGCGAGAGAGAGAGAGGTAAACTACACGATGCGACACGAGCTGAATGAGTCCCCAGACGTCGACCCCACACATCATATATGCTTCCGGAGCCCCTGCTTGCCGTCAAAGTCTTTAGCCACTTCCTCGAGGGAGAGAGTTTAAACGTTCTTAGATATTATAAGCCCATGACGTTCGCATTCCAGCGGTACCGCAGCGACCACTCATCACGTGAGATCCGGAACCTCGGTTTTCATATCTGAGTATACCCTAAATCTCCGCCATGTCAGCGGCTATGAAAACACCGCTGCGGTTACACTGTGCCTCGTCTGTGCTATTTCTCGAACAGATCCGGTAGACCGTAAAGAGCTGGCAACCGCAAAAGCCGACGTTCCTGAGCTGCAACGCTTGCGCGCCTCTTCCAGATCGTTGAAGTTCGCCGGGGTTCCTTCACACTTTTCTCCGGTAACGACTACATGCGAAACGTCTCCTGGTGTGTCAAACCCATTCGTACCATCAGCGTTTCATATCCTTTTTTGACAATCTTCAAAACCTGAGCAATTCTGGTATCTCAGCTTCACACAAATCAATAACTGCTTATTTCTTCTAGTCGATAATGAACGTGGGTTTCCGTCGCTGTCGTGATCGTGCATTCAATGCCAACGCGTCAAGATCACGCCACAAAATCACCCTTTCTCACCTTTTCGCCCAACGGACTCCAGGTTCGCACACGTTCACATCGATCTAGTGGGACCCCTTTCATCATCACCTCGAGCCCACTATTATCTGACGTGTGTGGAGAGATTCACGAGATTGCCTGACGCATTTCCCGTCCCTTACAAGGCAACAGAGACAGTCGCCGCAGCCTTCATCGACAAGTGGCTGTCCAGTTTCAGCTGCCCTGCTGCGGTCAGCACCACCAGGGGACGGCAATTTCAGTCCACCCTGTTTCCACTTTCATCACCACCTTGGAATTCTGACACATCCACATCACCGCCCATAATCAGTTGATCAACGGCATGGCGGAACAGCTGCACCGCCAGTTGAAGGCAGCTCCCGCCGCCTACGACCCGCGAGAACAGTGGGCCGACCACCTTTTCATCGTTCTCCCAGTCCTTCGCCCGGCACTCAAGTCAAAAAGTGGCGGTTCTGCAGCCGAGTTAGTCCACCACTGCTTCTACCTGCCCAATTATTTTCTTCGCCTTCCCCCGAGAAAAAAAAAAAGAAAGAAATCCTAATGGCTACGTCGACTGCCTTCGACGAATGTTTCGTCTCCTTTGGCCCGTTCTTGCACCTCAACGTCGCGGTCGTTCGTTAGCCAAGACCTCGTGATGTGCTAGCACGTTTTCTTGCGACGCAACAAAAATGGTCGACCACTGGTACCGGCCTACGAATAACCGTTTGGAGTACTTAATTGTCAAGCCAAGACGGTCGCACGGGACATCAACGGCTGTAATGACGTAGTGGCTACTGACCGGATCAAACCGGCGTACTAACAACAGACTCTTCTCGTTCTAATTTCAAACCCCCTGCCTTGTCAGAACCGTAAACGCGCAATTCTACAACAAAACGCATTACAGAGACTCTCCTAGGACCTACGGCTCTACAGGGGTGAGCTTTGTTGCGGCACTTACAGCGGGCTCAGGCCAGGAAAAGAGTGACGACAACGAAGCTGAGAGGCCCTTGCAGCGCGAGGAATAATACCTAGAAGTTCGGATCAAAAACGCAGTACGAGCTGGTTACTTTCGTCTAATTTCTGATATGTTTGATAAATGTTATCTTTTTTTAGATTAAATTCTAATTTATATATTTTCTCACATATAAAACACGATTAAGCTCTCAGCACCCCTTCTTGCGAAACACACGATCTGCACGGGTGTAACAAATGCTTTCCGAGCGCTAGTGATTCAAGTGGACCGAAGCACAGGAAGGTTATAAATACAAAATCTTACTACCATTGGTAATTAAACATGATCTTGAATATTTAATGTCAGAAAGTAATAGTGAATGACAAACCTTTTTCGCATTCTGCTCTTTAAAGTTTTTCGGGTCGTCCTCTGGTAGTGTAGTTACCTCAGCCGTACCTTGAGAGTGACTAAAAATTAGAAGACAGAAAATAACGAGGAGCGACTGTAAATACATTTTGAGATTCGGTTTGAACTATTATTCTCAAATGTGTCGTGACGATAGAGAGCTCCAGTATTTATACTTCAACAAAAACAGTTACTTAGATGCTCAAACCAATCACAAGAGAGAAACTGCGTAAAAGGAATAAAAACAGCTTTTTTTTAATTTATTTGTTTGTGGCATGACTTACTTCAATTGGCTAGTTGAGGACCAAGGAGGAGTTGCATTCATTTTGAGAGAGAGAAAAACTTTTTTTACACCGCTCATGTTCCTGCAGCGTGATTCATTTTGACGTCACTGCAGCTGCTGCCGTTTCCCGTTTCCGACGCCTGCGTTATGTTAGACTTATGGCTTCTGAAAGCTGCATACGATTCAGCGCCTTCAAAAAGATGAATGATACTAAATGTAACGAATATAATAAGCTTGAAAGATAGGCAAAACCAACTAGGCCAACAAATTATTTTGATACTAAACGTAATATGCACATTGTCCGCCTTTAACAATTCTTGACTTTTTATATGGTCGGGATACCTCAAAACACAATTTTAAGTTGTCGAGCATCTTATTCAACATTTCACCCAGCAAGACCTTTCTTTTGGCTTTGGTGTACTGAAGGCGCGAGCGCGGAGTGCGGGAAGGCATCTCCAAATGCCCCCTTGCAAACCCAGGACTTCGTCGCTTCTACGCCGAAGCCTCCTCGAGCAAGACCATGCTTATGTCTCTGTCATGCCTTTTGTTAGTAAGGCTAGTGGCGCTTTGCGCTAAGCCTATCACGGTGTTATATCTCGATCTGCACGTAACAGTGGCGCACAATTCTTTTTCGAAGTCTGAAATGTCGATTTCGATCTTGGAGAAGGGTGCCACAGTGCGATCGTGCAATGTGAGAGTTTCGCGGCACATTGGGGCAGCGAGCATTTTCGGTCCGTCCTGACTGTCGTTTCTGCGTCTGCTCCTTCGTGTGGATGCAATTCGGAGACGGAGGAACCGCGGATATAATTGTTGTTGTTTATGGTTACGGTTCTGTGGATTTTTCGTATGCATCAACAAAAACTCAACTCCCGATTTTGATGCAAAATCGTTTCATTCTGTGCAAACGCTTATACGTCTCGTAACTTGGATATGCATTTTCAGTCAATTAGTAACTAAAAGGCATCATTTTCAAGATCAGTAGACTCTAAGGTAGATGTGAAAGTTTTCACAGACATCTGCCGCTGTGCGCACCACCGTCGCCCATGTTCACGCTTTCACTGCCCTCTCTTTGTCGTCGTTCCAGGCGCTTGCGTGCTTAGTTTCCTTTCTTTCCGCTCTCCCGGTGCGGAGGGTCCCGTCGCGCGTGTCTACTTTCCGCGGGTGGCGTTCCCGTCGTGTCTAGTTTCTTCCGGCTTCACGCGGCAGGTCTGTGTCGTGTGCTAAACAGCTTAGCTGGCCATCCACATTCAAAAAGCGGAATGGCTCATGATCATTTCTGTTTTACATAATTCTTTTGTGTGTTCGTATTGTGCTATGTTAAATTAATTTAATCTAAATAAACGTGTACGAAGTTTGTTCTGCCAGTGAGGTCACCGGTGCTAGCAGACGTGCCGGATGTGCGGAAACTTCCCACCGAGCGATGTTTTGCAGCTGTATCATAATATGTTCAAAGAAAATGGAAATAGCCTTTTGCGTTGAACCGCAGATGTACGTTTAATCGAGCTAGCTGTCTACCAGATGTGACGATATTAAATGAAACATATACGGGACAGACACGTTTTCTGTGACCTTTAAAAAAGTAATTACAAATGCACCAACTGTGCAGATTGATAAAATGGCGATGCTAAAAACTAATGCGTCCGGGTATATAAATTTGCAACGCTTGAACACAAAACAGGAAAACTCTGGTAATTCGTTACTTCTTTCATAGCAATGATTCTTCTGGTGATCTTTAGATTTGTCCTGAGGGAGGCTGATGGGTGAGCTTATGGAGAAAATGGTGGTATGTCTCATAGGAGAGAAGCTGATGCGTGAGTTTAAAGAGAGAAGAGTGGTATGGCAGGGGCAAGAGAGTTGATGGTTTTTTGGCTCTGAGCGGAGAGAAAAGGTCGTTGGAATATGATAAGTGAGAAACGTGGTTGCCTTGTCAAGAATGGGGTGATGGTATCCCCGGATCAGAAAATATGTGGATATAAAGAGGAGGATGGAGTGAATTGGGTGTTTTGTGATTGAAAGCTTCTTGCGAAGGAGCAGTAAGAGGGGCTTGGACAAAGAGCATGCATCAAACCAGATGACGGTTTTTAATTACAAGTGTCTCCTCTCGCATTAGTAAAATAGTTTTCATCTGCTGCCTGCGTAACTTGCGCTTTTTTGTTCACGGGGAGGTTTTCACTGCACAAGAAAAGCGTTGTACACACAAAACAAAGCCAAACTTGACCTCAAAAATTATTCCAGCTATGACATAACATACTTCCGAATGAACTCCGGTTTCTTTCGGGTTGGTGATCTAGAAGGTGCTAGGGGCAAAAGTTGATTTTGCCCCTTGCACCTACATGGCGTTATTTTGGCAGCTACGCTGCCATATGCAGCGGCAGTAGTATCAACGACATAATGCAATGCTTTGACAAGCAGTCAACGTATCGCAGTGCACTGTTGTATTGCTTTATTTTATGTAATTACTCCTAGTCATAAATTGCTCTAAAATTGTGACAAAATGTGGAATTGTTATATTTATAATACGGCCTTTTGGGATCTTAATCTTGATCACAAAAACATTCTATGATTTGTATTTTGTGTCTTTGCAGTGAGGCCTGCACTGTTGCAGAAATGAGTGTATACGCACAAAGAAATACTGTTTTGTGTTGCTGAATTCGCGTGTCTATATCCTTGACTATAGATGAATAAAATATATATATTTTTGCAAAGGTGTTCAACTCTGTGCGCTCTATTGTCGCCAAGAATCGCTGATCCTGTCGGTGGGGTCCGTGTGCCAGCTCTTCCTTTCTTTTCACCCCAAGCTTTGTTCGCTTTTCTTTTAGCAAGCTCCGACATGCACGTGTGAACGAACTGTTGAGCAAACACTTGTGTGAGCTTCCTTGAAGTTTGTTGAAATCTTTATACGTCGTAATAAAGTCTGGTATCGATACTTACAGTACAAACCTGTCTTCTGCACATTTTTGCTGGCCCATTGTTTTTATTTTACTGACGAAGAAATTTGAAAGGTCGAAAAGTCGAACTTAACCTCCGATGCTGTTTCCGTCATATTTGTAGACCGGTAGCTGTTACGGGACCGTCCCCCCGGATTCGCGACGGCGTGAGTATAAGCGAAAAGTTTCTCCCGCTAAATTTGGCGGAAAGCTTATGCACCAATTCTGTTTTCCCGCTGTTTAGTGCAAGAAATGACGTCATGCGACCTGACGTCACGGAATCTACAGACGAATTCAGGTTCCCCATCAAATCTAGGGGAAGATTGCGCGAGCTTCACACGATACCATTTTGATAGCAACAGCTGTGCTGCTTTTTCGATGGCATGACGATTACGATTGACTGACGTTGCGCCGATCGTACGTCACAAGGTGATAAGATGTTGAAATGACGTTGTGTTTACTTAGCTTCAATACGTTGTTGATGAATAAATAAAATTAAGGTCCTAATATGTTTTGCCGCCAAATTTAGCGTGGAAACTGAATTGGTGCAGAGGCCCTTGACGTTAATTTTTCCGCATGCTAGGCCAGGAACGAGCACATTACCATATATTTATTTTCAAAATCAGTCCGGATGAAAAAAAGAAGAAAAAAAAAAGACACAGGTAGTGTATCACTTTTAATATATTTATCTTGATTTGTTTAAACTTTTTGAACTCACTTTAATACATATCAATCTTACGGTGCTGTAGTTTCTGAAATATAGTTAGCAGAAGAGGTCTGTCCACTCAAATATAAAAAGGAGTAGCTTTGCTTAAAAACGTACGGTAAAACACGAAAAACTTGATTGCAATTTTTAAAGGGCAGCAGGCGAGCGGGCCGAAGACAGTGTTCAGCAGCGTCAATCCCACAGATTATTAATATTTTTCTACTCATTACAATTTCCGCAGTACTTCTAGCCCCACCCCGCGATGCCTGTATAAACATGTATCATCATTGCTCGAAGGTCCGGTTACTTTACTCACGTCAACCGTTTTCCCTTTCCGCCGTCGAACTCCACGAGGGTGCGAGGTGCCTACGTAGTTTATGCATCATTTCGTTTTCAGATAATGGAGACGTTAGTTCCGTACCATAAGGGTCTGTATTCCGGGGTTTCTTTACGCAAGACGGAGTTCGTAAAGGACATAGTGTTTCTTTACGAAAAAACCGATGTTAAAAATATCTCCACCGACTCAAGTGAATGCTGCCGTAGGGGTTATTGAACTCGCTTTTGAAGTCACATTAATACATACCGATTTTACTGTGTTGTAGTTTCTAGAATATAGTAAGCAGAAGAGCTCTGTGCATTCAAATATAAAAAAGAAGACTTGCTCAAATACGTGCGGTAATTGTCTTACACGCGCACGTGTGTTGCCCTTGAAAAAAAAAATTGCAATCATTTTATTTTCTTGTTTTAGCGCACGTTTTTAAACAATGCAGTTCCTTTTTTCATAGTTGAGTGCACAAATATCTTCTGCTAACTATATTCCATAAACTGTAGCACTGTAAAATTGTTATGTATTAAAGTGAGTTCAAAAGCGAGTTCAAAAACCCATCCCGGTGCACACAGATTGTTCATTGGAGATATTTTCAACACCTGTTTACTCATAAAGTAACGCGTAAACACTATGACCTTCACAAGATCCGTCTTGGGTTCAGAAACCCCGGGGTACAGTCCCTTATGGTACGGAACAAACTCCTCCATTGTCTGAAAACGTACTGATGCATACGTATAGTAGGCACATCGCACCCTCATGGAATTCGAGGGCGGGAACTTAAAACGGTTGGCATGGGTAAATTAACCGGACGTTTGAGCAATAATGACTCATGTCTATACAGTAATCGTGAGGTAAGGCTAGAAGTACTGCGAAAAATTCATTAAGTAGAAAAATAAGAATAATCTGTGGGATTCTCGCTGTTAATCATTTAACAGAGCGCATCCCACAGACTATTCATATTTTTCTACTTATTACATATTTCGCCGTACTTCTAGCCACATCCCACCATTCCAGTATAGACATGAATCATTATAGCTCAAACGACCTGTTAATTTAATCCATGTAAACCGTTTTCGCTTCCCGTCCTCGCATCGCACGAGGGTGCGAGGTGCCTATGTCTATGCATTTTATTCTAAATAAACGTGTGGGAAGTTTGTTCTGCCAGTGAAGCTACCGGTTCCAGCAGACGTGCCGGATATATAAAAGCTCGCCACCAAGTTACGCCTTGCAACTGCTTTATGACACAGTCAAAGAATATCAAAATAACCTTTTCGCGTTGAAACGTACAAGTGTGTTCAAGTGAGCTGTCTTCCAGATGTCACGATATTAAATGAAACCTTCATAAGGCGAACACATTTTCTGTAACCTTTAAATAAGTAATTCCAAATGTCCCAACTGTGTACATCAAAAAATGTAGGTGCTGAAATATAACGCGTCGGGCCAAATAAATTTGCAACGCTGGAAAACAAAACGAGCAAACTCTGGTAATTCCTTACTTCTTGCATAGACTTCATTACTGTGGGGATCTTTAGATTTGTCCTGAGAGAAGCTGATGGGTGTGTTTACGGAGAAAAGGGTGCTATGTCTGATGGGAGAGAAGCAAATGCGTGAGTTTAGAGAGAGGGCTGGTATGTCAGGACAAAAGATTTGATTTTTTTTTTTTTTTTTTTGGCTCAGGGTGGCCGGAAAAGCCGTCGGAGTGGGAGATGTGAGAAACGTAGTCTAATGCCTTGAAAAGAATGGGACGAGGGTTTGCTCGGATCGAAACATATGTGGACATAGAGAGGGCCTAATTACGAAAATCGTAATCGTCCCTGCTAAGGCGTCGGATGCGGAGAAATTGTAAAAGAGAGATGGAGTTGATTTGGTGTTTTGCAATTGGAAACTTCTTGCGAAGAAGCAGTAAAAAAGGGCTTGGACGAAGGGCATGCATCAAATCAGATGGCGGTTGTTAATTACGACAGCCTCTTCTCGATAAGTAAAACATTTTACAACATCTGCTAGCTGAATAACTTGTATTTTTTTGTTTGTTTTTTTAACGTAAAGCTTTTCACCGCACAAGGAAAGCGTTCGTTCCACAAAACAAAGCCAAACTTGACCTCAGAAAACATACCAGCCATAACAATAAAATACTCCGGAATGAACTCTTGTTCTTCTGGGGTTGGTTATCTCCGGGGCTCAAGGAGTAAACGTGGATCTTTTACAGCAGGGGTTTCATCAGGACGGGGCCCCTGAGCATACAGCGCCTGCGAGTCCTCGTTCCCATGCCTCGAGTGCTACATGCGCCATAAATTATAGTTTCACGTCTTCGATTCGTTTCCAGTCGAAAAAGGGCTCTGCTCATATAACGTCTGAACCCATTTTTCGCTATTCTGGTTCATTTGTGGACTGAATATTGTTTAGTCTAAATATTTGTTCCTCTAGCCTTTCTCATGTAAATCGGCCGAAACGACAATTACCCTACTAGGCTAAAGGCGCGAACTCTTTACTCGAGGAGGCACTTCGGCTGCACGAACACTTGTCCAGTAAAAGCGACTGTCAAAAACAAAGCTACGAGCTGGAGATTCAAGCTGTTGAAAAATACCTCTAAAATGCATGCATTTTATTTTAATGCTGCTATCGACATTGATAAGAAAACAAACACTGCCATTAATTTGATATGTGATTTCGTAAAAAATATTGGTAACGAACTACTTCAATTACTCGTCACTTTTTAAAAATATTAAAATAATACAGAAAATGAAGCAATGTGAGCAAGCAATTCAGCAGAATAAAGATAGCAAGATCAACAAAATTTGAAACATAGTGAAGAGGATGATGATAACCGAAAAGAAAACGCGATTTTTGACCCGACCGGTCACTATTTGTCGTCTCATCCTACGAGGGACTAGAGCCCAACACTGCAGGCCGCCGTGTGCAATCACGAGCCTGTTTGAAACCACTTCGTATATTTGCTCGCTCGTACGTAGCAGGTCGCCAAGACGCGTCATATTGAGGCGAGCTTTTCGTCTGCTTAATGAGCCCTCGCTGCGGCTCCCTCTGCTTGCTACTACTGAAGGCTACTGAAAGGATTAAATAGCGTCTGGAAACAATGTGGCGAAAGAATCCGTGACCGGAACCAGCTGCCATTGAGAAATGATTATGAGTTCGGTAAAGTGTTCGAAACGGGGCGCTTGTACGGACCACGTACGGAAGCGAGACACGGGGGCGGGTACGTACACAACTATTGGATTGGATAGTTATGGCTAAGGCGGCACGACTTGTTGCCAGTGTTGCCGGCGCGTCCACCTACTTCTCCAAACACTTGACATGTTGAGGAAATATGGCACGAATGTTCATGAAACTAGATATCATGTAGCTTTACTTTACCACTATAAAATTGTGGTCTGTCGCAACAGAGAACCCTCTGCGTAGGACTAGTGCTCTTAGCGCTCTGAGTATAGGAATTTGTCTGGCGCACTCTTTCGCAATGCGGATGCAAGCCTTTCTGAGGTAGTCCTCCACCTACGAGTCTTCGGGCCCTAGTCCGTCGATCGTAATGTGAGACGGAGTAAAGAACCACTAGAAAAACGTTAAGTCAAATACAAATATGCTAAAATCAAAATTCAAGAAGACAACGCCGAGTGGGCTCTGGTTCTTTCCGTCGGGTTCCATTGTGTTTTTCTTGTTCTCCTGGGCAAGAAAAATTTCTTTGTGTTCATTCGTTTTCAACTTTTACACCGTTTCACCTTTCTCAAGTTCCTCGACGAATCTCGCCACCTGCACAGACGTCAAATACGGGTTCGTTCACCCTGGATTCGCGGGTTCAAAACTCGCTTAGCGGACAATGTAGACTAGCGCGAGGGGCTCGAAGCCACCTCTGTTGGCCTTTGATCTGCGGTATTTTTTTTTAGTATGCTGTAGAGCAGTGAAGGCGGTAACGCATTACAAGTAAGAGCGTTATTCGTAACGTGGTGCTTTTTCTGTAACGCTTACTTACTTACGTCTTACGTCACTTATTTCAAGTAAGGTGTAGCGTGGCTACGTTAGTCGTTACTTATTCTTCTCAATACTTAAAATAGTTACACTTAATTTTTTTAGTAATGCTAAGCACGAATACATTTAATTTTTTTTTTTGCGTTTTTGGTTCCGTTTCTTTTCGGCATCGTTCAGGTGGTACGGTACAAGCTAAAATAATTATCACCAGTTTCTGCATGGACAATGTTTCTTGAAATTTGGCGCTTGTGAAAACCTGTTAGTGAGAAAGTAAAACGTGTTCTTTCACAAATAAAAAAAAGCAACTCAAAAGTAACGTGCGTGACTTTTAGCGGTTACGTTAACGGTAACACGATCCTCTTATTTTTATGAAACGTTGGACGGAAACGCGTTCCTTTTATTTGCAAATAAGGAGTACCGGGTGATTTCAGATAAGATCGACCAAAGGGTGGCTGGCCGACATTTTTAAATCAACTGATGTTTTTATATGCGATTTTCTAGTGCATGGTATAAACGATTCCACACTTAGTTTTGACCAAAAAGAAATATTTGGGGAGACGAAAAATCGTAATGCATGAAGAGGTGGACAGTTGCTTTAACTCGCACTGATGGAGAGGGCACGTTTTAGAGTGAATAGCTAAAACGATAACAATAGGAGAATCATAATACGTTTTAGACGCAAATTGTAGGTACAGCTTGCTTGTAACGAAAAGTAATAATATTTATTCAAGTTATATTTATTTTTCTAAAAATTGCGAAACATGCCTGCTCGAATCGCAAATGACACAATTTGGAGGCCTGCATCTCATTAAATAATTTATTTATTATTATATAATTTGTAGATTGTATTCTACCTATATATGGCTATTATTTAAAAAAATAGATGAGGTATTTGAGTGATACGATATTCAGGATGTATTTAGGCAAATATGGGAAAAAATCAAACAACGAATAGTTCCGATGCTAACTAAAAAAAAAAACACCACCGACGATTTTTTTAAACTTTGGGTACCCTGTTATATTGTATTTCAGCATTCATTTCTATTAAAAACATGTTGCATTATTTTATTGAGAAAGAATAAACAACTCCCCAAAGTAGGGTCCTTTTTCAAAGCCTACACTAAGCAGTGCCCTATACAAGAAGTGACCCCATTTCCAGTTCCATGAAACTAACACACATATTTTATATATATTTATTCAGATGAGGCCATTCATAACTATAGAAATCGTTCACACACTAAAATTGAGGAGAAACTACTGTGTACAAAGAGCTATCATATTACGAACAAGTGATCCGAGAAAAGATCCTGCAGCCATTGGCCACAGGGAACTTTGTTCACTTTATTTTCCAACGGCACTATATGCTACTCTCTCTTACCCTTCATCTCTCTCTCTCTCTTATATATATCCCTGACTTATACTTAGAATAACAACCTCTTCAAGCATTCTCTTTCTGCGTGATAGTGTTCGGTGGCTAGCAACAATCGTTTTCTCGCGAAGATAACGATTATGGCGCAATAGCTCACGGATGTAGGAGGTGTCACTCGTCGCTACTTCTGGCCAAACGGCCGATACAATCGTTTTTCGCATTTTCTCGCTCGCTGTCCAGGATGAGGGAGTTCGCTTCAACCAGCAAAATATGGCCGCCGACGCCTGTTTACTGAGCAGTCATGCCTGTCACTATCCCACTCTCTGGCTTCGCGGGCGATAACATCAGGCACAAAGAGGCCAACCGACAGAGAGCAGAACCCCCAAATACTCGAGCCCCGCCTACATAAAATAGAACGTAAACACCGTCGCCGTGTTAACCTAGGGAAGGTTAACATGGCGACAGTTTTTACGTTTTAGGTAGGGAAAAGCATGGCGTGTGGTATGAGCCGGATCCTTACACGAGGTGCAAGGTGAGCCCTGAGAGCCTGTCTGCTGCCCTTGAGTACTTCACGAAAGACAAGCTACAATGTTCGCGCCAAGGTCCCAACCAGAGGGACGTGATCTCTGTCATGCTTGACGGGGAGAAAACGCTCGTGCCAAAGCGCGTGCTGATACGCTCAATCCGAGAGGCCTTTCGTGTATACAAAGACAAGCATCCAGATTCCGGCGTTGGGCTAACGAAACCACATTGCTTGCGCCCTAAATGGGTCAAATGTATTCCACACCATGAAGTGTGCGTTTGTGTGGGCTGCGCCGATTATTACCTTTGTATTTCCGATGCAGAGAACGTTACAGGCTCAACATTTAACACTGGTGAAACGAACTCAGCATTTCTGTGCGACCCACTAACGAGTCTGTGTCTTTAAGGAGACTGTGATCACTGCCCAAAAGGCCAGTCTTTTACACTCGAGGAACTTCATATCCCAGAGGACCAAGAAATTGTGCTTACAACATAAAAGCCTGGCAACCCTGAAAAAAAAAAAGGCAATTTATATATTGAGACTTTTCTAAAGGTCGTTCAACTAACGGTTGAAAGTTGGATACTTGAGAACCATATCCGACAAACGCAATATAAAGCGATCTTCGATGAAAAGGAGCGGCATGCGACGTGGGAGCACTGTCTTTCATTTTGACTTTGCTGAAAACTGGACCATCGTACTTCCTGGCAAAGTTTAAGCACACCACTGAAAAAAAAAAAAAGTTACGACTTTTACATGTGCAGTGACGACAAGAAAATGCGTTGCTATCATCAGTGAGCACCAGTGTGACGACGTCGCTCTCACGAGCTTGGCTCTAGAAAGAAGTGAGAGTGGGTTGAAGACAACGTTGCGGTATACGCGCACGTGATGTACGTAAGTGACGGGGCCGCCAGTCATTTTAAGATTCGCTACCAGCTTCACCAGTTTGCACAGAATGATTGCCCACAAGCCCAGTGGTTATTTTCTGCATCTGGACATGGGAAAAAAAATGCGACGGAGTTGGCGGACTCGTGAAGCACCAGGCCACGCTGAACAACCTGAGACAACGTTCAATAAACGCAATTCAGACGGCCATAAGAATGGTGAGCGTTATATCTGAGAAATTGGGTGCATCTTGCGTATCTGGACGAAAATCAGCTTGTTCGGTATCGTCAACAAAAAAAAAAAAAAGAGTGGCTGACGGTTTGCGCTTTTCCTGGCATTCAGTCTTCGCACGCGTGGCGGCTGTGCAAGTCATCAACAGAAGGAACCGGTGACATATATGTAGCACGGACAGTCGGATCTGGTTACCAGACATTTTATTAAATGAGTACATCGAGGAAAGCCTTAGTGCAAAGTGTCGACTTTGATGCCCCAAGGACTGCTTATTTTGAATGCAGGGTTATCTCATTTATCCCAGTTTTCTTCGCGGGGTATTTACCCTACTATTTTACTTGGTGATGGCTTATAATATTTATCTTATCTCCATATGAGAATCACGAAACGTTATCCCCGTGCAGAATAAAATATCTCTGCTTGCCACGATCCATTCTTACTCAGAGAGTATCAAAGCTCTTACAGTCCGGCAAGGTGGAACCGCACACGTAAAATAGTTTGTCCCCGAAACTACATTACTAACCTAAACAATTTTAGTATTCCATCTTTATTTTTGTGTGTGGAAGTAAAGGCCCGTTCACACTCTTGCAACCGACTACGACCGAGAGAAGCGAGATCTGTTAAAACGTCTTAAAATTTCTTAGGACAAGAGAACTCAGTGGCATTGTGGCGCCATCTATGCGGTGACCCTGGAACTGCATTTTACAAGAGCGAATGTTTTGCGGGATTTCTGAGGTCAAATGTGCGTAATACTTGTAAGAAAGGCTCGTATATAACGTTGACAAAAGGTTTTCGAGCCAAAAAAGAAAGGATAATGCGCGAGAGAAATAGAAAATATGCCGGACCGCTAAGTTCACACTGCTATCCAATAGATGGCGCCGGTGTCTCCTCTGGTTGTAAGAGGTTTTAAGGAACCAAGTTTTAAGAGGTCGCAAGAGTGTGAACGGGCCTTAAATTTCTTTCTTTCATTTTAAATATAAATTATACCGGCAAGCAAAACTTCACGCTGCATCGTCGTTTCTCGAATCACTAGTCTCTAATATGATACCTCTTTGTACGCTGTATATAAAATGCTGTCTATAGTTTCTCCTCACTTTTAGTGTGTGAACGATTGCTCTAGTTGCCAGTGACCTCATCTTAATAAAACTATATGAAAGATGTGCGTACGTTTCCCGAAACTGGAACTCAGAGTCACTTCTCGTATATGGCCTAGTTTTGGGAGTTGTTTCTTCTTTATCAATAAAATATTACAACATTTTTTTTAATAAAAATGAATGCTGAAATAGATTATAACGGGGTACCCAAATTTAAAAAAAAATCGAAAGTGGTGTTTTTTGTTTTTGTTTTATTAGCATTGGAACTTTTCGTTGTTTGATTTTTTCCCATGTTTGCCTAAATATATCCTGACTATCGTATCGATCAGAGACCATATTTTTTTTTTATATATTAGCTATATATACGTAAAATACTATCTGCAAATTATACGATAATGAATAAATTATTTCATGAGATGCAGGCCTCTGAATTTCGCCATTTGTCGTTCAAGCAGGCATGTTTGGCATTTTTTTTTAAATAAATATAACTTAAATAAATATTGTTATTTTATATTACAATCAAGCTGTTCCCCAAATTTGTGTCTAAAAAGTATTAAAATTCTCCTTACGTTGAGGTGGCTCCGAGGCGAGAGCGCCGGCCTACAGATGCCCATGTGGCGAGTTCAAATCCCGGCCCGCAATCTGACGGAGGCATATTGCGGAAGAGGCGCAGTGTAACCGAGCTTTCTGCTTCACTTCAAAAGATCCCCAGGTGGTCGAAATTAATCCTCAGTCCTCGGCTGGGGCGTGCCAGATACCCGTCCTTGGTTTGGCACGTAAAAACCCCTAATTTTCCTTTGATTTTTGGTCAAAACTAAGTTTGGATTAGTTTATACCAGACACAAGACAAGAGCATGTAAAAACATCAGTTGATTTAAAGATGTCGACCAGCCATTCTTTGGTGGATCTTATCTGAAATCACCCTACAGTAGTTTGTTACTTTGTTTCGGTAACGCCTACAACAACACTTATCTTGAGTCACAGCTGAAAAACCCTGGGCGCTTTCGTAGATGGGTTCTTTACCTCCGAATCTCCCGGCAAATTTAGACGCTGCTACTGAGCATGCATACCGCTTGGTTTGTCTCGAGGATTCCAGGTATCATTTTCGGTGGACTTATGTTGGCGGGATAGCGGGTGCGATTATAGGTTTCACTGCTGTGTCAGCTTACAGATGAACTTAGTGTATCTTTTATTCTTTCTTTTAAACACAATATTGTATTTTTACAAGAGCTACCATAATCCGGGCGTATAAAAAATGGAAAGTATAGTACTGCATAATTTTTTTTGAAACATCAAGTATATTTTATTGTTTTTTCGATAAGTGTACGGGAGAAGTAACGTGAAAGTATTTTTAACGTAAAGAGGAAACTTATTAGTGGCATTTCAGCGAAAGTAATTTCTAACGGTAATCCATTACATTTGAGACTCGGCATTATGCATTTGTAATCTATCACCTTTCCCAATTAACGGGCTCAAGTCTGCGTCTCTATAGCGGGGTATACCCATAAAAAAGAGATCCGTGTTAACGAGACGTGAGTGTATAGTGTCACGAATTTTAAATACAAAAAGTGACTTATTGGGTTTGAGATAGAATTATAGAGTTTTCTATTTCTGGTGTGTATCGATAAACCCAGAAACGCAATTCCCGAACCAGTTTGATGAAAATCAGGCTGAATATTCGGATTCTAACTTTGCATAAATAAAATATAGTTAAAGTGGCGGTGCAACGATTTTATGATTAAAAGAATTTGCATCTCGTCATTTTTACGTTGTTTATCGTGTCCCGGAGGATAGAGAAAACATTTCCTTCGTTAAAAATGTCGCGATTCCGCTGCATAATCGCAAAGCAAAAGTCGAGCTTTTTCCCCCACCTGCAGCCCCAAGTGGCAGCCGAAGGAACTACGGCGGAAAGATTACGTGACCTCGCTCGGCTCTAAGCTGTAGCATAGCGCCCGCTAATGTACGCAGAGAGAGGGAGGGGAAGCGTCCTCCGAGATAGCACACGAGAAGCTACACGGCACTCCGAATGACGTCACTGGGAGTGCGACCAGGTGTGACCCTGAAGACTGGGAGTGAGTTGAGGGGTGCCCGAAATACCAATCTTTATCTTTTTTTTACGCAAAAACGAGGACACGCAGGCGAAATTGGTTTTCTGTTCTTTACTTCAGAAGTGTCAGGGGGCAACTTCCAGAAATCTTTGACCGAAGTCCGAAAATCGTTGCACCGCCCCTTTAAGACTACTTACGTGTAGGAATGCGAAAGGCGTTCCTACACGCATCGCATTCCTGCAAACAGCGCACCACGTCTTCCTATCGCAAACGGCTCTCCGGCGGTGACGTCACGCTCCCCCACTGCGCGGACGCGGCGATCCCTGCCAGTTTCACGACAATTTCCGGGACGAAGCATAGCGTCGCTCGGCTTGTCTCTGTGTTTTATTTCTGAAGCGCGTCCGCTTTGACTGTGAGCGCACCCGCGGGCTTCCGTTACGAAGCATCTGCGTTGCTGCGCTTTTCTTTATGTATTACTTTTCTGAGGCGCGTCCGCTTTGACCTCGAGCGGTCTCGCCGGCTTCCGTGACGAAGCATCTAATACAACGCGTCGCATTCAATGGGACTGCACTGAACTGCCCGCGAGCCTGTTTTCTCTCGGTCAGTCCAGTTGCGTTCGGCTATGACACGTTACTGTTACGCTCCGTTCTCACTGACTTCATGGGTTCGTTTCCTGCCATTCTTAAGTGATCATCCTACCAAGCTAAGCAAATATTCCTGTAATATAGGATACCTCATAAATCTGCCTCGGTGACGAGTTTTGCTCGCTTAGATTTTCAGATATGTTTCGGGCGAGACTTTACATCGAACTTCCCTGTCAGTGACTTTCTAAAGCATTACCAGTCACCTCAGCAGGCCGAGGATACGAATTGCATTTACGTTCACAAATATCATAGTGTACCTCGGTTCACTGTAAGTCCGTGCGCAGTCTATGCTAGGAATTAACGAAGCCAACCTAGCATACAAAACGTTAATCGTCATTGCTCTCGTTGTCGTTGCGGACGCAGAGAAGAATGCCCAGGGTCGCGGTACATTCATTTTCAGGGATTGGTTCAGTCGTTGATAGGAAACGCCCAAGGACGCTCGTGTTGTGACGATGCACTTTTGGCGCTGCTTGATTGATTCCGTAGGATAGTAGTGTAGTCATGGCTCCCCCAAAATTAAAGGAAGAATGAAGACGTAGGACAAAGACGACGCAACCAACTAGCAACTACATATAAGGAGTTCAAATTCGTCTGCTTCTGGCCCAGCTCGTCCGTCTTTTTGCTTCAAATGCGACCACGTGCGCTTGCTTCCCGTTTGTGGCCTAAGTTGCTCTTGCGCCATAAAACCTCACTCATCGTCATGACTTGCGCTTGCTTCCCCCCGACCTCAGCCAATGACGACTCGACCTTGGCTGCATCGTCGTCGTGCGTTCTCGTCGCGTTCTCTGTGGCTTGCCCCTCTTTACATGTCAACGGCACCAACGACGGCTAGTAGAACACTTGGTCGCGGTATAGGAATGGAATTTGAAAAACATGGAACCGAACAAAAAGGCGGAAAAATTGAGGATACAAAAAGCAACTGAGAAGAGAGGAAGGTGGAGAGAGGCGTAACGATAAAATGCAAAGTATGGTTAACAGGGTAATCTCTGATTTGAGAAATCCAACTGCTGTCACCGTGGGAAAGAGTGAGGGATTTGAAACCTTGTTGTGTAATCTCCGGCAGCACCGGAGATTACTATGTAATCTCCGGTAGCATGAACTGTAATGCCTCCCCCCCCCCCCCCCCCCCCCCCTTGCCCAAGAAACTTGTCTCTTCAAAACGGGGCCTGCTGTCTGTGCAGGAACGGGCGTGCGTGACTCTGGGATGATATAGGAATCAAGTAAGTTCTTGGAACCTTAAGTGTATTGTTCCTGGATTCGGTGATTTGTGCGGCTGTCAGTCTGACCTTTGCATTTGCTCCGGCTGCTCGAGGGAATAGAGAACACCGTCTTCTATTTTCATGACATGAACTTCTTTTCATGTTCGAAAAGTTCACACTCGTCCAATAATTTAGCATGACAATCATGCCATGCAAAGCGAAAAGGGCGTTCTCCATACCCTTGCGCTGCCGAAGCCAATAGATAGGTCAGACAGGCAAATGCAAACATCACAGACTCCGGGAAGATTTCAATTAAGGCCCTCCAAGGTCTCACATGATTACTACGATACCCATAGACATGCAAGTTCATTGCTGCACAGACTGCAAACGCCTTGACGAGACAATATTATTTCGGGAATAACAGCAGATACAGCCGAGATATTACAGTTATTCGGCATGAATAGCGCGAAAAACAAAGTTTCTAAACTCTCACTGTTTTAGACAAAAACTGAAGTTGAGCTTTTCCAGTCAGAGATGACTTTGTCAACCTGACTTTGCATTTTACTTTAACGTCTTGTACCTCCTCCCCTCTTCTTAGGCACTTTCTCCTTCCTCGATTTCCCCTGCTGAAACCGTGTGTTCGTTTTTTGAATTCCTCTATGCCCGTTATTAGTTGAAATATGACGGTTCTGTCGTCTTCGTCCTACCTGTTTTTTCTTTCCTCAATATTGACCCTCACAAACACGCTCTTCGTCCATTTATATGATTCCCTGCTTTTTTAATTTTATTTTTTCTAGAGATTAAATATATACTATACTATGGTATAGTATAGTATTGTATAGTATAGTTAGAATAGAATAGTATAGTATAAAATAGTGTTACATATATCTTTAAGACTATTTGCGGTCTCTGCACGGCATTGACGTTATCATACACTGTTAGCGAAAATGTAATATTTCGCCTGTTTACACCCCATTTTCACTCGTTAGCATATTTTTACACGCTCTGCTAGTGATAAATCGTCAAAAAATTACTTGGGGTAGTAAAAATTGGTGTTTCGGTTTCGGTTTACACGACTAGGCGTGTAAGCAACACTGAAAACACCCCAGCCCAACACCCCAAAACGTCGAGCGCCATGTTGCTTCTGCCTTGAAGCGGTACGGAGGACGTAGCAGGCGAAGGTGAGTGTTTGATTTTTTTTATCAAGTTTGTATAGAATGTAGCACGTCTCAGATTTTTATTACATGACATTCAAGAACGTTAGATTTGCTTTGAGCAAGCCGGCTCAGGCGTTAAGCCCGATTCACACAACCGGCGTTTAGCCACCCCGTCGATTGGAAACGACTCGACTGCTCGCCGGTTCTTTTGCGCGAGCTTTCGCTCGGGCGCTGTGAACCCCATGAACTGTGGTGCTCAAAGCTAGCACAATTAGGCACGGCTAGCGTCCCGGTGGAAGCTGCAGAGAGCGGAAACCGAAGACACCGTCGCATAAGAGTGGCGAAGCCGCGATCCTGCGCTGATCGTTGTCCCGCCGCTCTCTCCGGCAATATCGGCACTTCGCTGCTGGGTGTCTCGTATTTCGACGTTTTAGAGAAACTTGGCATTGGCAAGCGCGAGGAGTCTCTATATCGTTTTCTCCGTCGCCTGCGTGGAGGAAACACGGTGGCGATAGAAACATACGCTCATGCAGTCAGTCAACTTGGACAATCCCCCTGTTCCCTCAATCCTATCGCATTCTTTGACTGCGTTTGTGACAACAACGTTTCCCCAGTGTGAAAGCTTTCAGTCACAACGGGCTACAAACTGGGTTGTGCATTGCATGTAGCCCTGAGGGAATTCTTCGCCGGAGACACCAGCACATTAGTTTCATTGGTAAGGTGACCGGCCACTAACGTGTTTGGCAAATGAAGCGATCACGGGTAAGTAGAAATGCAAACAATGTTGAATGAATATTAAGGTGGTTGTAGCCAGAGCCCAGGGCCGTACCCAGAAAAAAATTTCGGGGGGGGGGGGGTTTTCGGGGACAACGGTGGCCATTTTGAAAGTGTCTATTGTCTTATTTTCGCCTATGAATCATGTGCATCGGTGGCATATAATGGAGAGTTACAGGAAACCGGAGATCCGGTCCCGGTTTGGTACCCGGTAGCAGACCGGCGCCACTGCGCGTGCGCAGAGGTGGAGATTAAAATCGGCTGGCTGCCAGTGCACCGACCAGGGCCGTACACAGAAAAAAATTTCGGGGGGGGGGGGTCAGAACCCCCTACCCCCCCCCCCCTGGTTATGGCCCTGAAGCCTGCCAGTTGAAATCAACCTTTAACAATATAGTCTGCGGTAACTTCTTTTTGCACTTAGGATTGCAATTTTAAACACAAAGCCACTCCACATAGCTGTCGAAAATCGTGTAAACAACAGCAGTCATCGTCCCCGGTTCGGATGAGCGAAGCCTTAGCTTGATGAAAAGAATGGCGGTCTATACTTCTTGGTTGTTTCAATCACAACCTCGCACAGCTGAACAGACAAACAAATCAAGGAAATATATCCCGCGCTGGCTTGCAAATCACAGCACACAAGCAGGGTACATAGCAGAGCAGAAAACACTGGCAATGAGCACACAGAGGCATGCAGCTTCCTTTCTTTTTCCCTCGGCGAATGATTGGTTTGCTGCAGCATTCCGTAAGCACGTCGACATTCAAAAGTCGAGCCTGATCTGTCTTGCAGTGCCTTGCGGAACGGCAAGTATCGCCCACCATTCCACAAGGCACTGCAGGACTCGCAAATGTGTGAACAGTGCTTTGCAATAAAGGCCATGATCGGGCAGCAGGTGCCCATCTAAAGACATTTAATATTGATTGGCATTGAACTAACCTTTGGGCTTCATCACGTAGCAAGCATGGGTGAGGTATAATTCAAGAACATTTAATGTTCGACGAGTTTAATACGTTGTGGTGCTTTCCCATCTGTTTCGGTGTCACGGAGGGGGGTTCAAATTAATAAAAATAATTCAATGATCCACTCTGAGAATAAACGAGAAATTACGGGAAAAGAACAAGAGAGCTAAGTTCGACCATTGACTAGCGCTAGGTCCACGCCTGGTGTATAATCAGTAGAGAAAGATGATGACACAGGGAGGATAAGCAAACAAAAGATTAGATTTAATAAAGTGAAAAACTAAGCTGTACACGGCAATAGAGCACTCAACACAAACCACACTCCAGCTCAAAGCTATG
The DNA here is from genome assembly GCF_016920785.2 of Ixodes scapularis. Lineage (NCBI taxonomy): Eukaryota > Metazoa > Arthropoda > Arachnida > Ixodida > Ixodidae > Ixodes > Ixodes scapularis. Next base: position 90,271,386 of record NW_024609880.1, read on the forward strand.
GAGCCCTGCGAGCCAGAAACTAATACTAAAAAGACTCGACGCTCATAAAGCCGGAATAAGCCAACAAAACAGTGACGAAAACCCGACACTAACAACGAGAGCAAACCGAGATGGAGCTCGAACGTTACTGCTACACACATGGGATAATCCCCCAAAACAGTCGCGACAGAAAGTAGCACTGTGTAAAAATCTTCCCAACATTCAACAATTCATACTTCAGAGCCAGAGAATGCAGTAGACAAGTCCTAGAAAACCAGGCTTAGCTTTCCAGTAGGTGCCGAGTCCAGAGCAGTCCGTAGTCTGGAGTTGTCGGCCGAAGAACGGCGTCTCGAAGTCCAGCGGTCCAATTAGAGGCTTGATGAGGTCGACACCGCGCACCACACAGCCACACACGCTTCAGCACAACAAACTCAAACACTTGTCCGACAGGCAGGGCAAGTTCCAAGACTCATCTGCAGGGAGTAACCGCGTTGAGTAGCGACCCGGCCAGCTCTGGGGTTGGACTACCTTCTTTGTTCCCGAACCCCCTTTTATAGGCTCGTCTACCGACCAACCTCCCGTTTCCCCGCCTTTCGGGTCAGTCAACTTTCAAGAAAAACAAAGCTACACAGCAACGACCCAAATGGCAAAACCTATTACATTTTTCAGACAACCAAACATATGTGCCCATCCATTCCCCCGTACGAGTCCAAAAACATCAATTATCGCCGATACATAGAACACGACAGGCGGCAGACTGAGCAAAGCCGCCGCCTTCAAAAAGCGCGCTAGCCAGCGTAAACATCTTTGTATCCCGGCGGTGCCCCTGCATGTCAAATCGGCACCATACACGAGCCAGCATACGCACCCCTCCGTCCGCGAGGTCAAAGCCACAAACTGTGACCTGGGATGATCTACGTCGCCCGTTAACAAAAACCCATTCCGCAAACGAGCAAATTCGTTGGGGACTTAGAAAGGAACTACGACGGGACGAACTGAGATTAAAAGTGGCACCACACTCCCCCTTTTTGACCGTACCAACACTTAAAGTGGTCCAAAAAAAAGATCATAAAAGTATTTAAAAAAATGAAGAGAAGCCTGAATTTGTGACACCCGGTTTCTCCATCCTGTGTTTTTTTTTTTTGTGCTTTTTCTATTACGAAGCGAGACATTATTCCAGCCGTAGGCACCAGATGTAATTCCCGTCTGCGATCATAAGATTATAGGATCTAACTGCCGGCAGCAAAGTGTCAATTACATCCGGCTTGTGCATACAGTGCAACATCTTTTGCTATTCAGCCGATCATCACTTTACAGCCTGGGTATCTGTTCTTGTAAACGACAGTAGTGCTACATGTTAAACGGCTCTAAAGCGATAGAGCAAACTCGCATCTCATTATCTTTTAGCTGAATAAACTGTTTGTTTGGTTATGCTTGTTATCCAATTTTTGTTTTAAATTTAATTTTCTCATATAAACACCTTACATTATAGAAAAAAAATCTTTTTATAGTACGGAGGTGTCCATATTAAGAAGACATGACTGTATCATCTTTGAAACTAGTTTGCCACAGCCAGTGTTATAATATGTATTGATTTTTTATGCAGTGCCTGCCTTTCCTTGCCCCTTGTGAGGACGACTGAGAAAGCGACTTTGCGCCACAACGACGGATGGCAAGTGTCCCAAGTGTCGTCACCTATAGTGGTCATGTGCTATGTGTTCGCAGCATTGTAAGCCGACCGTGGAGCACTTTCAAAAGGGAACTTTCGCCATGTGCACAGTATGGCCGTGTACAATACAGGACACATACAGTCAGAAGAATTATGAGAGGGAACATGCGGGCGCGTGTCAGTTGGTACAGGCAGAGCAGCATAGCAAGTGTCATGCTTGTGCACTGAGGGGCCCTGGTTTGAAGAGCCGAGGCAGAAGTTTCAGCGGCGGTGTCACCGCCCTGGCGGCTTGTCGCCGAAGCAGAAACGGGGTTAGCTAGCTTTGCTCGTGGCTGGCTTTGTGTAGTGTGTGTAGACCGGGAACGTAGGCTTATGAACTTCGGCAACAAGAATACTACACGGCTTTGGTGTTTTGGTACGAGCAACAAACGTGACACTATCTGCTACGACTAGCTACGACCACCCACCGCAGCGGTGAAGGCATCCAAGAAGCAGAACCTGTGTATTACGCCGTTGCCGTAACCCAACAGTGCTCATTTGTCATGAAGGGCTTTCCGCCCAGAGACTTTGCTCGTCACTGAGTGTTATTTCCCGTGTTTCCCTTTGTGTGCGCAGTGGCTGGACGGGCCTCATACAGCAGTTCTTCAGTCTCAAAGGTGACTAAAAGTTGAGGGTGGATGGACTTGCAGCAATCCCCTCGGTTGGTGCGTGTGACAGAACCTTTGTACGGCATCATCGGGAGGATGCTGTTGTGAGTTAGCAAGTTGTCCAATTGTATGTTCATTATGCTAATATTTGAAAAAGCTTGTTTAAAAGGATGCTGGACCAAAATTTGGATTTCATAAAATAAGGCCGCGGAAGCTTTGAATGGGAGCTCTACAAACTCCGAAACATCACTCATTCATTAATATCTCAAACGGATGGCCGTATTCTTGGAAAGGAAAGGGCACAACCAAACTAGAAATGTGACATCATACTTCTCCTGGTACACTTTAGAATGAGGGGAAGCGGCCTCGCTTCTGTCATTCCCGCTTCGGTTCACCTGCTTAAGGGGATGAAGCCTAGAGGAGAGGGAATGAGAATCGCGACATCACATGTCTCGTCGGCCTTGTTGAATCCCACATGTTTCCAAAAATACGGCCATCCGTTAGAAATAATGCTCTATGTGTGATGTTTTGGGGGTTTTGCAGCGTCCCGCCTACCGCCCCAGTGTTGTTTTGCAAGCTTCGAATTTCGGTTAAGCATACCTTTTAATATGAATAATTGTGTCATCAGAATGTTAGAACATGTCAGTTCTACACAGCTACTCTCAAACATTTTCGAGTGGTCTCGCCTGCCAGATTCAAAGGGGGGGGGGGGGGGGCAACATGTACATGTTTTTATGTCTACAGCACAAATAGTTCCTATCATGCACTCTAAATAGCTGTCAATCGACAGACTGGGTAAAAGAGTGAGCACAAACAAGTCCAACTACCAACAATGCTGTCCATGGCAAATCTTGGACACCATGTCTTACGTTATGTGGCCTCAGCGGTCTTTCTATAGTTCTTTTCATTGTTGCCGGCAGAGCAGCTACCGATAGGGGGGGTTGCGAGGACGTCAACTTTGAAATGCAGTCTCTTCACATAATGTTTGCACTTTGGGAAGTTTCTACACATATACCTTGAAGTCGCTATTGTACGGATGAAACAACTTTGTAAGAGTGTCTATGAAAACTTGGGCAGGGTTCTCTTTAACGTGCCTGACTTACAACAAGGCTGTCCAACTTGAGAAATTTCACTGGTCGGAAGCTTATTTTCATATAAGAATGGTGTACTTCTTCACAGCGCTGTATGTATCCAACAGAAACTCCAGATGTGTTCAATAAAAGTAGCATTTGCTAATATTGTGTTTTCTGTGTATCTGATGCACTAGGTTGTATTTGTTTTGAACGCTTGCTACGTTTAGGCTATAAAAAATAGTCTAAATTTTATGCCGACAAGCTTATTGAAAAAGAAGTGTTCGGTTTGAATAAAAGATTCCAGAAATTACAATAAAATAAATTGCTATTTGGGGTAGCAAAAATGGTGTTTTACAGTCGACTCTCATTATTTCGAACTCCAGGGCCCGTTTGCTCGAAGCGCTAACCGCGGCTGAAGTTAGCCGCAGTACCTAGGAGAGGGATTTTCAAATCACGTGACTGGCTCGGTAGGGATGCGGGAAAGCGTGGCGGTGCCCCGGTGAGTGAGCGCCGCACGCTTTGGAACTAATATGTCGTTGTAGCTGCAATACCGGGCGCGTTAGTCAGCAACGAATGGTGCAGGAGGCTTTCGCTTTGCCTTACCTCACTTCATCACAAAGCATGAGCAAGGCTCTTGCCGCATTTTTTAGATAGTCTTTCGACTCTGGCCATTCCTAAGCCTAAATGAATGGGGTAATTGTCGGCTTAGCAACATCTTTGGAAAGCGGATTGTCTTCACTCTATCGGTCGGGTATTGATTGCACACAAAAGCAAACAGCATCCCTATAGACCTTTTTCTAAATTACCCAAGCATCGAGAAGAACGCTGAAAGTATAATTCTGCGGTCCGCGTGCACTGGCCTTCCTCTTATAAAAGATTCGAAGTAAATAGTCATAATAAATATTTGACCAACGCACGTGCAAGACAAAATTTGTTTTAGACTTTTTGCTTTAGAACAGTTACTACTTCAGACGCCAGCACGTGCAACGCGTGTAACTACACTTGTAGCATGCACCTCGGTGCTTGGGAAATTTAGAGAAAGGTCTAATATGGTCTATTGGGACGCTGTCTGCTTTTGTGTGCTATTAATACCCGGCCGATTGAGTCAAGGCAATCCACTTTCCAAAGACATTGCCATGCTAACATTTATCGCGTTCATTTAGGCTTAGGAATGGCCAGAATCGAAAGACTATCTAAAAAATGCGGCGAGGTCATATGCTCATGCTTTGCGATTTAAATGAGGTAAGGCAAAGCGAAAGCCTCTGGCACCATTCATTGCTGACTAACGCGCCCAATATTGCAGCTACAACGACATATTAGTTTCAAAGCGAGCGGCGCTCACTCACCGGGGCACCGCCATGTTTCCCTGCATTCCTGCCGAGCCAGTCACGTGATTTCAAAATCCCTCTCCTAGGTACTGCGGTTAACTTTAGCCGCGGTTAGCGCTTGAGCAAACGGGCCCTGGAAGCCACACACTTTAGTTTGAAATATCAGAAGATCGAATTATCAAAATTCATCTAAATATTGTCACGAATAAAAACATACTTCTTTATTAAACTTAAAATCAGTGTGTAATGCGCCGAACTTGTGCTGAGAAACATAAATTAACAAAGACTTTTGATGGTGTCGAAAGGACAACTGCCTCAAGCAGCCAAGCGAAGGTACTTTTGCAAGCGCGTGGGTATCTAGAAGTTTCTGAGCTCGAACAAAAAAAATTTAGAGTCGTCTCATCATTACAGTCACGCAAACAAAAGAAAGAAGGACATGCGCTGGCGGGGTCAGCGGCATGTGAGTCGATCACGCTGCTGACTTGGCTATTTGCACGTGGCATTACTCCCCTCTTGTGAAAGACTCATCGTCTTTATGCAACACAAAATGAAATTAACAGCTTAAACAAGACTAGGTCAAAATACAGAGTCTCGTAAATAGCAGATTTTCACGGTCCTACCGAGCATACCTAGTTCAGTTGAGTCGGAAGACGTGAATCGCCTACGGGTCGCAGAGGGCAGCGTGACAATGTTGATGTGCCATTCGCCAACGACTTACAACTTAGGTCTCATGTAGCGAATAACCTTGAGGTCGAAGCACCACTTTAACAGTTCCTTGCTGCGACGATGAATTGGTGTTTAGATTCACAGTGGGTAGCCAGGCTGAAACTGGGCGTCGTGGTGACAAAGATTCTAGCAGTCATCGTCAGGAAGTTGTGGCTTGCATCAAAATGCGAACCAAGCTGGCAAACTTCCTCCGTTCGTTGAGTGACATACCAGGCGTCGTCGTCCTGTTCGTCGTCGTGACAGATACCACACTTGCCGTAGGTATTGTCATCGGGTTCATCATCAAGGTCGCCGTCAAGTTTGTAGTCGTGGTTGTCGTTAAAGGGCAACTCCGGACCATACTTTCAATTTTGGGATTATGACTGTTTTTAGTGCAGTCAGCATCCCTGAATTGCAAGGTGTAATTTTTTCCTCGTGATTGTGCGTAGTTTTAAAGATATGGACGCCTCAAAGTTGTGTTTGGGGCACGGCCAACAAAACCGAAACTAGCCGCTCGAGGCCCTGGCAGCACTAGAAATCAGCCACTATGTGAACGTGACGTCAGGATCGTTCTCGTTCAACGAGTACGCAGGTTGATCAGCAGCTACTTCTGTTGCGCTAGCCGTCTAAAGGTAAAAGGTAAGCTGATTTTATTTTAATTCTGTATATGTGGTAGTTATCCAGCACATGTAGGAAGAGTTAGTGCGTATACCCAAAAGCTAGTGACTGGAAAACCCGTAAACTCGTACAGTGCCGTACTCGGCGGCCGCTGCCGCCGTGTGTGCGCCATGCCGTGCTTGTCGCTAGTATATTCAAAAGGTAGCGACTGGAAAACGAGTGAACTCGTTCAGTACCGTACTCAGCGGCTGTCGCCGTGTGTGCAGTCTTCCGTACTCTGTCGCTAGGCCTAAATTGTCATCGGGGTTCCGTGGATGGAGCGGCGTTGCTCTACGACGCGCTGCCAGTGAAGTACAGTACTGGGGGCCCTCTCACTTTCGCGCTGCGGGTCAGTAACAGACACAAAGCTTTGAGGCTTTCCGGCACGGGCTGCTGCGTTAGGGCTGTACATGTCTGTTTTTGCGTTCTTTTTTCCTTGGGCGCGTAAAAGCCAAAGTCCACTCGTCAAACAGCGTTTACCCACACCTTTTTCAATTTCTGGTACGTTGGAAACTTGTGAAAAAGCACCTCCGGGTTGTGCAGCGGGTTGTTTGAGCAGCCCACAGCACTACAAGTTCTACTCGGCATCCTTCGAGGAACAGCTAGGCAGTCTTGGGCGCTACAAGTTGCTCGCTAAAACCAGTCTTTGAGTCCTCACAAGCAAATAAACAAAAGGCTATACCGAAGCTACACGGGCTACAGATAAAAGCAATGGCTAAACATGACAATCACAAGTCCAAGTAGCGGTGGTAGCGGCTCAAAGATGCGCACTCCGCGTAACGCTTGGAGGAAAAAAAGAACGATACTGACGTCACGGCCCAATGTTGCTTTAGTGATCGGCAACCCGCTAGCCGACCGCTAAGGTGCAGCGGCTCGCGGCGGGTCACATTTTTATTATCGGCATTAGTTGAGAATGCGGCATCCCACGGACGTAATATTTTGGCTGGGGTCGTATTTTGTGTCACTACAGCGATACCAGTAATTTCTTTAATTTCGAGTTTTGGCCGGAGTTGCCCTTTAAAGTCATCGTCCGGATTGTCCTTGGATAACTGTCAAAGCCGTAGTCGGGATCGTCTTCCATGAAATTGTTTGAGTCTTCGCCTGGGTCATCATCAGTGTCGTCATCAGTCTCGTCACCACGGTTGAAGACTGTTTGTCATCGAGGCCGTTGTCAGGTTGGTTGTTGACATTGTAGCCGGGTTTGGTCTTTGGAGTTGTCGTCCGTTTCATCATCAGCGTAGAAGTCGTCATGATGTTTTCGTCTAAGTGTGGTAGCCAGGGGCTTTGTCAAGTTCATTGTCCGGGTCGCTTCCGAGGCCATAGTTGAGGTTGTCGTTGGTGTCAGAGTTGGAGTCGTTCTCGGATGATTTCAAGGACGTCGCCTTCACGATCGTTGTTTTCAGAGTTATCGTGTTCACAGATGGTACGCTTTATGGGCATAGACTGCGTTACCCTGCACATCCACCAATATGTCATGAACAAAAACAAACTTGATTAATAAAACTTCAGATCAATGTTAAATGCAGCGAACTTGTGCCGAGAAACATAAAGTAACAAAGACCGCACATACTTTGACAGCGACAAAAGGACGACTGACTCGAGCAGCCATGCGAAGCTCTTTTTGTAAGCCCGTAGGTATCTAGAAGGTTTCGAGCTCGAACAAACAAGATTCTCGAGTCATCTCAAACATTCTAGGCGTGCAAACAAACAAAAGATTCCCCATTCCACCCAACTCCATTGCAGAGAATTGGAATTTTCTAATACTAATTCCATTCCTTTGAACTCCTGGAAAGGAAAAACTGGGCCCATTCCCACTCCTGGAATGGCTGAACTGCTGCATTCCATTCCTCTCAATCCCTCCCAATTGTGAAAATGGCACTTGACAGCTAGTACTAAGTTACCGGAAAATAACGTCGGCGTAAAGCTGGCGTTGTGAAATGCGTAGACAACTGCAAAATTCAAAACCCTACCCACAATCATTGATTTTACTAAGTTGAGCTTTGGTCACACATAGCACTAGTGGCAATTGGTATGGGGGCACTGCAGATATTGATCGCACCACCAGGTGTAAAAGCCTCGTAACAGAGAGGAAAACTAAGTCGCCCATCTTTTCAACAAAAGAACCGTATATGTCCTCCACTTTTACGAGATACATAATAAGTGAGGAGTCACGTGTATTAACGAAGTGCGGGCGGTGTGACATTGTCCCTGCCTGGTGGCCTGCAACTGGTGCTGTAATCACACATGGTCCCAACAGCCTTATGGTTGAATCTCGCAGCACCAGGAACGACACTTTGGCTGTGTTCCAAATCTTACCCAAATAGATCCGAGTTACTCCGGTGGGTCGTGTCACGTGACAACACAGATTGAAAAGTGCTGGGCACGGGTAGTTTTTGGAACGCTGAGGTACAAAACCCTTACCCTGGATTAAGATCGAGTAAATTGCCCTTGTCAGCCTACAACTCTACAGTTTGGGTTGCTTCACTGGGGTTGCCACTTTCATCCTCGAAGGAACATAAGCAGTCAGATAACCAAACCGTCAGTTACCTAAGTGCAATAATGCCGTTTCGAAAGCCCCTTTGACGGAATCTAAGCAGCTCGCATTAGAACAAAGCCTATTCCATTCCTACTCTATTCTGGGCAAAATGTAACTACTAATTTCATTCCCATTCCATTCCAGTGCTGCCACCATTTTATTTGCATTCGATCCCAGGGTTGTGGAAGTGCGGAATCGTTCCAACTCTGGAGTGGCAACTCCTCAACACTGGTGATAGTCACCAGGGCACCCAGTTCAGTGTGAATGCTGTCCTCACAGCCCATCCAAAGCTGTTATTACTGTAACAAACTCCAGTACGACGAAGTAGTTGAATTCGGAAGCCTGTTGTGCAGATTTGTACCTTGCATTGTTTCCGGTATTTTTTATTTCTTTTGTATTTTATAATGGACAACAACCGTTGTAATCTCGGTATTGTTGCCAAACCTGAAGGTTTTATCATCGGTGCACTTTTAAATAAATACATATATGCCACAGCCGCAGCTCAGCGATGAGCACTTGCACTGCGACTTAGGTGTTTCGTAAGTATTCATTTTGATTGCGCGATAATGATGTTTGTCTTCTGTTAGAATTAAAAAAACCAAAACAATATTTAACATGATGGATAATTTTGGACACCCGCGGCATGTGTGATCTGAGCATTTGTTCTTTTCATCTGAAGTGTGTCTCTTGCTTACTACCTATAGAGTATACGATGTTGTGGACGGAAAAGATGCTGTGACCGACTCCGAGCAATAAAAACATTCTGTTTATTCTCATGTCGTTGAGCTCGTGGTGACGAGTATGAGTAGCACTGTCATCTTTGGCGATGCCAAGGCTGAACGGATAGACTGCCGCAGAGCTATCGCCCTCAGCTCTGCACTGTGAGGAATGGCACGATTTTGTTGAAGTGATTGCGGCTCCAGAGAGGTGTCGTTGCTGTTGACATGTACCGCAAGCAGGATGACATACTAGAGAGCAGGAAAGAGAGCGTTTGGAAGCCGTGCATGGTAGTTGACGCCGAGGTCAGGAAATGAGGCAGCAGACGGGGGAAATCGACCCTGTCGTGCTTTCAGTCCGGCTCGATCAGTTTGGAGTGTACAGCCTCGGACTGAAAGGGGGATGCCGGCTGACTGCGGGGCCGATGCAACATCCCCTAAGATGAGAAACCGAACTGAGAGCGAATGCCTGACGTGGCAACGATGAGGAGACCCTGGTCGGCTAGCAACATGCCTTGTGAACAGTGTGAAGATGTCGATGAATATTCACTTGCCAAGCCGGTGGGGCAAGCAAGGTGGTCGCAGCCCATTGCTGGGAGATGCCGGTGCTAGATGCGACAGAGCAGAGGTGGTTGCGGAGGCGCTGCAGATGTGGAGGCTGAGAAAGTTGAATATGTGCCTACTGCATTTTCGTCCGAAAAGGCAGAGCCATTGCCGTGCCCTTGGCCACGAAGAACATTCCCCTGGATAGCAGGTGCTCGGAGTCAATCATCATGTCCAGGTCACCAATCTGTAGCACTTTCAATCTTGAGGACGGAAGAGACGGTGCAACAGACTCCGAGTTTAACTGTGAAAACATTCTCTTTATTCTCGTACCGTCAAGCTCGTTCCGACGAGTAGCTTGCTTTTATACACTGCAGTCATTAGCATTATAGTTGATCTAAGTATTTTGCAACACCATTAATACGGCAGATTGGGCGAGTTGGTACGGCATAATTACGAACCAGCGCACAGGTAGACCAGTTACTCAAGATCCAAATACACAAAAATATACACTCGCACAGCGCTGATGTGAGTTTTTTGTGTTTGGATTGTTGGTAACTGTCTACCTGTGCGCTGGTTCGTAATATTGCAACACTGCCGTCTTTAGGCGGTGTGGAGGCTGAACCGATGGACCGCCAGAGGCCCATATCTGTATCTGTTTCATATACTGAATGCCTTGTTGCACGGCTCTGTGTTTACTTTTGTCTTCCAGATTTTTACTGCTCACTTGTTTTTTTTAATTTTATTTAGAGGATACTACTGGCCATTGAAGGCCCAAGTAGGAGTGGGGTACAACATATGCATTCACACACCTACAACAACAAACAAATAACACGACATTAAGAGGTTTACAACAACTAACCAGCAAATATACAGGATATATATATTTAAAAAGGGGGGGGGGGGCGGCACAGCATGCATCAAGCAGCATGTAATTCAATCATTTGTAATAATAGATGTGAAATTTAAAACTCATATTTAAGATTGAACATTATCAAACAAATGTGAATTTAATTAAGCTATAAATTTTATATAGACTGTTACTTTTTATAGAATTTTGTCTAGATTTGTCGGGATACAATCTGCAAGTACGCATAAAGTAACTGGAAAGTTGAAAGAAGCAAATTAGAGATTGCAAAACCTACTTCTCAATAGATATTTTTTTCCCAAAGTATTTACGTCATAGTGCAGCTGAAATAAGGCTCCTTTTTCAGTTTTTTTTATTGGAAACACCTTAAAAATACATTGTTTTCTAAGATTTTTTTTATTATTATGCTTGGAAAATTAAGTTACCGATTGTGTTCAGTTTATTCTAAACTATTTATATGAAATTCCAGAGTGCTTTTGTGCATAACAGTGGCTAGATAAGGTTTTTATAATTTCTGATAAAACAAACTGACTAGTTTCTCTTTAGTGACCGTTTCGCCAAGGTGACAGCAGAAAAGTAACGGATCCCGACGTCAAACTGCAGGAATTTGAGATATATGTTTTCTTAGCGAATGCACACCACTGTTGTGACATATTTGAATATCCTTATCGCTTGCTTGGGCTCAGCGGGTAATGCAGGTCGGCACTAGCGTGAGTATAAAGGCTGAACTGCATAAAGCGATTTAGCGAGCGACGGCGACAGCGACGAGTCAGCGACGTATTACGAAGATTTCTTACTATCGCTCGTCGCGTCACTCGGTTTTTGGATTTCTAGAAAACATCGTTCCGCTTTCATGCGGCTTGCGTCGTCGCGCGAGTGACCGAGCGTCAGCGAAGCGGGTCGCCATCGCTGTTCTCGTCGCTCGCAAAATCGTTTACATTCGGTTTATACTTCACGCTGTCAATAATATCGACTCGAGCGCGCATAATTTCATTTCCACGGGAGCGCGTGTAAATCAAACCCTAAACCAAGACGGGGGCTGCAGCCAGCAGCTTTGAGAGCGTCATACAATGGATTATAGTTTGACAGAAGCAAGCACACTCTTCGCTAGCGCATTCCAGCCTTGAGCGCTCGAACTTCCGAAAACGAAACCAGATTTTGCTACATTTTGGCTAGCTCGAAACATTTTTTTTAAAATATAGGGTGTCTTTTAGCTATAATCTAGACTAAGAGAAATGTGTACCTTCCCAAATTATATTTATTTCGCCGTACTATATAAGTAATAATTGTGTATTATCGTTACGTTCATATAAAATACGGGGGGGTGTCACCGGACCTTCGTCTGAAACAAAAAGTCTGCTATATATACCGAGCGGGTTTCTATCACAAATCAGTAGGAGTGTCGGGTTGTTAGTGCCTCTGTTCGTTGTTTGTGTATGTGGATGCTTGTATGTTGATCTTGTGGTATGTACTGCGATGTATGTGTTGGTATGCGGCCGTCCGTGTTCGAGCGTGTCACTTCCACAAATGCCGAAATGTCCTTCATTTTTGTAGTTTTCCGCATACTCACTAGGTGGCGCAAGCAGCCGCCCAATTTTATTTTAGCTTTGTTTGTACGTAGTCCATTTATGTGTAAGGAACCACACCACATAGCTACAGTCTAGTAGAAAAGTAACCGCGTGTTTAAATGGCGCATAGCGCCGGCGTTCAGTTCGTCTTCGTTCGCTGGCCGTTTCGGTAGCCGATTCGTACCCGGAAAGCCGCAAAATTTGCGTACACACGATATGAGTGGATACGTCGAAACGTCGCGTACAACTTTGCTCGCGGTAAAGAGGTGAGCGGGACGTCGGTAACGCCGGTCGGGTAGGGTCGGGTCGGGTCGGTGTCGGAGCTATTCGTCGTCGCTCGCGGCAAACGGGCTTTATCAATAAAGTTCATGTCTGTGGTCGCGAAAAGATAACTGCTGTGGAAATTACCCGGCGTCGGTGACAATGCAACCGGCTTGAGGCCTCGGCGATCGGCTGAACCGCCACGCGAACGAGACCTGCTCGATGGGGAAGCACGCTGCTGGATGCAGTCGATGGTCGCTCCCACTGTCCCGTAATCGCCGTAATGGATACGGCGTCGGCGCTTGGGGGTGAATGCTTGCGGTAGTTCAGCACGTATGGACGATTACGAACGAACACGTGCAAACTACGCTTTCGCTGCGGCGAAAAGCCGTGAAAGCGCTGGGCCTCGCTCGTAGAACCCGTCTTGCGTCAAACGGCCGCCATTGTAAAAAAACACCCCTAGACGTGTGATCGCAGAACGAAGTACACGTTCAAAGATGTTCATTTTACACGAGACCTCGGGTGCAAATGAAATACACCGAGCCTCGCATGTAAAACGAACACCATTTGGGGAGTCCGCCCTGGGACAACGGTTTACACGTCCAGGGGTGTACTTTTTCGCTGTGTGTGTAGCTTACGTTAAAAAAAAACAGATTTACGGTTTTAAATAACCCCGTTTTCAGGCGAATATGCGCATTTCAAGTGTCTCCAACTTCACAATCTCACAGTTTCATTCTGAACACGTATTACGCATGACAGACTCTGACAAGTGTTCCGATGTCGCCGCGAAAGTACGCATGCAATATAAGCCAAAACATACATCTGTTTGCGTTTCCTCACGGGCATATTCGCCGACCACGGCTGAACCTCCCGCCCACGGGAAATTCTCGAGAAAGCAATTACAGTAGCCTCCAGGACCCACTCCTCATTCACCTCATATGCCCACCGTGGCACTTGCACATAACGAAAGAGGTCGCAGAAGAGTGGAAGCAACCAGAAAAATGAACTGCGAACACTTCAAACATTACAATACGAGACAATTTAACGAACACAATTCCAGGCCAAAAGGAATAACAATAAAAAGAGACCAAGCCTGCAGACAGCAAAAAATACGTAGAAAAGACTCCCTCGGCGATGGCAATCGTTGCAGCGCTCTTGCTAAACACAGTGCACTAAGGCGAAAAAGGAGCTGGGCACCTTACAATTGTGGTGTCGGAGCAAAAAAAAAAAAAAAAAAATGTCGTTCGGTTTTTTGCGCAAGTTACAGATTCGAAATGCCTTCTTTTGACGAAGGCGGGGCAAAGGCACTTCGAGGCAATACCCTGGCGGTTCGTAAAAAACAAAAACGCTCCTAAGAAAAAAAAAAAAAAAGGAGCATAAAAGGCAAAAGACAATCTACGTGCAGTAGATGATGTGTTGTTGTAGTCCGGCAAGACGCGTCCAAATTCGAAGGCACAACCCGACGCGACGGACAAGGCGAAGACCATGTTCGACAATTCGTGCCTTTTTTTTATATCAATGCAACCTTGTTTCAAGCTTAAAGACCAACAATTTCGGATTAATGAAGCGATGAGCGCCCTTGCGGTGTTGATTTCCAGTAACAAAAAAAAATATATTACCATCTCCGCTTCTAATATAAAATGTCAATTTTTTTCTGCGAAGTGGCGTTATTCTACGCTGCCTTATGCATCGCTGAAGTGCCGACGGCATAACGCAATACTTTGACAATCAGTCAAAGTATTGCAGTGCACTGTTGTTTTGCTTTATTTTATGTAATTGCTTCTAGTCATAATTTGCTCTAAAATTGTGATGTATTGTGAAATTGTTATATATATAATATGGCCTTTTGTGATCTTAATCTTCACCACAAAACTGATCTATGATTTGCATTTTGTGTCTTTCCTGTGAGGCCCGCACTGTTGATGAAATACCTGTGTACGCACAAAGAAATGCTGTGTTATGTTGTTGAATTCGTTTGCGTACTTCCTCGATTAGAGATAAATAAAAACACATATTTTCGAAAAACTGTTCAACTATGTGCGCTTAATTGTCGCCAAGAATCGCTGATTCTGTCGGGGGGGTCTGTGTCCCAACTCTTTTCTTTTTACCACAAGCTTGTTCACTTTTCTTTTAGCAAGCGCCGACGTGCGCGCGTGAACAAACTCTTGAGAGAACACTTATTTGAGCTCCCTTGAAGTTGGTTAAAATCATTATATGTCGTATTAAATTCTGTTATTTGTTCTTACAGTAGAAACCTTTCTCCTGCTCATTTTTCCAAGCCCATTGCTTTCATTTTACTGACTAAGACACGTTAGAGGACGAAACGTCGGATTCAACTTCCGTTGTTGTTTCCATCAATGTTTTATACCGGTAGCTGCTACGAGGCCGTCCCCCCGGTTTCACGACGGCGTGAGTATAAACGAAAAGTTTCTCCGGCTAAATTTTGCGGAAAGGTTTTGCACCAATTCTGTTTTCCCGTTGTTTAGTGCAAGAAATTACCTCAGTGACGTCACGCGACCTGACGTCACGGAATCTACAGACGAATTCAGGTTCCCCACTAAATATAGTGGAAAACTGCGCGAGCATCCGACGACGTGATGCATTGAGACAGTGATAGCTGTTCTCTTTTTCGACGATATGACAAATCCTATTGACTGACGTTGCGCCCATCGTGCGTCATACGGTGATAACATGTTGAAATGACATTGTGTTTATTTAGGTTCGATACGTGGTTGATTAATAAATGATTTTTAGCTCGTAATGTGTTTTACCGCCAAATTTAGCGCGAAAACTGGATTGGTGCATAGACACTTGACGTCAATTTTTCCGCATGCTAGGCTAGGAACCAGCACATGACCCCTTATTTCTTCTCAAAATCAATCTGGATGAAAAGAAAGAAAAAAGAAAGGCACAGGTAACGTATCACTTTTAATATATTTATCTTCATTTCTTTGCAATTCTTGAACTCACTTTAATACATAACAATCTTACGGTCCTATAGTTTGTCAAATATAGTTAGCAGAAGAGGTGGGTCCACTCAAATATAAAAAGGAGTAGCTTTGCTTAAAAACGTACGACGGTAAAACGCGAAACAAAGGACTGCAATGTTTTAAAAGGCAGCAGCGCCAATCCCACAGACTATTCTTTTTTTTTTTACTCATTAGATTTTCCGCAGCACTTCTAGCAACACCCCACGATTCCTGTATAGACATTTATAATTATTTCTCGAACGTCCGGTTAATTTACACATGTCAAACGTTTTCCTTTCCCGCCCTCGAATTCTAGGAGGATGCGAGGTACCTATAGTATGTTTATGCATCAGTTCGTTTTCAGACAATGGAGAAGTTAGTTCTATACCTTAAAGGACAATACTCCGGGGTTTCTTAACGCAAGACGGAGTTCGTAAAGGTCATAATGTTTACGCATTGCTTATGGATAAATAGATGTTGAATATATCTCCAACGAACAACCTGTGTGCGGACGGAGAGGTTGTTGAACTCGCTTTTGGACTCACTTCGATACGTAACAATTTTATAATGCTGTAGTTTTTGGAGTATGGTTAGCAGAATAGGTCTGTGGATT
This sequence comes from Ixodes scapularis, assembly GCF_016920785.2. Classification (NCBI taxonomy): domain Eukaryota; kingdom Metazoa; phylum Arthropoda; class Arachnida; order Ixodida; family Ixodidae; genus Ixodes; species Ixodes scapularis. The sequence continues at coordinate 90,287,518 of NW_024609880.1, forward strand.
CAAATTTGAAAAAGGAGTAACTTGGCTTAAAAACGCTTTGAAAAACGAGAAAAGAAATATTGGAGATTGTTAAAGGGCAGCAGGCGCGCGCGCTTAAGTTAACGTTTAGCAGCGCTAATACCACAGGCTATTCTTATTTCTCTACTCAACTTTTCCCGCAGTACTTCTAGCCACGGCCCAAGATTCCTGTATAGACGCGTGTAATTATTGCTCGAACGTCCGGTTAAGTTACCCTATGTCAACCGTTCCCCCTTCCCGCCCTCCAATCGCACAAGGGTGCGAAGTGCCTATTTCGATGCACCAGTTCGTTTTCAGACAATGGAGAAGTTAGTTCTGTACCAAAATGGACTGTACCCCGGGGTTTCTTAACGCAAGACGGATTTCTTAAAGAACATAGTGTTTACGCATTCTTTACGAATGAACAGATATTAAAAATTTCTCCATCAAATAATCTGTGCTGTCGGAGGGGTTATTGAACTCTGTTTTGAACTCACTTTGATACAAAAAAAAATTTAGAGTGTCGTAGTTTCCGGACTATAGTTAGCAGACGAGCTCTGTGCACGAAAATATGGAAAAGAAGGCTTGCTTAAAAATGTGCGGTAACTGTCTCACACGCGCACGCCTGTTGCCCTTTAAAAAATTGCGATCATTTTATTATCTCGTTTTAGCGCCCGTCTTTAAAAAAAAGCTACTCCTTTTTTATATTTGAGTGCACAGAGATCTTCTGCTCAGTATATTCCAGAAACTGCAGGACTGTAAAATTGTTGCGTATTAAAGTGAGTTCAAAAGCGAGTTCAACAACCCCTCCGGTCGCACACAGGTTATTCGCTAGAGATATTTTCAACATCTATTTATTCACGCAGGCATAAAGAGCATGCATCAAACCAGATGACAGTTGTTAATTACGACAGGCATAAAGACTATAATTTATGCACTTTAGTGTTAAGTTTCGACAGGTTGAAACCCTAGCTTGTAGCTTCGTATTTGACCGTCGCGTTTGCTAGTAAAGTGTTCGTGCAGCCACACGACAGGCATAAAGAGCATGCATCAAACCAGATGACAGTTGTTAATTACGACAGAGTCTTTTCCCGCAAAAGGAAAACATTTTACAACATCTGCTAGCTAAATAACTTGTGCTTTTTTTTCACGGGGAGCTTTTTGTTGCGCAAGAAAAGCGTTGGCCCCACAAAACAAAGCCAAACGGGACATCAGAAAACATACCAGCTATAACAATAACGTATTTACGAAATAACCCTTTTTTTTTTCTGGGGTTGGTGATCCCCGAAGCTCAAGGGGTAAAGGTTGATTTTTTCATAGCAGGGGTTTCGTTAGGACGCGGCCCGGGAGCATACCGCGCCCGCGAGTTCTCGTTCCCTTGACTAGAGCGCTACCTTCGCCGTAAATTATAGTTTCCCATCTTCGACTCGTTTGGGCTTTGCTCATTTAACGTGTTCCCATATTTCTCGCTATTCTGGTTTATTTGTGGACTGAATATTCTTTCGTCTAAATATTTGATTCTCAGCCCTTTCTCATGTAAATCAACCGGAACGACGATTTCAGTACTAGGCTAGGGGCGCGAGCTCTTTGCTCAGGGAGGAATCTTGGCTGCACGAACACTTTACTAGCAAACGCGACGGTCAAATACGAAGCTACAAGCTAGGGTTTCAACCTGTCGAAACTTAACACTAAAGTGCATAAATTTTGTTTAATGCTACTTAAACATTGATAAGAAAGCAGATAATGTTTCTTAAATTACGTACGTATTGAACCTAGTGAATTGTGCGACAGGGCAACAACAGGGTGCTTTCTCTCGTTCTCTTGAAAACTGCCAGCACGTTGGCGTTTTAAATTTTCTGGTTATATCATACGCGGGCCCAAGTCAATTGTATTCGCTCTTTTTACATTAGTGGAAACCTGGTGACGCCAGTGTGCAAATAGACCTAAAACACTTTCGGTTCTGAAACAGGCGGCGGGTTTTTCAGTACATAGGAGATCAAATCTGCGCGCAATTTTCAGGAAATTTCTCCGAATAGCCCTACCAGACGTAATTCGCTGTAACGGAAAAAAGGCCTCTTAAAAAATTAGGAAATATAGGCGAAACGGAAATGTGCAAGGGCAACTTGACATGGATGGATAGATGATTGCCAGGGATGGGCAAAATACATGCAGATATGTATCGAAATACAAATACAAAATACTTCGTCAAAAATGTATTTAATTACAAATCTAATTACATATCCAGAAAAGAATTTAAATACAAGATACAAACACAACCAAATGTATTTGGTCTCCTCCAAATACTTTTCCAAATACATTCCTCAAAATCAGGGTGTCGAACCGGAACCGAACCGAAAACCGGAACCGAACCGGTATTTTTTCCGGAACGGAACCCGAACCCGAACCGTTATATTGTTATCGCGATGAACCCGAACCGGAACTGAACCGGAAAAAATAACGGTTACCGGCTCATGTCAAAACGGTTCGGCCACGCGCTGTTGACAATGAATGTGCTATCATTGCCATTTGCTTTTTAAGTGCCGTCAACTGACACACACCTCGCTTACATGTTTTTCTTCTCCACTTAATCTTAGGAATATAAACGCTGGATCCATGAATCTTGACAAACGCTGCGTCCATGAATCTTGACATAGGAACCAGTATTGCGCTGGTCGCGGCTTGCATGGAAGAAAAAGAATTGGAAGGCTGTCCAAAAAAAAAAAAAAAAATCGCGTCACGGGATTTCATTTTCTTACAATCTCGTAAATCCTAAATGCTGCTCTGTGCTCATTTCATAACATGTTTCTAGAACGCGCGAGTTCTTGAAGCTTGCTTCCATCGGAATGAGAAAAGAAAAGGCTGTGGAGTTTGATAATAGAGAGTTTTAGTAGATCGTTCCCATGACTTCGATAACGATACCCGATACTCCGCCACCGCCTCCCTTGCGCATGCATAGTATCGTTATCGGGGCTATCGGAGGTATCGGAACGATCTACTAAAACTCTCTAATAATGCATCCGGTTTTGTATAGGCACTTAGAAGCCAACATATTTGTGAGACAGCGAACTCTTCTATTATAATATTTATCCTATTACGTCCTTCTGGCGTTGCGTTCGGTGAAGTGTTTTTCATATTCCGTATCTTGTTTAATGAAAACTTCTTTAAGGGTCTAATTTGAGTTACCGAAGGCTAGTTCAAATAAAGAAAGCTGTATTTTCTCCCCAGTGTTCCTTCAATTGGTTACACGCCGAGGTTGCGGGATAGTTAGCGAGTTCTACTTGTAAGTGGGTTTGTAAGGAGGTCGCGGATTTTACAGCTACTGCGTCGGACCCAATTAGATGAAGTCCGAATGCGTAAACGTTGGTGAGGTAACCTTTGAGTGCACGTAAAGAAACCATTCCTGGTCGAAATTCCTGAGCCTTACACTACGATGTATCCCGTTTCGTATGTGCTGATTTCAGATGTTTTATTTGTAATTTATTTTGATGTTGCAATTTGTCATTTATAATTTCCGAACCGGTTCGCGAACCAGTTCAGCGCCCCGAATCGGTTCGCGAACCGGTTCGCGGATCGAATTAATTGAACCGGAACTGAACCGGAACAAAATAAATTTACCTGAACCTGAACCATAACCGAACCCGTATTTTTTTCGGTTCGACACACTGCTCAAAATTTGCGTCAGCGACTTCAGGGCACCTGCAACGGGTTTCTGATTATCACATTTTAATTTTGCATTGCACACTCGGGAGTAAGTGTGCGAGGCTCTAGGAACGTAAGAGAAATATAATCACCAAAAAATGTAGTCAGCTTGGATGTAATTGGTAAAAAAAGTACAGAGCTTCAAGCAGCTTTTTTGTCGATTACATTTTGGTATAGACCAACAAAGAACCGAGACGACCGAGACGCGCACCACTAGCTACAGCATTTTTTATTGTTGCAACTCACACCAGTTACGAAAATCTGGACGACCCGCGCATTTAGAATGTTCCAGGCAAAAATATGAATGAAAATCAGGCTGGAAAGCATCACAAGTTGTCACAGGCACATATTTAGCCAGTCTGCCTGAGAACGTCGATTGTGTCACTATTCTTGCCCTGGACTAGCACCGTAATCACAAAGTCACTAAACGCCTGTGCTTGATTGAGAGACACTGCATTCGGTGCAGAACGTAGTTTCCTTGCTGCTCTGGACAGTGACAATCAATTTGAGGGATGTATTTTCGCCCACAAAATTGTATTTAATTACAATTGTATTTGAAATACCCACGTTTTAGTATTTAAATACACACATCAAATACATCACCCCATTTTTAATTAAATACAAATGCAAAATACCCAACGTATTTTAAATACGTATCTCAAATACTTGTATTTGAAATATTGCCCATCTCTGATGATTGCTAACTGCTCTACCCTTTATAACATGAGTAGCTTGCGCCATTTAGCCTAGAAATTAAAAAAAGAAAGTATAATTCCTCATTTCGCTTTTCAAAGCCAATTTTCTTCCCCTCTGAAATTTCGTAACTATAACCAGGCGGTGTGGGATATCACCAGAATGACCTTTGCGGGATCAGTCAAAATAAATAAAAAGATCCCCCCCTCCCTGCCTCTTCCCCCCAGCGAGGGAGTCGCCAGTTTTCCCCTGGTCAAACCTAGTCGGCGATACCAGAGCACCGGGCCCAACGGGAAAAATGGTTGAGACCAGCGGAAGGGAGTCCAGATGAACTGAAGATGTCGAAGCCAAAACGGCGACGTTACAAAGAACAGAGAGCACAAGATATATTCTTCTGAAAATATCTGGGGTGTCGCTGGGAGAGTCGGAAGCTCTGCAACGTAAAACACCATTGCTATATTTTTGTTCGAAAATTCCAAAACATTACCCTTTTTGGGTGTTTACTACCTGGCCCCTACACTGCAATGTTTTTGAAGTTCTTGCTCAAGAGAAACCGACTTTAGTACGACGAAGACTAGTGATTTTTGAAAATGGCACAGGCTAGAGTCAATGATTTGTAACTAAATAAAACTGTTATTTTTTACAGCAATATGCTTGGTCTTGCACCCTCCCTAAAATTACCCGTGTTCTGGACGTTTGTCATTCCTAGGTTAAACGTTACATCTGTCTCCAGTTTTGAAATCAAACCAAATTACGTGACCTTGACAAAAAAGTCTCTGCTTTCAGCAACCTAAAGGTTGCTGAAAGTTGTACAGTAATGTCTCGTTAATATGGACAACTCTTTTTCTCCAAAGAAGCGTCCGTAATATGAGTTGTCCGTAATAACGAGACAAAATGCATGAGTGTACCCATCCCGCTCCGAAACATTTTGTCTATACACCAAGACAGTGTATACAAACAAGCCCACTATGCCCACACCAGGTAAGGGCACTGCGCGTGCGGCGAAACCAAATTTGGCAAGAGTGAAGCGTCTCCGCGTCCGCAGTACCGACAGTAGCGCCACCGCAGTGGCGTGACGTCAGTGAGTTGAGTTGGTCTATGCAGACTTAGGGAGTGATCCGTTGCAAGTTATTCGTTACAAGTAACGGATTACTTGTAATATCCCTTACGTTTCGCAGTAATTTTTTAATTCCTTTGTTACTTTTTGCGGCAGCAATTTCTAATGTAATTTTGTTACAAAATATATGTAACGGATTACTTTAATTACTCGTTACTTTTTGGAAAGATTAACATAACGCAGGAAATAGGGCAATATGAGAAGGCAATGCAGCAGCCTGTAGATAGCAAGTAAAAAAAAGATTAAAACATCGTGAAAAGAAAACACGACTTTTGATACCGCCGGCCACTATTCTCCGTCTCATCCTACGATGGACGTAGCCTGTTAGAAACCAAGTCGTATATTTGCTCTCTCGTATACCGTTGATACCACCCGGTCACTATTCTCCGTCTCATCCTACGATGGACGTAGCCTGTTAGAGACCACGTCGTATATTTGCTCCCTCGCACGTAACATTGCGCCAAGACGCGTGATACGGAGGCGACCTTTTCGTCTGCTTAATGAGCCCTCGCGCGGCTCCGTCTGCTTGCTACTGCTGAAGGCTAATGAAGGGATTAAATAGCGTCTAGAAGCAATGTGGCGAAAGAATCCGTGATCGGAACCAGCGGTCATTAAGAAATGGGTATGAGTTGGGTAGAGTCTTCGAAATCGGGGCGCATGTACGGACCACGTGCGGAAGCGAGACACGGGTGCGGGAACGTACACAAAGATTGGATTGAATAGTTATGGCTACGGCGAAACGACTTTTTTCCAGTGTTGCCGGCGCGTCCTACAACTTCTCCAAACATTTGACATGTTTAGGAAATATGCCATGAATGTTCATGAAACTAGATACATGTAGCTTTACTTCACCAATATAAAATTGTGGGCTATCGCAACAGAGAGCCCTCCGCGTAGGATAGTGCTACCAGTGCTCTGAGTTTAGTAATTTGTCTGGCGCACTCTTCTGCAATATGGATGCAAGCTTTTCTGAGGTAGTTCTCCGCCCGCGAGGCTTCGGGCCATAGTGCATCGTAGGGTGAGATAGAGTATAGAACCACTAGAAAAACGTGAAAACATATACGAACATGCTAAAATCAAAATTCAAGAAGACAACGCCGAGCAGGATCTGTTTCTTTCCATCGCGTTCCATTGTGTTTTTCTTCTTCTCCTGCGCACGAAAAAGTTCTTTGTGTTCATTTGTTTTCGAATTTTACACCGTTTGACCTTTTTCAAGCTCTTCGACCTCTCTCGCCACATGCACGGACATCAAACGCGGGTTCATTTCCCCTAGATTCGCTGGTTTACAACTCGCGAATCGGACGACGTAGACTCGCGCGAGGGGGTTGAAGTCCCCTTTGTTGGTCTTAGATGTGCGGGACTTTTTTCTAGTGTGCTGTAGAGCAGTGATGGCGGTAACGCATTAACGTAAGAGCGTTACCCGTAACGCGGTGCTTTTTCTTTTTGTAACGCTCCGACCGGCCGGCGTCCGTGCTCACATGAAAAAAAAATATGTTCGCGCAGTCGACAGGATTCCAACCTGTGAGCGGAGACCCCATTGGATTTCTAGTTCATCGCCTTAACCACTCGGCCACGACTGCGGAACGAGTAGGGGGCTCTGAGATGTGGTAGAAACTCAAGAGCTGGGATGTCATGGGTGAAACGTTGCATGTAGCCGCTCGACGTCTATACAGGAGAGGGCACTGCGGTCAAATGCGTATACGATCGCGTTAAACTTTGCATGCATTGGCTCAACGTTTATGGACGAGAGGGCGCTGCGGTCAAATGCCCAAATGCGTATATAACCACGTTCCATACCACACATTCTCTTCCTGACATGGACCGTTGACTTAAGCGGTCGAGATGCGTTATATGGATACTTCGGGGTTGTTTTCCATTTTTGCTTACCAGCGGCAGAAAACATACCCTAAACCAATTTCGGCAGGTAAGAATTTCTAAAATTCGAATTATCTGGGAAATATTGCAGATATTATCAAACCAAAACATTTTAAAGATACAGTTCTAGAAGTAGCACACGCAGAACAAATGGATAGGCCATTTAAATTAGGTTCCCGTTAGGTGAATCTTTATAAAGACTAGAGATGTCGCAGAGAAGTGTTTTACCCTGCAGTTAGTTCTGGTGATACAGTCAGATACAACATAAGAAAGACACTGCGAGGGGGAAAAGGGCGCTTATGAGAAAACCCGTTGTGGAAAGGAGGTCGTGGCTGTCCACTCTAGCGTTCTAAGTTTCCGCCCTTTCCCCCTCGCACTCTCTTTCTTGTGTTGTACCTTACTATAGTAAATGGATGATCCATCCGCCGATCACCACTGGTGTTTTCTTCTTTAGATTACTTTTATCGCCCCTCTTTTGACACTATTCTGTTGTGTTCACGGCTCCAACGGTTATAGTGCAGTGGTTCTCATGGGATTTTTTTATTTTTCTTATTTCGCCTGAGTACCAATGGTGTGTTATCGCTGCCCATATTCAATGCACCGTTTGGACATGTCAGTAGAAGACATATGGGGAATTGAAAGAGCACTGCCACTTTTGAAAACGAAGGGCAAATCCGTAGCGCATTTTAACCCAGCGATAATGAATACACAAGCGATTTTTTGCTTTCAGCACTTTCATCCATATAATGGATGAAAGTGCGATAAGCGTATTGCCCTATGCGAGGAAAATCCCGAGTGGAAAGCTGATAAATTATTGTTTTGGTTGTGGGCTATTTTGGCTCTTTCTTCTTTGTTGGTTCGGTAACATTTTCGCTATTTTTACAGCCATGTGACGGTTTCATAGCTCTACCATTTAGCAACACTGTCTACAGATGAAAACCTCTGAAGCATTGGCCATTCTTTCGTAGCCAATAATTGACATGCAAATTGTTGTGAACACCTTTAAAACAGTGGTTTTCTGGAACCAAAATATAGAAATATACCAGAAATGGCCACACAGCCAAAGACCAAATTTTCACGCCAAATATGAAAAGAAACCTAATTTTGCTAAAAATAGACTAATCTGGAAACACTGCTGCGCAGGCGCGTTATGCCAATCACGTGACCACCGCAGCAGCATAGGATGGCGGTGACGACCATCACCCTATGCTGCTGCGTGTCCGCGCCGCGAGCGCGCCGGTAACGGGAAGCGTCCCAGGTCAGAGCGCGCGCGAACGGCCGACCAAATACGGCCGACGGGGAAGAACGAAGCATGCCTTCGCATTCACAACTCAGAAGTGCTTAGGTGTACCTCAAGCCTTTTTTGTTTTTGTTTTCGTGCTTCTGGTTTTTGCGTTTTGAGATCCGTACCCGTACGGGCATGCCAACCACTGCGGGTTCTTACTGAGTTTTCGCTGGAGATCGCCATCTTTTCAACATCTGTTTATTCGTAAAGGATGTGTAAACACTGTGACTTTTACGAAATCCGTCTTTTGTTAAGAAACCTTGGGGTATATACACTCTTTCATGTTGCGGAACTTCTCAAATATCTGAAAAGGAACTGACGTATAAACGCAGTACGCATCTCGCACTCTCGTTGAATTCGAGGGTGGGGAAGGTAAAACAATAGACTATGAAGTGAATTAACCCCACATTCGAGCAATAATAACACACGTCACTACAGGCATCTTGGGGTGTGCTTACGAGTACCGCGAAAAATGTAATAAGGAGAAAAATAACAGTGGTCTCTGGGATTGGCGCTGCTAAATATTGTCTTACGTCCGCATACCTGTTCGCCTTTAAAAAAGAAGTCAAAAGATTTTTTTACCGCACGTTGTTTAGCTCATTTGCTAACTATATTCCAGAAACTACATTATTGTAAAACTGCTCCGCATTAAAAGTGAATAAAATATTGAAAACAAACGAAGAAAAAAATTTATTAAAAATTTAATGTTAATTAGTGGCTTTTTGTTTTTACTTTCGTGCCACCTGATTTTAAAAATAAATGAGCGGTAGTGTACTCGTGTCGTGGTCTATATTACGGTTCAGCTTAAGTCCGTACGCAGCCGACGCTACGAGCTTATGGAACCAAGCAGATTGCGTCAAAACGCACCATCAAAGTATTCATGTTTCTGGAAGTGTTCGATCATCGCTGAACCCGCCATAAAATGAAAGGGCTCAGTGACTTGCGATTTTGACGCTGTCTGATTGGTCCTATTAGCTCGTAGCTTCAGCTGCCTCTCAATTAAGCTGAAACGAAATATAGCATGCTGAAAAATAACCTCAGCTACGCATACCACCTGCGAGCCAACGCAAACACATTCGTATTTTTTTGTGCTTTCGTGGAGATGTCCGATCTCTTGATTTAATCCGTGGTGCGTAATAAACGCTGAGTAGGGCACTGTGACTTTCCGAAGTAGAGGTTACTTAAATTGTGCATGTTCGCTAGAGTTAAGAAAATTCTATAACCACGAATGTTTTTTGTTCTTCTTTTTTTTTTTTATACACAGCCAGATAAACGTTAATGTCTTGAGACATTGAAAATTGTTCCTTAAAAACACCGAATCTTTCTGAAAAAGTTGGGGCTCCAAAACACGTTGTGGAGCTGGTTGGACAGCGAGGCTGCTCCAATGATTGACCACTTCACTAAAGACATCTTTTATGGCAATCGCCACCAGGTGGTGCTCCAGTTTTTAGTGTCCCAGAGAGCTTCCGGTCTATCAAAATAAGAAACAAAGTCCACCTAGCTTAGAATGTGAATGAAACGTTTAACCACCGATTTTACAGGTGAATGCCGAAAGAATGAATGAGTGCGAGATCTGTTAGAATGTTTCAAGTTCTCTTGTAAACTAACTTGCATCCTCTAAGGTGTAATATTGTACAACTGAAGGCCGTCGCTAAATCTCCAACTCTGTTGTCCGGGTAGCATTTATGCTTTTTAGCGCTGGTGACATAAGTAACCTCAACAAGCTTGCAAAGACGGTGCTACCGGAAGTCTCTTCGGACGCAAGCGGCAGTTTATGTTTGTAAACAGCAAAAGGGTCTATACCGAATGATTGACGAAAAAAAAGTAGATGCCCTTTTCCAACACTTTTATATATATATGAAAGACTTCCTCAGGCTGCTGTTGCCGCGGCAGCTTATGCAACTGCAATCTTTACCGATAAACGCATGCGGGGAGCTTAACGTGCTTTGCATTGTTAGCTGGGCTAGTAACGTCACTACCAACTTCATACTCTGCCGTTGCCACGGCAGCTTATGCAACCGCAGAGGGACTGGCAAAAGAGGGCGGAGCGGACGGGCGTGCCTCACATGCGTTCCGTGTTTCTCAGACTCCAGACCCGGAATCAGGGGACGCATGGTCAGGCGGATTACACCGTTCGATTCAGCTTTTCAAGCGGACGAAGAGTATATTAACATCAAGAACGCGAGTGAATATTTCCTCACGCTAGAGAAGTTCTTCTGCCGACCTCGCCGATGCCGATAGCTAAGCCTAACGCAGCGAAGGAGCGCAACAGGTGCGAGCGGTCGTCACGCCGGTCGCCATGGCAACCGCGGCGCATCAGTGCAGGCAGTGGAGGCTCCGCGGCAGGTGGGGAGCGCCGTACCATGCGCACAGGAAATGAGAAGAACAATGGCTAAAGACTTGACACAAGAAGCCGTGCAAGAGGTGGACATGACGGCACACGGAGAAGCGCCGTGCGCGAACGAAGAATTGTGCAACGCAGTAAAACGAAACAGAAGAATGGAATCATGTACTGCACAGGAGCAGAGAACAGACGATGCGAAAAAGGAAGAGAACAAGATACCGGCAACGAGATGCAAACACAGGTAGCCGGAGCATATCAGGAGCTTACAAGGGAGGTAGCGGAGATGAGATCATGGATGAACAATCTGGAGACCATGGTGATAATGACATGCGACAACATGAAATCCCTTCAAGTGAAGAAAGGAAGGACGCAGAGGTGATATAAGACAAAGAGCGAGAGATAAACGATCTCTAAACAATAACAGCACACCAACAGGTTACGATTGTAGGGTTACAGGCAACAATTGAGGCGCTCAGAAACAAAATTACATATCTGAGGCAGGATATACACCAACCAAGAAAAACCAGAAGAATGAAGGTTAGAGCCGAAAACCTACACTAGTATAGCTACCCAACAGCACAAACTCAAACCTAACCCCGGATCACGTAACACAACGTCTAATCACGTCAAACGGCCTATCACAAGACACACAATCCACAACATGATGAAGCATCCGAACAGTCATGGAACACACACGCAATAAGAGCCAGGACATAATGATCTGGCACTGGAATTGCAGAAGTCTAGAAACGAAAAGGGGAGCCTTTCACGGTACTTTGCCAGCATCGACAAGCCCCCAGACGTCATAGCATTACAGGAGGTAGGAAAAGAAAAGCCTAGTATACCGGGATACAACACATATATGTCGGACAGAGAACAAAAGCAGGGTCGCGACATTAGTAGCTAAGCATGTCACAGTAAAACAACACGAAGTGGGGGGAACGAACACAAAGCATCACATCATAGCGATGCTCTATGTTCATTCAGAAAAAAAAAGTAACACCCAGTTTCTTTATCATGAACCTATACAGACCCCCTAGCAGTAGAAATAATGTATTCGACAAACTATTCGAAGAGGTGGTAAAGCGCTCGAATAGACGGTGGTTTACAGTAGGGGACTTCAATGGGGATACAGGCAATTTATAATCAAGGGCACAAAATCATACGAAGTGGTAAACAAGATCAGCTACCCACGGCAATCAGCTACCCAGAATACCGACGCCCTACAAACAAGTAGCTCGACAAAGAGATAAAGGCGAACGAGGTCATCAGGGCAGCAGAATAGCTCACAAGAAACACGGCCCCTGGAAAGGACAAAAATTCAAAATAAACTCCTCAGGAATTTGGATTTCTACGCATATCAGAAACTCACGGAATACATGAACCATGTCTGGAGGAGTGGGGAGTTACCGAAGCAATGAAAGCACACAGAAATCACGCGTATTCCAAAACCTGGAACGAGGCCAGATATAAAAAATCTCAGGCCAATTTTGCTAACATTTTATATAGGTAAATTAATGGAACATGTAATATTAAGCAAATTATAGCCGTACCTGGAAGACAAAGGGGTCTTGGCAGATACAATGTTTGGATTCCGACCACGCCTCTAGGCACATGATGTCTTCCTACAAATCAAGGAAGATATCCTAGAGCCAGTGGCAAGACACATACCGCAGACACTAGTCGCCTTGGACATGAAAGGCGCCTTTGATAATGTCGGCCATGGACTGATATTAAACAACCTCGAAAGCACCGGATGTGGTGAGACGTTATGTTCCACGTTGTGGACAACGGGCGGATCAGCGGTACAGAAACAAGACGGACTACAAGAGGCTGTAGAGGTTGTACAGGAAGACCTCGAATGAGGAAATCTAAGATGCGCCCCAGAAAAATCGGAAGTCATCACGATTAAAGGGCAGATTGGGAATGACGAGCAGGAGGTAGAAATCAGCCTCAAAGACGGGAGGAACATCCTCAGTGTAAAGCCCATAAGAGTTTAGGGTATGCATCTACAGAGTAACGGCAAGGCGGAACACTCGGTAAAGATGCTCGGTAACAACATAACCCAAATATCACATATGATGAGCAGAGTATCCAGCAGAAAGCACGGGCGAAAGAACCGGACCTAATCACAATAGTCAAAGCCCTGCTACTCAGTAGAATTCTTTATGCAGCTCCATACCTCAGACTAACAAGAGGGGACAGCGAGAAAATAGATGTCATGATAAAGAAGGCATACAAGCAAGCCTTAGGTCTGGCGGTGAACACATCCAACGAAAAGCTTGTGGCTCTGTGGGTACACAACACATACATGGAGCTGGCGAGTGCCTACCTAGCCAGTCAGGAAGAAAGGCTCCCGGAAATGCGCACAGGTAGGGCAGTTGACGGGTCACTAAACATACCCGTTCCGCAAATGATGGATAGGAACAAAGAACTGCCCAAGAAAATCAGGAAACAACTGAGGTTTTCTCCTATTCCAAAGAATGTGCATTCGGAAATACACAAAGGATGGAGAGAAGCAAGAGCCAAAGCGATAAAAAAAATGGCCAAAAAAGCCCCGTTGTCCTATACACGTACGCGGCCATCTACCCCAAAAGGAAAGCGGCAACTGCAGCAGTAGTAGGCAAGGAACTCAAGGACGTAAACATTGCATCGATCAGGGCTACGGAAATGACAGAGGCGGAAGAAGTAGCCATCGCCCTTGCCATAATAGAAGTAAACGCAAACGATCATCATCACGGATTCGCAAACTGCGATAAAAAAGGCTAAGAGCGGGATCGGCCTCTAAATTATCCCTCAGGCTCCTGCAAAACCATCCGACGAGCACAAGAAACAAAATCAAGTTAGGCTGGACGCCCGGACACGAATCGCTAGAAGGGAACGAGACGGCACACGCCTCAGCTCGAGCTCGAGTGAACCGAGCCCCCAGCACCGAGGAAACGGACGAGGCGATACCATTAGTAAATAAGTATTCGCAGATCCTAGAATATCTAAGGGATGCCAGAAGGAGATACCCACGACCTCACAAAGAGCTAGACAGAGATGAGGTCACTGCACGGAGACAGATCCAAATAGGCACCTTCCCAAACCTAGCAATGTTCAACAAAATATTTCCAACGCGATTCAAAAAAGAATGCCGTCACTGCGAAGAATACGCAGACCTTTATCACAACAGATGGACATGCAAAAAGAACCCCACTCTACCGTACGACAATAAACGGACGGTAGAGACCTGGGAGACCTCGCTGACCTGCTTGGTGCTCCATAACCAACGCGAACTGGTAAACAGAGCTAGAGCGGCAGCCGAGAGCAGCGGAGCCCTGGACCGATTGCCCAGACCGGGACAAGCTCCGTGGCATTCTTACCATTGATAAATAGAGTTTCCTCTCTCTCTCTTATGCAACCGCAATATTTACCGGAAACGCACGCGGGGAATCCTGCGTGCTTATCACATATCACTTGGTTTTGATGCTTGTTTTGCTGTTTTCTTATTTAAACAGGTGTGAAAACCACATAATAACATATAAGGCGCACCCTTGTATTTTCTGTCACATGAAAAAATCCCACCTGCAATTCAAATACAGCTTCGCTGTAAAATAAAACCCCAGTACGGGGAACCATACAGTTACTACGTTTCACTTTAATGTCCGGCCACAATCAACCCACGGTCCGGTGGAGTTGATCAAGCAAAGCCAAAAGCGCGTCTTAACGGCAGGAGCGTCTTTGGGCGTCTTCTGTCACCAAATGAACCAATCACTCACAGTTCAGGCACCACGACCCTGCGCTTTCCTTTGTATGCGATTGGTTTAGCCAGTGAAAGCACACCCACAACGACAAAGAGTGTAATAAAAAATGCCCTTTTAATGATGGTAAATGGGCTTCGTTGAATCCTAGCGTCGGCTGCGGACGGACTTACAGTGAAATGAGGTATACTATACAACATATGTCAACGTAAATGCGATTCGTATCCCCGGCCTCTTCCGATGATTGGTAGTGCTTTAGAAAGTCACCGACAGGAAATTTTAATGTGACGTCTAGGCCAAAATATATATGAAAAACAATACGAGAAAACTCGTCACCGAGGCAGATTTTCAAGGTATTTCATACTACAGGTATATGTCTAGAATGATAAAACGACGACTTAAAGGATAACTGCAAAGATTTTTTTTTAAACAGCCTAATTGGGACAAGCATGCCATAAAACAAATCTTCAGTGAAAAACAAAATCAACGAAATTTACTGCGCAGGATTTCATTTAGTCGGAGTAACGACCGCTCCACGTTTTAAACACCCGCTCTTTCGATCCGCGCGGAGAAGTACGCCCGCCCCTCGCTCTTGGATTTGCTCTTGGATTGACTTGGCTGCGGAGTTCAACTTTGACTTCCGGTGCGTCTTGTCGAAGATGCCAGATCAGAGTGGGGAGGGCGGGGGGGGGGGGGGGGGGGGATGTCGTTGCTTTTTATGCAGCCTCCTCAGAATTCTCGGCGCTTCGTGCTGGGCGCCATATGAACACTGCGTACCACACTCTAAGAAAAAAAGGAGGCAAAGGTAGCAACAGCGACTGTTCCTCCTTGTTGCGGACAAGTTGCTTAGGGAAGGGAGGAACGGCAGTTCCGATGAAAGGAGGAGGGCGAGTTCCTTCTTTTTCATTTGGCGCAGGGGTAAAAGTAAAACATCGCGCTACTGACCAAATGGTCAAAGATTCGATCCCCAGAGGAGCGGTTTTTTTTTCGTAACGTTTCTTTTAATTATTTTTATTTACCAAAACACACATAAACAAACCCAGGCCAATAAAAGGAAAATTAAAGTCCTTATTATTCACCGAGGCGTTCTCCTGCTTCTCCAGGCAGACCGGAGAAAGCTTTCGTCCTCCCGAGTCATCTTCTTTCGGTTTCGTTTTTCGAGCACATCGCGCACTTTGTTTAATAAATTAATGCTGAGTTGATTGAGCTTCAGCGGCAGCGAGGACCGCCTGTAATTCCGTGTTCTAGTCCAAACGTTCAGAACAGTTCGGTTGCATTAACGTTTTTACCACTAATTTTATCAAACGAGCTAAGGAAGCCGCTAGAAACAGCGAAGTTCCGGAGCAGTGCCAGCAGCGCTACATACATTGGGTAAGACAGCTGTCTCCGAGGTCTCCGATTTGCGGGACACACGCGGAACTACAGCAGTGAAACCACGAGGAACTGTGTCGACGCTTTCGACGTTATGGAAATCGCGGGAACTGCGTCCAAGGCAGGCAGGTTTTCCTGCCGGCTGCCTGGGTGCCTTCCGTGCTGAGTTCGGTTCTGTTGTCCCGTGCCGAGTGCCAACCGGCGTTCAGCGTGATTTTGTATTTCTGCGTGTCAGCAAAATCGTCAACGTGGTTCTGTATTTATGCGTATCAGCGACATCGTGATGGCAGCGTTGTGGGTTGTGAACAGAAGACTGGAATTATCGCCGATGTGACCGTGTGTTCGCGTATCAGTGGTGTAACAAGAAGATGAGATCGTAAACTGTTGGGCATTGATGCCGCTGGTCGGGCCGTGATCGGAGGGGGCGGGGTGTCGCAGGATGACATTCCGCTTTCCATTACATAGTTTAAAACCAATTGAGGGATTAGGTGCAGTTGATCGACGTGTGGATAGTCATGTTGGAACGGTAAGCTCCTATCGTACAGTGGCCAATGTGACTCTCGGTCCCCGAGAGCGATTGCGCTCTGGGGAAAAGACTGAACAGTACGAAAGTATGACGGAATGTACGTATATTTACAATGGAAGTTCAGCGTAAAAAAAACAAACAAAAAAGAACAGGTAAAATCGAAAAAAAAACGCTATCCTTTATTTTACTGTTTAAATATATTACGGTTCCTGTAGAAACTGCCCTCCAAGTAGCGCGCTGGGATGAGCGCTAGACGTTTTGAGCTCGCAGCGGCGTAGCTCCGTACACTTAACAGTTGCCGCAAGTCGCGGCTTTGACTGCGTTCAAGTTGATCGAAAAAGCGATTTCTCTGCCCGTGAAGCATCACTTCCAGCTGAGTGAATATCCGCTCTACAAAGATTAATTCAAGACGGCAATTGCAGCCGTGCGCGAAGAGCACAAATAGAAAAACAAACACTACAATATAAATACTGGCTACGAAGGGCCGTGCGGGAAAACAAACTCATGGCTTGGAACCACATTGGAGCGGCTCGATTTATTGGCTTTCAAATAATTACGGCATGATCGAGCGTTTTCTTTTAAATAAGAGATTCATCCCCTGAGCCATTAAAAATAGTCCCAGATGTATGACATTGCTGGAAAAAAATGAAGATGTTCGGAATATTTTTTATTGCTTAGGGAGTCACCGAAAAATTCCGTACGTTAAAAACGACCATTATAAAAGACGGAAACCCAGAGCACGGGAGTAGTGATCGGGGTAGTGTGCTGCGGTATTGATGTTTGTATGTGCGATGCCTGTGTATGCGCTCATATATGTTCACCTGATGCTTGTAGTGTCCGTAACGCAT
This sequence comes from Ixodes scapularis, assembly GCF_016920785.2. Lineage (NCBI taxonomy): Eukaryota > Metazoa > Arthropoda > Arachnida > Ixodida > Ixodidae > Ixodes > Ixodes scapularis. The sequence continues at coordinate 90,305,016 of NW_024609880.1, forward strand.
CTACATGTGTTAGAGATTCCCGAAGAAAAGGAAACGCAATTGTGGCCTAAGAAAATAAAAATATTTTTTTGTAAAACATGAATTGGGCGGTACCTAGCGCCACCTAGCCTAGCTACTTGCGATTACTCTGCTTGACCCTGCCATCTGGTGGCAAGCGATTTAACATCCTTTTACGCTACGCGGCTACGTCATAATTTCGTGTTACCGTGCTGAGATAAGGCAAAAGGTTGCTTCGGATTTGCTTTTTTTTTTTTTTAGAGCGGCTTTTGGTTTTGCGGGCGAATGATTTTCACTCCTCCGGGATGTGCGGTTGACGCAACGGTTGACGAAGGAATTGTTGCTCGAGGAATAGCAAAGGTAAGATATAAAGTGCGCGAACTGGGTGCCGGTTGTCTCCGTTGAACATCGCAGTGCTGACGATGAGAAGACTGAGTGACTGCATGCTTTCGAAACGTAAGTTTCTTTACCTGCAGGGGTAAAGAAACTTCGGAAATAAATACAGTTCGCAGAAAGCTCGTTTTACGTTTTTATTTGCTGCTCCTCTCGCTTCGTACAATAGACTTAGTGTTCTCGTTGAGCCTTATCGAGCTCGATTTGCTCGATTCGTGGCCGCCATAATGAGATGCAGTCGACGGAGGAACTTTTGCTCCCCTGCTTAAGGGACGAAAGTTTCTCCCTTTCTGAAGGAACATATGTGTCAAGAGCGTTCCTCCCTTTAGGGAGGACTATACTGACCCTTTTTTCTAAGAGTGCAGGGATGCTGCCCCTGTAGGTCAACTCTAAGTTATAGCTGACGAAGAAAATCTGGCCATGGCGCAATGCCGTCATACGCCGGAAGCTAGAACCGGTTTGTCACGGACGAGTGTTTTCTTTTTTACTCGCACACGTGTGAGTCTTTATATACTTCTTGCTATCAATATTTTGTAGCTTGACTGCACGTTTTCCCCATTATTGAACATTTTATTCATCTTGAGTGTACTGAGTTAAGCTATCGGTTTCTGAAACAATACTGAAGTTAAAAAAACAACTGACTGAATTATAACAAAGTTTTTTGTTTTTTTTAAATGAATGCATTATTTTATAGCAGTCCGCAGGCGACTCAAGTTCTTAATTCATCAGAGATCAAATTGTTACCTCAGTAATTGTGGCGGATCAAGGCTATACGTGCAATCATCTTATAGGCGGTGCACGGTTAAGGGAAGCACACTCTATAATTGGTAAACAAACTATGAAACCTGCTCAGCCGTCTCGTTTTGGTTTGGTTTCACTTTAGTCTTTGATGGATTCTTTGATGAGGATTGAGGGCACCAGCTGCAGATCTTCCTGTGACACCTGTACATGTGTTATGTTGCTTTATTTTGTCTTTAAGGTTTGTGCTTGCGGTCAGGCTAAAACAAGCCAGGGTTCCTGGATAACTTATGAATGTGGGAGTCATTTGTTGTGTCTGCTTTTCGAGAATGTATTGTCTGACCGGTACATGAACTCTGCGTAACCTGTCACCAACCCGAAACGTGCAAGGAAAAAGAAACGAAATTGTCGCGAAATTTGGGTTTTTACAGTTTCCCTCTTCTACTTCTAAATATTGATGACCATATATATTAACGTGCATAAAATGTCAAACTCATTTTTCAGAAAGATTATAGTAATGGCACTTCAGAGGACGCATCGCTATTCACGTAGGGACGTTCAATTGTACAGCAAAGCTGTTTTATTGGGTGGTACCAACCCTGTACAGTAAACAAAAAACAGTTATCTCCTAATAAAAAACAGTTCTTTTACTGTTATCTGTGATAGAATAATGTACTGTAAAGCAGATGCTATGTTGTGTATGAATTTTAAAGATGTAAAAATATTTTCTACACAGTTAACGATCTAACAATGCCGTGTTGCATTCTAACCACGTAAACTGTACAATTGTTAAAATCGCATTTCCAAGTCAAGGAAGTAAGCTCTCAAGTATTTATAATCTTGTACTTGTTTCTCAAGCATAAATACTGTTTTTTTCCATATCTATGTGTTTGTATGAACTAACCACTTCATGTAAGTGGCACACTAAACACAAGAACAGCACTATTAATAATTAACAATTTTGATCGTGACTGACACCGAAAACAACAAAACGTGTGGACAGAATTTATCTTTGTTAATTTATTCACTCACTTTTTATTTAAATATTTATTTAACTTTTTCATTATTCGCAAAACGTCGTGGTCCACAAGCCAATAGCAGGAACAGTTAAAAAGACATGGTACAAACACAGCTCGGAAAACGTGTATCAAAAACGACCAAATATATTACTTGTTCATTAGTTTGGAAACGAACAACGGTGACACCACTGCTGCTTGAGGTTAATTGCCAGAGTCTTAGACTTCCAGATGTACCTGAATACATAACAAAAGTATAAATAACAAAGAAAGAAGGATATGCAATGAAATGTCAGGCACATGAGAGCTTGTTTATTTAAAAGAGCCTAATCAAGTTCATTGTGCATTTTTAAACCGCAGAGTTCTTCACTTTTTTCCTCATCAAAGAATTTTGAATATGTGTCGTATATGTTTAGGCCGATTTCCGTTTACCTTATCTCTGCAAATAAGCGTAACTACCTGTTTCGTGAATATTGTATACTAATTGCATTGCGTAGCAGATATAAACGAGTTTCATCCCTTAGCGAAAACTAGGTTACTTTAAGTATACTTTACGGTCTTTTAAGATACTCATTCTCAAGAAGTATACTAAAATTGTCCTTAAAGGATGCTAGCCAGAAGTAGGCTTGTACTATTAGTGTCCTTTCTTAGTATGCTTGAAGTAAGTACTGTAATAGTATACTTTTAGTAAACTAGCTAAGACCTAAGTAGCTTCTAAGTTCATGCGAAGCGTCTTACTAGTAGCCTGTCCTGGGTATCTTTTAGTGCACTAGAAGAACGTTATGGAAGTAAGCTGGAAGGATCTTGTAAGTATTCGTGCAGTGACTTATCAGTTGCCTCTCTAAGGTTTCTTTTAGTGAACGAAAAGTTTACTATGGAAGTGCGCTGAAAGGATAATCAGAGCATGCACCGAGTATGCTTAGCTGCGCTCACCATGAAATGAGGACAACATTGTGCTTCGTCGCTGTGTCTGTGTCATGAAATGGCGTCAGCAGCTCGCGTTGTTTCGAGCGCTGTGGCGTTTCAGTGCTGTACGTGAGCCCCCTGATCAAGTTCTCAGCGTTCCGGTGGCAGGCGTGACCGACTACGTCTGCGATTGCACCGTCCCAGAATGAGTGTAGTGACCATTATAAGTTGCGCACACGCTGTGGACGCGTAGCTTCCCGGCGTGGCGATCAAGAAATGAGCCGCCTGGAAACGACAACAATAGTTGCGTTGACGCAGTGGTTACCCCTCACAAGAGCGCAAGAAAAACTGTGAAAGGTACGTTTAGTTGATATCTTCAGGAATATGAAAGGTAGCCGCTGCAGTCTCAGCGTAGTTGTTGTCGTTTCCAGTTCGTTCTGGTTACACGGACGCGGTGAGCAGCCTGCAACAGCGAGTGAGATACGCTATTACCGTTTGATCCACCAGCTTCGGGAGGCTGATATCACATCGCAACCCGCAAAAGTCAGGCGCTTGGCGGATGAATCCGAACACCGCGTACAAAGAAAGTGATTGCTTGGTGACAATCAACAAATATGCGAGCATGACCGACTACGTCTGTGATTCCATCGTTTAATCATCAATGCTACGTGTTATTTGCCCCACCAACATCGACGAGCAATCTTCTGTCGTCGATAGTTCTCAGTCGGATTATAAAGCAGTGCAGTTTGTGTAGTGGTGCACCGGGTCGCGAAATCGATGCTCCTGAGTTTCGTCGACGCAGAAAAAACAAGCTTCATCGTGTCTGCGTCTGAGAGCTCCGCGTGGTTTCATTGCAGTGTTAAAATTCGAATGATTTGGGGTCTGTTGCTGTCGTGACGCGTTTGAGTTCTTGGTATTTCTATCAGTCGCGAGCGTGACCGACCACGTTTGCAAATACGTCGCTTTTTAGACTTAAGCTAGGTGGCGCAAGCTACCGCCCGTTACAAAGTGCGTTGCAAGGTGCCGCAGTAGTATCCATACCCATACAATCATCCAGATGGTGCCGGATTGATCAGCCGTCAGTTTTGTTGTCTTTAAATAAACCAGTTTTTTTTATGAACGTTCGATGATGTTACTTCGAAAACTTTAGCATTCCGAAGTGGGATTACCGCTGAGCCTCCCCGGAACAGTGGTGGCTGCGACAGCCACGTTCACGCCGACGAACGTGAGTCTTCTTCGCGGGCGGTGGTGCGCGTCCATTGTTTCCGCCACCGACGAGAGGCCGTTCAGTGTTCCCGTTGACTCGACGAGAAAGCACAGCCATGGCCGCGGACCGTGAGCTCGTACGGACCCTGGCGTCGCAACCGGGCTTCGCATCGGTGACCGCGATGCCAGACTTGACGGCGTCCATTCCCGCCTTCTCTGACTCGTCGTCGGCAGCGAGCGCCATGAAGTGCGCGGGACTGGGAGGCGCATATCAACACGGTGGCGGCGCAACGCAGTCCGGGTGGAGCGATGAAATAACGCTCGCTGTTGCTTCATCGAAGGTGAGCGGGACGGCTTGAGTGGCATCCAACGACCGGGAAGCGACTGGAAACTTGGTCGAAATGGGCTGAAGAACTACAGATGGTGTTCCCCGATGATGACGATTCGCACTCTACGAGATGATGCTCCGGCGGACACAGACCGGGTGAGTCCGTCGCTGATTATTTTTTCGACAAGAGCTTCTTCTGCTCGAAGTGTGACGTCAAGGAAATGAGTTTACAATGGCGCAGCTTATAATCGCGGAACTTCGGAACATGAACCACGCTGTGATCCTGCGGCTTCAACAGCGACGTTCGCAACGTCTTTCGAAATTTTGCAAAAACTTGATTTCTTTTTCTTGAAATCACTCGTTGCAGAACAAGCGGCCCACAAGAAAAAAAAAAAGACACTGTGGAGGACAAGCTTCTCAAAAAGCTTCGCCAGGAGCTGAAAGGTCACAGGGTATGTACAGGGTGCGGCCGTAAAAACTTTCACATTTGGCACGCCTAGCAGAAAACGAATTTCAAACGTACATACCGGAAATTGGGCACACGAACGTCGTTTATTCCAAAGTTTTTTGCCTATTTTTTTCAAACGTCAACTCTCGTGTAGCGAATTATTAGAAAGATAACAAAAATGGCAGACGTGCATTTCCTATGGCCTATACCCGCCCGTTCGCCGTCTGCTATCTAATTCGCGACGCCGCTCCCAGGTGGCGCACTGAACGCAAAAACGCGGGAAACGCCGCACGAAAGGCTGGTGTCGGGCGAGATAATCACGATAAAAAGTGATTTTACCGAAATATGTGAACGATTATGCCCTTTTACTTAAAATTTAGAAACTGGCGGACGCATTCGTTTAATAAAAATATGTTCTGAAGCAGACGAACGTGTGTCTTCCTTTGTCGTCTGCTTATCTGTTGACGGGTTCGTTCCCGGTAAAAGCTCAACTTTGGAATCAAGCGTGCCGCTGCTGAGGCATCTTGATTGTTCCTATTTATTGTTTTTGTTGCACTATCTTCTGCAGTTATTATCAAAATATTATGATAATAACTGCAGCGATGCCGCAATGCTCGGCAAGTGAGTGTACCCAGGCAGTCAAGTGGTACGTGGAGCGGAACTCGGTGGGCCACAACAACACGAAAACTTCGCACTGCATTTCATAAACGCCCGTCTTCACGCCCGACTGTTTTGAGTTGGGCGGATCGTTTTGTGGGTGGAGAAGACTTTAAAAAGAAGAATTCACTCAGTGAACGTGGGAGCCTGCTGAAAAATGAGAAGCTCATTGAAGCGGTGCTTGCTGTTTTCGAGAGCGACCCGCAATTGTCAACAAGACGAGCAGCTGTAAATTAAATTATCTCGTCGCATCATGGTGCCTTCTTGCTTGCATGACGAACAGTCAGAACTTGAATTGAAACAGGTTATTTCAACAATCGTTCATATATTTCGTTCAAATCACTTTTTATCGCGATTATCTCGCCCGACACCAGCCTTTCGTGCGGCGTTTCCCGCGTTTTTGCGTTCAGTGCGCCACCTGGGAGCGGCGTTGCGAACCAGATAGCAGAAGGCGAACGGGCGGGTATAGGCCATAGGAAATGCACGTCTGCTATTTTTGTTATCTTGCTAATAATTCGCTACTCCAGAGTTGACGTCTGAAAAAAATAGGCAAAAAACTTTATAATAAACGACGTTCGTGTGCCCAATTTCAGGTATGTATGTTTGAAATTCGACTTTTGCTAGGCGTGCCAAATGTGAAAGTTTTTACGGCCGCACCCTGTATAACAACATTTTTGTTAGAAAGTGTTAGCTTTATGGAGAGCGCATCAGATTTATATAATGTTGCCATTTTGGTGCTTGGTTAGATATATTTTAATCAATGTCATTATTGCTTTTTCAAGTGTACTTATCAATTATTCATTCATGCAAACTGCAAGCTGTTCAGAATGCTGAAGTAATTGGAGCTAGATATACTGTTTCAGTAACCTTTGCACTGTGAGGGCAGATGACATATGATGTTATTTTCCTCAGCATTAGAAAAAGTTGGTGGCAACGGGAATGCAGCTTTGCGGGTCAGTCAGAGGTCACTTCTGGGAAGCAGTTGCTTAGGACTTCCAATGTTATACTTTGTTGTACAACTCTGATAATCTATCATTACTGCTTATATTTTCTGTTTATAGCTCCGTGCATCTTCTGGGGATCCTGAGGACGTTGCATCACAAGCTCGAGGACCTGTCTTCGCTGTACCTGCCCTGGCCTCTGCTGAAGAGGCCTCTGCTAGGTCCAAGGAGTCCCGGATAAAGGAGGGCGAGACCTGGGCCAACAATGTCAAGACCAGGGCCAGTGAGCCTCAGACCGGGGCCGAAGCCAGGGCTAATAAGGTCAAAGCCTGGGCCAACGAGGCCGAAACCAGGGCAGGGCCACCGAGGCTGAAGCCAGCATGGAGCAGGTTGAGACCAGGACCGACCTGACTGGGGGACGCTGAGGCTAGGGCGGCCGAGGCCAGAGCACAGGAGGTCGAGGTTGTAACGTAGCGTCCTCTGCATCCGGATGTAAGGTGAAACAGTATAACCTATTTGTCCAGGCCTAACTGCTCGATGTCGCAAATTTGCAACCTAAAAGATTTTTTGCTTAGAAGTTCATTTGCACCAAAAATAACTTTAGTGATTGATTTCATATACACATTTGCAGGTACGTCCCCTGGGCGCCGCCATCTTCCTAGCTGGAGAGCGCGTGAGCTGCGCCATAACCTAATTACGATGCCTTGAGAAGAAGACGTAGTCAGATTATGGCGCGGCCCACAGTGTACCTAAGTACCCCCCAGTAAGCAAGATGGCGGCGCCCATAGGCCATACTTACAAAGATGTATACAAAGCAAAAAAAATAAAGTTTAAAACATTTTTCTTATCTACACTTTGCTTTAATTCCCTGCGTTAAATGGTCAACAAGCTTCTTCATATCCCAAAATGAGTACTACTGCTGCTACCATTCTTTGTGATTCTGTAAGTTTTTTTCGTTAAACTGAATGCTGGTACAGGAGAGACTTTTTCAAAATCAGGGTAGGCAATATCTGTGATGGTAAAGCACTGAATCGTGATGCGAGAGCTGACCCTGCTTGGGTTTGGAGTTTGACTGTCTCTATGTTTACACACAGTGTCAATTTTCATGCCTCAATTTGCTGTTCTCCTTACAGGAATAGCTTGTGCATTTCTCTTTAAAGTTGCAGCTGTACATAGGTGAAATGGGGCCACTCATAGTATGATATAGAGTGGCATCAGCATTCTTACTCGATTTGGGAGCGGTTTGTGAAGCGGCGTGTTGACAGTGAGTGCCCATGTCGAAAGCAGTGAAATATGCACAAAAATACTGAATGTGCACTAGGAGAGAAATTTTGAAAATAAAAGTGACAGCCACTGAACTGAGCTGACTAAGATCAGGGAATGAGATTTGAGGGGTATTGGGGTGGCGAAGCAGTCTGAAGGGAGAGCAATATTTCTAGTGCAAGTTAAAGGGCTCGGATAATTTCACAAATGGTTTCTTTATGGTGAGTATACACATGTCCAGCATGGGATTTCAGGCTTGGATTTCACAGCTTCATGCTTTCCCACCATTCATATTAAAAGTTTGAAGTCTAGGAGCAAGTTTGGTGCAGTGTTTGCTTTAATCGTGTGCACTTTTAATATTCCTTAATGTTAAACCAGGTGTCACATGTGTGTAACTTCAAAGCGCCTGTGATTTCAGTGTTGACTGTTGAACCAGTAATTTTCTTATAATTTGATGCTTCCTACCGGCAGGTGTGCCACCCCTTGTTGCGGCTATGGAGACTCGTGGAGTGGCAGGCCCTGTGGTTCAAGAGGATATTGTGTAGAATATGGTATGTAACAATTTTTTTTCTTCACATCGCAGTTAAAGGTGTGAATCTTTTATCTTGTCTTTTTCCTAACCGTAATGGCTCATTCACACGAAATTTTGACGCTGGGCGTCAAAATTTGATCAGATTATTTTGATGCTCGAACCACAATCGCAGACTTTTGACGCTGGGTGTCAGAACTCTGTGGAATATCCTGTGGCAAGCGGATCGATCAAAGACCTTTTTGATCTTTTTTTTTCTTTTTTGCTGGAGAAAACTTTTTAATTAGAACAAAAGGCAGGAATTCTATTGCCATATGTCACACCAGGGAATGTCAGCTTATGTGCAGCAAGAAAATGAATTTCGGCGGCGCGAGGATGTCTCGTGCAAGGCTCTGTCACATGCCTCCTCAGCTTGCAATGGCCTTGCCGCTTGCCTTCCTTGTCTTGCTCGGCCTTTTCTGTCCTCAGCTACAGTTGGTTTGCGACAGCACACTGCCTTTTGGTGCCAGGGTAGGTAGATGCAGCTTTTAAAAAAGGTCTATTGCATCCTTTGTGATATAGCAGACGTTCACAAATCATTTTAAATCTCGTTTAGCAGACGATACATCAATGTCTTTTTTGTTCTGTTTTCGTCGGTGATTGACACTTCATGGCAGGCGAAACCAACACAATTTAGACGAACTTGAGGTTTTAGCACCGATTTTCCATGTTACCTAAAAGGAGTCAGTGTGAAGCGCGGATTGAACACGAGTGTCATGTCAGCCTTGACTGCCCATTCGGTGAGAACACGAGTCGCACCTGATTGATGATGCTTCACTAATTATTAATCTTAAATCTGTGCTCTGCTCGGTCCCCCTTTTGGTCACAGAAAATCCAGTGCGTTGACTTCCCAAACTCTTCTTTTTCTCGCACTGACAGGCAACATATTTGCAAACAGTCTTTTAGCTCCTTCACTCTCGCCAAGACGAAAATCAGACCCCGTGCTGTGGACAGCTTTCGTTCGGTGCTCGCATATATTCTTGGTTGTCACTGAGCAATGAGCATAGGTAACCTACTCAAAGTAATGCATGGTGTTTGTCAAAAGTTGACCTCCTAACTTCCTCCGCCGACGCACACTGGCACGGCAGGGTTGTACTAAGGAAACTGATTTCCCAGATACATCATATGGGAACGGCAGGGAGTAGTAAGCCTCAACATTATAACTTACAGTGCGACTAGGACAAAGACAGACAGAGGAGAAAACACAGGACAAGCGCTGAACTGGCAACTGATTCTATTGAAAAGAAAATACATATGATGCTGCTGCTACTCAGGCAGGCATGCCCCTCCTTGGCCCTGGCGCTTCTTCTTTTACTCAACACGATACCAGCCGAGTTATCCGAGATCCGAAAAGCCGATCTCGCTCTTCATCAAAGTCACTGTGGGCTGGCTCACACACAGAGATCCGTTTTGTGTTATGTAGTATGTCTCCATCATTTCTCGGGGTAGTTTTTGGTTGTGTCGGAACATCACTGTCGTGTTGTTAAAAAAGGGTTGGCATCCGCAATCCCGGCAATGCATCGCGAGATGTGTGTGAGCAGTTCCTTTTGTAGAACTGTGGTGTTCTTGTAGTCTTATCTTGAGGCAACGCCCAGTTTGTCCTATGTAGGCACGCCCGCAGTAAAACGGGATCTTATAGACCACACCTTTTATGCAGGCGACAAACTGCATTCCGTGTTTGATGCTGCTGCGGCTGAGATGTCGGATCGTCATTTCTCTCACGTTTGTTGACTGTGGGGCACATAGAGCCGAGATTGTGACAGGCGGAAAAATCAACATTCACATTGTATCTCGAGGCAGCTTTCTTGAGTCCGTGGGAAAGGCGGTGGATGTATGGTATGACTGAAGTTTTCCTTTTCTCTTTCTGCTCGAGGTCACATTGCTCGATCTCTGGATCTGTTTTAAGGTATTTCACGATTTTTTCGCAATTTGAAGTAATGACCGAATTAAGATACCCCAAATCCTTGAGCCGTTGAATTTTGGAAATGAAGTGGGAACTCAATTTGTGGATGCATGTGCTTGTTAAAGCTGTCCTCAGACAGGGAAATGCGATGCCTTGTTTGACGAGTTTAGAGTGGGCTGACTGAAAGTTTAGAAGAGCCTTTGCTGTTCTGGGACTGTAACACCAGCAAACATGATCATCCCCCTCTTTGATGCGGAGATCCAGGAACTCAATGAGGTTCTTTTTTGGGGCTTCATAGGTGAATCGAAGTCCTTGCCTTTTTTTCGTGAAGATCTTCAGCACATCGTCAAGCTTCTGATGGAAATTAGCCCTCTCAACGAAGACCAAATAATCGTCTACGTACCTAAACACTTTTTTGGTGTTTTTCTCCAAGCAAGGTTCCAGATCCCGATGGATCTTGCCTAGGAAGATGTTACTGAGCACAGAGGCTACCCTCGACCCTATGCATACTCCGGACTTCTGTAGGTACACCTTGTCCTGCCATCCGATGAATGTGGACTTCAGCCCACTCCAAACTCGTCACACAAGGCATCGCATTTTCCTGTCTGAGGACAGATTTAACAAGCACATGCATCCACAAATTGAGTTCCAGCTTCGTGTCCCAAATTCAACGGTTCAAGGATTCGGGGTATCCTAATTCGGTCATTACTTCAGCTTGCGAAAAAATCATGAAATACCTTAAAACAGATCCAGAGATCGAGCAATGTGACCTCGAGCAGAAAGAGAAAAGGAAAACTTCAGTCATACCGTACATCCACCGTCTTTCCCACGGACTCAAGAAAGCTGCCACGAGATACAATGTGAATGTTGTTTTTTCCGCCCGCCACAAGCTTAGATCTGTGTGCTCCACAGTCAACAAACGTGCGAGAAATGACGATCCTACATCTCACAGCCGCTGCAGCATCAAACACGGAATGCAGTTTGTCGCCTGCATAAAAGGTGTGGTCTACAAGATCCCGTTTTCCTGCGGGCGTGCCTACATAGGACAAACTGGGAGTTGCCTCAACATAAGACTACGAAAACACCACAGTTCTATGAAAGGAACCGCTCACACACATCTCGCAATGCATTGCCGGGATTGCGGATGCCAACCCCTTTTGAACAACACGACAGTGATGTTCCGACACAACCAGAAACTACCCCGAGAAATGATGCAGACGTACTACATAACACAAAACGGATCCTTGTGTGTGAGCCAGCCCACAGTGACTTTGATAAAGAGCGAGATCGGCTTTTTGTATCTCGGATAATTCGGCTGGTATCGTGTTAAGTGAAAGAAAAAGCGCCAGGACCACAGAGGGGCATGCCTGGACGAGCAGCAGCATCATCATATGTATTTCCTTTTCAATCGAATCAGTTGCTCGTTAAGCGCTTGGCCTGTGTTTTCTCCTCTGTCTCTCTTTGTCCTAGTCGCACTGTAAGTTATAATGATCTCTACCGTAAACTCGCCCAATTGTCCATTCTGCTAAGCCTGAACAGTTCGGTCTTTTTTTGGTGACCAAATTCGGTCGGCAGCAAGACTGCTTTTTAAAAGTGTGAACGAACCATATGTTCTAGCAAAAAATGTGCCTATTAGAGAGGTTCAACTATTAGAACCATAGCTATACTTACTGACCTTTTAATGTGAGGCCTAAGTTTCCACATTCCACCAGGATGTGCGAAGAGGTAAGCATTGGAATCTATGGAAGAAGCTTAGCAATGTTGAGGCATAGAAAGGTAATGGTTCTTCAAACAGTGCTAACCGTATTGTTGGTTTCATTTCTGAATTGTTTTGTGTTGTCTCTGTTTCTGTCGTGTCCTTAAATCTCAGTGATTTGCTTTGTTCGTGGTTTGCAAGGTTTCAGCAGACCTGTCCTCTTTTTTAAAAGGTTCTTTTTTTTAATTAGATGCTGTATATGGGGTGTCTGTTCATGCAGGCTTAGGCCATCCCAACAATGTCAGGACTGCTTTCTGCTGATCATTTTCATAACCTAAATATAATTCAGTTAGAACCCAGGGAACAATTTTTGCAACAGATATATCCCTCATTGCCTCTACGCACGCCTTCTAAATTCTGGGAACTGGATGGAAATAGTGTATTAGGTTCACCACTATCTTTCGATGATTTTCCGAGTGATGCTGCCACACTCCACGAATGCGGCCAGCGGAAGTTCTCATTCAGCCACTGTAGGGCGCGCAGCATTCAATCGGTTGAGGCGTTTTCAAAGCCGGAGGATATAGTGGTGCCTCGATTATGTGACTTTCAGGAGACTGCGCGACAACATTGGATAATCCAAAAAACAACAGTTACGGGTCAAAGACATACAGAACTTCCAAACAGCCTTTAAGCTGATAATCTGCTGGAATCTGAAGAAGCTAGAACCCTCATGCAACTATGAATGTAACCTAGAAATTGTGTAATAGAGGTGCCAATCAATCTTTATTATCACATTGGAACTTCAAAAGAAATCAGTGAGTTTCTGCTGACTCGTCCAGTTGTGCATAAACCGGGGACGCATAATTGGGGTTTTACTGTATCCACTGTGGGACACATTTCATTCTCGATCGCATAATGTGTAGAAGTTTCTTAAAAATTTCTGGGCGTTGCCTTTAAGGACTAGCATTTTCAAAATAAAAAAAAAAATCAGAAAACTGCTTTAATAAACGACGCAGATCAAGCCTGGAATGTGCTCGACAGCGGATGTTTTCTTCAGCTTCGATAACACTTCCCCAGTCGACTGCTGCATGCTGCAAGATTGCCAATTCAGAACTTCCGGAGGCTGCAATCACAGAGTGAAGCGTAATTATAGTTGGAGGCACTTACTACAGTCCATGTGCATGTTCTCTTAAAGGGACACTTGCATGGCTGTTAGGAATATAGCTAATAATAATCAATAATATTGATTACTATTAGCCTTGGCACACTCGCAACTGTTGTTTATTTGGAAAGACAATTTACTATGTAGGCCTCTTCGGCCAGCCTAGTCATCATCACTTCGCGCGAAGCATTTTTGTTTAATAGTGCAATTGATGCCCCACTTACACACTCTTTTCCTTTTTCCTAAATATCATATTCCTCATGCAGTTCTCTGCTTGTTTTGGCATTGTATCTGGCAAGAATCTTAACATCGTGCAACACCAAGGAACAGGGGCATTTGCTGCAGTGAATGGCGAGGTGGCCAGACAGGCTAGCTCACGTGGCAGCCACGTGCTCATGGGCACGTTCATTCATGCATCCACAAATTTATTATTCTGTTTTATGCTGCAAGGCTCAGACGGCTGCTCTATGATAATGATTCTGTGGCAGAGCCGAGCCATCTTATTGGATGCCAAGGACACCACGGGAATGCGGTGGCGCTGACCGACTTTCCTTAATTGTGTGAAACTGAGGGTATGGTATCACAGCTGGTCTTACATTGGACCTCTCACGAGTGGGTTTGTTTATCCAGAAGCAAGCTACCTGCAGATGTGTATAATTCAGGTCGCCAAAAGCTTGTTAAATAAAGTTGAGGCATAAACAAGCCTGCTCGTGAGAGGCCCAATGTGAGACCAGATGTGGTACCATACTTACACTCATACCTGCCAACTCTTCCGAATTTTTCGTAAAATGTACAAATTGGGACTAATTTTACGATTTTACGAATCTTGCTTCAAATCTTACAAAAAAATTTTTTTATTTTTTTTGTTGTTGTTTTTGTAACTCCGTTGTTGGTGGTATCTTGTATTGCCACAAGAGGGCGATAGGTACCGTCCACAGCAGCGTCGTGGTTTTTACTATCCGTCTATCCGTTGGCCACGAATCGAAAACCAATCCAAAGCTCAAAGCCTTTGTTCGTGTGTTCGGCGGTGCAGAGGTGCAAGTTGGTTCGGCGTGTTCAGACGTTGCTGGGGCCTCGTTGTTTCGGCCAGTTTCGAGGCAAAAAGTATGGCGTCTGTGTTTCTTGCGCGTGTAACTGTAGCATTCTCCTTGTCACTGTGGCTTCGCGGCGCAATGCCGAACTCGAAACCTCAAAAGAGGTACTTTCAGGTGTTCCTGAAGTCCTACACGTCGAAATTTCCGTGCTTCATGCCGCCCAAAAAGCAAGAGAAGTTTGGATTGTGTAGCACGTACACGTGTGATGTAAGCGTTTCGCACGCTGGCCAGGCTGACATTAAAGGGGTTATGACATGAAAATTAAACGGATAGATTATTCTTGAAATGGAATGCTCATAGGCTACTTAGTATATACACCAAGTTACGCAATTTTTAGAGCTCTGATAATTGCAATATTCAATTTACGAATTTTTATAATTTTCATCTGGCGACCAGGCAACACTGCTCAAGTTAGTCACACCATGGTGTCCATAAACCACGTGACCAGGAACACTCTCTCATTCTAGGCGCCCCCATGATCGCCCAAGCTCTTCTCGTCGCGTTACGAACAAAATCTCTCAAACAGCTTGGTAAACTGAAAGCTATTCTCGCTCTCGCCCCCCGGCCGGTTGACCTTCCACCCTGCATGCGCCCGCGGGATATTCACGGACAACGGTGACCACGGCGAACTCGTCGTCGCTGGAGCTCGTCGCCAGCGGGTCGCAGTCAAAATGAACAGCTTCCAACATCTCTTGATAGCAATCACTCTCATCGCTGCTGCGATCAATGTCGAACACTTCGACAAGGCGATCGATGCCGTAGACGTAATCGTCACAGACCGGATGCTGGAAACGTGGAAGGTAAACGAGGAAGCTGAGAGTTGATATGCCAAGAGAGCCGAGTCTGTGAGTGCGTGCAAGTAGACACCGCGCTGGAGGCTGGCGACGTCATCAGCCTCCAGGTCCGAACGGATCTGCCCCTCCGAGGGGCCCGCATATAAATCGATTTATCCACGAAATTATCGCGCCTTTTTCAAAACGAATTTAGCTGGATTATAGGAGCATACAATGGGTCCTAGCAGTATAGTTATGTAATATTTTATTTTTGGCGTGTCATAACCCCTTTAAGCTGCACATCGCTTCGCGTAACCCCCCCCCCCCCCCCCCCCCCCCGGCCGCAGCCGCGCGACTTTTATGAATTTGAAATTCCACAGGTTGGCAGGTATGTACACTCAGTGTCACACAATTCAAGGAAGTCGGTCAGCGGTACCGCACTACTGTGATGTCTTCGGCACACAATAGGATGGCTTGGCTCTGCCACAGAATCAACAGGCCCAAGCCCCGCCGTCTTAGCCTTGCAGCATAAAACACAAGGATAAAATTGCTGGGTGTGTTTTGGGCGTTGAGTATCAGATACCAATATTGTGAGGGGCAGTGTATATGGGCCAGATGTGGGAATGACCCTGCCCGTGAGCATGTGGCTGCCACGCCAGCCAGCCTGTCTGGCCACCTCGCCATTCACTGCAGCAGATGCCTCTGTTCCCCGGTATTGCATTATGTTAAGATTCTCGCAAATACAATGACAGAACAAGCAGAGAACTGCATGAAGCATATGAAATTTGGGAAAAAGGAAAAAAGCGTGTGAGTGAGGCATCAATCGCCCTATTAAACAAAAATGCTTTGCACCAATGTGATGGTGACTAGCCTGACCAGTGGACTTTATATAGTAAATGTTCAAACTAGCCTTATTACCCTCTTTACTATTAGCTAGCTCTCTTCATCAAACACTTCCTTACCACCAGCATGTCACGGCCATTCGTGCACATGCGCTCATCTAAAAGGCATTCATATGGATGTAATGACCGTATTTGGTTCTATTTTTATGTTTCAGATAACCTTTGGAGACATTGCGCTTCCTGAAGCGCAGTTGAAGCATGTCGACACGAAGCAGTCATCCATTTACGTTCAGGAACTCGCGGTCATGGTATTTGAAACTGAGGCCCTGACAAACTGCTGCCTTACGGGGTCGGCAATGAAGGGAAAGCTTCCTAAAAAGGGAGTTAAGGACTTGATAGGTGAGTAAATTGCCATAAAGAGGAAATGGCAAGGCACTATTGCAATCAAACTTAACAGGAACAAATACTAAGTTTACTCTTGACATATATTGGACTTAAATCTTGGACAAAAGCTCACCAGACAGAAGCTCACCGGTCAAAAGCTCACCACGTGAAAATTTCATGTTGGTCTTAACACGAGTGCAGACAACTTAGGTGCATGCGTGCGACACTAAAACACAACAATGAATTAAATCTGATAGGCACATGGTTTGTTGATTAGACTGGAAACAAGTTTTTTGATTGGTTAGAAGGAAATGCAGTCCCGTACAGGCTGTTTCCAGCAGTCTTGGTAGATCTCGGTGTACCTGGAGCCCCTTGCAAATATTTTCCAGACGGTTGTGGCATACCTTGAGTCAACCCAGATTGATCTTATCAGCTTCAGCTCCACTCATTTTGGTGACCTAAATTTTTGTCCGAAATCGTTGCTTCTGTGCCTGTTATGGCTTACCTGTCGACACCGTTGCATGAGATGGGGTACCACTTCTTCTAAAAATAGTGCAATGTCCATTGCGTCCGCACTTTGGCCCAGCTCGTGACTCACCGGGTAGCCAAAAAAAAGGGGGTGAGCTATTGTGTGGGTCTAAGAAAAAAACGGGTGAGCTTCTGTCCGGTGAGCTTTTGTCTGGTCACCATTGGACTTGTGTCTCGGTACTCATGGATGGTTGTTTCTTTTTGCTTATGTTGGGGGAGGTATTTGTCTTTTTGTGTCATTACGTCTTGCGCTACACCTCTGGTTTGCAATAATGTGCCCCAGTTCTAGCATACTTTAATTTTTGCCTAGATTATAATTCACTCTGATGTTCCTTCTGCTTAATTTTGATCGTCGATTTATATCAGCGATTAAACTTAACGAAACTTCAGTATTGTTTACTTTTGTGTACAATTTTCTGAAGATAGCTGACTGTTTACCCCAGCTTTAGGCTGCTGAATCTTTCAAAAACTTTCAGCTTGTTCAGTTGTTTTTAAAGTAATTGTTTGGTACAGTATGGCCTCAGTTGGTTTTATATCAGTAAACCCTGAATTATAATATAAAATAGATGTCAGAATCAAAATTAAAAAAATGTGGTCATCTGTGTGTTTAAAATTATTGTCTAGCTACGCAATCTCCGACTTTCTAGCCAAATATCCTGAGGCACTGGTTCTCGAACAGGGTTCCTAGTACAGTATACTGAGGGTTCTTTCAGCACCTGAACTTCCTCAATCGTTCCTATACCATTGTCATACACTCAATTGCAACAATGCCAAGGGTGGAAGGGGCTCCTCGGCTAACAATAACATTAGTAAATTTTTGTTCGCTGATGTCAGAAAGTTTGAGAGTCCCTGTCACAAAGAATGTTATGTTTGCAGGCTTTTAAAGGGGTTATGAAATAGTCCTCAGACTTCGGCCAAGTAAGTGTGGCAGTATCTCACCATCGCATGTGCAGTGAAGATCAGAAAACAATTTTTTCCAAGGTGCACTAGTTTTATTAAAAAAATTAAATAGACTTAAGCTTGGGGTGCCCCTCAACCTTTAGAGTCCTTTCCAGGTCACGTGCGTGTGACATGAATTGGGGGCCAAATGAGTGAATGACAACTTTTATAAAAACCTTAGCTTCAAATTGGGCAGATACCTGCTCAACCCGCAAACTCAACCACTATTGGCGCCAAGCCAGTAGTTCCTGTGGCCACCATAAGCTGCATGATGAAAAATGGACCCTTTTTTCCTTTCTGATTACGCAGTGCACTCGCGACATTTTGAGGGATCACGGTGTGTTTTTTCGTACTTGTGATAAGGTAAAAGAAATAAAAGTAACGAGCTCCAGACTGTTTCCACAGTAAACTTGTTTCATGATCCCTTTAATGCATTGCAAATTGACGAAATGCCTTGTTTTACATTATTTCACAGCAGCAATATTTCACAGTTGCCAATAAACATAGTCATTGGTCCCCGTGCTCAATATATTTAGATTATTAACTTTTTGTTGTTGGTTTCTTTTTGTGAAATTTTCTAAAATTATGTGGACCTGAAGTATAATTTTAAGTAGTATTAAGTAAATAGGGAGTCTTAAGGCAAGTTCCTTAATTGTCTATTGTCTTCTCTTTTCAGCTTTTGTTACTGCCAATTCCCTGGAGAAACTCGGAAGTCCGTGAAAGAATACCTGTAAAGGAAGTGCAGCAATGCTTCCTACACTGAAAACAAAGCCTCCAACACACAAAAGAAAACTGCAGAATGAAAAAAAAAAAAAAATTAGCTTTCATTTTCATTTATTTTGCGCATTGGCTTTTTTTTTCTCTTAAATCTGATTAGCGATTAATTTAGATTTTATTTAACAAGTGCATTAACTTTTTTCATTCATTTTACTTCAGTCATGTAGGTGATGTTACTTCAGTCATGGTAGATGATAAATATTGTAGGTTTTATATTAACAGGTGCAATACTATTTTTGCTCGTTTTTCTTCATCATGATAGTTTGTAATTATTTTTTTCTTCTAATAAGAGCTTGTTTATAAAGCTTTAAGTGCATCTGTGATATTTGTAAGCCACTAAAAGTATTACGTTTTTTGTTCCATCGTAAGTGTTTGTTTTAGGCAACATGTGTTCATTATATTGAAAAAAATATTTGTTTAATAAAAAGTTCTTACTTTAATTTGTCATCACTTTGAACTCGTCTACATTAAAGCCTGTAACATAATGCATTTCAGTT
Source organism: Ixodes scapularis (assembly GCF_016920785.2). Taxonomy (NCBI): domain Eukaryota; kingdom Metazoa; phylum Arthropoda; class Arachnida; order Ixodida; family Ixodidae; genus Ixodes; species Ixodes scapularis. Next base: position 90,324,072 of record NW_024609880.1, read on the forward strand.
TCGATAACTGCAAACCACTGCAATTGCTAAATCAATATAATTTTCTACTTTTCTTATCTGGAATTGGTCAGGAATAAATTGGTGAAATGCTTTAAAAGTTCTATTAAGTGTACCCCCGATTATATTTGAAAGCCTGCTTCCAAATTTAATCCGGGGTACAATTTATAGTACTAAAGGCCTGCATAAAAGCATACTAAAATTCTGCTCAGAAGTGTACTAGAAGAAGTATCCTAAAAGGATGGCGAAATGCTACTTCTGAAGTGCGTAAGAAGTGTACTAAAATGCCTCTTACAGGCATGCTTAGAAGTATCCTAAAAGTATAGCGAAATGTTACTTTTGAAGTGCGTAAGAAGTATACTAAAATGCCTCTTACAGGTATGCTTAGAAGTATACTAAAAGTATGGCGAAATGCTACTTTGAAGTGCGTCAGAAGTATACTAAAAACCGGCCAATTTAGAGCAACAAGCATACTTCTGGAAGTGCAACTAAAGTATACTCTAAGAGCCCCGGTTTTTCGCTAAGGGATTACCTAATAGCTCCATATGTTTTTTATTAACTGTGCTAACCATATATTATAAATGAATTGTTTTCTTGTTTAATTAGAATACCAGTGTGACTTGAGTCTGGCAAACACGACTACCCTTACTCTGCCGCGCAAAAATTGAGAGAATAGGGCAACACGTCGCGAAACTTCAAAGTTTACTTTCCATATTGGTTAACCAAGGATTGACGCTTTCCCTTGGTGTAGTGAACTCTTACCCCTGCAGTAATAACACCGAGGTCTTCATTTCAAATTCCTGCACGCATCTCTTTTTTTTTTTATATACTACAAATAGTTCCATCGGTTTTTCGGGTTTCGGTTAATGGCGGGAGCAAGTAAAAGGTATTGTTACAAAAACCATTGTTACACAGTGCAAAATTTTATACCAAATATGAAAAAAAAAAAAAAACGAACGAGGATGTAGGGAAGCTAGCGTAGGTAGGTTTTATTTATCGAAATATAAACATTTTTCCGGATCGCGGTACGCCACCCAAGGCATACACAAAATAGAATGTAACAAACTTGGGTTTAACACAACCGGTAGGATGCTCTTCTTCTCGGACTTGATTTATGACACGACAAGTGGGATATTTCTCAAATTCTTTGTTCCTGCTTTCCTTTATGCCCTTCCACCTGTTATGCGTTTCTGACCCTGGCCGGCGTAGCAGAACATGAGCGCGAGGGAACACACCCACCTTATATTTCACTATGTTTGGGAGGAGCAGAGATCCATACACTCCTCCACCCTCCCCCCCCCCCCCCCCCAACACCCTCTATCCCACACAGGAGGACGCCACGACAGCGCACGACATGAGAGCGCCGACGACAGAGCAAGCGACACGAGATCGCCAGTGGCAGAGCAAACGACACGAGAGCGCCGCGACAGGATAGCGAACAACAGGAGCCGTAAAAAGGGTGTCGTATTACACCCTTTTGTCCCATATAATGCACCCCAAAACTTCAGTTCGACGTACAGCGCACTGACGTCGAACATGCGGCCCCAACTTTTAGGAGGGGCTTGATAATGTTGCCATATAACCTATTAAACAGCTAAAATGCGTATCAAATATTAAAAAAAAAAATTAAAATTTTGCAATTAAACCAAAGGAAAAAAATGTTTAGTCGGTAATACGCACATTTTAATTTATTAAGTTGTACCACTCGGCTATCAAGCCGCTGGTGAAAGTCAGTACCAGGTCGGTTCGACGTCAGTGCGCTGTACGTCGAACTGAAGTTTTGGGTGTCTTATATGGTACAAGGGGTGTAAAAATACTCTTTTTTCCGAGAGTAAGAGCGCAGCGACTCGAGCGCGTGTGTTATTAGGGAGTTTTCTTAGACCGCGTTTCCACCTCCGCCAAGCCTTCCGCAACGAAGAAGCCGCTACTGCGCCTGCGCTCCGATGGCCTTGACTATAGAGTTCAGGGCACCCTAGCGGGTGCCCTGAACGAAAGCGAAAGCGATCTACGAATACTCCCTATTAACAATGTGAACCGAAAGCTCGCGGCACATAAAATACCGGAATGGCCGCGAATTATGTTACGGGTAAACTATATATGGGCCATAGAACGTGCATAGCTCAGATATTACTACTAGGCGAGAGTGTCACGTGTTGACACTAACTTTATGAGACAAATGCAATATGTAGAGTATGCCATTTTATTCAAAGAGATACTGCACTACAGAAATGTTTCTATAATCTTCATGTGCGACTTCACACAGCTTCTGCTCCTGTTGCTTCACAATCACTACTGTAGACTTCAACTGGAGTACCTGTGCAATACGTTGTAAACCTTTTCTCGCACTCAGTAGGTGGGTCATTTTTGGCAGCCTCGTCCAATAGCAGCATGTCGCAACGATACTCTGAAAAAATTAACGGTCGGTCAGAAACTTTGCCGTTTCTTATTTTATGCAATATATTTTATATGGTAATAATAATAGGTTTTTCTCATTTTCCAAACAAACACAATATTTGGGGAGACAAGCGAAGCGAAATCTGTGTACAAACAACTTGACTCGTCCCAGGCCCCCCAATGTACAGCTGCAGTGTAGCACGTTTTGAATGGCAAAATTCTGCACTCAACAAAAACACACACACAAAAATCAAAAACATCCGCGAGCTTTTACATAAAAATTTAACGCTATTACACATTTAAAAACAAACTGGAAATAACATTGCCGTTGGCATGTAGCGTTAAAACTATTTCACGTACGATGCTCAATGATATATTGTTAATTTCGATATTTCTGAAATATGCTTTCAGAAATATCGATCGAGATTCGGTTGAGATGAATCCTTAGTACAAAGCGTATAAAGAGCGGTTACGGATCGAACACATGAAGAACAGACCCGAAGAATGTAAACCTGTTGCTCGGAAATTTTAAAATTATCATAGATATGTTTTCACATTATCTCAAAAGGATTGAAATAAATCACCGGAACGCTTTTATATTAATTGTTCAAATCAACATCTAATAAAGTCAAAGGAATTCGAAGTGCAAATGTGAAATATCTTTATATATGGAGAAATACGCTAGTTTTCATGTGCAGGATTTCTTATGTCAATTTTATTCATAAAATTATATACAAATTTCAAAAGAAGTTTTCCATCTCCACGTATTCTTATGTTCCCAGAATTAATTAAAAATTTTTTTATGTAACATGAAGTTGAAGCTAAAAACTTTTCGTGTGCCTAAAGCTCTGCTTAAAAGTAAAAAATTCGAAGTAACTAATCATGCTTAGAAAGCATTTATAAAAGAGAACCCAGCAATATCTAAACATAATGCCATAAAAAATAAAAGAAACAAAAAACCTTCTTAGCACTTTGGCGTACCTGGCGGCTTAGTCATGTTTGGCTGATTTAAGTCGAGTCTAACTAGCTAGTTATTTTTCTTGAAGCTCCACGGATGATGCTTTGCAACCCGCATACATAATTGCTTTGTAGAGTCCTGGCAGACTGGCTCAGCTTGTGTTTTGTGACCTTATAAGCCAAGGTTTTGAAAGCGATGCTGCACTCTGCTGATTCACTAAATGTCACCGATGTCATTTTAGTAAAATATTTGTTATCTTTACGGTCCACGCAAAATTTAAAATACATATGTTAAGTTCGGAATCCTTTACAAGACATGTTTGATTAATTCGTATTGGCTCTTGTAACGTTTAGATTTGAATATTTTATTTTATAAAGCAATATTTTATTTTTATATACGTCTCTTTTAGCGTTCGTTTTCATGTTTCAAAACATATCAAGCACCCAAATTTTTTTAGGTTCCTTGGTGCCTCCTTGGTCGTATAAAAGAGATATAATAATTCGTGGATAGTTTCAAAGATTAAGAGCTGAGGGAAAACATTATGAGAACGACAGAGAATCAAGAAATAGTTCTTACCGATACGGGACCACAAATGACCGACACGAGTTTGTTTTTGTGAAATTGAACCCTCCACTAAGCTTGCCAACCGTATGACACTTACCGTTCTAGGAAAGCTACAATAACAATATCATGAGCAAAATTTTACTGCAACAATTATTTTGAGTGTAGGCATCGAAAACTTGCTATTACTACTACGCATGTACACTCTCTATCTCTCTCGATAATTTCTATGTTTTGTATAATTGGGAATTATTTTTATAAAGTATATAACTTGATTCGACTCAAACAAGATTATGTATCTAATTGAGTGGAGTGAACAAAATAAACCAACACGCAACCTCTACATTTCGCAGTAAGTCCATAGCACTTTTTCTGCTAGAGAGAAGCATGAACCTACCGCTCGAGTCCTTTTTCGTAATTCTTACAATAGAGCATTTCTCGTAATCAGAGTAGAGTAGCGGATGTCCCAGTCTTCCATCAGCTGGAAAAGCACGTGATTATTTTTATTATGACCGCTTTTTTTCGTTGTGTAACAAAGAATAAAGTTGGTAAAGTGTAAGAGAGACATTTGATAGTAGAGAATACCTCAATGAAAGGAAATCCTTATAAAACCATCGGCAAAGTACACGTATTCTTCCCACATGGAAGTGCTCAAATCAGGGCTTCGCCGTAGGCAACCTTTTAATATATATTTTTACACTTTTATCAGTGTTTGCTTAGTAGTAACCTTAATATTTATTGAAAATGTAAAAAGGTGTCTCGTATAAAATTGTGTAGTTAGTTGAAAGCACCATGAACTTAGTTATTCTACTCGACGGCGAACAGAACTTGTCCTGTCAGTGTTTAAAATAACAGGACCCTTCTTTTTATTAGGTGTATAAAAGATTTCCAGGTTTAAACGTTTTGAGATACTAAAAACTAAGATAGGCTCGGAATCTAAAATATGTCTGAAGGTAAACCCGACCTCTGCGCAGTAAAAAGGGTTGTAAATATTGCGGTATATAGACGCTCGTGTGCTGTTACCACGTCAAAGCAATTCGGTACTTTTCTGAGCTACTTGCTGGGATAAAATTATCAAAGCCCAAGAATAATCTAAGCATGTGTATTTGATTTATATAATTATTATTGCCATACCTAATGGGGGTATCTTGATTATAATAAAAATATATTTATATCATAGCCCCATTTCCGTAAGGAGCCAATACATTATTTTAAATTGTCTAGATACATTATTTTTCTCCGTAGAAATTTTGAAGTGGAGCAAAGTAGAAATAATACAGTTTGGTTGCTTGATTTTTGAAACCAGTTATGTCGGTTGTTGTAAATAATCAAAAACGAAAACACCCAGTAATTGTTCTAGTAAAAATATGACGGATGTCCTTTTTTTATATAAACCTGCTTTCCCTCTTTTTACGCAACAAATGCGAAGTCTGAAAATGTATCTCCAACCAAAAATTTAAAAGCAACCCGACGTTTCAAAACCAACGCGGTTTCTTCTTCAGGGGTGACTGAAGGCACGCGGACACAGCAGCAGCTCCGAAACTCTTCGTGTTCAAAAAAGAAAAGAAAAGAAAGAAAGAAAAAAGGAAAAATTAATAAGGAGAAGTTAGGAAATCGAAAAAAAATAGTAAAATAAGTTGCTCACTTTATAATTTTTTCAATTTCCTAACTTATCTTTTTGAATTTTTTCTGTAAGGGCATACAATATAGTATTAAGTAAGCAGGATGTGTCATTGGGGAGCCCTAAGACAAAAGAAACCAAGAAGGTCACCAAAACATCAAAGATGCGATGTTTTACATTATTTAATTTCTAGGATTAAAAATGACAAAGCAGATTAGTTCAGAAGAAAAAAAAATTACGCGGTGTGTTTTCAGTTTTTTCTAATTATCACAACAGACAGAATAACAGTATACAAAAATCCAGCAGCAGTAATCTAGCGTTTCACCGTGCTCCACTTCAGAATGTTTGTGGAGAAAAATGTATTTTCTACCACATTTTAAGGTGCGATTTTGTTTATTACGAAATTTTTGGCTAGAATAAATTTTATTGGGGCAAATAAAAATATTACCGGCTGGAAGACCAAGAAGAAACGCTTCTCCGTACTTCCAGAAGATTCGAGTATCGTCTTACTTTTAGCATAAATGCTAGTGAGGCAACCATGACATTGCCGAGTCAGTCTCGTCCTAGCACACCCTCAAATATTCTAGGTCGAATATCCAAGATACCGAGCGCAGTAGAAAAGGAGCCGAGCCTAATCTTGCCGGCTCTCTCTCTAGCAGGTCTCGCTCCAGCCAGCTGTGACGCCGACGCTGTGACGTTCGCTGTTTCTGTTTCGACGCTCATTTTTCTTTGTTTCCGGCAAACTTTCGCCAAATAAACCTTTATTTTCGATTTACGCTCGCCAAGCAGCTGTTCCATCCGCGACAATAACCAATGCGACACGCGTGTTAGATTTCAAAAGAAACCACCGTGGTAGACTCGCCATCCTTGCAATGTTCAAATGCTTGTCCTGTAACAATTCATGTTCATACATAGGTGAGTTTGATTTAATTAGTAGTTTGTGAATAACTTGTCCAATGTATTGATATTGGCTTCAATAATTTAATGATTGTACTATACTATGGATTCTTGAAATCTTTTTATGATATTCACAGCCACTTGCTCTAATTATGTAGCGGCAAAATGACCATTAAACTCTCGCAGAGTATTTTCGTGAGTTGCCTTCCTAAATAATCTGTGATCTTCACCACACAATAATTAATTACAGTTAAATTTATAAGAAATCAACCATACCACTTTGTCTGGTAAAATTGAGCACGTTCGGGGCTGGGTGTTTGCCAGTGGTTTCCAAAAACAATGTTTGCTGATTTGAAACCCTCCTGTTATAGAAAAAAAGAACATTTCGAATAAAATACGGAAGCCTCGAGCTTTTTGAAAACAATCCCGTAGTAACACTTAAAATACTGACTGCGTTACAAAAGCATTATATTAGCTTGATTATGCTGCAAAGATCGACACATATAGAACGTGTTAAGCTACCAAACACACGAAGTGTGTGGGTAGCGCCTGTTGTACCTGTTGGATGAGTGTGGCGCAGATGTGTGCAAGGCAAAACCACACACTTTATGTGTATGAGAGCTCAACGTGTTTCGTGTCTCTCAGTTTTTGTCAGCATACTCAAGCTCGTCTAAATTTTGATAGAAATGAGAGTATCAGCATTATGTCTTAAAAAGCAGATTGAGCAAAAACAACTTTCGCTCTAGAAGTCTATCGCGTTTTTGCTTGCTTCAAAAACTGCAACTGTATCCCAATTTTATTATACCAGTACTTTCCGCACGATCATATTATAATGTAGATATATTTACAAGATTACAGGCATTTTCAGTTGCAAGGTTTACTAATTTTTACCGCTCAAAATAGACTCTTTTTTTTTAAAAGTCCACCAAGCAACAGTGGCGTTTGCCATACCTTGGGCACGAGGCGTGGGGTTAGATCCGAGTTCTCTCCGAACATTAATGCAACCCTCGTGCCTAATGCAAGCTCAGAGTGCCTGCCCAAACAATGGCGGGCTCCCATACTTGACGCAGCAGCTACTAGATGGCACGCGCATTTGAAAAAGGTCTATTCAGTTATGAAACAATCTTTCAGAGAGTTGCATCCATAACTGCCTCACTATCAATTTCTTTTTTCCGGTTACAAGAATATTGAGTGATTTCTTCTCATCTATTTACACCTAAAGATATATGCAAGTCCGATATATTGTTTTTTCTCGTTGATTTGTTATACTATTATTTTCACTTGACGCTTTCTAATGCGAAATCTTTTGGGGAATGTCTCGGCGTATTGTTAAATAGCATGAAACAAAAATAAAGAAATATTGCTTACTTAGATCCAAATTTAGCGCCCAGTTCTAAGGTGTATTCATTTTCCTTCACCTTGCTCTGGATTTGTGCATATTCACATGTCGGTGCTCCCATTTTCGTCGTCACTGAGTATGTTCGTTTCTTGACCCAGTGTCTTCCAGGTAATTCAACAATCTAAAATATACCAGCAACATCCTATATCAAACTTCTACACATATATGACTGAAAATTAATCATGACACTGAGAGCATAACTTATCTGATACTAACTAAAGCTACCGAAAAGAAAAAAAAAACTTCGGTTTTTCAGCTAATAGCGAGGACACATTCATGCCAATATTATTTGATTTCTATCTGCAATCGCACCAACAAGCAGCTATATATTCAAGACAGAGGTCGAACTGATTTAACAGTGCTTCTCTTTCAGATATTCTAAAAATACAAACCTGTATGTCGCGCGTTTCTTTTCGCATTATCTACACTATTGTGTTTTTAGGGTAGGTTCCTAAAAAAATACACGTAAGCGGTGTGCTCAAAACGCGATGTCGAACACTGTCTAATTCTTTGGGTTACTATCTGCGTAATTCTGCAGTATTTTTTTCTGTTATTCAAATATTTGGGGCCAAAATCTACACTAGGGGACCAAGCGGGACGGAAGGACCCGGACATTGCAGTCAGCTGCGATTCTCCAGCTCTCACCGCTATACAATCGCAGTAGACGACAGCTGTCCTTGTCACTTGTTTCCGGTTGGTCCTGCCGTGTAAATTAGGACCCCTGCTGGATTTCACTTAGGATTAAAGGTTCAATAAACCACGCACATTCAGGTCGTAATAACTGTCTTGTTTCCAGAAAGAAGTTGAACTTGTGAATGACACGCCAAATGTCTCACAGGAGAGCAACCACCCACTGCTCGAATCCTACATTTTGCGCTCCGGGAGACGAAATAAAACATTGACACAACGCAGTTATACATGGAAACACGCGTTTTCCCATTGTTTATTCCTGACCGACTAAAACACGACACGTCTAGAAAAAATAACCCATATGAAAGTCAAAAAATGTAAATTCAAATTTTATAAATTTCCAATGAAAAAGAAGCAACTACACAAAAAGAAATATTATGTATAACAAGAAATAGGTTAAACATTCATTCAGATATCAACGACAAAAGCGCAAACATTTTTATTCACTTGCAGTGTCACGAAAGCAGCTTTTCTGTATTCGGTTTTTAGGCTCGGCAGAAATTAAAACACGTTCTTTCCTAATGTAACATTTTAAATGTATAAAAACATCCGTTTTGTCTCTAATTTAAAATTAATTACCTGAGGCAATATATTAGAGCGCGTTTATGACAGTATATATATTACACTCCTGAAAGAAAATATAGGTTCGGCTGTAACGCACTAAGTGATAACAGGAGACTATGTTCTTCAGTTGGAGATGCCGTTGAATAACAAGTTTTTTTTTTTGCGTTACTCTCATTAGAAATTTATTTCGAGGTATTATTCAGCTTAACATCTCGCGGAAAAATCTATTTTTCTTTATGATATCTCTACTGTGCCACTAGCGAGAAGACGAATAGAATTGTCAAAAATATCCAGTTGCTGTATTTTGATTAGAGTAGTTTTTTGGATCATCTTCTGGCAGGGGGAAACGGTAGTGGTTTCCGCGTAATCTTCAAAGTAAACGCTAATATAAAGGCAAGAAACCCCAAAAACTAATTTGAAATAACTGTCAGATTCATTCTGAAACGACTTTTCACGTTTTTATTGAACGATAAGGTATCGCAGTATTTATACTTCAAGTAAAAACAGTAACTGAGGTGCTGAAGCCTATTGGAAGTGAACAAAATTCACAAAACCTCAAACGTTATATTTCGTTAAGACAGAACCTATTTTAATTGGCTATCTGAAAGCCAATGCACGATGCTTTTTTTTTTTATTTACTATTGCATGTTTTCTCTTTGGCACTATAAGCGTGCGTCATTATGAACATCTGTTTCCAGCAAGCTGCGTGCGATTTTCCCCCGCGAGGTGAACGATTAACCTAAGTACATTGTTAGTAATTACCTATTTAGAGCCCTCTCAGCTCTAGCGCACAACCTCTAAAGAACATGGTATGCAGAATCATAACGCAAGTAAGAGTCAAGACGTGCACCTTTCCCTGAAAGAGGTGCTCCTGGCGTTTTTTGTCGAGTCAGTATGATATTTATTCGCACCCTGAGCAGCACCAAGACGACTTTGAGTTCACTTCCTATCGAAAAATAACGTTTCGTGGATCTTTTAAAAACAGGCAGTTTTTGCACAGAGAGTTGTGTTTATAGGGGTGGCTACAGTGAGATTGATCGAGACGCTGCAGAAGAGTGTAAGAAAAAAAAAAAACGTCGCATCTGTTAGCGAACTTACGTGTCATCAAATGTAACTAAATTTAGCAAGTCCCTAATGGTCAAAATGAATTATCAGAATAAGTAAGTGCAGGGATAGATATACAAGCGTGCATACGCAGAACACAGTCTCCTCTTTTCATCATTAAGATTGACACATTTCAATTTTGATAAAGTATTTTAAACTCCTGTCTACCATATTACAATTATCTAGTTAAATATGGTTCTTCCGTTGGAAAGACACTAGACTAAATGGCATGGTGTGAATAAAAAAAAACGTTCATCCTTTCCACTCTCTTGAAGAAGGAAGACTAGCGGAGCTGTATACGATACACTGCGTGCTTCTTCTTCGCCGTCGTCTGTTTTTCGCGCTCTTTCCTGCGATGAATACCCACCAACGGCACCAAGCTATCCATTCTTCGATTATAGCTGGAAAGGTTATAGCCATCTACGAGCGACGGCGGAAGCCATACTGGTTATGTGCTTGCCGCCGTCGCTTATAAATAGCGGTAGCTGTCCTGGTAGGTTTGTGTCGACATACACGGACACGATCCTGGTTATCCTGACGATCTTTTGGTCTCCTGCACGTGGGAAACCTAGCACCAATAACACCTGAGCACTCCTTTCGCCCGGGTCGACGACTATGGGTTGGTTGTCAGCCAAAGAAATGCCCCTTCGTCCTGACGACCATTGAATTCCCTGGGCATCTGGCAACACCGCAACTCATCAAGCCCTTAGATACGAAAGTTACAGCTATCAGAGACTTTCCACACTCAACATTTCTAAAAAATTGCATAATTTTTTGGGGCTTCCAAATTCGCTCGCTCTTTCTTACCGAGTTGTGCACGACTGATGAAACAATTGACGGATCTACTGGCCACCAAGCAATAATATTTTGCGCCTCTTCAGTAAACCAAAAATGCAGCGTCTGGTTCTTTAGCGAAAAAGTCGCCAGCTGACTCTGCAGTGCTCCTTCATCTGATTACGGACACAGAACTGCGACTCGTCGGCGACGCGTCAATAGAAGCTCTCGGTGTTGTTCTTCATCAGAACGTCAATGGCTGGCAGCCAATCAAATTTTCTCGCACAAACTGAAGAATCCAAAACAAAGGCACAGTACCATTGCCCGCGAACTTTTGGCTGTGTACCTTGCCATCAAAGACCTCAGCCACTTCCTCGAGGGAAAGAATTTGAATGTTCTTAGATACCATAAGCTCATGACGCTCGCATTCCAACGGAACCGCAGCGACAATTAACAAATCACGTGAGATCCGGAACCTCGGTTTCATACCAGAGGAAACCTTGGTTCTCCGTCATGTCAGCGGCTAGGAAAACACTGCTGTGAATGCACTATATTTCGTCGGTGCTATTTCATTAACAGATCCAGTGGACCAAAAAGAGCTGGCAACCGCGAAGGGTGACGTTCCTGAGCTGCAACGCTTGCGCGCCTCTCCTGGATCGCTGAAGTTCGCCAACGTTCCCTCACACTTTTCTCCGGTAACGACTAGCTGCGAAACTTCAACTGCGTGTCACGCCCATTCGAACCACTAGCGTTTCATCTCGCTCTTTTTTATCATCTCTAAGGAAAGTGCAACCATGGTATCCCAGCATCACAGGAGTTAAGAACTGCTTAATTCTTCTAGTCGATAATCAACATGGACGTCCATCGCTGGGCGCGAACGTGCATTCAATGCAGATGCGTCGGTATCACGCGGCACACAATCACCCCCTGTGACATTTTCGCCCACCAGACTCCAGGTTCACACACGTCCACATCGATCTAATGGGTCCCTTTCATTATCACGGGTAGCCCAGAATTTGCTGACGTGTGTGGACAGATTCACGAGATTGCCTGACGGCGACTGTCCCTGACATGGCAACAGAGACAGTCGCCGCAGCCTTCATCGACAAGTGGCTGCCCAGTTTCAGCTACCCTGCTGCGGTCAGCACCGACAGGTTAAAGCAATCACAACCGACCCTGTTTCCACTTTCATCCCCATCTTGGGCGTCCGACATCCGACATATCCACGTCACCGCCCATAATCAGTCGACCAACGGCATGGTGGAACAGCTTCACCGCCAGTTGAAAGCCGCTCTCGCCATCTACAATCCTCCAAAACATTGGGCCCACCACATTTCCATCGTTCTCCTAGGCTTTCACCCGGCGACCAAGGGAGGTCTTGGCTTTTTTCCAGCCGAGTTAGTCTATGGTTTACCACTGTTTCTACCTGGCCACTTATTTTCTTCGCCTTCCCCCAATTCAAAAAGACCCCAATGGCTACATCTACGTTCTCGACGAACTTTTCGTCTCCTCTGGCCTGTTCTTCCACCTGAACGGAGCCGTCCTTAGTTAGCAAAGACCTCGAGACGTGCTCTCATGTTTTCTTGCGACACAAAAAGATTCGTCGGTCACTGGTACCGGCCTACGAATAACCGTTTCGAGTAGTTGATCGCCAAGCCAAGACGTTCACAAAGGACATCATTCAACGGCCGTAATGACGTAGTTGCAAACGACCGGATAAAACCGGTGTAGTAACAACAAACTATCCTTGAAATGACAGTGAGTGTGCAGGCAAGCTGGTGATAGCTCGTCATGTCCTATAACACCTAAGACCTCAGGGTGTGAGTGTCGCCTGCTCAGAAGGATAGGAAGGTAATAAATAAAAACTGTTACTGCTATTGGTGATTAAGCATGGTCTTGAATATTTCATGTATGTGCGTGCGCTTGACCTCTTTGGTGTCATGTGCGTTCTCTCCATGTGGAACTGTTTTCAACAAAGGAGATTTCTGCGTAGTGTGTGGTTGGGAAGGGCTTCGTGGGTATATATAGGATGGTTGAGAAATAAACCAGTTTCCTGAGTTTAAGACGTCCCTTTCTGTGTCTGTTCCTTCTACAAAAAAGGTTTCCAATTTCTTCCACCACAGACTATCGTCGTTCCAACTTCAACCCCTCCTGCCTTGTCAGCACCGTCAGTGTGGGTATCTATATCAAAAGGCGTTACAGTGACCCTCTTAGGACCTGCGGCTCTACAGGGGTGAGCTTAATGGCTACACTCACAGCCTGCTCAGGCTGTGAGTGTCGTCTGCTCGGAAGCATAGGAAGGTAATAAATACAAAATGTTACTACTATTGGTGATTAAGCATGATCTTGAATATTTTATGTCAGAAAGTAATAGTGAATAACGAACCTTTGTTGCATTTTGACATGGAAAGTTTTTCGGGTCATCCTCTGGTAGTGGGGTTGCCTCACCTGTATCTTGAGAGTAACTACAAATTGAAAGACAGAAAATAACGAGAAGCGACAGCAAATACATTTTGAGATAAAGCCTGAAATAATATTTTCAGATGTGCTGCTACTACAGTGGGTTCCAGTATTTATACCTCAACAAAAATAATTGCTCAGATGCTCAAAGCAATCAAAAGTGAGAAAATGCCCAGGTGGAATAAAAATGGCTTTTAAATTTTTTTAGTTATGTGAAGACTTACTTCAATTGGCTAGTTGAGAAGAAAAGAAGGCGTTCCATTCATTTTGGGAGAGAGAAAAAATTTAATTACACCACTCATGTCCCTGCAGTTCGATTCACTTTGACGTCACGGCAGCTGTGGCCGTCTCCAGGCTCTGACGCGCTCGTTACGTTAGGCATATGGCTTGTGAAAGCTGCATATGACTCAGCGCCTTCAAAAATATCCATCATACTGAGTGTAATATTCACATTGTCCGCCTTTAAGAATTCTCGAATCTTTATATGGTCAAAATACCTCAAGACGCAATTTTAATTTGTCGAGCATCTTATTCAACATTTTATCCAGGAAGATCTTTCTTGTGACTTTAGTGTACTGAAGGCGCGATCGCAGAGCGCGGGAAAGCATCTCCAAATGCCCCTTTGCGAACCATTGACTTCATCGCCTCTACGCCGAAGCCTCCTCGAGCAGGATTATGCTTATGTCTCTGTCACGCCTTTTATTAGTAAAGCTAGTGGCGCGTCGGGCTAAGCCCATAACGGTGTTATGTTTCGCATGCACGTAACAGCGGCGCAGAGTTCTTTTCCAAAGCAGGAAATGTCAATTTAGATCTTGGAGAATGGTGCTACAGTGCGATCGTGCAATGTGAGAGTTTCGCGGCACAGTGGGGCCGCGAGGACTATCAGTCCGTCCTGGCTGTCGTTTGTGCGTCTGCTCCTTCGTGTGGATGTGCTTGGGAGACGCAAGAAACGCGGATATGATCAATCCGTCTGCGAATCAGCCTGTCATGTGAATCCGCCATCAACGGAGAGTGCTGTCTATTTTGAACTTGAGAAAATTAATTGCGCAGCATCAGTTTGTGGGAGGGCTAACCCCACTAAAACCCCTTGACGTGTTTGGGTTAGTTCCATAACTGGCGTCAAGCTACCAGCGCACGAGTCCCGTGCAGCACTTAGAAGCAGATGGTAGTGTAGCCCTGAAATTAGAGACACTTGAAAACAAATCGCAGCACGAAACTGAGTCTTTGCATGTGTCTCTCGCGTTCACACAATTGTGGTTGTCAGCAGTAGCGAAAATGTGAAGCGTGAATTTTATTGAGGGCGTTGTCCTTGCCGACTCTCAGACTACTGGGTAAACATTCGGTTCCAGTGAAATACGACCACGCGATTTGTCACTTTGCTTATGAACTGAAAGGAAAGCTGAGGAGGAAGTAGTTGGAAAATCAGTTCATCCTCTCTTCGGCAACGTTGTTTGAAAGAGCTTTTTCAGAGCGCAGGTGTTAGGGGCCCGTTCCCGGCTTGAGCGGCGTCGGCGTCGCCGTCGGCGTCGGCGTAACCAAGGTCACCCAAGGTCACGTGACCCCCCCAAGGTCATCCCCAGGTCACCCCAAGGTCACGTGACCCCCCCGCGAGGTCACGTGACCCCTCCCCCCCCCGACGTCACGTGACCCCCTCCTTCGAGGTCACGTGACCCCCCGCCGAGGTAACGTGACCTCCCCGATGACGTCATCGTCACTGATGACGTCACCGGCATCCGCATCGTCATCATCATCACTGATGACGTCCCCGGCATCCGCATCGTCATCGCCATCATCACTAATGACGTCATCAGTGACGTCACTGATGACGTCACCGGCATCCGCATCGTCATCATCACGGATGACTTCATCAGTGCCGTCACTGATGTCGCCACTGACATCCGCATCGTCATCGTCATCATCGCTGATGACGTCATCAGAGACGTCGCTGATGACGTCATCAGAATGCGCATCGTCATCGTCACTGGTGACGTCATCAGTGACGTCAATGATGGCATCATCGGCATCGTCACGTGACCCCCCCAAGGTCACGTGACCCCCCCAGTACCCTTCCCTCCTCCTCCTCAAGAGCTGCGCTCTAATTCGGTGTTACAGGGCTTTTTCGTTCCTTTGTCAACACGCAATGCGCTTTTTTTTCACCTTCACAATGAAGTACTGCCTAAACGTTAGTAAATAACCCCGACACATACAGCATTTTGTACAAAACGTATGTGACCCAGTCGAAGGTGGACTCCTCATACCCTTCGCATTCCACATCATCAGTACACACCCTACTTCTAAAGGCGCTTGTCACGCAATGTTGTGAGTAGTTTCAAAGGACGACAATCGAACTTGAATCCGACCTCCCGCAGTGGAAGCAAACTGGGTGCAAATACAAGGACCAGCCCGATAGCGGGTACCTTTAGCAGCCATGGATTCCTCAAAACACACAGCCTAGCTTGGTGGTACCAAGCCGCCACCTGATATCCAGAAATCAAATCTTGTCCTTCGATCTACGAATTAAAGCTCCCTCATACACTAGCCAGGTGCCTCGCTCGGCCCCCGCTGCCTCCGGTGGGACCTTGGCCTTTGCTTGCGTCCCCACAATGACTGCTCGCTCAGTGACAGGTCTGTCCGAGACTTCCTTGGAAAAGCTCGACGGTCATCTAAGGGGCGGAGCCTGCGTGCGATAAGGAGCCACACGTTCGCTTTCACGCTGCCTGCACACCGAAAAACACGTCATTAACGCTCAGAAAAATAAGGAACTGAGAAAGTAAAACTATTATGCGAGCACTCGAAAATCAGGCTCAAATCCACAGCTAGCCCCATGGGCGCCCCGGCACGTGGGACACTCTTTCTTTTTCTTTTTTTTTTTCTTCAGAACGTTCTGCAGTGTTTTTTTTTTTTTTTTTTTTTAAATGCACAAATGCGCCCGAAAGTTTGTAACTTGCTTTGTTTCAGCGCTTTGTTACGATATCGATGGGGAGCCGGCGGTGCTCGCTGGTTCTGACCGTTCCGACCGTTCAGAGTCCGACCAAAATTATGTGATGCAATGCGAATGTGCGTGCTTTAGTCTACTTAAATTCAAACATTGAAACACACACACAAAAAAAGAAGGTTCTAACATTTATAAAAATATTTCTAAATAAAAAGTTTGGAGTGCATTGTGTACTAAACGGAAGGTTGCCTACGCTTAATTTTAACATGGCGGTGACCGCTGTTGTCCCGTGTACCGTGCTCGACCTATTTGTTGTGCATTGGTTGTCCTGTTCTCCGTCTCCTGCGATCCGAATGAGCCAGAAGCATGCTGTCTAGGTACTGTACGCCCATCAAGAATTCTTGAAAGCAAGGCCCTCAATAAGATTGTTCGGACCGTGGCTTGGAGGTCCTTAGCACCCACGAACCGCGTCCGCGAGCCTGATGTCGTTTGCTTGGCTGCTCCAATTTTACGGCGACGGATCCCCCAACCTGGCCTCAGTTCTACATGACCTATCTAACACAACGCGGCGTCTCTGGAGTGCGGTTACTACGATAAGTGGCTCTTGACATCAGTAGCCCCACTCCAATGATGAGTTCTTCGATGTCAACGCTCTTACCTTCAGAGTGTCCGGACTCTCGCAATAATAAGCTCCACCAGAGCTTCGCCCCAATCATCATTCACCACGTGGAAATGCGTTTTTGTTTCTCGTTTTAGTGGTAACAGAAGCCGCCGGCTTCCCTCCATTTTTTAAAGCTTTCGCATTAAAAATAAAATAAAAAAGGTTTGCAAGTTTGTTGACAGCTTCTTTTTTTGTCATGTCCGCATTGAACTGCCCGCGGGTCTATTTTCTCTCGGTCGGTTCGGTTGCGTTCGGCAACGACACGTTACTGTTGCGCTCCATTCTCATGGACTTTGTGAGTTCGTTTCTTGCCATTCTTAAGTGATCATCCTAAAATGCTAAACACAATCATGTAATATAGAATACCTCATAAATATGCCTCGGTGACGAGGTTTGCGCGTTTGGATTTTCATATATGTTTTCGATGATTCTTCACATCGAATTTCCTTGTCAGTGTCTTTCTAAAGCATTACCAGTCACATCAGCGGGCCGTGGATACGATTAGCATTTACGTTCACAACTATTAAATTGTACCTCGGCTCACTCTAAGTCTGTCCGCAGCCGACGCTAGGATGCAACGGAGCCAACCTAGCATCACCAAAAGTGCATCGTCGTTACGCTCGTTGTCGTTGTGGGTTTGCCATCACGGGCCATACCAATCACGCAGAGAGGAAAGCGCAGGTTCGAGGAGCATTCACTCTGAACGATTGGTTCATTCCGTGACAGGAAACGCCGAAAGACGCTCGTGCCATGACGATGCACTTTTGACGCTGCTTGATTCCCTCCGTAGCAATCGTAGTGTAGCTATGGTTCCCCCAAAATTCAAGAAATAATGATCATGTACGACAAAGACGACGCAACCACACCTTTCAACAAGCAACGGGCAGAAACGACGTGTAAATTCGTCTGATCCTTGAGCGCGTCATACGTTCCTTTGCCCCCCACCCCCGCCCAATGCGCCCACGTGCGTTTGCTTCCCCCCCCCCCCCCCCCCCCCCCCGCCAATGGCGGCTCGAGCCTGGCTGCTTTCTGATCGCGCGTACTCTACACGCTCACTGTGTCGCCCTGAGATTGGCTTGCCCCCCTTTACGTTTCGGCGCGCTAACGACGCATATTAGAACACTTGCTCGTGGTAAAAGTATTCGAGCAGCGAGCACCCAATTAAGGGCGGGATAACCAAGGAAAGATAAAGGAACTAAGGAGAGAGGAAGTGGGAGGTAGACGATTAAATAAAATACAAAGTAAGGTCGACAGGGTTATCTCTGGCTCGAGAAATCAAACTGCAGTCTGCGTCAGAAACAGTGAGGGATCAGAAAAGTTGCTATTTGTGCTGCTCGTGGCTAAGGACTCTATAGTCTACGGTAGCATATGCTCTTAAGCCCCCCCCCCCCCCTCTTTTCCTCTCACCAAGAAACTTGTCTCTTAACCTCTCTTTTCTTTTCAAAGCATAAGCTTCTTTTTGTGTTCATAAAATGCATGCTCTTCCATTTACTTTGCATGGAAATCTTGCCATGCAAAGCTAAGAAAGTGTTCTCCCTTCCCTTGAGCTGCGGAAGCCAACATATAGGTCAGACTGGCAGGTGCACAAATCACCGACTCCTGGAACATTACAATTAAGGTCCCAAGGCCTCACATGATTTCTATCAACCCCATAGTCATGTTTGCACGCTCCTGCACAGACTGCAGGCCCTGTTTTGAAGATACCTGATTCTTGGGGGCGTAACAGCACACACGGGCACAATATAAGAGTTATTCGGTATGAATATTGCAAACAACATGTCTAAATCCTCATATTTTCTGACAAAGACTGAAGTAGATTTTTTCAAATCAGATATAATTTCGTCGACCTGACTTTACATTTTACATTATCATCTTGTCCTTCCTACCTCACTTCTTAGTAACTTTCCCTTTCCTCGACTTTCCATCCTAAAATCATTTGTTCGCTTTTTGAATTCTTATAGGTTCGTTGCTAGTTGAAAAACGTTATTGAGGAACCTTCGTCCTATACGTTTTTTTCTTTCTTAAATTTTGACCCGCACCAAAACGTTCCTCGTTCATCAATATGGTTCCCCTTTACGGGTTTCATTTTTTCCAGACATTAAATATATTTTGAAGACAATTTGTGGTTTCTGTATGGCAATGACGTATATCATAGCCTACGTTAAAAACAAATCCGCGGTTATAAAATACCTCATTCTCGAGCGAACATGCGCCATTCAAGTATCGCCTACTGTGCAAAGTCACAGTTCCATTCTGAACGTTTATTAGGCATCACTGATCCAGTCAAGTGTTCCAATGTCGCCGCAAAAGTACGCATGCAAAATAAGCCCAAAACATGTGTCTGTTTGCGTTACCTCGGAGGCATACTCGCCGACCACGGCGGAACCCCCCACCCCCGGGAGCTCCTCGGGATGGCAATCCTTGAGCACATCAACCGGTGTCAACCATGAGTCGAAGCAATGAGAAAAATAGACCGCCGACACTTCGCAAACATTACTATATGAGGTATTTTAAGAAACTCCAATCTAAGCCAAACTAAATTGCAATAAAAAGACACCAAGCCTGCAAACACACAAAATACGGCGATGGCAAACGTTGAGCCGCTCTTGCCCAACAAAATAGACAAAGGAAGGCGAAACGGGAGCTCGGGCTTCTTACAGTTGTGATTTCGGAGTAAAAAGAAAGCAGAAAAATGACGAAGAACCTCATGAAAAAAATTTAAAAATAAGTCGTCCGTTTATTTGCTCAAGAACAGCAGCGAAATGCCTTTTTTGACGAAAGCGAGGACAACGGCACTTCGAGGCATGCGCCCGGCGGTTCGAAGCAAACAAAACGCTCGTAAGGAAAAAAAAAAAAGCCAAACAGAAAACACAAGAGAACATCTACGTGTTGTTGAGGGTGTGTTGTTTCACGGCGGCAAGAGGCAACAAAATTCGAAGGCACCACCAGACGCGACCGAAAAGGCGAAGTTTAAGTTCGACAATTCGTGCCTTTTTTCATATCAATTCGACATATTTCAAACTTAAAGATCAACAAGCTCGAATTAATAAAGTGATCAACTTCCTTGTCATTGTGATTTTCAGAACCAAAAGAGAGATTACCATCTCTGCTCCGAATATCATGTCAACATTTTTCTGCGATGTGGCGTTATTCTGTCAGCTACGCTGCCATAGGCAGTGGCTGTAGTACCAACGACATAATGCAACACTTTGACGAGCAGTCAAAGTATCACAGTGCACTGTTGTATTGCTTTATTTCATGTTTTTACTCCTAGTCATAAGTTGCACTAAAATTGTGATATATTGTAAAATTGTTTTATATATAATATGGCATTTTGTAATCTTAATCCACATCCCAAAAAAACAATCCATGATCTGTATTTTTGTCCTTGTAGTGAGGCCTGCACTGTTGCAGAATTAACTGTATACGTAAAAAGAAATGCTTTGTTAGGTTGTTAAATTTGTGTGCCTATTTTTTCGACTAGAGACAAATCAATATATTTGTTTTTTCGCAAAACTCTTTAACTGTGTGCGCTCAATTGTCGCCAAGAATCGCTGATTCTGTCGGCGGGGTCCCTGTCCCACCTCTTCCATTCTTTGCACCCCAAGCTTTCAAGCTTTCTTTACTTTGCTTTTAACAGGCTCCGATATACACACCTGAAAGAACATTTGAGTGAACACTTCTTTGAGCTCCCATGAAGTTTGTTGAAATCTTTATACGAATTAAATTCTGATATCTGTTTTTACAGTATAATCCTTTCTCCTACTCATTTTCTCTAGCCCAATATTTTTATTTTACTGTTGAAGACACGGGAAAGATCGAAACGTCGAATTCAACTTCCGTTGTTGTTTCCATCAAGGTTTTCCATCGGTAGCTGTTACATGCCCGTCCCCCCGATTTCACGAGTCCGTGAAGGTAAACGAAACGTTTCTCCTGCTTATTTTCGCGGAAAAACCTAGACGCCAATTTAGTTTCCTGCTGTATCATCGGAAGCTATGTAGCGTCGAACGATGATATGTACTTTGTAATCATCCGCCAGTGTAGTTTTCATCGTTATCTCTTCCGTTCTGTTCGGCACCCAAAGTATCGGGCTGCCTATATAAGCGCGTGTCAGATAACAAATCCTGGTCACAACCTACCATGTCTTGGCTATCGTTCGTCGTAACAGTGGTAATGAGAACGATTCAACGCGGGTGAAAAGCTGTCGCGCTCATGGCGTACCAGGTGTCCAAGCTCCAGGATTGAAAGAACAAGTGAGCCTTCTACACCATCTGAACTGCAGCTTACTTGACGGGAACGCCATAACCGACGACGCCAAGAAAATATCCCTTCTCGTATCACGCCTTGGGCCAAGGACAATCGAAGTGCTGAGTGGACGCTGTGCACCAAGGAAGGTGAGCATATTAACCTACAAGGAGGTCGTGACAACCTTGGAAGATTTTCTCGTGCCACCAACCAATGAAATAGCCTAAGGCTTTAAGTTGTATCATCGAGTTCAGAAAGAAGAGGAGTCGGCGCAAGAGCTGATAGTGCAGCCGCGACGACTAGCCGACAGGTGCAAATTTAGAACTGTGCCATATCGAATGATTTAAAACTAAATTGTGTGCGGCATTCGAGATACGGACGTGCAAAAGCTGCTGCTGACATAGCTGAAGCTCACATTGAAAGAAACCGAAAACATTGTTCGGGCCGTGGAAACAGCAGCGCAATGTGTCAAGGAAATAAAACAATCGCAGTTTGAGGAAACCCCATAATTAAACAAGCTTACAGAGAATGTACGAAGATTCAAGTTCAGGAAAATGGAAAGACGTTCACGACGGCAGAAAAAATCGTGCGGAAGATTCGGAAGCTCAACACATGCTAGAGAAATCTGCGGATCCTTAAACGCGAAGTGTTTCCAGTGTCCGTGCAGCCCGGATGTGCCGTTCCGAGAGCAAGAAGCCGTTCTCAGGGCAAGAGGCTGTTCCGAGGGAAAACGCCAAGGCATGTGCAATACACGGCAACGAGTGCACTGGCGATGATAGCGAGATGTCTCAGCAGTTGTTAACTTTGGAATCCCCTTCTGCCACCGACGACACGCTGGTTGCACCTGTTCCCAAAAAGTTTTGCTGGGGTGGTGTCGACATCGTCATGGAGGTGGACACTGGTTGCCCGGTCTGCGTGATCTCAAGAGATGTGCTCGAGAAATACCGCCACAAGTGGCCAAGGATGGAGCGTTCAAGCCTGAAGTTATCATGCTACCTCGGAACGTTGCCTGTGGTGGGTAAGCTGACGCTCGACGTCCGGTGCTGTGGTCAAGTAGTAACTGCTACACCGACGACTCTAGACTGTGGAGACCGAGTCTTTGTGGACGCGACTTGATAAGGAAGCTCAACTGTTTGGGATGCCAGTTTTAAAATTAACTCGTACGAACGAAACTCCGCAGGCCCAGGAGCTTGAGAAACTACTCTCCGAGAACGAGGAGCTGTTCGGAGACGGACTAGGGTTGCTAAAAGGGCCTCCAGCGCATCTCTATGCAAAGGAAGATACCGTACCCAAGTTTTTCAAGACCAGGTTCCTGCTATACGCAATGCGTGACAAGGTGTCTACTGAATTGGACAGGCTGTTTGAAAGCGGGGTTTTCTTTCCTGTTCCCCATGCTGAGTGGGCGATGCCCATTATTCCGGTGCTAAAAAAAGACGAATCTATACTATTTTGCGGAAAGATTAAAGTAACCGTAAATCCTGCCTGCAGCACGGAACAGCATCCACTACCAGTAATCGAAGAACTGTTCGGGTCACTGAACGGGGGTGAGAGATACAGCACCCTAGACCTCCAAGATGCATACAACCAAGTGTCCCTTGACGAGGAATCAAAAAGCTTGACCGTAATCAACACCCATCGCGGCCTGTTTTGCTACAACCGGCTCCCGTTCAGTATTGCATCGGCTCCCGCCATCTTTCAGCGTAAAATGGAGACCCTGCTGTGAGGAATAGACGTCGCAAAGGCATATCTCGATGCCGTCATTGTCTAAGAGATAACGGATGACAGTTTAAACCGTCTTACACAAGTGCTTCAGTGTTTTCAGGCGAACGGAGTCAAGCTGCACAAAGGGAAATGCAATTTCTGGCAGGATGAAGTCTTCTATCTCGGACGCCGCATCAACAGGAACGGCCTGCATCCTTCCGAAAAGAACTTGACGGCCATAATGGAAGCAAAGAGTCCGACCAACGTAGGCACACTGCGTTCTTTATCGGGCTGTTTTTATATTACGGCAAGTTTTTACCAAATATAGCTACCCTCTTGGCACCATTGTACGAGCTTCTAATGAAGAATATAAACTGGGTATGGGCCGAGACAAAGAAGGAGGCGTTCAAGAAGGCTAAGCAAGTACTATGCAAAGGAGACGTGCTCACACATCTTGACTCGTCTAAAGAGTGGCGCCTAGAATGCGACGCATCACCTGGCATCGTTTCGCGTATCGTGGCACTCACGAGCCGGACGACGATGGCAGCGAGCGACCGGCGTAGGACCTCTACTTCAGAACTGTCGTTCGCCGTACCGGCGAATTCTGACTTCATTCGAAAAAGAAGTTTTGGACTGATCAAAATAATTTCTATTTATCCCATACGACAAGCCCGACCACCAGGCCGATTTCCATGAAAAACTTGCCGAGCCGTCGCCCTCTTCTCGTAGCTGAAGACATCGCTCGCGCGAACGTCAAGCACAAAGTGCGTACTTCGAGTTGAATATGCTCGCGTACGATTTCTTTACTAGGTGAGAATGCGGCCAAAGCGTGGTGCTACCCGACTTAGAGCCGGAAGTGCCTTTGCTGGAAGGCAATAAGCAGCAATCTTTTCAGCCTACAGCCGACCGGCTGCATTAGCCTCAATAGTTGACCCAGTAGTTCGGTGGAAAGATATCCGCTTCACACCCAGCGGACGTGGGTTTTGAAGTGTGGGCTTACCGTGTTTTTTTTGTTTGTTTTTTTTCTTTTGTAAAACATTTCGCGCAATTTACATCTTTTTTTTTTTTTTACAATTATCACTGAAAAACAAACTTGTAGGCAAAACGTTGCTGAACTAAATGGTATGGGATTCCCTTTGTGACGCCTGCGAACTCAGTATAGCCACTTCCACAAAAAGCAAGGTAGCGTCCGCTTTCCAAGGTGCCTGTAGATGTTCTACAGGAACAGCCAGCCATTGGTCCCGATCCCGTTGATCTTTCGGAAACTTGTGCAATCTCTGCCGCGCAATGCCACTTTCAGATGCCGTACATGTGAAGCGGCTCTTCACGCAATATCTTGGGGTATTCTTTTCGGAAAGCCGACC
Source organism: Ixodes scapularis (assembly GCF_016920785.2). NCBI lineage: Eukaryota > Metazoa > Arthropoda > Arachnida > Ixodida > Ixodidae > Ixodes > Ixodes scapularis. The sequence goes on from NW_024609880.1 coordinate 90,348,397, forward strand.
ACAGGAATTTACCAAGGGCACTCAATACTCATTTCTAACTCTTCAATGTAGAAAACAGCTCATCTTGAAGGGCAGAACAGCGAGCGGAACAAACATAACTGTAAAGGAGTCGCATGGCAAATGCATGGTTCCTGCGACACATGTCGTCTGCTGCGCGCAACCAAAAATAAGAAAAAAAAAAAACGGAGGGGGAAAATAAAATCGCACTGGTGGTGTGTAGCCCTGTGACTTCCGCCTCCGACCTCCGCGCGCAAGTTTCGATATCGGTATCAAGCAGTTGCGGTTTTTTTTTTTTTTTTTTTTTTTTTTTTTTGGGGGGGGGGGGGGGGCTTTATAAGAAATGCACGTGACACTGTTGCAAAATATTAATTCGGCGGTGTACCGACACCATAAAACATCGGGGCAAAAAATGAAAAATATCTTTTGGGGGCTGTCAGTGCCTCTTTAAGGACGGCCTGAAACAGGTCCAGCAAGGCGCCTTATCAACGCGTCTAGCAAAGATACAAAATGTATACCGACGAACTCCCCTACCAGAGGGCACTTCGCCGTCAGAGGGACTTCTGGGCTACCAGATAAGGTCCCGACACCTGCATACCACCCCCTGTTACTTCAACCACGCCTTTGCAGGAATCCCGATGCAAGCTGTCGGACGGAGATTCCGTGTGGACACGAAACTGCGGGGAAGGCGAACGGTGGTTACCAGGAACCGTAGCTACAACGGCTGGGGCCCGGACGGTGTCAGTGGACACGCCGCTGGGAAAGATACGACGTCACACGGACCAGATTCGCTCTCGGGAGCTTCCAGCACACCAAACACTAGAGACAACGCAAGAAACAGCAACCGCTGTTCGCGAAGATGCGGCTGTGGGTCCAACACTTGAACAGCCAGCCGCGAATATCACGCAACAGCCTGAGATGCGCAGATCCACCAGAGCAAGAAAACCGATAGTGCGTTCTTCCCCCTATGGTAAATAAAGGCTATATTACCGGAAGCTGTGGATCATTCGAACAATGATATATACTTTGCAATCATCCGCCAGTGTAGTTATCATCATTATCTCTTCGGTTTTATTCGGCCCGAAGTATCGGGCTGCCTATGCAAGCGCGTGTCGATAATAAATCCTGTTCACAACCTACCATGTCTTGGCTACCGTAAGTTGTAACATAAGCATCGATTCAGTTTTGTCACGTGACCTGACGTCACTGGCCCTACCGACGAATTCAGCTTCCCCGTTAAATTTAGAGGAAAAATGCGCGACGATCACACACCGTGATGCGTTTAGACAGCGACAGCTGTGGTGCTTATTCCAACTTATTCGACGATATGACGATGACGATCGATTTACATTGCGCCGATCGTAGGTAATACGGTATTATGATGTTGAAACGACGTCGCGTTGATATAGCGTCAATACCTTGTTTATTAATAAATTATTTTGAGGCTGTAATGTGTCTTCCCACCAAATCTAGCGTGGAAAGTAAACTGATGTAAAAAAAAAAACAAAAAAAAAAAAACTAGTTGTTAGTTGTTTATACAGCAGGAGTTTAGTCTGCCAGAACATGGCGACATTGTTACCCACTGTAGATAAGCAATTTAACCAGTGCACTACAACTGCTAGCCTGGGGTCTTTAACGTGCACCACGCAGTAGTGATACACGACCGCACGCCGGTACGATGCTTATCCAGATCGAATCGGGCAGGGGTGGGGAACTGGTGTCTAAGTCATAATGAGAAACAGCGCAAAAAGGACAGGGCACGCAGTAGAAGAAGCAAAGGTTTACTATAACTTCCACGCGCGCACAGTGGCCCGCACGAGCACAAGCTCTTCTTTCTCTTTCAGAGGAGAAAAATGCCGTGGTGGCGATGAGACTTGCGCAATTGACCCCGTAAGTGATGACGTCACAACATGGCGTCTGGGTCCAAACAAACCGTTGCTAGGGACGTTGCTATGGACTAATACATGTAGACTCCACACGAGGCTAGATTTGCGCTTATGAGAAAGTAAATAATTTTTTGTAAGCAATCTAACTTCTTGATATCTAATTATGGACACGTTCTTGTCATCTCAGCGTCGTATTGCAACGATAAAAGCCTTTTCTGAAGTATTCCACTCCGCTTTGCTTTGGTAGCAGACGACACGATAGGTTCGCTGGCCTCTGTTGCAGCGGGCGTCTTCATTGAATTGCGTCGGTAAACCAGCAACACAAGCCAGTGCATCGCGAAGGCCGCAGAGGCCTCCGCGATGTGCGTTTTTTTCTGTGAAAAACCCAGCTTAGTTCAGAGGAGCGAAAATTCCGTAAAGTCAAACCACGTCATGTTACGACGACGACCTGAAATGCATTACCGGCGTAGTGCATGAGAAACAAATCGTACGCCGTTGAGATAAGTCGTTTGTTATTATTATTGAGGCTGTCAGGTTATTAAAATATTGCATGTCTACCGCAATTTCGCAATTATTATTATTTTCTTTTGTATAAATTAAATTTAGTGGATGTGCTCTTTCAGTGAAGATCTCCATCGAACCCGCGATGAGAGTACAATCTGTAATAAACTCACCTTATGTTTTTTATCCAGTTCTTCCGCATTTTGGGGTTCTGCGGAGATCTGAAGAAACTGCAAGAATCTTTCTCCACTCGGTACGAAGCACCCTCCCATAGCGCGAGTCCACAAACAAAATTTGTGATCTCAACGGATCGCCTGAAGTGCTTTTCTCACGGGTGCAATGCGATCTTTCAGCAGACGATCATCTCGATCGACGCACGGACTTTCGATAAACCATATTTTGTATCGGCGAACCCCACTATAAAATCTTAAAAGTGTCAGAAACTTATTATATTTCAAACAAATGCAATATGAGAATATCGTTTTTATTCACACGATTATCCACACGCCCGCCGGCTTGGCCGGCGGGCGTGTGGCAGACGGCGTACGACTTGCATTCGTCGTCTGCTGCAGGCATCTTGAGGACCGGAAGTCTCAGTCCTAAATATTTCAGAAACAAGCGATTTCCGGCAAACTTCTGTCGAAACATATATGGCATTCAAGCTTTCTTTATCTGCGATTTTTAGAAGTTTAAATCCTTCTCCTGATTTTTGAACGGTCGGGTTTTCGTAGCGAAACCTAGCCACATGTGTTTGTCCATAACAACGACCCTAGCAACGGTTTGTTTGGACCCATGACGTCACACTTACGGAGTCAATGGGCGCACTGTACCACGGCCACTCGATCCCCCCTGTCCTAATTGAGTGGCCGTGACTGTACGCTTCGTAGGAGGGAATACAAAAAAGAGCCCAATGAACAAGAAGAAGTGCGCCCATAGCGCAAGTCTCATCGCCACCACAGCATTTTTCTCTTCTGAAAGAGAAAGAAGAGCTTGTGCTTGCGTGGGCCACTGTGCGCGCGTGGAAGTTATAGTAAACCTTTGGTTAGAGTGTACTAGAATGAACGAGTGGGACGAGCTACAGGCTCCGCTCATGCTTTCAGTTGCACCTCAAAATGTGGAAAGCGATCAGGTGGACTACTTCAATCGCAGCGCCACCTTCGTAGAGTGTACTAGAAAGGACTGAGTGAGACGACCGAAGCGTTTTTTCGGCGCCGCCGTTTGTGGAACGATCTTGGCGTTGGAACGCAACGCGTTTTTCATAAAAAACGGCTAATCCGAACAGCTTCGCTCGTAGTGCCCGAGAGGGCGCAACGAGCGAAGTGGCTTAGATTAGCCGGTTTTTGCCACATGCGGAAGTACCTAAATAGCACTCCGGTCGCCCCACTCGGTCCTTCTAGTACACTCTAGTTTGGCTGTTAGTCATCGTATGTCCTGTGTCCTTCTAATTTGTGTCCTATCCCTTTTGCGCTGTTTTTGAAAATGTCGTTCAACCAACCCGCCCAACAAGGTATCCTGTTACAGTGATGTATAAGTGACGTGACATCAATTTTTGCGCTTGCTAGACCACAACACGAGTACATTACCGTTTATTTATTTTCGGAATCAGGCGTCCCTAAACGTTAAAAACAACGGCATAAATTAACATATAATTTTAATCTAAATATACTGTTTTCGTTTGTTCCCATTTTTTAACTCAATTTTAATACGTAACCATTTTTTAGAACTGTAATTTCTGGAAACTAATGTTCGTAAAAGAACTCGGCGAGCTCAAATTAAAAAAAAAAATGAGTGACTGTATAAAGACGTGCGGTAAAACGAGAGAAAAATTATTGCAAATTTTTTTAAAGAGGATCAGCCGTGCGGACGTAAGAAAATATTGGGCAGCGCAAATCCTACTAAAAATTGTTATTTTTCTACCTATTACATTTTCCCGCAGTACTCGTAACTACACCCCATGATGCCTGTATAGACATGTATCATTATTTCTCGAACGTCCGGTTAATTCACCCCATGTCCTCCGTTTATCATTCCCGTCCTCGAATTCCACGAGGGCGAGAGCCCCTCTCGCCCTCGTGGAGTTCGAGGACGGGAAGGATAAACGGATGACATGGGGTGAATGCATCAGTTCGCAGCACCACCACCTGCTGTGTTATGCATCAGTTCGTTTCCAAACAATGGAGAGGTTATTTCAATGTCATAAATCATTGTACACCGGGGTTTCTTAACACAATACGTATTTCTTAAAGGTCATAGTGTTTACATATTCCTTACGAAAAAAACAGATGTTGAAAACTTTTCCAGCGAACAATCTGCGTGCACCCGGAGGGGTTCGCATGTCTCTACACGTACGAGATTTAAAGCGCAAAAATTAAAAGCAAAAAAGGACTACGAAACACGTAACATGGTACTATGTTGGATAAAAAAAAAGCCGTGTTTGTGCAGTGCACATTTTGATTATGTCTGCTGCTTGATAAAACACTTGAGTTCTGATGTTGTAGAAAATTTCGTACTTGTATCTCTTAAGGCTTCTGATTATTAACAACAAAAAAAAGAAAAAAAACGTTCCGCAGTATTTTCAGGCGTAAGGCCTGAAAATACTAAAAATACGATGTGTGTCTAGAAATGGAATTTATGCACGATGCGTGCATAAATTCTATTTTTGCGGAACGTCGCGTAAATACGCTCTTCATTTTCTGTGTGCTGGAAGAAATCTAACTGTTGAAGAACAAACAGCTAAACAAGACTAGGCAACGTTTCTTGTGTCGTCATTCTAGGTGACGACACCATTTCTTCGTTCTTTTGACCAACCTTTTCCGAAATGCGTAGCGTGGATCCGCGCAATGCTCGACACTCCTAAGTTGGAACTTGCGTCCTCCCAAAACAGATCCTTAATATTGCACAAGCCACGTTACAACAGTTTTTTTTTTCCTCAGAGTGGACATTTTGTGTTATACCAAACCGTTTAGCCTCCTATACTTTTAACACGAGGTCACACGCGCGAGAAGCAAAATCTAGACAAAGTCAGCACATTGAAAATAAAACTCAGGATGTAGTTATACAAATCGCAGGTGTGAACGCAAGTAAAACTGAAAACTCTGCCTCCATCTTAGCAACGAATGGGCTTGTCAATAATCCGTGCACCATCACCGTCCCAATATATATATATCTTCAGCACTTTCAGCATTACATTCGGTGACATGTCAAGAATGTAGGGTGAGGCAAAAGGTGGAAGAGGAGGAAATGAACACAACTCTGGCTAGGTGAGAAAAAAAAAAACCTAACCTCGCCAGCGTTTCGTACGCTTTCTCCTCTCCCACCTTCTTTTTACCTCGCCCTACCTTCTTAACCTGAAACATACTGTAGCTTCTACACTGTCCCAGGCGTGCAAATATCTTGGTCGCTGAAGATCTTTTATATTCTAAAATATTACAAATGATGAAAAGTCTCACTCAGTACATTATTACTACAATAAAACGCATGTTTATTGTTTTTTAGTGAAAAGTAAAAACCCCATGATAGATTTTTTTAGAGCGATAGCTGTTATGGCCTCTTCCCACCACTCGAAATGACGTCCGTTGTGGATGTTGTAGTTCTTAATGTTGTAGTATTTGGCGATAACGTGCGTTCGTCGTCGATGCTGCCAATTCGTTAAAAGAGATCGCCCGCCGCCCTCGGGAACCGAACCTGGGTCCGCCGCTTGGAAAGCGGGGGCGTTAGCACTAAGCTATGCCAGTTGTTTTTTATTTTATTTTTTTTTTTTCATTGGAGGATTTCGCAGCACAGACGAGTTCAGGCTAAACGTACAGTCCTTTGATGAGCACATCGCACTGAATACTTTGAAGTCTTTTAAAAGTCTCTCCCGCTCGCCGACCTACTCAGGAAGAGTATCTTGCCGTGTATAGGTAACACGTATTTGAGTCGCAAATTCAACAAAATATGCTTCTACCGGTTTCGGGTTAAGGTCCTCATGCCCCACCGCCATCCGCGAACACCAGATACTTTATAGATCGATTAAAGATAGAAGGTCGTACAGTACAAGTTCCAAAATGAGTTGCTGGGCGAGTTGGTTAGACATATTGACTTAAACAGCGCAAATACGGTAAGAAGAAGAGACAGCAGGAAGGAAAGAGCGCGGTTTCCTTCCTGTTGTATCTTCCTTCCTTGACTTATTTGCGCTGTTTAAGTCAGTAAGTACAAGTTCCTGTGTAGTTATCGGAAGAAAACGTATCGAATTAGCCGTGGTTTATGTTTTTTTTTTTTTTTCCAATATTTTCAGCAAAACATCCAAAAATAACAAGGCATCCCAACATGAAATAAACGCGTGTTTTATAGTTACGGTTTTTTACACAGCAATATTATCCGACAAAAACAGTGATGATCCAAGAAAAACGAAATACCTTTATTGTGAAGCAAGGCTTTCACGCGGAGCGTCGAGGTATGAAGGGGGGACCGGTGGCCGAGTGGGCTAAAGCGCACACCCAGCTTTTCGGTCGCACACCAGTCACCTAGCTGTGTTTGGAGATTTGTGTTTGTCCTTTGTCCCTCTTGTTCCCCTTCTCCAGGGATTATTTTCGTCATTCATGTCCAGCTCGCTTGCACCTTTGAATTTAATTGCATTATAATCATAACCTTAAATTGCAAGCTTCACCCTTGTTGGTGTTAGACTGGTGGCGGCTGATAAAACCCGTTTGCTCTACTGATGTCTAACCCCTGGTTAGCTCAATTGGTAGAGCGCTCCACCTGTAATGGAGAGGTCCCGGGTTCGATACCCGGACCAGGCGGATTTTTTCGGTCGCGCACCAGTCACCTAGCTGTGTTTGGAGATTTGTGTTTGTCCTTTGTCCCTCTTGTTCCCCTTCTCCAGGGATTATTTTCGTCATTTATGTCCAGCTCGCTTGCACCTTTGCATTTAATTGCATTATAATCACACCCAGCTCGACGCGCGCGGAGCCAAAGCTCGCCCTGCAGAACCCAGGGATCCTCGGCTCGAGCCCCGCCCCTGCCCGTTTCGATCTGGATGAGCATCGTACCAGCGTGCGGTCGTGTATCACTACTGTGTGAGCACGTTAAGGACCCCAGGTTAGCAGTCGTACTGCAATGGCGAAATTGCTCATCTACAGTGTAAACCAGTCTCGCCGCTACTGGCAGACCGACATTAAGCTGATAAGTCTCTCTCTAAAAAAAAACAAAAAACGTCCAATTTGTCAAGGCGTGAAGTTTGAAAAATGAACTTTTGTCAAGCGGCTGGATTTACTTTTGCTTGACGCGACAGAGAACGTCTTGGCAAGGTCCCCGATTGAACAATGTACGATACAAAGGCTCTATAAAAAGAGCGTCATAGTGGTCTCTGGAAGAAGATTTTCTAGTTACGCTGGAAAAATATTCTCTGGAATAGAGTTCTGCCAAAAACGTTCATTCATCAACGACTTCTTTCAGGAATCGGACAGTTTTGATGGCTGCTCGACATGACCAGAAACAAGAAACGAAGGCAAGTGCCCCACCAAGTTTTCTCTAAATTACCGCGTGCATAAAATGTTGTTCAATATCACGTACAAATATGAATCGCAATAGGAGCTGACGCACAAATAAATGCGAACGGCCTGATCTTCTCAAAGAAATACGACGGAAGCTCAAGGTTGTTTCTTCTACAATTTAATTTCCAGATGAGTCGGGCACATACTTTATAATTTTTCTTCATAACGCTTGTAGCACAATGTAAAACTTGAAGGACACACATGAGCCTAGCAAAAACAAAGATGTTGCAGGCCGTCGCATTAGACCAGTGGTCTCAAACTCATTAGAATGTGGGGGCCAGATATCCCACATCCGGGATGTCGAGGGCCAACGTAATATGGGGAGAGGGGGGGGGGGAGAGAGACTTCGTGCTTTATTGTTTTTGTAAACTCAAGGCCTTGCCAGTGATATCTTTAGATTTGACTTGCTCATAAGACTACTTTGGGCCTGGCCTGATGCGATAAGATTTAAAATGACACCGCCCCGCCAAACGTGCTGGCATTTTAACTTGTTTTATAGAATAAATATAGCATTTTAATAGAACAAATACACTGTCATTAAAGCTGATGAATTCACCCAGGAATTACCAAGCTCAACATGTCGCTAAAAAAACAATCAGTTAATTGACCGTTGTTGCTATCCTGATGATTTTAGCTACAACACTCGAACAGATACTGCTGTTTTAATGGTGATATATATTTGAAGGCGATATTCCCGAGCTCGTAGCTTTACAGCCGAGATACATCCTTGAACGAATAGCTTGCGCTTGCAACCTTGTAGCGGAATCGTCGCACATTACAAAAAGGCCAGGAAGCAAAATTTAAATCGAAACAAAAGGCAAATAAATACAGATAAGTATAAACTATGTAAATACGTCAAAAGAGTAGAGTTACTTTTGGAGCGAAAAGTAAGCGACGCGATGAGATCACTATGGCACATGCCATTTGCAGCGCTCGAGACATTGGATACGGGACTCGTAGCCGCTTGGACCTGCGAGCCGTCTCCCAGCGAGTCGCGGGCCGCATGCGGCCCGCGGGCCGCGTATTTGAGACCCCTGCTTTAGACGATATTGACGGGTCCCGGTTTGGCCACTGTGATACCCTCGCTTTCATTTAAGCTGTCGCTTCTGACCAGTGAACACTTGGAATACGCATGTTGCCCCACCTGTTCCCTTCAAGCTCGGAGAGCTTGGTGGCCCATGTACCATGCGATAACCCCAAATATTTTTCTAGATGTGCCTCGGCACCAGTAATATCACAAAAATGCTCACCTAAAGCAATAACGTGTTATTGTTTGTTAAAAAAAAAAAAAACGTTAAACGTTCTTATCGCTTCAGTTTAAAGAAAAGTTTGCCTTTTTTTTCTCTGCAAAAAACTGCTACATCATCCGCACACTCCAATACCTTCACTTCAAGGGAATTAAATGTAGAACCGTGTACGTTTCTATAATTAGCGACACTCAAACAAAATGGGTCAAGATAAAACGAGAATAATAATATTAGCGAGAGCGGGATGCTGCAAGTTACCGTTACGATTTACAAATATTCGCGTAAAACGGTCATCATATATGCCATTCGTACACTTTCAAAAATAGTCTTCCAAATGTTGATATGCTGCAAAATGGCCCAAAGAAATTTGTGACGTACACAATCAAACTTTTTTTTTTAAGCTTATCTGTGGAATGGCAAATTGATTTCCTTCCTCTGTGGAACCTTCCAAAAATACTTCTGGATAAGTGAACGTTTGTTTCGATCGTCCCGCTATTTATGCCACACGTTTTTTTGATGGTTCCCTACTAATTGGGAAATTACGTGCTGTAGCCTTCCGTTATATATCTTTGCTAATTATTTACAATCTACATTACATAGATGTATTGGACGATAACCTTCTCCTGGGTGTAACTAGCCGGCGTCCTCTGATTTCGAAATTAGCGCAGTCGGTGTCCCAGAAAAAGATTGTAGTAATTATTTACTTTTACAAGATTTCTCTATTACGGCGAGACAAATGGGAGAGAGTACTTTTTTAGTTTCTTGTAAAAACCGGAAGGAGTGCCGTCTGGGCCTGGCGTTTTACCCCACAGCAGGTCGCCTATTGCCTTTTTGACTTCATCCCGGCTGAGGGGTTCCTCCAGACATTCCATCATTTTTCATCAAGGCTCGGCATAAAGGACAACATTTCATCAATTACCACTCCTTGTAGCTTTGGGCATGTTCAAGAGGAGGTCGACAATGTTTCACAAAAGTAGCCTCAATGTTCGCTCTTTCAGTAGATATGGTATCATCCCTCTCTATTTCTACAATTTGTTTGGAGAAGGCGTTTTTTGACGTTTGCGGTGTCCTTAGCGCCCTACCAGGGCTTTCACATTAAGCTGCACAAAGTGTACGTAAATCGTGTTGCAGTTTTCGTTCTTCTGACCGAGCGTAAAACTTGAGCGTGCTCTATCTTTCAACTGCTGCATGACATTTCTACATGTTCCTTGACCCGTTCTCATTGTTTGAATGAATGGACATCTCTTCTTCTGCTTTGCAATTTTCCCAACAAGCCATCTACTATAGCTACAAATGTCCCGTCACATGACGTTTACGTGACGCTTGCAAAGCCTTCGCAGTTATACTTCGCCTCACTTTAGCATAGACCACTGTTAGCCGCGAATGCTAAAACCGCGAGCTACCTGCTTTGAATGAAGCCTCGGCCGCTCCACGAGCGCTCGTGCAGCAAGTGATCGAGTCAAGGTAGTCAAGGACTCAAGGCAGAGCCTGACTCAAGGCTACCCACTTGCGCTTGCCGAGCCTTCGCAGTTAGTCCATACTCAGGCGAGACGAAGTATAGTCGGTCTAAAACGATTTTACAAGTGAGGAAGAAAACGACGTGTAACAGGCTTTAGTGTGCGACGTGAGGAGCGATGTCGCAGTGGTTCTGCGTGAGGCTCTGCCCAGTACTAACAAATGTAAAAGTGCCGTGCTACACAGATTTATTTTTTAAAGATGAAGCACAAAATAATGCGTGGAATCCCCGAGCAATACCCGAAGTTGTCAGTCTCATACAGCCTTGTCTGTTCTCACCAAAAGTTTTCACAAGGACTACGAAAAACACCTCAGTGTATTCAAATCGTTGGAAGTTGCATTCCTGTCTCAATTAAGCGTGCCCCCTTTCCGATCAACTTCCCGGCATCACGCCGTATTGAGAGTATGGAGAAAAAGCTAGGAGACGGCCGACGTTTTGTCATTATCACTTCCGGTCTCTAATTTTCATTTTGTGAAGTCAGCAGCGTATTTCTTTTACAGTCGTTGTAAAGCCCCGTTTTATGAATAACAATAATAATTATTGCAGACATGTAACTTGCGACATCTCTTCCTTCGCTATTACGTGACCCCAAAAAAAATGAGCCAGGAGCTTCGTGTTCTGCCACGCGCTTCTGAAGCGTTTGACACGGTAAAAATATATCGATCTTGGGGTTGTCAGCAGTGTTGTAGGCGTTACCGAAAAAAAGTAACAAGATACGCTACTCATTACTTGAAAATAAAAGTTACGCGTCGTGTTCTGCATCTAGCAGCGTTCCTGCAATAATAACTATCGGCGTTCTATGTACGCCTCCATTTTTCTACTGTCGTACCGAGCATTGTTGTAAGATCCGCTAAGTGCGCTTGATAACACCGACATCCCTCTCGCATCTCCGCTGTTCATGTGAATGCTTGATTCGCGGAGAAAAGTTCCGCTGGTCATGCACATTCCTCCCCGAAAAGCATCACGCATGTGAATACCCGTTAAGATAGAGGCAGAGTTTGCACTTTTACTTGAGTTCATACCTTCAATTTGAAGCTGCATACTTAGTTTAATTTTCACCAAACTGGATGTTCGTGTATATTTTGCTTCTCACGCGTGTCACCTCGTGTTAACTTTTAAGGATGCTGAAAAGCTTGGTTCAGAGAAAATTGTTCAAAGCTAAACGAAAAAAAAAAATTGTTCCCCACGAAAAGGACAATGTAAACAAGGCTTGTGCGAGATTGCGAATACGTTTTCGTAGCACGCACTCTGCAAGTCAGGACCGTCGAGCATTGCGCTCATGCCCAATGCGCATATCGGAAAAGGCAGATCAGAAAAAGGTATAACTGGTGTCGGCACCTCTAATGACGACAATATATAAGTTGCCAATTTTTGTTTAGCTGCAGGTTCTGCAGCAGTTGACGATATCTTCCAGCATACGGAAATGAAGATCATATTTACGCGGTGTCCCATAGAAATGGCATTTATGCAGGAAGCGTGTTACGCCTGAAAATACTGCTGCACGTTTTTAAAGATAATCAGAAGCCATGAGAGATATTAGTACGGAATTTTCTTCAACATCTCAACATTATTGTTTTATCGTGTAAACCAGCTCTCAAACATCAACATATCTGATCCGACCATGAGAGTTGGTAAATAAATAATCAATGTGTGTATTGCACAAACAAGTTCTTTTTTTCTTCCCACTGTAGTTTCTTATAACGTTTCCTTATTTTCGTGCTTTTGATTTTCGCACTTTAAAATCTGTACCCGTAGAGCCATGCGAACCCCTTCGGGTGCATACAAGTTTTTCGCTGGATGTCGCTATCTTTTCAACATCTGTTAGTTCCTAAAGAATTTGTAAACAGTTTGACCTTTACGAAATCCGTCTTTTGTTTGGAGACCCCGGGGTACACTCCTTCATGGTACGGAACTTACATCTCAATTGTCTGAAAACGAACTGACGTATATGAACACTTACGTATCTCGCATTGTCGTTGACGTCAAGGGTGGGTAAGGCAAAACAATAGACATGTGCTAAGTTAACCGCGCGTTGGAGCAATATTGATATATACGTCAATGCAGGCATCATGGGGTGTGGTTTCGAGTTCTGCGGAAAATGTAAGAAGTAGAAAAAAAAAACGTTAGTCTGTGGGATTGCCGCTGCGAAATATTGTCATACGCCTGCACTTCTGCGGGTCTTCAAAAAAAATTCCAGGAGCTTTTTTTTTTTTTTTTACCGCACGTTATTTAGCAGCTTAATTTTTTTTGTGTGCGTGCAGAGTTCTTTTGCGAATTATATTCTAGAAACTACAGTATTGAAAAACGGCTGAGTATTAAAAGTGAATTAGAAATCGTAAACGAACGAAGAAAAAATATATTAAAAAATAAATGTTAATTTGTGACTTCTTGTTTTTACTTTTATGCCACTTGATTTTAAAAATAAACAAGCGGTAGTATACTCGTGTCGTGGTCTATACTACTTTTCAGCTGAAGTCCTAGGCGCCGTGTAACCGAGCTTTCGGTTGGACGCTAAAAAATTCCCAGATGGTCCAAATTAATCCTCAGTCCTCCGCTGGGGCATGCAAGATGCCCGTCTCTGGTTTGGCATGTAAAACCCCCAATTTCTTTTTCAGCATAAGTTCCTACGCAGCCGACGCTACATTCTAATGGGACCAAACAGACTGCGCGCGTAAAAGCGCACCATCAAAGTGTTCGTCATGTTTCTGGAAGTGTTCTATCATCGCTGAACCCGCCATGAAATGGAAGCGCACAGTGACTTTCGCTTTCGACGCTTTCTGATTGGTCCCATTAGCTCGTAGCGTCGTCTGCAACTCGAGTTAAGCTGAAACGAAATATAACATACCGAAAAATAACGTCAGCTACGCATACCACCTGTGAACCAATGCACAGAGACGCGTATTTTTCAGAATTTTCGCGGCGACATCGGGTCACGATTTAATCCGTGTTGGGTAATAAACGTTGAGAATGGCACTGTGAGTTCCCGAAGTTGGTGTTGAGAAATAGAGGACAAGGAAGAGCGCGCGGACAATTGGGGCGCACGCGGGGCTTGGCCACCCGCAATTTATAGTTTTCCATAAACGGCCAACCGAACAGGGCACGTCTAGGGTCCATTCCTCCACAAAACTTTGGTGCCGAAACCCCTTGAGAGGACATGGACCGCCTACGCAGGACCTGCGGCGTTGTCCGCTCCGCCGTCACCAGGACGATATCCCAGCTGGACGATCTTATCCAGGGCCCGACCACAACAGAGCTTGACTTGCGGTTCCCGCTCGACTATTTCATCCAGAAGCAGACAAGCCTAGGTCACCTGGACCGGGATATCCTTACATCGACAACCGACGACGACTTGGAGAACGAAATCGAGGGAGCAGAGGACTACCGCACGAGGATTAGTCACGGCATCACGCGCCTTCCTTACGCCCTGGACAAACTAAACCAACCCACCATCATCGCCACGCGTGTTGCAAGGACACACTGCAGCACAGCGGCCACCCTCCCACAACCGAAACCCTGAGCAGTCTTTCTCCCACCGAAACCGTCTCTACAGCACCCGCTCATGGCAGTGATCGAAGGGTCGCCTTTCCCAAACTCCAGGTTTGGGAAAGGCGACCTTTGCCGGAAACATCAGTGATTGGCAGGGATTTTGGGATTATTTTGATGTCACGAGTCACTGAAATCCCGATCTCCCTCCCATCGAGAAATTTAAGTACCTCATGACATGCCTCACTCACAACGCAAAGCGGGCTGTCAAAGGCATTCGTCTTACCGAGCAGAATGGACCTTTTGGCAAATATGTACTGCCACCTAGAAATGCCACTGGGTTTGAGATTAAGTAGCTAGAAAAGAATGTGCACGCAAGGCCTCTCCCACCCATTGGACACCCAAAAGGGTCAGCCACATCCTGTTCGCTCATTGAGCCGCCTTGACCTAGATACGTCTCGCCCAAACTCGCCTTTGTTGTGACAGCCTGGCACTGAGCTTGTTGGTTTGACATGCTTCCTTGAATACCAGCTGAACATAGAGGAAAAGCGAAGGAGAGGAGAAAACAGACTAACACTGCTGGACTATCAACCTTTTAATGAAAAACTTCCTTTTCCTCGACAGTATCCGTAATGGTAACTTCTGTCGGATCGTCCAGCAGTGTCTGTTTTCTCCTCCCCTTCGCTTTTCCTCAACATTCAGCTGGTATATTCAAAAACGCTCGCCTTTGTCCTTATCGTGGGTTGTCTTCTACCCCGAAGTTGACACAAAGAAACCGTCTTCCTTCTCTGCATAGCCAGAAGGAAAAAAGAGAGAGGGTACTAGAACCATTTACTCTCGAACCAATGTTTCTACAAAAGGTCCATTATGACCTTGCAGTTCGTACACTTCATGACAAATTTGGAAGACGTGATATCTTGATCGGCGAACATATTAACCAGCTACTCAATCTCCCCAAAAATAAGCAGCTCAAGAAACGTCACCGAACTACGTCAGCTGTTCAACGCCCATTCGCTTCCGCACAACATCTCTAGAAGGCTTGAATGTTCCGCCCAACAACTACGCGGTGGTTCTTCATCGTGTACTGATGAGAGCTCTTCCCGAAGATCTAGCACGCATGTAACGACAGAAAATAAAAGAAAGCGCGACGACAGACAGCCTCGAATGGCGCCCAGACGGTCAAGTCAAGCTTACCGTGACGTTTCTTCAAATCCAGAACCAGATACGAGAGGAAGGGTGCATGGAACAACCTACTCGGGCATCCGAAGGCACACCACATCAGCTGAACTTACAAACTCAATCCCTATCGAACAATCCATCTGCACTGGCACTGACCAACGAATCAGTTCACCACCAAGTTCTTTCGTGTCCGCTGTGTGGCTCCGCCGAGCACGACGTTCAGAGCTGCCAGGTTGCACTATCGGCCCAGGAAAGACGATTAAGGCTCACACGGGCACGTTGCTGCTTTAAGTGTGCCAAACGGAACCACATCGCCCGTGCCTGCCGCACAGCAAGAAGCCTAACCTGTACCGCTTGCGGAGGGCACCACCTGACCATTCTATGCGACATTTCCCGAACCCCTCAATCTGCACAGGGCATCGGCCAATCTGGAGAAGACTCTACTTTCGAACTCTGCGGCAGTTATAAGTGCTCCAACAAACGCGGCAAAGCAAGAAACGTCAGTTCTGCTTCAAACGGGCCACGTGTGGGATTTTTCGCTTCATAAAAGAATCCTTGTTCAAATATTGCTGGACAGCGGCAGTCAAAGAACTTTCGTGCGTCGCGACGTCTCAAAACAATTGAACTGCACAGCTCCTGGAAACGAAGACCTTACCATATTCACGTTTGGTAACGCTCGACGACCTTCACGCTATCGCTGTCGACGAGTTGCCAACGAACTATGTGGTCGAACCACCGGCACATGAATCCACTTGGAAGGATTGGAGGTACCAGAAATCTGCCCTGTCATCAGTCATCCGGTCAACGAAGAGCTGCGAGCTCGACTCGACTCTGAAAACATGCTGAGCGCCGATATAGCACCAAAAGGTGTGCCATGCCCAAATGAAATAGGTGTCCTCATCGGATCTGACGCCTATCGGAAGATTTCCACAGGCACAATTAAACGCCCCAGCGAGACACTAACGGCAGTTGAAACCGTCTTCGGCTGGATGGTACAAGGAACGTATACCTGTCATTCTAGCAACCCACAAAGCACAGTCACCACCCTTTCTCTGTCATATGAGTTCTCCAACGACGGGAACGAGGATTTTGGTCCTTCACAAATGTGGCGCCGAGATGCCATAGGTGTCACCGATTTAGTCGACACTCAACCAATTGTTCACCCAGCACTCCAACCATTTGAAAGAAGCATAAAAAAGCGTGATGCGGTACTAAGTGCCTTTCATGATGGGTACCGCAGGCCTAGAACCAGACTGCGATCACCTCAAGAAACACAAGAGAGAGATTAGGACGGCGCTATTTTCGGAACCAATGTCCCTGTGCAGTAGTGTTGGCCAAAAAAAGATATACGTGCGAGACTGCACACCCACGAAACTGTCGGATGCCACACAGAACGACGTCTTCGAAGAACTGGTGAACCAATTGAAAAGTCCCGTCGCTGCACGCGAGAAGGGGAGAACTAGGATGCTACTCTCGGAACCAATGTCTTTGTGCGACAGCATCGTCCTCGGAGAGAGCGGTACACATAACTTTATAGCCACGGAGGATGCCTGCGACAGACGGGTAAATCGCTCGGCCTCAAAAAGATGGAAACCGCTTCACCGAAAGTTGTTGCTTCTCGGGAGGAGCGAACCCTTGCCTGACACCTTTCACCGACACCGACATCTTTCGGGCACGGTGCAGCAGTCAAGACTCGTCCATAACAAGCTGAAAATGCGGCCAGCTGCCGCGGAACGCGCGGACAAGGAACACCAGACCTCCCCGCCGAACGGAATGTCGGGGCCGGCGGATATTGTGTGCTCAGCACGACCCGGAAAATTCGAGCACTGTAAAGTCTCGCAAGGAAGGGAGCTAGCCGTCTGAAAGGGCCGACACCACGGATGCGTCCGCAAGCCGAGAACAACATGATATGTCAAGAGTTGTGGGACTACTATCAACAGGCAAGCAGACCGTCCGACAAAGCGTACATAGCTCTAGAAGGACAGAAGGTAGAGAAACGAAAGTAATACTGCCAGGTGTAAAGTGCAGAAGGGCGACTGAGGGATGGTCGGAGAAGCCCGATTCGGCGCGCGTCAAGGAATCGTCAACTTCGAAATTTTGTCACACTGAATTTGAAGGCGACGGCAGTTATCGGTCAGAATTGACTTTGAAAGGCGCACAAGCGGAGGTCTGCAAAGATTAGAGCTGGGGTAACGGACGGTCCTTCACTTCCGAAAGGCAGAGAGGGCGCAGCATCTCCGGAGTCCGCGCACAATCCAAACGTAAAGTCAATTACCACGGTCGAAGCTGAGCAGAAAAAGACGAAAATGCTAAAGAGAAAAAGAACTACCGTCCGAGGACTCCCAAGCAGATCCTCTTCCAAGAACCGAATACCCAGCCCCTCCAATGTGGTGGAAGGTGAAATGGAAAGACACCTCCAAGCGAAAGACTAAATGTGCACCCGGAGCTGGGGTAGCAGACGTCCACGACGACCGGGAAAGTCCGTGGGACGAGTCTGGGCATGACGACTTCTTGAGTGACGAGGGTCCGAACGAAAACATCCTGGGCGAGAGATCAACAGGCCTGTCCAGCGTCTCTTCCTTCATGATGCAGCATCGACACCAGCGCGGGCCCGGCGGGAGGTTGAGAAAGAGAGGACGAGGAATAGCGCGCGGATAATTGGGACGCACGCGGGGCTTAGGCACCCGCAATGTATAGTGTTCCATAAACGGCCAACCGAACGGGGCACGTCTCGGGTCGCTTCCTCCACAGTAAGCGCTACTTGAATTGTGCTTGTTCACTGGAGTTCGACAAATTCTGTAACCGCGAACTGTTTTGTTTGTTTTTGTCCTTCCCGAAAGCTTTATTTAAACAATAAAGGTTTAATAAAGCTTATTTAAGCTTTATTAAGCGATAATATCTCGCAGAGATCAAAAATTGTCCCTCAAATACACAGAAGCTTTGCGAAAATGTTGGGGCTCGAATCTACGCTGTGAAGGTGTTTGGAGAGTGAAGCTGTAGTGACTAGGATCCCCTCCAACGATTGCCCTTTCCAGTAAAGGATTTTTATTATGGCAACCACCTCCAGGTGGTGCTTCAGTTTTTGACGTCCCAGAGAAGTTCCGGTTTATTATAAGAATGAACAAAAGCCTCCTCTGCTTGAAATGTAGATGAAACGTTTAACCACCATTTCTCGAGGTGAACGCCAAAATAACGAAGGAGTGCCAAATCTGTTCAAATGTTTCAAGTACTCTTGTGAACCAACTTGCCTCCTGCAAGATGTAATATTGTACAGCCGAAGGCCCTCGTTATATCTCCAAGTTTAGCATGTATGCTTTCTAGCAATGGTGACAAAGGCAAGCTCAATAGGCCTGCAAGGACGGTGCGACCGGAAATCGCTTTGCACGCAAGTGGCACTTCATGCTGGTAAACAGCAAAAGTGGGTATACGAAATGATTGACGAACAAAACGTATATACACTATACCAAATTTTTTTTTTGTAGTATATATGAAAGGCTTTGTACGCTGCCGTTGCCGCAGCAGCTTGTACAACCGCAATTTTTACTGGGAAACGTATTAACTGCTTATCATCACTCACGTGGTTTTAACACTGGTTTTCTCTTTCTTTTTTTTTTACTGAAGCAAGGGTCATAATTACAATAGTTTTGTAATGAGCAGCCTCACACTGTCGCCGTGCAGCGGCGTGAACGCAGGCGGGGAGGTGGGTTAACACTCTCCGGAGTGATACGCGCGCCGACCGAAAAGACCATTCGGCGTTCGTTGCCATGGTGACGGCGATGAAAGCAGACTGCCTTTTATAATAACAATAGACCGATCCCACCAAGCGTTCCACGCATGCGTGACGCCGCCATAACTGTAGTTCGTAGGAGGCAGACGCCAGCTCATGCGACAGCTCATGCTGCCTCGTGGTCTGCTCGCGCAGACCTCCAGCAGGGTTGTCGCGCGTGCAGAAAGACTACAGCTCCCACGATGCATATCGGCAGCGGTGGCGTACTCAAACTAGATGGTGAGATCGGTCTATTGGGGTTGTGGGGATATTTATACAGCGTGTAGTTGGTCAGCCATTAAGGTTGCGACGAGTCACACGCAGTAGATGAGCAATTTAGCCAGTGCAGTACAACCGCTAGGCTGGGGTCTTTAACGTGCACCACGCAGTAGTGATACACGACCGCACGCCGGTACGATGCTCATCCAGATCGAAACGGGCAGGGGTGGGGCTCGAACCCAGGATCTCTGGGTTCTGCAGCGCGAGCTTTCGCTCCACGCGCGTCGAGATGGATGTGCGCTTCAGCCCCTGCAGAGGAACATTGCGGCACAGCGATACGAGGTGCGCGCTGAGGAGCCTATCGCATTCGTTTCAATGGGCGGAACGCCAACAAAAAGAGTTCAAAATAAGGACTGAACACAGGATGCTGGTTTTCTTTAGCGCCTCATAATTTGGCAAGCCTTACGCAAAAAAAAAAAAAAAAATGTTTTTTTTGCTGTCATTTTGCGCTTTTTTTTTTTTATCCGTAGCATGGTTATCAAGTATCAAACTGCCAACTTCTGACTGAAGGTGATGCCAGGTCGTTCATTTAGCGAGCATTCGGTAGATGGGTGTGAGCGCATTGAGCAGCTAAAAGGAAGGGGTTGGTGAGGCCAAAGATGACAGCAGGTTCGACATGCCCATGCATCCGGCAGTAATGGTACATCTCCTGTTCACAGGTGCACCTGTGGAATGCACTTGTGGAATTACGCGGGATGTAGCTTCCACAGTTTGAACGTTGTCGTGGAGTGGATTATAATGCTTGAAAGTTTGCTGCTATTTATTGCGGTTTTACGTTAAAGTCTGACTTATGTGAATCTTCACAGTTGCTTCCAGGCATTCAGGATGGGGACGTGGAGGACGGTCAGATGCTTGAGGAGCCACCGATGGACATGGGAGACAAACCACATGATGTCACAGCCAGCAAAATCTGCTTCGAGGCTCCGGATTTGAGGGGGAGCAGAGGAGGAAGCTCTGCTGCGATCTCAAGGAGGGCCAGCACCACAAGCAGCACCTGCGCTGCTAGCACCGGCCGGCACCTTAGAGTAACTGTAAAGGCTCTGTTTGCAGAGCCAGAGTATCGCGTTTTTTTTTTCTTGCGCCGCCAACTCCGCACTGCCAGAGAAGTGGCCACGAGTGACGAACCGGATCCAATATTCATCAGGGAAAATTACCTTGCAGACGCCGAGCTTCGGCAAAACTACCTAAACAGAAGGCCTCCGCACGCATCATCGCAGTCAGATCGATCGAGGCCTGTGATTGAGCGCGAATGCTGTGTCAGTGTTCGTCTGGGGCTCGTATCCAATCAGTGCGTCGAATGTCGGGCTCGGTCCCAATAGCGGAGTTAGCGCGATCCGACCCTGGAGAGGTTTCATAGAGGGAGAGGAGACGATGCGCAGTCCTTCTGTCTAGGAGGTGTTGGCTTCGGGTGGAGTATGTTTCTCGCTTTGCGTTTGTAAAAATTACATCCTACACTAAAATCGAACGAACTTGAAGGTTCCTTGATCACTGATCATTATGTGTAGCCACTGGGTACAGTATAAATGCGTTGATTTGTAACGCGAGAGATGTTTTAAAGCATGTTTCCAAAGTCTGGGAAGCAGATGGCACGGAGGACGATCACGTTGCTTGCGTCTGCGTCGCTTGCGGAGTGATACGCGGCCGGCACATCCGGGCACTTCGGACGAGACAACAACGCGTAGCTACGGCTTTCAAAGGGACGAAGTTTTCGTCAACACAGTGCGACGCACGCGCGGCGTGTCGCCGCACTATATCTTCTATGCTCCGCACGCCGCAGCACGCCACCTCACAGCCACGCCACCAGCGCCTCCGAATCTTCTGAAGAGGTGACGGTTGCTTTCCACAGTGCGGCCTTCGATGCAACATGGCCGTCCCGGGAGCACCATTGCGATTCTCTGCTCCTCAAGCGGAACATATGCAGTTTCTCTACAGTATCTCTGCGAGCCGCAGCACGTCCATGACGGCGAGGGGGCCTCCGACAAAGAAGGCACCGCACCCAAACACTGCCCTCATTAGGGCGGCGATCGAGGAGCAAAAGCTGAGCTGCGAAGCTGCTCGGGAGAGAGAGTTTGAGCACCGGGAGCGGGGGCTCGTACAGAGAGAGCTTGTTTTAGAGGTTCAAGAACATGCTTTACAGGCACAAGAACGTGCCGCAGTGAAACAAGAACAGCTAGCTGCGGCCATGGTGTTTTTTTTTTTTTTTTTAAATAAGGCAGCTAAGTAAGTGGATTGAGCATATTTGTGCGGTAGTTGGGGGCTATTATTCATCTAGCTATGGTACCTAATATGCGTCTTTATTCTTAACATGTACAATTGCAACATATTCAGACACACTCCCCCTCTCCCACAGATACACACAAACAAAAAGAACTGTTATGAAACGTGACACCCCTCTGTCTTGCTATTATAGTGACTGACAGGGCAAGAAGGGTGAGTCCGAACGTCCAGTATCTCATCCATTTACTATTGGGGAGGAGATTAGACCCTCGAAAACAACTGCACAAGATATGACATCATTCGTCCCTTACGAAACATGATCTCCTGGTATATTTCCTTTCGGCACCCCAAATAAAGCAAAAAGCTATGCTTTATGCTCGTGTCCCACTAGAGCGACATACAGAAACAAAAGACAACGGCAAGCCTCAAACCAGAGTCTTTCGCGATTTGAGAGGCTGTGTAGAATAAAGGAGGTTATGATGAAACACGAGCATCATGCATGCGATGCTGGCTTTGGCAGGCTTGCGATCGCTCGTGCTTACTTCACGAGACCCGAACGACTAAACGCCTGCCAAAGGTACCATCGCGAGCAAGCTGCATGGGTTTGAGGCTTGTCGCTGTCTTTTGTCTCTGTCTGTCGCTCTAGTGGGACACGGGCATTACAGTACTTCAGCGCCAGCAAAAATTATTCCCGCCGAATTAAAATTTCAAGTTTCCGGCTGCGAGAATTATTTCCGTTCACTATCAGGCACGTGAAATTGATCTCGTTCATTTGTGTTTGCTATGTTATTTTTTTCCCCATAATGAGCCTACTTATCAGCTCTCCGCGACACTCACATGATTGTATACTTGGGGCATGTGCGTTTGACACAAACGAGCCGTGGATTATTTAGGCGCTCCTGCTAACAATATAGAGGATTGTAGAAGCCGCCTGACCGGGGAAACGAATTGCTCCTGGCTGTTTCCATGTTATATCGTACAGCTGCAACGGAAAAAGAGTAGCACAAGTGATCGATGACCGGAGCGGCAAAATCGAGACACGCGGCGCTATTGCTCCCGATCGCGCCGATAGCGAAAGTGCCAGTCACGTTCCATATCTCAACGCGGGGGCGGCAGCCAGAAAATTGAGGGATAATATAGCTTTCAAATATCCGGGTTTCAGGGTTTTAGGATAGGCTGCTTTCTGATAGCCACTCCCGCGTTAAGACATGGAACGTGACTGGCACTCTCGCTATCGGCGCGCTCGAGAACAATAGCGCCGCGTATCGCGATTTTTCCGCTCCGGTCGTCGGTCACTTGTGTTATTCTTTTTCCGTTGCAGCTGTACATTGATGGTTTGCGTCATATTTATTATTATCTTTATAAGAATAGTGGAAAAACCAAGTCCTTTGTAGGAGCATTGAGCTATATGCGAGCTCCGTTGCTAATTTTTTTCTGGAAATATAAAATTTCGAAGCACGGGGCGTAGAGAATGCCCATCCTTTATATAGCAATGGTATTTTTCACTGCCTTTGCTTTTACACCAAAGCATGCACCTATTCTACTGATTTTATTAAAGGTTTGTCACATGCAAACAAAATAATAAAAACTAAATTTATATATTTTTATGCAAAATATTTACGAAACATGTCAAATACCACGTTTAAAGTCACATTCACTAATTATTTACCAATGAACTACTTCATATAAAACGGCACAAAATGTATCAAAATGATCATCTTTCAATTCTTTTTACGTATATATAAATATTATGCTTAGCCATTATTGCAGTTTATTTAATTAATCTAGAAACTCATCTAAATTCTCTAAATGACAAAATTGCAGGACAGTATTAAAAAAACCACACATTTCATTTTCTTTAAAACCTCCTTAAGCGTTTCCAGTTACTTGAACCAAATTGTGATGGCAAAACCATGAGTAACATATGATCTCCTCTAGAGATAAATGACAACAAACCTTTGTTCAAATTTAGCTACCTTGTCATCGTTATAAACACTAAAAAAAGTATGTGCGTCTACTTTCACACACAACACTCTGAGACCCAATCAGCGCAACTTAAAGAAGCTGTGCAACAATTTCAGGGCTTTGCTTAAATTATTGGAGAAGTTGATGCCTGATACTTCTGAAGTGAACCACAGAAAACAGATTTTGCCTGGATACCCTAGATTTTATTTTAAAAAATGAAAATATCCCTGTTTTTGCCGCCTCTCCACTCGTACGTCGTCTTCCGGGTCACGTGTGTAGTGACGTATATGGGGAAGGCGCGGGGTTCCGGAAAAGTTCTCTCTTTAGAGCCATCAGTGAGCAGCGAGAACTCATCCGCTCGCGAAAGCGTGACCACGTGCTGGCGGGCGCCGCGCAAACAATATGGTGAAAAGAGGAAAGTCTCATCCGGGTACGGCCATAGGAAGCGAGCAAGCCGGCCGTGTCGCGGCGGTCGCCTATTGTTCGCCGCGACCTGGCGGTAGGCGCCGCAGGAGCATCGGGCAGCAATGGCGACGAACAGCACGGCGGACAGTGCCCCCGCCGTGATTACGACGGAATTTAAGGCAGTTACAAGTTCGGAAAGTTCCTTCGGAAGCCGGTGCCGCCGGCTCAGAATCATCGCGAAGTAATAGCAACGAACAGCGCAGAGGACAGTGGGCGACTAAGAATCCGGAAAGCTTCTTCGGTAGCCGGTGCAGAATCATCGAGGGGAAGCAGTGGCGATTAGCAGCACAGCGGACAGTCTTCCCGGGGTGATTACGACGGGGTTTAAGGCGGTTACGAATCCAGAAAGCTTCTTCCGTGGCGCCAATATGACGAAGAGAGAACTGTTTCATGAATCTGACCGCGTGTGCGACGTGAAGGAGGTCCGTTTCGACGGACAAGTGGATGTCACGGAGCGCCGTACTCTGCAAACAAAATTAAGCGCGCCCGCAAAAAAAATTTGTCGGCGGTGAGTGGACCGCGGTAATTATGTAAGTTTATTTCTGAATCAGCTTGACAATAACTGGGCGATTTTTTTTCGCGCCGTTCCGCGATTCTCTTTACTATCTTCCTGTAGGCTGATGGAAACATCCAACGGTAGGCTTAGGAGGGCGACCGCATTCCGCTTCTCGATTCCGGTGAAGTATTTGCTGCATGTTTGCCGTCGGTGTCGATGCTGCTCCATCATCGCTAGAAGAGAAAAAAAGTTAATTGTATTATTCGTCAGCAGCTTAAACAAAGCGCAAACTGGAAGGTAAGAAACGCCACTAACCTGTATGGACGCACAAGTCGTACCCAGGTCGCGCAGTACTCCGCCTCGTACGGCTTCGAAGGGACGATGTAGTACTTCGTGACGTGCGCGATCTTGCCGACCACGCAGCAATTGTTGCGGCTTTCCTGGTGCGGAATAGCAATCTCAGAAATTACAGCGCTAACCCACTACAACCCTTGACTACAACGCACAACCAACGCAGCGACTGCAGAAGATGCCCGATGCAACGGACCCGTTTGCCGCTAGGGGCGCCCTGGTCGGGGCTTGAATTAGATCCGCACGGTTCCTATAGCCATACCCGTCCGGCCCTGTCCCCCTCCCCCTCCGGCTTCTGGCGGCTGTTCGCGGTAGCAAATAGAGCTTACGGTCTTGTGGACCTAGGGTAGATGGCACCACTAGAACTCCGTATAATGAAAGTTTTGTCGATGATACCTGGTTTTTGACGCATTTATATATATGTTGGAACGACAAGATTTATAGAAAAGTTACCTTTCATCGAGCAGGTATACGCACAACTTGCTACCTTTCTACAAGGTTCCCCATTGACGTCACGCCGCGTGTTTCTCACGACCGCAGCTCGCGGCTGCAGGTCGGGGAATATTCTAAGTTTTGCCTCGCTATTACGCGGCGGAATCGCAGCATTTCGATGAAAGGAGGTGTGTTTTCTGTCATTTGTGACAAGGTGAACAATATCAAAAGCAGAAGATGCCAATTCTTTCAACGTTAAAATCGTTGCACAGCTCCTTTAAGGAAAGAGCTCAGCGAATAACGATGCCGAAACATCTGTTTAGACCAAAAAACGCACTCTGAGTTGTAACATTAAAGGGGTCATGAAACGCTTTTCCAACTTTTTCCTGTTTCGCTTTCCTCCTCAACTCATAAATCGCGCATTCCACCAAACAGTTCAAGAAGACGAAAAGAAGCAAGGCCCCTCTCGCTCGAAGAAAGCCATTATCCCCCTAGAAGATTAGCCCGTCGCTCAAAATTCGGACAAAAGTTTCTTTCCCTACCCCGTTCACCCCTAATCTGACAGTGCTGTGGAAGCTACGTGCTCCTTGGGCTAGCCGCACTTTTGCCACGTGAGCGTGGCAAATGTGGCTGCAGAGAATGAGGTCAGGTGATGAAACGTAGGCGGCTGATTGGTCCGGCAAGCGCGTAGCTTCCACCACAATATCAGCTTAGGGGTGAAGGGACTAAATGAGGTCCGGTTTTATGGGACGTCAGTTTGGACCCGATGACGCGCTTTTGGGACCGCGGATGTATCACAGTGAAAAGGCAGAGAGGTTACGAAGGGGAGGAGGTACGAAATAGTCCGCCGTGTTTTCAAATTTTCGCACTGAAAGTCAGGCTTTTGACTTTCTACCTTTTTTCTTTTGGCCCACTGAACGATGTGGTATTCGTAAAATCCCAATCTAAAATGATTTATGCCAACCCAAAATCCGTTTCATGGGCCCTTTAAGCAATGCAAAACGTGACACTTGCATTGCTTAATGTCACAACTCAGTCTGCGTTTTTTGTCTAAACATATGTTTCAGCATCGTCATTCGCTGAGCTTCCTCCGTAAGTTGCGCTGATTGGTTCTCCGAGTGTTGTGCGTGAAAGTAGACGCACATACGTTTTTTAGAGTGTAGGCCCTTAAGCGGGCGACGTTGGCTGCAAGAAAACATTATTTACAATAGACAAAAGGTGTACTGCGGTGCTCCTCTATCGTTAGGTATTTGAAGTTCTGTAGCCCCTGGCTTAATTAGTTTTGTATTTGTGTTTCCTTGCGTCGCTCTCTAAGACCTCCATTCTCTTCAACCGGCCTGACAGCGGACGCGACGCTAACTTGAGAAGTGTATGCACTGCAAATTCACATCAAGTCCAAAGCCCTCACACGGCGAAGGTCTCTTGCCGCGAAAACAAGCCGAGGGAAGTATCTGAAGAGTCTGTATTTTGGTATTAAACATTGTCTGTCGACAGAGAAACCAGCTCCTTTTTTTACGTATAAATGCGTACCAAAGAGAATAAAGGTATAACTTGATAACCACAAGGGTTGTGCTGTTGGGTGATTCCATGTCAGTTGATACAGTTCATACAGTGATGGTCCAGGTAATATTTTAAATATTTCTGTAACATATGTGGTTATGTGAAAGTCATGTGCTTGGAAAAAGCACCGAGCTACACATAACGCGAACAAAATTGTTCCTGCGAAAAGCACGCATCGCACAGAAATATAATGTGTAATATTCTGGTTTCTGACAAAGAGAAAACGTACGGGAAAAAGTGTTTGATATAACTAAGCAAAATTTATTTTTTTGTATTTAAGTTTATGACTAATAAATTTAAAGGTACCATTTTAGTCACTAACATGATTGGAAAAATTGCATCTATAAATCCACCCACATTTTAGAGCTATAAAACACTTGCGCAGCCTTTTACGGTTGAAGTAATCTCAATTTTGAAGTGTGTTAGAGGGAAAACAAAAGGGTCTCAGGAGGCAACGGTAGGAAACAAATATTAAGCTAACCTAGGAAATCCATAGTGTTTTACACCGAACGATAAAGCAGCACTGCTGTATATCCTTTGGTGGTTCGTTATAGGCCTGCTTTGACGACGTCGTCCGACAAAGCCCCTACAACGAACTCAAGCGAGCTCAGTTTGGGGAACAGTTTGTTGCCCTTTTTCGTTTAAGGAGATTAAATGTTACTCAATGTATTGCCATCACAACCGCAAATCACTGTAAGTGGCTAAACAAATTAAGAAAATAAATCTTCTTTTTTTTAATATGGACGTGCAATTCTGCCACATTTAGAAAACCTAACTGCATTTCTACATTATTAATAAAAGTGCAGTGAAGAATAAGCATATGTTTCTTATATATTTCTAAAGTTAGCCTTAAGATAATCATTTTGATGTATTCTGCGTCGTTAATTATATGAAAAGTTCGTTGGTAAATTATTTATGAATGTGTCTCCTAAAGTGTTTATACGTTTCGAAATTTTTTGTTCGTATAAAAATCTTTTATTGTATTTTTTTTTATATTGTGTGTACATGTCGCGAGCCTTTAATGAAATCAGTAGAAAGAAGTATCACTAGGTGCATGCTTCGGTGTGAAATTGATGGATGTGCAAAGTACCAAAGCGAAACACTGGCAATCTCCACCCGTCGAGCATCGAAATTTTACATCTCAGGAAGAAAAGTAGCTACAGCCTTCGCAAATAGCTGAATGTTCCTCCCAAGAACGTCGCTTGAACATATATTTTTGTAATATTATGGCAAATGTGACATATTCTGACTCGGGTCTTTCGCCTGTTTTCATCAAGCAAAGAAAAACTTGGTTCCAACGTTACAACGTGTAGCTAATGCTGAATGCAGGTGTCCTAGCTTATTGAATAAAAAGTTAAAAAAACGCAAACAAACGGGGGCAACGAGGAAAACACGGATGAGAGGACAGGCGCTTCTCTCAACTCGTTTTTATTAACACCATCGTCACCTATATATATACATATGCCCAAACAACATCGAACTCAATCGCAACAATCAGAGCCTACCATCCAGAAACACCATCTCACTCTGAAGCAAATCCACAGACGGAGCCCTGAGGCAATTGTTTTCTTTCTTTTTTATGTAAAATGCCTCTATTATCTCTTTCCTTTTTCTTTTGCCTTTCTTAAGAACTTTGTGCCAGGCACGTCAGGTTTACACCCACATCGCCTGCAATGGTCAGCAGAATGGCCCCCGCGTTGTTCCTTCGTTGTCCCCGTTTATTTGCGCTTTTTAACTTTTATTCAGTAATGTACCAGCCAGCGGCGTAGACTTTTCCCCTCACCGGGGGGGGGGGGGGGGGGGGGGGGGGTTGCGCGCAATTATTTTTACACAGGCATTTATCAGTAGCGTAGCCGTGTGTTCATCGCCGGTACCACAGCGCATGCGCCGGCGATCACGAATCTGAAAAACAAGATGCTTGTGCCAGCTGCGAAGTTGGGGGGGTAGAACCCAGGTTCCTGTGCTTCTGAAGTATTAATCCACTCGGCCACGAGTCTTCATATTCTCCTTAATACATGGAAATAAACCCTGCGGCTGCAGAATATCAGGTCAAACGCTCATTAACGAGACTACTAAGGATCATGGCCCGGGGTGGGACACAAGCCCCGATGGCCCCCCCGTAGTCTACGCCTATGGTACCAGCTAGCCCAAACCCAAGTATGAATGTACGTCTCAGCTTACCTTGATGTGCTCCTGTAGATTAGAGTTTGTTGTTCTTGCTAATTACATTTTTTGTGTGTCTTGTTTGTGTTTTTTGGCAAGCAAAGTATGCACCTAAGCTCTAGGTTTCCGTTCTCTTCAACGCCCTGAATTTTAAACATCTCAGTAAGAGATGGCCATGGAGGCGACGGACACTCCATGACCGAAAACTCAACCGGTCAGAGAAAAAGTGGCGGTTACGTGTTATCGATCGTTCAACGGTTCTCACTTTCACACCAATATTCGTGGAGCCCAGGGAGAGAGAGAGGAGTGGTGGCCATCGGTCTCAGAAAACAATAGAGGATCACACCACTTTACTCGTTCTCTCTCTCTCAGGCTGCAATCCTCAAGCCTGTTTCACATGCAGCGACTGTTGCGAAAAAAAATCGGTGCGACAGCCGACGCAGCCAGTGTGGTCGCAATGTCTGATTTCACATGCTCCAACGACCGCGCGATTTCTGTCCGCGCGGCCGGCGGTTCGGACATGGACGCGACGCGTTTGACTTTGCCTAAAATACAACAAAAACGTCTTAATAAAAGCAAAAGTTTTACGAATACAAATTGTAACTAGAAATTCTTCAAAGTTAAGCATTAAACCAAATGTTTTAGAAGTCTGAATTTATTTTAGAATACGCAACTATCGCAGATGAAAGCTGGCAAATGAACGGCTGGTTGATGTTGAAGTGATCACACCGTCTCTGCGACAAAATACCAATTTATAGGGGAACCAGTCGCAGAGACGCTGCGATAGTGCGGCTGCGATTTTGATTCCACAATTACTGGAAATCGCACCGATTTCGGACGAGAATCGCAATATGTGAAACAGCCTTTAGATGGCCTCAACCTCCCCCGCCCTTCCCCCCTATATGTTGACAGTTGAATTTGAAGTGAGCAGTGCACTCGACCACCATGCCCAGAAAAGTAAACCAAAGAAAGTATCGTTCGTACCCTCGAGGATGATACTCTGAGCCTCGCGCCGGGCACTTTTCAGTTGTGCCTCAAGACAGTGCTAGAATAAAGTAGCCCACATGAGAGACAAGGAGAATACGACCCCTCCGCCCGAGGCTACATCGTCTGTTACGCGAGTTGTGAACCCGCTAATCGAGGGGTTACGGACCCGCGTTTGATGTCTGTGCAGGTGACGTCGAAGAGTTTGGATGTGAAATGGTGTAAAAGACAAAAACAAATAAACACGAAGAGCTTTCTCCTGCTCGGGAGAAGAAGAAAAAGACGATAGAAGGTGACAGAGAGCCTACGCAACGTTGTCTTACTTCATATTTATCTTTTTTATATTTGTAGATGCCTTGCCCGTTTTTCTAGTGGTTCAAGTGACCGGTCATTATATAAATAGTGTTTCATTTTCGGCTATTCTCCCCTTACTGATGTTTCCTATGTTGTTGAACTTGCTCTCTTTATGCTGCGGAATGTTCTGCTCGTATTGTTCCACTTATTGCATTATGCTCATATTTTTTTTTAAAGTAACGAGTAATCAAAGTAATCCGTCACCATTATTTTGTAACGAATTTTCATTACAAATTACTTCCGAAAAAAAGTAACCTGGCAATTACAAAAATACAAAAAATAACAGATTACAAGTAATCCGTTTCTTGTAGTGGATTACTTCCCAAGTCTGGTTTCAAATTCTGTTTCTCCCTTCCTTTTCTCCTGTCTCGGAGTTTTTGAAGTATGAACGTTCACCAGCTAGCCTGTGCCATAACCCTTATTTGTGTATTACCTGCCTAATTACTTTTATTTGGATGATTGCATTTAATCACTCAGTTTCAACAATTTATGACTGGAATGTTGATTGTTTTGAGTCGACGACGATGTCATTACTTACGGGGAGTCCTCATAAAATGCATAAAATATGTGTATTCTCCCAAAGTTTCAAAATATGGGGTTTCCTTGAGTGATTTCTGCCTGAACAAGAAATATACATTTGATAGCTGTTGGGAGGAAGTACACAATTTTACGAGGATAAAAATAATTACAATTACTTATTTCCACTTCTGTACGTGTACTGTAGCAAGTGCTTTATCGACGTTCTATTTATCACAACCCTGAAATTTTCACACTGCAAATGGCCACTTTCAAAAATTTCTGTCAAATTGGACGTGCATCATTTCACCCGTTTCGTAGCAATCATTTCCACTCCATGCAAAGAGAGTACCAACACATCATTGCATATCACCACACGTTCGGCAGTATATGAGCAAATGTGGTGCTGCTCAGCTCATATAAATCTTTATGCATTTAGTTCTACAACAAATCATTATTTTGCATAATTTGATAAGTAAGACAGATCTCGCCACATATATACAGGGTGTCACAAAAGAAAATTTACACGGACTTTTGTACCGCAAACATAAACTAGGCATCGCCGAACACTCATTCTCCGCCCAAAGGTACAGCTAGAGATAACAACCAGATGCCAAAGTTCCAGCCCGATCCGATAATTGAATCAAAAGTTATAAGTGATTTTCTGAAAAATTCAATGGGAAAATGGAGCCCATTTTTGCTCGTCTTCGGTTTCTGGTGCCATAGAGCCCCATATGTTTGAAAACTCCGTCGGCCGCCATTTTCTCATTGAAATTTTCAGAAAATCACGTATAACTTTTCATTAAGTTATCGTATCGGGCTGAAACTTCGGGATGTGGTTGTGACCTCTAGCTCTACCTCTGGGCGGAGAATGAGCGTTCGGCGATGCCTAGTTTATTTTTGCGGAAAAAAAGACCGTGTAAATTTTCTTTTGTGACACCCTGTATTTATACACTGTCAAAACAGCCCAAGTCTTGAGAGAAGAAACCTTAATTCGGTAACTAAATAAACACACGAACGACCAAAACACAATTCCGACGTTATAATAACGTATTGGTGTCAATTCATTAGGCAAACTATGGAAGCCTGCTAATTTGGAGAAGCAAGAAATATTGTACAAAAAATGCGTCCTTTTCATTTGATGTCCCATGTACCGGGGATCGACTGGGCTACACCGGGGTCGCTACATAAAGTGAAAGTCAACATCATAGTTTACTTCCAACACTCACTCGTATTCATAAAAAATAATGCACGTGGGGTCAAATTTTAAAATCACTCACCTCACTAACCAAGCTACGCAACCCAACGGTGAAAAATTATATGCACCACTAACAGCTTTACGGTTCATAATGGGCGCGTTCAGTAGCGGCCCCGGAGTCAAGTAGTCAGTGACTCCTTCCACTGGACGGCCAAAAGTCACTTCCGGTGCACGTAACTCCGGGGCTTCGGAGTCAAGCTCCGGAGTCCGGAGACGGTGCCCGTAGAGTCAAAGGAGCTAAAATGACGTCATTTCCTGACTGGTGACGATTTCCGGTGCTAAGAGAGAGAAAAACAAAATGGCGGGATAAGCTGCTTCGGTTCTGTCGTGGGCGTCGCGGGTGTGCGGTTTGCTCGCTTTTGTTAATGAAAAGTGCTCAAGGTAAGACGAATAACGCGTTACCATATCTTCTTGAGGTAAGGCTCTTTCGAAAATGCATTGGACCGTATTTTCTATGGTTTGAATATGCTAATAAACAACGTAAACGTTCATTTGACGCCGTGTCTTGATCGCTGTTGCACGGAAGCTCGGTAATATTGACGATAGTCCTGTCCGCGCTCAACAGAGCAAGGCAGGGTATGAACGCGACTTTGGAAGCCGGTTGGACACTCACGCAGAGCATGAAACCGATTAATAGACAGTTTTAGTGGACCGTACGCTATAGCTTTGCGTACGCAAGGAAATTGCGGGTCGTGAGTGCGCATGCGCAGAACACAATAAAAGGGCTAGCGTATTGCGTACGCACGCAACGCTAGGAATTTTGCGTTGCTGGCTAGCGGGCCTTGCGGGACGCTCTCGAGAGATCTCGGACCCAACGAGAGTGCCAGTTTCAAGATGGCGGTTGCCTCGACTGGCGCAGCAACGGCGACGTGGTGTTTTCGAAGTTCTGTGTTACGTGAAATTGCGTGGTTTTCAGCTCGGCGATTCTTTCTGGGACCTACCGCGGTCGAATCAGATCGCCGTGCAGCTGAAGGAGTGCACAGCGAAAATGTTCGCCGCTCGGAATGTGCGTCGACGCTGCGATCTGCTCAACGCTAAGTCCCACAGTTCATCGCTGACGGACGAACGACTCTAAAAGAAATCGCCGAAGTTCTCACTATGCACTGGACATCAGGGTCATTAATTTTATTCCGTGCCGTTTCCACGGGACGAGTGACGGAGGCTCCGTAATCGAATTTGGCTACGCACTCGTGCTCGTAGCCTCTGTACCCCGCAGAAAGGCGCGCTTGACGAGGCAGCTGTGGCTTGGTTTAATTTAAAATAACATGATTGGACACGTTATCATTTTCAATATTTCTTTCCAGGAGCATGGTTGCGCTATAAGCACGCGGAATTCTACGGCTCTAGCAAATATAACCAAGATCATGCGCGGTGTTAACTCGAAAACGTAACGCACAACTAAATTCGGTCCGAGCAGGTCATTTTTAGCGTACGATATACTATTGCGTATTGCGTACGTAAGGCCCAGCAACGCTGTACTAAAACTGTCTAATGTTTTGTTTGCGTAGCTAAATCGGGGGGCACGTTGGCTGAGGCTCGCTTCGGCCGACAAAACCTTGATCGCTGAGCGCGGCTGAACTTCCCGTGTGTATACGAATACATTTTATAGAAAGTTCGTTACGAAGGGCAGAACAAACGTATGGCCGTATCAAAGTATCGCAACGGGCGGCGTAGATTCGCCGAGCTCTATATTTTGCGCGTGCTGACGACGTGTTTCGTTGGCTTTTATAACAGTAGCTGCTTTTGCACCGCCAAGCGTAGGTCTCGATCGCGTTGCATCGCTTTGAACAGCAGCGCTGATGTGTACAATCACCCGCTTTTTTTTCAACGACCTTGTAAAGACTTCTTCAATACCGGCGTCAAATAAAAGCTATCGTGCTCGCCATCGTCTGCTTCCAGTTTATTCGGAGACCGTCTGGCACAGGGGAGGAAGCGCAAGTTGCGTAGAAGCAGGTTTGGAGCCGCGGGTTTTTTTGCCGTTCAGTAGGCGCTCCGATGACTCCGACTCAGACATGTACAAGTTACTCAAAAAAAGTAATTAAGTTAAGTTACTGAGTGTTGACATCAAAAGTAATTTGAGTAGAGTAGAAATTACTCAAGTAGAAAGTAATTGAGAAATTACTAATTACCGTAAAAAAGTTGCGAATTACTTTTGAAGTTACTTTTTTATGTTTTTTATGGTAAAAAGAAAGTACTGTCGCCGGCCATATGAGCTCCCACGGCCGAACGCTGACCGGAGTAGCGAAAATCCCGCATGGGGCGCTTCGAGCGTTGCCGCGTT
Organism: Ixodes scapularis; assembly: GCF_016920785.2. Lineage (NCBI taxonomy): Eukaryota > Metazoa > Arthropoda > Arachnida > Ixodida > Ixodidae > Ixodes > Ixodes scapularis. Next base: position 90,382,827 of record NW_024609880.1, read on the forward strand.
TTGGGAGCCGGGCTATTGGGACCAAACCATTCCGTTATCAAAGGGGTGGACGTAGGAAGTTTAATAGCAATCCGCGTTTTGGAACGTGAATCTGAAGCACGGCCGATTACAATCTCTCTTCTGGTTGTAGGTAAACGCAGACGGCTTATCGAAATTCTTCACTACATAATATCTCTGACGTGTTATATGCTACTTTGTTATTTGCAAAACCGGTTTGTCATTTTAGATATTTCCTACCCGAAGAGGTAGTCCTACGCAAAAGCCCCCCTTTCTTACAATCTTTCTTAAACCTAGACTAGACAATGACAAGCGATTTTGAAATAATTTAGTTATTCTATGAGGATATGCTATAGATAACAAAAAGAAAATATTTGTGTCGAAGCAGATTAAAGATTCAGGCACTTTTCATGAACGCGCTTTATCGAAGAGACTCCATTGTTCTGCGCTCAGTAGCGTGTTGCTTCGCCAAGGGTAATTCTCTACACGATGACTTTGCAGATGGCTTCCTGGTTGTTCACTTCTCGCTTTACGAGGGATCATTGTTGTCATGTCTAATATCATATCAAACATAGGGTTCTTACATTTGTAAGCATCGATCGAACACTGCTGCTTTATCTACGCCTAAGGCAAGCTCCAGTTTATCAGCGGTTATAACATCATCTCCAAACACTTGGGGCCAACACCCGAAAACGGCAATTCTAATCGCCCATGTTTTTGTGATTCACACTTCTAAAGGCTGGAACCCCGATAAAAGCTATGCGTCCACCCCTTTGATAAAGGAATGGTTTGGTTCCTATAGCCCTGCTCCCAAAACGCAGCAACGCTCGGCGCGCCGCGTGCGGGATTTTTGCTGATCCGGTCAGCGTTCGGCCGGGGGAGCTCATGTGGCCGGCGACTGTACAGAGGTTTTGATCCGTTAGCGAAATTGTGCTAGCCGAAGAGGAATCGGCTTGTTTTTTTCACAGAAATGCTTTAATAGCTGGTTCTGCTTCTGCGTGCTTAATTGTTTTGTACTTTCTTGTTTGTTTGGTCAATGATGCATTGCGTATGTGTCATTTGTACTTTGAGGTTTATCACTGTCTGAGATAGATTTTTTAGATGGTGTTTGCTTGTTTACAGCGTTGTATAAAGTGTTTCGTTTTACGTTCTTTTAACGAAGGGCACACATGGACAACCTTTCGTGCCGGAGTCAGGCTGAAGACTGACGTCTCGTTTATTAAATCTAAAACGAAATAAAAGAAAGGCGCCTCTGGTACGGGGTGCTCAGGTTACGCGCGAAGCGGACGAGCGGATGTTTAGATCTCGGGCTGCGCGCGAACGGTTCTTCTCGGTCGCCTTGGACTTTGGAGCTCGCTAGCGTCGGCGCGTCGGCGACCTCCATAACATCCCTCTTTCTAAGGGAGCTTCGAAGAAGTGCCGAAACGGTCTGGCTCTTTTACACACCGGCCGTGCCGAGAATGTTTGTGGGAGGTGTCGGCACACATTTCTTCGGGCCTCGTGGTTGTTTCGGGGAACTCTTCGATGCCTTGTTTATCTTGTTGATCGGGGAAAGGAATTAAATGCGTGCGATTTCTTCGGATCTCTTGACCCTCGGACGTTATCCAGTAAGATCGTGGTGTAATGGCCTTGTTCTGAACAACTCCGGTTCGCTTGAGGTCAATGACCCAAACTCGCTGTCCAGAGCCAAGTGGATCGAGTTGACGCACTCCGTGTCGCCGGTCGAGGTATTGCTTTTGTCGGTTCCTGTTTTCTTGCTCATAGCGACGCAGTTCTTTTTGGTCGGGTAGCTTTGGTTCCAGGAGCTGAGTGGCGATCGGTACGGTTGTACGCATCCTTCTCCCCATGAGAAGTTCTGTCGGACTGTATCCGTTGGGCAGAGGCGTTGAACGGTAGATCATGAGTGTCTCGTACGGATCTTCCGTTTTGCTGAGTGATCTCTTTATGATCTTCACCGCAGCCTCCGCCATCCCATTGCTCTGCGCGTAGCGAGGGCTTGATGTGATGTGCTTAAATCCGTAGGTCTGTGAGAACTTGGTGAATGCTGAAAAGGTGGTTCCCGCAAACTGAGGACCATTATCAGACACCACTACTTCTGGGATGCCATGCCTCGCAAATATCGATTTGCAGTGCATTATTACGCACGCTGCTGTGAGGCTTTCCAGTCGAGCGATTTCGGGGTAGCGAGAGTAGTAGTCGACGACGACCAGCCACCATTTCCCGTGAATGAAGAAGAGGTCCATCGCCACTCTCTCCCACGGTCGACTAGGAAACTCTGACGGGATGAGGGGGAGCTTTCGGTTCTGGCCAGTTTTAATGCACTTTTCGCAGTTCTTGACCAGGCGCTCGATATGATCGTTTATCCTCAGCCACCACACCGATACATTTGCCCGTGCTTTGCATTTTCCTATGCCCATGTGTCCTTCATGAAGTTGTTGCAGGATATGTGGACGGCAGGATTCTGGTACCACTATTCTAGAACCATTCATGAGAAGGCTGTTTTGCACGGCAATGTGATGACGGTACTCGTAGTACTCTTTGAGGTCTGTTCCGAGATCTCGACGATTTGGCCAACCTTTATGGCTGTAGCTGGCGAGTCTTTGGCAAACAGGGTCTTTGTTTTGTTCTGCCGTTATCCATTGGAGACTCGTTTGCGTTGCTGGTAGGGACGTCTCTATGTGTCGAATGAAGCAATCGATTTCATCTTGCATCTCTCTGTCTTGCCGCTGTGGCAGAGGGCTTCTTGACAACGAGTCAGCTGCTTGGAGTTCCTTGCCCGGAACGTGCACAACTTCGAATGAGTAGCGCATTAAAGGCATGCGCAGTCTCTGAAGCCGTGGAGTTAGGTCGTCCAATGACTTTGATCCAAACAGAGAAATGAGTGGTTTGTGGTCGGTTTCCAGTACAAAGTGCGTTCCCACGATGTAATCTCGGAATTTTTCGCATGCCCACGTGAGTGCCAAACCTTCTTTTTCGATTTGGGCGTACCTCTTCTCTGTTTCGGTGAGTGTTCTGGACGCATAGGCGATGACACGATATGATCCATCCTCCTGCTCTTGACGCAGTACTGCTCCCAGGCCGTAGGATGACGCATCTGCAGATACAATCGATCGCTTGTTGGCGTCGTAAATTCCAAGAACGGGGCAGGTTGAGAGAATTTCTTTCCATTTTGCGAAGGCTTTCTGCTGAGGATGATCCCACACGAAGTCCACTTTGGAACTGAGCAGTGACGATAGTGGATGCAGAAGGTCAGACAGGTGTGGCACGAATCGTCCTAGGTATGTCGCCATACCCATGATGCGCTTGACTTCTTGCTTTGAAGTCGGTATGGGCATCTGTTTCACTGCGTTGACGATTGTCTCGTCTGGACGGACACCATCGCTGTCTACTTGATGACCTAGGAACTTGATACTTCTCACTCGAAAGACACATTTTTCCTCGTTGAGCGTGAGTCCTGCTGATGAGAGTCGCCTGAGGACTTCTCGCAGACGTTGCTCGTGTTGCTCGGACGATGACGCCCATATCAAGATATCGTCCATGTGGCAAAGTACTCCTTCCATTCCTTGGAGAAGTTGTGTGATACGTCTCTGGAAGTGTTCCGGTGCTGACGTGATTCCGAATGGTAGGCGATTAAAACAAAATCTTCCAAACGGAGTGATGAATGTCGTCAGGAGTCGTGACTTCTCGTCTAAAGGGATCTGCCAAAACCCAGAATTCGCGTCCAGCTTTGAGAAGATCTTGGCTCCCGCTAGCCTTCCCAGCGTGTGCTCCACTGATGGGATAGGGTGATATTCGCGCTGAATGTGTTTGTTCAGTTGTGTGAGATCAACACAAATGCGAATTTCGCCAGACGGTTTGGGGACGATGACCATCGGCGCGCACCATTCAGTAGGTTCTTCTACTGGAGAGATGACACCTTGCGACTGCATGCTTTCTAGCTCTTTCTGCGTTTCTCGATACAGCGAAAGCGGTACTCTTCTCGGTGATGCGATAGCAAACGGCGTCGCGTTAGGTTTCAGCTTCAGAACGTGAGCACCTTCGAGAGATCCCAGTCCTTGAAACAGGTGAGAGAACTCTTTCTTCGGTTCGCAAGTTTTGTTCGCAGTCATGCAGATTTGAGGGCAAAACCGAAACTTTTCGATAGCTGGCTTACCCAAGAGAGGTTTGCGAAGTCCTTTCACGATGTAAACTTCTTCGAGTGCTTGTTGCCCACGGCAGTTGAGCTTCATCCAAGCTGATCCCATGACTTTAAGGGGTCGTCCGTCTGGACCATGAAGTCGGCGTTGGGGCTCGGAGAGCTTGTGGCACTTTGCGAAGACCTTTTGAAAGATGGCAGCTGGTAACACCGTTTCGTCTGCTCCAGTGTCTATTCGGAAAACAACAGGAGTTTCGTCGACGAATATCTCGATGTCCCATTTTGCTGTTTGAGGAGAAGCTGCAGCTCCTACGAATCCTTGTTCGTGTACGAGGGAGTTCACGGTAGTTGAAGATTTGTAGACTGTTGCAAAATGTCCCTTTTTCTTACACCTGTTGCAGCCTGCGTTCTTCGCCGGACACACGCTCCTCGGGTGAGCTTCTCGACCACACCAACGGCACGGTTTGCCTTTTGGTTTGGGTGTCGCGGTCTTCTTAGTAGGAGTTCGAACATTTGAACGTTCAATTCCTCGCTGAGCAGGTCTTGCTTCTGTCCCATTTTTGGCTGCTATACGGTGAACGTTGGCATCCTTCTCTTTTGTCGGTCGGAGTTCCACTTGTTGCTTCTTAATCACTTCCGATTGTCGCGCAGCAGCGATGGCCTTCTGGAGGTCCAGATCAGGATCCAGTTGAAGTTTTTCTGAAGTCCTGCTGTCCCGAAGACCAACAATCAGCCTGTCGCGGATCAATTCTTCCTTCAGTGGTCCATAGTTGCACGTAGTGGCTAATCCATGGAGAGCAGTGACGTACTCCTCGACGGTTTCCGTCTCCAGTTGCGATCTTGTGTTGAACATGGCTCTCTCATACACCACGTTTCGACGAGGAATGAAGTAATGTTCGAAGTTCTCCATCACCTTGTCGAAGTCTTGAGCCTCGGTGTCGGACAGCTTGAAGGTCTGTAAGACGTCTTCAGCTTGGGGTCCCATGAAGTAAATGAGAGCGTCGACTTGGTGTGATGATGGTTGAGATGCCAGTCCTGATGCACTGTGGAAGCGCTTGAATCTCTTCTTCCACGCCGGCCATTCGTTAGGTGTTGTAAAACTGAAGGCTTCGGGTGGCGAGATGCGAAAAGTTGCCGTTACCGTTTGTTCGGTAGCACCGTTGTCGGCAGAAGTTGAGGGCTTGTCCATTGTTCCTTCGTTTGTAGTCGATCCTGCGCTTTACTAATTATTAGTAGACTCGCGGAGCGATCCCACTTCTGACACCATGTTTCGTTTTACGTTCTTTTAACGAAGGGCACACATGGACAACCTTTCGTGCCGGAGTCAGGCTGAAGACTGACGTCTCGTTTATTAAATCTAAAACGAAATAAAAGAAAGGCGCCTCTGGTACGGGGCGCTCAGGTTACGCGCGAAGCGAACGAGCGGATGTTTAGATCTCGGGCTGCGCGCGAACGGTTCTTCTCGGTCGCCTTGGACTTTGGAGCTCGCTAGCGTCGGCGCGTCGGCGACCTCCATAACATAAAGTACATCTAAAAAGGGCTTGAAGTGAAGTACAAAGTAAATGAGAGGTTATGTACTTCAAGTAGAGTAGTAAGTACACCGGGTGCAATGTACTTGAAGTAACGTATATAAATGCTATATATTTCACGGTAAAGTACAAGCACTTTTAACACAATCTTTCATGGTGCCCTTTCATTCCTTATACTGTGTTTTTTAACTGATATGCATTTCACCAGGGGTAATCGGAGGCGCATCAGTTTTTTTACAGAAATGGCAGCAAATATTGTATAAGGTCAAGTCGCCGCAGAGTAGTTGCTTTACTCTCGCTGTCAAGCTATTTGACACAATCAACTTAAAGGCACTTATTTCCATCTGTCTTACAGCCGCCATTACTGCACTTAGAGAAATGACCAGATGACGTCTCGAAAAAGCGCGTTTTCACACGGCGATACCGCCTTTTTTTTAAATTCGATGAATGTACATTGAAGTTGGGAGTTCTGCTTTCCTCGAAAAATAGAAGTACATGCTCAGAAAATTTACTTCAAGTAAAGTACAATTTTTCTAAACAGTAGTACTTTAAGTACCATGTACAGAGAGTACTTCCCAACACTGCTTGTTTATTATTTTTTATATAAGAACGGTGGGGGAATTACTACAAGTTTCTCGAACGATCTATGAATCTTTCAAGATCTCCATATTCTGAGTTTTGGGAGGAAAGGCAACGCGAAAAGGTAATCTTTGCGTTACTGTTTAGCACGCGATTCTTCGAGTACAGCACAAACTACGGGAGCACAAGATGAGTTTCAAAGCAGGTGCTGCATTTTTTTTGCGTCCTTTGAGTGAGGATGCAGTGTGTGTACTTCGTGCAGTGGGCAGAAGCGGGGACCATCCCTTTCTTCAAGAGGGTCGAGTCTCCTTGAGCTTTGGGACACAGAGAAGCGCCAGTCTTAGGTGCAAATCCTGCAGTTACTTGGCCTCTCTTGCGCCGTGCCTGTTTGCTCCCCGCGCCTCGTAGCAATGTTGTTGGAGTGTGTATGTGTGTGTGTGTGTGGGGGGGGGGGGGGGAGCTTGTGAATCTTTTGGGGAAGTTTCGGTCTCTACAAACAATTTTCTCCCCCCCCCCCCTCCTTTCCTACGCCACATGCTTGTTCCTCTTTGCAAATATCAGCTGATCTTAGAACATCTTATCTTCTTTGTGCAGGAATGTTTGTTGATAAGCAATACAATCACTAAAATTCGAAAGTAATTTGTAACTTGAGTAGAAGTTACTCAAAAAAGTAATTAAAGGAAGCTACTAATTACCGAAATGAAATTGTAATTGAAAGTTACTAAACTACTCAGAAAAGTAGTTAAACTACAGTAACTTGAGTAGAGTAGTTGAACTACGTACAAGTCTGCGGGAGTCCGACTCGAGTCATTCCGTTCAAAGGCAAGGGAGGCGCTACTGAACGTGCCCATTGGTTCATATATACGGTGTCCCAAGTCACCAGGCTCGATCTAAAATGGAACGTAAAAATCGACGCCGGCACGTAGCAGTCTATACTTTTCGTCAAAGGTGTATTTAATTTAATTAAGCTTGAGGAAGAAGACGAAAAAGCGTAGCTCTCTTTGTGTAAAAAAATGGGGCAAACAAATATGGCCAAGGTCAACGGCGGGCGGTGACGTAGACGACGAAGTCGAGTGGCAAGGAGGTAGCGCCATCCACCAACACAAGCGCTAACCGCGCCCCGCGTTTAGTGCTTCTTTTGATAGATGGCGCTACCTCCTTATTTTGACCAGAGCCGTATATTGGGAGAGTTTGGCCTGTGGGTGGTGGCGACGAAGCCGCCGGAGAGGAGAAAAGTAAATGAAAGGGAGGAGAGTGCCGAACGACGAGGTAGAGGGGCTTAGAGCGATAAAATTATTTATTTAATCGCTCTAAGCGATTCGGAACCCAGGTCTGCACTCGAAAGTGACCCCCATAAGGCAGCTGCCATTGTACGCAAATTTGACCACTCGTCACATGACCAAACCAAAGACGTGACGTCACAGGAAAGATGGCAGCGCCCATGCAACGGCTGGCCCCAGCTGGGCCGGAGCATAGGCCGGAGCTTGTCGGATGCTTTGTTTGTTGTCGTTCGTCTTGGCGAGTTGATTTTAGACGCGGAAGCCGTCGTATGAGGTTGTATGAGGCCAGTCGAAAGCGGCTTCAGAGTTCAGCGTGGTGTCTGACGTAGGTATAACGTGAAAATACGGAGGAATGGTGTGCATTTTGCTTGTGACCGACGGGGATATTGCCACGAAGGAGACAATCGGCCCTACGTTGCTCGGACCTCGGATTGATTCGGACACCGCTAGGCTAAATTTTAAGGCGACGTTTCTGTGCTCTCGTTGACCATCGGAACCTTCAAGATCAGCAGTAAAGCGTGTGCGATATATTTGGATATTCAGTTTAGCGACGGAAATTGCGTGAGTCGTGCTTGGCAGTGTGGAATCGTGGTGCCGCTTCATTCAAATCACCGAAGGCTCAATTTGGTTGTGCGGTACACCGGAGAGCTGCCTTGCTGCTTGTAGTTCCCGTGCCGTGCTAAATGATACTGTGCTGCTTCCCAAATTGTTCCGGCGTAGACGTGCACTTTCACGGAGCACATTTGTGCGGCGCGCCGAAGAGCTGCCTTCAAGCTGGTAGTTTTTGTGCCGTGCTTTAGGTGATGCTGTCCTGCCTACTAAATTGTTCTGGCGTAGATGTGCGCTTTCACGAAGCACAGGTGTTGCAGGTGGTATTGATTCCGCTGGTCTGTCGCACGTTTCGTCGACATCAAAGTTTCATCAACATTCGTTACGCGAATTGCAAGCTGTAGGGACATTTCGTCGCCCGTGTTACTAACCCAGTCCACCCGTTCACGCCGCTTTGCGACGGCAGTCTGCAGCGGCTCATTACCAGAAAAGTGGTCCCACATCAATTTCAGTTTAGCACGTCCACGGCAATCGCCTGACCCCGAAGGAGAGCATTTATTCGGACAGAATGCCACTAAAGCAATGCAGTTTCTTTAGGGGGCAGGATAGACTCTTTTTTGTCTGTTTCCTTATATTGTCACGGATGCTTGCTCTAGTCCTATGTTCTATCAATATTTACTATTCTGGAAAGTTCCAGGCCATGCTCAGCTGTCATTGTATGTTCTGGTGGTGGTGCTGCGCACTTTACCCATAGCCCTTCACTCCGTGTGGACCCTGGCGGCTCCTCAGCCGAGTTGCCCGATAACAAGACACAAATGGCACATTATCCCGAGTCTTAAACCCCGGCGAGCCGTGATCCAAGTCCTATCCCCAGCCCGGCAGAAACACTGCAAGACGAGCGAGTACCACAAGGGCGAAACTCGGAAATACACCAGGAAAAACTTGAAATCCAAGCCAGTCGCTGCTACCAGCAAGAACCACCAGAATTAGGTTTTTTGCCAGAAAAACCGAAGCTGACTAAGCCAACAATGACAAACCTGTAGCAGCAAACCACGTCCGCTCCCACCATCGTTTGCATGCCCGTCGCACCTCGCACTCTTTTGCCGGTTTACGCAAGGTGCATAAGACGTCGAGGGCTGGATTGAACAATATGACCGTGTCGCCCGCCACAGTGGGTAGATGGACAACCAGCTCCTGCAGAGTCTATACTTCTCATGGAAGAAACTGCGAGGCACTGGTTTGAATCCACGAATCCTCCTTAACGTCGTGGGAAGTTTGTAAGATCGAGCTGAAGTGCACGTTCATCAGCCAACATTGACGAGAGAGAGCCGCATTCCTGATTCTGTCCAGGACACGGCCCCAACGAAAGCGTCACCACCTTCGTGGAGGATGTTTTGCTTCTGATCGAGCACCCACGCCAACCCTGATGCTACAGAAGGCAAGAAGCTAAGAATCCCATGTCCCTCATCTGAGGGACAACACCTTCGGCAGCCTTGTTCGCAACCCCTAGACAACAGTCGAAGGGTTCGTATCAATGAGGCTTCCAACGTTGAATGTACATTGCAGGCCCGAGCCTGTCACTATCAACAACTCCCCAGCGTCTCGACACTCGAGTCATCCAGCTGCAACTTCGACGCCAGCCCCCCAGGCATCCGTGAAATCATCCACAACGGCGTCCTGGAGGAGATAAGGAAGCTAGTTCCTACCATCAGTTGCCCGGCTTTTATTTTGATCGTCGAGATTGTTTCAGAAGACGTTCGACAGTCATTTCAACTGGAGACCTCTTCGAGCAAAGCGGCATCTGAGAAACCGAGGGCGACTTATGTTACAAAGTCACAACGACCACCACCGGCTACCTCTTACTATTCAATGCGAATTCAACGAGACACCCCAACGCCGAAGCATGTCGGGAAGAACCAGTGTAGGTCCGCGCTTAACAAAGTACACCGAGGAAAACGGAGGTACTGCGAATGGCCGACCGAAAGCCACTCTGCTATCACTGCATGAGGCCGACCATGTCTACTGGAAGTGCCCGTACCAATGGCCTGCAAGGGCTCATGCCGAACGACCCTCGACCACATCTCGACGAGCGTCTGCGGAAGATTGAGGATTATCTTCGGCGGTCTTTGTCTCTGGTGCCGACATTACCCTGAAGCTCCTGATCTACTTCAACTGGACGGGAGGTAAGCACGACAAAGCAGGTGAGCGGCAATGCAAGGACAGTTGATCTGGTGCCGGTTGTAATGCAAGGACAATACCTAATAATTTGCTGACACTAATTATTTGTGTTCACGCCAGGAAGCACATCATTTCCAACTTTGAGGGAGAATGCCGCTCAGTGAGTTAAAGAAATGGAATGGTTGGTTGCTCTCAAAAGTGGACTGCAAGCATCACGAGACTTTACTATGCCACACAGGACTTACACAAGTGGCAATGGTCGTGGGTTGCAGAATGAATCTCCATTACAAAATAGAAGTGAAATGGCTTGAATAGCAAACAAACACTGTTGCCAGCGATCAAGTCAACGGTACAGCAAAAGGCACAGCCACATAACCAATACATGCCCGAGCTTGCTACATTGATACAGAAAACTACCACGAACATTTTGCGGATTAGAAGCCAGCCCTGCAGCTTCAGTGCATCAGATGTCAGTGGCCGCACATGACGTATGATTACAAGATGGCATCAGTCGTTCAAAGTTGCTACTCGAGCAAACTGAACACCGACGTGCCAGGAGCGTCATCCCACAACAAGGTCCACAGGTATTACAACTGAACGCCTGACAGGAGACTGTCGCAGAAAGAACTCGTTCTGGAACCATTAACTAAAAATCAATAATTATGTAATCCAGTGGAAATAAACATATTTGATACACTAACCAGATAAACATATTTCCGCTTGCCTTTACGCCTTAAGAGTTTATACACCGAGAATTGTCTTCACCGCACGCGCAGGTCCTTTTGAGGACACTCGCATGTCCGACCCTCCAATATTAATTAATGGGACATACCAGACTGACAGACTTGTTGCATTAGGCTGCACTCACTCCATTTCTCATGAACACGTGGCATATCCGAAAACCAACTCCAGTGATGTGAAAATATTATTTATTAATTTATTCCCTCCAGAGGCCTTCGTAGGCATTGCGGAGAGGATACTTAAAACTACACACATGATAATAACATTAAAGCACACTGCTGTAACTTGTTAATTGCAAAAACAAACACACCTCTAAGCATATATTTTAATAGTATGTGTTGATGCATTGTTATATAGCAGGACACTTCCTATACATATGACACAATAAACACTTTGCAGAACTCCATCAAGCAACACACCTGTTACCATTTGTTTTCGGCGTAAAGCACACAAATGGGCCCCAATTCACGTCGAATGCTAATGCAGCATTCGAGTCCAATAGGCGCTGAGCAGAGTTCACAGTGATGGCGGACATAACATTCTTGTTAAACAAATGACCAAAGTATGAAAGCCAGGGGTAATTAGAGTCGTAGCTACTGTAATTCGTTTCATCACAATTTGGCAAACGGCAAAGGCTACAGTGTCGGTGAGCCCATTTGCACGTTGGAGAGAGGCACATGACAACATGTCATTCAGAGTGCTCGTCTGCACAGATTTGTCACACACCTTCGCTCTGTCTCTCTGATTGGCTCAAGGGGGGCTGTGGCGGTTGCCCTTTTCCAGGTTACAATGATACGAAGTATACGCAACCCACACTTTTCAAAAAAGTCTATTGAAGAGACCGAAAGGAATGGTCAACATTTTCAACAAGACTGCTCTTCAGGCAAGGGATGAACACAAATATGAATAATCTTATCCAGGTAATTAGAACAAGTAAATAAATTGAGGTATTTAGCGCACAAGGTAGAGAGAAGAAGGAGAGGTCAGAAAAGAGCGCTTTACAGGAGAAGTGCCCGATGCAAAAGCCCAAATGTCAACTTTACAACAAGTAAAGAATTGACCGACTAATACAATGCACTCTTGATGAAAAAAGTATTGCTGCAATAAATCCTACGAAAGAGAAAAAGGTGCAGTTAATCTATGCATACACCAAAACAGTAAAATATAAAAAAATCGCAAGGGTGAAGGCGAGCTGGTGTATATTAACCATGTTTAATTAACCTGAGACTGGTGTAGATAAGAAACATCAAAACATAGAAGGGACAGAAAATAGACAGGGCGACGTCTCAGGCTCAGACGTAGTCCTGTCTATTTTCTGTCCCTTCTACGTTTTGATTTTTTTTTCTACCCCAGTCTCAGGTTAATTCAACATGACCAAAAAAGTTCTTATTGCAAGTCGAATAGCTTTGAAGCAGGTGCCTACAACGGTTTATTCATCCCCACACTCAATAAAACGTCATCCTCGTAACTGAAAATAAGTGTGCACTTCGCACTCACCAAAAAAGGAAGAAAAGCGATCGAATGTAGAATCGTCGATTAGCACAAAGGGTTAAAGATCGCAGGAGCTTCATCGCTAAAAGTTGCTGTGATTATGCAGTTACCTAGGGCTGAAACAAATTCCCCTAGGCCCTACATCCGACGCATACATTTCGCGTCGATTCTCAGACATTTCAACGTTCAAACAAAGCTAAGAGTATGCGAAAATTTCATGCTAAAAGCACTCAAAGTTCTATCGGTCCTCGAAGAGATCCCGAATTTGAGCACCGGTACGGCGATACGGCTGATGCTGTCTCAAAGGTGTTAATATCGAGATGATCCAGAGCGATCTTGCGCAAAAAGGGTATAAATTCTCATTCCTTCATATTTTCACATTATACCGGCGTCAGCGAGCACGAAAATGCCCGAAATCGTCGGAAAGCAGCTGCACATCACGGCTACCGCGCACCGAACAAACTCGCATCCGCCAGCTCTGGGCGCTGCCATTTTAATTGTGACGTCACGGTTCTTGGGAAGTCACCGTGACGAGTGGTGACATCTGCGTAAAACATGGCGGCAACCCGGGGGGTGCCACTTCCAAACTTCCGGTTTATCACTCTAAGCCCCTCTACCTCGTTGCATATAATGCACCCCAAAACTTCAGTTCGACGTACAGCGCACTGACGTCGAACATGCGGCCCCCACTTTTAAGAGGGGCTTCAGAATGTTGCGATATAACCTATTAAACAGCTAAAATGCGTATCAAATATTCTAGAAAAAAATTAAAAATTTGCAATCAAACCAAACGAAAAAAAAAAATTTAGTCGGTCATACAACCATTTTAATTTATTAAGTAGTACCACTCGGATATCAAGCCGCTGGTGAAAGTCGTACCGTCGGTTCAACGTCAGTGCGCTGTACGTCGAACTGAAGTTTTGGGTGTCTTATATGGGACAAGGGGTGTAAAAATATACTCTTTTTTCCGGGACTGAGAGCGCAGCGACTCGAGCGCTTGTGCTATTAGGCAGTTTTCTTAGACCGCGTTTCCACCTCCGCTAAGCCTTCCGCAACGACGAAGCCTCTACTACGCCTGCCCTCCAATGGCTTTGACTGTAGAGTTCAGGGCATCCTAGCGGGTTGCGGAGAGCGTTACAGGTCGGCGAAAGCGATCTACGAAAACTCCCTATTAACAATGTGAACCGAAAGCTCGCGGCTCATAAAATACCGGCATGGCCGTGAATTATGTTACGGGCAAGCTATATATAGCCCATAGAACGACATAGCTCAGATATTACTACTAGGCGAGAGTGTCACGCGTTGACACTAACTTTATGAGACAAATGCAATATTTAGGGTATGCCATTTTATTCAAAGAGATATTGCACTACCGGAAAAGTTTCTATAATCTTCATGTGCGACTTCACAGAGGTTCTGCTCCTCTTTATTCACAACTGCTACTGTAGACTTCAACCGGACTACCAGTGCAATACTTTTCAAATCTTTTCTCGCACTCAGTAGGTGGGTCATTTTTTGCAGCCTCGTCCAACAGTAGCATGTCACAACGATACTCTGAAAACATTAAAGGTCGGTCAGAAACTTTGCCATTTCTTATTTGATGCAATATATCTTATATGTTAATAATTATAGGTTTTTCGCATTTTCCAAACAAGCACAATATTTGGGGAGACAAGCGAAGCGAAATCTGTGTACAAACAACTTGACTCGTCCAAGGCCCCCAAATGTACAGCTGCAGTGGAGCGCCTTTTGAAAGGCAAAATTCTGCACTCAACAAAAACACATACACAAAAATCAAAAACATCCGCGAGCTTTTACATAAAAATTTAACACTATCACATTTAAAAACAAAGTGGAAATAACATTGCCGTTGGAATGAAGCTTTGAATCTATTTCACGTACGATGCTCAATGATATATTGTTAATTTCAACATTCCTGAAATATGCTTTCAGAAATATCGATTGAGACTCGGTTTAGATGAATTCTTAGTACAAAGCGTATAAAGAGCGGTTACAGATCAAACACATGAAGAACAGTCCCGAAGAATGTAAGCCTGTTGCTCGGAAATTTTAAAATTATCATAGAAATGTTTTGACGTTATCTTAAAAGGACTGAAATAAATCCCCATCGGAACGCTTTTATATTAATAATTCAGATCAACATCTAATAAAGTCAAAGGAATTCGAAGTGTAAAAGTGAAATAACTTTATATGTGGAGAAATACGCTAGCTTTCATGTACAGGATTGCTGACGTCAATTTTAATCATAAAATAATATACAAATTTCAAAAGAAGTTTTCCATCTAGACGTATTCTTATGTTTCCAGAATTAATAAAAAAAATTTTTTATGTAACATGAAGTTGAAACTATAAACTTTTCGTGCGCCTAAAGCTCTGCATAAAAGTAAAATTTCGAAGTAAGTCATCATGCTTAGAAAGCATTTATAAAAGAGAACCCAGCAATATCTAAACATAATGCCATAAAAAATAAAAGAAAGAAAAAAACCTTCTTAGCACTTTGGCGTACCTGGGCGGCTTAGTCATGTTTGGCTTATTTAAGTCGAGTCTCACTAGCTAGTTATTTTTCTTGAAGCTCCACGGATGATGCGTTGAAACCAACATACATAATTGCTTTGTAGAATCCTGGCAGACTGGCTCAGCTTGTGTTTTGTGACCTTATAAGCCAAGATTTTGAAAGCGATGCTGCACTCTGCTGATTCACTAAATGTCACCGATGTCATTTTAGTAAAATATTTATTATCTTTACGGGCCACGCAAAATTTAAAATATATATGCTAAGTTCGGAAACTTCTACAATCCATGTTTGATTAATTCGTATTGGCTCTTGTACTGTTTAGATTTGAATATTTTATTTTATAAAGCAATATTTTATTTTTATATACGTCTCTTTTAGCGTTCGTTTTCATGTTTCAGATCGTATCGAGCACCCAAATTGTCTTAGGTTCCTTGGTGCCTCCTTGGTCGTATAAGAGAGATATAATCATTCGTGGATAGTTTCAAAGAATAAGAGCTGAGGCAAGACATTATGAGAACGATAGAGAATCAAGAAATTGTTCTTACCGATACGGTACCACAGATGGCCGACACGAGTTTGTTTTTGTGAAATTGAACCCTCCACTAAGCTTGCCAACCGTATGACACTTTAATGTAATTAATTAGTTTCAATTTTAATTTAATTTTATTTATTCAGTCTTTTGATTCAGTAGTGTACTGTAAGGATTTAGGGTCATTTATTGGCATTACTTTAAGTGTGAATCTGTGGGTCACAGTAATGAAGAAGAAATATAAAGTCTTAGTTGATAGTCAGCGGTGTGTATGTCTCTGTTTCTCTCTGTCTGTGTTTGTCCCTCTCGTTCTAGCTGATTGTTTACCTAAATTATGTACCAACTAGCTCAACTTCAACCTGTTATTTAGACACTTACCGTTATAGGAAAGCTACAATAACAATATCATGAGCATAATTTTAGTGCAAAAATACTTTAAGCGTAGGCATCGAAAACTTGCTATTACTACTACGCATGTACACTCTCTATCTCGCTTGAGGCTTTCTATGTTTTGTATAATTGGGACTTATTTGTATATAATATATAACTTTATTTGGGACTCAAATCGGACTATATATTTACTGAGTTTAGTTAACAAATTGAACCAACACGCAACATCTGTATTTCGCTTTCAGTTCCTAGCCCTGTATGAAAATTGTGAACTTACCGCTCGAATCCTTTTTCATTATTCTTACAATAGAGCATTCCTTGTAATCAGAGTAGAGTAGCGGATGTCCCAGTCTTCCATCAGCTGGAAAAGCACGTGAGTTATTTATATTATGACCACTTTTTTTTGTTGTCTAACAAAGAATGAAGTTTTAAAGTGTAAGAGAGACGTTTGATAGGAGAAAAGACCTTAATGAAAGGAAATCCTTATAAAACCGCCGGCAAAGTACACGTATTCTTTCGACATGCAAGTGTTCAAATCAGGGCTTGGCCGCAGGCAACCTTTTAATATATATTTTTACTCTTTTATCAGAATTTGTTAAGCAGTAACATTAATATTCATTCAAAATGTAAAAAGGTGTCTCGTATAAAATTGTGGTGTTAACTGAGAGCGCTATGAACTTAGTTATTCCAACTCGACGGCGAATAGAACTTGTCCTGTCAGTGTTTAAAATGACAGGACCCATCTTTTTATTAGGTGTATACAAGGTTTCCAGGTTTAAACGTTCTGAGATACTAAAACTAATATAGGCTCGGTTTCTAAAATATGTTTGAAGGTAAACCCGACCTCGCCGCAGTAAAAAAGGTTGTAAATATTGCGGTATATAGACGCTCGTGTGTTGTAACCACGTCAAGGCAATTCGGTAACTTTTCTGAGATAATAGCTGCGATAAAATTATCAAAGCCCAAAAATAATCTAAACATCTTTATTTAATTTATATCATTATGGCCATACCTAATGGGTGGTTTCACTTAAAATCGGAAACAAGTTCTGGGGGGGGGGGTCTCTTGATATGAATAAAAATATATTTCTATCATAACCTCACTTCCGTAACGAGCCAATACATGCTTTAAAATTGTTTAGATACATTATTTTTTCCTGTAGAAATTTGGAAGTGGAGCAAAGTAGAAATACTACATTTTGTTTGCTTGATTTTTGAAACGAGTTATGTCGGTTGTTATAAAAAATCAAAAACAAAAACACTCAGTAATTATTCTTGCAACTATATGACGCATGGCCTTTTTTTATATATATAAAACTGCTTTCTCTTTTTTTTTTTTACGCAACAAATGCGAAACATTGCAGTTTGAGGTTTTGATGACGTATTTGAAGCTTTGTATCTAAGTATGAAGTGCACATTATGCTTACTGAATCCTACATGCCAGGAGACCTATACATGTGCAATAGACTGGTTGAACTGTAGTTAATTATTTTTTTTAATAATTGAAATACATTTTTTGTTTAGAAATAAATGTAGCCGTAATCTGAGCCCGCCTTATTCAAAGAGCAATTTTTTACTCCTTTATCTTTTTAGCCTTCACAATAATATTAACCTTCTATGGACCTAATCAGTCCCCCCTTTTTGTTGTATTTTCTATAGAAGTGCTCGGAAGCAGATGCACGCAACCAAATCAGCAAAAGGGTAATTTTGCAAGTGTTTTTTACTGCAAGGTGTTAGAGCCGTATAGGCAGAATGGTCGAAACTCTTTCGAAGGTGAAGGAGCGACGGGGAGGGACGGGCGAGAGTTCGGAAGGAAAGGGGTTATGTGGACGGGCCACATTAGGACAATATATCTGCCACGACTGCTCCGCTGTTCCGACATTAGTCGCAAAGCACGTTTTAGTAATATGATTATTATTAAAGGTGTGAAAATATTCGAGTTTGGAATTCGAATCCGAATTCCAAATAATTCAATTTGAATTAATTCGAATAATCTCGAATAATTCAATTTGACTTTAGAAATCCTCCAGTGTTCCTGTTTTCGAATAATTTTATTAATTGTATATCAATGGCTGCTGGCGAACTGTTTTGGTTTCTTCAAACTGTTCATTAGATAAAAATAGTCCTCAAAGGCATGTGTTTAATTAAAATTAAGTCTGGATTCGGACGTCTTAACTAACAAGTCACTTCCGAAGAATGCTGTTTGTTTCATGTGTTCTTCGAACAAATGAGTCATTCCTCCGGCTCCTTGGGTGCACTTGACAAAAACCCGTCACCACGCACATCACCATTTTGAATTCCAACATTTAGCTAATCTTTAACAAACACTGTACACCATATATCTACACGTGACAAATTAGTTTAAAGTACAAAGAGCAGCGATAATGAAATACGCTTCTTCCAGTAATTCCTCTTGCTCCGCGGCGTCGAGTGAGTAACGCAAAGAGAAACTCCGCTTAATCTTACATCCTCCCGCAGCAGATGCTGCGAGCCATCGGTGCCAATCCCAAGACCACGGGAGTTTCCGTGACCTTCGAGAGGAAGCGCCGTGACGTGCGAATAGCGTAAATCACGTGTTAAGTTCTCAGAGACGGATTAGCTGGAATGGCTCGTAGCGTCCACTGCAGCCGGACATAAGTGAAACTGATTATTGGGATTGGTGGCACTATGCGTCGCGCGATTAAAAACGTTCAGTAATTTCAGTTCCTTTATCCTGCACGTTGCGCAGTCATACGTGGATAAGTGGGCACACCCGTTAGTTGAGTCTTCAGCTTGTCGTGTAATGACTGATTCACATGGTGGAATTTTACTCGCGATTTCGCAGTATACATCGTTGCTCCTGCGGGAAGAAAGTATGGTGGAAGATGCAGTGACCAACGTGGCAGCTGCTAAATCGCAAGTGCAGTCGCACCATGTGAATCGGGCTTAACTATTGCCATTACCACCGTTTTATTCGTCCTAGCCCCTCGGCGTTCTTTGTTACTCAAAAAAAAAAAAAAAGAAAAGAAGAGAACTACGGCTTTTTTTATCTTTGCGTTTCTTTCAAATTCGATGCATTTTCTATCCTCAGCGTACCCCGGAAACCTTTTATCCATAACACAAAACACATGAGCACCCGCGAGCGAGCAGTAAGTCTATAAATTGAGAAGGAAAAACATAAATCCGAACGTCCTTCAAGGAATCTTTAGTCCAGGAATTCGATTTAGAGCACGACACTCAACGAGCGTGTCAAGGGGGACACTTCTGTAGCGATAATTTTTATAAGCTATTCTTCCTTTTATATTGCCTGCATGCACGAATCTGAAGGCGAGGCGCTCACTGGATGGGCCGCAGTCTTCTCAATGCTTTGAAAAAGGAAGCAGAGGACCCAACAGAAGCGGCCGATGACGTGTAGCGTATGACCATATTTAGTCAACGCAAATCTACGGTCTATTGATGTTTAGTTTCCTCCTATCGGGTTCGCCACAATTTAATCATCGTAATATAGCCTTCATAGGAGGCAAGTGATGCTATCGCATTTTTGCGCAGTCGACATCTAAACACCGCAGAAAGGCAGACCCGTTTTAGGCTTGTGGACATTGCGAATACATTCGACATTCGACTTTCTGGCTACTGCTCGACACTATACAATTCGAATTTGATTCGAGTTAGGATATGACCATTCGCACACTCCTAATTATGCTTTACTCAGGACACCTGAGTCGAGGTTACTATGGTTGTGTATCTCAGTTTTTAATATATAACATTTATGCATTTCACATCCTGTCTGTACTTTCTGCATGTCCGGGTCCTTCCTTCCTGACAAGTCTACAGATTTGATCCTGAAGGCTGATAAAACCCATTAGACGAGATATACAACCTGTACACCTGTGTGTCGCTAGCATTCCAGTCCCCAGTGAACGACAGCCATTTAACAATGGCTGTCGTTCACAGGCTTGCTAGAGTCTCCGTTTAATGGTCGACATAAAAAGATATATCATAATGAATGTTTTCCCTCTATGAAGCACTTCAACGCGCATCTTTTGAGGTCAGGTTTGCCAAAGGCTTATGCAGATTAGCTCTTGCTTTGTAATTTAAGCTTTAGGAGAGCATGAAGAAAAATACAAAAATTGCTACAGCACACGTAGGCACATACTGATTGCTAGAGCTCAACTTTATTCATTTTAAGCAGAGTGATAAAATGTTGTAATTTCCGTTTTAATTTTAAGGAACATCGCGTAGGTCTCCAAAGTAAACCTTATATTTTGACTCTAACTTTCTTCTTGCAATTCTTAATTACTTTCGCGTCCTGTTTCATGTTTGGACTTTGAATAAAACTGTGAAAATCGTTAAATGTACGAAAAAATCAGGCAAGTTTCGGAGTTAATTTCATAATAAATATCCCGAGATGAAGATTACATCTTAAAAACCCGACACCCATACATATGGTCTCAGTTGACTTTTGAGACTTCGTTGTGGATGTCAGTTTTTTTTTCTTTTATTTATACTCGGTTTCAGTTTTTTTTTAATATAGCACCAAGATCATCCTGTAGTACTCACTGGCCAAGTTCCATACCTAAATGCTAAGCTTCTGGCAGTGGTAAAAATATCACAAATTACTTGCGCCAAAATGAGTCTGTAGTTGTGTCCATTTCCACAGCAGGTATTTTAGGGATCGGGAATTACTCGCGAATTACCATATCGCGTTGTGATGTTAGTATACAAAGCTCGAATCTCACACGGTAAAAACAGCTTGAAAAATTCTTGACGCACCACACCCGAAATAAGAGCAATAATCTGGAGAATCTCAGTTGTTTTGTTTTGTCTAATAGGTAATAGGTAATTTTAAAAAAAATACTTCAGCTGAATCCCAGTTCTATTTTGTCTTACATTCTTTCCAGCTCCGAGTTTTTTTTGTGTGTGTTTTATTTTTCTATTCAACGACAGAATTTTTTGTAGAGGCGAGCCTAGGCCACCATCATGAATTCCTTGCTTAACGCCCCTCAGCATGTCATTCAGGGAGACTGCTCTTGCGAACAAACATGCCCTGAACTTACTGGCAAAGTACATGTGGCGTTTTCAGTCAGGCGTGCGAATCAATTCTGGCTAAAAGACGTTAGTAGCTCAAACTGCAAGAGCGGTGTGACAAGGCGCCAGACCAGTGAATTGCCATCATCGATCAAGCTGGACACAAACAACCCAGAACGTAAAAGGCTCGAGCAGAGGACTGGAATTTTTACTTCAACACAAAGTTTGCGGGCTGCAGGTCGGGCTGCAAAAATATGCCACCCGTCTTTAATGTTTTAACAACCCCCGCCCCCCACCCTCACCCCACCACGTGCCCTAGAAAACAAACATCGCGGTCAAAAAAGAAAAATAAATAACACGAGTAGTCACTGGCGTCGGAACAAGGGCGGCGAGGGCATACTTTTTGTTTTGATGGGGGCACGCACTACAAAACGTGTCCACCCCCCTTCCCCCTACGTACCGCCACTCTCCGTCGCCCATTCATTTCCTGAATACTTCTGAACCCCATTCCCCTTGCATTTTAAGGCTAGAAACATTGCAGTCACGCCAACTTTCGAAGCTACACTTTATTCGATTCAGGTGCGTACATCTGCGTATGGGCACTTCTACAGACAATACAATAAGAGAGAAATTTGATTAAGCCAATATAACGAAAACATTGTTGAGAAAAACAAGAAAAGGGAGAAATAAAAATGGCCTCTTTTCATAAAGAGAGCTCTAACTACGGTAACATTTATTTGTTAACGAAATAAAGAACTATATAAATCATTTTTATAAACATGACAAACTAAAGTGATACAAGGCGATATCGCATGTATAGGCATACAATATAGTATTAAGTAAGCAGGTTGTGTCATGGGGGGAACCCTAAGACACAAGGAACCAAGAATGTCACCAAAACATCAAAGATGCGATGTTTTACATTATTTAATTTCTAGCATTAAAAATAACAAGGCAGATTAGTTCAGAATAAAAAAAAGTACGCGGTGTGTTTTCGGTTTTTTTTTTAATTATCACAACCGACAGAAAAACTGGGTACAAAAATCCAGCAGCAAGAATGCAGCGTTTCACCGCGCTCCACTTTAGAACGTTTGTGGAGAAAAATGTATTTTCTAACACATTTTAAAGTGTGATTTTGTTTATTACGAAAATTTGGCTGCAATAAATTTTACTGGGGCAAATAAAAATATTACCGCCTGGAAGACCAAGAAGAAACGCTTCTTTGTACTTCTAGAAGATTCGAGTATAGTCTTACTCCTAGAAAAATGTTAGTAAGGCCACCCTGACCTTGCCAAATCATTTTCGTCCTCGCACACCCTCGAATATTCTAGGTCGAATATCCGAGATACCGAGTACAACACGGAAAGAGCCGAGCCTAATCTTGCCGGCTCGTTCTCATTCTCTCTCTAGCAAGTCTCGCTCCAGCCAGTTGTGACGCCGACGCTGTGAAGTTCGCTGTTTCTGTTTCGACGCTCATTTTTCTTTGTTTCTGGCAAAAGTTCGCCAAATAAACCTTAATTTTCGATTTACGCTCGCCAAGCAGCTGTTCCATCCGCGGCAATATCCCATCCGAAATGCGTGTTCGATTTCAAAAGAAACCAACGTAGTAGTCTGGACATCCTTGCAATGTTCAAATGCTTGTCATGTAACAATTCATATTCATACATAGGTGAGTTTGATTTAATTAGTAGTTTGTGAATAACTTGTCCAATGTATTGATATTGGCTTCACTAATTTAATGATTGTACTATACTACAGTTTCTTGAAAGCTTTTTATGATATCCACAGCCACTTGCTCTGATCATGTAGCGGCAAAATGACCACAAAACTCTCGCAGAGTATTTTCGTGAGTTGCCTTCCTAAATAATCTTTGATCTTCACTACACAATATTTAATTACTGTTAAATTTATAATAAATCAACCATACCACTTTGTCTGGTAAAATTGAGCACGTTCGGAGCTGGGTGTTGGCCAGTGGTTTCCAAAAACATTGTTTGATTTTTTGATGTCCGCCTGTTATCGAAGAAAAACATTTCGAATAAAATACGGGAGCCTCGAGCATTTCGAAAGCCGTCCAGTAGTATGGACTAATATAGTGACTGCATTACAAAAAAATTAGCTTGATCATGCTGCAAAGACCGACAGATATAAAACGTGTTAAGCTACCAAACACACGAAGTGCGTAGAAAACTGTGCAACTGTTACCCTATTTCATTATACCAGTACTTTACGCACTATCCTATTATAATGTAGACATATTTACAAGATTACAGGCAATTTCAGTTGCAGGGTATACTAATTTTTACCGCTCAAAACAGACTCTTTAAAAAATAAAAAAAAAGTCCACCAGGCAACAGTGGCGTTTGCCATTCCTGGGGCACGAGGCGTGGGGTTAGATCCGAGTTCTCTCCGAACATTAATGCAACCCTCGTGCCTAATGCAAGGTCAGAGTGCCTGCCGAAACAATGGCGGGCTCGCATACTTGACGCAGCAGCTACTAGATGGCGCGCACATTTGAAAAGGGTCTATTCAGTTATGAAATAATCTTTGAGAGAGTTGCATCCATAACTGCCTCACTATCAATTTCTCTTTTCCGGTTACAAAAATATTGAATGATTTCTTCTTATCTATTTGCACCTAAAGATATATGCAAGTCCGATATATTGTTTTTTCTCATTGATTTGTTATACTAATATTTTCACTTGACGCTTTCTAATGGGAAATCTTTTGTGGAATGTCCCGGTGTATTGCTAAATAGCATGAAACAAAAATCAAGATATATTGCTTACCTAGATCCAAATTTAGCACCCAGTTCTAAGGTGTATTCATTTTCCTTCACCTTGCCGTGGATTTGTGCATATTCACATGTTGGTTCTCCCAGTTTCGTCGTCACTGTGTATGTTCGTTTCTTGACCCATTGTCTTCCAGGTAATTCAATAATCTAAAATATACCAGCAACATCCTATATCAAAATTCTACACATATATGACTGAGAATTAATCATGGCATTGAGAGCGTAACTTAGCTTGTACTAACTAAGTCTACCGAAAAGAAAAACAAAAACTTCGGTTTTTCAGCTAATAGCCAGGACTCATTCATGCCAATATTATTTGATTTCTATCTGCAATCGCACCAACAAGCAGCTATCATATTCAAGACTGAGGTCGAACTAATTTAACAGTGCTTCTCTTCCAGATATTTTGAAAATACAAACCTGTATGTCGCGCGTTGCTTTTCGTATTATCTACACAATTGTGTTCTTAAGGTAGGTTCCTAAAAAAAATACACATAAGTCGTGTGCTCAAAACGCGATATCAAACACTCTCTAATTCTTTGGGTTATTATCTGCGTAAATCTGCAGTATTTGTTTCTGTTATTCAAATATTTGGGGCCGAAGTCTACTCAAGGGGACCAAGCGGGACGGAAGGACCCGGACATCGCAGCCAGCTGCGATTCTCCAGCTCCTCACCGCTATACAATCGCAGTAGACGACAGCTGTCCTTGTCACTTGTTTCCTGTTGGTCCTGCCGTGTAAATTAGGACCCCTGCTGGATTGCACTTAGGATTAAAGGTTCAATAAACCACGCATATTCAGGTCGTATTAAATGTTTTGTTTCAGAAAGAAGCTGAACTTGTGAATGACACGCCAAATGTCTCACAGGAAAGCAACCACCCACTGCTCGAATCCTACATTTTGCGCTCCGGGAAACGAAATAAAACATTGACGCAACGGAGTTATGCATGGAAACATGAGTTTTTCTATTGCTTATTCCTGACCTACTAAAAGACGACACGTCTAGAAAAAATAACGCATATGAAAATAAAAAAAAAATAATTTAAATTTAAATTCTTTTAAATTTTTAATGAAAAAGAAGCAACTACACAAAAAAGAAACATCATGTATAACAAGAATTAGCTTAAACGTTCATTCAGATATCAACGAAAAAAACGGAAATATTTTATTCACTTGCAGTGTCACGAAAGGAGCCTTTTTGTATTCGGCTTTTAGGCTCGGCAGAAATTAAAACAGACGTACGTTCCGAATGTAACATTTTAAATGTATAAAAACATCCGTTTTGTCTCTAATTTAAAATTTATTACTTGAGACAATATATTAGAGCGCGTTTATGACAGTATATATATTACACTCCTGAAAGAAAATATAGGTTCGGCTGTAATGCACTAAGTGATGACAGGAGATAATGTTCTTCAGATGGAGATGCCGGTAAATAACAAGTTTTTTGCGTTACTCTCATTAGAATTTTATTTCGAGGTATTATTCAGCTTAACATCTCGCGGAAAAATCTATTTTTCTTTATCATATCTCTAGTGTGCCACAAGCGAGAAGACGAATAGAATTGTCAAAAATATATAGTTGCTGCATTTTGATTAGAGTAGTTTTTTTAATCATCTTCTGGCAGGGGGAAACGGTAGTGGTTTCCGCGTAATTTTCAAAGTAAACACTAATATAAAGGCAAGAAACCACGAAAAATAATTTGAAATAACTGTCAGATTCATTCTGAAACGACTTTTCAAGTTGTTATTGAACGATCGGGTATCGCAGCATTTATACTTCAAGTAAAAACAGTAACTAACGTGCTGAAGCCAATTGCAAGTGAACAAATCTCACAAAAAACTCAAACGTCATATTTTGTTAAGACAAAACTTATTTTAATTGGCTAGTTGGAAATCAAGGCACGATGCGTTTTTTTTTTTTTTTTTTTTTTACTATTGCATGTTTTCCTATTTGGCACTATAAGAGTGCGTCATTCTGAACATCTCATTCCAGCAAGCTGCGTGCGAATTTCCCCCGCGAGGTGAACGATTAACCTAAGGACATTGTTAGTAATTACCTATTTAGAGCCCTCTCAGCTCTAGCGCGCAACCTCTAAAGAACATAGTATGTAGAAATATAACGGAAGTAAGGGTCAAGACGTGCACCTTTCCCTGAAAAAGGTACTCGTGCTGTTTTTTTGTCGTGTCTGTATGTTATTCATTCGAACTCTGAGCAGCACCAAGACGACTTTGAGTTCACTTCCTATCGAAAAATAACGTTTTGTGGAACTATTAAAAACAGGCACGTTTTGCACAGAGAGTTGTATTTATAGGGGTGGCTTCTGTGAGATTGATCGAGACACTGCAGAAGAGTTTAAGAAAAAAAAAAAAGAACGTTAACAACGCCGCTACTGTTAGCGAACTTACGTGTCGCAAAATGTAACTAAATTTAGTAAGTCTCCAATGGTCAAAATGAATTATCAGAATAAATAACTGCAAGGCTACATATACAAGCGTCCGTACGCAGAACACATTGTCTCCTCTTTTCATCCTTAAGATTGACACATTTCAATTTTGATAAAGTATTTTAAACTCCTCTTTAACATATTACAATTATCTAGTTAAACAGGGTTGTTCTGTAGAAAAGCCTCGAGACTAGGTGGAATGGTGTGAATTATAGAAAAAAAAAAACGTTCAGCCTTTCCACTCCCGTGAAGAAGGAAGACCAGCGGAGCAGTATTCGATACACCGTGTGCTTCTTCGTCGTCGTCTGTTTTTCGCGCTGTTTCCTACGATGAATTCTCACCAACGCGCCTAACTATCCATCCTTCGATTATAGCTGGAAAGGTTGGCGCCATCTACGAGGGACGGCGAAAACCATAGTGGTTATGTGCTTGCCGCTGACGCTTATAGATGGCGGTAGCTGTCCTGGTAGGTTTGTGTCGACATACACGGACACGATCCTGGAGACACGATCTTGGTTATCAGACACGATCCTGGTTATCCTGACGATCTTCTGGTCGCCTGCACGTGGGAAACCTAGAACGAATAACACCTGAGCTCTCCTTTCGCCCGGGTCGACGACTATGTGTTGGTTATCAGCCAAAGAAATGCCCCTTCGTCCTGACGACCATCGAATTCCCTGGGCATGTGGCAACACCGCAACTCACCAAGCCCTTAGATACGAAATTTACAGCTATCAGAGGCTTTCCACACTCTACAACTCTAAAGGAATTGCATAATTTTTTGGGGCTTCCAAATTCTCTCGCTTTCTCTGAACGAGTTGTGCACGACTGATGAAACAATTTACTGATCTACTGGCCACCAAGCAACAATATTTTGCGCTTCTTTAGTAAAACAAAATAGCAGTGTCTGGTTCTTTAGCGAAAAAGTCGCCAGCTGACTCTGCAGCGCTCCTTCATCTGATTACGGACACAGAACTGCGACGCGTCAATAGAAGCTCTCGCTGTTGTTCTTCATCAGAACGTCAATGGCTGGCAGCAAATCAAATTTTTTCGCACAAACTAAAGAATCCAGAACCAAGGCACAGTACCATTGCGCGCGAACTTTTGACTGTGTACCTTGCAATCAAAGACATCAGCCACTTCCTCGAGGGAGAGAATTTGAATGTTCTTAGATACCATAAGCTCATGACGCTCGCATTCCAACGGAACCGCAGCGACAACAAATCCCGTGAGATCCGGAACCTCGGTTTCATACCAGAGTAAACCTTGGTTCTCCGTCATGTCAGCGGCTATGAAAACACTGCTGTGAATGCACTATATTTCGTCGGTGCTATTTCATTTAACAGATCCAGTGGACCAAAGAGAGCTCGCAACCGCGAAGGGTGACGTTCTTGAGCTGCAACGCTTGCGCGCCTTTCCTGGATCGCTGAAGTTCGCCAACGTTTCCTCACACTTTTCTCCGGTAACGACTAGCTGCGAAACTTCAACTGCGTGTCACGCCCTTCGAACCACTAGCGTTTCATCTCGGTCTTTTTTATCATCTCTAAGACAAGTGCAACCATGGTATCGCAGCATCACAGAAGTTAAGAACTGCTTATTTCTTCTAGTTGATAATGAACATGGACGTCCATCGCTGTGTGCGAACGTGCATTCAATGCCGACGCGTCGGTATCACGCGGCACACTATCACCCCCTGTGACCTTTTCGCCCACCAGACTGCAGGTTCACACACGTCCACATCGATCTAATGGGTCACTTTTATTATCACTGGTAGCCCAGAATTCGCTGACGTGTGTGGACAGATTCACGAGATTGCCTGACGCATTCCCCGTCCCTGACATGGCAACAGAGACAGCCGCCGCAGCCTTCATCGACAAGTGGCTGCCCAGTTTCAGCTACCCTGCTGCGGTCAGCACCGACAGGGGAAAGCAATTACAACCGACCCTGTTTCCACTTTCATCCCCATCTTGGGCGTCCGACATCCGACATATCCACGTCACCGCCCATAATCAGTCGACCAACCGCATGGTGGAACAGCTTCACCGCCAGTTGAAAGCCGCTCTCGCCATCTACAATCCTCCAAAACATTGGGCCCACCACATTTCCATCGTTCTCCTAGGCTTTCACCCGGCGACCAAGGGAGGTCTTGGCTGTTTTCCAGCCGAGTTAGTCTATGGTGCACCACTGTTTCTACCTGGCCAATTATTTTCTTCTCCTTCCCCCAATCAAAAAAAGACCCCAATGACTGCATCTTCGGCCTTCGACGAACTTTTCGTCTTCTCTGGCCTGTTCTTCCACCTGAACGGAGCCGTCCTTAGTTAGCCAAGACCTCGAGACGTGCTCTCATGTTTTCTTGCGACAGAACAAGATTCGTCGGTATCTGGTACCGGCCTACGAATAACCGCTTTGAGTACTTGATCGCCAAGCCAAGACGTTCACAAAGGACATCAATCAACGGCCGGAATGACGTAGTAGCAAACGACCGGATCAAACCGGTGTAATAACAACAAACTATCCTTGAATTGACAGTGAGTGTGCATTCAAGCTGGTGATAGGTAATCATGTCCTATAACACCTGAGACCTCAGGCTGTGAGTGTCGCCTGCTCAGAAGTATAGGAAGGTAATAAATAAAAACTGTTACTGCTATTGGTGATTAAGCATGGTCTTGAATATTTCATGTCTGTGCGTGCGCTTGACCTCTTTGGTGTGATGTGTGTTCTCTGCAGTAGGAACTGTTTTCAACAAAGGAGATTTCTGCGTAGAGTGTGGTTGGGAAGGGCTTCGTGGGTATATATAGGATAATTGAGAAATAAACCAGTTTGCTGAGCTTAAGACGTCCCTTTTTGTGTCTGTTCTTTCTACTAAAAAGTTTCCAATTTCTTCCACCACAGACTATCCTTGTTCCAACGTCAACCCCTCCCGCCTTGTCAGCACCGTCAGTGCGGGCATCTCTATCAAAATCCGTTACAGTTACTCTCTTAAGACCTGCGGCTCTACAGGGGTGAGCTTAATGGCGACACTCACAGCCTGCTCAGGCTGTGAGTGTCGTCCGCTCGGAAGCATAGGAAGGTAATAAATACAAAATGTTACTACTATTGGAAAGTAAGCATGACCTTGAATATTTTATGTGAGAAAGTAATAGTGAATAACGAACCTTTCTTGCATTTTGACATGGAAAGTTTTCCGGGTCGTCCTCTGGTAGCGGAGTTGCCTCACCTGTACCTTGAGAGTAACTGCAAATCGAAAGACAGAAAATAACGAGAAGCGACAGCAAATACATTTTGAGATTCAGCCTGAAATAATATTTTCAGATGTGCTGCTACGACGGTGGGTTCCAGTATTTATACTTCAACAAAAACAATTGCTTAGATGCTCAAACCAATCACAAGTAAGAAAACGCGCAGGTGGAATAAAAACGGCTTTTAAATTTTTTTCTTTATGTCAAGACTTACTTCAACTGGCTAGTTGAGAAAAAAAGGAGGCGTTCCGTTCATTTTGGGAGAGAGAAAAAATTTAATTACACCGCTCATGTCCCTGGAGCTCGATTCACTTTGTCGTCACGGCAGCTGTAGCCGTCTCCAGTTTCTGACGCGCTCGTTATGTTAGGCATATGGCTTCTGAAAGCTGCATATGACTCAGCACCTTCAAGAATATCCATGATACTGAGTGTAATATTCCCAATATCCGCCTTTAAGAATTCTCGAATCTTTATATGGTCAGAATACCTCAAGACGCAGTTTTAATTTGTCGAGCATCTTATTCAACATTTGATCCAGCAAGATCGTTCTTGTGATTTTAGTGCACTGAAGGCGCGATTGCGGAGTGCGGGAAAGCATCTCCAAATGCCCCTTTGCGAACCCATGATTGCGTCGCCTCTACGCCGAAGCCTCCTCGAGCAGGATTATGCTTATGTCTCTGTCACGCCTTTTATTAGTAAAGCTTAAAGCTACTGGCGCTTCGGGCTAAGCCCATAACGGTGTTATGTTTCGCATGCACGTAACAGCTGCGCAGAGTTCTTTTTCTAAAGCAGGAAATGTCAATCTGGATTTTGAAGAATTGTGCTACAGTGCGATCGTGCAATGTGAGAGTTTCGCGGCACAGTGGGGCCGCGAGCACTATCGGTCCGTCCAGGCTCTCGTTTGCGCGTTTGCTCCCTCGTGTGGATGCGCTTGGGAGAAGGACGAAACGCGGATATGATGAATCCGTCTGCGAATCAGTCCGTCATGTGAATCCGCCATCAATGAAGAGTGCTATCCATTCTGTACTTAAGAAAATTAACTGCGCAGCACCATTTTGTGAGAGGGCTAACCCCACCAAGACCTCTTTACGTGTTTGGGTTATTTCCATAACTGGCGTAAAGGTGCCAGCGCACGAGTCCCGTGCATCACTTAGAAGCAGATGGTAGTGTAGCAATGAAATTAGAGACACTTGAAAACAAATGGCAGCACGAAACTAAGTCTTGGCATGTGTCTCTCGCGTTCACACAATTGTGGTTGTCGGCAGCATCGAAAATGTGAAGCATGCATTTTATCGATGGTGTTGTCCTTGCCGACTCTCAAACTGCTGGGTAAACTTTCGGTTCCAGTGAAAGACGACCACGCGATTTGTCACTTTTCTTACGAACTGAAAGGAAAGCTGAGGAGAAAGTAGTTGGAAAATCAGTTCATGGTCTCTGTCTGTCTGTCTAATGAGTGTGGGAATCGAGTAATGGTGGCAGTGTGTAAAGAATTGAGTACCGTAATTTGTACGTGCAAAGTGCATATTCCACATTTCACTGTAACGTGTGTTATAGCTGCTAGTGTTTCTTTTTACTTTCGATAATTGCTGAATAAAATTGTTATTTTGTTTTTTTCCCGCATAGTATCGCTTGAGCAGGAAATCATTATATAAAAACTGTACAGCACAAACATTAAGACACTTAAAAAGTGGTTCTGTGTGAGCACCTTAGGCTGAACTAGAGATAGCACGAAGGGCTTTTTTCTGTAGTGGGAATATTTTTGAAGTGTTTGTCATGGTTGTGTTTCCCCAAACTAAATGACACTAGGTAATGTTCGAAAAAAAGTGAGTTGTAAATAATCAATTTTATACTAGTTGGTAGAAAATATCGCAGACTTGTCAGAAGTCTAACAACGCGGGCAAGTTTATTTGCAACCATCTCAACATATTTATTCCAAACTAAGTGTTCTTCAAAGAACACTCCTAGGTTTTTTACTGAAGGAACAATATCCACATTTGAGATGCCAATCATAAGATTGATTTCAACATTTACTTTCTGGTTTCTAGGCCTAAAAATGACAGCCTTTGTTTTAGATGTGTTTATGGTTAAGGAATTGTATATACTCCATTTGTCTAGCTTACTTTGCACATTATTTGCATGATCAATTAATTCTTTTAGTATTTGTAGATATAAAAATAAGCTAGTGTCGCCAGCGTAAATAACAAATGGGGTATTATCGTCAATGAATGTTATATCATTTATATAAATGTTAAATAACAACGGTCCAAGGATGCTACCTTGGGGTACCCCAGAATGAATGGTTTTAATACCTGACATTTTATTGTTTATAACAACTTTCTGGCAGCGATACTCAAGATAACTTCTTATTAAATCTAAACATATCCCCCGAAAACCATAAATTACGAGTTTTCTTAGTAGGGTCTCGTGGTTTATTCTATCGAACGCCTTCGAAAAGTCTATAAATACTCCTAGTGTGAGTAATTTTTCTTCTATTGCAGAGATAATAAGTTCTTTTTGAGTCAGAAGTCCTGCCTCTGTTGAGCGACTCTTTCTTAAGCCGAACTGAGAGTCTGTTATTATACTATGTTTTTCACAAAATGAAGTCATTCTAAGATTAATAATTGTTTCAAGGCACTTTGAAGAAACGGGAAGAATTGATATTGGTCTATAATTTGATAATTCATTTTTGTCACACCCTTTAAATAGGACGCTGACCTTAGCTAACTGCATATGTTTTGGAAATACGCCATACATAAGCGAAAGATTATACACGTGTTCTAAAACAGGGCAAATTATATCTAAGACGTGTTTAACTGGGCGAATTTGTAGATCATCGACATCACAGCTACTACTGTTCCGGAAGGAAAGAAATATCTGATGAAATTCGTCAGCGTCAGTAAGTCTTGAAACGCGCTTTCACGGTTTCTGGATTTTAAGTATTCAAGGCTGAGTGGATTATGTGTGCTGTTTGCCAGTGATACAAAAAAGTTATTGAACGAGTCAGCCAGCGGCGTTCCTGATACTGGTAGCCCATTTAATATAAGCTCTTGAACAGACTGTGTATGCTGCTGCTTACGACCAAGTGCTGCGTTCAGTCTTTGCCACATAACATCGCTACGTTTCATTATTTCGGCGTTGAAAAGGTTATGAAAATAAGTTCTTTTAGCGTGTTTGAGGAAACTAGTCACTTTATTTCGAAACACTTTAAATGCATGTAGATCCTCTGAACTTCTTGTCTCTAAAAATCGTTTGAAAAGAGCGTCTTTTTGTTTTATAAGTTGTAATAAAATATTTTTTATCCCAGGCTTTCGCGCCTTTTTATTTCTTGATGTTTTGTAACGAAATAACTTCATATAAGCTGACTTAAATAAAGACAAAAACGTGTCGTAGGCGTCTTCAGGGTTTCTTTTTTTGCTATAAACTACTTCCCAGCTAATCTGTGATAGCTCGTTGTAAAATTTTTCTAATGTAAGTGGATTGATATTTTGAAATGTAACGTGGTGCATTTGTTTAGATGTTTCAATATTGCATCCTGATACGTTATCAGAAAAATGGGCAAGTGATCACTGACATGAGCAGCTATCACACCGGAGAGCACTTTCTCAGCATCTATGTTTATAATAAAAAGGTCAAGCAGCGTTGCGGAACCATTCTGAATACGAGTGGGCGCAGTAATGGTGTTAATGCAAGCATTTGACTCTAATAATCTTACCAGTTCACACTGTGATGTTGTCGCGTCCAACATGTTAATGTTAATATCGCCACCTAAAACCATATTGAAGTTATTTTGATTAACCCAACTCAAGAAGTCATCCAGGAACGCCAAAAAAGTAGATACGAGTCTTCCGGGGGGGGGGGGGGGGGGGGCGGTATAGTACAGCAAATGCATTTCAATCGCAAATGCCGGTTAAGATTTCAAAATCGTCTGTTATTTTGGTGAAATCTTGAACGATGTCGAAGCGTAAGGTATCTTTTATCAACAGTAATACACCACCACCCCTCTTGACAAAACGGTTCAGGCACTGGGTATCGTAACCAGGCATCTTAAAAACTTTAGAGTCCTGCTGATACCACGTTTTGGATAGCATCACAACGTCAAAACAAAAACCAAAACAAGAAAACAGTGCCTGCAAGTCATCGCCCTTACTGCGAGCAGACTGTGCGTTCAAATGAAAAAAAGATGAGCACTTTTTCTTAGATCGATAGAGATCCGTTACGTCAGATGGGGTAGCACGCTGTCAGACATATCAGTTCACCGCATCAAGGACGATGTTTGAGGCCAACATATACTCAATCTTATCTAGGTCCTGAACGCAAGTGACACGTAGTACACGCGATGTGTCTGTTTTCCTTGCAAAGACTTTGCCGTTCCTTGACCAGGCGTACTTCCAGTGTTTCTCGTTCTTTCATGCGATAGTCTGACCGAGCAGTTTCTTGAGAACAGGGCATAGATGGTCATTTACGTAGACGGGAGACCGGCCTGAGAGGCCTAAGTCAGAGGTAGAAACTCGCTTCTTTCGAGCCTTTTTGATCACCGCGTCCCGTTTTGCTCGCGAATGAAATTAAATGACAAGGTTCGGGCAGCCTCCGTCTTTCCTCGGAACGCGATGGCAAGCGTCGATGTCAGTGTCAGCGACTTGTTCGCTCATGACATCGCCGAGGTTTTTTAGGATTTCGGGTAGATTTTCGTTTTTAGCAAGTGGAAGGCCCTTGATCTCAATGTTTCGGTTCCTCGAATACTGTCCGAGATCAGTTAGTCTTTGCTCTAAGCTAACCACTTGTTGCTTGAGCGATGTAGACTCCTCAGAGAGCGCAGCATTTTCCGTAGAAAGTGCAGCGTTTGCTTTCTTCAGTGCTTTTTCCTCTCGGTTTTGTGCAACGCTTTGACATTTCGTCAAACTGCTCATAGACAAGGTCTATCGAGCTCTTCAGGTCTTTGTATTCTTTATTAAGTTCTTTTTCCATTATTGCCTTCATGTCGCGCATTTCTTGCCTGAAGTCCTTTAAAAAATTTGCGATTTCGGCAGGCATTTCGAAAGCGGACATGTAATTTCCCTGTGGCAGCAGCAGCGGCAACAATCGCCCCAATCATCATTCACCAAGTGGAAATGCGGTTTTTGTTTTCTCGTTTGAGCGGTAACAGAAGCCGCCGGGTTCCCTCCACTTTTTTCAAGCTTTCGCATTAAAAAAAAAAAAAAAAGCTTTGCAAGTTTGCTGCCAGCTTCATTTTCTGACATGTCCGCATTGAACTTCCCCCGGGTCTATTTTCACTCGGCCGGTTCGTTTGCGTTCGGCAACGACACATTACTGTTACGCTCCATTCTCGTGGACTCTGTGAGTTCGTATCTTGCCATTCCTAAGTGATCATCCTAAAATGCTAAACACAATCCTGTAATATAGAATACCTTATAAATCTGCCTCGGTGACGAGTTTTGCGTGTTTGGATTTTCAGATATGTTTTGGATGATTCTTCACATCGAATTTCCCTGTCAGTGTCTTTCTAAAGCATTACCAGTCACATCAGCGGGCCGTGGATACGATTCGCATTTACGTTCACAACTATTAAATTGTACCTCTGCTCACTCTAAGTCTGTCCGCAGCCGACGCTAGGCTGCAACGGAGCCAACCTAGCATCACCAAAAGTGCATCGTCGTTACGCTCGCTGTTGTTGTGGGTTTGCCACCACGGGCCATACAAATCACGCAGAGAGGAAAGCGCAGGATCGAGGAGCTTTCGCTGTGAACGATTGGTTCAGTCCGTGATAGGAAACGCCCAAAGACGCTCGTGCCATGACGATGGACTTTTGGTGCTGCTTGATTCCCTCCGTAGGAATCGTAGTGTAGCTATGGTTCCCCCAAAAGTCAAGAAATAATGAACATGTAGGAAAAAGACGACGCAACGACATCTTTCAACAAGCAACGGGCAGAAACTACGTGTAAATTCGTCTGATCCTTGAGCGCGTCATGCGTTCCTTTGCCCCCCGCTCCCGCCCCCAACCTCAGCCAATGACCGCTCGAGCCTGGCTGCTTTTTAGTCGCGTGTCCTCTACCCGCTCACTGTGTCGCCCCGAGATTGGCTTGCCCCTCTTTGCGTTTCGGCGCGCCAAAGACGCATATTAGAACACTTGCTCGCGGTAAAAGAATTCGAAAAGCGAGCAACCGATTAAAAGCGGGATAATCAAGGAAAGATACAGGAACTAAGAAGAGAGGAAGTGGGAGGTAGACGATTAAATAAAATGCAAAGTAAGGTCGACAGGGTTATCTCTGGTTCGAGAAATCAAACTGCAGTCTGCGTCAGAAACAGTGAGGGATCAGAAAAGTTGCTGTTTGTGCTGCTCATGGCTAAGGACTCTATAATCTACGGTAGAACCTACTCTTAAGCCCCCCCCCCCCCTCTTTCCCTCTCACCAAAAAACTTGTCTCTCAAGTTCTCTTTTCATGGCATGAACTTTTTTTTTATGTTTATAAAATTCATGCTCTTCCATTTACTTCGCATGGAAATCTTGCCATGCAAAGCCAAGAAAGTCTTCTCCCTTCCCTTGAGCTGCGGAAGCCGATAGATAGGTCAGACTGGCAGGTACAGAAATCACCGACTCCTAGAACATTACAATTAAGGTCCCAAGGCCTCACATGATTTCTATCAACCCCATAGTCATGCTTGCACATTCCTGCACAGACTGCAGGCCCCGTTTTGAAGAGACCTGTTTCTTGGGGGCGTAACAGCACACACGGCCACAATATCAGAGTTATTCGGTATGAATATTGCAAACAACATGTCTAAATCCTCATATTTTCTGACAAAGACTGAAGTAGAATTTTTCAAATCAGATATAATTTTGTCGACCTGACTTTGCATTTTACAGTATCGTCTTGTCCTTCCTACCTCACTTCTTAGTAACTTTCGCTTTCCTCGACTTTCCATCCCAAAATTATGTGTTCGCTTTTTGAATTCTTATAGGTTCGTTGCTAGTTGAAAAACGTTATTGAGGAACCTTCGTGCTACACGTTGGTTTTTTCTTTCTGAAATTTTTACCCACACCAAAACGTCTTTCGTTCATTAATATGGCTCCCCCTTTACGGGTTTTATTTTTTCCAGACATTAAATATATTTTGAAGACAATTTGTGGTTTCTGCATGGCAATGACGTATATCATATTAAAAACAAATTCGCGGTTATAAAATACCTTGTTCTTCAGCGAATATGCGCCATTCAAGTATCGCCTACTGCGCAAAGTCACAGTTCCATTCTGAACATTTATTCCGCATCACTGATCCAGTCAAGTGTTCCAATGTCGCCGCAAAAGTACGCACGCAAAAGAAGTCAAAACATGTGTCTGCTTGCGTTACCTCGGAGGCGTATTCGCCGACCACGGCCGAACCCCGCACCCCTCGGGAGCTTCTCGGGATTGCAATCGTTGAGCTTATCAACCGGTGTCAACCATGAGTCGAAGCAATGAGAAAAATAGACTGCCGACACTTCGCAAACATTGCTATACGATTATTTTAAGGAACTCAATCTAGGCAAAAAGAAACCAAGCCTGCCAACACACAAAATACGTGGAAAAGACTCCCTCGGCGATGGCAATCGTGGCGCCGCTCTTGCCCAACAAAGTAGACAAAGAAAGGCGAAAAAGAAGCTCGGGCTCCTTACAATTGTGATTTCGGAGTAAAAAAGAAGCAGAAAAATAACAAAGAACCACATGAAAAAAATTAAAAAATAAGTCGTCTGTTTATTTGATCAAGCAACAGAAGCGAAATGCCTTTTTTGACGAAAGCGAGGACAACGGCTCTTTGAGGCATGCGCCCGGCGGTTCGAAGCAAACAAAACGCTCGTAAGGAAAAAAAAAGCCAAACATAAAACACAAAAGAGCATCTACGTGTTGTTGGGGGGGAGGGGGGGGGGTTGTTTTGCGGCGGCAACAGGCAGCTAAATTCGAAGGCACCACCAGACGCGACCGAGTAGCCGAAGTTCAAGTTCGACAATTCGTGCCTTTTTTTTTTTATATCAATACGATCTTTTTCAATCGTAAAGATCAACACGCTCGAATTAATGAAGCGATTAACTCCCTTGTCATTGTGATTTTCAGAACCAAAATAGAGATTACCATATCTGCTCCGAATATCATGTCAATTCTTTCCTGCGATGTGGCGTTACTCTGTCAGCTACGCTGCCATAGGCAGTGGCTGTAGTACCAACGACATAATGCAACACTCTGAGAAGCAGCAGTCAAAGTATCGCAGTGCACTGTTATATTGCTGTTTTCACGTTTTTACTCCGAGTCATAAGTTGCGCTAAAAGTGTGATATATTGTGAAATTGTTATTTATATAATATGGCCTTTTGTAACCTTAATCTTCATCACAAAAAACAATCTATGATCTGTATTTTGTGTACTTCTAGTGAGGCCTGCACTGTTGCAGAATTAACTGTATACGTACAAAGAAATGCTTTGTTAGGTTGTTGAATTTGTGTGCCTATTTTTTCGACTAGACATAAATCAAAATATTTGTTTTTTCGCAAAACGGTTCAACTGTGTGCGCTCAATTGTCGCCAAGAATCGCTGATTCTGTCGGCGTTGTCCGTGTCCCAGCTCTTCCATTCTTTGCGCCCCAAGCTTTATTTACGTTTCTTTTAACAGGCTCCAATATACACACCCGAAAGAACACTTGAGCGAACACATCTTTGACTTCCCTTGAAGTTCGTTGAAATCTTTATACGTGTTAAATTCTGGTACCTGTTTTTACAGTACAAACCTTTATCATACTCATTTTCGATAGCCCAGTGTTCTTATTTTACTGATGAAGACACGGCAAAGATCGAAACGTCGAATTACACTTCCGTTGTTGATTCCTTATATTGGTAGCTGTTACAGGCCCGTCCCCCTGTTTCACGACTGCGCGAACGCAAACGAAAAGTTTCTCCCGCCTATTTTCGCGGAAAACCTATGCACCAATTTAGTTTCATGCTGTATCATCGGAAGCTATGTATCGTCGAACGATGATATGTGCTTTGTACTCATCCGCAAGTGCAGTTTTCATTGTTACCTCTTCCGTGCTGTTCGGCACCCGATGTATCGGGCTGCGTATATAAGTGCGTGTAAAATAAAAAATCCTGGTCAACCTACCATGTCTTGGCTATCGTTCGTCGTAACAGTGGGGTGGGAACGAGTCAACGCGGGTGAAAAGCTGTCGCGCTCATGGCGTACCAGGTGTCCAAGCTCGAGGTTGGAAAGAACAAGTGAGCCCTCTACACCATCCGGATTGCAGCTTACTTGGAGGGGAACGCCATAACCGACGACGCCAAGAAAATATCCCTTCTCGCATCAGGCCCAGGGCAAAGGACAATCGAAGTGCTGAGTGGGCGCTGTGCACCAAGGAAGGTGAGCATACTAACCTACAAGGAGGTCGTGACAATTTTGGAAGATTTTCTCCCGTCACCAACCAATGAAATAGCCTAAAGCTTTAAGTTGTATCATCGAGTTCAGAAAAAAAGACGAGTCGGCGCAAGAGCTCATATTGCAGCTGCGACGACAAGACGACAGGTGCAAATTTAAAACGTTGCCATATCGAATGATCTAAAACGAAATTGGTGCGGCATTCGAGATAAGGACATGCAGAAACTGCTGCTGGCACAGCCGAAGCTCACATTGAAAAAAACCGAAAACATTGTTCGGGCCGCGTCAACAGCAGCGCAAGGTATCAAGGAAATAAAACAATCGGAGTTTGAGGAAACCTCATAATTAAACAAATTCACAGAGAATGTACGAAGATTCAAGTTCAGGAAAATGGAAAGATGTTCACGACGGCACAGAAACTCGTGCGGAAGATTCGGAAGCTCAACACATGCTGGAGAAATCTGCGCATTCTCAAACGCGAAGTGTTTCCAGTGTCCGCAGCCCGGATGTGCCGCTCCGAGAGCAAGAAGCCGTTCTGTGGGCAAGAGGCTGTTCCGAGGAAAAACGGCAAGGCATGTGCAATACACAGCATAGACTCCAGCGGCGATGATAGCCAGATGTGTCAGCAGTTGCAAACTTTGAAATCCCCTTCTGCCACCGACGACAAGCTGGTTGCACCTGTTCGCAGACATTTTTGCTGGGGTGCTGTCGACATCGTCATGGAGGTGGACACTGGTTGCCCGGTCTGCGTGATCTCAAGAGATGTGCTCGAGAAACACCACCACAAGTGGCCAAGGATGGAGCGTTCAAGCCTGAAGTTATCAATCTACTTCGGAAAGTTGCCTGTGGTAGGTAAGCTGACGCTCGACGTCCGGTGCTGTGGTCAACTAGTAACTGCTACACTGACGATTCTAGACTGTGGAGATCGAGCCTTTGTTTACGCGAGTTGTTACGGAAGCTCAACTGTCTGGGGATACCAGTTTTAAAATTAACTAGTACGAACGAAACTACGCAGAAGCAGGAGCTAGAAAAACTACTCTCCGAGCACGAGGAGTTGTTCAGCGGCAAACTAGGGTTGCTAAAGGGCCTCCAGCGCATCTTTATGCAAAGGAAGGTACCGTACCCAAGTTTTTAAAGACCAGGTCCCTGCTATACGTGATGCGTGACAAGGTGTCTACCGAATTGGACAGGCTGCTTAAATGCGGGGTTATCTTGCCTGTACCCTATGCTGAGTGGGCGACGCCTATTGTTCCGGTGCTAAAAAAAAGACGAATCTATACTATTTTGCGGAAAGATTAAAGTAACCGTAAATCCTGCCTGCAGCACCGAACAGCATCCACTACCAGTAATCGACTACCTGTTCGGGTCACTGAACTGGAGTGAGAGATACAGCACCCTGGACCTCCGAGATGCATACAACCAAGTGCCCCTACACGAGGAATCAAAAAGCTTGACCGTAATCAACACCCATCGCGGCCTGTTTTGCTACAACAGGCTCCCGTTCAGTATTGCATCGGCTCCCTCATCTTTGAGCGTAAAATGAAGACCCTGCTGCGAGGAATAGACGGCGCACAGGCATATCTCGATGCCGTCATCGTCTAAGAGATAACGGATGACAGTTTAAACCGTCTTCAACAAGTGCTTCAGTGTTTCCAGGCGAACGGAGTCAAACCGCACAAAGGGAAATGCAATTTCTGGCAGGACGAAGCCTTCTATCTCGGATGCCGCATCAACAGGAACGGCCTGCATCCTTCCGTAAAGAATTTGACGGCTATAATGGAAGCAAGGAGTCAGACCAACGTAAGCAAACTGCGTTCTTTATCGGGCTGCTTTTATATTACGGCAAGTTCTTACCAAATATGGCTACCCTCTTGGCACCATTGTACGAGCTTCTAATGAAGAATATAAACTGGGCATGGGACGAGACAAAAAAGGATGCGTTCAAGAAGGCTAAGCAAGTACTATGCCAAGCAGACGTGCTCGCACATTTTGACTCGTCTAAAAAGTGGTGCCTACAATGCCACGCATCGCCTTACGGTATTGGGACGGTGCTGTCTCACCGTTTGGGAAACGTAGACACACCAATAAGATTCAGGTCACGAACACATTCAAAAGCAGAAGGAAATTATTCGCAACTAGAACGGGAAGCACTAGCCCTGGTCTTCGGTGTGACGAAGTTCAGACTATTTGTGGGAACGAGCATTTACTCTCGTAACTGATCACAAGCCATTGGTAGGACTACTGAGAGAAGATCCACCAACACCTGTGTTGGCAGTGGCCAGAATTCAGCGTTGGGCCCTGATGCTAGGCGCAGATCAATACAACATTGAGTATAAGCCGGGCCCCAAGAATCGGAATAGAGACGCCCCTAACCGCCTTCCAGTAAACATTCCCAAGGAAGAAGCTTAAGTGTTGCCAGAATACGTGCTTTCACTGAAACAACTTGACGAGACCGTTCTCTCTGCGCAAGAACTGCAGGCATTGACTTCTGTGGACCAGCTGCTGTCGAGGATGAAAGTTTATTTGTTGGAGGGATGACCAAGGCAAATAGATGACAACGATCCATGGATGCAACCCTACTTTTACAGGAAGCTGGAGCTGACCATGGCCCAGGACTTTCTTTACTGGGGACATTGAGTCGTCGTACCCCAGGCTGCCCAGGAACCGATGCTCCAAATGCTACACGAAACCAATCAAGGATCCTCGGGAATGAAGGCGGTCGCACGGACGCTGTTCTGGTGGCCGGGCCTCGATGGTGAGATCTAACAGTTTTCCCACCATTGCAGTTCGTGTATACAGGCACAGCCAATGCCTCCTGTCAAGGCTCGGGTAAAGCGGCCAGACACTGGCGAGAAATGGTCGCGGGTCCACCTAGACTACGCGGGGCCAATAGGGGACGCCATGATATTGGTCGCTTTGGACTCTCACTCCAAATAGATAGAAGCTGTTGCCATGAGAAATTCCACCGCAAATTCCACAATATTAGCTGTTCGAGAGATGTTCAGCCACTTCGGAATTTTGAGGACCGCCCTGACAGACAACAGAACCCAATTTACGGCAGAATCGTTTTCGAGGTTCCTCACTGAGAACGACGTAGAACATCTGCGCACAGCACCATACCATCCCCAGTCCAATGGCCTAGCAGAAAGAGCAGTCAGAACGATTAAAGGGACACCACAGGGTATTTATGCTCGCCGAGGTTTTAGTTGTAAATGAGATTTGAGAGCCTAACTACCCAGGATAAAATTTGCGGCTCGAAATTCGGTTTCTTTCCGCCCAAAAACCGCCGATCGAGAACTGGCTGGCTTGAGTCGCGCTCACTCTTTTTTCTCTGGACAGGGGCCGTTTTCTAAGGTTTACACACAACCACCAAATTTAACCAAAGTCGTCGCTCATTGAAGGCACACACTCAATATTATAAATAAAAAAAAATATGAAACCCAATTTTTGTGACTTCTAAAAAGCAGCAAGTACGTCTATTGAAAAGACAAGTTGCATAGAGAACCGGTAGCATCCTGCGTGTTCAGAGTGTGATTCTCAACATGGCGTCGTTTCGCGTATCGTGACACTCACGAGCTGGACGACGATGGCAGCGAGCGACCGGCGTAAGACCTCTACTTCAGAACTGTCGTTCGCCGTACCGGAGAATTCTGACTTCCTTTGAAAAATAAATTTCGGACCGATCAAACTAATTTGTATTCATCCCGTACGACAAACCCGACCACCAGGCCAATTTGCATGAAAAACTTGCCGAGCCGTAGCCCTCTTCTCGTGGCTGAAGACATCCCTCGCGCGAACGTCAAGCGCAAAGTGCGTACTTCAAGTTAAATATGCACGCGTACGATTTCTTTACTAGGTCCGTATGTGGCCATTGCGTGGTGCTACCCTACTTGAAGCCGGGAGGTAGTGCCTTTGCTGGAAGGCAATCAGCAGCAAACTTTTCAACCTACAGCCGACCGGCTGCATTCTTATCAAGAGTTCACCAAGTAGTTTGGTGGGAAGATGTCCGCTTCACACGCAGCGGACGCGGATTCGATCTGAAGTGTGGGCTTACCGTGTTTTTTTTTTCTTGTTTTTTTTTGTCAAACGTTTCGTGCAACTTACATCTCTTTTTTTTTTTTCTGAATTATCACTGAAAAACAAAAGTGTGAACAAAACGTTGCTTAACTAAATGGTATGGGATTCCCTTTTTGACACCTGCGAACTCAATGTTCCACAAAATGCAAGGTAGCGTCCGCTTTCCGAGGTGCCCGTAAATGTTCTACAGGAATCGCAGCCAGCCATTGGTCCTTATCCCGTTGATCTCTCGGAAATTTGTGCAGACTCTGCCGCACAATGCCGCTTTCGGATGCCGTACATGAGAAGTAGCTCTTCACGCAGGTATTCTTTTCTGTGAGCCGACCACAGGAATTTACCACGGACGCTCACTACTCATTTCTAACTCTTTAATGTAGAAAACAGCTCATCTTGAAGGTCAGAACAGAGAGCAGAACAAACATAACTGCAAAGGAGTCGCATGGCAAATCCATAGTTCCCGCGATACATGTCGTCTGCTGCGCCGCGCAGACTTGTACGTAACGCGTTACAAGTAATTGATTACTTGTAATCAATTACAGTTAAGTGTAATTTTGTAACGCTTCAATTACATTTGTCAAGCTGTAACGCTCGGAGTAATTCAATTACTTTTTTTCTGTAATCAATTACAAAATCAATTACACAATTACCAATTACATTTTTCATTCCACAATTTGTTTTTCTCACAAAAATCAACATAGTCACTCAGCCATGGAGCAAAAATGATTGACATTTTTTTAACATCTAAAAAAAATAAAACTAGGATTAGTCGGCAAATCCTTTTTTTCTTTTGCGCCACGCTCTTCTAGAAGCGCCACCAGCCTTGGCTGGGGAGTTCCGGATCTCGTTGCAGATTGCTGATAAAGTCGACGGGAAGCGGGAACTCGCTATTGACTTTTTAGTGGGCTTTGTTCCTTAGGTCGACGCGTCAGCTACACGACAAGGTCCGGGTCTGAAAACAAAAAAGGGAACAATAACCAAACAAAATTGTGTACGCAATATTTTACTGTGTATTTGTATATTTCTGTCATCGCAATAAGAAGTAACGTGAAAGTAACTTGAAAAGTAATCAATTACTTTGCAGTAATTGTTCAATTACTTCTGGGAGGC
This sequence comes from Ixodes scapularis, assembly GCF_016920785.2. Classification (NCBI taxonomy): domain Eukaryota; kingdom Metazoa; phylum Arthropoda; class Arachnida; order Ixodida; family Ixodidae; genus Ixodes; species Ixodes scapularis. The sequence goes on from NW_024609880.1 coordinate 90,426,823, forward strand.
AGTAATCAGTAACGGTAATCGGTTACTTTTTTGACTGTAGTAATTGTAATTGTAATGAGTTACTTTTTTTCAGTAACGTGTACAAGTCTGGCTGCGCGCAACCAAAAATGAAAAAAAAAAAAAAAAACACGGAGGGGGAAAATAAAATTGCACTGTGGTGTGTAGCCATGTGACTTCCGCCGCCGACCTCCGCGCGCAGGTTTCAGTTTCGGTTTCGAGCAGTTGCGTTCTTTTTTTTTTTTTTTTGCTTTATAAAAAATGCACGTGACTCTGTTGCGAAATATTAATTGGGTGGTGTACCGACACCATAATACATCGCGCAAAAAATGGAAAATATCTTTAGGGGGTGTCGGTGCCTCTCTAAGGACGGCCTGAAACAGGTCAAGCAAGGCGCCTTATCAACGCGTCTAGCAACGCTACTAATTGAATACCGACGAACTCCCCTATCAGAGGGCACTTCGCCGTCAGAGAGACTTCTGGGCTACCAGATAAGGTCCCGACACCTGCATACCACCACCTGTCACTTCAATCACGCCTTTGCAGGAATCCTGATGCAAGCTGTCGGACGGAGATCCCGTGTGGACACGAAACTGCGGGGAAGGCGAACGGTGGTTACCGGACGATGTCGGTGAACACGCCGCTGGAAGAAATACCACGTCGCACGGACCAGATTTGTTCTCGGCAGCTGCCAGCACACCAAGCAGTAGAGACAACGCAAGAAACAGCAACCGCTGTTTGGGAAGATGCGGCTGTGGGTCCAACACTTAAACAGCCAGCCGCGTATATCACGGAACAGCCTGAGATGCGCAGATCTACCAGAGCAAGAAAAGCGGTAATACGTTATTCCCCGTAGGGGAAATAAATGCTGTATCTCCGGAAGCTGTGAATGATTCGAACGGTGATATATACTTTGTAATCATCCGCCAGTGTAGTTATCATCGTTATCTCTTCCGTTTTATTCGGCCGGAAGTATCGGGCTGCCTATATAAGCGCGTGTCGATAACAAATCCTGTTCACAACCTACCTTGTCTTGGCTACCGTACGTTGTAACATTTCCCCACAAAACTATCCGGAAAAATTGACGTCACGTGACCTACGCACCAATTCATTTTTGTCACGCGACCTGAAGTCACGGGCCCTACCGACGAATTCAGCTTCCCCGTTAAATTTAGCGGAAAAATGCGCGACGATCACACACCGTGATGCGCTTAGACAGCGACAGCTGCGGTGCTTATTCCAACTTATTCGACGATATGACGATGACGATCGATTTACATTGCGCCGATCGTACGCAATACGGTAATCTGATGTTGAAATGACGTTGGGTTGATATAGCGTCGATACCTTGTTTATTGATAAATTATTTTAAGGTTTTGATGTGTTTTCCCACCAAATCTAGCGTGGAAAGTGAACTGATGTCTAAGTCATAATGAGAAACAGCGAAAAAGGGACAGGACACGAAGTAGGAGGAGCAAAAGTTTACTATAACTTCCACGCGCGCACAGTGGCCCCCGCAAGCACAAGCTCTTCTTTCTCTTTTAGAAGAGAAAGATGCCGCGGTGGCGATGAGACTTGCACAATGGGTGCACTGTACGCTTATACTTCGTCGCACCATAGCATGGACTCACCATAGCATTATATTCGGCGGTTACCGCCGAATTCAGAAACCTCACTCAAACTACACTCAAACTGAAGGGCCCCTCTACTTCCTCGAGGAACGCGCGAGGGCCAGCGCTGGCCAATCGCGAGGACGGATCCGCCGTCGCGATTGGCCAGCGCCGGCCCTCGCGCCTTCCTCGAGGAAGTGGAGGGGCCCCTCAGTTTGAGTGTAGTTTGAGTGAGGTTTCTGAATTCGGCGGTAACTGTTAAGGCTGTGCAAGTGCGAGCGGCTTGCCTTGACTTCCTTGGCTGGAGCACTCCCCGCACGAGCGCTCGCGGAGCCACCGAGGCTTCATCCAAAGCAACCAGCTCGCGCTTTTAGCATGCGTGGCGAACAATAGTCCACGCTAAGGTGAGACGAATTATAGTGGAAGAGAACACAAAAAAGAGCCCAATGGAGAAGAAGACGTGCGCTCATAGCGCAAGTCTCATCGCCACCACGGCATTTTTCTCTTCTGAAAGAGAAAGAAGAGCTTGTGCTTGCACGGGCCACTGTGCGAGCGTGGAAGTAACACTAAAGCCTTGGTTAGAGTGTACTACTTTAGTTGCTAGTCAGCGTATGTCCTGTGTCCTTCTAATTTATGTCCTGTCCCTTTTGCGCTGTTTTTCAATATGTTGTTCAACCAACCAGCCCAGCAAGATATCATGTTACACTGATGTATAAGTGACGTGACATCAATTTTTGCGCGTGCCAGTCCACGACACGAGTACATTACCGTTTATTTCTTTTTGGAATCAGGCGGCACGAAACTTTGAAAACAAAGGCACAGATTAACATATAATTTTAATATATATATACTGTTTTCGTTGGTTCACATTTTTTAACTCAATTTTGATACATAACCATTTTTCAGTACTATAATTTCTGGAAACTACAGTTCGTAAAAGAGCTCTGTGGCCTCAAATTAAAGAAAACAAAAGTGACTGTATAAAGACGCGCGGTAACACGAGAGAAAAATTATTGCATTTTTTTTTAAAGAGCAGCAGGCGTGCGGAAGTAAGAAGATATATAGCAGCGCAAATCCCACTGAATCTTGTTATTTTTCTACCTATTACATTTTCCGCAGTACTCGTAACCACACCTCATGATGCCTGTATAGACATGTATCATTATTTCTCGAACGTCCGGTTAATTCACCCCATGTCCTCCGTTTATCCTTCCCTTCCTCGAATTCCACGAGGGCGAGAGCCCCTTTCGTCCTCGTGGAGTTCGAGGGCGGGTAGGATAAACGGACGACATGGGGTGAATGCGTCAGTTCGCAGCACCACCACCTGCTGTGTTATGCATCAGTTCGTTTTCAAACAATGGAGAAGTTAGTTCAATACCATAAATGATTGTACACCAGGGTTTCGTAACACAATACGTATTTCGTAAAGGTCATAGTGTTTACACATTCTCTATGAAAAAAAAAACATGTGGAAAACTTTTCCAGCGAACAATCTGTGTGCACCCGGAGGGGTTCGCATGTCTCTACATTTACGAGATTTAAAGCGCAAAAATTAGACGCGAAAAAGGGCTACGAAAAACATAATATGGTACTATGTCGGAGAGAAAAAAAAAGAGCCGTGGTTGTGCACTGCACATTTTGATTATGTATTGCCAAGTTTTAGGTTCCGACCAGATAAGCTATCGATCTTTTGAAGTTGGCGGTTGCCTGATAAAACACTGATGTTCAGATGTTGTAGAAAATTACGAACTAGTATCTCTCAAGGCTTCTCATTATTAACAAAAAAAAACAAAAAACGTTCAGCAGTATTTTCAGGCGTAAGGCCTGAAAATACTTAAAATACGATGTTCTTCAGAAATGGAATTTATGCACGATGCGTGCATAAATTCCATTGTTGCAGAACGTCGCGTAAATACGCTGTTCATTTCTTTGTGCTGGAAGAAATCTAACTGTTGAAGACCACACAGTTAAGCAAGACTAGGCAACGTTTCTTGTGTCGTCATTCTAGGTGACGACACCATTTCTTCGTTCTTTTGAGCAATCTTTTCCGAAATGCGTAGCGAGGATCCGCGCAGTGCTCTGCACTCCTAAGTTGTAACTTGCGTGCTCTCAAAACAGATCCTTAATATTGCACAAGCCACGTTATAACAGTTTTTTTTTCCTCGGCGTGGAGATTTTGTTGTAAACCAAACCGTTTAGCCTCCTGAAATGTTAACAAAAGGGGATACGCGCGAGAAGCAAAATCTAAACCAAGTCAGCACATTGCGTTTGGGGAAAATAAAACTCAGGATGCAGTTATACAAATCGCAGGTGTGAACGAAAGTAAAATTGAAAACTCTGCCACTATCTTAGCAACGTTTGTCAATAATCCGTACACCATCACCGTCGCTATATATATATATATATATATATATATTGCCGCGCGCAAGGCTGAGAAAGCAACGCTCGGTCACGGTCCTCCAGAAAGTTCCCGTTTATTCATGTACCGCACGTAACTTCTATCATTTATCCCTGCTTTTGTTTTCTAGAAAGTGCGTATTCATTCTCGCCCCGATCACGCGACGCTCGAACCGCTTTCGCCGAACCTTCGAGATAGCGGCGCACCCTAGATAAGAGGCCGCCCGCGACCTTGTCGAGTCAGTCTCGCCCCAGCGTTCGACTCTGCTGCCACGCCGACTTCGACGCCCGCGACGCTCTATTATTATCTTTTGTACTCTTTTATTTTTGGCACAAGTTCGCCACATTAAACGTTTATTTCTTCTTGTTTATTTCCTGTTTTCTTTTGGTCACCACCCGTGACATTTTGGTGGAGGTGCGGGGTACCGCATGCCCGTGCAGCGTTCTCCTTCAAGGGACCGCAGTGCAAGTCCGATTCCCGGCTCGGTGAGAAGACCACTCACCGCAGAACCTGAAATTCGGACCAGCCGCCGCACCAAGGGAGAGGATCCTGAGTACGGTTTGCTCCTGGACAAGCCCAAGCCGCAGAAGACGACGATGGCCAACCAGTCGCAAGCCCCCGCCGCTTCTCCCGTCGTCTACATGCCCGTCGCACCGCGGACGGCTGCCCCCTTCCACGGTGAACTCTACGAAGACGTCGAAGACTGGATTGACCAGTATGAACGCGTTGCCCGCCACAATGGCTGGACCGACGAGCAACGCCTGCACAACGTTTACTTCTCGCTTGAGGGAACCGCCAAGCACTGGTACGAGAACCATGAGTCCTCTTTGACGGCGTGGGACATCTTCAAGACCGACCTGAAGGCTACGTTCGTCAACCACCACCGCCGAGAGAGAGCCGAGGACCTACTGCGAACCAGGACCCAGGGCCCCAATGAAAGCGTCACGAGCTTTGTGGAAGACGTGCTCCGCCTGAGCTCCCGCGCCGATCCTCAGGCCACCGAGGGAAAGAAGCTGCGCATTTTGATGCGGGGCGTGAAGGACGACATCTTCGGAGGCCTCGGCCGCAACCCGCCGGCAACCGTCGACGCCTTCGTCAGCGAGGCGACAAACATCGAGCGCGCCCTCCAAGCGCGCGCTTCCCACTACCAGCGGCAGCCAAGCGTCACTGCAACCGCGCTGCTTAGCGGTGAAAACGTGCCTGGTACGGACATCCGCGAAATTATCCGGGAGGTTGTCCGGGAGGAACTGCGAAGGTTGCTGCCAACCACCAGCCGTCCGCCAACCATTTCCATCGCCGAGGCTGTCCGAGAAGAAGTGCATCGCGCGCTCCAACCAGAGGTTCCCGTCACCAGGGTGGCACCGGAGGAACCGACGTTGAGCTACGCCGCCATGGCCCGACGACCGCCGCAAGCTTCCCGCCAAGCCACGGCGCCACCCCGAAGAGACGCCTCAACGCCGCAGTACCCCCGACGGCCGGAAGATCAGGCGCACGTTCCCCCAGAGCGACCTGCGCCGAGGAAGACAGACGTCTGGAGGACGGCCGACCGACGCCCGCTGTGTTACCACTGTGGGGAAGCTGACCATGTGTACCGCCGATGCCCATACCGACGACTCGGGCTGCGCGGATTCCATCCAAGCGACCCGCGCCCCCGGTATGGTGAACGCCCTCGGGAGATCGACGAGTACCTGCGACGACCCCAGTCCCCCGAGCCTGCGTCACGCCGAGAGTTCCGGTCGCCGTCACCACGACGTCCAGCTTCGCCGATGCACCGACCCCGACGTGAAAGCCTGTCACCCCTCGCTCCACGCCGGGGAAACTAGGCGCGGCAACCCCTGGAGGTGGAGTTGCCGAAGACGACCGACGCCAAGATCCTCCACGAACGTCGGAGGGCCCCCACTCGAACGCTACCGGAGACCGAAACGACGCTCCTGAAACGGTGTCCAACAACCTAAACGTCATCATCGACGGTTACGACGCATCGGCACTCGTGGACACCGGAGCAGACTACTCAGTTTTGAGTGGGAGGCTCTCCCGCCGCCTTCGAAAAGTCACGACGCCGTGGGATGGACCTCAAATACGAACCGCCGGTGGGCACCTCATCACACCAGTCGGGCGATGCACCGCTCGCGTCGAGATCCACCGTGAGACGTGCCCTGTAAAGTTCGTCGTTCTGCAAGACTGTTCGAGGGACGTTATCCTCGGAATGGACTTCCTCTGCGAGTATGGCGCCGTCATCGACCTCGGAGCAAACCGGTTGACGCTGCGAAAGCCTGTTTCACCACCGGAGGAACCCAAAGCGACGTCATCTGCGGTCCGAGTCCTCGCCAGCCACGTGAACTTACCGCCGCGGTCGAGTGTTTTCGTACCCGTAGGGATCACCGAAGATTCCTGCGGCGAAGTTCTGCTCGAAGGAAGCCTCCAGTTGCTTCTGGGAAGAGGAATAGGCGTCGCAAGAGGAGTTGCTGAACTTCAGGATGGCCGCACTGTGGTCCTCGTCACGAACTTCCGAAATGAAGCGCAACACCTCACAAAAGGTGCAGCCGTGGGCCAGGTCGAGGAACTCCAGAACTCCGCCGCTGTCGCCGCCATTACTGACGAATTTTCGCCACCTCAGCAAGACAGTGCGTCGCCAGCGCAGCTCGACATTGACCCTAAACTCCCGGGCCCGAAACGACGACAGTTGATTAACCTTCTCGCCGAATACCGCGACTGCTTTGCCACGTCGTCGAAGGTGCGCCAAACCACCGTTGCGAAGCACCGCATCGTTACCGAGGACGACGCGCGCCCGGTGCATCGATCGCCATACAGAGTCTCCGTTAAAGAAAGGCAGGCGATCCAGGAGCAAGTTCAAGAAATGCTGAACGACGACATAATTCAACCTTCAAGCAGTCCTTGGGCCTCTCCAGTCGTACTGGTTAAGAAGAAAGACGGGACGCTTAGGTTCTGTGTAGACTACCGGCAGCTGAACACGGTGACGAAGAAAGACGTCTACCCACTCCCCCGCATCGACGACACTCTAGACCGGCTGCGCCACTCTCAATATTTCTCATCGATGGACCTGAAGAGCGGCTACTGGCAGATCGAAGTCGACGAAAGGGACCGAGAAAAGACAGCCTTCGTCACGCCGGATGGACTGTACGAGTTCAAAGTGATGCCCTTCGGACTGTGCACGGCGCCAGCAACTTTCCAACGTGTCATGGACACCGTACTGGCAGGACTAAAGTGGCAGAGCTGTCTCGTCTACCTCGACGAAGTCGTCGTGTTTTCCAGCGACTTCGACGAGCACTTGCGACGACTCCGAGCAGTTCTCCAAGCCATACGGACCGCCGGACTCACCCTGAAGCCGTCGAAGTGTCGGTTCGCTTATGACGAACTGAAGTTCCTCGGCCACGTGGTTAGTAACGAAGGTGTCCGCCCAGGCCCCGAGAAGACTCGTGCCGTCGCAGCATTTCCAGCGCCAAGAGACAAGAAGGCCGTCCGAAGGTTCCTTGGGCTATGTGCCTACTATCGGCGCTTCGTTCGAGATTTCGCAAGAATTTCCGCACCGCTCACACACCTCACGAAGGACGCCGAGAAGTTCGAATGGGCCGATGAACAGCAGCAGGCATTTGACGAGCTGAAGCGACGACTTCAGACTCCTCCTGTTCTTGGACATTTCGACCAGGATGCGGAAACCGAGATTCACACGGACGCAAGTAACGCAGGGCTTGGCGCGGTTTTGGTTCAAGTACAAGAAGGCACCGAGCGAGTCATCGCCTACGCTAGTCGGACATTGACCAAGGCGGAGAGAAATTACTCCACGACTGAGAAAGAATGCCTTGCGGTCGTCTGGGCAATCACGAAGTTTCGTCCGTACTTATACGGGAGCCCGTTCCGGGTAGTCACGGACCACCACTCGCTCTGCTGGCTTGCGAACCTAAGGACCCGTTAGGACGCCTCGCGCGGTGGAGTCTCCGACTACAAGAGTTCAACATGACCGTCGTCTACAAGTCAGGCCGCAAGCACAGCGACGCCGACTGCCTGTCCAGAGCTCCCGTCGCAACACCTTCCGGCAGCAGCGACGACGATGACGACGAGTGTTTTCTGGGCGCAGTGAACATCGACGACATGGCCCGGCGTCAACGAGACGATCCTGAGCTGCTCGCACTAATAGAGCACCTGGAAGGGCGCGGGAGTGCGATGCCACGTGTTTTTTCACGAGCGCTGCCGACCTTCGCCATTAGACATGGTGTACTCTACAAAGAGAACTTCGGGAACAACAACTAGCCATGGCTGCTGGTAATCCCGACCGACCTTCGGGAGGAGATCTTTCAAGCCTGCCACGACGACCCGACGTCCGGACACCTTGGTTACAGCCGGACCCTGGCACGTATTCGTGAAAAGTATTACTGGCCCAAGCTCCCCAAAACCGTCCACCTGTACACGCGATCATGTCATGAATGCCAGCGACGAAAGAAACCTCCGACGAGGCCAGCCGGACTCTTGCAGTCAATTCCTCCGCCAACAGCACCCTTCCAGCAGATCGGAATGGATCTACTTGGCCCTTTTCCGCCGTCGACGTCGGGAAATCGCTGGATCATCGTCGCCACAGATTATCTCACGCGGTATGCCGAAACGAAAGCCCTTCCTTCCGGAACTGCTGTGGAAGTTGCCAAGTTTTTCATTGAATCCATCGTCCTCCGGCACGGCGCTCCCGAAGTCTTGATCTCAGACCGTGGATCATCATTCATGGCCCAGCTGACGCAAGAAGTCCTTCGTCTCAGCCACACCAGCCATCGCCGCACCACGGCGTACCACCCGCAGACCAACGGGCTAACGGAGAGACTCAACAAGACCATCGCCGACATGATCTCCATGTACGTCGACGTAGAGCACAAGACATGGGACGAGGTGCTGCCGTACGTCACATTTGCCTACAACACGGCCGTACAAGAGACCACCGGAATGACACCCTTTCAGCTGGTGCATGGGCGCAAGGTAACGACAATGCTGGACGCTATGTTACCCCACGAAGCGGCTGTCGATGCAAGCGACGACGCCCAGGTGGTTGCCCAAAGGGCAGAAGAAGTCCGTCAGCTCGCCAGACTTCGGATTCAGGCTCAACAACGTGTCGACACTGGCCGCTACAACCTTCGTCGTCGGGACGTCCACTTCCAACCCGGAGACAGGGTGTGGGTGTGGACACCGATCCGTCGCCGCGGCCTCAGTGAGAAACTGCTGAAACGGTACTTTGGACCATACAAGGTACTTCGTCGTCTCGGCGAGCTGAACTACGAGGTGATGCCCGACGGAACACGAACATCGTCACGCCGCCCACCACTACCTGAGGTCGTCCACGTCGTGCGCCTAAAGCCGTACTACGCTCGATAGGACTGTGGACCTTTTGTGCTCCAAAAGACTCTTCAGTTTATCGTTCTTTTTTATTTTGATTTGTTTTACACTGCATCGGGGCGATGCACTTTTAAGGGGGGGAGTAATGCCGCGCGCAAGGCTGAGAAAGCAACGCTCGGTCACGGTCCTCCAGAAAGTTCCCGTTTATTCATGTACCGCACGTAACTTCTATCATTTATCCCTGGTTTTGTTTTCTAGAAAGTGCGTGTTCATTCTCGCCCCGATCACGCGACGCTCGAACCGCTTTCGCCGAATCTTCGAGATAGCGGCGCACCCTAGATAAGAGGCCGCCCGCGACCTTGTCGAGTCAGTCTCGCCCCAGCGTTCGACTCTGCTGCCACGCCGACTTCGACGCCCGCGACGCTCTATTATTATCTTTTGTACTCTTTTATTTTTGGCACAATTTCGCCACATTAAACGTTTATTTCTTCTTGTTTATTTCCTGTTTTCTTTTGGTCACCACCCGTGACAATATATATATATATATATTCAGCACTTTCAGCATTACATGCGGTGACATGTCAAAAATATAGGGCGAGGCAAAGGGTGGAAGAAGAGGAAATTAACACAACTCTGGCTAGGTGGGAAAAAAACCCTACTCTCACCAGCGTTTCGTCCGCTTTCTCCTCTCCCACCTTCTTTTACCTCGCCCTACCTTCTTAACCTGAAACATACTGTAGCTTCTACACTGTCCCAGGCTTGCAAATATCTTGGTCGCTGAAGATCTTTAATATTCTGAAATATTACAAATTATGAAAAGTCGCACTCAGGACATTAGTACTACAATAAGGCGCATGTTTATTGTTATTAAGTGAAAAATAAAAAAACCCACAACCGATTTTTTTAGAGCGATAGCTGTTACGGTCTCTTCCCACCACTCGAAAGGACGTCCGTTGTGGATGTTGTAGTTCTTAATGTTGTTGTATTTGGCGATAACGTCTGTTCGTCGTCGATGTTGCCAAATCCTTAAAAGAGATCGCCCGCCGCCTGTGGGAACCGAATCTGGGTCCGCTGCGTGGAAAGCGGGGCCGGTAGCACTGAGCACGGTGTAAGATGCACGCTTTAGCTGAGGACACGGCGGGGCTGAACGCGCGGCGCGAGGAATCAGATAGTGTTCGTCCGACGGGCATCCGAAAGGCTGCATTATTCCGCGGCCACCGTGCCCGCGGCTGAAGCGCAGACCGCATGGAGCGTTTTTGCTCGCGATTCAGGCGCGTCGGCGTCAAATTTACGTCATTTCCTGCGCGCGGCCGCGCGTTTTCGCGGGGGCGTTGGTTTCTAGCCGACCTAGAACAAGACGCGCGCGCCGAGGTGTCGAAGCGGCTCTTACCCAATGAGGGTCGGTCGAACTATCACGTGATCCTGCGCAGAATGCTGTTTCGAATTCAGCACATTTCAAAGTGGTCAAAAGCATTTTTTTTCCATATAAAAATTGGAAAGGTGCTCCCTTTGACACACAAACCCGTTTTATTTACTTATTTGTTCATCTAATTCTCATTTTGTAGTATTTGCGTCAACATTTACATCGCGTGTTGAGAATGCTGTTATCTGGCAACGCCGATAACGCGCGGCCGGCGATGCTTGTCTTTGTCTGCATGCGGGTGCCCTCGCGTCAGCTTCCGCGCGAGCTTTCATAGCGCGTCGCGTTTCCGCGTGTAGAAAAACGCGCCATGCGGTCTGCGCTTGACAGTGTCGCCGGCGGCCAAACGGCGAAACTGTGTGAGAGCGAAAAAGATTATCTCGTTGCCATGACACCCCTCTACACCGTGGTCTTTCTGCACGAGCGACAGCCTCGCTGGAGCTCTGCGCGTGAAGAGCATGAGGCGGCACGAGCCGTCTTTGCCGTGCCCACGGGTCGACGAGTCATCTGCCGGCGCCGCTTGAAATCTTAGTGAGAGAGAGAAAGAGAGAGAGTGAAATGCGAACTTTACCTGCACTGCGCGAGGAGCGCGCTGTGATCACCTGAAGAGTATTATCTTACATCGTCGCACTAAACTATGCCACAGTTTTTTTTTCATTGCAGGATTACGCAGCACAGACGAGTTGAGGCTAAACGTACAGTATTTTGATGGAGGGGGGGGGGGGAGCACATCGCACTAGATACTTTGAAGTCTTTTAAAAAACGCTCCCGCTCGCCGACCCACTCAGGAACAGTATCCTGTCATGTATAGGTAACACGTATCTGAGTCACAAATTCGACAAAATAAGCTTCTACCGGTTTCGGGTTAAGGCAACACCACCTAGACAGAAGGCCTCCACACGCGTCATCATAGTCAGATCGATCGAGGCGAGAGATTACGCACGAGTGCTGCGTCAGTGTTCGGCTGCGGCTCGTGGCCAATCAGCGCGTCGAAGGTCGGACTCGGGTCCAATAGCCGACCGAGCGCGATCCGACTGTGATGACGTTTCATAGAGGAAGAGGAAACCATGCGGAGGCCTTCTGTCTAGGTGGTGTTGGTTAAGGTCCGCATGCCTCACCGCCCTCCGCGAACATCAGATAGTTTATGGATAGATTAATGCTATAAGGTCGTACAGTACAAGTTCCAAAATGAGTTACTGGGCGAGTTGATTAGACATATTTACTTAAACAGCTCAAATACGGTAAGAGGAAGAGCCAAGAGGAAGGAACAAGCGCGGTTTCCTCCCTGTTGTATCTTCCTTCTTTGCCTTTTTTGCGCTGATTAAGTCAATATGTACAAGCTCCTGTGTAGTTATCAGAAGAAAGCATATCGAATGAGCCGTGGTTTATGGTTAAAAATCACGCACAAAGAGACGGAAACAGACGAGGAAGGAACACACAACACAGAGAAGCGCGCACTCACAACTCTGGTATATTAAGCGAAGAAAAGAAAGATGAAGCACAATTTTTTACACTGGACAACGGCGCCAGGTTAACCAGGTGGTAAACAGATCAGTCGCAGTAAAATGATCGCAAGAAGGCAACTCCTTTTTCGCTACAAGCTACCGACGGTTGACTAACGCAGCAATCGGCCAGGCTCAAGATGGTGAACGCCTCGAGCACCTCGCGCGTTTGTTTTTCCTTAAAGCGGCCAATGATTGATGTTTTTAGAGCGCAGCTCTTAGGGGCCCGTTTCCAGCCTGAGCGGCGTCGGCGTCGGCGTCGGCGTCCCCCCCCCCCCCCCGAGGTCACGTGACCCCCCCGCGGTCACGTGACTACTCGCAGGTGACGTGACCCCCCTCAGTACCCTTCCGTACTCCTCCTCAAAGGCTGCGCTCCAATTCGGCGTTACAGGGATTTGTAAATGGCTTTCATTTTTTCTACAGATGGTGCGCACGTACAGGTCTTACAGTGCACCGAGAGGTGACCTCCTACAGCGGGTGTTAAAGAAAGTTTGTGCTCTCGTAGCCGGTCATTCAGAGACCGTCCCGTCTGTCCAACGCAGCATCTTCCACATAAAAGAGGAATGCTATATACAACGCCCTATGAAGAGGGAACAAATGGCCGCAAATGTTTCTTGTTTTTTTTTGTCGTACGTGTTCTTTTTTTATTAATTACGAGGACTACGAGAAAAACCTCAGTGTATCCAAATCGTTGGAAGTTGGATTCCTGTCTCAATTAAACGTGCCGCCGTTCCGATGAACTTCCTGGCATCGCGCCATATTGAGAGTACGGAGAAAAAGCTAGGAGACGGCCGACGTTTTGTCATTAGCACTTCCGGTCTCTGATTTTCATATTGCGAAGTCAGCAGTGTATTTCTTTTACAGTCGCCGTAAAAACCGCGTTTTGTGAATAACAACAATTATTGCAGACATGTAACTTGCGACATCACTTAACCTATTAGGAAATGCCTTCGCTATAACGTGACCAAAAAAAAATGAGCTAGGAGCTTCGTGTTCTGCCACGCGCTTCTGAAGCGTTTGACACGGTACAAAATTTCGATCTTGGGGTTGTCAGCAGTGTTGTAGGCGTTACAAAAAAAAAAGTAACAAGATACACTATTCATAACTTGAAAATAGAAGTTACGCGTCGTGCTCTGTATTCACCAGCGTTCCTGCAATAATAGCTATCGGCGTTCTATGTACGTCTCCATTTTTCTACTCTCGTCAGCGCGCACCAAGCATTGTTGTCAGATCCGCTAAGTGCGCTCGATAACAGTGACATCCCTCTAGCATTTCCGCTGTTCATGTGAAATGCTTGGGTCGACGAGAGCGTTCCGCTGGTCACGCGCATTCCTCCCCGAAAAGCATCCCGCATGTGAATACCCATTAAGATAGAAGCAGAGTTTGCACATTTACTTGATTTCACACTTTCAATTTAAAGCTGCATACTTTGTTTGATTTTCACCAAACTGGATGTGGCGAGTTCGTGGATATTTTGCTTCTGACGCGTGTCACCTCGTGTTAACTTTTAAGGATGCTGAATAGCTTGGTTCAAAGAAAAATATCCAAAGCTAAACGAAAAAAAAAAATTTCCCCTCGAAAAGGATCATGTAAACGAAGTTTGTGCAAGATTGCGGATACGTTTTCGCAGCACGCGCTCTCTATGTCAGGACCGTCAAATATTGCGCTCATGCCCAATACCCATATCGGAAAAAGCGGATCAGAAGAAGGTATAACCGGTGTCGTCACCTCTAATGACAACAATATATAAGTTGCCAATTTTTGTTTAGCTGTAGGTTCTGCAACAGTCGACGATATCTTCCAGCATACGGAAATGAAGGTCGTATTTACGCGGTGTCCCACAGAAACGGCATTTATGCAGGAAGCGTGTTACTCCTGAAAATACTGCTGCACGTTCTTAAAGATAATCAGAAGCCCTGAGAGATATTAGTACGGAATTTTCTTCAACATCTCAAGATTAATGTTTCATCGTGTAATCCAGCTCTCAAACATCAACCTATCTGCTCCGAAAATGAGAATCGGTAAATAAATAATCAATGTGTGTATTGCACAAACAAGTTCTTTTTTTCTCTCCGCTGCAGTTTCTTATACCGTTTCCTTATTTTCGTGCTTTTGACTTTAGCACTTCAAAATCTGTACCCGTAGAGGCATGCCAACCCCTCCGGGTGCACACAAATTTTTCGCTAGGTGTCGCCATCTTTTCAACATCTGTTTATTCATAAAGAATGTGCAAACACTTTGACCTTTACGAAATCTGTCTTCTGTATAGAAACCCCGGGGTACACTCCTTCATGGTACGGAACTTACATCTCAATTGTCTGAAAACGAACTGACGTATAAACAGTTTCGCATCTCTGCAAGGCAAAAGAATAGACATGTGGTGAGTTAACCGCGCGTTTGAGCAACATTGATACATACGTCAATACAGGCATCATGGGGTGTGGTTTCGAGTTCTGCGGAAAATGTAAGAAGTAGAAAAAAAATCATTAGTCTGTGGGATTGGCGCTGCGGAATATTATCATACGACTGCACTTCTGCTGGTCTTCAAAAAATGCCAAGAGCTTTTTTTTTTTTTTTACCGTACGTTATTTAGCAGCTTATTTTTTTGCGTGTGTGTAGAGCTCTTTTGCGAATTATATTCTAGAAACTACAGTATAGTAAAACTGCTGTGTATTAAAAGAGAATTAAAAATCGTAAACGAACGAAGAAAAAATATATTAAAAATTAAATGTCAATTAAGGACTTTTTGTTTTTACTTTTATGCCACTTGATTTTAAAAATAAACAAGCGGTGGTATACTCGTGTCGCGGTCTCTACTACTTTTCAGCTTAAGTCCTAGGCGCCGTGTAACCGAGCTTTCGCTTGCACGTCAAAAGATCCCCAGATGGTCTAAATTAATCCTCAATCCTCCGCTGGGGCATGCAAGATGCCCGTCGTTGGTATGGCACGTAAAACCCCCAAATTATTTTTTGCAGCTCAAGTCCGTACACGGCCGACGCTACAAGCTAATGGGACCAAACAGACTGCGTCAAAGCGCACCACCAAAGTGTTCGTCATGTTTCTGGAAGTGTTCTATCATCGCGGAACCCGTTTTGAAATGAAAGGGCACACTGACTTGCGCTTTTGACGCCTTCTGATTGGTCCCATTAGCTCGTAGCGTCGTCTGTAACTCCAGTTAAGCTGAAAATAAATATAACATACCAAAAAATAACGTCAGCTCCGCATACCAGCTGCCAACCAACGCACACAGACGCGTATTTTTCAGTATTTTCGTGGCGACATCCGGTCACGATTCAATCCGTGGTGGGTAATGAACGTTGAGAATAGCACTGTGGCTTTCCGAAGTAGGCGTTACTTGAATTGTGCATGTTCAATGGAGTTCAAAAAAGTCTGTAACCGCGAACTGTTTTTTTTTTCTTTTTTTGTTCTTCCCTACGCAAGTTTTATTAAACGAAAATGTCTTGCAGAGATCGAAAATTGTCTCCCCAAACACAGAATCTTTGTAAAAATGTTGGGGCTTGAATCTACGCTGCGAAGGTGGTTGGAGAGCGAACCTGTATAGTGACTGTACAAGTGTCACAAAAGAAAACTTACAGTTTTTTTTTGTTTTTTTTACCGGAAAATAAGTTAGGCATTGCCGAACGCTCATTCTCCGCCCAAAGAGAGCGCTAGGGTGTCATAATTAGATGCCAAAGTTTCAGCCCGATCAGACAACTTATTCAAACGTTATGCGTGATTTTCTGAAAATTTCAATGGGAAAATGGCAGCCGACGGAGTTTTCGAATACATGGGGCTCTATAGCACCAGAAACCGAAAACGGGCAAAAATGGGCTCCATTTTATCATTGGAATTTTCAGAAAATCATTCATAACTTTTGATTAAGTTATCGGATCGTGCTGAACCTTTGGCATCTGGTTGTAACCGCTGGCGCTACCTTCGGGCGGAGATTGAGCGTTCGGCGTTGCCTAGTTTATTTTTGCGGTAAAAAATAACCCTGTAAATTTTCTTTTGTGACACCCTGTAGTATCCCCTCCAACGATTGCCCTCTCCACTAAAGGCCTTTTTTATGGCAACCGCCACCACGTAGTGCTGCAGTTTTTAAAGTCCCAGGGAACTTCCAGTTTATAAAAGGAATGAACAAAGGCCTCCTCTGCTTGAAATATAGATGAAACGTTTAGCCACCATTTCTCCAGGTGAACGTCAAAATAACGGAGTGCGAGGTATGCTCAAATGTTTCAAGTATTTTAAAATAATTTGCCTCCTTCAAGATGTCATATTGTACCGCCGAAGGCCTGCGTTACATCTCCAACCTTGTTCCGAGTAGCATGTATGCTTTCTAGCACTGGTGACAAAAGCAAGCTCAACAGTCTTGCCAAGACGTGCGACCGGAAATCGCTTGGCACGCAAGTCGCGGTTCATGTTGGTAAACAGCAAAAAGGGGTATACAAAATGATTGACGAAAGAAAAGTAAATGCACTAGGCCAAAACGTTTTTTCTATATATGAAAGACTTCGTACGCTGCCGTCGCCGCGGAAGGTTATACCAACCGCAATCCCCACCGAGAAACGCATGAGAGGAGCGCTACGTGCTTCACTTTGTTAGCCCAGCTTCTGACGCCACTCCCACCGTCGAACTCCGCCGTTTCCGCGGCAGCTTCTGCAACTGCAATTTGCACCGGGAAACGCATGCAGGGAGTATTACTTGCTTATCATCACTAACGTGATTTTGACACTTGTTTTGTGCTTTTTTTTTATAGAAGCAAGGGTTAAAACCACAATAGTTTTGTAAACGTGAACGCAGGTGAGGAGGTGGGTTAACGCGCTCCGGACTGATACACGCGCCGACCGAAAAGGCCATTCGGCGGTCGTTGCCATGGTGACGGCGATGAAAGCAGACGTCCTTTTTGCTGCAGAGAAACATTGCGGCACAGCGATACGAGGTGCGTGCTGAGGCACCTCTCGCATTCTTTTCAATGGGCGGAACGCTAACAAAAAGAGTTCCAAATAAGGACTTAACACAGAAGGCTGGTTTTCTCCAGCGCCCCAGAATTTGGCGAGCCTTGCGCAAATTTTTTTTTCTTCTTTTCTTGCTATTTTGCGTTTTTCCTTTATCCATAGCATGGCTATCAAGTATCAAACTGCCAACCTCTGACCGAAGCTGATGGCCAGGTCGTTCATTTACCGAGCATTTCGTAGATGGGTGCGAGAGCATTTAACAGTTAAAAGGAATGAGTTGGAGAGGCCAAAGATGACAGCAGGTTCCACATGCTCATGCATCCGGCAGTAATGGTACATCTCCTGTTCAAAGGTGAACCTGTAGAATGCACCTGTGGAATTACGAGAGATGTAGCTTCCACACTGTCAAACTTTTCGTGGAGTGGATCATAATACTTGAAAGTTTGCTGCTATGTATTGCGGTTTTATGTTCAAGTCTGACTGGTGTAAGAATCTTCATAGTTGCTTGCAGGCATGCAGAATCGGGACTTGGAAGACGGCGAGATGTTTGAGGAGCCACCGATGCACATGGGAGACAAACCACATGACGTCATAGTCGCCGAAATCTGCTCCGAGGCTCCAGATTTGAGGGGGAGCAGAGGAGGAAGCTCTGCTGCGATCTCAAGGAGGGCCAGCACCACGAGCAGCAGCGGCGCTGCTAGCACCGGCCGACACCTTAGAGTAACTGTACAGGCTCTGCTTGCAGGCCCAGAGTATCGCTTTTTTTTTCTTGCAACGCCAACTCCGCACTGCCAGAGAAGTGGCCACGAGTTACGAACCGAATCCAATATTCATCAGGAAAAATGACCTCGGAGGCGCCGAGCTTCGGCAACACCACCTAAACAGAAGGCCTCCGCACGCATCATCGCAGTCAGATCGATTGAGGCCTGTGATTGGGCACGAGTGCTGTGTCAGTGTTCGTCTGGGGCTCGTATCCAATCAGCGCGTCGAATGTCGGGCTCGGTCCCAGTAGCCGAGTTAGCGCGATCCGACTCTGGTGACGCTTCATAGAGGGAGAGGAGACGATGCGCAGCCCTTCTGTCTAGGGGTGTTCGCTTAGGGCGGAGTATGTTTCTCGCTTTGCGCCAGCGAAAATTACATCCTACACTAAAATCGAACGAACTTGAAGGTTTTTTGATCATTGAAAATTATCTGTAGCCACTGGTACAGCATAAGTCGGTTTTTGTTTATAACGCGGGAGATGTTTTCAAGCATGTTTCCAAAGTCTGGGAAGCAGACTTCATGGAGGAGGATCACGTTGCTTGCGTCTGCGTCGCTTGCGGAGTGATACGCAACCGGCACATCCGGGCACTTCAGACCAGACAACGACGCGTAGCTATGGTTTTCAAAGGAATGACGTTTTCATCGATACAGTCCGACGCACGCGCGGCGTGTCGCCGCACTATATCTTCTATGCTCCGCACGCCGCAGCACGCCACCTCACAGCCACGCCACCAGCGCCTCCCAACCTCCTGAAGAGGTGACGGTCGCTTTCCACAGTGCGGCCTTGAATCCAACATGGCCGTCCAGGGAGCACCATTGCGATTCTCTGCTCCGCAAGCGAAGCATATGCAGCTTCTCTACAGTACCTCTGCGACCCGCAGCACGTCCATGACGGCGAGGGGGCCTCCGACAAAGAAGGCACAGCACCCAAACACTGCCCTCATTAGGGCGGCGATCGTGGAGCAAAAGCTACTTCACCTGAGCTTCGAAGCTGCTCGGGAAAGAGAATCTGAGCACCGGGTGCGGCGGCTTGTACAGAAAGAGCTTGTTTTAAAGGCTCAAGAACATGCTTTACAGGAATAAGAACGTGCCGCAGAGGCACAAGAAGGACTAGCTGCGGCCATGGTGGCTTTTTTTTAAATAAAGCGCCTAAGTAAGCGGATTGAGCATATTTGTGTGGTAGTTGGGTGCAATTATTCATCTAGCTATGGTACCTAACATACGTCTCTATTCTTAACATGTACAATTCCAAGATATTCAGACACCCTCCCTCCCCCTCCCAAACAAACACACAAACAAAAAAGACTTATGAAACGTGACACCCCTCCTCTGTCTTGCTATTATAGTGACTGAAAAAGCAAGAAGGGTGAGTCGTTCCGAAGGTCCAGTATCTCACCCAGTTACTATTGGGGAGGAGATTAAACCCTCGAAAACAACTTCACAAGATATGACATTATTCGTCCCTTACGAAATATGATCTCCTGGTATACTTTCTACCGGCACCCCAAATAAAGCAAAAAGTTTATGCCCGTGTCCCACTAGAGCGACATACAGAAACAAAAGACAACGGCAAGCCTCAAACCAGAGTCTTTCGCGATTTGAGAGGCTGTGTAGAATAAAGAAGACTATGCTCAAACACGAGCATCATGCACGCGAGGATGGCTTTCGTAGGCTTGCAATCGCTCGTGCTTACTTCACGAGCACCGAACGACTAAACACCTGCTGAATGTACCATCGCGAGCATGCTGCATGGGTTTGAGGCTTGTCGCTGTCTTTTGTCTCTGTCTGTCGCTCTAGTGGGACACGGGCATTACAGCACTTCAGCGCCACCAAACACTATTCCCGCCGAATCAAAATTTTAAGTTTCCGGCTGCGAGAAATATTTTCGTTCACTATCAGGCATGTGAAATTGATCCCGTTCATTTGTGTTTGCTATGTTCTTTTGGTTTCACCATAATGAGCCTCCTCATCAGCTCGCCGCGACACTCGCACGATTGTATACTTGGGGCATGTGCCTCCGACACAAACGAGCCGTGGATTATTTAGGCGCTCCCGCTAACAATATGGAGCATTGTAGAAGCCGCCTGACCGGGGAAACGAATTACTCCTGGCGGTTTCCATGTTATATCGTACATTGACGGTTTGCGTCATATTTTTTTTTTATTGATATAAGAATAGTGTAAAAACTAAGTCCTTTGTTGGAGCATTCAACTATATGCGAACTTCGTTGCTAATTTCCTTCTGGAAATATAAAATTTCGAAGCACGAGGCGTAGAGATTGCCCATCCTTTAGCAATGGTATTTTTCAGTGCCTTCGCTTTTACACCAAAGCATGCGCCTATTCTACACATGTTATTAAAGGTTTGTCGCATGCAAAGGAAAAATAAAAAATTACATTATTAAATTTTTATGCTAACATTTTACGAAACATGTCAAATAGCACGTTTAAAGTTACATTCACCAATGAGCTACTTCATATAAAACGACGCAAAATTCTCAATTTTTTTTACTTATGTATAAATATTATGCTTAGCGATTATTGTAGTTTATTTTATTAATCTAGAAACTCAACTAAAATCTCTAAATGGCAAAATTGCAGGACAGTACTAAAAAAACGCACACATTTCATTTTTTTTTGTAACCTCCTTAAACGTTTACAGTAACGTGAACCAAATTGTGATGGCAAAACCATGAGTAACATATGATCTCCTCTAAAGAAAAATGACAACAAACCTTTATTCAAATTTAGCTACCTTGTCATCGTTATAAACTCTAAAAAAGTCTGCGCGTCTAGTTTCACGCACAACACTCGGAGACCCAATCAGCGTAACTTAAAGGAGCTGTGCAATAATTTCAGGGCTTTGCTTAAATTATTGTGGAAGTTGATGCCTGACACTTCTGAAGTGAACCGCAGAAGACAGATTTTGCCTGGATACCCTAGTTTTTATTTAAAAAAAAATAAAAAATATCCATGTTTTTGCCGCCTCTCAACTCGTACGTCGCCTTCCGGGTCGCGTGTGCAGTGACGTATATGGGGTAGGCGCGGGGTTCTGGAAAAGTTCTCTTTTTAGAGCCATCAGTGAGAAGCGAGAACTCATCCGCTCGCGACCGCGTGACCACGTGCTGGCGGGCGCCGCGCGAACAATATGGTGAAAGCAGGAAAGTCTCATCCGGGTACGGCCATCGCCACACCTGTCCAGCCCTGTCCCCTCCCCCTCCGGCTTCTGGCGGCTATTTGCGGTAGCAAATAGAGCTTACGGTTTTGTGGACCTAGGACAGATGGCGCCACTAAAACTTCGTATAATGAAAGTTTTGTCGATGATACTTGGTTTTTGACGCATTTATATTTATGTTGGAACGACAAGATTATAGAAAAGCTACCCTTTATCAAGCAGGTATTCGCACAACTTGCTATCTTTCTACAATATTCCCCATTGACGTCACGCCGCGTGTTTCTTATGGCCGCCGCTCGCGGCTGCAGGTCGGGGAATATTCCAAGTTTTGCCTCGCTATTACGCGGCGGAATCGTAGCATTTCGATGATAGTAGGTGTGTTTTCTGTCATTGGTGACAAGGTGAACAATATCCAAACCAGAACATGCCAATTCTTTCAACGTTAAAATTGTTGCACAGCTCCTTTAAGGAAACAGCTCAGCGAATGACGATGCCGAAACATCTGTTTAGACCAAAAAACGCAGTCTGAGTTGTGACATTAAGCAATGCAAAACGTCACGCTTGCATTGCTTACTGTCACAACTCAGTCTGCGTTTTTTGGTCTAAACATATGTTGCGGCATCGTCATTCACTGAGCTTCCTCCGTGAGTTGCGCTGATTGGTTCTCCGAGTATAGCGCGTGAAAGTAGACGCACAGACTTTTTTTAGAGAGTACGTTGGCTGCAAGAAAATATTATTTACAATCAACAAAAAATGTACTGCGGTGCTGCTCTATCGTTGGGTATTTGAAGTTCTGTAACCCCTGGCTTAATTAGTTTTGTATTTGTGTTTCCTTGCGTCGCTCTCTAAGACCTCCATTCTCTTCAACGGGCCTCACAGCGGACGCGACGCTAACTTGAGAATTGTATGCACTGCAAATTCATATGAAGTCCAAAGCCCTCACACGAGGAAGGTCTCTCGCCGCGAAAACAAGCCGGAAGAAGTATCTGAAGGGTCTGGATTTCGGTATTCAACATTGTCTGTCGACAGAGAAACCAGCTCATTTTTTTTACGTATAAATGCGTACTAAATAGAACAAAGATATAACTTGATTACCACATGGGGTTATGCTGTTGGGTGATTCCATGTCAGTTCATACAGTGAATACAGTGATGGTCCAGGTAATATTCTTTTGTATATTTTTGTAACATATGTATTATGTGAAAGTCATGTACTTGGAAAAAGCACCGAGCTATACATAAACGGTGCTTCACGAAACGCGGGCAAAATCGTTCCTGTGAAAAGCACGCATCGCACAGAAATAAAATGTGTAAAATTCTGGTTTCTGACAAAGGGAAAACGTACGGGAAAAAGGGTTTGATATAGCTAAGCAATATTTATTTTTTGTATTTAAATTTATGATTAATAAATCTAAAGGTACCATTTTAGTCACTAACATGGTTGGAATAAATGCATCTATAAATCCACCCACATTTTAGAGCTCTAAAACACTTGCGCAGCCTTTTACGGTTGAAGTAATCTCAATTTTGAAGTATGTTAGAGAGAAAACAAAAGGGTCTCAGGAGGCAACGGCAGGAAACATGAATATTAAGCTAACCTAGGAACACCATAATGTTTTACACCAAACGATAGAGCAGCACCGCTGTATATCCTTTGGCGGTTCGTTATTAGCCCCGAGAAGTTCGCGTGGCGCCCCCTTACGGCAAACCGGGGTGACGTCACGGCAAGGAGAGAATTTTTCGGCGACTCGCGCCGCTCGCCCTGTGGAGGCTGTGACGAGGCTAGCTGTATAGGCGCGCTCGTTTTTATTTATTAATTTTTTTTTGCGTGTTTTTCGTAGGAAGTGTAAATTTTTATATGTGCCTTTATTGAGGTACGGCCTGTAGCTACAGGCGAAACTTCAACCAACATTTTAAGCATGGTTGACAGGGCAGGCAACGCATGCATCGGAGTGGTATATGAAAATAAAGAAAAAGGGCCACAATTGCGGGAGCATCACTATAGATTTACATCTTGCACAATAAATGCTGCTGATGGTCTGAATGAATTGGCCGGTTATGTATACTATTTTTTTTTAGTATCTCTGTTTTTAAACAAGATCGCCGAAGCAGAAAAGCTGCATGCTGCTCGAGCAACATGCTAAATACAGTCTGGGCCATGGGGAGAGAATCACAAGTAAGACAGCCCAACTGCAGGGGCAAAGTAAAAAAAAAAAAAAGCAAGGAACATTTATTATATACATTGCTCGCATTTGACCTTTACTGGATTCGGATAGTATTTCAATGGACTGCAGGGGTGGTATCTGTGGACTTGTTTATATCAACCCTCAAGTAATGTATAGCAAACGTAAGCGAAGGTGTGTAGCTCGTTATTAGTCCCTTACGCACTAAACTTGAGATTTTACTTAAATCGAATTGTCCTAAAGCTAATATACCAGAAGCTTTTCTCATGCAGACTGTCGCCCTTCACAGGTTCCACATTTTCTGCTACTAGTGCTGCATCTACCACCAGACAGACAATTGAATGCTTGCTTTTACTCCTGTTTTCCTCTGTTGTCAGGGGGTCCAGCTGTAGGTAGTTTGGAGGCTGAGGAAGCTTTTGGAGAACTGCAGCAGTGTCCTTTTAAACTGGAAATGACAATTCAGACTAAACGGTGTATTTTCTGAATGCCCAAGGCTGGAATACAAATGTCCGGAAAAAGTATAAACATTCCAAATTACGGCACTACTGCTGTGCATATTTTGGGCAGTTCAATACATATCATACAGAAAACTGGGGGCAATTCGACAATTTTTGCTGCTACCATACAAACTAATTTCCAGGAATTGTGCATCTTCTAAAAATATGGCTGCATACGTGTAGAAACCATATAATTAATTCACGAAGAAGCTACATATATGTAAAACAACCCTGTTCCACGAGCACTTCAAAGGTAATCAGACACAGAGTGGCAGCGCAAAGTCGGGGTCATGAGCTAATTTGCCGACCACCCAAAGGCCCATGATATAAATGCCACTTCAAATGCCTTGAAAGCGGGTTGTAATATCGTTCTAAATCCTGAACATGCAAGGAACAGAATTGCAGCGTCTGAAACACTTGCGCCACCACTTCACCGAACCCTCGCAAAATTGCCTTGTGTCGTGTGGACTGACGGGGAGGTTCATCGGCGGAATTGCCCCCGCCGATAGCTTTCGGGATTTGTAACCCAATTTTAAAGGTAAAAGGGACGAGCAGGTTTATAAAATGTACGGAAGCACGTCAATATCGGCCTAACTCCACGTCTTGTGTACCGGGTAAACGAAGTCCAGCTCCTCGAAGAGCTTGCGCCGCACAACGCCCAACCAGGAAACCGGTGCTGGGAAGCGAGCCGATGCGAGATCGCAGAGCGGAGTCATCGCTCTGACGTCATGGTACACCTTACCCAATCAGGGCGCGGCGACCGCAGCGACGCTTGTGTTCGCCCTCGGGCTAATAGGCCTGCTTTGCCGACGTCGTCCGACAAAGCCCCTACAACGAACTCAAGCGAGCTCAGTTTGGGGACGGTTTGCTGTCCTTTTTTCGTTTAAGGTGGTAAAATGTTACTCAATATATTGCCATCGCAACCGCAAATCACTGTAAGCGGCTAAACAAAATGAGAAAATAAAACGTCTTTTTCATGGTGACGTGCAATTTTGCCACATTTAAAAAACGTAACTGCATTTCTACACTATTAATAAAAGTGATATGAAGAATAACCATATGTTTCTTCTATATTTGTAAAATTAGCCTTAAGATAATCATTTTGATCTATTCTGCGTCGTTAATTATATGAAAAAGTTCGTTGGTAAATTATTTATAAATGTGTCTCCAAAAGTGTTTATTTTATGTGTTTCGAAATTTTTTGTTCGTATAAAAATCTTTTATTGCATCTTTTTTTTTTCCAATATTGTATGTACATGTCGCAAACCTTTCATAAAATAAGTAGAAAAAAGTATGACTAGGTGCATGCTTCGGTGTGAAATTGATGGATGTGCAAAGTACGAAAGCGAAACACTGGCAATCTCCATCCCTCGAGCATCGAAATTGTACATCTCAGGAAGAAAATTAGCTACAGCGTTCGCAAATAGCTGAATGTTCCTCCCAAGAACGTGGCTTGAACATATATTTTTGTAATATTATGTCAAATGTGAAATATTTTGACTCAGGTGTTTCACCTGCTTTCAACAAGCGAAGAAAAACTTGGTTCCAACGTTACAACGTATAGCTAATGCTGAATGCAGGTGTCCCAGCTTACTGAATAAAAGGTTAAAAAGCGCGAAAAAACGGGGAGAACGAAGAAAACACGGACGACAGGACAGGCGCTTCTCTCAACTCGTTTTTATTAACACCACCCTCACCTATATATATATACACATGCCCAAACAACATCGCACTCAATCGCAACAATCAGAGCCAACCATCCAGAAACACCACCTCACTCTGAAGCAAATCCACAGACGGAGCCCTCGCGCAATTGTTTTTTTTTCTCTTTTATGTGAAATGCTTCTATAATCTCTTTCCTTTTTTCTTTTGCCTTTCTTAAGAACTTTGTGCCAATCAGGTCAGGTTTACACCCACATCGTCTGCAAAGGTCAGCAGGATGGCCCCCCGCGCTGTTTCTTCGTTGTCCCCGTTTATTCGCGCTTTTTGACTTTTATTCAGTAATGTACCATCTAGCCCAAACCCAAGTATAAACGCCCGAGCTTACCTTGATGTGTTTCTGTAGATTAGATTTTATTATTCTTGCTAATTACAATTTGGGTTTTTTTTTTTTTTTTTTGGCAAGCAAAGTTTGCACTGAAACTCTAGGTTCCCGTTCTCCTTAATGCCCTGAATTTTGGGCATCTCATTAAGAGATGGCCATGGAGGCGACGGACAGTCCATGACTGAAAACTCAACCAGTTAGAGAAAAAGTGGCGGTTACGGGTAATCGACCGTTCATCGGTTCTCACTTTCATACCAATATTCTTGGAGGCCATATGAGGGGAGAGCATAGACAGCGAGAGAAGCGGTGGTCATCGGTCTCACAAAACAATAAAAGATCACACCACTTTACGCGTTCTCTCGCTTTCTCTCTCTCTCTCTCTGTCTGCACCCCTCAAGCCTGTTTCACATGCAGCGACTGTTGCGAAAAAAATCGGTGCGACAGCCGACGCAGCGAGTGCGATCGCAATGTTTGATTTCACATGCTCCAACGACCGCGCAATTTCTGTCGGCGCGGCCGGCTGTTCGGACACGAAGGCGACGCGTTTGACTTTGCTTAAAATACAACAAAAACGCCTTCATAAGCGCAAATGTTTTACGAATACATAATGTAACTAAAAAGGAAGGGTAGAATAGCCTTTTCGGCTATTCTACCCTTCCTGATGTTTCCTATTTCGTTGAACTTGCTTTCATTATGCTGTTGAATGTTTTGCTCGTACTGTTCCAGTTTTTGTATTATGCTAATATTTCTTAAAAAAGTAACGAGTAATAAAAGAAATCCGTTACCACTATTTTGTAACGAAATTACATTACAAATTACTGCCGAAAAAAAGTAAGGTGGCAATTTCAAAATTACTAAAAAAATAACAGATTACAAGTAATTCGTTTTTTCTGACGGATTACTTCCCAAGTCTGGTCTCAAATTGTGTTTCTGCCTTCCTTTTCGTTGTGTTTATTCCTTTCTCTTCCCTTGTCTCGGGGTTTTTGAAGTATGAACGTTCACCAGCTAGCCTGCGCCACAACCCTTATTTGTGTATTACCTGCCTAATTATTTTTATTTGGATGATTGCATTAAATCACTCAGTTTCAACAAATCATGACTGGAATGTTGATTGGTTTGAGTCGACAACGATGTCATTACTTATCAGGAGTCCTCATAAAATGCACAAAAGGAGTGCATTCTCCTAAAGTTTCAAAATATAGAGTTTCATTGCGTGACTTCTCCCTGAACAAGAAATATACAATTGGTAGCTCTTGGAAGGAAGTACACAATTTTACGAGGATAAAAATAATTACAATTATTCATTTCCACTTCTGTATGTGTACTGTAACGAGTACTTTATCAGCGTTCTCTTTTTCAAAACCTTGAAAATTTCACACTGCAAATTGTCACTTTCAAAATTTTTTCAAATTATACGGGCATCATTTCACCCGTTGCGTAGCAATCATTTCGACCCCTTGCAAAGAGAGTACCAATACACATCATTGCATCGCGCCACTCGTTCGGCAGTATATGAGCAAACGTGATGCTGGTCGGCTCATATAAATCTTTATGCATTTAGTCCTACAAAAAATCATTATTTTGCATAATTTTGATAGCTTAGACAGATCTCGCCACATATTATTTATAAACTGTCAAAACAGCCCAAGTCTTGAGAGGAGAAACCTTAATTCGGTACCTAAATAAACACACAAACGACGAAAACACAATCCCGACGTTATAATCACGTATTGGTGTCAATTCATTAAGCAAACTATGGAAGCCTTTAAATTTGGAAAAGCAAGAATTATTGTACAAAATATGCGTCCTTTTCATTCGATGTCCCATGTACCGGGGATCGACTGGGCCAAACCGGGGTCGCTACATGAAGTGACAGTCAACATCAAAGTTTACTTCCAACACTTACTGGTGTTCATAAAAAATAATGCACGTGGGGTCAAAGTTTTAAAAGACTCATCTCAGAAACCAAGTTACGCATCCCAACAGTGATGAATTATATGCACCACTAGCAGCTCTACGGTTCGTAATAAGGTGTCCCAAGTCACCAGGCTCGATCTAAAATGGAACGTAAAATTTGACGCCTGCACGTAGCAATCTAAACTTTTCGTCAAAGGTGTATTTAATTTAATTAAACTTGAGAAAGAAAACGAGAAAGCGTTGCCCCCTTGGTGTAAAAAAATGGGGAAAACAAAAATAGCCAAGGTCAACGGCGCGGTGACGCAGACAACGAAGTCGAGTGGCAAGGGTGTAGCGCCATCCATCAATACAAGCGCTAAACGCGCCCCGCGCTTAGCGTTTGTATTGATAGACGGCGCTACCTCCTTATTTTGGCTTGCATTAAAAAAAATATCGAAAGTGCCTGCGTCGACCCTTGTCTAATGATATGAACATAAACGTTTTCTAATCTACCTTTGGCTTAAAAATAAATGCGGACACTGATAGCAAAGCATGAAGTAACAAAAACAAAAGAAAACGCGGTTGCATAACGACGGAGCCGACGGCGCTTTTACTGCCGACGGATTTCGTCTGCGTGTCGCCTGCTTTCGTTTGCTGATCGGTTACAAGGTAGAACCTCCTCTGCTGCTCCGTCGCCGCTCCCGAACGAAAGGAAGCCAACGGCACACAGACGAAATCCGCCGGCAGCAAAGCTCCGTCGGCGCCGTCATTATGCAACCGCGTTTGTACTCTTTTTCTACTTCAAGTTTTGCTATCACTGTCCGCATTGGAACGAGAAGGTAGCGACACCTATCAATAAGAGCGCCCAACGCGTCCCGCCACTTGACTTGGTCGTCTGCGTCGCCGAGCGCCGTTGACCATGTCAAGTTTTGGGTTCTATTTTTACAGAAAGGGAGCTACACTTTGTAATTTTACAAGAAAAAAACGACCTGCAAAATACACGTTTGACGAAAAGTTTAGATTGCTAAATTCAGGCGTCGATTTTTACGGTCAATGTTAGATTAAGCCTGGTAGCTTGGGACCCCCTGTAGCTTAATCTAGATGATCAAATTTAATCAAATAAAATTATGAATTATTATATTAGACCAACTTTTTATTATTTTTTGTTTTGTTGGATGGAATAGGCCGCCTCGGGTTTAATAAGAATTATTCCGTGTGCACCCACTGAGACACGTTACTGACCTACGTTACCTTAGAATAAAAGTAACGCGTTATCGTTAACGATCAGAAGTAACGCCCGTTACTTTTGCGTTACTTTTTATTTATAAATTGAGGGTAGCAGCGTTATTACGGCGAGAGACTTTTTGTTTTTTTTCTCTAAAAATTGGGTCTTTTTGCTCGCGAAAAAAACACGCAATATTTTAAAGGTATGTGAAATCTGTGCGGTAATTAGTCACTTGGTGCATATACTTTGTTTCAGCTTAATTCTCGTCCCAGCCGACGCTACGAGCTGATGGGACCAATCAAGCAGCGTCAAAAGTGCAAGTCACTAAGCCTCTTTCTATACGACTAGTTCAGCGATGATAAAAGAAAACGTAGAGAAACACGAAGAACACCATGATGGTGCCCTTCTGACTGCGTCTTGTATAGTAACGTATAAAAACGAAGTTTAGAAAGACGAAAAACATTTAAGTGTACTCTTCTCAGGTTATGGAAGAATATGTAACGAGTAAAGTAGCTACGTTACCACTTACTTGAAATAAGTAGCGTAGGTACGTTACCCTTTATCGTTTTGAAAATGTAACGAGTACGTTACACTGAAAAAAAATTTCGCCCCATTTTCCAGCAACAAGTTGTGGTTTAATATTGCCGATATTGTTTTCCGTTATCGACAAACTTGACCATGTGTTAGGACAAGGCATATGGTTTCGTAAAATTATAGAACGTCTCTTGCTCACATTACGGACAGTTATTCGTTTTTTCTTAACAGCAAAACTTGCGGCTTCAATATTTCTGGTGTAATATTCCGTTATCTAAAAACCGCGACGTCCGTAACAACAAGGTCTATATTTCGTTAAATGACGAAACGTCTGCAAACCGCATCATAGACGGGTATCCGTGGGAAATATGGGAGCTGTCCGCACTAAATAAGGAAACACTATAACTTTCCGCCTTTTATGGAGCCATATCTACGAGCCATCTGTAGCAATCCTACACCTCCGATACATCAGGTGACTCACGTGGCAGAGCTTGAGCTCTGCCAGGGTGTCACCTGATGTATGGGTGCTGCAGGAGTAGTGCGGATGGCTCGTAGCTATGGCCTTCAAAAACACAGAAAGGTATAGTGCTTCGATATTTAGTGCAGAAAGCTTCCATGTTCAAGCAAGCCAAGGTCACGTGAAGCTTTGGGGTAGAGATTGGTAGGAAGAGTTCATAGCTACGTCATTCAATATATGAAACTGTATAATTATTCACCCTTGGACAAAACAAACAATAGTTCATGGTTTGCACTCCGAAAAAGAACAGACAATCTGTTCTACACATTGCCAGGATTTTGTTTGTGTGAGATCAGCTGATCCTATATGTAAAAAAAGTGAAAGCCGTTTACACCTCCCTGTAACGCCGAGTGAGAGCGCAGCTCTTGAGGAAGAGGAGGCAAAGGTACTGAGGGGAGGGTAGACCCCTCCTCCTCCTCCTCCTCTTCCTTCTCCTCCTGCTTCCCTCATTCTTGAATATGCTCCGGGGGACGTGACTTGGGGAGACCTAAGGGGGTCACGTGACCTTTGGGGTCACGTGACCTTAGAGTGAGCTTGGTGGGTCACGTGACTTTGGGGTGACCTTAAAGAGGTCACGTGACCTCGCGGTTACGTCGACGCCGACGCCGACGCCGCTCTAGCCGGAAACGGGCGCCTAAGAGCTGCGCTCTAAAACTGAAAAAATTAGCACATTAAAAAGTTTCGCCAGAATACCTTTATTGGAAGAAGACAGGCTTTAAGTTGCTGTAAGTTTGGAGAAATTTTACATCATACTTGCCCTTGTGCTGGTTGTTTAGATGCCCCTTCATTCTTGTGCTTAGTTATACTTCAATTGAAAACCTCTTGGGTATCTTTAGGTGACTGAATGAATTATCCGGGTCAGGCCAAGCCAGGACTCCCGTCCACGAAAAGCAGGGGCTGAAGCGGTATACTGCCTTGCCCGGGGGCCCCGAAGGGTCCAAACGTACCCCGGGCTCAGCTCAACCACTAGAAACCCCTCTTTTCCAGACACGGGTTATGCCACGCACAAAGAGGCGTACACTGTAAATGAAAACCGTGAGCTAACAGCCTTTTTCAAAACTGGAAAGCGCCGTGAGAGTCGCGCACGGGCAAATCGCCGTAGAGGCGATTTGCCCGTGCGCAGTTACGTGGCGAGTGTTACGAGTAAAAACACGAAACACTCGCCACGTTTGCCCTAGGGGTAGTTTTCTTGTTGGCAGATGTCTCATGTTAAGTGCCATTCGTGCGAATGCGAAAATCTCTTTTGAACGGCGGAGGGAAACCCACCCGAAGGCCGGCGCACTCAGCTCGCGGACGAAGACATCCGAGCGAGGAGCGACCGTCCGTCACGTGATGTTTACTTCCCGGTCCGTACGCTCGCTCGCACGTGAACCACCACAGCCGGTGAGGGCGTCAACTCTCTTCGATGTCGCCGCGATCATCTGTCACCATTCAACCGCACTAAAAAGGTAAGCTAGCTCATTTTCGCATGCGCCTTGCGAGGTAACCGAAGTACAGAAGGAATCAAAGACGCGTAACTTAACGCAATAGCGCAGGCTGAGTCAGTAAACGCGCTAAATTATTTTGCTCTAGCTTCCCGACTCAGTTGCACGAGGGAAACCTATCCACGCATCAGACTCGACAGGATGGACGTGTGCAGGCACAGGGCTCTTCGCCATTGGTGTTTGGTTTGCTCTGGGCTGAGAAGGCTCTCCCGAACTCTTTCTGTTCGTCACTTTTTCGCTTTCGGGCGCGATAAGAACCGGAGAAATCCGATTTTAACATGAATTACTGAACCGCGCTCGTTGAATAATTAATAAGTGCTCTTGCGTACTGAATTTAAGAAAGCATGTCGTGTTTTCTCTAGTTTACACACTGATGTTTAGGTCAATTGCTGATTCGCGTATCCCCGTTTGATCGCTGCAGCCCGAGTGCAGCCCGAGTGTGGCCGCACTCGGTCTGCCAAAAACGTAATTCGCCAAAAACGTTTTTTAAAACGCTGTGTAAGCCTGATACTTGCCGTTGAGAAGACGTGACAATTTTTACGGAAGCTCAGTGCCGCAGAAAAAAGGCACAACTCGTCGAAAGCAAGTTTCGCCGGTCTCGCGGCGTGTTCAAAGCTTCCTTCGCAGGCTTGAATGCCGGTCAAGAATCGACACCGTGTGGATGTGTTTTGCGAAGGCAGTGTGACGCCGTTGTGCGCCGATGGCTAGTGCGGCTGAGACAAAGGATTTCTTGCGTCAGCTGGGCCATGAACGAGGATCCACGGTCTGAGATCAAAACTTCGGGAGCGCCGTGCGGGAGGACGATGGACTCAATAAAGAACTTGGCGACTTCCACTGCAGTCCCTACAGGAAGGGCTTTCGTTTCGGCGTACCGTGTTAGATAATCTGTGGCGACAATAATCCATCTGTTTCCTTGCGTCGATGGTGGGAAAGGACCAAGTAGATCCATTCCTATCTGCTGGAACGGTACGGTCGGAGGAGCGATCGGATGCAGGAGACCTGCCGGCTTCGTCGGCGGTTTCTTGCGTCGCTGGCACTCGTGGCAGGACCGTGTGTAGAAGTGAACGGTCTTCGGCAGCTTGGGCCAGTAATACCTTTCACGAATTCGGGCCAGCGTAGGACTGTAACCAAGGTGTCCGGACGTCGGGTCGTCGTGGCAGGCTTGGAAGATCTCCGCTCTAAGGTCGGTAGGGATTACCAGCAGCCATGGTGTGCTGTTCTCTCCGAAGTTCTCCTTGTAAAGTACACCTTGTCGGAGGACGCAAGTCGGCAGGGCTCTCGAGAAGACACGGGGGACAGTACCCCCTCGTCCTTCGAGGTGCTCGATTAGCGCGCGCAGCTCAGGATCGTCTCTTTGACGTCGTGCCATGTCGTCGGTGTTCACTGCACCTAGGAAGCACTCGTCGTCATCGTCGTTGCTGCTGCCGGTAGGTGTTTCGACGGGGGCTCTGGACTTTGTATTGGATTTGGATTTGTAGACCACAGTTATGTTGAACTCTCGTAGACTCCATCGAGCGAGGCGTCCTGACGGGTCCTTGAGGTTCGCAAGCCAGCAAAGCGAGTGGTGGTCCGTGACTACACGGAACGGGCTCCCGTACAAATACGGACGAAACTTCGTGATTGCCCAGACGACAGAAAGGCATTCTTTCTCAGTCGTGGAGTAATTTTTCTCTGCCTTGGACAGTGTCCGACTTGCGTAGGCGATAACTCGCGCGGTGCCTTCTTGCACTTGAACCAGTACCGCGCCAAGTACAGCGTTCCTTGCGTTCGTGTGAATTTCGGTTTCCGCATCTTGATAGAAATGTCCTAGACCTGGAGGAGTCTGCAGTCGTCGCTTTAGCTCGTCGAATGCCTGCTGCTGCTCCTCGGCCCATTCGAACTTTTCGGAGTCCTTTGTGAGGTTTGTGAGTGGTGCGGAAATCCTTGCAAAACCCCGGATGAAGCTCCGATAGTAGGCACATAGTCCAAAAAACCTTCGCACGGCCTTCTTGTCTGTCGGTGCTGGAAATGCTGCGACGACGCGAGTCTTCTCTGGGTCGGGGCGCACGCCTTCGTTGCTAACCACGTGACCTAGGAACTTCAGTTCGTCATAGGCGAACCGACACTTTGACGGCTTCAGGTTGAGTCCGGCGGTTCGTATGGCGTGCAGAAGTGCTCGGAGTCGTCGCAAGTGCTCGTCGAAGTCGCTGGGAAACACTACGACGTCATCGAGGTAGACGAGACAGCTCTGCCACTTCAGTCCTGCCAGTACGGTTTCCATGACACTCTGGAAAGTTGCTGGAGCCGTGCACAGTCCGAAGGGTATCACCTTGAACTCGTACAGCCCATCTGGCGTGACGAAAGCTGTCTTCTGTCGGTCCCGTTCGTCGACTTCAATCTGCCAGTAGCCGCTCTCCAGGTCCATGCATGAAAAGTATCGGGAGTGGCGCAGCCGGTCTAACGTGTCGTCGATGCGGGGGAGTGGATAGACGTCTTTCTTCGTCACTGCGTTCAGCTGCCGGTAGTCCACGCAGAACCTAAGCGTTCCGTCCTTCTTCTTAACCAGCACGACTGGAGAGGCCCACGGACTGCTTGAAGGTTGGATTATGTCGTCGTTCATCATCTCTTGCACTTGCTCCTGGATCACCTCCCTTTCTTTAACGCAGACTCTGTACGGCGATCGATGCACAGGGCGCGCGTCGTCCTCGGTAACGATGCGGTGTTTCGCAACGGCGATTTGGCGCACCCTCGACGACGTCCCGAAGCAGTCACTGTATTCGGCGAGGAGGTCACTTAGCTGCCGTCGTTTCGGGCGTGGAAGCTTGGGGTCAATGTCGAGCTGCGCTGGCGCCGTAATGTGTTGCTGAGGTGGGAATGATTCTTCAGCAATCGCGGCGATTTCGGCGGAGTTCCGAATTTCCTCGACGTGGCCTACAGCGGCACCTTTCGTGAGGTGTTGCGCTTTTTGTCGAAAGTTCGTCACGAAGACCACGGTGCGCCCATCCTGAAGTTCAGCCACTACTTTTGCGACGCCTATTCCTCTTCCTAGGAGTAATTGAGGGTTGCCTTCAAGAACAACTTCGCCGCAGGTAGCTGCATCAGCCACTGCGGGTGCGACAACACTTGATCGCGGCGGCAGGTTCACGTGGTCGGCAGCGACTCGGACGGCGGCTGACGCTGTTTCAGGTTCCCCTGAAGACGGAACAGGCTTGCGCAGCGTCAATCTGTTCTCATCAAGGTCGATGACGGCGCCGTATTCACACAGAAAGTCCATGCCGGGAATAACGTTTCTGGAACAGTCTTGTAGAACTACAAACTTCACAGGGCACGTCTCACCGCGGATCTCGACGCGAGCAGTGCATCTCCCGATTGGTGTGATGAGGTGCCCTCCGGCGGTTCGTATTCGAGGTCCATCCCACGGCGTCGTGACTTTTCGAAGGCGGCGGGAGAGCCTCCCACTCAAGACTGAGCAGTCTGCTCCGGTGTCCACGAGCGCTGATGCGTCGTGGCCGTCGATGACGACGTTTAGGTTGTTGGACACCACTGCAGGGGCGTCGTTTTGGTCTCTGGAAGCGTTCGAGTGGGGGCCCCCCGACGTTCGTGGAGGCTCTTGGCGTCGGTCGACTTCGGCAACTCCACCTCCAGGGGTTGCCGCGCCTAGTTTCCCCGGCGAGGAGTGAGGGGGGACAGGCTATCACGTCGGCGTCGGTGCATCGGCGAAGCTGGAGTTCGCGGCGACGGCGACCGGAACTCTCGGCGGGACATAGGCTCGGGGGACTGAGGTCGTTGCAGGTACTCGTCCATCTCAGTAGGGCGTTCACCATGACGGGGGCGCGGGTCGTTCGGGTTTAACCCACGTAGCCCGAGTCGTCGGTATGGGCATCGGCGGTAGGTGTGGTCCACTTCCCCGCAATGGAAGCACAGAGGGCCGGCGTCGGTCGGGCGTTCGCCACACGTCGTCTTGCGGGGTGCGCGAGGCTCCGGACAGGCGTACTGTAACTGGTCGTCGTGGCGTCGGTCGTGCTGCCGCGCAGGAGACTGACGTCGGGGCGGCGCGACATAGGTGCGACGAGGAGGCGGTGGCCGTCGGGCCACTGCGGCGTAACTCAACGTCGGTGGTTCCGGAGCGGTGCTGACGAGAACCTCAGGCTGCAGCGCTTGCTGGACTTCTTCCCTGACAATCTTGGCGATTGAGGGCGAAGCTGGGCTTGCGGCGGCAGGTAGAAACTTCTTGATCTCCTCCGGGACGACGTCCCGGATTATCTCGCGGATGTCCGTGGTATTGCTGCCGGAAGACGAAAAGGCAACGATGCCGGGAACTCGGTAATAGTGGGCGGCTCGTGCTTGAAGGGCACGTTCGATGTTAGTGGCCTCCATCATGAAGCCTTCGACGGTGGTAGGCGGGCTCCGCACAAGACCACCGAAAATGGTTTCCTTCACGCCGCGCATCAAGACTCTGAGCTTCTTTGCTTCGGTGGCTTCAGGATCGGAGCGGTTGCTGAGTCGTAGGACATCTTCCACGAAGCTTACGACGCTCTCGTTAGGGCTAGGGATACTCGCTTGGAGAAGCTCTTTCGCGCGTTCTTTTCGTTGTTGGTTCGTGAATGTTCTTCGCAACTCAGCCTTGAGTTGCTCCCCGGAGTTGATTGATGCTTCATGGTTCTCGAACCAGTTCCGGGTGGTTGCTTCTAAGGCAAAGTAAGCATTCTGCAGGCACTGTTCCGGTGTCCACCCGTTATGACAGGCCACTCGTACATACTGTTGGACCCAGTCGTCGATGTCTTCGTGGCTTTCGCCGCTGAAGGGAGCCGGTGTCCGAGAAGCGACGGGTTGGTAGGCGACGGCAGGAGCGGCGGGGGTCTGCGACTGGTTGGCCATCGGCGTCTTCTTCGGCTTGGGCTTGTCCAGCAGCAAACCGTACTCAGGATCCTCTCCCTTGGTGCGGCGGCTGGTCGGAGTTTCAAGTTCCGCTCTGAGTGGTCTTCTCACCGAGCCGGGAATCGGACTTGCACTGCGGACCCTCAGAGGGGAATGCTGCACGGGCATGCGGTACCCAGCACCTCCACCAAAATGTCACAGGTGGTGGCCAAAAACAATAAATAAACAGGAAGAAATAAACGTTTAATGTGGCGAACTTGTGCCAAAAATAAAAGGGTTCAAAAGATAATAACAGAGCGTCCCGGGCGTCGAAGTCGGCGTAGCAGCAGAGTCGAACGCTGGGGCGAGACTGACTGCAGATCAGCACGCGGAGTACCTTATGTACGCGCGTTGGGTTCTGGAACAATCGGCCTAGATTGTTCGGCGACTGAAACATTCGGAACTCGATCAGACGAGAATGTTCTCAAACTCACGAGAGCGCAATATTGAAAGAACAAATAAAAGAGCATTCCACCGACTGCAATCGAACCCAGACTTTACGCGCGACAGTCAAGCACGGTGACCACTCGGCCACGCGCGCGGTCGCTCGCCAATGAGCGTGGCAATATGTTGCCACGATTATTCAACGGTTTCCCAGCGTCGACTTCAGGAAAGATCAAGTAGATTCATTCCAATATACTGGAACGGTGTTATCGGGGGCGCGATCGGCTACAGGAGGCCTGCCAGCTTCGTCGGCGGTTTCTTCCGTCGCTGGCACTCGTGGAACAATCGTGCGTAGAGGTGAACAGTCTTCGGGAGACTTAAGCGGCGCAAATGAGGTAAGGAAGGAAGAGACAAAAGGAGGGAAAGAGCTCTGACTCACAACTGAGGTTTTAATGAAGATGTCGTAAAAGATAAGAAAGATGTCATGTGTGGTAGTATTAATAAAGTAAGGCAGGGAGAAGCGGTAGGGTTCCAAAGTTACCTCTCTCTGAGAGTCATTTTAAATTAATGACAATTTAATTATTAACGTTTTCCCAAGTGAATATATATCTATGTACAATTATACACATGTGAACGACAAAGATGACGGTGACCCAAAGGGTACACTCGCTATCACAAGAAAGAAAAAAAAACCTTCCTTACCTTGTTTCCTTTGTTTAAGTCAACATGTCTAACCAACTCGCCCAGCAAGTCATTTTAGTCTCCTGGAGCTCGGGCCAGTAGTACTCCTCTCGGATCCCTGCGAGTCCTGCTGTAGCCAAGGTGACCCGAGGTCGGGTCGTTATGGCAGGCTTGGAAGATCTCTTCTCGAAGACTAGTAGGAATTAGCAGGAGCCACGTCGAGTCGGGGGCGGATCCAGAACTCCGTTCTGGGGGAGGTGGGGGGAGAATTTGTAAAGATACTATTTTCCCATTCGACGGAGTGGTTTTCTAAGTGCAGAGTACAAGTGTGCCTGCTACGGTGCGACGTACCCTATTTTGAACCCTCCTCCTTCAGTACCAAGCCTTCTACCATTTGGCAGGCCGGTAGTCCGTTTTATTTCGGGCGGGGGGGGGGGGGGGGGAGGGGGGGAGGGGGGGCGGCGACTTTGTTGGGGTAAAGCGGCCGCCCCCGTCACCCCCCCCCCCTCCCCCCCCCCCCCCCCCCCCCCCCCCTTGGATCCGCCCCTGCGTCGAGTTGCTGTCCCCGAAGTTCTTTTTGTAGAGTATACCTCTCCGGACGGCAAATCTTGGCAGGACACGTGAAAAGGCTCGCGGAATCTTACCCCCTTGTCCTTCCAAGTGGTCAATCAGTGCTTGCAGCTCAGGATCGTGGTGCTGGAGCGCTGCCCAAGAAAATTATCGTCATCGTCGCCGTCGTCGTCTGTGGCACAGCCGGTAGCTGACTCGACGGGGGCTTTCGACAGGCAGTCGGCGGCGCTGTGATTTTGGCCTGATTTGGAGACCACGGTCGGGTCGTACTCTTGAAGTCGTAGGCTCCATCGAGCGAGGCGTCTTGATTGGTCCATCAGGCTCGCTAACCAGTATAGCGAGTGGTCGGTGACCACTCGAAAACGGCTTTCGTATAAGTATTGGCAGAATTTCGTGGTGGGCCCAGACGACGGCAAGGCATTCTTTCGCGGTCGTCGAGTATGTTCTTTCCGAGTTCAACAACGTCCGACTAGCGTAGGTGGTTACGCGCTCTGTAGCCACTGGTCGCTGGACTAGAACCGCGCCGAGTCCTTTATTGCTGGCGTCCGTGTGAGCTTCTGTTTCGGCTGACTGGTCGAATTGGCCAAGAAAAGGTGGCGACTCGATTCGTCGCTTCAGCTTGTCTGATGCCAGTTGTTTTTCTTGTCCTCATTCGAAGTTTACGGTGTCTTTCGTGAGGTGCGTGAGCGGCGCGCCTCTCGCCAAAGAGTGGACTGTGAACTGTGGCTCGTGATTCTGCTGTCCTTTTGTTGGGGATTTTTTTTTTGTGCTGCATTGGGATTCTGCGTTTTTTTTAAAGGGGAGAATAATGCCGCGCGCGCACCTGACCAAGCAGGCAGCGCGCTCGTGGCCTAACGGTTATCGCGCTTGCATTCCACGCAAAAAGTCAGTGTTAGATGCCTTGCCGCGGGTACACAATTTTGTTGACTCTGTGATGTGATATTCTGGTATTGGGCAGGAGATCGAACTATAGGGGGCGCGTTATCGAGCTTGTTGTCCACAAAGCCCGGTGTTTACTAACACAGCCTAACAGAGGAATTGAACCTCGCCGAGCACGGTCTGGGAACGAGCGCTTCGCTCTGACCAGTGCTTCGGACACACGAGGAGCGGTCTTCGAATCGTCATTTTCGATTTCTCTGATCGACAACAAACAAGAAAATCCGGTTTGTTGCCCACACAGCTGAAGCATGCCGCCAGAGGCGTGACTGTTCCATCTCGTCCCCAATACTCGAGAACCGTGTTGCTTGTTTTAGGTCAGATTTTCATAAGCGCCGAACCCTGGCCGATTGTTCCAGAAGCCCACGCGTGTACAAAAGGGGCTCCGCGTGGCGAGCCAGAGTCAGTCTTGCCCCCAGCGTTACGCTGACTTTGACGCTCGCGACGCTTTGTTGTTATCTTCTGTTCCTTTTAAAGCGAAGCTGAATACCTCTACCAGCCAAGGAAATTTTCGTGTCATTGGCGTTGTGAGCAAAACACTCCAAGCGAAGAGCTGAAGGCAAAACAGCATATCTCCTTTAAAATCAGGCAGACAGCATACAGCTCAGTATCTGTTTCAATAAAGAAAACCACAAAACAATCATCAAAATCCATGATGGATGTAAGGCGCGTGTGAACAATAGGAACACCTTCCCACGCGTTCCCGTAAAGATTAGGTTTGCAGCTGCTTCGATGGAGGTTTACTTCATTCTAAGCCCTCGTGTGAAGTACAAACCGCATAAGGGATGATAACGGCGCCTGCGAACAATGCGAAGCAGGTTCCTCCTCTGCGGGTGTGTTTTCGTGTCGGTGTTCTCACGGAAAAAAATACTTCAGAAGATTGAAGCGAAAAGTACAAACCCCACGCATACAACGTACAGCACATATTGGTTTCAATAAAGAATAAGCACAAAACAAGCATCCTAACCATATATTGAATGATAAGGAGCTCCTGAAAACTATGCGAAGCACGTAGCGCGCACCGCATACGTTTTCGGTGAATATTACAGTTGCCCAAGCTGCCGCGGCGACGGCAGCTTGGGCAACGTGGGGAGGTGATTGGAGGAGATTTGCGCTACACAGGGCCGTACCCAGGGGGGGGGGGGGGGGGGGGGGGGGGGTTAGGGGGTTCTGACCCCCCCATGCAATTTTTTTTGGGTACGGCCCTGGTCGGTGCACTTGCAGCCAGCCGATTTTAATCTCCACCTCTGCGCACGCGCAGTGGCACCGGTCGGCTACCGGGTACCAAACCCAGACCGGTTTTTCGGGTTGCTATAACTCTCCATTATATGCCACCGATGCACATGATTCATAGGCGAAAATAAGACAATAGACATTTTCAAAATGGCCGCCGTTGTCCCCAACCCCCCCCCCCCCCCCCCCCCCCGAAATTTTTTTCTGGGTACGGCCCTGGCGCTACACGCTCAAATTTCCTCAAATATGAGTCGAGATCGTCCCTTCTGTCATCGAAGGGAGGCATAAGCTTGTGAGGACTAGGAGATAGCGATATAGATGCGCGACATGACCCTTCACTGCATCTGTTCGTCTTATCTGGGTTGCGCTAGCCTCTGCAAGACAAAGGTTTAATTCGATAATGCGTTGCTCATTTTCTGCCTTGAGGCGCTGTGCTTCCCTCTCAGCGACCCTCTCTTCTCGTTGGCGTGCTCGCTCCTCGTCTACCCAAGACCTCAACACCGCTCTCAACTCCGCTCCTGCCAGTCCCAACTCAGCGCCCAAAGACATTAACTCTTCAACCTCCATTCTGATTAATTATTGTGACTTAGAAGAACGAAGGAACAGACAATATCTTGTCCTGTCGCGGACGCCAGTTAATTGTTGCAAAGGTCTTCGGGGTTAATAATTGACAAGATACAATGTCCTTCGTTTTTTTTTAAACAAGTATTTACAAAAGAAAGCAAAGAGTTCATATGCTTATACTAAAATAAAAAAATAAAAACTTAGTTAAAGAAATGGAAGAAAGTAAACGCAACAGTCACCATGTCTTTGAATCACCCTGCGCATCAGCGGGTCTTGTGTCTGGAGCTGTCGTTGTCGGCTCACAGTTGTGGCTGGCAGTCAGGAGCGGGAGCGGTTGGCTTCCGTCGATGACCCAAGAGTCACCGCACCAAGTGCTCGCGCAATAGGAAGCCGGGCAGCGTAGGTTTCTATGCGCTGCCCTCGCTGGAACAGTCTGCTGGTCAGACAGTAGGAGCGAGCCGCCGATTCTCCTGGCCGATGGTGTCGTTCCAGCCCCAGCACGTTCTCCCGGCCACTCCGTGCACGCACTACAAATCTCTTCTCTTCTTCGACACCTTCCTTCTCCCTCCGAGCGGACCCATGGGTTGACTTGCACTTCTTTTACACATTGAGTCCCATCATCAATATCATTGTTGCCGCAAGACCGCGATGAATAGGCCACGCGTAGTTAGGTCTCCCGAGGAGCAGCGTGAATAGAGCGGCTAAGGAAAAAGAAACAGCAATACGACCAGAGGCGGCGTGCTGCGACCGGTGGCGGCATTTCATATAGTGCAGTAGGCAATATTTGCAGGTGATACCACAGATTCGCTGACCAACCACTTTCACAGCGTGGACTGGAGCACAATCTTTTTGTTAACCGTGCTCACAACCTATTACAACGATTAAACTACAATTAAATGCAAAGTTGCAAGCGGTCTGGACAAGGATGACGAAAATAATCCATGTAGAACGGGAACAAGAGGGACAAAGGTCAAACACAAATCTCCACTATGTTTCAGAGGAGTATGGATTTATACACCCCCCACCCCCCCCCCCCCCCCCCCCCCCGTCAAGGTCAAAAAGTCAAAAGTCAAAAGTCTTTATTTCTCTCCGTTTGGAGAGGGGAGGTAGAGAAAAAAGCAACTCAGTGTCTTGACGAGCCTCTGCTTGCCCTGCAGCAGCAGATAAAAAGATATATACAAGTACACAAATGCACACAAATTCACAATCTCTACACCAATAAAAAGAAAATAAGTGAGCTAAATCGTAAAAACGATTCATGCTTGAACTATTCCGGAACGTATTTAAGAAAATCATTAACAAATACAGAAAGTACGTCCTTCCAAGTTCCACTTAAAATATTTATATTCAATTCAATGCAACAATTTAAAAGGCGCGGTAGTGTATATGTTAGCATTTGATCGCCTAGAGTGCGGTACTGCCCACGCATCTTCAGAACGAGTGTTGTAGAGCGTTTCCCTGAACTGAAGATTTAAGATCGATAAAAGTAAACTGTTGGTACAAAACGACTATTTTAGGAAATGGCTAATTTGTAACTATAGTGACTAGTAATTTGCACAATCTTAAATTTCCGATCCGTGTTTCCGATCAGGAATTGAGGAGCTTGGAGGTCAAAACAAGCTTTTACTCAGCAGCATCGCAGTTCGTTCCGCCTCATTCGATCTCCCGCGCGTGAGTGTCCCCTGCGTGCCTCTGTATCCCCTGCGTTGCCGATGGCCCCATTGTTTGCTTGGCGCCATGTGTGCAGATAACGATACACGACACCTCCCTTTCTTGAGAAACGAGTCCCTTGCTTACAAGTTGAGACGCTGCGTTGGTCTCACTGCTTGGCCACTGCGTGTGGTTCGGCAGGCTTCTCCTGAACTGCATGCTTATTGATGCCATTGTTTTCCTGAGTTTCTGTCTGTAGGTGTGCC
Organism: Ixodes scapularis; assembly: GCF_016920785.2. Taxonomy (NCBI): domain Eukaryota; kingdom Metazoa; phylum Arthropoda; class Arachnida; order Ixodida; family Ixodidae; genus Ixodes; species Ixodes scapularis. The sequence continues at coordinate 90,469,533 of NW_024609880.1, forward strand.
CTTGTACGAATCAAACTTCCACCAGCTGTCTGCACTATGTAAGATGTCGGAGTACGTGCAGTTCCCACAACGGTTCCTTGTTGTTGGGACCCTTGTCTGATGTAAACTATTGCCCCTGGCTGCAAGGGTGATCTCTCTCTCACTCGGTGCCGAACATTGTAGTTCGCTGCTTCGGTTTCTCGGAGAGCTTTGTTCCATTGTCGGTACCTGGATCCGTATCTCCATTTTGGTTGGAGTCTGTCAGGTATGTTAATTTTTAATCTTCGGCCCATGAGAAGTTCCGCAGGTGAGTAACCCTCGGGACCCGGCGTTGCTCTGTGTGCCAGAAAACCTTCGGCAACGTTGTCGGATTTGCTGAGGATGTTCTTGGCTGTTTCAACTGCTCTCTCCGCCTCGCCATTGCTTTGTGCGCAGTGTGGGATAGATTTCACTTGCTCTACTCCCCAGTCTCTCAGAAATCGTTTAAATTCAAGTGAACTGTACTGTGGGCCGTTCTCAGACCGAATCAAATCCGGGACGCCATAACGAGCGAACAGGTGATCGGGAAAATATGTGATATGCTTCGATTGTGTCTCATTAAGTTCTTCGAGTTAAAAAAAAACTTGGAGTAATAGTCAACAGCTATGTTGTAATTCTTTCCTTCAAGGTGGAACAAATCAGTGCCAACTACTTGCCATGGACGTTTTGGGAGAGGAGTCTGCAACAACTCTTCGCTTGGTACTTGACGGTGTCTCCTCACAGGTAAGGCATCTGCTCACAAATACCTCAATATCCTGGCTGGGTCACCATGCAGACTCTGTCGCCCTTACTCGACATCTGACCATCCCCTGGTGTCCTGTGTCAAGGCGTTTTAACACTTCCTGGTGTGGTGTGGAGGGAAAGACGAGTCTCGTACCTCTGAGCAGGAGCCCCCTTACTACTGACAATTCGTCGGCCACGCTCGCATATTTACGTACTGCTGGCGTTAATGTCTCTGATTTTGGCCATTTTGTTGAACAGTAGTGCATGACGAGTGAAGTCGTTGCGTCTTTTCGCAACTCGGCCCTGGTGTTGTTTAGCATCTCTGACGGGGCTGGCAGCTGCAGGATTGTCAAAAGTTCATATTCTTCGATGACTGAAAGAAGGTTCTCACCAGAACACCGTAGTGGTTTTCGTGACAGCACGTCAGCAGTGTGCGTTTTCTTACCGGGTATGTGGGAGATTGTGAAATCTTACTCAAGTACTCGCATGCAAAACCGCTGGATTCTGGGTGTCATTTCGTCAATCCGCTTCGCCAAGAACAAAGACACCAATGGCTTATGATCGATCTCAATGTGGAAACGTAATCCGAGCACGTACATCCTGAAATGTTCGCGTGCCCGTGTTGCAGCGAGTGCTTCTTTTTCAACCTGGGCATACTTTTGCTCTCTAGGCGACAGCGCTCTTGAAGCGTATGCAACTGGCTGGCGTTTCCCTTCATCGTCTGTTTGGAGGAGCACGGCACCTAAGCCATACACGACACATCCGCTGCTATTGTCAGAGGCTTCCGAAGATCGTAGTAACAGAGAACGGGAGTTGTCGTCAAGTCTCGCTTGATCTCCTCAACCCTTTTCGGCCACTCTTGGAAGAAACTGGAACCCCTGCAGCAATAACACCAAGCTCTTCATTTAAAATTCCTGCACGCATTTTTTTTCCGTTCCAAAAATGGTTTCATTGGTTTCATATGTTTTGGTAAATGGCTGGAGCAAATGAAAGGTATTGTTACAAGAGCCATTGTCACTCTGTAGAATTTTATACCAAATACACGTATATTTGTCGTTTATGTATATCGTTCTCCCCTTCCAAAAAATAAAATAAAAATAAAACGAACGAAGGTGTAGTGAAGTTGGTCTTGGTAGGTTTTATTCATCGAGCGATATCTAAGCATGGGTGCAAGGATTATATTTGATCTCACCCGTTATAAGCCCTGGCCGAATACGTATATATATAAAAAAAAAGTCGTCACAAAAAATAAGAATGCAAACATTTTTCTGGATCGCGGTATGATAGCCGAGGCATGCACAAAATAGCATGTAACAAGCTCGGACTTGGCACAACCGGTGGGATGCTCTTTTCTCGGACTTGGTTCATGACACGTGCAGTCAAGCGGGGATATTTCTCAAATTCTTTGTCCCTGCTTTCTTTTATAATATGCCCTTCCACCTGTTCTGCGTTTTTGACCCTGGCCGGCGTAGCAGGACATGAGCGCCAGGGAACACACTATGCAGTGTTACACGGAACGGCGTTCCAAGAAACGGCGTTCCAAGGAACGGCGTTCCTGGAACGCTCTCCTTTTAGGAGGAACGGAAGAACGCCGCCGTTCAATTTTGCGTCAGTGGAACTGGAATGGGCACGCGTTACGTTTTTACTGGAACGTAATAAGGAACTACATTCCTTTTTTCCGTACAGTGGAGCAATTTTTATTTTATTTCTATAAGACAAATTCTAAAAGTATGAAAAATATTTTTTACGAGGAGCAGGAGCTCGTTAACTTTTTCGTTACTTATCTTAGGTTTTATTTTGTGTGGTCCTCGCTTGGTAAAAGTCAAGTGCAGGAGAGCTAGTGGACATTGATTCTTTTTTGACTGCCCGAGACTGCGGTACAGAAAGCGAAACTTTTAGTCGAAAGAAACGACACAGAAAGAGGCAAGTATCAAACTCAGCTACTTTCTTTGCTTCCACGAGTCCTCATACACCCAAAAATCTAAGGCCGACTGCAGCCATCACTAAGCTTTTACAAAGAGACCTACAATAACAGCAAAATAATAGGTTACCAGATATTGAACGCTCCCTTGTATTCCGAACATTGGTCACTTAAAGGGATACCAAAGCAAATATCGCAGCCTCCATAATAAGTGGCCCACGACCTTTCGACAAGAGAGCAGCCGCTGGTGTGCTCGAGCAGACGCAACGAAATTGACGTCTTAAGCCTCCATTCACGCTTAAGATTCAAGTGAAACGTACGGTATCCGGGCAAAAGAAGGATAAAGAAAGGCTTTTCATCCCCAGAAGTGAAAGCTACGTGCATGTTAGACCAATTAATCGCCTACCTTTTATATTAGACCCCACTGTGGAGATGAAAAGCATGTATTTATTCTCCTCAACCCTGGAGCCAACACATTTCACTGTCATATTAAAGGTGAACGGGGGACTATGACGTAACTTTCGTTGCGTGTGTTCACGCATACCAGCGGCTGCTCGTTCGTGCAAAAATAGTACACCACTTATTATGGACACTGGAATGCTTGTTTCAGCATCCATTTAAAAAATACACGAAAATTAACCTTCAGTCCTCCCCTCGTCCCCCACTATCAAACTGGACAACGAATCCAACCTTAACAAAGAAGGACTTGTAGTTTTCAAGGCTGACCTTCCAAAAGCCTTACCCTCTTCTTCACTTGCTCGTATTGCGGACAGCAACATCGAAGAACCATTGTTGTTAAGTCGAACAAGGGACTTTGTTAGATTGGAACGTGTGAGGTCGTTGTAAAACTCTCGTCCAATGTTAACTCCACCTTGCTATTAACACTACCAGACTGGAATAGCCTGCCAAACAGTATCCTGACCCAGATAGATCATAACATATTCATATCCCAACTGACCATCCATCTGCATTTGGCCTAATAGCAAAGTCAATTTGTGTTTATAGGTATGTTTTTTTGTGTATTCTTCCGTTTAATCAGCTGTTTTCCCTCAAGATGTATTGTGTGATTATTTTATTCCTGTTTTTGTTGCTTTATATAAAAATCTTCTACAGCATGTTACCCACTTTTTTTTATATAATGTTTTCCAGCATGTACCCCTCCGCCCCTCCCCCTCTTTGTGTAGTGCCGGTAAAGGCCTTCAAGGTTTAATAAATGATGATGATGATGATGATGATGATGGATGTTGGTTAACAGCACATTTGGCTCGTCTGAATCGTCCACCACAGACGTGAATAAGGTTAAAAGCTGAACTTTTTAAACTTGAATATATCAATAAATGAAACCCTGTTTCCGCTTGTTTTCTTTTAGTTGGCCCCTCAACCACGGCATTCAAATTCGTATGCTCCCATTTCATGGGATAGATAAAGAAAGAGAAGAAAACTTTGCTCGACCTAACTAAATATGGTAATCTGCAAAATACTAATGTAACGCATATGTAACGATACGTTCCATTTTTTTTAACTGTAACGTGAGCAAGTTACTTTTTCACAAATGGAACTTGTAACGTGAACGCGTTCCAAAAGTGAGAAGGAAGGAGGAAAAAGCTTTCGTTCCTGTTTCTTGAGGAACGTGTACAACACTGGAACACACACTCCCTATATTTCGCTATGTTTGAGAAAAGCAGAGATTATACACCTCCCCCCCCCCCCCCCAAACACCCTCTACCCCACACAGGAGGGCGCCACGCGAGCGCACGACACGAGAGCGCCGACGGCAGAGCAAACGACACGAGAGCGCCGCGACAGCAGTGCGAACAACAGGAGCATTAAAAACAAGGGTGTCGTCTTGCACCCTTTTGTCCCATAAAATCCAGACCAAAACATCAGTTCGACGTGCAGGGCACCGACGCTGTACGTCGCCCCAACGTTTAGGAGAGGCTTGATAATGTTTCGATGTAACTTCTTAAACATCTAAGATACGTATCAAATACTCCCGAAAAGAAATATCGAGGTTTTGCAGTCAATAAAAAAAAAAAGTTTTATTGGTCAGTAATACGCACATCCTACTTCAAGAAGTTGTACCACTCGGCTTTGAAGCCGCGGGTGAAAGTTGCTCGTCGGTTCGACGTGAGTGCGTTGTACGTCGAACTGAAGTTTTGGGTGTCTGATATGAGACAAGGGGTGTAAGAAACTTCTTAGAATGGATGCTTGGGCGAGTTGGATATTCATGTTGTAAGAGAACCGCAAAAGTAAGTCAGCGTGACGTGAGTGACCGTTTTTCTGGTGTCCGTGCATTTTCAGCGTGAGTGAGTTTACTTTCGCGCTTCTCCTACAGTAGGGTGTAAGGATATACCATTGTTTCCTAGACTGAGAGCGCAGCACAGCAGAGCGCAGCGACACGAGCGCGTGTGTTATTAGGCAGTTTTGTTAAACAGAGTTTCCACCTCCGCTAGGCCTTCCGCAACGAAGAAGCAGCCTCTGCGCCTGCGAGCCGATGGCCTTGGCTGTAGAGGTCCAGGTATGCTAGCGGGTTGCGGAGAGCCGTTGCGGGACGGCGAAAGCGATTTACGCAAACTCCCTATTAACACTGTGAACCGAAAGCTCGCGGCCCATAAAATACCGGCAACGCCGCGAACAATGTTAGCGGCAAGCTATGTATAGGCCATAGGGCGTACAGTTAGCGGCAAGCTATGTTAGGCCATAGGGCGTACGGTTCTGAAAACTGTACGCCCTATGGCCATAGGCCATAGGGCGTACAGTTTTCAGATATTACTGCTAGGCGAGAGTGTCACGCGTTGACACTAACTTTATGAGACAAATGCAATATTTAGAGCATGTCATTTTATTTAAAGAGATACTACACTACAGGAAAGTTTCTATAATCTCCATGTGCGACTTCACAGAGGTTCTGCTCCTCTTTATTCACAACTGCTACTGTAGACTTCAACCGGAGTACCAGTGCAATACGTTTTAAACTTTTCTTCACAAGCAGTGGGTGGGTCATTTTTTGCAGCCTCGTCCGACAGGAGCATGTCACAACGGTACTCTGAAAAATTATCGTTTGGTCAGAAAATTTGTCGGTTCTTATGTTATACAATACGTTTTTTTTTTATATGGTCATAATAATGGATTTTCCTGTTTTCCAGACAAACACGACGTTGGGGGAGACAAGAGAAGAAAAAAAAAAGCTGTGTACAAACAACTTGACTCGTCCCAAGCCCACAAATATACAGCTGCAGTAGAGCTAGTTGGGAAAGGCAAAATGCTGCACTTAAAAAGAACACACACACAAAAATCAAAAGCATTTGCCAGTTTTTACGTAAAAAATGAATACTATACCCACATTAAAAAACAAACTGGAAATAACATTGCGTTAGAATATAGGGTTAAAATATGTCACGTATGATGCTTCCTGGTATATTGTTAATTTCAATATTTCTGACGCTATGCTGGTTGAGAATTATCGGTTGAGATGAATTCTTAATACAAAGTGTAGAAGAACCGTTACAGATCAAACACATAAAAATCACTCCCGAAAAAGTGTAAACATGTTGCTAGAAAATGTATAAAATTATCAAAAAAATGTTTTCACGTTATCTTAAAAGGAATGAAATAAATCATCGCAACGCTTGTAGATTAATATTTCAAATCAACGTCTAATAACAACAAATAAATTCGAACTGTAAAATTGAAATAATTTTATTTATTGCGAAATACGTTAGTTTTGACGGTCAGGACCTCTGACGTCAGTTTTGATCATAAAGTCATTAAAAAATTCCAAAGGAAGCTTTCCATCCAAACGTATTCTTAGGCTCCCAGAAATAATAGAAAATTCTTATGTAACACAGAGTTGAAGCGATAATGCTTTTCGTGCGCCTAAAGCTCTGCATAAAAGTAAAAATTGCGATGTAAAGCATCCTGCTAGAAGGTATGTCTAACAAAAGACCCAGGATTCTCTAAACACAATGCCATAAAAAAAAAAACGCATCCCAGCACTTTGGCGTATTTGGACGCGTTGTTAATGTGTGACTGACTTAAGTCGAGTCTGACTAGCTTAGTTATTTTCTGATGATGCATTGCAGTCCGCAGACTGCAATGCATCATCAGAAACACAAGCTGAACCAGTCCTGGCAGACTGGCTCAGCTTGTGTTTTGTGATCTTATATGCCAAGATTTTGAAAGCTATGCTGCACTCTGCTGATTCACTAAATGTCACCGATGCCATTTTAGTAAAATATTTATTTTCTTTACGTTCCACGCAAAGTTTAAAATACATATGTTAAGTTCTGACACCTTTACAATACATGTTTAATTCGTATTAGCTCTCGTCTCGTTCAGACTTGTAATATATTATTTTATCAAGCATTATTTTATATTAATAGTCGTCTCTTTTAGCGTTCATTTACATGTTTCAAGATATATCAAGCGCACAAATTTATCTTAGGTTCCTTGGTGCCTATTTTGTCTCATAGAACATATAGTGTAATATTTCATGGGTAGTTTCAAAGATTAAGAGCTGAGGCAAACCATTATAGGAACGATAGAAAATAAAGAAATAGTACCAATGCGTGACCAGAGATGTCCGATGGGTGTTTGTTTTTGTAAAATCAACCCCCCCCCCCCCCCCCCCCCACTAAGCTTGCCAACCATATGAAACCGTTCTAAAGAAGCCACAATAAGAATAACATGTGCATAATTTTACTGCTAAAATATTTTAACTGTAAGCATCGAAAACTTGCCATTATTATTACCCATGTATACTCTCAATCTCTCTTGCGGTGTTCACTGTTTGATACAATTGGGAATTATTTTTATAAAATATAAAGCTTTATTCGACTCAAACAATACCATACGTCTGAGGGGAGGGAACAAAATAAACCAACACGCAACCTCTAGATTTCGCTTTATGTTCCTAGGACTTTTTGGTCTAAAGAATAGCGTGAACCTACCGTCCGAATCCTTTTTCATTATTCTTACGATAGAGCATTTCGTATAATCAGAGTAGAGTAGCGGGTGTCCCAGTCTTCCATCAGCTGGAAAAGTACAAGAGTTATTTTTATTATGACCGCTTTTTTTGTGTATAACACACAATAAAAAAATTGAAAATAGGCAAAATGTCAGAAGGGCGTTTGATAGGAGCCAGGACGTTCACGAAAGGAAATCCTATTAGAACCGCCGGCAAAGCACACCTATGCTTTCGACATGCAGGTGTTCAACTCAGGGCTTGGCCGCGGGTACCCTTTTAACATATATATTTTTGCTCTTTTATCATAATTGGTTCAGTAGCAACCTCAATATTCATAGTAAATCTAAAAAGGTGTCTTGTATAAAATTGTGTAGGTAGGTGAGAGCACCATGAACTTAATTATGTCTACTCGACGGCGAATATAACTTTCCTGTCAGTGCTTAAAATGACAGGATCCACCTTTATAATAGGTGTGAAAAATATTTCCAGGATCAAACGTTCTAAGATACTAAAACTAATATAGGCTCGGTAACTAAAATCTGTTCGCAGGTAAACCCGATTTCTGTATAGTTAGGAAGTTTGTAAGTATTGCTGTATATAGACACTTGTGTATGTTGCTGTTACCACGTCAAGGCAATTTGGTACTTTTCTGAGATAATTGCTGGGATAAAATTATATTATCAAAGCGCAAAATTAATCCAAACATTTTTTTTTTGTTTTATTCATATGATTATTATGGTCATACCTAAAGGGTGTTTTCACTTAAATCGTGCACAAGCATCGAGGGCGCTGACGGGGGGGGGGGGGGGGGGGGGGGGGGGGTATTCCGATGGGAAGAAAAAATATATCGCAGCCCCATTTCCGTAAGAAGTAATACTTTAGAATTGTTGAGATTCCTTACTTTTTTATGTAAAAGTTCTGAAGTGGAGCAAAGTAAACATACTACATTTTGGTTGCTCAATTTTTAAAACCGGTACTGTCGGTTGATATACGTAATTAAATACGAAAACACACAGTCATTTTTCTTCTATATATATATAACGCATGTCCGTTTAAAAGAACAAGTGTTTTGGCTTTTTTACGCAACAAAAACGAAACATCGTAGTTTTGACGTTTTAGCGTTATATTTGTAGCTTTGTATCTAAGGGTTCATTATACATTTTGCTTACTGAATGCTACATGCCAGTAGACATGTGCTATAGACTTGTACTACTTTCTTTTTTTTTTTGCGAAATTTGAATAAAATTGTGTTAATAAATAAATTCAGCCATAATTCGAGCCCGGTATGTTAAAAGGCAATTTTTTACTCCTTTATTTTTTTATTGTTCCCAATAATGTTAACCTTCTATGGGCTAAATCAAAGTCCCCCCTCTTTGTTGTATTTTCTGTAGAAGTGCTCGAAGCAGATGCACGCAACTGCATCAGAAAAAAAGTATTTTCGAAAGTGTGCTTTTCTGCAAGGTGGAGTAGCCTTAGAGGCAGAATGGTCAGATGTGTTTTGGAGGTGAAGGAGCGACGGAGAGGGACGGTGGAGAGGGGGTTATGTGCACGGGCCACATTATGAAAAAATGCCTGCCCCGACTCCTCTGCTGTTTTGACGTTACTGGCAACGCATATTTTATTATTATTATTATTATTATGAGAAGTGTGTAAATATTTGTGTTTGAATTCGAAAATTCGAAACCAATAGTGATTGCTGAAATAATTCGATTCGACTTTAGAATTCCTAGTGTTCGAGTTTTCGAATAATTCGATCAATTGTATATAAATGCTGCTGGCAAGCAGTTTTGGTTTCTTCCGGCTGTTCATATGATAAAATTGTCCTCGCAGGCAAGTGTGTGATCTAAATAAAGCCTGGATTCATAAGCCTTGACTGACAAGTCATTTCTGAAGAATGCTGTTCGTTTCTTGTGTTCTTCGAACGAAGGAGTCATGCATCCGGCTTCTTGTGTGCAATTGAGAAAAACCCGTAACCACGCAAGTCACCATTTTGAATTAAAACATTTAGCTAAATCTTTAGCCAGCTCTGTGGACCATATATCTACACGCAGCAGCGAACTTTAAATCGGCATCTTCCAGTAATTTGTCGCGCTCCGCGGCGTCGAGTGAGAAACGAAAAGAGAAACTCCGCTTAACCGTACACCCTGCTGCAGCAAATTCTCCGAGCCATCGGTGACAATCCAAAGGCCGTGTGAGTTCCCCGTCACCTTCGAGAGGAAGCGCCGTGACGTGCGCAAAGTGTAAACCACGTGTAAAGTTCCCAGAGCCGGATTAGCTGGAATGGCTAGTAGCGTCCTCTGCGGCCGGACGTAAGGTGAAACTGATTATTGGGCTTCGTTTCGCAATACGTCGCGCGATTAAAAACGTCCAGTAATATCAGTTCCTTTATTCCGCACGTTGCGTATCCATACGTGGATGGGTGGGCACATCCGTCAGCTGAGTCTTGAGCTTGTCGTGTAATGACCGATTCACATGATGGGATTTTACTCGTAAATTCGCACTATACAATGCCGCCTGTGCGGCAAAAAAGTATGGTTTAAGATGCGGTGACCAACGTGGCAGCTGCTAAATCGCGAGCGTAGTCGCACCATGTGAATTGGACTTAAGTATGGTCACTACCACTGTTTTTATTCGTCCTACCCCTCGACATTCTTTGTTACTCTAAAAAAACAAAAAAATCTAGGGCTTCTTTTTATCTTTGCGGTTTTCTTAAATGCGATGCATTTTCGTTCTTCAACCTAACCCGGGAACTTTTTATCCATAACACGAAACACATGAGCATCCGCGAGCTAGCAATAAATCGATAAATAGAGAAGAAGGAACATAAAACCGAACGTCCTTCAAGGGAACTTTAGTCCAGAAACTCAAGATTTAGAGCACGACGCTCAACCAGCGTATAAAGGATGACACTTGTGAAGCGATACTTTTTATGAGCTATTGTTCCCTTTATATCGGGCGCATGCACGGATCTGAAGGCGAGGCGCTCACTGGATGTGCCGCAGTCTTTTGAATGCTTTGAAGGAGGGAGCCGCTGGCTGAACGGACGCGGCCGATGACGTGTAGTGTATGACCATATTTCTCGAATGCATATCTACGGACATTTGATAATTAGTTTCCTCTTATCAAGTTCGTCGCAAATTAATCTGCGGAATATAGCCTTCGTAGTAGGCAGGCAACGCTATCGCAATTTTGCGTAGTCGTCACCTGAACACCACAGAAAGACAGACCCCTTTTTAGGCCTGTGGACATTGCGAATACATTTTAGTATTCGTATTCTATTCGACATTCAACTTTCTAGCTACTATATTACACTATTCGATTCGAGTTAGAATTTGACCATTCGCACACTCCTGATTATTGTTTACTAAGTGTAACTGAGTCAAGGTTCCTATGGCTGTATCTCAGTTTAGCATATATAATATTTATGCATTTCCCATTTTATTTGTGCTTTCTGCATGTCCTGTTCCTTCCTTCCCGAAGAGTCTACAAATTCGATCCCGAAGGCTGATAAAACCCATTAGACGAGATATACAACCTGTACACCTGGTGTAGTCGCTAGCATTCCGGTCCCCTATAGCTGCTCGAGCATCTTGCATTCGAACTTACTTGTGTCCAGTTTTAACAATGTCTGACTTTCATAGGCCTTGCTAGAGTCTCCGCACAATGATAAACAGAAAAATATATATCATAATTAATGTTTCCCTCTATGAAGACCTTCAACGCGCATCTTTTGAGGTCAGCTTTGCTAAAGGCTCATGAAGATTAGTTCTTGATATGTAATTTTACCTTTAGTAGAGCACGAAGATGAATACGAAAATTGGTACGGCACACGCAGGCATATATATTGCTACAGCTCATCTTCATTAATTTTACGCAGAGTGAATAAAATGTTGTAATGTCCGTTTTAGCTTGAAGAAACATCCCGTTTGTCTCCAAAGTAGACCTTATCATGTATATTTTTACTATAACTTTCTTCTAGCAATTCTTAATTACTTTCACGTCATGTTTCATGTTTGAACTTCGAATAAAACAGTGAAAATCGTTGAATGTAAAAAAAAAGCAGGCAAGTTTGTGAGTTAAGTCCATAATCAAATTTCGAGATTAAGAATACATATTAAAAACCCTACACCCATACATACCGTCTCAGTTGACTTTTGAGACTGTGTGTGGATGTCAGTTTTTTTTTTTAGATTTATATTTAGTTTCAGTTTTTCAATATGGCACCAAGATCATCTTGTAGTACTCACTGGCCAAGTTTTATAACTAGACGCTAAGCTTCTACCAATGGTAAAAATATATCACAAGTTACTTGCACCAAAATGATTCTGTAGTTGCATTCATTTTCACAGCAGGTATTTTAGGCATCGGGAATTACTCGCGAATCTCCATAGCGCCGACAGATCTTAGTATATAAAGCTGGCATCTCTCACGGTAAAAACGACTTAAAAAATTCTTGACGCACCGCATGCGAAGTAAGATCAATAAGCAGGAGAATTTCAGTTTTTGGTTTTGTCTAATAGGTAATAGTTAATTTCCACAAAAAAATATATACACTGAATCCCAGTACTTTGTCCTTCGTTCTTTCCAGCTCCGAGTTTTTTTCGTTTTTTTTTTCTATTCGACGACAGAAATGTTTGTAGAGGCGAGATCCTAGGCATCACCAATAATTCCTTGCTTAACGCCCCTGAGCATATCATTCTGGGAGACCGCACTTTGGAACAAACATCAGCTCAACTTACTGGCACAGCACGCGTGACGTTTTCAGCCAGGCATGCGAATCAATTCTGCTTAAAACCACGTTAGCATCTCAAATTGCAACAGCTCTGTGGGAAGGCAATGCTCATGTTAGTAGATTCACTCGAAGGGGCTTTTTTACAGAGGGAAAATGTTATTTTCGATTTATCCTTATTTGTGTGTCGACCATTGCAACGAGACTAAACCAAACCACCGAACGACCGTCATCGATGAAACTGGACAGAAACAATCTAGAACATAAAAGGCTCGAGCAGAAAACTGGAATTTTTACTTCAACACAAAGAATGCCGGTTGCAGGTCGGGCTGCAAAAATATGCCGCCCGTCTTTAATGTTCTAAATACCCCCCCCCCCCCCCCCCCCCCCGAAGAAACAAAAATCGCGGCCAAAAAAGATAGATAAATAACAGGTGTAGGCACTGGCGTCGGAACAGGGGCGGCTGGGGCAGGCTTTTTGTTTTGATGGGGACACGCCCACAAAACGTGCCCTCTCCCCTTTCCACCAATATACTGCCACTCTCCGTCGCCCATTCATTTCCCGAACACTTCTGAACCCCATGCCGTTTGCATTTTAAGGCTAAAAACATTGCAGTAATTCCAACTTTCGAAGCTACACTTTATTCGGTTCAGGTGCGTACATCTGCGTATGGGCACTTCTACAGAAAATTCAATAAGGGATAAATTTGACTAAACCTACAGAAAGGTAACACTATTGGGAACAATAAGAAAAGGGAGAAATAAAATCGCCTCGTTTTATAAAGAGGGCTCCAACCAGGGCTACATTTATTTGTTAACGAAATAAAGAACCATGTAAATAATTTTTATAAAAATGACAAACTAAAGCGGTACAAACGATATCGCATGTATAGGCCTACAATATAGTATTAAGTAAGCAGAATGTGTCATGAGTCCTAAAAGACAAGGAACCAAGAATGTCACCAAAACATCAAAGGTGCGATGTTTTACATCATTTTATTTCTAGAATTAAATAGGCCAAAGCAGATTAGTTTAAAGCAAGTGGAAATTACGCGATGTGTTTTCGTTTTTCCTATTTATCACAAGCGACAGAACAACTAGGTAAAAAAATCCAGCAGCAAGAATGTAACGTTTCACCGTACTCCACTTCCGAATATTTATTTTAAAAAATGCATTTTTTAACAAAATTTAAGGTGTGACATCGTTTATTACGAAAATGCGCCTAAAATAAATTTTATTGAGGCAAATAAAAATATTACCGCCTAGAAGAAATAAGAAGAAACGCTTTTCCGTACTTCTAGAAGATTCGAGTATAGTCTTACCCCTTGCATAAATGTTAGTCTCGTCCTAGCACACCCTCGACTATTCTAGTTCGATTATCTGAGATACCGAGTACAACAAAAAAGGAGTCGAGCCTAATCTTGACGGCTCATTCTCATTCTCTCTCTGGCAGGTCTCGCTCCAGCCAGCTGTCACGCCGACGCTGCGACGTTCGCTGTTTCTGTTTCGGCGCTCATATTTCTTTTGTTTCTGGCACAAGTTCGCCGAATAAATCTTTATTTTCGATTTACGCTCGCCAAGCAGCGGTTCCATCCGCGAGAATATCTAATCCGACACGCGTGTTCGATTTGAAAAGAAACCAATGTATAGTATCCTCGCCATCCTTGCAATGTTCAAATGCGTATGTGATGTAACAATTGATGTTCATACATAGGTAAGTTTGATTTAATTAGTACGTTGAGAATAACTTGTCCAATGTATTGGTATTCGTTTCACTAATTTGATGATGGTTCTTTACTACGGATGTTTACAAGCTTTTTATGATATCTACAGCCGCTATGATATCTACGTAGCTGCAACATCACCATACAATTCTCGCAGAGGATTTTCGTGAGTTGCCTTCCTAAATATTTTGTGATCTTCACTACAAATAATTACTTACAGTTAAATTTATAATAAATCAACCATACCACTTTGTCTGGTAAACTTGAGCACACTCGGTGCTGGGTGTTGGCCAGTGGTTTCCAAAAACATTGTTGGATTTTTTGATGACCACCTGTTATCGAAGAAAAACATTTCGAATAATATACGGGAGCCTCCGGCATTTCGAAAACCGTCCAGTAGTAAGGACTAATTTAGTGACTGCGTTACAAAAATATTAGCTTGATCATGCTGCAAACACCCACTGAGATAGAACGTGTTGAGGTACCAAACACACGAAGTGCGTGGGTTGCGCGTGTCGTATCTGTTGGATGAGGATGTCGCTGATGTGTGCAGGGCTAGTGCAAACACACACTCAATGTGTATGTTAGCTCAAAACGTGTTTTGTGTCTTAATTTTTGTGAGCATGCTGACCCTAGTCTAAAGTTTGACAGAAATGAGCGTAGCAGCACTCTTTCTTAAACAGAAGATACAACAAAGACAACTTTTGCGCTAGAAGCCTAGCGCACTTTTTCTCGCGTCTTAAACTGTGCAGCTGTCACTCCATTGTTACTGTACGATTACTTTCCACACGACCATTTTAAAAATGTAAATATATTTACAAGATTAAAAGTATTTTCGGTTGCAGGGTAGACTAATATTTACTGCTCGAAATAGAGCCTTTTTTAAAGGTCCGCAAGCAACAGTGGCGTTCGCCCTTTCTTGGGTACGAAGCGTGTGGTTAGATCCGAGTCCTCGCCGAACATTGTCGTAACCCTCGTGCCTAATACAGGCTGAGAGAATGTACGTGCCCAAACAATGGCGGACTCGCATAATTGACGCAGCAGCTACTAAATGGCGCGCACATTTGAAAAGGATCTATTCAGTTATGAAACAATATTTCAGAGAGTTGCATTCCTAACTGCGTGACTTTCTATTTCTTTTTTCTAGTTTCAAAAATATTGAATGTTTTTTCCCCATCTATTTACACCTAGGGATGCTCATATATACAAGTCCGATATATTGTCTTTTCTTTTTAATTTGTTATACCATTATTTTCACTTGAGACTTCCTAGTAAGATAGCTTTTGTGAAATGTCTTGGCGTATTGCTAAATAACATGAAACAAAAATCAAGATATATTGCTTACATGGATCTAAATTTAGCTCCCAGTTCTAAGGTGTATTCATTTTCCTTCACCTTGCCATGGATTTGTGCATATTCACATGTTGATTATCCCATCTTTGTCGTCACTGTGTATGTTCGTTTCTTGACCCAGTGTCTTCCAGGTAATTCAACAATCTAGAAAATACCAGCGACATCCTATATCAAAATTCTACACATATATGACTGAAAATTAATCATGGCACTGAGAGAATAACTTAGCTGGTACTAACTCAGACTACCGAAAAAAAAAATAAAAAAAACTTCGGTTCTCCAGCTTTTACCGAGGACTCATTCGTGCTAATATTATTTGATTTCTATCTGCAATCGCACCAACAAGCAGCTATCATATTCAAGACTGATGTCGAACTAATTTAACAGTGCTTCTATTTCAGATATTCTGGAAATACAAACCTGTATGTCGCGCGTTGCTTTTCGCTTTATTTACACAATTGTGTTGTTACGGTAGGTTCCTCAAAAAATACACGTAAGTTGTGTGCTCAAAACGCGATATCAAACACTGTCTAAATCTTTGGGTTATTATCTGCGCAAGGTTCCCATATTTGTTTCTATTATTCAAAGACCTGGGGCCAAAATCTACTCAAGGAGACTGAGCGGGACGGAGGAACCCGGACAACGCAGCCAGCTGCGATTCTCCAGCTCCTCACTGCTAAACGATCGCACTAGACGACAGCTGTCCTTGTCACTTGTTTCCGCTTGGTCCTGTCGTGTAAATTAAGACCCTTGCTGGATTCCACTTAGAATTAAAGGTTCAATAAACCACGCATATTCAGGTCGTATTAAATGTTTTGTTTACAGAAAGAAGCTGAACTTGTGAATGACAGGCCAAATGTCTCACAGGAAAGCAACCACCCACTGCTCGAATCCTACATTTTGCGCTCCGGGAGACGAAATAAAACATTGACACAGCGGAGTTATGCATGGAAACATGAGTTTTCCCATTGTTTATTCCTGACCGACTAAACGACGACACGTCTAGAAAAAATAACGCATCTGAGAATAAAAAGTGTAAATTTAAATTTTATAAATGTCTAATGAAAAAGAAGCAACTACACAAAAAATAAGCATTATGTATAAGAAGAATTAGGTTAAACGTTCATTCAATATCAACGAAAAAGCGCAAATACTTTTTATTCACTTGTAGTGTCACAAAAGCAGCCTTTTTGTATTCGGTTTTTAGGTTCGGCAGAAATTAAAGCAGACGTACGTTCCGAATGTAACATTTTAAATGTATAAAAACATCCGTTTTGTCTCTAATTTAAAATTTATTACCTGAGACAATATATTAGAGCGCGTTTATGACAGTATATATATTACACTCCTGAAAGAAAGTATAGGTTCGGCTGTAATGCACTAAGTGATGACAAGAGACAATGTTCTTCAGTTGGAGATGCCGTTAAATAGCACGTTTTTTTTTTGCGTTACTCTCATTATAATTTTATTTCGAGGTATTATTTAGCTTAACATCTCGCGGAAAAATCTTGTTTTTTTTAAAGATATCTCTAATGTGCCACTAGCGAGAAGACGAATATAATTGTCAAAAATAAACAGTTGCTGTATTTTGATTAGAGTAGTTTTCTGGATCATCTTCTCGCAGGGGGAAATGGTAGTGGTTTCCGCGTAATCTTCAAAGTAAACACTAATATAAAGGCAAGAAACCACGAAAAATAATTTGAAATAACTGTCAGATTCATTCTGAAACGACTTTTCAAGTTGTTATTGAACGATCAGGGATCGCAGTATTTATACTTCAAGTAAAAACAGTAACTGAGGTGCTGAAGCCTATTGCAAGTGAACAAAATTCACAAAAACTCAAACGTCATATTTCGTTAAGAAAAAACTTATTTCAATTGGCTAGTTGAAAGCCAAGGCACGATGCGTTTTTTTCATTTTTTTATTTACTATTGCATGTTTTGTCTTTGGCACTAAAAGCGTGCGTCATTCTGAACATCTGTTTCCAGCAAGCTGCGTGCGATTTTCCCCCGCCAGGTGAACGACTAACCTAAGCACACTGTTAGTAATTAACTATTTAGAGCCCTCTCAGCTCTAGCGCGCAACCTCTAAAGAACATGGTATGTAGAAATATAACGCAAGTAAGGGTCACGATGTGCACCTTTCCCTGAAAGAGGTGCTCGTGGCGTTTTTTGTCGTGTCAGTATGTTATTTATTCGCAGTTTGAGCAACACCAAGACGACTTTGAGTTCACTTCCTATCGAAAAATAACGTTTCATGGATCTATTAAAACAGGATGTTTTTCCCCAGAGAGTTGTATTTATAGGGATGGCTCCTGTGAGATTGATCGAGACGCTGCAGAAAAGTGTAAGAAAAAAAATGTTAACAACGCCGCTACTGTTAGCGAAGTTACGTGTCGCCAAATGTAACTAAATTTAGTAAGTCTCTAATGGTCAAAATGAATTATCAGAATAAGTAACTGCAAGGATACATATACACGCGTGCATACGCAGAAAACGGTTTCCTCTTTTCATCTTTAAGATTGACAGATTTCAATTTTGATAAAGTATTTTAAACTCCTGTCTACCATATTACAATTATCTAGTTAAACAAAAAGCCTCGAGACTAGGTGGCATGGAGTGAATAAAAAAAACAAAAACGTTGAGCCTTTTCCCTCTCGTGAAGACGGAAGACCGTGTGCTTCTTCGTCGTCGTCTGTTTTTCGCGCTATTTCCTACGATGAATTCCCACCAACGCGCCAAACTATCCATTCTTCGATTGTAACTGGAAAGGTTGGTGCCATCTACGAGCGACGGCGGAAACCACAAGGTTATGTGCTTGCCGCCGTCGCTTATAGAAGGCGGTACCTGTCCCGGTAGGTTTGTGTCGACATACACGGACACGATCCTGGGGACACGATCCTGGTTATCGAACACGATGCTGGTTATCCTAACAATCTTTTGGTCGCCTGCACGTGGGAAACCTAGCACGAATAACACCTGAGCACTCCTTTCGCCCAGGTCGACGACTATGGGTTGGTTATCAACCAAACAAATGCCCCTTCGGCCTGCCCACCATCGAATTCCCTGGGCATATGGCAACACCGCAACTCATCAAGCGCTTAGATACGAAAGTTGCAGCTATCGGAGACTTTCCACACTCAACAGCTCTGAAGAAATTTCATAATTTTTTGGCCTTCCACATTCGTTCGCTATTTCTTACCGAGTTGTGCACGACTGATAAAAATATTTACTGATCTACTGGCCAAAAATCAACAATATTTAGCGCCTTTTCAGTAAAACAAAAATGCAGTGCCTGGTTTTTTAGCGAAAAAGTCGCCAGCTGACTCTGCAATGCTTCTTCCTCTGATTACGGACGCAGAACTGCGACTCGTCGGCGATGCGTCAATGTTAGCTCTCGGAGTTGTTCTTCATCAGAACGTCAATGGCTCGCAGCCAATCAAATTTTCACGCACAAACTGAAGAATCCAGAACAAAGGCACAGTACCATTGCGCGCGAACTTTTGGCTGTGTACCTTGCCGTCAAAGACCTCAGCCACTTCCTCGAGGGAGAGAATTTGAATGTTATTATATACCTTAGGCCCGTGACGCTCGCATTCCAACAAGACCGCAGCGACAACAAATCACGTGAGATCCGGAAACTCGGTTTCATACCAAAGTATACTTTGGTTCCCCGTCCTGTCAGCGGCCATGAAAACACTGCTGTGAATGCACTATATCTCGTCGGTGCTATTTCATAACAGATCCAGTGGACCAAAAAGAACTGGCAACCGCGAAGTGTGACGTTCCTGTGCTGCAACGCTTGCGCGCCTCTCCTGGATCGCTGAACATCCCCAACGTTCCCTCACAGTTTTCTCCGGTAACGACTAGCTGCGAAACTTCAACTGCGTGTCACGCCCATTCGAACCACTAGCGTTTCATCTCGCTATTTTTTATCATCTCTAAGACAAGTGCAACCATGGTATCCCAGCATCACAGAAGTTAGGAACTGCTTATTTCTTCTAGTCGATATGAACATGGACGTCCATCGCTGGGCGCGAACGTGCATTCAATGCCGACGCGTCGGTATCACGCCACACACAATCATCCCCTTTGACCTTTTTGCCCACCAGACTCCAGCTTCACGCACGTCCACATCGATCTAATGGGTACCTTTCATCATCACGGGTAGCACAGTATTGGCTGACGTGTGTAGACAGATTCACGAGATTGCCTGACGCATTCCCCGTCCCTGACATGGCAACAGAGACAGTCGCCGCAGCCTTCATCGACAAGTGGCTTTCCAGTTTCAGCCGCCCTGCTGCGGTCAGCACCGACAGGGGAAAGCAATTGCAACCGACCCTATTTCCATTTTCATCCCCATCTTGGGCGTCCGACATATCCACGTCACCGCCCATAATCAGTCGACCTTCGGCATGGTGTAACAGCTTCACCGCCAGTTGAAAGCCACTCTCGTCATCTACAATCCTCCAAAACATTGGGCCCACCACCTTTCCATCGTTCGCCTCGGCCTTCGCCCGGTGCTCAAGGCAGGTCTTAGCTGTTCTCCAGCCGAGTTAGTCTATGGTGCACCACTGTTTCTACATGGCCAATTATTTTCTTCGCCTACCCCCGAGTCAAGAAAGACCCCAATGGCTACATCCACGGCCTGCTACGAACTTTTCGTCTCCTCTGGCCTGTTCTTCCACCTGAACGGAGCAGTCCTTAATTAGCCAAGGCCTCGAGACGTGCTCTCATGTTTTCTTGCGACACAAGATTCGTCGGTCACTGGTACCGACCTACGAAAAACCGTTTCGAGTACTTGATCGCCAAGCCAAGACGTTCACACAGGACATCAATTAACGGCCCTAATGACGTAGTTGCAAACGACCGGATCAAACCGGTGTAATAACAACAGACTATTCTTGAAATGACAGTGAGTGTGCAGGAGAGCTGGTGATAGCTAATCATGTCCTAGAACACCTGAGACCTCAGGCTGTGAGTGTCGCCTGCTCAGAAGCATAGGAAGGTAATAAATAGAAACGGTTACTACCATTGGTGATTAAGCATCATCTTGAATATTTCATGTCTGTGCGTGCGTTTGACCTCTTTGGTGTCATGTCTGTTCTCTCCATTTGGAACTGTTTTCAACAAAGGAGATTTCTGCGTAGAGTGTGGTTGGGAAGGGCTTCGTGGGTATATATCGGATAATTGAGAAATAAACCAGTTTGCTGAGCTTAAGACGTCCCTTTTTGTGTCTGTTCCTTCTACTAGAATGTTTCCAATTTCTTCCACCACAGGCTATCCTTGTTCCAACGTAAACCCCTCATGCCTTGTCAGCACCGTCAGTGCGGTCATCTCTATCAAAATGCGTTACAGTGACTCTCCTAGGACCTGCGGCTCTACAGGAGTGAGCTTATTGGCGACACTCACAGCCAGCTCAGGCTGTGAGTGTCGTCTGCTCGGAACCATAGGAAGGTAATAAACACAAAATGTTACTACAGTTGGTGATTAAGCATAATCTTGAATATTTTATGTCAGAAAGTAATATTGAATAACGAACCTTTCTTGCATTTTGATGTGGAAAGTTTTTCGGGTCGTCCTCTGGTAGAGGAGTTGCCTCACCTGTATCTTGAGAGTAACTACAAATTGAAAGACAGAAAATAACGAGAAGCGACAGCACATACATTTTCAAATTCAGTCTGAAATAATATTTTCAGATGTGCTGCTACGACAGTGGGTTCCAGTATTTTTACTTCAACAAAAACAATTGCTTAGTTGCTCAAACCAATCACAAGTGAGAAAATGCGCAGGTGGAATAAAAACGGCTTTTAATTTTTTTTTTGTTTATGTCAACACTTACTTCAATTGGCTAGTTGAGAAAAAAAGTAGGCGTTCCATTCATTTTGGGAGAGAGAAAAGAATTAATTACACCGCTCATGTCCCTGCAGTTGGATTCGCTTTGACGTCACTGCAGCTGTGGCAGTCTCCATTTTCTGACGCGCTCGTTATGTTAGACATATGACTTCTGAAAGCTGCATATGACTCAGCGCCTTCAAAAAGATCCATGATACTGAGTGTAATATTCCCATTGTCCGCCTCTAAGAATGCTCGAATCTTTATATGGTCAGAATACCTCAAGACGCAATTTTAATTTGTTGTGGATCTTATTCAACATTTGATCCAGCAATATCTTTCTTGTGACATTAGTGTACTGAAGGTGTGATCGCGGAGTGCGGGAAAGCATCTCCAAATGCCCCTTTGCGAGCCCATGATTGCGTCGCCTCTACGCCGAAGCCTCCTCGAGCAGGATTATGCTTATGTCTCTGTCACGCCTTTTATTAGTAAAGCTAATGGCGCTTCGGGCTAAGCCTATAACGGTGTTATGTTTCGCAGGCACGTAACAGCGGCGCAGAGTTCTTTTACAAAGCAGGAAGTCTCGATTTAGATCTTGGAGAATGGTGCCACTGTGCGATCGTGCAATGGGAGAGTTTCGCGGCACAGTGGGGCCTCGAGCACTATCGGTCATCCTGGCTGTCGTTTGTGCGTCTGCTCCTTCGTGTGGATGCGCTTGGGAGAAGGACGAAACGCGGATATGATGAATCCGTCTGCGAATCAGTCCGTCATATGAATCCGCCATCAATAGAGAGTGCTATCCATTTTGAACTTAAGAAAATTAATTGCGCAGCACCATTTTGTGGGAGGGCTAACCCCACCAAAAACCTCTTGACGTGTTTGGGTTATTTCCATAACTGGCGTCAAGGTGCCAGCGCACGAGTCCCGTGCAGCGCTTAGAAGCAGATGGGACTATAGCCCTTAAATTAGAGACACTTGAAAACAAATGGCAGCACGAAACTGAGTCTTGACATGTGCCTCTCGCGTTCACACAATTGTGGTTGTCGGCAGTAGCGAAAATGTGAAGCGTGCATTTTATCGAGGGCGTTGTCCTTGCCGACTCTCAGACAACCGGGTAAACTTTAGGTTCCAGTGAAATACGACCACGCGATTTGTCACTTTGCTTACGAACTGAAAGGAAAGCTGAGAGGAATTAGGTGGAAAATCAGTTCATGGTCTCTTCGACAACGTTGTTTGAAAGAGCTTTTTTTCGTTCCTTTGAAAACACGCAATGCGCTTTTAGAGCGCAGCTCTTAGGGGCCCGTTTCCGGCTTGAGCGGCGTTGGCGTCGCCGTCGCCGTCGGCTTAACCGCGCGGTGCATTAGGGGTAAGTTTCCCCGCTAAATCTAGCGGAAAAATTTCCCCGCTAGATTTAGCGGAAAATTTCTCTGCTAAATCTAGCGGCAAAATTTTCGCCGCTAGATTTAGCGGAAAAAATTCCCCGCTCAATCTAGCGGAAAAATTTTCCCGCTAAATCTAGCGGGAAAAATTCCCCGCTAAATGTAGTGGAAAAATTTCCCCGCTAAATCTAGCGGAAAAATTTCTCCGCTAAATCTAGCGGAAAAATCCAGGGGGAAAAATTCCCCGCTAAATCTACCGGAAAATATTCCCCGCTAAATCTAGCGGAAAAATTTCCCCGCTAAATCTAGCGGAAAAATTTCCCCGCTAGATTTAGCGGAAAAATTTCCCCGCTAATTCTAGCGGAAAAATTTTCCCCGCTAGATTTAGCGGAAAAACTTCCCCGCTAAATCTAGCGGAAAAATTTTCCCGCTAAAGCTAGCGAAAAAATTTCTCCCCTAAACCTATCGAGAAAAATGCCGCGCTAAATCTAGCGGAAAAATTAACCCGCTAAATCTAGCGGAAAAGTTCCCCCGCTAGATTTAGCGGAAAAAATTCCCCACTAAGTCTAGCGGAAAAAATTCCCCGTTAAATCTAGCGGAAAAATTTTTCTGGGGTCATATGACCCCCCCCCCCCCCCCCCCCCCCCTCCGCCGCCCCGAGAACAGGTAACCCTCTGTACCCTTCCCTCCTCCTCCTCAAGAGCTGCGCTCCAATTCGGTGTTACAGGGAGTTATGAACGGCTTTCATTTTTTGATCCACCTTCAGAATGAAGTACTGCTAAAACGTTCGTAAATAACCGCGACACATACAGCATTTTGTATAAAAAGTCTGTGACCCAGTCGAAAAAGAACTCCTCATACCCTTCGCATTCCACATCACCAGTACACACCCTACTTCTAGAGGTGCTTGTCATGCTATGTTGTGAGTAGTTTCAAAGGACGACAATTGAACTTGAATCCGACCTCCCGCAGTGGAGGCAAACTGGGTGCAAATGCAAAGACCAGCCCGATAGCGGGTACCTTTAGCGTTCATAGATTCCTCAAAACACACCGCCTAGCTTGGTGGTACCAAGCCGCCACCCGATTCGCAGAACTCAAATCTTGTCCTCCGATCTACGAATTAAAGCTCCCTCGTACACTAGCCAAGTGCCTCGCTCGGCCCCCGCTGCCTCCGGTGGGACCTTGGCCTCTGCGTGCGTCCCCACAATGACTGCTCGCTCAGTGACTGGTCGCTCCGAGACTCCCTTGGAAAAGCTCGAGGGTCATCTAAGGGGCGGAGCCTGCGTGCGATAGGAGCCATATGTTCGCTTTCACGCTGCCTGCACACCAAAGAACACGTCATTAACGCTCAGAAAAATAAGGGACTGAGAAATTAAAACTATTGTGCGAGCACTCGAAAATCAGGCTCAAATCCACAGCTAGCCCCATGGGCGCCCCGGCACGTGGGACACTCTTTTTTTTTTAAACGTTTTGCCATGTACCTTTTATGCACAAATGCGCCCGAAAGTTTGTAACTTGCGTTGTTTTTGCGTTTTGTGACGATGGCGATGGCGAGCCGGCGGAGCTCGCTGGTTCTGACCGTTCCGACTGTTCCGACCGTTCAGAGTCCTACCAAAATTATTTGATGCAATGCGAATGTGCGTGCCTTAGTTTACTTAAATTCAAACATTGAAACACACACCAAAAAAAAGAATGTTTTAACATTTATAAAAGTATTTCTAAATAAAACGTAAAACGCCACTGTGTACTAAACGGAAGGTTGGCTACGCTTAATTTTAACATGGCGGTGACCGCTATTGTCCCGTGTACCGTGCTCGACTTATTTGTTTATTTGTTGTGCATTGGTTGTCCTGTTCTCCATCTCCTGCGACCCGAATGAGCCAGAAGCATGCTGTCTAGGTACTGTATGCCCACCGGAAAGAATATCAAGCCTTCTTGGAAGCAAGGCCCTCAATAAGGTTGTTCGGACCGTGGCTTGGGGGTCGTCAGCACCCACGAACCGCGTCCGCGAGCCTGGCGTCGTTTGCTCGATTGCTCCACTTATCCGGCGACGGATCCCCCAACCTGGCCTCAGTAATACATGGCCTCTCTACGACAACGCGGCGTCTCTGGACTGCGATTACTACGCTAAATGGCTTTTAACATCAGTAGCCCCACTGCAATGATGAGTTCTTCGATGTTAACGCTGTTACATTCAGAGTGTCCTGACTCTCGCAATAATTATTATACAGGCGACGCTTCCAGATGCGAGACTTATGAGTTGTTTCAACTCGCAGCGTGGTTGTAAAATGGAGACTTACTTCCGAATAAGCTGCTGCACCTCCACTCACTTCTCGAGACGCATCCTACGACACTTCTAGCGGTATGTAAAACCTGGAGGCAAGTTTCGGTTTATGGCGGTCTCTTTGTCGACTGATACAGTGGATCAAACCGTTTAAAGAAAGGGTCGTGCTAAGAACTGTACAGGCATGCTGGTCGTGCTAACTTTTCGATTACTATTTAGGCGACGCCATAACCTGGAGCTGGAACCTCCGAGAAGCATGGCAATGTGATGGTATGCTGTGCGTACTGCCCGGCTGCCATGAATGCTGCGTCCTAAAACTTGCCCAGCGAGCCACTGGTGCTCATTAACACTAAAATTAGTTAAATATGTGCAAACTAAAAGTCTTCAAATCGGGTTGCTCAGAGTGCAGTATACGTCATTCAAACATTTCCAATTGCCCAAGTGCTCGACAGTTTAACGGGACTGTGGGGTCAGTCCAATTGTTCTCAACATGTTTACTAATCGTAATAATGACTCTCTGGTGTCGACTCCACTGCTGTTACTGACGACCTGATGCTGGTGCCGCTTATCATGTGACCCCAGAGACCACGGGGGTTTGCAGAACAACATCGACAAACAACCACATACGCTTCTTTACACAGCCTGTCGGCAGTTTTGTATGAAACTTGTGGAATGGTGAATTTTGTGCCTTGCGTATCCAGTGGAAAAAGCAATAACACACTTAGGTGCCTTTCAAAACCCTGGTCCTGCTACGCCTAGAGCATCACAGCTTCATACGAGACACCTATGATTTTTATCTTCTAAGATCCGTTGAAACAGTTCAGCAAAGTACAAAGCCGCGAGCCACTTTTTTATATTATACCTTGCCGCTGTCACCTCGCCAAGCCCTCAAAACAGACGCTGTCGGTCATGTCTCGACCACCGGCATACAAAATTAAGGTTGTCCCTACAATTTTGGCTATTCTTCGGTAGCCAAGCTCACTCCGGATCTCTCACTGCAGTGACAATGACTAGAATTCTGGCCCCTCACTGAAAGGCCAGAGTTGATCTCCAGTGTGGTCCTCCAGTGCGTGATCTTATTATGCCTCCTGGACAGCGTTGTGTAATTGCAAGTTCACTAGACGTCACTGATGGGAGTTGTTTGCGACAACTGTGCCGGTGCCTCTTAACCGTTTCCTACGCTGGAGCTACAGCATTTTTTCATGTTGTGGTCTTCACTGTTCTGGCTATCCCTTTATATGCACTCGAGCCAACCCCGCTACCAATCACAAGATCGAAAGCCTCTGTAGACATGCAACTTGCCACCTTTACTACCAGTGAGGTAGAGCACGGGATTAGTGCTTTGCTGTGAATTATGGACCTTTGCTGCTTTCTATTCTGTGTTTGCCACCTTCCCCTGTTTTTTTGTACCTTTCACTAGGTATTGCAAAATTGTTGACAAAGTCCCTGGCCTCTTTACTATGTAAAATTGCTTCTAGCAGGATAAAACAATAAAATCACCTTTAAAAATTTTATTCTCAACTATCGTACTCTTTGGCACACAAATTTAAATTATTTTATTCATCCTAACAAAAAAAAAAACGCATGTTTCGTTCGATAAGTGACATACGGACAGAGAGTCCATCACAATTAATGCAGAAGTATTCGTAAAATTACGAGATTTTTTTACAGTGTACTAGGTTACTGAAAGAAGTTACGTGTTATCGGTAACGACTCTGCTTGTACCGCGTTACCGATAACACTGGTTCTAGGATGTACAAAAAGGGCACGATAATTAAACCACACGCATACGCAAATGAGAAGACGGGACTCGCAGCCGCGAGCCACTTTTTTATATTATACCTTGCCGCTGTCACCTCGCCAAGCCCTCAAAACAGACGCTGTCGGTCATGTCTCGACCACCGGCATACAAAATTAAGGTTGTCCCTTCGTTGTTCAGATTCCTCCTTCTTTAGCAATACGGCTGCGTTACCGCCACCTGAATGGGTATAGGCCTCAAGAGGAGTTTTATTTCAACTTCCAGGGCCAATCCTTTGCACATCCAGAATTGCTTTCAAGAGCAGTGTTTCTCTACAAACCGTTGTCTTCAAACTTTATCTCTTTTGCGTGACTCCTAACCTGTTATAGTATAATGAGTACATCCCTGGAGTTTGATAGTTTGAACACAAAGTGATGGTGTCAGAATATAGCATTAATCCCAAAATGAGATCGCAATGCTTCAGCGCTCTTGTGCAGACACGGACAGAGAGGCGACGATCACTCTCTTCAAGGATTGAGTGTCAGGTTTTGCAACTAAGCCTGAATTGTTTTTTAAGAGGCATATTTGATATTATTCTCTGAACTCTAGACGATAAAAGTAAGTTTTTTAAACGCTACAGTTGTGTCACAGGGTGGACATTCGTTTCCGGCCCTGGTTGTTACTCCGCGGTATTTGCCAATCTGGCCTGAGGAGCCCCCAGAGACAGGCTTGTCTTCATACCAAGCTTTCGGCAACAAGTGCGCCACCGACTTTACTTGCCGCAATATATATTGTTTTTTTTTTACAGCGAAGTTGTTTATGCCAAGGGTTGCGTGAATTTTTCGTGTGCATCAACAAAAACTCAGCCCCGAATTTGGTGCAAAATCGCTTCATTCTATCCAAAAGCTTATACGTCTCATCAATTGCATATTCATTTTCAGTAGATTAGTCATGAATAGGCACCATTTCAAGGTCATTAGACTCTCAGGTAGATAATAAAGGTTTCTCAATGATTTGCCGCTGTGCGACCCGCGTCGGCCGTATTGGTGCTCGAACCGCCCCTCTCTTTGTCCTCAATCTCACCCGCTTGCGTGCCTAGTTTCCTTTCCTTCCGCTCTCCCTGCGTGGCTGTACCGTCGCGCGTATCTACTTTCGGCTGGTTGGCGGTCCCGTCGAGCGGGTCTAGTTTCCCGGGTCTCCTCCCGGGGGAGGTCTGTGCCATGTGCTAAACAGCTTCTCTCGTCCTCCTCCTTCACAGAGTGGCATGGCTCATGATTTTTTTGTTTTACCCAATTTTTTTTGTGAGTTTGTAGTGTACTAAATGAACGTGTGCGAAGTTTGTTCTGCCAGTAAGGTCACCGGTGCAAGCAGACGTGCCGGCTTTCCGGAAGCTCCCCAACGATCGGCGCGTTGCAGCTGTATCATAATATATTAAGAGAATATCGAAATAACCTTTCTTCGTTGAAGTACACAAGTACGTTCAAGTGAGCTGTCTACTATGTGACAATATTAAATGAAACTTACACAAGAAAGACACATTTTCTGTAACCTTTGAAGAAGTTATTACAAATGCACCAACTGTGTAGATAAACAAATGGAGGTGTTCAAATCTAACGCGTCCGGACATATAAATTTGCAACGCTGAAAAACAAAAAGAGTTTTTTTTCCAGAGGAAAACGTGAGTTGAAGCCTGGTGACGCCAATGTGTTAATCGACCTAATACTCTTCCGGCTTTGAAATAGATGGCGGGTTTTGAAGTACATAGTAGATCAAATTGAATACATTGCTAATAATGCTAACCGCATGCTTGGTTTCCTTCGTCGCAATTTCTCTTTTGCTCCGATTTCTTTGAAACTGTTATTATATAATACACTTGTGCGCTCCAAAATTGAGTATGCTTCGTCTGTATGGGGTCCACATATCAACTCGCTTGCTCTAATACTTGACTCTGTGCAGAATCGCTCTGCCCGTTTTATTTTGTCCAACTATTCCCGTTTAGCTAGCGTCTCTCAAATGAAACAAACATTAAATCTCCCCGATCTATCTATCCGACGTCGCATCTCCAGACTATGCCTCTTTCATAAAATCTATTTCGCCAACGACAGCCTTTGCCAGTCACTTTTTACAGCCCCCTTTTATATGTCATTCCGTTCCGATCATCGATTTAAGTTGGCGTAGCTGCAGTTGTAGGACTAACCTGTACATCGACTCCTTTGTCCCCAAGACCAGCGTGGACTAGAACCATCTTCCTGCCTCCGTCGTCTCCATCAGCGACCACATCACCTTCAAGTCTGCCGAGTTTCATCACTTGACATCATAACTATTCTTTGCTCTACATGTTTTTGTTTTCCACCACTCCTCTCTGTAACGCCTAACGGCCCGAGAGTAAATAAATAAATGAATAAACCTACGCGCAATCATCACGAAATGGTTCCTAATAGCCCTGTCAGACGTAATTCACTCAACAGGAAAAAAAAAAATGCTTAATTAGAAAATATAGTCGAAACTTAAATATGCCATGGCAACACGACATGGATGGTTGGGTGAATTCTAACGGCTGTACCCTTTAAAACGGGCGTTAGTTTGCGCGATCTGGCCTGGAAACTAAAAACCAAAAGAATAATTCCTCCTTTCGCTCTTCTAAGCCGATTTGCTTCCCCTCTACAATATCGTGACTATCACCAGGGGGCTGTGGGATATCACAAAGATGACGTTTGGGGGATCCGGCAAAATAAATAAAAACATCCCCCCTCCACCCTTCTCCCCCCCCCCCCCCCCCCCCCCCCGAACTCCTCCCCCCCGCGAGATATTTTCCAATTTACCTTTGTTCAAACCTAGACAGCGTTACCGCAGAACCGGGCACACTGGGAGGAATGGTTGAGAATGTTGGCCGGATCCGGCAGAAGGGGGTCCGATGAACTAACGATGGCCATGCCAAAACGGCTACGTTACAAAGAACAGAAAGCACGAAGTCCCTTCTTTTTAAAATCTCTGGGGTGTCGCTGGGAGGGTCGGCGACCCTCTAACGTAAAACAACATTGCTTTTTTTTTCCCCCATTATGGCATAACATTACCCTTTTCGGGTGTTTACTACCTGACCCCGACACAGAAATGTGTTGGAGGCACCTGCTGTAGAGAAACCACCTTTAGTACGACGAAGACTAGGGTTTTTTGAAAATGACACTGGCAAGCGCCGATGATTTCTAACTAAATAGAACTCTTTAATATTTTTTAGAGCAATCTGCTTGGTCTTGCAGCCTGCCTAATGCGGCCCACGTTCTACACGTTGGTCATTCCTAAGTTAAACATTAAAACTGTGTCCACTTTCAAATCAAATCAAATTACGTAACTTTGAAAAAGTCTCTGCTTCCAGCAAGCTAAAGGTGTTGACCTGTAAGTGGTTGAGTAACGTCTTGTTGATATGAACAACTCCATTTTTACAAAGAATTGAGTCCATCATATGGAGTTGTCCGTAATAACGAGGCAAAATGCATGAGTACCGAGCTGCCTCCCAAAATTTTAATCTATACAGACTTAGGAGGTAAACAGTTACAAGCAACGGGTTACTTGTAATCCCTTACGTGTTCAAGTAGTTTTGTACTTGCCGGGTTACTTTTCGGCAGAAGTAATTTGTAATGAAATTTCGTTAGGAAATATTGGTAACGGATAACTTAAACTACTCGTTAACTTTTAAAAATATTAGCATAATACTGAAAATGGAGCAATATGAGCAGGCAATTCAGCAGCGTAAATATTGCAAGTTCAACAAAATTAAAAACATCGTAAAGAGGAGAGTAACCGAAAAGAAAACATGATTTTTGATATGACCGGTCACTATTCTTCGCTTCATCCTACGAGGGCCTAAAACCCAACGCTAAAGGCCGCCGTGTCCAATCACATTACTTTTTAACGGTTACGTTACCGGTAACCCGGTCCTTTTATTTTGTAGTAACGTAGGACGGAAACGCGTTCCTGTATTTGCAAGTAACAAGCAATGTATTTTGTTACTTTTTTCTGGTAACACCTATAGCACTTATCTCTAGTCAAGGCTGAAAAGCGGCTGGCGCTTTCGTAGATCGGTTCCTTACCTCCGAATGTCCCGGCGAAGGTAGACGCTGCTACTGAGCATGCGCACCGCTAGCTTTGTCTCTAGAATTCCAGGGACCAGGGATATCGGGTGCAGTTATAAATTTCACTGCCATGTCAGCTTACAGGTGAATTTAGTGTATTTCCTTTCTTTCTCTTAAACACAATAATTTATTTTCACAAGGGCTACCATAATCCGGGCGTGTAAAAACTTACAAGTGTAGTATTGCAGAATTTTGTTTGGACCTCAAAATTATTTTTTTTTCGATAATTGTGCCGGAACAGTAACATGAATGTAATTTTTAACAGTAATCCATTACATTTGAGGCTCGCTAATTTGCATTTGTATTCCATCACATTTTCCAATTAACGGGCAGAAGTCAGTGTCTATATAGACGGTATACCCATAAAAACGAGATCCGTGTTAACGAGACGTTAGTTTGTAGTGTCCAGAAATCTAAATAAAAAAATGGTCTTGGATAGAATCATAGGGTTCTCTATTTTTGGTATGTATCGATAAACCCTGAAAACGTAATTCCCAAGCCAGTTTGATGAAAATCGGGATGAAAATTCGGATTGTAGCTGTGCCTAAATAAAAGACGCTTAATACTGCTTACGTGTAAGAATGATACAGCATTCCTACACGCAACGCATTCCTGCAAGCAGCGCACCACGTCTTCCTATCGCAAACGGTTCTCCAGCGGTGACATCACACTCCTCCACTGCGCAGGTGCGGCGAACCCTGCCGGTTTCACGGCTGCTTCCGTGACAAAGCATCTGCGTTGCTGTGCTTTTCATTCTGTTTTATTTTTTCTGGGGCGCGACCGGTTTGACCGCGAGCGCCCTCCCCGGCCTCCGTGAACAAGCATTTGAAATGACGCGTCGCATCCAGTGGGACTTTAGGTGCCGTTTCGCTCGGCCAAGGGGAAAATTGGAATTATTTTTCTTGTTATATCCGTTACAGAAGCCGCCGGCTTCGCCCCATTTTTTTATTGCTTTCGCATTCAAAAAGAAAAAAAAACAAAATCTTTAAAATTTTATTAACAGCTTCATTTTTGTCATGTCCGCATTCGACTGCCCGCGAATCTATTTTCTCTCGGTCAGTTTAGTTGCGTTCGGCAACGACACGTTACTTTTACGCTCCATTCTCATGGATTTTGTGAGTTCGTTTCTTTCCATTCTCAAGTGAGCATCCTAAAATGCTAAACACAACCCTCTAGTATAGAATACCTCATAAATCTGCCTCGCTGACAGCTTTTCGCGTTTGGATTTTCAATGTGTTTTGGGTGATTCTTCACTTCGAACTTCCCTGTCAGTGACTTTCTAAAGCATTACCAGTCACATCAGCAGGCCGTGGATACAATTAGCATCTACGTTCACAACTATTATATTGTACTATTATATCCGCCCGCCGCCAACGCTAGGATTCAATGAAGCCAGCCTAGCATCACCAAAAGTGCATCGTCGTTACGCTCGTTGTCGTTGTGGGTTTGCCATCACGCGCCATACCAATCACGCAAAGAGGAAAGCGCAGGATCGAGGAGCATTCACTGTGAGCGATTGGTTCAGTCGGTGACAGGAAACGCCCAAACACGCTCCTGCCATGACGATGGGCTTTTGGTGCTGCTTGATTCCCTCCGTAGGAATCGTAGTGTACAGGGTGCGGCCGTAAAAACTTTTACATTTGGCACGCCTAGCAAAAATCGAATTTCAAACATACATACCTGAAATTGGGCACACCAACGTCGTTTATTCCAAAGTTTTTTGCCTATTTTTTTCAGACGTCAGCTCGGGAGTAGCGAATTATTAGAAAGATAACAAAAATGGCAGACGTGCATTTCCTATGGCCTATACCCGCCCGTTCGCCGTCTGCTATCTGGTTCGCGACGACGCTCCCAGGTGGCGCACTGAACGCAAAAACGCGGGAAACGCCGCACGAAAGGCTGGTTAAAGTGAACTGTTCACTTCAGGCTGGTGTCGGGCGATTATAATCGCGATAAAAAGAGATTTGAACGAAATATATGAACGATTGTTGAAATTACTTGTTTCAAGTCAAGTTTTGACAGATCGTCATGCAAGCAAGAAGACACCATGATGCGACGAGATCATTTATTTACAGCTGCTCGTCTTGTTGACAAATGCGGGTCGCTCTCGAAGGCAGCAAGCACCGCTTCAATGAGCTCCCCATTTTTCAACAGGCTCTCACGTTCACTGACTTGATTCTTCTTTTTAAAGTCTTCTCCACTCACAAAACGATCCGCCCAAGTCAAAACAGTCGGGCGTGAAGGCGGGCGTTTATGAAATGCAGTGCGAAATTTTCGTTGTGCTGTGGCCACCGAGTTCCGCTCCACGTACCACTTGACAGCCTGGGCACACTCACTTGCCGAGTATTGCGGCATCGCTGGGCGGCGCGGAAAATATTTTGAAAATAACTGCAGAAGATAGTGCAACAAAAACAATAAATAGGAACAATCAAGATGCCTCAGCAGCGGCACTCTTGATTCCAAAGTTGAGCTTTCACCGGGAACGGACCCGTCAACAGATAAGCAGACGACAAAGGAAGACACACGTTCGTCTGCTTTAGAACATATTTTTATTAAACGAGGGCGTCCGGCAGTTTCTAAATTTCAAGTAAAAGGGCATAATCGTTCACATATTTCGGTAAAATCACTTTTTATCGCGATTATCTCGCCCGACACCAGCCTTTCGTGCGGCGTTTCCCGCATTTTTGCGTTCAGTGCGCCATCTGGGAGCGGCGTCGCGAATTAGATAGCAGACGGCGAACGGGCGGGTATAGGCAATAGGAAATGCACGTCTGCCATTTTTGTTATCTTTCTAATAATTCGCTACTCCAGAGTTTACGACTGAAAAAAATACGCAAAAAACTTTGGAATAAACGACGTTGGTGTGCCCAATTTCAGGTATGTACGTTTGAAATTCGTTTTTTGCTAGGCGTGCCAAATGTGAAAGTTTTTACGGCCGCACCCTGTAGGTACGGTTCCCCCCAAATTCAAGAAATAATGAACATGTAGGACAAAGACGACGCAACCACATCTTTCAACAAGCAACGGGCAGAAACGATGTGTAAATTCGTCTGCTCCTTGCGCACGTCATGCGTTCCTTTGCGCCCCCCCCCCCCCCCCCCCCCCGCCCAATGCGCCCAGGTGCGTTTGCTTCCACCCGACCTCAGCCAATGACGGCTTGAACTTGGCTGCTTTTTGATCGCGCGTCCTCTGCCCGCTCACTGTGTCGCCCCGAGATTGGCTTGTCCCTCTTTACGTTTCGACGTAACAACGACGCATATTAGAACACTTGCTCGCGGTAAAAGAATTCGAAAAGCGAGCAACCGATTAAAGGCGGGATAATAGAGGAAAGATGAAGGAACTAAGGAGAGAGGAATTGGGAGATAGACGATTAAATATAATGCAAAGTAAGGTCGACAGGGTCATATCTGGTTCGAGAAATCCAACTGCAGTCTGCGTAAGAAACAGTAAGGGATCAGAAAAGTTGCTGTTTGTGCTGCTCATGACGAAGGACTCTATAATCTAGGGGAGCAGCTGCTTTAAAGCCCCCCCACCCCTCCTTCCCTCTCACCAAGAAACTTGTCTCTTCAAAATGGGACGTGGAGGCGTAAACTCGCGGAACACAAAGTTGGAGCCGAAAGCTCGTGGAGCGTGCTGATTAAACGTCGGCGAAAAAAGTGCGAAGTCATCGTCGTGATAAACCTATCAGTGCGCTCCGTCAACTTCAGCCCCAACTTTGTGTTAGACGAGTTTAGGCGCCCTGCAGCCTGTGCTGGAACGGCCGTTCATCACTATGGGATGGTAGGAATCAGGCGAGGCCTTGGAATCTTCGGTGTAATTTTCCCGGAGTGGGGAATGTGTGCACCTGCCAGTCTAACCTTTGTATTGGCTCCCGCAGCTCGAGGTAATGGAATACACCTTCTCTTTTCATGGCATGAACTTCTTTTCATGTTTATAAAGTTCATGCTCTTCCATTTACTTCGCATGGAACTCGTGCCATGCAAAGCTAAGAAAGTGTTCTCCCTTCCCTTGAGCTGCGGAAGCCAATAGATAGGTCAGACTGGCCGGCGCACAAATCACCGACTCCTGGAACATTACAATTAAGGTCCCAAAGCCTCGCATGAATTCATCATCCCCATAGTCATGCTTGCACGTTTCTGCACAGACTGCAGGCCCCGTTTTGAAGGCACCTGATTCTTGGGGGCGTAACAGCACTCACCGCCACAATATCAGAGTTATTCGGTATGAATATCGCAAACAACAACATGCCTAATTCATAATTGTTTCTGACGAAGACTGAAGTTGAGTTTTTCAACTTAGAGATGATTTCGTCGACCTGACTTTGCATTTTACAGTATCGTCTTGTTCTTCCTATCTGTCTTCTTAGTAACTTTCCCTTTCCTCGATTTTCCATCCTAAAATCATATGTGCGCTTTTTGAATTCTTATAGGTTCGTTGCTAGCTGAAAGACGTCATTGAGGCGCCTTCGTCCTACACGTTTTTTTTTCTTTCTTAATTATTGACCCGCAGCAAAACGCTCTTCGTTCTTTAATATGGTTCCCCCTTTACGGATTTTATTTCTTCCAGACGTTAAATATCTTTTGAAGACCATTTGCGGCTTCTGCATGGCAATGACGTATATCATAGCCTACGTTAAAACAAATTCGCGGTTATAATATACCTCGTTTCCAGCGAATATGCGCCATTCAAGTATCGCCTACTGCGCAACGTCACAGTTCCAATCTGAACATTTATTCCGCATCACTGATCCAGTCAAGTGTTCCAATGTCGCCGCAAAAGTATGCATGCAAAATGAGCCAAAATATGTGTTTGTTTGGGTTACCTCGGAGGCAAATTCGCCGACCACGGCCGAACCCCACACCCCTGGGAGCTCCTCGGAATTGCAATCGCTGAGCTTATCAACCGGTGTCAACCATGAGTCGAAGCAAATGAGAAAAATAGACTGCAGACACTTCGCAAACATTGCTATACGATTATTTTTAGGAACTCAATCTAGCAAAAATAAATAGCAATAAAAAGACACCAAGCCTGCAAACACACAAAATACTTAGAAAAGACTCCCTCGGCGATGGCAATCAATGCTCCGCTCTGGCCCAACAAAACAGACGAACAAAAGCAAAAAAGGAGCTCTGGCTCCTTACAATTGTGATTTCAGAGTAAAAAGAAACCAGAAAAATAACAAAGAACCTTATGAAAAAAATTAAAAAATAAGTTGTCCGTTTATT
The DNA here is from genome assembly GCF_016920785.2 of Ixodes scapularis. Taxonomy (NCBI): domain Eukaryota; kingdom Metazoa; phylum Arthropoda; class Arachnida; order Ixodida; family Ixodidae; genus Ixodes; species Ixodes scapularis. The sequence continues at coordinate 90,505,556 of NW_024609880.1, forward strand.
TGCTCAAGCAACAGCAGCGAGATTCCCTTTTTGACGAGAGCGAGGACAACGGCACTTCGAGGCATGCGGCCGGCGGTTCGAACCAAACAAAACGCTCGTAAAAAAAAGAAAAAAGAAAAGACAAACATAAAACACGAAAGAAAATCTACGTGTTGTTGGGGGTGTGTTGTTTTACGGCGGCAACAGGCAGCAAAATTCGAAGGCACCACCAGACGCGACCGAGAAGGCGAAGTCCAAGTTCGACAATTCGTGCCTTTTTTCATATCAATACGATCTTTTTCAATCTTAAAGATCAACACGCTCGAATTAATGAAGCCATCAACTCTTTTGTCATTGTGATTCTCAGAACCAAAATAGAGATTACCATCTGTGCTCCGAATACCATGTCAATTTTTTTCTGCGATGTGGCGTTATTCTGTCAGCTGCGCTGCCATAGGCAGTAGCTGTAGTACCAACGACATAATGCAGCACATTGACAAGCAGTCAAAGTACCGCAGTGCACTGTTGTATTGCTTTATTTCATGTTTTTAGTCCTAGTCATAAGTTGCACTAAAATTGTGATATATTGTGAAATTGTTTTATATATAATATGGCCTTTTGTAATCTCAATATTCATGACAAGAAACAATCTATGATCTGTATTTTGTGTCTTTGTAGTGAGGCCTGCACTGTTGCAGAATTAACTGTGTAATACGTACAAAGAAATGATTTGTTAGGTTGTTGAATTTGTGTGCCTATTTCTTCAACTAGAGATAAATAAAAAAACAAATTTCGCAAAACTGTTTAACTGTGTGCGTTCAATTGTCGCCAAAAATCGCTAATTCTGTCGGCGGGGTCCGTGTCCCAGCTCTTCCATTCTTTGCACCCCAAGCTTTCTTTACTTTGCTTTTAACAGGCTCCGATATACACACCTAAAGAACACTTGAGTGAACACTTCTTTGAGCTCCCATGAAGTTTGTTGAAATCTTTATACGAATTAAATTCTGATATCTGTTTTTACAGTATAATCCTTTCTCCTACCCAAGGGGAGCGAATTAACCTACAAGGAGGTCGCGACAGCTTTGGAAGATTTTTCGCGCAACCAACCAACGAAATAGCCTAAAGCTTTAAGTTGTACCATCTAGTTCAGAAAGAAGAGGAGTCGGCGCAAGAACTCATAGTGCAGCTGCGACCACTAGCCGACAGAGGCAAATTTAGAACGATGCCAGATCGAATTATTTGAGACGAACTTGTGTGCGGCATTCGAGATACGGACGTGCACAAACTGCTGCTGGCACCAGCCGAAGCTCACATTGAAACAAACCGAAAACATTGTTCGAGCCGCGGAAACAGCAGCGCAAGGTGTCAAGGAAATAAAACAATCGGAATCTGAGGAAACCCCTTAATTAAACGAGCTTACAGAGACTGTACAAAGATTCAAGTTCAGGAAAATGGAAAGACGTTCAAGGCGGTAGAAAAACTCGTGCGGACGATACGGAACCTCAACACTAGACAGAAATCTGGTAATTCTTAAACGCAAATTGTTTCCAGTGTCGCCGGAAAGGCTGTGCAGCCCGAATGTGCCGTTCCGAGAGCAAGAAGCCGTTCTGAGGGCAAGAGGCGGTTCCGAGGGAAAACGCCAAGGCATGTGCAATACACGGCAACGAGTGCAGTGGCGATGATAGCGAGATGTCTCAGCAGTTGTTAAATTTGGAATCCCCTTCTGCCACCGACGACACGCTGGTTGCACCTGTTCCCAAAACGTTTTGCTGGGGTGGTATCGACATCGTCATGGAGGTGGACACTGGTTGCCCGGTCTGCGTGATCTCAAGAGATGTGCTCGAGAAATACCGCCACAAGTGGCCAAGGATGGAGCGTTCAAGCCTGAAGTTATCATGCTACCTCGGAACGTTGCCTGTGGTGGGTAAGCTGACGCTCGACGTCCGGTGCTGTGGTCAAGTAGTAACTGATACACCGACGATTCTAGACTGTGGAGACCGAGTCTTTGTGGAGGCGACTTGAGACAAAAGCTCAACTGTCTGGGATGCCAGTTTTAAAATTAACTGGTACGAACGAAACTACGCAGACCCAGGAGCTAGAGAAACTACTCTCCGAGAACGAGGAGTTGTTTAGCAACAAACTAGGGTTGCTAAAAGGGCCTCCAGTGCATCTTTATGCAAAGGAAGGTACCGTACCCAAGTTTTTAAAGACCAGGTCCCTGCTATACGCGATGCGTGACAAGGTGTCTACCAAATTCGACAGGCTGCTTGAATGCGGGGTTATCTTGCCTGTTTCCCATGCTGAGTGGGCGACGCCCATTTTTCTGCCGCTAAAAAAAACACGAATCTATACTGTTTTCCGGAGCGATTAAAGTAACCGTAAATCCTGCCTGCAGCACCGAACAGCATCCGCTACCAGTAATCGACGAACTGTTCGGGTCACTGAACGGGGGTGAGAGATGCAGCATCCTAGACCTCCGAGATGCATGCAACCAAGTGCCCCTACACGAGGAATCAAAAAGCTTGACCGTAATCAACACCCATCGCGGCCTGTTTTGCCACAACTGGCTCCCGTTCAGTATTGTATCGGCTCCCGCCATCTTTCAGCGTAAATGGAGACCCTACTGCGAGGAATAGACGGCACACAGGCATATCTCGATGCCGTCATTTTCTAAGAGATAACGGATGACAGTATAAACCGTCTTAAACAAGTGCTTCAGTGTTTCCAGGCGAACGGAGTTAAGCTGCACAAAGGGAAATGCAATTTCTGGCAGGACGAAGTCTTCTATCTCGGACGCCGCATCAACAGGAACGGCCTGCATCCTTCCGAAAAGAACTTGACGGCCATAATGGAAGCAAGGAGTCCGACCAACGTAAGCAAACTGCGTTCCTTATCGGTCTGCTTTTATATTACGGCAAGTTTTTACCAAATATGGCTACCCTCTGGCACCATTGTACGAGCTTCTTATGAAGAATATAAACTGGGCATGGGAAGAGACAAAGAAGGATGCGTTCAAGAATGCTAAGCAAGTGCTATGCAAAGCAGACGTGCTCACACATTTTGACTCGTCTAAAGAGTGGCGCCTAGAATGCGACGTATCGGCTTATGGTACTCTCTCACCGTTTGGGAAACGTAGACACACCAACAGGACTCAGGCCACGAACGCTTTCAAAAGCAGAAGGAAATTATTGGCAACTAGGACGGGATGCACTAGCCCTGGTCTTCGGTGTGACGAAGTTCAGATTATTTCTGGGAACGAGTGTTTACTCTCGTAACTGATTCCAAGCCATTGGTAGGACTACTGAGAGAAGATCCCCTAACACCTGCGTTGGCAGCGGCCAGAATTCAGCGTTGGGCCCTGATGCTAGGCGCATATCAATACAGCATTGAGTATGAGCCGGGCCCCAAGAATCGGAATACAGACGCCCCTAGCCGCCTTCCAGTAAACATTCCCGAGGAAGAAGCTTAAGTGTTGCCAGAATACGTACTTTCGCTGAAACAACTTGACGAGACCGTTCTCTTTGCGCAAGAACTGCAAGCACTGACTTCTGCGGACCACCTGCTGTCGAGGGTGAAAGTGTATTTGTTGGAGGGATGGCCAAGGCAAATATATGACAACGATCTACGGATGCAACCCTACTTTTACAGGAACCTGGAGCTGACCGTGATTTAGGACTTGCTTTACTGGGGACATTGAGTCGTCCTACCCCAGGCTGCCCAGGAATCGATGCTCCAAATGCTACACGAAACCAATCAAGGACCCTCAGGAATGAAGGCGGTCGCACGGACGTTGTTCTGGTGGCCGGGCCTCGATAGTGAGATCGAACAGCTTTCCCACCATTGCAGTTCGTGTATACAAGCGCAGCCAATGCCTCCTGTCAAGGCTCCAGTAAAGTGGCTGGACCCTGGCGAGGAATGGTCACGGGTCCACCTGACTACGCGGGGCCAATAGGGGACGCCATGATATTGGTCGCTTTGGACTCTCACTCCGAAAAGTTAGAAGTTGTTGCCCTGAGAAATTCCACCGCACATTCTACAATATCGGCTGTGCGAGAGATGTTCGGCCACTTCGGAATTTCGAGGACCGTCCTGACAGACAACGAACCAAATTTACGGCAGAATCGTTTTCGAGGTTCCTCTCTGCGAATGACGTAGAACATCTGCGCACAGCGCTATTCCATCCCCAGTCCAATGGCCTAGCAGAAAGAGCAGTCAGAACGATTAAAGGGACACTGACAGGGTATTTATGCTCGCCGAGGTTTTTAGTTGTGCTTGACATTTGAGAGCCTAACTACCCACAATAAAATTTGTGGCTCGAAATTCGGATTCTTTCCGCCCAGAAACCACCGATCGAGAACTGGCCGGTTTGAGTCGCGCTCACTCTTTTTTCCCTCGTCAGGGGCCCTTTTCTAAGGTTTATACACAACCACCAAATTTAATCAAAGTCGTCGGTCATTGAAGCCACACACTCAATATTATAAAAAAAAAATATGGAATTCAATTTTTGTGACTTCTAAAAAGCTGCAAATACCTCGATTGAAGGAAAATTTGCACAGAGAACCGGAAGCATCATGCACGATCACAGCTTGATTCTCAGCATGGCGTCGTTTCGCGTATCGTGGCACTCACGAGCTGGACGACGATGGCAGCGAGCGACCGGCGTAGGACCTCTACTTCCGAACTGTCGTTCGCCGTACCGGCGAATTCTGGCTTCCTTTGAAAAAGAAATTCTGGACTGATCAAAATAATTTGTATCCAATCCCGTACGACAAGCCCGACCACCAGACCGATTTGCATTAAAACTTGCCGAGCCGTCGCCCTCTTCTCCTGGCTGAAGACATCGCTCGCGCGAACGTCAAGCACAAAGTGCGTACTTCGAGTTGAATATGCGCTCGTACGATTTCTTTACTAGGTGCGTATGTGGCCAATGCGTGGTGCTGCCCGACTTAGAGCCGGGAGAGCCTTTGCTGGAAGGCAATCGGCAGCAAACTTTTCAACCTACAGCCGACCGGCTGCATTCTCATCAAGAGTTCACCCAGTAGTTCGGTGCGAAGATGTCCGCTTTACACGCAGCGGACGCGGGTTCGATCTGAAGTGTGGGCTTACCGTGTTTTTTTTTTTCTTTTGTGAAACATTTTGCGCAATTTACATCTCTTCTTTTTTTAGAATTATCACTGAAAAACAAAATTGTGGACAAAACGTTGCTGAACTAAATGGTATGGGATTCCCTTTTTGACACCTGCGAACTGAATGTAGCCACTTCCAGAAAATGCAAGGTAGCGTCCGCTTTCCGAAATGCCCGTAAATGTTCTACAGGAATTGCAGCCACACATTGGTCCCGATCCCGTTGATCTTTCGGAAATGTGTGCACTCTGCCGCACAATGCCACTTTCGGATGCCGTACATGTGAAGCAGCTCTTCACGCAGCATCTTGGGGCTATTCTTTTCGGGGAGCCGACCACAGGAATTTACTACGGGCACTCACAACTCATTTCTAACTCTTCAATGTAGAGAACAGCTCATCTTGAAGGGCAGATACGGCGAGCGGAACAAACATAACTGCAAAGGAGTCGCATGGCAAAGGCATGGTTCCCGGGACACATGTCGTCTGCTGCGCGCAACCAAAAATAAAAAGCAAACGCAGGAGGAAAATAAAATCGCACTGTGGTGTGTAGCCATTTGACTTCCGCCTCCGACCTCCGCGCGCAGGTTTCGGTTTCGGTTTCGAGCAGTTGCGTTTTTTGGCTTTATGAAAAATGCACGTGAATCTGTTGCAAAATGTTAATTGGGTGGTCTAGCGACACCATAATGCAACGGACAAAAAATTAAAAATATTTTTGGGGGTTGTCAGGGTCCCTTTAAGGACAGCCTGAAACAGGTCAAGCAAGGCGCCTTATGAACGTGTCTAGCAAAGATACTGATTGCATACCGACGAACTCCCCTACCAGACGCCACTTCGCCGTCAGAAAGACTTCTGGGCTACCAGATAAGATCCCGTACGGCCACCTGCATACCACCCCCTGTCACTTCAACCACGCCTTTGCAGGATTCCCGGTGCAAGCTATCGGACTAAGATCACGTATGGAAACGAAAATGCGGGGAAGGCGAACGGTGATTACCAGGAACCGTAGCTACAACGACTGGGGCCCGGCGTGTGTTGGTGACAACGCCGCTGGGAGAAATACGACGTCACACGGACCAGATTTGTTCTCGGGAGCTGCCAGCTAGCACAGCAAGCAGTAGAGACAACGCAAGAAACAGCAACCGATGTTCGTGCAGACGCAGTAGTGGGTCCAACACTTGAACAGCCAGCCGCGTATATCACGGAACAGCCTGAGATGCGCAGATCTACCAGAGCAAGAAAAGCGGTAGTACGTTATTCCCCGTAGGGGAAATAAATGCTGTATCACCGGAAGCTGTGGATGATTCGAACGATGATATATACTTTGTAATCATCCGCCAGTGTAGTTATCATCGTTCTCTCTTCGGTTTTATTCGGCCGGAAGTATCGGGCTGCCTATATAAGCGCGTGTCGATAACAAATCCTGTTCACGACCTACCATGTTTTGGCTACTGTACGTTGTAACATTTCCCCATAAAATTTTGCGGAAAAATTGACGTCACGTGACCTATGCACCAATTAAGTTTTGTCACGTGACCTGACGTCACGGACCCTACGGACGAATTCAGCTTCCCGGCTAAATTTAACGGAAAAATGCGCGACGATCACACCGTGATGGGTTTAGACCAGGGGGGTAAAGGTGGGTGAGGAGGCGTGGCAAATCCCGTGCGCCGACATCCTGGGTCCCGAGTGAAAGATCGCGAAAGAGAGCGACAGAACACGAGAAAAAGTAACCAATGTTACCAGCTGAAGGACGACAGTCGCTATGGTAATCGCGAAGGCTGAAAACTCTGAGAAATATTAACAGTGATAATATAGCGTTGTAAACTAAATTCTGAATTATTCTAACGCTTATAAAAAGCAGCATACTCATTACGCTGCATTAACTTCTCTTCTGTCGAAATCTCGGAAATCTGGCGGTGGCGCGGTTTCGTATTCCCGGGGCGCGGCCACCCGCGAAGCCGGTTATCTGGTTTAGTTTAGTGTTGACGGGAGGCCGTACATCTGCGCGCTATGCAAAAAGAAAGCTTCGAAAGGAACGCGAATATCTTTCCACCGGTGAGTTCGTGGATTGTTGAAGTTCATGAAACTGCTCTGATGATATAATTCTATTTTTGAAATCGAAGGCAGTTGGTAACCATGTGTAGGAAGGACCCCGAAGGTCTGCCTGCATGCTTCGCCGCTTGCGGCAGCTAGAATGCATGGGAAAATGTCGGACCTTTTCCTCTTGAATTACTATGTATGATCTCTATGGTTTAGACAGCTTCAGCTCTGGTGCTTATTCCTACTTATTCGACGATATGACGATGACGGTCGATTTAAATTGCGCCGATCGTACGTAATACGGTAATCTGATGTTGAAATGACGTTGCGTTGATATAGCGTCGATACCTTGTTTATTAATAAATTATTTTAAGGTTGTAATGTGTTTTCCCACCAAATCTAGCGTGGAAAGTAAACTAATGTCTAAAAAAACAAAACAAATTAGTCGCTAGTTGTTTATACAGCAGGAGTTTAGTCTGCCAGAACATGGCGACATTGTTACTCACTGTAGATAAGCAATTCAGCCAGTGCGGTACAACCACTAGCCTGGGGTCTTTAACGTGCACCACGCAGTAGTGATACACGACCGCACGCCGGTACGATGCTCATCCAGATCGAAACGGGCAGGGGCGGGGATTGAACCCAGGATGCTGGTTTCTGCAGCGCGAGCTTTCGCTCCACGTGCTCCGAGCTGGTGTGCGCTAGACCACTCGGCCACCGATCCACCGATGATGAGAAACAGCGCAAAAGGGGCAGGACACGAAGTAGAAGAAGCAAAGGTTTACTATAACTTCCACGCGCGCACAGTGGCCCGCGCAATCACAAGCTCTTCTTTCTCCGGAAATTAAAAACAGCGCGGAAAGACGAGGACCAGACAAAGAAGTGACAAGGACGTAGCGCTGACTTACAACTGAGTTTATTGAACGTAAACTCGCAATATTTATTTGCGGTGTCACGAACAAAAGAACATAAAAAATTCAGCCCATGTGATGTGTCACCAATAAAAATAAAGCAATGATAAAAAACATTGAAAAAATAATAATGAAAAGCGCCATGACACAGCCGTACAGAGTATGTGCTAAAAATCTTGCAAGTCACGGAACCAGAAAATTCATCTCTTTGCCTGATAGGGCCACAGATAGCGAGGTTGGGTGCAGCATGTGTAAGCAGTCCTTCTGTGGCCCTATCAGGCAAAGAGATGAATTTTCTGGTTCCGTGACTTGCAAGATTTTTAGCACATACTCTGTACGGCTGTGTCATGGCGCTTTTCATTATTATTTTTTCAATGTTTTTTATCATTGTTTTATTTTTATTGGTGACACATCACATGGGCTGAATTTTTTATGTTCTTTTGTTCGTGACACCGCAAATAAATATTGCGAGTTTGCGTTCAATAAACTCAGTTGTAAGTCAGCGCTACGTCCGTGTCACTTCTTTGTCTGGTCCTCGTCTTTCCGCGCTGTTTTTAATTTCCGAAGTATGTACCAACTCGCCCAAGCCTCAACTTTAGCATCATTCATTTCTAGTACAATGGGCCCTTTTAATTGTTTTACTGTTCAGCCTTGTTTCATCGTCGCCGTCTACGCCATCGCCGTCTGCAACGCACGAAGATTCTCATTTCACGTTCGACACCGGCAGCTTCCTCCAGAGATCATCCTACTCTTCGGCGGCTTCACACCCTCGCAGGGGCACGGAGTCAGGATGTGCAAGGTCCTCAGTTCGGAATGGCATCGACAGGCCCGCTTCTACAAGGAGTGCCTTTTTCTCATGCTTCAAGGCACGACTTCCAACGGTCACGGAGGCAGGAGGTGGCGTGAGTACCGCGAACTCGCTGATGCTACTGCTGAGTTCCATTGGCGACGGATGCTTTCGGAGCTACGTGCTTCGGCTCCCAAGAGGGCTGCGCCAAGCAGGTCCACCGTCCACACGCTGGGTCAGGTCTCCCTGCCTGAGAGCATCCGTCGTGTTTTGGACCGGGGTCCAAAGTTTGCCGTGGAGCCGAAGAAATCGCGGGCGGAACTTCTGAGCCTCGTCCGGGATGTTGCCAGGAAAGTTCCGGAAGCGGAGGCTGAGAGGTGTGTCTCTGAGGGACTGGATGTGTTGACCAGACGCACGCCTGGCGCTAGCAAGATCCCGGTTAAGAAGGTGTCAACCTTTTTGAAAGATAACTTTTTGTCTTTATTAGCCTCAGATAAAGAAGGGGGGTTCCTTGTCCTTCCAGTTGACCTTTATAAATCCAAGGCACTTGTGGCTATTTCGTCTGTGTTCCTGCCTAAGGACAGCGTTTCCCTAACTAAACAAAAATCTGAGGCGAAAAAACTTTGTAAGAGGCTGAACCTCGAACAGCTGGTTAAGAAAATTGACGCTGGGAAACAGCTTAGTTTGGAGCTTTTCTTCGCAGCAAAGACGCACAAGGTAGAATGCCCTTTGCGTGTCATTGTTTCGGAGGCCGGTACTTGGCAGAAGTCGGTTGCCTTGTTCCTGCAAAAGAGTTTGAAGCTGTTTGAGATTCACGATCCTTTTCTCGTGAAGAGTTCCGATAATGTCATTTCTTTTCTTAAAGACAACCAGCGTACTAGCTTTATGGCCTGTTCATTCGATATTAAGGATTTGTATTACTCCTTGCCACATAATGGACTCCTTACCTGCATTCGTGACTGCATCGATGTGTTTGGTGTAGTTGCCTTTCAAAATGCTGCGGGAATTTCAGTTGAAGGCTTCATGGAACTCCTTGATATGTATCTGAGGTCGACCTTTGCGACTTGGGAGGGTAACATCTATTTGCAACGGCAAGGGGTATGTATTGGTTCTTGCATTGCCCCCGTACTTAGCGACTTGTTGTTAGCGAGCCTTGACCGCATCATCTTTGATCGGCTTGGGGGAACCAAAGTTGCAAAGGTCTTCCGGTATGTAGATGATTTTCTGATTTTGTTTCATGCCGATGCCGTATCCTTTCTTTCGTCAATGACTGACGTTTTAGGCATTTTTAGTCATTGCCTTTCGCCACTTGTTCTGACTCATGAAGTGCCTGAGGCAGGATGCATCCGGTTTTTGGATTTAAATTTAACTATATGTCCAGGTCATCTTTGTTGGAGCTATGAACCCCGTGCTGGAAAGCCATTGTTGCCATTCGAGTCCGCTCACTCAAAAACTGTCAAGCGGGCGATCGCAAGGACTTGCTATACACATGCGCTGCGTAGGTCTTGTTATCATAAAATTAAACATAGCTTTGAGAGGCAAACTGAACGCCTCGCAGATGCTGGGTTTCCCTCTCACGTGTTAACAACGGTCGCCGAGTCTTTGCTGAAAGATATCAAGAGCAGCCCTATGAGAAGTGAAGAAGAGGCCAACAACAGAAAGGGGAGGGAAAGAAGAAAGTTTGTGGTTATTCCCTACGTACACGGCCTGTCCCACAACCTAAAACGCATTGCTGGCAGGTGTGACGTCGACGTTTTATTCTCTGCCCTGGACAAGCTGTCCCGGTTGTGCGGAGCGGTTAACCCTTCTTCGAGGGCGGCCACGGCTTGCAGTACGAGGCATCGAGATCGCTTCGTCCCGTGTTCGGAGGGGGTTGTTTATTCTCTCCCTCTGACGTGTGGCAGGCGCTACGTTGGCCAGACGGGCCGCTGTCTCAACGACAGGTTGAGAGAGCACGCTTACAGTGTCTCCACAACCGTGTCTGGTCACCTGGGCATTCATTGCCGCGACTGTGGTTGCCTTCCCGACTTCCAACGGTGTGAGGTTGTTAAGCGTCATAGGGACCAGCTTACTCGGGAAATTCTAGAGGCTGTTGAGATAGCGAGGTTGGGTGCAGCATGTGTAAGCAGTCCTTCTGTGGCCCTATCAGGCAAAGAGATGAATTTTCTGGTTCCGTGACTTGCAAGATTTTTAGCACATACTCTGTACGGCTGTGTCATGGCGCTTTTCATTATTATTTTTTCAATGTTTTTTATCATTGTTTTATTTTTATTGGTGACACATCACATGGGCTGAATTTTTTATGTTCTTTTGTTCGTGACACCGCAAATAAATATTGCGAGTTTGCGTTCAATAAACTCAGTTGTAAGTCAGCGCTACGTCCGTGTCACTTCTTTGTCTGGTCCTCGTCTTTCCGCGCTGTTTTTAATTTCCGAAGTATGTACCAACTCGCCCAAGCCTCAACTTTAGCATCATTCTTCTTTCTCTTTCAGAAGAGAAAAATGCCGTGGTGGCGATGAGACTTGCTCAATGGGTGCACTGCACGCTTAGTGGGAGATAACACAAAAAAGAACGCAATGAAGAAGAAGAGCGCTCATAGCGCAAGTCTCATCGCCACCACGGCATGTTTCTCTTATGAAAGAGAAAGAAGAGCTTGTGCTTGCACTGCCCACTGTGCGCGCGTGGAAGTTATTGTAAACCTTTGGTTAGAGTGGACTAGAAGGTACGAGTGGGACGAGCTACAGGCTCCACTCATGCTTTCAGTTGCACCTCAAAATGTGGAAAGCGATCAGGTGGAAAACTTCGATCGCAGCGCCACCTTCGTAGAGTGTACTAGGAGGGACTGAGTCAGATGACCGAAGCGTTTTTTCGGCGCCGCCGCTTGTGGAACGACCTTGGCGTTGGAACGCGACGCGTTTTTCATAAAAACCGGCTAATCCGAACCGCTTCGCTCGTAGTGCCCGAGAGGGCGCTACGAGCGAAGGGGCTTGGATTAGCCGTTTTTTTCCATATGCGGAGGTACCTAAATAGCACTCCGGTCGCCCCACTGTGTCCTTCTAGTACACTCTACTTTGGTTGTTAGTCAGCGTATGTCCTGTGTCCTTCTAATTTCTGCCCTGTCCCTTTTGCGCTGTTTTTCAACATGTCGTTCAACCAACCAGCCCTGCAAGGTATCCTGTTACAGTGATGTATAAGTGACGTGACATCAATTTTTGCACTTGATAGACCACGACGCGAGTACATTACCGTTTATTTCTTTTCGGAATCAGGCGGCACGAAACGTTGAAAACAAAGGCATAAATTAACATATAATTTAATATATATATATACTGTTTTCGTTTGTTCACATTTTTTAACTCAATTTTAAAGGGGCTGTGCAACGACATAGGGTAAGAATATTTCTCACTTTACACCAACTTCCTGGCACTAGTGGGACCCAAGAATACTCGAACGCAACACCACTGACCAAGAAGCATCTTTGTCGCGGCGGAATTCAAAGGATGAAAGCGGAGCTTTCCTTTCAATCTCTCCATCCAAATCCGCATTTTGCTCCTTCGCGAAATTCGATGACGAAGCTGTGGGGACAATGGCAACAGTACGATCCCCGGGAATGCGTCATTGAGCTTTGCGGTGACGATATTCGAATGCTGCTCACACAGTGGACGCGAAGACCGCATACGCATTCGATCTGGGCTCGTGACAATCGATGCCTCGACATGCATTCGGGTAGTGGCCCGTGTCCAATCGATGCAACGACGACAATAGCCGAGCCATAACAATCTCTGGAACTCATCGCGTGTCCTGTGCTTTGCCAACGCCAGCGCGTTGCTCTGATCAACATTGGCGGCATATAATCGGCTCCAGATCACGAAGCCGCTTGTTCTGGCTGCGAGTTGAAGGGTTGAACGGTGCTCGTTTTTCTTTAATTTTTTTCTGGAACTTCTATTGCGTGGGGTGAAAACGAACTCGTGTTTCATAGATAAATAACGTCAGGGATTCGTTTTAAGCGGTATTTCCGCAAAGTACAAAAATTGTTGCATCGCCCCTTTAATACATAACCATTTTTCAGTACTGTAATTTCTGGAAACTACAGTTCGTAAAAAAGCTCTGTGAGCTCAAATTAAAAAAAAGAGTGACTGTATAAAGACGTGCGGTGAAAAGAGAAAAAAAAAATATTCCACTTTTTTTTTAAAGAGCAGCAGGTGAGCGGACGTAAGAAAATATTTAGCAGCGCAAATCCCACTGAATATTGTTATTTTTTTTACCTATTACATTTTCCGCAGTACTCGTAACCACACCTCATGATGCCTGTATAGACATGTATCTTTATTTCTCGAGCGTCCGGTTAATTCACCCCATGTCCTCCGTTTATCCTTCCCTCCCTCAAATTCCACGAGGGCGAGAGCCCCTCTCGCCCTCGTGGAATTCGAGGACGGGAAGGATAAACGGATGACGTAGGGTGAATGCATCAGTTCGCAGCACCACCACCTGCTGTGTTATGCATCAGTTCGTTTTCAAACAATGGTTATTTCAATGTCATAAATGATTGTACACCGGGGTTTCTTAACACAATACGTATTTCGTAAAGGTCATAGTGTTTACACATTCTTTATGAAAAAACAGATGTTGAAAACTTTTCCAGCGAACAATCTGTGTGCGCTCGGAGGGTTTCGCGTGTCTCTACGTGTACGAGATTTAAAGCGCAAAAATAAAAAGCAAAAAAGGACTACAAAAAACGTAACATGGTACTATGGCGGAGAGAAAAAAGAAAAAGCCGTGTTTGTGCACTGCACATTTTGATTATGTATTGCCAAGTCTTAGGCTCCGACCAGATAGGCTATCGATCTTTCGGAGTTGGCTCTTGCCTGATAAAACACTAGTGTTCTGATGTTGTAGAAAATTCCGTACTAGTATTTCTCAAGGCTTCTGATTATTAAAAAAAAAAAAGAAAAATCTTCAGCAGTATTTCCAAGCGTAAGGCCTGAAAATACTGAAAATACGATCTTCTTCAGAAATGGAATTTATGCACAATGCGTGCATAAAATCAATTTTTGCAGAACGTCGCGTAAATACGCTCTTCATTTCTGTGTGTTGGAAGCAATCTAACTGTTGAAGACCAAACAGCTAAACAAGACTAGGCAACGTTTCTTGTGTCGTCATTCTAGGTGGCGACACCATTTCTTCGTACTTTTGACCAACCTTTTCCGAAATGCCTAGCGTGGATCCGCGCAGTGCTCGACACTCCTAAGTTGGAACTTGCGTGCTCTCAAAACAGATCCTTAATATTGCACAAGCCACGTTACAACAGTCTTTTTTTTCTCCTCCGCGTGAACATTTTGTTTTAAACCAAACCGTTTAGCCTCCTAAAATGATAACAAAAGGTGACACGCGCGAGAAGCAAAATCTAAACAAATTCAGCACATTGAGGTTGGGGAAAATAAAACTCAGGATCCAGTTATACAAATCGCAGGTGTGAACGCAAGTAAAATTGAAAACTCTGCCTCTACCTTAGCAAGGAATCGGTTTGTCAACAATCCGTACACCACCACCGTCGCTATATATATATATATATATATATATATATATATATATATATATATATATATATATATATTGAGCACTTTCAGAATTACATTCGGTGACATGTCAAGAATGTAGGGCGAGGCAAAAGGTGGAAGAGGAGGAAATTAACACAACTCTGGCTAGGTGAGAAAAAAACCCTACCCTCGCCAGCGTTTCGTCCGCTTTCTCCTCTCCCACCTTCTTTTACATCGCCCTACCTTCTTAACCCGTAACATACTATAGCTTCTACACTGTCCCAGGCTTGCCATTATCTTGGTCGCTGAAGATCTTTAATATTCTGAAATATTACAAATGGTGAAAAGTCGCACTCAGGACCTTAGTACTACAATTAGACGCATGTTTATTGTTTTTAAGTGAACAGTAAGAACCCCATGATCGATTTTTTTAGAGCGATAGCTGTTACGGTATCTTCCCACCACTCGAAATGACGTCCGTTGTGGATGTTGTAGTTCTTAATGTTGTAGTATTTGGCAATAACGTGCGTTCGTCGTCGATGTTACCAAATCCTTAAAAGAAATCGCCCGCCGCTCGCGGGAACCGAATTTGGGTCCACTGCGGGGAAAGCGGGGGCGTTAGCACTAAGCTATGCCACAGTTTTTTTGTTTTTGTTTTTTCATTGCATACGAAGCACAGACGAGTTCAGGCTAAACGTACAGTTTTTTGACGAGCACATCGCACTGAATACTTTGAAGTATTTTAAAAGTCTCCCCCGCTCGTCGACCCACTCAGGAACAGTATCCTGTCGTGTATAGTTATTACGTATTTGAGTCACAAATTCAACAAAATATGCTTCTACCGGTTTCGGGTTAAGGTCCCCATGCCCTACCGCCATCCGCGAACACCAGATACTTTATAGATCGATTAGTGCTATAAGGTTGTACAGTACAAGTTCCAAAATGAGTTGCTAGGCGAGTTGGTTAGACATATTGACTTAAACAGCGCAAATACGGTAAGAGGAAGAAAAAACAGGAAGGAGAGAGTGGGATTTCCTTCCTGCTGTATCTTCCTCCCTTGCCTTATTTTCGCTGTTTAAGTAAATACGTACACGTTCCTGTGTAGTTATCGGAAGAAAACGCATCGAATGAGCCGTGGTTTATGGTTAAAAATCGCGCACAAAGAGAGGACGACAAACGATGAAGGAACACAGAACACAGACAGGCGCGCACTCACAACTCTGGTCTATTAAGTGAAGAAAAGAAAGATGAAGCACAAATTTTCACACTACACAACGGCATGCTAAACAGATCAGTCGCAGTCAAATGATCGCAAGAAGGCAACTTCGTTTGCGCTCAAAGCTACCGACGGCTGACTAACGCGGCAATCGGCCGGGCTCAAGATGGTGAACAACTCGAGCACCTCGCGCGTTTGTTTTTCGTTAAAGCGGCCAATGATTAATGTTTTTTTTTTCTAAAGATGGTGCTCACCTACGGGTCTTACAGTGCACCGAAAGGTGACCTCCTACAGCGGATGTTAAAGAACGTTTGTCTTCTCGTAGCCGGTCATTCAGTCACCGTCCCGTCTGTCCAACGTAGTATCTTTTACATGAAAGAGGAATGCTATATACAACGCCCGATGAAGAGGGAACAAAAGGCCGCAAATGTTTGTTTGTGTCGCGTGTTTTTTTAATAATTTTTCCACCTTTTCACGAACCTTAGAACAAATTTGTCCCATTTTTTTAGGGGCTGATAGTTTTACGGGCACACCATACCGACTGGCCACTTCTTTTAGATTGTGATGTTTTTTGTAGGTGTAGACTAAACTCTTCAAGGTTCCCGAATCACGTCTTAATTGAACTGATAGGAACGCTGGTAAAGAATCTAAAAGGGGGTGAAAAAACTAGGCGCCCCGTTGACAAAAACCGGGTGGTGGTTATGCCATAGCTGGTCTGTGTTCTGTGTTCCTTCCTCGTTTTTCCTCGTCTCCTTGTGCGCGAATTTTAACCATGTTCAACGTTTACCAACTCCCCCAGCTTACTACTCTTCTACCGTGGTTTTTGCTTTTTTTTTTCAAGATTCTCAGCAAAACGTTCCAAAACAACAAGGCATCCCAACATAAAATAAACACGTGTTCTATAGTTTCAGGTGTTTTACACAGCAAGTAGTTGATGGTCCGAGGAAAACAAAATACCTTTATTGTGAAGCAAGGCTTTTACGCGGAGCGTGGAGGTATGAAGTTTGAAAAATAAACATTTGGCAAGCGGCTGGATTTGCTTTTGCTTGACCCGACAGAGAACGTCTTGGCAAGGTCCCCGATTGCACAACGTACGACACAAAGGCTCTATAAAAAGAGCGTCAGAGGGGTTTCTGGAAGAAGATTTTCCAGTTACGCTGCAACAATATTCTCTGGAATTGAGTTCTGCCAAAAGCTTTTATTCATCAACGACCTCTTTCAGGAATTGGCCAATTTTGATGGCTGCTCAACATGACACGAAACCAGAAACGAAGGCAAGTGCCCCACCAAGTTTTGTCTAAATTACCGCGTGCATAAAAGGTTGTTCAATATCACGTACAAATATGAATCGCGATACGGACTGACGCACAAATAAATGCGAAAGGCCTAATCTCCCCAAAGAAATACGACGAAAGCTCAAGGTTGTTTTTTTTTTCCAATTTAATTTCCAGATGAGTCTGGCACATATTCTAGAGTTTTTCTTCATAACGCTTTGAGCACAATGTAAAACTTGAAGGGCACACATCAGCCTAGCAACAACAAAGATGTTGCAGGCCGTCGCTTTAGAGAAAATTGACATATCGCGGTTTGGCCACTGTGATACCCTCGCTTTCAATTAAGCTATGGCTTCTGGCCAGTGAACACTTGAAATTCGCATGTTGCCCCACCTGTTCCCTTCAAGCTCGGAGGGCCTGGTGGCCCATGTACCATGCTACAACCCCGAATATTTTTCTAGATGTGCCTCGGCACCAGTAATATCACAAAAATTCTCACCTAAAGCAATAACGTGTTATTGTTTGTTTAAAAAAAAGTTTAACGTTCTTATCGCTTAAGTTAAAAACGAGTTTGCCTTTTGTGTCTCTGCAAAAACTGCTACATTATCAGCACACGCCAATACCTCCACTTCAAGGGAATTAAATGTAGAACCGTGCCCGTTTCTATGGTTAGCGACACTCAGACAAAATGGCTCAAGATAAAGTGAGAATAATAATATTGGCGAGAGCGGGATGCTGCAATTCTAGCTTAAGACAGTGTGTGTGTGTTCATTGTTTTATTTTAGCTTGTATCGGCTTGAAGTATGAATTTATTAGCAAATTTGAGATATGCTGCCGTTATACTGATTATGCCAAAAAAGGCGAAAATTGGACTACATTATCACGCAGCGCCAGCTGCGGTGAGGCGAGATGAAGCCTATTAAATATATAATATTATTCCACTTGCCTCAGTGTAATCAGCATACATGATATGCGAAAAGGCGTGGCGAAGGTGGTTTAATGATGAAATATGTATTTTCTAAAGTATGCAAATATTGAGCATTCTAGCTTTTTTTTATTATTCTGATGTAACACGAGGAAGAAAAATTTATTGGTGAAAATATTTGGAGCCCGCAAAACCTTTTATCATACCTAACCGAAAACCTTGTATAATTGTTAAACCGCTTTGCATCGTGGGTAGTGAGACATGTTTAGCTATACCTAATCGATAATGACTGGCATTTCGTCCGAACTTGAAGTAAAACGCTTTGCCACTTTCGTATTTTGTTCCACATTCTCGCTCTTCTAGTTTGTATTCCTTCATCGCGTACTGTTAAAGGGGGGAGGGGAGGAGGGAGTGCAACGATTTCTGGACTTCGGTCAAAAATTTGTGAAAGTTGTCCTCTGACACTTCTAAAGTAAATAACATAAAACCGATTTCGCCTACGTGTAATAGTATTTGCGTAAAAAAAAGATATAAATATTGGCATTTCCGGCACCCCTCAACTCACACCCAGTCTTCAAGGACACACGTGGTCGCACTCCTAGTGACGTAATTCTGGGTGCCATGTGGGTTCCCGTGTGATCTCTTGGAGGACGCTTCCGCTTCCTTTCTATTTTGACATTAGCGGGTGTTATGCTGCAGCTTAGAGCCGAGCGAGGTCACTTAAGCTTCTCGCTGTAGTTCCTTAGGCTGCCACTCGCGGCTGCAGGTGGGGGGAAAATCCCGACTTTTGCTTTGCCATGATGCAGCGGAATTGCGACATTTGTTAATGAATGAGATGTTTTCTCTATCCTCCGGGACACGATAAACAACGTAAAAATGACCAGATGCGAATTATTCTAATCTTAAAATCGGTACAACCCCCCCCCCCCCCCCCCTTTCCCTTTAAGGGCTGGAGGACCGACATGCGGGATACAGGCTTCGATCCATGTTTTGTTCAGAATTATGTTAAAAAAAAAAAAAAAACGAACTAAAGAGGTTCTTGATAAAAAAAAAAAAAAGGAGTTAGAGGCTAATTTTGGAGTTTCTTCATCCGGTCACTTTAAAAAGCATGTACATATTCGCCGAAAATGTAACGAAACGCGAGAAAACACAAAACCTCCGACCAGTCGTTACGTCATACTAGAATCTTTCGGCCGCCAAGCGCGTATCGCTGGTGTGGGCAGGGCGGGCAATCGCAAGCTTGCCAGGCACATTCCCCTGAACCACGGTGTGAGATAATACTCTTCAGGTGAGGACAGCGCGCTACTCGTGACGTGCCCGATGAAGTTCGTTCTTCACTCTCCCTCACTATGGTTTCAAGAGGCGCCGGCAGGTGACTCGTCGACCCGTGGGCAATACATATGCATATCTGTTCAAGTGATAGATATTGAATAACTTTCCATGCTTGTTGAAAATTGTGGTGTGATAAGGAATGCGTCATGTAAAAGACCGAACTTGTTTGACTGATCGTGTGAAATTTCAAATGGACTCAATTTAACCAAATAATTGACTGCTTTTTGTTCGCGGGAAAACACTTGTGTGTGTGTGGGGGGGGGGGGGGGGGGGAGGGGGAGGGGGGAGAATGTATACGGGGTCATGTGGGATGTTCTAATTTTTTTTCTGACCAAGTAACTGAATGTGGAGTAGCCGGCCATGCGTTCACGGCAGCCAACATCTCCAATTCCTTTTTTTTTTTTTGTCATTTAATAAAGAAGAAGAAAGAAAGAAAGTATGGACCGGAGTTGCCCTTTAAGGGCTCGAGGACCGACATGCGGGATCCAGGCTTCGATCCACGTTTTTTCCGAAATTATGTTTAAAAAAAAAAAAAACAAAAAAAAAAAAACAAGGGAGGTTTTTGATAAAAAAAAGGAGTTAGAGGCTAATTTTGGCGTCTCTTTATCCCGTCACTCTAAAAATCACGTACATATTCGCCGAAAATATAACGAAACCCGAGAAAACACTAAAAACCTCCGACCAGTCGTTACGCCATGCTAGAATCTTTCGGCCGCCAACGCGTATCACTGGTGTGGGCAGGACGTGCAATCGCAACCTTGCGAGGCATATACCCCTGAAACACGGTGTAAGATAATACTCTTCAGGTGAGGACAGCGCGCTCCTCGCAACGTGCCGGATAAAGTTCGCTCTTCACTCTCTCTCACTATGATTTCAAGCGGCGCCGGCAGGTGACTCGTCGACCCATGGGCACGTACAAGACAGCTCGTGCCGCCTCATGCTCCACACGCGCAGAGTTCCAGGGAGGTTGTCGCACGTGCAGAAAGACCACGGTGTACCGGGGTGGCATGGCAACGAGATCATGTTTTTTCGCCCACTCAGAGTTTCGCCGTTTGGCCGCCGGCGACACTGTCAGCCGCGGGCACGGCGGCAGCGGAATGATGCAGCCTTTCGGATGCCCGTCGAACAAACACTATCTGATTCCTCGCGCCGCGCGTTCTGCCCCGCCGCGTCCTTACCTAAAGAGTGTATCTTACACCGTGCCCTGAACTGACAGCAGTCGTGACGTATTTTTCTGACCAATTTTAAGATAGCAAGAACCGCCCTACAATATGTGATGCTACGATTCTGTGTGGATACCTCCTCCTGCGTTCCGAGACAGTAAGTGTGCCGCTAACGTTAGCCATCGGCGATGCAGCAAACGGCACCATCTCGTCATTGCGTACCCCACTGACGTGCCCCTGGCGCACCCCAGCATGGCGGAAACGGTACGGGGTGCCAGCATCGCTCAAAATGGCAGCGCACATTAGCCTTTCTTGCAAACGTGTATAATAGCAAGAGTACGCGTGGATAGCTTTTGAAAGGCGCTGAAGACGCACAAGAGCGGAGATTTTGAAAACTCCTAATATGAAGTCACGCACCGGGAAGGAGGGGCTTCAGCGGTATTTTGGTAATAATTTTCTGCAGCCCCGTGCACCAAATTCAAAAATAATTTGGATATCTGTATTCCTGGAACCCAAATGAAGACGATTTAAGTGTGTTTCCTGAAATACAGAACCGCGCTTCAGTGTCCCTCTAATCAGACATTAGGTTTGTTAGTAACGTTCGAAATCCCAGTTTGTCTCTACGACGCGTCTCTGCTGGTACCCCTTTTATACATGCCGTGCACGTGACTTCAAACCGCATTCTACTGGTGGTCATTCCTACTTGTTTTTGCAGAGTAAAACAAATTGAATGGTGCTTAATGTATGCCCCAGAAGACACGCGCTGTGTAGAAAGGCATCCCCAATGGCCGCCAATGTGATGTCGGTGTAAGTAATTTATAGCCGCAGTCACGTGAGGATATTTGGGGTCACCGGCGGGATCCTGGTGTGGTTAATGGTGGCTGTTGGCTTCGATGAAGTTTAGGTCAGACAGCCTCTGTGATTCGGCCAGAGGTTTATGTCTTCGCAGAATATACTTATTTTTATATCAGAAGAAAACAAAGGTGGAGACCAGTTGATGCTATTAACTTCCGGTAATGTTGAAAAGCCTTCTTCCTGTTTCTTCAAGAGGGTCTTGTAGAGCGATGGTGTTGCGGACCATCACAATATGTCTACCGTGAATCGAGCTCGGCCTCGTCAGAGTAGACAGATAACAGTGCTCGATTTTGCAACGTGAGTCTTTACACGTCTGCTCCCGGTCGTCATCCTTTATTTTACCCATCATATAATTGTAGTACAGTTCACACAACCACTTAATTATAGACTTGAACTGGCGATAGCATGACAAAGGAAATATACTTCTAAAATACTGGTATACTGGTAAACACAAAGAAACCTTTACGACTAAATGGAGATGTCGCTTTCTAGTCTTGGTCTCCTGCTATACAGTCGTCTTTCCATACTTCAGATGCTGTGTTGGGGCAGTTTCGTATGTAGACATCCAGACATTCCTGGGAAATAGGAACCATGGCTCCTTCTTCTGCTACTGAATACAATTCGCAACCTGGAAAACAAATACAAAAAAAGTTGATACATTAAAATGTCGAGTTGGAATTCAACTTAGAAAAACACTTGTCGATGCAATAATAGTTAACTGCAATTAGAACTTCAAGCAACCTTCCAATTCTTCGCTCGCAGTAACAAAGTGTTCGTATATTTCTGTTAAAGTTATTGGCACGGCGGAAAAAAAGTATCCTTGGTGGTCTGCAGCAAGCAGTTACTGGATATTATAATTCATGTACTAAAGGGCATCACTTTAGTGGCTACAACTGATGGTGGGTATTGGGTAAGGAGACAGGTGACGCTGTTTAAAAATCGTCAGAACCCCATTTTACGTAAAATTGTAAAAAAAAAATATGCAGGACAAGTCTGTTAGGTTAGAAAAGTTTGCCAAAACATTCAATGAAACTTTTAGGAACTGCCACTGTCACTGCATTTATGATATACATGTTTAACTGACCTTCTCGAGTCTTGTGGTCTGCTGCCATTAACCGAAATACTTTTACAAAGTCATAGTTGCGCGGAGCGATTTCTGTAGTGCTTTGGCTTCTCAATGGGATGGCCGTTCTTCCATTTATGACAGCTGAGGTTATTTTTACACTTTTACGGCGATTCTGGAATGTTCCAGTTTTATGTTGACAAATGTATATATTACCGTAGAATGGTCCCCATTGCCTGGCTTGTATAGACCATACAAATAATCGCCTTCTGTCGTTGTCATCTTTGTCACGCGTGGAAGTGCGCGGTAGCTCTTCGTTTAATACCAAAATCACTTGGTACTTTTTGCGTGGGTGATAAGCGGCCAAAGAATATCTAAAAAATCGAATGAGTGACAATTCCAAGAGCACGTGTTTCAAGACTTGTGTTTATCGCACCGGAACGCAAGGAGGAGCACGTGCGCAAAAAATGCACGGTGACGACACGGCCAAAAGCACGTTGTGAATGCGTGGTTGAGATCGGGGGAAAAAAAAAGCTAGCGGGCGCATTGGGGCCTGAAACGAACGCACGAGGTGAGCAAAGAGCAGAAGAACTTGCACACCGTACTGGCAGTCAGTTTTCCCTTTGTCGCCGTCACGGAATCAACGCTTTCTATTTTTTTTTAGAGCCATAAGCTCGCCATAATATGCATTTATTTTATGGTTTTTAATTGAATGTAAACGTTTCACTTAAGTGTAAAAGTCGAAAAGTTTACATTCATGTTTATATTGTCAAATGCCATGACACATAACTAAATAAAGTTTATTGGCAAATAAAGGATAAAATGGCCACCTCTCCACGTGGTGAATGATGTGGATTGGGGCGAAGGACTGATAGTGCTGATGATGCTAATTTAATTGTTCATAAATAGTGCTGATGGTGCTGATTTTTTTTTTCATTGCTCCTAGGTAGGTCTGAGTTCCGGGTTGCCGTTTCGACTTCATTATTAGTGCTTTATGGTCAGTGAAATGCAGTGCCAGTGGTTCTTCTAGCGGATCAGCTTGGATCCGCTAGAAGCCATGGCAACGCCTCACCACCGCATAAGTCAACGGTCCATGTCGGAAAGAGAATATGTGGTATGGAACGTGGTTAGATACGCATTTGAGCATTTGACCGCGGCGCCCTCTTGTCTATAACGTTTGAGCCAATGCATGCAAATTTTGACGCGATTATATACGCATCTGACCGCAGCGCCCTCTCCTGTGTAGACCTTGAGCGGCTATATGCAACGTTTCATCCGTGACAGAAACCCCAGCTCTTGAGTTACTACCACATCTCACAGCCCCCTACTGGTCACGCAGTCGTGGCTGAGTGGTTAAGGCGATGGAATAGTAGAAATCCATTCGGGTCAACCCGCACAGTTTGGAATCATGTCGACTGCTCAAACATTTTTTTTCTTTTCATGTGAGCACGGACGCCGGACGGACGGACAGACGGACGGACGGACAAGGGTAGACCCTAAGGAGCTTCGCCCCTAATATTGTTATCTCCTATCTTGCCTATGCATAGGCATTCTAAATGAAACAAAACAAAATAAATAACGACATGCTACTGCAGTTTATCGGCCAATTAAAAGAAAACATTGTCGTTACACTAGACGTGTTTTTGTCACAAGTCGAATAGGCATAATGATATTCCCGAAAACCTAGAGACGAGAAAAAAGGACCTCTCTGTTCTCGGCTTTTCAGATATGCTTTACAAGCTTACAAGTGCATGAAAAACAACATAATTTTGTTATTGTGGTCCTTGTCTGAGCCTGTGTGGGTAAATGTGGTTTTATTTCATCGTTTAGTGTAAACTTACGTTGGCATTTGTATTATTCGTTTTTACGAATAATAGCATATTAGCAGTGTCTGCTTTTCATGTATGTTTATTAGTTAATAAACAGCCATTAATGAGTAAAAACTATATTTGGAACTTCCAATCAATATTTGTTGAATGTCAAACAAATATATAAAAAAATATTTTATATAACCCAGGGACCCAATATTTGTGTTAATAAAGGTGTGAGCCAAATACTACTGGTCGAAAATCCGTGCACTCGCTACGGGAAGCATTGCGTTCGTCTGTTGGCACATAATAATGAAATGGTAGAAGAGCGCTAACAATACTGAGGACAGAAGGAATAGTTGCAGGAACAAAAAGGCAATGTGTGCGTGCACTTTTTTTTTGGCGTTTAGTTTTTAGTTTTTTGCTCGCTGTCACTTTATTTGAAGCTGCTTTCAATTGGCTTTTCTCAGGCGAGCCTTGGCATTCATTCGAGTGTTTGAGTAATACAAATGTAAAATCAATTATTTTAAAAAGTAGAAAACAAAATAGTTGACCTTTCGAAGTAAAAAAAAGAAACACGAGGCAAAATGTTTAACAAAAATTTTCACGGATATTTCTTTGGATTTGTCCGCAAATACTGGGGTGGTTCTCTGCCTTTTTTAATCGTTAGCCGGTTAATCGTAAACCAGACTTTTTGAACTCGTGGGGAAAGAAATATATTGATAGAAATTAGTTTATTAAAAAGTACGTTTTACTTTTATCGTTTCCATAAAGAACGCATTTTGTAGAAGTTAATTTTGAAGACGGAATTAAAACGGAGTAGTCGGTGGCATTTTTAAGGCTGCATCGAACTACCCGCGATCTTTAGCCCTCGCCTTTTTTTTTAGAATCTGGGTGGTCTAGACGCACGAGGTCTATGGCGAAAGACCAGGCGATAATTACAAGATAAACGTATAGTTATTGTAAAATTTCTTAGCACGTCTAAGCTAACAAAAAATATTTGTTTGTAAGAATTATTTCCGCCAGATTAGCCTGAATCATAAGATATTTCGCGTTTCACTTTCAATATACTTGTGACTCCTGCATTTCTACAGAGATATTACGCACTTGGGGGAAAAGAAAGGGGTTACTTGGAGAATATACGAAAGATTTTGTAATGTTTTAAATACGTTTAGGAAAAAGCTTTTTTTTTTAAATGAAGGATACCATGAAATGTAGTAAATTTTTCCTTACCTGTCCCATCTTGTTCATGCGTTGCGCGCAGAACAGCACACGTCTTGTCTGGGTTGGTGAACAAAAATTTATACAACGGCGTATGAGGACCTAAATACAAAAAAAAAGAAGATTAATAAGGAGTCCATGACCTTAATAACTTTAAGTGGAAGTTAAGCCGAAGAAAGGGGTAACATGTATTTAGTTGCATGGGGCTAATTAAACCCAGAGGAGTGAATATAACGAACCAATATAAATCGTGAACTGCTTATGACACACATCGTTTACATCTTGAAATTGTGTCTACGCGGAATGCTGCGACGCATGTGCGTATATTTTCTTTTAGTCTGTCTAAATACCTCTCGCAGCGGAAGGCTAGAAAGACTAGAGACAAACATTTACTTGTCCTCCTCCCTCCCGCCCCCCCAAAGAAAAAACAACAACAACAACAAAACTGATGCGCTTAAAAACCGACGACCACTTCGCGCTTTCCACTTTTTCCTCGCTTCTTCCTCTGCCCCTTCTACCCTGTCCAGTGTTGCCTGTTTCCTCCTCCCCATGATGACGAGGATCTTCTGCCTTGCAGAATCTCGAGTCTGGTCGTCGGTCTTTAAGACGGACAGTTGGGCACTGTAATACGTCACGCCAATTCACTGCGTTTTGCCTCAGTGAAATTTTGAGTCAAATTGTTACTGAAAAACACTTATGTTATCTTTAGCTTTTAACGTCGATACTCCGTTGCTCAAAGTACCTTCGCTATAAAGGCAGAAATATCCAAACTTCATTATAATACTTTGCCGCTGAAAAATGAAATCAATTGATCGATGCAGTGTCTCTGGTAAAACAGCGTCAAGCAATAAAGACAAGATGTTCTAAAAGTGATCTTCACTGGGGCCTTAGTCTTACCACCTCCTTTGCAGTAGCATTTTGTATTGCTAAGGACGAGAAAATTTTCCATGGTTAGCCTCGAGGGTGAAACGTATTCCGCTTGACACTGGTAACACAGTTTACTATTATAATCTTCAGTTAAAAAAATGCGTGCATGCGGGGACTTGAGTAGTATTTGCAAAAGACAGAATATAAACTCGGTCCAGTTAATTGAAGTTCTATTCCTTGGCAGCACGAAGAACTCAGGGCATTACGTTTCCTGAGCAACTTTTTACCGCTCCTTATCCAAACAGATTGCACCATTAGGCGATAAGACCGCCGAACAATGAATCAGGAAGCGACAAGCGCGAACAATATAGGATACAGCCAGGGTTTTTTATGCCGCCATTCAAAAGAATGCTCAAAAGACAAGAACGAAAGAGAAACACATATCGTAAATGATTTCATTATGAAATTTGATGATTCATTGTCAACTATTCTTTTGTCTCAGCTGAAGTCGAGACACAGCTGATACTATGCACCTGACTTCTCATCTTGCAATCCGATTTCGGCAGGTCCAGGTTCTTGCGTCGACAACCACGTCGGGTTCCACTCTTGTGCAACGAAATGGCCCAAACTTGCAGAAGCTTTTTTTGCAATCTAAAGAGAACCGACCTCAACCGCCACAAACAACGACCATGCCGGACTCTACACAATACGAAACGAGATATCGTCGCAACTATGGCTCCCAAGGGCCGGTTCTGCTATTTGTTGTACCCAGTCATCTACGAAACAACAGTTTACTTGTCCTTGATCACGACGATCCTACGGTCATACTTCGTTTCATCTTACGTCCAGGCGCAGCCGACGCAACGAGCTAATGGGACACATCGAACAGCGTCAAAAACGCAAGTCACTGAACCTTTTTTGTTTAGGATTCGTTTCGTGATGACATAACACGTACAGAGACTTGAGGAACACCATGACGGTGCTCTCTCGACGCTGTCTGATTGCTCCCATCAGTTCGTAGCGTCAGCTGCGCCTGGACTTGAGTTAAATAGATCCTTGAATTCAAACAACCAGTAGCAGCTCTACTGGAAACAAGTAAAAAGCGACGTGTCTTGAGTTTTTTTTTTGATTTCATTAGTAGGGGAGTCGTAATAGCAAATTTAACGTTCGACCTAGATGCGTGGAACAGCCGGTTGCGGCGCGCCGAAGGTAGGAAAGCGTGAGGGCGGAGAGAAAAACTAGCCAATACGACGTCACCAGCGTCACCCTTGGTCGCCCCTAAGCTGGCTTGCGGATGTCGACGATGAGGTCACCACGCTCTGGACAGATAATAGGCGGCAGAAAGAATCGTCGCACGCCCGGCGTCAATCGCTGCACTATTTTTACACAATAAATACGGCTTACGGTTACTTTTGCCCAACATAAGTGCGATAACTGAATTTAAGGGACAAAAATTGATAAAGGTTAGCTCCTAACCGCATTTTTTTAAAGTGATTTAGCTTACTTTTAAACTCAAACGATATTAAATCCAATTTTTGATCACTTTAAACAAAAAATACAACTCGTTTTCTTGCGGAAGATAAATATAATTGAGAAAGCCTGCTTTGTCTACTGATGCGACATTAGCCCTTGCTTCGTGATTTAACACTAAGGCTCTTTTTTTAATGATGTTGATAACTTTTTATTTGGCCTATTGAAAGTGAGAAAACGTTACGATTTTTTTATGAATACTTACTACTTGGAAAGGTGAAGAAAAGCGCATTGTCCTCAGTGTGTGATTCGGAGGTGAATGGATGAACGGTTACGTTCAAGCTGTACCTAGAATTTTGGATTAAGAAATGAATTTTGAATTTTCACTTTTAGAAATACTAATACAATTTTACGCTTACATGTTTTTTGAGCCCTTTAAGCGGTGCCTGAGAAGAGCCTGATACGTTCCGTTACGACGCCCCGATGAAACTTTCACGGATACGCATTCACTTGGAAGCTGTGGCGTATATGTGCGATTCAACATGTAGAACGTGTCACTGCTACACAGGAGCTGCAAATAAATATGTTAAGCTCACCCACAAGTAAAGATATTCTCACGCGCGAAATCACGCAGCATGCTCAGCAACTTGCTTTATCACGCAGAACATCGATATGAAAGAGCCTATTCAATATCTGAGGGAAATATGCGTCCGCAGGCGAGTTGGTAAAAGGTTTACATAATCCCACACAAGGAGGTATACAAAAAACACACAGAAGAGATGGACAGCACACAACGTCTCTGATACAACATCTCGAAGACATTATGTGTTGTCTCTTGCTTTTACGTGTATTTCTTAACCTTGCTTATCTGTCTCGGGTTAAAGATACACCTTTTCCTGTCAAATAGCTCTGACCTAGATATTGAAGGCCCTCAGACTGAACGCTTTCAGAGTATCAGCAAATTAGTTTGTGATCTTATCTCTGCGCGTGTTCCGCCACTTGCACTCGTTCGCTGATGCCAAGAAAGAGCTTTGATCGGAAGGCATGCATCGATTCAGCGTATCAGCTCCAGACTAAGAATATTTGTTTATTCCGCGTTAACAGTATCGCAATAAATTGAAAGCAATGGGTGCCTGTGTTCTCGCACACGCTCAGGGCTTTTGAAAGCTATAAACCTTACATTCTTAACTTTGCTTTAATGAATATTCGTTGGTGGGTTGTAGGTCGTTGGGAGACTAGAGTTACTGCCAAACGTTGGAGTTTGGCATTGAAATTGAAGTGAACAATCAGACCATCGTGGGGTAATCAATGCTAACTGCGGGACTGCCTTATAGGTGACCATGCGTTAATTGTGCTTCTTATTGTAAGCCGCCTCGCGGTGGGTCCGAAGCAAAGTGCCAGTCTTCGAATTCATCCCCAGTTGGCGGGATCGAATCCTGATTGTGTTGCCCGCTTTCTGCCGGAGGCTTATTGTGAAGAAGGTGCCGTGTAACCGATATTCGGTTGCACGTCCAAAGATCCACAAGTTGTCGAAATTAATCCTCACTCCTCCGCTGCGGCGTGTGCCAGGTGCTCTTTGTTGGTTTGACACGTGAAACCCGGCAATTTTATTTTATTTGTACTTTATTTTTTATGCATACAGTGGCTAGCGATATGAGCTGAAATGCGTAAAGGGCAACCGATCAGTACAGCTCACGTTTTCCAGCGGAGAGCGAGCCAAGCGGTTGAGTGGCAGCGGAGGTGATCATGATACCTGGCTTGCGGGGCCTGAGTGTAGCTTTTTGCCTCTGAACACTGTTTCGCGCATTTAAGTCTGAGTGTGAGCGATTGCTTTGCAACCGTTTTGTGACTACTCCAAACCAAATAACAATCTTGCACCATCAATCTATACTGTGGCCCAGAGACATTCCCCGCCTGCGTCTATATTTCCGAATCTTTTAATGATCACTGTGGGCTTCAAATAATTGGGTCAATGTTATAGGCAATCATTTCTCATCGATAGTGCCTAGATTTAATATTGCGAATACAACAGCACCTTCGGTCAGTAGTTATACGAGGTCTTAAGCGTTCTTCGAGTACCTTCTAGATTGCGCTGGTGTGTGTTCTCTCGACATAAGCGGTGACATGCATATGTGTAACCGCTGCGCATTTTAGAAACTGGTAGCATTGCTATGTTTGTGTTTGCAACATGAAAAAAAAAGCAGAAAAATAAATGCCCATTTGTTCAATCTGAACACAGATCCCTAAGGCTTAGGGGCCTGACTGTAGAGGAGGGAGCAGCTTATTAAAAAATAGTCTAATAAATTCTGAGAAAGACCACAATTTCTTTTCGATCAAAGAGAATAATCACAAACAAAAGCGCCATCGAGGGGCCTCTTTAAATCAAGTATTATTTTAGAATCGCGCAAACGGCAATAGCTGGTATTGCATGCTCCCACCTAAAAAAAGGAAATTGTTGTGTATATGTTTATCCAGCCGGAAGTTAGACTACCTTAGTGGGCAGCTGGTTTTTCAGCTGTAGATAAGCAATTTAGCCAGTGCGGTACAACCGCTAGCCTAAGGTCTTGAACGTGCATCACAAAGTAGTGATACACGACAGCACACCAGTACGATGCTCATCCAGATCGAAACGAGCAGGCGTGGGGATTGAATTCAGGATTCTGGGTTCTGCAGCGTGAGCTTTCGGTTCATGTGCTCCGAGCCGGTGTGCGCTAGCCCACTCGACCACCGATCTCCACTTCTCCTACCTAAAGAAACACAAATTCTAGTTCTTTCTAATCAAGTTTCACAGTAATTAACGGTCGTTACAACAAATGGGCCAGAATACGGTTCTTTACAAGAACTTCTAACAGTTACTTACCTCACTTGCGTGTTGGTGTTCAAAATTGTTTGGATCATCTTCGTAAGGCGTTTTTTGCGAGCTCACAGTGGACGAAAGCACAAATTGCTGGCTGGTTGCCACGAGGAAGGTTGCTAGTGCAATTGAATAGAGAGGCATTTTATGCTTCGAACGTAATTCTTATATCGCCTAAAATATCGTCCTTTTATACGTTCTTAGAACCATTGACTACGTAGATGTAACGTAAAGAAAAGAGCGTTTGAGAGTTTTTATTGGTAAGTGAACTATTGTCTTCTGCCGAACGTCAGTCGAATTCCCGTCGAAGGATTAATAAACAAAATACTCTAAAAAATGCCTCGAATGAAGAGATGGAAGCATTGTTGTTCCAGGGTACCGAACGCTCCCACATCATCGCATTTTTTCAAGTTAATTATAAAGAATACTGTGGCCAGATGCGATAATTCGCTGCATTTCGGCGGCACGTGGAAAAGCGCAGGCTGCGCACTCCGACGTCGCGATTTGAAATATCACTTTGTTGTTTACGACGCGTATTGGCTTTTGCACTCGCGTGCGTTTTCGTAATCGCCACTGCGTAATGCGCGTTAGAAATACTGTGTTATCAGGCGCACTGCACTGTTCAGATTTCCTTTCTACCAAGAAACCCATTTCGGTCTCCGCATCTGCATGTTTTGATTGAAATGAGCCTCGTGCACCTGTGCGTTGTGAAATTATAGGGAGTTTTAGAATAACGTACGTAATTTTAGCGCATGCTAGAGCTAAATTTAGGACTTGCGTTAGCGCACGACGCAAGAGGTTTTAGAATAGCGTTTCTCAGCCGCGAAGCAAAAGCCCAAGCACCTCGCTCTTGTAACGCTTCCAAGATACAGTCACCATTTTTATTTCACACACGAAATGCTGTAACTTGAAAAAAAGCAAGATTTCTTATTTGTTTTTTTGTCCAGAGTAACATTTTAGATTTGTTTAAACATGAGGATATGATGCAAGCGGTTTACCGGTTGTGTCCGCTTGCGTCGCCTCGACAAGAGAGGTCTCGTGTATACTGACCTTCGCACACCCTACCTTCGCCGAGAAACGTTCGGGCGTTTAAAACATCAAATTTCCTGTGATCGTTGCCCACATTACTGGGGTTTCCAAACCGAGTGGAACATCGTCCCGTATTGGAACTTGAAGTCGCGAGGATGTCGCCGATATCGGGCTCACGACGCCGCCAAAGAGGCCGCAGCCATGATCCTGGCAACCGCCATTTTTTAACTGTGCTCGTCTTGGCAACCTTCTTGGCAACCAACTTCTCATCACGAATCCTCCTTGGAGGAGCGCAAAGACTCTTTGCGTATACGCACGCAATTCCCGAACAATAGAGTACATTAACATAGCGCACACAAAGCGCAAAACGTGGTTAGCGTTCGGCGCAGGCGCACTGGCGACGATGCAATTCTGTGCGTACGCAAAGCTTTAGCCTGCGCAATTCTAAAACTCCCTTATCGTTCTGCGTGATGCGCGTTAAAATACCAACTTGGAAGTCCGCAAGCGCAGGCTAAATTTTCTATCTGCGGATGAACGCTTGCGGTCATGCCACAAAGGACAGAAAAAACCTGCCGCTTTGTAAGTATCCATGTGACCACTTCAATTTTTGCCACCATGATTTCAATATGGATTACAGTTAACCCTTCCAATTATATCTAAAACCGATTTCACTGTTGGTTTAGACGGATCTAACATAGGCTATCCTCCCATTTGTATAACAATGAATATAAACGGTACCAATAAGTTGGTCGATATTTTAATTGTTTCAAATTAGGGCGGATTTCAGGGATGTGGGGTAGGGCGAGGTCCCCCACCCCCTCCCTTCCTTCCCCCTAGATCCCCCCCAAGGGCCACTTTTAGAGCGCAGCTCTTAGGCGCTCGTTCCCGGGCTTCGAAGCATCGCCGTCGGCGTAACCGCGCGCGTTGCATGCTGGGACGTCACAGACTTATGCACCAATTCAATTTCTCGCTAAATTTAGCGAATAAACTGAATTGGAGTGTAGGTGTGTGACGTCCCATAATGAAATACTCCGTATTCAGTTTCACCGCTAAATTTAGCGGTAAAACTGACGTCACATGACCTCAACACCAATTCAGCTTCCTCGCTAAATTTAGTGGGGAAATGAATAGGTGTTAAGGTTACGTGGCGTCAAGTTTCCACCTAAACTTAGCAGAAAAACTGGGGGAGGAGGAGAGGGTACGGAGGGGAGGATGGGAAGACACTCAGGAGGGGAGGGGAGGGTACAGAGGAGGAGGAGGGGCATAGCCTCCCCTCCTCCACAAGACCTGGGCTCGAATTTCGTATTACGGAGATTTGTAAACGTCTCATTTTTCTTTTTCTAAAGCCACACACACCAGCATTTTTTTCGTCCGAAATGTTTTGTTTTTGGTGAAGTTTTAAATACGAGAATGATGAATAAATTTTTTCCTCTTGTGCTGTAACTTTTTTTATTCAGTGATGGATTCGAAAGAGGTTACAGTCTAATGAAAATGATGAACACTTTCCCAGGAGTTTGTTGCTTTTCAATATAGTATCTACCGGTGGCGATGCGCCTTCGCTATCGGTGCATTACTCTCGGCATGCCGTCGTAGGCGATTGAGGGCCGTTGTTGACGACTCTAACCCAGCTATAGAGGGACTGGAGTTCCAAATGTTTTGCCTATTTAGCCTTACAGCCCAGGGATCTTTCACTATCAGACTTTTAGGCTGTTTTCCACAATAAAGGAATATCTGAAGAGTACACGGCTTTCGTCCAATGACGAGTTTACCGATGCAGTGCGCCGTTGGTGTTTTTAACTGTCTCCCTCAATCATCTACGACGGCATGCGGACGGTAGAGCACCGATATCAAAAGTGCATCGTCGCCGGTGGGTCTATATTAATCAGTCACGTTTGGGAAATTGGAGATTCCAGACATCAATTAGAATATAGCATGTCGCTATTCTATCGCTGAAAAACAAACTTATATCACAGGAGGCAAAACGTATTGATCACCCTGGTATTAGGCTGACATAACCGATGGGGTAAAGCTTCACCGATACTGCGCCCACCCTCCCCCTGCTTCAAATTCCTATGGACCGCTCATGTCCAGTTTAAATGTTCACTTTGCTATTGTTTATTCAAAAAGAAACCTATGTTTTCGAAAGAGAAAGGAAACAATCTCCTCATGCTTTTTTTTTATATAGAAAAAATTAAAGATCACTATATTTCTTTTGAGACACGCGCAGTTAAGCGATCAGCGGCAACATAGACAACTCATATCACGTCTTCAGCGTGAGTGTAGTTCATAAAATTTCTTTAATTAAGTTGGAAGAAATTTGATAAATTATTTTGATGTTGGCATCATAGAGCGTTCTGTGACATAGTTTCCTAAGGACTGTGGGCTCTTTTAGGTAGGGGTAAAGATCTTCTCTATTTCCGGGAACAAAGAAACCCCTCGAGATTTATGCATTCAGTTAAAGATTATATTAGGGTTTGACAGAATCATCGGTCAGAAACTATTACCCACTAAGTTCGGCGTTGCGCGTTGGATGTTGCCAAATCTTATATTTGAATTTATCGAAATTACAAAGCGAAAGAGACAGACACGGACATAAAGTAGACAATGCGAATTGTTGTGTGTATGTTTATAAATCCAGAAGTTAGTCTGCCTCAGTGGGCGTCTGGTGTCTCAGCTGGAGATAAACAATTTAGCCAGTGCGGAACAACCGCTAACCTGCGGTCTTTAACGTGCACCACGCAGTAGTGATACACGACCGCACGCCGTTACGATGCTCATCCCAATCCAAACGAGCCGGATGAGCATTGTACCGGCGGGCTGTAGTGCATCGCTACTGCGTGGAGCACGTTAAAGACAGGACAGCGCTACACTCAGAACTGGGCTTTTTAATAGACATCTAAGGAAGAGAAGTAACAAGCGATAGAAGTCATACAAAAAAAAAAAAAAAATAAATAAAAACAATATAATAAAGAAGTAGGAGAATTATAGTCACTGTAGATATAAAATAAAAAGTAAAAACAAGAATAACAATAAAAAAGTTTTTCAAAGACATAAAAAGATAACTCTTAACATTATTTAAAAAGGACTTTGAATGAAGAAAAAAGTTGAAGGATAAAGTGGGCTAGTTGGTTCAATATGTTGAACCATCTAGCCGACCTCAATATTTTCGTACTAATATTTGAACTTTTCAGCAGAGTCTTTGAAAATTGGAGTCCCTGAACTATTTGCACAAAACAGGAGTGAAATTTTTGTGTAGGGGTATGAAGAGGTGAATAACTGGTTCCAATAAACCTTTATAGTGCTTAGGCGACTTCGTCAAAACAAGAATAACTTCGGTGGTACCTCTAGCCAAGCATGCACGACGGAAGGATATTTCGAGTTTTGAGTTCGATTCCCTGACGGAATTCACGTTATGAAACGTTCCTACAAAGTAAAAGCAACATTGCTCTCATGGTTCTTCCCCTGGGGTATAGGGAGGACGACAATATGGTGTCTTGGAATGTTTTGACGTTTCTTATGGTGATTGCGGTATTGCTATAACCTGACGAATATCACAGCCATCGCCAAGCAAGCGCTTTGTCATAAAAACCTACGCGATACCGAATGTATTTCCCGGTAGCAGAACACAGCCGGGGGAGAAAGTTTTTGCTATTCCAGTAGCTAGCGTTTTGGAAGGCAGTGATGATTCAACCCCGGCGGCTGGCTCAATTAAGCGTGGTGTAAAAACTTCATGATCGAACGACTTCAATTTTGTTATAAAAACAAAGTGCAACACATTGATTAACAAAAAAAGTTCCGCAGCGCGCGAGGGAGGGGTGTTGCTATGGTTTCACCCGGTATCTGTTATCCTTCCTCACCCAAAGGATTCTCGCTCCAGCACTAAATATAATCTCAGAAGGGTACGCGTCCACGCGAGATCGTGCAATGATGATGCGGGTCACATTTGGTTTTACCTATAAATATATATGGTAAAACCATGTTCTTAGGAGGAGCATTAACATATATGCGAATGCGTTAGCTACTTTTCTTCCGCAGATGTGAAATTTCGAAGCTCGAGGCGTGGAGATTGCCAACGCTTCGCTACGGTATTTTGCACATCCTTGAAGTTCAAACTGAGCATGCATTGAGTAATAATTTTTTATACCTATTTTATGGAAGGTCTCTGACATATACACGGAATAATACAAATTAAAATAAAATATTTTTATGCAAAAAAAGCGAATCACGTAAAATAAAAACTTTTTGGAGACACATTCATAAATTATTTACCATGAAACTACTTTATCTACGCAAAATATGTGACAATGATAATCTTTAAATGACTTTTAAATAGATAAGAAACATATGCTTAGTCGTCATTCTAGTTTTGTTATTAATGTAGAAACGCAACAAAATAACACGTCAAAATTAAAAAAAAAAACTTTTCTTAACTGTTTACAGTGACTTGAACAAACTTGTGACTATAAAATCTTGAATAACATATGACATCTTTAAGGGAAAAACGACGACAAACCTCCACTCAAGTTGAGCAAGCTTGTTTTCGTTATATGGGCTTTGCCACACGACGTAGGCTCCAAAGAGTCATTTTCTAGAACCGACAAAGGCTGTACAGCTGTTCTGCTCTATCGTAGGGTGTAAAATGTTATGGTGTCCCTACTTTAGACTCACATATATATATCCTTCCTTACGTTGCCTCCTAAGACCTTTGTTTCTCCAGAAAACTTCTAAATTGAGTGTATTTTAAGCGTAAATGGCTGCGCATGCCTTTTATAGCTCTAAAAAGTGGTGCCTTTATTAGTTCTAATTATATCCTTATGTCTGTTATTGAAATGGCACCTTTAGATTTATTAATTATCAAGTTAATCGCTAAAAGTAACGTTTTACCTGATTATATCAAACATTTTTTTCTCCTACATTTACCCTTTGGCAAAAAACTATAACTACTACATCAACCCTATTTCTGTGCGATGCGTGATTTTCACAGGAAACCGTGACGGTATTCACTGTATCAACTGCCGTGGAAACTGTCAACAACAAAACCATTGTGGTTATCCATTGATATCCTCATTCTATCGGGAACGCATATACGTAAAAATAATAAAGTGGTTCGTTTGTCATTACACAATGTTGAATACCAAGGTACCGAATCTTCAGATACTTCCCTCGCTTCGTTTTCGCGGCGAAAGACCCTCCTCGTGTGCGGGCTTTGGGCATCACGGGAATGTTCTGTGCATACAATTTCCAAGTTGGCGTCCTCCGTCAGGCCCGAGGAAGCGGATGGGGTTCTTAGTGAGCGACTCAAAAAAAAAAAATATATAAAACTAAGCTAGGAACAGAATGACTGAAAATACCCTAAGATGGAGCAGCACCGCAGCTCCATCTAAGGGCCTTTGTCGGTTCTAGAAAACGTCTCCTTGGAGCCGACGTCGCGCGGCTAATTCCCTATAACGAAGACAAGCTAGCTCAATTTAAGTGAAAGTTTGCTGTCGTTTTTCTCTAAATAATGTTATATGTTACTGAATGTTTTGCCATCACAAGGTAGTTCTAGTCACTGTAAACGGTCAAAAAGTGTCTAAATACCTTAAAAGTTCAGGTTTCTTATTTTTTTTATATCGACGTGGAGTTTCGCCATATTTAGTTTATACAATATTATGAAAACCACAATATTAACTAAGCATATTTTCCTTAGATATTCTCAAAAGCAATTTAAAGCTGATAATTTTGATACATTTTGCGTTGCTTTATTTGAAATAGACTATAGGCAAATAATTTGTGGATGCTTCATTAAAACGCTCCGATTTGACGTGTATCCAACTTTTTTTTTTTTTTGCAAAGGAAATTCTTATTGTAATCTTTAATATTTTGTTTAGATATCGTATAGCGTTCGTAAAATAAGTAGAAAAAATTATTACTTTGTGCATGATTCAATGTAAAATTGACGTTTGTGTAAATTATCATAGCGAAAGGTTTGGCAACGTCCGCGCCTCATACTTCAAAATTTTATATAAAAATTAACTGCGGCATTCGCATAGAGCTGAATGCTTCTCCAAAAGTATATTCCTTTAACATATATTTTTAGATAACAAAAATGAAAAAATATGACCCGGTCGGACCATCTTTGCACGATCTGACGTGTAACCGCCCAGGAAAAAACTTGTGTCCCCGCTGAGCCGGTTTCCACAATGTTCCATATTGTTTATAGGAGC
The DNA here is from genome assembly GCF_016920785.2 of Ixodes scapularis. Lineage (NCBI taxonomy): Eukaryota > Metazoa > Arthropoda > Arachnida > Ixodida > Ixodidae > Ixodes > Ixodes scapularis. Next base: position 90,543,218 of record NW_024609880.1, read on the forward strand.
GAATAAATACTTCCTGGCTCATTTGAGTCGAACGCACAAACGCCAAGTGTGCAATCAGGTGAGTGCGGCGCCGAGCTGATAGGAGGCCCACTACGCTGAAACCAAAACAACGTAGAAAACACATCGGAGCGGGATTATGTTCACACGCCTGGTTGTCATCGCAAAGATTTCTCGCAGCCGGAAACTTAGAGACTGAGTTCAGCGGATATTAGCTTTAGTGCAGTTGAAATACTGTAAAGGATAACTATTTGTTTGATTAGGGTTGACGGCAAAGAGGAAACCAGGAGATGAAGTTTCGTAAGGGACGAATGTCACATATGATGCAGTTCTTTTAAAGGGCGAAGAACAGCCTTACAATGAAAATAGAGTACTTTGCGGCTATTCAAACGAGGCGCTATGTAGTTAAACAGTATGGCAGCCTGACACGCCGAACGCAATTCAGATTACCGAGTGTGCAACTCAGAGGACGTGGAGCGAAAGCGCGCGATACTGAACTCACGCATGTTTCCTAAATCTGTTCTCCTGCCGCTGCGCGTTTTGATTTGAATGGGCATCGTGCCGGCTTATGAAAGCGTAACCACAAATGCCCGATGCACATTTAAGACCCCAGCCAACTGTTGTACTGCACAAGCTAAATTGTACAACTACAGTGAAAGCACAGGACGCCGTAGCAACTCATTCAGGTATTTGTCTGTTTAAATTTTCGTAGAGCTTTTTTTTACTTTAAATTTGACATTGAGAAGGAGTGACAATACAACAAACGAAATCGAACACCTGGGTATGCATCCAAGAATATTTTCTAAATAACTTTCAAGCTTCGATGCGTCAATGCCGTCAGCCACCGCCCCTCCGGCGGTGGAAAAACTCCGCAATGGAAGATTTTACTGTTTGTAAGCAAGTTATTCTACAGCAGAGGGTCTGAAACACCCGGCTCGCGGGTCACATCCGACCTGGGACTTGCCGGGACGCGGCCCGCAGGGGCAACCGGCAACGATTGCCGGTTCCCATGTGTCGAGCGCTAGAAATGGCATACGCCATAGCGATCTCATCTCGCCGATTCAATTTCTGTAGAAACGTAGCTGTGCTCTTTTAACGTATCCACATAGTTTATACTTATCCGGTCCATTTACCCTTTGTTTCGCCCTATTTTTTGCCTCCCAGATCTTTCTAATTCAAGCGCTATTATTTGAAGGATAGAGATCGGCTGCGCGAACTCTCGATTAGCAGAAGCAACTGCCAAAGATAATGCTCCAACCTCAAGCTTCTCGCCTGAAGAAAGAGAAAAAGAAAAAAAAAAAGTATGATTTACCATTAAGGGAGTTACGAAACGATTTTCCTGCTTTCGCTAAATGGTACTTAGAGTCCCTCTCTAACGTTAATAACTGAACAATTTTGCCTTAAAATTCCTTTCTAGGCAAAAAAAAAAAAATCGAGAAATTTGAGCATCGGTTTATCCCAAAACTGGGAGCCAAAAGGAGCGGCCACGTGACCTTGTGCCTATTGTATGCCACCAACGTATAATCATACCCACGCGCCTTCGGTGGTGCCCCACTGAGCATCACGGATGAAACGTCGTTCTCAGTATCACAACTCATGCTTCAATTTTTAAGCTTGACATACTTTCTGTCTCGTCATTCGCCAAGGTCCCTTCGCAGATCGCAATGATTGGCGCTCCGAGTATTCTGCGGAAAAGTAGACGTATGGGCATTTTTAACTGTGTATCTGTCGGTGACTGCAAATACTGCTGTTTCGAGTTTGTTTCAACCCTTCACGGCAGGCAACAGTCGGTACGCCGGCCTCGCCTAGCCGAATGTCACTTTTTTATTCGCCTTTTCTGCGCTTTATAGTTTCTTCTTCGTTTGATCAGTAGTTCCTTCATCTGCATATTTGAATTATGTACACACACACGCACACGCACACGCGCACGCACGCGCGCGCACTAGCATTTCCAAATAAATGCAATGAATTTAGGGCGCCTTTTTGGTATCACATTCCTATATTCTGATAATCATCGACTTTTCAAGAGCTTAGTGAAAAATTTATTACATCTTTTCAATTTTCTGCTTTTAAACTAAAATAATTATGTCTGATTCTGTCGGGCGGCTATGAAAACGAGGAGTGAGGTTGATTTCATAAATTTTATTTTTAATTTATCTTGCAGCGAAACGCTGAATCAAACAGGTGCATGCAGGATAAGAAATATTAAAAACCTAAACCCCATGCTAAAAAAAAAAAAAATTGGATATCAATTTTTTTTTTTTTTTTTTTTAGCTGTGTAGCCCCAGCAGTTAGGACAGCCCATCAAGGAATGCGTTGATGTTGTCTGCGAACTGGTGCTATAGGTTCGACCTGGCAGCCGCTCCCTTTTCTGCTGCGGCGCTCATGGAGCTCCACTGTCGCTCCAGGTTCGCCCTGTGCGCGCTGATGGTGTCGCTCTTTGCCGGGTACCTCGGCCTGCTCGTGTTTGGCACCTCTCCGTTGCGGAGTGGTCGTATTCTGACCTAGAGGGGGTAAATGTGTTGAAGATAGATAACATAATTACCAAAATAAATTACCCGCTGAGAACGTCACACCCCAAAACAATTCTGATGATATAAGCCACTCCACTAGTTGTGTTGGATCAATGAAATCACGTTCGACGAAACCGCGTTCGGTGAAATGGCTTCGATAAAACGGCGTTCGATGAATTTCCGGTCCCACTCCGAATGCTTACGTATCTGGTCAAGAATCCGCATAGCCAAACACCAGTTTTGGCATGAATTTTTTTTTTGTTCTAAAGGCATTGGGCATTCAAATATAAGCATTTCCTTTTCTGTGACTAGTGGGTGCTACGAAAGAGCTTACAAAATAACTGTTGTGTACTTACTTAGTTACAAGTTGCTAAAATTTAAACGCACAAAAATGCCACACAAGATGGCCGCCGTGAGAGCAAAGCCAGCATACCTTAGCAAACAGTAAAACTTACTGCAGTGCCAGTCAATCAGAATGTCAGAACATGACAACTCACCGACGGAGTGCATTCTTGCCTTGGAGAAGTGTCACGTGCTTAGTTCCGTTTCTCGAATTGGCTCACAAGGGCATAGCCTTCGTCCTTTGCCAAATAATGGTGACACGGAGTGTAGCAAAAAAGAAAAGCTAGTCGGAACGGTCAAGGTACTACATGTTTAATTAACCGTAAAGGGTGAAGGAATAAAACCAAAAACGCAGTATTTGCCGTCACCGAGAGATACAATATGCACTGACAAATAAAAGAAACATGTGGCGGCTACATCAGCCCGTTCAGAGGCTATCGGCCTTAATGAAATTGCCGGCCGTTATGCCCTATTCGACCTCAAAATTACTCCCGGCCCTTCTACCCCTCTCGGTCGGGAGTGGATTTGAGGTCGAATAGGGCATAACGGCGGGGAACTGCAGTATGGCATATAGTCTCTCAATGGGCATGGTGTGGCCACCTCGGGGGTTGCGTTGTGGTTTACTACTGTAGTTGCCCCCATATTGGAGAGGCGGCGCCAAATATTTATTTTAATTGTCAGTGCACATTGTATCTCTCGGTGACAGCAAACACTGCGTTTTTTTTTCTCATTTTATTGTGTCATCCTTTTGCTGCCTATACTTCGAGCAGCAATGGCTCTCCTTGGAGAGACAAATCGTGTCGTGGAACCACAAGGCTGACCAGGACAACATACGAACTACGAACTACGTAGAGGGTTGGTACAGCTCTGTGAGCGCGAGATTTACATGCCAGCCAAGAATGCCCCCAGGCAAATTCATGGTCCACTTCCAGAGTAACATCCACCATACGACACAGGTAAGAAAACGTTATTCATAACCGTCAACTTAGAAGCGATTGTATAACGCACAACAGAGTAGCAGCATCATTTAATTTCAGACCAGTGCTATAAAGCGTGTATGTCATCCCGAGCAAGGGGCTTCGTGAGTTCAGGGCCGACGCCAGGGTGGAGTGCATGATTTTATTTTGACGAGCTGTATAGACCTTTCTTTCAAGTGCGCCGCCACCTTAAATTGTCGTCACTTCCAGTATGGGCGAAAACATTGTTTTGCCTTTGCCACGACAAAAGAAGGCATATAAGATATAAGTGTATCCGTCACACTTTCTCGTTTTGCCTCCCCTCTATTTTTTTACTGTTTGCAGGTTGAAACGTTGGATTGTTTTTTCGTCGCCCGTACCGGATACGCCTATTGGGTCTCTGGGGACGAGAGCACAAAACAACGAAGCTTGCAGTTCTCTGCCCCTGCCCGTTTCTATCTGGATGAGTATCGTACCGACGTGCGTTCGTGTAATCATTACTGCGTGGTGCACATCAGAGACCCCAGGTTAGTGGTCGTACAGCGCTGGCTAAATTTCTTATCTAAAGCATGAAATTGTGTTGCAAAATCTTAAAGGGAGGCAGACCTCATCTTGTATAAAAACTAACCTGAAATTTTCTTTACACCTTTCTGAACTTTGCGGCGCGCCGTTTCATCGAAGCCGTTTAATCGAGGACGTCTCATCGAATGCCGTTTTATCGAAACTGTTTCATCGAGCGCGGTTTCATCGAACACGATTTCATCGAACGCCGTTTATTAGAGGTCGTCTCATCGAGCGCCGTTTTATCGAATGCCTTTAAGCAGAGTTCGAGAGTTTCATGCTGCCAACGATTTCTTTTAATGGCTGGCTCCACCAAAATTTCCTGGCCTTGCTTTGATTACTCGACCAAACGGTTGCCAGATGCTAGGCAGCACCGCAACGTGAGCTATGCAATAATCACCACGGGTGATATTTAGCTATGCTTCCCTGGTTGTAAAGATTAATATTTTTTTCTGGGTCCCAGTCGATGAAGGTTTCAATATCGCATTCGAATATTACGTTTTCTCAATATCATTTTCAGTTATCGATATGACAATTTACGGCCACTGCTGACACAGGCGGTCTGCCCGTGACAAAGTGCCCTCCTGTCAACTGATCTCATGATATTCTTTCCGCGAGTCTTCCGGTTGAACCGCAAGTTCGTCGTTGACGTCACCTATCGTCTCACGGATCCGCCCTTCTCCGCTTAAATCCTGAAAAAAAGAAGGAACATGGGTTTTGTTCGCGAACGTCCCAGTTTAACCGGGAGCACCAGTTCGCAGACAACATCAACCCTTTCCTTGATGGAGCGTCCTGGCTGCTGGGGCTAGCCTAGATAAAAAAGGGCTTGACGGCCAGGTATTTTTTTAATATTATTTCTGTGTTCTTTTTTTATTATTTCCTAGCCTGCATGGATCTGTTTTCTTCAGCGTTTCGCTGTAAAAAGATTGAAAATAAAATTTCTAAAATCAACCTCACTCATGGTTTTCGTAGCCGCCCTGTAGAATCAGACATAAATAATTTTGTTCAAGTACTGAAAATGCAAAAGACGCAATGATTTTCCACTAGCTGAGCTCTTAAAAAGCCGATTATTAGAAATTGGGAATGTTATAGCATTTATTTGGAAATGAATGCGCGTACATGCGTGTTTGTGCGCACATATTCCAAATGTGCAGATGAAGGAACCACTGATCCAACGAATAAGAAATGATAAAGCGTAGGAAAGCAAATAAATAAATGAAAAATTCGGCTAGGCAAGGGCGGTGTACCGACTGGTGCCCGCCGTGATGGGTGAAAACAAACGCAAAACCGCAGTATTTGCTGTCACCAACAGATACACTCTTAAGAAGGCCCCTATGTCTACTTTCCCTCAGAATACTCGGAGCACCAATCATTGCGATCTGCCAAGAGACCTCGGCGAGTGACAAGACTGAAAACATGTTAAGCTTAAAAATGAAGTCTGAGTTGTGACAGTGAGAATTGCGTTTCATCCGTCATGATCAGTGGGGCGCCATCTATCTTAGGTGGTGGCAACTTAAGTCGTCGCCACAACGGGATCCCCGAGAAGGCGGCAGCACCAGTCCATTCCAAGACTATCGGCCTTAATGCAGTTCTCGGCCCTTAAGCCCTACTCGGCCTCAGAGCCACTGCAGGCCCTTCCGCCCCTCTCGGACCTAATGCACTCTCGGCTGTAATGCGACAATCGGCTTTAGCCGGATGCTCCCGCCTCACTCGGCTGTCGTCAGGTGGGTGGTTTCGATCCCACTATTATGTGGTCAAGCCTTGCGAATTCAAGGCTAAAACAGATAATCCCTTTTATTCTCTGAATTTCACCGCGAGAAAGAGGCTTCTGAATCAGTGGTGGTCTGTGCTTGTATACTTGGGCTAGGGTATGATGAAAACACCTATGCAAAGTCATGAACATTTCAATCCGACATCGTTTCATTACGCCTTCAAAAGACAACTATATGTTCGAGTGTTGTAATAAAAATTGTCACGAAAGCAAGAACTGCCAACTGATTGTTCTTTTAGAGACTTGTTGTGCTTGTTTAATTCCTAGGTGAATTGAGCAATGGGAATGTCAGTGTACTTGCTCTCTTGTTCTAGTGCCAGCACGTTGGTGGGGTGGTGTTATTTTAATTTTTGCTATAACATCAGGCCGAAGCATTCATAAAAACAAACCAAATCTAAAGATGTCAGTGGCAAAACGAAGTGTAGAAAAAGCATAAAACACGAGGTCTCCTCCTCTCCCGTCTTTCGTTGGCCCTCGGCCGTTCCACTGTAGGATATCTGGCCCCTACACCCACAAGAGTTTGAGACCGCTGTTTTAGAGGGTCCTGTAAGAAGCAGAATGACTGAGAAGGTATCACACCTTTCCATTTCGGTATCATATCTACGATGTGGAGTTTGTGGTGTTCTCTTTTGTATCTCTTTGCAATTTTCATGCTAGCTGTGAGTTATTTGTCTCGAGGTTAGCTTATAGACGCTTTGTTTGCACACGCGTCAGATCAAATCCAGCATTGCAGACCTTCTCATGTCTTACCGAACTATCGAGCCAATGAAACAGGCGTTGACGAGACTCCACGAAAGCCAATGCTGGTGCGAAGGAAACACTAGAATCTAAACTGGGATTATAACTTAGCCTGCAATGGTAATGATGAGCTGAACTAAACGGAATAAGAGGGAACGAAGGTCGGTTATGGCGGCGCCCATGTGCGGCTGCTCCAAACACGTACACACGGCTCTTTGATCATCTCTCGCGCTCCACCCGAAGCGGCCTGCCGATTCTTCCCTCGAACAAAAGAGCGTTAGTGACGGGTTAGTTCTTCCGACTGTCGGGATGAATAGTAGGTGCGCCGCATATACTCGAAACGTAGAATTCCTTCCTACACACTCGCACTTTTGATTGAGTGGTGACGTCTTTGTCATTGTTCCGCCCAATATCTTTTGAAGTGCGCACATTCCGTTGTTACTCAGCTCGAGCGCTTCGCCCTTCCGAACACTTAGTTGACATTTTCCCGCACAAGTCACGCACTATAGCTCCGCCTTCAGCGGGAGGTTTCTGCACTTGCTAATACAGGTGTGAAGGCTCAGGCACGCGCAGCCAAAGCACTCCGGAAACCTGAGCGCTCACGGTGAAGGTGCAGCATATCAGGGAGTTTTCGTAGTCCGCGTTTTCCCCTCCGCTAAGCCCTCCGCAACGAAGAGGCTGCTAGTGCGCCTGCGCGCCGATGGCCTTGGCTCTAGAGTTACGGGTATCCTAGCACGTTGCGGAAAGCGTTGCGGGGCTGCGAAAACGATCTACGAAAACTCCCTAATGTCTCAGCTTTAGGGCCGAACGGAGCCTACCAACACAAAAATGACGAGCATAATGAGCTTGCCCTTGTGACACTACTTGACTGACTCCATCCTCAAGGGCTACTTTTTTATGGGAAAAGTGATACACGTGAGCATTTTTTTCTTGAAAGGAATGTTCACTATTTTCTGAAATGGCAACTAAGAGGGTGATCAATAGGCTTTGCCTCCTATGCTGCAAGTTTTTTTATTCCGTTATGAAATTGAAAGACGTTACAAAAAACCGCAAGTTTGTAACCTCCTATTTCCCATTAGGTCACTCTTTTTTCAATATAGTCCCCGCTGGTGGCGATGTACATCCGCTACCGGTGTACAACTCTCCAAATAGGCGGTCGTAGATAATTGAGGGCGGCTGCTGACGAGATAAACGCCGCGCTAGAGGAGCGGAAGTTCCAAGATGTTTTGCTTCATTCCCCTTACAGCCCGGATCTCGCGCCATTAGAGTTTCGGCTGTTTTCCCAGAATAATGAACATCTAAAGGGTACACGAACTGCGTCCGACGGCGAGGTTTCCGATGCAGTGCGCCGTTGGTGTTGTCAACAGCGGCCTTCAATCATCTACGATGGCATGATGATAGTAGTGCGACGGTAGCGGAAGTACATGGATGCCGGTGGCGTCCATATTTGAAAAGGTATGTGCTCCTGGGAAAAAGCAAATCCCGAACTTTCACTCTAATTTAAAATATTTAAATTCCACCACTGAATAAAACAAGTTGCAGAGTACGAGGCCAAACTTTTATATCACCCAGGTTAGGTCGACAAAAGCGATCTGGATAACACTTCGCCGATATATTCATCCCCCATCCCTTCTGTTCAAAATCCTAAGAACACGTCATGTCAAGTTTGAATTCCTTCTTATTGATGTTTAATTTAAAGGATATACCTGTTTCACTAAAATACATTTCATACTTTTTTTTTCTTTTATATTTTGAATATTCAGGGAATTGAATATCACTATTTGTTTTTCGGAGACACGCGCAATCGAATTACCACCGGCAGTATAGACAACTGATGTCACGTCTTGCACATAGGGATAGTTCACATAATTTATTTATTAAAGGGGAAGAAAGTTGATTAATACTTTTTTATGCTGGCCTGACACAGTACTCTGCGAACATGCACATTCAGCGCGTGACGAGACAGATTGAAAATTAATAGCTTCATGTCAATTGAAAAAAAAAAGACAACTGCGACTTCCTGATCTCGAGATCTGCGTTATCTTGGGCGTTCTGAAAAGTTAGATACACATTTGAATAAAATATAACATAAACTTACATACTTAGATTGTACACGATTAAAAGTAGAAAATTGTTTATTAATTTTTTTTACATAGTACCCTAGAGACTGTGGATACTTATTGCAAGGGGTATATAACTTTTAGACACCTGGAAAGAAACAGACCCTCGGGATTTATGCATTTATTTCAAGGCCGTAGTTGGGTTTCAGTCTCATCGGTCAGACATTATGGCCCACTAAACTCGGCGTTGCGTGTTGGATGTTGCCAAACCTTGCATTTAAAAGGTTCAGCAGTTCCTTGGAAAAATAGATCCCCTGAATTGATTACACAAAACTGCAAGGAACTTCTTTTGTAGGGGTATGAATAGGTTAATAACAGGTTCCAATAAATCTTTATAACGCTTAGGCAACTTCGTCAAAATATGAATAACTTTTGTGGTACCTTTAGGCGAGAATACACGACTCAAGGCCATTTCTAGTCTTGTGGTTGATTCACTGGTGCAATTTACTTTATGATACATCCCTCCAAAGTAAAAGCAACATTGCTCTCATGATTGATTTACTAAGCTATAGGTAAAGGGAGGATGTCAGTAGGTTGTCTTGGAATGTTTAGATGTTTCTTAGGGTGAAGTATTTATTACTATTACCTCAAGAGCATCAGAGTGATTGTCAAGCAAAATCTTGCTTCGCTCAATACCTGTGCAATAACAAATATATTTCCCGACAGCTGGACACATCCGAGGTTGCAAGTTTTTGCTGTTACCTGTAGCTGGCGTCTTAGAAGGCCGTTTCAATTCAACTCTGGTGGCTAGCTCAATGAAGCGTGATGTAAAAACTGCGAAGCGAAAAACTTCACCTTCATTATAACAATGAAGTGCATAATATTTATTGTATAAACCAAAACATCGATATTAAAGAAAAAAAAGTTACGCAGCGCCCGTGGCAGTTATGTTAGACTGGTTTCTCCCTAGCACCTCTCTTCTTTCCTCATCCAAAGGATTGTCGCTTCCCAGCACGCACAAAAATGTCTGGAGGATGTTTCCCCCCCACCAGATCGAGCAATGATGACCCGGGTCACATTTGGCACGTTTTTATGATAATATATGTTCAAGACATGATCTTGGGAAGAGCATATGCGAACGCATCAGCTCATTTCCTGCTGAAGATGCATCGAAGCTCGAGGCGTGGAGATTGCCAATTAAGATTCCGCTATGATATTTTCGCACACCCGTCGGTTTCACACCGAAGCATGCACGTAGTAATACTTTTTCCGACTTATTTTATGAAATGTTTGCGAGATGTAAACATAATTATATAATTTACAGTTAAATATTTTATGCAAAACAATTCACGAAACACGTCAAATAAACACATTTTAGAGACATATTCATAAATTATTTACCAAGGAACCATTTTGTATTAATAACGACGCAAAATATATCAATATCTTCATCTTTAAATGAATTTTACGAATGCATAAAAAAATATTCCCTATAACGAAGACAAGCTAGCTCATTTTTAGTGAAGGTTTGTAATCGTTCTTCTCTTAAAGAGGTCATACATTACTCATTGTTTTGCCATCACAAGTTATTTAAAGTCACTGTAAACGGTTAAAAAAGCTTAAAGAAGAAAAACTCGAGTTTTTTTTTTAAATTTTGATGTGTACTTTTGCCGCATTTGGAGACATTAGCTTAGTTTATACATTAACCATAAATCAACAATAATGGCTAAGCAGAGTTTTTATATGCTCATAAAATTAATTTAATTATGATGATTTTGATACCTGTTGCGTCATTTTAAATTAAGCAGTTCCTTGGTAAATAGTTTGTGAATGTTTTTTTTTAAACGGGAGTACATAACGTGTTTCATAATTTGTTTTGCAAAGAAATTTATGATAGTAATTTTTCATATTACGTTTACATGTGGTAAACCTTGAATAAACCTTGTAGACAAAGGGATTGCTACGTGCATGGTTTGGTGTAAAATTGAAGCTGTTGGAAAGAACCATAGCGAAAGGCTTGGCGACCTCCGGGCCTCGGGCTTCGAAATTTTATATCTCCAAAAGAAAATTAGCTACGGCGTTTGCATGTAGTTGGATCCTCCTACAAAGGACATAACTTCAACATATATTTTTTTTAAATAAATGCAACAAAATATAACCCGGACTATCATTGCACGATATGTCAAGGGAACACCCAAAAACAACTCGTCTCCCTGCACAGGTGGTTTCTACACTCTTCCATATTGGTAGTGGTTGCGACGAAATAATTCACGGCTCATTTGAGTCGTACCCACATGCGCCAATCACGCGAGCGTCGCGGCGAGCTGATGAGGAAACCCATTACGTTGAAACCAAATGAACATAGAAAATACAACTAGACGGGATTTTTTTTACATGCCTGATTGTCAAAGCAAATATTTCTCGCACCGAAAACTTCGATATAAAATTCCTTCTTTATTATATTTAATGCCGCTGAAATGCTTCAAAGCATACCTTTTTGTTTTATTTTGGGTGGCGGTAGAAAGTAAACCAGGAGATGAAGTTTCGTAAGGGACGAATAGTGTCATACTTTGCGCAGTTCTTTTAGAGGCCGAAGAGCAGCGTGGGTATAAAAATGGCATGTTTTGCGACTAAGCAAATGAGGAGCTGTGTAGTTGTACGGTGTGACAGTTAGGTTAACTTGCCAAGCGCAATTTAGATTACCGAGCGTGTTCGCGCACGACAAGTCGTATCACTTAGAGCGAAAGCACCCGATTCTGAACCCAGGCATGATCCCCAAGTTTTAGCACCTGTCGCTACCCGTTTTGTTTCGGACGGCCATCGTACCGGCTTGCGGTAGCGTAGTCACAATTGCCCAATGCACGTTAAAGAGCCCAGTCAGCTATACTGCACAAGCTAAATTCTACAATAGCAGTGAAACAATCGGACACCCTATCGACACATTCCAACACTTGTCTCTTTCAATTTTCATACAGCTATTTTGATTTTGAATATAATATTGAGAAGGAAAGGAACACCCAGAATCAAACACCTGCGAATTCATTGCTGCATATTCGTAATCAACTCTCAAGCTGCGATGCATCAAAGGGATACATCAACGAAATTTGAAATATACCCGTCGTGTTAAGAAATAGGCTGAATATGATCCACTATATGAGTAAATCACAACCGAGAGTTTGTATTACGAGCCTGATGGCTGTACCTTTCGTTATAAACGTCCACTCTGGAAAGCGCTCGGACAGTGGCCAGCGGAGAGCACGTCAGATCCGACGCATTCGTGACGAAGATTGCCTCGGGACGAACAAAGCTGCGGCGAGGCTGACGTCGTCAGGTTGCCCCAGCCGTTCCAACCGCCCAAGAGGTCGAAGCACGCCGGCGATCGAGCGACCGCAACTATAACCCCAAAGCTGCTTTCGTACGAGTTTTGAATGACGGCTAAATCTTCTATAATCTTGTAGAGGGAGCATAGCGACGTGTGTGACACACAAAAGAGAGTCTCGGTGCGTCTTGTGCCGACCGGAGAGCTGTCGGAATGACGTCAGGATCAAAGCATGTATAGTTCTAGGCGGGACAGTCATCGTCACTACCTGTCAAGGTTCGTAGACGCGCATTACAAACGAGACTTTAGTGACATCCACCAGGCTCTTTGGTAATCATTTAATTAGTTTTAAAATTCCCTTTTTTTGCCTTTTTTAACAAGATATTGGTGTGTCCGAAGTGATACGTACTCCTCCTTTGAGCGCGTATATACCAAAAAATAACCGCCAAATTTAGTTGTTGTATCCGCTTAGTGCACTCGACCACCACGCCCCTGGCGTTGGAAGGGCCTGTCCTGAAACATTTTGCAGTTGATAAGCAAGTTAGGCTAGAGTGTCTTGTAGGAATCAGAATGAATGGGAATATATTACACAGTTTCATATATGCATGATTTCTTCACGTTGGTAGTTCGTGGTCTTCGCTTTTCTATAACTTGGCAGTTTTCACGCTAAATATAAGGTATTTGTTTCGAGATCTCATCATACGTACACAAGCTCCCTCGATCACCTATGCCTCTCCCCCCTTAGTGGCTTCCCGATTCTTCCCGCGAATTAAAAAGCGTTCGTGAGGTGGAGAAGTTTTTCCGAATGCCGGGATGAATAGCAGGGGCGCTGAATATCAGTAAAACATAAAAGTCCCCTGAAAAAAGAAAAATACACTTTTTTTTAAAGAGTCTGGTTGGGACACGCATGCCAAAAAAATTAATTGAACGCGAAAGAAAATTTAGAGAAATATTGACAGTGAGAAAATTTATTTGAAATTCTTCGCGCAGACTCCATGACGTCACGGAATGGTCATTCGCTCAACGAGATGCTAATTCTCCCTTTCCACCTCAACTTGAAGGCGAAGCCGGTGCTGAGCCGATCCACCTCTCCTCCACGCACCCGAAGTGCCGAGAGAGAAAACAAGTGGAAAAGAGGTGACCGACTAAATCGCGTAACGCGCCGTCAATGTTGCTCTAAATACTTTTTTTTTTGCATAAAATTTGTTTTTTTACACGCGTGTGTCCCTATTAAAGTGGTAAAAAAATCATTAGGTTGTTTTTCTTTTCAAGGGTCCCTTTAGAGTGCCCTCATACCCACCGCGCTTTTACTGGAGTCGCGAATATCTCAAGTAATTTCCCACCTAATCGTTTTTTGTTTGTTTTTGCCAGTTGAACTGCGGGCAATCCGGTGAGGCTCAGCTTGAGCGCGTAGCCTTGGCTAATACTTAGACGCCACTAAATTTTACCACACCAGTCCCGCACTGATTGCGCCAGCGCGCCCACTCCTTGCAACAAACGACGGCTTCACCCTTAGACAGCCAGACATGTGTGGGAACCCTGCAGATGTCTCTCAGTGCCGATACGCACGCCTCTCGCGGCGGCGTCGCGCGTACTCATCGGGAAGCAACCTCGGCAGTCGCTGCTCGACTGCAGTGGTACAGCAGTAGCCTGCAGGGGCTCCGGAAGTACATCTGATGTATAGGGGCGAGGGGCTCTCGTCGCATCGACTAGTTCACCTCTCTCTCTCTCTCTTTATATATATATACCGGGTGTTTTTGCGAAGACTTTCAAAAATCCTAAAAATTAGGGCGATTGAAAAAAGAAGAAACTCTCTTCGGGAACAAACTACCAGCCACGGCGGACGTCAGGAATTGCCAAAAACCTACGAATTAGCCAGATAATTAATTAAAACTTGTTAATTAACTTTTTTAATTATTGGAAATAAACATATGGCTCCAATTAGAAAGTTGCTGAGTGTTATCGAAAACCACTAAATCAGTCATTTTCAGAAAGACTTTAAGCGCTTGAGAAGAGTAGTAGCGCACTAAAATTACCACTCGTGGAGCAGGTACAAGGCTGGGGCTAGATAAGAGGCGGAAAAATCGCGCGAAGGCATTACCACAACCGCTAGCCTTGTACCTGCTCCACGAGTGGAAACTTTAGTGCGGTACTACTCGTCTCACGCGCTCAAAGTCTTTCTGAAAATGACTGATTTAGTGGTTTTCGATAACGCTCAGCAAGTTTCTAATTGGAGCCATATGTCTATTTCCCCTAATTAAAAAGTTAATTAACAAGTTTTAATTAATTATCTGGCTAATTAGTAGGTTTTTGGCAAGTCCTGACGTCCGCCGTGGCTGGTAGTTTGTTCCCGAAGAGAGTTTCTTTTTTTTTTCAATCGCCCTAATTTTTAGGATTTTTGAAAGTGTTCGCAAAACACCCGGTATATATAAAGGGGATTTCAGAGAACTCAGGCCAAACCGCTCCTGCAAAAACTACTCATCATAACGAAAAAAGGCTTGTGTCGTTTTGGTCCTCGACCAGGGGCCCACTTAGGAAAATTATTAAGGTCTGAGATAATTAAGTTGATAATTATTTTTGCGTAATTAACGTTTTTTACATTGTGTTTAAGGGCATGATTCCAATTAGAAAGGGGCTCAGCATATTCGAAAAACACTAAATCGACAAATTGCAGAACGATAGAAGGCACACGAAGCATTTTACGGCTTTCAGAAAAAACGCACAAAATCGACGGGTTTTTAGGTTTCGGTTTGCTATCGGAGCGCATCTGGGCCCCGGCGGCACCGGGCCCGGTGGAAAGATAGTGCAACCAGCCTCTGCTGCGTGGCGCGATGACAGCGCTGTTCAGGTACCGGAACGAGACGTAATGCCCTTCTCATCGAATGATAAATACAGGGGTGGTGGTAGTGAGATTTCAGTTCTTTCGCTTCCAGCGCTATATTTCTACTTTTGATAAGGCCTAGAGAGATGGTCCTCGGTCTCGCCCTTGACGTCTTCCTTGACGTCGTCCTCGAAGTCGTCTTAGTGGTCGTCCTAGACGCCGTACCTGACGGTCATCTCTAGGACGTGGTCCTCAGCGTTGTCCTAGACGTTGTTTTAAACTTTAATACGCGTGCAAACATTGCTCGAAAACATTGCGCCCTCAGGAATATAATGCTTTCGCCTTCCTACACGTAAGCAGTTTTGAGTGTACTCTTGTATTTTTTTTTATTATTATCTCTCATCAAAAATTGCTATCGAGAAAAAGGCAAACCAATGTTATGCGGAAACCAACATTCAGATTTTGCCACAATCTCAAGTAGGGTGACGTCACATGTTTTTGTATAACGTGCATGTCAAACAGGCACTGTAAAAATACAGTATTTCGCGAATTATTTTGTTGTCCTGTTTTGCTGGCGTGAGCGTAACCAACAATCGATCATTTCAGACCATCAGGCTTCTTGTAATCCGTCGAGAACAAGCTGTCATGCCCCTACATTGCCCCATATTTCAACGTCCGACGTCACATTTGACGTCGTATGAGTCTAATAATGCGTTGAACCAATTTTGAGGAAAATTAGTGACCACCAAGTTTTCGTAGGAGACTTCTTTTAAAACGGAGGCCCCATGTACGAGTTCCTATTTTTTCTGGTGGACTAACGCTGCAGCGCCGTGATGTCCCGTACTGACGTCACCTGCTGTCCGAATATGTATTCGCATTCCAATCTGTATGGAGACCGTTTTTGTATGACGTGTGACCCCGACTTTACGCTCGCACAAGTCAGCAGCGTGGCGGTTTTGCAGGCCGCAACGCATGCTAGTTAGGTATATTGAATTCAATGTTTGATGGTTCCATCCAGGCAATGCTGTGCACACCCACCCTTTGTTTCCAGAGAACAATTATAGCGCGCTATGCGCTATGCCGGAAACAGTTGCGCAACAGCATTTTCTCGATTCCGCGTAAAGCAGACGTGCGTCAGAGGTTTTGAAAAGCCTGCAAGGGCCTGTCTGCTCGTCAGCCGGTTAGCGGCAAAAATGTAACCGCCCATCACTACATGTACAAGTACCTAATCAAGTTTGTCGTGGGCTGGATGCGCAATAGCTCCGTGCTTTATTTTTGGGGGATCGTGTCAGCTAAAGGTTGAGGCTAATACAAGTGGGCTTTGTAGAAAACTCTTTGAAAAAGGGGGACACGAGTACGCGCGTTCTCGGGTTTTCGTGACGCAGTGCGGCATATATTTGAGCTGAATGCTATGTTTACTTTATGGATGCAAGGTGCAGATCTTAAATAACACGAACAAACCTAAGCGCAACAAGCAAAGCGAGTTTGGTCACTCCACGATCGCCTGTAGTCTGAACGAAATCGTTCTGCATCTTTCGCTTATGTTTGCGTGTGTTAAGAAAGATCGCCGCGTTGCCTCCGTAATCTGAACATAGCATAAAAAACACTTTTTGTTACTCGTGGTACTAATCTCGGGTGAGGTGAAACCAAAATAGCCCGTGTTTGGCAAGTTTTTCAATGTTTGGTTTTCTAAAGTCAAGACAAGACTCGTTGAAATTTCCTTCCGAGTGTGATGGAAGACGAAGAAAGTTGAAGGATAAAACCGCCGAGGAAGAGGTGAGCAGAATGTGGGTGGCACACTGACAACATGCTTGGGCACTCTTTGGGCAGTGTTTGTCACCGCCTAGAAACTGCGTACTTTGGCTTAAAAAAAAATTGGTACACGATCTGCTACTGCCCGTCATCAACGCACGGCCCGATCGACTCAAGACAATCCACTGCGATTCAAAAGACGTTGCCATGTTAAGAATTACCGCGTCCTTTAGGCTTGAGGCTTTTTCACACACTTGTAACCGAGTAAGACCGGCTGAGACGAGACCGGTTTTTAAGCGTCTTGCGAAGGCTTAGGACTTCTCCGCAGCAGCGCATCTGGTCCTAAGTTGTCGGAAGAGGCTTAAAAACCGGTCGTGTCTTACACGGTCGTACCCGGTTGCAAGTGTGGCAAGGGGCACCTTAGGTTGCTTCACACACTTGCGTGAGTCAGACCGAGGGCGACTGCAACGGCTTGCGACGTCAATCCTTTTACGGGTTGCTGAGGCTCCAACAAAACGGGTGAAAACCGGTTTTGTTTCAGCCGACACAGCTGTTGCAATAGGAACCCGTACGTCGCAAGCTTTTGCAGTTGCGTTCGGTCGGACTCGACGCAAGCGTGTGAATCACCCTTTAGGAATGGCCAGAATCGAAAGACGATCTCAAAAATAGGGCGAGATCCTCACTCACGCTTAGTGATACTTGGTGATATAAATGTAAATATTTCGGCGGAACTCCGCCTGGTTAGGTAAGTAATAAGGAAGGGTACTTGATAGACTCTAACCGATTTCTTCAATGTGCCTGACGTTTCGAAGCCGGCTGTAGAAGGCGATGCGCCACACACAAGAACAGAAGAAGAAAAGATTGCTAAGAGAAGGAAGAAGACATCGACAGATTTCTATCTTTGGGAACATACAGTTACCCACAAAAACGGAGCCGAGCCGGCTTCAAAACGTTGGGCACATTGAAGAAATTGGATAATCTTAGCGAAACCTCCCGGCACCATCCATTGCTGACAAACGTTAGCGACCGGACATATTAGGCCAAAGCGAGCACCGTCCCCTAGGGGTGGGGGGGGGGGGGGGGGGGGGGGTTCACCGCCGTGTTCGTTCGCCGTCCCTACACTGCCGGTCACGTGACAAGAAAGATTTAAAAAAAAAAACTCGTAGAAATGTGCGCTTCACTTTCTGGTGCGGTTAAAATTTATCGGCTGACCTGCAAACGGAAACAGTTAGGTATGATTTCTAATTTTCGAGGCGGAGCGAACTTCTGGACGAACCTGATTTTCGGCCGACCCTTATTCGAGCCAAAGCTGAAAAAGAAAGCAAACATGGCGGTGTGTGGCGAGCGGGTAAGCGGTTCGCACAGGCGGTACGTGTTGGTCGAACGGGTGGATGCCGCGGTGCAGAATCCTCAACAGTTGCGACGGGTGAAAGCGCTGCGTATAAACATGATGACTGGGGATAACTTGTCTTTTATCACGTACACAGATTTACGAAATACTTCAATATCCTCCCCTTGTCTTTTCAGGTTCGCTGTCCTTCCTCGGTATTGCAGGCTTAGTCAACCGAGTGAGCCAAATCCGACGAAGTTTTACGAGTGATATTAATAAAAGGGAGTATATCTTCACACTGTGCGTATTTCATAAGATTCGCTGCGAAACGATTAATATTCTCGGAACAGATGAAAAGGTTCGGCGAAATCCTCGGGAGTCAATACGTAGCAGTCTCCGCACGTCAAACTTGACGTGTGAACTAGAGGAACGCGCAATATCTCAAAATTTAAAAAAAATAAAATTGGAAACTCCAAATAAACATATGCAAAGAAAACAAAAAAGAAAAAAAAATATGACAGACGTGTTAAAGAACACTTCCACATTTTGTTTGGCTTGGGCGTTTCCAGATAGATCTTGAATTTTTTTTTGTCTTTTGTCTATTGTTTTCTTGCTTGCTTGAGTCTTGCCAATCTCCTTGGCGGAGCGAATTCGTTGGGTTAGGAATCGCGATTCGAGATGTCGAGAACTTCTGTCGAACTTGAGGATGAAGTGGTTCTGCGATTGTTGGACCTTTTAGCCAAGGTCGACAAAATTCTACTTCAACAGTGTTGCCCGACTTGTACACAAAAGTGTTAACTATTATAAAAAAGAAATGAGATATTATATTTTTCAAATGTTAAGTTATAACTGCCCACATTCACACAATATTTAAAAAAATGACATTACGTCTTTCACGATCTAGTTTGCCGAACTCAGCGGTACAGGTTAAAGAACTCGAACCTCGGCAGGATCGCGACATCACTAGTTATATCGTGTGCAGTGTTGGTAAGTACTTTAAGTACATTGTACTTAAAGCACTACTTCAAGTAGGTTTAGGAAACTTTTACTTTACTTGATGTACATTCACAGAGTACGTACTTTTACTTTACTTAAAGTAGTTTTTCTGGTACTTTCTGAGTAAAGTATTTTTCCAACTTCAAAGTACATTTCGCAAATTTGGTTTTGTTAAATTTGTATCTTGAAATTATGCTTTGTCAACTGCGAAAAAATACTGGGAGGGACATTCTACTCTCGCAAGAAACGTGAGCAGACGACGCATCGCTCCGTTAGTTCTGGGGGCGGCCTTCCCGTAGCTTTTTGAACTCTCGCTACTTCTCAGTGGGTCAGCGCTAGAGAAGAGGTTTAAAATATTAGGAGAGCAAAATTAATCATAATTTAACACCTGAGACTGTGGTCTGGAAAAATTAATTAAGCAAGTCGACGTAAAAGGACGACTGGGGAGAACGTCACAATGTTTTGAGACAATCTCTTTTGTCTTTTTCTTCTATTTGAAGGTTCCTTAATTTTTTCACGCCCCAATCTTGGGTGTTCCATTATGATTAATTATCACCAGCTCTCTTGCACACTCATTTTTTTTTTCATTAAGGAAAGGACACTCCTCTCGGACAGGATTTGTTGCGGAAGCTACGGGGCTGACGACAGGCTATCTCCTAGTACATTTAACCAGACATGTACGTAATTCGTTACAAGTAACGAAATTGCTAGTAATCCCTTACGTGGATCGGTAATTTAGTAACGGAATAATTACACCACCCCCTCTCTGAAGAAAGGATTTTTTTTTCTTTGGTAAAGTCGAGCGCAGTGACAGTGTCACGGGAATTGACCAGCGCAAAGGGAGGCTTGGCACTCTTCAGTCCCGCAAAGCCTTTTTTGCAACACCAAGCCCCTGAACCTATTTTTTTTAGACATAATAATGTAAAAAAAAAAATCCAAATTGGTATTTTTATAAAAAAAAGTAAAGGGGAGGAGGGGGGGGGGGCCAAGTGACATCCGCTTTTTTTAGATCCTTGTTTTTCTTTACGATCGAAGACGGGGGGAGGAGGACACCAAGTGATTGTGTGCCTCTTCGAGAAGCTTGAGGCGGTAAGTGCACAGACAGGAATTCCTATGTCCTTTTCGGTTATAGTGACTACGACCATTTTTAGAATGTCAAAACACGAGACAACGTTCCGTCTACCTTAAAATCCACTAAAAGAGATGTGATATGTGAAGGTGTTATTTCCACAAGCATCCTCTTTCGTTGCTGCAGACTTAATATCTTCTCTTAGAAAGCCGGCTTATTTTTTTCTGTTTCTTTCACCTTTTTTGACCCTGTTTTAAAAGCTAGTTACTGTTTTGTAGTCCAACTTCTAGGTTTGGCCCACCTTATTTGTTGATTCCAGAGAGGTTATTTGCATCTCAGTCACCCATTTTGTGAGTCAGATTTTTGCGAGCACTTCGAAAATGGTAATAGTAGTCTTCCATTCTTCCTGTTTTTACCCCAGCAGAACGCATGCTGTATAAAGCAGATATTTTTACAAATAAAACATGATGGTGGCTGACGTAGACTTGATATTCTGTGCTTGAGGGGAGAGTGAAATTTGGGAGCGGGGCCATAGCGCGGCTTACTTAGTACTCCGCCCTTTGCCTGTGGCATCAGCAGACGCCTATCTGGAGAACACTGGAGTAAACTGCAGTCTGTTCGTGCTCCGTGCGTTTTCGAACGGCACCAAGAAAGGTACACACGACAAACGTGCGCTTACATTTCCTTGTTTTTAACCAACGTTCTAAGTAATTGTTGCTATAAATGTCCTTTTTTTCAATCACTTAAACGATAAACGACGAAACTTTGCTCTATCTTCGAGGCAAATATAGTACTTACATTGCTTCGCTGAAACAGATCAATGCAGAGCATAAAACATTCGTGACGCACAATATGCCACTCCCATCCAGTGCCTCAGTTCAAAGCGTGTTCAGCATAGCAGTCCACATAATGAGTAAGAAATAACGCAAAATGTCTGACGAGAGTTTCCAGAGTCAGCTGATGCTCAAAATATTCAAGGTCATTAAATGGAACAGGTTGCAACAATAAGAACTTGAATAACCCTTTTCCCTTTGTTCCTTCCCTACTGAAAAAAAACAGTATGATTTTAAACCCGGCATACCCGAATTTGAACTGGGCAAAATGGAAGTTGAACTGATTATACTGGCGAAACAGGAAAACAAGCTCACTGAATTAGAAAACTAACGAGCCAAACTGGCACATAAACCTGCGAAACAGGCAGCCGAACTTGCCAAACACCAAACAGAAAAAAGGGAGAAAACTTGCGAAACAGGCAACCGAACTGGTAAACAGGAAGCCAAACTTGCCAAACAGGCAACCGAACTTGCTAAACAGGAAACAAAACTTGTCAAACAGGCAACCGAACTTGACAAACAGGCAGTCGAACTTGGAAAACAGACACCTGAACTTGCCAAACAGGCTAAACTGAGAGCTAAACAGGTGAAAGTGATGGGATAACTGGTCCTACTGGCATTCAAGCTGTTCAAAATGGTGACTGAACTGGTTACACTAATAATCAAACTGTTCTTCAAACTTGCGAGCTTCAGAGTGTGGTGGAACTGTTCAAACAGGTAGCTAACTGTTCAAACTTGTGGTTGACCTGTTGAAATAGGTAATTGAACTCCTCTAACAGGCAATTGAACTGTTCAAAATGTTGTATATACCGAAAAAAGGTTAGGGGTTATATAATCTGCTTTCGATAAGTATCTCACCCTTTGCTGCTACACAAACTGAGCTCCCTTAGCCTTGATGAAAACATATACCGTTGGACTGAAAATTACCTTTTTGGCAGTAAGCTGTGTGTCTTCGTAAACGGTGCAAGCTCTGATCTTGTTAATGTGACTTCTGGCGTGCCACAGGTATCAGTGCTGTGACCCCTTAATTTCTTGTATTTATTAATGACATGTCATCGACCATTAACTCACCCATAAGGCTGTTTGCGGACGATTGTGTTTTGTACAGCAGGGTAGACAGTGTTGGTTATTCAACTTTTTTGCAGTCGGACCTAGATAAAATATTGGATTGGTGCAGGATTTGGGAGTCGGGCTTAAATGTGGAAAAGTGTGTGCAAGTCACTTTTGGGAGGAAACGTAACCTTGTCCCATCATGCTATTTTATTGATGATCATAGATTAAGTAATAACAGGGATGTTAAATATTTGGGGATTACTTTGTCAAGCACCCTTTCTTTTAATGTCCATGCCACTGAAACTGCTAAGAAAGCCAGCCGCACTTTAAATTTTCTTATTCGAAATTTACGCGGTGCTCCACAGAACCTAAGAGAGACTGCCTATTGCTCTTTGGTAAGACCCACACTAGAATACCCATGTGTTTTGTGGGATCTGCATCAGAAGTACTATCGCGGACAATATGAGCTGAAACGGCGCTCCTGCCTGTGCACGGTACTACCTGCGCCGCCTGTCGCATCGCTTTCTAAACACGGCGCACCCTGAGGCCGAGATAAATTCTCACTTGCGCTCACTGCGCCGCTGCGCTCTTCCGGCCGTCTGCTAGCGAAAATAGTGGCCGACGGAACCACCATCACGATGCGTGTGCCGTGAAGCCCAGTGGTCACGCTTTCAGCTAACATGCTTTTCAGTGCATTTCAAAAAAGCGCCGAAGTGAAAAATGCGCTGTCACTCTCGTATCTCCTCGAGGAGCGCTGCCTGACGAAGCTGCCTTGGCTTCCCAAAAGGAGCCGATCTAAATATAATCGAAAACATTTGTAGGTGCATCAAAGTAGCCATGGCACGGCGCCTCTCCACCGCGCCACTGCCCACAAATCGTTGAAAGCAATCGGAGTGAATGGGAGTGGCTTCGGGCTGAGCCAGACTTCGTGGCCGCGCTCTATGATTTTTTACCAGACAGGATGGGAGCCGTGGTGGCGGGTCAGGGGAGAATGACGCGGTATTAAATTACTTTGCAAGTTTTACTGCACCTCAGGACGCCCCGAACCGGACTTCTGCCGATTAGAACAAAGCTTGATGCTACGGTGGCGACACACTGTTTGACGCCGTTTACCACGCATACTTTTGTGAGGTGCCTCCTTTATCCCGATCTTCTTGTATAGTGCAGTTGAACTTCCACGCCGACTATTAATCTTTGGTGTCTGACATTGCCCTCTGCAAATATTTTTTCGATTAAGTTTCAATCTCCTTCTCCTGAGAAATATATGACCGTTTGTCACATCTTATTAAGACTAGGAATTTGTTAACAAAAAACTGGTGTCTTGTTTGTTTGAAACAAACACGTGGGCCCAGTAATAAAGAATAAATATTTTTGAACCGTTTCATACCAATCAAGGTTACAAAACCTTCTGAGTAACATGTATGTTTACTGTGTGTTTTTTTTTTCCTTTTTTTTTAAATATGCGATCAATGAACGAGAACAAAAAAAAAAAAAACTTGTAGCCGGGTTAATAAATTCGGCATACAGATTTTGGCCTATATTTTACAATGTCCTACTTCGTGCATGCACCTATAATCAAACAGAACCAACTTGCAACGTCTTTTGATGTGACTTTCAAAAACGCTAATCGCAGCTGAAATTTAAGACACTTCAATATTTTTTCTTCACCAGTCAGCGTTTTTTCTACGGGATTCTGCGCGATAGAGTAAAGTAAATCAATTCCAAAAGAGGGAACGACAAGTCTAATCGTTTGTTCCCCCCGCCGCCCTACCACACATGCCCGCTGTCGCAGCCGCTGTCTCGGTTGCAGACAGCCGGAAGAGCGCAGTGGCGCAGCGAGCGCAAGTGAGAATTTGTCTTGGACTCGGGGTGTGCCATCTGTGCGGAGCAAGGCGACAAGAGGCGCAGGTAGTACCGTGCGCCGGCCGGAGCGGTGTTTCAGCTCATATTGTCCGCGATAGTACCTTGCAGATAAGTTAGAGAAACTTCAAAACCGTGCGGCGAGATTTGGAACAGGAAATTATAGTAGGAACAATAGCGTAACACAGACTAAAAATGTACATGGTTGAAAAACTTCATTGTCAAGGCGCAAAGACTTTCGATTCAGGTTCATGCACGCAATTTTTGATGATATGACTGGTATTGATAAAAGCAACTACATAAAATTACCTAACTACATTTCAAATCGTGTGGATCATACCAGAAAAATAAGGGACATTTCTTGTAGAACAGATTATAAGACATTTTCATTTTTTCCACGCACAATCGCTCAGGGGAGCCTGTTACCAGAGTCTTTTTTTATTCGTGACGATGTGGGACCATTTATCTCAGGAAATGGTCTTGATTTTTAATGTTCAATGTTTATGTATTTTCTTTATTGACAGCCCAGGTGGTATATACAAGTGTTTTGTTTTTATTTTATTTAGCGTATTAATCCATGGGCTGGTACAGCCCATGAAGTCAAGCTGCTATAATGGCGAAGGTTTCGGCACTGCAGGTTTTTTTTTCTGTAAATAAATTAATAAATTTAGATCAGCCTGATAACCTGCACCGCCTAATTGTGTTCCAGTTACTAGAACTTGTTTCACTAAAACTCTTCGCAGTCTCTTTTTTTTAAAATTAATATGCGACTTTGTTTCATTCATGTGGTGAGTTGCGGAGAAACCCACCAGAAAGAAAGGGAGCGTTCGTTTTTCAAAATTTACTACTTCGTTAAGACTCAGGTACGAGTTTCTCCTCTAACTAAAGCAGTAATCTTGAGGGGGCCTGGCGTCATGCCCTTCTCTTATTTTTATTCATTTTTTTTTCATTTTTCATTCTTTATTTAATTTTCCAGTTAACAAGTTATTTTTGTAAGTTCTTGTGTTTTGACTTTGACTTTTATTCCGTCCCTTTTCAAGCTTGTTTCCCGCGTAACTACCGTTCTTGTGCATAGCCTTCATTATTCCCGTAAACTAATGCAACTTTTTTTGGCACTTCACCCCTTTTCTTTTTGCGTGACTTTTTTCGCCATTAAATTAGAATTAGAAGCGACGCCGGGGCTGCAGTGGCTCGGCAACTCAGTCGAGAGCCGACCGACTGAGTTGCGTGTTATGATCAGTCGAGAGCCAACCGGCAAAGGGTCCACGTCGCTGCTGATAGACCCCAACTACCCCGTGCGCAAGAAACGTCAGCATATGCCACCGAAGACCCCAGCACCTGTGTCCCGGCTCTCGGACGACGACGACGATCTGCCAGCGCTAATCAACGATGCTATCGCTGGCCACACCCGCAGCCTCCGCGAAGCTATGCAGGATGATCGTTCTGCAATGCTTCAAGCTCTGCGCCAGGAGCGCGCGGCAATGCAAGAGTCCCTCATTGTATCGCTTCAACAACTGTTCCCCAGAACAGCGGCGCCAGTCGCCACCCACCCGGACACCACCCAGGCACTCCACCAGTCCAGCCAGAGTGCAACGCAGCCCCTCCAGCCGCACCCCTCCACAAGCACCTACACCGGACCGTCCCAGCCCACCAGCGGCTACACGGTCCAGTCCTCCCTCGGAGGCTACGAAGCAAACCCCAACGCCCAGGCGGCGGCCTTCGGCCAGCCCGCCACCCAGCAGACGTTCCAGCCCCCCCTCGGGCCCCCGCACCCCTTTCCCCCAGCCACGCCCGTCGAGCTCCCAGTCTACGGCGGACAACCAACTCCCAGGCAACGTGTGTTCACCGTCCACGATCTTCCCACAAGAAGAGACCTGGGGGAGGCGTTTATCCACGTACAAAACGCCAACAGAAGCACCCAGCTTTTGTCCAAAAGGGATATCATCGAGCTGCAGCTCCTGGAGTCGTTCTTGGAAGTATAGGACTCCTACCCACCCCTCGCCCCCCAGAGCCGCCTCCGCGTCTTCGATAGGGTACGTTTGTTGTACCATGTCGCCACCAACGGGTGGAACACAGCGCTCGATGGATATGCTGACCCCAGCGCCAGCTATCTGTTGGGACCCCCCGCCAGACGGACGGAGCAGCCCCAGCGAGGACCAAGTCCAACCAGGACCCGCAGAAACCCAGGCCGACAGAGCCGAAAAGACAATCCCAAAAGGAACCCACCAAAAGAGGACAAGTGAGTCGCCATACCTCTTCTCCTCCCCGCGACGTGTTCTGGGTCCTAGTCCCCCCTAAGAACTTTTCCGCAAGCTCCCTCTTGACCCACACGGAGCCTACCAAGCTCTCCCGGAGAGCCCCCCGTGTTCCTTAGCGCCTCCAGAGCGCCAACAAGTAACTTCGCCAGCACCGGCAACAACTGGTGAATTACAGGGGTTCCCAACCCCAATCCTGCCCCTACCAGGGCCACCCGTAACCGCGCCTCAGTCGCCTCCTTCGCTGTCTCCAGCGACAGCCTTGTTGCCCACCCCCCCGACTCCGATGCACATCGGTGTCCAAGGACTAAAAGAGTATCTCCACGCACCGGAAGGAATCCCCCTCCACCTAAACCTTGTGCTTTCCAACCCCAGACCGCAGTGGGTTATGATCGACCACCACCCCACCTTGGTGATCGTGCAAGATGTTGTGGCCGAAAATGACATTTTGGCCCAGGCACTCAATGCCGCCGGCATTGTCCCGCAGCTCCAGCCCCAACCGGACCTCCAGCAGCCCCAGCTTGACACCGAAGAAGAGGTCGACACCCACCAAATTGGGGCGGACCGTATCCTACGATACCTCGAGGCGCACCAGCCCCCCGTCCCCCCTCAAGCGGGCCAGCCTGGAGCCGCCGACGACAACGAGCAAGAGAACGAGGACCTCTCCGAGGAAGACTCCCGCAGACAACCAGCCAGGTCTCGGGAGTTACGTGAGGAAAGGCGACACGACCTGCGAATGGGTGCACAAGGGCGGAGGGGTCCCGCAAAGCTTGCTTTATGAAAGAGTGAAACATAGTCTTCAAGTGCATGCCTAGCTCGGGAACTACCTGCGCAACGGGAATGGAATTCCGTTCTGCGAGTGTAATAAAGTGACTTGCGCACTGAACGTAACCCTATTCACTACTATTATCAGGCGCTGTGTCTAAAGATAGGTCTGACGTACCTAGGATGCAAAATCTAAAGATACGCCAGACGTACCCAGGACGCGGAGTCTGTGTCAGGTGTCCTAGCGTGGGCAGTCGGACTGCGGCCGGACGCTCCCGCTGGTGTATTTACAGCAGTCCGAAAGCGTTCCACGCTTGCGTCTTATCGACCTTGCACAAGTGGCTGGCAGCCGCTTGGCCTGGCTGCCGTGTGATACACGGGCGTATGCCTGTCGTGTGTAAAAACGCGTGGAGTGCCAAGAAAATCAAACATTGTGTCTAACAAACTAGTGATTTCAAATTCCCCGACTTTTTCAAGTTTTTCCCTGACTATTTTGATCAAATTCCTTGAGTTTTTGAGTCGAAGGATGACATTTCGGCAATGCCATTCAGCATGGCCGTGCCGACGAGCAACCGCCATGACGCTTTCACTAGTCGTCTTCCCTTATTTAGCCCACTTTTTGAATGATTCCCTGACTTTCCCAGATGATCCGAAATTCCCTGGGAGTTCAAGGCTTTCCAGGTTGGCAGACACCTTTTGAAATTTCGGCACGCGTTTGCGGGGTTTAGTGATCGCGAAGCTGCTCGAGAACAACATAACTATAAGAGAAGCTGGTACAGTACTGCTTACACGACTGTGGCCCCTTCACAGAAGGCACCCGGCAGGCGGCCGGGAGCCGCCGTCCGCCCGGAGTGACCGCCGTCGGTCTTTTTCACGTCACTACGGATCACATAGTGAAGTGGTCCGTAGTTAGCTCAGCACCGAGCAGTTCGGAGATTTCAACACTTCTCTCGCTGCTTCAAATGCGAATCTTGACGGTCGAGCTAAGAAAATTGCCCGGGCACGTCCGCCGTACCGTTAGAACTCCGCGTTCTGGTTACGTCCTACATACCTTTAGACTCCGCGTTCCGGATGGGTTCGACGTATCCTTCGACTCAGCGATTATGGAGGAGCTCCCGTGGTTAACGATTGCGGATATTTTAATTAAACTCGAACGACCGAGCGATGTCCAAGGTAGTGATCCGAGCCCGTACGAGAAGCACGGGTGGCACGGGACCGAATCTGGCTTACTCTGAATTAAATAAAAAAGAAAAGCCTCATTCCCTCCTACTTCACGTTATTCCTACGAGGGGAGCATACAAAACCCTCAAAAACCGAATTCCGCTCACGAAATCCACACACTCCGATCAACGCCCACAACGCTTCCGACACGCATTGGGCGCTGCCATCTTTTCGTTGACGCCAGAGATTTGGTCTGGTTACGTCATAGATTTGGCCTGGTCACGTGTCTAGTGGTCTAAATTGTACAACATGGCGGCGGTCAATTGGGGGTCACTTTCAGCTGCCAGTTTATCACTCTAATGCCCTATACCTCGTTGGTCAAATGATTGTTCGGGTAAGTTTTCTCGATTTCATATTCATAATGCATGCCCGAAGAGTATCATCTACATGAGCTGGATGATCTTCCGAACACCGTAGCTTACGTTGCCACCGTAATTCGGATGATATTTAACTTTTTTCGACGCTTGAGTGGTCTCCGCGATTTCGTGTCGCGTCGCAGTTCTGAGGGATGCTGGCTGCCATCGGGAAACGATCGCTATCGCTTGTGCAGGCTGTTTGTTCAAGCCTTGCGTAAATGCTAGCCGCTATCTTGAGAATCCCGTGAATGTTCTGCGATGCCGGAGCACTGCAGAGACGCTGATCAGATTGGTTCGAAAGTTCGCGTTGCTATCGGCGAGCCCTTCGGACACGCTGTAAGTGCCAGGCGCGCTAAACTGAGCTGTGCTGTCAAACGCTTGGATACGGATCTTAGAACGAACGCCTTGAATGTGTTCGGGACGGCGACACGCGTGAAAAATTTGATGGTTTTTACTTTGACGTGTCGTCTCGTCCTTTCTCACGCTTGCGACAACGTATCTCGGTCAGCGCGCGCTGGCTTTTTGAGCTGCGTCCAGCGGGATGGCGCGGTTGGGGTGCTGGCGTTTAGCGGGTTTCAGCGGGTTGTTAGGACACGCTCCAAGCTGGGCGTCGTCGTAGCGCTCGCGTACGGCGTGTGCCCCGCGCCGGCCCGCTCTGCGTGTCGTCGGTGTTCAGGCGCGCGGGCCTAGAGTTGCTTAAAAGTGTTGACAGAACCCTGTTAAGCTCGTCACTTCCGTTGTTTTCTCCCTTACGGGCCCTGCATATATGTCTAGCCTTGCGAGCCACCCAGAGTACTACTACTGTAGCTAATGAAGATTATTATTGTTTGCCTTAATGGCGTTTTAGTTTACCCCGGTCATATTTGTGACTTCTAGAACCCGGGGGTGCACACATACTTTACATGGCTGAGGAAAGAGGTTATATGTAAGCAGTGATAGAGTGCAGGCGAGCTGGTAATTAATCGACATCTTGTAAACTTTGAGATGTTTGTTCGTTTTTTTAGCGTTCCCTATATCAGTGTTTACAAGATATAGGTTATATGATTTGATTAAAATGCTCAAGAAAGTGTAAAATTTGCACACCTGGCAGGTGCTCTCGCTTGTATAGTGGACAGCTCGCAATGAAAACTCGCACGGCTGTCCCTTTTCGCACTCCGAAAACGGAAGCTTTACCATGGTCAGCACATTAACATTCTGTGGTGCTTAGCTGGTGGGGGTAGGAAGGGGGAGGGGGGCGGCAAGCAAACAATTTTCAAGATGCAATTGCTCCCCCCCCCCCCCCCACGCACACACACACAGATGTTCAAAACTTCCGCTGCTGCCGCACCCAAAACAGCCATGACATCTATTGTCTACCTACAAACGTGCACATCCTTCTATTAAAAAAAAAAAATCTACAGTAACAAATGGTTGGGGACCAGTGGCGTACCACCTTGTTTTTAAGTGAGGGGGCAAACTACACCCCCCCCCCCCCCCCCGAGCCGGGGGGGCGGTGCCCTTGGTATCCCTTCGGCGCCGCCGGCCAGTGTTTGCCCTGCCCAGTGGCAGCTGTTTAAGGGGGGGGGGGGGGGGGGTCTGCAAAACACATTCCTTGCCCCTCACCCCCCCCCTCCCCCCCCCCGGTTGGTACGCCCATGCCAGGGACTTTTCAAGAATTCCCTCATCTAGTAGTGCTGAAAATGTTCAGAAGACATGTATAGTCTTGTGCTGAGGTCATGGGGGCAGTGGCATAGGAAAGGGGGGTTCTTTTTTTAAATAATATTGTTTACTGGAAATGACTTATTTTCTTGCAGCCCCCCCCTCCTTTTTCCTATGCCACTGCCCCCATCACCTAAGCACAAGACAATACACGTCAGAAATTGCACGCTGCTCTAGTTTCTTTTTTTTCTTTCGTCAATAAATATATTTAACCCTACAAAAAAAAAATTATCGCCAAAACTTTTTTTCTTTTTTTCCTTTTTTTTGGGGGGGGGTGGGGTGATGTGTTTGGGATTCTCACAGTTTTGGAGTGGGTACAAGATACCCACCCCTTTCCCCTAACCCCTCCCTCCCCCTGCAACAAACACATACACATACATTGATCGCCTGTGTCCGATCCCCGTGGCGTGAGTACCGTTTAATCTGAAGCGCACCACCCAATGCTAATTAATTTTGTTTTAATAGAAGCAAAAACATTTGCTTGAAATTATTATAATTCTGAAACCAGAACCACCAATATTTTTATAAACTCGTCGAGGCTCAAAGCCAGTGTCATTCACAACACAAAGTTGAGAACTTTTAAACCACTCTGTTCATAGCGCGACAAAATCGCACCACACGCGAAGTGCAGATAAATAAAATCCAACACACTCAACGGCTTCGTGCCAACGCCTTCGTACCCTAATCTCCTAGTACCCCCGTACAGCGTCCGCGCCTCCGCACGCAATCCGCACTCACACTAGAGTCTACTCACACACTTTGAGTGCGGATAAGAATCCAACACAATCCGCACTCTGAGTGCGGTTAAGAATCCAAGATTATTCACACTCGGAGTGCGGATTAGAATCCACCACTATCCACACTCGGTGTGCGAATAGGGACAGCCACAAGCCAACTCCCTCACCTGCCAGGCGCTCTCGCTTGCACAGTGGAGACACATTCAAATCAAGGAGATCCAGCTTTGAATGTGAAGGCTTCCTACTTCAACTTTTAAATACTTGAGGTTATGTTAAAGTTTAAGGGAGTCTCTTAAAGTAGGGGTGTGTGAATACCGAATAGTAGTTTTCGAATCGAATATCGAATAGTGATTTTATTTGTAGGAATTCTTCAAAGTGTGCTGCGAATGAGATTATTATATGTGCAGAGTATGCACCTGTTGCAGAATATGCATCTTGTGCAGAACAAAAGCTAAAATGTAAAAAAATTCTGGTGGAAAAAAAAATAAATAAAAGCAGTTGCTGTTGGATGTTGGGCACTAAAGATCCAATTTTATGGCACAAATATAATCTATCTTCCCTAAACGTCACAAAAAACCCGAAGTTACAGCCACGCATGCCTTTTTTTAAGCCCAACCTAACACCACGACTTTTTTTTTATAAATGTTTGCATATCTCAGAAAAGGGGCATTTTGCGATATTTGGTTTTCATTTTAAGGAAGAAAAAGGGCACCCGGGATGTTATTTCACGTAAATAAACAGATAGGTGTTAAATCTTAGTAAACAGGCTTAAACAATATAATCTGAAGTAAGAAAAAAAAGCGTGGTTAGGTGGCGCAAGACACCGTCTAACTGCCGCTATGCATCCATTTTTCCGTCTATCTATCCTGTTTTAGAGAGCCTTGATTTAAAAGAGGGAGCAAGCGAAACTGAAACCACGGAGACGGCTCCAGTGCAGATAGGTCGTAAGTGCGCATGTGTTGTATTGTCGCGAGGAAAAAGGCGAGCAAACAGAAGGGCAACGACGCCTACTCTCCCTGCCCTGCCTGCCTGCCCGATCCCGATCGACGCTTTCGTTTTTTCGTCTCCTTCTCGCAGTTCGTAATTCAAACGCGGCTATCGAACGGTTGGAAACCCTCTCAAATCTAGGCACACTATTTTCCAAAGGTTCCAAAAGAAACTCTGCTGGTTTTATCGGCGTGTTTAACGTGGTTTTCTTTCTGTGATCGTGCAGTCGCCGATTTCTGTGAGTGCGGCAAGTGTGTTTTACATCGGTGCTTCAATTTGAAACGAAGGGCTTTACTCGTGAATAGAATTAGGCATGGCGCGGGATTTCGGCCTCCCAACAATTCCTCTCTGGAAGCGGCGCAAACGGGATGTTTCGGTTGTGATTCAAGGGTAGGTTGTATCACGATCGTGAGTAAATCTGCGTACTATAAAGTTTGTGGCGGTCGTTACTTTTGTTTTTACTAACCTGTGTGTTAGATTTTTGTGGAATGGTAGGACCAAGAGCTGTTTTTCACATGATTTGTCTAACAACACGGCGCTTACATGGGGGGGAAAAACGGCTTTTTTTTTGTCAGCTCCGCGGCGACCGCGCGTCTTTACTCGAATATATCGAATATTCGAGTGACCGACTACTAGGAATTCGATTCGCGAATCGAATTATTCGGGAACTTTCTATTCTATTCGAATTCGTATATTCGAGTATTCGCACACCCCTATCTTAAAGCATTTTTGGAACCATGTCCGAAACCCAGTGCTGGGTACAATTTTAGTCTAAAAGGCTGGTCCACACTGTTGCTACCCGCTAGGACTGAGTCTGACAAAACCAGTCTTCAAGCCTCTTGTGACAGCTTATGATTGTGCTGAGCAACAGCAATGTTATTCGTAAGCAACTTAAAACCCTGTTATGTTCAACTTGGTCATAGTCGGTTGCAACAGTGCGAACCAGCTTTAACACCAGTAGCTTCAGGATAAACTTGCGCATTGTACTACCCCAAAGTATTCTGACCACATCTCCGGTGTTGATTCTTGATTTCTATCCCAGCACTACAGAACACGTCAAAAGGCTTGTTGATTGCTCTGCATGTGCCTATCAAGCGAGCTGTGCTATTTCGAGGTGGTGTTTAATTTGTTTTGATGTTCCCGGGATCTTTTAAGGCGCCGGTAGGTATCTACGCTCCACATGCACAGTGTTCTTAATAGAATTACTTCATGCAGAAGTTAATTTTTCTTATTTGGTTGAGTTTAATGGTGGTGTCGTCATGGTCTTTGCACTGTCGACGACAAGAGAAGCGTCATGTTGCACTTGTTCTTTTGTTGATCCGTGAAGCAAGTTCTGGTTTCCTTTTTTGTTCCAGAATGTCAGTCTGAGTCTTATTCATGATGTTGCAGGAAGTCTGTATGATGACGAAAAAACTGCTGGTGACTAGAAGCTGCCGATGAGCTGCCAGTCCGGATGGCAGCTATCAACACGGCAAGGACCTGCAGGCGCATCAGCTCTCCTCCCGTTCCTCTACTGCCATTGGAGACAGGATGCTTTGTAAAAGGTGAAACAGGGCCCTTGCACTGCTTCCACAGCGCCCTGCTGGATTTATCTCACATTTTGATTTTCAAAACAAACAACATTACAAACTGTAAAATACCGAACAAACGCCCACTCTAAATTGGAGATAATCATAGAGAGCTGGGGGTTGAGCACTTGGTAGGTACGATAGTTGGTAAGTGTTCATGGTCCCTTGCTTGGTCTGTGCACGGAATTACGAATAGCTGCATTTGCGGAGCTAGTTAATTATGCAAACACAAAAAAACAAAGCGTGACTTTTTTATTTTTTTTACAAAGAAGCATTCTGAAAAGTGTTTGATTAGCATTGGCTGTTACTAAAGCCTTCAATTTACTCTTCCGAGTTAGAACAAAAGGGCAACCCATCTTTTCTTGTACACCACTTTCTGTGGCAATAAAAAGAAAGCTAGTGGGGGGGGGGGGGGGGCAGGTGCAAATGCCTCTGTGTTAGCGCACCACATAGTTCTGAACTTCTTTTGGTCTCGGTTTGAGTTTGGGTTTTGGCATGTCAACCACGCAGTTGCTAGAGTGCATCTCTTTTGTACGAGGGTTGCAGTTGAGGGAGTTGGAATTGGGATTGCCGAGCATGGCAGGCACATTCACATCTCTTTACTTTCGGGTTACCCTGCACTGCCCGAAGGCATTATTGCAGGAGGGGTGAGGGGAGGGGGATGTATGTAGTCAGTCGTGAAGGTAGAAATACGCCCGTGCATATGTACCAAAAAAAAACAAGAAATGCAGGCACACAGGTAAACACTTTCAAAAACAAAAGCGAGCCCAGAATAAGATAAAAGCCACATTGGTTGCTCACATTCTATAGTCAGTGACAGGTCAATAAGGAAGTGGAAGCTGCTCCCACCTTTTTCCACTATAGCAGACTGAACCCTGGAGAGGAGGCGCCCTCCTTTCCAGCGTTTGCTCTGCTATAGTGGAAAAAGGTGGGAGGAGCTTTCACTTCATTCTTGACCTGTCACCGACTATAGGTACCTGCCAACGTTCCATGTTTTTGGACGTAAGCCAACACTTCGACCAGTAGGATGAATTGGGCTGTTGTATATTGGGTGTATCAAGGAGCGGCAAGGCTCTTTAAATCGACTGCAAAATTCGGTTTCTTAACCTATCGCACTACGACTTTGTGCAGCGTTGCTCAGGGATGGTGCATTTTTTTTTGTAAAATTTGCAAAGAGCGAACTTACCTGAGGAAAAGAGTAAAGAAAGAAAAAGGCTTAGCTCCTATGGAAATGCGACGAAGCCAAAGGTCTTCAAACAATATGGCGGCGTTTCACTAGAGAGACAAAAGATGGCACAAGGGGTCACGACGCGAACTGCGCCAACGTACGAGCATACGGCGCCGAAAGCTGGCGTCTTTAGCAGACAATCTTTTCGACTCAAAAGTGGCACGAGCTTTTCTGATATCAGTTGCCAATGCATTATTTTATTATTCTTACTGATAAAACATATTGAATGGACACATAATCGATGAGAAAAGTGGTTTGTTGGGATATTTTGACTGTTTTTTTCGGAGTACCGATGTCATCTGCTTTGCAGTTCCTTGTTGTTACCGCTCCTGTTTTTGTTTCTGCGACTGTCGCCGCCTGCGGAATGCACTCTACTTTTGAGTTGAAAAGATTGTCTGCTAAAGACGCCAGCTTTCGGTGCCGTATGCTCGTTCGTTGGCGCAGTTGGCATTGTGGCCACTTGCACCATCTCTTGTCTCCCGTGCGAAATGGTGCCGTATTGTTTGAAAACCTTTGCCTTCGCCGCATTTCCATAGGAGCTAAGCCTTTTTCTTTCTTTACTTTTTCCTCAGGTAAGTTTGCTCTTTGCAAATTTTACAAAAAAGTGCACCATCTGTGGGCAACGCTGCACAAGTCATAGCGCGATAGGTTAAGAAGCCGAATTTTCCGGTCAATTTAAAGAGCCTGGCCACTCCTTGATACACCCAGTAGTTACCACATATGTGTGCAGGTCACTCATGCAGTCGTTAATGACCATTGGTACCCAACTCAACCTCGTGCAGCGTGTCTATGAACTGGAAAAATGGTAATGTTGAGGAAGTTGGCGATTGAAAAGGCCTGAAGATTTCCACCCTAATCACCATCGATCAAGGATATTCAACCTTCCTTTGTCTGAATGTCGGCAAAAGACACGTGTGGTGTGACACATCAACCTTCCTACTCAGGAACTCAGCCAGCTTGCCAATGTAAATCTCTGCTTGGAAACTATAGTCTTGGGAGAATCCAGAGATACAATTTCATCTCGAAATGTATGAAAAACACAAACTTCTGTACTCTAAATGAAGTGCTGCTGCTTATGGCAGTGCTGCTTATGGCAGATTTGTGGAATGGTTTCATAGTGCGACAGGTTGTCTCTAGAGCTACCCATTTGCTTCTGAATAGACTTTCCATGGGATTTTTTTACAGGCTGTGAACATCATGGCTATTGAGGTAGTTTCTGCTGCGGGGAAGAGAATATCCCTCATCTTGACAGTCCACAGAAGCTTTAGCAGCCACGATTTTGGATGTTGCGAGAGCAATGACGTTCGCCTTTAGCTCATATTTTTTGCCAGAAGTTGTACAACCAACCGCCAGGGTTGTCTCATCCGACAGCAGGACATGCCGGCTACTGTGGCGTCATTTAATGCTGTCGCTTAGAGACCACCTTTAATGAGTGGGTGGTATAGAATGCTAGAACGCAGAGATGCATTCCAGACACCATGCTGTAGCATCTGCTGCTGGGATGTTCTGATTGGTTCTCATTGCAGCCATTACAATTTTCAGATTGTTTCTTTTCTTCAGTGGGAGCTCAGGAAGGTGGCACTGTGCACAGAGGGACAGAGTGGCTGACAGTGAGCTGCCCAAGACAACCTGCTGGCTCTCGTGACCATCTCCGAAAGCCTCTGGATGGGCTAATTGACAGGCGTGCCTGGACATTTATAAACGGTAAACACAATCTAGACTACCTTTGAATTACGCCTTGATCTAACTGCTGTTGCCAGGATACCGTGTTTGGCTGCTAGAATTCAACTGGATATGCTAAGTGACACATGTTGCCAAGTAAGGACACGCTGGGACGCTTATCCACAAACTGCGCTTCCCAGTCCATGAGCCACCAAAGACCCAGCCAAAGAGATCCCGAGTCAAGTCAAAGCTTTCTGTTAATCTTGCTAGTAGCAGCGTCGTAGTCGTTAATTAAAATGTCGGCGTTGCCCCGCTCATTGCGGCAAACCGAACAAAGCAGAGCGAAAGAACGGAGATAAAGACTACCAAAAGTGACGTCATTAGCAGGGTCCGACAACCCTTGCTTGCCAATAGGCTGACTTTGGGATGCCAACAATGATGTCACGAAGCTTTGGACAGGTTACAAGTGGAAGAAAGGCTCAGAGCATGCCCTGCTATAATTGCTGCACATATTCAAAATAAATGCAGTTTACGTTGGCTTTTGCCCAAGTTTAGTGCGATTACTGAATTAACGAGCCAAAATGCTATGTAAGTCTGCTCCTAACTCAGATTTCTTACAAACTGCTTCAAGCTCCCTTTAATGCTAGTTTGACTTATTTGCACAAGCCTGTGCCAGTGCACAAACTAGAGCCTATACATTGCTGTACTATTTTACATTTAATGCACTGCCAAAGGAAAAGGTTCAGATACAATTAAGCCCAAGAAGCTAAGCCATTAATTTGAATGTGACATACAGTACACTCTCATTATTTCAAACTCCAGGAAGCCACGAATTTTGCATGAATTATCAAAAGCTCAAATTATCAGAAGTTCATCTAAATATGTTGCAAGATAAATTATGATTTTCTATATGGATGGCTACACATACAAAACAGATATTTCATGATTTCCTCTGCACAGGCCCATTAATCATAAGCTGGTATGCCATTCATGAAACATTGGTAAAATTTATGACACAAGTTTATTTGACCCTCAAAAATGTTGTTTATCAGGGACTGTTTAGACAGCACATCACACCCCAAACAAAATTAAGTTTGTTCAACCAGAAAAAAAGTTGTCTATTAGGGACTGTTAAGCAGGGACCCATGAGTAATGGAAACGGGCATTGTGCTGCAGTTTCTATAGCAACTTGCATGAACACTGCGATATAAAGCCATGCCGCCACATCACAGCATCCTTGCAAATTGATATGGAAACTGCCGCGCGGAGCCCGTTTTTGTCGCTCATGTGTCCTCTGCTTCAGAGACGTATATAGAGATAGTTTAACCATTCATTTGGATGTATAGAAGGCAAATGAGGAGGCGCCTTTCGCTTAAGGTGGGCTGGGCGTGTTCCAGAGCATTTTCACAAATTTGTATGTGGCCAACCAGCAGCCGCGCATAATATCCTGGCAGTGGTTGTGAGAAACAAAATTAATGAGCTCGTCAGAGTAACTCTCGGTGACTGGGGTGCAGTGATGTTTTGATCGTGGTCATGCAAAGTCACGGTGGAAGATATAGAAAATATAAAAAAACGTGCGCAACCAGCTGAACGATTGACGTAATCCGTACACCAGGCGTCGAAGCGGTCAGACTCCATTTGAGCAAAACAGAAATCAAGGGGAACATTAGTCTCCTACATCTACTTGCATAACCAGAATCGAAACAGTGCGTGCACCATATTTTCAACCATGGAGAGTTCCTACAATTAACTCTTAGGCACTTATCAAAACCGTTTCTCACTACCATAGCTAGGGGATTATTTTCAGCTTCTGGTTGGCCACGAGAGATTGTCGAACCCTCTATCTGCATCTGATGCAGGCCTTGGCTCTGCTTGCTCCTTTCATATACCAAGATCTATATGTACGGCTCTGCTCTGCTTTAGCCCTGTAGAGTGTGCTTTTTACTGAGCACCAGTGCACCGCAGGAAAACAAAGCCTGTGAAAGCAAGCTTCACAGGTGCTGCTTCTCCGCAGTGCACCGGTGCTCGGAAAGAAGTGCACTCAACGGGGCCGCGAGAACAAAAAGTATGGATTACACGAAAACGTCGTTCAAATTAAGCGGCTTATGAATACATTGAAAACCTAGCGGGACAGCCCAAGTTTTGAAATTTGTTTGACTTAACCAGAGGTATTATATCTCCGAGTTTGAATTATCGCGAGCCTACTGTATACTCTAAAGGAGATATCGCTCACTTGATTGTGCTTAATATCACTGAATGGTTATGCAAATTTTAATTTGCTGGTTTTATTTCTCAAGCACATGTTGTGTTGGGTATTCAAATCAACGCATATTTTTACTTTGGTTCAATTTATGGGAGGTTTGTTTTATATATCATGTGCAGTAGAAAGGTGGGGAGCTGGGCTAGCTAGTAAACACGTTGCTTGCGGATGTTAACCATGTATGTCATATGCAGCTTGTTGTGATTGTGTATTGATTTCGAATCCTCTTCTGCTCTTTATTTCAGGCTGCTCTTATATGCACCATGAAGATATCGAAGAGGTCTCCAATTGAAGGACAACGATAAGCACAAGCATGGAGGGGCATCTAGATGGCAAGCGCAAGGACAACTGTAATGTAAAATTTCTCCCAACTTAAAGCAAGGCATGCCTTCTTCCAATAAAGGGATTGTGGCAAAACTTCTTAATTGGTTCAGCTGTCATCTCTACGAACAGCTGATCTCACACAAACAAAATCCTGGCAATGAGTAGTAGAGGTTGTGTGCTCTTTTTCTTCAGTAGTGTTGACGATTGGGCTAGTTGGTCATTCATATTAGCAGAAAACAAACAGCGCAAGGACAAGGACAGAGTAGAAGGCGGTGGACAGACACAGCGCTGTGTCTGTCTACCGCCTTCTACTCTGTCCTTTTCCTTGCGCTGTTTGTTTTCCTCTTTTTCTTGTTGAACTCTTGTTGTTTTGTGTAAGGATAAAAAATTATACAAGTTAGTATATTGAATGACAGAGCCTATGAACTCTCCATACCAATCCATACCTCAAAAGTTTCATGTGACTTCGGCTTGCTTGAGCATGGAAGCTGTTTGCACTAAATAACGGAGCACTAGACCTTTCTGTCTTCTTGAAGCCCGTAGCTACGAGCCATCCGCACCAATCCTGCACCTCCGATACGTCAGGTGGCACCCCTGGCAAAGGTATAGCCCTCCCAGGGGAGTCGCCTGATGTATCGGAGGTGCGGGTGGTACGGATGGCTCGTAACTTTGGCCTTATCTAAGGCCGAAAGGTATAGTGCTTCATTATTTAGTGCCGACAGCTTTCATAATTCCTACGGATGGGCCTCCGTAGTGAGCTACAGACATTTCGTCATTTTACAAAATTATGTGCCTTGTTTTTACAGACTGTCCAGTTTCTAGATTACGGGAAATCTTGCCGGCAATATAAAACCAGCAACTTTAACCAATAAAATGGGAAAACGGATAACTGTCTGTTAAGTGGAATATAGACGTTCCGTCATTTTACAAAATTATATGCCTTGTTTTTAACTGACTGTTCGGTTTCTAGATTACGGGAAACCATGTTGGCACTATGGAACCCGCAACTTTTACCCATAAAATTGAGTGAAATTTTTTTGCAGTGCTGCCATACCCCTTGTCCAAGTCGAAGATGGTCAGACATCTCCGATTCCCACTAGAATAAAGCATCCGTTTTCATTGAAAATAAAGAGTTTCACATTTGATGTCGGAGTACGTCATTCGCATTCTTACGTATTTCAAGAAGACATTTAAATCCCAAAATGGTTCAACGATAACGGCCACAAAACATTTTGAAAGACGGCTGTAAAACGGTTTCGAAAGACGGCCGAAAAACGGTTGACGACATCGGTCACAAAACGGTTGGCGATATCGGTCTCAAAACTTTCCCCGTGATCGGTTCAAGTTATTGGACCGATCTGGAGCCGGGGTGCAAATCATTATTGGACCGTCATTTCCTAAAACTTTGACCGATATTTGTCCGTTATTGGTCCAATATTTTTGTGCTGCCTGGGTCATTTGCTTAGTCGCAAAACATGCCATTTTAGAGCGCAGCTCTTAGGGGCCCGTTCCCGGCTTGAGCGGCGTCAGCGTCGGCGTAGGCGTAACCGAGGTCACCCCAAGGTCACGCGACCTCCAAGGTCATCCCAAGGTGACGTGACCCTCAAGGTCACCCTAAGGTCACGTGCCCCCAGAGGTCACGTGACCTTGGGGGAGGGGTCACGTGACCTCTGGGGGCACGTGACACCCAAAGTCACGTGACCCCCCCCTCTCCCCGAAGTCACGTGACACCCCCCTCGAGGTCACGTGACCACCCCCAGGGTCACGTGACCCGCCGCAGAGGTCACGTGAGCTCCCCGATGACGTCATCGTCACTGATGACGTCACCGGCATCCGCATCGTCATCGTCATCACTGATGACGTCATCAGTGACGTCACTGATGACCTCACCGCCATCCGCATCGTCATCGTCATCATCACTGATGACGTCATCAGTGACGTCACTGATCACGTCACCGGCATCCGCATCGTCATCGTCATCATCACAGATGACGTCATCAGTGACGTCACTGATGACGCCACTGACATCCGCATCGTCATCGTCATCATCGCTGATGACGTCATCGGAGTCCGCATCTTCATCGTCAATGATGATGTCATCAGTGACGTCACTGATGACATCATCGGCATCGTCATGTGACCCCCAAGGTCACGTGACTCCCCCAGGTCACTTCACCCCCCCCCCCAGTACCCTTCCCTCCTCCTCCTCAAGAGCTGCGCTCTAATTCGGTGTCCCAGGAGTTGTAAACGGCTTTCACTTTTTTATACCCACGCTGCTCTTCGGCCTCCAAAAAAGAACTGCGCAAAGTATGACACTATTCGTCCCTTACGAAACTTCATCTCCTGGTTTACTTTCTACCGCCACCCAAAATAAAAAAAAGGTATGCTTTGAAGCATTTCAGCGGCAATATATATAATACCCGCGGAATTTTATATCGAAGCTTCCGGTGCGAGAAATATTTCCGTTGACAGTCAGGCATGTCAAAATAATCCCGTCTATACCCGTTTTCACTTCAAGAAAAAAGGAAGTTTTGCGCATTGTTCATACGCGGCGCGAAGTAGTTCTTACGAGATTTGGTTGTCAGGGGAAAAAACGATGCTTTTAGCGTTCGAAACACTTACGTCTTGGTAAGATAGCATATATGGAATCTAAAATGCACCTGCATATATCTTAATTACCAAGATAAAGAGGGAAATTAGTAATGCTGCGGGTGGAGCCGAACTTGTTTTACTACGGTTCTTGAGGTGAAAAAAGGTATAGTTGTATTTTCTATGTTGTTTTGGTTTCAGCGTAATGGGTTTTATCATCAGCTCGCCGCGACGCTCGCGTAATTGCACACTTGGCGCATGTGGGTCCGACACAAATGAGCCGTGAATTATTTCGTCGCAACCACTGCCAATATGGAAGAGTGTAGAAACCACCTGTGCAGGGAGACGAGGTTTTTTTGGGTGTTCTCTTGACATATCGTGCAATGATAGTCCGGGTGATATTTTGTTTTAGTTATATAAAAATATATGTTAATTTATGTCCTTTGTAGGAGGATCCAACTATATGCGAACGCCGTAGCTAATTTTCTTCCAGAGATATAAAACTTCGAAGCCCGAGGCCCGGAGATTGCCAAGCCTTTCGATATGGTTCTTTCCAACAGCTTAAATTCTACACCAAGCCATGCACGTAGCAATCCCTTTGTCTACTAGTTTTATTCAAGGTTTACCACATGTAAACGTAATATTAAAGATTACTATCATAAATTTCTGTTCAAAACAAATTATGAAACACGTCATGTAATCCCGTTTTAAAAACACATTCACAAATTATTTTATTTTCCTTAAAGTCTCTTTAATTTTTTACAGTGACTTTAACTAACTTGTGATGGCAAAACGTTGAGTAATGTATGAACTCCTCAAGAGAAGAACGACTACAAACCTTCACTCAAAATGAGCTAGCTTGTTTTCGTTATCGGGGATATTTTTTTATACATTCGTAAAATTCATTCAAAGATGGTGATATTGATATATTTTGCGTCGTTATTAATACGAAATGGTTCCTCGGTAAATAATTTATGAATATGTTTCTAAAATGTGTTTATTTGATGTGTTTCGTGAATTGTTTTGCGTAAAAAATATAACTGTAAATTATAAAATGTTGTGTCCATCTCGCAAACATTTCATAAAATAAGAGGGAAAAAATATTACTGCGTGCATGCTTCGGTGTGAAACTGACGGGTGTGCAAAAATATCACAGCGGAATCCTAATTGTCAATCTCCACGCCTCAAGCTTCGATGCATCTTCGGCAGGAAATGAGCTGATGCTCCTCCCAAGATGTCTTGGACATATATTTTCATAAAAACGTGCCAAATGTGACCCGGGTCAGCATTGCTCGATCTTGGGGGGGGGGGGGGGGGGGGGGGGGGGGGGGGGGGGAACATTCTCTAGACATTTTTGTGCGTGCTGGGAAGCGAGAATCCTTTGGATGAGGAAAGAAGAGAGCTGCTACGAGAAACCAATCTGACACAAGTGCCACGAGCGCTGCGTAACTTTTTTTCTTTAATATCGATGTTTTGGTTTATACAATAAATATTTTGCACTTCATTGTTATAATGAAGTTGAAGTCGTTCGCTTCACAGTTTTTACATCACGCTTCATTGAGCTAGCCACCAGAGTTCAATTAAAACTGCCTTCTAAGGCGCCTGCTACAGGTAACAGCAAGAACTTGCAACCTCGGATGTGTCCAGCTGTCGGGAAATAAATTTGTTATTGCACAGGTATTGAGCGAAGCAAGATTTTGCTTGACAATAACTGTGATGCTCTTGAGGTAATAGTAATAAATACTTCACACTAAGAAACATCTAAACATTCCAAGACAACCTACTGACATCCTGCCTTTACCTATAGCTTAATAAATCAGTCATGAGAGCAATGTTGCTTTCACTTTGGAGGGATGTATCATAAAG
Organism: Ixodes scapularis; assembly: GCF_016920785.2. NCBI lineage: Eukaryota > Metazoa > Arthropoda > Arachnida > Ixodida > Ixodidae > Ixodes > Ixodes scapularis. The sequence goes on from NW_024609880.1 coordinate 90,586,705, forward strand.
TAAATTGCACCAGTGAATCAAGCACAAGACTAGAAATGGCCTTGAGTCGTGTATTCTCGCCTAAAGGTATCACAAAAGTTATTCATATTTTGACGAAGTTGCCTAAGCGCTATAAACATTTATTGGAACCTGTTATTAACCTATTCATACCCCTACAAAAGAACTTCCTTGCAGGTTTGTGTAATCAGTTCAGAAGATGTATTTTTCCAAGGAACTGCTGAACCATTTAAATGCAAGGTTCGGCAACATCCAACACACAACGGCGAGTTTAGTGGGCCATAATTTCTGACCGACGAGACTGTGAAACCCAACTACGGCCTTGAAATAAATGCATAAATCCCGAGGGTCTGTTTCTTTCCAGGGGTCTAAAAGTTATTTAACCCTTGCAATAAGTATCCACTGTCTACTATGTAAAAAAATCAATAAAAGTTCTACTTTTAAACGTGTACGATCTAAGCATGTATGCTTATGTCATATTTTATTCGAATGTGTATCTTACTTCTTATAACGCCCAAGATAACTCAGACCTCGACATCAAGACGTCGCGGTTGTCTTTTTTTTTTCTTCAATTGGCATGAAGCTATTCATTTTCAATCTGTCTCGTCACGCGCTGAATGTGCATGTTCGCAGAGTGCTGTGTCACGCCAACATAAAAAGTACCAAGCAACTTTCTTCCCCTTTAATAAATAAATTATGTGAACTATCCCTATCTGCAAGACGTGATATCAGTTGTCTATACTTCCGGTGCTAATTTCATTTCGCGTGTCTCTGAAAAACAAATAGTGATATTAAATTCCCTCGATATTCAAAATGTAAAAGAAAGAAAAAAGCATGAAATGTATTTGAGTAAGACACGTATACCTTTAAATTAAACATCAATAAGAAGGAATTGAAACTTGACATGACGTGTTCTTAGGAATTTGATTAAACGAGATGGGGGCGGGGGGGGGGGGGGGTGAACATATCGGCGAAGCGTTACCCAGATCGCATTTGTCAACCTAACCTGGGTGATATATAAGCTTTGCCTCCTAGTCTCCAACTTGTTTTATTCAGTAGTGGAATTGAAATATTTTTTATTCGAGCGAAAGTTCGGGATTTGCTTTTTCCCAGGAGCACATACCTTTTAAGATATAGACGCCACCAGCATCCATGTACTTCCGCTAACGTCGCACTACTATCATCAAGCCATCGTAGATGATTGATGGCCGCTGTTGACGACACCAACGGCGCACTGCATCGGAAACCTCGCCGTCGGACGCAGTTCGTGTACCCTTCAGATGTTCATTATTCTGGGAAAACAGCCGAAGCTGTAATGGCGCGAGATCCGGGCTGTAAGGGGAATGAAGCAAAACATCTTGGAACTTCCGCTCCTCTAGCGCGGCGTTTATCTCGTCAGCAGCCGCCCTCAATTATCTACGACCGCCTATTTGGAGAGTTGTACACCGGTAGTGGATGTAAATCGCCACCAGCGGGGACTGTATTGAAAAAAGAGTGACTTAATGGAAAATAGGAGGCTACAAACTTGTGGTTTTATGTAACATCTTTCAATTTCATAACGGAATAAAAAACTTGCAGCATAGGAGGCAAAGCCTATTGATCACCCTCTTAGTTGCATTTTCAGCAAATAGTAAACATTCCTTCCAAGAAAAAAAGCTCACGTGTATCACTTTTCCCATAAAAAAGTAGCCCTTGAGGATGGAGCGAGTCAAGTAGTGTCACAAGGGCATCGTCATGACGCTCGTCATTTTTCTGTTGGTAGTCTCCGTTCGCCCTTAAGCTGAGACATTGGGGAGTTTTCGTAGATCGTTTTCGCAGTCCCGCAACGCTTTCCGCAACGTGCTACGATACCCGCAACTCTGGAGCCAAGGCCATCGGCGCGCAGGCGCACTAGCAGCATCTTCGTTGCGGAGGGCTTAGCGGAGGGGGAAGTGCGGTCTACGAAAACTCCCTGATATGCTGCGCCTTCAGCGTGAGCTCTCAGGTTTCCGGAGTGCTTTGGCTGCGCGTGCCTGCGCCTTCACACCTGTATTAGCAAGGGCAGAAAGCTCCCGCTGAAGGCGGAGCTATAGTGCGTGACTTGTGCGGGAAAATGTCATCTACGTGTTAGGAAAGGCTAAGTGCTCGAGCTGAGTAACAACGGAATGTGCGCACTTCAAAAGATATTGGGCGGAACAATGACTAAGACGTCACCACTCGATCAAATGAGCGAGCGTGTAGGAAGGCATTGTACGTTTCGAGCATATGCGGCGCACCTACTATTCATCCCGGCAGTCGGAAGAACGAACCCCTCCCTAACGCTCTTTTGTTCGAGGAAAGAATCGGCAGGCCGCTTCGGGTGGAGCGCGAGAATGATCAAGGAGCCGTGTGTACGTGTTTGCAGCAGCCGCACATGGGCGCCGCCATAACCGGCCTTCGTTCCCTCTTATTCCGTTTAGTTCAACTCCTCATTACCATTGCAGGCTAAGTTATAATGCCAGTTTAGATTCTACTGTTTCCTTCTTACCAGCATTGGCTTTCGTGGAGTCTGGTCAACGCCTGTTTCATTGGCTCGGTATTTCGGTAAGACATGAGAAGGTCTGCAATGGTGGATTTGATCTGACGCGTGTGCAAACAAAGCATCTATAAGCTGACCTCGAGACAAATAACTCACAGCTAGCATGAAAATTGCAAAGAAATACAAAAGAGAACACCACAAACTCCACATCGTTGATATCATACCGAAATGAAAAGGTGTGATACCTTCTCAGTCATTCTGCTTCTTACAGGATCCTCTAAAACAGCGGTCTCAAACTCTTGTGAGTGTAGGGGCCACATATCCTACACTGGAAAGGCCGAGGGCCAACGTAAGACGGGAGAAAGGGAGACCTCGTGTTTTATGCTTTCTCTACACTTCGTTTTGCCACTGACATCTTTAGATTTGGTTTGTTTCTATGACTGCTTCGGCCTGATGTGATAGCAAAAATTAAAATAACACCACCCCACCAAAGTGCAGGCATTTTCACTAGAAAAAGAGAGCAAGTACACTGGCATTCCCACTGTTTAATTCACCCAGGAATTAAACAAGCACAAAAAGTTTCTAAAAGAACAATCAGTTGACAGTTCTTGCTCTCGTGACAATTTTTATTACAACACTCGGACATATACTTGTCTTTCGAAGGGATAATTAAACGATATCGGATTGGAACGTTCATGATTTTGCAGAGGTGTTCTCATTCTACTCTGGCCCAAGTATACAAGCACTGACCACCACTGATTCAGAAGCCTCTTTCTCGCGGTGAAATTCAGAGAATAAAAGGAACTATCTCTTTTAATTTTGCATTCGCAAGGCTTGATCACGTAATAGTGGGATCGAAACCACCCATCTGACGACAGCCAAGTGGGGCGGGAGAATCCGGCTAAAGCCGGAGACCGAAATGGGTTTCTTGGTAGAAAGGAAATATGAACAGTGCAGGTGTACCTGATAACACAGTATTTCTAACGCGCATTAGGCAGTGGCGATTACGAAAACGCACGCGGGTGCAAAAGCCAATACGCGTCGTAAACAACAAAGTGATATTTCAAATCGCGATGTCGGAGTGCGCATCCTGCGCTTTCGTTCCACGTACCGCCGAAATGCAGCGAATTATCGCATCTGGCCACAGTATTCTTTATAATTAACATGAAAAAATGCGATGATGCGGGAGCATTCGGTACCCTGGAACAACAATGCTTCCATCTGTTCATTCGACGCATTTTTTAGAGCATTTTGTTTATTAATCCTTCAACGGGAATTCGACTGACGTTCGGCAGAAGACAATAGTTCAGTTACCAATAAAAACTCTCAAACGCTCTTTTCTTTACGTTACATCTACGTAGTCAATGTTTCTAAGAACGTATAAAAGGGCGATATTTTAGGCGATATACGAATTACGTTCGAAACATAAAATGTCTCTCTTTTCAATTGCACTAGCAACCTTCCTTGTGGCAACCAGCCAGCAATTTGGGCTTTCGTCCACTGTGAGCTCCCAAAAAACGCCTTACGAAGATGATCCAAACAATTTTGAACACCAACACGCAACTGGCGTAAGTAACTATTAGAAGTTCTTGTAATGAACCGCATTCAGGCCTATATGTTGTAACCACCGTGAATCACTGTGAAACTTGAATAGAAAGAACTAGAATTTGTGTTTCTTTAGGTAGGAGAAGTGGAGATCGGTGGCAGAGTGGGCTAGCGCACACCGGCTCGGAGCACATGAACCGAAAGCTCACGCTGCAGAACCCAGAATCCTGGGCTCAATCCCCACGCCTGCTCGTTTCGATCTGGATGAGCATCGTACTGGTGTGCTGTCGTGTATCACTACTTTGTGATGCACGTTCAAGACCTTAGGCTAGCGGTTGTACCACACTGGCTAAATTGCTTATCTACAGCTGAGAAACCAGATGCCCACTAAGGTGGTCTAACTTCCGGCTGTATAAACATATACACAACAATCTCCTTTTTTAGGTGGGAGCATGCGATAGCAGCTATTGCCGTTTCCGCGTTTCTAAAATAATATTTAATTTAAAGAGGCGCCTCGATGACAATTTTGTTTGCGATTATTCTCTTTGTCGTGGCTATAAAAATGATCGGAAAGAAATTGTGGTCTTTCTCAGTATTTATTAGACTCTTCTTTAATAAGCTGCTTCCTCCTCTACAGTCATGCCCTTAAACCTTAGGGATCTGTGTTCAGATTGAACAAATGGGCTTTTATTTTTCTTCTTTTTTTTTCATGTTCCAAACACAAACATAGCAATGCTATCAGTTTCTAAAAGGCGGAGGGGTTACACATATGCATGTCACCGCTTACGTCGAGAGAACATACACCAGCGCAATCTAGAAGGGACTCGAAGAACGCTTACGACCTGCGTATAACTACGGACCGAAGGTGGCGTTGTATTGGCCACATTAAATCTACGCACTATCGATGAAAAAAGATTGCCTATAACATTGGCCAAATTATTTGAAGCCCACAGTGATAATTAAAAGATTCGGAAATATAGACGCAGACGGGGAATGTCTCTGGGCCACCGGATATATTGATGGTGCAAGAGTGTTATTTGGCTTGGAGCAGTCACAAACGGTTGCAAAGCAATCGCTCACACTCAGACTTAAAGGACCCATGAAACGAATTTTGGGCTGGAGTAAATCAATTTATATTGGGATTTTACTAATAGCACATCGTTCAGTGGGCCAAAAGAACAAAGGTAGAAAGTCAGAAGCCTGACTTTCGCTACAAAAATTTGCAAAATATAGCGGACTCTTTCGTACCTTCTTCCCTTCGTAAGTTCTCCGCCTTTTCACTGTGATACATCCGCGGACCCCGCAGCGCGTCACCAGGGCCCAAGCGCACGTCACACGACACCGGACCTCACTTAATCCCTTTACCCCTAAGCTGACATTGCGGTGGAAGCTACGCGCTTGCCGGACCAATCAGCCGCCTCCCTTTCATCACCTGACCTCATTCTCTGCGGGTCGGCATGCGCGAGAGGGCGCGATCATGTGGAAAATGTGTGGCTGGCCCAACGAGCACGTAGCTTCCACAGCACTCTCAGCTTCGGGGTGAACGGGGTGGGGAAAGCAACTAGTCAGAATAGGTGACCGGCGTTTGGCAGCAGCCTCAAAGAACTCTGGGTAATATTCACTTCCGGTTCGTAGCTAGCAGCCGACGCAGCCCCATGACGGCTACGGAAGCGTGTGCGGGTGTTGAAACCCGATCAATCCGGGCCACCTTCCTCTGCTGCTGGGTGACTTACACACTTCTGAACGTTTCTACGGATATGTTAAGTACTAATCGGTACGCAGAAGCATCAAGAACGGCCACGAAAGCGCAGAGCGAGTGCGGCCGGCGGCAAGCTGCACTCGCACCGCGCTTTCCGGATCTTCGCATGAAAACTCTGGTTGGTTGTTTCGTTTTCCTTTTGAGCCAGCGTTTTTCATTTGGGTTCTGTTTATTTTTGATGGTTACGTTAGATCACATCACCAACTGAAATAGGCGCGAATGTAAGCCGTAAGACACGGCCAGCTGAAATGCCCGGTCGGAGGTCTGGCATACTTTTCTCACTTTGTTAGAACACCTAAGCCTGGGTAAGAAAATCTTCAGGCAATCAAAAGTTTAAGACGGGGAAAGAAGTCGGTCAGACGGCGTTTCCAACTCAGCTAGTATGTTTTCTCGCGCGATTAAAACGCCACTTCGGTGCGAAAGTTAGTTTCGTCGACATCTGACTACGTGACAATCCTTGCTTTTTAACACTCACGCGTTTTCGGTACTTCAACTAAGTTGTCCCCCGTGGGGCAGCGGACATTTCATCGAACGCCGTTTCATCGAATGCCGTTTCATCGAATGAATGGAGATTTCATCGAACGCCATTTCATCGAACGCCGTTTCATCGAATCGCTAAGGGCCGTTTCATCGAATTTCTCTGTATCGAGTTTTGGGGCATAACAGTGCTTTATAGATGTTTTACCTTACATTTGTTAAGACTAAGGTAGTCACTTGTGAAACTGTCTTTAGGGTGGAGCCAAATTACTAGAAATAAAAACCATTGGTATAAAAACAAATGGGTATGCGACTTACTGAAAAGTTTTACTCATGTACCTGTCAGAAAACATGACACTGGAGGTAAAGGACCGACACTTAAAACACTTTTGAATGTCTGTGTTTTTTTTTTTTTTGGCTGTACAGGGGTTTCGGTAATGTGCCATTTACACCAGCTCATTTGCACACTTACGCTTAGTTGAAGGTTTATTCACGAAAAACATTTAACTGCCAGGGCAGCACGCTTGTAATAAAACGATACTCTGCCAGGAGAGCACACGAAATAAGATACAACGATACTCTGATTATCAGCTTTATGCTCAAATTGAACGTTTCTGCTTTTTTTTTTTTAAGTTTTCAATCTCTACAGAGTTAAAAGCTGCACAAAGTGTCAGCCAACATGATTTCGGGCGTCACCTGGACTGGAACCACATCCCCTTCACTGTCAACTTTATTACCGACCCTTTTGCCTATGAATCATCTTCAGGACGCTTTCTTAGGAAGGCCAACCCGCACCAGACATTAGTAAAGCCCCGGGTGTACTCTGTCACCCAAGAAGACAGAACCCTTTCGGATCCTCACATAACCCAAGGTTACAGGTACACGCTGTCAAACAATAAAACACTACCCGCTTCCCAGAAAGCACATCGTGCTCTCTTTTTTTTTTTTCTTTCATTTTCAATTGTTTTATGTGACATGGAGAGGGGTCATTGTTTTATGGAGGCTTTCTTCTCGAAACAGGACATGTTCACAATGGAACTTATCTCGTCACTGCATACTGTGATTTAAAAAAAAAAGGAGAGTTAGATGACGTTGTGTATAAAAATCAAAATAAATTGCAAAAATATTGCAGGCTGTTACAGCGTTCGATGAAAAGGCGTTCGATGAAACGGTGTTCGACGAAACGGCGTTCGATGAAACGGTGTTCGATGAAACTACTTCGATGAAACGGTGTTCGATGAAACGGCGTTCGACGAAATGTCCGGACCCATCCCCCGGGAACTACAATAACCCTCCATCCCCCCCCCCCCCTTTCCCCCTTCCCGCATGTTTTTTTTAATGATGTGGAGTAAGAAAGCATACACAAACTAGCACCGATTTTGATATGAGCTACGCAGGGTCGTGCTACTGCTTTATTATCCGTTAATATGAAGGTGCTGCCCATTTGCTTTTGTTTCTTTATATTACAAAAAGCTGACCTGTCCTTTTGTTTATTTATATTATAGCAAGCCACCCATCCAAGCCGCTTCCCGGGAACAGTCTGCGTGGGCTCATCACAGAAAATGTTAATCCGAGCTGTCGATGTAACGATTAAACGGCCTGGCAATGGCACCGTATGTTGACGAAACGTCGTGCCATGAACTGATTGCCTGCGAGATCGCATCCCGCGTTCTCGCAGATGCCTTGTACGACAAGCAGTGCTCACCCCTTCGTGGAATAATCGAGACGCTTTTGGTGGGTGCCAAAAGCCTGTTAGAGATCGTTATTTCCCGCTGGCCCTACCCGAAGAAAGAGAGAACACGTTGTACTGGCCTGTAACAATATTGGCCGCGCATAAACGGTCACCGACGTTTGTTTGTCACAGGTCATCTCGCTCTTTCACTCGCTTAACAGCGACGGCCCATCGTTGCTTCCATGCTTTGTTACACGGGAACTGGAACATCTTATGCCCTCTATGGCTTCCGTTAGAACAACGTACCGCGGAACTGTAAGCCATTTTCACCGCGAATACAGCCCGGCCACCACGGCTAGAAGGGCTCTTGATGCAGCTGGACGAACCGCGACCGGCACCGGACGAACCGGAAGCGTAAAGTCACGTGGTGCCTCGCTTCGGATGACGAAACTTCCGGCTCAAACGCCGGTCACCTATTTTGAGCGACGGGCTAATCTTCTAGGGGGACAATGGCTGTGTCCGGGCTACACAAGCGAGATTCCGAGCAAAAGGGGACTCCCTTCTTTCCGACTTCTTGAACTGTTTGGTACAATGCGCGATTTATGAGTTGAGGAGGAAAGCTAAACAGAAAAAAGTTGAAAAAGCGTTTCATGACTCCTTTAAATACGTGAAACAGTGTTCAGAGGCAAAAAGCTATACTCAGGCCCCGCAAGCCAGGTATCATGATCACCTCCGCTCCCACTCAACCGCTTGGCTCGCTCTCCGCTGGACAACGTGAGCTGTACTGCTTGGTTGCCCTTTGCGCATTTCAGCCTCATAGCGCTAGCCACTGTATGCATAAAAAATAAAACACAAATAAAATAAAATTGGCGGGTTTCCCGTGTCAAACCAACGAAGAGCACCTGGCACACGCCGCAGGGGAGGAGTGAGGATTAATTTCGCCAACTTCTGGACCCTTGGACGTGCAACCGAATCTCGGCTACACGGCGCCTTCCTCGCAATAAGCCTCCGTCAGAAGGCGGGCAACGCAATCGGGATTCGATCCCGCCAGCTGGGGATGAATTGGTAGAACGGCTATTTGCTTCGGACCCACCGCGAGGCGGCTTACAATAAGAAGCACAATTAACGCATGGTCACCTATAAGGCTTTCGCGGAGTTAACATTGATTACCCCACGATGGTCCGTTTGTTCGCTTCCATTTCAATGAAAAAGTCCAACGTTTTGCACTAACTGTAGTCTCCCAACGACCTATAACCCGCCAACGAACATTTATAAAGCAAAGTTAAGAATGTAAGGTCTATAGCTTTAAAAATCCCTGAGCGTGCGCGAGAACACAGGCACCCATTGCTTTCAATTTATTACGATACTGTTAACGCGGAATGAACAAATATTCTTAGTCTGGATCTGATACGCTGAATCGATGCATGCCTTCCGTTCAAAGCTCTTTCTTGGCATCAGCGAACGAGTGCAAGTCGCGGAACACGCGCAGAGATAAGATCACAAACTAATTTGCTGATACTCTGAAAGCCTTCGGTCTGAGGGCCTTCAATATCTAGGTAAGAGCTATTTGACAGGACAAGGTGTATCTTTAACCCGAAACAGATAAGCAGGGTTAAGAAATACACGTAAAAGCAAGAGACAACACATAATGTCTTCGAGACGTTGTAAAAGAGACGTTGTGTTCTGCCCATCTCTTTTGTGTGTGTTTCGTATCCCTCCTTGTCTCGGATTATGTAAACTTTTTACCAACACGCCTGCGCACGAATACTTCCCTCAGATATTCAGTAGGCGCTTTCATATCGATGTTCTGCGTGAAAAAGAAAGTTGGTGAGCATGCTGCGTGATTGCGTGCGTGAGAATATCTTTACGTGTGTGTGAGTTTATCATATTTATTTCCAGCTCCTGTGTAGCAGTGACACGATCTACGTAATGAGTCACACATATACGCCACAGCTTCCAAGTGAATGCGTATCCGTGAAATTTACGTCGGGACTTTGTAACGGAACGTATCAGGCTCTTCTCAGGCACCGCTTAAAGGGCTCAAAAAAAATGTAAGCGTAAAAGTTTATTAGTATTTATAAAAAGGAAAACACGACATTCATATCTTATTCCAAAATTCTAGGTACAGCTTGAACGTAACCGTCCATCCATTCACCTCGGGATCACACACTGAGGACAATGCGCTTTTCTTCACCTTTCCAAGTAGTAAGTATTCATAAAAAATCGTAACGTTTTCTCACTTTCAATAAGCCAAAGAGAAAGTTATCAAAATCATGAAATAAGAGCCTTAGTGTTACCTCACCAAGCAAGGGCTAATGTCGCATCAGTAAACAAATCAGGCTTTCTCAATTATATTTAACTTCCCCAACAAAACGAATTGTATTTTTTTTGTATTAAATTGTTCAAAATTGGATTTAATATCGTTTGAGTTTAAAAGAAAGCTAAATCACTTTAAAAAATGTGGTTAGGAGCTAACCTTTATTAATTTTTGTCCCTTAAATTCAGTTATCGCACTTATGTTGGGCAAAAGTAACCGTAAACCGCGTTTATTGTGAAAAAATAGTGCGGCGATTGACGCCGGGCGTGCGACGATTCTTTCTGCCGCCTGTTATCTGTCCAGAGCGTCGTGACCTCATCGTCGACATCCGCAAGCCAGCTTAGGGGCGAGCAAGGGTACCCCGCTGGTGACGTCGTATTGGCTAGTTTTTCTCTCCGCCCTCACGCTTTCCTACCTTCGGCGCGCCGCAACCGGCTGTGCCACGCATCTACGTCGAACGTTTAATTTGCTGATACGACTCTCCTACTAATGGGATGGAAATAAAACTCAAGACACGTCATTTTTAGAGTGTTTACAGTACAGCTGCTACTGGTTGTTCGAATTCAAGGACCTATTTAACTCAAGTCCAGGCGCAGCTGACGCTACGAACTGATGGGAGCAATCAGACAGTGTCTAGAGAGCACCGTCATGGTGTTCCTCAAGTCTCTGTACGTGTTATGTCATCACGAAACGAATCCTAAACAAAAAAGATTCAGTGACTTGCGTTTTTGACGCTGTTCGATGCGTCCCATTAGCTCGTTGCGTCGGCTGTGCCTGGACGTAAGATGAAACGAAGCCGGGGGATCGTCCTGAAGGACAAGTAAGCTGTTGTTTCGTAGATGATTGGGTACAACAAATAGCAGAACCGGCCCTTGGGAGCCATAGTTGCGACGATATCTCGTTTCGTATTTTGTAGAGTCCGGCATGTCGTTGTTTGTGGCGGTTGAGGTCGGTTCTCTTGAGATTGCAAAAAAAGCTGCTGCAAGTTTGGGTCATTTCGTTGCACAGCACTGGAACCCGACGTGGTTGTCGAGGCAAGAACGGCAACGGAAGGTGTAGGATCGCCTGGGCCTGCCGAAATCGGATTGCAAGATGAGAAGTCAGGTGCATAGTATCAGCTGTGTCTCGACTTCAGCTGAGACAAAAGAATAGTTGACAATGAATCATCAAATTTCATAATGAAATCATTTACGATATGTGTTTCTCTTTCGTTCTTGTCTTTGGGGCACTGTTGTGAATGGCGGCATAAAAAACCCTGTCCGTATCCTATTTTGTTCGCGCTTGTCGCTTCCTGATTCATTGTTCGGGGGTCTTATCACCTAATGGTGCAATCCGATTGGATAAGGAGCGGTAAAAAGTTGCTCAGGAAACGTAATGCCCTGAGTTCTTCGTGCTGCCAAGGAATAAAACTTCAATTAACTGGACCGAGTTTATATTGTGTCTTTTGCAAATACTACTCAAGTCCTCGCAAGCACGCTTTTATTAACTGAGGATTATAATAGTAAACATTGTTACCAGTGTCAAGCGGAATACGTTTCACCCTCGAGGCTAGCCATGGAAAATTTTCTCGTCCTCAGCAATACAAAATGCTACTGCAAAGGAGGTGGTAAGACTAAGGCCCCAGTGAAGATCACTTTTAGAACACCTTGTCTTTATTGCTTGACTCTCCTTTACCAGAGACACTGCATCAATCAATTGATTTTAGTTTTCAGCGGCAAAGTTTTATAATGAAGTTTGGATTTTTCTGCCTTTATAGTAAGGTGCTTTGAGCAAGCGGAGTATCGACGTTAAAACCTGATGATAACAAAAATGTTTTTCAGTAACAGTTTGACTCAAAATTTCACTGAGGCAAAACGCAGTGAATTGGCGTGACGTATTACAGTGCCCAACTGTCCGTCTTAAAGACCGACGAGCAGACTCGAGATTCTGCAAGGCAGAAGATCCTCCTATCCATGGGGAGGAGGAAACAGGCAACGCTGGACAGGGTAGAAGGGGGAGAGGAAGAAGCGAGAGAAAAGTGGAAAGCGCGAAGTGGTCGTCGGTTTTTAAGTGCATCAGTTTTTTTTTCTTTTTTTTTTTTTTTGGGGGGGGGGGGGGGGGGAGGGAGGAGGACAAATAAATGTTTGTCTCTAGTCTTTCTGGCCTTCCGCTGCGAGAGGTATCTAGAAAGACTAAAAGAAAATATACGCACATGCGTCGCAGCATTCCGCGTAGACACAATTTAAAGATCTAAACGATGCGTATCATAAACAGTTCACGATTTATATGGGTTCGTTATATTCACTCCTCTGGGTTTAATTAGCCCCATGCAACTAAATACATGTTACTCCTTTCTTCGGCTTAACTTCCACTTAAAGTTAATAGGGTCACGGACACTTTATTAACCTTCTTTTTTTTATTTAGGTCCTCAGCCGTCGTTGTATAAATTTTTGTACATCAACTCAGAGAAGACGTGTGCTGTTCTGCGCGCAACGCATGAAAAATATGGGACAGGTAAGAAAAAATTTACTACCTTTCATGACATCCTTCATTTTCAAAAAATATACTTCTTACCTAAGCGTATTTAAAACATTACAGAAGATTTCGTATATTCTACAGGTAACCCCTTCCCTCTCCCCCAAGTGCGTAATATTTGTTTAGAAACGCAGGTGTGACAAATATATTGAAAGTGAAACGCGAAATATCTTCTGATTCAGGCTAATCTGGCGGAAATAAGTCTTACAAACAAATATTTTTTGTTAGCTTAGACGTGCTAAGAAATTTTACAAAAACTATACTTTTATCTTGCAATTATCGCCTGGTCTTTCGCCATAGACCTCCTGCTTCTAGACAACCCAGATTCTCCAAAGAGAAAAGGCAAGGGCTAAAGAGCGCGGGTAGTTCGATGCAGCATTAAAAATACCACCGACTACTCCGTTCTAATTCCGTCTTCAAAATTAACTTCTACAAAATATGTTCTTTATGGAAACGATAAAAGTAAAACGTACTTTTTAATAAACTAATATCTTTTAATATATTTCTGTCACCACGAGTTCAAAAAGTATGGCTTACGATTAATTGGCGAACGATTAAAAAAGGCAGAGAACCACCCCAGTAATTGCGGTTAAATCTGAATAAACATCCGTGAAAATGTTTGTTACACAATTTGCATCGTTTTTCTTTTTTTTTTTTTTTCAAAAGGTGTACTATTTTGTTTTCTACTTTTTGTAATGATTGATTTCACATTTGTGTTACTCAAACACTCGAATGAATGCCAACGCTCGCCTCAGAAAAGCCATTTGAACGTAGCTGCAAATATAGTGATAGCGAGCAAAAAACTGTAAACAAAATGCCAAAAGAAAAAAAATATATGCACGCACACATTGCCTTTTTGTTCCTGCAACTATTCCTTCTGTCCTCAGTATTGTTAGCGCTCTTCTACCATTTCATTATTATGTACCAACAGACGAACGTAATGCTCCCTGTAGCAAGTGCACGGAATTTACGACCAGTAGTATATGGCTCACGCCTTTATTAACAGAAATATTGGGTCGTCTGTGACAACAGTTTGAAAACCGCGAAAGTCAGGATGCGTCCCTGGGTTATATAAAATATTTTTCTATATATTTGTTTGACATTCAACAAATATAAATTGGACGTTCCAAGTTAACGCTTTACTCATTAATGGCTGCTTATTAACTAATAAACATACACGAAAAGGCTGACGCTGCTAATATGCTGATCGGCTGCTTCGTAAAAAAATAACAGAAATGCCAACGTAAGTTTACACTAAACGAAGAAATAAAATCACATTTACCCACACAGACTCAGACAAGGACCACGATAACAAAATTATGTTGTTTTTGATGCACTCGTAAGCTTGTAAAGCATATCTGAAAAGACGAGAACCGAGAGGTCCTTTTTTCTCGTCTCTAGGCTTTCGTGAATATCATTTTTCCTATTGGACTTGTGACAAAGACGCATTTAGAGTAAAGACAAAGTTTTTTTTTAATTGGCCGAGAAACTGCAGTAGCATGTCGCTTTTTTGTTGTTTTGTTTTATTTAGAATGCCTAAGCATAGGCAAGACAGGAGATAAGAGTGTTAGCGACGAAGCTCCTTAGGGTCTACCCTTGTCCGTCCGTCCAAACGTCCGACCTGCCGGCGTCCGTGCTCACATGAAAAGAAAAAATGTTTGCGCAGTAGACAGGATTCCAACTTGTGAGGGGAGACCCCATTGGATTTCTAGTTCATCGCCTTAACCTCTCGGCCACGGCTGCGGGACGAGTAGGGGGCTCTGAGATATGGTAGTAACTCAAGAGCTGGGGTTTCTGTCATGCATGAAATGTTGCATGTAGCCGCTCAACGTCTATACAGGAGGGGGCGCTGCGGTCAAATGCGTATATAATCGCATTAAACTTTGCATGCATTGGCTCAACTTTTATAGAAGAGAGGGCGCCGCGAGCAAATGCTCAAATGCGTATATAACCACGTTCCATACCACACATTCTCTTTCCGACATGGACCGTTGACTTAAGCGGTGGTGAGGCGTTCCCATGGCTTCTAGCGGATCCAAGCTGATCCGCTAGAAGAACCACTGGCTCTGCATTTCACCGACCATAAAGCAGTAATAATGAAGTCGAAACGGCAACTCGGAACTCAGCACTACCTATGAGCAATAAAAAAAAAGATCGGCACCATCAGCACTACCTATGAACAATGAAATCAGTATCATCAGCACCACCAGACCTTCGCCCCAATCAACATCATTCACCACGTTGAGATGCGGCCATTTTATATTTTATTTTCCAATGAACTTTATTTGGCTATGTGTCATGGCATTTGACAATATCAACATGAATGTAAACTTTTCGACTTTTACACTTAAGTTAAACGATTACATTCAATTAAAAACCATAAAATTCGTGCATAATATGGCAAGCTTATGGCTCTAAAAAAATAGGAATCGTTGATTTCGTGACGGCGACAAAGGGAAAACTGACTGCCTGTACGGCGCGAGAGTTCTGCTCTTTGCTCACCTCGTGCGTTCGTTTAAAGCCCCAATGCGCCCGCTAGCTATTTTTACCCCCCGATCTCAACCACGCATTCACAACATGCTCTTGGCCGTGTCGTCACCGTGCGTTTTTTGCGCGCTCTTTAAGTTGCCCATTTTGTGGCGTGCTCCTCCTTGCGTTCCGGTGCGCCAAACACAAGTCTTGAAACACGTGCTCTTTGAACAAACAAACACACAAAGACAAGACAAGAAGACCAGTCATCGTCCCTTACATCCACAATATTTCCCATGGCCTCAAGAAAACAGCGAACAGAGTCAATGTGGACATCGTGTTTTCAGCACCCACCAAACTGTCCAGCCTTTGCAAAAACGTAACTACACCCTCAAATTCCGCAATCTGCAGCTCCAAGAAGCATAGGACCAACTTTGTGCCTTGCGTTGAGGGGGTTGTCTATTCATTCCCCCTTTCATGTGGAAGACAATACGTTGGACAAACTGGGCGATGTTTAAATGACCGCCTTCGAGAACACTCCAACAACATTGTAAACGCTAACTCTGGCCACTTGGGGATACACTGTCGGGATTGTGGATGTGTCGGGCACTTCAACAACAGCACCGTGTTGGGCAAAAGTGTAAACCAATTAACAAGGGAAATCATCGAAGCCGACAATGTCATACGACTAAAGGACAAATGTGTTAGTACGCCGTCGATAACATTATTACGAAAAGAGATTAATTATTTAGCCGCGAATTAGCCTAAACGTTAGACAGATATTTTTACTCTTATGTCGTCTTTTTCTATTTGCAAATCGTCAAAAATCTGAAGAAGTAGAAGCCGAAGTAAACCACGAAATACAAAGTTGTTAGTGAGCGCTGTGTGAAAGGAGTGTTCTTTGGGTGGGTGAATGCTTGAATGACAGCTTTTTGAGTGCGCTAAACGTCGACAAACTCTTCGAATTGTCCCTCATTCGATTTTTTTAGATATTCTTCGGCCGCTTAATACCCACGCAAAAAGTACCAAGTGATTTTGGCATAAAATGAGAGCTACCGCGTATTTTCCGAACTCGTTCCACACGTGACAAAGATGACAACGGACAGAAGGCGATTACGTGTATGGTCTATACATGCCAGGCAATGGGGACCCTTCTACGCTGATATTTACAGTTATCTACATAAAACTGGAGCATTCCAGAATTGCCGTAAAAGTGTAAAAATAACCCAGCTGACATAAATGGAGAAACGCCCATCCCATTGGGAAGCAAAAGCACTACAGAAATCGCTCCGCGCAACTATGACTTTGTAAAAGTGTTTCGGTTAATGGCAACAGACCACAAC
This sequence comes from Ixodes scapularis, assembly GCF_016920785.2. Taxonomy (NCBI): domain Eukaryota; kingdom Metazoa; phylum Arthropoda; class Arachnida; order Ixodida; family Ixodidae; genus Ixodes; species Ixodes scapularis. Next base: position 90,603,295 of record NW_024609880.1, read on the forward strand.
ACTCGAGAAAGTCAGTGAAACATGTATGTCATGAATGCAGTGACAGTGGCAGTTTCTAAACGTTTCAATTAATTTTTTTAACCTAACAAACTCAGTCCTACAGTTTTTTTAACATATTACGTAAAATGGGGTTCTGGCGATTTTTAAACAGCGTCACCTCTCTTCTTACCCAATACCCACCATCGGTTGTAGCCACTAAAGTGATGCCCTTTAGTACCTGAATTATAATATCCAGTAACTGCTTGCTGCAGACCACCAAAGATACTTTTTTTCCGCCGTGCCAATAACTTTAACAGAAATATACGAACACGTTGTTAATGCGAGCGAAGACTTGGTAGGTTCCTTGAACTTCTAATGGCAGTTAACTATTATTGCATCGACAAATGTATTCCTAAGTTGTCCCAACTCGACGTTTAATGTATCAACTCTTTTGTATTTGTTTTCCAGGTTGCGAATTGGTTTCAGTAGGAGATGGACGGGCCCCTCTTCCTGTTCCCCAGGAATGTATGAATGTCTACACACAAAACTGCCCCAACACAACATCTGAAGTATGGAAAGACGACTGTAAAGGAGACCAATAGTAGAAAGCGACATCTCCTTTTAGTAGGAAATGTTTCTTTGTGTTTACCACTATACTAGTATTTCAGAAGTATATTTCCTTTGTCATGCTATCGCCAGTTCAAGTCTATAATTAAGTGGTTGTGTTAACTGAACTACAATTATATGATGGGTAAAATAAAGGATGACGACTGGGAGCAGAAGTGTAAAGGCTCACGTTACAAAATCGAGCACTGTTATGTGTCTACTCCAACGAGGCCGAGCTCGATTCACTGTAGACATATTGCTATGGTCCGCAACACCATCGCTCTACAAGACCCTCTTGAAGACACATGAAGAAGGCTTTCCAACGTTACCCAAAGTTAATAGCATCAACTGGTCTCCACCCTTATTTTCCTCTAATATAAAAATAAGTATATGCTGCGAGGACATAATCCCTTGGGCGAATCACAGGGGCTGCCGGTCCTAAACTTCATGGAAGCCAACAGCCACCACCAACCACACCAGGATCCAGCCGGTGACCCCAACTATCCTCACGTAACTTTGGCTATAAATTACTTACACCGACATCACATTGGCGGCCATTGGGGATGCCTTTCTACACAGCGCGTGTCTTCTGGGGCATACAAAAAGCACCATTCAATTTGTTTTACTCTGCAAATACAAGTAGGAATGACCACCAGTGAATGCGGTATGAAGTTACGTGCACGCCATGTATAAAAGGGGTACCAGCAGAGGCGCGCGGTAGGGACAAACTTGGTTTTCGAACGTTACTAACAAACCTAATGTCTGATTAAACGGAAACTGAAGCGCGGTTCTGTATTTCAGGAAACACACTTAAATCGTCTTCATTTGGGTTCCAGGAATACAAATATCCAAATTATTTTTGAATTCGGTGCACGGGGCTGCAGAAAATCATTATCGAAATACCGCTGAAGGCCCTCCTTTCCGGTGCGTGACTTCATAGAAGGAGTTTCCGAAATCTCCGATCTTGTGCGTATTCAGCGCCTTTCAAAAGCTATCCACGCGTACTCTTGCTATTATAAAAATGGTCAGAAAAATACGTCACGACTGCTGTCATTTCAAGGGAATATGCCTGGCAAGCTTGCGATTGCACGCCCTGTCCACACCAGCTATACGCGCTTGGCGGCCGAAAGATTCTAGTATGACGTAACGACTGGTCGGAGGTTTTTAGTGTTTTCTCGCGTTTCGTTAAATTTTCGGCGAATATGTACGTGATTTTTAGAGTGACGGGATAAAAAGACGCCAAAATTAGCCTCTAACTACTTTTTTTTTTTATCAAGAGCCTCTCTGGTTGGTTTTTTTTTTTAACATACTTCCGAACAAAACATGGATCGAGACGTGTCTCGCATGTCGGTACTCCAGCCCCTAGAGGGAAAGAGGGGGGGGGGGGGGTCCAACGATTTTAAGATTAAAAGAATTCGCATCTAGTCAATTTTACGTTGTTTATCGTGTCCCGGAGGATAAAGAAAACATCTCATTCATTAACAAATGTCGCAATTCCGCTGCATCATGGCAAAGCCAAAGTCGAGCTTTTCCCCCCACCTGCAGCCGCAAGTGGCAGCTGAAGGAACTACAGCGAGAAGTTTAAGTGACCTCGCTCGGCTCTAAGCTACAGCATAACACCCGCTAATGTCAGCATAGAAAAGAAGAGGAAGCGTCCTCCAAGAGATCACACGGGAACCCACATGGCACCCCGAATTACGTCACTAGGAGTGCGACCACGTGTGTCCTTGAAGACTGGGAGTGAGTTGAGGGGTGCCGGAAACACCAATAGTTATCTTTTTTTTTTTTTTTTTTTACATAAGAACTACTACACATAGGCGAAATCTGTTTTATGTTATTTACTTTAGAAGTGTCAGAGGACAACTTGCACAAATATTTGACCGAGGTCCGGAAATCGCTGAACTCCCTCCTCCCCTCCCCACTTTAAACAGTACGCGATGAAGGAATACAAACTAGAAGAGCGAGAATGTGGAAAATATACGAATGTGGCAAAGCGTTCTACTTTAAGTTCGGACGAAATGCCAGTCATTATCGATTAGGTATAGCTAAACATGTCTCACTACCCAGGATGTAAAGCGGTTTAACAATTATACAAGATTTTCGGTTTGGTATTCAAAATGTTTTGCGGGCTCCAATTATTTTCACCAATAAAATTTTCTCCCTCGTGTTACATCAGAATAATAAAAAATAGCTAGAATGCTCAATATTTGCATACCTTAGAAAATACATATTTCATCATTAAACCACCTTCGCCACGCATTTTCGCATATCTTGTATGCTGATTAGACTGAGGCAAGTGGTATAATATCATATATTTAATAAGCTTCATCGCGCATCACCGCAGCTGGCGCTGCGTTATAATGTAGTCGAATTTCTTCCTTTTTGGCATAATCAGTATAACGACAGCATATCTCAAATTTGTTAGTAAATTCATACTTATAGCCGAGACAAGCTAAAATAGAACAACGGACAAACACACACACACACTGTCTTAAGCTAAACTGACAATTTATTTCACAAAATTTTCTTTGTTTACACAGCAATAGCTCCTCGCCGTTTGCAACGCCCTCTTCAAATCCAGGTCAAGAAAGGTCGTAGATCTTCACGTGTCATCCCTCCGCTCAAAGAAATCCACAAAGCAAATTCACACAAAAATCCACAGAGTCTCGAACCACGAAGTAACTGTTATAGATAGGGTACCTAAATGTTTCCGCTCCGCTTTAGGGTGGCGCCAACTTCTTGTTACACTTTCCCAGATCCTCTCCCACCGCCATTTTGACCCACTTCTTATTTGGCTAAACGTACACAACGTTGAGTTTTCGTAGTTTTGACACACCGGCAACACAGTGAGGCCACTTCCGTTTCCGTTGATAAGAGGAGTCGGACGAGTCGGAGGCTCAGCGGAGGCCCTCGACAAAATGGAACGCAACAGACCGGCATCGCACGCCGAAACTTCGCCGTCGGAATGAGAGCGGTGGGCGCTCCCTAGCCCTAACGAGGATTAGCGGAGTAGCGCGAGCGCACGACTGGCGAGTGTGACAAAATGGTCGGCGAAACAGCGGAGGCTGCCATAGTAACGAGGTAGGCAACACTGGCTTGTCGGCAACAGGTGTCACAAACGTTGTCGCCATCCTACACAGCGGAGCGGCGGAAACATGTAGGCACCCTAGTTATAGATAGCGGCGCTGCCGATAACAGTTTATCAAAAGAAGCGTGTGCTCACGTGGTCCCGGCAGCTTCTAGAAAAGCAAGCGCTCTCGCTCCTTGCAGCTCTTCTCACGCTTGGTACTGGTCAAGTTGCACCATGTAGTAATAAACGCCTACTCAGTCTTCAAGCTGTCGTCTACCTTCATACACAACGTGTGGCGACGAGGAAGAGCGGAGACGGCGGTGATTCTACAAAACTCAAGAAGAAGCTGATGCGGTTCTTCTGTCTGGAGTACACACTGCCAAACTGGAAGAAGGTGTGGCGACATCAGTCACGCAAGTCGTGGGGCGACTCGGTCACATGGAGCCATTTGACGACTCCGCAAGTGACTGGACCTCGTACGACGAACGTTTGACGTCATTTCTTCGCTTCAACAAGGTCCCCGAAGAGGACAAGGTACACGCGTTCCTCAGTTTCATTGGACCCAAAACGTACGGCCTCCTCAAGTCCCTGACCGCACCGAGTCTGCCGTCCAGCAAGACCTTCGACGAGTTGCGGAGGATACTTGGCGACCAGTTGGCTCCCAGACCGTCGGTGATCGGTGAGCGATCCAAATTTTACCGTCGTTTACAAAATGCAACCGTCACGGAAACAAAATGCAACCGTCACGGGGCGCGGCATCGTCACGGAAACTACGATGACCTTGTTTTTGGTGCAGATGCTGCTATCCGCTGCCCTGTCAGCGGCGCAGCCAACTGCCCCTCCTGGATGCACACTCACCGTCAACGCCCCTTTCTTCTTGGACGCGAGCACCTTCTGCATGGTGGATACGCCCGACGACCCGGCTTACATCCCGCCAAAACTAAACGACGAAAGCTTCTTCGCATGGCAACCTGGAACCATATCCGATGCATGTCTTCAAAAGCACTCAACGCAGCTCTACCAGTCGGGGCGCGGCATCGTCACGGAAACTACGATGACCTTGTTTTTGGTGCAGATGCTGCTATCCGCTGCCCTGTCAGCGGCGCAGCCAACTGCCCCTCCTGGATGCACACTCACCGTCAACGCCCCTTTCTTCTTGGACGCGAGCACCTTCTGCATGGTGGATACGCCCGACGACCCGGCTTACATCCCGCCAAAACTAAACGACGAAAGCTTCTTCGCCTGGCAACCTGGAACCATATCCGATGCATGTCTTCAAAAGCACTCAACGCAGCTCTACCAGTCGGGGCGCGGCATCGTCACGGAAACTACGATGACCTTGTTTTTGGTGCAGGTTAGTTACTTTAAAAATACCGCATGTTTTCACGATGATGACCCTTGCCTGCTTGCGATGTCGTGCCCCAACGACCTGGTTGATTTGTGTAAAAAAAAGCTACTGTGTCTAGTTCTGAACTATAGTTACGTGGCGTTTCTATTGCAGCTTCTCATTCTATCGGGTGATGTAGAACTAAACCCCGGCCCCATAGAAACCGATAAACTAGAGTCTATTCTAGCAGCTGTGCAGCGAATAGAGGCTGGACAGTCCGCAATGCTAGCGTCAATCACGTCGCTTCAAAACAATCAAAAAACGACCGACACACTGGTCAATGAACTGTTGGAGAGGGTCGCTGCGGTCGAACGCAATCTCGCGGCGGTCCCGTTACAAGCACCCCAGAACCCACCCATTGACAACGATAACACAGTAAACTCTGAGCTCTTGGAAATTAGGACCAGGTGTGACGACGCAGAGAACAGGCTTCGACGGTCAAATCTTTTGTTTCTTGGCATCCCAGATTCGCATTCTGAATCTTGGCTTCAATCAGAAGAGAAGATACTAGAGTTCTGTAGGGAGAGGCTTGGACTAACGCTAGATGCCAACAATCTTGAACGATCTCATCGTTTAGGTCGTTTTTGCCCTGAGAAAAACAGACCGATTATTGTAAAGTTTCTGAGGTTCAAAGATAAAACCGCAGTCTTGGCATCGGGATCTAAACTGAAGGGCTCCCAATTTGCTGTCCGAGAAGACTTATCACCCTCTGTTCGATTAGCACGGAGTAAGCTGTTTCAATTCGCAACGCCACAAAACGTCCCATTCAAGATTCGTTTCGATAAACTCCGTATGCTAAACAAATGCTTTGTATATGACGCTGCATCAGACCGTGTAAAAGAATTTTCTGCATAACTACGCTCTGTAATAAGCCCATCCCGTAATGCTCCCAGTTCATTAACACGTACGGTAACAAAAAGTTCGTCATATCACGTTTCTTTCACTAATATTTGCAGCCTCATGCATAAAAGAGAGGAACTGTGCAGTGTTTTGGAAGATAGTAATTCTGATATTGCTGTGCTGACCGAGACATGGTTGAAGCCAGATGTTCGCGATGACGAGCTATTTCCCGATCACCTTAATCTCTGTATCTACCGAAAGGACAGGCCACTCCAACGCGGTGGTGGTGTTCTTATCGGAGTCAAAAGGCATATCACTTCGTTCTGCATGCAGTTACAATGCAGTTTGGAAATTACTTGTGTCTGTCTTTGTTCGGCTATAATTAAAACTGTACTTGTTGTCTGCTACAGACCCCCGAAAAGTGACTCTGCATTCACAAGTGAATTGCATAAAGTCCTATTGGAGATAACTGAACGTTTTCCAAAAGCGAACCTTCTGTTATTCGGAGATTTCAACTTTCCCAACATAAGCTGGTCAAGTCTAACAGCCGATGCATCACGTGATTCTCGCGAGTTTCTGGAACTATGTTTGCTTTTTAATCTAACCCAGGTCGTTTTGAGCCCAACCCGTGGGGATAACATCCTTGACCTTGTACTCACGTCCTCCCCTGATCTTGTTCGATTCGTTACCTACAGCAATGGATTCAGTGACCATAAACTTTTGCACATCTCGCTGTCCCTTCCCATTTTGGTGAAGATGCCTGTCAAAAAGGTGATACGGGACTACGGTAGAGCAGATTTCGTGTCAATGAACAGAAATTTGACCACTTTCTTGCAGTCGTACCAAATCCATTTTAATCTAAGGAGTGTGAATGAGAACTGGATTTTATATAAAAATAAATTGAATGACCTTATTCAGGCATTTGTACCTACTCTGCGGATCCGAAGTGATGGTTGCCAGCCCTGGTATAACAAAAGACTTAAATCACTTGGTAATAAGAAAAAACGCCTCTTTCGCAAAGCAAGACTGACCAGCTGTTCAAATATTTGGGAGGAGTATTATAATTGCCTTAAGGATTATATTCATCTAATAAAAGCTTCAAAGAGAAAATATTTCAATCAGGACCTTCCAACTATCCTTCAGGACAACCCCAAAAAGTTTTGGAATATAATCACGTCAAAAAACAACAATGATATCATTCAACTTGTCGATGAGGGTGGCAACCCAGTTGAGGAAAAAATGTGTTCAGAGGTAATGAATACCTTTTTCGCATCCATCTTCACGGACGAGTGTCCTTTAAATGTGCCTGAGCTACCCGCTGTTCACTACGAGCCCATGGCCCCTATCAACGTTTCATCGGCCGGTATTGCCACTCTTATCGATGGGCTCAAGCTTTCATCATCCTCAGGGTCAGATAACATATCATCGAAGATTCTGAAAAATACTAAGATTGTGTCTAGTGATATTTTGCAACTGATATTTAATCAGTCACTATCCGAAGGTTGCCTCCCATCCGATTGGAAAGTAGGTAGGATTGTTCCAGTCCACAAAAGTGATGATCGTTCCTTGCCTTCTAACTATCGTCCCATTTCACTAACTTCCGTTCCATCTAAACTTCTTGAACATATCATTTATTCGCATATAATGTCACATTTAGATTACAATGACTTCTTCTACCATCACCAACATGGCTTTCGCAAAGGTTACTCTTGTGAGACGCAACTCTTTGAATTTACACATGACCTTCATTGCAGCCTTCAATCCCGCAACGAAACAGACGCAATATTTTTAGACTTCTCCAAGGCATTTGATCGTGTCCCACATATTCGTTTAATCTCTAAACTTTCTCGCCTTCATTTAGACCCCCACGTCTTAATGTGGATACGTAATTTTCTTGACTCGCGAATGCAGTACACAGTCTTAAATGGGTACGAATCTGATTTAATTAATGTCACATCTGGCGTGCCCCAGGGCACAGTCCTTGGGCCTCTTCTTTTTCTAATATTTATTAATGACCTTCCAAATTCTATTTCTTCTCACATACGTATTTTTGCAGACGACTGTGTTCTATATCGCGAGATCACTTCACCTAATGACCGCAAACTCATCCAAAAGGACCTAGATAATATATCTCAGTGGTGTAACACCTGGCTGATGCCACTAAATAAATCTAAATGCAAATTAATCCACTTTTCTCGTAAAAGAGTTCCTTCCTCCTTCCAGTATGTGCTGGGCGACGAGATCATTGAAGAAGTCGATAGGTATAAATATCTCGGTGTCGTACTAACTTCCGATATGACATGGATTAATCACATTAACACAATTTCTTCGGACACAGCAAGGACCCTTGGTTACATCCGGCGTTGCTTGAATGCTGCTCCTCCAAAGCTTAGGAAACTTGCATACGAAACCTTCATTCGACCGAAATTGGAATATGCATCTACAATATGGAATCCGCACCAAAATTACTTAATCACCCGACTGGAAGCAATTCAAAACCGAGCAACCCGCTATATTTTATCAAACTATGACTATAAAAACAGTGTCTCTGCCATGAAAACGAGCCTAAATTTACTAACTCTGGAGGTACGCCGCAAGGTTGCACGTCTTTGCTTACTCCATAAACTTTACCACTACCATCCCACTGTTCGAAGCTCATTCCTGCGCACTCCCGCACGGTCATCTCGTCGGCTCAATAACTCTTACAATTTTCAACGTATATCGGGTTCCAGTAATGCCTTTAACAAATCATTTCTCCCACTAACAATTGTGGACTGGAACAGTCTTCCAGAATCACTCATTACAATAACTGACCCTGTGGTTTTCAAAAGCTCCATCATGTCGTATTTTTCCACACCAAGTTAAGTTTTTTAGCTACGTTGCATGAGAGTGCGTTGTTATGCAATTTTAGCTACGTTGCATGAGTGTGCGTTGTTATGTAATTTTTATGTTGTTGTTTTTTTCATTTCTTGTATAATTTCTTGTGTTGCCCCCTCCTTATGTAATGTCCTCGACAGAGGACCCTTAAGGATTAATAAATGAAATGAAATGAATCAAAGTCAAAGTCAAATTGGACGTTTGAGTGATTTATACAGCGTAAGGTTTGTCTGCCAGTAGGGGCGACACTGGTTTACACTGTAGATGAGCAATTTAGCCAGTGCGGTACAACCGCTAGCCAGGGGTCTTTAACGTGCACCACGCAGTCGTGATACGCGACCGCACGCCGGTACGATGCTGATCGAGATCGAAACGGGCAGGGGTGGGGCTCGAACCCAGGATCCCTGGGTTCTCAGCGCGAGCTTTCGCTCCACGCGCGTCGAGCTGGGTGTGCGCTTCAGCCCACTCGGCCACCGATCCCCCCGCAACGGAATCCAGTGCCGACTTTGTGGCGGAACTACGAACGCTCTCGCGGTCGTGCGACTTTGAAGGATTTTTGGACGAAGCTTTGCGTGATAGGTTTGTCTGCGGTTTACGGCGAGTAGACATACAAAGGGTTTTGTTTGCGGAAGATAAGAAACGTTTGCAAAGGAAAGAGCCTTGGCAACGGAAGCCGCAACAAAAAAATGTCGCGGAAGTTCAAAGGACAGAAGGAAACTTTTCAGGCGTGCATAAATTTTACGCGACAAGGAAACCACTCCAGAAACAAGTTTCAACGAAACCGAGCGGCACAGAAGGGAAACCGCCCTCAAGCATTGCTTCCGATGTGGATCGCCGAAGCACATGAGCAGAAAGGACACATCCAGCGGATATGTCAAGCTGATAAGCGTGCAAACGAGTCGAACCGCAGAAAGAAGTTGAAAGTTCTGAGTAGAGCGTCTGACGTGGCACTGAACGGAGTCGCGTGTCCAGAGCAAAAACCGATAAACGTCCGCGTCATCGTCAACGAAACACCCCTCGAGAAGGAGCTCGACACGAGAGCGGCGGTGTCTGTAATATCGGCAAAGCGGCAACAGCGATTGTTTCCTCCTCTGCAGCTGACAGCTAGCTACGATGTTGTGCCTCCGGACGTACGCTGGAGCACTTGTGGAACCGAAAGGTGTTGTGGACGTAACAGTCCAACACAACGGGCAAATACATGTCCTGCCGTTGTATGTTATCGAGCAGGGAGGGCCACCGCTCCTGGGCCGACAGTGGCTTCAGCGTTTGCGCTTGGACTGGAACACTATCTTCACGTGCAACAAGCTTTCCTCGGCGCTCGGAACGACTGAAAAGGGAGCCAAAACCGAAGTAAGCAAACATTTTGAGCAAGTATAGTAACCTCTTTAAAGAAGAGCTTGGATGCATAAAGGGAGAGAAAGCCGAGGTCTTTCTGAAGGAAGACGCTCGCCCGAGTTTCCTAAAAGCACGGAGTGTACCATTTGCCCTTGTCCCTGCAGTTGAAAAAGAACTGAAAAGAATGGAGGCTATGGCGGTCGTCACCCCAATCCAGACATGTACAGCTGCAACGGAAAAAGAGTAGCACAAGTGACCGATGACCGGAGCGGCAAAATCACGACACGCGGCGCTATTGTTCCCGAGCGCGCCGATAGCGAGAGTGACAGTCACGTTCCATGCCCCAACGCGGGGGCGGCCGGCAGAAAGCAGCCCGTCTTAAACCCGCATTTTAAATCCTATCTTATCTCTTAATTTTATGCCGGCCACCCCCAGGCTGAGATACACAACGTGACTGGCACTCTCGCTATCGGCGCGCTCGGGAACAATAGCGCCGCGTGTCGCGATTTTGCCGCTCCGGTCCTCGGTCACTTGTGCTACTCTTTTTCCGTTGCAGCTGTACAAATTACTCAAAAAAGGTAGTTAAGTTACTGAGTATCGACGCCAAAAGTAGTTGGAGTAGAGTAGAAATTACACATTTGTAATAGTAATTGAGTAAACTACTAACTACTGTAAAAAAGTAGCGAATTACTTTCGAAGTTACTTTCGAAGTTACTTTTTATGTTTTTGTGGCAGCAAAATGAACATAACTTTTGATCAGTGAAAAACCCTGCGAGCCGGAAATAAATGCCGTCATTTTATGACTTCCAAAATAGTTTATTCGCTCGCCGAAGCAATTGTCTTTCACAGTTCTTATCGGAGAGTTTTCCTCTTTTCCTTCTAATGACGTCCTCGGTCAAGCTAAAAAGGCGTTCCACCGTGGCGCTGGATGCAAAGACAGCGCTCAATTTCAGAAGCAGGCTGTGCAGGGTCGGGTAAGCGAGTGTCGGCTTCTTTGGTGTCCATGACGAAACATGTAAGGCTTGCCTCGGCTGGAAGGTCTTTTATAACAAACTCTCATGTTGTTTTCTTTTTTTCTTTGGCAAGTTGAGATTGTTATGACTGGCCCCTCTTTATTCTCACGACGTTCGGAGATTTCGCCGAGCGAGTGCACCTGACCGTCGAGGGATCAAGTCTCGCGCCACGACGATGAGATCATCCGGACGACTCCGCTTCTTGTTGCAATGTTATAGCTACGCCACTGAAAAAAAGAAAAAAAAAATTGCTCTCGCCGTTGACGTTGGGTCCAACAAAAGGATCTCCCAAGGGTGACTCGAAATCCCCCGCAGGGGGCACCTGTGAAAGCAGGTGTTTGGAGAGTGGCGTCTCCACGGACCCCGAGCCCCGCAGGGCGCGCCTGCACCTTAGGTGCTAGGTGCTTGGGGAGTAGCATCACCACGGACCCCAGCCACGTGGGCCACCATACCCGCACGCAGGGGGCACCTGCCTTGGTAGGTGCTTGGTGAGTGGCGCCACCGCGAACCCCGAGCTATGTGGGTTTACTCACCCACGCCTGGCTGTGCGTGGCTTAACCCGTGTCCGGGGAAAAGGGGACCCTGGTGGTTGAGCTGAGCCCGGGGTATGTTTGGACCCTTCGGGGCCCCCGGGCGAGGCAATACACCGCTTCGACCTCTGCTTCTCGTAGACGGGTGTCCTGGCTTGGCCCGACCAGGATGATTCAGTCAGTCGCCTCTTCTACCCTCTTCTTCCTTCTTTCACTTTTCCTCCCACCTCTTTCTCTTTTCTTCTACACTCTCTTCCTTCCTTTTTCACCTTCTTAGGCGGCAAGGGCCAACCTTGAGTGGAAACAGGTCCTGTCCCTGCAACCACACTAGGGTATAGTGCCCGGGCAGCACTGGTGGAGTAATTGTGTCAGCCAAGCCTTTCTTGTTATGGCACATTACCTACCCCCTTGTTGGGCTCCGTGGTGGGCGGTGCACCCGGGCACTGAAGTTTCTTCCCCATCTCTATGGGTCTGCAAACTAAAAAACCTTCTGATCGGGCCCCGAAAAGGGTCCGCACCGAAGTACCGCTCCAGTCTGAAAAGTCATTTGTTTCTGAAAAATTTCCAAGGTTTCTTGTTCTTCATTCTGAAAATGAAAAGCCACTGGGCAAACTGTCTCCCTTCCTTGTAGCTAAGGCTCTAGAGGGAGTTGTTGGCAAAAACTTCAATGCAAAGAAAATGGCGTCTGGAGACCTCCTTGTAGAAATCAGTACAAAGCAGCAGAGTGATGCCCTCTTGGGTCTCAACTCTGTGTCAGACTATAAAGTCAGTGTCGCCCCTCACCGGAAACTGAACACCGTCCAAGGAGTAATCTCCGAAGATGACCTACTAGACACATCTGACACAGAGCTGGTGGAGGGCCTCTCTAGCCAAGGAGTTGTCGCTGCACGACGAATCACAATTCGTCGTGATGGCACAGAACACAAGACAAAGCACATAGTCCTAACATTTGAGTCCGCCACACTTCCAGAGGCCGTGAAAGCTGGCTATCTCCACTGCAAGGTTCGGCCCTATGTGCCTAATCCTCGAAGGTGTTTCAAATGCCAGAGGTTTGGCCATGGTTCCCAGCAATGCCGTGGAAAAGCCACTTGTGCGAAATGTGCCAAGAATGACCACCTCACAGACACTTGCACCAACGACGCACACTGTGTGAACTGTGGTGATCCCCACCCTGCATATTCTCGATCCTGCAGAACGTGGAAGGAGGAGAAGGAGATACTTACACTCAAAGTCAAGGAAAACCTCTCCTACCCAGAGGCACGCCGTCGCTTTGGATTCTTGCGTAAAGGCAGTTTTGCGCAGGTGGTGCAGCGGGGACCTGCACCACTGATGGTAGCAGCGGCCACCCAGACATCCTTTCTGGACTATGGGAGGCCACTGCAGTCCCCCACGCCCCAGCTGAAGATTCAGCTTCCGGGGCGGGCAATTTCAGCTGGGCGGTCCACCGACCTTCCCAGCCAGAGTGCGGACCTTCGCACTCCAACGGGACAACAGCCTTCATTCTCTCAGGCTGTTTCCCAAACCCAGGATGGGCCGGTGGCTACCGCAACCGTCCCTCCTCCGCAGTCTCCTTCCAGGGAGAAGGGCCGACGCTCTCGCCCACGCTCCCTGGAGAGAGCATCATCGAAGGAGCGGCATGGCTCTCGTGCCGCTCCTGCAGCGCCTAAGGGGCAGGAACGGATGGACCTGGGTGACGCCTCACCCAGCACCTCCTCTGCCCCTTTGGCTGGTCGTGGGCGGGGCATGGCGCCCCGTTCCCCAAGCGCAAACAAACCTAGAGGAAAAGCCTCGCCTCAGGAAACTGGGGCCATGGATGAGTGTAGGGAAGTCTCCACTCGTGCGCCTGACCAGGACGACATGGAGTAGCAGACTTCTAAGGGTAAACACAAAAGTAAAAAACCTGTGATCCCTCCAACGTGACATTGTAAATTAATCTTTGCCACATGCGGCAGCTTTAAGGCTTTTATTTATTTTCCCAGTGTTTCTTCTTTATTCGTATTTTAACTCCTTTTTAAAACGATGACCAATTTTCATTTTATGCAGTGGAACTGCCGGGGCCTAATCAGAAATATAGATGATGTAAATTATGTTATGGACGAGCTGAGACCCATTGCACTCAGCCTGCAAGAAACACATTTAAATAACACTCATACACATTCTTTACGTCGGCGCCAAGTTTTTAGAAAAGATAGACTCTCCCCTAACATGTCCGGAGGAGTGGCACTAGTGGTAAAGAGTGGTGTTGCTTGCTCGGAGGTCCACCTTTCTACGCCTTTAGAGGCTGTAGCGGTGCGCCTTCTTGTTGACCGTTTGATCACTGTAGTTGCTCTTTATTTGCCACCGCACTCTCCACTGCATATCAGTGAACTTGAGTTACTTGTAAAACAATTACCTCAACCTTTTTTTTTAATTTTAGGCGATTTTAATGCCCACCACCCTTTGTGGGGTAGTTCTCGCCAGGATTCACGCGGAGGTGTCATAGAGCGGTTTTTATTATCATCTGGGTTGTGTCTTTTTAATGGGGGGAACCCACATTTTTTAGTGCAGCTCATCAATCATTTACATCTATTGACCTTTCTATATCATCACCAATTTTACTTCCATGCTTTTCATGGAAAGTTTTAAATAACCCTTTTGGGAGTGATCATTTCCCTATTGTTTTAGAAAGCACGATGCCAATTCCTTCTATTCCGACACGACTTCCAGGGTGGAAATTGGAAAAGGCTGATTGGTCTCTTTTTTGTTTGGAGGCTTTTATTCATTCATCTGTTCTTGTAAATATGAGCCCCGAAGATGCCACGCTGTACGTTACTGAAGCGATTATAGATTCCGCATCACATAGCATTCCACAGACTTCTGGACGACTCCCCAAAAAGTGCAAGCCGTGGTGGAACAATGACTGCACCACAACACGAAAATCGCAAAACAAGGCGTGGTGCATCTTTAGACGATATCCCAATCCACAGAATCTGCTTGAATTCAAGAAAAGCAGAGCCAAAGCTCGCTGGGTGCGAAGGCAAGCTAAAGGCAGTTCTTGGAAAAAGTATGTCACATCTCTGAGTAGTTTTGTTTCATCAAAGGAAGTGTGGGATCATCTTCGGAAGATTAGGGGAGACTATCGGTCTTTCAGGATACCCCTTTTTCCATCAGCAACATCCCTTAAGGAGCAAGCAAATGTTCTTTGTGAACACTTCCAGGAAGTCTCTAACTCAGCCAACTACAGTGAATCCTTTAAGAGGTTTAGAGCAACAGCAGAAAAACAAGCTATTTCTTTTTCTGGTGCCCAGGGTGTTCCTTATAACAAGCCATTTACACGGTGTGAGCTTGAGTTGGCTCTTGGTGTCAAAAAAGAATCTGCAGCTGGGCCGGATAGGATTCAATACGAGATGCTAAGGAGACTATCGCCTGAATCTTTAAACAGTTTGCTCACCTTTTTTAATTTATTGTGGGATGCTGCTTGTTTTCCTGACTGCTGGAGAATGGCACACATAATTCCTCTACTGAAACCCAGCAAAGACCCCTCCTTACCGACGAGCTATCGCCCGATTGCATTGACAAGCTGCCTGGGCAAAACCTATGAGAGACTTATTAATCGCCGTCTTGTCCACTTCTTAGAGGCAGACGGTGTGTTTGATAGGAATCAGTGCGGCTTCCGAGCGGGCCGCTCCACGGTTGACCACCATGTCCGCCTGGAAACTTCTATTCGGGAAGCATTTGTCCATCGCCAGCATTGTCTTTCTGTCTTCTTTGACCTACAAAAGGCTTACGACACGACTTGGAGATATGGAATCCTTCGAGACTTGTACTCGTATGGTGTCCGAGGTCGCATGCTTCGCTGCATTCAAAGTTTCTTGACGGGTTGGACCTTCCAAGTGCGTTTGGGCTCCATCCTTTCGGATGTCTTTCTCCAGGAGAACGGCGTCCCTCAGGGTGGAGTACTAAGCGTTACACTTTTTGCCGTGAAGATTAATAGTCTGGCTATGGTTATACCACCATCTGTATCCTATTCAATGTATGTTGACGATGTGTAGATATCATTTTCCTCTTGTAACCTGTCCAGCTGTGAACGGCAATTGCAGCTCACTATCAATAAGATGAGCAGGTGGGCTGATCAAAATGGCTTCAGGTTCTCTCCCGAAAAGTCAATCTGTGTTCCCTTTTCACTCCGCCGTGGCCTGTCTCCAGATCCAGTGTTCCACTTGAATGACGTTGCTATATCTGTAAAGGAAGAACACAAATTTTTAGGAATAATATTTGATAAAAAACTCACTTTTATACCATACTTGAAAGATTTGAAACATAAATGCCTACGTTCATCAAACATCCTCAAAGTCCTGTCGCATACATCCTGGGGGTCCGACAGACGGTGCCTCTTGCGACTTTATAACTCCTTGGTGCGGTCCCGCCTGGACTATGGCGCAATTGTTTATGGTTCGGCGGGTCCGTCTGCCCTAAAAATGTTGGACCCCATCCATCATCTGTGGCTCAGACTTGCCACGGGAGCGTTTCGAACATCACCTGTACTTAGCTTGTATGCTGATACACATCAAATGTCCTTGGAAAGACGAAGGCAATATTTGAGTCTTTGTTATGCTTACAAGATATACAGCTATCCTCAACATCCCACTTTCGACGCCCTTCAACCTTCTACATCGTTCCGACTCTATATAAACAAGCCGAGCATTGTTCGGCCCCTGAGTTTCAGAGTGCAGAGCATGGCAACATCGCTCCATCTCCCCTTTAGTGAAGCTGAAGGAGCAATGAGAGAGTTGCGCCTTGGGACCTTCTGCCAATCTCTTGTGACTGGTCACTGGCCAAGTACAGAAAGAGAGCCACTTCTTCACTCGTTCTTCAGCGGGAGTTCGCCGAATTGGAACAGAGATACAAGGACTACTCACACTTTTACACTGACGGATCAAAAACATCAACCTTCGTGGGGTGTGCGGTTTACTCCACTACCTTCAGGAAAGTTCGACAACTCCACATTTGTGCAAATATTTTTACTGCTGAATTGTACGGTATTTTAATGGCTGTTGAATACTTATTAGAGAACAATATTATGAAAGCAGTTCTGTTTGTCGACTCCCAGAGCGTTCTTCTAGCCGTTTCGTCCTTAGCAGACAGCAAAAACCTTCTCGTGCAATGTCTTCGGGTACGACTAAACCGAGCACTTCATCTAGGACACCAGATCAAATTCTGCTGGGTCCCGAGCCACGTGGGCATTTCTGGCAACGAGAAGGCAGACTTGCTTGCAGCCTCTGCAAAGGAATGCCCCAAACTGCCTCTTGGCCTGCCACACCAAGACCTGAAACCGATCATACAGAAATCGATTATCAACTCATGGCAGTTGGATTGGGATTTTGAAAAAGAGAACAAGCTTCACAATATCAAGCCCCAACTGGGAGTATGGGAGAGTTCGTTCCATAAAGTCCGTCGGGTTGAGGTTCTCCTTTGCCGCTTAAGAATTGGTCATACCCGTTTGACTCATTTGCACCAGCTCTGTGGTGAGGATGTTAAACTTTGCGACAACTGTGGGAAAGCTATGACTGTTTTGCACATCCTGTGGCATCGCAAAGCTTTAAACCAGGAGCGCCGATCATGTTTTCCAGAACTCTTTCGAGATCACCTTCCCTTTCATCCATATTTTCTGCTTGGCGATCAACCATTTATACCATTCGATCGAGTTTTAAAGTTCCTTCATAACACTGGCCTTTTACACCAGCTGTAGCTTGCAGTTCTTTTAGATTACACCTCTAAGCCCTTTGGAAAAACCTTTGTTTGGCGCAATATGGCCTTAGTTGCTCTTGCGCCATAAAACCCGAATCATCATCATCATCATCATGACTCGAAATCCTCGCCGGCGACTATGGTATCCTGACGCGCCTGACAAGTAAAACGTTTTCAACAAAGAGGAGGTCTTCCTGGCGTGGAAGGTCGAAAGGACGCGAAGGATTACGTGAACAAGCATCGGCGCTCGTACAGTTGCAGCTGGAAGCGAGAACGTGCTCCCATGAACGGATTATCCGTGTCTGCGTTTGTGCGCGCGGGAGTCTGGCTTTGCAAGGGAGTATGCGCTGACGACGAGGCGACCATGGGAACAGGCGCCCAGCTGCGAGGTCCTTCCAGTGGCGCCTACCGTGGAACCTACCACTTGAGTCAGAACTCACTAAAGGCGCACAACATGAAAACAACAACAACCCTCGGAGTGTCCCCGTCTTTCACGATTGCAGCTGAAACGCGGCGCTTGCGTGCATTACCGGATTAGGTCAACACCCGACCAAGGCTTGTCAAGCATCTCTGACTGCGTTCCTGCGCGCCGGTGTTATGTTTTGGCTGCTCGTCGTCGCCACCTTGGCCCAAGGACGCCTGTGAAGCAGCTTCGAGGGCTGCCGAGTGTAAGTGCGTGGGAACGGAATGGGAGGGGGCCCCTTGTTCGTGAATACCACTTAATCTGCCAGCGTCTTATTTCTTACTGCACTCAAACTTTTGTGATGAAAAAAAAAATAGGATTAAATTTCGAAAGTAATTAGTAATTTGAGTAGAAGTTATCTAAAAGACGTAGTTAAATTAAACTACTAATTACCCAAATAAATTTGTAATTGAAATTTATCAAGTTACTCGGAAAAGTAGTTAAACTACAGTAGTTTGAGTAGAGTAGTTGAACTACGTCCAAGTCTGCCCCAATCACGACGTGCGAATTTGCAACACCAGTTGTACCGGTTGTGAAGAAAGATGGAAACATTCGCCTTTGTGGGGATTATAAGACTACTGTAAACTCCATGCTCGACACCGACCGTTACCCTTTGCCGCGAGTTGAAGAAATCTTCGTTGCGCTTGCTGGAGGGCAAGAATTTTCAAAAATTGACTTGAATAGGGCCTAGCAACAAGTTGTGCTGGCTGATTCTGCGCGCCATATCCTTGCAATTAACACGCATAAAGGCTTGTTTGCCATGAACAGACTCCCTTTCAGGGTCTCGTCAGCCCCAGGAATTTTCCAACGTATCATGGGCACTATGCTAAGCGACCTTAAGGGCGTCGCTTGTTATCTGGGTGATATCCTGCTTACTGGGAAGTCAAGGACTGAGCATCTCCAAATTTAGAACCAGTGCTCAAGCGGTTAGCTGAACGAGGAGTCCGTGTCAAGGCTGAAAAATGTGCTTTTTTCCAGAAAGAGCTCGACTACCTTGGCCACAGGCTCAGTGCAGCTGGCATCCACACCACGACGGAGAAGACCGACGCCATCAGAGCTGCGCCCGCACCAGCCAACAAACAGCAGCTTCGTTCACTGCTCGGAGCTATCAACTACTACGGCAAGTTTCTCCCACGCCTAGTGACGATGGCACACCCACTGTACAGACTACTGCGTGAGGACCAAACCTGTTCGTGGATCCGTGCCTGCCAGAACGTCTTCGACGGCATCAAGAACGCCCTGGCTTCCACGGAGGTCCTGGCCCACTATGATCCGAAGATGCCCCTTCAGCTGGCCTGCGATGCGTCGCAGTACGGGGTAGGTGCCGTACTTTCGCACATCTTCCCAAATGGAACGGTTTGTCCTGTCGCCTACGGATCGAGAACGTTGTCGGAGACAGAGCAAAAGTACAGTCAACTGGAGAAAGAAGCGCTCGCGCGTATCTTTGGTGTAAAAATATTTCACTGTTATCTGTACGGCCGCAAGTTTATACTGATAACAAATCACATGCCATTGCAGACGATGCTAGGACCAAAGACTGGAATCCCGACGATAGCAGCAGCACGCCTTCAGCGTTGGGCCGTGACGTTTTCCGCATACACGTATTCCTTGAAGTTTAAACCTACAAGTGAAAACGTAGAAGCAGACTGTTTTTCGCGCTTACCACCGCATGTTGTTGACTCCGACGAAGCTGATGAAACGTTCTATTACTTACGTCTGCAGTCCATGCCTGTAACCAGCAAGGACATCACACGGGCGACCGCGCAAGATCCCCTTCTTTGCAAGGTTATTGAGTTGACGAACACGAGTTGGCCAAACTTTGTGCAGGATGCGGAACTCAAGCCATTTTTCAACAGGCGGACCCAGCTCACACTGCATCAGGGATGTCTTCCTCTGCGGCATGCGTGTTGTCGTACCCCCAAAGCTCCGGCCTCTGGTTCTTCAAGAGCTCCACGACGGACATCCTGGTCTGGTGAGGACAAAAGAACTGGCCAGAAGCTACGTTTGGTGGCCTTCTATTGACTGTGATCTCGAGACACACGTAAAGCAGTGCAAGCAATGTCAGAGCAGCACAACGCTCCGAACAGTGCTCCCTTGCATCCGTGGTCTTGGCCGACTGCTCCTTGGAGACGTGTGCACGTTGATTTCCCGGACCTTTTCGTCAGCGCACGTTCCTTGTTGTCGTTGATGCCCATACTAAATGGCTAGAAGTCTGTGTGATGAAAAGCACAACTAGCCAGAACACAATTATTTGTCTCCGTGAGATGTTCGCGAGATTTGGATATCCGGACACCATTATCTCCGACAACGGGTCACAGTTCACCTCTCCCGAGTTGAAAGCATTCATCCGAGAGCTGGGCGCACGCCATGTCACAACGGCCCCTTATCACCCCAGTTCAAACGGGCTGGCCGAACGTTTTGTTCAATCGCTCCAGAAAGCATTAAGAAAAGGGAAGAGCACAGAAAGCCTGGACGAAACTCTTCACAAGTTCCTACTGACGTACAGGAACACGCCCCACTCTACAAACAAAAGAGGCCCCGGCGAATCTGATGTTCGGTCGACGCCTGCGATCTAGGCTAGACATTCTTAAGCCGATGATAGAAGGGCGAGTTGGGCATAACCAATTCATGCAGTGGTACCAGCGTACCTCCACGCCCCGTTATGTCACGGTCGGCGATGCTGTTATGGTTCGTAATTACAGGGGACAGCCAAGATGGGTTCCGAGCGCCGTGGTACAGCACAAGGGACCCGTTTCCTACACAGTGAAGATGCAAACGTCATGAGGCCCCGCAGTGTGGCATCGTCATCAAGATCAGCTGCTGCGCAGTGTTCCCAGCGTCAACCAAGAGCAGCAGGCAGAGGACACCTCGTGGGAGTGCTCTTCTACACCGGCTGCCAGTGGAACCCCTCACGTGACCGGCAGTCCTCGAGCATCCTTTCCTCAAGCAACGCCTGCCGAGATTCCTGGAAGTCCGCAAGCGGCACCAGCCACCGTTTCGCCGCGTCCTGCTCCCCGATACCCCACAAGAACCCGAAGACATTCGGACCGCTATTCCCCGACATAGCACTGTTTTTTTTAAGCGGGAGGAAAATGTTATAGATAGCGGCGCTGCCGAAAGACGCGTGTGCTCACGTGGTCCCGACAGCTTCTAGAAAAGCAAGCGCTCTCGCTCCTTGCAGTTCTTCTCACGCTTGGTACTGGTCAAGTTGCGCCATGTAGTAATAAACGCCTACTCAGTCTTCAAGCTGTCGTCTATACCTTCATTCACAACACTAACCTCGACGACTAACTCCACCGGACCCCATTCTTAAGAAGCAGAAACTTTCCCGCATCTTCACTTATGAAGAAAGAAGGTTGAGTGACCCATTCCGGAGTCTGCAATAAACAATCTTTCTCTCAGCATTCTTCTATAAGGATTTTTTGATTTCCCTGTGACCTCCGTTTCCTCCAATTCTGGTTCAGAGTTGTTTAATTCGTTAAAACGTTTAGTAATTTTAGAATTTTATACTTTGCATAACACCGACATTGTAGCGACCGATGCGAGAGGAACAACTGCGCTTGCAAGAAGGGTTTATTTCGGAGAGAACATTCATTTCAGTAGTCTCGGCGGCGATGTTTATAGGACGCGCGAGTTGCGATGCAAAAAACAAAAAGTAGGCGCGCTCGATCGCTACTTTCGATCGCGAAAGAGCTCAAACAAGAAAATAATACTCCTAAACCAGTAACCAATCGAAACAAAAACACAAATATCTAATGTCTCAAAGCGCTCAGCAGGATTCGCCAGAAGCTGCATGGCCCATGCATCAATGATGGCTGCACTCGCGACAGCTCAGGCTTCCACGACGTGCTGGAACAGAGGCTGCGATCGTTATAAAGTCAGCTCCAACCTTTAAACATGCCACGTCCTACAATATTTGACGCTACAATTTTATGGGGATACCTCCTCCTGCATTCCCAAACAAAAAGAGTGTCGCTAACGCTGGCCGTCGGCGATACAGCAGACGCCACAATCTTGTCATCGCGAACCCTAATGACGTGCCGCTGGCGCACCCCAGCATGGCGGAAACGTTACGCGGCGCCAGCATCGCTCAAAATGGCACCGCACAGGAGCCTTTGTTGCAAACTTGTGTAGTCATACCTCTCAAGCTTAGGGGTCTGTATTCAGCTTAAACAAGTAGGCACCGATTTTTCGCAAGGTGGACACACAAACGTAGTAATACTACCAGTTTCGCAAACGCTCAGTAGTTAAACGTATGCTTGTGACCGCTTACGTCGAGAGAACATACACCAGCGCCATCTATAAGGTTCTCTGGAACGCTTACGATTTCTGTATTGCTATAGACCCATGGTTTTGCGGTATTCGCGAGATTAAATGTACGCACTATCAATGAAAAATGCTTGCCTGTAACACTGGCTAACATTTTTGAAGCCCACGGTGATCCTTAAAAGATTAGGAGATATAGACGCAGACCGGCAATGTATCTGGGCTACTGGATAGATTGATGGCGCAAGAATGCTATGGAGTTTTGAGCAGTCACAACCGGTTTCAAATCAATCGGTCACATTCAGAATTAAATGTGTGAAACAGCGTTCAGATGCAGAAAGCTCTACTCAGAACCCGGAAGCTTCAAAGGCTCTTGAGTTATTGCTATTGACGATTATTGTATGAAAATCTCGCTTGATCGGCAATATTTACCACAGCTTTTTTATGAAAGTACAATGCAATAATTATGCGATATTCATAATAATCTAAACAAAAATATATTTTCAACGCTTTATTCCAAAGTAAAGTAAACATGGTAATTAGGGCCAGATACTGAGATATCAGTTATTTGAGTGCTATATCTCTTTATCCATAAGGCGCCAAAGTCAGCCACTATCCGTGCGTTTAATTCTCAAAATACAGCGCACCAATTAATACATGTCTTAGCAATAAAAGAGCAAATAAAATAACTTTGTGGGTTTTACGTACCAAACCAATAAAGAGCATCTGCCACGCCCCAGTTGACGACTGAGGATTCCTAAGTCGTCAACTCGGAAGTCTAAAGGGAGTTGCTGCTTCCATGACTCTCTTCGCTGCCTCCATGACTCCCTTTGATGCTTCAGGACTCTCTTAGAGAGTAAATGATTCGTGTGACTCTGTTTTGACTCTTCCCCTTCTCAACGGGAGTTTCAGGTCAGCAGCATTTGCCCTACCGAAAAAAACAGTATGATTACAGTATGAAAAACAAACCCGGAATCTAAAAACAGGTTTGAATATACCAGGGAACTTGCACCTCTAGAAAGGGAGTCCCATACCATTTAGTTCACAGCTTCGTCGACAACAGTTCTTTTTTATAATAATATTGTGCAAAAAAATTAAAAAGGAAAGAAAAAAAAAAGTATGCACGAAGTTTCGTCGACATTCATTTTTCTCAATAATAATTGTAAAAAGAAAACAAAACCAAAAATTACAAGTATGTTTATTTTTTGCAACGAACCTAGGTTCGCTCCGTATGAAGCGGGCATATTTCCACGTAGCTACACCTGCGAGTACTCGTTTTGAGAATTTATTTCACACGAGATCCAACAAGTTTCGCGTCGTGCGTATTATTCTAAACCGAATCCTGCGTCTGCATTTGACATATTTCTAGAACTTAAGGGGGGTGCGTCTCTGGGAGTGGGTGAAGGTGCAGCAGCTTATTCAAGTCTATACTCTGTTTAATACACAGCTAGCTACGCAGTCAAAGCTAGCGCACCGGTTTGCATCGCCGACTGTGTCTATGTTCACCCCATAAAATAGTGCGTCCCCTGCAAAAACATCTTTAAAAAAGTCGAAAAATGTGCCTCGTTGGACCTAGTCACTGATAGTGGCGTTAGGATTTCGACAGAGCACACATTTTTTTTTAACAAAGAGGAAAAGATAATGTAAACTACTTTAAATTGTTTTCGTTTCTTCCGTGCGGCAGCCACTGCGGGTTTTCAGGCTTTCTGGCACTGGCTGGTTTTGAGAAGATGGCATCTTACGCAGCTAGCTCAAGTACCTCTCCTGCTCGGATATTTTCGAAGATTCGTTATGGGAAGACCTTGAAAGAGCGCAAGCAGGTGATCGCCAACGTGCACGCGAGTACAAGAACGCGTCGTGAAGTCCTGGAGACGGTCAGTAACGACACCGGAGTGTGCGCCCGTACTGTCGCGAACTACAAGGCGCAGTGTGTATCTGGCAAGGTGGCGTCCCCGAAGCGAAGACTTTGCAATGTAGAAGTTTCGAGCACGGGGACCGTCGAGAATGCCGAATTCACACACAACGCCATTCGACTGAAGGTGCATCTCAAGTGCCCCGAGAGCTGGATTCCTACCCTTGACAGCTATTTCAAAATAAACTGTACAGGCCACAACTATTGTCGATTAACATCCTATTATAAATTTTGGGACAATGGCTGTTATCAGTGCGATTCCTCATTCCACGCTGCACGAAAGAAAAATATAACTCGGTGCTGGAGGCAAATAACACTTGGAAAACGGCAGAGCAGATGGTAGAAGTGTGGCCTCTCGGCGACTTATAAATAAAAAAACAAGAAGAAAGGAGGAATCGAAATATACAGTTCGGCAATGCGCACAATCTTGCACAACAAGTATGTCTAAAAAAAGGGAAAAAAAATTTTGCGCGTCTAGTGGGGGTCCAACCACTGCCGCCGAGACGTCGGTATCGCCAGAGCAGCGCCTTGTACTACTCGTTCACCAAACGTGCGGAAGAACACACTTTTTTTTTCTGTATTTTCATGCGCACCATTTCAGTACCTTTGACAGCTTTGCACGCTATGTGTGAAAAGGAGTGTAAGTGCCCACTTTGAGAACCATACTGCGAGTTGAAGCAACGCCGAAGGCTCGCGTCTCGCAGCGCCGCCTGCTGAATTACCATTCGAAGAGGTTGCACACTGTGAAGGTAAGAGCGTTCACACCGAAGAGCTCTCTTTACAACGCCAACAGACACACACAGAGCTCACAAATGAAAGGAGGCCACTAAGGTTTTAAGGGCCACTGATCGTAGTAATCGCATTCCAAAGACGCCGCGTTGTCGTAGATTGTTTTTCACCAGCTAGCTCCTGTAGGGATGAGGCCAAGGCTGGGGGATTCATCGCCGGGAACGTAATGGAACCAAGCAAACGACCTGAGGCTCGCGGACGCGGTTCGTGGGAGCCGGCGACGTCCAAGCCCCGATCCGAGCAGCCCTAATTGCAGCCTTGCTTCCGAGAAGACTGGATATTCTTTGCGGCTGGCACAGAATACTTTGACAGCATGCTTGTGGCTGATGTACAGGAGGTAGAAAACAGGACAACCAATGCACAGAAAATAGGTTGAGCACGACAGAGAGAACGCACAGAGAACGATTGTCGCCGCCGTGTTGAAATATAACGAAGCTGAACCAGGCCAAGCTACAGTTTAGTACACAACGAAGCTGAGACAGGCCAAGCTTCAGATTTAGTACACAACCAACATACTTGATTGAAAAGAATTAGATAGATGTTGAAACAAAATTTTTTCACGTTTAAAGTTCTAATGCATGTCGATTAATACAGGAACATTCACGTTGCTTCAAATGAGTTTCGTCTTAACGACGGTTAAGACGAAACCCATTTGAAGCAACGTGAAAGGGTGAAGGCGAACGTGTGCGGCTGCTTGTCGCATACGTGCATTGCGCATTGGATGACCTTCGAGCTTTTTCCAAGGAAGTCCCGGAACTGACCTGTCACTGAGCGAGCAGTCAGACTGCGGGAACCATACATGGGTAAATTACTTTCAAAATGTAATTTAATTACAATTACAATTACTTAGCTCCCAAAGTAGTTTAACTACAATTACAATTACTACTGCGCGAAAGTAGTTCATTACAATTACAAATTACTTTTTAAAAGTAATTCAATTACTTTACAATTACTTATTTGTGAGAGTTACCCACCTTGGGCCATATAACTAAACGAGTTATATGGCCGCTGTATAAATGTCACGCATTGTACTTTCTTTTATGAAGTTTGTTAAATGGATTATAGAACTTAATATTTTGGAGTAATGAACTCCTGCGTTCTTATATTTGCGTTCTTATATTTTCAAAAAATAAAAGAATAAATGCCGACAAAATTCACAGGTGCGAGGTGAATCTCCTTAGAGCTTAAGCAAATGGTATCCAAGTAAAACCAACAAAAATAAACTTAAAAAATAATACAAGGAAACAAATATGCGGCAGTACTGGCATCATAAAACTCACGTAAAAATGGCTGGTAAGAGAAACTTGTAAACGACGTCAAACGTTTAAAGAATACGACAACTTACGAAAACATTTCAGCCTCGATGATTCGCTACCTCTCCCTGTCTGTGGACTTGTAACATGTCGGATGTGGGTAACCGTAGCACGCGAACTGTGGTCGCTTCCACAAGACTAGTGTCACAATAGCAGCAACTTTATTGCCAGAGATTCTGAGTTAATTCAGTGCACGGTAACACCCAAAAAGCTCCTGAGATAGATAATAAATTTAGGATCGTCATGTAGCTAGTCGTAAGGATAGCAATGATTGTATCGATGTTATGCGTCTCATAAAGAAGACCAATTTGAATCTAGCATGGCAAGAACAACCTCGAAAAGTTGATGATACACTGTAAACGACTTTATTCTCGCGAGTTTCGCGAATCGCCTACAATTCGCAAAAAATAAGTCCCGCGAGCAATTCCGGTAAAATGTAAACACACTGGAATCTATATTGCGACCCCACCGCGTTACGAAAATTAGAATCCGAGAATTATTCTAAAACTGCGGCCTCTTGGACGCCTCGATTTCATGAGTTACATGAGCGTGTTTGAGTTGGAAGATATAGACGAGCCATTAATATTTTATTTATAACTGTAAGTATTATTGAAAGTGACAAAAAGTTGCCTACCTGCAAATGTTTCCGGAAATTGGAGCTCGCCTTTCGGTTTGTTGAATTTATTTTCAGAGACGGTGCGGAGAGTTTGCACCTCACGATTATATTTTTTACATTGCTGCTAATCTGTTAAAAGAATTTTTCGTAACAAGGCCCTGGCAGCCTTTCCTTTTCCATTGTAGATAAGAATTGCTGGTTCTCAATGCAAAGCAGCACTGCGCGCCTCGGGACGGTTCCACAGGCCAGGACAAGAGGACAACCCGTGGAGGGTCACGATAGAGGTGTAAAAACAAAGTGCAAGCCAAGCCCTCTATAAAAAAAAAGCCTTTAACGAACAACAAATGTAAAAACAAGCTCCCTACAGTCTAAAGCCGCGGTTTGTAAGTTTTGGAATTTCGTCCAATCAGGCTGGCAAACGGCTGAAAGAATTAGGTAGAGCGAACACTAAATAATGAAGGTTTATACAAAACTGTAGACGAGGATTGGGAGAAGGAAAAGCAGTGTAGCAACAACAGTTGGAAGTAAGGCAGTGTGAGTCGTGTTAATGAGACCTGCTGCCTCTTTGCTTCCTCGCCTCGATGTTAGAGTAGCACGGTAGCACGATTTACTCTTAGTGGTACCAACATACGAGATAGAGGAGAAGGACGTGAAAAATTCATAAAGAAAAGAGAATAATTTCATGCACAAAAAGTTCCCAAACTTGACTGAAATATGTAAGGGAATATGCTAGCGGCGAAGACGCGTAAGGAGAACCTCGAACCTTCCCGCCTCGACCGGATGATATGATCGGAGCCAACCAGCTCGACTTCGACCCCCGATGCCCCTGTGTGGGAATGAGAAATAAGAAAGAACCCTAGAAACAGGAGCAACAGGAAGCAAACGAGACGAAGAGTCAGATTCAACTACGACAGGAAGGAAAACGGACGCGAATGTAGCCCTCATTTATCAAATTATTTCTTAAATTCTTCATTAAATCGTTTTACAGTCTGCAAAATCCGTCATTTCGTTCTATCCCAACCTCTCTTTCCCATTCCTCCTTTCCCTCCTTTTGAGCAGGTTGGGATACACTCTCTCCGCTGTCGCTTTGGCTGTACTGTCGTCTCCGTGGCCAGGGAGGAAAAGCGCTGCCGCCGCAAAATCTTGCAAAAGTAATTGTAATTGTGCATGAAATTTAGCAATTACTGACGCTAGAAAGTAATTAAATTACAATTACAATTCCTTTTAGCCAAAAGTAATTATTAAAATTACAAATTACCAGGAAAAGTAATTAAATTACAGTAATTTAATTACTGTAATTGAATTACTACCCAAGTATGGCGGGAACGCACACAGAGGCGAAGGTCCAACCGAAGCCGGCGGGGTGACGGGACTTCGTAAGTGTATCGGGGAGCTTTATCTCGTGGATCGGTGGACAAGACGAGTTTTACAAATCGGGTGGCGGCTTGGTACCACCTAACTAGGCGATGTGTTTCGCGGAACCCATGACTGCTAAAGCTACCCATTACATGCTAGTGTTCGTATTTGCATCCCGTTTGCTTTCACTTCGGGTGTTCGAATTCAAGTTCGATTCTCTCTGTTGATGATGTTGCTTGCGAAGTGTATTAAGAGTTCTATTTTGACTAGGGCACGGACTTTTTATAGAAAATACTGTATATGTTGCACTTATTTGCTAGCGCTCTGGCTGTAGTTTATTGTGAAGGTTGTGGGAAAAAACGCGCATTGAGCAGTTACAAGTATATATATATATATATATATATATATATATATATATATATATATATATATATATATATATATATATATATATATATATATATATATATATATATAACGGGCATGGTGGCGGGAGGCCGAAGGCGTGGGTATAAAACTGAGAAGAAAAAAACCCTTAGTGAAAAACAGCAACAACGGACGATTTAATCTTCGACGTTTCGGCCGGAGTCCGGCCTTCGTCAGGAAGTATATATATATATATTGTAAGCGCGAGAATCTATGAGAATCTTATAGATGGCGCTGGTATATGTTCTCTCGACGTAAGCGGTCACAAGCATACGTTTAACCACTGAGCGTTTGCGAAACTGGTAGTATTACTATGTTTGTGTGTCCACCTTGCGAAAAATAGGTGCCTAGTTTTTTAAGCTGAACACAGGCCCCTAAGCTTGAGAGGTATGACTATACACGTTTGCGAGAAAGGCTCCTGTGCGGTGCCATCTTGAGCGATGCTGGCGCCGCGTAACGTTTCCGCCATGCTGGGGTGCACCAGCAGCACGTCATTAGGGTGCGCGATGACAAGATATTGGCGTCTGCTTTGCCGCCGACGGCCAACGTTAGCGACACACTTTTTGTTTGGGAATGCAGGAGGAGGTATCCCCATAAAATTGTAGCGTCAAATATTGTAGGACGGGGCATATTTAAGGGTTGGAGGTGACTTTATAACGATCGCAGCCTCTGTTCCAGCACGTCGTAGAGGCGTGAGCTGTCGCGAGTGCAGCCATCATTGATGCAAGAACCATGCAGCTTCTGGCGAATCCTGCTGAGCGCTTTGAGACATTATAGACGCTTTCAGCGAGTTAGTTACTCGAGCTGCCACCAGTCGGCGCGCCTTGCGCGCACTTCCCGGGCCGCCATAGCCGACCCAGCTGAATGCAGCTAACGGAGTTCACGGTTGGGCCGATAGGGGCGCCGCGTCGCTGGCTTCTCTCTCCTACGTCCATCCAAAGAGCAGATTCGTAGGTCTACCCAGCCGACTCTGACCAAACTGTCATGCTCGTATTCGCCGCTATAATTTTGAGCGCTGGCGACGTGTATATGATCCTTGCTACCAAAGGTGAAGCACTCTGGGGTCGTCCGACCAATCAGTAAGAACGAAAGGAAACAACCGTTTTTGTCTTTTTTTTTTTTTTCTTTTTTTTGCGCTCGCTCGTTACTTTAAGCTTACTAACCGTTTCGCGCGTACTGAAATCGAAAGTGCGGGTTTTACGGCAGTACGGTGCAACGCTGCTGCGCGCTTATAATAATTAGAGATGTACGTCTCTAATTTGACAGAGATTCTACCGAGTGTGTTGCCTGCCTCATGACGGCGTATTAACGGAGTCTACAGCGCGCCGAGGTGGTGTAACAATTCTTCAAGAGAACTCGGAGTGCTCATTCTTCCGGTTTCCAACAGACGACAGGTGAACCTCTATACCAAATTTTTTTTTGCCAGCGTTCGAAATTCGATTTTTCCACTAGAGCATCGAAATGGATTGCGTATGCAAATCGCCAGGACTTTGGACGCCTGCCCGGCTTGACGACGAGTAAGCTGCGCCAGCGTCGTTCGTGCAGCGAGCACTTCGGCGCTACCGCGTTTGCAAGCTGTAGGAAGATTCGTTTGTGGGAAAACGCGTGCCCCACGGTTGTTGTTACGAATTCGTGTCTGCAAGGACTGGTTCCTCTGGGTGAGTTGCTGTCAGAGCAATCTTCAGTTAATTTGGCAGCTTCGTTTTTTTTATCTTAGGATAGAGTACCGATAAAGCACCTACAGTCAGAGATGTAGTCACTCAAAAAGAGAAGTTGTTTGCTTTCTTTCTTAATAGCATTGCCTATTAGCGAGTTGTTTTATGGTTTATTTATTGTTTATTCTTATGCAGCTCACCTGCAAGTCTTTTGCTTTATTTCAGTGTTGATTTGTTTGTTTTGAGTATTCAGAATTTTCGTTTGTGGGAGTTGTTTATACAGCCAGTTAGATAATTAGATGATAAGTGCTTTTCACTTAGTTTGTACAATAAAGTAATCAATTTCGTTTTACATATTTGACAACTTTTACTGCGTTTACTGCCTACCACAGTTCTTCGTTTCCCTTGGAGGGCGGTGGACTGCCAACGGAGTTCGTAGATACGTGTTTGAAATACCGCAACTCATTTGAATGGGGTTCAATAAAAAATGCCTTTCAATGAACGTGCTGTTTCTGTTTTATTGCACTGGTAATATCACGCGAAGCGCATTTGTTGTGAAGTATACCGTCGTCTGCTAGACCGGTGCCGTGGCGGCCGCTCACAGAGGCCGGCGCGACAGCAGTGTTGCCAGATGGTCCCACCAATAAACCGCCAAACGACTGGGAGGTATAGCCAAAATATAGCCAAAGCCTTAAAAAAATATAGCCCAATATAGCCAAGACTTAAACAATGACTTTTAAGCATTATATTGACAATTTCTCACACATGATACAATACACGTTACAATCTCTGTTTCAACCCTTAGATGCACCACCTTTTGTGCGCATTATGTTACGTGGGAATTTAAAACATAAAAGCTTCGTAAGGATGAAAATCCGTTCAAAACTTGCCCTTCTTTCGTACGTTTTTAGAAGTACAAAATACACAAAGACAGCTTTCTTGTGAGGCCCGGGAGATATAATCATACAGTAAAAGAACAAAATACAGAAGCAGAACAGTCAGAACACTGGGTGCTTCAAACCAGAATGCCAATGCTTCAGGTCCCTACCAATATCCCAACCGTCTCTGTTTCTTTGTGAAGAATATTAGTGTCACCCATTCATGCTCGCGGTAGTTCTGATTGTGTTGTCATTTCTTGGGGTGCGAAACGACCGGAAGATAGTTAATTGTTTATCGGTTAAACTCCAGAACTTTTCATTTTTACAAACTTGGGTGCCTAAGGATTCTCACAATGGCCACCAAAGCAGCATTTGGAGTCTACGTTTGAGCCGAGCCATATGCGTCCGGGTCGAAGGCGCGCTACCGGGCCTGTAATAATAATGCAATATCTTTTGTTTGCTCTACTACGCTGTAGGGAGACCGCTTGAACTCTGCAAGCATTGCTTCACTGCGCATTGTGAAAACCCCGAAGTTTGTAGAAGTATGAAGCCTTTTCCTTCCTCTCTCTAATCTCGACTATACTCCGCGACAACTTTTCTTGGCAATGCAGTGGAAGGTACAGGCCCGCGTCCCCTCTCTCATTTTGAGTGTACGCAGGCTCTCCTCTTCCCCCACTTGCGGGAAGAGGAGGAGAGCCCGCGCACACTCAAAATGGGAGAGGGGACGCGGGCCTGTGCCTTCCACTGCATTGCCAAGAAAAGTTGTCGCCGAGAATAGTCAAAAGAGAAACAATATTTTTTTTCGAAACTGATGAAAAGTTCGGATATTAACTAGCCGAACTTCAAACTTCGGCATCGAAGCTGAGGTTCGGCAAAAGTTCGCCGCATTCTTAGAAATAGCCCAAAATAGCCACATAGCCAACCACGAATTTTTGACGCCAACTAGAAAAAAATGTAGCCTATTTGGCTATATTTAGCCCAATCTGGCAAAACTGCGCGACAGCAATCTAGCAAACAACCCAGAAAAAAAAAAAGCGGGGAAGGGGGGGAGCGGGGAGGGAGGAGGAAGGCGCACCGGGAGCACGTCAACGACAGTGGTGGCGCCATCTGGCAGTCTTTCGAGACCAATTTTAGTCTTCGCCCCATGGCCTCCGAGATCCCGAAGCGCGCGCGCGAAGGCTCTTCGGGATCTCGGAGGCCATGCTTCGCCCGTACGTATGTTCGCCTTTCTACCACTAGTGCCTCGTGGCGCTTGTTTCTCCTTACCACGGTGGAGGCTACAGCTGCACTCGGCTGGCCGACCTTCAGTTTCTCGCCGTTCCTCCGCGTTGTGTGCTGCGCAGGCCACTACCGGAGCTTTGTTTTCGTCTTCTTTACGTTCCGCATTGAAATCTTGCATTTTCTTTAGGTATTATCGATATTTAGGACTTTCACTTAATCATTTGATATCTATATTTGGACATAGCTCTTGTATTTCCTTATTTATGGAATGGAATTGGACAGCGAATGGATCGATGATACAAGATTATGAGGCTTCAATGACCACGTAAGTTCATCCCATTCTTACGTTTTACTATTGCGACATATGGAAATTTCAACTGAAGTAGTAAGGCTATCGCAGTCGTTCTTCTCACTGCATGTGCGCGCTCGTCTCGTAAAGCCGACCCGCATCTAAGCGATGTAGCGTGCGACGAGACGAGCTACGGAGATTTCTCATTGTCGCCCGTCGCATCGCTCGGTTTTGGGATTTCTAGAAAACGTCGCTCACCGTCTTGGTCGCTTGCTCCCTCGCTTCCATGCGGTTTGCCTCGTCGCGCGACTGACCGAGCGACAGCGAAGCGGGTCGGCGTCACTTATTTCGTCGCTTGCCAAATCGCTTACATGCGGTTTATAATCAATTCATTTACAAGCTCACAACATTGAACCGTTGGCACCTCGATATTAAGTATGAACTGCGTGCAAGCGATTTGGCGAGCAACGAGACAAGTGACGGTGACCCGCTTCGCTGTCGCTCGGTCAGTCGCGCGACGAGGCAAATCGCATGGAAGCGACGGGAGCAGGCGACGAAGACGCTGAGCGACGTTTTTCTAGAAACCCAAAAACCGAGCGACGCGACGGGCGACAGTAAGAAATCTCCGTCGCTGACTCTCGTCGTTGTTGCCACCGCTCGTCTCCTCGCACGCTAAATCGCTTACATGCGGGTCGGCTTTACGGAAATGAGCGCGCACATGCAGAGAGAAGCACGACTGGATAGCCTTACTGCGTCAGTAGAGATTTGCATATGTCGCAATGGTAAAGACTGCCATTTATTAGCGAGAAAAACGTTAAAATGGGATGAACTTATATGGTCTCCGAAGCCATAATCTTGGATCGTCGATCCATTCGCTGTCCGATTCCACTTCATAAATAAGAAACTACAAGAGCTGTTGTTGAAATATAGATATCAAATGATTAAATGAAAGCTCGAAATATCGAAAAGACCCAAAGAAAACACACAATTTCAACGCGGAACGTTAAAGAACACGAAAACAAAGCTCCGGTAGTGGCCTGTGCCGCACATAACGCGGAGGAACGGCTAGAAACTGAAGGTCGGCTATGGCGGCAGGGTCACGTGACGTCAAGATGGCGGCACCCATGAAATGTTGCCTGAAAGGGTCTATATGTTTGTGTAATTTTTCGACTGGTTACTTACTGGTTTAGGAGATTTATTGCATTGTTTGAGCTCTTTCGCGATCGAAAGTAGGGATCGAGCGCGCCTACTTTTTGTTTTTTGTATCGCGGCTCGCGCGTCCGATAAGCATCGTCGCCGAGACTACTTAAAGGAATGTTCTCTTCGAAATAAACCCTTCTTGCAAGCGCAGTTGTTGCTCTCGCATCGGTCACTACAATATCGGAGTTATGCAAAGTATAAAAATCTAAAATTACTAAACGTTTTAACGAATTAAACAACTCTGAACCAGAATTAGAGCAAACGGAGGTCACAGGGAAAGCAAAATATCCTCATAGAAGAAGGCTGAGAGAAAGAATGTGTATTGCAGACTCCGAAATGTGTCATTCAACCTTTCTTCTTCATAAGTGAAGATGCAGGAAAGTTTCTTCTTCTTAAGAATGGGGTCCGGTGGAGTTCGTCGAGGTTCGTTCGTGGTTCGAGACTCTGTGGATTTTTGTGTGGATTTGTTTTGTGGATTGATTCTTTTGAGCGGAGGGATGACTCGTGACGATCTAGGACCTTTGTTGACCTGGTTTTGAAGAGGGCGTTGCAAACGGCGAGGAGCTATCGCTGTGTAAACAAAAAAGATTTTGTGAAATAAATTGTCAGTTTAGCTTAAGACAGTGTGTGTGTGTGTGTTTGTCCATTGTTTTATTTCAGCTTGTATCGGCTATAAGTATGAATTTACTAACAAATTTGAGATATGCTGTCGTTATACTGATTATGCCAAAAAGGCAAAACTTGAACTACATTATCACGCAGCGCCAGCTGCGGTTATGCGAGATGAAGCTTATTGAATATATGATATCATACCACTTGCCTCAGTCTAATCAGCATACAAGATATACAAAAAGGCGTGGCGAAGGTGGTTTAGTGATGAAATATGTATTTTCTAAAATATGCAAATATTGAGCATTCTAGCTTTTTTTTTTCTTTTATTCTGATG
This sequence comes from Ixodes scapularis, assembly GCF_016920785.2. Lineage (NCBI taxonomy): Eukaryota > Metazoa > Arthropoda > Arachnida > Ixodida > Ixodidae > Ixodes > Ixodes scapularis. Next base: position 90,637,989 of record NW_024609880.1, read on the forward strand.
TAACACGAGGGAGAAAATTTTATTGGTGAAAATAATTGGAGCCCGCAAAACCTTTTACCATACCTAACCGAAAACCTTGTTAATCGTTAAAACGCTTTACATCGTGGGTAGTGAGAAATGTTTAGCTATACCTAATTGATAATGTCTGGCATTTCCTCCGAACTTGAAGTAAAACGCTTTGCCACTTTCGTATTTTGCTCCACATTCTCGCTCTTCTAGTTTGTATTCCTTCATCGCGTACTGCTAAAAGGGGGGAGGGGAGGAGGGAGTGCAACGATTTCTGGACTTCGGTCAAAAATTTGTGAAAGTTGTCCTCTGACACTTCTAAAGTAAATAACATAAAACCGATTTCGCCTACGTGTAATAGTTGTTGCGTAAAAAAAAGATATAAATATTGGCTTTTCGGGCACCCCTCAACTCACACCCAGTCTTCAAGGACACGCGTGGTCGCACTCCTAGTGACGTAATTCGGGGTGCCATGTGGGTTCCCGTGTGATCTCTTGGAGGACGCTTCCGCTTCCTTTCTATTCTGACATCAGCGGGTGTTATGCTGCAGCTTATTTATTTTTCATTTATTACATGTACCCTCAGGGCCTTTGGCATTGAAGAGGGGAGTGGTTACAAAAATGGTGTTGAAGTAAAAGAAAGCAGTTACTAGAAATACAAAAAAAGGGCGTCTATTCATACAATATTAGCTTAGAGACGAGCGAGGTCACTTAAGCTTCTCGCTGTAGTTCCTTAGGCTGCCACTCGGGGCTGCAGGTGGGGGGAAAATCCCGACTTTTGCTTTGCCATGATGCAGCGGAATTGCGACATTTGTTAATGAATGAGATGTTTTCTCTATCCTCCGGGACACGATAAACAACGTAAAAATGACCAGATGCGAATTATTCTAACCTTAAAATCGTTACAACCCCCCCCCCCCCTTTCCCTTTAAGGGCTGGAGGACCGACATGCGGGATACAGGCTTCGATCCATGTTTTGTTCAGAATTATGTTAAAAAAAAAAAAAAAACGAACTAAAGAGGTTCTTGATAAAAAAAAAAGGAGTTAGAGGCTAATTTTGGAGTCTCTTCATCCGGTCACTTTAAAAAGCATGTACATATTCGCCGAAAATGTAACGAAACGCGAGAAAACACAAAACCTCCGACCAGTCGTTACGTCATACTAGAATCTTTCGGCCGCCAAGCGCGTGTCGCTGGTGTGGGCAGGGCGTGCAATCGCAAGCTTGCCAGGCACATTCCCCTGAACCACGGTGTAAGATAATACTCTTCAGGTGAAGACAGCGCGCTCCTCGCGACGTGCCCGATAAAGTTCGCTCTTCACTCTCTCTCACTATGGTTTCAAGAGGCGCCGGCAGGTGACTCGTCGACCCGTGGGCACGTTCAAGACGGCTCGTGCCGCCTCATGCACCACACGCGCAGAGTTCCAGGGAGGTTGTCGCACGTGCAGAAAGACCACGGTGTACCGGGGTGGCATGGCAACGAGATCATGTTTTTTCGCCCACTCAGAGTTTCGCCGTTTGGCCGCCGGCGACACTGTCAGCCGCGGACACGGCGGCAGCGGAATGATGCAGCCTTTCGGATGCCCGTCGAACAAACACTATCTGATTCCTCGCGCCGCGCGTTCTGCCCCGCCGCGTCCTTACCCAAAGAGTGGATCTTACACCGTGCCCTGAACTGACAGCAGCCGTGACGTATTTTTCTGACCATTTTTAAAATAGCAAGAACCGCCCTACAATATGTGATGCTACGATTCTGTGTGGATACCTCCTCCTGCGTTCCGAGACAGTAAGTGTGCCGCTAACGTTAGCCATCGGCGATGCAGCAAACGGCACCATCTCGTCATTGCGTACCCCACTGACGTGCCCCTGGCGCACCCCAGCATGGCGGAAACGGTACGGGGTGCCAGCATCGCTCAAAATGGCAGCGCACATTAGCCTTTCTTGCAAACGTGTATAATAGCAAGAGTACGCGTGGATAGCTTTTGAAAGGCGCTGAAGACGCACAAGAGCGGAGATTTTGAAAACTCCTAATATGAAGTCACGCACCGGGAAGGAGGGGCTTCAGCGGTATTTTGGTAATAATTTTCTGCAGCCCCGTGCACCAAATTCAAAAATAATTTGGATATCTGTATTCCTGGAATCCAAATGAAGACGATTTAAGTGTGTTTCCTGAAATACAGAACCGCGCTTCAGTGTCCCTCCAATCAGACATTAGGTTTGTTAGTAACGTTCAAAATCCCAGTTTGTCTCTACGACGCGTCTCTGCTGGTACCCCTTTTATACATGCCGTGCACGTGACTTCAAACCGCATTCAACTGGTGGTCATTCCTACTTGTTTTTGCAGAGTAAAACAAATTGAATGGTGCTTAATGTATGCCCCAGAAGACACGCGCTGTGTAGAAAGGCATCCCCAATGGCCGCCAATGTGATGTCGGTGTAAGTAATTTATAGCCGCAGTCATGTGAGGATATTTGGGGTCACCGGCGGGATCCTGGTGTGGTTGGTGGTGGCTGTTGGCTTCGATGAAGTTTAGGTCAGACAGCCTCTGTGATTCGGCCAGAGGTTTATGTCTTCGCAGAATATACTTATTTTTATATCAGAAGAAAACAAAGGTGGAGACCAGTTGATGCTATTAACTTCCGGTAATGTTGGAAAGCCTTCTTCCTGTTTCTTCAAGAAGGTCTTGTAGAGCGATCGTGTTGCGGACCATCGCAATATGTCTACCGTGAATCGAGCTCGGCCTCGTCAGATTAGACAGATAACAATGCTCGATTTTGCAACGTGAGTCTTTACACGTCTGCTCCCGGTCGTCATCCTTTATTTTACCCATAATATAATTGTAGTACAGTTAACACAACCACTTAATTATAGACTTGAACTGGTGATAGCATGACAAAGGAAATATAATTCTAAAATACTGGTATACTGGTAAACACAAAGAAACATTTACGACTAAATGGAGATGTCGCTTTCTAGTCTTGGTCTCCTTCTATACAGTCGTCTTTCCATACTTCAGATGCTGTGTTGGAGCAGTTTTGTATGTAGACATCCAGACATTCCTGGGAAATAGGAACCATGGCTCCTTCTTCTGCTACTGAATACAATTCGCAACCTGGAAAACAAATACAAAAAAAGTTGATACATTAAAATGTCGAGTTGGAATTCAACTTAGAAAAACACTTGTCGATGCAATAATAGTTAACTGCAATTAGAACTTCAAGGAACCTTCCAATTCTTCGCTCGCAGTAACAAAGTGTTCGTATATTTCTGTTAAAGTTATTGGCACGGCGGAAAAAAAGTATCCTTGGTAGTCTGCAGCAAGCAGTTACTGGATATTATAATTCATGTACTAAAAGGCATCACTTTAGTGGCTACAACTGATGGTGGGTATTGGGTAAGGAGACAGGTGACGCTGTTTAAAAATCGTCAGAACCCCATTTTACGTAAAATTGTAAAAACAAAATATGGAGGACAAGTCTGTTAGGTTAGAAAAGTTTGTCAAAACATTCAATGAAACTCTTGGGAACTGCCACTGTCACTGCATTTATGATATACATGTTTAACTGACCTTCTCGAGTCTTGTGGTCTGCTGCCATTAACCGAAATACTTTTACAAAGTCATAGTTGCGCGAAGCGATTTCTGTAGTGCTTTTGCTTCTCAATGGGATGGCCGTTCTTCCATTTATGACAGCTGAGGTTATTTTTACAGTTTTACGGCGATTCTGGAATGTTCCAGTTTTATGTTGACAAATGTATGTATTACCGTAGAATGGTCCCCATTGCCTGGCATGTATAGACCCTACAAATAATCGCCTTCTGTCGTTGTCATCTTTGTCACGCGTGGAAGTGCGCGGTAGCTCTTCATTTTATGCCAAAATTACTTGGTACTTTTTGCGTGGGTGATAAGCGGCCGAAGAATATCTAAAAAATCGAATGAGGGACAATTCGAAGAGCACGTGTTTCAAGACTTGTTTTTGGCGCGCCGGAACGCAAGGAGGAGCACGCCACAAAACGGGACACTTAAAGAGCTTGCAAAAAATGCACGGCGACGACACGCCCAAGAGCACGTTGTGAATGCGTGGTTGAGATCGGGGGGAAAAAAGCTTGCGGGCGCATTGGGGCCTTAAACGAACGCACGAGGTGAGCAAAGAGCAGAAGAACTTGCACGCCGTACAGGCAGTCAGTTTTCCCTTTGTCGCCGTCACGGAATCAACGATTCCTATTTTTTTAGAGCCATAAGCTCGCCATAATATGCATTTATTTTATGGTTTTGAATTGAATGTAAACGTTTCACTTAAGTGTAAAAGTCGAAAAGTTTACATTCATGTTTATATTGTCAAATGCCATGACACATAGCTAAATAAAGTTTATTGGCAAATAAAGGATAAAATGGCCACCTCTCCACGTGGTGAATGATGTGGATTGGGGCGAAGGACTGATAGTGCTGATGATGCTAATTTAATTGTTCATAAATAGTGCTGATGGTGCTGATTTTTTTTTTCATTGCTCCTAGGTAGGTCTGAGTTCCGGGTTGCCGTTTCGACTTCATTATTACTGCTTTATGGTCGGTGAAATGCAGAGCCAGTGGTTCTTCTAGCGGATCAGCTTGGATCCGCTAGAAGCCATGGCAACGCCTCACCACCGCATAAGTCAACGGTCCATGTCGGAAAGAGAATATGTGGTATGGAACGTGGTTAGATATGCATTTGAGCATTTGACCGCGGCGCCCTCTCGTCTATAACGTTTGAGCCAATGCATGCAAAGTTTGACGCGATTATATACGCATTTGACCGCAGCGCCCTCTCCTGTGTAGACCTTGAGCGGCTATATGCAACGTTTCATGCATGACAGAAACCCCAGCTCTTGAGTTTCTACCACATCTCACAGCCCCCTACTGGTCAGGCAGTCGTGGCTGAGTGGTTAAGGCGATGGACTATAAATCCATTCGGGTCAACCCGCACAGTTTGGAATCATGTCGACTGCTCAAACATTTTTTTCTTTCATGTGAGCACGGACGCCGGACGGACGGACAGACGGACGGACGGACAAGGGTAGACCCTAAGGAGCTTCGCCCCTAATATTGTTATCTCCTATCTTGCCTATGCATAGGCATTCTAAATGAAACAAAACAAAATAAATAACGACATGCTACTGCAGTTTATCGGCCAATTAAAAGAAAACATTGTCTTTACACTAGACGTGTTTTTGTCACAAGTCGAATAGGAATAATGATATTCCCGAAAACCTAGAGACGAGAAAAAAGGACCTCTCTGTTCTCGGCTTTTCAGATATGCTTTACAAGTTTACAAGTGCATGAAAAACAACATAATTTTGTTATTGTGGTCCTTGTCTGAGCCTGTGTGGGTAAATGTGGTTTTATTTCATCGTTTAGTGTAAACTTACGTTGTCATTCGTACTATTTGTTTTTACGAAGCAGCCGATCAGCATATTAGCAGTGTCAGCCTTTTTATGTATGTTTATTAGTTAATAAACAGCCATTATTGACTAAAGCGTTAACTTGGAACGTCCAATCAATATTTGTTGAATGTCAAACAAATATATAGAAAAATATTTTATATAACCCAGGGACGCATCCTGACTTTCGCGGTTTTCAACTTGTTGTCACAGACGACCCAATATTTGTGTTAATAAAGGCGTGAGCCAAATACTACTGGTCGAAAATTCCGTGGAAGCATTACGTTCGTCTGTTTGTACATAATAATGAAATGGTAGAAGAGCGCTAAAAATACTGAGGACAGAAGGAAGAGTTGCAAGAACAAAAAGGCAATGTGTGCGTGCACTTTTTTTTTGGCGTTTACTTTTTAGTTTTTTGCTCGCTGTCACTTTATTTGAAGCTGCGTTCAATTGGCTTTTCTCAGGCGAGCCTTGGCATTCATTCGAGTGTTTGAGTAATACAAATGTAAAATCAATTATTTTAAAAAGTAGAAAACAAAATAGTTGACCTTTCCAAGTAAAAAAAAGAAACACGATGCAAAATGTTTAACAAAAATTTTCACGGATATTTCTTTGGATTTGTCCGCAAATACTGGGGTGGTTCTCTGCCTTTTTTAATCGTTAGCCGGTTAATCGTAAACCAGACTTTTTGAACTCGTGGGGAAAGAAATATATTGATAGAAATTAGTTTATTAAAAAGTACGTTTTACTTTTATCGTTTCCATAAAGAACGCATTTTGTAGAAGTTAATTTTGAAGACGGAATTAAAAGGGAGTAGTCGGTGGCATTTTTAAGGCTGCATCGAACTACCCGCGATCTTTAGCCCTCGCCTTTTTTTTTTTAAATCTGGGTGGTCTAGACGCACGAGGTCTATGGCGAAAGACCAGGCGATAATTACAAGATAAACGTATAGTTATTGCAAAATTTCTTAGCACGTCTAAGCTAACAAAAAATATTTGTTTGTAAGAATTATTTCCGCCAGATTAGCCTGAATCATAAGATATTTCGCGTTTCACTTTCTATATACTTGTGACTCCTGCATTTCTACAGAGATATTACGCACTTGGGGGAAAAGAAAGGGGTTACTTGGAGAATATACTAAAGATTTTGTAATGTTTTAAATACGTTTAGGAAAAAGCTTTTTTTTTTTTAAATGAAGGATACCATGAAATGTAGTAAATTTTTCCTTACCTGTCCCATCTTGTTCATGCGTTGCGCGCAGAACAGCACACGTCTTGTCTGGGTTGGTGAACAAAAATTTATACAACGGCGTATGAGGACCTAAATACAAAAAAAAAAGAAGATTAATAAAGAGTCCATGACCTTAATAACTTTAAGTGGAAGTTAAGCCGAAGAAAGGGGTAACATGTATTTAGTTGCATGGGGCTAATTAAACCCAGAGGAGTGAATATAACGAACCAACATAAATCGTGAACTGCTTATGACACACATCGTTTACATCTTGAAATTGTGTCTACGCGGAATGCTGCGACGCATGTGCGTATATTTTCTTTTAGTCTGTCTAGATACCTCTCGCAACGGAAGGCTAGAAAGACTAGAGACAAACATTTACTTGTCCTCCTCCCTCCCCCCCCCCCAAAAAAAAAACAAAAACAACAAAACTGATGCGCTTAAAAACCGACGACCACTTCGCGCTTTCCACTTTTTCCTCGCTTCTTCCTCTGCCCCTTCTACCCTGTCCAGGGTTGCCTGTTTCCTCCTCCCCATGATGACGAGGATCTTCTGCCTTGCAGAATCTCGAGTCTGGTCGTCGGTCTTTAAGACGGACAGTTGGGCACTGTAATACGTCACGCCAATTCACTGCGTTTTGCCTCGGTGAAATTTTGAGTCAAATTGTTACTGAAAAACACTTATGTTATCTTTAGCTTTTAACGTCGATAGTCCGCTTGCTCAAAGTACCTTCGCTATGAAGGCAGAAATATCCAAACTTCATTATAATACTTTGCCGCTGAAAAATGAAATCAATTGATCGACGCAGTGTCTCTGGTAAAGGAACGTCAAACAATAAAGACAAGGTGTTCTAAAAGTGATCTTCACTGGGGCCTTAGTCTTACCACCTCCTTTGCAGTAGCATTTTGTATTGCTGAGGACGAGAAAATTTTCCATGGTTAGCCTCGAGGGTGAAACGTAGTCCGCTTGACACTGGTAACAAAGTTTACTATTATAATCTTCAGTTAAAAAAATGCGGGCATGCGAGGACTTGAGTAGTATTTGCAAAAGACAGAATATAAACTCGGTCCAGTTAATTGAAGTTCTATTCCTTGGCAGCACGAAGAACTCAGGGCATTACGTTTCCTGAGCAACTTTTTACCGCTCCTTATCCGAACACACATTGCACCATTAGGCGATAAGACCGCCGAACAATGAATCAGGAAGCGACAAGCGCGAACAATATAGGATACAGCCAGGGTTTTTTATGCCGCCATTCGCAAGAATGCCCAAAAGACAAGAACGAAAGAGAAACACATATCGTAAATGCTTTCATTATGAAATTTGATGATTCATTGTCAACTATTCTTTTGTCTCAGCTGAAGTCGAGACACAGCTGATACTATGCACCTGACTTCTCATCTTGCAATCCGATTTCGGCAGGTCCAGGTTTTGCGTCGACAACCACGTCGGGTTCCACTCTTGTGCAACGAAATGGCCCAAACTTGCAGAAGCTTTTTTTGCAATCTAAAGAGAACCGACCTCAACCGCCACAAACAACGACCATGCCGGACTCTACACAATACGAAACGAGATATCGTCGCAACTATGGCTCCCAAGGGCCGGTTCTGCTATTTGTTGTACCCAATCATCTACGAAACAACAGTTTACTTGTCCTTGATCACGACGATCCTACCGTCATACTTCGTTTCATCTTACGTCCAGGCGCAGCCGACGCAGCGAGCTAATGGGACACATCGAACAGCGTCAAAAACGCAAGTCACTGAACCTTTTTTGTTTAGGATTCGTTTCGTGATGATATAACACGTACAGAGACTTGAGGAACACCATGACGGTGCTCTCTCGACGCTGTCTGATTGCTCCCATCAGTTCGTAGCGTCAGCTGCGCCTGGACTTGACTTAAATAGATCCTTGAATTCAAACAACCAGTAGCAGCTCTACTGGAAACAATTAAAAAGCGACGTGTCTTGAGTTTTTTTATTTTTTTATTTCATTAGTAGGGGAGTCGTAATAGCAAATTTAACGTTCGACGTAGATGCGTGGCACAGCCGGTTGCGGCGCGCCGAAGGTAGGAAAGCCTGAGGGCGGAGAGAAAAACTAGCCAATACGACGTCACCAGCGGGGTACCCTTGGTCGCCCCTAAGCTGGCTTGTGGATGTCGACGATGAGGTCACGACGCTCTGGACAGATAACAGGCGGCAGAAAGAATCGTCGCACGCCCGGCGTCAATCGCTGCACTATTTTTACACAATAAATACGGTTTACGGTTACGTTTGCCCAACATAAGTGCGATAACTGAATTTAAGGGACAAAAATTGATAAAGGTTAGCTCCTAACCGCATTTTTTAAAGTGATTTAGCTTTCTTTTAAACTCAAGCGATATTAAATCCAATTTTTGATCACTTTAATACAAAAAAATACAACTCGTTTTCTTGCAGAATATAAATATAATTGAGAAAGCCTGCTTTGTTTACTGATGCGACATTAGCCCTTGCTTCGTGAGGTAACACTAAGCTCTTTTTTAATGATGTTGATAACTTTTTATTTGGCCTATTGAAAGTGAGAAAACGTTACGATTTTTTTATGAATACTTACTACTTGGAAAGGTGAAGAAAAGCGCATTGTCCTCAGTGTGTGATCCGGAGGTGAATGGATGGACGGTTACGTTCAAGCTGTACCTAAAAGTTTGGAATAAGAAATGAATTTCGCATTTTCACTTTTAGAAATACTAATACAATTTTACGCTTACATGTTTTTTGAGCCCTTTAAGCGGTGCCTGAGAAGAGCCTGATACGTTCCGTTACGACGCCCCGATGTAACTTTCACGGATACGCATTCACTTGGAAGCTGTGGCGTATATGTGCGATTCAACATGTAGAACGTGTCACTGCTACACAGGAGCTGCAAATAAATATGTTAAGCTCACCCACACGTAAAGATATTCTCACGCACGCAATCACGCAGCATGATCACCAACTTGCTTTTTCACGCAAAACATCGATATGAAAGAGCCTACTCAATATCTGAGGGAAATATGCGTCCGCAGGCGAGTTGGTAAAAGGTTTACATAATCCCACATAAGGAGGGATACAAAAAACACACAGAAGAGATGGACAGCACACAACGTCTCTGATACAACATCTCGAAGACATTATGTGTTGTCTCTTGCTTTTACGTGTATGTCTTAACCTTGCTTATCTGTCTCGGGTTAAAGATACACCTTTTCCTGTCAAATAGCTCTGACCTAGATATTGAAGGCCCTCAGACTGAACGCTTTCAGAGTATCAGAAAATTAGTTTCTGATCTTATCTCTGCGCGTGTTCCGCCACTTGCACTCGTTCGCTGATGCCAAGAAAGAGCTTTGATCGGAAGGCATGCATCGATTCAGCGTATCAGCTCCAGACAAAGAATATTTGTTTATTCCGCGTTAACAGTATCGCAATAAATTGAAAGCAATGGGTGCCTGTGTTCTCGCACACGCTCAAGGCTTTTGAAAGCTATAAACCTTACATTCTTAACTTTGCTGTAATGAATATTCGTTGGTGGGTTGTAGGTCGTTGGGAGACTAGAGTTAGTGCAAAACGTTGGAGTTTGGCATTGAAATTGAAGTGAACAATCAGACCATCGTGGGGTAATCAATGCTAACTGCGGGACTGCCTTATAGGTGACCATGTGTTAATTGTGCTTCTTATTGTAAGCCGCCTCGCGGTGGGTCCGAAGCAAAGTGCCAGTCTTCGAATTCATCCCCAGTTGGCGGGATCGAATCCCGATTGTGTTGCCCGCTTTCTGCCGGAGGCTTATTGCGGAGAAGGTGCCGTGTAACCGAGATTCGGTTGCACGTCCAAAGATCCACAAGTTGTCGAAATTAATCCTCACTCCTCCGCTGCGGCGTGTGCCAGGTGCTCTTTGTTGGTTTGACACATGAAACCCGGCAATTTTATTTTATTTGTACTTTATTTTTTATGCATACAGTGGCTAGCGATATGAGGTGAAATGCGTAAAGGGCAACCGACCAGTACAGCTCACGTTTTCCAGCGGGGAGCGAGCCAAGCGGTTGAGTGGCAGCGGAGGTGATCATGATACCTGGCTTGCGGGGCCTGAGTGTAGCTTTTTGCCTCTGAACACTGTTTCGCGCATTTAAGCCTGAGTGTGAGCGATTGCTTTGCAACTGTTTTGTGACTACTCCAAACCAAATAACAATCTTGCACCATCAATCTATACGGTGGCCCAGAATCGTTCCCCGTCTGCGTCTATACTTCCGAATCTTAATGATCACTGTGGGCTTCAAATAATTGGGTCAATGTTATAGGCAATCATTTCTCATCGATAGTGCCTAGATTTAATGTTGCCAATACAACAGCACCTTCGGTCAGTAGTTATACGAGGTCGTAAGCGTTCTTCGAGTACCTTCTAGATTGCGCTGGTGTGTGTTCTCTTGACGTAAGCGGTGACATGCATATGTGTAACCCCTGCGCATTTTAGAAACTGGTAGCATTGCTATGTTTGTGTTTGCAACATGAAAAAAAGCAGAAAAATAAATGCCCATTTGTTCAATCTGAACACAGATCCCTAAGGCTTAGGGGCCTGACTGTAGAGGAGGGAGCAGCTTAATAAAAAAGAGTGTAATAAATTCTGAGAAAGACCACAATTTCTTTCCGATCAAAGAGAATAATCGCAAACAAAAGCGCCATCGAGGGGCCTCTTTAAATCAAGTATTATTTTAGAATCGCGCAAACGGCAATAGCTGGTATTGCATGCTCCCACCTAAAAAAAGGAAATTGTTGTGTATATGTTTATCCAGCCGGAAGTTAGACTACCTTAGTGGGCAGCTGGTTTTTCAGCTGTAGATAAGCAATTTAGCCAGTGCGGTACAACCGCTAGCCTAAGGTCTTGAACGTGCATCACAAAGTAGTGATACACGACAGCACACCAGTACGATGCTTATCCAGATCGAAACGAGCAGGCGTGGGGATTGAATTCAGGATTCTGGGTTCTGCAGCGTGAGCTTTCGGTTCATGTGCTCCGAGCCGGTGTGCGCTAGCCCACTCGACCACCGATCTCCACTTCTCCTACACACTAAACATTGTAACACCCATAATCGTGTAAAAAGGGTGTAAGAAGGGTGTACGCTAGAAAAAACACCCTTTTTACACGCTTTTTACACGATTTCTGAATATCGTTGGGTGTAAAAAGGGTGTGTTGACTTTTTACACCCTTTACACGCCCTCCTTACGCCCCACTTGCAACGATGGTGGCTGGAATCGTGTAAAAAGGGTGTATGGGCGAGTTTTACGCCCTTCATCCACACGGTGTGAAAGGGGCGTAACGGTGATGCTGTCAAATACAGCCATGATTTCATAGCCGTTCATATTGAATTGAATTGAATTGAATTGTTTTTTATTTAGACACTAGGTCAAGGGTAACAGGACAAAAGGCAGATTATCTCTGCCTGACGTGGTCCTATCACCCGTTTACAATGCAAGCAATATTTATTGCTTTATTACAATACAAAGCAATATTTATTGCCTTGGGGAAACTGTTGTTGATGTACGGCGGTACAAACATCGAGTATAATTAATCGCCACACGGAGTCGCGTATGATTAGGAAGTGCTAGAGAATAGTTTTTGCTACTCCTATTGAACTCTTCGTTCGACACGAGCCTAAAATTACGTTTCGCGCGTGCATCAGTTTTATCGGTTCAACCTAAAAAAAAAAATCATCTCCGTCGCAAAAAAAAAAAAAAAAAAAAAAAGAATGAAGACGTGTAAATATAAACCTAGGCAGCACACACTATTGCGCTGTTACGGAATTAAATCGGAAAGATTGCGTCGATATTATTTCGGTCTAGCCAATATCTGAAAAATGGGATGGGTCGCGCCGACGCTGTCCTGACCAGTGTTGTACACGTTCCTCAAAAAAAGGAACAAAAGCTCGTTCCTCGTTCCTTCTGATTTCTGGAACGCGTTCCCGTTACAAGTTCCATATGTGAAAAAGGAACTCGTTCCCGTTACAGTTCGAAAAATGGAACGTATCGTTACATATACGTTACATTTGCTTATTACTATATTTAAACGTGAAAACAGCGCAAAAAATTGAACAAAGGACAAGTGAAAGAAGTGCACGGACAAAGCACTGTTTTCCGTGCACTTCTTTCACTTGTCCTTTGTTCAATTTTTTGCGCTGTTTTCACGTTTGGCGATGTTCAACCAACTAGCCCAACTTACCGCCTTGTTACTATATTTAATTACAAAGAACAAAGTTGTTTTTTTTTTAATCTATCCCATCAAATGGCAACATACGAATTTGAATGCCGTGATGGAAGGGCACCAGGAGAAGAGAGCAAGCAACGCAGGGTTTCATTTGTTAATGTATTCATATTAAAAAAAAAAAAAGAACTTAGCTTTTAACCGCATTCATGTTTGTGGTGGGCGGAATCAAACGAGCAAAATATACTGTTACCCTACATTGCGCTGCGAACTTTAAAACAGTTGCTTCTCGATGTTGATATCCGCAAAACGATGAATGGAAGAAAAGGTTACGACTTCGGAAGGTCAGTGTTGAAAACTACATCTCCTTCTTCATGAAGGTTGACTTAGTCGTTCAGTTTGAAGGCGTGGGACTAGGGGAACACGAATGAAGGTTATTTTTTTGTATCTTATAAATAAGTGATCATTGTTCGGGATTCAAGGGTGCGTTCGATGTCTGGTAACATGTTATTTTGTTGAAACTCTAGGTCTCTGTGAAACTTCCATGATGGCTATAGTCTGCTTTATATTTCTAGGTATATGAGGAATCGTGGAAGCAATGAAATTAGCCCAGTTTGAAACGTCTTTTTTCTGTCTTTTCTTTTGACTAAAAGTTTTGCTCTTTTGTACTGCAGTTTTGGGCATTGAAAAAAGAAGCATCATTCACTAGCTTCCCTGCACCCGACTGTTACTGAACGAGGATGATACAAAATAAACCCTAAGATAATTAACCAAGAAGTTAGCGAGATTCTGCTCTCGGTAAAGATATTGTTTTTATACTTTTGAAACTTCCCTCGTAGAAATTAAAAAAAAAAAAAAACACTGCACGAGAAAAAAAGGAACGCCGTTCCTTTTTCCTTTTTTGTAAAAAGGTAATGAGTTCCCGTTCCAGTTCCACCTATGTAAAATGAAACGGTGGCGGTCCTTCGTTCCTCCTAAAAGGAATGCGTTCCAGGAACGCCGTTCCTTGGAACGCCGTTCCGTACAACACTGGTCCTGACATACTGCACTTGGCGCCGTTTTTGGTTGACTGTCAAGAGTGTCCTGCGTGAATCGGCTATGCCGGCGAGGTATTTCTATTCCTTGACTGTCTAAAATCCGACGTTAAAAAATAATACAAAGCAAGATTAAATGAAATAGAATCTGCTTACTTTTAACCTGAGAAAGACCTTTTCAGCTGAAGACTTGAACAAACTGTGGCGCCCTCATTTCGGAAATTACAAATTCACCTAACTGGGCTTCGCACTCCTTATAGCACCTTCACTGATACTTTATTTTGGAGTGTAGCTCTGAAGAAACAATGTCGCAAGACAATCGAAAGTGCCGTATTAATGACACCCCCAGGGACGCGACTCTTATCTCTGCGTAATGACACCAAAATATCTAGCTTTCCGACGCTTTTTTTCCGTTTTTTTTTGGTACACGTGAAACCGCGTCTTCGGCGGCGTTAAAAATGTTTTTTTTTTGTATTTATCTTGTGATCTCGCGGTCCGCACCAGATCATGCGCGTCTACAGCAGTGGCAGTTTGAGACGCTCAAGGTTGTACTACGCAAAGCAAGCCCCGGCGAGTTTGAATTCGCGACCTTCCCTGGGCAGGGCAGGTGGCAATACAAAGCAGCAGAGGGAGATTAGCGGCTTTGTCCAACCCCCTTTGACCTCGTCTTCTGATAAGCCTCGAAACCTTCTTTTATGTCTTCGTGTTGCTGTGAGCGAGTGCGAAGGCCACTTCTAGCAAATCAGAGGGGTGGCGCAAAACACGTGACCGCTCTCCGTAGGACAAGGACGCTTGGACGAAAATTTGTCACGTGATTCGCTCTGACGCGCTGATGGGCTACTGGGGCCGTAGTCTTTGCAGTATGCCAAGTTATGGCGAGTTGTAGGGGCCACGTAGGTCCGGTTTACAAAAAGGGGGGCGCCCGTCAGTGTATTCCTGTTTTTCGTGCGTTTGAGTCGAGGCCGTGATTTTTCGTCGTGAACGGCCGGAATACATCCATGCCAAGTTTTCGGAAATGGTCGTTTATTTCGTCGGAGTCCATGGAATTATTGTGCTGTATTTGTTGGACGCGTTTCGACAAAGAGCTGCTCATCGGTGGCCGCGAGACTTCCGTTGAATGTGACCGACCGCCTTCAACCTCGGCACTGTGTTTGCGTTGTTTTGTGCTGCCCGAATCGGATTACGCATCTATCACGACAGAGAGGTGCTCATCGGCGACCGCGAAACTTCCGCTGAATGTGAGCGACCGCCTTCATCTTCGACACTGTGTTTGTGGATTGTTCTGTGCTGACCGAATCGGATTATGCATCTATCACGGATTACATGAGATCGCTGTTTTATTTGTAAGTACTCTGCAAGCATGCTTCTGATTGTATTCCAAGGGGGCTATGTTCGACAAATGTTTCATTTCTCCCAAAAAGAAACGGAAGTGACGGAAGCGACGATATCGCGTTTGATTTTTGGAAGGTCAAAGGGCGAAAATAGGTAACTTTCATCATTTGAACCTCTAACCAATTAAACGCGATATCGTCAATTCCGCCACTTCCGTTTATTTTTAGGAGTAAGGAAGCATTTGTCGAACATAGGCTCCCTGCTTCCGTTTCAATAGACCATTTTACGGTTTACAAACATGAACTGCCGCTTACGTCTATAGCAACTCCCGGTCGTACCGTCTTTGCAAGCCTGTCAGTTTTGTCCACGTCACCAGTGCAAGGAAGCATAAACGTCACAAGATAAGTACAGTTGGAGATTTAACTAGGGCCTTCGGTTGTAGAATTTGAAGGTAGTTATGAAACAATATTCGGTTGAAATATTTATGACCTTACACGCACGGACCGCCATTGGTTTAGAAGCGTCTCGGTCGTGGTGGAATTGCAAGGATAAAAGAGAACTATTTCTTTTAGTCTTGCCTTCGCCAAGTTTGATGACGTGCGCGTGAACGTAGCTTTGACCTTTGGCACGCTTGTAATTGCACGCACTTCCCGCATAAGCAGAGACATGGCTGCGGCCAGATGACCTGCTTGCAATCGTCTATAGAGAATTTTGTAGAACCTGTTAGAACCTTGATTAAAAAATAAAAAGTGAACCAGGCATTTGCAGTCATTTTCTCGTGCACTCTTTTGGGTTATTACGCGCAACTTTATGGGTGTTGGTAATCGCGCCTTTTTTTATTTCCCTTTCTGGCGGTGATACACACAGTTTAGAGGGGCGGTGATACACACAATTTAGAGGGCGTACTGTGCAGACACAACGCCCTAATAAAAAGGTGTACAGTAGAATCACACCCTAATTGAAAGGTGTTCGGAATAACGCCGTCATTTAAGGGTGTTAGGGAAAAACACCCTAATTTAGGGGCGTTAGGAATAACGCCCTTTGTTTAGGGCGTTTTGCTACGCCCAAATGGGTGTTAGTTATAGGACAAGCCATTTACACCCACAAGGGTGTTACGATGTTTAGTGTGTACCTAAAGAAACACAAATTCTAGTTCTTTCTAATCAAGTTTCACAGTAAATAACGGTCGTTACAACATATAGGCCAGAATGCGGTTCTTTACAAGAACTTCTAACAGTTACTTACCTCACTTGCGTGTTGGTGTTCAAAATTGTTTGGATCATCTTCGTAAGGCGTTTTTTGCGAGCTCACAGTGGACGAAAGCACAAATTGCTGGCTGGTTGCCACGAGGAAGGTTGCTAGTGCAATTGAATAGAGAGGAATTTTATGCTTCGAACGTAATTCTTATATCGCCTAAAATATCGTCCTTTTATACGTTCTTAGAACCATTGACTACGTAGATGTAACGTAAAGAAAAGAGCGTTTGAGAGTTTTTATTGGTAAGTGAACTATTGTCTTCTGCCGAACGTCAGTCGAATTCCCGTCGAAGGATTAATAAACAAAATACTCTAAAAAATTCCTCGAATGAACAGATGGAAGCATTGTTGTTCCAGGGTACCGAACGCTCCCACATCATCGCATTTTTTCAAGTTAATTATAAAGAATACTGTGGCCAGATGCGATAATTCGCTGCATTTCGGCGGCACGTGGAAAAGCGCCGGCTGCGCACTCCGACGTCGCGATTTGAAATATCACTTTGTTGTTTACGACGCGTATTGGCTTTTGCACCCGCGTGCGTTTTCGTAATCGCCAGTGCGTAATGCGCGTTAGAAATACTGTGTTATCAGGCGCAATGCACTGTTCATATTTCCTTTCTACCAAGAAACCCATTTCGGTCTCCGCATCTGCATGTTTTGATTGAAATGAGCCTCGTGCACCTGTGCGTTGTGAAATTATAGGGAGTTTTAGAATAACGTACGTAATTTTAGCGCATGCTAGAGCTAAATTTAGGACTTGCGTTAGCGCACGACGCAAGAGGTTTTAGAATAGCGTTTCTCGGCCGCGAAGCAAAAGCCCAAGCACCTCGCTCTTGTAACGCCTGCAAGATACAGTCACCATTTTTTTTTCACACACGAAATGCTGTAACTTGAAAAAAAAACAAGATTTCTTATTTGTTCTTTTGTCGAGAGTAACATTTTAGATTTGTTTAAACATGAGGATATGATGCAAGCGGTTTACCGGTTGTGTCCGCTTGCGTCGCCTCCACAAGAGAGGTCTCGTGTATACTGACCTTCGCACACCCTACCTTCGCCGAGAAACGTTCGGGCGTTTAAAACATCAAATTTCCTGTGATCGTTGCCTACATTACTGGGTTTTCCAAACCGAGTGGAACATCGTCCCGTATTGGAACTTGAAGTCGCGAGGATGTCGCCGATATCGGGCTCACGACGCCGCCAAAGAGGCCGCAGCCATGATCCTGGGAACCGCCATTTTTTAACTGTGCTCGTCTTGGCAACCTTCTTGGCAACCAACTTCTCATCACGAATCCTCCTTGGAGGAGCGCAAAGACTCTTTGCGTATACGCACGCAATTTCCGAACAATAGAGTACATTAACATAGCGCACACAAAGCGCAAAACGTGGTTAGCGTTCGGCGCAGGCGCACTGGCGACGATGCAATTCTGTGCGTACGCAAAGCTTTAGCCTGCGCAATTCTAAAACTGCCTTATCGTTCTGCGTGATGCGCGTTAAAATACCAACTTGGAGGTCCGCAAGCGCAGGCTAAATTTCCCATCTGCGGATGAACGCTTGCGGTCATGCCACAAAGGACAGAAAAAACCTGCCGCTTTGTAAGTATCCATGTGACCACTTCGATTTTTGCCACCATGATTTCAATATGGATTACAGTTAACCCGCCCAATTATATCTAAAACCGATTTCACTGTTGGTTTAGACGGATCTAACATAGGCTATCCTCCCATTTGTTAACAGTGAATATAAACGGTACCAATGAGTTGGTCGATATTTTAATTGTTTCAAATTAGGGCGGATTTCGGGGATGTGGCGTAGGGCGAGGTCCCCGACCCCCTCCCTTCCTTCCCCCTAGATCCCCCCCAAGGGCCACTTTTAGAGCGCAGCTCTTAGGCGCTCGTTCCCGGGCTTCGAGGCATCGCCGTCGGCGTAACCGCGCGCGTTGCATGCTGGGACGTCACAGACTTATGCACCAATTCAATTTCTCGCTAAATTTAGCGAATAAACTGAATTGGAGTGTAGGTGTGTGACGTCCCATAATGCAATACTCCGTATTCAGTTTCACCGCTAAATTTAGCGGTAAAACTGACGTCACATGACCTCAACACCATTTCAGCTTCCTCGCTAAATTTAGTGGGGAAATGAATAGGTGTTAAGGTTACGTGGCGTCAAGTTTCCACCTAAACTTAGCAGAAAAACTGGGGGAGGAGGAGAGGGTACGGAGGGGAGGATGGGAGGACACTCAGGAGGGGAGGGGAGGGTACAGAGGAGAAGGAGGGGCATAGCCTCCCCTCCTCCACAAGACCTGCGGTCGAATTTCGTATTACGGAGATTTGTAAAACGTCTAATTTTTCTTTTTCTAAAGCCACACACACCAGCATTTTTTTCGTCCGAAATGTTTTCTTTTTGGTGAAGTTTTAAATACGAGAATGATGAATACATTTTTTCCTCTTGTGCTGTAACTTTTTTTATTCAGTGATGGATTCGAAAGAGGTTACAGTCTAATGAAAATGATGAACACTTTCCCAGGAGTTTGTTGCCTTTCAATATAGTACCTACCGGTGTCGATGCGCCTTCGCTATCGGTGCATTACTCTCGGCATGCCGTCGTAGGCGATTGAGGGCCGTTGTTGACGACTCTAACCCAGATATAGAGGGACTGGAGTTCCAAATGTTTTGCCTATTTAACCTTACAGCCCAGGGATCTTTCACTATCTGACTTTTAGGCTGTTTTCCACAATAAAGGAATATCTGAAGAGTACACGGCTTTCGTCCAATGACGAGTTTACCGATGCAGTGCGCCGTTGGTGTTTTTAACTGTCTCTCTCAATCATCTACGACGGCATGCGGACGGTAGAGCACCGATATCAAAAGTGCATCGTCGCCGGTGGGTCTATATTAATCAGTCACGTTTGGGAAATTGGAGATTCCAGACATCAATTAGAATATAGCAAGTCGCTATTCTATCGCTGAAAAACAAACTTATATCACAGGAGGCAAAACGTATTGATCACCCCTGGTATTAGGTTGACATAACCGATGGGATAAAGCTTCGCCGATACTGCCCCCACCCTCCCCCTGCTTCAAATCCCTATGGACCGCTCATGTCCAGTTTAAATGTTCACTTTGCTATTGTTTATTTAAAAAGAAACCTATGTTTTCGAAAGAGAAAAAAAACAATCTCCTCATGCTTTTCTTTTTATATAGAAAAAAATTAAAGATCACTATATTTCTTTTGAGACACGCGCAGTTAAGCGATCAGCGGCAACATAGACAACTCATATCACGTCTTCAGCGTGAGTGTAGTTCATAAAATTTCTTTAATTAAGTTGGAAGAAATTTGATAAATTATTTTGATGTTGGCATGACAGAGCGTTCTGTGACATAGTTTCCTAAGGACCGTGGGTTCTTTTAGGTAGGGGTAAAGATCTTCTCTATTTCCTGGAAGAAAGAAACCCCTCGAGATTTATGCATTCAGTTAAAGATTATAATAGGGTTTGACAGAGTCATCGGTCAGAAACTATTACCCACTAAGTTCGGCGTTGCGCGTTGGATGTTGCCAAATCTTATATTTGAATTTATCGAAATTACAAAGCGCAAGAGACAGACACGGACATGAAGTAGACAATGCAATATGTTGTGTGTATGTTTATAAATCCAGAAGTTAGTCTGCCTCAGTGGGCGTCTGGTGTCTCAGCTGGAGATAAACAATTTAGCCAGTGCGGAACAACCGCTAACCTGCGGTCTTTAACGTGCACCACGCAGTAGTGATACACGACCGCACGCCGTTACGATGCTCATCCCAATCCAAACGAGCCGGATGAGCATTGTACCGGCGGGCTGTAGTGCATCGCTACTGCGTGGAGCACGTTAAAGACAGGACAGCGCTACACTCAGAACTGGGCTTTTTAATAGACATCTAAGGAAGAGAAGTAACAAGCGATAGAAGTTATACAAAAAAAAACAAAAAAATAAAAACAATATAATAAAGAGGTAGGAGAATTATAGTCACTGTAGATATAAAAAAAAGTAAAAAAAAGAATAACAATAAAAAAGTTTTTCAAAGACATAAAAAGATAACTCTTAACATTATTTAAAAAGGACTTTGAATGAAGAAGAAAGTTGAAGGATAAAGTGGGCTAGTTGGTTCAATATGTTGAACCATCTAGCCGACCTCAATATTTTCGTACTAATATTTGAACTTTTCAGCAGAGTCTTTGAAAATTGAAGTCCCTGAACTATTTGCACAAAACAGGAGTGAAATTTTTGTGTAGGGGTATGAAGAGGTGAATAACTGGTTCCAATAAACCTTTATAGTGCTTAGGCGACTTCGTCAAAACAAGAATAACTTCGGTGGTACCTCTAGCCAAGCATGCACGACGGAAGGATATTTCGAGTTTTGAGTTTGATTCTCTGACGCAATTCACGTTATGAAACGTTCCTACAAAGTAAAAGCAACATTGCTCTCATGGTTCTTCCCCTAGGGTATAGGGAGGACGACAATATGGTGTCTTGGAATGTTTTGACGTTTCTTAGGTGATTGCGGTATTGCTATAACCTGACGAATATCACAGCCATCGCCAAGCAAGCGCTTTGTCATAAAAACCTACGCGATACCGAATGTATTTCCCGGTGGCAGAACACAGCCGGGGGAGAAAGTTTTTGCTATTCCAGTAGCTAGCGTTTTGGAAGGCAGTGATGATTCAACCCCGGCGGCTGGCTCAATTAAGCGTGATGTAAAAACTTCATGATCGAACGACTTCAATTTTGTTCTAAAAACAAAGTGCAACACATTGATTAACAAAAAAAGTTCCGCAGCGCGCGAGGGAGGGGTGTTGCTATGGTTTCACCCGGTATATGTTATCCTTCCTCACCCAAAGGATTCTCGCTCCAGCACTAAATATAATCTCAGAAGGGTACGCGTCCACGCGAGATCGTGCAATGATGATGCGGGTCACATTTGGTTTTACCTATAAATATATATGGTAAAACCATGTTCTTAGGAGGAGCATTAACATATATGCGAATGCGTTAGCTACTTTTCTTCCGCAGATGTCAAATTTCGAAGCTCGAGGCGTGGAGATTGCCAACGCTTCGCTACGGTATTTTGCACATCCTTGAAGTTCAAACTGAGCATGCATTGAGTAATAATTTTTTATACCTATTTTATGGAAGGTCTCTGACATGTACACGGAATAATACAAATTAAAATAAAATATTTTTATGCAAAAAAAGCGAATCACGTAAAATAAAAACTTTTTGGAGACACATTCATAAATTATTTACCATGAAACTACTTTATATACGCAAAATATGTGAAAATGATAATCTTTAAATGTTTTTTAAATAGATAAGAAACATATGCTTAGTCGCCATTCTAGTTTTGTTATTAATGTAGAAACGCAACAAAATAACACGTCAAAATTAAAAAAAAAATTACTTTTCTTAACTGTTTACAGTGACTTGAACAAACTTGTGACTATAAAATCTTGAATAACATATGACATCTTTAAGGGAAAAACGACGACAAACCTCCACTCAAGTTCAGCAAGCTTGTTTTCGTTATATGGGCTTTGCCACACGACGTAGGCTCCAAAGAGTCATTTTCTAGAACCGACAAAGGCTGTACTGCTGTTCTGCTCTATCGTAGGGTGTAAAATGTTATGGTGTCCCTACTTTAGACTCACATATATATATCCTTCCTTACGTTGCCTCCTAAGACCTTTGTTTCTCCAGAAAACTTCTAAATTGAGTGTATTTTACGCGTAAATGGCTGCGCATGCCTTTTATAGCTCTAAAAAGTGGTGCCTTTATTAGTTCTAATTATACCCGCACGTCTGTTATTGAAATAGCACATTTAGATCTATTAATTTTCAAGTTAATCGCTAAAAGTAACGTTTTACCTAATTATATCAAACATTTTTTTCTCCTACATTTGCCCTTTGGCAAAAAACTATAATTACTACATCAACCCTATTTCTGTGAGATACGTGTTTTACACTGGAACCGTGACGGTATTCGCTGTATGCAGTGACATGGAAACAGCCAACAACAACACCATTGTGGTTATCCAGTGATATTCTTATTCTATCGGGAACGCATATACGTAAAAATAATAAAGTGGTTCGTTTGTCATTACACAATGTTGAATACCAAGGTACCGAATCTTCAGATACTTCCCTCGCTTTGTTTTCGCGGCGAGAGACCCTCCTCGTGTGCGGGCTTTGGGCATCACGGGAATGTTCTGTGCATACAATTTGCAAGTTGGCGTCCTCCGTCAGGCCCCAGGAAGCGGATGGGGTTCTTAGTGAGCGACTCAAAAAAAAAACACAAATATAAAACTAAGCTGGGAACAGAATGACTGAAAATACCCTAAGATGGAGCAGCACCGCAGCTCCATCTAAGGGCCTTTGTCGGTTCTAGAAAACGTCTCCTTGGAGCCGACGTCGCGCGGCTAATTCCCTATAACGAAGACAAGCTAGCTCAATTTAAGTGAAAGTTTGCTGTCGTTTTTCTCTTAATACTGTTATATGTTACTCAAGGTATTGCCAACACAATGTAGTTCTAGTCACTGTAAACGGTCAAAAAGTGTCTAAATATCTTAAAAGTTCAGGTTTCTTATTTTTTTTTATATCGACGTGGAGTTTTGCCATATTTAGTTTATACAATATTATGAAAACCACAATACTAACTAAGCATATTTTCTTTACATATTCTCAAAAGCAATTTAAAGCTGATAATTTTGATACATTTTGCGTTGTTTTATTTGAAATAAACTATAGGCAAATAATTTGTGGATGCTTCATTAAAACGCTCCTATTTGACGTGTATCCAACTTTTTTTTTTTTTTTTGGAAAGGAAATTTTTATTGTAATCTTTAATATTTTGTTTAGATATCGTATAGCGTTCGTAAAATAAGTAGAAAAAATTATTACTTTGTGCATCATTCAATGTAAAATTGACGTTTGTGTAAATTATCATAGCGAAAGGTTTGGCAACGTCCGCGCCTCATACTTCAAAATTTTATATAAAAATTAACTGCACCATTCGCATATAGCTGAATGCTTCTCCAAAAGTATATTCCTTTAAGATATATTTTTAGAGCCCAGGAAAAAACTTGTGTCCCCGCTGAGCCGGTTTCCACAATCTTCCATATTGTTTATAGGAGCGAATAAATAATTCCTGGCTCATTTGAGTCGAACGCACAAACGCCAAGTATGCAATCAGGTGAGTGCGGCGCCGAGCTGATAGGAGGCCCACTACGCTGAAACCAAAACAACGTAGAAAACGCAACGGAGCGGGATTATGTTCACACGCCTGGTTGTCATCGCAAATATTTCCTGCAGCCGGAAACTTAGAGACTGAGTTCAGCGGATATTAGTTTTAGTGCAGTTGAAATACTGTAAAGGATAACTATTTGTTTGATTAGGGTTGACGGCAAAGAGGAAACCAGGAGATGAAGTTTCGTAAGGGACGAATGTCATATATGATGCAGTTTTTTTAAAGGCCGAACAACAGCCCTACAACGAAAATGGAGTACTTTGCGGCTATTCAAACGAGAAGCTATGTAGTTGTACGGTGTGGCAGCTTGACACGCCGAACGCAATTCAGATTAGCGAGTGTACATGCGCGCCGCAACTCAGAGGACGTGGAGCGAAAGCGCGCGATACTGAACTCACGCATGTTTCCTAATTCTGTTCTCCTGACGCTGCGCGTTTTGATTTGAATGGGCATCGTGCCGGCTTATGAAAGCGTAACCACAAATACCCGATGCACGTTTAAGACCCCAGCCAACTGTTGTACTGCACAAGCTAAATTGTACAACTACAGTGAAAGCACAGGACGCCGTAGCAACTCATTCAGGCATTTGTCTGTTTAAATTTTCGTAGAGCTTTTTTTTTTACTTTAAATCTGACATTGAGAAGGAGTGACAAAACAACAAACGAAATCGAACACCTGGGTATGCATCCAAGAATATTTTGTAAATAACTTTCAAGCTCCGATGCGTGAATGCCCTCAGCCACCGCCCCTCCGGCGGTGGAAAAACTCCGCAATGGAAGATTTTACTGTTTGTAAGCAAGTTATTCTACAGCAGGGGGTCTGAAAGACCCGGCTCGCGGGTCACATGCGACCCGGGACTTGCCGGGACGCGACCCGCAGGGGCAACCGTCAACGATTGCCGGTTCCCTAGTCTCGAGCGCTAGAAATGGCATACGCCATAGCGATCTCATCTCGCCGATTCAATTTCTGTAGAAACGTAGCTGTGCTCTTTTAACGTATCCACATAGGTTATACTTATCCGTGTCCATTTACCCTTTGTTTCGCTTTATTTTTTGCCTCCCAGATCTTTCTAATTCAAGCGCAATTAAGCTGTTCGTTGAAGGATAGATATCGGCTGCGCGAGCTCTCGATTAGCAGAAGCAACTGCCAAAGATAATGCTCCAAGCTCAAGCTTCTCGCCTGAAAAAAGAGAAAAAGAAAAAAAATAGTATGATTTACCATTAAGGGAGTTACGAAACGATTTTCCTGCTTTCGCTGAATATTACTTAGAGTCCCTCTCTAACGTTAATAACTGAACATTTTTTGCCTTAGAATTTCTTTCTAGGCAAAAAAAAAAAAAAAGAAATCGAGAAATTTGAGCATCGGTTATTCTCTCAACTGGGAGCCAAAAGGAGCGGCCGCGTGACCTTGTGCCTATCCTATGCCGCCAGCGTTAATCATACCCACGCGCCTTCGGTGGCGCCCCACTGAGCATGACGGATGAAACGTCATTCTCAGTATCACAACTCATGCTTCAATTTTTAAGCTTAACATACTTTCTGTCTCGTCATTCGCCAAGGTCCCTTCGCAGATCGCAATGATTTGCGCTCCGAGTATTCTGCGGAAAAGTAGACGTGCGGGAATTTTTAACAGTGTATCTGTCGGTGACTGCAAATACTGCTGTTTCGAGTTTGTTTCAACCCTTCACGGCAGGCAACAGTCGGTACGCCGGCCTCGCCTAGCCGAATGTTTCACATTTTTATTCGCATTTTCTGCGCTTTATGGTTTCTTCTTCGTTTGATCAGTAGTTCCTTCATCTGCATATTTGAATTATGTAAACACACACGCACACGCACGCGCGCACGCACGCACGCGCACTCGGATTTCCAAATAAATGCAATGAATTTAGGGCGCCTTTTTGGTATCACATTCCTATATTCTGATAATCATCGACTTTTCAAGAGCTAAGTGAAACATTTATTACATTTTTTCAATTTTCTGCTTTTCAACTAAAATAATTATGTCTGATTCTGTCGGGCGGCTACGAAAACGAGGAGTGAGGTTGATTCATAAATTTTATTTTTAATTTATTTTGCAGCGAAACGCTGAATCAAACAGGTGCATGCAGGATAAGAAATATTAAAAACCTAAACGCCATGCTAAAAAAAAAAAAAAAATTAAATGTCATTTTTTTTAGCTGTTTAGCCCCAGCAGCCAGGACACCCCATCAAGGAAGGCGTTGATGTCGTCTGCGAACTGGTGCTCTGGGTTCGACCTGGCTGCCGCTCCCATTCTTGCTGCGGCGCTCATGGAGCTGCACTGTCGCTCCAGGTTCACCTTGTGCGTGCTGGTGGTGTCGCCCCATGCCGCGTACCTTGGCCTGCTCATGTTTGGCACCTCTCCGTTGCACAGCTGTCGTATTCTGACAAAGAAGGGGTAAATGTGTTGAAAATAGATGACAAAATTACCAAAATAAATTACCCGCTCAGAACGTCACACCCCAAAACAATTCTGATGATATAAACCACTCCACTAGTGACCTCTTGTGCGTATTCCTACAATATTGTGTTGCATCGATGAAATCGCGTTCGGCGAAACCGCGTTCGATGAAACGGCTTCGATGAAACGGCGTTTGATGAATTTCCGGTGCCACTCCGAATGCTTACGTATCTGGTCAAGAATCCGCGTAGCCAAACACCAGTTTCGGCCTGAATTTTTTTTCTCTAAAGGTATAGGGCATTGAAATGTAAGCATTACCTTTTCTGTGACTAGTGGGTGCTACGAAAGAGCTTGCAAAATAACTGTTGTGTACTTATTTAGTTACAAGTTGCTAAAATTTAAACGTACAAAAATGCCACACAAGATGGCCGCCGTGAGAGCAAAGCCAGCATACCTTGGCAAACAGTAAAACTTACTGCAGTGCCAGTCAATCAGAATGTCAGAACATGACAACTCCAACAGATACACTCTTAAGAAGGCCCATATGTCTACTTTCTCGCAGAATACTCGGAGCACCAATCATTGCGATCTGCCAAGAGACCTCGGCGAATGACGAGACTGAAAATATGTTAAGCTTAAAAATGAAGTCTGAGTTGTGACAGTGAGAATGGCGTTTCATCCGTCATGATCAGTGGGGCGCCATCTATCTTAAGTGGTGGCAACTAAAGTCGTCGCCACAACGGGACCCCCGAGGAGGCGGCAGCACCAGTCCATTCCAAGGCTATCGGCCTTAATGCAGTTCTCGGCCCTTACGCCCTACTCGGCCTCAGAGCCACTGCAGGCCCTTCCGCCCCTCTCGGACCTAATGCACTCTCGGTTGTAATGCGACTTTCGGCTTTAGCCGGATGGTCCCGCCTCACTCGGCTGTCGTCAGGTGGGTGGTTTCGATCCCACTAATATGTGATCAAACCTTGCGAATTCAAGACTGAAACAGATAGTCCCTTTTATTTTCTGAATTTCACCGCGAGAAAGAGGCTTCTGAATCAGTGGTGGTCTGTGCTTGTATACTTGGGCTAGAGTAGGATGAAAACACCTATGCAAAGTCATGAACATTTCAATCCGACATCGTTTCATTACGCCTTCAAAAGACAACTATATGTTCGAGTGTTGTAATAAAAATCGTCAGAAAAGCAAGAACTGTCAACTGATTGTTATTTTAGAGACTTGTTCTGCTTGTTTAATTCCTGGGTGAATTGAGGAATGGGAATGTCAGTGTACTTGCTCTCTTGTTCTAGTGCCAGCACGTTGGTGGGATGGTGTTATTTTAATTTTTGCTATAACATCAGGCCGAAGCAGTCATAGAAACAAACCAAATCTAAAGATGTCAGTGGCAAAACGAAGTGTAGAAAAAGCATAAAACACGAGGTCTCCCCCTCTCCCGCCTTTCGTTGGCCCTCGGCCTTTCCAGTGTAGGATATCTGGCTACTACACTCACAAGAGTTTGAGACCGCTGTTTTAGAGGGTCTTGTAAGAATCAGAATGACTGAGAAGGTATTACACCTTTTCATTTCGGTATCATATCTACGATGTGGAGTTTGTGGTGTTCTCTTTTGTATCTCTTTGCAATTTTCATGCTAGCTGTGAGTTATTTGTCTCGAGGTCAGCTTATAGACGCTTTGTTTGCACACGCGCCAGATCAAATCCACCATTGCAGACCTTCTCATGTCTTACCGAAATACCGAGCCAATGAAACAGGCGTTGACCAGACTCCACGAAAGCCAATGCTGGTGCGAAGGAAACAGTAGAATCTAAACTGGCATTATACCTTAGCCTGCAATGGTAATGATGAGCTGAACTAAACGGAATAAGAGGGAACGAAGGTCGGTTATGGCGGCGCCCATGTGCGGCTGCTGCAAACACGTACACACGGCTCCTTGGTCATTCTCGCGCTCCACCCGAAGCGGCCTGCCGATTCTTTCCTCGAACAAAAGAGCGTTAGGGAGGGGTTCGTTCTTCCGACTGCCGGGATGAATAGTAGGTGCGCCGCATATGCTCGAAACGTAGAATGCCTTCCTACACACTCGCACTTTTGATTGAGTGGTGACGTCTTAGTCATTGTTCCGCCCAATATCTTTTGAAGTGCGCACAATCCGGTGTTACTCAGCTCGAGCGCTTCGCCCTTCCGAACACTTAGTTGACCTTTTCCCGCACAAGTCACGCACTATAGCTCCGCCTTCAGCGGGAGGTTTCTGCCCTTGCTAATACAAGTGTGAAGGCTCACGCACGCGCAGCCAAAGCACTCCGGAAACCTGAGAGCTCACGGTTAGGCGCAGCATATCAGGGAGTTTTCGTAGACCGCGTTTCCCCCTCCGCTAAGTCCTCCGCAACAAAGAGGCTGCTACTGCGCCTGCGCGCCGATGGCCTTGGATCTAGAGTTACGGGTATCGTAGTGTAACGAAGAAAATTAAGTCGTACCCCGCACCTCCACCACTTTTGTCACGAAGAAAATAAGGACTTCTCTTTTCTCCGTCGATGAACACTGTTTATTTAAGAGATCTAGACAAAGACTCTTTTACATCACTTTGAACATTATATAATTTGAGATTAAACTTTGGAGGGGGGGGGATATTACTAACCTAAGGGAACCTTCCCTGCCGTCCTCCCTGACCACACACACCCTCAGCGGGGGCCCCGACCACAGCCAAACTCGACAAACACAGTTCCACACAAAGGCGGGCGAGCCGAACTCCTCCACAGCCCTAATTAGGACCAAGTTTGCGAGCTAGCGGGCGGACGGCTCCACAGCCGAAGGGGGGTCGGACGTGCAGGTTGGTTTTCCAGAGGCAGGGAGATGTCCAAGGCTTGGTATCCGGGGGCCAAGCGCCTTCGGTGGCCGCTTATATTCAGTTCACCAGCATTCTGGGCTTTTCCAGTCCACCATTCAGAGAGTTTGGGAAGGGTCAATCAAGAAGGGTTTTCTTAGAGCCAATCAAAGGCTCGGAACCTAAAGCAAATACGAACATACCAAAAAGAAGCGCATATACGAGACAAAACACATTCCAAACGAAGCTCTCAAGAGCAGCCATAAACAACAGAAAGCACATTCGTACGTAGACAGAGAAGTTACACATACACAGCACAAAACCACCTCCGAAGTAGATATCCCAAATGCAAACATACACAAGACAAAACGTTTCCAACGCGGGGTTCTGTAAACCAAGTATAGTGTTACAGCGCTCACGTTCTCCCCCATTTGGGGTCCCCCGACCCCGCGGAATCCAACAGCCGTCCCGTGTAGACGGAAAGAACTCTCGAAAAAGGCAAAAACATAAAGTGAAGCTAGACGAAATACTCGCGCCAGCAAAACTTCGCGACACCTTCCCATTACGGAAAAAGAGTGACCCCACTCTTGAAATGCACATACAAAATTCTTAACTTCTCCATCGTGAGATAAGCGGGCACACATTGTCTTAAACGTAAAACTTAACGTCAATCTGCTACTTCAACGAAACGCTACTTCGTTTACCACATACATGACATCAGAAATACACAAAAAACTTACGTGTCTTTTAAACAGAATTCACAAAAAAACTATCTGGGTAAAGGTAACAATAAACATCTTCACAAGGTCATGCACATGGTCATTCGAAAACTTGTCAAGCCGCAGTCCATCATGTCGTCGTTTTAGAGAGTTCTTCAAAATTCCAAATGATAAATGGGAATGTTCCCAGAAGCAGTAGTCACTTCCCTCGACGTTCAGAAAACACATTTTCCGGTGATAATTTCTTAGTAGATTACATGAGATGCCGTAGTTGTCGGAAGTCTGAATAACTATGTCACCTGTCGCGCCCTTGATAAACTCCATCTCTTATTGAGAATTCTGCCCTTTCTCGCGTGAAGCAAAACATCGGGGTGGTCCGCCGTAAGTACCTGACTGAACCGAATCCACCAACAAAATAACTCGCACACAAGGAGCAGTATTCGAGAGCTCTCAATGTTGCCATTGCCCAAAACAAAGCCACTTATATTGGCTTGAAAATCGAACTCTTTACTTTGACGGTTCATACGTCCCTCCATCCTTTCTCAAGTATACTCAAAATCGGGGTAGTCCGCCGTATTGAACCTGACTGGACTTGGTCCAACCGACAGGGAGAGCTACCAGAGTAGGAGGAGAATTCGAACAATTACCGAGCCCATCGAGAGAGTCCGTGCAGTATTTAACATGGCTACGGCTTCTGGGGGCCCGAGGCGCTATAAAACAAAAGGCAATGACAAGAATACATAGTCGAGCTCAACTCTCTTTTCTACCTACACAGCAGATTCGTTCTTGAGTTTGACACTTTCTTCTATATACACGACAAGGGCAACATACCAGCGACAAAATAAAAGTTCTTTTGAGTCGAGGAAGTTAAAATTAAAGCGAAATTTTGAAGCGACGACAGAGTTCGAAAGTTCCAGGTCGGATTAATTGAAGAGGCAATCGGCACTTTTCGCACAGTTTTTGAATCGAGCACGGTGCTTCAAGAGAAATGGACGGCAATTTAGAAGCGGCCGGAACGTTCTCACTTGGTTTGGAGACGCTGATTGTCGGGGATGAGGTGCTGTCTTGGAGAGAGTTCCGCTGAGGAGGATCATCAGAACAAGGAGGACGAGGAGGTTCAACATGGCTGTGCTGCGCTGAGATGGCGCAGTCTTCTTAATTGTCACGATGGCGCCGACCATGATGAGGGATCCAGGCTGCCTCCGCAGGTTGAATTCGACGACTCTGCATCCTGCTGCTCGAGGACGGGCCAACTGGTGATTGTAGCAATCGGTCGTACCCCGCACACTCCACCACTTTTGTCGCATAAAAATGGGGCCTTTGTAGACTTCGTTCGATTAGTCCAAATAAAGATTTATTGAACAACTGGCATAAAGTTAAACATTAAAATACACACGGATGAAATTATACTTAGGGGGAGAAATAATTCTAACCTCTGGAAACCTTCCCTGCCGTCCTCCCTGACCACACACACACTCAGCGGGGGCCCCGACCACAGCCGAACTCGACAAACACAGTTCCACACAAAGGCGGGCGAGCCGAACTCCTCCACAGCCGTAAGGGGGACCAAGTTTGCGAGCTAGCGGGCGGACGGCTCCACAGCCGAAGGGGGGTCGGACGTGCAGGTTGGTTTTCCAGAGGCAGGGAGATGTCCAAGGCTTGGTATCCGGGGGCCAAGCGCCTTCGGTGGCCGCTTATATTTAGTTCACCAGCATTCTGGGCTCCTCCAGTCCACCATTCAGAGAGTTTGGGAAGGACCAATCAAGAAGGGTTTTCTTAGAGCCAATCAAATGCTCGGAACCTAAAGCAAATACGAACATTCCAAAAAGAAGCGCATATACGAGACAAAACACATTCCAAACGAAGCTCTCAAGAGCAGCCATAAACAACAGAAAGCACATTCGTACGTAGACAGAGACGTTACACATACACAGCACAAAACCACCTCCGAAGTAGATATCCCAAATGCAAACATGCACAAGACAAAACGTTTCCAACGCGGGGTTCTGTAAACCAAGTATAGTGTTACAGCGCTCACGTTCTCCCCCATTTGGGGTCCCCCGACCCCGGCGGAATCCAACAGCCGTCCCGTGTAGACGGAAAGAACTCTCGAAAAAGGCAATAACATAAAGTGAAGCTAGACGAAATACTCGCGCCAGCAAAACTTCGCGACGGTAGCACCTTGCGGAAAGCGTTGCGGGACTGCGAAAACTATCGACGAAAACTCCCTAATGTCTCAGCTTAAGGGCGAACGGAGCGTACCAACACAAAAATTATAAGTGTCATGACCATGCCCTTGTGACACTACTTGACTCGCTCCATCCTCAAGGGCTACTTTTTTATGGGAAAAGTGATACACATGAGCTTTTTTTCTTGGAAGGAATGTTTACTAGTTGCTGAAAATGACATTACGAGGGTGATCAATAGGCTTTGCCGCCTATGCTGCAAGTTTTTTATTCCGTTATGAAATTGAAAAACGTTACATAAAACCGCAAGTTTGTAACCTCCTATTTCCCATTAGGTCACTCTTTTTTTCAATATAGTCCCCGCTCGTGGCGATGTACATCCGCTACCGGTGTACAACTCTCCATATAGGCAGTCGTAGATAATTGAGGGCGGCTGCTGTCGAGATAAACGCCGCGCTAGAGGAGCGGAAGTTCCAAGATGTTTTGCTTCATTCCCCTTACAGCCCGGATCTCGCGCCATTAGAGTTTCGGCTGTTTTCCCAGAATAATGAACATCTAAAGGGTACACGAACTGCGTCTGACGGCGAGGTTTCCGATGCAGTGCGCCGTTGGTGTTGTCAACAGCGGCCTTCAATCATCTACGATGGCATGATGATAGTAGTGCGACGGTAGCGGAAGTACATGGATGCCGGTGGCGTCTATATTTGAAAAGGTATGTGCTCCTGGGAGAAAGCAAATCCCGAACTTTCACTTTAATCTAAATATTTCAATTCCACCACGGGATAAAACAAGTTGCAGAGTAAGAGGCCAAACTTTTATATCACCCAGGTTAGGTCGACAAAAGCGATCTGGATAACACTTCGCCGATATATTCATCCCCCATCCCTTCTGTTCAAAATCCTAAGAACACGTCATGTCAAGTTTGAATTCCTTCTTATTGATGTTTAATTTAAAGGATATACGTGTTTTACTAAAATAAATTTCATGCTTTTTTTTCATTTACATTTTGATTATGGAGGGAATTGAATATCACTATTTGTTTTTCAGAGACACGCGCAATCGAATTACCACCGGCAGTATTGACAACTGATGTCACGTCTTGCACATAGGGATAGTTCACATAATTTATTTATTAAAGGGGAAGAAAGTTGATTAATACTTTTTTATGTTGGCGTGACACAGCACTCTGCGAACATGCACATTCAGCGCGTGACGAGACAGATTGAAAATGAATAGCTTCATGTCAATTGAAAAAAAAAAGACAACTGCGACTTCCTGATCTCGAGATCTGCGTTATCTTGGGCGTTATGAAAAGTAAGATACACATTTGAATAAAATATAACATAAACTTACATAATGAGATTGTACACGATTAAAAGTAGAAAATTGTTTATTAATTTTTTTACATAGTACCCTAGAGACTGTGGATACTTATTGCAAGGGGTAAATAACTTTTAGACACCTGGAAAGAAACAGACCCTCGGGATTTATGCATTTATTTCAAGGCCGTAGTTGGGTTTCACAGTCTCATCGGTCAGAAATTATGGCCCACTAAACTCGGCGTTGCGTGTTGGATGTTGCAAAACCTTGCATTTAAATGGTTCAGCAGTTCCTTGAAAAAATAGATCCCCTGAACTGATTACACAAAACTGCAAGGAACTTCTTTTGTAGGGGTATGAATAGGTTAATAACAGGTTCCAATAAATCTTTATAGTGTTTAGGCAACTTCGTCAAAACATGAATAACTTTTGTGGTCTCTTTAGGCGAGAATACACGACTCAAGGCCATTTCTAGTCTTGTGGTTGATTCACTGGTGGAATTTACTTTATGATACATCCCTCCAAAGTAAAAGCAACATTGCTCTCATGATTGATTTATTAAGCTATAGGTAAAGGGAGGATGTCAGTAGGTTGTCTTGGAATGTTTAGATGTTTCTTAGGGTGAAGTATTTATTACTATTACCTCAAGAGCATCACAGTGATTGTCAAGCAAAATCTTGCTTCGCTCAATACCTGTGCAATAACAAATTTATTTCCCGACAGCTGGACACATCCGAGGTTGCAAGTTTTTGCTGTTACCTGTAGCAGGCGCCTTAGAAGGCAGTTTTAATTGAACTCTGGTGGCTAGCTCAATGAAGCGTGATGTAAAAACTGTGAAGCGAACGACTTCAACTTCATTATAACAATGAAGTGCATATTATTTATCGTATGAAACAAAACATCGAAATTAAAGAAAAAAAGTTACGCAGCGCTCGTGGCACTTCTGTTACATTGGTTTCTCGTAGCAGCTCTCTTCTTTCCTCATCCAAAGGATTCTCGTTTCCCAGCACGCACAAAAATGTCTGGAGGATGTTTCCCCCCCCAGATCGAGCAATGATGACCCGGGTCACATTTGGCACGTTTTTATGAAAATATATGTTCAAGCCATGTTCTTGGGAGGAGCATATCCGAACGCATCAGCTCATTTCCTGCCGAAGATCTGAAATATCGAAGCTCGAGGCGTGGAGATTGACAATTAAGATTCCGCTATGATATTTTTGCACACCCGTCAATTTCACACCGAAGCATGGGCGTAGTAATATTTTTTCCGACTTATTTTATGAAATGTTTGCGAGATGTATGCTTAATTTTAAAATTTACAGTTAAGTTTTTTAGGCAAAACAATTGAGGAAACACGTCAAATAAACCCATTTTAGAGACATATTCATAAATTATTTACCAAGGAACCATTTCGTATTAATAGCGACGCAAAATATATGAATATCATCATCTTAAAGTAAAGTTTACGAAGGCATGAAAAATATCCCCTATAACAAAGACAAGCTAGCTCATTTTGAGTGAAGGTTAGTAGTCCGACTTCTCTTAAACCGGTGATATATTACTCAACGTTTTGCCGTCACAAGTTAGTTAAGGTCACTGTAAAAGGTTAAAGAGAGTTTAAGGAAAACGAAAACTCGAGTTTTTTTTTTAAATTTTGATTTGCACTTTTGTCACATTTGTAGACACTATCTCAGTTTATACATTAACCACAAATCTACAATAATGGCCAAGCATAGTTTTTTTATACTCATAAAATGAATTTAAGGATGATAGTTTTGATACCTTTTGCATCATTTTAAGTTAAGCAGTTCCTTAGTAAATAATTTGTGAATGTGTTTTAAAAGCGGGATTATATGGCGTGTTTCATAATTTGTTTTGCAAAAAAATTTATGATAGTAATTTTTAATATTACGTTTACATGTGGTAAACCTTGAATAAAACTAGTAGACAAAGGGATTGCTACGTGCATGGCTTGGTGTAAAACTGAAGCCGTTGGAAAGAAGCATAGCGAAAGGCTTGGCAATCTCCGGGCCTCGGGCTTCAAAATTTTATATCTCCAAAAGAAAATTAGCTACGGCGATTGCATGTAGTTGGATCCTCCTACAAAGGACAAAACTTTAACATATATTTTTAGATAAATGAAACAAAATATCACCCGTACTATCATTGCACGATATGTCAAGGGAACACACCCAAAAACAACTCGTCTCCCTGCACAGGTGGTTTCTACACTCTTCCATATTGGTAGTGGTTGCGACGAAATAATTCACGGCTCATTTGAGTCGGACCCACATGCGCCAAGTGTGCAATCACGCGAGCGTCGCGGCGAGCTGATGAGGAAACCCATTACGCTGAAACCAAAACAACATAAAAAAGGCAACTAGACGGGATTATTTTGACATGCCTGATTGTCAACGCAAATACTTCCCGCACCGGAAACTTCGATATAAAATTCCGCGGGTATTATATTTAATGCCGCTGAAATGCTTCAAAGCATAGCTTTTTGTTTTATTTTTGGGTGGCGGTAGAAAGTGAACCAGGAGATGAAGTTTCGTAAGGGACGAATGGTGTCATATTTTGCGCAGTTCTTTTAGAGGCCGAAGAGCAGCGTGGGTATAAAAATGGCGTGTTTTGCCACTAAGCATATTAGGAGCTACGTTGTACGGTGTGAACGTTAGGTTAACGCGCCAAGTGCAATTTAGATTACCGAGAGTGTTTGCGCGCGACAAGTCGTAGCACTTAGAGCGAAAGCACTCGATTCTGAACCCAGGCATAATCCCCAAATTTTAGCACCTGTCGCTACCCGTTTTGTTTCGGACGGCCATCGTACCGGCTTATGGTAGCGTAATCACAATTGCCCAATGCACGTTAAAGAGCCCAGACAGCTACTGCACAAGCTAAATTCTAAAAATGCAGTGAAAAAATCGGACACCGTATCGACACATTCCAACACTTGTCTCTTTAAATTTTCATACAACTATTTTTATTTTGAATATGATATTGAGAAGGAAAGCAACACCCAGAATCAAACACCTGCGAATTCGTTGCCGCATATTTGTAATCAACTCTGAAGCTGCGATGCATCAAACGGATACATCAACGAAATTTCAAATATACCCATCGTGTTGAGAAATAGGCTGAGTATGATTCACAATATCAGTAAATCACAACCGAGAGTTTGTATTACGAGCCTGAATGCTGTATCTTTCGTTATAAACGTCCACTCTGGCAAGCGCTCGGACAGTAGCCAGTGGAGAGCACGTCAGATCCGACGCATTCATCACGTAGATTCCCGCGGGACGAACAAAGCTGCGGCGAGGCTCACGTCGTCCGGATGCCCTAGCCGTTCCAGCCACCCAGGAGGTCGAAGCACGCCGGCGATCGGGCCACCGCAACTATAACCCCAAAGCTGCTTTTGTACGAATTTTGAGTGACGGCTAAATCTTCTATAATCTTGTAGAGGGAGAATAGCGACGTCTGGGACAGCCAAAAGAGAGTCTCGGTGCGTCTTGTGCCAACCGGAGAGCTGTCGCAATGACGTCAGGATCAAAGCATGTATAGGTCTAGATGGGACAGTCATCGTCACTACCTGTCAAGGTTCGTAGACGCGCATTACAAACGAGACTTTAGTGACATCCACCAGGCTCTCTTTGGTAATCATTTAATTAGTTTTAAAATTCTCTTTTTGTCTTTTTTAACACGATATTGGTGTGTCCAATGTGATACGTACTCCTCTTTTGAGCGTCTATATACCAAAAAATAACCGCCAAATTTAGTTGTTGTATTCGTTAGTGCACTCGGCCACCACGCCCCCGGCGTTGGAAGGGCCTGTTCCGAAACATTTTGCAGTTGGTAAGCAAGTTAGGCTAGAGTGTCTTGTAGGAATCACAATGAATGAGAATAGATTACACAGTTTCATATGTGTATGATTTCTTCATGTTGGTAGTTCGTGGTCTTCTCTTTTGTATAACTTGGCAGTTTTGACGCTAAATATAAGGTATTTGTTTCGAGATCTGCTCATACGTACACAAGCTCCCTCGATCAGCTCTGCCTCTCCCCCCTGAGCGGCCTGCCGATTCTTCTGAGAATAAAAAAGCGAAAAAAAAATTACACTGTACTGAGAGGAGACCTTCTCAGTACAGTGTAATTTTGGTGTGTGCTAATCTGTGAAGTTTCGAGTAGTACGACTTCAGCAGCAGAAGCTTTTCAAACAACGTGTCGCCAAGACGACGCCTGTTGGGGCACAGAATAAGGCTGCCAAGGGAAAATAGGTGCTCTATGCAAACTGCCGCAGGACTGTTGTTTGAAGAGATGAAGAGTTTCTTGGTTTGTTGTTGCCGTTGGCATTGAGATGAAGAAAGAGCAGCTTCGGACACGTCTTAGGATGCGCAAATTGAGTCGTGAGAATAATTTTGAGGAGTGTATTTTCGCCCACAAAATTGTATTTAATTACGATTCTATTTGAAATACCCACTCTAAATACACACGTCAAATACATGACCCAGTTTGTAATGAAATACAAATGCAAAATACGCTAAGTATTTGAAATATGTATTTCAAATACTTGCATTTGAAATACTGCCCATCATTGTATACAGGGTGTTTCAGAGAATTCAGGCCAAATCGCTCCTGCAAAAACTACTCATTGTAACGAAAAGTGGCTTGTGTCGTTTTGGTCCTGGGCCAGGGTCCCATTTAGGAAAATTATTAAGGTCTCAGATAATTAAGTTGTTAATTATTTTTGCGTAATTAACTTTTTTAATATTGTGTTTAGGGCATGATTTCAATTAGAAAGGTGCCCAGCATCGTCGAAAAAAACTAAATCAATAAATTTTAGAACGATAGAAGGCACGCGAAGCATTTTACGGCTTTCAGATAAAACGCACAAATTCGACGGGTTCTTAGGTTTCGGTTTGCTATCGGAGCGCATCTGGGCCCCGGCGGCACCGCGCCCCGTGGAAAGATAGTGCAACCAGCCTCTGCTGCGTGGCGCGATGACAGCGCAGTTCAGGTACCGGAACGAGACGTAATGCCCTCCTCATCGAATGATAAATACAGGGGCGGTGGTAGTGATATTTCAGTTCTTTCGCTTCCAGCGTTATATTTCTACTTTTAATAAGGCCTAGAGAGATGGTCCTCGGTGTCGCCCTAGACGCGTGGCGGTTTTGCAGGCCGCAACGCATGCTAGTTCGGTATATTGAATTCAATTTTAGCTAGTCACATCCAGGCAGTGCTGTGCACACCCACCATTTGTTTGCAGAGAACAATCGCAGCGCGTAATCTGTTATGCCGTAAACGGTTGCGCAACAACATTTTCTCGATTCCGCGTAACGCAGACGTGCGTCAGAGGTTTTGAAAAGTCTGCAAGGGCCTGCCTGCTCGTCAGCCGGTTAGCGGCAAAACTGTAACCGCCCTTTACTACATGTACAAGCACCTGGTAAAGTTTGTCGAGGGCTGGATGCGCAATAGCTCCGTGCTTTATTTTGGGGGGTCGTGCCACCTAAAGGTTGAGGCTAGTACAAGTGGGCTTTGTGGAAAACTCTCTGAAAAAGGGGGACACGAGTACGCGCGTTCTCGGGTTTTCGCGACGCAGTGCGGCATCTATTTGAGCTGAATGCTCTGTTCACTCTATGGATGCAAGGTGCAGATCTTAAATAACACGAACAAACCTAAGCGCAACAAGCAAAGCGAGTTTGGTCACTCCACGATCGTCTGTAGTCTGAACGAAATCGTTCTGCATCTTTCGCTTATGTTTGCGTGTTTTAAGAAAGGTCGCCGCGTTGCGTCCGTAA
Source organism: Ixodes scapularis (assembly GCF_016920785.2). NCBI lineage: Eukaryota > Metazoa > Arthropoda > Arachnida > Ixodida > Ixodidae > Ixodes > Ixodes scapularis. The sequence continues at coordinate 90,676,996 of NW_024609880.1, forward strand.
TCTGAACATAGCATAAAAAACATTTTTTGTTACTCGTGGTACTAATCTCGGGTAAGGTGCAACCAAAATAGCCCGTGTTTGGCAAGTTTTTCAATGTTTGGTTTTCTAAAGTCAAGACAAGACTCGTTGAAATTTCCTTCCGAGTGTGATGGAAGACGAAGAAAGTTGAAGGATAAAACCGCCGAGGAAGAGGTGAGCAGAATGTGGGTGGCACACTGACAACATGCTTGGGCACTCTTCGGGCAGTGTTTGTCACTGCCTAGAAACTGCGTACTTTGGCTCCAAAAAAAATTGGTACACGATCTGCTTCTGCGCGTCATCAATGCACGGCCCGATCGACTCAAGACAATCCACTTCAAGTCAAAAGACGTTGCCATGTTAAGAATTACCGCGTCCTTTAGGCTTGGGGCTTTTTCACACACTTGTAACCGAGTAAGACCGGCTGAGACGAGACCGGTTTTTAAGCCTCTTGCGAAGGCTTAGGACATGCTCCGCAGCAGCGCATCTGGTCCTAAGTTGTCGCAAGAGGCTTAAAAACCGGTCGTGCCTTACACGGTCGTACCCGGTTGCAAGTGTGTCAAGGGGCACCTTAGGTTGCTTCGCACACTTGCGTGAGTCAGACCGAGGGCGACTGCAACGGCTGGCGACGTCAATCCTTTTACGGGTTGCTAAGGCTCCAACAAAACGGGGTGAAAACCGGTTTTGTTGTGATAGGAACCCGTGCGTCGCAGGCTTTTGCAGTTGCATTCGGTCGGACTCGACGCAAGCGTGTGAATCACCCTTTAGGAATGGCCAGAATCGAAAGACGATCTCAAAAATAGGGCGAGATCCTCACTCACACTTAGTGATACTTGGTGATATAAATGTAAATATTTCGGCGGAACTCCGCCTGGTTAGGTAAGTAATAAGGAAGGGTACTTGATAGACTCTAACCGATTTCTTCAATGTGCCTGACGTTTCGAAGCCGGCTGTAGAAGGCGATGCGCCACACACAAAAACAGAAGAAGAAAAGATTGCTAAGAGAAAGAAGAAGACATCGACAGATTTCTATCTTTGGGAACATACAGTTACCCACAAAAAAGGAGCCGAGCCGGCTTCAAAACGTTGGGCACATTGAAGAAAGTGGATAGTCTTAGCGAAAGCTCCCGGCACCATCCATTGCTGACGAACGTTAGCGACGGGACATATTAGGCCAAAGCGAGCACCGTCCCCTGGGGGTGGGGGGTTCACCGCCGTGTTCGCTCGCCGTCACTACACTGCCGGTCACGTGACAAGAAAGATTTAAAGAAAACTCGTAGAAAAGTGCGCTTCACTTTCTGGTGCGGTTAATATTTATCGGCTGACCTGCAAACGGAAACAGTTAGGTGTGATTTATAATTTTCGAGGCGGAGCGAACTTCTGGACGAACCTGATTTTTGGCGACCCGTATTCGAGCCAAAGCGGAAAAAGAAAGCAAACATGGCGGTGTGTGGCGAGCGGGTAACCGGTTCGCACAGGCGTTGGTCGTACGGGTTGATGGCGCGGTGCAGAATCCTCAACAGTTGCGACGGGTGCAAGCGCTGCATATAAACATGATGACCGACTGGGGATAACCTGTCTTTTGTCACGTACACAGATTTACGAAATACTTCAATATCTTCCCCTTGTCTTTTCAGGTTCGCTGTCCTTCCTCGGTATTGCAGGCTTAGTCAACCGAGTGAGCCAAATCCGACGAAGTTTTACGAGTGATATTAATAAAAGGGAGTATATCTTCACACTGTGCGTATTTCATAAGATTCGCTGCGAAACGATTAATATTCTCGGAACAGATGAAAAGGTTCGGCGAAATCCTCGGGAGTCAATACGTAGCAGTCTCCGCACGTCAAACTTGACGTCTGAACTAGAGGAACGCGCAATATCTCAAAATTTAAAAAAATAAAATTGGAAGCTCCAAATAAACATATACAAAGAAAACAAAAAAGAAAAAAAAAATATGACAGACGTGTTAAAGAACACTTCCACATTTTGATTGGCTTGGGCGTTTCCAGATAGATCTTGAATTTTTTTTTTGGTCTTTTGTCTATTGTTTTCTTGTTGCTTGAGTCTTGCCAATCTCCTTGGCTGAGCGAATTCGGTGGGTTCGGAATTGCGATTCGAGATGTCGAGAACTTCTGTCGAACTTTTGGATGAAGTGGTTCTGCGAATTTCGGACCTTTTAGCCAAGGTCGACAAAATTCTACTTCAACAGTGTTGCCCGACTTGTACACAAAAGTGTCGATTGTTATAAAAATAAATGAGATATTATACTTTTCAAATGTTAAGTTATAACTGCATTAACACAATATTTAAAAAAATGACATTACGGTCTTTCAAGATCTAGTTTGCCGAACTTAGCGGTACAGATTAAAGAACTCGAACCTCGGCAGGATCGCGACATCCCTAGTTATATCGTGTGCAGTGTTGGCAAGTACTTTAAGTACATTGTACTTAAACTACTACTTCAAGTAGGTTTAGGAAACTTTTACTTTACTTGAAGTACATTCACAGAGTATGTACATTTACTTTACTTAAAGTAGTTTTTCTGGTACTTTCCGAGTAAAGTATTTTCCCAACTTCAAAGTACATTTCGCAAATTTGGTTTTGTTAAATTTGTATCACGAAATTATGCTTTGTCAACTGCGAAAAAATACTGGGAGTGACATTCTACTCTCGCAAGAAACGTGAGCAGACGACGCATCGCTCCGTTTGTTCTGGGGGCGGCCTTCCCGTAGCTGTTTGAACTCTCGCTACTTCTCAGTGGGTCAGCGCTAGAGAAGAAGTTTAAAATATTAGGAGAGAAAAATTAATCATAATTTATCACCTGAGACTGTGGTCTGGAAAAATTAAATACTCAAGTCGACGTAAAAGGACGACAGGGGAGAACGTCACAATGTTTTGAGACAATCTCTTTTGTCTTTTTCTTCTATTTGAAGGTTCCTTAATTTTCTCACGCCCCAATCTTGGGTGTTCCATTATGATTAATTATCACCAGCTCGCTTGCACACTCATTTTTTTTTCATTAAGGAAAGGACACTCCTCTAGGACAGGATTTTTTGCGGAAGCTACGGGGCTGACGTCAGGCTATCTCCTAGTACATTTAACCAGACATGTACGTAATTCGTTACAAGTAACGAAATTGCTAGTAATCCCTTACGTGGATCGGTAATTTAGTAACGGAATAATTACACCACCCCCTCTCTGAAGAAAGGATTTTTTTTCTTTGGTAAAGTCGAGCGCAGTGACACTGTCACGGGAATTGACCAGTGCAAAGGGAGGCTTGGCACTCTTCAGTCCCGCAAAGCCTTTTTTTGCAACACCAAGCCCCTGAACCTATTTGTTTAGACATAATAATGTAAAAACAAATCCAAATTCGTATTTCTATAAAAAAAAAAGTAAAGGGGAGGAGGGGGGGGGGCAAGTGACATCCGCTTTTTTTAGTTCCTTGTTTTCCTTTACGATCGAAGATGGGGAGAGGAGGACACCAAGTGATTGTGTGCCTCTTCGAGAAGCTTGAGGCGGTAAGTGCACAGACAGGAATTACAATGTCCTTCTCGGTTATAGTGACTACGACCATTTTTATAATGTCAAAACACGAGACAACGCTCCGTCTACCTTAAAATCCACTAAAAGAGATGTGATATGTGAAGGTGTTATTTCCACAAGCATCCTCTTTCGTTGCTGCAGACTTAATATCTTCTCTTAGAAAGCCGGCTTATTTTTTTTCTGTTTCTTTCACCTTTTTTGACCCTGTTTTAAAAGCTACTTACTGTTTTGTAGTCCAACTTCTAGGTTTGGCCCACCTTATTTGTGAATTCCAGAGAGGTTATTTGCATCTCAGTCACCCATTTTGTGGTCAGGTTTTCGCGAGCACTTCAAAAATGGTAATAGCAGTCTTCCATTCTTCCTGTTTTTACCCCAGCAGAACGCATGCTATCTAAAGCAGATATTTTTACAAATAAAACATGATGGCGGCTGACGTAGACTTGATATTCTGTGCTTGAGGGGAGAGTGAAATTTGGGAGCGGGGCCATAGCGCGGCTTACTTAGTACTCCGCCCTTTGCCTGTGGCATCAGCAGACGCCTATCTGGAGAACACTGGAGAAAACTGCAGTCGGTTCGTGCTCCGTGCGTTTTCGAACGGCACCAAGAAAGGTACACACGACAAACGTGCGTTTACATTTCCTTGTTTTTAACCAACGTTCTAAGTAATTGTTGTTATAAATGTCCTCTTTTTTCGATCACTTAAACGATGAACAACGAAGCTTTGCTCTATCTTCGAGGTAAATATAGTAATTACATTGCTTCGCTGAAGCAGATCAATGCAGAGCATAAAACATTCGTGACGCACAATATGCCACTCCAATCCAGTGCCTCAGTTCAAAGGGTGTTCAGCATATCAGTCCACATATTGAGTAAGAAATAACGCAAAATGTCTGACGAGAGTTTCCAGAGTCAGCTGTTGCTCAAAATATTCAAGGTCATTAAATAGAACAGGTTGCAACAATAAGAACTTGAATAACCCTTTTCCTTTTGTTCCTTCCCTACTGAAAAAAACAGTACGATTCTAAACCCGGCATACCCGAATTTGAACTGGGCAAAATGGAAGTTGAATTGATTATACTGGCGATACAGGAAAACAAGCTCACTGAATTAGAAAATTAACGAGCCAAAATCTGTGTAATCGTGATTTTTTTCCAATGGATCCTATTGTTTTTGATTTTGTGGGAATTGCGAACCTTATTCGGAAGTTGAAACTTTCATCCCCTTGTGGTGTGGACGAAATCAACTCAAAGTTTTTGAAAAACACTGAAGTATACTCCTCTATAATTTTATCTTATATCTTCACGCATTCTATTGAGTGTTCGACGGTACCACGCGACTGGAAGATGGCGAAGGTGGTCCCTCTTTTCAAGTCTGGCAATGCACAGTCCGCTCTTAATTACAGACCAATTTCGATAACAAGTATTCCTTGTAAACTTTTGGAACATGTAATCTATTCAAACCTCGTATCATTTCTAGAATCAAATTCATTTTTTAACCCCTCCCAGCACGGTTTTCGTGGACACTATTCCTGTGAAACGCAACTGCTCTCTTTTACAAATGACATAACGTCGGGCCTGGATCGTGGTCAGTTTTTCGACTGTATCTTTCTTGACTTTGCAAAAGCATTCGACAAAGTTCCACATCACTTGCCCCTTCTCAAAATTGCAACCTTAAATATTGACCCTAATATCTTAAAATGGATTGAATGTTTTTTTACTAACCGCACACAATTTGTAATAGCAAATGATTGTACTTCATCTCCTTCTTTGGTAAAATCTGGTGTTCCTCAAGAGTCCGTTTTAGGTCCTTTGCTCTTCCTAATATATATTAATGACCTTCCTAACTGTATTCAGTCCTCTATAAAGTTATTCGCTGACGACTGCCTTCTTTACCGCCAAATAAATGACCTATCCGATCAATCTATTCTTCAATCTGACCTCAATCACATCTCTAACTGGTGTAATATATGGCTGATGACCCTCAACATTAAAAAAATGTAAAAGCATGACATTCTCACGCACCCTAACCCCTCTGTATCATGTGATTACAAGATTAACGATATTTCCCTTGAACACGTCAAATCGTACAAGTACCTTGGAGTCCACATAACTAATGACTTCTCATGGCAAACCCACGTTAACTACGTTATTAATAATCCTAATCGCACCCTCGGCTACTTACGTCAAAATTTTCCTCAAGCCCCTTTTTCTCTTAAAGTTCTTTTTTACCGTACACTCATCCGCCCAAAGCTCGAATATGCTTCTGCGATATGGGATCCAGCACAACGTTATCTTATTGATGCCATTGAATCTGTTCAGAATCGATCAGCCCGTTTTATTAAATCTAATTATTACAGCCTTGCTAGCGTGTCACTAATGAAGTCTAATGCTGGTATTCCAAAACTAATACTTCGAAGAAAAATTGCGCATCTTTCTCTTTTTCATAAAATATATTTTCATAACCCAGCGCTCAAACAGGAACTCTTTTTACAGCCTTCATACCTTTCATCCCGGGTTGATCACCAATACAAGGTTGCCATACCTCATTGCAGCACTAACATCTTTTTTTATTCTTTCTTGCCAAAGTCTTGTTCAAAGTGGAACCACCTTCCCCCACACATCGCTGCTATTGAAGATGTTTCTGCTTTCAAGGCAGCCATAATAGAATACTTTTCTGCAATTTGTTGATTATACTTTTTCTTCTGTTTTCTTGTTGTATATTTTTTGTACCTCGAAGTGATCATTGTACTTTGTAAACCCATTCTACCCACCCCCTTTGTAACGCCCGATGGGCCCTGAGGGTAATGAAATAAATAAATAAATAAATAAATAAACTGGCACATAAACCTGCCAAACGGGCAGCCGAACTTGCCAAACACCAAACAGAAAAAAAGGAGAAAACTTGCGAAACAGGCAACCGAACCTGGTAAACAGGAAGCCAAACTTGCCAAAGAGGGAACCGAACTTGCTAAACAGGAAACAAAACTTGTCAAACAGGCAACCGAACTTGACAAACAGGCAGCCGAACTTGGAAAACAGACACCTGAACTTGCCAAACAGGCTAAACTGAGAGCTAGACAGGTGAAAGTGATAAAATAACTGGTCCTACTGGCATTCAAGCTGTTCAAAATGGTAACTGAACTGGTTACACTAATAATCAAACTGTTCTTCAAACTTGCGAGCTTCAGAGTGTGGTGGAACTGTTCAAACAGGTAGCTAACTGTTCAAACTTGTGGTCGACCTGTTGAAATAGGTAATTGAACTCCTCTAACAGGCAATTGAACTGTTCAAAATGTTGTATATACCGAAGAAAGGTTAGGGGTTATATAATCTGCTTTCGATAAGTATCTCACCCTTTGCTGCTACACAAACTGAGCTCCCTTAGCCTTGATGAAAACATATACCATTGGATTGAAAATTACCTTTTTGGCAGTAAGCTGTGTGTCTTCGTAAATGGTGCAAGCTCAGATCTTGTTGATGTGACTTCTGGCGTGCCGCAGGTATCAGTGCTGTGACCCCTTTATTTCTTGTATTTATTAATGACATATCATCGACCATTAACTCACCCATATGGCTGTTTGCGGACGATTGTGTTTTGTACAGCAGGGTAGACAGTGTTGTTAATTCAACTTTTTTGCAGTCGGACCTAGATAAAATATCGGATTGGTGCAGGATTTGGGAGTTGGGCTTAAATGTGGAAAAGTGTGTGCAAGTCACTTTTGGGAGGAAACGTAACCTTGTCCCATCATGCTATTTTATTGATGATCATAGATTAAGTAATAACAGGGATGTTATATATTTGGGGATTACTTTGTCAAGCACCCTTTCTTTTAATGTCCATGCCACTGAAACTGCTAAGAAAGCCAGCCGCACTTTAAATTTTCTTATTCGAAATTTACGCGGTGCTCCATAGAACCTAAGAGAGACTGCCTATTGCTGTTTGGTAAGACCCACACTAGAATACCCATGTGTTTTGTGGGATCCGCATCAGAAGTACCTTGCAGATAAGTTAGAGAAACTTCAAAACCGTGCGGCGAGATTTGGAACAGGAAATTATAGTAGGAACAATAGCGTAACCCAGACTAAAAATGTACATGGTTGAAAAACTTTATTGTCAAGGCGCAAAGACTTTCGATTGAGGTTCATGCACGCAATTTTTAATGAGATGACTGGTATTGATAGAAGCAACTACATAAAATTACCTAACTACATTTTAAATTGTGTGGATCATACCAGAAAAATAAGGAAAATTTCTTGAAGGACAGATTATAAGAAGTTTTTATTTTTTCCACGCACAATCGCTCAGTGGAGCCTGTTACCAGAGTATATTTTTATTCGTGACGATTTGGGACCATTTATCTCAGGAAATGGTCTTGATTTTTAATGTTCAATGTTTATGCATTTTCTTTATTGACAGCCCAGGTTGTATATACAAGTGTTCTGTTTTTATTTTATTCAGCGTATTAATCCATGGGCTGGTACAGCCCATGGAGTCGAGCTCCTATAATGGCGAAGGTTTCGGCGCTGCAGGTTTTTTTTCTTTTGTAAATAAATTAATAAATTTAGAGCAGCCTGATAACCTGTACCGCCTAAATTTGTTCCAGTTACTAAAATATGTTTCACTAAAACTCTTCGCAGTCTTTTTTTTTTTAAATTAATATGCGACTTTGTTTCACTCATGTGGTGAGTTGCGGAGAAACACACCAGAAAGAAAGGGAGCGTTCGTTTTTCAAAATTTACTACTTCGTTAAACTCAGGTACGAGTCCCTCCTCTAACTAAAGCAGTAATCTTGAAGGGACCTGGCGTCATGCCCTTCTCTTATTTTTATTCATTTTTTTTTATTTTTCAATCTTTATTTAATTTTTTATTTAACAAATTATTTTTGTAAGTTCTTGTGTTTTAACTTTGACTTTTATTCCGTCCCTTTTCAAGCTTGTTTGCCGCGTAACTACCGTTCTTGTGCCTAGCTTTCATTATTCCTGTAACCTAATACAACTTTTTTGCACTTCACCCCTTTTCTTTTTGTGTGACTTTTTTCTCCATCAAATTAGAATCTTATTTTTATCATGCTACGGCTGCTGTGTCCGCGCACCTAACTTTTGCCTATATATATAGAGAGAGAGAGAGAAAGAGAGAGAGAGAGAGAAAAAGAGAGAGAGGTGGAACAACTCGACGCGACGCGAGCCCCCGGACGTCGCCCCTGCACATCAGATGTATTTCCGGAGCCCCTGCAGGCTACTGCTGTACCACTGCAGTCGAGCTGCGACTGCCGAGGTTGCTTCCAGATGAGTACGCGCGAAGCCGCCGCGAGAGGCGTGCGTATCGGCACTGAGAGACATCTGAAGGGTTCCCACACATGTCTGGCTGTCTAAGGGTGAAGCCGTCGTTTGTTGCAAGGAGTGGGCGCGCTGGCGCAATCGGTGCGGGACTGGTGTGGTAAAATCTAGTGGCGTCTAAGTATTAGCCAAGGCTACGCGCTCGAGCTGGGCCACACCGGATTGCGCGCAGTTCAACTGACAAAAACAAACAAAAAACAATTAGGTGGGAAAGTGGTTGAGATATCACGACTCCAGTAAAAGCGCGGTGGGTATGAGGGCACTCTAAAAGGACCCTTGAAAAGAAAAACAACTTAATGATTTTTTTACCACTTTAATAGGGACACACGCGTGTAAAAAAAAATAATTTTACGCGAAAAAAAATATTTAGAGCAACATTGACGGCGCGTTACGCGATTTAGTCGGTAGTCACATCCTTTCGACTTGTTTTCTCTCTCGGCACTTCGGCCGCGTGTTGGAGAGGTGGATTGGCTCAGCACCGGCTTCGCCTTCACGTTGAGGTGGAAAGGAAGAATTACCATCTCGTTGAGCGAATGACCATTCCGTCACGTCATGGAGTCTGCGCGAAGAATTTCAAATAAAATTTCTCACTGTCAATATTTCTCTAAATTTTCTTTCGCGTTCAATTTATTTTTTTGGCATGCGTGTCCCAACCAGACTCTTTAAAAAAAGTGCATTTTTCTTTTTTCAGGGGACTTTATGTTTTACTGATATTCAGCGCCCCTGCTATTCATCCCGGCATTCGGAAAAACTTCTCCACCTCACGAACGCTTTTTAATTCGCGGGAAGAATCGGGAAGCCACTAAGGGGGGAGAGGCATAGGTGATCGAGGGAGCTTGTGTACGTATGAGCAGATCTCGAAACAAAGACCTTATATTTAGCGTGAGAACTGCCAAGTTATACAAAAGAGAAGACCACGAACTACCAACATGAAAAAATCATACATATATGAAACTGTGTAATATATTCCCATTCATTCTGATTCCTACAAGACACTCTAGCCTAACTTGCTTATCAACTGCAAAATGTTTCAGCACAGGCCCTTCCAACGCCGGGGGCGTGGTGGCCGAGTGCACTAAACGGATACAACAACTAAATTTGGCGGCTATTTTTTGGTATATACGCACTCAAAGGAGCAGTACGTATCACATCGGACACACCAATATCTTGTTAAAAAATACAAAAAGGGAATTTTAAAAGGAATTAAATAATTACCAAAGAGAGCCTGGTGGATGTCACTAAAGTCTCGTTTGTAATGCGCGTCAACGAACCTTGACAGGTAGTGACGATAACTGTCCCGTCTAGAGCTATACATGCTTTGATCCTGACGTCATTCCGACAACTCTCCGGTCAGCACAAGATGCACCGAGACTCTCTTTTGTGTGTCACAGACGTCGCTATTCTCCCTCTACAAGATTATCGAAGATTTAGCCGTCACTCCAAATTGGTACAAAAGCAGCTTTGGGGTTATAGTTGCGGTGGCCCTATCCACGGCGTGCTTCGACCTCTTGGGTGTCTGGAACGGCTAGGGCATCCTGACGACGTCAGCCTCGCCGCAGCTTTGTTCGTCCCGAGACAATCTACGTCATGAATGCGGCGGATCTGACGTGCTCTCCGCTGGCTACTGTCCTAGCGCTTGCCAGAGTGGACGTTTATAACGAAAGATACAGCATTCAGGCTCGTAATACAAACTCTCGGTTGTGATTTACTGATATTGTGGATCATATTTGTGGATCATATTGTGGATCATATTTTCTCTTAAAACGCAAATATTTGCGTTTTAAGAGAAAAACGACTAGTAACTTCACTCAAAATGAGCTAGCTTGTCGTCGTTATAGGGGATATTTTTTTATACATTCGTAAAATTCATTCAAAGGTGATGATATTGATATATTTTAAGTCGTTATTAATAACAAATCGTTCCTTGGTAAATAATTTATGAATATGTCTCTGAAATGTGTTTATTTGACAAGTTTCGTGAATTGTCTTGCATAAAAAATGTAACTGTAAATTATAAAATTATGTGTCCATCTCGCAAACATTTCATAAAATAAGACGGAAAAAATATTACTGCGTGCAAGCTTCGGTGTGAAACTGGCGGGTGTGCAAAAATATCACAGCGGAATCTTAATTGTCGATCTCCACGCCTCAAGCTTCGATGCATCTTCGGCAGGAAATGAGCTGATGCGCTCGCATATGCTGCTCCTCCCAAGAAGATGTCTTGGACATATACTTTCATAAAAACGTGCCAAATGTGACCCGGGTCAGCATTGCTCGATCTTGGGGGGGGGGGGGGGGGGGGGGGGGGAGAACATTCTCTAGACATTTTTGTGCGTGCTGGGAAGCGAGAATCCTTTGGATGAGGAAAGAAGAGAGCGGCTATGAGAAACCAATGTAACAGAAGTGCCACGAGCGCTGCGTAACTTTTTTTCTTTAATTTCGATGTTTTGTTTCATACGATAAATAATATGCACTTCATTGTTATAATGAAGTTGAAGTCGTTAGCTTCACAGTTCTTACATCACGCTTCATTGAGCTAGCCACCAGAGTTCAATTAAAACTGCCTTCTAAGGCGCCTGCAACAGGTAACAGCAAAAACTTGCAACCTCGGATGTGTCCAGCTGTCGGGAAATAAATTTGTTATTGCACAGGTATTGAGCGAAGCAAGATTTTGCTTGACAATCACTGTGATGCTCTTGAGGTAATAGTAATAAATACTTCACCCTAAGAAACATCTAAACATTCCAAGACAACCTACTGACATCTTCCCTTTACCTATAGCTTAATAAATCAATCATGAGAGCAATGTTGCTTTCACTTTGGAGGGATGTATCATAAAGTAAATTGCACCAGTGAATCAACCACAAGACTAGAAATGGCCTTGAGTCGTGTATTCTCGCCTAAAGGTACCACAAAAGTTATTCATATTTTGACGAAGTGGCCTAAGCGATATAAACATTTATTGGAACCTGTTATTAACCTATTCATACCCCTACAAAAGAAGTTCCTTGCAGTTTTGTGTAATCAGTTCAGGCGATGAATTTTTCCAAGGAACTGCTGAACCATTTAAATGCAAGGTTTGGCAACATCCAGCACGCAACGCCGAGTTTAGTGGGCCATAATTTCTGACCGACGAGACTGTGAAACCCAACTACGGCCTTGAAATAAATGCATAAATCCCGAGGGTCTGTTTCTTTCCTGGGGTCTAAAAGTTATTTACCCCTTGCAATAAGTATCCACAGTCTACTATGTAAAAAAATCAATAAAACTTCGACTTTTAAACGTGTACGATCTAAGCATGTATGCTTATGTCATATTTTATTCGAACGTGCATCTTACTTTTTATAACGCCCAAGATAACTCAGACCTCGACATCAAGACGTCGCGGTTGTCTTTTTTTTTTCTTCAATTGGCATGAAGCTATTCATTTTCAATCTGTCTCGTCACGCGCTGAATGTGCATGTTCGCAGAGTGCTGTGTCACGCCAGCATAAAAAGTATTAATCAACTTTCTTCCCCTTTAATTAATAAATTATGTGAACTATCCCTATCTGCAAGACGTGATATCAGTTGTCTATACTTCCGGTGCTAATTTCATTGCGCGTGTCTCTGAAAAACAAATAGTGATATTCAATTCCCTCCATATTCAAAATGTAAAAGAAAGAAAAAAGCCTGAAATGTATTTTAGTAAGACACGTATACCTTTAAATTAAACATCAATAAGAAGGAATTGAAACTTGACATGACGTGTTCTTAGGAATTTGATTAAACGACAGAGTGCTGTGTCACGCCAACATAAAAAGTTATTAATCAACTTTCTTCCCCTTTAATAAATAAATTATGTGAACTATCCCTATCTGCAAGACGTGATATCAGTTGTCTATACTTCCGGTGCTAATTTCATTGCGCGTGTCTCTGAAAAACAAATAGTGATATTCAATTCCCTCCATATTCAAAATGTAAAAGAAAGAAAAAAGCCTGAAATGTATTTTAGTAAGACACGTATACCTTTAAATTAAACACCAATAAGAAGGAATTGAAACTTGACATGACGTGTTCTTAGGAATTTGATTAAACGAGATGGGGCGGGGGGGGGGGGGGTGAATATATCGTCGAAGCGTTACCCAGATCGCGTTTGTCAACCTAACCTGGGTGATATATAAGCTTTGCCTCCTAGTCTCCAACTTGTTTTATTCAGTGGTGGAATTGAAATATTTTTTATTCGAGCGAAAGTTCGGGATTTGCTTTTTCCCAGGAGCACATACCTTTTAAGATATAGACGCCACCGGCATCCATGTACTTCCGCTAACGTCGCACTACTATCATCAAGACATCGTAGATGATTGAAGGCCGCTGTTGACGACACCAACGGCGCACTGCATCCGAAACCTCGCCTTCGGACGCAGTTCGTGTACCCTTCAGATGTTCATTATTCTGGGAAAACAGCCGAAGCTCTAATGGCGCGAGATCCGGGCTCTAAGGGAAATGAAGCGGAACATCTTGGAACTTCCGCTCCTCTAGCGCGGCGTTTATCTCGTCAGCAGCCGCCCTTAATTATCTACGACTGCCTATATGGAGAGTTGTACACCGGTAGCGGATGTAAATCGCCACCAGCGGGGACTGTATTGAAAAAAAGAGTGACCTAATGGAAAATAGAAGGCTACAAATTTGCGGTTTTATGTAACGTCTTTCAATTTCATAACGGAATAAAAAACTTGCAGCATAGGAGGCAAAGCCTATTGATCACCCTCTTAGTTGGATTTTCAGCAAATAGTAAACATTCCTTCCAAGGAAAAAAAAGCTCACGTGTATCACTTTTCTCATAAAAAAGTAGCCCTTGAGGATGGAGCGAGTCAAGTAGTGTCACAAGGGCAACGTCATGACGCTCGTCATTTTTCTGTTAGCAGTGTCCGTTCGCCCTTAAGCTGAGACATTGGGGAGTTCTCGTAGATCGTTTTCGCAGTCCCGCAACGCTTTCCGCAGCGTGCTACGATACCCGTAACTCTAGAGCCAAGGCCATCGGCGCGCAGGCGCACTAGCAGGCTCTTCGTTGCGGAGGGCTTAGCGGAGGGGGAAACACGGTCAACGAAAACTCCCTAATATGCTGCGCCTTCAGCGTGAGCTCTCAGGTTTCCGGAGTGCTTTGGCTGCGCGTGCCTGCGCCTTCACACCTGTATTAGCAAGGGCAGAAAGCTCCCGCTGAAGGCGGAGCAATAGTGCGTCACTTGTGCGGGAAAATGTCATCTACGTGTTAGGAAAGGCTAAGTGCTCGAGCTGAGTAACAACGGAATGTGCGCACTTCAAAAGATATTGGGTGGAACAATAACTAAGACGTCACCACTCGATCAAATGAGCGAGCGTGTAGGAAGGCATTGTACGTTTCGAGCATATGCGGCGCACCTACTATTCATCCCGGCAGTCGGAAGAACGAATCCCTCCCTAACGCTCTTTTGTTCGAGGAAAGAATCGGCAGGCCGCTTCGGGTGGAGCGCGAGAACGATCAAGGAGCCATGTGTACGTGTTTGCAGCAGCCGCACATGGGCGCCGCCATAACCGACCTTCGTTCCCTCTTATTCCGTTTAGTTCAACTCATCATTACCATTGCAGGCTAAGTTATAATGCCAGTTTAGATTCTACTGTTTCCTTCTTACCAGCATTGGCTTTCGTGGAGTCTGGTCAACACCTGTTTCATTGGCTCGCTATTTCGGTAAGACATGAGAAGGTATGCAATGGTGGATTTGATCTCACGCGTGTGCAAACAAAGCGTCTATAAGCTGACCTCGAGACAAATAACTCACACCTAGCATGAAAATTGCAAAGAGATACAAAAGAGAACACCACAAACTCCACATCGTTGATATCATACCGAAATGAAAAGGTGTGATACCTTCTCAGTCATTCTGCTTCTTACAGCTGACCCTACAGCGGTCTTGAACTCTTGTGAGTGTAGGGGCCAGATATCCAACACTGGAAAGGCCGAGGGCCAACGAAAGACGGGAGAGGGGGAGACCTCGTGTTTTATGCTTTCTCTACACTTCGTTTTGCCACTGACATCTTTAGATTTGGTTTGTTTCTATGACCGCTTCGGCCTGATGTGATAGCAAAAATTAAAATAGCACCACCCCACCAAAGTGCAGGCATTTTCACTAGAAAAAGAGAGCAAGTACACTGGCATTCCCACTGCTCAATTCACCCAGGAATTAAACAAGCACAACAAGTCTCTAAAAGAACAATCAGTTGACAGTTCTTGCTCTCGTGACAATTTTTATTACAACACTCCGACATGTACTTGTCTTTTGAAGGGGTAATGAAACGATGTCGGATTGGAACGCTCATGATTTTGCAGAGGTGTTTTCATTCTACTCTAGCCCAAGTATACTCGCACAGACCGCCACTGATTCAGAAGCTTCTTTCTCGCGGTGAAATTCAGAGAATAAATAAAAGGAACTATCTCTTTTAATCTTGCATTCGCAAGGCTTGATCACGTAATAGTGGGATCGAAACCACCCATCTGACGACAGCCAAGTGGGGCGGGAGAATCCGGCTAAAGGCGGAGACCGAAATGGGTTTCTTGGTAGAAAGGAAATACGAACAGTGCAGGTGCACCTGATAACACAGTATTTCTAACGCGCATTAGGCAGTGGCGATTACGAAAACGCACGCGGGTGCAAAAGCCAATACGCGTCGTAAACAACAAAGTGATATTTCAAATCGCGACGTCGGAGTGCGCATCCTGCGCTTTCGTTCCACGTACCGCCGAAATGCAGCGAATTGTCGCATCTGGCCACAGTATTCTTTATAATTAACATGAAAAAATGCGATGATGCAGGAGCATTCGGTACCCTGGAACAACAATGCTTCCATCTGTTCATTCGAGGCATTTTTTATGGCATTTTGTTTATTAATCCTGCAACGGGAATTTGGCTGACGTTCGGCAGAACACAATAGTTCAGTTACCAATAAAAACTCTCAAACGCTCTTTTCTTTACGTTACATCTACGTAGTCAATGTTTCTAAGAAAGTATAAAAGGGCGATATTTTAGGCGATATACGAATTACGTTCGAAACATAAAATGTCTTTCTTTTCAATTGCACTAGCAACCTTCCTTGTGGCAACCAGCCAGCAATTTGGGCTTTCGTCCACTGTGAGCTCCCAAAAAACGCCTTACGAAGATGATCCAAACAATTTTGAACACCAACACGCAACTGGCGTAAGTAACTATTAGAAGTTCTTGTAATGAACCGCATTCAGGCCTATATGTTGTAACCACCGTGAATTACTGTGAAACTTGATTAGAAAGAACTAGAATTTGTGTTTCTTTAGGTAGGAGAAGTGGAGATCGGTGGCCGAGTGGCTAGCGCACACCGGCTCGGAGCGCATGAGGCGAAAGCTCACGCTGCAGAACCCAAGATCCCGGGTTGAATCCCCACCCCTGCACGTTTCGATCTTTATGAGCATCGTACCGGCGTGCAGTCGTGTATCACTACTGTGTGATGCACGTTCAAGACCTTAGGCTAGCGGTTGTACCGCACTGGCTAAATTGCTTATCTACAGCTGAGAAACCAGATGCCCACTAAGGTGGTCTAACTTCCGGCTGTATAAACATATACACAACAATCTCCTTTTTTAGGTGGGTGCATGCGATACCAGCTATTGCCGTTTGCGCGTTTCTAAAACAATATTTAATTTAAAGAGGCGCCTCGATGACGATTTTGTTTGCGATTATTTTCTTTGTCGTGGCTACAAAAATGATCGGAAAGAAATTGTGGTCTTTCTCAGTATTTATTAGACTCTTCTTTAATAAGCTGCTCCCTCCTCTACAGTCATGCCCTTAAACCTTAGGGATCTGTGTTCAGATTGAACAAATGGGCTTTTATTTTTCTGCTTTTTTTTTTTCATGTTCCAAACACAAACATAGCAATGCTACCAGTTTCTAAAATGCGGAGGGGTTACACATATGCATGTCACCGCTTACGTCGAGAGAACATACACCAGCGCAATCTAGAAGGTACTCGAAGAACGCTTACGACCTGCGTATAACTACGGACCGAAGGTGGTGTTGTATTGGCAACATTAAATCTACGCACTATCGATGAAAAAAGATTGCCTATAACATTGGCCAAATTATTTGAAGCCCACAGTGATAATTAAAAGATTCGGAAATATAGACGCAGACGGGGAATGTCTCTGGGCCACCGGATATATTGGTGGTGCAAGAGTGTTATTTGGCTTGGAGCAGACACAAACGGTTGCAAAGCAATCGCTCACACTCAGACTTTAAGGACCCATGAAACGAATTTTGGGATGGAGTAAATCAATTTATATTGGGATTTTACTAATAGCACATCGTTCAGTGGGCCAAAAGAACAAAGGTAGAAAGTCAGAAGCCTGACTTTCGCTACAAAAATTTGCAAAACATAGCGGACTATTTCGTACCTTCTTCCCTTCGTAAGCTCTCCGCCTTTTCACTGTGATACATCCGCGGACCCCGCAGCGCATCACCAGGGCCCAAGCGCACGTCACACGACACCGGACCTCACTTAATCCCTTTACCCCTAAGCTGACATTGCGGTGGAAGCTACGCGCTTGCCGGACCAATCAGCCGCCTCCCTTTCATCACCTGACCTCATTCTCTGCGGGTCGGCATGCGCGAGAGGGCGTGATCATGTGGAAAATGTGTGGCTGGCCCAACAAGCACGTAGCTTCCACAGCACTGTCACCTTCGGTGTGAACGGGGTGCGGAAAGCAACTGGTCAGAATTTTGAGCGACGGGCTAATCTTCTAGGGGGACAATGGCTGTGTCCGGGCTACACAAGCGAGATTCCGAGCAAAAGGGGACTCCCTTCTTTCCGACTTCTTGAACTGTTTGGTACAATGCGCGATTTATGAGTTGAGGAGGAAAGCTAAACAGAAAAAAGTTGAAAAAGCGTTTCATGACTCCTTTAAATTCGTGAAACAGTGTTCACAGGCAAAAAGCTATACTCAGGCCCCGCAAGCCAGGTATCATGATCACCTCCGCTCCCACTCAACCGCTTGGCTCGCTCTCCGCTGGACAACGTGAGCTGTACTGCTTGGTTGCCCTTTGCGCATTTCGGCCTCATAGCGCTAGCCTCTGTATGCATAAAAAATAAAACACAAATAAAATAAAATTGGCGGGTTTCCCGTGTCAAACCAACGAAGAGCACCTGGCACACGCCGCAGCGGAGGAGTGAGGATTAATTTCGCCAACTTCTGGACCCTTGGACGTGCAACCGAATCTCGGCTACACGGCACCTTCTTCGCAATAAGCCTCCGTCAGAAGGCGGGCGACGCAATCGGGATGCGATCCCGCCAGCTGGGGATGAATTGGTAGACCGGCTATTTGCTTCGGACCCACCGCGAGGCGGCTTACAATAAGAAGCACAATTAACGCATGGTAACCTATAAGGCTTTCGCGGAGTTAACATTGATTACCCCACGATGGTCTGTTTGTTCGCTTCAATTTCAATGGAAAAGTCCAACGTTTTGCACACACTGTAGTCTCCCAACGACCTACAACCCGCCAACGAACACTTATAAAGCAAAGTTAAGAATGTAAGGTCTATAGCTTTCAAAATCCCTGAGCGTGCGCGAGAACACAGGCACCCATTGCTTTCAATTTATTACGATACTGTTAACGCGGAATAAACAAATATTCTTAGTCTGGAGCTGATACGCTGAATCGATGCATGCCTTCCGATCAAAGCTCTTTCTTGGCATCAGCGAACGAGTGCAAGTGGCGGAACACGCGCAGAGATAAGATCACAAACTAATTTGCAGATACTCTGAAAGCGTTCAGTCTGAGGGCCTTCAATATCTAGGTCAGAGCTATTTGACAGGACAAGGTGTATCTTTAACCCGAAACAGATAAGCAGGGTTAAGAAATACACGTAAAAGCAAGAGACAACACATAATGTCTTCGAGACGTTGTAAAAGAGACGTTGTGTTCTGCCCATCTCTTTTGTGTGTGTTTCGTATCCCTCCTTGTCTCGGATTATGTAAACTTTTTACCAACTCGCCTGCGCACGAATATTTCCCTCAGATATTCAGTAGGCTCTTTCATATAGATGCTCTGCGTGAAAAAAAAAAAGTTGGTGAGCCTGCTGCGTGATTGCGAGAGTGAGAATATCTTTACGTGTGTGTGAGTTTATCATATTTATTTCCAGCTCCTGTGTAGCAGTGACACGATCTACGTAATGAGTCACACATATACGCCACAGCCTCCAACTGAATGCGTATCCGTAAAATTTACGTCGGGACTTTGTAACGGAACGTATCAGGCTCTTCTCAGGCACCGCTTAAAGGACTCGAAAAAAATGTAAGCGTAAAATTTTATTAGTATTTCTAAAAGTGAAAATGCGAAATTCATATCTTATTCCAAAATTCTATGTACAGCTTGAACGTAACCGTCCATCCATTCACCTCGGGATCACACACTGAGGACAATGCGCTTTTCTTCACCTTTCCAAGTAGTAAGTATGCATAAAAATCGTAACGTTTTCTCACTTTCAATAGGCCAAATCAAAAGTTATCAGCATCATTAAAAAAAGAGCCTTAGTGTTACCTCACGAAGCAAGGGCTAATGTCGCACCAGTAAACAAATCAGGCTTTCTCAATTATATGTAACTTCCCCAACAAAACGAATTGTATTTTTTTGTATTAAATTGTTCAAAATTGGATTTAATATCGTTTGAGTTTAAAAGAAAGCTAAATCACTTTAAAAAATGTGGTTAGGAGCTAACCTTTATTAATTTTTGTCCCTTAAATTCAGTTATCGCACTTATGTTGGGCAAAAGTAACCGTAAACCGCGTTTATTGTGAAAAAATAGTGCAGCGATTGACGCCGGGCGTGCGACGATTCTTTCTGCCACCTATTCTCTGTCCAGAGCGTCGTGACCTCATCGTCGACATCCGCAAGCCAGCTTAGGGGCGACCAAGGGTACCCCGCTGGTGACGTCGTATTGGCTAGTTTTTCTCTCCGCCCTCACGCTTTCCTACCTTCGGCGCGCCGCAACCGGCTGTGCCACGCATCTACGTCGAACGTTTAATTTGCTATTACGACTCCCCTACTAATGGGATGGAAATAAAACTCAAGACACGTCATTTTTAGAGTGTTTCCAGTACAGCTGCTACTGGTTGTTCGAATTCAAGGACCTATTTAACTCAAGTCCAGGCGCAGCTGACGCTACGAACTGATGGGAGCAATCAGACAGTGTCGAGAGAGCACCGTCATGGTGTTCCTCAAGTCTCTGTACGTGTTATGTCATCACGAAACGAATCCTAAACAAAAAAGATTCAGTGACTTGCGTTTTTGACGCTGTTCGATGCGTCCCATTAGCTCGTTGCGTCGGCTGTGCCTGGACGTAAGATGAAACGAAGCCGGGGGATCATCCTGAAGGACAAGTAAGCCGGCCCTTGGCAGCCATAGTTGCGACGATATCTCGTTTCGTATTGTGTAGAGTCCGGCATGCCGTTGTTTGTGGCGGTTGAGGTCGGTTCTCTTGAGATTGCAAAAAAAGCTGCTGCAAGTTTGGGCCATTTCGTTGCACAGCACTGGAACCCGACGTGGTTGTCGAGGCAAGAACGGCAACGGAAGGTGTAGGGTCGCCTGGGCCTGCCGAAATCGGATTGCAAGATGAGAAGTCAGGTGCGTAGTATCAGCTGTTTCTCGACTTCAGCTGAGACAAAAGAATAGTTGACAATGAATCATCAAATTTCATAATAAAATCATTTACGATATGTGTTTCTCTTTCGTTCTTGTCTTTTGGGCATTCTTGTGAATGGCGGCATAAAAAACCCTGTCCGTATCCTATTTTGTTCGCGCTTGTCGCTTCCTGATTCATTGTTCGGGGGTCTTATCACCTAATGGTGCATTCCGATTGGATAAGGAGCGGTAAAAAGTTGCTCAGGAAACGTAATGCCCTGAGTTCTTCGTGCTGCCAAGGAATAAAACTTCAATTAACTGGACCGAGTTTATATTCTGTCTTTTGCAAATACTACTCAAGTCCTCGCAAGCACGCTTTTATTAACTGAGGATTATAATAGTAAACATTGTTACCAGTGTCAAGCGGAATACGTTTCACCCTCGAGGCTAGCCATGGAAAATTTTCTCGTCCTCAGCAATACAAAATGCTAGTGCAAAGGAGGTGGTAAGGCTAAGGCCCCAGTGAAGATCACTTTTAGAACACCTTGTCTTTATTGCTTGACGCTCCTTTACCAGAGACACTGCATCGATCAATTGATTTCATTTTTCAGCGGCAAAGTATTATAATGAAGTTTGGATATTTCTGCCTTTATAGCGAAGGTACTTTGAGCAAGCGGAGTATCGACGTTAAAAGCTAAAGATAACATAAGTGTTTTTCAGTAACAATTTGACTCAAAATTTCACGCAGGCAAAACGCAGTGAATTGGCGTGACGTATTACAGTACCCAACTGTCCGTCTTAAAGACCGACGACCAGACTCGAGATTCTGCAAGGCAGAAGATCCTCCTCACCATGGGGAGGAGGAAACAGGCAACGCTAGACAGGGTAGAAGGGGGAGAGGAAGAAGCGAGGAAAAAGTGGAAAGCGCGAAGTGGTCGTCGGTTTTTAAGAGAATCAGTTTTTTTTTTTTTTTTGGGGGGGGGGAGGGAGGAGGACAAATAAATGTTTGTCTCTAGTCTTTCTAGCCTTCCGCTGCGAGAGGTATCAGGAAAGACAAAAAGAAAATATACGCACATGCGTCGCAGCATTCCGCGTAGACACAATTTAAAGATCTATACGATGCGTATCATAAACAGTTCACGATTTATATGGGTTCGTTATATTCACTCCTCTGGGTTTAATTAGCCCCATGCAACTAAATACATGTTACTCCTTTCTTCGGCTTAACTTCCACTTAAAGTTAATAGGGTCACGGACACTTTATTAATCTTCTTTTTTTTATTTAGGTCCTCAGCCGTCGTTGTATAAATTTTTGTACATCAACTCAGAGAAGACGTGTGCTGTTCTGCGCGCAACGCATGAAAAATATGGGACAGGTAAGAAAAAATTTACTACCTTTCATGACATCCTTCATTTTCAAAAAATATACTTTTTACCTAAGCGTATTTAAAACATTACAGAAGATTTCGTATATTCTACAGGTAACCCCTTCCCTCTCCCCCAAGTGCGTAATATTTGCTTAGAAACGCAGGTGTGACAAATATATTGAAAGTGAAACGCGAAATATCTTCTGATTCAGGCTAATCTGGCGGAAATAAGTCTTACAAAAAATTATTTTTGTTAGCTTAGACCTGCTAAGAAATTTTACAAAAACTATACTTTTATCTTGCAATTATCGCCTGGTCTTTCGCCATAGACCTCCTGCTTCTAGACAACCCAGATTCTCCAAAGAGAAAAGGCAAGGGCTAAAGAGCGCGGGTAGTTCGATGCAGCATTAAAAATACCACCGACTACTCCGTTCTAATTCCGTCTTCAAAATTAACTTCTACAAAATATGGTCTTTATGGAAACGATAAAAGTAAAACGTACTTTTTAATAAACTAATATCTTTTAATATATTTCTGTCACCACGAGTTCAAAAAGTATGGCTTACGATTAATTGGCGAACGATTAAAAAAGGCAGAGAACCAGCCCAGTAATTGCGGATAAATCTGAATAAACATCCGTGAAAATGTTTGTTACACAATTTGCATCGTTTTTCTTTTTTTTCAAAAGGTGTACTATTTTGTTTTCTACTTTTTGTAATGATTGATTTCACATTTGTGTTACTCAAACACTCGAATGAATGCCAACGCTCGCCTCAGAAAAGCCATTTGAACGTAGCTGCAAATATAGTGATAGCGAGCAAAAAACTGTAAACAAAATGCCAAAAGAAAAAAAAAATATGCACGCACACATTGCCTTTTTGTTCCTGCAACTATTCCTTTTGTCCTCAGTATTGTTAGCGCTCTTCTACCATTTCATTATTATGTACCAACAGACGAACGTAATGCTCCCTGTAGCAAGTGCACGGAATTTACGACCAGTAGTATATGGCTCACGCCTTTATTAACAGAAATATTGGGTCGTCTGTGACAACAGTTTGAAAACCGCGAAAGTCAGGATGCGTCCCTGGGTTATATAAAATATTTTTCTATATATTTGTTTGACATTCAACAAATATTAATTGGACGTTCCAAGTTAACGCTTTACTCATTAATGGCTGTTTATTAACTAATAAACATACACGAAAAGGCTGACGCTGCTAATATGCTGATCGGCTGCTTCGTAAAAAAAATAACAGAAATGCCAACGTAAGTTTACACTAAACGAAGAAATAAAATCACATTTACCCACACAGACTCAGACAAGGACCACGATAACAAAATTATGTTGTTTTTGATGCACTCGTAAGCTTGTAAAGCATATCTGAAAAGACGAGAACCGAGAGGTCCTTTTTTCTCGTCTCTAGGCTTTCGTGAATATCATTTTTCCTATTGGACTTGTGACAAAGACGCATTTAGAGTAAAGACAAAGTTTTTTTTTAATTGGCCGAGAAACTGCAGTAGCATGTCGCTTTTTTGTTGTTTTGTTTTATTTAGAATGCCTAAGCATAGGCAAGACAGGAGATAAGAGTGTTAGCGACGAAGCTCCTTAGGGTCTACCCTTGTCCGTCCGTCCAAACGTCCGACCTGCCGGCGTCCGTGCTCACATGAAAAGAAAAAATGTTTGCGCAGTAGACAGGATTCCAACTTGTGAGGGGAGACCCCATTGGATTTCTAGTTCATCGCCTTAACCTCTCGGCCACGGCTGCGGGACGAGTAGGGGGCTCTGAGATGTGGTAGTAACTCAAGAGCTGGGGTTTCTGTCATGCATGAAATGTTGCATGTAGCCGCTCAACGTCTATACAGGAGGGGGCGCTGCGGTCAAATGCGTATATAATCGCATTAAACTTTGCATGCATTGGCTCAACTTTTATAGAAGAGAGGGCGCCGCGAGCAAATGCTCAAATGCGTATATAACCACGTTCCATACCACACATTCTCTTTCCGACATGGACCGTTGACTTAAGCGGTGGTGAGGCGTTCCCATGGCTTCTAGCGGATCCAAGCTGATCCGCTAGAAGAACCACTGGCTCTGCATTTCACGGACCATAAAGCAGTAATAATGAAGTCGAAACGGCAACTCGGAACTCAGCACTACCTATGAGCAATAAAAAAAAAAGATCGGCACCATCAGCACTACCTATGAACAATGAAATCAGTATCATTAGCACCACCAGACCTTCGCCCCAATCAACATCATTCACCACGTTGAGATGCGGCCATTTTATATTTTATTTTCCAATGAACTTTATTTGGCTATGTGTCATGGCATTTGACAATATCAACATGAATGTAAACTTTTCGACTTTTACACTTAAGTTAAACGATTACATTCAATTAAAAACCATAAAATTCGTGCATCATATGGCAAGCTTATGGCTCTAAAAAAATAGGAATCGTTGATTTCGTGACGGCGACAAAGGGAAAACTGACTGCCTGTACGGCGCGAAAGTTCTGCTCTTTGCTCACCTCGTGCGTTCGTTTAAAGCCCCAATGCGCCCGCTAGCTATTTTTACCCCCCGATCTCAACCACGCATTCACAACATGCTCTTGGCCGTGTCGTCACCGTGCGTTTTTTGCGCGCTCTTTAAGTTGCCCATTTTGTGGCGTGCTCCTACTTGCGTTCCGGTGCGCCAAACACAAGTCTTGAAACACGTGCTCTTTGAACAAACAAACACACAAAGACAGGACAAGAAGACCAGTCATCGTCCCTTACATCCACAATATTTCCCACGGCCTCAAGAAAACAGCGAACAGAGTCAATGTGGACATCGTGTTTTCAGCACCCACCAAACTGTCCAGCCTTTGCAAAAACGTAACTACACCCTCAAATTCCGCAATCTGCAGCTCCAAGAAGCATAGGACCAACTTTGTGCCTTGCGTTGAGGGGGTTGTCTATTCATTCCCCCTTTCATGTGGAAGACAATACGTTGGACAAACTGGGCGATGTTTAAATGACCGCCTTCGAGAACACTCCAACAACATTGTAAACGCTAACTCTGGCCACTTGGGGATACACTGTCGGGATTGTGGATGTGTCGGGCACTTCAACAACAGCACCGTGTTGGGCAAAAGTGTAAACCAATTAACAAGGGAAATCATCGAAGCCGACAATGTCATACGACTAAAGGACAAATGTGTTAGTACGCCGTCGATAACATTATTACGAAAAGAGATTAATTATTTAGCCGCGAATTAGCCTAAACGTTAGACAGAAATTTTTACTCTTATGTCGTCTTTTTCTATTTGCAAATCGTCAAAAATCTGAAGAAGTAGAAGCCGAAGTAAACCACGAAATACAAAGTTGTTAGTGAGCGCTGTGTGAAAGGAGTGTTGTTTGGGTGTGTGAATGCTTGAATGACAGCTTTTTGAGTGCGCTAAACGTCGACAAACTCTTCGAATTGTCCCTCATTCGATTTTTTTAGATATTCTTCGGCCGCTTAATACCCACGCAAAAAGTACCAAGTGATTTTGGCATAAAATGAGCGCTACCGCGACTTTTTCCGAACTCGTTCCACACGTGACAAAGATGACAACGGACAGAAGGCGATTACGTGTATGGTCTATACATGCCAGGCAATTGGGACCCTTCTACGCTGATATTTACAGTTATCTACATAAAACTGGAGCATTCCAGAATTGCCGTAAAAGTGTAAAAATAACCCAGCTGACATAAATGGAGAAACGCCCATCCCATTGGGAAGCAAAAGCACTACAGAAATCGCTCCGCGCAACTATGACTTTGTAAAAGTGTTTCGGTTAATGGCAACAGACCACAACACTCGAGAAAGTCAGTGAAACATGTATGTCATGAATGCAGTGACAGAGGCAGTTTCTAAACGTTTCAATTAATTTTTTTAACCTAACAAACTCAGTCCTACATTTTTTTTTAACATATTACGTAAAATGGGGTTCTGGCGATTTTTAAACAGCGTCACCTCTCTTCTTACCCAATACCCACCATCAGTTGTAGCCACTAAAGTGATGCCCTTTAGTACCTGAATTATAATATCCAGTAACTGCTTGCTGCAGACCACCAAAGATACTTGTTTTCCGCCGTGCCAATAACTTTAACAGAAATATACGAACACGTTGTTAATGCGAGCGAAGACTTGGTAGGTTCCTTGAACTTCTAATAACAGTTAACTATTATTGCATCGACAAATGTATTCCTAAGTTGTCCCAACTCGACGTTTAATGTATCAACTCTTTTGTATTTGTTTTCCAGGTTGCGAATTGGTTTCAGTCGGAGATGGACGGGCCCCTCTTCCTGTTCCCCAGGAATGTATGAATGTCTACACACAAAACTGCCCCAACACAACATCTGAAGTATGGAAAGACGACTGTAAAGGAGACCAATAGTAGAAAGCGACATCTCCTTTTAGTAGGAAATGTTTCTTTGTGTTTACCACTATACTAGTATTTCAGAAGTATATTTCCTTTGTCATGCTATCGCCAGTTCAAGTCTATAATTAAGTGGTTGTGTTAACTGAACTACAATTATATGATGGGTAAAATAAAGGATGACGACTGGGAGCAGAAGTGTAAAGGCTCACGTTGCAAAATCGAGCACTGTTATGTGTCTACTCCGACGAGGCCGAGCTCGATTCACTGTAGACATATTGCTATGGTCCGCAACACCATCGCTCTACAAGACCCTCTTGAAGACACATGAAGAAGGCTTTCCAACGTTACCCAAAGTTAATAGCATCAACTGGTCTCCACCCTTATTTTCCTCTAATATAAAAATAAGTATATGCTGCGAGGACATAATCCCTTGGGCGAATCACAGGGGCTGCCGGTCCTAAACTTCATGGAAGCCAACAGCCACCACCAATCACACCAGGATCCAGCCGGTGACCCCAACTATCCTCACGTAACTTTGGCTATAAATTACTTACACCGACATCACATTGGCGGCCATTGGGGATGCCTTTCTACACAGCGCGTGTCTTCTGGGGCATACAAAAAGCACAATTCAATTTGTTTTACTCTGCAAATACAAGTAGGAATGACCACCAGTGAATGCCGTATGAAGTTACGTGCACGCCATGTATAAAAGGGGTACCAGGAGAGGCGCGCGGTAGGGACAAACTTGGTTTTCGAACGTTACTAACAAACCTAATGTCTGATTAAAGGGAAACTGAAGCGCGGTTCTGTATTTCAGGAAACACACTTAAATCGTCTTCATTTGGGTTCCAGGAATACAAATATCCAAATTATTTTTGAATTCGGTGCACGGGGCTGCAGAAAATCATTATCGAAATACCGCTGAAGGCCCTCCTTTCCGGTGCGTGACTTCATAGAAGGAGTTTCCGAAATCTCCGATCTTGTGCGTATTCAGCGCCTTTCAAAAGCTATCCACGCGTACTCTTGCTATTATAAAAATGGTCAGAAAAATACGTCACGACTGCTGTCATTTCAAGGGAATATGCCTGGCAAGCTTGCGATTGCACGCCCTGTCCACACCAGCTACACGCGCTTGGCGGCCGAAAGATTCTAGTATGACGTAACGACTGGTCGGAGGTTTTCAGTGTTTTCTCGCGTTTCGTTAAATTTTCGGCGAATATGTACGTGATTTTTAGAGTGACGGGATAAAAAGACGCCAAAATTAGCCTCTAACTACTTTTTTTTTTATCAAGAGCCTCTCTGGTTGGTTTTTTTTTTAACATACTTCCGAACAAAACATGGATCGAAACGTGTCTCGCATGTCGGTACTCCAGCCCCTAGAGGGAAAGAGGGGGGGGGGGGGGGGTCCAACGATTTTAAGATTAAAAGAATTCGCATCTAGTCAATTTTACGTTGTTTATCGTGTCCCGGAGGATAAAGAAAACATCTCATTCATTAACAAATGTCGCAATTCCGCTGCATCATGGCAAAGCCAAAGTCGAGCTTTTCCCCCCACCTGCAGCCGCAAGTGGCAGCTGAAGGAACTACAGCGAGAAGTTTAAGTGACCTCGCTCGGCTCTAAGCTGCAGCATAACACCCGATAATGTCAGCATAGAAACGAAGAGGAAGCGTCCTCCAAGAGACCACACGGGAACCCACATGGCACCCCGAATTACGTCACTAGGAGTGCGACCACGTGTGTCCTTGAAGACTGGGAGTGAGTTGAGGGGTGCCGGAAACACCAATAGTTATCTTTTTTTTTTTTTTTTTTTTACAAAAGAACTACTACACATAGGCGAAATCTGTTTTATGTTATTTACTTTAGAAGTGTCAGAGGACAACTTCCACAAATATTTGACCGAGGTCCGGAAATCGCTGAACTCCCTCCTCCCCTCCCCACTTTAAACAGTACGCGATGAAGGAATACAAACTAGAAGAGCGAGAATGTGCAAAATATACGAATGTGGCAGAGCGTTCTACTTTAAGTTCGGACGAAATGCCAGTCATTATCGGTTAGGTATAGCTAAACATGTCTCACTACCCAGGATGTAAAGCGGTTTAACAATTATACAAGATTTTCGGTTTGGTATTTAAAATGTTTTGCGGGCTCCAATTATTTTCACCAATAAAATATTCTCCCTCGTGTTACATCAGAATAATAAAAAATAGCTAGAATGCTCAATATTTGCATACCTTAGAAAATACATATTTCATCATTAAACCACCTTCGCCACGCACTTTCGCATATCTTGTATGCTGATTAGACTGAGGCAAGTGGTATAAAATCATATATTTAATAAGCTTCATCGCGCATCACCGCAGCTGGCGCTGCGTTATAATGTAGTCGAATTTCTTCCTTTTTGGCATAATCAGTATAACGACAGCATATCTCAAATTTGTTAGTAAATTCATACTTATAGCCGAGACAAGCTAAAATAGAACAACGGACAAACACACACACACACTGTCTTAAGCTAAACTGACAATTTATTTCACAAAATCATCTTTGTTTACACAGCAACAGCTCCTCGCCGTTTGCAACGCCCTCTTCAAATCCAGGTCAAGAAAGGTCCTAGATCTTCACGTGTCATCCCTCCGCTCAAAGAAATCCACAAAGCAAATTCACACAAAAATCTACAGAGTCTCGAACCACGAAGTAACTGTTATAGATAGGGTGCCTAAATGTTTCCGCTCCGCTTTAGGGTGGCGCCAACTTCTTGTTACACTTTACCAGATCCTCTCCCACCGCCATTTTGACCCACTTCTTATTTGGCTAAACGTACACAACGTTGAGTTTTCGTAGTTTTGACACACCGGCAACACTGTGAGGCCACTTCCGTTTCCGTTGATAAGAGGAGTCGGACGAGTCGGAGGCTCAGCGGAGGCCCTCGACAAAATGGAACGCAACAGACCGGAATCGCACGCCGAAACTTCGCCGTCGGAATGAGAGCGGTGGGCGCTCCCTAGCCCTAACGAGGATTAGCGGAGTAGCGCGAGCGCACGACTGGCGAGTGTGACAAAATGGTCGACGAAACAGCGGAGGCTGCCATAGTAACGAGGTAGGCAACACTGGTTTGTCGGCAACAGGTGTCACAAACGTTGTCGCCACCCTACACAGCGGAGCGGCGGAAACATGTAGGCACCCTAGTTATAGATAGCGGCGCTGCCGATAACAGTTTATCAAAAGCCGCGTGTGCTCACGTGGTCCCGGCAGCTTCTAGAAAAGCAAGCGCTCTCGCTCCTTGCAGCTCTTCTGACGCTTGGTACTGGTCAAGTTGCACCATGTAGTAATAAACGCCTACTCAGTCTTCAAGCTGTCGTCTACCTTCATACACAACAAGTGGCGACGAGGAAGAGCGGAGACGGCGGTGATTCTCCGAAACTCAAGAAGAAGCTGGTGCGGTTCTTCTGTCTGGAGTACACACTGCCAAACTGGACGAAGGTGTGGCGACATCAGTCACGCAAGTCGTGAGGCGACTCGGTCACAGGGAGCCATTTGACG
The DNA here is from genome assembly GCF_016920785.2 of Ixodes scapularis. Classification (NCBI taxonomy): domain Eukaryota; kingdom Metazoa; phylum Arthropoda; class Arachnida; order Ixodida; family Ixodidae; genus Ixodes; species Ixodes scapularis. The sequence continues at coordinate 90,706,870 of NW_024609880.1, forward strand.
ACTCCGCAAGTGACTGGACCTCGTACGACGAACGTTTGACGTCATTTCTTCGCTTCAACAAGGTCCCCGAAGAGGACAAGGTACACGCGTTCCTCAGTTTCATTGGACCCAAAACGTACGGCCTCCTCAAGTCCCTGACCGCACCGAGTCTGCCGTCCAGCAAGACCTTCGACGAGTTGCGGAGGATACTTGGCGACCAGTTGGCACCCAGACCGTCGGTGATCGGTGAGCGATCCAAATTTTACCGTCGTTCACAAAATGCAACCGAATCAAAGTCAAAGTCAAATTGGACGTTTGAGTGATTTATACAGCGTAAGGTTTGTCTGCCAGTAGGGGCGACACTGGTTTACACTCTATATGAGCAATTTAGCCAGTGCGGTACAACCGCTAGCCAGGGGTCTTTAACGTGCACCACGCAGTAGTGATACACGACCGCACGCCGGTACGATGCTCATCCAGATCGAAACGGGCAGGGGTGGGGCTCGAACCCAGGATCCCTGGGTTCTCAGCGCGAGCTTTCGCTCCACGCGCGTCGAGCTGGGTGTGCGCTTCAGCCCACTCGGCCACCGATCCCCCCGCAACGAAATCCATTGCCGACTTTGTGGCGGAACTACGAACGCTCTCGCAGTCGTGCGACTTTGAAGGATTTTTGGACGAAGCTTTGCGTGATAGGTTTGTCTGCGGTTTACGGCGAGTAGACAAACAAAGGGTTTTGTTTGCGGAAGATAAGAAACGTTTTTTCAAAGGAAAGAGCCTTGGCAACGGAAGCCGCAACAAAAAAATGTCGCGGAAGTTCAAAGGACAGAAGAAAACTTTTCAGGCGTGCATAAATTTTACGCGACAAGGAAACCACTCCAGAAACAAGTTTCAACGAAACCGAGCGGCACAGAAGGGAAACCGCCCTCAAGCATTGCTTCCGATGTGGATCGCCGAAGCACATGAGCAGAAAGGACACATCCAGCGGATATGTCAAGCTGATAAGCGTGCAAACGAGTCGAACCCCAGAAAGAACTTGAAAGTTCTGAGTAGAGCGTCTGACGTGGCACTAAACGGAGTCGCGTGTCCAGACCAACAACCGATAAACGTCCGCGTCATCGTCAACGAAACACCCCTCGAGAAGGAGCTCGACACGGGAGCGGCGGTGTCTGTAATATCGGCAAAGCAGCAACAGCGATTGTTTCCTCCTTTGCAGCTGACAGCTAGCTACGATGTTGTGCCTCCGGACGTACACTGGAGCACTTGTGGAACCGAAAGGTGTTGTGGACGTAACAGTCCAACACAACGGGCAAATACATGTCCTGCCGTTGTATGTTATCGAGCAGGGAGGGCCACCGCTCCTGGGCCGACAGTGGCTTCAGCGTTTGCGCTTGGACTGGAACACTATCTTAACGTGCAACAAGCTTTCCTCGGCGCTCGGAACGACTGAAAAGGGAGCCAAAACCGAAGTAAGCAAACATTTTGAGCAAGTATAGTAACCTCTTTAAAGAAGAGCTTGGATGCATAAAGGGAGAGAAAGCCGAGGTCTTTCTGAAGGAAGACGCTCGCCCGAGTTTCCTAAAATCACGGAGTGTACCATTTGCCCTTGTCCCTGCGGTTGAAAAAGAACTGAAAAGAATGGAGGCTATGGCGGTCGTCACCCCAATCCAGACATGTACAGCTGCAACGGAAAAAGAGTAGCACAAGTGACCGATGACCGGAGCGGCAAAATCACGACACGCGGCGCTATTGTTCCCGAGCGCGCCGATAGCGAGAGTGACAGTCACGTTCCATGCCCCAACGCGGGGGCGGCCGGCAGAAAGCAGCCCGTCTTAAACCCGCATTTTAAATCCTATCTTATCTCTTAATTTTATGCCGGCCACCCCCAGGTTGAGATACACAACGTGACTGGCACTCTCGCTATCGGCGCGCTCGGGAACAATAGCGCCGCGTGTCGCGATTTTGCCGCTCCGGTCCTCGGTCACTTGTGCTACTCTTTTTCCGTTGCAGCTGTACAAATTACTCAAAAAAGGTAGTTAAGTTACTAAGTATCGACGCCAAAAGTAGTTGGAGTAGAGTAGAAATTACACATTTGTAATAGTAATTGAGTAAACTACTAACTACTGTAAAAAAGTAGCGAATTACTTTCGAAGTTACTTTCGAAGTTACTTTTTATGTTTTTGTGGCAGCAAAATGAACAGAACTTTTGATCAGTGAAAAACCCTACGAGCCGGAAATAAATGCCGCCATTTTATGACTTCCAAAATAGTTCATTTGCTCGCCGAAGCAGTAGTCTTTCAAAGTTCTTATCGGAGAGTTTTCCTCTTTTCCTTCTAATGACGTCCTCGGTCAAGGTAAAAAGGCGTTCCACCGTGGCGCTGGATGCAAAGACAGCGCTCAATTTCAGAAGCAGGCTGTGCAGGGTCGGGTAAGCGAGTGTCGGCATCTTTGGTGTCCATGACGAAACATGTAAGGCTTGCCTCGGCTGGAAGGTCTTTTATAACAAACTCTCCTGTTGTTTTCTTTTTTTCTTTGGCAAGTTGAGATTGTTATTACTGGCCCCTCTTTATTCTCACGACGTTCGGAGATTTCGCCGAGCGAGTGCACCTGACCGTCGAGGGATCAAGTCTCGCGCCACGACGATGAGATCATCCGGACGACTCCGCTTCTCGTTGCAATGTTATAGCTACGCCACTGAAAAAAAAGAAAAAAAAATTGCTCTCGCCGTTGACGTTGGGTCCAACAAAAGGATCTCCCAAGGGTGACTCGAAATCCCCCGCAGGGGGCACCTGTGAAAGCAGGTGTTTGGAGAGTGGCGTCTCCACGGACCCCGAGCCCCGCAGGGGGCGCCTGCACCTTAGGTGCTAGGTGCTTGGTGAGTAGCGTCACCACGGACCCCAGCCACGTGGGCCACCATACCCGCACGCAGGGGGCACCTGCCTTGGTAGGTGCTTGGTGAGTGGCGCCACCGCGAACCCCGAGCTATGTGGGTTTACCCACCCACGCCTGGCTGTGCGTGGCTTAACCCGTGTCCGGGGAAAAGGGGACCCTGGTGGTTGTGCTGAGCCCGGGGTATGTTTGGACCCTTCGGGGCCCCCCGGGCGAGGCAATACACCGCTTCGACCTCTGCTTCTCGTAGACGGGTGTCCTGGCTTGGCCCGACCAGGATGATTCAGTCAGTCGCCTCTTCTACCCTCTTCTTCCTTCTTTCACTTTTCCTCCCACCTCTTTCTCTTTTCTTCTACACTCTCTTCCTTCCTTTTTCACCTTCTTAGGCGGCAAGGGCCAACCTTGAGTGGAAACAGGTCCTGTCCCTGCAACCACACTAGGGTATAGTGCCCGGGCAGCACTGGTAGAGTAATTGTGTCAGCCAAGCCTTTCTTGTTATGGCACATTACCTACCCCCTTGTTGGGCTCCGTGGCGGGCGGTGCACCCGGGCACTGAAGTTTCTTCCCCATCTTTATGGGTCTGCAAACTAAAAAACCTTCTGATCGGGCCCCGAAAAGGGTCCGCACCGAAGTACCGCTCCAGTCTGAAGAGTCATTTGTTTCTGAAAAATTTCCAAGGTTTCTTGTTCTTCATTCTGAAAATGAAAAGCCACTGGGCAAACTGTCTCCCTTCCTTGTAGCTAAGGCTCTAGAGGGAGTTGTTGGCAAAAACTTCAATGCAAAGAAAATGGCGTCTGGAGACCTCCTTGTAGAAATCAGTACAAAGCAGCAGAGTGATGCCCTCTTGGGTCTCAACTCTGTGTCAGACTATAAAGTCAGTGTCGCCCCTCACCGGAAACTGAACACCGTCCAAGGAGTAATCTCCGAAGATGACCTACTAGACACATCTGACACAGAGCTGGTGGAGGGCCTCTCTAGCCAAGGAGTTGTCGCTGCACGACGAATCACAATTCATCGTGATGGCACAGAACACAAGACAAAGCACATAGTCCTAACATTTGAGTCCGCCACACTTCCAGAGGCCGTGAAAGCTGGCTATCTCCACTGCAAGGTTCGGCCCTATGTGCCTAATCCTCGAAGGTGTTTCAAATGCCAGAGGTTTGGCCATGGTTCCCAGCAATGCCGTGGAAAAGTCACTTGTGCGAAATGTGCCAAGAATGACCACCTCACAGACACTTGCACCAACGACGCACACTGTGTGAACCTTGGTGATCCCCACCCTGCATATTCTCGATCCTGCAGAACGTGGAAGGAGGAGAAGGAGATACTTACACTCAAAGTCAAGGAAAACCTCTCCTACCCAGAGGCACGCCGTCGCTTTGGATTCTTGCGTAAAGGCAGTTTTGCGCAGGTGGTACAGCGGGGACCTGCACCACTGATGGTAGCAGCGGCCACCCAGACATCGTTTCTGGACTATGGGAGGCCACTGCAGTCCCCCACGCCCCAGCTGAAGATTCAGCTTCCGGGGCGGGCAATTTCAGCTGGGCGGTCCACCGACCTTCCCAGCCAGAGTGCGGACCTTCGCACTCCAACGGGACAACAGCCTTCATTCTCTCAGGCTGTTTCCCAAACCCAGGATGGGCCGGTGGCTACCGCAACCGTCCCTCCTCCGCAGTCTCCTTCCAGGGAGAAGGGTCGACGCTCTCGCCCACGCTCCCTGGAGAGAGCATCATCGAAGGAGCGGCATGGCTCTCGTGCCGCTCCTGCAGCGCCGAAGGGGCAGGAACGGATGGACCTGGGTGACGCCTCACCCAGCACCTCCTCTGCCCCTTTGGCTGGTCGTGGGCGGGGCATGGCGCCCCGTTCTCCAAACGCAAACAAACCTAGAGGAAAAGCCTCGCCTCAGGAAACTGAGGCCATGGATGAGTGTAGGGAAGTCTCCACTCATGCGCCTGGCCAGGACGACATGGAGTGGCAGACTTCTAAGGGTAAACACAAAAGTAAAAATCTGTGATCCCTCCAACGTGACATTGTAAATTAAACTTTGCCACATGCGGCAGCTTTAAGGCTTTTATTTATTTTCCCAGTGTTTCTTCTTTATTCGTATTTTAACTCCTTTTTAAAACGATGACCAATTTTCATTTTATGCACTGGAACTGCCGGGGCCTAATCAGAAATATAGATGATGTAAATTATTTTATGGACGAGCTGAGACCCATTGCACTTAGCCTGCAAGAAACACATTTAAATAACACTGATACACATATTTTACGTCGGCACCAAGTTTTTAGAAAAGATAGACTCTCCCCTAACATGTCCGGAGGAGTGGCACTAGTGGTAAAGAGTGGTGTTGCTTGCTCGGAGGTCCACCTTTCTACGCCTTTAGAGGCTGTAGCGGTGCGCCTTCTTGTTGACCGTTTGATCACTGTAGTTTCTCTTTATTTGCACCGAACTCTCCACTGCATATCAGTGAACTTGAGTTACTTGTAAAACAATTACCTCAACCTTTTTTTTAATTTTTGGGCGATTTTAATGCCCACCACCCTTTGTGGGGTAGTTCTCGCCAGGATTCACGCGGAGGTGTCATAGAGCGGTTCTTATTATCATCTGGGTTGTGTCTTTTTAATGGGAGGGAACCCACATTTTTTAGTGCAGCTCATCAATCATTTACATCTATTGACCTTTCTATATCATCACCAATTTTACTTCCATGCTTTTCATGGAAAGTTTTAAATAACCCTTTTGGGAGTGATCATTTCCCTATTGTTTTAGAAAGCACGATGCCAATTCCTTCTATTCCGACACGACTTCCAAGGTGGAAATTGGAAAAGGCTGATTGGTCTCTTTTTTGTTTGGAGGCTTTTATTGATTCATCTGTTCTTGTAAATATGAGCCCCGAAGATGCCACGCTGTACGTTACTGAAGCGATTATAGATCCCGCATCACATAGCATTCCCCAGACTTCTGGACGACTCCCCAAAAAGTGCAAGCCGTGGTGGAACAATGACTGCACCACAACACGAAAATCGCAAAACAAGGCGTGGTGCATCTTTAGACGATATCCCACTCCACAGAATCTGCTTGAATTCAAGAAAAGCAGAGCCAAAGCTCGCTGGGTGCGAAGGCAAGCTAAAGGCAGTTCTTGGAAAAAGTATGTCACATCTCTGAGTAGTTTTGTTTCATCAAAGGAAGTGTGGGATCATCTTAGGAAGATTAGGGGAGACTATCGGTCTTTCAGGATACCCCTTTTTCCATCAGCAACATCCCTTAAGGAGCAAGCAAATGTTCTTGGTGAACACTTCCAGGAAGTCTCTAACTCAGCCAACTACAGTGAATCCTTTAAGAGGTTTAGAGCAACAGCAGAAAAACAAGCTATTTCTTTTTCTGGTGTCCAGGGTGTTCCTTATAACAAGCCATTTACACGGTGTGAGCTTGAGTTGGCTCTTGGTGTCAAAAAAGAATCTGCAGCTGGGCCGGATAGGATTCAGTACGAGATGCTAAAAGGGTATTCACACGAGGGAGAAATCCCGGGGATTTCTCCCCGGCACGCGCGCATCACGAGATGAAAACGCGAGGCTTTTGCACATCGCAAAGCCTGACGTTTTCGTCGTGGGATGCGCGTGCCGGGGAGAAATCCCCGGGATTTCTCCCTCGTGTGAATACCCCTTAAGGAGACTATCGCCTGAATCTTTAAACAGTTTGCTCACCTTTTTTAATTTATTGTGGGATGCTGCTTGTTTTCCTGACTGCTGGAAAATGGCACACATAATTCCTCTACTGAAACCCAGCAAAGACCCCTCCTTACCGACGAGCTATCGCCCGATTGCATTGACAAGCTGCCTGGGCAAAACCTATGAGAGACTTATTAATCGCCGTCTTGTCCACTTTTTAGAGGCAGAGGGTGTGTTTGATAGGAATCAGTGCGGCTTCCGAGCGGGCCGCTCCACGGTTGACCACCTTGTCCGCCTGGAAACTTCTATTCGGGAAGCATTTGTCCATCGCCAGCATTGTGTTTCTGTCTTCTTTGACCTACAAAAGGCTTACGACACGACTTGGAGATATGGAATCCTTCGAGACTTGTACTCGTATGGTGTCCGAGGTCGCATGCTTCGCTGCATTCAAAGTTTCTTGACGGGTTGGACCTTCCAAGTGCGTTTGGGCTCCATCCTTTCGGATGTCTTTCTCCAGGAGAACGGTGTCCCTCAGGGTGGAGTACTAAGCGTTACACTTTTTGCCGTGAAGATTAATAGTCTGGCTATGGTTATTCCACCATCTGTATCCTATTCAATGTATGTTGACGATGTGCAGATATCATTTTCCTTTTGTAACCTGTCCAGCTGTGAACGGCAATTGCAGCTCACTATCAATAAGATGAGCAGGTGGGCTGATCAAAATGGCTTCAGGTTCTCTCCCGAAAAGTCAATCTGTGTTCCCTTTTCACTCCGCCGTGGCCTGTCTCCAGATCCAGTGTTGCACTTGAATGACGTTGCTATATCTGTAAAGGAAGAACACAAATTTTTAGGAATAATATTTGATAAAAAACTCACTTTTATACCACACTTGAAAGATTTGAAACATAAATGCCTACGTTCATCAAACATCCTCAAAGTCCTGTCGCATACGTCCTGGGGGTCCGACAGACGGTGCCTCTTGCGACTTTATAACTCCTTGGTGCGGTCCCGCCTGGACTAGGGCGCAATTGTTTATGGTTCGGCGCGTCCGTCTGCCCTAAAAATGTTGGACCCCATCCATCATCTGGGGCTCAGACTTGCCACGGAAGCGTTTCGAACATCACCTATACTTAGCTTGTATGCTGATACACATCAAATGTCCTTGGAAAGACGAAGGCAATATTTGAGTCTTTGTTATGCTTACAAGATATACAGCTATCCTCAACATCCCACTTTCGACGCCCTTCAACCTTCTACATCGTTCCGACTCTATGAAAACAAGCCGAGCATTGTTCGGCCCCTGAGTTTCAGAGTGCAGAGCATGGCAACATCGCTCCATCTCCTTTTTAGTGAAGCTGCTTTGCTGAGGAGCAATGAGAGAGTTGCGCCTTGGGACCTTCTGCCAATCTCTTGTGACTGGTCACTGGCCAAGTACAGAGAGAGAGCTACTTCTTCACTCGTTCTTCAGCGGGAGTTCGCCGAATTGGAACAGAAATACAAGGACTACTCACACTTTTACACTGACGGATCAAAAACATCAACCTTCGTGGGGTGTGCGGTTTACTCCACTACCTTCAGGAAAGTTCGACAACTCCACATTTGTGCAAATATTTTTACTACTGAATTGTACTGTATTTTAATGGCTGTTGAATACTTATTAGAGAACAATATTATGAAAGCAGTTCTGTTTGTCGACTCCCAGAGCGTTCTTCTAGCCGTTTCGTCCTTAGCAGACAGCAAAAACCTTCTCGTGCAATGTCTTCGGGTACGACTAAACCGAGCACTTCATCTAGGACACCAGATCAAAGTCTGCTTAGTCCCGAGCCACGTGGGCATTTCTTTCAATGAGAAGGCAGACTTGCTTGCTGCCTCTGCAAAGGAATGCCCCAAACTGCCTCTTGGCCTGCCACACCAAGACCTGAAACCGATCATACAGAAATCGATTATCAACTCATGGCAGTTGGATTGGGATTTTGAAAAAGAGAACAAGCTTCACAATATCAAGCCCCAACCGGGAGTATGGGAGAGTTCGTTCCATAAAGTCCGTCGGGTTGAGGTTCTCCTTTGCCGCTTAAGAATTGGTCATACCCGTTTGACTCATTTGCACCTGCTCTGTGGTGAGGATGTTAAACTTTGCGACAACTGTGGGAAAGCTATGACTGTTTTGCACATCCTGTGGCATTGCAAAGCTTTCAACCAGGAGCGCCGATTATGTTTTCCAGAACTCTTTCGAGATCACCTTCCCTTTCATCCATATTTTCTGCTTGGCGATCAACCATTTATACCATTCGATCGAGTTTTAAAGTTCCTTCATACACTGGCCTTTTACACCAGCTGTAGCTTGCAGTTCCTTTAGATTACACCTCTAAGCCCTTTGGGAAAACCTTTGTTTGGCGCAATATGGCCTTAGTTGCTCTTGCGCCATAAAACCCCAATCATCATCATCATGACTCGAAATCCTCGCCGGCGACTATGGTATCCTGACGCGCCTGACAAGTAAAACGTTTTCAACAAAGAGGAGGTCTCCCTGGCGTGGAAGGTCGAAAGGACGCGAAGGATTACGTGAACAAGCATCGGCGCTCGTACAGTTGCAGCTGGAAGCGAAAACGTGCTCCCATGAACGGATTATCCGTGTCTGCGTTTGTGCGCGCGGGAGTCTGGCTTTGCAAGGGAGTATGCGCTGACGACGAGGCGACCATGGGAACAGGCGCCCAGCTGCGAGGTCCTTCCAGTGGCGCCTACCGTGGAACCTACCACTTGAGTCAGAACTCACTAAAGGCGCAAAACGTGAAAACAACAACAACCCTCGGAGTGTCCCCGTCTTTCACGATTGCAGCTGAAACGCGGCGCTTGCGTGCATTACCGGGTTAGGTCAACACCCGACCAAGGCTTGTCAAGCATCTCTGACTGCATTCCTGCGCGCCGGTGTTATGTTTTGGCTGCTCGTCGTCGCCACCTTGGCCCAAGGACGCCTGTGAAGCAGTTTCGAGGGCTGCCGAGTGTAAGTGCGTGGGAACGGAATGGGAGGGGGCCCCTTGTTCGTGAATACCACTTAATCTGCCAGCGTCTTATTTCTTACTGCACTCAAACTTTTGTGATGAAAAAAAAAATGGATTAAATTTCGAAAGTAATTAGTAATTTGAGTAGAAGTTATCTAAAAGACGTAGTTAAATTAAACTACTAATTACCCAAATAAATTTGTAATTGAAAGTTATCAAGTTGCTCGGAAAAGTAGTTAAACTACAGTAGTTTGAGTAGAGTAGTTGAACTACGTCCAAGTCTGCCCCAATCACGACGTGCGAATTTGCAACACCGGTTGTACCGGTTGTGAAGAAAGATGGAAACATTCGCCTTTGTGGGGATTATAAGACTACTGTAAACTCCATGCTCGACACCGACCGTTATCCTTTGCCGCGAGTTGAAGAAATCTTCGTTGCGCTTGCTGGAGGGCAAGAATTTTCAAAAATTGACTTGAATAGGGCCTAGCAACAAGTTGTGCTGGCTGATTCTGCGCACCATATCCTTGCAATTAACACGCATAAAGGCTTGTTTGCCATGAACAGACTCCCTTTCAGGGTCTCGTCAGCCCCAGGAATTTTCCAACGTATCATGGGCACTATGCTAAGCGACCTTAAGGGCATCGCTTGTTATCTGGGTGATATCCTGGTTACTGGGAAGTCAAGGACTGAGCATCTCCAAATTTAGAAGCAGTGCTCAAGCGGTTAGCTGAACGAGGAGTCCGTGTCAAGGCTGAAAAATGTGTTTTTTTCCAGAAAGAGCTCGACTACCTTGGCCACAGGCTCAGTGCAGCTGGCATCCACACCACGACGGAGAAGACCGACGCCATCAGAGCTGCGCCCGCACCAGCCAACAAACAGCAGCTTCGTTCACTGCTCGGAGCTATCAACTACTACGGCAAGTTTCTCCCACGCCTAGTGACGATGGCACACCCACTGTACAGACTACTGCGTGAGGACCAATCCTGTTCGTGGATCCGTGCCTGCCAGAACGTCTTCGACGACATCAAGAACGCCCTGGCTTCCATGGAGGTCCTGGCCCACTATGATCCGAAGATGCCCCTTCAGCTGGCCTGCGATGCGTCGCAGTACGGGGTAGGTGCCGTACTTTCGCACATCTTCCCAAATGGAACGGTTTGTCCTGTCGCCTACGGATCGAGAACGTTGTCGGAGACAGAGCAAAAGTACAGTCAACTGGAGAAAGAAGCGCTTGCGCGTATCTTTGGTGTAAAAATATTTCACTGTTATCTGTACGGCCGCAAGTTTATACTGATAACAAATCACATGCCATTGCAGACGATGCTGGGACCAAAGACTGGAATCCCGACGATAGCAGCAGCACGCCTTCAGCGTTGGGCCGTGACGTTTTCCGCATACACGTATTCCTTGAAGTTCAAACCTACAAGTGAAAACGTAGAAGCAGACTGTTTTTCGCGCTTACCACTGCATGTAGTTGACTCCGACGAAGCTGATGAAACGTTCTATTACTTACGTCTGCAGTCCATGCCTGTAACCAGCAAGGACATCACACGGGCGACCGCGCAAGATCCCCTTCTTTGCAAGGTTATTGAGTTGACGAACACGGGTTGGACAAGCTTTGTGCAGGATGCGGAACTCAAGCCATTTTTCAACAGGCGGACCCAGCTCACACTGCATCAGGGATGTCTTCCTCTGCGGCATGCGTGTTGTCGTACCCCGAAAGCTCCGGCCTCTGGTTCTTCAAGAGCTCCACGACGGACATCCTGGTCTGGTGAGGACAAAAGAACTGGCCAGAAGCTACGTTTGGTGGCCTTCTATTGACTGTGATCTCGAGACACACGTAAAGCAGTGCAAGCAATGTCAGAGCAGCACAACGCTCCGAACAGTGCTCCCTTGCATCCGTGGTCTTGGCCGACTGCTCCTTGGAGACGTGTGCACGTTGATTTCCCGGACCTTTTCGTCAGCGCACGTTCCTTGTTGTCGTTGATGCCCATACTAAATGGCTAGAAGTCTGTGTGATGAAAAGCACAACTAGCCAGAACACAATTATTTGTCTCCGTGAGATGTTCGCGAGATTTAAATATCCGGACTCCATTATCTCCGACAACGGGTCACAGTTCACCTCTCCCGAGTTGAAAGCATTCCTCCGAGAGCTGGGCGCACGCCATGTCACAACGGCCCCTTATCACCCCAGTTCAAACGGGCTGGCCGAACGTTTTGTTCAATCGCTCCAGAAAGCATTAAGAAAAGGGAAGAGCACAGAAAGCCTGGACGAAACTCTTCACAAGTTCCTACTGACGTACAGGAACACGCCCCACGCTACAAACAAAAGAGGCCCCGGCGAATCTGATGTTCGGTCGACGCCTGCGATCTAGGCTAGACATTCTTAAGCCGATGATAGAAGGGCGAGTTGGGCATAACCAATTCATGCAGTGCTACCAGCGTACCTCCACGCCCCGTTATATCACGGTCGGCGATGCTGTTATGGTTCGTAATTACAGGGGACAGCCAAGATGGGTTCCGAGCGCCGTGGTACAGCACAAGGGACCCGTTTCCTACACAGTGAAGGTGCAAACGTCATGAGGCCCCGCAGTGTGGCATCGTCATCAAGATCAGCTGCTGCGCAGTGTTCCCAGCGTCAACCAAGAGCAGCAGGCAGAGGACACCTCGTGGGAGTGCTCTTCTACACCGGCTGCCAGTGGAACCCCTCACGTGACCGGCAGTCCTCGAGCATCCTTTCCTCAAGCAACGCCTGCCGAGATTCCTGGAAGTCCGCAAGCAGCACCAGCCACCGTTTCGCCGCTTCCTGCTCCTCGATACCCCACAAGAACCCGAAGACATTCGGACCGCTATTCCCCGACATAGCACTGTTTTTTTTTAAGCGGGAGGAAAATGTTATAGATAGCGGCGCTGCCGAAAGCCGCGTGTGCTCACGTGGTCCCGACAGCTTCTAGAAAAGCAAGCGCTCTCGCTCCTTGCAGTTCTTCTCACGCTTGGTACTGGTCAAGTTGCGCCATGTAGTAATAAACGCCTACTCAGTCTTCAAGCTGTCGTCTATACCTTCATACACAACACTAACCTCGACGACTAACTCCACCGGACCCCATTCTTGAGAAGCAGAAACTTTCCCGCATCTTCACTTATGAAGAAAGAAGGTTGAGTGACCCATTCCGGAGTCTGCAATAGACAATCTTTCTCTCAGCATTCTTCTATAAGGATTTTTTTTATTTCCCTGTGACCTCCGTTTCCTCCAATTCTGGTTCAGAGTTGTTTAATTCGTTAAAACGTTTAGTAATTTTAGAATTTTATACTTTGCATAACACCGACACTGTAGCGACCGATGCGAGAGGAACAGCTGCGCTTGCAAGAAGGGTTTATTTCGGAGACAACATTCATTTCAGTAGTCTCGGCGGCGATGCTTATAGGACGCGCGAGTTGCGATGCAAAAAACAAAAAGTAGGCGCGCTCGATCGCTACTTTCGATCGCGAAAGAGCTCAAACAAGAAAAAAAAAACTCCTAAACCAGTAACCAATCGAAAAAAAACACAAATATCTAATGTCTCAAAGCGCTCAGCAGGATTCGCCAGAAGCTGCATGGCCCATGCATCAATGATGGCTGCTCTCGCGACAGCTCAGGCTTCCGCGACGTGCTGGAACAGAGGCTGCGATCGTTATAAAGTCAGCTCCATCCTTTAAACATGCCACGTCCTACAATATTTGATGCTACAATTTTATGGGGATACCTCCTCCTGCATTCCCAAAACAAAAAGAGTGTCGCTAACGCTGGCCGTCGGCGATACAGCAGACGCCACAATCTTGTCATCGCGAACCCTTATGACGTGCCGCTGGCGCACCCCAGCATGGCGGAAACGTTACGCGGCGCCAGCATCGCTCAAAATGGCACCGCACAGGAGCCTTTGTTGCAAACTTGTGTAGTCATACCTCTCAAGCTTAGGGGTCTGTATTCAGCTTAAACAAGTAGGCACCGATTTTTCGCAAGGTGGACACACAAACGTAGTAATACTACCAGTTTCGCAAACGCTCAGTGGTTAAACGTATGCTTGTGACCGCTTACGTCGAGAGAACATACACCAGCGCCATCTATAAGGTTCTCTGGAACGCTTACGATTTCTGTATTGCTATAGACCTATGGTTTTCGGTATTCGCGAGATTAAATGTAGGCACTATCAATGAAAAATGCTTGCCTGTAACATTGGCTAACATTTTTGAAGCCCACGGTGATCCTTAAAAGATTAGGAGATATAGACGCAGACCGGCAATGTATCTGGGCTACTGGATAGATTGATGGCGCAAGAATGCTATGGAGTTTTGAGCAGTCACAACCGGTTTCAAATCAATCGGTCACATTCAGAATTAAATGTGTGAAACAGCGTTCAGATGCAGAAAGCTCTACTCAGAGCCCGGAAGCTTCAAAGGCTCTTGAGTTATTGCTATTGACGATTATTGTATGAAAATCTCGCTTGATCGGCAATATTTACCACAGCTTTTTTTATGAAAGGACAATGCAATAATTATGCGATATTCATAATAATCTAAACAAAAATATATTTTCAACGCTTTATTCCAAAGTAAAGTAAACATGGTAATTAGGGCCAGATACTGAGAGATCAGTTATTTGAGTGCTGTATCTCTTTATCCATAAGGCGCCAAAGTCAGCCACTATCCGTGCGTTTAATTCTCAAAATACAGCGCACCAATTAATACATGTCTTAGCAATAAAAGAGAAAATAAAATAACTTTGTGGGTTTTACGTACCAAACCAATAAAGAGCATCTGCCACGCCCCAGTTGACGACTGAGGATTCCTAAGTCGTCAACTCGGAAGTCTAAAGGGAGTTGCTGCTTCCATGACTCTCTTCGCTGCCTCCATGACTCCCTTTGATGCTTCAGGACTCTCTTAGAGAGTAAATGATTCGTGTAACTCTGTTTTGACTCTTCCCCTTCTCAACGAGAGTTTCAGGTCAGCAGCATTTGCCCTACCGAAAAAAACAGTATGATTACAGTATGAAAAACAAACCCGGAATCTAAAAACAGGTTTGAATATACCAGGGAACTTGCACCTCTAGAAAGGGAGTCCCATGCCATTTAGTTCACAGCTTCGTCGACAACAGTTTTTTTTTTATAATAATATTGTGCAAAAAAATTAAAAAGGAAAGAAAAAAAAGTATGCACGAAGTTTCGTCGACATTCATTTTTCTCAATAATAATTGTAAAAAGAAAACAAAACCAAAAATTACAAGTATGTTTATTTTTTGCATCGAACCTAGGTTCGCTCCGTATGAAGCAGGCATATTTCCACGTAGCTACACCTGCGAGTACTCGTTTTGAGAATTTATTTCACACGAGATCCAACAAGTTTCGCGTCGTGCGTATTATTCTAAACCGAATCCTGCGTCTGCATTTGACATATTTCTAGAACTTAAGGGGGTGCGTCTCTGGGAGTGGGTGAAGGTGCAGCAGCTTATTCAAGTCTATACTCTGTTTAATACACAGCTAGCTACGCAGTCAAAGCTAGCGCACCGGTTTGCATCGCCGACTGTGTCTATGTTCACCCCATAAAATAGTGCGTCCCCTGCAAAAACATCTTTAAAAAAGTCGAAAAATGTGCCTCCTTGGACCTAGTCACTGATAGCGGCGTTAGGATTTCGACAGAGCACACATTTTTTTAACAAAGAGGAAAAGATAATGTAAACTACTTTAAATTGTTTTCGTTTCTTCCGTGCGGCAGCCACTGCGGGTTTTCAGGCTTTCTGGCACTGGCTGGTTTTGAGAAGATGGCATCTTACGCAGCTAGCTCAAGTACCTCTCCTGCTCGGATATTTTCGAAGATTCGTTATGGGAAGACCTTGAAAGAGCGCAAGCAGGTGATCGCCAACGTGCACGCGAGTACAAGAACGCGTCGTGAAGTCCTGGAGACGGTCAGTAACGACACCGGAGTGTGCGCCCGTACTGTCGCGAACTACAAGGCGCAGTGTGTATCTGGCAAGGTGGCGTCCCCGAAGCGAAGACCTTGCAATGTAGAAGTTTCGAGCACGGGGACCGTCGAGAATGCCGAATTCACACACAACGCCATTCGACTGAAGGTGCATCTCAAGTGCCCCGAGAGCTAGATTCCTACCCTGACAGCTAATTCAAAATAAACTGTACAGGCCACAACTATTGTCGATTAACATCCTATTATAAATTTTGGGACAATGGCTGTTATCAGTTCGATTCCTCATTCCACGCTGCACGAAAGAAAAATATAACTCGGTGCTGGAGGCAAATAACACTTGGAAAACGGCAGAGCAGATGGTAGAAGTGTGGCCTCTCGGCGAGTTATAAATAAACAAACAAGAAGAAAGGAGGAATCGAAATATAAAGTTCGGCATTGCGCACAATCTTGCACAACTAGTATGTCTAAAAAAAGGGTAAAAACATTTTGCGCGTCTAGTGGAGGTTCAACCACTGCCGCCGAGACGTCGGTATAGCCAGAGCAGCGCCTTGTACTACTCGTTCACCAAACGCGCGGAAGAACACACTTTTTTTTTCTGCATTTTCATGCGCACCATTTCAGTACCTTTGACAGCTTTGCACGCTATGTGTGAAAAGGAGTGTAAGTTCCCACTTTGAGAACCACACTGCGAGTTGAAGCAACGCCGAAGGCTCGCGTCTCGCAGCGCCGCCTGCTGAATTACCATTCGAAGAGGTTGCACACTGTGAAGGTAAGAGCGTTCACACCGAAGAGCTCTCTTTACAACGCCAACAGACACACAGAGCTCACAAATGAAAGGGGGCCACTAAGGTTTTAAGAGCCACTGATCGTAGTAATCGCATTCCAAAGACACCGCGTTGTCGTAGATTGTTTTTCACCAGCTAGCTCCTGTAGGGATGAGGCCAAGGCTGGGGGATTCATCGCCGGGAACGTAATAGAACCAAGCAAACGACCTGAGGCTCGCGGACGCGGTTCGTGGGAGCCGACGACGTCCAAGCCCCGATCCGAGCAGCCCTAATTGCAGCCTTGCTTCCGAGAAGACTGGATATTCTTTCCGGCTGGCACAGAATACTTTGACAGCATGCTTGTGGCTGATGTACAGGAGGTAGAAAACAGGACAACCAATGCACAGAAAATAGGTTGAGCACGACAGAGAGCACGCACAGAGAACGATTGTCGCCGCCGTGTTGAAATATAACGAAGCTGAACCAGGCCAAGCTACGGTTTAGTACACAACGAAGCTGAGACAGGCCAAGCTTCAGATTTAGTAGACAACCGACATACTTGATTGAAAAGAATTAGATAGATGTTGAAACAAAATTTTTTCACGTTTAAGAGTTCTAATGCATGTCGATTAATACAGGAACATTCACGTTGCTTCAAATGAGTTTCGTCTTAACGACGGTTAAGACGAAACCCATTTGAAGCAACGTGAAAGCGTGAAGGCGAACGTGTGCGGCTGCTTGTCGCATACGTGCATTGCGCATTGGATGACCTTCGAGCTTTTTCCAAGGAAGTCCCGGAACTGACCTGTCACTGAGCGAGCAGTCAGACTGCGGGAACGCACACAGAGGCGAAGGTCCCACCGAAGCCGGCGGGTGGACGGGACTTCGTAAATATATCGGGGAGCTTTATCTCGTTAATCGGTGGACAAGACGAGTTTTACAAATCGGGTGGATGCTTGGTACCACCTAACTAGTCGATGTGTTTCGCGGAACCCATGACTGCTAAAGCTACCCATTACGGGTCCATATCACAAGAGCGAATGACATTTTAGCGAACGGCGACATTTGAGCGAATGGTCGTTTTAGCGAATACCGGGGGCGCGCGTTAACCCATCCGTCGCGCTGCGCTTTACGCCGCTTCGCGGCGACAGTCTGTGGCAACTCATTACAAAAATATGAACTCACTTGGCCCACCCGAAAACGCCGCTTCGCGGCGTCCGACTATTCGCTAAAGTGTCGTTCGATGAAACGTGGGCGTTCGCTAAAACGTCATTCGATCAAGTGAGTGCCTCCCACCCATTACATGCTAGTGTTCGTATTTGCATCCCGTTTGCTTTCACTTCGGGTGTTCCAATTGAAGTTCGATTCTCTCTATTGATGATGTTGCTTGCGAAGTGTATAAAGAGTTCTATTTTGACTAGGGCACGGACTTTTTATAGAAAATACTGTATATGTTGCACTTATTTGCTAGCGCTCTGGCTGTAGTTTATTGTGAAGGTTGTGGGAAAAAACGCGCATTGAGCAGTTACAAGTATATATATATATATATATATATATATATATATATATATATATATATATATATATTGTAAGCGTGAGAATCTATGAGAATCTTATAGATGGCGCTGGTGTATGTTCTCTCGACGTAAGCGGTCACAAGCATACGTTTAACCACTGAGCGTTTGCGAAACTGGTAGTATTACTATGTTTGTGTGTCCACCTTGCGAAAAATAGGTGCCTAGTTTTTTAAGCTGAACACATACCCCTAAGCTTGAGAGGTATGACTATACACGTTCGCGAGAAAGGCTCCTGTGCGGTGCCATCTTGAGCGATGCTGGCGCCGCGTAACGTTTCCGCCATGCTGGGGTGCATCAGCAGCACGTCATTAGGGTTCGCGATGACAAGATTGTGGCGTCTGCTTTACCGCCGACGGCCAACGTTAGCGACACACTTTTTGTTTGGGAATGCAGGAGGAGGTATCCCCATAAAACTGTAGCGTCAAATATTGTAGGACGCGGCATATTTAAGGGTTGGAGGTGACTTCATAACGATCGCAGCCTCTGTTCCAGCACGTCGTGGAGGCGTGAGCTGTCGCGAGTGCAGCCATCATTGATGCAAGAACCATGCAGCTTCTGGCGAATCCTGCTGAGCGCTTTGAGACATTATAGACGCTTTCAGCGAGTTAGTTACTCGAGCTGCCAGCAGTCGGCGCGCCTTCCGCGCACTTCCCGGGCCGCCATAGCCGACCCAGCCGAATGCAGCTAACGGAGTTCACGGTTGGGCCGATAGGGGCGCCGCGTCGCTGGCTTCTCTCTCCTACGTCCATCCAAAGAGCAGATTCGTAGGTCTACCCAGCCGACTCTGACCAAACTGTCATGCTCGTATTCGCCGCTATGATTTTGAGCGCTGGCGACGTGTATATGATCTTTGCTACCAAAGGTGAAGCACTCTGGGGTCGTCTGACCAATCAGTAAGAACAAAGAGAAACAACCGTTTTTGTCTTTTTTTTTTTTTTTTTTTTTTTTGCGCTCGCTCGTTACTTTAAGTTTACAAACCGTTTCGCGCGTACTGAAATCGAAAGTGCGGGTTTTACGGCAGTACGGTGCAACGCTGCTGCGCGCTTATAATAATTAGAGATGTACGTCTCTAATTTGACAGAGATTCTACCGAGTGTGTTGCGTGCCTCATGACGGCGTATTAACGGAGTCTACAGCGCGCCGAGGTGGTGTAACAATTCTTCAAGAGAACTCGGAGTGCTCATTCTTCCGGTTTCCAACAGACGACAGGTGAACCTCTATACCAAATTTTTTTTTGCCAGCGTTCGAAATTCGATTTTTCCACTAGAGCATCGAAATGGATTGCGTATGCAAATCGCCAGGACTTTGGACGCCTGCCCGGCTTGACGACGAGTAAGCTGCGCCAGCGTCGTTTGTGCAGCGAGCACTTCGGCGCTACCGCGTTTGCAAGCTGTAGGAAGATTCGTTTGTGGGAAAACGCGTGCCCCACGGTTGTTGTTACGAATTCGTGTCTGCAAGGACTGGTTCCTCTGGGTGAGTTGCTGTCAGAGCAATCTTCAGTTAATTTGGCAGCTTCGTTTTTATATCTTAGGATAGAGTACCGATAAAGCACCTACAGTCAGAGGTGTAGTCAATCCAAAAGAGTAGTTGTTTTCTTTCTTTCTTAATAGCATTGTCTATTAGCGAATTTGGTTATGGTTTCTTTATAGTTTATTCTTATGCATCTCGCCTGCAAGTCTTTTGCTTAATTTCGGTGTCGATTTCTTTGTTTGGGTATTCAGAATTTTCGTTTGTGGGAGTTGTCTATAGAGCCATTTAGATAATTCGATGATAAGTGCTTTTCTCTTAGTTTGTACATTAAAGTAAATAACTTAGTTTTACATATTTGACAACTTTTACTGTGTTTACTGCCTACCACAGTTCTTCGTTCCCCTTGGAGGGCGGTGGACTGCCAACGGAGTTCGTAGATACGTGTTTGAAATACCGCAACTCGTTTGAATAGGGTTCAATAAAAAACACATTTCAACGAACGTGCTCTTTCTGTTTGATTGCACTGGTAATATCACGCGAAGCGCATTTGTTGTGAAGTATACCGCGCGCGGCTCGTCTGCTAGACCGGAGACGCGCCGGCCGCTCACAGCGGCCGTAGTCTAGCAAAAAGAACCAGAAAAAAAATAATAATAAAAGCGGGGGGGGGGGGGGGGGGGGAGCGGGGGAAGGAAGAGGAGGAAGGCGCATCGGGCGCAAGCCAACGACAGTGCAGGCGCCATCTGGCAGTCTTTCGAGACCAATTTTAGTCTCCGCCCGTACGTATGTTCGCCTTTCTGCCACTAGCGCCTCATGGTACTAGTTTCTCTTTACCACGGATGAGGCTGCAGCTGCACTCGGCTGGCCGACCTTCAGTTTCTCGCCGTTGCTCCGCGTTGTGTGCTGCGCAGGCCACTACCGGAGCTTTGTTTTCTTCTTCTTTAGATTCTGCATTGAAATCTTGCATTTTCTTTAGGTATTTTCGATATTTAGGATTTTCACTTAATCATTTGATATCTATATTTTGACATAGCTCTTATATTTTCTTATTTATGGAATGGAATCGGACAGCGAATGGATCGATGATACAAGATTATGAGGCTTCAATGACCACGTAAGTTCATCCCATTCTTACGTTTTACTATTGCGACATATGGAAATTTCAACTGAAGTAGTAAGGCTATCGCAGTCGTTCTTCTCACTGCATGTGCGCGCTGGTTTCCGTAAAGCCGACCCGCATCTAAGCGATGTAGCGTGCGACGAGACGAGCGACGGAGATTTCTCACTGTCGCCCGTCGCATCGCTCGGTTTCGGGATTTCTAGAAAACGTCGCTCACCGTCTTCGTCGCTTGCTCCCGTCGCTTCCATGGGGTTTGCCTCGTCGCGCGACTGATCGAGCGACAGCAAAGCGGGTCGCCGTCGCTTATCTCGACGCTTGCCAATTCGCTTACATGCGGTTTATAATCAATTCATTTACAGGCTCACAATATTGAACCGTTGGCACCTCGATATTAAGTATAAACTGCGTGCAAGCGATTTGGCGAGCAACGAGACAAGCGACGGTGACCCGCTTCGCTGTCGCTCGGTCAGTCGCGCGACGAGGCAAATCGCATGGAAGCGACGGGAGCAAGCAACGAAGACGCTGAGCGACGATTTTCTAGAAACCCAAAAACCGAGCGACGCGGCGGGCGACAGTAAAGGCCCTGTCACACTGAGGCAACACGACAGCAACATCCACACAACACGCTGTCCAACAGTCGGGCAACTTGTTGCTCGCTCCCCGTGTTGTCCGACAAACCTGTCACATCGCGGAAACAGCACGACAACATGGACGACAACTAAAATGTTGCCTCGGTATGACAGCTTTCGGCAACAAAAACAGCAGCAACTTGTGTTGGACAACGTGTGTTGCCCTGACCGCTGGCTGAGCGAATTTCGGGCCGGCAACACGACAACATAGATAGCTTCGATGGTAGAGCTAGTCCCCTATCAATAAAGTCTTACTTGGAAAACGTTATTTAACAATAATTAGGGCTGGCGTGCAGCTAAAATATTTTCGATTAATGTTTTTGCTGCGTAGTTACGGAAAGCGATTTTCGAAATGGTCACAGCTACGGTCGTGAACGTTCAGCCTGGTTTTGAAATTAGAACTGCCGAGAGACCAGCTCACATTACTGATAGGGAAATAAAATGGCATGCCTATACTCACCCGCTAATAAAGTATAATAAAAATGATCCAGAAAACCAAAGATTAAAAAATCGAAGCATAAAACGACCATTCTGATCATGATTGTTGATTCTTGGAACTTGGAAACAGCCGCTACCAGACACCTGATTTGTTTTCAAAATACCCAGGACGTTTTGGGGGAATGAAGCGATGATATAGCAGGCGGTAGGCAAGTAGACAGCTTTGAAAAATATTTATTTCACCAATTGTTATGAAGGCCGATCGTGTCGGTGTCGCAGTTTTGAAGCACTGTCAGTTCGGCTCAACACCGCGCTACAAAAGGCGCAGTGGGGTACTGCCGGTGCTAACTCAATTTTACAGTAGACATATGCATGTCACTTTCCTCGGTTAGGGCTATGTGCTTTGTCAGCGAATGAAGAACATTTCGATAAAATAAAGAGCGGAAAATGCCCCCCGTGTCAAGCTTTCTAATCACAGTCAGTGGTTGATGTCGTACCGTGGTAATAGTACACTGTAGTAATAGACCGATCTTACCAAGCGTTTGGCGCTTGCGCGAGGCAGCCATAACTTTAGTTCACAGGAGGCATTCGGCAGTGCATGAGACTGTTCGTGCTCTGCACGCGCTGAGCTCCAGCGAGGTAGTCGCACGTGCAGAAAGACTAAAGTTCCCTCGATGCATTGCGGCAGCGGTGGCGTAGTCAAACTGGCTGGTGAGATCGGTCTATTCCCGGCCCTTCGAACGCACCAGCACTTTGTAGAGTCACATTTGCAGCGATTCTGCGCCGCACACGAACGGAGGTAAACAATCAAGATGGCGGAGTGTACCCCGTGTTGCCCCCGCCGTCAGCGCGGTGTGACAGGGTTGTCGAACAACAGATCAGGCAACACGGTTGCCGGGCGGCAGCAACATGTTGCCCGACTGTTGTTGTTGCCTCGATGTGACAGGGTCGCCGGCAACACGACTTCCCTGCGTTGCCGGATGGAGATGTCCAACTGTTGCCTCAGTGTGACAGGGCCTCAAGAAATCTCCGTCGCCGACTCTCGTCGTTGCCACCGCTCGTCTCGTCGCACGCTAAATCGCTTACATGCGGGCCGGCTTTACGGAAACGAGTGCGCACATGCACCGAGAAGCACGACTGGATAGCCTTACTGCGTCACTTGAAATTTGCATATGTCGCAATGGTAAAGACTGCCATTTATTAGCGAGAAAAACGTTAGAATGGGATGAACTTATATGGTCTCCAAAGCCATAATCTTGTATCGTCGATCCATTCGCTGTCCGATTCCACTTCATAAATAAGAAAATACAAGAGCTGGTGTTGAAATATAGATATCAAATGATTAAATGAAAGCCCGAAATATCGAAAAGACCCAAAGAAAACACACAATTTCAACGCGGAACGTAAAAGAACACGAAAACAAAGCTCCGGTAGTGGCCTGTGACGCACACAACGCGGAGGAACGGCTAGAAACTGAAGGTCGGCACGGGCGGCAGGGTCACGTGACGTCAAGATGGCGGCACCCATGAAATGTTGCCTGAAAGGGTCTATATATTTGTGTAATTTTTCGACTGGTTACTTTCTGGTTTAGGAGTTTTACTTCATTGTTTGAGCTCTTTCGCGATCGAAAGTAGCGATCGAGCGCGCCTACTTTTTATTTTTTGCATCGCGGCTCGCGCGTCCGATAAGCATCGCCGCCGAGACTACTTAAATGAATGTTCTCTCCGAAATAAACCGTTCTGCAAACGCAGTTCTTCTTCTCGCATCGGTCACTACAATATCGGAGTTATGCAAAGTATAAAATTCTAAAATTACTAAACATCTTAACGAATTCAACAACTCTGAACCAGAATTAGAGAAAAAGGAGGTCACGGGGAAAGCAAAATATCCTTATAGTAGAATGCTGAGAGAAAGAATGTGTATTGCCGACCCCGGAATGTGTCACTCAACCTTTCTTCTTCATAAGTGAAGATGCAGGAAAGTTTCTTCTTCTTAAGAATGGGGTCCGGTGGAGTTCGTCGAGGTTCGTTCGTGGTTCGAGACTCTGTGGATTTTTGTGTGGATTTGTTTTGTGGATTGATTCTTTTGAGCGGAGGGATGACTCCTGACGATCTAGGACCTTTGTTGACCTGGTTTTGAAGAGGGCGTTGCAAACGGCGAGGAGCTATCGCTGTGTAAACAAAGAAGATTTTGTAAAATAAATTGTCAGTTTAGCTTGAGACAGTGTGTGTGTGTGTGTTTGTCCATTGTCCTATTTCAGCTTGTATCGGCTATAAGTATGAATTTACTAACAAATTTGAGATATGCTGTCGTTATACTGATTATGCCAAAAAGGCAAAAATTGGACTACATAATCACGTAGCGCCAGCTGCGGTTATGCGAGATGAAGCTTATTGAATATATGATATCATACCACTTGCCTCAGTCTAATCAGCATACAAGATATACGAAAAGGCGTGGCGAAGGTGGTTTAGTGATGAAATATGTATTTTCTAAAGTATGCAAATATTGAGCATTCTAGCTTTTTTTTTTCTTTTATTCCGATGTAACACGAGGGAGAAAATTTTATAGCTGAAAATAATTGGAGCCCGCAAAACCTTTTATCATACCTAACCGAAAACCTTGTATAATCGTTAAAACGCTTTACATCGTGGGTAGTGAGAAATGTTCAGCTATACCTAATTGATAATGTCTGGCATTTCCCACGAACTTGAAGTAAAACGCTTTGCCACTTTCGTATTTTGTTCCACATTCTCGCTCTTCTAGTTTGTATTCCTTCATCGCGTACTGTTAAAGGGGGGAGGGGGAGGGAGGGTGCAACGATTTCCGGACCTCGGTCATAAATTTGCGGAAGTTGTCCTCTGACACTTCTAAAGTAAATAACGTAAAACAGATTTCGCCTACGTGTAATAGTTGTTGTGTAAAAAAAAGATAAATATTGGCATTTCCGGCACCCCTCAACTCACTCCCAGTCTTCAAGGACACGCGTGGTCGCACTCCTAGTGACGTAATTCGGGGTGCCATGTGGGTTCCCGTGTGATCTCTTGGAGGACGCTTCCTCTTCCTTTCTATGCTGACATTAGCGGGTGCTATGCTGCAGCTTAGAGCCGAGCGAGGTCACTTAAGCGTCCCGCTGTAGTTCCTTCGGCTGCCACTCGCGGCTGCAGGTGGGGGGAAAAGCTCGACTTTGGCTTTGCCATGATGCAGCGGAATTGCGACATTTGTTAATGAATGAGATGTTTCCTCTATCCTCCGGGGCACAGTAAACAACGTAAAAATGGCTAGATGCGCATTATTCTAATCTTAAAATCGTTACAACCCCCCCCCCCCCCTTTCCCTTTAAAGGGCAACTCCGGCCAAAACTCAAAATGAAATAAACTACTGGGGTCGCTGTAGTGACACAAAATACCACCCCAGCCAAGATATTACGTCCGGGGGACGCCGCATTCTCAACTAATCCCAATAATAAAAATGCAACCCGCCGCGAGCCGCTGCTCCTTAGAGGACGACCAGCCGGTTTCCGATCGCTAAAGCAACATTGGGCTGTGACGTCAGTATCGTTCTCTTTCCTTCGTCCAGTCCGGGCGTTGCGCGGAGTGCTGTCTTTTGAGGCGCTACCACAGCTACTTCGGCTTGTTATTGGCGTGTTTAGCCGTTGCTTTTATCTGTAGCCCGTGTAGCTTCGGTATAGCCTTTTGTTGATTTGCCATCCTCCCCTTTTGTGAGGACTCCAAGACTCGTTTTAGCGAGGAACTCGGTGCGCCGAAGACTGCCCAGCTGTTCCTCGAAAGATGCCCAGTATAACTTATAGCGCTGTAGGCTGCTCACACAACCCGCTGCGCAACCCGGAGGTGCTTTTTCACAGGTGTCCAATGGACCGGAAATTGGAGAATGTGTGGGTGAACGCTGTTCGACGGGTGGACTTTGGACTTCGGCTTCTACCCGCCCGAGGAAAAAATAACGAAAAAACAGACGTGTACAACCCAGCACACGTGTGTTCGGGCGCCGCGGCCCACGCCGGAGAGCCTCAAAGCTTTGTGTCTGGGACTGACCGGCAGCGGGAAAGCGAAAGGGCCCCCTGTCATGTAGTGACAAGGTATATTTGTTGTTATCGCTGTTAGCGCCTATCACCAACGCAAGCCGCGTTCGCTTATCATAACATGCGCAGTGTATATAAACGCCCATACGGAAATAAACTGTTGTTCTGTTCCCACCGCGCTGTCTGAAGGATCTATTACATTGGCGACGAGGCGAATCGACGGACGGGCGAGTCCCGGTCGAGTAAGGCAAGATGTCGGTCGGCAGGATCGGCGAATATCGTCTCGGCACGGATGCGTCCTGGGATGAATACGTCGAACGGCTAGAGATGTTCTGCGCTGCAAACAAGATAACCACGGACGAGCAAAAACGAGCGGTTCTGCTGAGTTGTTGCGGCGAGGACACTTACGGGCTGATCGTGACCTTGGTCAAGCCAGCAAGACCGACGGCGGCGAGCTACGACGACATCAAGGGGGCGGTGCGGAAGCACATGCATCCAAGGCCTTCGGAGCTGTACGCAAGATTCTTATTCTACCGAAGAAACCAAGCTCAGGGTGAGGCGGCGTCGGAGTATGTTACGGCACTCCGTAAGCTGGCTGAAGACTGCGGTTTCGGTGACAAACAGCTTCCACTGGACGTCATGATGAGGGACCGGTTCGTATGCGGAATCAAGAATGAAGCGGTTCAACAGCGGCTGCTCGCAGAACGCGACCTGACGTTCGAGGTGGCGTACGACATGACGCTGACGGCGGAGGCAACGGAGAAGCGCGATATACGCAAGCAAGCTCAA
Source organism: Ixodes scapularis (assembly GCF_016920785.2). NCBI lineage: Eukaryota > Metazoa > Arthropoda > Arachnida > Ixodida > Ixodidae > Ixodes > Ixodes scapularis. The sequence goes on from NW_024609880.1 coordinate 90,733,180, forward strand.
GACGGAACCAAAGAAAGCGAGGGCCTGGTTCAAGCGACACGCATGAAACTGGACACCAAGGCGGACGACGTCAGCTGCTTCCGCTGCAACGGTAAGCACGCTCCGCATGTATGCCGTTTTAGAAAGGCTGCTTGTTTCAAATGCAAAAAGGTTGGACACGTGGCAAAAGCTTGTCGTTTAAAAGACGAGAATCGGACGCCGCGGAAGCCAACTGACCTGCGCAAGCGGGAGGAAAAAAACAAGGGCGTCGATGAAATGAGCGCATTGTTTTCTGTATGCGAAGTGCGTGAACTGGCTGAAAAGTTCATGGTAGAAGTGCACATTCAAGGAGAGAAAGTTCCGATGGAAGTCGATTCAGGAGCATCTTGCTCGATTGTGAGTGAAGAGACGTTTCGGTTGATCGAGAAGAATCGAGGCCAGATACCGCTGCAAGAAGCCGGCACAAAGCTTGTAACCTGGTCGAATGAATCATTGTCCGTGGTGGGTCGGGCAAACGTGGAAGTGAAATTCAAAGGCTGTAGAGCAGAGCTACCTTTGTTAGTAATAAAGAAGCGTGGTAACAGTTTACTCGGACGTAGCTGGTTTGAGTCGCTGGGCATCCGTTTGAGTGGAATTCAGCAGATCAAGGTGGAGGACGTGACATCGCGTTTTGCTGAGGTTTTCGGCAGTGACCTGCCTGGATTCAACGGACCGCCAGTTCACATAGAGCTTCAAGAGGACGCCCGCCCGGTGTTTCTCAAGAGTCGTCCTGTCCCGCTGGCCCTCAAGGACGACGTGGCCAAGGAAGTGGATCGCCTGGTGCAACAAGGTGTCTGGGAGCCGGTTGAGTACTCAAACTGGGCGACACCGCTGGTAGTGGTGAGGAAAAAAAACGGAACTTTGCGTTTATGTGGGGATTACCGTAGTACCGTAAACAAGGCTATTAAAAGCAGCGGGTATCCTTTGCCCACGACCGCGGAAATGCTAGCGACCTTGGGGTCGAGTAAAATTTTTACCAAGCTCGACTTAGCTCAGGCGTATCAACAGCTCAGCCTAGATGATGAATCAGCAGAAATGCTGACCGTCAACACGATTAAAGGGCTGTGCAAGGTCCGGCGGCTGCCGTTTGGAATCTCGGTGGCTCCGTGGGTGTTTCAGCGAGTCATCGACACGTTATTGGCAGGGATTCCGGGGGTGAAGGCTTATCTCGATGATATCTTGATATCTGGAAGCAACGCAGACGAACACTCGGAAAGGCTTGCAGCCGTGCTGGCGCGTCTGCAAAGAGCGCAGCTAAGAGTAAACAAAGAAAAGTGTGAATTCAGTCAAGCAAGCATTGAATTCCTGGGACATAGAATCGATGCCGCAGGTATCCACCCGAGCCAGACCAAGACGGACGCCATTCAGCAAGCGCCACCGCCGACAAGCAGGAAGCAGCTTCAAGCTTTCTTGGGGTTGTTAAATTTCTACGCCAGTTTCCTCAAGGGGAAGACAGAAGTGGCGGAACCCCTTCATCGGCTTTTGGACCACGAGCAAGAATGGAAATGGACAGGTGAGCACCAGCGGGCGTTTGAAAAGCTGAAGAAGTTGCTTAGCTCGGATGCAGTACTTGTTCCCTATGACCCCAAGCGGCCGTTGGTTTTGTGCTGCGACGCGTCGCCTGTCGGGGTAGGGGCCGTGCTGGCGCATAGGGCTGATGACGGGAAAGAGCAACGTATAGCATACGCCTCACGAACTCTCGGTGCTAGTGAACGCAACTATGCCCAGATTGACAAAGAAGGTTTAGCAGTCGTCTTTGGAGTGAAAAGATTTCACCAGTACCTGGCCGGAAGAGACTTTACCGTAGTAACGGATCATAAGCCGCTGTTGGGGTTGTTCAACACAGAGAAGCGGGTGCCAGAAGTGCTGTCGCCCAGGATGCTTCGCTGGATTTTGTTGTTAGGGGCGTATAATTATCGCATTCAGTACAGGCGGGGCGAAGACAACTCCAACGCTGATGCGCTTAGTCGTCTGCCAATCGTGGGAGACGAAGACGAGCCACAGCCACCGGGGGACGTGCTCCTGCTTGAAGCTGTCGAGTATGCTCCACTCCAGGCGGCAGACATCGCAAGGATGACCAAGGAAGACTGCATCTTATCCAAGGTCAAGGATTGGATCCTCAGTGGCTGGCCGTCGAGGCAACCGGACAATACGTTCGCGCCTTACGAGGTAAGGAAGTCCGAGTTGTCGTTGCATCGTGATTGCATACTGTGGGGAAACCGTGTGGTCATCCCGCAAGTGGCAAGAGAGAGGGTACTTCAGTTGCTGCATGCAAACCACCCGGGAATGAGTGCCATGAAAGCTTCAGCAAGAGGGCTTATGTGGTGGCCAAAGATGGACAGCCAGATTGAAGAATTTGTGCGGTACTGTCAGCCGTGTCAAAGTAACCGCCAAAGCGACCCCAAGGCTCCAGTGCATTTCTGGGTCAAGCCAGATCAACCATGGAGTCGTCTACACATAGACTTCGCGGGGCCAGTCAAGGGAGAAGTGTTTTTAATTGTAGTTGATGCGTACAGCAACTGGGCAGAGGTAGAAATCATGCCATCAATGAAATCTTCAGCTGTCGTCACCAGCTTAAGGAAAATGTTTGCGACTCACGGGGTACCAGACGTAATCGTCTCTGATAATGGCACAGCGTTCATTGGTGCTGAATTGCAAACGTTCTTGAAATTGAACGGTGTTCGTACAGTGTTCGCAGCACCTTATCATCCCGCCAGTAATGGCAGGGCCGAACGGATGGTAAGAGAAGTCAAGGAAGCTTTGAAGAAACAATAGGAAGGCACAACTCAGTGCAAGATTGCGCGGTTCTTGTTTAAACAACACACCATGCAGCATTCTGTCACGGGAAAGTCACCGGCAGAATTGATGATGGGGCGGAGGCTGAGGACAGCCTTGGACAGACTTCACCCAGATCGTCAGCGTGAACCTGAGGTTCAGGCGTCGCCAACAAAGTGTTTTGCTGTGGGTGACTCAGTCTACGCAAAGAGTTTCAATCCAGGACCCCGGTGGAAAGCAGCTACCGTGGTGGAAGTGCGAGGCCTTGTGTCGTACACGGTCCAACTGGACAACGGGGAGCGCCATCACAGACACCGGAACCAGCTGAGACGAGCCTGGACGGCGCCTCAAGGGGATGCCAGTACAAGGGTGGACTATCACTTCAGGCTCCCACCTACAGCGGGAACGTCTCAGCGGCCGGAGGCGAGCACGGAGTCAGCAACGCAAGCTCCGGCTCCACCACGAAGATCAACACGCAATCGACATCCTGTTGTACGCTATGGCATTAATGATTAACCAAGCGTTCTGTATTGTTTTGTGCATCTAATCGTAGGAGAAAGGAGTGTCATGTAGTGACAACGTATATTTGTTGTTATCGCTGTTAGCGCCTATCACCAACGCAAGCCGCGTTCGCTTATCATAACATGCGCAGTGTATATAAACGCTCATACGGAAATAAACTGTTGTTCTGTTCCCACCGCGCTGTCTGAAGGATCTATTACACCCCCAGTACTGTACGTCGCTGGCAGCGCGGCGTAGAGCAATGCCGCTCCATCCACGGAGCGCCGATGACAACTTAGGCCTAGCGACGAGCACGGAAGACCGTACGCACGGCGACAGCCGCCGAGTACGGCTTCGAACGAGTTCACTCGTTTTCCAGTCGCTAGCTTCTGGGTATACAAGCGATGAGCACGGCATAGCGCACGCACGGCGGCGGCCGCCGAGAACGGCACCGAACGAGTTTACGGGTTTTCCAGTCGCTAGCTTTTGGGTATACGCACTAACTCTTGCTACATATGCTGGATAACTACCACGTATACAGAATTAAAATAAAACCAGCTTACCTCCTATCTTTAGACGGCTAGCGCAACAGAGTTAAGTGCCGCTCGGCCTGCGTACTCGTTGAACGAGAACGATCCTGACGTCACGTTCAGAGTGCGGGTAATTTCCAGTGTTGCCCGGGCCTGGAGCGGCTAGTTTCGGTTTTGCTGGCCGCGCCCCAAACAAAACTTTGAGGCGTCATATCTTTAAAACTACGCGCAATAACGAGAAAAAAATTACACCTTGCAATTCAGGGACGCTGACTGCACTAAAAACGGTCATAATCTCGAAATTGAAAGTATGGAGGACGGGGAAGACGACGAAGCTGCTGAACGGTACGTTCGTGGTTTTGTTACTCCTCGATTTTCGTGAAATAGACAACATTAACAAAACACAGCATCGCATCGTTCCAAACGATACCTTCTGGAGTACTTCGCCGTACCCCCACCCGAAAATCTGAGCTGCAAGAAGCGCACCTCGGCGGGCGGCGGGCTGACAGCGCAAGATGTCGGCCCACCGACCAACAAGGTACCAACTGCCAACCGCTTTCAACTCCTCCCGGAAGAACCAGGCGAATCTACTACCTCTTTACAAGGACCTGGAACCTTAATTGAAAGCAGACAAACTATAGTCACTGCAGACAACGCCGAGGCTCAAGACATTCCAACCAAAAGACCACGGGTGAATATATCACACAAACACATGAAGACATCAACGAGCGACCCTTCATCTGAAGGTGCTACTTCCACGTACGAGCTGAATGAAGACATGATTGAAGATGACACCGGATTCATCCAGGTGACTTACAAGAAGAAGACGTCGACAGGAATACCAATTATATTTCACACGACCTCCAAGGAGTTCTCGTTCTGGAAAGTTAATCCGAACTCACTGGCTAATAAGGTGCTTGGAATCGCACAGGAAAAAATTATGTCCCACAAAATCACTAAGGATGGTAGTCTCGCAGTGAGTGTCGCTTCACTACCTGCAGCTAATAAATTGCTAGCGACAACTTCTCTCATGGTATTCGAAGTAAAACCATCCACGCCGAAGTCATATTCAGAGAACATGGGGAAAATTAAAAGAGTTCCACTACAGTACACAGACAACGATCTTCTGGAGTATTTACGTGATGCAGGTGTTACGTACATCCAAAGGCAGGTCGCATACAGGAGTCAAGTAGACGGTAACTCAACGCCTCACCCCAAGGACAGCTTGATTCTTCGTTTTATACAACACCGTCCGAGGCCAAATCGTGTGTATTTAGGTTTCACGAGCCACCCTGTGGAGGAATACTTCGGCGCCCCAATTCAATGCTACCAATGCCAACGGTTTGGACACATCGCACAAAACTGCCGGAGCGCAAGACGTTGCAAGATCTGTGTCGGTCCACACCACCACAAGGACTGCAACTATCGCTCTGAACCTAACTGCGCAAACTGCGGATGCTCTCATGCAGCAACATATGCCGGATGCTCCAGCAAGAAAGCTGCCACCGCGCTGAGGAAACAGGAAATACTGAACGGTCGCGCCCCCAATCGTAGATCGCCACCTTCGAATCCAGAGACTGTACACCAGCCTGAAACACCAAGTCAAAGAGAAACATCAACGCCTAAGAAAGACCGGACGTACTCACGCGTTTTGCAACGACCGTCGAAGAAACAGGCAAATACCACAAGTGATTCAGCTCAGTGTGATCCAAAGGCCTATGCACCACTTTCACAGAGGTCATCTCAACCGTCAGGGTCACCGGTGCCTACTGTATCTGTCGCCGGCAGAGACTCAAGGCCCCCAACTTCCCATGCAAAAACGTCGACCACTTGTGACACAGACATCAGCGGTGCAGGCACATCGGCCACCCCACCATATCAAGGAATTGATCAGCAATTGCTTCTCCAACTGGTCTTTCTGGCAGTGAAGGCAATCATCAAATCACTTCCCGATGCATTGAACATCTCCGAGGTAAAAACACTTCTAGCTATGGAGCCTCTTTTACTGGCTTCGAATAGGTCGATATAAATGAATGAAGAATATCGCCAAACAACAATATTTCAGTGGAACGCCAATTCTCTTCGCACAAAAATGGGTGACTTCCGTAAGCTCGTCGCCGAATTTAATTTTCCTGTTATTACAATATCTGAAGGACACACGGATGACCAATTCAGACTCGCTGGATATGTCTCATACTTTTCAAAACGTCCACGTGGTCCAAGTCAAACCCTGATTTGTGTAAACAAACAATACGATTCGACCTTTTTATGCACATCTTCATCTAATGGACCAGAATATGTTGCATGCTAAGTCAGGTTTGGTGAGAATGTATTGAGCGTAATTAGCATTTATATTGAACCAGCCATAGCTATTGCCGAAAAAGATATCACGTCCATCTTAGATGCTGTTAACAGTCCGTTCGTTATGTGTGGCGATTTTAACGCACATAATACACTGTGGGAAGGTATGCAATGTGACAAACGCGGTAAAATAATAGACGACATAATTGAGAAAAAAATCTATGTGTGTTAAACGATGGCTCACAAACCTTCATTCGAGGATGATATTATGCAAGCGTTCTGGACCTAACAATTTGCTCACAAGATACTTTTCTGATATGGTTTGGCACATAGAGGTTGAAACGCACGGGAGTGACCACCTTCCCATTCTCATACAGTATTCAAAAGCAAAGTCTTTAAACCGGAAACAAAGAAAGATCAATATGACAAATTGGCGTAGCTTCCGGCGACTGAATACAATGCGCTGCAAAAATATGAATACGTTAGAAGAGTTTACCTCGATTGTGAAGGCAAATTTTGATCGTGTAACTCGATCAATATCTGCCCCCGAAGGGCATGCGGGAATAGATGCATCATATGAAAAACTTAGGACGATACGTCGTAGAGCAGAAAGAAAATATCGAAGGTCGGGGATGATAGAGGAATATAGAAAAGCTCAGCACGTCCACGACCTTATCCGCCGCAAGCTGAAACAGCTATCCAGGCATCGATGGCGACAACTCTGTGCCAAGATGGCAGCTGTGAGAGATCTCACAAGGCAATGGAACATAGTCAAAGCACTCCGTTCACCAGTAATACAGAGGTATCCTCTTCGCGCAATGGCGTTATCAAGAAGAGTATCAGAATTGGTACTCGCAGAGCAATTTTGTGAACTACTGGTAAACTCTAGCAATGCAGCTCAGACTTTAACGTACCGTGCATCGTGTGTAATAGCCCAAAACGCCATTGACTGCGATTTACATGGCTCCGATACACAAATGAATCACCCTTTACTGCTTCGAGAAATGCAATGCGCCCTACAATCAACTCGCAAACGGAAGTCGCCCGGTCCCGACTTGATAACATGGGAAATACTGGCGAATCTCGGTCCGACTGCAACTAGCAACCTTCTCAAAATGTTTAACTCTATCTGGATTGGCGAAGCTGTGCCTGAACAGTGGAGGACAGCCAAATCACGGCTCTTCTGAAACCAGGAAAGACTCCGATGGAACTAACTTCGTTCCGGCCAGTCAGCCTCACTAGCTGCGTTGGTAAACTGTTTGAAAAAATAATTAATCAACGCTTACAATGGTGGCTTGAAACTACCAAAAGCCTTCCGGATTCATTAGCCGGGTTTCGTTCAAAACACTGCACAATGGACTCCATTCTAGACTTAGTCACTTCGGTGGGACACGAACGTAAGCTTGAAAAAATTACAGTTGCAGTATTTTTAGATATTAATCGAGCATACGACACTGTTAGTCATGTACACGTTATACACAGCCTTCTGAAGCTCGGAGTTAGAGGCCGTATTTTACGATGGATTCAAAACTTCGTTACAAATAGGACTATATTTATGCAGACAACAAATGGAGAGACCAGAAGACACGTTCTCAAACATGGTGTTCCGCAGGGAAGTGTTCTCAGTCCAACATTATTTAATACAGTCATGGCTGAACTATCATGTCGTCTTCCATCACCGATTAACGTCACAATATATGCAGATGATATTTGTATATGGATTTCAGATAGTTGTGTCGAAACATTGCGAAGACAACTTAAAACTGGACTCAACATCATTGAGCAATACTTAAATGAACGAGGAATGGACATAGCCCCTACCAACTCAGTGGTGCTCCCTTTCACCAGGAAACACCTTAAAGGACTTCAAGTCTCAATGAAGGGGCAGACACTTGAGAGTGTAAAATGCCACCGATTCCTTGGTGTAATCATGGATCAATGTCTTACATGGGTCAAACATGTGGACATGTTGGTCGACAAAATAAAAAGAACAATAAACATCATTCGTCATTTTGCTGGGCAAAACTGGGGAGGCTCAACAGAGTCCCAGTTAATTTAACACTCAGGTCGGGTACGACAAACAATTGCTTACTCAATCCCAGCACTATCTGGTTTATCAGCTACACAAGAGAATAGACTACATTTCATGCTGGCTCGAAGTTTGCGAGTTTGTCTCGGCGTACCACGTCCGACGTCGGGAACCCTTGTATTAGCAGAGGCCAAGCAATTACCAGTATCATCATTACGTGAACGGGAACTACTGCGTAATTTCCTACGAGTATTGACGCAGCACTATAACCACCCACTTGCTGACGCATTATTGACTCGAAGCGAATCCTGCACTAGCTATGCGCTTGCAACATCAACTTTTCATCTACCCGACTACACGGTGTGGGTGCAACAACCTAACAAACCACCTTGGATATACCAGACTCCAGAAACCAAAATCGATCTACCAGACTTCAAATCAAGAGAAACAACGACCGCATTGGTCATTGCTCAAAGCGCCCTTACATATGTAGAGGAAGCATATCCTGATCATATACATGTATACACCGATGGATCCACAAAGGAAAACGGATCAACAGCGGCATATATCATACCAACACTTCAAGTCCAAAACTTATACCGACTCTCCCACAGAACATCATCAACAACGGCAGAGCATATAAGAGAGACAAGCGGTTTAAACAAATGGCTCATATGTACAGATTCACAGGCAGCACTTAAAACTATCAATGCAATGAACCCCCAAAGCCCAAACTCATCACCCGTTTATAGAATTATAGAAGCGATCAATGACTGCCTAAATTCTGGACAAACAATAAAATTACAATCGATTCCAGTCCATAGCGGCATCCAAGGAAATATGGAGGCGGACAAGCTTGCTACAAACGCACACACTTGTGACAGGGTCCAAATGATACCTTATGCAAGTACCGACATAAAATCTATAATAGAAAATCACTCCAAAGATATATCATGGGATATATGGTTTAATGATCGAGGTAGAAACTCTATATTATATCAAGTACACCCAAAATATTATTTTTCCAGTTCAAAATGGCTTTCCAAGAAAGATCGAAACGTTAATACACCGCTTACGTTTGGGAGTAGCATACACGAATGAATTTTTGTAAAAAATTAACCGAATAAATGACCCTAGCTGTGATTGTGGGCAGGCGACACAAAACAATAGAACACCTTTTCATCGATTGCCCTCGGTTCGACCAGAATCGATCACGACTGAAAGTACGACTGGACATCATTGACAACCGACCATTTTCTTTCAACAAAGTACTAGGACCGTGGCCTAACCATAGGTCAGAGAAACAAGCATTTTCGGCAATCAGACAATTCCTGGAAGAGACTGATATTGTGAATAATTACTAAAGTTGGATGTATTATATAATGCAATACATATGCATATCTGTTCAAGTGATAGATATTGAATAACTTTCCATGCTTGTTGAAAATTGTGGTGTGATAAGGAATGTGTCAGGTAAAAGACCGAACTTGTTTGACTGATCGTGTGAAATTTCAAATGGACTCAATTTAACCAAATAATTGACTGCTTTTTGTTCGCGGGAAAACACTTGTGTGTGGGGGGAGGGGGGGAGGGGGGGGGGGGGAGGGGGGAGAATGTATACGGGGTCATGTGGGATGTTCTAATTTTTTTTCTGACCAATTAACTGAATGTGGAGTAGCCGGCCATGCGTTCACGGCAGCCAACATCTCCAATTCCTTTTTTTTTTGTCATTTAATAAAGAAGAAGAAAGAAAGAAAGTATGGACCGGGGTTGCCCTTTAAGGGCTCGAGGACCGACATGCGGGATCCAGGCTTCGATCCACGTTTTTTTCGGAATTATGTTTAAAAAAAACAAAAAAAAAACAAACAAACAAGAGAGGCTCTTGATAAAAAAAAAGGTGTTAGAGGCTAATTTTGGCGTCTCTTTATCCCGTCACTCTAAAAATCACGTACATATTCGCCGAAAATGTAACGAAACGCGAGAAAACACTAAAAACCTCCCACCAGTCGTTACGTCATGCTAGAATCTTTCGGCCGCCAACCCGTATCACTGGTGTGGGCAGGACGTGCAATCGCAACCTTGCGAGGCATATTCCCCTGAAACACGGTGTAAGATAATACTCTTCAGGTGAGGACAGCGCGCTCCTCGCAACGTGCCCGATAAAGTTCGCTCTTCACTCTCTCTCACTATGATTTCAAGCGGCGCCGGCAGGTGACTCGTCGACCCGTGGGCACGTACAAGACAGCTCGTGCCGCCTCATGCTCCACACGCGCAGAGTTCCAGGGAGGTTGTCGCACGTGCAGAAAGACCACGGTGTACCGGGGTGGCATGGCAACGAGATCATGTTTTTTTGCTCTCTCACAGTTTCGCCGTTTGGCCGCCGGCGACACTGTCAGCCGCGGGCACGGCGGCAGCGGAATGATGGAGCCTTTCGGATGCCCGTCGAACGAACACTATCTGATTCCTCGCGCCGCGCGTTCTGCCCCGCCGCGTGGTTACCTAAAGAGTGTATCTTACACCGTGGCCTGAACTGACAGCAGTCGTGACGTATTTTTCTGACCATTTTTAAAATAGTAAGAGGAGGCGTGCATAGCTTTTGAAAGGCGCTGAAGACGCACAAGAGCGGAGATTTTGAAAACTCCTAATATGAAGTCAAGCATCGGGAAGGAGGGGCTTCAGCGGTATTTTGGTAATAATTTTCTGCAGCCCCGTGCACCAAATTCATAAATAATATGGATATCTGTATTCCTGGAACCCAAATGAAGACGATTTAAGTGTGTTTCCTGAAATACAGAACCGCGCTTCAGATTCCCTCCACTCAGACATTAGGTTTGTTAGTAACGTTCGAAATCTCAGTTTGTCTCTACGACGCGTCTCTGCTGGTACCCCTTTTATACATGCCGTGCACGTGAGTTCAAACCGCATTCTACTGGTAGTCAGTCCTACTTGTTTTTGCAGAGTAAAACAAAATGAATGGTGCTTAATATATGCCCCAGAAGACACGCGCCGTGTAGAACGGCATCCCCAATGGCCGCCAATGTGATGTCGGTGTAAGTAATTTATAGCCGCAGTCACGTGAGGATATTTGGGGTCACCGGCGGGATCCTGGTGTGGTTGGTGGTGGCTGTTGGCTTCGATGAAGTTTAGGTCCGACAGCCTCTGTGATTCGGCAAGAGGTTTATGTCCTCGCAGAATATACTTATTTTTATATCAGAAGAAAATAAAGGTGGAGACCAGTTGATGCTATTAACTTCCGGTAATGTTGGAAAGCCTTCTTCCTGTTTCTTCAAGAGGGTCTTGTAGAGCGATGGTGTTGCGGACCATCGCAATATGTCTACCGTGAATCGAGCTCGGCCTCGTCAGAGTAGACAGATAACAGTGCTCAATTTTGCAACGTGAGTCTTTACACGTCTGCTCCCAGTCGTCATCCTTTATTTTACCCATCATATAATTATAGTACAGTTAACACAACCCCTTAATTATAGACTTGAACTGGTGATAGCATGACAAAGGAAATATACTTCTAAAATACTGGTATACTGGTAAACACAAAGAAACATTTACGACTAAATGGAGATGTCGCTTCCTAGTATTGGTCTCCTTCTATACAGTCGTCTTTCCATACTTCAGATTCTGTGTTGGGGCAGTTTCGTATGTAGACATCCAGACATTCCTGGGAAGTAGGAAGCCTGGCTCCTCCTTCTTCTACTGAATACAATTCGCAACCTGGAAAACAAATACAAAAAAAGTTGATACATTAAAACTTCGAGTTGGAACAACTTAGGAAAACACTTGTCGATGCAATAATAGTTGACTGCAATTACAACTTCAAGGAACCTTCCAATTCTTCGCTCGCAGTAACAAAGTGTTCGTATATTTCTGTTAAAGTTATTGGCACGGCGGAAAAAAAAGTATCCTTGGTGGTCTGCAGCAAGCAGTTACTGGATATTATAATTCTTGTACTAAAGAGCATCACTTTAGTGGCTACAACTGATGGTGGGTATTGGGTAAGGAGACAGGTGACGCTGTTTAAAAATCGTCAGAACCCCATTTTACGTAAAATGGTAAAAAAAAAAATGCAGGAGAAGTCTGTTAGGTTAGAAAAGTTTGTCAAGAAATTCAATGAAACTTTTTGGAACTGCCACTGTCACTTCATTTATGATATACATGTTTCACTGAGCTTCTCGAGTCTTGTGGTCTGCTGCCATTAACCGAAATACTTTTACAAAGTCATAGTTGCGCGGAGCGATTTCTGTAGTGCTTTTGCTTCCCATTGGGATGGCCTGTTTCTCCATTTATGACAGCTGAGGTTATTTTTACACTTTTACGGCGATTCTGGAATGTTCCAGTTTTATGTAGACAAATGTATATATTCCCGTAGAATGGTCCCCATTGCCTGGCATGTATAGACCATTAAATAATCGCCTTCTGTCGTTGTCATCTTTGTCACGCGTGGAACGAGTTCTGAAAGTGCGCGGTAGCTCTTCATTTTATGCCAAAATCACTTGGTACTTTTTGCGTGGGTGAGAAGCAGCCGAAGAATATCTAAAAAATCGAATGAGGGACAATTCGGAGAGTACGTGTTGCAAGACTTGTTTTTTTCGCACCGGAACGCAAGGAGGAGCACGCCACAAAACAGGGAACTTAAAGAGCGCGCAAAAAATGCACGGTGACGACACGGCCAAGAGAACGTTGTGAATGCGTGGTTGAGATCGGGGGGAAAAAAGCTTGCGGGCGCATTGGGGCCTTAAACGAACGCACGAGGTGAGCAAAGAGCAGAAGAACTTGCACACCGTACAGGCAGTCAGTTTTCCCTTTGTCGCCGTCACGGAATTAACGCTCTCTATTTTTTTTTTAGAGCCATAAGCTTGCCATAATAGGCATTTATTTTATGGTTTTTAACTGAATGTAAACATTTCACTTAAGTGTAAAAGTCGAAAAGCTTACATTCATCTTCATATTGTCAAATGCCATGCTTCAATAAAACAAAAAAAGAAACAGAAAACCAGTGTTAAAACCACGTGAGTGATGATAAGCAGTTAATACTCCCCGCATGCGTTTCCCGGTAAAAATGGCGGTTGCATAAGCTGCCGCGGCAACGGCGGAGTTCGAAGTGGAGCGTGGCGTCAGTAGCCGGGCCAGCAATGTGAAGCATGTGGCGCTCCCCGCATGCGTTTCTCGGTGGAGATTGCGGTTGTATAAGCTGCCGCGGCAACGGCAGCGTACCGAAGTCTTTCATGTATATAAAAAAAAAAGTTTTGGTCTAGTGTATTTACGTTTCTTTCGTCAATCATTTCGTATACCCCCTTCTGCTGTTTACCAATATGAACTGCCACTTGCGTGCCAAGCAATTTCCGGTCGCACCGTCTTTGTAAGCCTGTTGATCTTGCCTTTGTCACCATTGCTAGAAAGCATACATGCTACGCAGACAGCAACGTTGGAGATTTAACGAGGGCCTTCGTCTGTACAATATTACGTCTTGGAGGAGGTAAATTGGTTTACAAGAATACTTGAAACATTTGAACAGATTTGGCACTCCTTCGTTATTTTGGCGTTCACCTCGAGAAATGATGGTTAAACGTTTCATCTACATTTCAAGCAGAGGAGGCCTTTGTTCATTCTTATTATAAACCGGAACTTCTCTGGGACATCAAAAACTGGAGCACCACCTGGAAGTGGTTGCCATAATAAAAATCCTTTACTGGAGAGGGCAATCGTTGGAGGGGATCCTAGTCACTACAGCCTCGCTCTCCAACCACCTTCTCAGCGTAGATTTGAGCCCCAACATTCTCGCAAAGATTCTGTGTATTTGAGGGACAATTTTCGATCTCTGCGAGACATTAGACAGTTTTAGTATAGCGTTGCTGGATCTTACGTACGCAATACGCACTAGTATAGCGTACGCTAAAAATGACCTGCTCGGACCGAATTTAGTCGAACGTTACGTTTTCGAGTGAACACCGCGCATGATCTTGGTTAAATTTGCTAGAGCCGTAGAATTCCGCGTGCTTATAGCGAAACCATGCTCCTGGAAACAAATATTGAAAAAAAAAAGTGTCCAAACATTTTATTTCGCATTAAACCAAGCCACAGCTGCCTCGTTAAGCGCGCTTTTCTGCGCGGTACAGAGGCTACGAGTACGAGTGCGTAGCCAAATTCGATCACGGAGCCTCCGTCAGTCGTCCCGTGGAAACGGCACCTTTTATCAATGCTATCGGGGAGTGTAATTCATGACCCTGATGTCCAGTGCATAGCGAGAACTTCGGCGATTTTTTTTAGAGTCGTTTGTCCGTCGGCGAGGAACTGCGGGAATAGGCTTGGCGTTGAGCAGATCGCAGCGTCGACGCACACTGCGAGCGGCGAACATTTCTACTCTGCACTACTTCAGCTGCAGGACGATCTGATTCAAACACGGTAGGTCCCAGAAAGAATCGCCGAGATAAACACCACGCAATTTCACGTAACACAGAACTTCGAAAACACCACATCGCCCTTGCTGCGCCAGTCGAGGCAGCCGCCATCTTGAAACTGGCGCTCTCGTTCGGTCCGAGATCTCTCGAGAGCTTCCCGCAAGGCCCGCTAGCCAGCAACGCAAAATCCCCAGCGTTGTGTGCGTACGCAATTCGTTAGCCCTTTTATTGCGTTCTGCGCATGCGCACTCACGAACCGCAATTTCCTTGCGTCCGCAAAGCTATAGCGTACGGTCCACTAAAACTCTCTATTATCGCTTAATAAAGCTTACGTAAGCTTTATTAAACCTTTATCGTTTAAATAAAGCTTTCGAGAAGGACAAAAACAAACAAAACAGTTCGCGGTTACAGAATTTGTCGAACTCCAGTGAACAAGCACAATTCAAGTAGCGCCTACTGTGGAGGAAGCGACACGAGACGTGCCCTGTTCGGTTGGCCTTTTATGGAACACTATTCATTCCGGGTGCCTAAGCCCCGAGTGCGTCCCAATTGTCCGCGCGCTATTCCTCGTCCTCTATTTCTCAACATCCTGCCGGGCCTGCGCTGGTGTCGATGCTGCATCATGAAGGAAGAGACGCTGGACAGGCCTGTCGATCTCTCGCCCAGGATGTTTTCGTTCGGACCCTCGTCACTCAAGAAGTCGTCCTGCCCAGACTCGTCCCACGGACTTTCCCGGTCGTCGTGGACGTCTGCTACCCCAGCTCCGGGTGCACATTTTGTCTTTCGTTTGGTGGTGTCTTTCCATTTCACCTTCCACCACTTTGGAGGAGCTGGGTATTCGGTGCTTGGAAGAGGATCGGATTCGGAGTCCTCGAACGGTAGCTCTTTTCTCTTTAGCATTTTCGTCTTTTTCTGCTCAGCTTCGACCGTGGCAATTGACTTTACGTTTGGAATGTGCGCGGACTCCGGAGATGCTGCGCCCTCTCTGCCTTTCGGAAGTGAAGGACCGTCCGCTACCCCAGCTTTAATCTTTGCAGACCTCCACTTGTGCGCCTTTCAAAGTCCCTTCTGACCGACAACTGCCGTCGCCTTCTAATTCAAAGTGACAAAAGTTCGAAGTTGACGATTCGTTGACGCACGCCGAATCCGGCTTCTCCGACCATCCCTCAGTCGCCCTTCTGCACTTTAGACCTGGCAGTATTACTTTCGTTTCTCGACCTTCTGTCCTTCTAGAGCTGTGTACGCTTTGTCGAAGGGTCTGCTTGCCTGTTGATAGTAGTCCCGCAGCTCTTGACATATCATGTTGTTCTCGGCTTGTGGAGGCATCCGTGGTGTCGGCCGTTTCAGACGGCTTGCTCCCTTCCTTGCGAGTCTTTGCAGTGCTCGAATTTTCCGGGTCGTGCTGAGCACACAATATCCGCCGGCCCCGACATTCCGTTCGGCGGGAAGGTCTGGTATTCCTTGTCCGCGCGTTCCGCAGCAGCTGGCCGCATTTTCAGCTTGTTATGGACGAGTCTTGACTGCTGAACCGTGCCTAAAAGGTGTCGGTGTCAGTGAAAGGTGTCGGGCAAGGGTTCGCTCCTCCTGGACAGCAACTGCTTGCGGTGAAGCGGTTTCCGTCTTTTTGAGGCCGAGCGATTTACCCGTCTGTCGCAATCATCCTCCGTGGCTATAAAGTTATGTGTACCGCTCTCTCCGAGGATGATGCTGTCGCACAAGGACATTGGTTCCGAGAGTAGCATCCTAGTTCTCCCCTTCTCGCGTGCAGCGACGAGACTTTTTTATTGGTTTACCGGTTCTTCGAAGACGTCGTCCTGTGTGGCAGCCGAAAGTTTCGTGGGTGTGCAGTCTCGCATCTAGATCTTTTTCTGGCCAACACTACTGCACAGGGACATTGGGTCCGAAAATAGCACCGTCCTAATCTCTCTCTTGTGTTTCTTGAGGTGATTGAAATCTGGTTTTAGGCCTGCGGTACTTATCATGAAGGGCACTTTGTACCGCAGATCACGCTTTTTTATGCTTCTTTCAAATGGTTGGAGTGCTGGGTGATCAATTGGTTGAGTGTCGACTCAATCAGTGGCACCTATGGCATCTCGGCGCCACATTTGTGAAGGACCAAAATCCTCGTTCCCGTCGTTGGAGGATTCACATGACAGAGAAAGGGTGGTTACTGTTCTTCGCGGGTTGCTAGAATGACAGGTTTACGTTACATGAATCATCCAGCCGAAGACGGTTTCAACTGACGTTAATGTCTGGCTGAAGCGTTTAATTTTGGCTGTGGAAATCTTCCAATAGGCGTCAGATCCGATGAGGACACCTATTTCGTTTGGGCATGGCACACCGTTCGGTGGTATATCGGGGCTCAGCATGTTTTCAGAGTGGAGTCGAGCTTGCAGCTCTTCGTTAACCGGATGACTGATGACAGTGGAAATTTCTGGTACCTCCAATGGTTCCAAGTGGATTCGTGTGCCGGTGGTTCGACCACATAGTTCGATGGCAAATCGTCGACAGTAATAGCGTGAAGGTCGTCGAGCGTTACCGAACGTGAATATGGCGAGCTCTTCATTTCCAAGAGCTGTGCAGTTCAATTGTTTTGAGACGTCGCGACGCACGAAATTTCTTTGAGTGCCGCTGTCCAGCAATACTGGAACAAGGATTCTTTTATGGAGCGAAGAATAACACACTTGGCCCGTTTGAAGCAGAACTGACGTTCCTTGCTTTGCCGCGTTCGTTGGAGCACTAATAACTGCCGCATAGTTTGGAGTGGAGTCTTCTCCAGATTGGCCGATTCCCTGCGCAGATTGGGGGGTTCGGGAAATGTCGCATAGAATGGTCAGGTGGTACCCCCCGCAAGCGGTACAGGTTAGGCTTTTTGCTGTGCGGCAGGCACGGGCAATGTGGCTTCGTTTGGCACACTTAAAGCAGCAACGTGCCCGTGTGAGCCATAATCGTTTTTCCTGGGCCGATAGTGCAACCTGGCAGCTCAGAACGTCGTGTTCGCCGGAGCCACACAGCGGACACGAAAGAACTCGGTGGTAAACTGATTCGTTGGTCAGTGCCAGTGCAGATGGATTGTTTGATAGGGATTGAGTTCGTAAGTTCAGCTGATGTGGTGTGCTTTCGGATGTCCGAGTAGGTTGTTACATGCACCCTTCCTCTCGTATCTGGTTTTGGATTTGAAGAAACGTCATGATAAGCTTCACTTGATCGTCTGGGCGCCATTCGAGGCTGTCTGTTGTCGCGCTTTCTTTTATTTTCTTTCGTTACATGAGTGCCAGATCTTCGGGAAGAGCTCTCATCAGTACACGATGAAGAACCACCGCGTAGTTGTAGGGCGGAACATTCAAGCCTTCTAGAGATTTTGTGCTGAAGCGAATGGTGTTTAACAGCTGACGTAGTTCGGTGACGTTTCTTGAGCTGCTTATTTTTGGGGAGATTCAGTAGCTGGTTAATATGTTCGTCGATCAAGATATCACGTCTTCCAAATCTGTCATGAAGTGTACGAACTGCAATGTCTTAATTCTGCTCGGTGAGACGAATGCCTTCGACAGCCCGCTTTGCGTTGTGAGTGAGGCATGTCATGAGGTACTTAAATTTCTCGATGGGAGGGAGATCGGGATTTCTGTGAATCGTGACATCCAAATGATCCCAAAATCCCTGCCAATCACTCATGTTTCCGGCAAAGGTAGGTACTTGGAGTTTGGGAAAGGCGACCCTTCGATGACTGCCATGAGCGGGGGTTTAGGGACGGTTTTGGTGGGAGAAAGACTGCTCAGGGTTTCGATTGTGGTAGGGTGGTTGCTGTGCCGCAGTGTGTCGGTTGGGTGCTTGCAACACGCGTGGCGATGATCGTGGGTTCGTTTAGTTTGTCCAGGGCGTAACGAAGGCGCGTGATGCCGAGGCTAATCCCCGTGCGGTAGTCCTCTGCTCCCTCGATTGGTTCTCCAAGTCGTCGTCGGTTGTCGATGTAAGGATATCCCGGTCCAGGTCATCTAGGCTTGTCTGCTTCTGGATGAGATAGTCGAGCGGGAACCACACCTCAAGCTGTGTTGTGGTCGGGCCCTAGATAAGATCGTCCAGCTGGGATATCGTCCTGGTGACGGCGGAGCGGACAACGCCGCAGGTGGTCCATGTCCTCTCGAGGGGTTTCGACACCAAAATTTTGTGGAGGAAGGGACCCGAGACGTGCCCTGTTCGGTTGGCCGTTTATGGAACAATATACATTGAGGGTGGCCAAACACCGCGTGCGCCCCAATTGTCCGCGCGATCTTCCTCGTCCTCTATCTCTCAACACCTACTTCGGAAAGTCACAGTGCCATTTTTAACGTTTATTACCCACCACGGATTAAATCGTGACCGGATGTCGTGGCGAAAATTCTGAAAAATACCCGTCTGTGTGCATTGGTTCTTAGGTGGTATGCGTAGCTGACGTTATTTTTCGGTATGTTAGATTTCGTTTCAACTTAACTCGAGTTGTAGACGACGCTACGAGCTAATGGGACCAATCAGAAGGCGTCAAAAGCGCCAGTCGCTGTGCCTTTTCATTTCCTTCGGGTTCAGCGATGATAGAACACTTCCAGACATATGACGAACACTTTGATGGTGCGCTTTTACGCAGTCTGTTTGGTCCCATTAGATTGTAGCGTCGGCTGCGTACGAACTTAAGCTGAAAAAAAAAATTGGGGTTTTACATGCCAAACTAACGACGGGCATCTTGGATGCCCCAGCGGAGGACTGAGGATTAATTTGGACCATCTGGGGATCTTTTGACGTGCAACCGAAAGCTCGGTTACACGGCGCCTAGGATTTAAGCTGAAAAGTAGTATAGCCCACGACAGGAGCATACCGCCGCTTGTTTATTTTTAAAATCAGGTTGCATAAAAACTAAAAACAGGAAGTCACAAATTAACATTAAATTTTTAATATATCTTTTCTTCGTTCGTTTACGATTTTTAATTCACTTTTAATACACAGCCGTTTTACAATACTGCAGTTTCTAGAATATAATTCGCAAAAGAGCTTTGTACACACACACAAAAAAATTAAGCTGCTAAATAACGTGCGGTAAAAAAAAAAGAAAAAAAAAAGCTCTTCGCATTTTTTTGAAGACCCGCAGAAGTGCAGGCGTATGACAATATTTCGCAGCGGCAATTTCACAGACTAACGTTTTATTTTTTCTACATCTTACATTTTCCGCAGAACTCGAAACCACACCCCATGATGCCTGCATTGACATATGTATCAACATTGCTCATACGCGCGGTTACCTCAGCACATGTCTATTGTCTTGCCTTCCCCACCCTTGACGTCAACGAGAATGCGTGATACGTAAGTGTTCATATACGTCAGTTCGTTTTCAGACAATGGAGATGTAAGTTCCGTACCATGAAGGAGTGTACCCCGGGGTCTCCAAACAAAAGACGGATTTCGTAAAGGACAAAGTGTTTACAAATTTTTTAGGAATAAACAGATGTTGAAAAGATAGCGACATCCAGCGAAAAACTTGTAGGCACCCGAAGGGGTTCGCAAGGCTCTACGGGTACCGATTTTAACGTGCGAAAATCAAAAGCACGAAAATAAGGAAACGTTATAAGAAACTACAGCGGAGAGAAAAAAAAGAACTTGTTTGTGCAATACACACATTGATTATTTTCCAACTCTCATGTTCCGACCAGATAGGTTGATGTTTGAGAGCTGGTTTACACGATGAAACATTAATGTTGAGATGTTGAAGAAAATTTCGTACTAATATCTCTCAGGGCTTCTGATTATCTTTAAAAACGTGCAGCAGCATTTTCAGGAGTAACACGCTTCCTGCATAAATGCCATTTCTGTGGGACACCGCGTAAATACGACCTTCATTTCCGCGTGCTGGAAGATATCGCCAACTGCTGCAGAACCTACAACTAAACAAAAATTGGCAACTTATATATTGCCTTCATTAGAGGTGACGACACCAGTTATACCTTCTTCTGATCCGCCTTTTCCGATATGCGTATTGGGCATGAGCGCAATGCTCGACGTTCCTGACTTGGAGAGTGCGTGCCATGAGAACGTATCCGCCATCTTGCACAAACCTCGTTTACATAGTTCTTTTCGCGGTGAACGCATTTTTTTTGTTTAGCTTTGTACAATTTTTTCTTAACCAAGCTATTCAGCATCCTTAAAAGTTAACACGAGGTAGGTACGCGTGAGAAGCAAAATATACACGAACTCGCCACATCTAGATTGGTGAAAATCAAACTAAGTATGCAGCTTAAAATTGAAGGTGTTAACTCAAGTAAAAGTGCAAATTCTGCCTCTATCTTAATGGGTATTCACACGCGGGATGCTTTTCGGGGAGGAATGCGCGTAACCAGCAGAACGCTCTCCCCAACTCAAGCATTCACATGAACAGCGGATATGCGAGAGGGACGTCAGTGTTATCAAGCGCACTTAGCGGATCTGACGAGAATGCTCGCTGCGCGTTGACGAGAGTAGAAAAATGGAGGTGTACATAGAACGCCGACGCGCTATTATTGCAGGAATGCTGCTAGATACAGAACACGACGCGTAACTTTTATTTTCAAGTAATGAGTAGAGTATCTTGTTATTTTTTTTCGGTAACGCCTACAACACTGCTGACAACCCCAAGGTCGATATTTTTTACCGTGTCAAACGTTTCAGGGGCGCGTAGCAGAACACGAAGCTCCTAGCTCATTTTTTTTCTTGGTCACGTAATTACGAAGGCATTTCTTAAAAGGTTAAGAAACGTCGCAAGTTATATGTCTGCAATAACTAATATTGTTACTTATAAAATGCGGTTTTTATGACGACTGTAAAAGAAATACACCGCTGACTTCGCAAAATGAAAATCAGAAACCGGAAGTGCTTATAACAAAACGTCGGCCGTCTCCTAGCTTTTTCTCCATACTCTCAATATGGCGCGATGCCAGGCAGTTCATCGGAACGGCGGCACGCTTAATTGAGACAGCAATCCAACTTCCAACAATTTGGATACATTCCGGTTTTTTTCGCAGTCTTTGTCAAAAAATTTGGCGAGAGCAGACACGGGTGTATGAGACTGACTACTTCAAGTATTGCTCGGGAATTGCAGCCAACCACGCATTATTTTGTGCTTCATCTTTAAAAAATAAATTTGTGTAGCACGGCACTTTTACATTTGCTAGTACTGGGCAGAGCCTCGCGCAGAACCTGTGCGACATCACCTCTCACGTCGCACACTAAAGCCTGCTACACGTCGTTTCCTTCCTTACTTGTTTAAAATCGTTTTAGACCGACTATTCTTCGTCTCGCCTGAACATGGACGAACTGAGAAGGCTGGGCAAGCGCAAGCGGGTAGCCTTGACTACCTTGACTCGATCACTTGCTGCACGAGCGCTCGTGCAGCGGTCGAGGCTTCATTCAAAGCAGGTAGTTCGCGGTTTTAGCATTCGCGGCTATCAATGGTCCATGCTAAAGTGTGGCGAAGTATAACTGCGAAGCCTTTGCAAGCGTCACGTAAACGTCATGTGACGAGACATTTGTAGCTACAGTAGATGGCCTGTTTGGGAAAATTGCAAAGCAGAAGAAGAGATGTCCATTCATTCAAACAATGAGAACGGGACAAGGAACATGTAGAAATGTCATGCTGCAGTTGAAAGATAGTGCACGCCTAAGTTTTACGCTCGGTCAGAAGAACAAAAACTGCAACACGATTTACGTACGCCTTGTTCAACTTTATGTGAAAGCCCTGGCGGGGAGCTAAGGACATCCCAAACGTCAAAAAACGCCTTCTCCAAAGAAATTCTAGAAATAGAGAGGGATGATCCCATATTTACTGAAAGAGCGAACATTGAGGCTAATTTTGTGAAACATTGTCGACCTCCTCTTGAACTCGCCCAGGGCGACAAGAAGTTGTAATTGATGAAACTTTGTCCTTTATGCCGAGCCTTGATGAAAAATGAAGGAATGGCTGGAGGAACCCCTCAGCCGGGATGAAGTCAAAAAGGCAATAGGCGACCTGCTGTGGGGTAAAACGCCAGGCCCAGACCGGATTTCTTCTGGTTTTTACAAGAAACTAAAAAAGTACTCTCTCCCGTTTTACTCGCCGTAATAGAAAAATCTTATAAAAGTAAATAATTACCACAATCTTTTTCTGGAACACACACTGCGCTAATTCCAAAATCAGAGGACGCCGCCAAGTAACGCTTAGGAGAAGGTTATCGACCAATAAGTCTATGCAATGTATATAGTTTATAAAATATTAGCAAACATTTTGAACGGAAGGCTGCAACACGTAATTTGCCAATTAGTGGGGGACCATCAAACGTGTGGAATAAAAGAGAGGACGATCCAAACAAACTTTCACTTATCCAGAAGTATTTTAGAACGTTGCACAGAGGAAGGAAAGCCAATTGCCATTGTAGAGATTGGTTAAAAAAAAAAAAAGTTTGATGGTGCACGTAACAAATTTCTCTGGGCCATTTTGCGACATGTCAACATTTAGAAGACTATTTTTGAAAGGGTACGAATGGCATATATCCTGACTGTTCTACGCAAATATTTGTAAATCGTAACGTAGCTTGCAGCATCCCGCTCTCGCCAATATTATTATTCTCACTTTATCTTGAGCCATTTTGTCTGAGTGTCGCTGACCATAGAAACGTGCACGGTTCTACACTTAATTCCCTTGAAGTGGAGGTATTGGCGTGTGCTGATAATGTAGCAGTTTTTGCAGAGACACAAAAGGCAAACTCGTTTTTAACTGAAGCGAGAAGAACGTTAAACGTTTTTTTAAACAAACAATAACACGTTATTGCTTTAGGTGAGCATTTTTGTGATATTACTGGTGCCGAGGCACATCTAGAAAAATATTCGGGGTTGTAGCATGGTACATGGGCCACCAGGCCCTCCGAGCTTGAAGGGAACAGGTGGGGCAACATGCGAATTTCAAGTGTTCACTGGTCAGAAGCCATAGCTGAATTGAAAGCGAGGGTATCACAGTGGCCAAACCGCGATTTGTCAATTTTCTCTAAAGCGACGGCCTGCAACATCTTTGTTGTTGCTAGGCTGATGTGTGCCCTTCAAGTTTTACATTGTGCTCAAAGCGTTATGAAGAAAAACTATAGAATATGTGCCAGACTCATCTGGAAATTAAATTGGAGAAAAAACAACCTTGAGCTTCCGTCGTATTTCTTTGGGGAGATTAGGCCTTTCGCATTTATTTGTGCGTCAGCCCGTATCGCGATTCATATTTGTACGTGATATTGAACAACCTTTTATGCACGCGGTAATTTAGACAAAACTTGGTGAGGCACTTGCCTTCGTTTCTGGTTTCGAGTCATGTCGAGCAGCCATCAAAATTGTCCAATTCCTGAAAGAGGTCGTTGATGAATAAAAGTTTTTGGCAGAACTCAATTCCAGAGAATATTGTTCCAGCGTAACTGGAAAATAGTCTTCCAGAAACCCCTCTGACGCGTTTTTTATAGAGCCTTTGTGTCGTACGTTGTGCAATCGGGGACCTTGCCAAGACGTTCTCTGTCGCGTCAAGCAAAAGCAAATCCAGCCGCTTGCCAAATGTTTATTTTTCAAACTTCATACCTCGACGCTCCGCGTAAAAGCCTTGCTTCACAATAAAGGTATTTTGTTTTCCTCGGACCATCAACTACTTGCTGTGTAAAACACCTGAAACTATAGAACACGTGTCTATTTTATGTTGGGATGCGTTGTTGTTTTGGAACGTTTTGCTGAGAATCTTGAAAAAAAAAGCATAAACCACGGTAGAAGAGTAGTAAGCTGGGCGAGTTGGTAAACGTTGAACATGGTTAAAAGTCGCGCACAAGGAGACGAGGTAAAACGAGGAAGGAACACAGAACACAGACCAGCTATGGCATAACCACCACCCGGTTTTCGTCAACGGGTCGCCTAGTTTTTTCACCCCCTTTAAGAGTCCTTACCACCGTTCCTATCACTTCAATTAAGACCTGATTCGGGAACCTTGAAGAGTTTAGTCTACACCTACAAAAGACATCACATAATCTAAAAAAAAGTGGCCAGTCGGTATGGTGTGCCCGTAAAACTATCAGCCCCTAAAAAATGGGACAAATTTGTTCTAAGGTTCGTGAAAAGGTGGAAAAATTATCAAAAAAACACGCTCCACAAACAAAAATTTGCGGCCTTTTGTTCCCTCTTCATCGGGCGTTGTATATAGCATTCCTCTTTCATGTGGAAGATGCTACGTTGGACAGACGGGACGGTGTCTGAATGACCGGCTACGAGAGGACAAACGTTCTTTAACATCCGCTGTAGGAGGGCACCTCCCGGTGCACTGTAAGACCCGTACGTGAGCGCCCTCTTTAGAAAAGAAAAACATTAATCATTGGCCGCTTTAACGAAAAACAAACGCGCGAGGTGCTCGAGTTGTTCACCATCTTGAGCCTGGCCCATCGCTGCGTTAGTCAGCCGTCGATAGCTTTGAGCGAAAACGAAGTTGCCTTCTTGCGATCATTTGACAGCGACTGATCTGTTTAGCATGCCGTTGTGTAGTGTGAAAAAGTGTGCTTCATCTTTCTTTTCTTCACTTAATAGACCAGAGTTGTGAGTGCGCGCCTGTCTGTGTTCTGTGTTCCTTCATCGTTTGTCCTCCTCTCTTTGTGCGCGATTTTTAACCATAAACCACGGCTCATTCGATGCGTTTTCTTCCGATAACTACACAGGAACCTGTACGTATTTACTTAAACAGCGAAAATAAGGCAAGGGAGGAAGATACAGCAGGAAGGAAACCCCACTCTCCTTCCTGTTTTTTCTTCCTCTTACCGTATTTGCGCTGTTTAAGTCAATATGTCTAACCAACTCGCCTAGCAACTCATTTTGGAACTTGTACTGTACAACCTTATAGCATTAATCGATCTATAAAGTATCTGGTGTTCGCGGATGGCGGTAGGGCATGGGGACCTTAACCCGAAACCGGTAGAAGCATATTTTGTTGAATTTGTGACTCAAATACGTGATAACTATACACGACAGGATACTGTTCCTGAGTGGGTCGACGAGCGGGGGAGACTTTTAAAAGACTTCAAAGTATTCAGTGCGATGTGCTCGTCAAAACACTGTGCGTTTAGCCTGAACTCGTCTGTGCTGCGTATGCAATGAAAAAAAAAAATCTGTGGCATAGCTTGGTGCTAACGCCCCCGCTTTCCCTGCAGTGGACCCAAATTCGGTTCCCGCGAGCGGCGGGCGATTTCTTTTAAGGATTTGGCAACATCGACGACGAACGCACGTTATCGCCAAATACTACAACATTAAGAACTACAACATCCGCAACGGACGTCATTTCGAGTGGTGGGAAGATACCGTAATAGCTATCGCTCTAAAAAAATCGATCATGGGGTTCTTACTGTTCACTTAAAAACAATAAACATGTGTCTTATTGTAGTACTAAGGTCCTGAGTGCGACTTTTCACCATTTGTAATATTTCAGAATATTAAAGATCTTCAGCGACCAAGATAATGGCAAGCCTGGGACAGTGTAGAAGCTATAGTATGTTACGGGTTAAGAAGGTAGGGCGATGTAAAAGAAGGTGGGAGAGGAGAAAGCGGACGAAACGCTGGCGAGGGTAGGGTTTTTTTCTCACCTAGCCAGAGTTGTGTTAATTTCCTCCTCTTCCACCTTTTGCCCCGCCCTACATTCTTGACATGTCACCGAATGTAATGCTGAAAGTGCTAAATATATATATATATATATATATATATATATATATATATATATATATATATATATATATATATATATATAGCGACGGTGATGGTGTACGGATTGTTGACAAACCGATTCGTTGCTAAGGTAGAGGCAGTGTTTTCAATTTTACTTGCGTTCACACCTGCGATTTGTATAACTGGATCCTGAGTTTTATTTTCCCCAACCTGAATGTGCTGAATTCGTTTAGATTTTGCTTCTCGCGCGTGTCACCTTTTGTTATCATTTTAGGAGGCTAAACGGTTTGGTTTAAAACAAAATGTTCACGCGGAGGAGAAAGAAAAGACTGTTGTAACGTGGCTTGTGCAATATTAAGGATCTGTTTTGAGAGCACGCAAGTTCCAACTTAGGAGTGTCGAGCACTGCGCGGATCCACGCTATGCATTTCGGAAAAGGTTGGTCAAAAGTACGAAAAAATGGTGTCGTCACCTAGAATGACGACACAAGAAACGTTGCCTAGTCTTGTTTAGCTGTTTGGTCTTCAACAGTCAGATTTCTTCCAGCACAAAGAAATGAAGAGCGTGAATGAATGAATAAACTTTATTGCAGGTATGGGTTCTAGTACACCCAGTTGGAGCCCCTAGTCCGGGGCCCCATACGTGGTGGCCACCGACTCGGCACGCTCCACCAGCCATTGCTGGCCGGTGGCCGTGTCATCGGTCAGCCCCTCCTCCCAGGAGGTGGGGGAGGGGTTGGGAAGAGGCAAGACAGAGGGAATGGCTTGGCATTGCCAGACCATATGGAGAAGGGTAGGACGATCGCCGCAGTGCGGGCACTCAGGCGGACCACGGGAGGGGTACACGTAGGAGTAGAAAAGGGGCGTCGGGAAGGTGTTGGTTTGTAGTTGACGCCATAGGACGCCCTGTCTGCGAGTAAGGGAAGGCTGAGGGGGAGGATAATGTTGTCGAGCGAGGCGTAGCTCAGCTAGGTGAGTCGAGTATGAAAAAGGGGCTGGTCGGATGGTAGCAAAGTCTTCCCCAGGTGCCCGGTTTGAGAGTTCTCGGGCGAGCGCATGTGCGCGCTCATTACCAGGGATGTCTGCGTGCCCAGGCACCCAGACTAACCGGAAAGTGTGGGAGGTGGAGGATAGGAAAGAGTCGAGTAGGGACGCAGTGAAGGGATGTAGGGTGTTGTAAAGGAAGTGGCGACATGCTGTCTGGGAGTCAGTCAGAATGTGAGTGGGCGTGGAAGAGGAGAGAGTGGAGGTGGAAAGGATTGCCCTGGCAACCGCACGCTCCTCCAGGAGGGACACGTCAGTGAGACCACGTTCCGTGGCAGCGTGCACTAGCCTGAGATCACTGTTCACGACGACTGTGATCCCCCCACGTGCATCCTGCGGACTGGCGTCCGTAAAAAGGGCACGAACGGTATCGCAGCCTTCAGTATACGCGCGTCGGAGGTAGCGCGAGCGATGGTCACGCCGGGCCGAGTGACGGGTAGGATGCATATGGCGGGGAATAGGAGCCACAATGAGTTTGGCGCGAGCAGCGGGGGAGAGACCCGCAGCTCTAAGGGAAGCAGGACAGGGTGGGAAGCCAAGGGTGGCAAGGATACTCTGCCCTTGAGCCGTCGAGCGCAAGCGCGTCAACTGGGCAACCTCATGCGCTTGTATAAGTTCCTCCAGGGTGTTGGTCACCCCAAGCCGCTCTAAGCAAACGGTGGCTGTGCGAACGGGGAGACCGAGCGCCAGTTTCTGCGCCTTCCGTAGTAGGGTAGACATACGTTTGTGCTCGGTCTGGGTGAGGTTGTGGTAAGGTAGGTGATAAAGTAGGCGTGTATGAATCAAGGCCTGGACAAGGCGCAAGGTATCTGCCTCTTTAAGGCCATTTCGGCGGTTAGAGATGCGGCGTAGCATGTGCATGATTTGGTTGCACTGGGTAGTGAGTTGGTGAAGGGTTTGCGTTGCCTTAGCGTTGGACTGCAACGTGAAGCCAAGCACCCGTATGGCCGATTTACGCGGGACGGGTTTGTCATCTAGTGTGATGGTGAGGGGAAGATCGCTTTGTCCGCGAGCGTGTTTTGTCACTACTAGTAACTCCGACTTAGTGGGGGAACATGTGAGGCCCCCACGCCGGGCATATTGCTCGATGGTAGTAGCGGCTTGTTGTAGCTGAGTCTCTATGTGTCCGAGGGAGCCTCTCGTTACCCAGACAGTAATGTCCTCTGCATAAATTGCATGGCTGACATCTGAGATCTCATCCAGAAGGGGAGGGAGTCCTCGCATAGCAAGGTTAAACAGGAGGGGAGAGAGTACAGAGCCTTGCGGAGTACCACGGTTTGCCACCGGAGCGGAGGGGGAGCGAAGGTGACCAAGAACGAGGCTGACAGACCTGTCGCGGAGAAAATTGCGGATGTAATTGTACACCTTCGCTCCGCAGCCAGTGGCTGCCAACTGTTCAAGGACAAGATTGTGGGACAGGTTGTCGAAGGCTCCTTTAAGATCTGCGGCAAGGACAGCGCGATATTGAGCAGTGCTTGGAGCGTCTAGAACTTCGTGTTTGAGGCGGAGCAGTACATCCTGAGTGGAAATACCACTACGGTAGCCATAGAGGGTGTGAAAAGGGCGGAGGTGTCGGCAAAAAATTTGTGTAGGCGAAGCTGTAGGACCTTCTCGAGCAGTTTGCCCAGACATGAGGTAAGGGAAATCGGGCGCAGGTTCTCCAAGGAGAGGGGTTTGCCAGGCTTAGGAATCAGAACGACTGTGGCTTCCTTCCATTCCTTGGGAAGGGTACCTGACTCCCACACCTCATTCAAGTACGTAGTAAGTTGAGTGGTGTCGGAATCAGAGAGGTTGTACAGGAGAGAGTAGCGAATCTTGTCAGGACCAGGGGATGTGTTGCGGCGAATGTCGGTGAGTGCAGCGCGAATCTCAATGTCCGTGATGGGCGCGTTAAGATACGGAAGATTGTTGGGGGAACCCGTGTAGTCCGCGTAGCGTGGAGTGTCAGGAGGGGGAAGGTAACGCTGTCGTAGCTGTGCGAGGCATTCGGAGTCTGTTAGGTTAGTAGCGTGGAGAAGTTTGTAAATGCCCTTGGCCCTGTCCGATTTGGCTTGGCCCGGTTGTATTAGATGACGCAGTAGAGACCATGTTCGTGCAGTACCGAGCGTACCATTGAGCTTGTCGCAGAGCGTATTCCAGTTTTGACCAGTGAGGTTGGCAGCATAGGTAGCAGCATCTACAGTGAGTTGTGCAATGCGTAGTTTGAGCTTCCGGTTGTGTCGCTGACGTCGCCACCGTTTGGTTAGACCGCGGCGCGCTTCCCATAGGTGAAGAAGGTGGGAGTCTATATCCGGCGCATCGGGAGTGGTGGTAAGGGTGCGCGTGTGTCGGTCTAGCCGGGTTTGCAGTGTCTGCACCCAGTCAGTGAGTGTGTCGGGCGAGGTAGAAGAGGACGATGTGCGGAAGGCAGGCCAGTCTGTGATGCGGATTTTGCGTGCCTCACCCGCGAAGTCTTTGGTGTTGATATGGGTGACAAGAATGAAATGGTCACTGCCGAGCTGTTCCTCAAGGTTGTGCCAGGTGCAAGGTTTTGTGCCACGGTACAGGGTGAGGTCAGGACACGTGTCTCGTGCAACGCTGGTGCCAAGACGTGTAGGTGTCGATGGATCAGTAAGTAGAGTGAGATTGTGCTGTTGGATCAAAGTGTGCAGCTTGCGCCCCTTAGGTGTGTCGCGAGGGTAGCCCCAAGTGGGATGAGGAGCGTTGAAGTCGCCTGCAATGAATGTTGCGCAATCCTTGCGCCGTGCGGCTTCAAACAGCGTATCAAACCGTGCGTAGCGGTCTTGGGGGCGGCTATAGACATTGAGTAGGCGGAGAGGTTGGGTGTTACGCTTGCGTGGGGAGGCGGGAAGGAGTTCAAGTAGGACATGTGGAACGGCCTGGTTGTCTAAAGTAAAGTCTACCGCGGTGTGAACGCGTTTGACTAGGGTGGCCACAAGGTGGTCCTGTTTGGGATCGTTATGTGCCACATGTGTCACATATCCAGGAAGATTAGGAAGGGTGCGAGGTTCTTGTAGAAAGATGATGTCGGGTGGGGGAGCGTGCGATTGAAGATACTGTATGAGGCTGCCGCGCTTTCTTCGGAGGCTATGGCAATTCCACTGCCACACAGTAAGTTCTGAAGAGGAATGTGGCGCGGCAGTTGCCATTTACAATGATCTAATAAGGGGAAGGGCCATTTGAAGAATTGTGAGTATGCTGTGGGCCCATTCTGCGTCAATAGATTCCAGAAGCTTGCAGAGTATGTTTGCTGCTGTTTAATTAGCTTCGGAATCCACCCCTTACTTGGGGCTGTGTCTGTTGACACGGACGGAGTCTTGCGCTTCGGTGTTCTTCGCTTTCTTGGATCGGCGGGTGTGTTTCCTGACGTTGTCGGATCTTCGACTTGGATTAGGTCAGGTGAAATAGGCCCTTCCTTAGTCGGAGGTGCCTCTATTTTGTTACTTTTTGGAACCTTAGTTAGTGCAGCGTATGTAGGCCTCTCTGGCACCTGGTTCTCAGTTATGGTAGCCAAAGTGTCCTGCGCAGTTGAAGAAGGCCCTTCGCTTTTTCTGGGCAGCTCCGGCCATCCGGATTCATGAACTGCAGTTCTGGCAGTGCGGAAATCCACTCCGTGTTGTCTGGAGTAATTTTTTGTCTTTTTTTCCTGCCGCCATTTTGAACAGGATGGTGATGTAGCCGAGTGTGCGTCGCCGCAGTTAATGCACTTTTCTTGAGCAGAGCAGGAGTCTCTGTCCTCATGCGTGCCGCTGCAGCGTTTGCACACCGGACTGCGCTTGCAGGTTGCCTCTCGATGTCCATAGCGGCAACACTTGCGGCATTGAAGTGGATTCTCTTGGAATTGTGAAACTGCATGCCGGACATGACCGAGGTAAACGTAGCTTGGCAACGTCGATCCACAGAAGGAGATCTTGATCGCTGAACTTTTGCCTAGTCGTCGAAGACGAGCAACTCTGTTTTCAGGGTATCTTAGGTTGCTGGCGATTTCTTCGTCAGTCAGCGTGGTGTCTACGTCCCTGATTACACCTGTGGCGCAATGTCTGGGGAGAGGCTCATACGCTCTGACTTTGAATCCACAGAGCACCGTGCAGCGAAGCAGCCCACGCGTCGTCTGTCCGTTCTTTACGTCAACGGCAATGAGATTCAGGCGGTTGTTGAACCTGATTTCCGAGATACATTCAGGGAACATGTTCTCTAGAGCAAGGGACAGTTTTAGGCTACTAAGTGACGTAATTACGTGGCCCTCCTCTAATGGCGTGAATACGACAGTAAGCCCTTCAGGCACTACTGCAGCACTGCAGACTGTCTCAGCACTTAGGCTCGAATTAAGGCTAGTCTTTTTTCGCTTTTTTCTTGTCTTGGCATCTTTCCATTCTGGTTCGTCAAAGTCAGAAAGCTCTATGTCACTGGTTGGTACAATGACTCGACGCGAAGAGGTTGTGGCACAGTGCTGACCTGGAGTGATGTCCTCAGCGGTATTTATGGGCGAGTCCTTGTCTTCTGATCCAGCGGTTGAGTTGCCACAGATGGAGGAAGCCAGACTGTACTGATCGGTGGAGACGTGATGACTCGAGTGTTGAGAGGGTGGCCCGGAAGACATAGCAAGGTCGATTACCGTGCACCGGGAAATAGCCCGGTGCGGGAGACCACACCGTGGACAGGAGCAGTCAACTTACGAAGGTTATCTAGAGTTCCAACTATTCAGACCGACTGATAAGAGTAAAAATGTTAATTCAAGGGAGCGAGCTTGAAAAACGCAACCGTCTTCGAAACACTTCTTCTTCCTTCCATGAAGAGCGTATTTACGCGACGTTCTGCAAAAATGGATTTTATGCACGCATTGTGCATAAATTCCATTTCTGAAGAAGATCGTATTTTCAGTATTTTCAGACCTTACGCTTGGAAATACTGCTGAAGATTTTTCTTTTTCTGTTAATAATCAGAAGCCTTGAGAGATACTAGTACGGAATTTTCTACAACATCAGAACACCAGTGTTTTATCAGGTAAGAGCCAACTCCGAAAGATCGATAGCCTATCTGGTCGGAACCTAAGACTTGGCAATACATAATCAAAATGTGCAGTGCACAAACACGGCTTTTTCTTTCTTCTCTCCGCCATAGTACCATGTTACGTTTTTTGTAGTCCTTTTTTGCTTTTTATTTTTGCGCTTTAAATCTCGTACATGTAGAGACACGCGAAA
This sequence comes from Ixodes scapularis, assembly GCF_016920785.2. Lineage (NCBI taxonomy): Eukaryota > Metazoa > Arthropoda > Arachnida > Ixodida > Ixodidae > Ixodes > Ixodes scapularis. The sequence goes on from NW_024609880.1 coordinate 90,765,682, forward strand.
CCCTCCGAGTGCACACAGATTGTTCGCTGGAAAAGTTTTCAACACCTGTTTTTTCATAAAGAATGTGTAAACACTATGACCTTTACGAAATACGTATTGTGTTAAGAAACCCCGGTGTACAATCATTTATGACATTGAAATAACCATTGTTTGAAAACGAACTGATGCATAACACAGCAGGTGGTGGTGCTGCGAACTGATGCATTCACCCTACGTCATCCGTTTATCCTTCGCGTCCTCGAATTCCACGAGGGCGAGAGGGGTTCTCGCCCTCGTGGAATTCGAGGAAGGGAAGGATAAACGGAGGACATGGGGTGAATTAACCGGACGCTCGAGAAATAATGATACATGTCTATACAGGCATCATGAGGTGTGGTTACGAGTACTGCGGAAAATGTAATAGGTAAAAGAAATAACAATATTCAGTGGGATTTGCGCTGCTAAATATTTTCTTACGTCCGCTCACCTGCTGCTCTTTAAAAAAAGTGGAATATTTTTTCTCTTTTTTTACCACACGTCTTTATACAGTCACTCATTTTTTTTTAATTTGAGCTCACAGAGCCTTATTACGAACTGTAGTTTCCAGAAATTACAGTGCTGAAAAATGGTTATGTATTAAAAGGGCGATGCAACAATTTTTGTGCTTTGCGGAAATACCGCTTAAAACGAATCCCAGATGTTATTGATCTCTGAAAGACGAGTTCGTTTTTACCCCACGCAATAGAAGTTCCAGAAAAGAATTAAAGAAAAACGAGCACCGTTCAACCCTTCAACTCGCAGCCAGAACAAGCGGCCACGTGATCTGGAGCCGATTATATGCCGCCAATGTTGATCAGAGCAACGCGCTGGCGTTGGCAAAGCACAGGACACGCGCTGAGTTCCAGAGATTGTTATGGCTCGGCTATTGTCGTCGTTGCAGCGATTGGACACGGGCCACTACCCGAATGCATATCGAGGCATGGATTGTCACGAGCCCAGACCGAATGCGTATGCAGTCTTCGCGTCCACTGTGTGAGCAGCATTCGAGTATCGTCACCGCAAAGCTCGATGACGCATTCCCGGGGATCGTACTGTTGCCATTGTCCCCGTCATCAAATTTCGCGAAGGAGCAAAAGGCGGATTTGGAAGGAGAGATTGAAAGGCAAGCTCCGCTTTCATCCTTTGAATTCCGCCGCGACAAAGACGCTTCTTGGTCAGTGGTGTTGCGTTCGAGTATTCTTGGGTCCCACTAGTGCCAGGAAGCTGGTGGAAAGTAAGAAATATTCTTACCCTATGTCGTTGCACAGTTCCTTTTAAAATTGAGTTAAAAAATGCGAACAAACGAAAACAGTATATATATATTAAATTATACCTTAATTTATGCCTTTGTTTTCAACGTTTCGTGCCGCCTGATTCCGAAAAGAAATAAACGGTAATGTACTCGTGTCGTGGTCTATCAAGTGCAAAAATTGATGTCACGTCACTTGTACATCACTGTAACAGGATACCTTGCAGGGCTGGTTGGTTGAACGACATGTTGAAAAGCAGCGCAAAAGGGACAGGGCACAAATTAGAAGGACACAGGACATACGCTGACTAACAACCAAAGTAGAGTGTACTAGAAGGACGCAGTGGGGCGACCGGAGTGCTATTTAGGTACCTCCGCATATGGAAAAAACCGGCTAATCCAAGCCCCTTCGCTCGTAGCGCCCTCTCGGGCACTACAAGCGAAGCGGTTCGGATTAGCCGGTTTTTATGAAAAACGCGTTGCGTTCCAACGCCAAGATCGTTCCACAAGCGGCGGCGCCGAAACAACGCTTCGGTCATCTCATTCAGTCCCTTCTAGTACACTCTACGAAAGTGGCGCTGCGATCGAAGTGGTCCACCTGATCGCTTTCCACATTTTGAGGTACAACTGAAAGCATGAGCGGAGCCTGTAGCTCGCGCCACTCAGTCGCTTCTAGTTCACTCTAACCAAAGGTTTACTATAACTTCCACGCGCGCACAGTGGGCCGTGCAAGCACAAGCTCTTCTTTCTCTTTCAGAAGAAAAAAAATGCCGTGGTGACGATGAGACTTGCGCTATGAGCGCTCTTCTTCTTCATTGCGTTCTTTTTTGTGTTCTCTCCCACTAAGCGTGCAGTGCACCCATAGCGCAAGTCTCATTGCCACCACGGCATTTTTCTCTTCTGAAAGAGAAAGAAGAGCTTGTGCTTGCGCGGGCCACTGTGCGCGCGTGGAAGTTGTAGTAAACCTTTGCTTCTTCTACTTCGTGTCCTGCCCGTTTTGCGCTGTTTCTCATTATCGGTGGAACGGTGGCCGAGTAGTCTAGCGCACACCAGCTCGGAGCACGTGGAGCGAAAGCTCGCGCTGCAGAACCCAGGATCCTGGGTTCAATCCCCGCCCCTGCCCTTTTCGATCTGGATGAGCATCGTACCGGCGTGCGGTCGTGTATCACTACTGCGTGGTGCACGTTAAAGACCCCAGGCTAGCGGTTGTACCGCACTGGCTGAATTGCTTATCTAAAGTGGGTAACAATGTCACCATGTTCTGGCAGACTAAACTCCTGCTGTATAAACAACTAACGACTAATTTGTTTTGTTTTTTTAGACATCAGTTTACTTTCCACGCTAGATTTGGTGGGAAAACACATTACAACCTTAAAATTATTTATTAATAAACAAGGTATCGACGCTATATCAACGCAACGTCATTTCAACATCAGATTACCTTATTACGTACGATCGGCGCAATGTAAATCGACCGTCATCGTCATATCGTCGAATAAGTTGGAATAAGCACCAGAGCTGTAGCTGTCTAAACCATAGAGATCATACATAGTAATTCTAGAGTAAAAGGTCCGACATTTTCCCATGCATTCTAGCTGCCGCAAGCGGCAAAGCATGCAGGCAGACCCTCGGGGTCCTACACATGGTTACCAACTGCCTTCGATTTCACAAATATAATTATATCATCAGAGCAGTTTCACGAACTTCAACAATCCACGAACTCACCGGTGGAAAGATATTCGCGTTCCTTTCGAAGCTTTCTTTTTGCATAGCGCGCATATGTACGGCCTCCCGTCAACACTAAACTAAACCAGATAACCGGCTTCGCGGGTGGCCGCGGCCCGGGAATACGAAACCGCGCCACCGCCAGATTTCCGAGATTTCGACAGAAGGGAAGTTATTGCAGCGTAATGAGTATGCTGCTTTTTATAAGCGTTAGAATAATTCAGAATTTAGTTTACAACGTTATATTATCACTGTTTATATTTCTCAGAGTTTTCAGTCTTCGCGATTACAATAGCGACTGTCGTCCTTCAGCTGGTAACATTGGTTTCTTTTTCTCGTGTTCTGTCGCTCTCTTTCGCGATCTTTCACTCGGGACCCAGGATGTCGGCGCGCGGGATTTGCCACGCCTCCTCACCCACCTTTACCCCCCTGGTCTAAACCCATCACGGTGTGATCGTCGCACATTTTTCCGTTAAATTTAGCCGGGAAGCTGAATTCGTCCGTAGGGTCCGTGACGTCAGGTCACGTGACAAAACTCAGTTGGTGCATAGGTCACGTGATGTCAATTTTTCCGCAAAATTTTATGGGGAAATGTTACAACGTACGGTAGCTAAAGCACGGTAGGTCGTGAACAGGATTTGTTATCGACACGCGCTTATATAGGCAGCCCGATACTTTCGGCCGAATAAAACCGAAGAGATAACGATGATAACTACACTGGCGGATGATTACAAAGTATATATCATCGTTCGAATCATCCACAGCTTCCGGTGATACAGCATTTATTTCCCCTACAGGGAATAACGTACTACCGCTTTTCTTGCTCTGGTAGATCTGCGGATCTCAGGCTGTTCCGTGATATATGCGGCTGGCTGTTCAAGTGTTGGACCCACTGCCGCGTCTGCGCGAACAGCGGTTGTTGTTTCTTGCGTTGTCTCTACTGCTTGCTGTGCTGGCAGCTCCCGAGAACAAATCTGGTCCGTGTGACGTCGTATTTCTCCCAGCGGCGTGTTCACCAACACACTCCGGGCCCCAGTCGTAGTAGCTACGGTTCCTGGTAACCACCGTTCGCCTTCCCCGCATTTCGTTTCCATACGGGATCTTAGTCCGATAGCTTGCACCGGGAATCCTGCAAAGGCGTGGTTGAAGTGACAAGGGGTGGTATGCAGGTGGCCGTACGGGATCTTATCTGGTAGCCCAGAAGTCTTTCTGACAGCGAAGTGGCGTCTGGTAGGGGAGTTCGCCGGTATGCAATCAGTATCTTTGCTAGACACGTTCATAAGGCGCCTTGCTTGACCTGTTTCAGGCTGTCCTTTAAGGCCTGTTTCCACATGCAGCGGAGCGCTACAAGCATAGCGCTTACCTCGCGCTAAGCGCGTGCTGATGGGAGCGTTCACCAGCTTTGTATCGCACCGTCAAAACTGTTGCTCATAGCAGACGATAAGTAGCTGACGGCACGTGAGGAGCGCTACATCAGCGCTTCGCTGCATGTGAGAACCGGCCTTAAAGGGACCCTGACAACCCCCAAAAATATTTTGAATTTTTTGCCCGTTGCATTATGGTGTCGCTAGACCACCCAATTAACATTTTGCAACAGATTCACGTGCATTTTTCATAAAGCCAAAAAACGCAACTGCTCGAAACTGAAACCGAAACCTGCGCGCGGAGGTCGGAGGCGGAAGTCACATGGCTACACACCACAGTGCGATTTTATTTTCCTCCTGCGTTTGTTTTTTTTTATTTCTGGTTGCGCGCAGCAGACGACATGTGTCCCGGGAACCATGCCTTTGCCATGCGACTCCTTTGCAGTTATGTTTGTTCCGCTCGCTGTTCTGCCCTTCAAGATGAGCTGTTCTCTACATTGAAGAGTTAGAAATGAGTAGTGAGTGTCCATAGTAAATTCCTGTGGTCGGCTCCCCGAAAAGAATAGCCCCAAGATGCTGCGTGAAGAGCTGCTTCACATGTACGGCATCCGAAAGTGACATTGTGCGGCAGAGTGCACAAATTTCCGAAAGATCAACGGGATCGGGACCAATGTCTGGCTCCAATTCCTGTAGAACATTTACGGACATTTCGGAAAGCGAACGCTACCTTGCATTTTGTGGAAGTGGCTACATTCAGTTCGCAGGTGTCAAAAAGAGAATCCCATACCATTTAGTTCAGCAACGTTTTGTCCACAATTTTGTTTTTCAGTGATAATTCTAAAAAAAAGAAGAGATGTAAATTTCGCAAAATGTTTCACAAAAAAAAAACAAAAAAAACACGGTAAGCCCACACTTCAGATCGAACCCGCGTCCGCTGCGTGTGAAGCGGACATCTTACCACCGAACTACTGGGTGAATTCTTGATGAGAATGCAGCCGGTCGGCTGTAGGTTGAAAAGTTTGCTGCCGATTGCCTTCCAGCAAAGGCTCTCCCGGCTCTAAGTCCGGCAGCACCACGCATTGGCCACATACGCACCTAGTAAAGAAATCGTACGAGCGCATATTCAACTCGAAGTACGCACTTTGTGCTTGACGTTCGCGCGAGCGATGTCTTCAGCCACGAGAAGAGGGCGACGGCTCGGCAAGTTTTTCATGCAAATCGGGCTGGCGGTCGGGCTTGTCGTACGGGATTGGATACAAATTATTTTGATCAGTCCAAAATTTCTTTTTCAAAGGAAGTCAGAATTCGCCGGTACGGCGAACGACAGTTCTGAAGTAGAGGTCCTACGCCGGTCGCTCGCTGCAATCGTCGTCCAGCTCGTGAGTGCCACGATACGCGAAACGACGCCATGCTGAGAATCAAGCTGTGATCGTGCATGATGCTTCCCGTTCTCTGTGCAAATTTTCCTTCAATCAAGGTATTTACAGCTTTTTAGAAGTCACAAAAATTGGATTCCATATTTTTTTTTATAATATTGAGTGTGTGGCTTCAATGACCGACGACTTTGATTAAATTTGGTGGTTGTGTGTAAACCTTAGAAAACGGCCCCTGACCAGAAAAAAAAGAGTGAGCGCGACTCAAACCGGCCAGTTCTCAATCGGTGGTTTCTGGGCGGAAAGAATCCGAATTTTGAGCCACAAATTCTATTGTGGGTAGTTAGGCCCTCAAATGTCAAGCACAACTAAAAACCTAGGCGAGAATAAATACCCTGTCAGTGTCCCTTTAATCGTTCTGACTGCTCTTTCTGCTAGGCCATTGGACTGGGGATGGAATGGTGCTGTGCGCAGATGTTCTACGTCATTCTCAGAGAGGAACCTCGAAAAGGATTCTGCCGTAAATTGGGTTCGTTGTCTGTCAGGACGGTCCTCGAAATTCCGAAGTGGCCGAACATCTCTCGCACAGCCGATATTGTAGAATGTGCGGTAGAGTTTCTCAGGGCATCAACTTCTATCTTTTCGGAGTGAGAGTCCAAAGCGACCAATATCATGGCTTCCCCTATTGGCCTCACGGAGTCTAGGTGGACCCGTGACCATTTCTCGCCAGAGTCCAGCCACTTTACTGGAGCCTTGACAGGAGGCATTGGCTGTGCCTGTATACACGAACTGCAATGGTAAGAAAGCTGTTCGATCTCACTATCGAGGCCCGGTCACCAGAACAGCGTCCGTGCGACCGCCTTCCTTCCTGAGGATCCTTGATTGGTTTCGTGTAGCATTTGGAGCATCGATTCCTGGGCAGCCTGGGGTAGGACGACTCAATGTCCCCAGTAAAGCAAGTCCTAAACCAGGGTCAGCTCCAGCTTCCTGTAAAAGTAGGGTTGCATCCGTGGATCGTTGTCATATATTTGCCTTGGCCATCCCTCCAACAAATACACTTTCACCCTCGACAGCAGCTGGTCCGCAGAAGTCAATGCTTGCAGTTCTTGCGCAAAGAGAACGGTCTCGTCAAGTTGTTTCAGCGAAAGCACGTATTCTGGCAACACTTAAGCTTCTTCCTCGGGAATGTTTACTGCAAGGCGGCTAGGGGCGTCTGTATTCCGATTCTTTGGGCCCGGCTTATACTCAATGTTGTATTGATATGCGCCTAGCATCAGGGCCCAACGCTGAATTCTGGCCGCTGCCAACGCAGGTGTTAGTGGATCTTCTCTCAGTAGTCCTACTAATGGCTTGGAATGAGTTACGAGAGTAAACGCTCGTTCCCAGAAATAATCTGAACTTCGTCACACCGAAAACCAGGGCTAGTGCTTCCCGTTCTAGTTGCGAATAATTTCCTTCTGCTTTTGAAAGCGTTCGTGTCCTGAATCCTGTTGGTGTGTCCACGTTTCCCGAACGGTGAGACAGTACCATAAGGCGATGCGCCGCATTCTAGGTGCCACTCTTTAGACGAGTCAAAATGTGTGAGCACGTCTGCTTTGCATAGTACTTGCTTAGCCTTCTTGAACGCATGCTTCTTTGTCTCTTCCCATGCCCAATTTATATTCTTCATAAGAAGCTAGTACAATGGTGCCAAGAGGGTAGCCATATTTGGTAAAAACTTGCCGTAATATAAAAGCAGCCCGATAAGGAACGCAGTTTGCTTACGTTGGTCGGAATCCTTGCTTCCATTATGGCCGTCAAGTTCTTTCCGGAAGGATGCAGGCCGTTCCTGTTGATGCGGCGTCCGAGATAGAAGACTTCGTCCTGCCAGAAATTGCATTTCCCTTTGTGCAGCTTAATTCCGTTCGCCTGGAAACACTGAATCACTTGTTTAAGACGGTTTAAACTGTCATCCGTTATCTCTTAGACAATGACGGCATCGAGATATGCCTGTGTGCCGTCTATTCCTTGCAGTAGGGTCTCCATTTACGCTGAAAGATGGCGGGAGCCGATGCAGTACTGAACGGGAGCCGGTTGTAGCAAAACAGGCCGCGATGGGTGTTGATTACGGTCAAGCTTTTTGATTCCTCGTCTAGGGGCACTTGGTTGTATGCATCTCGGAGGTCCAGGGTGCTGTATCTCTCACTCTAGTTCAGTGACCCGAACAGCTAGTCGATTACTGGTAGTGGATGCTGTTCGGTGCTGCAGGCAGGATTTACGGTTACTTTAATCTTTCCGCAAAATAGTATAGATTCGTCTTTTTTTTTCTTCTTTTTGCACCGGAGCAATAGGCGTCGCCCACTCAGCATGGGGAACAGGCAAGATAACCCCGCATTTAAGCAGCCTGTCCAATTCGGTAGACACCCTATCACGCATCGCGTATAGCAGGGACCTGGTCTTGAAAAACTTGGGTAGGGCACCTTCCTTTGCACAGAGATGCGCTGGAGGCCCCTTTAGCAACCCTAGTCCGTCGCTGAACAACTCCTCGTTCTCGGAGAGTAGTTTCTCTAGCTCCTGGGTAGGCGTAGTTTCGTTCGCACCAGTTAATTTTAAAACTGGCATTCCAGACAGTCGAGCTTCTGTCTCAAGTCGCCTCCACAAAGACTCGGTCTCCACAGTCTAGAGTCGCCGGTGTAGCAGTTACTACTTGACCACAGCACCGGACGTCGAGCGTCAGCTTACCTACCACAGGCAACGTTCCGAGGTAGCATGATAACTTCAGGCTTGAACGCTCCATCCTTGGCCACTTGTGGTGGTGTTTCTCGAGCACATCTCTTGAGATCACGCATACCGGGCAACCAGTGTCCACCTCCATGACGATGTCGACACCACCCCAGCAAAAATGTTTGGGAACTGGTGCAACCAGCGTGTCGTCGGTGGCAGAAGGGGATTCCAAAGTTATCAACTGCTGAGTCATCTCGCTATCATCGCCACTGGACTCGTTGCCGTGTATTGCACATGCCTTGGCGTTTTCCCTCGGAACAGCCTCTTGCCCTCAGAACGGCTTGTTGCTCTCGGAACGGCACCTCCGGGCTGCACGGCCTTTCCGGCGACACTGGAAACAATTTGCGTTTAAGAATTAGCAGATTTCTGTCTAGTGTTGAGCTTCCGTATCGTCCGCACGAGTTTTTCTACCGCCTTGAACTTCTTTCCATTTTCCTGAACTTGAATCTTTGTACAGTCTCTGTAATCTTGTTTAATTAAGGGGTTTCCTCAGATTCCGATTGTTTTATTTCCTTGACACCTCGCGCTGCTGTTTCCGCGGCCCGAACAATGTTTTCGGTTTGTTTCAATGTGAGCTTCGGCTGGTGCCAGCAGCAGTTTGTGCGCATCCGTATCTCGAATGCCGCACACAAGTTCGTCTCAAATAATTCGATCTGCCATCGTTCTAAATTTGCCTCTGTCGGCAAGTGGTCGCAGCTGCACTATGAGTTCTTGCGCCGACTCCTCTTCTTTCTGAACTAGATGGTACGACTTAAAGCTTTAGGCTATTTCGTTGGTTGGTTGCGCGAAAAATCTTCCAAAGTTGTCGCGACCTCTTTGTAGGTTAATTCGCTCCCCTTGAGTAGGAGAAAGGATTATACTGTAAAAACAGATATGAGAATTTAATTCGTATAAAGATTTCAACAAACTTCAAGGGAGCTCAAAGAAGTGTTCACTCAAGTGTTCTTTAGGTGTGTATATCGGAGCCTGTTAAAAGCAAAGTAAAGAAAGCTTGGGGTGCAAAGAATGTAAGAGCTAGGACACGGATCCCGCCGACAGAATCAGCGATTTTTGGCCACGATTGAGCGCACACAGTTAGACAGTTTTGCGCAATTTTTTTTTATTTATCTCTAGTTGAAGAAATAGGCACACAAATTCAACAACCTAACAAATCATTTCTTTGTACGTATTATACAGTTAATTCTGCAACAGTGCAGGCGTCACTACAAATACACAAAATACAGATCATAGATTGTTTTTTGTGATGAAGATTGAGATTACAAAAGGCCATATTATATATAAAACAATTTCACAATATATCACAATTTTAGTGCAACTTATGACTAGGAGCAAAAACATGAAATAAAGCAATACAACAGTGCACTGCGGTGCTTTGACTGCTCGTCAAAGTGTTGTTGTCGTTGGTACTACAGCCACTGCCTATGGCAGCGTAGCTGGCAGAATAACGCCACATCGCAGAAAAAATTTGACATGATATTCGGAGCAGAGATGGTAATCTCTATTTTGGTTCTGAGAATCACAATGACAAGGGAGTTGATTGCTTTATTAATTCGAGCTTGTTGATCTTTAAAATTGAAAAAAAATCGAATTGATATGAAAAAAGGCACGAATTGTCGAACTTGGACTTCGCCTTCTCGATCGCGTCTGGTGGTACGTTCGAATTTTGCTGCCTGTTGTAGCCGTAAAACAACACACCCTCAACAACACGTAGATGTTCTTTTGTGTTTTAAGTTTGGCTTTTTTTTTTTTTTTTTGCTTACGAGCGTTTTGTTTGCTTCGAGCCGCCGGGCGCATGCCTCGAAATGCCGTTGTCCTCACTTTCGTCAAAAAAGGCATTTCGCTGCTGTTGCTTGAGCGAATAAAAGGACGATTTATTTTTTAATTTTTTTCATGAGGTTCTTTGTTATTTTTCTGCTTTCTTTTTACTCTGAAACCACAATTGTAAGGAGCCCGAGCTTCTTTTTCGCCTTTCTTTGTCTACTTTGTTGGGCAAGAGCGGCGCAACGATTGCCATCGCCGAGGGAGTCTTTTCTACGTATTTTGTGTGTTCGCAGGCTTGGTGTCTTTTTGACTAGATTGAGTTCTTCAAAGTAATTCGTATAGTAATGTTTGCGAAGTGTCTCCGATCTATTTTTCTCATTGCTTCGACTCATGGTTGACACCGGTTGATAAGCTCAACGATTGCCACCCCGAGGAGCTCCCGAGGGGTGCGGGGTTCGGCCGTGGTCGGCGAATACGCCTCCGAGGTAACGCAAACAGACACATGTTTTGACTTGACTGAGTTTGACGCAAGGTACAAAACTCACCGTTCCACAAATTTCATACAAAACTGCCGACAGGCTGTGTAAAGAAGCGTATGTGGTTGTTAGTCGATGTTGTTCTGCAAACCCCCGTGGTCTCTGGGCTCACATGATAAGCGGCACCAGCATCAGGTCGTCTGTAACAGCAGTGGAGTCGACTCCAGAGTGTCATTATTACGATTAGTAAACATGTTGAGAACAATTGGACTGACCACACAGTCCCTTTGAACTGTCGAGCACTTGGGCAATTGGAAATGTTCGAATGACATATACTGCACTCTGAGCAACCATTTTTGAAGACTTTTAGTTTGCACATATTTAACTAATTTTAGTGTTAATGAGCACCAGTGGCTCGCTGGGCAAGTCGTAGGACTCAGCATTCATGGCAGCCGGGCAGTACTCACAGCATACCATCACCTTGCCATGCTTGTGGGAGGTTCCAACTCCAGGTTATGGCGTCGCCTAAATAGTAATCAAAAAGCTAGCACGACCAGCACGCCTGTACAGTTCTTAGCACGACCCTTTCTTTAAACGGTTTGATCCACTGTATCAGTCAACAAAGAGACCGCCATAAACCGAAACCTGCCTCCAGGTTTTACATACCGCTAGAAGTGTCGTAGGATGCGTCTCGGGAAGTGAGTGAAGGTGCAGCAGCTTACTCGGAAGTAAGTCTCCACTTTGACAACCACGCTGCGAGTTCAAACAACGCATAAGACTCGCATCTTGAAGCGTCGCCTGTATAATGATTATTGCGAGAGTCAGGACATTCTGAAAGTAAGAGCGTTGACACCGAATAACTCATCATTGGAGTAGGGCTACTGATGTTAAGAGCCATTTATCGTAGTAATCGCACTCCAGAGACGCCGCGTTGTCGTAGAGAGGCCATGTAGAACTGAGGACAGGTTGGGGGATCCGTCGGCGGAAAAGTGGAGCAACCAAGCAAACGACGTCAGGCTCGCGGACGCTGTTCGTGGGTGCTGACGACCTCCAAGCCAGGGTCCGAACAACCTTATTGAGGGCCTTGCTTCCAAGAAGCCTTGATATTCTTGCCGGTGGGCATACAGTACCTAGACAGCATGCTTCTGGTTCATTCAGATCGCAGAAGACGGAGAACAGGACAACCAATGCACAATAAACAGGTCGAGCACGGTACACGGGACAATAGCGGTCACCGCCATGTTAAAATTAAGCGTAGCCAACCTTCCGTTTAGTACACAGTGGCGTTTTACGTTTTATTTAGAAATACTTTTATAAATGTTAAAACATTCTTTTTTTGTTTTGGTGTGTGTTTCAATGTTTGAATTTAAGTAGACTAACGCACGCACATTCGCGTTGCATCAAATAATTTTGGTCGGACTCTGAACGGTCGGAACGGTCCGAACGGTCAGAACCAGCGAGCACCGCCGGCTCGCCATCGCCATCGTAACAAAACGCAAAAACAAAGCAAGTTACAAACTTTCGGGCGCATTTGTGCATAAACAAACAAACATCGCAAAACGTTTAAAAAAAAGAAAGAGTGTCCCACGTGCCGGGGCGCCCATGGGGCTAGCTGTGGATTTGAGCCTGATTTTCGAGTGCTCGCACAATAGTTTTAATTTCTCAGTCCCTTATTTTGGAGTGCAGGCTGTGGTTCTTTGGAGTGCAGGCAGTGTGAAAGCGAACGTGTGGCTCCTTATCGCACGCAGGCTCCGATCCTTAGATGACTCTCGAGCTCTTCCAAGGAAGTCTCGGACCGACCTGTCACTGAGCGAGCAGTCATTGTGGGGACGCACGCAGAGGCCAAGGTCCAACCGGAGGCAGCGGGGGCCGAGTGAGGCACTTGGCTAGTGTATGAGGGAGCTTTAATTCGTAGATCGGAGGACAAGATTTGAGTTCTGGAAATCGGGTGGCGGCTTGATACCACCAAGCTAGGCGGTGTGTTTTGAGGAATCCATGACTGCTAAAGGTACCCGCTATCGGGCTGGTCCTTGTATTTGCACCCAGTTTGCTTCCACTGCGGGAGGTCGGATTCAAGTTCGATTGTCGTCCTTTGAAACTACTCACAACATAGCGTGACAAGCGCCTTTAGAAGTAGGGTGTGTACTGATGATGTGGAATGCGAAGGGTATGAAGAGTTCTTTTTCGACTGGGTCACAGACTTTTTAGAGCGCAGCTCTTAGGCGCCCGTTTCCGGCTTGAGCGGCGTCGGCGTCGGCGTAACCAAGGTCACCCAAAGGTCTACCCAAGGTCACGTGACCCCTCCATGTTCTACCAACTCGCCCAAATCCAAACCCTTCTGCAAGACCCCTCCCAAGGTCACCCCAAGGTCACGTGACTCAACAAGGTCACGTGACCCCTCCCAAGGTCACTTTAAGATCACATGACCCCCCAGGTGTCCCCCACGTGACCCCCCAAGGTCACGTGGCCCCCTCTCTGAGGTCACGTGACCCCCTCCCCCCGAAGTCACCTCACACCCCCTTCCCCCCTGAGGTCACGTGACCCCCTCCCCCCGAGGTCAGGTAACCCCCCCGGAGCATATTAAAGAATGAGGGGGGAGAAGGATGAGAAGACGGGGTCTACCCTCCCCTCAGTACCCTTCCCTCCTCCTCCTCAGGAGCTGCGCTCCAATTCGGCGTTACAGGGAGTTGTAAAGGGTTTTAACTTTTATACAAAATGCTCTATGTGCCGCGGTTATTTACTAACGTTTTGGCAGTACTTTATTGTGAAGGTGGAAAAAAGCGCATTGCGTGTTGACAAAGAAACGAAAAAAAGCTCTTTTAAACAACGTTGTCGAAGAGACCATGAACTGATTTTCCAATTACTTCCTCCTTAGCTTTCCTTTCAGTACATAAGCAAAGTGACAAATCGCGTGGTCGTATTTCACCTGAACCAAGAGTTTACTCAGTAGTCTGAAAGTCGGTAAGGACAGCGCCCTCGATAAAATTCACGCTTCACATTTTCGCTACTGCCGACAGCCACAATTGTGTGAACGCGAGAGACACATGCCAAGACTCAGTTTCGTGCTGGCATTTGTTTTCAAGTGTCTCTAGTTTCAGGGCTACACTACCATCTGCTTCTAAGTGCTGCACGGGACTCGTGCGCTGGCACCTTGACGCCAGTTATGGAACTAACCCAAACACATCAAGGGGTTTTTGGCGGGGTTAGCCCTCCCACAAAATGGTGCTGCGCAATTATTTTCTTAAGCTCAAAATAGATAGCACTTTTCATTGATGGCGGATTCACATGACAGACTGATTCGCAGACGGATTGATCATATCCGCGTTTCGTCCTTCCCCCAAGCGCATCCACACGAGGGAGCAAACGCGCAAACGACAGCCAGGACGGACCGATAGTACTCGCGGCCCCACTGTGCCGCGAAACTCTCCCATTGCACGATCGCACTGTGGCACCATTCTCCAAGATCTAAATTGACATTTCCTGCTTTGGAAAAGAACTCTGCGCCGCTGTTACGTGCATGCGAAACATAACACCGTTATAGGCTTAGCCCGAAGCGCCACTAGCTTTACTAATAAAAGGCGTGACAGAGACATAAGCATAATCCTGATCGAGGAGGCTTCTGCGTAGAGGCGACGAAGTCATGGGTTCGCAAAGGGGCATTTGGAGATGCTTTCCCGCACTCCACGATTGCGCCTTCAGTACACTAAAGTCACAAGAAAGATCTTGCTGGATCAAATGTTACATAAGATGCTCGACAAATTAAAATTGCGTCTTGAGGTATTCTGACCATATAAAGATTCGAGCATTCTTAGAGGCGGACAATGGGAATATTACACTCAGTATCATGGATCTTTTTGAAGGCGCTGAGTCATATGCAGCTTTCAGAAGCCGCAGGTCTAACATAACGCGCGCGTCAGAAACTGGAGACGGCCACAGCTGCCGTGACGTCAAAGTGAATCGAACTGCAGGGGCATGAGCGGTGTAATTAAATTTTTTCTCTCTCCCAAAATGAATGGAACGCCTCCTTTTTTTCTCAACTAGCCAATTGAAGTAAGTGTTGACATAAACAAAAACAAAATTAAAAGCCGTTTTTATTCCACCTGCGCATTTTCTCACTTGTGATTGGTTTGAGCATCTAAGCAATTGTTTTTGTTGAAGTATAAATACTGGAACCCACTGTCGTAGCAGCTCATCTGAAAATATTATTTCAGGCTGAATTTGAAAATGTATTTGCTGTCGCTTCTCGTTGTTTTCTGTCTTTCAATTTGTAGTTACTCTCAAGATACAGGTGAGGCAACTCCACTACCAGAGGACGACCCGAAAAACTTTCCACATCAAAATGCAAGAGAGGTTCGTTATTCACTATTACTTTCTGACATAAAATATTCAAGATCATGCTTAATCACCAACAGTAGTAACATTTTGTGTTTATTACCTTCTTATTGTTCCGAGCAGACGACACTCACAGCCTGAGCTGGCTGTGAGTATCGCCATTAAGCTCACCCCTGTAAAGCCGCAGGTCCTAGGAGAGTCACTGTAACGCATTTTGATAGAGATGCCCGCACTGACGGTGCTGACAAGGCAGGAGGGGTTGACGTTGGAACAAGGATAGTCTGTGTAGGAAGAAATTGGAAACTTTTTAGTAGAAGGGACAGACATAAAAAGGGACGTCTTAAGCTCAGCAAACTGGTTTATTTCTCAATTATCCGATATATACCCACGAAGCTCTTCCCAACCACACTCTACGCAGAAATCTCCTTTGTTGAAAACAGTTCCAAATGGAGAGAACAGACATGACACCAAAGAGGTCAAGCGCACGCACAGACATGAAATATTCAAGATGATGCTTAGTCACCAATGGTAGTAACCGTTTCTATTTATTACCTTCCTATGCTTCTGAGCAGGCGACACTCACAGCCTGAGGTCTCTGGTGTTCTAGGACATGATTAGCTATCACCAGCTCTCCTGCACACTCACTGTCATTTCAAGGATAGTCTGTTGTTATTACACCGGTTTGATCCGGTCATTTGCAACTACGTCATTAGGGCCGTTAATTGATGTCCTGTGTGAACGTCTTGGCTTAGCGATCAAGTACTCGAAACGGTTATTCGTAGGCCGGTACCAGTGACCGACGAATCTTGTGTCGCAAGAAAACATGAGAGCACGTCTCGAGGCCTTGGCTAATTAAGGACTGCTCCGTTCAGGTGGAAGAACAGGCCAGAGGAGACAAAAAGTTCGTAGAAGGCCGTGGATGTAGCCATGGGGTCTTTCTTGACTCGGGGGTAGGGGAAGAAAATAATAGGCCATGTAGAAACAGTGGTGCACCATAGACTAACTCGGCTGGAGAACAGCTAAGACCTGCCTTGAGCACCGGGCGAAGGCCTAGGCGAACAATGGAAAGGTGGTGGGCCCAATGGTAGCAGGATTGTAGATGGCGAGAGTGGCTTTCAACTGGTGGTGAAGCTGTTACACCATGCCGAAGGTCGACTGATTATGGGCGGTGACGTGGATATGTCGGACGCCCAAGATGGGGATGAAAATGGAAATAGGGTCGGTTGCAATTGCTTTCCCCTGTCGGTGCTGACCGCAGCAGGGCAGCTGAAACTGGAAAGCCACTTGTCTATGAAGGCTGCGGCGACTGTCTCTGTTGCCATGTCAGGGACGGGGATTGCGTCAGGCAATCTCGTGAATCTGTCCACACACGTCATCAAATACTGTGCTACCCGTGATGATGAAAGGTACCCATTAGATCGATGTGGACGTGCGTGAAGCTGGAGTGGTGGGCGAAAAGGTCACAGGGGATGATTGTGTGTCTCGTGATACCGACGCGTCGGCATTGAATGCACGTTCGCGCCCAGCGATGGACGTCCATGTTCATTATCGACTAGAAGAAATAAGCAGTTCCTAACTTCTGTGATGCTGGGATACCATGGTTACACTTGTCTTAGAGATGATAAAAAATAGCGATATGAAACGCTAGTGGTTCGAATGGGCGTGACACGCAGTTGAAGCTTCGCAGCTAGTCGTTACCGGAGAAAACTGTGAGGGAACGTTGGGGAAGTTCAGCGATCCAGGAGAGGCGATCAAGCGTTGCAGCTCAGGAACGTCACACTTCGCGGTTGCCAGTTCTTTTTGGTCCACTGGATCTGTTATGAAATAGCACCGACGAGATATAGTGCATTCACAGCAGTGTTTTCATGGCCGCTGATATGACGGGGAACCAAAGTATACTTTGGTATGAAACCGAGTTTCCGGATCTCACGTGATTTGTTGCCGCTGCGGTCCTGTTGGAATGCGAGCGTCAAATTCTCTCCTTCGAGGAAGTGGCTGAGGTCTTTGACGGCAAGGTACACAGCCAAAAGTTCACGCGCAATGGTACTGTGCCTTTGTTCTGGATTCTTCAGTTTGTGCGTGAAAATTTGATTGGCTGCCAGCCATTCACGTTCTGATAAAGAACAACACCGAGAGCTACCATTCACGCATCGCCGACGAGTCGCAGTTCTGCGTCCGTAATCAGAGGAAGAAGCATTGCAGAGTCAGCTGGCGACTTTTTCGCTGAAAAAACAGACACTGCATTTTTGTTTTACAGAAAAGGCGCTAAATATTGTTGATTGGTGGCCAGTAGATCAGTAAATATTTTTATCAGTCGTGCACAACTCGGTAAGAAATAGCGAACGAATTTGGAAGCCCAAAAAAATTATGAACTTTCTTCAGAGATGTTGAGTGTGGAAAGTCTCTGATAGCTGTAACTTTCGTATCTAAGGGCTTGATGAGTTGCGGTGTTGCCATATGCCCAGGGAATTCGATGGTCGGCAGGCCGAAGGGGCATTTCTTTGGTTGATAACCAATGTATAGTCGTCGACCTGGGCGAAAGGAGTGCTCAGGTGTTATTCGTGCTAGGTTTCCCACGTGCAGGCGACAAAAAGATCGTTAGGATAACCAGCATCGTGTTCGATAACCAGGATCGTGTCCCCAGGATCGTGTCCGTGTATGTCGACACAAACCTACCGGGACAGCTACCGCCATCTATAAGCGACGGCGGCAAGCACATAACCAGTATGGTTTCCGCCGTCGCTCGTAGACGGCACCAACCTTTCCAGTTATAATCGAAGAATGGATAGTTTGGCGCGTTGGTGGGAATTCATCGTAGGAAACAGCGCGAAAAACAGACGACGACGAAGAAGCACACGGTGTATAGAATACAGCTCCGCTGGTCTTCCTTCTTCACGAGAGTGGAAAGGCTCAACGTTTTTGTTTTATTCACACCATGCCACATAGTCTCGAGGCTTTTTGTTTAACTAGATAATTGTAATATGGTAGACAGGAGTTTAAAATACTTTATCAAAATTGAAATGTGTCAATCTTAAAGATGAAAAGAGGAGACAATGTGTTCTGCGTATGCACGCGTGTATATGTATCCTTGCAGTTACTTATTCTGATAATTCATTTTGACCATTAGAGACTTACTATGTTTAGTTACATTTGGCGACACGTAAGTTCGTTAACAGTAGCGGCTTTGTTAACATTTTTTTTTACACTCTTCTGCAGCGTCTCGATCAATCTCACAGGAGCCACCCCTATAAATACAACTCTCTGTGAAAAAACATCCTGTTTTTAATAGATCCATGAAATGTTATTTTTCGATAGGAAGTGAACTCAAAGTCGTCTTGGTGTTGCTCAAAGTGCGAAAAAATAACATACTGACACGACAAAAAAAACGCCACGAGCACCTCTTTCAGGGAAAGGTGCACATCGGGACCCTTACTTGCGTTATATTTCTACATACCATGTTCTTTAGAGGTTGCGCGCTAGAGCTGAGAGGGCTCTAAACACTTAATTACTAACAGTGTGCTTAGGTTAGTCGTTCACCTGGCGGGGGAAAATCGCACGCAGCTTGCTGGAAACAGATGTTCAGAATGACACACGCTTATAGTGCCAAAGAGAAAACATGCAATAGTAAATAAAAAAAAATAAAAAACGCATCGTGCCTTGGCTTTCAACTAGCCAATTGAAATAAGTTTTGTCTTAACGAAATATGACGTTTGAATTTTTGTGAATTTTGTTCACTTGCAATAGGCTTCAGCACCTCAGTTACTGTTTTTACTTGAAGTATAAATACTGCGATCCCTGATCGTTCAATAATAACTTGAAAAGTCGTTTCAGAATGAATCTCACAGTTATTTCAAATTATTTTTCGTGGTTTCTTGCCTTTATATTAGTGTTCACTTTGAAGATTACGCGGAAACCACTAGCGTTTCCCCCTGCGAGAAGATGATCCAAAAACTACTCTAATCAAAATACAGCAACTGTATATTTTTGACAATTATATTCGTCTTCTCGCTAGTGGCACACTAGACATATCATAAAAAAAAAAGATTTTTCCGGGAGATGTTAAGCTAAATAATACCTCGAAATAACATTCTAATGAGATTAACGCAAAAAAACGTGCTATTTAACGGCATCTCCAACTGAAGAACAATCTCTCTTGTCATCACTTAGTGCATTACAGCCGAACCTATACTTTATTTCAGGAGTGTAATATATATACTGTCATAAACGCGCTCTAATATATTGTCTCAGGTAATAAATTTTAAATTAGAGACAAAACGGATGTTTTTATACATTTAAAATGTTACATTCGGAACGTACGTCTGTTTTAATTTCTGCCGAACCTAAAAACCGAATACAAAAAGGCTGCTTTTGTGACTTTGCAAGTGAATAAAAATATTTGCGTTTTTTTCGTTGATATCTGAATGAACGTTTAAGCTAATTCTTGTTATACATAATGTTTCTTTCTTGTGTTGTTGCTTCTTTTTCATTAGAAATTTATAAAATTTAAATTTTCATTTTTTTATCTTCATATGGGTTATTTTTTCTAGACGTGTCGTCTTTTAGTCGTTCAGGAACAAACAATGGGAAAACACGTGTTTCCATGCATAACTCCGTTGCGTCAATGTTTCATTTCGTCTCCCGGAGCGCAAAATGTAGGATTCGAGCAGTGGGTGGTTGCTTTCCTGTGAGACATTTGGCCTGTCATTCACAAGTTCAGCTTCTTTCTGTAAAGAAAACATTTAATACGACCTGAATATGCGTGGTTTATTGAACCTTTAATCCTAAGTGCAATCCAGCAGAGGTCCTAATTTACACGGCAGGACCAACCGGAAACAATTGACAAGGACAGCTGTCGTCTAGTGCGATCGTTTAGCAGTGAGGAGCTGGAGAATCGCAGCTGGCTGCGATGTCCGGGTTCCTCCGTCCCGCTCAGTCTCCTTGAGTAGATTTTGGCCCCAGGTCTTTGAATAATAGAAACAAATATGGGAAACTTGCGCAGATAATAACCCAAAGATTTAGACAGTGTTTGACATCGCGTTTGGAGCACACGACTTACGTGTATTTTTTGAGGAACCTAACCGTAACAACACAATTGTGTAAATAATGCGAAAAGCAACGCGCGACATACAGGTTTGTATTTCCAGAATATCTGAAATAGAAGCACTGTTAAATTAGTTTGACCTCAGTCTTGAATATGATAGCTGCTTGTTGGTGCGATTGCAGATAGAAATCAAATAATATTAGCACGAATGAGTCCTCGGTAAAAGCTGGAGAACCGAAATTTTTTTGTTTTTTTTTCGGTAGCCTGAGTTAGTACCAGCTAAGTTATTCTCTCAGTGCCATGATTAATTTTCAGTCATATATGTGTAGAATTTTGATATAGGATGTTGCTGGTATATTTTAGATTGTTGAATTACCTGGAAGACACTGGGTCAAGAAACGAACATACACAGTGACGACAAAGATGGGAGAATCAACATGTGAATATGCACAAATCCATGGCAAGGTGAAGGAAAATGAATACACCTTAGAACTGGGAGCTAAATTTGGATCCATGTAAGCAATATATCTTGATTTTTGTTTCATGTTATTTAGCAATACGCCAAGACATTTCACAAAAGCTATCTTACTAGGAAGCGTCAAGTGAAAATAATGGTATAACAAATTAAAAAAAAAGACAATATATCGGACTTGTATATATGAGCATCCCTAGGTGTAAATAGATGGGAAAAAAACATTCAATATTTTTGAAACTAGAAAAAAGAAATAGATAGTGGGGCAGTTAGGAATGCAACTCTCTGAAAGATTGTTTCATAACTGAATAGATCCTTTTCAAATGTGCGCGCCATCTAGTAGCTGCTGCGTCAATTATGCGAGTCCGCCATTGTTTGGGCAGGTACATACTCTCAGCCTGTATTAGGCACGAGGGTTACCTCAATGTTCAGCGAGGACTCGGATCTAACCACACGCTTCGTACCCAAGAAATGGCGAACGCCACTGTTGCTTGCGGACCTTTAAAAAAGGCTCTATTTCGAGCAGTAAAAATTAGTATACCCTGCAACCGAAAATACTTTTAATCTTGTAAATATATTTACATTTTTAAAATGGTCGTGTGGAAAGTAATCGTACAGTAACAATGGAGTGACAGCTGCACAGTTTAGGACGCGAGAAAAAATGCGCTAGGCTTCTAGCGCAAAAGTTGTCTTTGTTGTATCTTCTGTTTAAGAAAGAATGCTCGTACGCTCATTTCTATCAAAATTTAGACTAGGTTGAGCGTGCTGACAAAAACTAAGACACAAAACACGTTTTGAGCTAACATACACATTGAGTGTGTGCTTGCATTAGCCCTGCAGAACATCAGCGAGCTCCTCATCCAACAGATACGACACGCGCAACCCACGCACTTCGTGTGTTTGGTACCTCAACACGTTCTATCTCAGTGGGTGTTTGCAGCATGATCAAGCTAATCTTTTTGTAACGCAGTCACTATATTAGTCCTTTCTACTGGGCGGTTATCGAAATGCTCGAGGCTGCCGTATTTTATTCTAAATATTTTTCTTCGATAACAGGTGGATATCAAAAAATCAAACAATGTTTTTGGAAACCACTGGCCAACACCCAGCACCGAATGTGCTCAAGTTTACCAGACAAAGTGGTATGGTTGATTTATTATAAATTTAACTGTAAGTAATTATTTGTAGTGAAGATCACAAAATATTTAGGAAGGCAACTCACGAAAATCCTCTGCGAGAATTGTATGGTGATGTTGCCGCTACGTAATCAGAGCAAGCATCTGTAGATATCATAAAAAGCTTGCAAAAATCCGTAGTAAAGAACCATCATCAAATTAGTGAAACGGATATCAATACATTGGACAGGTTATTCTAAACGTACTAATTAAATAAAACTTACCTATGTATGAACATCAATTGTTACATCACATAAGCATTTGAACCTTGCAAGGATGGCGAGACTACTATACGTTGGTTTCTTTGAAATCGAACACGCGTGTCGGATTGGATATTCTCGCGGTTGGAACCGCTGCTTGGCGAGCGTAAATCGAAAATAAAGATTTATTCGGCGAACTTGTGCCAGAAACAAAAGAAAGATGAGCGCCAAAACAGAAACAGCGAACGTCGCAGCGTCGGCGTGACAGCTGGCTGGAACGAGACCTGCCAGAGAAAGAATGAGAATGAGCCGGCAAGATTAGGCTCGGCTCCTTTTTTGTTCTACTCGGTATCTCAGATAATCGAACTAGAATAATCGAGGGTGTGCTAGGACGAGACTGACTCGGCAAGGTCGTGGTGGCCTCACTAACCTTTATGCAAGGGGTAAGACTATACTCGAATCTTCTAGATGTACGGAAAAGCGTTTCTTTTTGGTTCTTCTAGGCGGTAATATATTTATTTGCCTCAATAAAATTTATTTTAGGCGCATTTTCGTAATAAACGATGTCACACCTTAAATTTTGTTAGAAAATGCATTTTTTAAAACAAACAGTTGGAAGTGGAGTACGGTGAAACGTTACATTCTTGCTGCTAGATTTTTTTACCTAGTTGTTCTGTCGCTTGTGATACATAGGAAAAACGAAAACACATCGCGTAATTTCCACTTCCTTTGAACTAATCTGCTTTGGCCTATTTAATTCTAGAAATAAAATAATGTAAAACATCGCACCTTTGACGTTTTGGTGACATTCTTGGTTCCTTGTCTTTTAGGACTCATGACACATTCTGCTTACTTAATACTATATTGTAGGCCTATACATGCGACATCGTTTGTACCGCTTTAGTTTGTCATTTTTATAAAAATTATTTACATGGTTCTTTATTTCGTTAACAAATAAATGTAGCCCTGGTTGGAGCCCTCTTTATAAAACGAGGCAATTTTATTTCTCCCTTTTCTTATTGTTCCCAATACTGTTACCTTTCTATAGGTTTAGTCAAATTTCTCCCTTATTGTATTTTCTGTAGAAGTGCCCACACGCAGATGTACGCACCTGAATCGAATAAAGTGTAGCTTCGAAAGTTGGAATTACTGCAATGTTTTCAGCCTTAAAATGCAAACCGCATGGGGTTCAGAAGTGTTCGGGAAATGAATGGGTGACGGAGAGTGGCGGTATATTGGTGGAAAGGGGAGAGGGCACGTTTTGTGGGCGTGTCCCCATCAAAACAAAAAGTCTGCCCCTGCCGCCCCTGTTCCGACGCCAGTGACTACACATGTTATTTATCTATCTTTTTTGGCCGCGATTTTTTTTCCTCCCGGGGGGGGGGGGGGGGGGGGGGGGGTAGTTAGAACATTAAAGACAAGCGGCATATTTTTGCAGCCTGACCTGCAACCGGCATTCTTTGTGTTGAAGTAAAAATTCCAGTCCTCTGCTCGAGCCTTTTATGTTCTAGATTGTTTCTGTCCAGTTTAATCGATGACGGTCGTTCGGTGGTTTGTTTTAGTCTCGTTGCAATGGTCGACACACAAATAAGGATAAATCGAAAATATCATTTTCGAACTGTAAACAAGCCCCTTCGAGTGAATCTACTAACATGAACATTGCCTTCTCACAGAGCTGTTGCAATTTGAGATGCTAACGTGGTTTTAAGCAGAATTGATTCGCATGCCTGGCTGAAAACGTCACGCGTGCTGTGCCAGTAAGTTGAGCTGATGTTTGTTCCAAAGTGCGGTCTCCCAGAATGATAAGCTCAGGGGCGTTAAGCAAGGAATTATTGGTGATGCCTAGGCTCTCGCCTCTACAAAAATTTCTGTCGTCGAATAGAAAAAAAAAAAAAAAAAAAAAAACTCGGAGCTGGAAAGAATGAAGGCCAAAGTACTACTGGGATTCAGTGTAAATATTTTTTTTTGGAAATTAACTATTACCTATTAGACAAAACCAAAAACTGAAATTCTCCTGCTTAATGATCTTACTTCGCATGCGGTGCGTCAAGAATTTTTTAAGTCGTTTTTACCGTGAGAGATGTCAGCTTTATATACTAAGATCTGTCGGCGCTATGGTGATTCGCGAGTAATTCCCGATGCCTAAATACCTGCTGTGGAAATGAATGCAACTACAGACTCATTTTGGTGCAAGTAATTTGTGATATTTTTACCATTGGTAGAAATATCACAAATTAGCGTCTAGTTATAAAACTTGGCCAGTCAGTACTACAAGATGATCTTGGTGCCAAATTGAAAAACTAAAACAAAATATAAATCTAAAAAAAAAAAAAAAAACTGACATCCACACACAGTCTCAAAAGTCAACTGAGACGGTATGTATGGTTGTAGGGTTTTTAATATGTATTCTTAATCTCGAGATTTTGATTATGGACTTAACTCACAAACTTGCCTGCTTTTTTTTTACATTCAACGATTTTCACTGTTTTATTCGAAGTTCAAACATGAAACATGACGCGAAAGTAATTAAGAATTGCTAGAAGAAAGTTATAGTAAAAATATACATGATAAGGTCTACTTTGGAGACCTACGGGATGTTTCTTCAAGCCAAAACGGACATTACAACATTTTATTCACTCTGCGTAAAATTAATGAAGATGAGCTGTAGCAATATATGTGCCTGCGTGTATTGTACCAATTTTCGTATTCATCTTCGAGCTCTCCTAAAGGTAAAATCACAAATCAAGAACTAATCTCCCTGAGCCTTTAGCAAAGCTGACCTCAAAAGATGCGCGTTGAAGGTCTTCATAGAGGGAAACATTCATTATGATATATATTTTTATGTTTATCATTGTACGGAGACTCTAGCAAGGCCTATGAACGCCAGACATTGTTAAAACTGGACACAAGTAAGTTCGAATGCAAGATGGTCGAGCAGCTATAGGGGACCGGAATGCTAGCGACAACACCAGGTGTACAGGTTGTATATCTCGACTAATGGGTTTTATCAGCCTTCGGGATCGAATCTATAGACTCTTCGGGAAGGAAGGAACAGGACACGCAGAAAGCACAAATAAAGATGGGGAATGCATAAATATTATATATGCTAAACTGAGATACAGCCATAGGAACCTTGACTCAGTTACACTTAGTAAATAATAATCAGGAGTGTGCGAATGGTCAAATTCTAACTCGAATCGAATAGTGTAAAATAGAAGCCAGAAAGTAGAATGTCGAATAGAATACGAATACTAAAATGAATTCGGAATGTCCACAGGCCTAAAAACGGGTCTGTCTTTCTGTGGTGTTCAGGTAACGACTACGCAAAATTGCGATAGCTTTGCCTGCCTACTACGAAGGCTATATTCCGCAGATTAATTTGCGACGAACTTGATAAGAGGAAACTAATTATCAAATGTCCGTAGATATGCATTCGAGAAATATGGTCATACACTACACGTCATCGGCCGCGTCTGTTCAGCCAGCGGCTCCCTCCTTCAAAGCATTCAGAAGACTGCGGCACATCCAGTGAGCGCCTCGCCTTCAGATCCGTGCATGCGCCCGATATAAAGGGAACAATAATAGCTCATGAAAAGTATCGCTTCACAAGTGTCATCCTTTATACGATGGTTGAGCGTCGTGCTCTAAATCTTGAGTTCCTGGACTAAAGTTCCCTTGAAGGACGTTCGGTTTTATGTTCCTTGTTCTCAATTTGTCGATTTATTGCTAGCTCGCGGATGCTCATGTGTTTCGTGTTATGGATAAAAAGTTCCCGGGGTAGGTTGAAGAACGAAAATGCATCGCATTTAAGAAAAGGGCACAGATGAAAAGAAGCCCTAGATTTTTTTTTTGTTTTTTTTTTTTAGAGTAACAAAGAACGTCGAGGGGTAGGACGAATAAAAACAGTGGTAGTGACCATACTTAAGTCCAATTAACATGGTGCGACTACGCTCGCGATTTAGCAGCTGCCACGTTGGTCACCGCATCTTAAACCATACTTTTTTTGCCGCACAGGCGGCGTTGTATAGTGCGAATTTACGAGTAAAATCTCATCATGTGAATCGGTCATCACACGACAAGCTCAAGACTCAGCTGACGGATGTGCCCACCCATCCACGTATGAATGCGCAACGTGCGGAATAAAGGAACTGATATTACTGAACGTTTTTAATCGCGCGACGTATAGCGAAACGAAGCCCAATAATCAGTTTCACCTTACGTCCGGCCGAAGAGGACGCTACTAGCCATTCCAGCTAATCCGGCTCTGGGAACTTAACACGTGGTTTACACTTTGCGCACGTCACGGCGCTTCCTCTCGAAGGTCACGGGGAACTCACACGGCCTTTGGATTGTCACCGATGGCTCGCAGAATTTGCTGCAGCAGGGTGTACGGTTAAGCGAAGTTTCTCTTTGCGTTTCTCACTCGACGCCGCGGAGCGCGACAAATTACTGGAAGATGCCGATTTAAAGTTCGCTGCTGCGTGTAGATATATGGTCCACAGAGCTGGCTAAAGATTTAGCTAAATGTTTTAATTCAAAATGGTGACTTGCGTGGTTACGGGTTTTTCTCAAGTGCACACAAGAAGCCGGAGGCGTGACTCCTTCGTTCGAACAACACAAGAAACGAACGGCATTCTTCAGAAATGACTTGTCAGTCAAGGCTTATGAACCCAGGCTTTATTTAGATCACACACATGCCTGCGAGGACTATTTTATCATACGAACAGCCAGAAGAAACCAAAACTGCTTGCCAGCAGCATTTATATACAATTTATCGAATTATTCGAAAACTCGAAAACTAGGAATTCTAAAGACGAATCGAATTATTTTAGCAATCACTATTGGATTCGAATTTTCGAACTCAAACTCAAATATTGACACACTTCTAATAATAATAATCATAAAATATGCGTTGCCAGTAACGTCAAAACAGCAGAGGAGTCGGGGCAGGCATTTCTTCATAATGTGGCCCTTGCACGTAACCCCCTCCCCATCGACCTCTCCACCGTCCCCCTCCGTCGCTCCTTCACCTCCAAAACACATCTGACCATTCTGCCTCTAAGGCTACTCCACCTTGCAGAAAAGCACACTTTCGAAAATACTTTCTTCCTGATGCAGTTGCGTGCATCTGCTTCGAGCACTTCTACAGAAAATACAACAAAAATTGGGGACTTTGATTTAGCCCATAGAAGGTTAACATTTTTGGGAACAATAAAAAATAAAGGAGTAAAAAATTGCCTTTTAACATACCGGGCTCGAATTATGGCTGAATTTATTTATTAACACAATTTTATTCAAATTTCGCAAAAAATATGAAAGTAGTACAAGTCTATAGCACATGTCTACTGGCATGTAGCATTCAGTAAGCAAAATGTATAATGAACCCTTAGATACAAAGCTACAAATATAACGCCAAAACGTCAAAACTACGATGTTTCGTTTTTGTTGCGTAAATAAGCCAAAACACTTGTTCTTTTAAACGGACATGCGCTATATATATAGAAGAAAAATGACTGTGTGTTTTCGTTTTTAATTACGTATATCAACCGACAGTACCGGTTTTAACAATTGAGCAACCAAAATGTAGTATGTTTACTTTGCTCCACTTCAGAACTTTTACATAAAAAAGTAAGGAATCTCAACAATTCTAAAGTATTATTTACTTCTTACGGAAATGGGGCTGCGATATATTTTTTCTTCCCATCGGAATACCCCCCCCCCCCCCCGCCCCCCCGTCAGCGCCCTCGATGCTTGTGCTCGATTTAAGTGAAAACATTATTTAGGTATGACCATAATAATCATATGAATAAAACAAAAAAAAATGTTTGGATTAATTTTGCGCTTTGATAATATAATTTTATCCCAGCAATTATCTCAGAAAAGTACCGAAATGCCTTGACGTGGTAACAGCAACATACACAAGTGTCTATATAAAGCAATATTTACAAACTTCCTAACTATGCGGAAATCGGGTTTACCTGCGAACAGATTTTAGTTACCGAGCCTATATTAGCTTTTAGTATCTTAGAACGTTTGATCCTGGAAATATTTTTCAGACCTATTATAAAGGTGGATCCTGTCATTTTAAGCACTTACAAGACAAGTTATATTCGCCGTCGAGTAGACATAATTAAGTTGATGGTGCTCTCACCTACCTACACAATTTTATACAAGACACCTTTTTAGATTTACTATGAATATCGAGGTTGCTACTGAACCAATTATGATAAAAGAGTAAAAATATATATGTTAAAAAGGTACCGGCGGCCAAGCCCTGAGTTGAACACCTGCATGTCGAAAGCATAGGTGTGCTTTGCCAGCGGTTCTAGTAGGATTTCCTTTCGTGAACGTCCTGGCTCCTATCAAACGCCCTTCTTACATTTTGCCTATTTTCAATTTTTTTATTGTGTGTTATACACAAAAAAGCGGTCATAATAAAAATAACTCATGTACTTTTCCAGCTGATGGAAGACTGGGACACCCGCTACTCTACTCTGATTACACGAAATGCTCTATCGTAAGAATAATGAAAAAGGATTCGGACGGTAGGTTCACGCTATTCTTTAGACCAAAAAGTCCTAGGAACATAAAGCGAAATCTAGAGGTTGCGTGTTGGTTTATTTTGTTCCCTCCCCTCAGATGTACGGTATTGTTTGAGTCGAAGAAAGCTTTATATTTTATAAAAATAATTCCCAATTATACAAAACAGTGAGCACCGCGAGAGAGATTGAGAGTATACATGGGTAATAATAATAGCAAGTTTTTGATGCTTACAGTTAAAATATTTTAGCAGTAAAATTATGCACATGTTATTCTTATTGTAGCTTGTTTAGAACGGTGTCATATGGTTGGCAAGCTTAGTGGGGGGGGGGGGGGGGGGTTGATTTTACAAAAACAAACACCCATCGGACATCTCTGGTCACGCATTGGTACTATTTCTTTATATTCTATCGTTCCTATAATGGTTTGCCTCAGCTCTTAATCTTTGAAACTACCCATGAATTATTACACTATATGTTTTATGAGACAAAATAGGCACCAAGGAACCTAAGATAAATTTGTGCGCTTGATATATCTTGAAACATTTAAACGAACGCTAAAAGAGACGACTATTAATATAAAATATTGATTGATAAAATAATATATTACAAGTCTGAACGAGACGAGAGCTAATACGAATTAAACATGTATTGTAAAGGTGTCAGAACTTAACATATGTATTTTAAACTTTGCGTGGAACGTAAAAAAAATAAATATTTTACTAAAATGACATCGGTGACATTTAGTGAATCAGCTGAGTGCAGCATAGCTTTCAAAATCTTGGCATATAAGATCACAAAACGCAAGCTGAGCCAGTCTGCCAAGACTCTACAAAGCAGTTATGTCTGCGGACTGCAATGCATCATCAGAAAATAACTAAGCTAGTCAGACTCGACTTAAGTCAGTCACACATTAACAACGCGTACAAATACGCCAAAGTGCTGGGATGCGTTTCTTTTTTTTTTTTATGGCATTGTGTGTAGAGAATACTGGGTCTTGTGTTAGATATACCTTCTAGCAGGATGCTTTACATCGCAATTTTTACTTTTATGCAGAGCTTTAGGCGCACGAAAAGCATTATCGCTTCAACTCTGTGTTACATAAGAATTTTCCATTAATTCTGGGAGCCTAAGAATACGTTTAGATGGAAAGCTTGTTTTGAAAATTTTTTATGACTTTATGATCAAAATTGACGTCAGAGGTCCTGACCATCAAAACTAGTGTATTTCGCAATAAATAAAATTATTTAAATTTTACAGTTCGAATTTATTTGTTGTTATTAGACGTTGATTTGAAATATTAATCTAAAAGCGTTGCGATGATTTATTTTATTCCTTTTAAGATAACGTGAAAACATTTTTTTGATAATTTTAAACATTTTCTAGCAACATGTTTACATTTTTTCGGGAGTGATTTTTATGTGTTTGATCTGTAACGGTTCTTCTACGCTTTGTATTAAGAATTCATCTCAACCGATAATTCTCAACCAGCATAGCGTCAGAAATATTGAAATTAACAATATACCAGGAAGCATCATACGTGACATATTTTTAACCCTATATTCTAACGCAATGTTATTTCCAGTTTGTTTTTTAATGTGTGTATAGTATTCATTTGTTACGTAAAAGCTGGCAAATGCTTTTGATTTGTGTGTGTGTGTTCTTTTTAAGTGCAGCATTTTGCCTTTCCCAACTAGCTCTACTGCAGCTGTATATTTGTGGGCTTGGGACGAATCAAGTTGTTTGTACACAGCCTTTTTTTTCTTCTCTTGTCTCCCCCAACATCGTGTTTGTCTGGAAAACAGGAAAATCTATTATTATGACCATATAAAAAAACGTATTGTATAAAATAAGAACCGACAAATTTTCTGACCAAACGTTAATTTTTTCAGAGTACCGTTGTGACATGCTCCTGTCGGACGAGGCTGCAAGAAATGACCCACCCACCGCTTGTGAAGAAAAGTTTAAAACGTATTGCACTGGTACTCCGGTTGAAGTCTACAGTAGCAGTTGTGAATAAAGAGGAGCAGAACCTCTGTGAAGTCGCACATGGAGATTATAGAAACTTTCCTGTAGTGTAGTATATCTTTAAATAAAATGACATGCTCTAAATATTGCATTTGTCTCATAAAGTTAGTGTCAACGCGTGACACTCTCGCCTAGCAGTAATATCTGAAAACTGTACGCCCTATGGCCTATACATAGCTTGCCGCTAACATTGTTCGCGGCCTTGCCGGTATTTTATGGGCCGCGAGCTTTCGGTTCACAGTGTTAATAGGGAGCTTGCGTAAATCGCTTTCGCCGTCCCGCAACGGCTCTCTGCAACCCGGTAGGATGCCCTGAACTCTACAGTCAAGGCCATCGGCGCGCAGGCGCAGTGGCTGCTTCTTCGTTGCGGAAGGCCTAGCGGAGGTGGAAACTCTGTTTAACAAAACTGCCTAATAACACACGCGCTCGTGTCTCTGCGCTCGCTGTGCTGCGCTCTCAGTCTAGGATACAAGGGTATATCCTTACACCCTACTGTAGGAGAAGCGCGAAAGTAAACTCACTCACGCTGAAAATGCACGCACGCCAGAAAAACGGTCACTCACGTCGCGCTGACTTACTTTTGCGGTTCTCTTACAACATGAATATCCAACGCGCCCAAGCATCCATTCTAAGAAGTTTCTTACACCCCTTGTCTCACATAAGACACCCAAAACTTCAGTACGACGTACAACGCACTCACTTCGAATCGACGAGCAACTTTCACCAGCGGCTTCAAAGCCGAGTGGTACAACTTCTTAAAGTAGAATGTGCGTATTACTGACAAATAAAACTGTTTTTTTTTTATTGACTGCAAAACTTCGATATTTCTTTTCGGGAGTATTTGATACGTATCTTAGCTGTTTAAGAAGTTACATCGGAACATTATCAAGCTCCTCCTAAACGTTGGGGCGACGTACAGAGTCGGTGCCCTGTACGTCGAACTGATGTTTTGGTCTGGATTTTATGGGACAAAAGGGTGCAAAACGACACCCTTGTTTTTAATGCTCCTGTTGTTCGCACTGCTGTCGCGGTGCTCTCGTGTCGTTTGCTCTGCCGTCGGCGCTCTCGTGTCGTGCGCTCGCGTGGCGCCCTCCTGTGTGGGGTAGAGGGTGTTTGGGGGGGGGGGGGGGGGGAGGTGTATAATATCTGCTTTTCTCAAACATAGCGAAATATAGGGTGTGTGTGTTCCAGTGTTGTACACGTTCCTCAAGAAACAGGAACGAAAGCTTTTTCCTCGTTCCTTCTGCTTTTTGGAACGCGTTCCCGTTACAAGTTCCATTTGTGAGAACGTAACTTGTTCCCGTTACAGTTAAAAAAATGGAACGTATTGTTACATATTCGTTACATTTGTATTTTGCTGATTACCCTATTTAGTTAGATCGAGCAAAGTTTTCTTCTCTTTCTTTATCTATCCCATGAAATGGGAGCATACGAATTTGAATGCCGTAATTGAAGGGCTCAGGAGAAGAAAACAAGCGGAAGCAGGGTTTCATTTATTGATATGTTCAAGTTTAAAAAGTTCAGCTTTTAACCTTATTCACGTCTGTAGTGGACGATTTAGACGAGCCAAATGTACTGTTAACCCACATTAATCATCATCATCATCAGTTATTAAACCTTGAAGGCCCTTGCCGGCATTACACAAAGAGGGGGTACATGCTGTAAAAACGTTATATAAAGAAACAAACAAAAAGTGGGTGACAAGCTGGAGAAGATTGTTAAATAAAGCAACAAAAACAGGAATAAAATAAACCCACAATTCATATTGAGGGAAAACAGCCGATTAAACAGAAAAATACACAAATAAAACATATCTATAAACACAAATTGACTTTGCTATTAGTCCAAATGCAGATGGATGGTCAGTTGGCATATGAATATGTTATGATCTATCTGGGTCAGGATGCTGTTTGGCAGGCTATTCCAGTCTGGTAGTGTTAATGGCAAAACACCTCGCACGTTTCAATCTAACAAAGTCCCTTGTTCGACTTAACAACAATGGTTCTTCGATGTTGCTGTCGGCAATACGAGCAAGTGAAGAAGAGGGTAAGGCTTTTGGAAGGTCAGCCTTGAAAACTACAAGTCCTTCTTCGTTAAGGTTGGATTCGTTGTCCAGTTTGATAGTGGGGGACAAGGGGAGGACTAAAAGTTAATTTTTGTGTATATTTTAAATGGATGCTGAACCAAGCATTACAGTGTCCATAATAAGTGGTGTACGATTTTTGCACGAACGAGCAGCCGCGGGTATTCGTGAACACACGCAACGAAAGTTACGTCATAGTCCAACGTTCACCTTTAATATGACAGTGAAATGTGTTGGCTCCGGGGTTGAGGAGAATAAATACATGCCTTTCATCTCCACAGTGAGGTCTGGTATAAAAGGTAGGCAATTAATTGGTCTAACATGCACGTAGCTTTCAGTTCTGGAGATGAAAAGCCTTTCTTTATCCTTCTTTTGCCCGGATACCGGACGTTTCACTTGCATCTTAAGCGTGAATGGAGGCTTAAGACGTCAATTTCGTTGCGTCTCCTCGCGCACACCGGCGGCTGCTCTCTTGTCGAAAGGTCGTGGGCCACTTATTATGGATACTGCGATATTTGCTTTAGTATCCCTTTAAGTGACCAATGTTCGGAATACAAGGGAGCGTTCAATATCTGGTAACCTATTATTTTGCTGTTATTGTAGGTCTCCTTGTGGAAGCTTAGCGATGGCTGTAGTCGGCCTTAGATTTTTGGGTGTATGAGGATTCGTGGAAGCAAAGAAAGTAGCTGAGTTTGATACTTGCCTCTTTCTGTGTCGTTTCCTTCGACTAAAAGTTTTGCTTTCTGTACCGCAGTCTCGGGCAGTCAAAAAAGAATCAATGTCCACTAGCTCTCCTGCACTTGACTTTGACCAAGCGAGGACCACACAAAATAAAACCTAAGATAAGTAACGAAAAAGTTAACGAGCTCCTGCTCCTCGTAAAAAATATTTTTTATACTTTTAGAATTTGTCTTATAGAAATAAAATGAAAATTGCACCACTGTACGGAAAAAAGGAATGCAGTTCCTTATTACGTTCCAGTAAAAATGTAACGCGTTCCCATTCCAGTTCCACTGACGCAAACTTGAACGGCGGCGTTCCTTCGTTCCTCCTAAAAGGAGCGCGTTCCAGGAACGCCGTTCCGTATAACACTGCATGGCCGTTCCCTGGCGCTCATGTCCTGCTACGCCGGCCAGGGTCAAAAACGCAGAACAGGTGGAAGGGCATATTATAAAAGAAAGCAGGGACAAAGAATTTGAGAAATATCCCCGCTTGACTGCACGTGTCATGAATCAAGTCCGAGAAAAGAGCATCCCACCGGTTGTGCCAAGTCCGCGTTTGTTACATGCTATTTTGTGCATGCCTCGGCTATCATACCGCGATCCAGAAAAATGTTTGCATTCTTATTTTTTGTGACGATTTTTTTTTATTTACAGGGCTTATAACGGGTGAGAACAAATATAATGCTTGGACCCATGCTTAGATATAGCTCGATGAATAAAACCTACCAAGACCAACTTCACTACACCCTCGTTTGTTTTATTTTTATTTTATTTTTTGGAAGGGGGGACCGATATACATAAACGACAAATATACGTGTATTTGTTATAAAATTCTGCAGAGTGACAATGGCTCTTGTAACAATACCTTTCATTTGCTCCAGCCATTTACCGAACATATGAAACCAATAAAACTATTTTTGGAATGAAAAAAAAAATACGTGCAGGAATTTTAAATGAAGAGCTTGGTGTTATTGCTGCAGGGGTTCCAGTTTTTTCCAAGAGTGGCCGAAAAGGGTTGAGGAGATCAAGCGAGACTTGACGACAACTCCCGTTCTCTGTTACTACGATCTTCGGAAACCTCTGACAATAGCAGCGGATGCGTCGTGTATGGCTTAGGTGCCGTGCTCCTCCAAACAGACGATGAAGGGAAACGCCAGCCAGTTGCATACGCTTCAAGAGCGCGCTGTCGCCTAGGGAGCAAAAGTATGCCCAGGTTGAAAAAGAAGCACTCGCTGCAACACGGGCACGCGAACATTTCAGGATGTACGTGCTCGGATTACGTTTCCACATTGAGATCGATCATAAGCCATTGGTGTCTTTGTTCTTGGCGAAGCGGATTGACGAAATGACACCCAGAATCCAGCGGTTTCGCATGCGAGTACTTGAGTAAGATTTCACAATCTCGCACATACCCGGTAAGAAAACGCACACTGCTGACGTGCTGTCACGAAAACCACTACGGTGTTCTGGCAAGAACCTTCTTTCAATCATCGAAGAGTATGAACTTTTGACAATCCTGCAGCTGCCAGCCCCGTCAGAGATGCTAAACAACACCAGGGCCGAGTTGCGAAAAGATGCAACGACTTCACTCGCCATGCACTACTGTTCAACAAAATGGCCAAAATCAGAGACATTAACGCCAGCAGTACGTAAATTTGCGAGCGTGGCCGACGAATTGTCAGTAGTAAGGGGGCTCCTGCTAAAAGGTACTAGACTCGTCTTTCCCTCCACACTACACCAGGAAGTGTTAAAACGCCTTGACACAGGACACCAGGGGATGGTCAGATGTCGAGCAAGGGCGAGAGAGTCTGCATGGTGACCCGCAATCAGCCAGGATATTGAGGTATTTGTGAGCAGATGCCTTACCTGTGAGGAGACACCGTCATGTACCAAGCGAAGAGTTGTTGCAGACCCCTCTCCCAAAACGTCCATGGCAAGTAGTTGGCACTGATTTGTTCCACCTTGAAGGAAAGAATTACAACATAGCTGTAGACTATTACACCAAGTTTTTTTAACTCGAAGAACTTAATGAGACACAATCGAAGCATATCACATATTTTCTCGATCACCTGTTCGCTCGTTATGGCGTCCCGGATTTGATTCGGTCGGACAAGAACCCAGAATACAGTTCACTTGAATTTAAACGATTTCTGAGTGACTGGGGAGTAGAGCAAGTGACATCTAGGCCACACTACGCATAAAGCGATGGCGAGGCGGAGAGAGCAGTTGAAACAGCCAAGAACATCCTCAGGAAATCCGACAACGTTGCCGAAGGTTTTCTGGCACACAGAGCAACGCCGGGTCCCGAGGGTTACTCACCTGCGGAACTTCTCATGGGCCGAAGATTAAAAACTAACATACCTGACAGACTCCAACCAAAATGGAGTTACGGATCCAGGTACCGACAACGGAACAAAGCTCTCCGAGAAAACGAAGCAGCGAACTACAATGTTCGGCACCGAGTGAGGGAGAGATCTCCCTTGCAGCCAGGGGCAATAGTTTACATTAGACAAGGGGCCCAACAACAAGGAACCGTTGTGGGAACTGCACATACTCCGACATCTTACATAATGCAGACAGCTGGTGGAAGTTTGCGTCGTACAAGGGCACACCTACAGACAGAAACTCAGGGAAACAATGGCATCAATGCGAAAGCATGCAGTTCACGAGAAGCCTGCCGAACCACACGCAGTGGCGAAGCAGTGAGGCCAACGCAGCGTCTCAACTTGTAAGCAAGGGACTCGGTTCTCAAGAAAGGGAGGTGTCGTGTATCGTTATCTGCACACATGGCGCCAAGCGAACAATGGGGCCATCGGCAACGCAGGGGATACAGAGGCACGCGGGGGACACTCACGCGCGGGAGATCGAACCAGGCGGAACGATCTGCGATGCTGCTGAGTAAAAGCTTGTTTTAACCTCCAAGCTCCTCTAATTCCTGATCGGAAACACGGATCGGAAATTTAAGATTGTGCAAATTACTAATCACTATAGATACAAATTAGCCTTTCCTAAAAAAGTCGTTTTCTACCAACAGTTTACTTTTATCGATCTCAAATCTTCAGTTCAGGGAAACTCTCTAGAACACTCGTTCTGAAGATGCGTGTGCATACCGCACTCTAGGCGATCAAATGCTAAGATATACACTACCGCGCCTTTAAAATTGTTGCATTGAATTGAATATAAATATTTTAAGTGGAACTCGGAAGGACGTACTTTCTGTATTTGTTAATGATTTTCTTAAATACGTTCCGGAATAGTTAAAGCATGAACCGTTTTTAGGATTTAGCTCACTTATGTTCTCTTTTTGGTGTAGAGATTGTGAATTTGTGGGCTTTTGTGTACTTGTATATATCATTTTCTCTGCTGCTGTAGGGGGGGCAAAGGCTCGTCAAGCAACACTGAGTTGCTTTTTTCTCTGCCTCCCCTCTCCAAACGGAAAGAAATAAAGACTTTTGACTTTTGACTTTTTGACTTTGACGGGAAGAGGGGGGGGGGGGTGTATAAACCTATACTCCTCTGAAACATAGTGGAAATTAGTGTTTGACCTTTGTCCCTCTTGTTCCCTTTCTACAGGGATTATTTTCGTCATCCTTGTCCAGACCGCTTGCAACTTTGCATTTAATTGCAGTTTAATCGTTGTAATAGGTTGTGAGCACGGTTAACAAAAAGATTTTGCTCCAATCCATGCTGTCAAGGTGGTTGGTCAGCGAATCTGTGGTATCACCTGCAACGATTGCCTACTGCACTATATGAAATGCCGCCGCCGGTCGCAGCACGCCGCCGCTGGTCGTATTGCCGTTTCTTTTTCCTTTGCCGCTCTATTCACGCTGCTCCTCGGGAGACCTAACTATGCGTGGCCTATTCATCGCGGTCTTGCGGCAACAATGATATTGATGATGTGACTCAGTGTGTAAAAGAAGTGCAAGTCAACCCATGGATCCGCTCGGAGGGAGAAGGAAGGTGTCGAAGAAGAGAAGGGATTTGTAGTGCGTGCACGGAGAGCGTGAAGAGGACTGGCCGGGAGAACGTGCTGGGGCTGTAACGACACCATCGGCCAGGAGAATCGGCGGCTCGCTCCTACTCTCTGACCAGCAGCCTGTTCCATCGAGGGCAGCGCATAGAAACCTACGCTGCCCGGCTTCCTACTGCGCGAGCACTTGGTGCGGTGACTCTTGGGTCATCGACGGAAGCCAGCCGCTCCCGCTCCTGACTGCCAGCCACAACTGTGGGCCGACAACGACAGCTTCAGACACAAGACACGCTGATGCACAGGGTGATTCAAAGACATGGTGACTGTTGCGTTTTACTTTCTTCCATTTCTTTGACTAAGTTTTTATTTTTTTATTTTAGTATAAGCATATGAACTCTTTGCTTTCTTTTGTAAATACAATGTTTTAAGAAAAACGAAGGATATTGTATCTTGTCAATTATTAACCCCGAAGACCTTTGCAACAATTAACTGGCGTCCGCGACAGGACAAGATATTGTCTGTTCCTTCGTTCTTCTAAGTCACAATAATTAATCATAATGGAGGTTAAAGAGTTAATGTCTTTGGGCGCTGAGTTGGGACTGGCAGGAGCGGAGTTGAGGGCTTGGGTAGACGAGGAGCGAGCACGCCAACGAGAAGAGAGGGTTGCTGCGAGGGAAGCACAGCGCCTCAATGCAGAAAATGAGCAACGCATTATCGAATTAAACATTTGTCTTGCAGAGGCTAGCGCAACCAAGATAGGACGAACAGATGGCAGTGACGGGTCTTGTCGCGCGTCTATATCGCTATCTCCTAGTCCTCACAAGCTTATGCCTTCCTTCGATGACAGAAGGGACGATCTCGACTCGTATTTGACGAAATTTGAGCGTGTAACGCAAATCTCCTCAGATCTCCTCCCCACGTCGCATGCTGCCGTCGCCGCGGCAGCTTGGGCAACAGTAATCTTCACCGAAAACGTATGCGGTGCGCGCTACGTGCTTCGCATAGTTTTCAGGAGCTCCTTATCATTCAATATATGGTTACAATGCTTGTTTTGTGATTATTCTTTATTGAAACCAATATGTGCTGTACGTTGTATGCGTGGTGTTTGTACTTTTCGCTTCAATCTTCTGAAGTATTTTCTTCCGTGAGATCGCCGACACGAAAACACACCCGCGGAGAAGGAACGTGCTTCGCATTGTTCGCAGGCGCCGTTATCATCCCTCATGCGGTTTGCACTTCACATGAGGGCTTAGAATGACGTCCACCTCCTTCGAAGCAGCTGCAAACCTAATCTTTACGGGAACGCGTCCCTCATGGATTTCGAGGATTGTTTTGTGGTTCTCTTTATTGAAACGGATACTGAGCTGTATGCTGTCTGCCTGATTTTAAAGGAGATATGCTGTTTTGCCTTCAGCTGTTCGCTTGGAGTTTTTTTGCTCACAACGCCAATGACACGAAAATTTCCTTGGCTGGTAGAGGTATTCAGCTTGGCTTTAAAAGGAACAGAAGATAACAACAAAGCGTCGCGAGCGTCAAAGTCGGCGTAACGTTGGGGCAAGACTGACTCTGGCTCGCCACGCGGAGCCCCTTTTGTACACGCGTGAGCTTCTGGAACAATCGGCCAGGGTTCGGCGCTCATGAAAATCTGACCTAAAACAAGCAACACGGTTCTCGAGTATTGGGGACGAGATGGAACAGTCACGCCTCTGGCGGCATGCTTCAGCTGTGTGGGCAACAAACCGGATTTTCTTGTTTGTTGTCGATCGAAGAAATCGAAAATGACGATTCGAAGACCGCTCCTCGTGTGTCCGAAGCACTGGTCACAGCGAAGCGCTCGTTCCCAGACCGTGCTCGGCGAGGTTCAATTCCTTTGTTATGGTGTGTAATGAAACACGGGGCTTTGGTGACAACAAGCTCGATAACGCGCCCCCTATAGTTCGATCTCCTGCTCAATACCAGAATATCACATCACAGAGTCAACAAAATTGTGTACCCGCGGCAGGGCATCCAACACTGCCTTTTTGCGTGGAATGCGAGCGCGATAACCGTTAGGCCACGAGCGCGCTGCCTGCTTGGTCAGGTGCGCGCGCGGCATTATTCTCCCCTTTAAAAAAGTGCATAGTCCCAATGAAGCACAAAAAAAAAAAAAAAAATCTCCAACAAAAGGACAGCAGAATCACGAGCCACAGTTCACAGTTCACTCTTTGACGAGAGGCACGCCGCTCACGCACCTCACAAAAGACACCGTAAACTTCGAATGAGGACAAGGAAAACAACTGGCATTAGACAAGCTGAAGCGACGAATCGAGTCGCCACCTTTTCTTGGCCAATTCGACCAGTCAGCCGAAACAGAAGTTCACACGGACGCCAGCAGTAAAGGACTCGGCGCGGTTCTAGTCCAGCGACCAGTGGCTACAGAGCGCGTAATCGCCTACGCTAGTCGGACGTTGTTGAACTCGGAAAGAACATACTCGACGACCGCGAAAGAATGCCTTGCCGTCGTGTGGACCATCACGAAATTCAGCCAATACTTATACGAAAGCCCTTTTCGAGTGGTCACCGACCACTCGCTATACTGGTTAGCGAGCCTGATGGACCAATCGGGACGCCTCGCTTGATGGAGCCTACGACTTCAAGAGTACGACGCGGCCGCGGTCTACAAATCAGGCCGAAATCACAGCGCCGCCGACTGCCCGTCGAAAGCCCCCGTTGAGTCAGCTACCGGCTGTGCCACAAACGACGACGACGACGATAAGTTTCTTGGGCAGCGCTCCGGCAACACAATCCTGAGCGGCACGCACTGATTGACCACTTGGAGGGACGAGGGGGTAAGATTCCCCGAGCCTTTTCACGTGTCCTGCCAAGATTTGCCGTCCGGAGAGGTCTACTCTACAAAAAGAACTTCGGGGACAGCAACTCGACGCAGGGGCGGATACAAGGGGGGGGGGGGGGGGGGGGGGGGGGGGGGGTGACGGGGGCGGCCGCCCTCCCCAAACAAAGTCGCCACCCCCCCCCCCCTCCCCCCCCCCCCCCCCGAAATAAAACCGACTACCGGCCTGCCAAATGGTAGAAGGCTTGGTACTGAAGGACGAGGGTTCAAAATAGGGTAGCTCGCACCGTAGCAGGCACACTTGTACTCTGAACTTGGAAAACCACTCCGTCGAATGGGAAAATAGTATCCTTACAAATTCCCCCCCCCCCTCCCCCAAGACGGAGTTCTGGATCCGCCCCTGACTAGACGTGGCTCCTGGTAATTCCTACTAGTCTTCGAGAAGAGATTTTCCAAGCCTTCCATAACGACCCGACCTCGGGTCACCTTGGCTACAGCAGGACTCGCAGGGATCCGAGAGGAGTACTACTGGCCCGAGCTCCAGGAGACTAAAATTAGTTGCTGTGTGTGTTGGTTAGACATGTTGACTTAAACAAAGGAAACAAGGTAAGGAAGGTTTTTTTTCCTTCTTGTGATAGCGAGTGTACCCTTTGGGTCACCGTCATCTTTGTCATTCACATGTGTATAATTGTACATTGATATATATTCACTTTGGAAAAGGTTAATAATTAAATTGTCATTAATTTAAAATGACTCTCAGAGAGAGGTTAACTTTGGAACCCTACCGCTTCTCCCTTTCTTACTTTATTAATGCTACCACACATGACATCTTTTTTATCTTTTACGACCTCTTCATTAAAACCTCAGTTGTGAGTCAGAGCTCTTTCCCTCCTTTTGTCTCTTCCTTCCTTACCTTATTTGAGCCGTTTAAGTCTCCCGAAGACTGTTCACCTCTACGCACGGTTGTTCCACGAGTGCCAGCGACGGAAGAAACCGCCGACGAAGCCGGCAGGCCTCATGTAGCCGATCGCGCCCCCGATAACACCGTTCCAGTAGATTGGAATGAATCTACTTGGCCTTTCCTGAAGGCGACGCAGGGAAACCGCTGAATAATCGTGGCAACATATTGCCACGCTCGTTGGCGAGCGACCGCGCGCGTGACCGAGTGGTTACCGTGCTTGACTGTCGCGCGGAAAGTCTGGGTTCGATTCCAGTCAGTGGAATGCTCTTTTATTTGTTCTTTCAACATTGCGTTCTCGTGAGTTTGAGAACATTCTCGTCTGATCGAGTTCCGAATGTTCCAGTCGCCGAACAATCTAGGCCGATTGTTCCAGAACCCAACGCGCGTACATAAGTGACACCGCGTGCTGATCTGCAGTCAGTGTCGCCCCAGCGTTCGACTCTGCTGCTACGCCGACTTCGACGCCCGCGACGCTCTGTTATTATCTTTTGTACACTTTTATTTTTGGCACAAGTTCGCCACACTAAACGTTTATTTCTTCCTGTTTATTTATTGTTTTTGGCCACCACCTGGGACATTTTCGTGAAGGTGCTGGGTACCGCATGCCCGTGCAGCATTCCCCTCCGAGGGCCCGCAGTGCAAGTCCAATTCCCGGCTCGGTGAGAAGACCACTCAGCGCGGAACTTGAAGCTCAGACCAGCCGCCGCACCAAGGGAGAGGATCCTGAGTACGGTTTGCTGCTGGACAAGCCCAAGCCGAAGAAGACGTTGATGGCCAACCAGTCGCAGACCCACGCCGCTCCTGCCGTCGTCTACCTAACCGTCGCTTCTCGGACACCGGCTCCCTTCCACGGCGAAAGCCACGAAGACATCGACGACTGGGTCCAACAGTATGTACGAGTGGCCTGTCACAACGGGCGGACACCGGAATAGTGTCTCCAGAATGATTACTTCGGCTTAGAAGCAACCGCCCGGAACTGGTTCGAGAACCATAAAGCATCAATCAACTCCGGGGAGCAACTCAAGGCTGAGTAGCGAAGAACATTCACGAACCAACAACGAAAGGAACGCGCGGAAGAGCTTCTCCAAGCGAGTATCCCTAGCCCTAACGAGAGCGTCGTTAGCTTCGTGGAAGATGTCCTACAACTCAGCAACCGCGCCGATCCTGAAGCCACCGAAGCAAAGAAGCTCATAGTCTTCATGCGCGGCGTGAAGGAAAACATTTTCGGTGGTCTTGTGCGGAGCCCGCCTACCACCGTCGAAGGCTTCATGACGGAGGCCACCAACATCGAACGTGCCCTTCAAGCACGAGCCGCCCACTATTACCGAGTTCCCGGCGTCGTTGCGTTTTCGTCTTCCGGCAGCAACACCACGGATATCCGCGAGATAATCCGGGACGTCGTCTCGGAGGAGATCAAGAAGTTTCTACCTGCCGCCGCAAGCCAAGCTTCGCCCTCAATCGCCGAGATTGTCAGGGAAGAAGTCCAGCAAGCGCTGCAGCCTGAGGTTCTCGTCAGCACCGCTCCGGAACCACCGACGTTGAGTTACGCCGCAGTGGCCCGACGGCCACCGCCTCCTCGTCGCACCTTTGTCGCGCCGCCCCGACGTCAGTCTCCTGCGCGGCAGCACGACCGACGCCACGACGACCAGGTACAGTACGCCTGTCCGGAGCCTCGCGCACCCCCGCAAGACCGACGTGTGGCGAACGCCCGACCGACGCCCTCTGTGCTTCCATTGCGGGGAAGTGGACCACACCTACCGCCGATGCCCATACCGACGACTCGGGCTGCGTGGGTTAAACCCGAACGACCCGCGCCCCCGTCATGGTGAACGCCCTACTGAGATCGACGAGTACCTGCGACGACCTCAGTCCCCCGAGCTTATGTACCGCCGAGAGTTCCGGTCGCCGTCGCCGCGACGTCCAGCTTCGCCGATGCACCGACCCCGACGTGAAAGCATGTCCCCCCTCGCTCCTCGCCGGGGAAACCAGGCGCGGCAACCCCTGGAGGTGGAGTTGCCGAAGACGACCGACGCCAAGAGCCTCCACGAACGTCGGGGAGCCCCCACTCGAACGCTACCAGAGACCAAAAGGACGCCCCTGCAGTGGTGTCCAACAACCTAAACGTCGTCATCGACGGCCACGACGCATCAGCGCTCGTGGACACCGGAGCAGACTACTCAGTCTTGAGTGGGAGGCTCTCCCGCCGCCTTCGAAAAGTCACGACGCCGTGGGATGAACCACGAATACGAACCGCCTGAGGGCACCTCATCACACCAATCGGGAGATGCACTGCTCGCGTCGAGATCCGCGGTGAGACGTGCCCTGTGAAGTTTGCAGTTCTACAAGGCTGTTCCAGAGACGTTATTCTCGGCATGGACTTTCTGTGTGAATACGGCGCCGTCATCGACCTTGATAAGAACAGATGGACGCTGCGCAAGCCGGTTCCGTCTTCAGAGAAACCTGAAACAGCGTCAGCCGCCGTCCGAGTCGCTGCCGACCACGTGAACCTGCCGCCGCGATCAAGTGTTGTCGCACCCGTAGTGGCTGATGCAGCTACCTGCGGCGAAGTTGTTCTTGAAGGCAACCTTCACTTATAGGAAGAGGAATAGGCGCCGCAAGAGTAGTGGCTGAACTTCAGGATGGGCGCACCGTGGTCTTCGTGACGAACTTTCGACAAAAAGCGCAACACCTCACGAAAGGTGCAGCTGTAGGCCACGTCGAGGAAATTCGGAACTCCGCCGAAATCGCCGCGATTGCTGAAGAATCATTCCCACCTCAGCAACACATTACGGCGCCAGCGCAGCTCGACATTGACCCCAAGCTTCCAGGCCCGAAACAACGGCAGCTAAGTGACCTCCTCGCCGAATGCAGTGACTGCTTCGCGACGTCGTCGAGGGTGCGCCAAACCGCCGTTGCGACACACCGCATCGTTACCGAGGACGACGCGCGCCCTGTGCATCGATCGCCGTACAGAATCTCCGTTAAAGAAAGGGAGGTGACCCAGGAGCAAGTGCAAAAGATGCTGAACGACGACATAATCCAACCTTCAAGCAGTCCGTGGGCCTCTCCAGTCGTGCTGGTTAAGAAGAAGGACGGAACGCTTAGGTTCTGCGTGGACTACCGGCAGCTGAACGCAGTGACGAAGAAAGACGTCTATCCACTCCCCCGCATCGACGACACGTTAGACCGGCTGCGCCACTCCCGATACTTTTCATCCATGGACCTGAAGAGCGGCTACTGGCAGATCGAAGTCGACGAACGGGACCGAGAGAAGACACCTTTCGTCACGCCAGATGGGCTGTACGAGTTCAAGGTGATTCCCTTGGGACTGTGCACGGCTCCAGCAACTTTCCAGCGTGTCATGAACACCGTACTGGCAGGACTGAAGTGGCAGAGCTGTCTCGTCTACCTCGATGACGTCGTAAACCGCCAAAGTGTCGGTTCGCCTATGACGAACTGAAGTTCCTAGGTCACGTGGTTAGCAACGAAGGCGTGCGCCCCGACCCAGAGAAGACTTGCGTCGTCGCAGCACTTCCAGCACCGACAAACAAGAAGGCCGTGCGAAGGTTTCTTGGACTATGTGCCTACTATCGGCGCTTCATCCGGGATTTTGCAAGGATTTCCGCACCGCTCACAAACCTCACAAAGGACTCCGAGAAGTTCGAATGGGCCGAGGAGCAGCAGCATGCATTCGACGAGCTGAAGCGACGACTGCAGACTCCTGCAGGTCTAGGACATTTCTATCAAGATGCGGAAACCGAAATTCACACGAACGCAAGGAACGCTGTACTTGGCGCGGTACTGGTTCAAGTGCAAGAAGGCACCGCGCGAGTTATCGCCTACGCAAGTCGGACACTGTCCAAGGCGGAGAAATATTACTC
The DNA here is from genome assembly GCF_016920785.2 of Ixodes scapularis. Classification (NCBI taxonomy): domain Eukaryota; kingdom Metazoa; phylum Arthropoda; class Arachnida; order Ixodida; family Ixodidae; genus Ixodes; species Ixodes scapularis. The sequence continues at coordinate 90,810,645 of NW_024609880.1, forward strand.
CACGACTGAGAAAGAATGCCTTGCTGTCGTCTGGGCAATCACGAACTTTCGTCCGTATTTGTAGGAGCCCGTTCCGTGTAGTCACGGACCACCACTCGCTTTGCTGGCTTGCGAACCTCAAGGACCCGTCAGGACGCCTCGCTCGATGGAGTCTACGACTACAAGAGTTCAACATAACTGTGGTCTACAAATCAAGCCGCAAGCAGAGCGACGCCGACTGCCTGTCCAGAACCCCCGTCGAAACACCTTCCGGCAGCAGCAACGACGATGACGACGAGTGCTTCCTAGGTGCAGTGAACGCCGACGACATGGCACGATGTCAAAGAGACGATCCTGAGTTGCGCGCGCTAATCGAGCACCTCGAAGGACGAGGGGGTACTGTCCCCCGTGTTTTCTCGAGAGCCCTGCCGACTTGCGTCCTCCGACAAGGTGTACTTCACAAGGAGAACTCCGGAGACAACAGCACACCATGGCTGCTGGTAATCCCTACCGACCTTAGAGCGGAGATCTTCCAAGCCTGCCACGACGACTCGATGTCCCGACAACTTGGTTACAGTCGTAGCTGGCCCGAATTCGTGAAAGGTATTACTGGCCGAAGCTGCCGAAGACCGTTCACTTCTACACACGGTCCTGCCACGAGTGCCAGCGACGCAAGAAACCGCCGACGAAGCCGGCAGGTCTCCTGCATCCGATCGCTCCCCCGACCGTACCGTTCCAGCAGATAGGAATGGATGTACTTGGTCCTTTCCCACCATCGACGCAAGGAAACAGATGGATTATTGTCGCCACAGATTATCTCACACGGTACGCCGAAACGAAAGCCCTTCCTGTAGGGACTGCAGTGGAAGTCGCCAAGTTCTTTATTATAGAGTTTTAGGGAACCGTCTTTGCACATCCGATACGGTACGATGGGCCCTCTGGTACGAACTGCGCATGCGCCTGTCTTCTGCGATTTTACCGTAATGCGCTGTTCGAACCGTAAGGAACGACCGGCACGGCCAATGGCCGACATAGACAGTCTCGCTTGGTTAGCAAAACGGCTCTTTCGCTTGCGGAGGGAGCGTGCCGGGGCTCCAAACATGAAGAAAATAACTCGTGGCAGTGCCTGGCAGGAGCGCCATGTGTGACAGCAAGTCAATAAAGTTTGAGTCAGCAAATAAGAAGAAGAATAAAGACCAAAACGCAGTTCCACTTCTTTAATTGAAATAAATTGGTGTTTAGTGTAGCCAAAAGTCGTCTGCTCGGTAGCTCAGTGGATTGGAGCGCCGATTTGTTGAACTCGTAGTGGAGCGACAGTGGAGAGTTCCAATCCCACTGGCCCAAGCATTTTTTTTTTTTTACATTTTTATAAGTTTTTTTTTTTTTTTTTTGTTACAAACAGTGGATGTGCATTTCGAGCACTTATCACCCGTTTTTTACAGCTGCTGTTATGACTGAGGATTTTCTGTAGTGGCAACAGAGTGAGCAACAGCCTTCTGCATCATGGCTCTGGATACCTTTTAGTTTAAAAATGCTGCATGAATTAAAACTTTCTGTACAAATGCTAATCACATATATCCTATAAAACGAGCCCTTCGAATATTGGGTGATAGTTTTAATAGGTGCACAGCAGTAAAGTTACAGGTTTTGCTTTATATTTCTTCGTGGTCGTACCGTACACGGCGCAACGATCGGTACGCGGGCGTACGACCGTGATCGTCTGCTATCTGTACCGTAAGAGAGCAACATGAGCGCCGCATCTAGCTCCGTCCCTCCGCCGCCTCCTCGCAAGCGGTTTACAGCAGAATACATCTTTCTACTTCGGGAGGTGCTAGGCGCTACTCCTTTTTCACTCCAGCCCTTTGGAATGACGCAGGGTTGAAAAAGAACTTCTCGTTGCGAGGAGCGAAGGAACGGATTGACCTCCTCGTAAATAAAGATAGAGATTTGAGACGTACTGTAAGATACGTCATTTCAAAAATATACACACTGTATGGAAAGAAAAACAGAAATCATTACATTCCTTCCTTATTTAACGAACTCCCAGAGTACCTTATGAATATAGAATCCACTAGGGTACTAAAAAGGAAACTAAGGAATTGGTGTCAATCATCTGAGCTGTAGATATCGTAGCCTAACCGTTGGAGATATTTCGTACTTTTATTTCATGGTTGCGTGAGTAGACTTGGCTATAAACACCTATATTTCATGCTCTAAAGTGTTCCTTTTTGTATTTATTTGTGGTGCTAATTTTGGGTTTCTTCAATTTTTTTTGTGCTGCGGAGTGTTTTTTTTTTTTTTTTTCTGACAACATGTATTCTAGCTGGTCGCCCGGCCCCACATACAAGCAGAATGCTGCTTTTGTGGGCCAGCTCTTTATTTCGTATGACTTGATCTGAAAATAAAAATTGAATTAAGTTGAAAATTGAATTGAATTATCTTTGTACAAGAAAAATGACCGCATCAACTTGAGAAAGTGTTTATATTTTGGTTATTTTTGTATTTTCTTCGAGATTTAATATTTCTAGTTTTATTTGTCCATAGCTTTCTCAATACTCGATCTGCATTGGGCCTCGAGGGAAAGAGACAGGATTGCTAGCAGACGACTTCGAATGTTGATGATAAGCGCGCGCGAGCGTGTTCTTGAGCCAAACCGAGTTTGCTTTCAATCAATCAATCAATCAATCGAGTTTATTGTCATGAGTTGCATCGTACAATTTATTGAGAACCATCTGGGCCCATAGCCTTTTGGCTAGTTTGGGCCCATCTTAATAATAACATATTAGGAAGGCAGCACTCTTAAGAAATATTACTGGAAATACAATAAAAGGAAAAGAAAAAAAAGCAAGAAAGACAATAGAAAATAAACGTAGAAAGTGACTTGTTCAACTATATCCGGTAATTTATACATTATATAATAAAAACACGAGGAGCACGAGTGTATTCAAAGTGAAATGAATTTTTATGAATTCAATAACAGAATATGCGATTGAGTTTCAGGATGGTGGGAGAGATGTTCTATTTAAAAAAATATAGTATTTCAAAGCGCTGTTAAAGTTGCCTGACTGGGTGACTGAAGATGGTAAAGTGTTCCAGATTTTAGTTCCGCATGATTGCATCAGTCGCTCGCCGTATACGTTATGAGACCGTGGTATGTTAAAGTGACCAGATGTGTTCGCCCTTGTTAATCGGTTACCCTTAATTAAGATGTTCGCTGGCAGTGGATTGTTTGATTTTAAAATATTATTTATTAAGCAAGCAATCTTATATTGTTTAATTTCCAGAAATGTGAAAATGTGAAGTTGATGAAATATGATATGAGACGGTTGGGAATAGTGGGAGTATGTCAAGATTCTGAGGGCTCTCTTCTGTAATTTAATCAATGGCAAAAGGTAAGTGTCATAAGTTACGCCCCAGGCCTCAATACAATATGTTAAATGACTATGAAATATAGCAACATATATAAGTTTCATCGTGGGAGTGTCAAAGCATTGTCTCGCCTTCAGTAAGACATAACAAGCGTACGTTAACTTTTTACATGTATTTATAATGTGCTGTTGCCAATGAAGATGAGAATCTAATGTTACTCCCAGATATTGAAATGAACTAACTTCTTCCAGGATTGAATTTCCGATGCAAATTCGGAAGCTGTCGGTATTAACATCTTTTTTTATTGGAACGAAAAACTATATACTTAGTTTTATTTATATTTAAAGTCAATTTGTTAGAATTAAACCACTCCTGGAGAACTGTAAGTTCTTGATTGATTGTGTTTTGTAAGTTATGCAATGAATGGTCCGTGTAAATTAAGACGGTATCATCAGCGTACATTATTATGTCAGAGTTTAATGCCATGTTAGGTAAGTCATTAACGTACAATGAAAAAAGTATCGGTCCCAGTACAGAACCCTGGGGAATTCCGGTGTTTATTTGTCTCATCGAGGATTTATGATCTAACAAAGAAACGAATTGCGAACGAGATGACAAATAACTTGTAAAGAAATTTAAAGAGTGACCTCTGAAACCATATCGTTGTAATTTATTAAGAAGAATTTTATGGTCTACGGTATCAAATGCCTTTTTAATATCTAAGAATACACCGATACTAATGTTATTGTCATTTAAGGACTCATTTATTTTCTGAGAGAGAGAGATAACAGCACTAGCAGTTGACTTATTTGGACGGAATCCATGTTGATGCGGGGTGATAATATTGTATTTTTCTAAAAATGAGTTAATGCGTCGTACAATTAATCTTTCGAATAGTGTATTAATCGTGCTTAAAACTGATATAGGCCTATAATTTACAGGTTCATTAACGTTCCCACATTTATGTATTGGGCAGACTTTAGCGATTTTTAGTGAATCTGTATATACACCTTCTGTTATAGAATGGTTAAAGATATGTTCCAATGGAGAGCTAAGTACATCAATATTGCATTTTAAGACCTTAACTGAGATGCCATCAGAACCTGTAGATTTTTTTATTAGACATTGAATTAACTAGATTTATAATTTCTATAGTCGTAATTTCTTCAAAAATAAAAGTTTTTGGAAGGAAGTCAGGTAGAGAAACGGAATGTGCACTGCCGCCGGCAATGTTGTTAGCTAGGTGGTCTCCAATATTAATGAAGAAAGAGTTGAATGCGTCTGCAGTCTCATCCGTGACTATAACAGGAGTTGTTTGCTTTTGCGATCTTGGCTTAATAACAGAGTTAATCACATTCCACGTTTTCTTGAAGTCCCCATGACTTTCGGATATAAGTTTAGAGTGATATTCTTTTTTACGCGTTCTTATCAGTGATAAAGATAGGTTGCGATGCATTTTGTATTGTGCCAAGTAGTAAGAATTATGTTTATGACGTTTCAGTTTCTGCTGCCACATGTTCTTCTCTTGAAGTGCGCATAAAATTTGACGAGTCATCCAGGGGCAGATCGGTTCTGAATAATGTGGTTTTCTTAATTCACTCGACGAATCAGCGATTGCAGTTTTTAATACGGTGATAAAATTTCCAAATTCGATGTTGATATCTGAATTGAATAGTAAATCAAAGTTAAATGCCGATAATTTTCTATGCAGAAGTTCGTAATTAATGCGATACCTTAAATGGGGTGTACTAAGGTGAGGTGTTTCTTCAGCGTTTATAGGTAGAAATATGAATATTGGAAAGTGGTCGGCAATGTTTGTCTCATATACACAGCACCGTCGTGTGCGTCTTGATTACATAAGATGTGGTCAATGAGCGTGGATGAATCGGGTGTCACTCTTGTTGGTTCTGTTATTACATTCTTAAAGTTAAATGACTGTGTTAGAAGTAGATAATCTGAGGGCACAGTTTTACACAAATCGATGTTGAAGTCACCACAAATGACAGATTTCTTATTGCTTTGTGAAATAAATGTCAGAATATCTTCCATTTTATTTAGGAACAAAGACATAGATGAATCCGGCGGTCTATATACAACAGCCACCACGACACCATAACAAAGTTCCAAAAAGAGAGCTTCTATATCATTAGTTGAACATGTTAGATGAGGGAGCGCATTAAATAATATAGACGATTTTATATACAGTGCAACACCACCGCCTCTATGAACTGCATTTCTAGGTAGCGAAACCACAACATACCCAGGAATATCAAAATGATCGTCACTTTTTAGCCACGTCTCGGTTATGCCTATTATATCATAAGTAAACGAGTGTTGGGATAGAAAAGCAAGAAGGACGTCTCCATTTTTGTGAATACTTCTGACGTTGCAGTGTAGCACGGAAAGACAAGCTTTCTTTGAGTATAACGTATTCACCGAGGTGACAGAAAGCATTTTAGTTCAAAGTCTCAATTTATTGTATAGAAGCCGTTTGTATAGCACCGTTTCAGCATATCAGGACCTGGTTGGTGTAAACATCATATTTGGTTGATGTAAAACAGCAAAGCTTATCCGCTGAGAACGCATGATTTGTTAGAAAACAAGCTACCATGTACGGTCGAGGCATTATTTTATTCCCCAAGTATATAAATCTGGTAAACTAAAAGAAAAAAAAAATACGCTGGCACACCATTCCTGGTATCACAACTTTTTGTATACTCAAAAGCTATGCCAAGTTGAACGTCCTATGCCTTGCCGCCAACAAGCGCCTTCTCTTAGTGTATCGGTGCTCGGTGGCACCCGAAAGAAATGCGACTGACTACGTGTCACGGCAAACCAAAAAGGATGTTTATTCCCTCGTGCCTCTGCACAAGTCACGGGCCCCACGGCACGCGCGTTCGTGCCTCGCTTATATAAAGCGGGAAGTTCAAAAAAGACTCACGCCACACTTAGTGCGCAGACAGTCGTACAAAATCACTTTTTCTAAATTGCTTTCGCTGAATAGAGCCAACTTCAAGTCTTGGTCAAAAAGATCGAGCGCTAATGTTGTCGGAAAGCTCGTCTGCTTCTTATCAGACGAACATTTTAGAACTTCGCTGTGCCAGGGGCGACACGCCGTGGTGCGCCAGGTTTTGTATTACGGAAGCGCATTCATTCCAGTAAAAAAACGAGACGAACTATAAGTAGGTATACTATATTTTTGGTTCTCTATATAATTAGGGTGCGATCTTCATTTACTTGAGTTTTTGCGATTTGTACAAACACACGATTTGTCTTTTCTCGATGAGGCAGATGCAGGTTTTCGTTGCCAGGGGGCGCGACCTGTACCGATCGTCTGCTATCGTCTGCAAATACGGTTCCCCCAAAGCCGTTTCAGGGCACACGATCGGTCCACACGCCCGATCCAAGGTATCGATCGTTTTTGTTTATCGATCGTATTTTGTTCCGGTTCCCTAAAACTCTCTATTAAGTCCATCGTCCTCCGGCACGGCGCTCCCGAAGTTTTGATCTCAGACCGTGGATCCTCGTTCATGGCTCAGCTGACGCAAGAAATCCTTTGTCTCAGCCACACCAGCCATCGGCGCACAACGGCGTCACACTGCCTACGCAAAACACATCCACACGGTGTCGATTCTTGACCGGCATTCACGCCTGCGAAGGAAGCTTTGAACACGCCGCGAGACCGGCGAAACTTGCTTTCGACGAGTTGTGCCTTTTTTCTGCGGCACTGAGCTTCCTTAAAAATTGTCACGTCTTCTCAACGGCAAGTATCCTGGCTTACACTGGGTTTAGAAAACGTTTTTGGCGAATGACGTTTTTGGCAGACCGAGTGCGGCCACACCCGGGCTGCACTCGGGCTGCAGCGATCAAGCGGGGATACGCGATTCAGCAATTGTCCTAAACATCAGTGTGTAAACTAGAGAAAACACGACATGCCTTCTTAAATTCAGTACGCGAGAGCACTTATTAATTATTCAACGAGCGGGGTTCAGTCATTCATGTTAAAATCGGATTTCTCCGGTTCTTACCGCGCCCGAAAGCGAAAAAGTGACTGCGCCCGAAAGCAAAACAGTGACGAACAGAAAGAGTTCGGGAGAGCCTTCTCAGCCCAGAGCAAACCAAACACCAATGGCGAAGAGCCCTGTGCCTGCACACGTCCATCGAGTCGAGTCTGATGCGTGGATAGGTTTCCCTCGTGCAACTGAGTCGGGAAGCTAAAGCAAAATAATTTAGCGCGTTTTCTGACTCAGCCCGCGCTATTGCGTTAAGTTACGCGTCTTTGATTCCTTCTGTACTTCGGTTACCTCGCTAGGCACATGCGAAAATGAGCTAGCTTACCTTTTTAGTGCGGTTGAATGGTGACAGATGATCGCGGCGACAACGAAGAGAGTTGCCGCCCTCACCGGCTGTGGTGCTTCACGTGCGAGCGAGCGTACGGACCGGGAAGTAAACATCACGTGACGGACGGTCGCTCCTCGCTCGGATGTCTTCGTCCGCGAGCTGAGTGCGCCGGCCTTCTGGTGGGTTTCCCTCCACCGTTCAAAAGAGATTTTCGCATTCGCACGAACGGCACTTAACATGAGACATCTGCCAACAAGAAAGCTTCCCCTAAAGCAAACGTGGCGAGTGTTACGTGTTTTTACTCGTAACACTCGCCACGTAACTGCACACGGGCAAATCGCCTCTACGGCGATTTGCCCGTGCGCGACACTCACGGCGCTTTCCAGTATTGAAAAAGGCTGTTAACTTACGGTTTTCATTTACAGTGTACGCCTCTTTGTGCGTGGCTTAACCCGTGTCTGGAAAAGAGGTGTTTCTAGTGGTTGAGCTGAGCCCGGGGTACGTTTGGACCCTTCAGGGCCCCCCGGGCAAGGCAGTATACCGCTTCAGCCCCTGCTTTTCGTGGACGGGAGTCCTGGCTTGGCCTGACCAGGATAATTCATTCAGTCACCTAAAGATACCCAAGAGGTTTTCAATTGAAGGATAACTAAGCACAAGAATGAAGTGGCATGTAAACAACCAGCACAAGGGCAAGTATGATGTAAAATTTCTCCAAACTTCCAGCAACTTAAAGCCTGTCTTCTTCCAATAAAGGTATTGTGGCGAAACGTTTTAATGTGCTAATTTTTTTCAGTTTTAGAGGGCAGCTCTTAGGCGCCCGTTTCCGGCTTGAGCGGCGTCGGCGTCGCCGTCGGCGTAACCGCGAGGTCACGTGACCCCTCTAAGGTCACCCCAAAGTCACGTGACTCATTAAGCTCGCCCTAAGGTCACGTGACCAAAGGACTCCAAAGGTCACGTGACCCCTTTAGGTCTCCCCAAGTCACGTGACCCCCCCCAAAGATCACGTGACCCCCTCCCCGAGGTCACTTGACCCCCTCCACCGAGGTCAGCTGACCCCCCCCCCGGAGCGTATTCAAGAATGAGGGAAGGAGGAGGAGAAGGAAGAGGAGGAGGAGGGGTCTAGCCTCCCCTCAGTACCCTTGCCTCCTCTTCCTCAAGAGCTGCGCTCCAATTTGGCGTTACAGGGAGTTGTAAACGGCTTTCACTTTTTTATATATATAGAAATCAGCTGATCTCACACAAACAAAATCCTGGCAATGTGTAGAACAGATTGTCTGCTCTTTTTTGTGTGCAAACCATGAACTATTGTTTGTTTTGTCCAAGGATGAATAATTATACAGTTTCATATATTGAATGACGTAGCTATGAACTCTTCCTACCAATCTCTACCCGAAAGCTTCACGTGACCTTGGCTTGCTTGAGCATGGAAGCTTTCTGCACTAAATATTGAAGCACTATACCTTTCTGTGTTTTTGAAGGCCATAGCTACGAGCCATGCGCACTACTCCTGCACCACCGATACATCAGGTGACACCCTTGCAAAGCTCGAGCTCTGCCACGTGAGTCACCTGATGTATCGGAGGTGTAGGATTGCTACAGATGGCTTGTAGATATGGCTTCATAAAAGGCGGAAAGTTATAGTGTTTTCTTATTTAGTGCGGACAGCACCCATATTTCCCACGGATATACGTCTAAGATGTGGTTTGCAGACGTTTCGTCATTTAACGAAATATAGACCTTGTTGTTACGGACGTCGCGGTTTTTAGATAACGGAATATTACACCAGAAATATTGAAGCCGCAAGTTTTACTGTTAAAAAAAAAAACGAATAGCTGTCCGTAATGTGAGCTAGAGACGTTCTATAATTTTACGAAACTATATGCCTTGTCCTAACACATGGTCAAGTTTGTCGATAACGGAAAACAATATCGGCAATATTAAACCACAACTTGTTGCTGGAAAATGGGGCGAAATGTTTTTCCAGTGTAACGTACTCGTTACTTTTTCAAAACAATAAAGGGTAACGTACCTTCGCTACTTATTTCAAGTAAGTGGTAACGTAGTTACTTTACTCGTTACATATTCTTCCATGACCTGAGAAGAGTACACTTAAATGTTTTTCGTCTTTCTAAACTTCGTTTTTATACGTTGCTATACAAGACGGAGTCAGAAGGGCACTATCATGGTGTTCTTCGTGTTTCTGTACGTTTTCTTTTATCATCGCTGAACTAGTCGTATAGAAAGAGGCTTAGTGACTTGCACTTTTGACGCTGCTTGATTGGTCCCATTAGCTCGTAGTGTCGGCTGGGACGAGAATTAAGCTGAAACAAAGTATATTCGCCAAGTGACTAATTACTGCACAGATTTCACATACCTTTAAAATATTGCGTGTTTTTTTCGCGCGCAAAAAGACCCAATTTTTAGAGAAAAAAAACAGAAAGTCTCTCGCCATAATAACGCTGCTACCCTCAATTTATAAATAAGAAGTAACGCAAAAGTAACGGACGTTACTTCTGATCGTTAACGATAACGCGTTACTTTTATTCTAAGGTAACGTAGGTCAGTAACGTGTCTCAGTGGGTGCACACGGAATAATTCTTAGTAAACCCGAGGCGGCTCATGACGTCCAACAAAACAATAATAATAAAAGGTTGGTTTAATATATTAATTCATAATTTTATTTGATTAAATTTTATCATCTAGATTAAGCTACAGGGGGTCCCAAGCTACCAGGCTCAATCTAACATTGACCGCAAAATCGACACCTGAATTTAGCAATCTATACTTTTCGTCAAAGGTGTATTTCACAGGTCAGTTTTTTCTTGTAAAATTACAAAATGTAGCTCCCTTTCTGTAAAAATAGAACCAAAATCTTGACAGGGTCAACGGTGCGTGGCGACGCAGAGGACCACGTCGAGTCAGGCTCACGCAGCCAGCGGCGTTCAAGGAAACCTCGGTAGAGGCCGCCAAGAGTCAGGATGACGTCACGATGACGTCAAATATGTTGATCACCCTCTCCGGCAACTAGGACGGGTACAGCCGTTAACATCCATGTTCCCTCGGGGCGCTCTTTCTGCGCTCAAGCGTAGGGTTCTTGTTTCCACCGCCTCAAAATATGGCGTTACGATCGACTTTGCCGCCGGGCCGGTGGCCATGGCAACGGCAACGGCGCAAGCGGTGCCACCGGTGCAACGGCAGCAACGGCAGCAACGGTCTCCGACAGCCGCTGAGCGTGATCGTCAGCTCCGAGTGTTCTGCGGAAAACGTGGTGTTCGCTCGGTCCGCGCTAATTTGACTTCGAAAGTTCTGGTGCTCTCGGAAGAGGATACCTTGGCGCTACTGTTCTGCGAAATGGTGCGGGAACTCAAACAAGTCGAAAGTCTTGTCGAAAGATGTTCCGAAGCGAGAGGTAAAGTTTCGTTTTTCGTCGCTTTCGTTCCAAGCCCGTTCCATGTGGTGCAATCCTGGTTGCGATTTTCAGACTTGTGCGGCAGAAACCCCGTAAACACAGCACTTAGCACACGTTTGTTTTCGTTTTTACTTACGTATGAGCGACGTTGCACCTGAAATTTGCAGGCAGATCGAACCGTACCACGTGCTACGCGCACAGGACGACACTGGCATTTTTGGTGTTCTCCTTTTGCTCACAGACCCTTGCCTTACTTTTTTGGGCAAGCTTGAGTGCTTTCTGGCGTGCATTCTCAGTCTGATATACAAGGATAATGTGATGAAGAATCTTAGTGCTTTCATGACAGAACAGTCGGAGACCTCTGTCCAGCAATCGGCTACAAGTTCTCCAGCTGGGGAGGCACTCACTTGATCGAATGACGTTTTAGCGAACGCCCACGTTTCATCGAACGACACTTTAGCGAATAGTCGGACGCCGCGAAGCGGCGTTTTCGGGTGGGCCAAGTGAGTTCATATTTTTGTAACGAGTTGCCGCAGACTGTCGCCGCGAAGCGGCGTAAAGCGCAGCGCGGCGGATGGGTTAACGCGCGCCCCCGTTATTCGCTAAAACGACCATTCGCTCAAATGTCGCCGTTCGCTAAAATGTCATTCGCTCTTGTGATATGGACCCCTCCAGCTGCTATGAACCCTGGTGAATTTAAAACCTCATTTGAAAATGTCTGTAGCTAATAGGAAAGCACAGAAACCGTAAAACAAATCATCTATCAGCTGAGTAACAAAACAAATTTTTTTTTTTGTCTACGAAACATTGAAGTTTCTGCTGATCAAAACTGTGGTGGTGCGATGTCTTCTATAAATGTATATTTCTTTCATTGTGCTCGTTTTTTGCATCTCGTGCTATCTGTTCTATTGTTCCGTAAATTTTATTATCTGTATTTATCTTACATTTTATGTATGAGATCTGTGTAAATAATAAAGAATGTATGAAAAGTTTGTGTGTGCTCCTTGCCTCCTACCCACTTGAGGAGCAGCTTCTCTGAAGTAGCGCTACAGTGGTTTATGAACAAAGATATAAAAAAAAAGCCCCAGAAGACGAGAATGAAATCGACGAGAAATTAAATCAAGAAAGCGAACCGGGGGCCGGGGGGGGGGGGGGGGGGGGGGGGGGGGGGTGTGTAGCGAGCGGGCGCGAACCGGACGCCCGGAACGAGACAGGACAACTTGCGCCATCTAGGGGCAAGTAGGGGCGGCCCGGTAGAGGCGGCGATTGCAGCGCCATGTTTTGAGGCGGCGGAAACAAGAACCGTACGCTTGAGCGCAGAAAGAGCAGAAAGAGCGCCCCGAAGGAGCATGGATGTTAACGGCTCTACCCGTCTTAGTTGCCGGAGGGGGTGATCAACATATCTGACGTCGCCGTGACGTCACCCTACTTTTCTCTTTCTTTTTCGCTCATCGGTCGCTCTTTTCTCGCTTCTTCGCTCGCTCGGGCGCCCGGAGCGCGTTACAATAGCCAAGGCTACGGCTGCGCCGGCCTGGTCGAGTGGCGGGACGCGTTTGGCGCACTTATTGATAGGTGGCGCGACCTCCTTGTTCCAATACGGACAGTGATAGCAAAACTTTAAGTAGAAAAAGAGAACAAAATGCGGTTGCATGATGACGGCGCCGACGGAGCTTCGCTGCCGGCGGATTTCGTCTGTGTGTCGTTGGCTTCCTTTCGTTCGGGAGCGGCGACGGAGCAGCGCAGGAGGTTGTAGCTTGTAACCGATCAGCCAATTAAAGCAGACGATACGCAGACGATATCCGTCGGCAGTAAAAGCGCCGTCGGCTCCGTCGTTATGCAACCGCGTTTTCTTTTATTTTTGTTACTTCATGCTTTGCTATCAGTGTCTGCATTTATTTTTAAGCCAAAGGTACATTAGAAAACGTTTATGTTCATATTAATAGACAACGGTCGACGCAGGCACTTTCGATATTTTTTTTAATGCAAGCCAAAATAAGGAGGTAGCGCCGTCTATCAATACAAACGCTAAGCGCGGGGCGCGTTTCGCGCTTGTATTGATGGATGGCGCTACACCCTTGCCACTCGACTTCGTTGTCTGCGTCACCGCGCCGTTGACCTTGGCTATTTTTGTTTTCCCATTTTTTACACAAAAGGAGCAACGCTTTCTCGTTTTCTTCCTCAAGTTTAATTAAATTAATTACACCTTTGACGAGAAGTTTAGATTGCTACGTGCCGGCGTCAATTTTTACGTTCCATTTTAGATCGAGCCTGGTGACTTGGGACACGTTATTATACGAACCGTAGAGCTGCTAGTGGTGCATATAATTCATCACCGTTGGGATGCGTAACTTAGTTTCTGAGTTGAGTCTTTTTAAACTTTGACCCCACGTGCATTATTTTTTATGAATACGAGTGAATGTTGGAAGTAAACTTTGGTGTTGACTTTCACTTCTTGTAGCGACCCCGGTGTGGCCCAGTCGATCCCCGGTACATGGGACATCGAATGAAAAGGACGCATTATTTGTACAATAATTCTTGCTTCTCCAAACTAACAGGCTTCCATAGTTTGCTTCATGAATTGACATCAATACGTTATTATAACGTCGGGATTGTGTTTTCGTCGTTCGTGTGTTTACTTAGGTACCGAATTAAGGTTTCTTCTCTCAAGACTTGGGCTGTTTGACAGTGTATAAATAATATGTGGCGAGATCTACCTAAGCTATCAAATTATGCAAAATAATGATTTGCTGTAGGACTAAATGCATAAAGATTTATATGAGCCGACCAGCATCACGTTTGCTCATATACTGCCGAACGAGCGGCGCGATGCAATGATGTGTATTGGTACTCTCTTTGCAAGGGGACGAAATGATTGCTACGCAACGGGTAAAATGATGCCCGTATAATTTGAGAAAAAAATTTGAAAGTGACCATTTGCAGTGTGAAAATTTCAAGGTTTTGAAAAAGAAAACGACGATAAAGTACTCGTTACAGTACACATACAGAAGTGGAAATGAATAATTGTAATTATTTTTATCCTCGTAAAATTGTGTACTTCCTTCCAAGAGCTACCAATTGTATATTTCTTGTTCAGGGAGAAGTCACGCAATGAAACTCTATATTTTGAAACTTTAGGAGACTGCATTCCTTTTGTGCATTTTATGAGGACTCCTGATAAGTAATGACATCGTTGTCGACTCAAACCAATCAACATTCCAGTCATGATTTGTTGAAACTGAGTGATTTAATGCAATCATCCAAATAAAAATAATTAGGCAGGTAATACACAAATAAGGGTTGTGGCGCAGGCTAGCTGGTGAACGTTCATACTTCAAAAACCCCAAGACAAGGGAAGAGGAAGGAACAAACACAACGAAAAGGAAGGCAGAAACACAATTTGAGACCAGACTTGGGAAGTAATCCGTCAGAAAAAACGAATTACTTGTAATCTGTTATTTTTTTAGTAATTTTGAAATTGCCACCTTACTTTTTTTTCGGCAGTAATTTGTAATGTAATTTCGTTACAAAATAGTGGTAACGGATTTCTTTTATTACTCGTTACTTTTTTAAGAAATATTAGCATAATACAAAAACTGGAACAGTACGAGCAAAACATTCAACAGCATAATGAAAGCAAGTTCAACGAAATAGGAAACATCAGGAAGGGTAGAATAGCCGAAAAGGCTATTCTACCCTTCCTTTTTAGTTACATTATGTATTCGTAAAACATTTGCGCTTATGAAGGCGTTTTTGTTGTATTTTAAGCAAAGTCAAACGCGTCGCCTTCGTGTCCGAACAGCCGGCCGCGCCGACAGAAATCGCGCGGTCGTTGGAGCATGTGAAATCAAACATTGCGATCGCACTCGCTGCGTCGGCTGTCGCACCGATTTTTTTCGCAACAGTCGCTGCATGTGAAACAGGCTTGAGGGGTGCAGACAGAGAGAGAGAGAGAAAGCGAGAGAACGCGTAAAGGGGTGTGATATTTTATTGTTTTGTGAGACCGATGGCCACCGCTTCTCTCGCTGTCTATGCTCTCCCCTCATATGGCCTCCAAGAATATTGGTATGAAAGTGAGAACCGATGAACGGTCGATTACCCGTAACCGCCACTTTTTCTCTAACTGGTTGAGTTTTCAGTCATGGACTGTCCGTCGCCTCCATGGCCATCTCTTAATGAGATGCACAAAATTCAGGGCATTAAGGAGAACGGGAACCTAGAGTTTCAGTGCAAACTTTGCTTGCCAAAAAAAAAACAAAAAAACCCAAATTGTAATTAGCAAGAATAACAAAATCTAATCTACAGAAACACATCAAGGTAAGCTCGGGCGTTTATACTTGGGTTTGGGCTAGATGGTACATTACTGAATAAAAGTCAAAAAGCGCGAATAAACGGGGACAACGAAGAAACAGCGCGGGGGGCCATCCTGCTGACCTTTGCAGACGATGTGGGTGTAAACCTGACCTGATTGGCACAAAGTTCTTAAGAAAGGCAAAAGAAAAAAGGAAAGAGATTATAGAAGCATTTCACATAAAAGAGAAAAAAAAACAATTGCGCGAGGGCTCCGTCTGTGGATTTGCTTCAGAGTGAGGTGGTGTTTCTGGATGGTTGGCTCTGAATGTTGTGATTGAGTGCGACGTTGTTTGGGCATGTGTATATATATAGGGGAGGATGGTGTTAATAAAAACGAGTTGAGAGAACCGCCTGTCCTGTCGTCTGTGTTTTCTTCGTTCTCCCCGTTTTTTCGCGCTTTTTAACCTTTTATTCAGTAAGCTGGGACACCTGCATTCAGCATTAGCTATACGTTGTAACGTTGGAACCAAGTTTTTCTTCGCTTGTTGAAAACAGGCGAAACACCCGAGTCAAAATATGTCACATGTGACATAATATTACAAAAAAATATATGTTCAAGCCACGTTCTTGGGGGGAACATTCAGCTATTTGCGAACGCTGTAGCTAATTTTCTTCCTGAGATGGACAATTTCGATGCTCGAGGGATGGAGATTGACACTGTTTTGCTTTGGTACTTTGTACATCCATCAATTTCACACCGAAGCATGCACCTAGTCATACTGTTTTCTACTTATTTTATGAAAGGTTTGCGACATGTACATACAATATTGAAAAAAAAAGATGCAATAAAAGATTTTTATACGAACAAAAAATTTCGAAACACATAAAATAAACACTTTTGGAGACACATTTATAAATAATTTACCAACGAACTTTTTCATATAATTAACGCCGCAGAATAGATCAAAATGATTATCTTAAGGCTAATTTTACAAATATATAAGAAACATGTGGTTATTCTTCATATCACTTTTATTAATAGTGTAGAAATGCAGTTACGTTTTCTAAATGTGGCAAAATTGCACGTCAACATGAAAAAGAAGTTTTATTTTCCTTTTTTTTAGCCGCTTACAGTGACTTGCGGTTGCGATGGCAATACATTGAGTAACATTTCACCACCTTAAACGAAAAAGGACAACAAAGCGTCCCCAAACAGAGATCGCTTGAGTTCGTTGTAGGGGCTTTGTCGGACGACGTCGGCAAAGCAGGCCTATTAGCCCGAGAGCGAACACAAGCGTCGCTGCGGTCGCCGCGCCCTGATTGGGTGAGGTCTACGGGTCGTGACGTCAGAGCGATGACTCCGCTCTGCGATCTCGCATCGGCTCGCTTCCCAGCACGGGTTTCCTGGTTTGGCGTTGTGCGGCGCAAGCTCTTCGAGGAGCTGGACTTCGTTTACCCGGTATACAAGACGTGGAGTTAGGCCGATATTGACGTGCTTCCGTACATTTTATAAGCCTGCTCGTCCCTTTTACCTTTAAAATTGGGTTACGAATCCCGAAAGCTATCGGCGGAGGCAATTCCGCCGATGAACCTCCCCGTCAGTCCACACGACACAAGGCAATTTTGCGAGGGGTCGGTGAAGTGGTTGTCGCAAGTGTTTCAGACGCTGGAATTCTGTTCTTTGCATGTTCAGGATTTAGAACGATATTACAACCCGCTTTCAAGGCATTTGAAGTGGCATTTATATCATGGGCGGTCGGCAAATTAGCTCATGACCCCGACTTTGCGCTGCCACTCTGTGTCTGATTACCTTTGAAGTGCCCGTGGAACAGGGTTGTTTTACATATATGTAGCTTCTTCGTGAATTAATTATATAGTTTATACACGTATGCAGCCATATTTCTTAGAAGATGCACAATTCCTGGAAATTAGTTTGTATGGTAGCAGCAAAAATGATCGAATTGCCCCCAGTTGCCTGTATGATATGTATTGAACTGCCCAAAATATGCACAGCAGTAGTGCCGTAATTTGGAATGTTTATACTTTTTCCGGACATTTGTATTCCAGCCTTGGGCATTCAGAAAATACACCGTTTAGTCTGAATTGTCATTTCCAATTAAAAGGGACACTGCTGCGGGTCTCTGAAAGCTTCCTCAGCCTCCAAACTACCTACAGCTGGACCCTCTGACAACAGAGGAAAACAGGAGTAAAAGCAAGTGTAGAGGTGCGTGCCTCTACATCACGTATTTTATTTACAATATCTACAGTTTTTCTTACGCCGTTCTGAATGTGGTCTCGCTGCTCGCGATCCTCGTTTTCGAGTCACGTGACCGGTCCTCTTCCTTCTCTTCGTAAGCGGTCACTACAAGTACTCCCCCCCTAGTGTGGAGGCGGAGGTGACGAGCGTTTACGTCTCTGCGGAAGCCACTGTCGTGAGGATTCCCAGGTTTTGTCCCGACTCAAGTTACATGCATTGCCTGGCTGGAACTGAGCTTGTCGAGGTCTTCGGAACGGTGTTGCATCTTGTACACAACAATCGGAGTCAAGGTGGGCTGCCTTAACTCTGTCTAGCGAGACGACTTTCTCGTTGCCTTTTACCAGAAGTGTCACCGTTTTGTCACTGCGTCTCAGAACCTGAAACGGTCCATCGTATGTGGGCTGTAGGGGTTTCTTGACTCCGTCGTTTCTGAGAAAAACGTGTGTACAAAGCAGAACATCAGCCGGAATGGACGTGTAACGTGTCGACGGTACCCTTGTGTAGGTAGGTCGGAGGTCCTGCATGAGAATAGGGAGTCGTTTCACATAGTTTTCGGCACTCTCAATTCCGGTGTCGCTTGATTGGCTGAAGAATTCTCCTGGCAGACGGAGTGACGTACCGTACACCAACTCGGCCGTGCAACTGTTAATATCCGTTTTGAAAGCTGTTCGTTTGCCGAGCATAACTAATGGTAGGGCTTCCGTCTACGCAATGCTGTTTGGCTGAGCCTTGATTGCTGCCTTGAGCTGACGATGGAATCGTTCTACCAAGCCATTAGATATCAGATGATAAGCTGTATTGTGGATGTGCTTGACTCCGAGAAAATGGGAAAGGCTTCGAAACAGTGATGATTCAAACTGTCATCCTTGGTCGGTGGTGATAATTTGGGGAACGCCAGATCGACTTACCCACATTTCAATTAGCGTTTGTGCCACTGTTTGTGTTGTGATGTCTCTCATCGGAGCGACCTCGGGCCACCGCGTAAAACGATCTATGGCGGTCAAGAGGTAGCGGTATTCATGCGACGGGGGAAGCGGTCCTACAATGTCAACATGAATGTGGGAGAAGCGGGCATCTGGTGGGTTGAACGCGCCTAATGGTGTGATGGTATGCCGGTGTATCTTTGCACGCTGGCATTGCACACATGTCTTGGTCCATGCACGCACATCAGCGTTGATGCGGGGCCAGATGAATCTTGGCACAATGAGACGTTGCGTGGCTCTTATTCCTGGGTGGGATAGGCCATGAAGGGAATCAAAGATTGTCCGGCGTAAATGGGCGGGTATAAACGGTCGAGGTTGGCCTGTCGACATGTCACATGCTACCGTGTCGTCAGAGCCATGCATCCGCACGTCCTGGAAGACAAGTGTTGCAGAAGTTGTTCGGGGCTTTTGGAGTTCGGCATCAGCGCGTTGCGCTGCTGCAAGCTCCGCATAAGGGACCAGATGAGGTTCGAAGGAGCATCGATTCACACCGATCCTGGAGAGCGCATCAGCCGCAGCATCTTCTGTGCCCTTGACGAAGCGGATGTCGGTCGTGAATTCTGAGATGAAAGCCATCTGCCGCACCTCGCGCGGAGTGTGTGCTGTGCTGTTGGATGTTAGTGCAAATGTCAGTGGTTTATGGTCGGTGAGGACAAAAAAATTTTGGCCTTCAACAAAATGCCGGAAGTGCTTGATTGCGAGGTATATAGCCAGCAGTTCCCTCCCAAAGGTGCTGTAGCGCACTTCTGTTGGTGAAAGTTTTCTTGAGAAGAATGCCAGGGGATGCCAGTTATCTTCTACCTGCTGTTGTAGAACAGCTCCCACAGCACCTTCAGAGGCGTCAACCATAATGGAGATGGGTGCGTGTCGCTTGGGGTGTATTAGGAGCGTGGCGTTGGCAATGGCATTCTTAACTGCCTCGAAGGCATGATGGGCAGCCTCATTCCACTGCAGTAGCGACGTTTTCGTCTTGTTTCCTTGCAGCATTGCGAAAAGTGGTTGACTTATATGGGCGCAATGGGGGATGAATCGACGATAAAAATTAGAAAGCCCCAAGAACTCACGGAGCTTCGTTGTCGTCGTCGGTGTTGGAAAGTTTTTGATGATGTCGACCGTCTCAGGCAGTGTTCGGATCCCGCGGCTATCTACGTGGTGTCCAAGAAAACGTATTTCCTCGACACCGAACTCACATTTTGTCGCATTGACGACGAGTCCGTAATCTTGCAACCGAGAAAACAGCTGTCGAAGATGGTTGGCGTGTTCTTCCGGTGTCCGACTGAACACCAAGATGTCATCGATGTAAGCTAATGTGAATGTCAAGCCGCGAAGAACCTGATCAACAAAACGTTGGAAGGTTTGCGCGGCGTTTCGAAGTCCAAACGGCATTCTCAAGAACTCGAACAAACCAAATGGTGTGACGATCGCAGTCTTGGCAATGTCTGTCGGCTCGATGGGGATTTGGTGGTAGGCTTTAACCAAATCCACTTTGCTGAAAATAGTGGCCCCTTCTACCATGCCACCGAGGCCTTGAATATGTGGGATCGGGTAGCGATCTGGCACTGTAGCCTTATTTAGGGCTCGATAGTCCCCACAGGGTCGCCAGTCTCCGTCTTTTTTTGGTACCATGTGGAGTGGGGAAGACCACGGACTCGGAGAGGGCCGTATATACCCAAGTTCGAGCATGTGGTCAAACTCATCCTTGGCAACCCGAAAACGGTCGGTTGTCAAACGTCGTGGTCTTGCGAAAACCGGGGGGCCCTTGGTCTCAATGTGATGGGTGACGTTGTGCTTCACGCTTTCATCGGGAACCGGCGGGCGGAAGACTTGAGGAAACTCGTTGACAACGTTCTTCCATGGAGTGTCCACTTCCGCTCGTGGGAGAGACGGACTGAGAGACGTCACCTTTGATAAGAGAACTTGGACGCTAAGCTGCGTGTCGGTGTCGAAGAGCGAATTCCTTCTCATGTCAACTGTGAGGGCGAACCTTCGCAAGAAGTCTGCTCCAATTATGGCTTGTTGGACGTCGGCGATGGTGAAAAGCCAGCGGAAGGTCCTGCGGAGCCCGATGTCCAGTGTCAGCGACTTTTCTCCGTACGCCTTGATTGAAGACCCGTTTACTGCTTGGAGTGGTGGAGATTCTTGGCGTTGCCGACGTTCCTCCATCGTAGGGGGCACAACGCTTACCTCTGCACCAGTGTCTATCAGGAAACGAACCTTCGTTCGGCGTTCGGTGACGTAGAATAGTCGACCTGAGGTGGGGCTCTCGACGCTGGCGGCCTTCAGCGCCTGCCCATGCCGTTTCCCGAGTAAGTACATGGCGGGCGACATTGCCTTGCGTGTTGCCCATAGCGTCGGTGGTACCAGCATACCTCTGATTCGGAGTCGGTGGACTCGTGGCGTGCGTAGTTCTGGTGGCAGCGGACATTCTCCTACGCGGTCGGAGAAGGCGACGGTCGTACGCGTAGCCTGCGGAGCTCTTAACTCAGTTGGTCCACCCTGACCTCCATGCGCTTTTTAAAGTCCATAATTTGAGTGAGTTGAGCTCCAACCTCAGATGGCGTAAGTGGCGGTGCTAATGCGCTTTGTTCCAGGGCAGAAATGCTGGACCCACCTACATCTATAATCTGGTCCGCCATACGAGCCAGAGTGGCGATCGAGTCTGTCGTCGTTGCGCTCAAGACCATGCGCACTTGGGCTGGAAGGCGTTGAAAGAACAGCTCCCTCAAAATTGCTGTGTCAATTGTTGTCGCTTTGTCTCCGAGAAGCTGTTCTATTCGTCGAAGAAATTCAGTAGGCTTTCGATCGCCCAACTCCTCGGAAGTCAAAAGCTGCTGCAGTCGGCGCGGTTCGGATTCCGTTGTGCGTCGTATCAGCTCCTCTCGTAGTTTCTCGTAAGGTTGATCGTCTGGAGGTGAGCGCAGTATATCCCGTACCATGGCCGCTGTTGCTTGCGGATGAGCCGAAACCACGTAATCGAACTTCGTCGAGGACGACGTAATTCTATGCTTTCGGAAAATGGATTCTGTCGTCAGAAACCATAGTTCAGAGTCGGCCGACCAGAACTCGGGAAACGTGATGGTCGTTGTCGTCGTCCCCAAGATGGACGGGGTCTGAGCAGAGCCGGTGTCATCGCCTTGACTCATGATGCAAGTAGAAAGCTGAGCTCACCGAAAACCAAGGTTCTGGAACTGTGTGGTTGGCTCAGGGCAGTTGTCTCTTGTTTCCGGGTCACCAATTTGTAGAGGTGCGTGCCTCTACATCACGTATTTTATTTACAATATCTACAGTTTTGCTTACGCCGTTCTGAATTGGTCTCGCTGCTCGCGATCCTCGTTTTCGAGTCACGTGACCGCTCCTCTTCCTTCTCTTCGTAAGCGGTCACTATACAAGCATTCGATTGTCTGTCTGGTGGTAGATGCAGCACTAGTAGCAGAAAAGTTGGAACCTGTGAAGGGCGACAGTCTGCGTGAGAAAAGCTTCTGGTATATTAGCTTGAGGACAATTCGATTTAAGTAAAATCTCAATTTTAGTGCGCAAGGGACTAATAACGAGCTACACACCTTCGCTTACGTTGGTTATACATTACTTGAGGGTTGATATAAACAAGTCCACAGATACCACCCGTGCAGTCCATTGAAATACTATCCGAATCCAGCAAAGGTCAAATGCGAGCAATGTATATAATAAATGTTCCTTGTTTTTTTCTTTACTTTGCCCCTGCAGTTGGGCTGTCTTACTTGTGATTCTCTCCCCATGGCCCAGACGGTATTTAGCATGTTGCTCGAGCAGCATGCAGCTTTTCTGCTTCGGCGATCTTGTTTAAAAACAGAGATACAAAAAAAATAGTATACATAACCGGCCAATTCATTCAGACCATCAGCAGCATTTATTGTGCGAGATGTAAATCTATAGTGATGCTCCCGCAATTGTGGCCCTTTTTCTTTATTTTCATATACCACTCCGATTCATGCGTTGCCTGCCCTGTCAACCATGCTTAAAATGTTGGTTGAAGTTTCGCCTGTAGCTACAGGCCATACCTCAATAAAGACACATATAAAAATTTACACTTCCTACAAAAAACAAGCAAAAAAAATTAATAAATAAAAATGAGCGCGCCTATACAGCTAGCGTCGTCACAGTCTTCACAGGGCGAGCGGCGCGAGTCGCCGAAAAAGTTTCTCCTCGCCGTGACGTCACCCCGGTTTGCCCTAAGGGGGCGCCACGCGAGCTTCTCGGGGCTAATAACAAACCGCCAAAGGATATACAGCGGTGCTGCTCTATCGTTGGGTGTAAAACATTATGGTGTTCATAGGTTAGCTTAATATTCATGTTTCCTGCCGTTGCCTCCTAAGACCCTTTTTTTTTCCCTCTCTAACACACTTCAAAATTGAGATTACTTCAACCGCAAAAGGCTGCGCAAGTGATTTATAGCTCTAAAATGTGGGTGGATTTATACATGCAATTATGCCAACCATGTTAGTGACTAAGATGGTACCTTTAGATTTATTAATCATAAATTTAAATACAAAAAATAGATATTGCTTAGCTATATCAAACCCTTTTTCCCGTACGTTTTCCCTTTGTCAGAAACCAGAATTTTACACATTTTATTTCTGTGCGAGGCGAGCTTTTCACAGGAACGATTTTGCCCGCGTTTCGTGAAGCACCGTTTATGTACAGCTCGGTGCTTTTTCCAAGTACATGACTTTCACATAATACATATGTTACGAAAATATACAAAAGAATATTACCTGGACCATCACTGTATTCAGTGTATGAACTGACATGGAATCACCCAACAGTACAATCCCTGTAGTAATCAAATCATATCTTTGTTCTATTTAGTACGCACTTATACGTAAAAAAAAATGAGCTGGTTTCTTTGTCGACACACAGTGTTGAATACCGAAATCCAGACTCTTCAGATACTTCCCTCGGCTTGTTTTCGCGGCGAGAGACCTTCCTCGTCTGAGGGCTTTGGACTTCATATGAATTTGCAGTGCATACAATTCTCAAGTTAGCGTCGCGTCCGCTGTCAGGCCCGTTGAAGAGAATGGAGGTCTTAGAGAGCGACGCAAGGAAACACAAATACAAAACTAGTTAAGCCAGGGGCTACAGAACTTCAAATACCCAACGATAGAGCAGCACCGCAGTATACCTTTTGTTGATTGTAAATAATATTTTCTTGCAGCCAACGTGCTCTCTAAAAAAAGTCTGTGCGTCTACTTTCACGCACAATACTCGGAGAACCAATCAGCGCAACTTACGGAGGAAGCTCAGTGAATGACGATGCCGCAACATATGCTTAGACCAAAAAAGGCAGCCTGAGTTGTGACAGTAAGCAATGCAAGCGTGACGTTTTGCATTGCTTAATGTCACAACTCAGACTGCGTTTTTTGGTCTAAACTAATGTTTCCGCATTGTCATTCGCTGAGCTGTTTCCTTAAAGGAGCTGTGCAACAATTTTAACGTTGAAAGAATTGGGATGTTCTGGTTTTGATATTGTTCACCTTGTCACAAATGACAGAAAACACACCTCCTTTCATCTAAATGCTGCGATTCCGCCGCGTAATAGCGAGGCAAAACTTGGAATATTCCCCGACCTGCAGCCGCGAGCGGCGGCCATAAGGAACACGCGGCGTGACGTGAATGGGGAATCTTGTAGAAAGGTAGCAAGTTGTGCGAATACCTGATCGATAAAAGGTAGCGTTTCTATAAATCTTGCCGTTCCAAAATAAATATAAATGCGTCAAAAACCAAGTATCATCGACAAAACTTTGATTATACGAAGTTTTAGTGGCGCCATCTGTCCTGGGTCCACAAAACCGTAAGCTCTATTTGCTACCGCGAACAGCCGCCAGAAGCCGGAGGGGGAGGGAACAGGGCCGGACGGGTACGGCTATGGCCGTACCCGGATGAGACCTTCCTCTTTTCACCATATTGTTTGCGCGGCGCCCGCCAGCACGTGGTCATGCGGTCGCGAGCGGGTGAGTTCTCGCTTCTCACTGATGGCTCTAAAAAGAGAACTTTTCCAGAACCCCGCGCCTACCCCATATACGTCACTGCACACGCGACCCAGAAGGCGACGTACGAGTTGAGAGGCCGCAAAAACATGGATATTTTTTTTATTTTTTTTTTTAATAAACATTAGGGTATCCAGGCAAAATCTGTTTTCTGCGGTTCACTTCAGAAGTGTCAGGCATCAACTTCCACAATAATTTAAGCAAAGCCCTGAAATTATTGCACAGCTTCTTTAAGTTGCGCTGATTGGGTCTCCGAGTGTTGTGCGTGAAACTAGACGCGCAGACTTTTTTAGAGTTTATAACGATGACAAGGTAGCTAAATTTGAATAAAGGTTTGTTGTCATTTTTCTCTAGAGGAGATCTTATGTTACTCATGGTTTTGCCATCACAATTTGGTTGATGTTACTGTAAACGTTTAAGGAGGTTACAAACAAAAAAATGAAATGTGTGCGTTTTTTTAGTACTGTCCTGCAATTTTGCCATTTAGAGATTTTAGTTGAGTTTCTAGATTAATAAAATAAACTACAATAATGGCTAAGCATAATATTTATACATAAGTAAAAAGAATTGAGAATTTTGCGTCGTTTTCTATGAAGTAGCTCATTGGTGAATGTAACTTTAAACGTGCTATTTGACATGTTTCGTAAAATGTTAGCATAAAAATTTAATAATGTAATTTTTAATTTTTCCTTTGCATGCGACAAACCTTTAATAACATGTGTAGAATAGGCGCATGCTTTGGTGTAAAAGCGAAGGCAGTGAAAAATACCATTGCTAAAGGATGGGCAATCTCTACGCCTCGTGCTTCGAAATTTTTTATGTTTCCAGAAGGAAATTAGCAACGGAGTTCGCATATAGTTGAATGCTCCAACAAAGGATTTAGTTTTTACACTATTCTTATATCAAAAACAAAAAAATATGACGCAAACCGTCAATGTACGATATAACATGGAAACCGCCAGGAGTAATTCGTTTCCCCGGTCAGGCGGCTTCTACAATGCTCCATATTGTTAGCGGGAGCGCCTAAATAATCCACGGCTCGTTTGTGTCGGACGCACATGCCCCAAGTATAAAATCGTGCGAGTGTCGCGGCGAGCTGATGAGGAGGCTCATTATGGTGAAACCAAAAGGACATAGCAAACACAAATGAACGGGAACAATTTCACATGCCTGATAGAAAACGGAAATATTTCTCGCAGCCGGAAACTTAAAATTTTAATTCGGCGGGAATAGTGTTTGGTGGCGCTGAAGTACTGTAATGCACGTCTCCCACTAGAGCGACAGACAGAGACAAAAGACAGCGACAAGCCTCAAACCCATGCCGCATGCTCGTGATGGTACCTTTGGCAGGCGTTTGGTCGTTCGGTTCTCGTGAAATAAGGACGAGCGATTGCAAGCCTACCAAAGCCACCCTCGCGTGCATGATGCTCGTGTTTGAGCATAGTCTCCTTTATTCTACACAGCCTCTCAAATCGCGAAAGACTCTGGTTTGAGGCTTGCCGTTGTCGTTTGTTTCTGTATGTCGCTCTAGTGGGACACGGGCATAAAGCATAGCTTTTTGCTTTATTTGGGGTGCCGAAAGAAAGTATACCAGGAGATCATATTTCGTAAGGGACGAATAATGTCATATCGTGTGCAGTTGTTTTCGAGGGTTTAATCTCCTCCCCAATAGTAACTGGGTGAGATACTGGACCTTCGGAAAGACTCACCCTTCTTGCCCTGTCACTCACTATAATAGCAAGACAGAGGAGGGGTATCACGTTTCAAAAGTTTTTTTGTGTGTGTGTTTTTGTGTGGGAGGGGGGAGAGTGTCTGAATATCTTGGAATTGTACATGTTAAGAATAGAGACCTATATTAGATACCATAGCTAGGTGAATAATTTCTCCCAACTACCACACAAATATGGTCAATCCGCTTACTTAGGCGCTTTATTTAAAAAAAAGCCACCATGGCCGCAGCTAGTCCTTCTTGTGCCTCTGCGGCACGTTCTTATTCCTGTAAAGCATGTTCTTGAGCCTTTAAAACAAGCTCTTTCTGTACAAGCCGCCGCACCCGGTGCTCAGATTCTCTTTCCCGAGCAGCTTCGAAGCTCAGGTGAAGTAGCTTTTGCTCCACGATCGCCGCCCTAATGAGGGCAGTGTTTGGGTGCTGTGCCTTCTTTGTCGGAGGCCCCCTCGCCGTCATGGACGTGCTGCGGGTCGCAGAGGTACTGTAGAGAAGCTGCATATGCTCCGCTTGCGGAGCAGAGAATCGCAATGGTGCTCCCTGGACGGCCATGTTGGATTCAAGGCCGCACTGTGGAAAGCGACCGTCACCTCTTCAGGAGGTTCGGAGGCGCTGGTGGCGTGGCTGTGAGGTGGCGTGCTGCGGCGTGCGGAGCATAGAAGATATAGTGCGGCGACACGCCGCGCGTGCGTCGCACTGTATCGACGAAAACGTTATCCCTTTGAAAACCGTAGGTACGCGTTGTTGTCTGGTCTGAAGTGCCCGGATGTGCCGGTTGCGTATCACTCCGCAAGCAACGCAAACGCAAGCAACGTGATCCTCCTCCATGACGTCAGCTTCCCAGACTTTGGAAACATGCTTGAAAACATCTCTCGCGTTATAAAAAAACCGACTTATGCTGTACCCAGTGGCTACACATAATTTTCAACCATCAAGGAACCTTCAAGTTCGTTCGATTTTAGTGTAGGATGTAATTTTCGCAAACGCAAAGCGAGAAACATACTCCGCCCGAAGCGAACACCCCCTAGACAGAAGGGCTGCTCATCGTCTCCTCTCCCTCTATGAAACGTCACCAGGGTCGGATCGCGCTAACTCCGCTATTAGGACCGAGCCCGATATTCGACGCGCTGATTGTATACGAGCCCCAGACGAACACTGACACAGCACTCGTGCCCAATCACAGGCCTCGGTCGATCTCACTGCGATGACGCGTGCGGAGGCCTTCTGTTTAGGTGGTGTTGCCGAAACTCGGCGCCTGCAAGGTCATTTTCCCTGATGAATATTGGATCCGGTTCGTCACTCGTGGCCACTTCTCTGGCAGTGCGGAGTTGGCGGCGCAAGAAAAAAAAAAAAAAAAAACGCGATACTCTGGCTCTGCAAACAGAGCCTTTACAGTTACTCTAAGGTGCCGGCCGGTGCTAGCAGCGCCGCTGCTGCTTGTGGTGCTGGCCCTCCTTGAGATCGCAGCAGAGCTTCCTCCTCTGCTCCCCCTCAAATCCGGAGCTTCGAAGCAGATTTCGGCGGCTATGACGTCTTGTGGTTTGTCTCCCATGTCCATCGGTGGCTCCTCAAACATCTCGTGGTCTTCCACGTCCCCATCCTGCATGCCTGGAAGCAACTATGAAGATTCTTATACAGTCAGACTTTAACAATATAAAACCGCAATACATAGCAGCAAATTTTCAAGTGTTATAATCCACTCCACGACAACTTTCAAACTGTGTAAGCTACATCCCTCGTAATTCCACGGGTGCATTCCACAAGTGCACCTTTGAAGAGGAGATGCACCATTACTGCCGGATGCATGAGCATGTGGAACCTGCTGTCATCTTTGGCCTCTTTAACTCCTTCCTTTTAACTGTTAAATGCTCTCGCACCCATCTACCAAATGCTCGATAAATGAACGACCGGGCCATCAGCTTCGGTCAGAGGTTGACAGTTTGATACTTGATAGCCATGCTACGGATAAAAGAAAAACGCAAAATAGCAAGAAAAGAAGAAAAAAAAATTGCGCAAGGCTCGCCAAACTATGGGGCGCTGGAGCAAACCAGCCTTCTGTGTTAAGTCCTTATTTCGAACTCGTTTTGTTAAGCGTTCCGCCCCTTGAAAAGAATGCGAGAGGTGCCTCAGCACGCACCTCGCATCGCTGTGCCGCAATGTTGCTGCGCAGCGAAAAGGCAGTCTGCTTTCATCGCCGTCACCATGGCAACGACCGCCGAATGGCCTTTTCGGTCGGCGCGTGTATCACTCCGGAGCGCGTTAACCCACCTCCCCGCCTGCGTTCACGTTTACAAAACTATTGTGGTTTTAACCCTTGCTTCTATAAAAAAAAAGAACACAAAACAAGTGTCAAAAGCACGTTAGTGATGATAAGCAAGTAATACTCCCTGCATGCGTTTCCCGGTGCAAATTGCAGTTGCATAAGCTGCCGCGGAAACGGCGGAGTTCGACGTGGGGTGTGTCGTCAGGAGCCGGGCTAACAAAGTGAAGCACGTAGCGCTCCCCTCATGCGTTTCTCGGTGGGGATTGCGGTTGTAAAAGCTTCCGCGGCAACGGCTGCGTACGAAGTCTTTCTTATACAGAAAAAAAAAGTTTTGCCCTAGTGCATTTACTTTTCTTTCGCCAATCATTTTGTATACCCTCATTTGCTGTTTACCAACATGAACCGCGACTTGCGTGCCAAGCGATTTCCGGTTGCACGTCTTGGAAAGACTGTTGAGCTTGCTTTTGTCACCAGTGCTAGAAAGCATACATGCTACGCGGACAACAAAGTTTGAGATGCAATGAGGGCCTTCGGCGGTACAATATTACATCTTGAAGGAGGGATATTGTTTTACAAGAATACTTGAAACATTTGAACATATCTCGGACTCCTTCGTTATTTTGACGTTCACCTGGAGAAATGGTGGTTAAACGTTTCATCTATATTTCAAGCAGAGTGTTTTGGGGAGACAATTTTCGATCTCTGCAAGACATTTTCGTTTAATAAAGCTTCCGTAAGGAAGAACAAAAAAAGAAAAACAGTTCGCGGTTACAGACTTTTTTGAACTCCATTGAAGATGCACAATTCAAGTAACGCCTACTTCGGAAAGTCACAGTGCCATTCTCAACCTTCATTACCCAGCATGGATTAAATCGTGACCGGATGTCGCCGCGAAAATACTGAAAAATACGCGTCTGTGTGCATTGGTTGGCATGTGGTATGCGGAGCTGACGTTATTTTTCGGTATGTTATATTTATTTTCAGCTTAACTCGAGTTGCAGACGACGCTACGAGCTAATGGGACCAATAAGAAAGCGTCAAAAGGGCAAGTCACTGTGCCCTTTCATTTCATGGCGGGTTCAGCGATGATATACTTCGTTTCAGATTCGGTCCGAGCGCGCCCGACGTTAGCAACCGAAGGGCCAATCAAACAGAGCAAAAAGCGCAGCGTCATTGCGTGCTTTCTGCGCTTGATAGGACTAGCCGGCGGAGGAGCACGCACAGAAAGACGGCGAATACCGGCTGATCCTATCAACTGCAGAGAGCACGCCATGACGTTTTGCCTCTTTCGCTGTTTGATTGGCCCTTCGACTCATAACATCGGCCGCGCTCGGACCGAAGCTGAAACGAAGTATAGAACACTTCCAGAAACATGACGAACACTTTGATGGTGCGCTTTTACGCAGTCTGTTTGGTCCCATTATATTGTAGCGTCGGCTGCGTACAAACTTAAGCTGAAAAAAAAATTTGGGGTTTTACATGCCAAACTAACGACGGGTATCTTGCATGAACCAGCGGAGGACTGAGGATTAATTTGGACCATCTGGGGATCTTTTGACGTGCAACCGAAAGCTCGGTTACACGGCGCCTAGGATGTAAGCTGAAAAGTAGTACAGACCACGACACGAGTATACTACAGCTTGTTTATTTTTTAAAATCAAGTGGCATAAAAGTAAAAACAAGAAGTCACAAATTAACATTTAATTTTTAATATATTTTTTCTTCGTTCATTTACGATTTTGAATTCACTTTTAATACACAGCCGTTTTACAATACTGTAGTTTATAGAATATAATTCGAAAAATAGCTCTGCACACACACACAAAAAAAATTAAGCTGCCCAATAACGTGCGGCAAAAAAAAAAAATCTCTTGGCATTTTTTTGAAGATTCGCAGAAGTGCAGGCGTATGACAATATTTCGCAACGGCAATCCCACACACTAACGTTTTTTTTTTTCTACTTCTTAAGTTTTCCGCAGAACTCGAAACCACACCCCATGATGCCTGCATTGACATATGTATCAATATTGCTCCAACGCGCGGTTAACACAGCACATGTCTATTGTTTTGCCTTCCCCACCCTTGACGTCAACGAGAATGCGAGATACGTAAGTGTTCATATACGTCAGTTCGTTTTCAGACAATTGAGATGTAAGTTCTGTATTATGAAGGAGTGTACCCCGGGGTCTCCAAACAAAAGACGGATTTCGTAAAGGTCAAACTGTTTACAAATTCTTTAGGAATTGACAGATGTTGAAAAGATAGCGACATCCAGCGAAAAACTTGTATGCACCCGAAGGGGTTCGCATGGCTCGACGGGTACAAATTTTAAAGTGCGAAAATCAAAAGCACGAAAATAAGGAAACGTTATAAGAAACTACAGCGGAGAGAAAAAGGAACTTGTTTGTGCAATACACACATTGATTATTTATTTACCAACTCTCATGGTCGGATCAGATATGTTGATGTTTGAGAGCTGGTTTACACGATGAAACATTAATGTTGAGATATTGAAGAAAATTCCGTACTAATATCTCTCATGGCTTCTGATTATCTTTAAAAACGTGCAGCAGTATTTTCAGGCGCAACACGCTTCCTGCATAAATGCCATTTCTATGGGACACCGCGTAAATACGATCTTCATTTCCGTATGCTGGAAGATGTCGCCAACTGCTGCAGAACCCGCAGCTCAACAAAAATTGGCAACTTATATATTGTCGTCATTAGAAGTGCCGACACCAGTTATACCTTCTTCTGATCTGCCTTTTCCGATATGCGCATTGGGCATGAGCGCAATGCTCGACGGTCCTGACTTACAGAGAGCGTGCTACGAAAACCTATCCGCAATCTCGCACAAGCCTTGCTTACATAGTCCTTTTCGTGGGGAACAATTTTTTTTTTCGTTTAGCTTTGAACAATTTTCTCTGAACGAAGCTATTCAGCATCCCTAAAAGTTAACACCAGGTGACACGCGTGAGAAGCAAAATATACACGAACCCGCCACATCCAGTTTGGTGAAAATCAAACTAAGTATGCAGCTTCAAATTGAAGGTATGAACTCAAGTAAAAGTGCAAACTCTGCCTCTATCTTAACGGGTATTCACATGCGTGATGCTTTTCGGGGAGGAATGTGCATGACCAGCGGAACTTTTCTCCGCGACTCAAGCATTCACATGAACAGCGGAGATGCGGGAGGGATGTCGGTGTTATCAAGCGCACTTAGCGGATCTTACAACAATGCTCGGTGCGCGCTGACGACAGTAGAAAAATGGAGGCGTACATAGAACGCCGATAGCTATTAGTGCAGGAACGCTGCTAGATGCAGAACACGACGCGCAACTTTTATTTTCAAGTAATGAGTAGCATATCTTGTTACTTTTTTTCGGTAACGCCTACAACACTGCTGACAACCCCAAGATCGATATTTTTTTACCGTGTCAAACGCTTCAGAAGCGCGTGGCAGAACATGAAGCTCCTGGCTCATTTTTTTTTGGTCACGTAATAGCGCAGGAAGAGATGTCGCAAGTTACATGTTTGCAATAATTATTATTGTTATTCATAAAACGCGGTTTTACGACGACTGTAAAAGAAATACGCTGCTGACTTCACAAAATGAAAATTAGAGATCGGAAGTGATAATGACAAAACGTCGGCCGTCTCCTAGCTTTTTCTCTATACTCTCAATACGGCGCGATGCCGGGAAGTTGATCGGAACGGGGGCACGCTTAATTGAGACAGGAATGCAACTTCCAACGATTTGGATACACTGAGGTGTTTTTCGTAGTCCTTGTCAAAACATTTGGTGAGAACAGACAAGGCTGTATGAGACTGACAACTTCGGGTATTGCTCGGGGATTCCACGCATTATTTTGTGCTTCATCTTTAAAAAATAAATTTGTGTAGCACGGCACTTTCACATTTGTTAGTACTGGGCAGAGCCTCACGCAGAACCTCTGCGACATCGCCCCTCACGTCGCACACTAAAGCCTGCTACACGTCGTTTTCTTCCTTACTTGTAAAATCGTTTTAGACCGACTATACTTCGTCTCGCCTGAACATGGACTAACTGCGAAGGCTCGGCAAGCGCAAGCGGGTAGCCTTGAGTCCTTGACTACCTTGACTCGATCACTTGCTGCACGAGCGCTCGTGGAGCGGCCGAGGCTTCATTCAAAGCAGGTAGCTCGCGGTTTTAGCATTCGCGGCTAACAATGGTCCATGCTAAAGTGAGGCGAAGTATAACTGCGAAGGCTTTGCAAGCGTCACGTAAACGTCATGTGACGGGACATTTGTAGCTACAGTAGATGGCTTGTTGGGGAAAATTGCAAAGCAGAAGAAGAGATGTCCATTCATTCAAACAATGAGAACGGGTCAAGGAACATGTAGAAATGTCATGCAGCAGTTGAAAGATAGAGCACGCCCAAGTTTTACGCTTGGTCAGAAGAACGAAAACTGCAACACGATTTACGTACACTTTGTGCAGCTTAATGTGAAAGCCCTGGTAGGGCGCTAAGGACATCGCAAACGTCAAAAAACGCCTTCTCCAAACAAATTGCAGAAATAGAGAGGGATGATACCATATCTACTGAAAGAGCGAACATTGAGGCTACTTTTGTGAAACATTGTCGACCTCCTCTTGAACTTGCCCAAAGCTACAAGAAGTGGTAATTGATGAAATGTTGTCCTTTAGGCCGAGCCTTGATGAAAAATGATGTAATGTCTGGAGGAACCCCTCAGCCGGGATGAAGTCATAAAGGCAATAGGCGACCTGCTGTGGGGTAAAACGCCAGGCCCAGACGGGACTCCTTCTGGTTTTTACAAGAAACTAAAATGTACTCTCTCCCATTTTGCTCGCCGTAATAGAGAAATCTTGTAAAAGTAAATAATTACTACAATCTTTTTCTTGGACACCGACTGCGCTAATTTCGAAATCAGAGGACGCCGGCTAGTTAGACCCAGGAGAAGGTTACCGTCCAATACATCTATGTAATGTAGATTGTAAATAATTAGCAAAGATATATAACGGAAGGTTACAGCACGTAATTTGCCAATTAGTGGGGGACCATCAAAAAAACGTGTGGCATAAAAAGCAGGACGATCGAAACAAACGTTCACTTATCCAGAAGTATTTTTGGAAGGTTCCACAGAGGAAGGAAATCAATTTGCCATTCCACAGATAAGCTTAAAAAAAAAAAAAAGTTTGATTGTGTTCGTCACAAATTTCTTTGGGCCATTTTGCAGCATATCAACATTTGGAAGACTATTTTTGAAAGTGTACGAATGGCATATATGATGACTGTTTTACGCGAATATTTGTAAATCGTAACGGTAACTTGCAGCATCCCGCTCTCGCTAATATTATTATTCTCGTTTTATCTTGACCCATTTTGTTTGAGTGTCGCTAATTATAGAAACGTACACGGTTCTACATTTAATTCCCTTGAAGTGAAGGTATTGGCGTGTGCGGATGATGTAGCAGTATTTTGCAGAGACAAAAAAGGCAAACTTCTTTTTTAAACTAAAGCGATAAGAACGTTAAACGTTTTTTTTTTTTTTTTAACAAACAATAACACGTTATTGCTTTAGGTGAGCATTTTTGTGATATTACTGGTGCCGAGGCACATCTAGAAAAATATTTGGGGTCATCGCATGGTACATGGGCCACCAAGCCCTCCGAGCTCGAAGGGAACAGGAGGGGCAACATGCGTATTCAAAATGTTCACTGGTCAGAAGCGACAGCTTAAATAAAAGCGAGGGTATCACAGTGGCCAAACCGGGACCCGTCAATATCGCCTAAAGCAGGGGTCTCAAACATCTCAAACACGCGGCCCGCGGGCCGCATGCGGCCCGCGACTCGCTGGGAGACGGCCCGCAGGTCCAAGCGGCTACGAGTCACGTATCCTATGTCTCGAGCGCTGCAAATGGCATGCGCCATAGTGATCTCATCGCGTCGCTTACTTTTCGCTCCAAAAGTAACTCTACGCTTTTAACGTATTCACATAGTTTATACTTATCTGTATTTATTTGCCTTTTTTTTTTCGATTTAAATTTTGCTTCCTGGCCTTTTTGTAACGTGCGACGATTCCGCTACAAGGTTGCAAGCGCAAGCTATTCGTTCAAGGATGTATCTCGGCTGTAAAGCTACGAGCTCGGGAATATCGCCTTCAAATATATATCACCATTAAAACAGCAGTATCTGTTCGAGTGTTGTAGCTAAAATCATCAGGATAGCAACAACGGTCATATTAACTGATTGTTTTTTTAGCGACATGTTGAGCTTGGTAATTCGTGGGTGAATTCATCAGCTTTAATGACAGTGTATTTTTTCTATTAAAATGCTATATTTATTCTATAAAACAAGTTAAAATGCCAGCACGTTTGGCGGGGCGGTGTCATTTTAAATCTTATCGCAACAGGCCAGGCCCAAAGTAGTCTAATGAGCAAGTCAAATCTAAAGATATCACTGGCAAGGCCTTGAGTTTACAAAAACAATAAAGCACGAAGTCTCTCTCCCCCCCCCCCCCCCCCTCTCCCCATATTACGTTGGCCCTCGACATCCCGGATGTGGGATATCTGGCCCCCTCATTCAAAAGAGTTTGAGACCACTGGTCTAAAGCGACGGCCTGCAACATCTTTGTTTTTGCTAGGCTCATGTGTGTCCTTCAAGTTTTACATTGTGCTACAAGCGTTATGAAGAAAAATTATAGAGTATGTGCCCGACTCATCTGGAAATTAAATTGTAGAAGAAACAACCTTGAGCTTCCGTCGTATTTCTTTGGGGAGATCAGGCCGTTCGCATTTATTTGTGCGTCAGCTCCTATTGCGATTCATATTTGTACGTGATATTGAAGAACTTTTTATGCACGCGGTAATTTAGACAAAACTTGGTGGGGCACTTGCCTTCGTTTCTTGTTTCTAGTCATGTCGAGCAGCCATCAAAACTGTCCGATTCCTGAAAGAAGTCGTTGATGAATGAACGTTTTTGGCAGAACTCTATTCCAGAGAATATTTTTCTAGCGTAACTAGAAAATCTTCTTCCAGAGACCACTATGACGCTCTTTTTATAGAGCCTTTGTATCGTACATTGTGCAATCGGGGACCTTGCCAAGACGTTCTCTGTCGCGTCAAGCAAAAGTAAACCCAGCCGCTTGCCAAAGGTTTATTTTTCAAACTTCGCGCCTCGACAAATTGGACGTTTTTTTTTTTTTTTAGAGAGAGATTTATACAGCTTAACGTCGGTCTGCCAGTAGCGGCGACACTGGTTTACACTTTATATGAGCAATTTCGCCATTGCAGTACGACTGCTAACTTGGGGTCTTTAACGTGCTCACAGAGTAGTGATACACGACCGCACGCTGGTACGACGCTCATCCAGATCGAAACGGGCAGGGACGGGGCTCGAGCCGAGGATTCCTGGGCTCTGCAGGGCGAGCTTTCGCTCCGCGGGCGTCGAGCTGGTGTGCGCTTTAGCCCACTCGGCCACCGATCCCCCCTTTATACCTCGACGCTCCGCGTGAAAGCCTTGCTTCACAATAAAGGTATTTCGTTTTTCTCGGATCATCACTATTTTTGTCGGATAATATTGCTGTGTAAAAAACCGTAACTATAAAATACGCGTTTATTTCATGTTGGGATGCCTTGTTATTTTGGGATGTTTTGCTGAAAATATTGAAAAAAAAAAAAGAAAAACATAAACCACGGCTAATTCGATACGTTTCCTTCCGATAACTACACAGGAACTTGTACTTATTGACTTAAACAGCGAAAATAAGTTACGTAAGGAAGATACAACAGGAAGGAAACCGCGCTCTTTCCTTCCTGTTTTCTCTTCCTCTTACCGTATTTGCGCTGTTTAAGTCAATATGTCTAACCAACTCGCCCAGCAACTCATTTTGGAACTTGTACTGTACGACCTTCTATCTTTAATCGATCTATAAAGTATCTGGTGTTCGCGGATGGCGGTGGGGCTTGAGGACCTTAACCCGAAACTTTAGAAGCATGTTTTGTTGAATTTGCGACTCAAATACGTGTTACCTATGCACGACAAGATACTGTTCCTGAGTGGGTCGGCGAGCGGGAGAGACTTTTAAAAGACTTTAAAGTATTCAGTGCGATGCGCTCATCAAAGGACTGTACGTTTAGCCTGAACTCGTCTGTGCTGCGAAATCCTCCAATGAAAAAAAATAAATAAATAAAAATAAAATAACTGGCATAGCTTAGTGCTAACGCCCCCGCTTTCCATGCGGCGGACCCAGGTTCGGTTCCCGAGGGCGGCGGGCGATCTCTTTTAACAATTTGGCAGCATCGACGACGAACGCACGTTATCGCCAAATACTACAACATTAAGAACTACAACATCCACAACGGACGTCATTTCGAGTGGTGGGAAGAGGCCATAACAGCTATCGCTCTAAAAAAATCGATCATGGGGTTTTTACTTTTCACTTAAAAACAACAAACATGCGTTTTATTGTAGTAATAATGTACTGAGTGAGACTTTTCATCATTTGTAATATTTTAGAATATAAAAGATCTTCAGCGACCAAGATATTTGCACGCCTGGGACAGTGTAGAAGCTACAGTATGTTTCAGGTTAAGAAGGTAGGGCGAGGTAAAAAGAAGGTGGGAGAGGAGAAAGCGTACGAAACGCTGGCGAGCTTAGGTTTTTTTTTCTCACCTAGCCAGAGTTGTGTTCATTTCCTCCTCTTCCACCTTTTGCGTCACCCTACATTCTTGACATGTCACCGAATGTAATGCTGAAAGTGCTGAAAATATATATATATTGGGACGGTGATTGGTGCACGGATTATTGACAAACCCATTCGTTGCTAAGATGGAGGCAGAGTTTTCAGTTTTACTTGCGTTCACACCGGCGATTTGTATAACTACATCCTGAGTTTTATTTTCAATGTGCTGACTTCGTCTAGATTTTGCTTCTCGCGCGTGTGACCTCGTGTTAAAAGTATAGGAGGCTAAACGGTTTGGTATAACACAAAATGTCCACGCTGAGGAAAAAAAAAAACTGTTGTAACGTGGCTTGTGCAATATTAAGGATCTGTTTTGGGAGGACGCAAGTTCCAACTTAGGAGTTTCGAGCATTGCGCGGATCCACGCTACGCATTTCGGAAAAGGTTGGTCAAAAGAACGAAGAAATGGTGTCGTCACCTAGAATGACGACACAAGAAACGTTGCCTAGTCTTGTTTAGCTGTTTGTTCTTCAACAGTTAGATTTCTTCCAGCACACAGAAAATGAAGAGCGTAGTTACGCGACGTTCTGCAGGAATAGAATTTATGCACGCGTCGTGCACAAATTCCATTTCTAAACACACATCGTATTTTTAGCATTTTCAGGCCTTACGCCTGAAAATACTGCTGAACGTTTTTTTTTTTTTTTGTTAATAATCAGAAGCCTTGAGAGATACAAGTACGAAATTTTCTACAACATCAGACCTCCAGTGTTTTATCAGGCAACAGCCAACTCCGAAAGATCGATTGCCTATGTGGTCGGAACCTAAGACTTGGCAATACATAATCAAAATGTGCAGTGCACAAACACGGCTTTTTTTTTTATCCAACATAGTACCATGTTACGTGTTTCGTAGTCCTTTTTTTGCTTTTAATTTTTGCGCTTTAAATCTCGTACGTGTAGAGACATGCGAACCCCTCCGGGTGCACACAGATTGTTCACTGCAAAAAGTTTTCAACACCTGTTTTTTTCGTAAGCAATATGTAAACATTATGACCTTTACGAAATACGTATTGTGTTAAGAAACCCCGGTGTACAATGATTTATGACATTGAAATAACCTCTCCATTGTTTGAAAACGAACTGATGCATAACACAGCAGGTGGTGGTGCTGCGAACTGATGCATTCACCCCATGTCATCCGTTTATCCTTCCCGACCTCGAACTCCACGAGGGCGAGAGGGGCTCTCGCCCTCGTGGAATTCGAGGACGGGAAGGATAAACGGAGGACATGGGGTGAATTAACCGGACGTACGAGAAATAATAATACATGTCTATACAGGCATCATGGGGTGTGCTTACGAGTACTGCGGAAAATCTAATAGGTAGAAAAATAACAATATTTAGTAGGATTTGCGCTGCTAAATATTTCCTTACGTCCGCACGCCTGCTGCTCTTTAAAAACTTTGCAATATTTTTCTCTCGTTTTAGCACACGTCTTTATACAGTCACTCTTTTTTTTAATTTAATTTGAGCTCGCCGAGCTCTTTTACGAACTGTACTTTCCAGAAATTACAGTACTGAAAAATGGTTCGTCGGTATACAATTAGTATCTTTGCTAGACGCGTTGATAAGGCGCCTTGCTGGACCTGTTTCAGGCCGTCCTTAAAGAGGCACTGACACCCCCCAAAATATATTTTTTCATTTTTTGCCCCGATGTTTTATGGTGTCGGTACACCACCGAATTAATATTTTGCAACAGTGTCACGTGCATTTTTTACAAAGCCCCCCCCCCCCCCCCCAAAAAAAAAAAAAAAAAAAAAAAAAAACACGCAACTGCTTGATACCGATACCGAAACTTGCGCGCGGAGGTCGGAGGCGGAAGTCACAGGGCTACACACCACCAGTGCGATTTTATTTTCCCCCTCCGTTTTTTTTTTCTTATTTTTGGTTGCGCGCAGCAGACGACATGTGTCGCGGGAACCATGCATTTGCCATGCGACTCCTTTGCAGTTATGTTTGTTCCGCTCGCTGTTCTGCCCTTCAAGATGAGCTGTTTTCTACATTGAAGAGTTAGAAGTGAGTATTGAGTGCCCTCGGTAAATTCCTGTGGTCGGCTTCCCGAAAAGAATAACCCCAAGATATTGCGTGAAGAGCCGCTTCACATGTACGGCATCCGAAAGTGCGGCAGAGTCTGGCGGCATTGTGGGGCAGAGTCTGCACAAGTTTCCGAAAGATCAACGGGATCGGGACCAATGGCTGGCTTTTCCTGTAGAACATCTACAGGCACCTTGGAAAGCGGACGCTACCTTGCTTTTTTGGAAGTGGCTATATTGAGTTCGCAGGCGTCAAAAATTGAATCTCATACCATTTAGTTCAGCAACGTTTTGCCTACAAGTATGTTTTTCAGTGATAATTGTAAAAAAAAAAAATGTAAATTGCGCGAAATGTTTCACAAAAGAAAAAAAAACCAAAAAAACACGGTAGGCCCACACTTCAGAACCCACGTCCGCTGCGTGTGAAGCGGATATCTTTCCACCGAACTACTGGGTCAACTATTGAGGCTAATGCAGCCGGTCGGCTGTAGGCTGAAAAATTTGCAGCTTATTGCCTTCCAGAAAAGGCACTCCCGGCTCTAAGTCGGGTAGCACCACGCTTTGGCCGCATTCGCACCTAGTAAAGAAATCGTACGCGAGCATATTCAACGCGAAGTACGCACTTTGTGCTTGACGTTCGCGCGAGCGATGTCTTCAGCTACGAGAAGAGGGCGACGGCTCGGCAAGTTTTTCATGCAAATCGGCCTGGTGGTCGGGCTTGTCGTATGGGATAAATAGAAATTATTTTGATCAGTCCAAAATTTCTTTTTCGAATGAAGTCAGAATTCGCCGGTACGGCGAAGGACAGTTCTGAAGTAGAGGTCCTACGCCGATCGCTCGCTGCCATCGTCGTCCGGCTCGTGAGTGCCACGATACGCGAAACAACGCCAGGTGATGCGTCGCATTCTAGGCGCCACTCTTTAGACGAGTCAAGATGTGTGAGCACGTCTCCTTTGCGTAGTGCTTGCTTAGCCTTCTTGAACGCCTCCTTCTTTGTCTCGGCCCATACCCAGTTTATATTCTTCATTAGAAGATCGTACAATGGTGCCAAGAGGGTAGCTATATTTGGTAAAAACTTGCCGTAATATAAGAACAGCCCGATAAAGAACGCAGTTTGCTTACGTTGGTCGGACTCTTTGCTTCCATTATGGCCGTCAAGTTCTTTTCGGAAGGATACAGGCCGTTCCTGTTGATGCGGCGTCCGAGATAGAAGACTTCATCCTGCCAGAAATTGCATTTCCCTTTGTGCAGCTTGACTCCGTTCGCCTGAAAACACTGAAGCACTTGTGTAAGACGGTTTAAACTGTCATCCGTTATCTCTTAGACAATGACGGCATCGAGATATGCCTGTGCGCCGTCTATTCCTCACAGCAGGGTCTCCATTTTACGCTGAAAGATGGCGGGAGCCGATGCAATACTGAACGGGAGCCGGTTGTAGCAAAACAGGCCGCGATGGGTGTTGATTAGGGTCAAGCTTTTTGATTCCTCGTCTAGGGGCACTTGGTTGTATGCATCTCGGAGGTCTAGGGTGCTGTATCTCTCACCCCCGTTCGGTGACCCGAGCAGTTCGTCGATTATTGGTATTGATGCTGTTCGGTGCTGCAGGCAGGATTTACGGTTACTTTAATCTGTCCGCAAAATAGTATAGATTCCTCTTTTTTTAGCACTGGAACAATGGGCGTCGCCCACGCAGCATGGGGAATAGGCAAGATAACCCGGCTTTCAAGTAACCTGTCCAATTCGGTAGACACCTTGTCACGCATCGCGTATAGCAGGGACCAGGTCTTGAAAAACTTGGGTTCGGTACCTTCGTTTGCATAGAGATGCGCTGTTGGCAACCTTAGTTCGTCGCTGAACAACTCCTCGTACTCGGAGAGTAGTTTTTCTAGCTCCTGCTCCTGTGTTGTTTCGTTCGTACCAGTCAATTTCAAAACTAGCATTCCCAGAGAGTTGAGCTTCCGTATCAACTCGCGTCCACAAAGACTCGATCTCCACAGTCTAGAATCGTCGGTGTAGCAGTTACTACTTGACCACAGCACCGGGCGTCGAGCGTCAGCTTACTTACGACAGGCAACTTTCCGACGTAGCATCATAACTTCAGGCTTGAACGCTCCATCCTTGGCAACTTGTGGCGGTGTTTCTCGAGCACATCTCTTGAGATCACGCAGACCGGGCAACCAGTGTCCACCTCCATGACGATGTCGACACCGCCCCAGCAAAAATTTCTGCGAACAGGTGCAACCAGCTTGTCGTCGGTGGCAGAAGGGGATTTCAAAGTTAGCAACTGCTGATACATCTCACTATCATCACCGCTGGACTCATTGCAGTGTATTGCACATGCCTTGCCGTTTTCCCTCGGAACAGCCTCTTGCCCGCAGAACGACTTCTTGCTCTCGGAACGGCACATCCGGGCTGCACGGACACTGGAAACACTTCGCGCTTAAAGGAGTCATGAAACGCTTTTTCAACTTTTTTCTGTTTAGCTTTCCTCCTCCACTCATAAATCGCGCATTGTACCAAAAGTTCAAGAAGTCGGAAAGAAGGGAGTCCCCTCTTGCTCGGAATCTCGCTTGTGTAGCCCGGACACAGCCATTGTCCCCCTAGAAGATTAGCCCGTCGCTCAAAATTCCGACTAGTTGCTTTCCCCACCCCGTTTACCCCGAAGCTGACAGTGCTGTGGAAGCTACGTGCTCGTTGGGCCAGCCACACATTTTCCACGTGATCACGCCCTCTCGCGCATACCGACCCGCAGAGAATGAGGTCAGGTGATGAAAGGGAGGCGGCTGATTGGTCCGGCAAGCGCGTAGCTTCCACCGCAATAACAGCTTAGGGGTAAGGGGATTAAGTGAGGTCCGGTGTCGTGTGACGTGCGCTTGGGCCCTGGTGACGCGCTGCGGGGTCCCGGTTATGGTGGCTAGTAGCCCGGTGACGCGCTGCGGGGTCCGCGGATGTATCACAGTGAAAAGGCGGAGAGTTTTCGAAGGGAAGGAGGTACGAAATAGTCCGCTATGTTTTGCAAATTTTTGTAGCGAAAGTCAGGCTTCTGACTTTCTACCTTTGTTCTTTTGGCCCACTGAACGATGTGCTATTAGTAAAATCCCAGTCTAAAATGCTTTATCCCAACCCAAAAATCGTTTCATGGGTCCTTTAAGAATCCGCAGATTTCTCTAGCCTGTGTTGAGCTTCCGAATCTTCCGCACGAGTGTTTCTGCCGTCGTGAACGTCTTTCCATTTTCCTGAACTTGAATCTTTGTACATTCTCTGTAAGCTTGTTTAATTATGGGGTTTCCTCAAACTGCGATTGATTTATTTCCTTGACACCTTGCGCTGATGTTTCCACGGCCCGAACAAAGTTTTCGGTTTCTTTCAATGTGAGCTTCAGCTATGCCAGCAGCAGCTTTTGCACGTCCGTATCTCGAATGCCGCACACAATTTAGTTTTAAATCATTCGATATGGCAAAGTTCTAAATTTGCACCTGTCGGCTAGTCGTCGCGGCTGCACTATCAGCTCTTGCGCCGACTCCTCTTCTTTCTGAACTCAATGATACAACTTAAAGATTTAGGCTATTTCATTGGTTGGTGGCACGAGAAAATCTTTCAAGGTTGTCACGACCTCCTTGTAGGTTAATATGCTCACCTTCCTCGGTGCACAGCGTCCACT
The DNA here is from genome assembly GCF_016920785.2 of Ixodes scapularis. Lineage (NCBI taxonomy): Eukaryota > Metazoa > Arthropoda > Arachnida > Ixodida > Ixodidae > Ixodes > Ixodes scapularis. Next base: position 90,853,725 of record NW_024609880.1, read on the forward strand.
CAGCACTTCGATTGTCCTTGGCCCAAGGCGTGATACGAGAAGGGATATTTTCTTGGCGTCGTCGGTTATGGTGTTCCCGTCCAAGTAAGCTGCAATTCAGATGGTGTGGAAGGCTCACTTGTTCTTTCAATCCTGGAGCTTGGACACCTGGCACGCCATGAGCGCGACAGCTTTTCACCCGCATTGAATCGTTCTCATTACCACTCTTACGGCGAACGATAGCCAAGGCATGGTAGGTTGTGACCAGGATTTGTTATCTGACACGCGCTTATATAGGCAGCCCGATAATTTGGGTGCCGAACAGAATGGAAGAGGTAGCGATGAAAACTACACTGGCGGATGATTACAAAGTACATATCATCGTTCGACGCTACACAGCTTCCAATGATACAGCAGGGAACTAAATTGGCGTCTAGGTTTTTCCGCGAAAATAAGCAGGAGAAACGTTTCGTTGACGTTCGCGGAGTCGTGAAATCCGGGGACGGGCATTAAACAGCTAACGATGGAAAACCTTGATGGAAACGACAACGGATGTTGAATTCGACGTTTCGATCTTTCCCGTGTCTTCAACAGTAAAATAAAAACATTGGGCTAGCGAAAATGAGTAGGAGAAAGGATTATACTGTAAAAACAGATATCAGAATTTAATTCGTATAAAGATTTCAACAAACTTCATGGGAGCTCTAAGAAGTGTTCACTCAAATGTTCTTTCAGGTGTGTATATCGGAGCCTGTTAAAAGCAAAGTAAAGAAAGCTTGAAAGCTTGGGGTGCAAAGAATGGAAGAGCTGGGACAGGGAGCCCGCCGACAGAAACAGCGATTCTTGGCGACAATTGAGCGCACACAGTTAAACAGTTTTGCGAAAAAACAAATATATTGATTTGTCTCTAGTCAAAAAAATAGGCACACAAATTTAACAACCTAACAAAGCATTTCTTTTTACGCGTACAGTTAATTCTGCAACAGTGCAGGCCTCACTACAAGGACACAAAATACAGATCATAGATTGTTTTTTTGGGATGTGGATTAAGATTACAAAATGCCATAATATATATAAAACAATTTCACAATATATCACAATTTTAGTGCAACTTATGACTAGGAGTAAAAACATGAAATAAAGCAATACAACAGAGCACTGTGATACTTTGACTGCTCGTCAAAGTGTTGCATTATGCGGTTGGTACCACAGCCACTGCCTATGGCAGCGTAGCTGACAGAATAACGCCACAGCGCAGAAAAAAGTTGACATGATATTCGGAGCAGAGATGGTAATTTCTATTTTGGTCCTGAAAATCACAATGACAAGGGAGTTGATCACTTTATTAGTTCGAGCTTGTTGATCTTTAAGATTGAGATAGATCGAATTGATATGAAAAAAGGCACGAATTGTCGAACTTGGACTTCGCCTTTTCGGTCGCGTCTGGTGGTGCCTTCAAATTTTGTTGCCTGTTGAAGCCGTGAAACAACACACCCTCAACAACACGTAGATGTTCTTTTGTGTTTTCTGTTTGGCTTTTTTTTTTTCCTTACGAGCGTTTTGTTTGCTTCGAACCGCCGTGCGCATGCCTCGAAGTGCCGTTGTCCTCGCTTTCGTCAAAAAAGGCATTTCGCTGCTGTTGCTTGAGCAAATAAACGGACAACTTAATTTTTAGTTCTTTTCATGAGGTTCTTTGTTATTTTTCTGCTTTCTTTTTACTCTGAAATCACAATTGTAAGAAGCCCGAGCTCCCTTTTCGCCTTCCTTTGTCTATTTTGTTGGGCAAGCACGGCTCAAGGTTTGCCATCGCCCGAGGGAGTCTTTTCTACGTATTTTGTGTGTTTGCAGGCTTGGTGTCTTTTTATTGCAATTTAGTTTGGCTTAGATTGGAATTTCTTAAAATATCTCGTATAGTATTGTTTGCGAAGTGTCGGCAGTCTGTTTTTTTCATTGCTTCGACTCATGGTTGACACCGGTTGATATGCTCAAGGATTGCCATCCCGAGGAGCTCCCGGGGGGGGGGGGGGGGGGTTCGGCCGTGGTCGGCGAATATGCCTCCGAGGTAACGCAAACAGACACATGTTTTGGCTTATTTTGCATGCGTACTTTTGCGGCGACATTGGAACTCTTGACTGGATCAGTGATGCGTAATAAATGTTCAGAATGGAACTGTGACTTTGCACAGTAGGCGATACTTGAATGGCGAATATTCGCTGGTGAATGAGGTATTTTATAACCGCGAATTTGTTTTTAACGTAGGCTATGATATACGTCATTGCCATGCAGAAACCACAAATTGTCTTCAAAATATATTTATTGTCTGGAACAAACAAAACCCGTAAACGGGGAACCATATTAATGAACGAAGACCGTTTTGGTGCGGGTCAAAATTTAAGAAAGACAAAAACGTGCTGGACGAAGGCGCCTCGATAACGTCTTTCAACTAGCAACGAACCTATAAGAATTCAAAAAGCGAATACATGATTTTAGGATGGAAAATCGAGGAAGGGGAAAGTTACTAAGAAGACAGGTAGGAAGGACAAGACGATAATGTAAAATTCAAAGTCAGGTCGACGAAATCATCTCTGATATGCAAAGTTCAACTTCAGTGTTCGTCAGAAACAATTATGAATTAGGCATGTTGTTGTTCGCGATAATCATACCGAATAACTCTTATATTGTGGTCGTGTGTGCTGTTACGCCCCCAAGAATCAGGTCTCTTTAAAACGGGGCCTGCAGTCTGTGCAGGAACGTGCAAGCATGACTGTGGGGTTGATCGAAATCATGTGAGGCCTTAGGACCTTAATTGTAATGTTCCAGGAGTCGGTGATTTGTGCACCTGCCAGTCTGACCTATCTATTGGCCTCCGCAGCTCAAGGGAAGGGAGAACACTTTCTTATCTTTGCATGGCACGATTTCCATGCAAAGTAAATGGAAGAACATGAATTTTATAAACATAAAAAGAAGTTCATGCCATGAAAAGAGAAGTTAAGAGACAAGTTTTTTGGTGAGAAGGAAGGAAAGGGGGGAGGGGCTTAACAGCAGGTGCTACCGTAGGATATAGAGCCCTTAGCCCCTTAGCCATGAGCAGCACTAACAGCAACGTTTCTGATCCCTCGCTGTTTCTGACGCAGACTGCAGTTGGATTTCTAGAATCAGAGATGACCCTGTCGACCTTACTTTGCATTTTATTTCATCGTCTATCTCCCACTATCTCTCTCTTTAGTTCCTTTATCTTTCCTCGATAGAGCCCTTAATCGGTTGCTCGCTTTTCAAATTCTTTTACCACGAGCAAGAGTTCTAATACGCGTCCTTGGTGCGTCGAAACGTAAAGAGGGGCAAGGCAATCTCGGGGCGACACAGTGAGCGGGTAGAGGACGCACGATCAAAAAGCAGCCAAGCTCGAGCCGTCATTGGCTGAGGTCGGGTGGAAGCAAATGCACGTGGGCGCATTGGGCGGGGGGGGGGGGGCAAAGGAACGCATGACGCGCGCAAGGAGCAGACGAATTTACACATCGTTTCTGCCTGTTTCTTGTTGAAAAATGTGGTTGCGTCGTCTTTGTCCTACATGTTCATTATTTTTTTTTTTATAATTTTGGGAGAACCATAGCTACTCTGCGATTCTACGCAGGGAATCAAGCAGCGCAAAAAGTGCATCGTCATGAAACGAGCGCCTATGGGCGTTGCCTGTCACCGACTGAACCAATCATTCACAGTGAATGCACCTCGATCCTGTGCTTTCCTCTCTGCCTGATTGGTACGGCCCGTGATGGCAAACCCACAACGACAACGAGCGTAACGACGATGCACTTTTGGTGATGCTAGGTTGGCTTCATTGAATCCTAGCGTCGGCTGCGGACAGACGTAGAGTGAGCCGAGGTACTATAGAATAGTTGTGAACGTAAATGCGAATCGTATCCACGGCCTGCTGATGTGACTGGTAATGCTTTATGGCGAATTCCATTGGTCGTTTTGGAGCGCGCCGGGATCGACTTTTCTGGAGCGCGCCTATTTCACTTGGGCGATCGGGATCGAGAACGACGTGTTTCACTGGTCGTTTTGGATTAGCTCCCGCTCCAGATCTCGTTCTGGATCCCAGAAAAGTCGCTCCCACGATTTCGGCGGATTCAACCGGAAGCCAGCCGGGTCAGCCCTCGGCGCACACACGTGACTTCCTTTCTCGTGGGGCATCTCGCCTGATCTCGCCCATCTCGCCTCAGAAGAAGAAGAAGCACGTCGCGGGCTGGGCTCCTAGACTGTCTCGAGATCAGAAGAATTCGTAATGGCCGCTTGCTTACCCCTTGGCCCGACAGCCGGTTCGTTTTCCAGAACGGAGAAGAGAAGGTATTTGCCGCGCTACGGGCATTCCGGCAATCTTTGCTAGAAGCGCCTGAGCCATTCCTGCCGCTCGTGCGTCGAGCACATGTTAGCGCCGCGATTGCGAAAACGTCTTCGAAACGACCGCGGCAGCCGCGGAAAGGGGATTCCCGGGCAGTTGAATGACGGGGAGGCATCCGCCGATCCCGGAGCAGTGGTCATGTTCCACGGGGGATCCGTAGGCGGCGCGACCCCGTTCGGATCGTGTGCTCCAGTCCGGTTCTGGTCAACTGATCCCGGCGCGCTCCAAAACGCCCATTGGAATTCGCCATTGGAAAGTCACTTACAGGGAAGTTTGATGTGAAGAATCACCCAAAACATATTGTAAATCCAAACGCGAAAACTCGTCAGCGAGGCAGATTTATAAGGTATTCTACACTACAGGGCTGTGTTTAGCATATTAGGATGCTCACTTAAGAATGGCAAGAAACGAACTCACAAAGTCCATGAGAATGGAGCGTAACAGTAACGTGTCGTTGCCGAACCCAACTGAAGTGGCCGAGAGAAAATAGACTCGCGGGCAGTCGAATGCGGACCTGACAGAAAATGAAGCTGTTAACAAAATTGTAAAGCTTTCGTGTTTTTTTTTTCTTTTTGAATGCGAAAGCATTAAAAAAATGGAGCGAAGCCGGCGGCTTCTGTAACCGCTAAAGCAAGAAAAATAATTCAAATTTTCCCCTTGGCTGAGCGAAACGGCACCTAAAGTCCCACTGGATGCGACGCGTCATTTCAGATGCTTGTTCATGGAGGCAGCGGAGGGCTCTCGAGGTCAAAGCCGGTCGCGCCCAGAAAAAATAAAACAGAAAGAAAACCACAGCAATGCAGATGCTTCGTCACGGAAGCAGCCTTGAAACCGGCAGGGTTCGCCGCACCTGCGCAGTGGAGGAGCGTGACGTCACCGCCGGAGAACTGTTTGCGATAGCTGCCTGCAGGAATGCGTTACGTGTAGGAATGCTGTCTCATTCTTATACATAAGCAGTCTTAAGTGTCTTTTATTAAGGCACAGCTGCAATCCAAATTTTCATCCCGATTTCCATCAAAGTGGTTTACGAATTACGTTTTCTGGGTTTATCGATACATGCCAAAAATAGAGAACCCTAGGATTCTATGCCAAGACCATTTTTTATTTAGATTTCTAGACACTACACACTCACATCTCGTTAACTCGGATCTCGTTTTTATGGGTATATCGTCTATATAGACACTGACTTCTACCCATTAATTGGAAAATGTGATGGTATACATATGCAAATTACCGAGCCTCAAATGTAATGGATTACTGTTAAAAATTACTTTCGTGTTACTGTTCCGGCACAATTATCGAAAAAAAAACAATAAAACTAATTTTGATGTCTAAAAAAATTCTGCAATACTACACTTCTAAGTTTTTATACGCCCGGATTATGGTGGCCCGTGTAAAAATAAATTATTGTGTTTAAGAGAAAGAAACGAGATACACTAACTTCATCTGTAAGCTGACATGGCAGTGAAATTTATAACTGCACCCGTTAACCCACTAGCATAAGGCCACCGAAAATGATCCCTGGAATTCTGGAGACAAAGCTAGCGGTGCGCATGCTCAGTAGCAGCGTCTACCTTCGCCGGGACATTCGGAGGTAAGGAACCAATCTACGAAAGCGCCGGCAGCTTTTCAGCCTTGACTAGAGGGAAGTGTTATAGGTGTTACCAAAAAAAAGTAACAAAATACATTGCTCGTTACATGCAAATAAGAGGAACGCGTTTCCGTCCTACGTTACTACAAAATAAAAGGACCGGGTTACCGTTAACGTAGCCGTTAAAAAGTAATGTGATTGGACACGGCGGCCTGTAGCGTTGGGTTTCAGGCCCTCGTAGGATGAAGCGAAGAATAGTGACCGGTCGTATCAAAAATCGTGTTTTCTTTTCGGTTACTCTCCTCTCTACGATGTTTTTAATTTTGTTGAACTTGCAATATTTACGCTGTTGAATTGCCTGCTCATATTGCTCCATTTTCAGTATTATGTTAATATTTTTAAAAGCTAACAAGTAGTTTAAGTTATCCGTTACCAATATTTTGCAAAGAAATTTCATTACAAATTACTTCTGCCAAAAAGTAACCCGGCAAGTACAAAACTACTTGAAAACGTAAGGGATTACAAGTAACCCGTTGCTTGTAACTGTTTACTTCCCAAGTCTGTATAGACAAAAATTTTGGGAGGCAGCTCGGTACACTCATACATTTTGCCTCGTTATTACGGACAACTCCATATGATGGACTCAATTCCTTGTAAAAATGGAGTTGTTCATATCAACAGGACGTTACTCAACCGCTTACAGGTCAACACCTTTAGCTTGCTGGAAGCAGAGACTTTTTCAAAGTTACGTAATTTGATTTGATTTGAAAACCGACACAGTTTTAATCTTTAACCTACGAATGACCAACGTGTAGAACGTGGGCCGCTTTAGGCAGGCTGCAAGAAGAAGCATATTGCTCTAAAAAAATATCAGAGTTCTATTTAGTTAGAAATCATCGGCGCTTGCCAGTGTCATTTTCAAAAAAACCCCAGTCTTCGTCGTACTAAAGGTAGTTTCTCAACAGCAGGTGCCTCCAATACATTTCTGTGTTGGGGTCAGGTAGTAAACACCCGAAAAGGGTAATGTTATGCCATAATGGGGGAAAAAAAGCAATGTTGTTTTACGCTAGAGGGTCGCCGACCTTCCCAGCGACACCCCAGAGATTTAAAAAAAAAAGGGACTTCGTGCTTTCTGTTCTTTGTTACGTAGCCGTTTTGGCATGGCCATCTTTAGTTCATCGGACCCCCTTCTGCCGGATCCGGCCAACACTCTCAACCATTTCTCCCAGTGTGCCCGGTTCTGCGGTAACGCCGTCTAGGTTTGAACAAAGGAAAATTGGAAAATACCTCGCTGGGAGGAGGAGGCCGGGGGGGGGGGGGGGGGGAAGGGAGGAGGGGGGATGTTTTTATTTATTTTGCCCGATCCCCCAAACTTCATCTTTGTGATATCCCACAGCCCCCTGGTGATAGTCACGAAATTGTAGAGGGGAAGCAAATCGGCTTAGAAGAGCGAAAGGCAGAATTATTCTTTTGTTTTTTTTGTTTATAGGCTAGATGGCGCAAACTAACGCCCGTTTTAAAGGGTACAGCCGTTAGAATTCACCCAACCACCCATGTCGTGTTGCCATGGCATATCTAAGTTTCGACTATATTTTCTAATATTTAAGCATTCCTTTTTTTCCCGTTGAGTGAATTACGTCTGACAGGGCTATTAGGGATCATTTCGTGAAGATTGCGCGTAGGTTTATTTATTTATTTATTTACTCTCAGGGCCGTTAGGCGTTACAGTGAGGAGTGGTGGAAAACAAAAACATGTAGAGCAAAGAATAGTTATGATGTCAAGTGATGAAACACGGCAGACTTGAAGGTGATGTGGTCGCTGATGGAGACGACGGAGGCAGGAAGATGGTTCCAGTCCACGCTGGTCTTGGGGACAAAGGAGTCGATGTACAGGTTAGTCCTACAACTGCAGGTACGCCAACTTAAATCGATGATCGGAACGGGATGACATATAAGAGGGGGTTGTAAAAAGTGACTGGCAAAGGCTGTCGTTGGCCAAATAGATTTTATGAAAGAGGCATAATCTGGAGACGCGACGTCGGATAGATAGATCGGGGAGATTTAATGTTTGTTTTATTTGAGAGACGCTAGCTAAACGGGAATAGTTGGACAAAATAAGACGGGCAGAGCGATTCTGCATAGATTCAAGGATTAGAACGAGCTAGTTGATATGTGGACCCCATACAGACGAAGCATACTCAATTTTAGAGCGCACAAGTGTATTATATAATAACAGTTTCAAAGAAATCGGAGCAAAAGAGAAATTGCGACGAAGGAAACCAAGCATGCGGTTAGCATTATCAGCAATGTATTCAATTTGATCTCCTATGTACTTCAAAACCCGCCATCTATTTCAAAGCCGGAAGAGTATTAGGTCGATTTACACATTGGCGTCACCAGGCTTCAACTCACGTTTTCCTCTGGAAAACAACTCTTTTTGTCTTTCAGCGTTCAAATTTATATGCCCGGACGCGTTAGATTTGAACACCTCCATTTGTTTATCTACACAGTTGGTGCATTTGTAATAACTTCTTCAAAGGTTGCAGTAAATGTGTCTGTCTTGTGTAAGTTTCATTTAATATCGTCACATAGTAGACAGCTCATTTGAACGTCCTTGTGTACTTCAACGAACAAAGGTTATTTCGATATTCTTTGAATATATTATGATACAGCTGCAACGCGTCGATCGTTGGGGAGCTTACGGAAAGCCGGCACGTCTACTTGCACCGGTGACCTTACTGGCAGAACAAACTTCGCACCCGTTCATTTAGTACACTACAAACTCACAAACAAAACTGGGGGAAAAAAAAATTATGAGCCATATGCCACTCTGTGAAGGTGGGGGACCAGCGAAGCTGCTTAGCCCATGGCACAGACCTCCCCCGGGAGGAGACCCGGGGAACTAGACCCGCTAGACGGAACCGCCAACCAGCGGAAGGTAGATACGCGCGACGGTACCGCCACGCCGGGAGCGCGGAAGGAAAGGAAACTAGGCACGCAAGCGGGTGAGATTGAGGACAAAGACAGGGCGGTGCGAGCACCAACACGGCCGACGCGGGTCGCACAGCGGCAAATCATTGAGAAACCTTTTTTTATCTACCTTACTGTCTACTGATTTTGAATATGGTGCTTATTGATGACTAATCTACTGAAAATGCACATCCAATTGATGAGACGTATAAGCTTTTGCATAGAATGAAGAAATTTTGCACCCGATTCGGGGCTGAGTCTTTCCTGATGCACACGGAAAATCCACGCAACACCTGCCATAAACAACTTCGCTGTAAAAAAAAGAAAAAAATATTGCGGCGAGTCAAGTCGGCTGCGCACTTGTTGCTGAAGCTTGGTAAGAAGACAAGCCTGTCTCTGGGGGCTCCTCAGGTCAGATTGGCAAATACCGCGGAGTAACAACCAGGACCGGAAACAAATGTCCACCCTGTGACACAACTGCAGCGTTTAAAAAACTTACTTTTATCGTCTAGAGTTCAGAGAATAATATCAAATATGCCTCTTAAAAAATAATTCAGTCTTAGTTGCAAAACCTGACACTCACTCCTTGAAGAGAGTGATCGTCGCCTCTCTGTCCGTGTCTGCACAAGAGCGCTGAAGCATTGCGATCTCTTTTATGGATTGATGCTATATTCTGACACCATCACTTGGTGTTCAAACTATCGAACTCCAGGGATGTACTCATGATACTATTACAGGTTAGGAGGCACGCAGAACATAACGGTTTTGTAGAGCAATAGTCCTCTTGAAAGAAATTATGGATGTGCATAGGGTTGGCTAGAAGTAGAAGAAAATAAAACTCCCCTTGAGGCGTATACCCATTCAGGTGGTGGTAACGCAGCCATATCGCTAAATAAGGAGGAATCTGAACAACGAAGGGACAACCTTAATTTTGTATGCCGGTGGTCGAGAGGTGACAGAGAGCGTCTGTTTTGAGGGTTTGGTGAGGTGACAGCGGCAGAGTATACTATAAAAAAGTCGCTCGCGGCTGCGAGTCCCGTCTTCTCAGTTGCGCATGCATGTGGTTTGATTATCGTGCCCTTTTTGTACATCCTAGCACCAGTGTTATCGGTAACGCGGTACAAGTGGAGTCGTTACCGTTAACACGTAACTTCTTTCAGTAACCCAGTACACTGTAAAATATCCCGTAATTTTACGAACACTTCTGCATTAATTGTGATGGACTCTGTGTCCGTTCGTCACTTAACGAACAAAACTTCCGTTTTTTTGTTAGGATGAATAAATTAATTTACATTTGCGTGCCAAAGAGTACGATAGTTGAGAATAAAATTTTTAAAAGTGCTTTTATCGTTTTATTCTGATAGAAGCAATTTCATATAGTAAAGAGGCCAAGGACTGAGTCCAGAATTTTGCAGTACCTAGTGAAAGGTACAGAAAAAGAGGGGAAGGTGGCAAACACAGAATAGAAAGTAAGCAAAGGTCCATAATTCCCAGTAATGCACTAAAGCCCTGCTCTACCTCACTGGTAGTGAAGGTGGCAAGTAGCATGTTACAGAAGTTTTCGATCTTGTGATTGGTAGCGGGGTTTGCTCGAGTGCATATAAAGGGATAGCCAGAACAGTGACGACCACAACATGAAGAAATGCTGTAGCTCCACCGTAGGAAACGGTTAAAAGGCACCGGCAAAGTTGTCGCAAACAACTCCCATCAATGATGTCTAGTGAACTTGCAGTTACACAACGCTGTCTAGGAGGCATGATAAGACGACGCACTGGAGGATCACACTTGAGATCAACTCTGGCCTTCCAGTGAGGGGCCAGAATTCTAGTCAATGTCACTGCAGTGAGAGATCCGGATTGAGCTTGGCTACCGAAGAATAGCCAAAATTGTACTTTGCTGAACTGTTTCAACGGATCTTAGAAGATCAAAGTCATAAGTGTCTCATATGAAGCTGCGATACTTTAGGCGTGGCAGGACCAGGGCTTTGAAAGGCACCTAAGTGTGTTATTTGCTTTCCCCACTGGATACGCAATGTACAAATCCATCGTTCCGCAAGTTTCATACAAAACTGCCGACAGGCTGTGTAAAGAAGCGTACGTTGTTGTTTGTCGATGTTGTTTTGCAAACCCCGTGGTCTCTGGGGTCACATGATAAGCGGCACCAGCATCAGGTCGCGTGTAACAGCAGTGGAGTCGATTGCATTATTACGATTACTAAACATGTTGAGAACTGTCGAGCTCTTGGGCAATTGGAAATGTTTGAATGACATATACTGCACTCTGAGCAACCTAATTTGAAGACTTTTAGTTTGCACATATTTAACTAATTTTAGTGTTAATGAGCACCAATGGCTCGCTGGGCAAGTCGTAGGACTCAGAATTCATGGCAGCCGGGCAGTAGGCACAGCATACCATCACCTTTCCATGCTTGTGGGAGGTTGCAGCTCCAGGTTATGGCGTCGCCTAAATAGTAATCGAAAAGTTAGCACGATCAGCACGCCTGTATAGTTCTTAGCACGACCCTTTCTTTAAACGGTTTGCTCCACTGTATCAGTCGACAAAGAGACCGCCAAAAACCGAAACCTGCCTCCACGTTTTACATACCGCTTGAAGTGTCGTGGCATGCGTCTCGGGAAGTGGGTGAAGGTGCAGCAGCCTATTCGGAAGTAAGTGTCCATTTTGACAACTCCGCTGCGAGTTGAAACAACGCATGAGACTCGCATCTCGAAGCGTCGCCTGTATAATGATTATTCCGAGAGTCAGGACACTCTGAAGGTAAGAGCGTTGGCATCGAAGAACTCATCATTGGAGTGGGGCTACTGATGTTAAGAGCCACTTATCGTAGTAATCGCACTCCAGGGACGCCGGGTTGTCGTAGATCGGTCATGTAGAACTGAGGCCAGGTTGGGGGATCCATCGCCGGAAAAGGGGAGCAACCAAGCAAACGACGTCGGGCTCGCGGACGCGGTTCGTGGGTGCTGACGACCTCCAAGCCACGGTCCGAACAACCTTATTGAGGGCCTTGCTTCCAAGAAGGCTTGATATTCTGGCCGGTGGCCATACAGTACCTAGGCAGCATGCTTCTGGCTCATTCGGATCGCAGGAGACGGAGAACAGGACAACCAATGCACAAGAAATAGGTCGAGCACTGTACACGGGACAATAGCGGTCACCGCCATGTTAAAATTAAGCGTAGCCAACCTTCTGTTTAGTACACAGTGCACTCCAAATATTTTATTTAGAAATACTGTTATAAATGTTAAAACATTCTTTTTTTCAGTGTGTGTTTCAATGTTATAATTTAAGTAGACTAAGGCACGCACATTCCCATTGCATCAAATAATTTTGGTCGGACTCTGAACGGTGGGAACGGTCGGAACGGTCAGAACCAGCGAGCACCGCCGGCTCGCCATCGCCATCGTAACAAAACGCAAAAACAAAGCAAGTTACAAACTTTCGGGCGCATTTGTGCATTAAAAAAACATAGCAGAACGTTCAAAAAAAAAAAAGAAAAAAGTGTCCCACGTGCCAAATCCACAGCTAGCCCATGGGCTAGCTGTGGATTTGAGCCGGATTTTCGAGTGCGCGCACAATAGTTTTACTCTCTCACTCCCTCATTTTTCTGAGAGTTAATGTCGTTTTCTTCGGTGTGCAGGCAGCGTGAAAGCGAACGTGTGGCTCCTTATCGCAAGCAGGCTCCGCCCCTTAGATGACCATCGAGCTTTTCCAAGGAAGTCTCGGACCGAAATGTCACTGAGCGAGCAGTCATTGTGGGGACGCACGCAGAGGCCAAGGTCCCACCGGAGGCAGCGGGAGCCGAGCGAGGCACTTGGCTAGTGTATGAGGGAGCTTTAATTCGTAGATCGGAGGACAAGATTTAAGTTCTGCAAATCGGGTGGCGGCTTGGTACCACCAAGCTAGGCGGTATGTTTTGAGGAATCCATGACTGCTAAAGGTACCCGCTATCGGACTGGTCCTTGTATTTGCACCCAGTTTGCTTCCACCTACGGGAGGTCGGGTTCAAGTTCATTTGTCGTCCTTTGAAACTACTGACAACATTGCGTGGCAAGCGCCTTTAGAAGTAGGGTGTTTACTGATGATGTGGAATGTGAAGGGTATGAGGAGTTCTTTTTCAACTGGGTCACATCCGTTTTATACAAAATGTTGTATCTGTCGCGGTTATTTACTAACGTTTTGGCAGTACTTCATTGTGAAGGTAGAAAAGAAAAGCGCACTGCGCGTTGACAAACGAACGAAAAAAAGCTCTTTTAAACAACGTTGTCGAAGAAACCATGAACTGATTTTCCAACTATTTCCTCCTCAGCTTTCCTTTCAGTTCATAAGCAAAGTGACAAATCGCGTGGTCGTATTTCACTGGAACCGAAAGTTTACCCGGTAGTCTGAGAGTCGGCAAGGACAACGCCCTCGATAAAATTCACGGTTCACATTTTTGCTACTGCCGACAACCACAATTGTGTGAACGCGAGAGACACATGCCAAAACTCAGTCTCGTGCTGCCATTTGTTTTCAAGTGTCTCTAATTTCAGGGCTACACTACCATCTGCTTCTAAGTGCTGCAAGGGACTTGTGCGCTGGCACCTTGACGCCAGTTATGGAACTAACCCAAACACGTCAAGGGGTTTTTAGTGGCGCTAGCGTTCCCACCAAATGGTGCTGCGCAATTAATTTTCTTCAGTTCAAAATTGATAGCACTTGCCATTGATGGCGGATTCACATGACGGACTGATTCGCAGACGGATTCATCATATCCGCGTTTTGTCCGTCTCCCAAGCGCATCCACACGAGGGAGCAAATGCACAAATGACAGCCAGGATGGACCGATAGTGCTCGCGGCCCCACTGTGCCGCGAAACTCTCACATTGCGCGATCGCACTGTGGCACCATTCTCCAAGATCTAAATTGACACTTCCTGCTTTGGAAAAGAACTCTGCGCCGCTCTTACGTGCATCCGAGACATAACACCGTTATAGTCTTAGCCCGAAGCGCCACTAGCTTTACTAATAAAAGGCGTGACAGAGACATAAGCATAATCCTGCTCGAGGAGGCTTCGGCGTAGTGGCGAGGAAGTCATGGGTTCGCAAAGGGGCATTTGGAGATGCTTTCCCGCACTCCGAAATCGCGCCTTCAGTACACTAAAGTCACAAGAAAGATCTTGCTGGATCAAATGTTGAATAAGATGCTCGAAAAAATTAAAACTGCGTCTTGAGGTATTCTGACCATATAAAGATTCGAGAATTCTTAAAGGCGGACAATGGGAATATTACACTCAGTATCATGGATATTTTTGAAGGCGCTGAGTCATATGCAGCTTTCAGAAGCCATATGCCTAACATAACGAGCGCGTCAGAAACTGGAGACGGCCACAGCTGCCGTGACGTCAAAGTGAATCGAACTCCAGGGACATGAGCGGTGTAATTAAATTTTTTCTCTCTCCCAAAATGATTGGAACGCCTCCTTTTTTTCTCAAATAGCCAATTGAAGTAAGTCTTGACATAACGAAAAAAATTTAAAAGCCGTTTTTATTCCACCTGCGCGTTTTCTTACTTGTGATTGGTTTGAGCATCTAAGCAATTGTTTTTGTTGAAGTATAAATACTGGAACCCACCGTCGTAGCAGCACATCTGAAAATATTATTTCAGGCTGAATCTCAAAATGTATTTGCTGTCGCTTCTCGTTATTTTCTGTCTTTCAATTTGTAGTTACTCTCAAGGTACAGGTGAGGCAACTCCACTACCAGAGGATGACCCGGAAAACTTTCCATGTCAAAATGCAACAAAGGTTCGTTATTCACTATTACTTTCTGACATAAAATATTCAAGATCATGCTTAATCACTAATAGTAGTAACATTTTGTATTTATTACCTTCCTATGCTTCCGAGCAGACGACACTCACAGCCTGAGCAGGCTGTGAGTGTCGCCGTTAAGCTCACCCCTGTAGAGCCGCAGGACCTAAGAGGGTCACTGTAACGCATTTTGATATAGATGCCCGCACTGACGGTGCTGAAAAGGCAGGAGGGGTTGAAGTTGGAACAAGGATAGTCTGTGGTGGAAGAAATTGGAAACCTTTTTTGTAGAAGGAGCAGACACAAAAAGGGACGTCTTAAACTCAGGAAACTGGTTTATCTCTCAACCATCCTATATATACCCACGAAGCCCTTCCCAACCACACACTACGCAGAAATCTCCTTTGTTGAAAACAGTTCCAAATGGAGAGAACACACATGACACCAAAGAGGTCAAGCGCACGCACAGACATTAAATATTCAAGACTATGCTTAATCACCAATAGCAGTAACAGTTTTCATTTATTACCTTCCTATCCTTCTGAGCAGGCGACACTCACAGCCTGAGGTCTCAGGTGTTATAGGACATGACTAGCTATCACCAGCTTGCCTGCACACTCACTGTCAATTCAAGGATAGTTTATTGTTATTACACCGGTTTGATCCGGTCGTTTGCTACTAAATCATTACGGCCGTTGATTGATGTCCTTTGTGAACGTCTTGGCTTGGCGATCAAGTTCTCAAAACGGTTATTCGTAGGCCGGTACCAGAGGCCGACGAATCTTGTTGTGTCGCCAGAAAACATGAGAGCACGTCTCGAGGTCTTGGCTAACTAAGGACGGCTCCGTTCAGGTGGAAGAACAGGCCAGAGGAGACGAAAGGTTCGTCGAAGGCCGTAGATGTAGCCATGGGGGTCTTTCTTGAATTGGGGGAAGGGGAAGAAAATAATTGTCCAGGTAGAAACAGTGGTGCACCATAGACTAATTTGGCTGGAAAACAGGCAAGACCTGCCTTGAGCGGCGGGCGAAGGCCTAGGAGAACGATGGAAATGTGGTGGGCCCAATGTTTTGGAGGATTGTAGATGACGAGAGCGGCTTTCAACTGGCGGTGAAGCTGTTCCACCATGCCGTTGGTCGACTGATTATGGGCGGTGACGTGGATATGTCGGACGCCCAAGATGGGGATGAAAGTGGAAACAGGTTCGGTTGTAATTGCTTTCCCCTGTCGGTGCTGACCGCAGCAGGGTAGCTGAAACTGGGCAGCCACTTGTCGATGAAGGCTCCGGCGACTGTCTCTGTTGCCATGTCAGGGACGGGGAATGCGTCAGGCAATCTCGTGAATCTGTCCACACACGTCAGCAAATTCTGGGCTACCCGTGATAATGAAAGGGACCCATTAGACCAATGTGGACGTGCGTGAACCTGAAGTCTGGTGGGCGAAAAGGTCACAGGGGGTGATTGTGTGTCGCGTGATACCGACGCGTCGGCATTGAATGCACGTTCGCGCCCAGCGATGGACGTCCAGGTTCATTATCGACTAGAAGAAATAAGCAGTTCTTAACTTCTGTGATGCTGGGATACCATGGTTGCGCTTGTTTTAGAGATGATAAAAAGAGCGAGATGAAACGCTGGTGATTCGAATGGGCGTGACACGCAGTTGAAGTTTCGCAGCTAGTCGTTACCGGAGAAAAGTGTGAGGGAACGTTGGCGAACTTCAGCGATCCAGGAGAGGCGCGCAAGCGTTGCAGCTCAGGAACGTCACCCTTCGCGGTTGCCAGCTCTTTTTGGTCCACTGGATCAGTTAATGAAATAGCACCGACGAAATATATTGTATTCACAGCAGTGTTTTCATAGCCACTGGCATGACGGAGAACCAAGGTTTACTCTGGTATGATACCGAGGTTCCGGATCTCACGTGATTTGTTGTCGCTGCGGTTCCGTTGGAATGCGAGCGTGAGCTTATGGTATCTAAGAACATTAAAATTTTCTCCCTCGAGGAAGTGGTTGAGGTCTTTGATGGCAAGGTACACAGTCAAAAGTTCGCGTGGAATGGTGCTGTGCTTTTGTTCTGGATTCTTCAGTTTGTGCGAGAAAATTTGATTGGCTGCCAGCCATTGACGTTCTGATGAAGAGCAACACCGAGAGCTACCATTGACGCGTCGCCGACGAGTCGCAGTTCTGTTTCAGTAATCAGATGAAGGAGCATTGTAGAGTCAGCTGGCGACTTTTTCGCTAAACAACCAGACACTGCATTTTTCTTTTACTGAAGAGGCGCAAAATATTGTTGCTTGGGTACCAGTAGATCAGTAAATTGTTTCATCAGTCGTGCACAACTCGGTAAGAGCAAGCAAGCAAATTTGGAAGCCCCAAAAAATTACACAATTTCTTTAGAGATGTTTAGTGTGGAAAGTCTCTGAAACTTGAACTTTCGTATCTAAGGGCTTGATGAGTTGCGGTGTTGCCAGATGCCCAGGGAATTCGATGGTCGTCAGGACGAAGGGGCATTTCTTTGGCTGACAACCAACCCATAGTCGTCGACCCGGGCGAAAGGAGTGCTCAATTGTTATTCGTGCTAGGTTTCCCACGTGCAGGCGACCAAAAGATTGTCAGGATAACCAGGATCGTGTCCCCAGGATCGTGTCCGTGTATGTCGACATAAACCTACCGGGACAGCTACCGCCATCTATAAGCGACGGCGGCAAGCACATAACCAGTATGGTTTCCGCCGTCACTCGTAGAGGGCGCCAACCTTTCCAGCTATAATCGAAGAATGGATAGCTTGGTACGTTGGTGGGAATTCATCGTAGGAAACAGCGCGAAAAACAGACGACGACGAAGAAGAAACACACAATGTATCGAATACAGCTCCGCTAGTCTTCCTTCTTCACGAGAGTGGAAAGGCTCAACGTTTTTTTTTTTATTCACACCATGCCACCTAGTCTCGAGGCTTTTCTACAGAAGAACCATGTTTAACTAGATAATTGTAATATGGTAGAGAGGAGTTTAAAATACTTTATCAAAATTGAAATGTGTCAATCTTAAAGATGAAAAGGGGAGACAATGTGTTCTGCCTATGCACGCTTGTATATGCATCCTTGCAGTTACTTATTCTGATAATTCATTTTGACCATTAGAGGCTTACTAAATTTAGTTACATTTGGCGACACGTAAGTTCGCTAACAGTAGCGGCGTTGTTTTTTGTTTTTTTTCTTACACTCTTCTGCAGCGTCTCGATCACTCTCACAGGAGTCACCCCTATAAATTCAACTCTCTGTGCAAAAACTGCCTGTTTTTAATAGATCCACGAAACGTTATTTTTCGATAGGAAGTGAACTCAAAGTCGTCTTGGTGCTGCTCAGAGTGCGAATAAATACTGACACGACAAAAAACGTCACGAGCACCTCTTTCAGGGAAGGTGCATGTCTTGACCCTTACTTGCGTTATACTTCTACATACCATGTTATTTAGAGGTTGCGCGCTAGAACTGAGAGGGCTCTAAATAGGTAATTACTAACAATGTGCTTAAGTTAATCGTTCACCTCGCGGAGGAAAATCGCACGCAGTTGGCTGGAAACAGAAGTTCAGAATGATGCATGCTTATAGAGGGCAAAGAGAAAACCTGCAATAGTAAATTAAAAAAAAAAAAAAACGCTTCGTGCCTTGGCTTTCAACTAGCCAATTAAAATAAGTTTTGTCTTAACAAAATATGACGTTTGAGTTTTTGTGAATTTTGTTCACTTGCAATTGGCTTCTGCACCTCAGTTACTGTTTTACTTGAAGTATAAATACTGCGATACCTGATCGTTCAATAACAGCTTGAAAAGTCATTTCGGAATGAATCTGACAGTTATTTAAAATTATTTTTCGTGGTTTCTTGCCTTTATATTAGTGTTTACTTTGAAGATTACGCGGAAACCACTACCGTTTCCCCTTGCCAGAAGATGATAAAAAAACTACTCTAATAAAAATACAGTAACTGTATATTTTAACAATTGTATTCGTCTTCTCGCTAGTGGCACACCAGAGATATCGTAAAGAAAAATAGATTTTTCTGTGAGATGTTAACCTGAATAATACCTCGAAATAAAATTCTGATGAGAGTAACGCAAAAAAAAACTTGCTATTTAACGGCATCTCCAACTGAAAAACATAGTCTCCTGTCATCACTTAGTGCATTACAGCCGAACCTATATTTTCTTTCAGGAGTGTAATATATATACCGTCATAAACGCGCTCTAATATATTGTCTCAGGTAATAAATTTTAAATTAGAGACAAAATGGATGTTTTTATATATTTAAAGTGTTACATTAAGAACAAACGTCTGTTTTAATTTCTCCCTAGCCTAAGAACCGAATACAAAAGGCTGCGTTTGTGACGCTGCAAGTGAATAAAAATATTTGCGTTTTTTCGTTGATATTGAATGAACGTTTAACCTATTTCTTGTTATACATAATGTTTCTTTTTGTTTAGTTGCTTCTTTTTCATTAGACATTTATAAAATTTAAATTTACATTTTTTTTTATTCTCATATGCGTTGTTTTTTCTAGACGTGTCGTCTTTTAGTCGTTCAGGAACAAACAATGGAAAAACTCATGTTTCCATGCATAACTCTGTTGCGTCCATGTTTTATTTCGTCTCCCGGAGCACAAAATGTAGGTTTCGAGCAGTGGGTGGTTGCTTTCCTGTGAGACATTTGGCCTGTCATTCACAAGTTCAGCTTCTTTCTGTAAAGAAAACATTTAATACGACCTGAATATGCGTGGTTTATTGAACCTTTAATCCTAAGTGGAATCCAGCAAGGGTCTTAATTTACACGACAGGACCAAGCGGAAACAAGTGACAAGGACAGCTGTCGTCTACTGCGATTGTATAGCGGTGAGGAGCTGGAGACTCGCAGCTGACTGCAATGTCCTGGTCCTTCCGTTCCGCTCGGTCCCCTTGTGTAGATTTTGGCCCCAAATATTTGAATAACAGAAAACAAGTACAGCAAAATTACGCAGATAATCATCCAAAGAATTAGACAGTGTTCGACATCGCGTTTTGAGCACACCACTTACGTGTACCTTTTTTTTAGGAACCTACCC
Source organism: Ixodes scapularis (assembly GCF_016920785.2). NCBI lineage: Eukaryota > Metazoa > Arthropoda > Arachnida > Ixodida > Ixodidae > Ixodes > Ixodes scapularis. The sequence goes on from NW_024609880.1 coordinate 90,873,553, forward strand.
TAACAACACAATAGTGTAGATAATGCGAAAAGCAACGTGCGACATAGAGATTTGTATTTTCAGAATATCTGAAAGAGAAGCACTTTTAAATTAGTTCGACCTCAGTCTTGAATATGGTAGCTGCGTGTTGGTGCCATTGCAGATAGAAAGCAAATAATATTGGCACGAATGAGTCCTCGCTATTAGCTGAAAAAACGAAGGTTTTTTTTTTCTTTTCGGTAGCCTTAGTTAGTAAAAGCTAAGTTATGCTCTCAGTGCCATTATTAATTTTCAGTCATATATGCGTAGAATTTTGATATAGGATGTTGCTTGTATATTTTAGATTGTTGAATTACCTGGAAGACACTGGGTCAAGAAACGAACATACACAGTGACGACGCAACTAGGAGAACCAACATGTGAATATGCACAAATCAACGGCAAGTTGAAGGAAAATGAATATACCTTAGAACTGGGCGCTAAATTTGGATCTAGGTAAGCAACATATCTTGATTTTTGTTTCATGCTATTTAGCAATACGCCGAGCTATTCCCCAAAAGATTTCGCATTAGAAAGCGTTAAGTGAAAATAATTGTATAACAAATCAATGAGAAAAAAACAATATATCGCAGTTGCATATATCCTTAGGTGTAAATAGATGAGAAGAAATCATTCAATATTTTTTTAACCGGAAAAAAGAAATTAATAGTGAGGCAGTTATGCATACAACTCTCTGAAAGATTCTTTCATAACTGAATAGACCCTTTTCAAATGTGCGTGCCATCTAGTAGCTGCTGCGTCAAGTATGCGACCCCACCATTGTTTGGGCAGGCACTCTGAGCTAGTAAATAGGCACGAGGGTTGCATTAAAAAGTAAGAAAGAATTAGGAAACTATAGGCCGATATCGATATTACCAACAATTGCTCACATTCTCGAAAAATGGGTACAAATATGTATGAATGACTTCTGTGAGAGATTTTCGTTATTGAACGACGGGCAATACGTTTCAGGCAACAAAGGAGCACTATTTCATTACTTGAAGTTTTCTCGGACTGTGTTAATGAAACGCTTGAAAATAATAAAATAGCCCTTGCCTTGTTTTTGGACTTATCCAAGGCATTTGATACAATTAATCACGCACTCCTCCTATCAAAACTCAATAAGCATGGTTTCAGGGGCCCGTTTCAGAAATTCTTCACTGACAACTTTACAAACAGGTTTCAGATGGTTAAATTGGAAGCAGCACTAGTACAAAACTCAGAGTCGATTGCGGCGTGCCACAGGGTACACTAGGTCCGTTATTGTTTAATATATATCTCAATGATCTAGGGTTATTACAACTACGATCTAGAATGTTTCAGTACGCGGATGATACCGTTCTATTCCTACCGCATGACAACTATAACCAGGCGGTTCCGCTGCTTCAAAGCGATATAGATGTATTAGTTAACAAAAAGTAAGGGCGCAAACGAGCTGGTGTACATTGCACATGGTTGAAAAAACCCCGAGACTGCGGGTAAACGACACAACACACAATAGAGACTTTATAGTGTTGTGTCGTTTACCCGCAGTCTCGGGGTTTTTTCAACCATGTATTAGTTAACTGGTTCTCAAGTAATCTCATTTCTGTGAACGTCAATAAAACTAAATTAGTTTGTTTTCGTAATCCCCATAAACAAATTACTCTAGTACCAAACATATATCTTCACCTTCATGAACATGCTCAACACATTTGTACGTGTAGACCATAACCTTATGACTGCTCGGTTAAATATTTGGGGTTAATATTTGACACACCTCTCCTTTGGGACCAACAAATCCAATATATTATTAAGAGAATGCGGGTGGTATCGGCGTATCTTTACAAGCTAAAAAGTGTATGTTCTGTAAACTTGCGGATAACTATTTTCAGATCGCTAGGAGAATCTTTTATACGGTATGGGATTACGATATATGGGAATTGTTCAGAGTACAAAAAACAGGGAATTGATAGAATCATAAAACATAGTGTAAACAACATTTCTTACGCGTCAGTGTTCGATAAACTAGATCATTGAAGAAAAAATGCGCGCGTTAGAAGTATTGTCATTTAATCAGTTTCATAAATATGTGATAATAACAAGTAATTATTATAGTAGAACATTTAAACAAGAAGTAAAAAAAAGAAACTTGCGGCGTACAGATAGGTTCAAGGTCTTTAAGATACAAACAAACTATGGAAAAAAGTTAAGACGACACTATGTCCCTTCGATGTTCAACTGTTTGCCAGAATCTTTGCCGAACTTGTCATCTTTTCGTGCGGTAAAACGAAATGTAAGAGAATGGTGCCTCACGCTCGCGCAATAATAATTAAATAATTACTTAGTGCGTATTCGTTGCCCAAATGCCTACATTGCTGTTTGTTTGTTTTGTTTCTCCAGTGTTCAATGTGTCACGGTATTTGGTTGGCTGCCTGGTCCCACATACAAGCATCTTTGCTTTCGTGGGCCAGCACGCTCACACCTGTATTTTTTCAAAGCTAATAAAGATATATTTTTATTCGGAAAGAACTCGGGTCTAACCCCACGCCTCGTGCCCAAGGAATGGCAAACGCCACTCTTGCTTGGTGGACTTTAAAAAAGGGTCTATTTTGAGCTGTAAAAATTAGTACAGCCTGCAACTGAAAATGCCTGTAATCTCTTAAATATATATACATTCTAATATCATCGTGCGGAAAGCAATGGTATAGTAACAATAGGGTAACAGTTGCACAGTTTTTGAAGCAAGAAAACGCGATAGACTTCTAAAGCAAAAGTTGTTTTTGTTCAATCTGCTTTTTAAGACATAATGCTGGTACTCTCATTTCTATCAAAATTAAGACCAGCTTGACTATGCTGACAAAAACTGAGACACGAAACACGTTGAGCTACAATACACATAAAGTGTGTGGTTCTGCCCTGCACACATCAGCGCCACACTCATCCAACAGGTAAAACAGGCGCTACCCACGCACTTCGTGTGTTTGGTAGCTTAACACGTTCTATATCTGTCGATCTTTGCAGCATAATCAAGCTAATATAATACTTTTGTAACGCAGTCAGTATTTTAAGTGTTACTACGGGATTGTTTTCAAAAAGCTCGAGACTTCCGTATTTTACTCGAAATGTTTTTTTGTTTTTTTTCTATAACAGGAGGATTTCAAATCAGCAAACATTGTTCTTGGAAACCACTGGCAAACACCCAGGCCCGAACGTGCTCAATTTTACCAGACAAAGTGGTATGGGTTGATTCATTATAAATTTAACAGTAATTTATTATTGTGTAGTGAAGATCACAGATTATTTAGGAAGGCAACTCACGAAAATACTCTGCGAGAGTTTAATGGTTATTTTGACGCTACATAATTAGAGCAAGTGGCTGTGGATATCATAAAAAGCTTTCAAGAATCCGTAGTATAGTATCGTCATTAAATTAGTGAAGCCAATATCAATACATTGGACAAGTTATTCACAAACTACTAATTAAATCAAACTCACCTATGTATGAACATGAATTGTTACATGACAAGCATTTGAACGTTGCAAGGATGGCGAGACTACCACGGTGGTTTCTTTTGAAATCGAACACGCGTGTCGGATCGAATATTGTCGCGGATGGAACAGCTGCTTGGCGAGCGTAAATCGAAAATAATGGTTTATTTGGCGAACTTTTGCCAGAAACAAAGAAAAATGAGCGTCGAAACAGAAACAGCGAACGTCGCAGCGTCGGCATCACAGCTGGCTGGAGCGAGACTTGCTAGAGAAAGAATGAGAATGAGCCGGCAAGATTAGGCTCGGCTCCTTTTCTACTGCACTCGGTATCTCGGATATTCGACCTAGAATATTTGAGGGTGTGCTAGGACGAGACTGACTTGGCAAGGTCAGGGTGGCCTCACTAGCATTGATGCTAGGGGTAAGACTATACTCAAATCTTCTAGAATTACGGAGATGCGTTTCATCTTGGTCTTCCAGGCGATAATATTTTTATTTTCCCCCAAAAACCTATTGTAGCCAAAAATTTTGTAATAAAAAAATCACACCTTAAATTGTGTTAGAAAATACATTTTTCTCCACAAACATTCTGAAGTGGAGCACGGTGAAACGCTACATTATTGCTGCTGAATTTTTGTACACAGTTATTCTGTCGGTTGTGATAATTAGAAAAAACCGAAAACACAGCGCGTAATTTTTTTTTCTTCTGAACCACTCTGCTTTGTCATTTTTAATCCTAGAAATTAAATAATGTAAAACATCGCATCTTTGATGTTTTGGTGCCCTTCTTTTGGTTTCTTGTGTCTTAGGGCTCCCCCATGACACATCCTGCTTACTTAATACTATATTGTATGCCTAGACAGGAAAAATTAAAAAGGAGAAGTTAGGAAATTGAAAAAATTGTAAAATAAACAAGTTATTTTACAATTTTTTTGAATTTCCTAACTTCTCCTTTTTGATTTTTCCTTTTCTCTTTCTTTCTTTTCTTTTCTTTTTCGAAGACGAAGAGGTTGGGAGCTGCTGCTGTGTCCGCGTGCCTTCAGTCAACCCTGAATAAGAAACCGTGTTGGTTTTGAAACGTCGGGTTGCTTTTCAATTTTTGGTTGGAGATACATTTTCAGACTTCGCATTTGTTGCGTAAAAAGAAGGAAAGCAGGTATATATAAAAAAAGGACATGCGTCATGTATTTACTAGAACAATTACTGGGTGTTTTCGTTTTTGATTATTTCTAACAGCCGACATAACTGGTTTCAAAAATCAAGCAACCAAACTGTATTATTTCTACTTTGCTCCACTTCAAAATTTCTACGGAGAAAAATAATATATCTAAACAATTTAAGATAATGTATTGGCTCCTTACGGAAATGGGGCTATGATATAGGTATATTTTTATTATAATCAAGATACCCCCCTATTGGTATGGCCATAATAATTATATAAATCAAATACAGATGCTTAGATTATTCTTGGGCTTTGATAATTTTATCCCAGCAAGTAGCTCAGAAAAGTACCGAATTGCTTTGACGTGGTAACAACAACACACGAGCGTCTACATACCGCAATATGTACAACCCTTTTTACTGCGCAGAGGTCGGGTTTACCTTCAAACATATTTTAGGTACCGAGCCTATTTTAGTTTTAGTATCTCGGAACGTTTAAACCTGGAAATCTTTTATGCTCCTAATAGAAAGAAGGGTCCTGTTATTTTAAACACTGACAGGACAAGTTCTGTTGGCCGTCGAGTAGGAATAACTAAGTTGATGGTGCTCTCACCTAACTACACAATTTTATACGAGACACCTTTTTACATTTTCAATAAATATTAAGGTTACTAGTTAACAAATTCTGATAAAAGGGTAAAAATATATATTAAATGGTTGCCTACCGCAAAGCCCTGATTTGAGCACTTCCATGTGGGAAGAATACGTGTACTTTGCCGATGGTTTTTATAAGGATTTCCTTTCATTAAGGTCTTCTCTAGTATCAAACGTCTCTCTTACACTTTACCAACTTTATTCTTTGTTACACAACGAAAAAAGCGGTCATAATAAAAATAATTCACGTGATTTTCCAGCTGATGGAAGACTGGGACATCCGCTACTCTACTCTGATTACGAGAAATGCTCCATTGTAAGAATTACGAAAAAGGACTCGAGCGGTAGGTTCATGCTTCTCTCTAGCCCAAAAAGTGCCAGGGACTTAATGCGAAATGTAGAGGTTGCGTGTTGGTTTATTTTGTTCACTCCACTCAATTAGGTACATAATCTTGTTTGAGTCGAATCAAGTTATATTTTTTATAAAAATAATTCCCAATTATACAAAACATAGAAAGCCTCGAGAGAGATAGAGAGTGTACATGTGTAGTAGTAATAGCAAGTTTTCGATGCCTACACTTAAAATATTTTTGCAGTAAAATTATGCTCATGATATTGTTATTGTAGTTCTCCTAGAACGGTAAGTGTGATACGGTTGGTAAGCTTAGTGGAGGGTTCAATTTCACAAAAACGAACTCGTGTCTGTCATCTGTGGTCCCGTATCGGTAAGAACTATTTCTTGATTCTCTATCGTTCTCATAATGTTTTGCCTCAGCTCTTAATCTTTGAAACTATGCACGAATGATTATATCTATTTTATACGACCAAGGATTCACCAAGGAAGCTAAGAAAATTTTGTGCTTGATATGTTTTGAAACACGAAAACGAACGCTAAAAGAGACGTATATAAAAATAAAATAGTCAAATCTAAACGAGTCAAGAGCCAATACGAATTAATCAAACATGTATTGTAAAGGATTCCGAACATAACATATGTATTTTAAATTTTGCGTGGACCGTAAAGATAATAAATATTTTACTAAAATGACATCGGTGACATTTAGTGAATCAACAGAGTGCAGCATCGCTTTCAAAATCTTGGCTTATAAGATCACAAAACACAGACTGAGCCATTCTGCCAGGACTCTACAAAGCAATTATGTATGCGGGTTGCAACGCATCATCCGTGGAGCTTAAAGAAAAATTACTAGCTAGTTAGACTCGACTTAAATCAGCCAAACATGACTAAGCCGCTCAGGTACGCCAAAGTGCTAAGAAGGTTTTTTGTTTCTTTTATTTTTTATGGCATTATGTTTACATATTGCTGGGTTTTGTTTTATAAATACTTTCTAAGCATGATGAGTTACTTCGAAATTTTACTTTTATGCAGAGCTTTAGGCGCACGAAAAGTTTATAGCTTCAACCTCATGCTACATAAAAAAATGTTCTATTAATTCTGGGAACATAAGACTACGTCTAGATGGAAAACTTCTTTTGAAATTTGTATATAATTTTATGATTAAAATTGACGTCAGCAATCCTGTACATGAAAACTAGCGTATTTCTCCATATATAAATATATTTCACTTTTGCACTTCGAATTCCTTTGACTTTATTAGTCAAAGGAATTCGAAGTGCCTTTTATCCTTTTAAGATAATGTGAAAACATATCTATGATAATTTTAAAATTTCCAAGCAGCAGGTTTACAGTCTTCGGGTCTGTTTTTCATGTGTTTGATCTGTAACCGCTCTTTATACGCTTTGTACTAAGGATTCATCTCAACCGAATCTCAATCGATATTTCTGAAAGGATGTTTCAGAAATATTGAAATTAACAATATATCATTTAGCATCGTACGTGAAATAGTTTTGACGCTATATTCCACCGGCAATGTTATTTCCAGTTTGTTTTTAAATGTGTGATAGTGTTAAATTTTTATGTGAAAGCTCGCGGATGTTTTTGATTTTTGTGTGCGTGTTTTTGTTGAGTGCAGAATTTTGCTTTTCAAAACGTGCTCCACTGCAGCTGTACATCTGGGGGCCTTGGACGAGTCAAGTTGTTTGTACACAGATTTCGCTTCGCTTGTCTCCCCAAATATTGACCTTGTTTGGAAAATGGGAAAAACCTATTATTATTACCATATAAAAATAAAGCATAAAATAAGAAACGGCAAAATTTCTGACCCACCGTTAATTTTTTTCAGAGTATCGTTGTGACATGCTACTATTGAACGAGGCTGCCAAAAATGACCCACCTACTGAGTGCGAGAAAAGATTTAAAACATATTGCACTGGTACTCCGGTTGAAGTCTACAGTAGCAGTTGTGAATAAAGAGGAGCAGAACCTCTGTGCAGTCGCACATGAAGATTATAGAAACATTTCTGTAGTGCAATATCTCTTTGAATAAAATGGCATACTCTAAATAATGCATTTGTTTCATGAGTTCGTGTCAACGCGTGACACTCTCGCCTAGTAGTAATATCTGAGCTATGTACGTTCTATGGCCTATATTTAGCTTGCCCGTAACATAATTCGCGGCCATGCCGGTATTTTATGAGCCGCGAGCTTTCGGTTCGCATTGTTAATAGGGAGCTTTCGTAGATCGCTTTCGCCGTCCTGGAAAGCTCTTCTCAACCCGCTAGGACGCCCTGAACTCTACAGTCAAAGCCACCGGAGCGCAGGCGCAGTAGCGGCTTCTTCGTTGCGGAACGCTTAGCGGAGGTGGAAACGCGGTCTAAGAAAACTGGCTAATAACACACGCGCTCGAGTCGCTGCGCTTTTACTCTCGGAAAAGAGAGTATATTTTTACACCCTTTGTCCCACATAAGACACCCAAAACTTCAGTTCGACGTACAGCGCACTGACGTCGAACCGACGGTACCGACTTTCACCAGCGGCTTGATAGCCGAGTGGTACAACTTATTAAATTAAAATGTGCGTATTACCGACTAAAATTTTTTTTCGTTTGGTATGATTGCAAATTTTTAGTTTTTTTTTCTTGAATATGTGATACACGTTCTAGCTGTTTAATAGGTTATATCGCAACATTATCAAGCCCCTCCTAAAAGTTGTGGCTGCATGTTCGACGTCAGTGCCCTGTACGTCGAACTGAAGTTTTGGGGTGCATTATATGGGACAAAAGGGTGTAATACGACACGCTTTTTTAAGGCTCATGTTGTTCGCTCTCCTGTCGCAGCGCTCTCGTGTCGTTTGCTCTGCCACCAGCGATCTCGTGTCGTTTGCTCCGTCGTCGGCGCTCTCATGTCGTGCGCTCTCGTGGCGTCCTCCTGTGTGGGATAGAGGGTGTTGGGGGGGGGGGGGGGGGGGGGAGTGTATGAATCTCTTCTCCTCCCAAACATAGTGAAATGTAGGGTGGGTGTGTTCCCTCGCGCTCATGTTCTGCTACGCCGGCCAGGGTCAGAAGCGCAGAACAGGTGGAAGGGTATAAAGGAAAGCAGGAACAAAGAATTTGAGAAATATCCCCGCTTGTCTTGTCATAAATAAAGTCCGAGAAAAAGAGCATCCTACCGGTTGTGTTAAACCCAAGTTTGTTACATGCTATTTTGTGTATGCCTTGTGTGGCGTACCGCGATCCGGAAAAATGTTTATATTTCGATAAATAAAACCTACCGACACTAGCTTCCTTACATCCTCGTTCGTTTTTTTTTTGTGCATAATTATTATAAAATTTTGCAGTGTGTGACAATTGTTCTTGTAACAATACTTTATAGTTTATACTTGCTCCCGCGATTAACCGAGACCCACAAAATTGACGGAACTATTTGTAGAATAGAAAAGAAAATACGTGCAGGCATTTCAAATGAAGAGCTTGATGTTATTACTGCAGGGGTTAGAGATCACTACACCAAAGGAAAGTGTCAATCCTTGGTTAACCAACAAGAAACGTAAACTTTGAAGTTTCGCGACGTGTTGCAATATTCTCTCAATTTTGCGCTGCAGAGCAAGGGTAGTCGTGTTCGCCAGGCGTAAGTTACACTGGTACTCTAATAAAACAAGAAAACAAGTAATTTCTAATATATAGTTAGTACAGTTAATAAAAACCATATTGAGCTATAAGGCAATGAAACTCGTTTATATCTGCTGCGTAATACAATTAGTATATAATATTCACAAAGCAGGTAGTTACGCTTATTTGCAGAAATATGGTAAACAGAAATCGGCCTAAACATAAGGACACATATTCAAAATGCTTTGATGAGAAAAAAAGTACAGAACTCTGTCGGTTTAAAAATGTACAATGAACTTGATTAAGCTCTTTTAAATAAACAAGCTCTCATGTGCCTGTCATTTCATTGCATATCCTTTTTTTTTGTTATTTATACTTTTGTAATGTCTTCCGGTACATCTGGAAGTCGAAGACTCTTGCAATTAACCTGAAGCAGCAGTAGTGTCTGTTCGTTACCAAACTAATTAACAAGTAATATATTTGGTTGTTTTTGATAATCGTTTTCCGAGCTGTGTTTGTACCATGTCTTTTTAACTCTTCCTGGTAACGGTTTGTGGACGCCGACGTTTTGTCGAATAATTAAAAAGTTAAATAAAAATTTTAAATATAAAGTATCTGAATAAATTAACGAAGATAAATTCTGTCCACACGTTTTGTTGTTTTCAGCGTCAGTCACGATCCAAATTGTTAATTATTAATACTGCTGTTCTTGTGTTTAGTGTGCCCCTTACGTGGAGTGGTTAGTCCATACAAACACATAGATATGGAAATAAATAGTATTCATGCTTGAGAAACAAGTACAAGATTATAAATACTTGAGAGCTTACTTCCTTGACTTGGAAATGCGATTTTAACAAATGTACAGTTTACGTGGTTAGAATGCAACACGGGATTTTTTGTTAAATCGTTAACTGTTTAGAAAATATTTTTACATCTTTAAAATTGATACACAACATAGCCTCCGCTTTACAGTGCATTATTCTATCACAGATAACAGTAAAATAACTTTTTTTTTATTAGGAAATAACTGCTTTTTGTTTACTGTATAGAGTGGGTACCCCCAAATAAAGCAGCTTTGCTGTACAATTGAACGCCCCTACGTGAATAGCGAGGCGTTCTCTGGAATGTCATTACTATAATCTTTCTGAAAAATAAGTTTGATATTGTATGCACGTTAATATATATGGTCATCAATATTTAGAAGTAGAAGAGGGAAACTGTCGAAACCAAAATTTCGCGACAATTTTGTTTCTTTTTGCTTGCACATTTCGGGTCGGTGACAGGTTACGCAGAGTTCATGTACTGGTCAGACAATACATTCTCGAAAGGCAGACACAACAAATGACTCCCACATTCATAAGTTATCCAGTAACCCTGACTTGTTTTAGCCTGACCGTAAGCACAAACCTTAAAGACAAAATAAAGCAACATAACACCTGTACAGGTGTCACAGGAAGATCTGCTGCTGGTGCCCTAAATCCTCATCAAAGAATCCACCAAAGACTAAAGTGAAACCAAACCAAAACGAGACGGCTTAGCAGGTTTCATAGTTTGTCTACCAATTATAGAATATGCTTCCCTTAATCGTGCACCGCCCATAAGATGATTGCAAGTATAGCCTTGATCCGCCACAATTACTGAGGTAACAATTCGATCTCTGATGAATTAAGAACTTGAGTCGCCTGCAGCCTGCTATAAAATAATGCATTAATTTTTAAAAAAAGATTGTTATAATTTAGTCAGTTATTTTTTTAACTTCAGTACTGTTTCAGAAACCGATAGCTTAGCTCAGTACACTCAAAATGAATGAAATGTTCAATAATGGGGAAAACGTGCAGTCAAACGTCAAAATATTGATAGCAAGAAGTATATAAAGACTCACACGTGTGCGAGTAAAAAAGAAAACACTCGTCCGTGACAAACCGGTTCTAGCTTCCGGCGTATATCGGCATTGCGCCGTAGCCAGATTTTCTTCGTCAGCTATAAGTTATAACTTAAAGATGACCTACAGGTGCAGCATCCCTGGTACGGAGTGTTCATTAGGCGCCCAGCACGGAGCGCCGTAAATTCTTGGGAGGCTGCAGAAAAAGCAACGACATCCCTTCCCCTCTCCCCCCTCTGATCTGGCATCTTCGTAAAGACGCACCGGAAGTCAAGACGCTGCGTACGTCATTGAACTCCGCAGCCAAGTCAATCCAAGAGCAAATTCAAGAGCGAGGGGCGGGGCGTTCTTCTCCGCGCGGATCGAAAGAGCGGGTGTTTCAAACGTGGAGCGGTTGTTACTCCGACTAAATGAAATCCTGCGGCGTAAATCTCGCTCATTTTTTTTTTCACTGAAGATCTGTTTTATGGCATGATTCTCCCAATTAGGCTGTTTAAAAGAAAACTTTTTTTCTTTGCAGTTACCTTTTAAGACGTCATTTTATCATTCTAGACATATACCTTTAGTATAATACATTGAAAATCTGCCTCGGTGACGAGTTTTCTCGTATTGATTTTCAGGTATGTTGTGGCCTGGACGTCACATTAAAATTTCTTGTCGGTGACTTTCGAAAGCACTACCAATCACCGCAAGAGGCCGGGGATATGAATCGCATTTACGTTTACTTATGTTGTATAGTATACCTCATTTCACTGTAAGTCCGTCCGCAGCCGACGCTAGGATTCAACGAAGCCAATCTACCACCAATAAAAGGGCATTTTTATTACGCTCCTTGTCGTTGTGGGCGTGCTTTCACTGGCTAAACTATTCACATACAAAGGAATGCGCAGGGTCATGGTGCATGCACTGTGAGTGATCGGTTCATTTGGTGAAAGAAAACGCCCAAAGACGCTCCTGCCGTTAAGACGCACTTTTGGCTTTGCTAGATCAACTCCATCGGACCGTGGGTTGAGTGTGGCCGGACATTAAAGTGAAACGTAGTAACTTTATGGTTCCCCGTACTGGGGTTTTATTTTACAGCGAAGCTGTATTTGAACTGCGGGTGGCATTTTTTTCGTGTCCGTCGACAGAAAATAGAAGCACGCGCCTTATATCTTATTATGTGGTTTTGACACCTGTTTCAATAAGAAAACAGCAAAACAAGTATCAAAACCAAGTGATAAATGATAAGCACGTAGGATTCCCCGCGTGCGTTTTGCGGTAAATATTTCGGTTGCATAAGAGAGAGAGAGAGAGAGAGCAAACTTTATTTATCATTGGTAAGAATGCCACGGAGCTTGTCCCGGTCTGGGCAGTCGGTCCAGGGCTCCGCTGCTCTCGGCTGCCGCTCTAGCTCTGATTACCAGTTCGCGTTGGTTATCGAGCACTAAGCTGGTCAGCGAGGTCTCCGAGGTCTTTACCATCTGTTTATGGTCGTATGGTAGCGTGGGGTTCTTTTGGCACGCCCATCTGGTGTGATAAAGGTCTGCGCATTCTTCGCAGTGGCGGCATTCTTTTTTGAATCGCGTTGGGAATATTTTGTCGAGCATCGCTAGGTTTGGGAAGGTGCCTGTTTGGATATGTCTATATGCAGTGACCTCATCTCTGTCTAGCTCTTTGTGAAGTGGTGGGTATCTCCTTCTGGCATCCCTTAGATATTCTAGGATCTGCGAATACTTATTTACTAATGGCATCGCCTCGTCTGTTTCCTCGGTGCTGGGGGCTCGGTTCACTCCAGCTCAAGCTGAGGCGTGTGCCGTCTCGTTTCCTTCTACCGATTCGTGCCCGGGCGTCCAGCCTAACTTGATTTTGTTTCTTGTGCTCGTCGGATGATTTTGCAGGAGCCTGAGGGATAATTTAGAGGCCAATCCCGCTCTTAGCCTTTTTTATCGCAGTCTGCGAATCCGTGATGATGATCGTTTGCGTTTACTCCTATTATGGCAAAAGCGATGGCTACTTTTGCCTCTGTCATTTCCGTAGCCCTGATTGATTCAATGTTTACCTCCTTGAGTTTCTTGCCTACTATTGCTACAGTTGCCACTTTCTTTTCGGGGTAGACGGCCGCGTACGTGGATAGGACAACGGGGCTTTTTTGGCCATTTTTCTTATCGCTTTGGCTCTTGCTCCTCTCCATCCTTTGTGTATCTCCGAATCCTTTTCTTTGGAATAGGAGAGAACTTCAGTTGTTTCCTGATATCCTTGGGCAGTTTGTTGTTCCTATCCATCATTTGGGGAACGGGTATGTTTAGTGACCCAGAACTGCCCTACCTGTGCGCGTTTCCGCGAACCTTTCTTCCTGACTGGCCAGGTAAACACTCGCCAGCTGCATGTATATATTGTGTACCCACAGAGCCACAAGCTTTTTGTTGGATGTGTACACCGGTAGAACTAAGGCTTGTTTGTATGCCTTCTTTATAATGACATCTATTTTATCGTTGTCCCCTCTTGTTAGTCTGAGGTATGGAGCTGCATAAAGGATTCTACTGAGTAGCAGGGCATTGACCATTGTGATTAGGTCCGGTTTTTTTGCCCGTGCTTTCTGCTGGATACTCTGCTCATCATATGTGATATTGGGGTTATGTTGTTGCCGAGCATCTTTACCGAGTGTTCCGCCTTACCGTTAGTCTCTATATGCATACCCCAACTTCTCATGGGCTTTACCCTGGAGATGTTCGTCCCCTCCTTGAAGCTGATTTCCACCTCCTGCTCGTCATTCCCAATCTGCCCTTTAATCGTGATGATTTCCGATTTTTGGGGGCGCATCTCAGATTTCCTCATTCGAGGTCTTCCTGTACAACCTCTGCAGCCTCTTGTAGTCCGTCTTGTTTCTGCCCCGCTGATCCGCCCGTTGTCCATAACGTTAGATCGTCCGTGTAGAGGCTGCGCTTGATGTTTTCCTATCCGTTTAACCTCTCCGCTAATTTTTCCATTGCCAGATTGAACAACGTAACGGATAGTAACGACCCCGGGGGGTGGGGGGGGGGGGGGGGGGGGGGGGTCCTTTTTTTGGCACCTTGAGGGTTTCCGATCTTTTTTTTCCAATTCCTACGGTAGCCGTTCTCTCCCTGAGGAAATCCCTGACGTAGTCTTACACTCTCTCAACACATCCGGTGCTTTCGAGGTCGTTTAATATTAGTTCATGCCCGACATTATCAAAGGCGCCTTTTATGACCAAGGCGACTAGTGTCTGCGGTATGGGTCTTGCCGCTGGCTCTAGGATATCTTTCTTGATTTGTAGGAAGACATTATGTGCCTAGAGGCGTGATCCGAGTCCAAACATTGTATCTTGTCTTCCAAGTCTTCCAAGTACGGCTATAATTTGCTAATATTACATGATCCATCGGTTTACCTATATAGAATGTTAGAAAAATTGGCCTGAGATTTTCTATATCTGGCCTCGTTCCAGGTTTTGGAATATGCGTGATTTCTGTGTGCTTCCATACCTTCGGTAGCTCCCCACTCCTCCATACATGGTTCATGTAGTCCGTGAGTTTCTGATATAAGTAGAAATCAAAATTTCTGAGGAGTTTATTTTGAATTTTTGTCCTTTCCGGGGGCTGTGTTTCTTGTGAGCTATTGTGCTTCCCTGATGGCCTCGTTCCCCTTTATCTCTTTGTCGAGCTCCTTGTTTGTAGGACGTCGGTATTCCGGGCAGCTGATTGTCGTGGGTAGCTGATCTTGTTTACCGCTTCGTATGATTTTGTGCCCTTGATTAAAAATTGCCTGTATCCCCATGTGGGGTGGGGGGCATTGAAGTCCCCTATTATAAACTACCGTCTATCCGAGCGCTTTACCACCTTTTTGAATAGTTTGTGGAATACACTCTTTCTACTGCTAGGATGCCTGTATAGGTTCAAGATAAATAAACTGGGTGTTACTTTTTTTTCCTGAACGTACATAGTATACCTCCCTTGTAAGCTTCTGATATGCTCCGGCTACCTTTGTTTTTATCTCGTTTTCGGTGTCTTGTCCTCTTCTTTTTTTCGCATCGTCTGCTCTCTGCGCCGGTACGGTACATGATTCCATTCTTCTGTTTCGTTTTACTGCGTTCCACAATTCTTCGTTCGCGCACAGCGCTTCTCCGTGTGCCGTCATGTCCACCTCTTGCACGGCTTCTTGCGTGAAGACTTTAGCCATTGTTCTCGTGATTTCCTGTGCGCATGGTAAGGCGCTCCCCACCTGCCGCGGAGCCTCCGCTGCCTGCACAGATGCGCCGCGGTTGACATGGCGACCGGCGCGACGACCGCTCGCACCTGTTGCGCTCCTTCGCTGCGTTAGGCTTGGCTATCGGCCTCGGCGCGGTCGGCAGAAGAACTCCTCTAGCGCGAGGAACTATTTACTCACGTTCTTGATGTGAATATGCTCTTTGTCCGCTTGAAAAGCTGAATCGAATGGTGCAATCGGCTTGAGCATGCGTTCCCTGATTCCGGGTCTAGAGTATGAGAAACACTCAGCACATGAGAGGCACGTCCGTCCACTCCGCCCTCTTTTGCCAGTCCCTCTGCGGTTGCATAAGCTGCCGTGGCAACGGCAGAGTATAAAGTGGGTAGTGACGTCACTAGCCCAGCTAACAATGCGAAGCACGTAGCGCTCCCCGCATCCATTTCTCGCTAAAGGTTGCAGTTGCATAAGCTGCCGCGGCAACAGCAGCTGACGAAATCTTTCATATGTTTATAAAAGTGTTGGAAAAGTGAATTTACTTTTTTTTCGTCAATCATTCGGTATGCACCTTTTTGCTGTTTACAAACATAAACTGCCACTTGCGTCCGAAGAGACTTCCGGTGGCACCGTCTTTGCAAGCTTGTTGAGGTTACCTATGTCACCAGCGCTAAAAAGCATAAATGCTACCCGGAAAACACAGTTGGAGATTTAGCGACGGCCTTCAGTTGTACAATATTACATCTTAGAGGAGGCAAGTTAGTTTACAAGAATACTTGAAACATTCTAACAGATCTCGCACTCATTCATTCATTCATTCGGCATTCACCTGTAAAATCGGTGGTTGAGCGTTTCATCCACATTCTAAGCTAGGTGGACTTTGTTTATTATTTTGATAAACCGGAAGCTCTCTGGGACACTAAAACTGGAGCACCTACTGGTGGCGATTGCCATAAAAATTGTATTTAGTGAAGTGGGCAATCGTTGCAGGTCATACCACAGCTTCGCTGTCCAACCAGCTTCACAGCGTGTTTTGGAGCACCGACTTTTTGAGAAAGATTCGGTGTTTTTAAGGAGCAATTTTCAATGTCTCAAGACATTAGCGTTTATCTTGGTGTGCATAAAAAAAGAAGAACAAAAAACATTCGTGCTTATAGAATTTTCTTAACTCTAGCGAACATGCACAATTTAAGTAACTTCTACTTCGGAAAGTCACAGTGCCCTACTCAACGTTTATTACGCATCACGCATTAAATCAAGAGACCGGAAATCGCCACGAAAATACAAAAAAATACGCATCTGTTTGCCTTGGCTCGCAGGTGGTATGCGTAGCTGAGGTTATTTTTCAGCACGCTATATTTCGTTTAGACTTATTTGAGATGCAGCTGAAGCTACGAGCTAATAGGTCCAATCAGACATCGTCAAAATCGCAAGTCACTGGGCCTTTTCATTTTATGACGGGTTCAGCGATGATCGAACACTTCCAGAAACATGACGAATACTTTGATGGTGCGTTTTGACGCACTCTGTTTGGCCCCATTAGCTCGTAGCGTCGGTTGAGTACGGACATAAGCTGAAACGTATATATGGACCACGACACGAGTACACTACCGCTCATTTATTTTTCGAATCAGGCGGTATGAAAGAAAAAACAAAAAAAACCACGAATTAACATTGAATTTTTAATAAATCTTTTTCTTTGTTTGTTTACAATATTTAATTCACTTCTAATACACAGCAGTTTTATAATACTGTAATTTATGGAATATAGTTAGCAAAGGAGCTTTGTGCACTAAAAAAAGGCAATGCTGCTAAATAACGTACGGTCAAAAAAATGTATTGACTTCTTTTTTAAAGACCAACAGGCATGCGGACGTAAGACAATATTTAGCAGCGCCAATCCCACACACCACTGTTATTTTTCTTCTTATTACATTTTGCGCGGTACTCGTAAGCACACCCCAAGATGCCTGTAGTGACGTGTGTTATTATTGCTCGAACGTGGGGTTTATTCCCCTCATAGTCTATTGTTTTACCTTCCCCACCCTCGAATTCAACGAGAGTGCGACATGCGTACTGCGTTTATACGTCAGTTCATTTTCAGACAACTGAGAAGTTCCGCACCATGAAGGAGTGTATATACCCCAAGGTTTCTTAAAAAAAGACGGATTTCGTAAAGGTCACAGTGTTTACACATTCTTTACGAATAAACAGATGTTGAAAAGATGGCGACCTCCAGCGAAAACTCAGTACACTGTTAGCAAGTCCCGTGTATTTGGCGAATATTTGGGGTGAAAAACACGTTATTTACACAAATTACCATAAATTTACACGATGAGTAACGGATAATTCGTTCAGAAATCATGCGAGGTTGTAAAAAACGTGTTTTGGTTCGGTCATACACGCATAACCGTGTAGCCGACCTCGATAACACGCATCGCCCCCGGCGACGACCGCGGCATTGCCGTCTATCGAAGCACCGGAATGCTTGGGGACACACTTAGAAAGGACCGTCGGGGCAAATGCCGCGGAAAGAAACATGTCTCGGAGACAGATATGCACCAAAAGCAATTGCGCCATGTCGCAGGACGTTGGCGAAACCCACGCTCACCGTGCTCGCCGCCATCTTCTGGTCGATGGCAATGCGGCTTCCCTCATGTCGCCCATGTTTGTGTTTAGTTTAGGTGTCCTGATAAAAGTTTCTTAGACACCACAAATAAAGTCATGGGTCTAATTATTCGTTCCAAACAGTAAAAATGGATATAAAAAGCGTGTCGTCGATGTGAACACGTGACATTGCAGTTGGTTTCGTTTTTGCTTCAACCTTCAACTGCAAGCGATCTGGCCACGGCGCAAGCGCAACGCCGATGTACGCTGGGAGCAAGCGCCGGCTGGCTTTCGTTGTTTTTGTTTGATCGGAGAAAATCTGGCAAGTACGCATGGCGCCGCTACTGTTTTGGTTTGACGGGACGCGAGAAGCTTCGCAGAGAGCTTCGGAGCTTGCGAGCATATAATGAAGACGTGACCGGAGAAGTGCCCCTGTGATGTTCCTGGAAGACGGAAAGTAGCATTCGTAATCGTCGTGTGTGCTTTGAAAGAGAAGGGAGTCACAGGGTCCACGAGTTTGCAACCACAAGCCAAGGTTCACGACAGCGCGGCGTTGACTTCGGCGATCTCGTTCTGTTTGGTGCAACCCGGCGATGCGAAAAAGAGCCGAAACATTCGTCGTGTGTGGTGCGGTGCTTTGTATTCCGGGTCTGTTTGAACCACGCTTTTAACACGGAGCGCAAATCGTTTGTTGCGTGGTGGAGGTTCAACGGGTACAGTCCCGTCGTCGTCAGCTGATCCGGTCCAGCTGGTCCGGGAGGACGCAGCGAGCGTTTTTAAAAGTAAATCTTCCTTCGTTCCGTTTCAAACTGTGGAAGTTTCCCGACACATACCGTGAGTAAGAAGCAGCGGGCGTTTTCAACAAAATCACGTTGTTTTAATTGAATAATGGACTCCGGATTGTTGTCTTAAATCTGCCGTTTTTTATGCTTCGTGTTGGACTGCGTTTGCATAGCGACGCACACCGCTCGAGTGGATGATTGGGTCGTGCAACGAGTTTGTTGCGCCAATCATGCGGCGTGAATAAATTAGGGCAAGGTTTCCTGCCTGCCCACAGACGCATGTACTGAGACCATTTTTTATGTTGTGAACGTAGTGCTCTTTCTTTATTTTGGAAGTCGCGTTGGTGCATTTATTATGGTACACTGTTAAAAAAAGTGCCGTTATATTACAGAACCGTACTGCGCTAACTCATGATGCCAGACGTTATCTGTAACCCTCCGTAATACCACCAAAGCCGTAGCTGACAGTTTACATTATCATTTCTGTACAGCAGACATACAGCAATAGAAGCGCAGTACGCAAGTACAGGACTAAAGCCGCAAACTTAGCTCGAGGTATCCAAGCCGTCGAGTGTTCAGACGGTATTGAAGGCGTAAGGGAAGGGTACGGTTTCAGTCCCGTATTTTCATACTGCACTTCCATTGCCGTATTGTAACGGTAACAGTTCAGTTACCGTACCCTTCCCTTACGCCTTCAATACCGTCGGAACGCTTGGCGGCTTGCATACCTCAAGTTTAGTTTGCAGCTTTAATCCCGTACTTGCGTACTGCACTTCTATCGCTGTGTGCTCGCTGTACGGTAACAATAATGTGAACTCTCAGCTACGGCCCTGGTAGTATTACGGAGGGTTACAGATAACGTCTGGCATCATGAGTTAGCGCAGTACAGTTCCGTAATATAACGACAAATCCTTATAAACAAGTGTAGTGTGTCTGAAAAAAGGGACACGACAAAACGGAGGCAGTTTTGAAATTGAAGAACTATATTGTAAACCGTAAAAGAACATAATTATAAAGAAACCTTCATGGCATCCGATCGATCATCAGATGAGCTGAAAATAAAACAAATTCATATTCAGATGATTGAAAAGGCTACGGGAGGACCACAACCACTTGCACAAATTGCAGAGGCGCACGCACATGAAGTCACAAAAACCTGTACAGCGGGGCTCCCAAGCTCACAGAGCGATGCTCTAAGCCTCTGGTAGCAGCGCGCAAAAAAACAAGGACAAAGGGAAGAAATGCACAAGGCGAGCGCTGAACTTCAACTAAATGTTTAATGAAAAGGAAACACCGAAGTCCTGTGCATTCGTCCCTTTGTCCGTGTGTTTTTTTGTATGCTGCTACCAGTTGTAATCATACACCAACACGCCTGTGCATTGCCACATTGAGCCACTCAGCACCATGACAGATCAAGGTTGCTGCCCTCGACCCCTGTGAATGCAGTGTTGTGCCGCTATTTGCTTTTCTTTTTAATACAAAACAAGACTGGAAACCTTTTGATACCACATCGTACACATGCCAAATCAAATATGTACTCACACTGTTCCATTTTTTCTCAAAAGCAGCAAGATCTGTGACGGCTTTGATTGCTCTTGCCCGAGCTCCTTTCGACCTCCCGGCCTCCTGTCGTGACCCGTCATGTTCTTTGATACCAACTTGGTATCTGAAACAAATAGCAGATTGGCCCATAAGTATTTGGTCAGAAACCAGACAAGTGAAAAAAAAATTGCAGTGAAGGATTTGGGATCAGTACTTCCTGATATTTTACATGCACAACTAATGTCGAAAGCCCCAAGCTTTGCCACCAAAGTTACATAGGTGCACAGTTCAAAAGTATAAGTGTGTTGAAGGTTCCTAAAATAACAATTAAGCCATAACAAGCTGAGCAAAACCTACATTTAGGCCAGCAGACTGTGCACTTAAAGAAAATATGTCAAGGTACAAATTCATGCCTAGATTTTGAGGAAAATAAAACAATGAGGGAACAACAAAAAAAATATTGTAATAAGGTGTCATTTTTCTGCAAGAGGAGAAAATCTGGCACTCAAGGCTTCCCTCACTCAGATGCGATGGGATACAGAACTCGGAATATTTCAGAAGTTATAAGCCCCATGTGGCACATCTTAAGGGGTAGGATTCATATAATGTAACTTTTAGAACTACAAAACATTAAAAACATGTTGATTTAAAAAGATATTGAACAGACAGCGATGTAATTGATTTGAGTCATTTGGGAGAAGCTTTGGAAGCAAACAAAAGTAAATTTTATAGCAGCGACATAATCAGAAGAACAAGTACATACTTCGCGCCAGGGATGGGCAGTATTTCAAATACAAGTATTTGAACTACGTATTTCAAATACTTTGTGTATTCTGCATTTGTATTTAATTAAAAATTCTGTAATGTATTTGACGTGTGTATTTAAATACTAAAACGTGGGTATTTCAAATACAATTGTAATTAAATACAATTTTGTGGGCGAAAATACATCCCACAAATTTATTGTCACTGTCCAGAGCAGGAAGAAAACTACGTTCTGCACCGAATGCAGTGTCTCTCAATCAAGCACAAGCGTTTAGTGACTTTGTAATTACGGTGCTAGTCCAGGGAAAGAATAGTGACGAAATCGACGTTCACAGGCAGACTGGCTAAATAAGTGACGGTGACAACTTGTGATGCTTTCCAGCCTGATTTCCATCCATACCTTTGCCTCGAACATTCTAAATGCGCGGGTCATCCAGATGTTTGTAACTGGTCCGAGTTGCAACAATAAAAAAATCTGTAGCTAGTGCTGCGCGTCTTGGTCGTCTCGGTTCTTTGATTGTCTATACCAAAATGTAATCAACAACAACAAAAAAAAAAACTGCTTGAAGCTCTGTACTTTTTTCACCTATTACGTCCAAGCTGATTACATCTGTTTTTTGTGATTATATTTGTATTACGTTACTAGAGCCTCGAGCACTAACTCCCGAGTGTGCGATGCAAAATTAAAATGAGATACCCAGAAACCTGTTGCAGGTGCCCTGAAGTCGCTGACACAAATTTTAAGGACTGTATTTGGAAAAGTATTTGGAAGAGACCAACTACTTTTCTGTCTGTATTTGTATCTTGTACTTAAATACTTTTTTGCAAAAGTAATTAGATTTGTAATTAAATACATTTTTGACTAAGCATTTTGTATTTGTATTTCGATACGTATTTGCATGTATTTTGCCCATCCCTGCTTCGTGCTTATTTCTTTTATTACAATACAGCAATAAAATTTGTCTGTTGTCCTACACAGTCACAAAGCAATTCCTCCTCTGCATTTCTACTCGTAATTAAGCAAGCAGTCATTTGCATAATTAGTATTGCAGACAGTTGAATGACCTAAAATACTCAACTAGCTGTTAATGATTGCTTAAAAGCACCAGACATGGCAAAAAGAATGTTGTAAGAGAATCATTCTCTTTTTTTAGGAAGCCACATTTTGGCCAGCCACTGTCGAAAGAACATACGATTGATAAACATGTATAAAGACGAGAAAAAGGTATTCAGGTACAAAATCAAACATGAACCACATGCTACTAAAACATGCAGAAATAAAGCTTCAAAAAGTTGTGAAAAGGTTGTATATCAGTCAAATTTAGTTATGAATTAGAGATCATCTGCACATATCACTTCTAGACACTTTTAGAGTGATACAGAATAGTGTGGTGCAGTAAAGAAACTCTTAAATAAATAATTAGCTGAGTATATTAAACATATTTTGAAGCTCCAATTTGTTTCCAGCCAAAAATAATTTAATGATGTATACTGCTTGTGACTCTGCCTTCTAACTGAATGCCTAATATAATTATAAGTAAATGACACATTCAGTAAAGATAAAACAATAGGAATAGTAGATATATGGACATATTTATTTGTGATTTCTGGGATAGGATCAAACATAGTCACATTGTAACATTAGGTGAAATTTTTAAATCGAATTATTATGCAAGATATAACAACCTTTAAAGTAACTGAAGAGTGTGTTGGTAAAATTCACAGACCACAGAAAGAACAAAACATATCCGGACGAAGGACGAGAAACATTTCTTTTAATTAACAACATGAATGAGCTTAAAAGCACTTCCTTCAATTCAGACCGCCAAGGAAATTGAGAGAAAGGGAGGCAGAAAGAGAGAAAGGTAAGTGTCAAAAATTGTAAGGAAGGAAATAAGAAAAAGAGTGAAGTAACACCATGAGTTACAATTCTAACTTTACACTTTCCTTTTTATCTTCCTGCCTCCATTTCTCTCCATTTTCTTGGCAGTCTGAATTGCACGGAGTGCTCTTAAGTTCATTCCTGTTGTTCTTAGTTGAAAGAAATGTTTGTCGTCTCCTTCGTCCCGAGCACGTTTTATTCATTCTGTGGTCCAAGAATACAACACCCTATTGCGGTTTAATAATGGACTCTGAAATTGAGCTTGGAAATGTGGGTAGCCAGTGACAAATTAAAGGGCAACTCTACTCAATTTAGAAAATTTCAAGATAGTGGATGACCTTACTTTGAAAAGCACTCATGAACAACTCTACATTGTTTCACGAAAAGTAGAATATTGTTTGTGCAACTTTGTTATTTATAACTCAAGTTGCAAATTGAAACCGAAACTTCGGCAAAGGGCAAGCAGCGACGTCAGTTGCATGCACACTCATGTCCATGGCAGATGCATGATTACGTGATTTACCCCACTCACTGGGTCAACTCTAGGCAGTGTTGTCTGAACTGACTGGACATGTGATGGCGTTGAAAGAGAAAAAAGCCGGTGTATACAACAGACATCAACATGACGTCACATCTGAGGAAGTGCCAAAGTTGGCTAGCCTGCACATTGCTCGCTAAAATTAGCAGATTAGCGCTTGTCAAACTTTGAGGGTCCAATTTTATATACAGAAAGATTTCAGTTGTAGCCTTCCTAGATGATTATAAAGAGAACTAATCGTTTTCTCAGCCAAAATTCAGCAGAGTTGCTCTTTATTGCCTCTCATGAGGCTCAAAATTATGAAGGAAATAAACCATACCTCTGAATGAACTCAAGTGTGGTTCCCGCACCTTTGGCATACTGGATGTTTAAACAATAATAAAGGGCGAAAAGGAGCTCCACAGCTTGGAGAAAGCCCACATCCTCCACCATCACCTCATGGTCCACAAACAGCTGGCAGCTGCATTCGAAAAGTGAGCGGCCTAGGAAAGAAACAAGCGATTAATGTAATTAATGCGGAGAAAATGTGTTAGTATCAGATGTATCGACCTATCTAGTCAAGTGACCAGAAAAGTCATGCGACCGACACGACTACGCCGGCTTTTTCTTTAATAGGGCTTTTAACGCTCTCGCATTAAATGAAGAAAAAAATACCATTGTCATATTCACATCTGGAAACTTCTGCAGAGGTATTACCAGCAGGGACACTGAATAGGTAGGCACACTGATATAGGATTGTGACGCATATCTGAGATCTGAGACTGAGATGCATCACAATCACAGATAAGGCACATCTTATATGCCAAGCCAAATAAGGGTCACACTAAATAGTGTTGAGCTACCATACCCAGTAATGACATTAAGTTATGCAAAGTGCTCCTGAAGGCTTGAACAAAACAAAAAATTTGTATATGAGCATGTAGAATCAAACACTTTTTGTTGAGTTTGTGAACAGAATCAGTAGCATGGAAGTCTGATGCCAACGTGCAATGCCAGTCGTCGGTTTCGTTTAAATTGCTTTAGCTAGAAATTAAATGACCGGAGACCGCATGCGACCACACATTCTACGAGCAGAAAATTTGGCTGTTCGGGTTGGACAAGACACAGAATGCAGGCCCAAACAATCAAATGCCTCACAGGCACCTGCTGTTTGGGCTGTATGCCGTTTTGTGGCACCTGCACTCACAAACCAAAATAAAAACTTCTTTTTCTTGCTGGATTAATCAAACATTGATTGTCGAAGTATGGTATAATACCAGGACATGTGCTTTACATTGGTGCTTGATAAGGCTGCCGAAACCAAACAATGTGGTTGTCTATCTAGCTCTGGTCAAAATCGGCACACCACCCTTTGGTTACACCACTGCAGTATTCCAGCACTCTGGTTACACCACTACAGTATTCCACTACAATTGAGTCACTAGGAGTCATCTGCACTGACCCCTCTTCTCTCTCTCACTCTCAAAATGGCACTACCCACGATAAAAAGGTCTAGGTTGTTGTTCCAAAATTCAACACAAATTAAAAAAGAAAGCACCTTCAAAAATACAAAGCATGCAAGGAAAAGACACATGAAGCTCACCCAGTGCAACAATTACAGGAGAAGCAGGCAGACTGTTACGAAACTCCTCTGTGATTTCTGTTGTCACCTAAGAAAAGTCAGAAAACATGTGTGGTTAATTGAGAAATGCACGAAATGCTAGTGAAGGTACCATACATCTATGGGTCTATATTTATTCCCACAGAATGTAGAACTGTGGGACACAAGCAAGACGACGTAAGGCGGATCGCAAAGAATGATGCCCGAAGAACTTATCGTGGCCGGCGACTTTACCGCAGATGCACGAATATGGGGATACAAGCGAGACAATGACAGAGAGTGCAATGTCTTCACACCCGCCAAGCAGGCCAATCTATGAATTCTCAAAGAAAAACAGACTGCCATTCGCATTGGCAAACGTCGCACTGAGAATGACCCCACAAGACTTGACATGGGCCATACACAACATCCAAGCCCGAGTGCGAACTGCTCCTAGGCCTTGGGAAGCAAGCACCTACCCGTCGAAATAGAATTAATGACAGAAAGACACCCCAACACTAAATGACAGATCAGCTTCATTAACCTAGCACCTGAAAAAGTGGCTAGGTGAGCGAATAATGAAAGCCACATCCACTCAGAAGTACCAAGTTAAACAAGACGACCCAGACCCCGACCTTCATCTCCTCAACTTGTGTGCTATCAGACTGCAAGCCCAACAATGTTACAGGAGAAATAAGGACTGAAAACTCCAAGCCAATTTCAATGCAACCACAGTGAAGATAAAAAATACACCCAGAAGCTCCGTAAACAACTGAGGTGCAAGCTCCAAGATAACACACGACGAGTGCAAGGCACATTCAAAGGACTCTGGCAGGAAGGCCGACAACTTTAAATCCACTGCTTCCTGGTACACCAAACCATTCCCAAGTAAATAAAACAGTGTCTGCCGCCGCATGCGAGTTCCTGTCTTCCCTTATCCTTACTATCCTTGGTGACAACAGCGCCACCTTCATTGAAAAAGACACAAAGGATCCCCCATTCTCCCAGGAAGCCAAACAACAGGCCCACTGAAAACACCTCACGGCTCTACTCAAAGAAGACTTAGACCCACTCCCAGATGGTAATTATACCAGGTGGGAAGAGGTGCGCCTGAAAAGACAACGGACCCACACCACTATGGTTTCCAAGGAAACAGCAAAATGTAACACCCACAAGAACATGGTGCATAAGCCGCCATACACAGGATAAAGACAAGAGCCTATGCACACACTGCGAGGTCAAAGTCTCAGAATCGCACTCCTGGTACTGCCCACACATGCAAGAACCCCAAACCTTGAAAGAGTCTGTTAATCCCACGGGTATTCGGGAATACCAAAAGGCTATTCTCCATTCACCCCTCACTTATGTGAAAGAGGTTCGTCTCACCCACCTTATTTTCATCTCACCCTTATTTCCTTTAACCCTTCATCCCACCTACAGGAAAGGATGCGGTTCCTGTTATTTTCTCACTAATAAGGACATTTTTAACTACAAACATTTGTTGTCTTAACGCTCAATAACAACTAAAAAACAATGTTAAATAAGCAGCAATGTATCTGCTGATATCTGTCACAAAGCCTCATTGTTACACCTGCGGGACAAGGAAGTTGCTAATATTAAAAACAAATGATCCTAACTTAGGAGTCGAAGTGGAAGTACAAACGTTTGTCACTAGTTAATTCTCTAGCATAATTTTTGTGTTAACTCTAACACTCGATCCCAAAAATGCAAAACATCATGTGAACCCATTAGAAGCAAGTGGTACAAGAGTGGGTGCCCACCGCCGCTCCCCCTTTGGTTTAGTGAAATATTTATGTAGAACATACTATAAGATGACCCAGCCTAGAGTTGCATATCTTCCCATTGCACTCTAATGTGAAGTATAATAAGTTGAGCCACCTCAGCCAGGAAAAGATTAAGGAAGGTTTGGCTCCTCGTAGAGCAATAGTAATTTCACTTTTTACGTGCTCATTATCAGCATTGTCGTCAGATACCAAGAAAGCGTTCACAAAGATGTTGCAGACAATTCTGAAAAAGTGGGGGGATGGTCGCTCAGAAAGCGAAACTGCAGAAAGAGTACAAGGCATTGCTCCAATGGTTAAAAATCACTAGGTAGGCGCCTATTCGGACATAGGTGCATGACCGGTATGTTACGGCATACAGGAAGACTGATATAGCTGAAAATTTCAAAAAATGAAGAAAAGTTTAGTATTTCCAGATGCATAGTTTCTCAGCGGAATGCTGACTGCCTGTGTGAGACTTCCAGGAAGTTATTTTCAACAAGGTCATGAGGATGTGTCTTTGGAAACAAATAGCCTGGTTATTATGAATGCTCCTACCTGATGTAACTGGAAGAGCTCTCCGAGGTTTTCTTGAAAGTAGGATGCAAGCAATGGGAGGAGGCAGACAGCTGCTGCGTTTTGATCTTTGAACTCTGCCTCGGCCTTGTTGATTTTGAGGCTCCACTCGAGCACAGCATCATTTTTGGGGCTTGAACGTAGGAATGTCACGAGGAGGAGGACATCTTTGGGCAGGCTCAATTTTCCGTCCAGACAGACACCTGTAAGCCTTAAAAAATTCATGTTATCACTGACTCGTCATATCCAAAATCTTTGTAATCAAAATACCTTTTTGCGAAAAGCAAAATATTGAAGGAAAGAAATCTGCAAGGACCACTGTATGGTGAAAGTAGCAATCGTATTCGTCATTTAAAGCACCTTTTTATGAGCATAATAGTGTATGTTTGTTTTAGGAGTGAGTGACTCTTGCAAAGAACTGAACATATTCTGCCTTTTTAAAAAGGTATATTTGTGCAAAAAGATTTTCAAGCACACATGCCAGGAAAAACTTTGAAACTGCTGCAACTTTCCAATTTGCCTTCTTTTTATATTCGCTCAGTTATGTGTGCCTCCATGCTGCAGTGCTGAAATGTTTCTTGCCCTCTACCACATGCTATTGTGACTGCTCTACCAGAACATTGAAGCCATAGTTACATTTATAGTTAATGATATTCCCCACATTCTAATTGCTTACTCACGCTGCCTTAGTCCATATGCAACTAAAATAGTGGCCACCAAGCCCGAGCATTATAATGGTTAATAATAAAAGGAACACTTGTTTGTCAAATTTGCAGCTCCCATTGCCGTCAATTCTATAACTATAGCTTTGCATTTTTCGACACCCTGTAAATAACTCTAAACCTGAGTAAACTCATGGACAAATATTTATGAAAATTATACCTATGGAAGTGATCAAGGAGGTGCTCCCTCACAAACAGAAGTGGCCACGCTCGTTTGACATCCAATGCTGAATATGGAGGCTCTGACGAATTTATGAACGTCCTGATGTGGGGGTAGCACTCAGCCATGGCCTTTGTTTGAAGGCAAACGTCTTGTTCACATGTCGACTTCAATGCCTCGTCCAATAGAAACTTTCTTGAGGCTTCCACTTCATGAAGTGGAAGCCAAACTAGCCCCCACAGAGAGGAGGCAGTCTCTTCCTCTTTGGGGTGCAAACGAGGAAAGCGAGGGACAGCTTCCTAATCGTTTTGCATTCGTCAGCCTTTAAGAGTGTTGGCTATTCATTCCGGTAAATACAACCACTGGTGCCAGTGTCATTGCTTGTTTTGTTCTCTTCTTGTGCATCTGAGTTCTGTCAGAGAAGACCAATAAGCTAACTTTTTATGTCTTTCATGTGTTCGCTTACAAAACACGATGAGCACAGTACCTATAGGTTTTCCAATTTCTCGAAAGAGAATACCAGCTCACTTTTCTGCACAGTTGACATATTCTAGAATATTAATAAATATTGTTATTATATTGAGTAACTAAAATTCCAAGCAAAATAATCCAAGTGCATTTCTTTGTAGTTTGTGGTTACAGTCTTTGAAACTTCTAACTATGCCATCGAAGTGCTACGTTTGAAGCAAAAACTCTATGCTGCACGTCTGTTGCTAATTGCCTGCATAATAAATAAAGACTAATTGGCAGAAACTTTGCTAGTTAACCTTTATAAATTAAATAAGTTCTTTTTTTCCGTTCTATGAAATTAGGTGTTTCGAAGTTATTTTTCATTTCTCATATTACGTTATAATTTGCTTCACATTTGCTTTTAACTGAAAAATTACTACTCCCCCATTCCTGAAGTAAATTCAAGCTTGGACTTGCTTGACACCCAAGAATCTGTTGTTGCAATGAAGGTGTAAGTAGCATCCTCAGATGACTGATTCAAACAATTGAAAGCTTCTTCGTCCACCTCCGTTCCATCCAGCACGTGTACCTGGAAACAGGGTATGTTATTTTGAGAATAAGAATGGCTAAGTACATAATTTCAACTGCTGAAATTATTTTACAAACCTTGATGTCTCCATAGCAGCATATACCGAACTCTATGGCCTTTTTCTTTATGGCGTCGAAAGTGGCAACCACTGCCAGTTTCTTTATTGTTTTATCAAGGCTCCAGATCTTGACTATCATCTGAAAAACAGTGAACGTACAAATGCAAAGTTTATGTTATATGCTACAAAACAATTGTAATTTAGAAAAAAAAAATAAGGGTGCAAGTTAGCTGGTAAAGCATTGCTACAATTTAACAGGGTGCCTACAAAATTAGTGATCTTAAATTCCCCGACTTTTCCCAGTTTTTCCCTTGACTATTTTGATAAAATCCCGTGAGCATTTGCGGGTCAAAGGATCATATTTCAGAAACATTACTCGACATGGCTGTGCTCATGCGCAACCATCTAGCTTTGTTCCGCATTGCCATTCCACTTTTACTGATCATTTTCCCTGGTGGGGCCAACGTTTTGACGATATTCCCTGATAATTTCACGACTTTTCCAAATGGAAACCTATTTACGCTACTCCCCACTACTGCAAATTAAAGTTATTAGACATTGCGG
Source organism: Ixodes scapularis (assembly GCF_016920785.2). Taxonomy (NCBI): domain Eukaryota; kingdom Metazoa; phylum Arthropoda; class Arachnida; order Ixodida; family Ixodidae; genus Ixodes; species Ixodes scapularis. The sequence continues at coordinate 90,903,499 of NW_024609880.1, forward strand.
GTGTAAAAACTAGGGAGCCTTCATGTGCGCTTTGCTAGGGTGATGCCACCCTTTGTAATACCACTCACCGACAAACCAGCAGCCATTTTGGTCCTTGGCGATAATCCGTGGGCTTATAACCCTCCCGGAAACAAGCACCTTATCTCACAAGTTCGGAGCAGCGTTGTGGAACCCACGGAGGGAGGATTAGCATTTCCCCCCTCGGATGGGAGGACCGATGGACACAAAGGCCACTTTTCGGCGCACGGGGAAACAATTAGGAACAAAATGGCGGTGGACGAGGGTGTGAGAAAGGAAAACAGGCAGTTGGCATCACCCTATGCGAAGCGCACATGAAGGCACCTTAGTAAAAACTTGCAACGAATGACATAATATATTTAAAAAAACTAGAAAAGCCTGCCTAGAGGTTTTTTGTTTGGCCTACATTTTCCAATTGTCTGTGCTATACTGAAAAAGTGAGTTGCAGGGTGTCCCCCGTTTTTAAATTTAAGGTAATTTCCAAACAAATCACTGGTATCATACCTTCAAAATCGTCGAACAATAGTGAACTCCGCAGCCTGATCACAAGACAGTTGAGGAGTCTGTACGGGACATATGCATATATGTCCATCAGCTGAGAGGAAGACAACAACTGTAGCTCTTCCACTTCCAATTCCATCAACTTGTAGAGCCTGAAGTTTGGGAGGAATGCAGACGCTGCTTTTTTCACAAGAAGTAATGGAGTTGCCTCATGGCCAGACTCTACCACAACATGCAGAAGCTGGCCGAACTGCAGGTTGTACTGGTCCCCACCAAGCACTATGTAAGAACCTGGCTTGTAATGTGTGCCACATAGTGTCACTGATGAAGCAGTCATCAAGGTTTCATGACTAGTGGGCAAGTTTTTCTGAATAAAGCACCACAAGTTTTTGTCGAAACTGGCTATTTCAGATGCAGGAGTCAGGTCACTGAACGCCGCAGCTGGTCCAAACAAGCCTTCCTTTTGCAAGTAAGACTGCAGGAGCTGGTGTTTCTGAGCAAGTGACTTCGTAACATTAATAAAGTTGCCAGATGCTCTAATGCAAAGTTTGAAGTAGCTGTGCTTACTTTCAAATCGGAGAGACCATACTTTCACGAGTGGTCCAAACTGTTTAATGAGATAAGGATAATGGAATAAATAATGATGCTTTGGACGAAGTGGAACAGCTGGAAACAACCTTACCCTCTCACAGATGTAATCACTGATCAAGAGTGCCAGATATGACACTTGGTCATCTGAAATGGCAGTTGCCATGACGAGTTCTACAACCTGTTGGAGAGTCAAAAGGAGACGCCACATTTCGTTAGTTGCATCCTGAACTTTGTCTCCCACCATTATTGGTAGAAGTAACAAAAGAGTGTAGTTTTGCAGTGCCTGGCCTCCAAGCTTTTTACCACTTATGTTCATTGGAGCTGGCTTGTTCCTTTGGTCACACGCGTTGTACTTAAATTTGAACTGTATTGTTGCATTAAGATGGTGGTAAGAGAACCATTTCAGTGTTTTCACGAAATATTTTAACATCAGTGCAACGTCGTAGTCAACAACACCTTCAAAAAGATCATGCCCAAGACATGGCGGGAGCCCAGGAAGACAGACATGAAATGTTGAAAGCTTGTTGAATGGAGAGTCGTGTTTGACTCCCATAAAACCCTGTTCTTGGCTGTCCTTAGCACGGTTGACTGCTTCAGTGTATGATGAAACAGTTCGAAGCTCTGCTGGCTTGTTGTTCCTAAAATCTTGCATGGTTGCAACACAGTACCGGCATATGTAAGAGGCCATGCTGAAATTCTCCACAAAGCCGCCAATGCTATGGCTTCCAAGGTTGTCACCGCATATAAAAGCAAGCTGCACAACGTAACGGTGCCCGTTCACTGTGATGCCATCTTCAAGATCTTGGAGGTCACTGATGAGTCGCTCGAAGAGCTTCCTACAACCAAAGTGTTTAAAGTCTTTATCATGGCAAAGCAAAACAAGCTGTTGAGGGTCAACTACGGTTCTGAGGTAAGCTGGTAGGTTTCCAAGCGTGAAGTATACCGCTAACATTTTAAACTTTCCACGGGCTGATCCAAGGGGATTGGCGACTTCGAAAGCATCTTGGTATAAGATTACCGATACAGTACTGCCATCGGATGATATCCGGCTTTGAAAAACTTTGCCGTCTGTGAATTCCCGATACACACCATCGTTGCCTCCCTGCGCGTTGAAAGAGAGTTTGCACAGTACATCTGGGTTAGAAAGCAGCGAATGAAGTGCCACCTTTATGGGCATATAGCTGTAATGTCGCATTTCGTTGGAATAGTCTAATCCAAGAGAGATTTCGACTGGTTTATTGTGATGAAGTTTGTTAGTGTAGTAAACATTTCTCATGTAGCTTGAGCGAAGAGCTCCATCACTTGAAAATGCAACAGACAAAGGACTCTTCCCAAAGGAGTGGTCAATTGCCTCAGTCATTTGGTCTCTTGACATCTTATCGGTTAGGTGAGCTTTCAAATCAGTCATAAGATGCTCCTGTGAAATGCCATGAAGTCTTTTCACGTCAGCAACTATATCCTGGACGATTGAGGACGGGATCAAATATTTTGACTCAAGCTTCAAAGTAAAAAGGGCCATGCTTTCAAGGAAAGAGTCTTGATCTAAGTGAGTGGGATCCACATCATCAATGACTGAAGGCAATTCACTCTCAACGTCTGGTTTTTCCCTAATGTTCTCCAGACCATTGTCATCCTTGCTACAGCATGACGTCACTATTTCATCCTGCTCTACTGGCTCTGTCACCACTGATTTTTTTTTCCATTCCCATGGTATATGGAAAGATGGGTCTTGAGTGAACCCCATGTCCTAAGCTGGCTATCACACGCATCAATTGGACAAGTTACAACAGTTGGCGGGTTGCCGGTGAGATGTTTTTTGAGGTGCTCGATAAAAGCCTTTCCAGGGCTCACCTCTTCACTGCAGGAACTAACACTGCATGTCCGGCAGGATTGGAAGTTAGTTGCATTACGAGGTGCAAGCGGAGAATGACACCTTGTGATGTGGCTTCGCAATGAGTTGTAATTTTTGAATGCAGCCTCACAGCCGACAACGCTGCATGGAACACCTCTTGATGACGTTTCATGATATAATGTGTGCTTGAAGAACGTGTCCAATGATGTAAACTTTTTCTGGCATCTTTTGCAGTGATGTCTCATCTATAACCAAAAAGGAGTGCTTGGTTTATTTCAAGTTGATTTAATATTGAACATGTTTGTTGGGACCCTAAGAAATACAATATCCTAAGACGACATGAGAGCTGAACAATTTGGCTTTCTTTTTTCGGATTGAAGGTCTACTTTAAGTCCCAAGATCTGCAAAAAAAAAATTTTCTCTCCACGATTTTGTACTTAAACACATGATCTTTGCATTTTTATAAAGGTACCTGAAACATTACCAATATTCGAAGCAATCATGGCGAAGTCCTAATCCAAAGATATTAATCCTTGACCCCAAATTTTTTTATTCCTGCCACAACTGAAGTCAGTGAACATTAAATCAACTGTGCTTGTGAAGATAATGACACACAGCATAAACATACACCTATCTAGAAATGAACACAGTAAGGATTATAAAGCACTTAACGTGAGCTTTCATCAAGTTTCAACACTAACATTGTGTTTAAACTGAAGTACAAAACAGCCATCCTCGATGTTCTGTGTTAATCTGAAGGCAATGTTTCTATTTACACCAGAAAGATAGAACACCTGCACCTGCCTGTGTACACCTGCAGCGTGCGTGTCGTCTTGTCGTCCAGTCTTAACATACAAAACTATGTTTCCGTGTTCTTTTAGGTTGCCCCAGCCATGAGGAGCTACAGTCTAGCATGCTAACATTGGGCAGTGATATGAATGGCCGCAGTAATTGTCATGTGAAACGCTCGGCTAGGTTTTCGTTTCTGTGCATCTGGCTTGAGAGGTCAGGTGAACAGAGCTGGGCTGGAATGGTATAGCGCCTTGTCATTCATAGCCTGAGCAGTGCAATGAAAGCCAGGACGACGCAGCGCTATTTGATTTAAACTGCTGCCAAGGGCAAGGGAAAGGAACATGGAAAGGAGTAAGTAAACAACGCTGGCAAGGGAAGTTCCTCCTCTCCTTGCCAGCTATCCATCTGCTTCCTCCACTCCCACCTTCCTTTCCCTAGCATTTCGCGCTTGACTTACTGTTTTTTTTTTTCTTGCTCTTTTCCATTTTTTGTTTGCGTTGCAGTCTATCGCGAAAATGTTTCACGCTAACGCCCCGCAATTGCACAGTAATGTGACACATTTTTTTTACCACCTTTTGAGGCAGAAAATTGGTTTTCTAGATATGTGGGCCGGCTTGCTTGAAGCAGAGTCTCGGTTGAGACTGCTCAAAGAAAGCGCTGTCAAGACTAGTGCTAGAGCTTAAACCGAGTCCTAGACGCTCGCGCGCCCGAGCCTTGGCAGCGCTTTCTTTGAGCAGTCTCAACCGAGACGCTGTCTCTTTCAAGCCGGCCCAGGCATCTAGTTTGTTCTCCTTTCTACCTCAAATACTACAATAAGGCAGATGACTTAACTCCAACTATAAGGCAACATATCTCTTTTTTTTTCAACTGCTGGCAGCCACTTATTACGGTGCAGTTACCAAATCATTTCTTGCCCAATTTCATTTTCTTTTTTTCTAAACACACGACGCGCTTCGTGCACCCTGCTGTGCTGAGACCGTTTCTTCTCTGAACAGAGCTGCGCCGCGGCAAAATGTTAAGGCTGAAACACATTTACAAGAAAAGAAACCGAATATAGAACGGAAATCGGAGGGTGCAAAAATTGTTGCAAGCAAATTTGGAAGACAAGTTACACGAGAAGACTGATCCCGCGCAAAAGGCAACGTCCTCCGCAGTAAAATTAACGCAAACAACACCAAACGCGCACTCTTGATATATATATATATATATATATATATATATATATATATATATATATATATATATATATATATGACGCCGTGATTAGGACTTGACAGAATCATCGGATAAAAAGAGACTGGCTGTATCAGCTTTCGTTTTCGAAGCAACTGAGGCCTTCACGCACCGGTACAAAGACTGCTATTCCAACAGATAAAGTAAACAGAAGCAACGTGCGGAAACCAGTGTACGTATGCCATTGGTCACGACATCCTTCTACAGCCACACGCTTGCCTCGTTCTTATTCACGAAGCTCCTGTTAGATTAATTCGTTCTTACATGCACGGAGTCAGCCACAATCGGCGGTCGATGTTTAGTTGAGATTGAGATGTGCACCGACACGAGCATCGGCCAACGTACAGTCGGGAGCAAAAGTTTGCGGGGCACGGGAGCGCCTGCCGAAAAGACTGGCTGCGCCTTCTCACGGCACGTTGCTGCTCCAAGACTCACGCTATGCGCACGCGCTTCCTTTCTTGTTCGCGGTCATGCTTTTTTCGCTCGCTTCCGTTCGACACGCACGATATACAACTGGGACTGGCGCAAGGTGCCGCGAAATGTTATCTGTAGCATGCGCGAGTTTCGTCACCCATCACGGTGGCTGAGGCAGACGCGCGGCGTGATGGCTGTCATAGCGGCACCTTGCGCCGGTCCCCGGTTATCTCGTGCACCTCGGGCGGAAGCGAGCGAAAAAGTCATGGCTTCGAGCACGAAAGGAAGCACATTCTCGAAGCGTGAATCTTGAGAGCGGCCGCGCGCCGCAGAAGGCGCAACCAGTCATTTCGGCTGACGCTCCCGCGCCCCGCAAACTTTTACCGCCGACTGTACACGAGCAAACTCACCGCGATCTTGCTTTGCCCGAATGCCACAACACAGCGAACAGCCCACATAATTCTCAGTCTCCGCAATGCTCCGTTCACCACATACACGTAACACGACAAAGATCGGCGAAAATCAGTCTTCGTATAAAGCTGATCAAAAACCGCGGAAACACTCAACCAGCCTCGGCGGCTGCCGCGGCTGCGCCATAGCGTAGAAAACCCGGAGAGGGACGGAACGGACGGAACTCCCGAAGTAACGTTGCGACATCGCTCCGTCCCCCTCCGGGTTTCCCCCGCCGAAAGAAAAGAAAAGAAAAAAAAAAAAAGAAGGCAATAGGAGTTGCTGTCCGATTTTCGTTTGCGATTTCTTCATACAATTTGGCCGCTTTTCGCAAATGTGTTTCAGTCATGACTCATTACGTAAAGTCCGGCGCTGTCGCTACACAGTAGCGCACCAAAGAATGGAGAAAACTAAACTCAACGAACTAAAAAAAAAAAAAAGACCGCGGACTTAAAGACGTACTGCAAAGGATTTGAGTACTGGCAGTGTTAGACACGAAGGTCGAATCGATCAATTTAAAGTTTCCTAAATCCACACAAGTCTACCGTAACAATATGAGAGTGCACGGAAGCTAAATGTCGGCTCGGCACAAACGAACAAAAAAAAAAGTAATTTTGGCACTAGTTTTTTACACTTCGGTCAAACGTATATAGTATATTATTGTGGGCACTTGAAACCTCATTGCACTGTGTCGCTTTGCACGTTTCGAAACAAATTGCACCTGAACAGCACGTTATGTCGAACAAGCAGCTACCGAAAAAATCGGCGTGCATGGTCCTCGAACCGGACCAGGGACCTCTGCCTTTCCAGCGGAGCGCTAAACCAAGAGCTTTTCACGTAGCCGAATAATATTTAACTAAGAAGGGAGCAAGAAAAACGTAGAACACCGACACACTACGTCTCGTGATAATGCTAGAGTAACACTCGAAAGCAACAAGGCAAAGACCCCGTTACCCTAAACGCTACGCACCTCCAGCGCGAGGCGCACATCGTCTGCACACGCTTGTGGCGAGCCATGCATAATAGTGAATCCAGACAACAGCGCTACTCATCTAAGAAAACAGTGGTGCGACAGGTATTCATCAAACAGTTCAAGGAAGGCGGAAGGGGATGTAATGCACTTACCGTGAAATCTCCAGGTTTGAGTGCGGCGAACCAAAAACACGTCCACAAAGTCGCCGAATCGCGCGGGATCTGCCTCGACACGCTCACTGCGCATGCGCCAGGGGTGCCTTCACGCGGACAGCGTCCCACGGGAGCGCGGGAAAGAAGTTCACGTGATCTTCCGCCTCTCCGAATAAAAGGGCTGCATTGACTGCGCCTGCGCAGCGCGCCGGCTATGTCTGTTCGTTCGAGTGCGGTGGAGGGGTTTACGGCAAAACGGCCACGACGGCTCGCGAGCGGCTCTGGTCCCGTTGGCGCTCCCTGTAATTTTACGTTTTTTTTTAACAGTGTACAATCACTTGAGAGTTGAGAAATTGGAGATCGAGCAAGCTTTCTCAACTTTGTCTCTTTCTCTCTGGCACTGCCCTGTTTCAGTTTCAGTAGGCATATCTACTAGCAGGTACAAACTGCTCTAAAGCAGGTAAAAAACGGAAAGCTTAGGATGGTGCGGACTCCGTGTTTCGCGCTTTTCGCAAGGTGACAGGGTAAATGCTTTTGTGAGATATGCGGAATATGCAAGCGATTTTGTTATGCCCGTCGTTTGCGTCTCTCCAGCAAAACGAATAAGATTGTCTACTACAAAGGCGCAATCACAAGCGAAGATTTAAGATAGCAGTCGTTTGCTTCGCTGATCCGTGTAGCTGTATTTTACCCTGCTCTCTGCAACACCGTGTCATGACGAAGAGCTGGAACGGTCACGGTTTGTGCTGGCCTCCCGGTTGACAGAAACCCGCGTCGCCCGCATCGGCACCGAGTGCGCTTGGGCTGTTGATGCTCAAGCCTTTCATCCGCGGCTTGTCGCCAGCTCATCCTGCTGCTCAACGGTGAGGAAGCGGCGAGAGTAACCTCGGAAGTGAATGTAAATCCTCGTTCATTCAGTTATCCGGTGTCAAAGTGTGGAAGATGTCCAACCTGTACTGAGGGCGGGAACTACGAGCGTTTTGCCTTGCTTTTATAACCGAAACCAGACCAACGAGATAACTGCCTTGCGTACTCTAAAATGACGGAAGCAATAAGTTTCAACAGGTCGAGTACGTCACCGGGGATGTAGGCGAGACGGTGCACACTGTATAAACGCTTGCAGTATCCACGAGTGGTACCAGGAAAGCGACGTCAACAGAGAAGGAGCTCGCGATTCAGCATAATGCACTGCTACGGGCCCGTGTATCTTCAAAGCTAGGGGTGGTGGCAGTATAAGAAAAAGACGCATCAGCGCCCCACACCAGTGTTCACGAATAACACCGGTCACAAACTCCCAAGCCCCACCGCTCTTCTCGACACCGACACGACATACGACAACAAACTGCATCAAAACGCCCCAAAAGTGAAGGCGTCTGCTCCCGTACTGCAACTAACGGAAGTGAAGTGTTGGGCGGATGTCCGGATGTCCTTCACAAAAATATATAAAAAATGCTTTGCGCAAGGATCATTTTCATTTATTATTGTATACCTAATGACAAAATCCCAATAATTTGTTTCCCTATCTGATTCAAGCTAGTCGGACTGCTCATAACACTGGTCAAGCAAGAAAATAACAAAAATTTGAACTTTTTCGTGACCGGTTTGAGATTTATTGTTAACATATAGTTATTTATTGCAACGGACTAACATTATAGATTTTGCCTCCATACTTTTTAAATGCAAACAGTTCTCACACACGGCTGTCCATTGCGCCGTGTTTTGTGTATTCTTCTATAAATCTGTAATGGTCAGCGACCGAAGAGCTCACCCGCACATGTCAAGCTTATATGCGGTGCGGGGAGAAATGGATATCGAGTAGGAAGTGTCGGGCGTAGTGTCGGTTGTTGTGTTTATGTACATGTCGGTTCTGTGTAGCTGTGTGATGTGTTGCCTGTGTTGTATGTAGGGTTGCTGTGTAGTCGTGGTCGTTCGCAGTGTTAACAGACTCGTCTTTTTTTTTTAAAACATGCTGCTAGAAATCTCGATAGGTGGCGCAAGTTACCGCCCGATTCTAAATAGTTTGCTCAAGTTATTTATCCATGTAAGTCCAGCATTCGTTTTTTTTTTTTTTTTTTAGCGGCTTGTTGAAGTTACCGACGCCGCCGACCGCCGATAACGCACGTACGTACCTTTGCAAGTAGCTACGTCCGCCGCTTGGAGACTTTACTGTGTATAAAAGACATCGAACGAGAACTAACGCGCCCTGTGTGCTTTCAATTCGGCTGAAAGGCGCGCGGCTCGCTGGGCTCGTCTCTCGCCTGTTCTCGGCCGCTGGCCGCCATGTTTCATAAGGAACACGCTCGAAACGGTTTTGCGGAAGGGAGACACGGTGTAGCGTGTTAAGTTTACACAGCACCTCATGTGTAGACGAAAAACACAGATGGCCTCGTGTAAAACGAACACGTTTCGACGTGTCTGCTATAGGACAACGGTTTACACGTCTGGGCGTGTTATTTTTGCTAACAGTGTAAGAACCCGCAGGGGTTGGCATGCCCCTACGGGTACGGAACTCAAAACGCAAAAACCAAAAGCACGAAAACAGAAAAAAAAAGGCTTGAGGTACACCTAAGCACTTCTGAGTTGTGAATGCGAAGGCATGCTTGTCGTTCTTCCCCGTCGGCCGTATTTGGTTGGCCGTTCGCGCGCGCTCTGACCTGGGACGCTTCCCGTTACCGGCGCGCTCGCGGCGCGGACACGCAGCAGCACAGGGTGGTGGTCGTCACCACCATCCTATGCTGCTGCGGTGGTCACGTGATTGCGCCTGCGCAGCAGTGTTTCCAGATTGGTCTCTTTATAGATAAATTAGGTTGCTTTTTATATTTGGCGTGAAAATTTGGTCTTTGGCTATGTGACCATTTCTGGTATATTTCTGTAATTTGGTTCCAGAAAACCACTGTATTAAAAGTGTTCACAACAGTTGGCATGTCAATTATGGGCTACGAAAGAATGGTCAATGCTTCACAGGTTTTCATCTGCACACAAAGTTGCTAAATAGTAGAGCTATGAAACCGTCACATGGCTGCAAAAATAGCGAAAATGTAACCAAATCAACAAAGAAGAATTAGCGAAAATATCCCAAAACCAAAACAACAATTTATCAGCTTTCCAGTCGGAATTTCTCTCGCATAGGGCAATATGCTTATCGCACTTTCATCCCTTACATGATGCGCTACCTTTTGAAACTAAAATATTGCTTGTGTATTCATTATCGCTGGGTTAAAATGCGCTACGGATTTGCCCTTCGTTTTCAAAAGTGGCAGTGCTCTTTCGACTCCCCATATGTCTTCTACTGACATGTTCAAACGCTGCATTGGATATGGGCAGCGATAACACACCATTGGTACTCAGGCCAAATAAGAAACATAAAAAAAATCCCATGAGACTCACCGCAATCTAACTGTTGGAGTCCTGAACACAACAGAATAGTGTCAAAAGAGGGGCGATAAAAGTAATCTAAAGAAGAAAAAACCTGTGGTTATCGGCGGATGGATCATCCATTTACTATAGTAAGATACAACATAAGAAAGAGAGTGCGAGGGAGAAAAGGGCGGAGACTTGGAAAGCTAAAGTGGACAGCCGCGACCTCCTTTCCACAACGGCTTTTCTCAAGAGCGCCCTTTCCCTCTCGCAGTGTCTTTCTTATGTTGTATCTGACTGTACCACCAGAACTAGGTGCAGGGTAAAACCCTTCTCTGCGACATTTCTAGTCTTTATCAAGACTCACCTAACGGGGACCTAGTTTAAATGGCCTATCAATTTGTTCTTCGTGTGCTGCTTCCAGAACTGTGTCTTTAAAATGTTTTGGTCGGATAATATCGGCAATATTTCCAAGATAATTCGAATTTTAGAAATTCTTACCTGCCGAAATTGGTTTTGGGCATGTTTTCTGCCGCTGACAAGCAAAAATGGAAAACAACCCAAAAGTATCCATATAACGCATCTCGAGCGCTTAAGTCAACGGTCCATGTCAGAAAGAAAATGTGCGGTATGGAACGTGGTTTAATACGCATTTCAGCATCTGACCGCAGCGCCCTCTCCTTTATAAACGTTGAGCTAATGCACGCAAAGTTTAACGCGATTATATACGCATTTGACCGGAGTGCCCTCTCCTGAATAGACATCAAGCGGCTGCATACAACGTTTCATCCATGACATCCCCAGCTCTTAAGTTACAACCACATCTCAGAGCCCCTCGTTCCGCAGTCGTGGCCAAGTGGTTAAGGCGATAGACTAGAAATCCATTGGGGTCTCCCTGAACAGGTTCGAATCATGTCGACTGCGCAAACATTTTTTTTTTTAGAAGACAGGTGGAATGGCAATCGATGTCAGCACGGACGCCGGACAAGGCTAGATTCTAAGAAGCCTCGTGCCCCTAAAAACGAACCCACGAAGTCAGTGAGAATGGAGCGTAACAGTAACGTGTCGTTGCCGAACGTTACTGAACTGACCGGAAGAGAACAGACTTGCGGGCAGTTCAATGCTGGCCCGGCACAAAAATAAAGCTTTCCTCAAAAAAATGTTAAGCTTCCTTTTCTTTTTTTCATGCGAAAGCATTAAAAAAAAAAATGGAGCGAAACCGGCGGCGTCTGTAACTTCCCGCTAAAAACGAGAAAATAAGATCCAATTTTCCCTTTGGCTGAGCGAAACGGCACCTGAAGTCCCATTGGATGCGACGCGTCATCTGAGATGGTTCGTCACGAAACCGGCGAAGCCGCTCAAAATCAAAGTGTACTCGCCTCAAAAAAAAAAGAAAAAAAAAAAGAAAAGAAAAGCACAGCAACGCAATGCTTCGTAACGGAAGCCGTCGTGAAGCCGGCAGGGTTCGTCGCGCCTGCGCAGTGGGGGAGCGTGACGTCACCGCCGGAGAGCCGTTTGCGATAGGACGACGTGGTGCGCTGCTTGTAGGAATGCTTTCGCATTCCTACACGTAAGCAGTTTTAAGTGTATTTTATTTTGGCACAGCTACAATCCGAATTCTTATCCGATTTTCATCAAACTGGTTCGAGAATTATGTTTTCTTGGTTTATCGATACATGCAAGAATAGAAAACTCTAAAATTCTATTTCAAACCCAATTTGTTATCTTTTTGTATTTGTAATTCGTGACACTTTACACTCACGTCTTGTTAACACGGATCCCGTCTTTATGGGTATAACCCGCTATATAGACAGAGACTTTTGCCGGTTAATTGGAAAATGTGATGGATTACAAATGCATATTACCGAGCCTCCAATGTAATGAATTACCGTTAAAAGCTACTTTCGCTGAAATGTAACTTATTACTGTCCTCTTAACGTTAAAAAATACTTTCACTTTACTTTTCCGGCACACTTATCTAAAAAACAATAAAATAAATTTCGATGTCTAAAAATATTCTGCAACACTCCACTTCTAATTTTTTATACGCCCGGATTATTGGTAGCCCTTGCAAAAATAAATTATTGTGTTTAAGAGAAAGAAAAAAAGATACGCTAAGTTCACCTGTAAGCTGACATGGCAGTGAAATTTATAACTGCACCCGCCATCCTACTAGCACAAGGCCACCGAAAATGATACCTCGAATTCTGGAGACAAAGCTAGCGGTGCGCATGCTCAGTAGCAGCGCTTACCTTCGCCGGGAAATTCGGAGGTAAGGAACCGATCTACAAAAGCGCCGACCGCTTTTCAGTCGTGCTTCAACATATGTGTTTAGGCGTTACCAAAAAAAGTAAGAAAATACGGTACTCGGTACTTGCAAATAAAAGGAGCGCGTTTCCGTCCTACGTTACACGAAAATAAGAGGAGCGTGTTACCGTTAACGTAACCGCTAAAAAGTAACGCACGTTACTTTTGAGTTACTTTTTTTTAATTATGAAAGAACATGTTTTACTTTTTGACGTAACAGGTATCCATAAACGCCATATTTCAAAGAAACATTGTCCATCCAAAAACTGGACAATAACCTTAGCTTGTACCGTTCCACCTAAACGTTCACAAAAAGAAACGCCAAAAACGAAAAAAAAATAAACTCAAAAAACGTTAAATGAATTCGCGCTTAGAACAACGAAAAAAATAGGTGTAATTGTTCTAAGTCTTGAGAAGAGTAAGTAACGAGTAACGTAGCTACGCTACATCTTACTTGAAATAAGTGACGTAAGACGTAAGTACCTAAGCGTTCCAAAAAAAAAGCACCGCGTTACGGGTAACGCTTTTACGTTAAAGCGTTACCGCCATTGCTGCTCCAGAGCATACTAGAAAAAAATCCCGCACATCTAAGACCAACAAAGGTGACTTCGACCCCCTCGCGCGAGCGTACCTCGTCCGATTCGCAAGTCGTAAACCAGCGAATCTAGGGGGAATGAACCCGCATTTGATGTCCGTGCACGTGGCCAGAGAGGTCGAAGAACTTGAAAAAGGTGAAACGGTGTAAAAATCGAAAAGAAATGAACACAAAGAGCATTTGCGTGCGCAGGAGAAGAAGAAAAACACAATGAAACGCGATGAAAAGAGGCAGAGCCTACTCGGCGTTGTCTTCTTGAATTTTGACTTGAGCATGTTTGTATATGACTTCACGTTTTTCTAGTGGATCTATACTCCGTCTCATCCTACGATGGACTATGGCCCGAAGGCTCGCGGGCGGAGAACGTATACCTCAGAAAAGTTTGCATCCATATGGCAGAAGGGTGCGCCAGACAACTTCCTATACTAGGAGCACCAGCAGCACTAATACTACGCAGAGGGCGCTCTGTTGTGATAGCCCACAATCTTATATTGGTGAAGTAAAGCTACAAGTATCTAGTTTCATGAACATTCATGGCCATATTTCGTAAACATGTGAAGTGTTTGGAGGAGTTGTAGGACTCGCCGACAAAACTGGCAAAAAGTCGTTTCGCCTTAGCCATAACTATCCAATCCAATCTTTGTGTACGTTCCCGCACCCGTGTCTCGCTTCCGCACGTGCTCAGTACATGCGCCCCCGTTTCCAAGACTCTACCTAACTCACACTCATTTCTTAATGGCCGCTGGTTCCGATCACGGATTCTTTCGCCACATTGCTTTCAGACGCTATTTAATTCCGTCAGTAGCCTTCAGTAGTAGCAAGGAGACGGAGCCGCCGCGAGGGCTCATTAAGCAGACGAAGAGGTCGCCTCCGTATCACACGTCTTGGCGCATTGTTATGTGCGAGGGAGCAATTATACAACGTGGTTTCTAACAGGCTCGTGATCGTAGGATGGAGACGGAGAATAGTGACCGGTGGTATCAACGGTATGCGAAAGAGCAAATATACGACGTAGTTTCTAACAGGCTACGACCATCGTGGGATGAGACGGAGACTAGTGCCCGGCGGTATCAAAAGTCGTTTTCTTTTCACGATGTTTTAAATTTTTTTAATCTTGCTATATATAAGCTGCTGAATCACCTGCTCATATCCCTCCATTTCCTGCGTTATGTTAATATTTAAAAAAAAAAAATAACGAGTAATTAAAGTAATATGTTACATATATATTTTAACTAAATTACATTAGAAATGGCTGCCGCAAAAACGTAACAAAGGAATTAAAAAATTACTTCGAAACGTAAGGGATATTACAAGTAATCCGTTACTTGTAACGGATAACTTGTAACGGATTACTCCCTAAGTCTGCATAAACCAACTCAACTCACTGACGTCACGCCACTGCGGTGGCGCTACTGTCGGTACTGCGGATGCAGAGACGCTTCACTACTCCCAAATTTGGTTTCGGCGCACACGCAGTGCCCTCACCTGGTGTGGGCAAAGTGGGCTTGTTTGTATACACTGTCTTGGTGTATAGACAAAATGTTTGGGAGCGGGCTGGGTACGCTCATGCATTTTGTCTCGTTACTACGGACAACTCATATTACGGACGCTTCTTTGGAGAAAAAGAGTTGTCCGTATTAACGAGACATTACTGTACAATTTACAGGTCAACAGGTCTAGCTTGCTGAAAGCAGGGACTTTTTTTTGTCAAGGTTACGTAATTTGGTTTGATTTCAAAACTGGAGACAGATGTAACGTTTAACCTAGGAATGACAAACGTCCAGAACACGGGTAATTTTAGCCAGGGTGCAAGATCAAGCATATTGCTGTAATAAATAACAAACAGTTTTATTTAGTTACAAATCATTGGCGCTAGCCTGTGCCATTTTCAAAAATCAGCAGTCTTCGTCATACTAAAGGCGGTTTCTCTTGACCAGGTACTTCAAAAACATTGCAGTGTAGGGGCCAGGTAGTAAACACCCAAAAAGGGTAATGTTTTGGGATTTTCGAACAAAAAAAAAAAAGAGCAATGGTGTTTTACGTTGCAGAGTTTCCGACTCTCACAGCGACACCCCAGATATTTTCAGAAGAAGGTATCTTTTGCTCTCTGTTTTTTTGTAACGTCGCCGTTTTGGCTTCGACATCAACAGTTCATCTGGACTCCCTTCCGCTGGTCTCAACCATTTCTCCCATTGGGCCCGGTGCTGTGGTATCGCCGACTAGGTTTGACCAGGGGAAAACTGGCGACTCCCTCGCTGGGGGGAAGAGGCAGGGGGGGGGGGGGGATCTTTTTATTTATTTCGCCTGATCCCACAAAGGTCATTCTGGTGATATCCCACACCGCCTGGTTATAGTTACGAAATTTCAGAGGGGAAGAAAATTGGCTTTAAAAAGCAAAATGAGGAATTATACTTTGTTTTTTTAATTTCTAGGCTAAATGGCGCGAGCTACCACATGTTATAAAGGGTACAGCAGTTAGCAATCATCTATCCATCCATGTCAAGTTGCCCTTGCACATTTCCGTTTCGCCAATATTTCCTAATTTTTTAAGCGGCCTTTTTTTCGTTACAGCGAATTACGTCTGGTAGGGCTGTTCGGGGAAATTTCCTGAAGATTGCGCGCAGATTTGATCTCCTATGTACTGAAAAACCAGCCGTCTGTTTCAGAACCGAAAGTGTTTTAGGTCTATTTGGGCACTGGCGCCACCAGGTTTCCACTAATGTAAAAAAAAAATGAAAGCCGTTTACAACTCCCTGTAACGCCGAATTAGAGCGCAGCTCTTGAGGAGGAGGAGGGAAGGGTACTGGGGGGGGGTGGGTCAAGTGACCTCGGGGGGCGGGAAGTCACCTGACCTTGGGGGTCACGTGACCTTGTGGGAGTCACGTGACCTTGGGGCGTCACGTGACGTCGGGGGGTCACGTGACCTGGGGCCCCGTGACGATGCCGATGACGTCATCAGTGTCGTCACTGATGACGCCATCAGTGATGATGACGATGCCGATGCCGGTGACGTCACTGATGACGTCATCAGTGATGATGACGATGCGGATGCCGGTGACGTCAACGGGGGGTCACGTGACCTCCCGTTGGGGTCACGTGACCTGGGTAACCATCGTGACCCTCGTAAGGGTAACCCTAGTAACCCTTGTGAGGGCAACTCTCGTGACCCTCGTGAGGGTAACTCTCGTGACCCTCGTGAGGGTAACTCTCATAACCCTCGTGACCCTCGTGAAGGTAACCCTCGTGAAGGTAACCCTTTTGAGGGTAACTAACCCTCGTAACCCTCGTGAGGGTTACGAGGGTAAGTAACACTCGTGGAGGGTAACCCTCGTGACGGTAACCCTTTTGAGGGTAACTAACCCTCGTAACCCTCGTGAGGGTTACGAGGGTAAGTAACCCTCGTGAGGGTAACCCTCGTGAAGGTAACCCTTTTGAGGGTAACTAACCCTCGTAACCCTCGTGAGGGTTACGAGGGTAAGTAACCCTCGTGGCCCTCGTGATCCTCGTGAGGGTAACCCTCATGAGATTAACCCTCGTAACCCTCGTAACCCTCACGAGGGTTACGAGAGTTGCGGTTACGCCGACGCCGACGGCGACGCCGACGCCGACGCCGACGCCGACGCCGACGCCGCTCAAGCCGGGAACGGGCCCCTAAGAGCTGCGCTCTAAAAGAGCGAATAAAATTGACTTGGGCCCGCATATGATATGACCAGAAAATTTAAAACGCTAACGTGCTGGCAGTTTTCAAGAGAACGAGAGAAAGCACCCTGGTTGTTGCCCGGTCGCACAATTCACTAGGTTCGATACGTAATTTAAGAAAAATTGTTTGCTTTCTTGGCAATGTTTAAGTAGCATTAAACAAGATTCATGCATTTTAGCGGTAATTTTCAACAGGTTGCAGCCCTAGCTCGTAGCTTCGTATTTGACCGTCGCTTTTGCTAGTCAAGTGTTCGTGCAGCCAAGATTCCTCCTTGAGCAAAGAGCTCGCGGCACTAGCCTAGTAGTGAAATCGTCGTTCTGGTTGATTTACATGAGAAAGGGCTGAGAATCAAATATTTAGACGAAAGAATATTCAGTCCACAAATAAACCAGAATAGCGAAAAATATGGGTACACGTTTAATGAGCAGAGCCCTTTTTCTACTGGAAACGAGTCGAAGATGGGAAACTATAATTTACGGCGCAGGTAGCGCTCTAGTCAAGGGAACGAGAACTCGCAAACGCGGTATGGTCGCGGGCCGCGTCCTAAAGAAACCCCTGCTATAAAAAAAATCAACCTTTGCCCCTTAAGCCTCGGAGACCACAATCCCCAGAAAAATAAGAGTTATTTCGTAAATACCTTATTGCTATAGCTGATATGTTTTCTGAAGTCACGTTTGGCTTTGTTTTGTGGGGCTAACGCTTTTCTTGTGCAGTGAAAAAGCTACCCGTGAAAAAAAAGCACAAGTTATTTAGCTAGCAGACGTTGTAAAATATGGTACTTTTGCGGGAAAAGATTCTGTTGTAATTAACAGCCGTCATCTGATTTGATGCATGTTATTGATGCCTGCATGAATAAATAGATGTTGAAAATATCTCCAGGGAATAACCCGTGTGCGGCCGGATGGGTTGTTGGAATCGCTTTTGAACTCACTTTAGTAAGTAACAATTTTACAGTGCTGTAGTTTCTGGAACATAGTGACCAGAAGATATCTGTGCACTCAAATATAAAAAGTTGCAGCTTTTCTTAAGACGAGCGCTAAAACGAGAAAATAAAATTATCGCAATTTTTTAAAGGGCAACAGGCGTGCGCGTGTGAGACAATTACCGCACATTTTTAAGCAAGCCTTTTTTCCGTATTTGCGTGTACAGAGCTCTTCTGCTAACTATATTCCGGAAACTACGACACTCTAAATTTTTTTTTTGTATGAAAGTGAGTTGAAAACCGAGTTCAATAACCCCCGGCAGCACGGATTAGTTGATGGAGAAATTTTTAACATCTGTTCATTCGTAAAGAATGCGTAAACACTATGTTCTTTACGAAAACCGTCTTGCGTTAAGAAACCCCGGGGTACAGTTCATTTTGGTACAGAACTAACTTCTCCGTTGTCTGAAAACGAACTGGCGCATTGAAATAGGCGCCTCGCACCCTCGTGCGATTGGAGGGCGGGAATGGGGAACGGTTGACATAGGGTAGGTTAACCGGACGTTCGAGGAATAATTACACGCGTCTATACAGGACTCTTGGGCCGTGGCTAGAAGTACTGCAGGACAAGTTATGAGCAGAAAATAAGAATAGTGTGTGTTATTAGCGCTGCTAAACATTAACTTTAAGACCGACCAACGGAACCATTTTCCGCAAGGTAGGAAAATGCCCCCCACGCCCTCCTCTTTTCACCCTCTCCCAAAAGTCACGTGACGGCATGGGCTCGTTTTGTGTCGGCTTTTTCTGTAGGGATAATCCTCAAAAACCGCGAAATGAGCGGCTAGCTGCGAGCGCCACAACGACCTTGAGACGTTTAGGTGTCTTCCCTCGTTGACGCGGGCACGCTCCATCCGCGAGATTGAGGAAGCTAGCGCGACCGAACAGTTTTTCCCATGAGCTGCAGGTCCGAGACCACACGGTCGGTGGAGATCGAGGGGTCTTGGTTTGCTGGGTTCGTTGCAGCAGCCGCTTTCTGGCATCGCGTGGCTGCTGGAACCATTCCCCTGTCTGCACAAGGATTGGCTTGCGCAATAAAGGGTTCAGGTCGTCGATAATACATTTCTTTCCGAAACTTATAAATTAAGTGGCTTTTTCTAATCTCTTCATTACTGTTTGAAAGACATCTCCTCTCATAGCTTGTTCATTCCATTTTGGACTCTTTTACGTATTTATTCGTCCTTACCTCTGCTTGATGACTGTTTTATAACTTGATAAAGACCTTTAAGTATTGGCGTCAGGAGGGGTTGAAGAAGCAAACCGTAATTCTTGCTTCTAATGAAGATGGCACAATCGTAAGATCGCTCTATGCTTCACTTGCCTCCACAGCGCCCCATCGTTTGCACTATCGCAACTTCTCAGTGACATAGCTGTATACCACATTTTACTCATAGTTACTATAGGTGTGGCCCCACAGGCTTTCACGTTATCTGCGAGTCGACTTTTTAACGACCGGTTACTCCCCTGAGTGAGAATAAATAATATCACCTTCCCACAACATCCCCACCTTTCTCTCCCCCCCCCCCCCCCCCCCTTCCTTTCCCGAGTTGGGGAAATATCAGGCCACTCCAGGAAGCAGCCTGCAGACGGCGCTTTTCGGCTACTCATTCTGAACATATTTGAGCGTGGAAGTAAACACATTGCATGAACGACGCCCAGTTTATTTGCAACCTAAATAATGTGGCTCTACTGTTGGGGCCCAATCAATTTTATCATCAACCATTTTTTGTTATGACTTCATGGTGAACGTGTGTTCGTCGTGATGCCACAAAAGTGGTCGATTCAAAGGGAGATATAGGTACTCGTATTTATTTTGCGGAAACACGCGCTCCTGTGACGCTCTTGTGCGCAAGGTCAACGCTTCCGAGGCAGTGCGTAATAATTTAAAACTGTCGTTGACGATGAAATATATGTGGGAAGTGCATAAAATTGTTTACATTACAAAAGCATACCGAAAAACAACAAAATATCGCAATGGCTAAAAAAAAAAATTACCTTGCGAAAACCGTTGCTTTCCTCTCTCTCTCTCTTTCGCGCCACTACGAATGATAGCGGCCGAGCGACTTGCTGAAAATAGAAGTCGCTGTTGCATTGCACTGTTGTGAAGAATTATTACTTATTTTTGTCATATTTCCGTGGGAAAATAAAAACAGCGTTTAGAAACCGAACCCTGTGCGATTTGAGGAGCGAAGAAAGGACATAAAAAACAGGGACAACCAGAGCTTGTTCTGGTTCCTTGCTTGTTCGGAGCCTTTCAAAAGGGGATGAAAATTATGGACTGGCCCGACTTACCACATTAGAGCAGTTCATTTCCATTGCGACAGGCTGTCTTCAAGTGCCTTGCATAGTCCAGCTTGTACTGGTCCACTTTCATTTTCGGTTCCTTTCAAAGCGTGGGCTCTAAGCCACTGGACTAAACTACCACATTCATAATCTGCGGAAGCGGAGAAGTGGAAATGCAACAAATGGAAAGATTCGCCCACGTTATTTGGGGCCTATAGAAAAGCGGACCGGATAGAAGGGGGCCGAAATCTCTTTCAAGAAACACACAATCTTGTCTTCAATTCTGTCTAACAATTTGATGTGAAGGTGTACTCTGCTATGGCGTTATTCGTTTAGGAATCAAGCGAAACTCTGTATCGGATCATTATACGTCTACGTTCACTCCCATTCGATGCTTATCATGTTTTCGAGTATGTACACGGGGTGGTTTTCAGCGGTAGTTTTTTAATCTGACTGCCCGCCAGAGTGCGAGCCAGAATTAACGCACTACGGCCGCGGGCCGTCGCGCTTTTCTCCTTCTTCTCCCTATCAATATACAATCAAAGACGCGGGTGGTGCCGTCAATCGTGCTGGTGTCGGGAACCAGTAAGTCTGACCCTCTAAATGCAGGCGTGACGCAAAACCCAGAGGCGTCTCGTTCGCCCACTTACATTCTTCCCAGGCGGCGGAGATGGTCGTTTAGAGGGGATCATCTTCTGAACGGATCCAAGTTACTCGAGCAAGCTCACATTCTGCTCGCAAAGCCCAGCCGCTAAGCAAAGGTAACGGACGGTGGTTCGAGAGGCGTGCAACCCTTGCTCGCTTGGCCCTCCCAACCACTTCTCCGCTTCCATAAATTTTGAATGGTGTAGGTTGATCCAGTAGCTTAGATCTCACTTTTTGAAAAGAACTGAAAATACAAACGGACCAGTACAAGCTGAACTATGCAGGACGCTCTAAGAGAGCCTCTCGTAATGAAAATGAACTGCTCTAATGTGGCAAGTCGGGTCAATCGGTTCATAATTTTTCATCCCCTTTTGAAGGGTTCCGGAAAAACAAGAAACCAGGAAAAGCTGAGTGACGCAAGGCGCCTCGTATTGTTCAGGTTGTTCCGGTTTTTTATATCCTTTCGGCGCACCTCGAAACGCACAGTGTTCGGTTTCTAAACGCTGTTTTTATTTTCGCACAGAAATAAAACAAAAATACATAATAATTTTTCACACCAGTGCAATGCAGTAGAGACTTATATTTCCAGCAAGCTGCTTTCCGCCATGCTTCCATCTCATCCTCCAGGCTGCGAATGTTTGTGCACACTGATTAAACTATTTACATGTAGATTCACATGCACTAGAAATCTGGTACTTTCATTTAGAAGCAGCATGTTAGTGCACATAAATTTCCCCAGCGTCTTGCCTTCTAATCGCGTGGAAGGAAAATGGAAATATCCCGGGAAGCGAGGTTTTGATAGAATTTCGTTGCTGGGCCGCTATTTTTTGTAGTAGCGCGAAAGAAGAAAAAAAAAAAAGAGAGAGAGAGAGGGGGGGAGGGGGAAGCAACGGTTTTCGCAAGCTGGTTTTTAACAATTTTGTGGGAAGTGCGTAAACAATTTTACGCACTTCCCACAAATGTTGTCGTCAACGACAGTTGAAAAGTATTACGCACTGCCTCGGGTGCTTTTACCTTACGCACTAGAGCGTCGCAGGAGTGAGTATTTCAGCAATATAAATACGAGGACCTATAGACCTTTTGCAAAATCCCCCAAGCGCCCCGGCCTGCGCGCAAGGAATTGTGGGAGAGACTGTGCCTCGCCTGGCCAGTCTGCCTTGAGATCGCATTGCCTTGTCGCTTGCCTCCTCTTAGTCCTGTGTTTTTCGATTTCATTACTTATTTTTATCTATTCCAGTGTATTTGTTTAGCTTCTAGGTGTTGCCATTCTCTTCTGCGCGCGATATTTCTTGTATATATATAGTGTTTGTGTCCTTATTTTGCCTTTTTCGACGGGAGTGCCGACGGACACACTCCGCTTCGCGCGTCGTTCCCCGGGTGAGTACCGTTGCTACCGATTCATATCGCGCTGTTAGCTGTTCATTTTGGTTCATTTGACCCGCGTGCAGTCGAGTGGAGCCGTTTATGAACACCCGCGCACGTCTCATACGGGTAGGCAGAGCTCTGAATCAACAATCGCGACGCGAGAGCCGCGAGTGCGCTGTGATTTGGCCGCCCGCGCTCGCTCCGTTGACTCACACTGTAGCGTGTGCCTTCGAGTGCCGCTGACTTGACCAAGATACAGCACGCCGATTTGTCGCCGCGAACCATTTGTCCGAATGTTTGCGAGGCTGAGGCATATGCAACGCTGCGGCGCCAGACAACTGCGCGCTGCGGCGCGATCCCTTCGCAAACGCCGACGGCTCAATGTCGCGGCTTGAATGCGCCCATGGCATGCCTTCGTAATCTATCTGCTAAGCGGTTGTCAGTTGCCAACGCCCTTTTTCAAATGCAGAGATGTATTGCCGCAAATCATTAATCCGAATGCCTGAGAAGCCGTAACACCGTTTGTCATATCCAACGTGCGGTGTGTGTGACAAACTGCGCGCAGCGGCGCGAGCCCTTCGCAAGCGCCGGTGGCCCAATGCCGCGGCTTGTGTGCGCTTATGGTATGCTTTCTTAATCTATCTGCTAAGCGGTTGTCAGTTGCAAACACCCGTTTTCAAGTGCAGAGATGTGCTGTCGCCCAGGCAGTCATCTTGAAACTCGTAGTTCGATCCTTCGATAATTATATTTCTCGAGTCAAGATGTCAACTTATGATCAAGTCAGGATGTCGGGAACTGACAACCACCGAGCAGACTGATCATGAATGCAAGCCAAAGGCGCATACAAGCCGCGACGTTGAACTGCCGGCGCTTGCTAAGGGCTCGAGCCACTGCGTGCAGTTGTCAGGCGCCGCAGCGTTGGATATGCCGAATGGTGTTACGGTTTCGCAGGCATTCGCACAAATGATTCGCGACGACAAAGTGGCGTACTGTATCTTGGTCAAGTAAGCGGCATTCGAAGGCGACGGAGTGAGCGTGGGCGGCCAAATCACAGCGCACTCGGCTCTTGCCTCGCGGTTGTTGATTCAGAGCTCTGCCTACCCCTATGACACCTGCGCGGGTGTTCATAAACGGCTCCTCTCGACTGCATGCGGGTCAAATAAACCAAAATGAACACCTAAAAGCACGATAGAAAACCGTAGCAATGGTAGTACTCACCCCGAAAACGACGCGCGAAGCGGCGTGTTGTCTGTTGGAACTCCCGTCGAAAAAGGCAAAATAAAGACACAAATACTATATATACAAAAAATATCGCGCGCAGAATAGAATAGAGAAACTTAGAAGTAATAAAAATACACTGGAATAGATAAAAATAGTTAATGGAATCGAAAAACAGAGGATTAAGAGGAGGCAAGCGAAAAGGCAATGCGATCTCAAGGCAGAGCGGCCAGGCGAGGGACAGTCTCTCCCACAATTCCTCGCGCGCGGGCCGGGGCGCTTGGGAAAATTGCAAATCATCTATTTCTCCCTTTGAATCGATCACTTTTGTGGCATCACGACGAACACACTTTCACCACGAAATCGTAAAAAATAATGATTGATGATAAAATTGCTTGGGTCCCAACAGTATAGAGCCACATTATTTCGGTTCCAAAATTAACTGGGCGTCGTTCATGCGATGTGTTTACTTCCTCGTTCGAATGTGTTGAGAATGAGTAGCCGAAAAGCGCAGTCTGCAGGCTGCTTCCTGGAGTGGCCTGATATCCCTCCACCTCGGGAAAGGGAGGGGGGAGAAAGGGGTGGATGTTGTGGGTAGGTGATAATATCTATTCTCACTCAGGAGAGTTGCCGGTCGTTACAAATTCGACTCGCTCATAACGGGAAAGCCTATGGGGCCACATCTATAGTAACCATGAGTAAAATGTGGTATACAGCTATGTTACTGAGAAGTTGCGATAGTTCAAATGATGGGGCGTTGTGGAGGCAAGTGAAGCAAAGACCTATCTTTCGATTGTACCGTCTTCATTAGAAGCAAGATTTTCGGTTTGCTTCTTCAACTCCTCCTGACGCCAATCTTTCCAATTTCGGGTAAATCCGGGAGAGCGTTGATCGCACAAGCCCGCGCCAATATTTAAAGGCCTTTATCAAGTGAGAAAACAGATATCAAGCAGAGGTAAGGACGAATAAATGCGCAAAACAGTCCCAAATGGGATGAACAGCCTATGAGAGGAGATCTGTTTCAAACATTAATGAAGAGATTAGGGAAAGGCACTTGATTTATAAGTTTCAAAATAAATGTATTATCAACCACCTGAACCCTTTATTGCGCAACTCAATCATTGTGCAGACAGGGGAATGGTTCCAGCAGCCACGCGATGCCAGAAAGCGGCTGCTGCAACAAACCCAGCATCAGACTTGGACGTAGTTCAACTACTCTACTCAAACTACTGTATTTCAACTACTTTTTCGAGTAACTTGGTAACTTTCAATTACAACTTGATTTGGGTAATTAGTAGTTTAATTTAGCTACTTTTTTCAGGTAACTTCTACTCAAATTACTAACTACTTTCGAAATTATATAGTGCTGATTTCGCCCATCACGAAAGTTTGAGGGCAGAAATGAATAAGACGCCGGCAGATAAAGTGGCATTCCCGAACAAGGGGCCCCCTTGTTCGGGAAGGCGTCCTTGGGCCAAGGTGGCGACGAGCAGCCAAAACATAACACCGGCACGCACGAACGCAGGAAGAGATGCTTAACAAGCCTTGGTCGGGTATTGACCTAATCCGGTAATGCACGCAGGCGCCGCGTTTCCAGCTGCAACCATGAAAGACGGGGACACTCCGAGAGTTTTTATTGTTTTCGTGTTGTCTGTCTTTAGTGAGTTCTGACTCAAGCGGTAGGTTCCACGGGAGGCGCCACTGGAATGACCTCGCAGCTGGGCGCCTATTCCCATGGTCGGCTTGTCTTCAGCGCATAGGCCTTTGCAAAGCCGGACTCCCCCGCGCACAAAGCCTGACACGGATAATCCGTTCATGGGAGCACGTTCCCGCTTCCAGCTGGAACTGTATACGAGCGACGATGCTTGTTCACGTAATCCTTCGCGTCCTTCCGACCATCCATGCCTGGGAGAGCTCCTCTTTGTTAAAAACGATTTACTTGTCAGGCGTGTCAGGCGCATCAGAATATTGTAGTCGCCGGGGAGGATTGCGAGTTACCCTTGGGCGTTGCACTAGCATTACAACGGGACGCGCAGTGTTCGGATGATCTCATCGTCGTGGCGCGAGACTTGAACCCTTGACGGTCTGGTGCACTCGCTCAGCGTACTCTCAGAACGACGTCGGAATAAAGAGGGGACAGTCATAACAATCTCAACTTGACGAAGAAAAAATAAAAAAAGGAGGAAAGTTTGTTATAAAAGATCCTCTACCCGAGCAAACCTCACATGTTTAGTCATGGACACCTAATATACCGACACTCGCTTACCCGACCCTGCACAGCCTGTTTCTCAAATTCAACGCTGCCGTTCCATCCAGCCCGTCGGTGGAACGTCTATTTAGTTTGGCTGGGGACGTCCTTAGAAAGAAAAGGGAAAAACTCTCCTATCAAGAACTTTGAAAGTCAATTGCTTCTGCGAGCGAATAAACTATTTTGGCGAAAACGCAAGCCATAAATAGACTGCATTTATTTTAGGCTCGCATGGTTTTTCATTGATCAAAACTGCTGTTCATTTTGCTTCCACAAAAATATAAAGAAGTAACTTCGAAAGTAACTTCAAAGTAACTCGCTACTTTTTACAGTAGTTAGTAGTTTACTCAATTACAATTACAAATGCGTAATTTCTACTCTACTCCAATTACTTTTGGCGTCAATACTCAGTAACTTAACTTAACTACCTTTTTTGAGTAATTTGTACATGTCTGCCCAGCATACCAAGACCCCTCGATCTCCACCGACCGTGCGGTCTCGGACCTGCAGCTCCTGGGAAAGACTGTTCGGTCGCGCTAGCTTCCTCAATTTCGCGGATGGAGCGTGCCCGCGTCAACCAGGGAAGACACCTGGACGTCTCAAGGTCGTTGTTGCGCTCGCAGCTAGCCGCTCATTTCGCGGTTTTTGAGGATTATCCCTACGGAAAAAGCCGACACAAAACGAGCCCCTGCCGTCACGTGATTTTTGGGAGAGAGTGAAAAGAGGAGGGCGCGAGGGCCATTTTCCTACCTTGCGGAAAATGGTTTCGTTGGTCGGCGCGCGCCTGCTGCCCTTTAAAAAAAAAACTGCAATATTTATTTTCTCGTTTTCCAGGGCGTTTTTTTAACAAAGTTACTCCTTTTCAAATTTGAATCCACAGAGCTCTTCTGCCAGCCATACTCCGGAAACTACAGCATTATAAAATTGTTACGTATTGAAGTGAGTTCAAAAGCGAGTTCAACAACCCCTCCGGCCGCACACAGGTTATTCGCTGGAGATATATTCAACATCTATTTATCCATAAGCAATGTGTAAACACTATGACCTTTACGAACTCCGTCTTGCGTTAAGAAACCCCGGGGTACTGTCCTTTAAGGTATAGAACTAACTTCTCCATTGTCTGAAAACGAACGGATGCATAAACATACTAGGCACCTCGCACCCTCCTGGAATTCGAGGGCGGGAAAGGAAAACGTTTGACATGGGTAAATGAACCGGACGTTCGAGCAATAATGATAAACGTCTATACAGGAATCGTGGGGTGTGGCTAGAAGTGCTGCGGAAAATCTAATGAGTAAAAAAAAAGAATAGTCTGTGGGATTGGTGCTGCTGCCCTTTAAAAATTGATTGCAATTTTTTAAAGGGCAATTTTTTACGTTTTACCGCACGTTTTGAAGCAAAGCTACTCCTTTTTATATTTGAGTGGACCGACCTCTTCGGCTAACTATATTTTACAAACTACAGCACCGTAAGAGTGTTATGTATTAAAGTGAGCTCAAGAATTGTAAATAAATGAAGATAAATATATTAAAAGTGATACGTTACATGTGCCTTTCTTTATACTTTCTTTACATCCAGTCTGATCTTAAAAATAAATAAGTAGTCATGTGCTGGTTCCTGGCCTAGCATGCGGAAAAATTGACGTCAAGTGTCTATGCACCAATCCAGTTTCCACGCTAAATTTGGCGGAAAAACACACTACGAGCTAAAAATCATTTACTAATCAACAACGTATCGAACCTAAACAAACACAATGTCATTTCAACATGTTATCACCCTATGACGCACGATGGGCGCAACGTCAGTCAATCGTATTTGTGATGTCGTTAAAAAAGAGCACACCTATCGCTGTCTCAATGCATCACGCCGTGTGATGCTCGCGAAGTTTTTACTATATTTAGTGGGGAACCTGAATTTGTCTGTAGATTCCTGAGGTCAAGTCGCATGACGCCATTTCTTGCACTAAACAGCGGGAAAAGAAAATTGGTGCATAACCTTTCCGCCAAATTTAGCGGGAGTAGCTTTTCGCTTATACTCACACCGTCGTGAAACCGGGGGACGGACTCGTAACAGATACCGATATAAAACTTTGATGGAAACAACAACGGAAGTTGAATCCGACGTTTCGTCCTTTAACGTGTCTTCGTCAGTACAATAAAAACAAAGGGCTAGCAAAAATGAGCAGGAGAAAGGTTTGTACAGAAATAGAGATACCAGACTTTATTACGACGTATAAAGATTTCAACAAACTTCAAGGGAGCTCAAACGAGTTTTTGCTCAAGAGTTCGTTCACATGTTCATGTCGGCGCTTGCTAAAAGAAAAGTGAGCAAGGCTTGGGATGAAAAAAAAAGATAAAAGGAAGAGCTGGCACACGGACCCCACCGACAGGATCAGCGATTCTTGGGGACAATTGAGCGCACAGAGTTGAACAGCTTTGCAAAAATATATGTATTTTATTTATCTCTAGTCGAGGATACAGGCTCGCGAATTCAACAACACAACACAGCATTTCTTTGTGCTTATACACTTATTTCTGCAACTGTGCAGGTCTCACTGCAAAGAAAAAAATACAAATCATAGAATGTTTTTGTAATCAAGATAAGGGTCACAAAAGGCCGTATTATAAATATTACAATTTCACATTATGTCACAATTTTAGAGCAATTTATGACTAGGAGTAATTCCATAAAACAAAGCAATACAAAAGTGTACTGCGATCTTTGACTGCCTGTCAAACTATTGCATTATGTCGTTGATACTACAGCCGCTGCATATGATAGCGTAGCTGCCGGAATAACGCCACTTCGCAGAAAAAAAAAAAGAACTTGATTTTGATATTAGTAGCAGAGATGGTATGCTCTATTTCGGTTCTAGAAGTCACCATGGCAAGGGAGTTCATCGCTCCATTATTTTGAGATTGTGTTTCTTTAAGTTTGAAACAAGGACGTGTTGTTATGAAAAAAGGCTCGAATTGTCGAACCTGGACTTTGCCCTCTCGGTCGCGTCTGGTGGTGCCTTCGAATTTCGACGCCTGTTGCTGCCGTAGCACAACTCATCGCCGACAGTACGCCGTCTTTTGTCTTTTATGTTTGGCTTACTTTTTTTTCAAAAGCGTGTTTTTTTTTATTTTGTTCTTTGCGATTTTTCGCGCTATTTTCATGAAGTGCCTTTTTTTACACTCTTGAAGTGTGAACAAAAAAAAAGGCGTTTTGCAGCTGTCGTTTGTGCAAATAAACTGACCAGCTTTTTTTTTTTTTTTCATGAGCTTTTTGGTTATTTTTTGCTTTGTTTTTGCTCCGACACCACAATTGTAAGGTGCTCGAGCTCATTTTTCGCCTTTATCTACTTTGTTGGTCAAGA
Organism: Ixodes scapularis; assembly: GCF_016920785.2. Lineage (NCBI taxonomy): Eukaryota > Metazoa > Arthropoda > Arachnida > Ixodida > Ixodidae > Ixodes > Ixodes scapularis. The sequence continues at coordinate 90,932,533 of NW_024609880.1, forward strand.
GCGCTGCAACGACTGCCATCGCCAAAGGATGTATCTGTGTATTCTGTGCTGTCTGCAGGCTTGGTTTCTTTTTATTGCTCTATATTTTTGCCTGGAATTGAGTTCCTTAAATTGTATTGTATAGTAATGTATGCAAGTGTTCGCAGTCCATTTTGCTAGTTGCTTTGACTCATGTGCGACACCGTGGCGCACTCATGTGCGCCACGGTGGACATATAAGGTGAATGAGAAGTTTGTCCTGGAGGCCACTGTACTAACTTTCCCGAGAAGCTCCCTCGGGCGGGGGGTTCAGCCGTGACTGGTGAATATGCCTGCGAGGAGACGCAAACAGACGCATGTTTTTGCCTAATTCGCATGCGTGTTTTCGCGGCGACATCGAAGCACTTGACTGAGTCTGTAATGCGTAATAAATGTTCAGAATGCAACTATGACTTTGCGAAGTAGGCGATACTTGAATTGCGCATATTCGCTGGAAAATGTGGTACTTGAAAACCGTGATTTTTTTTTTTTCGCGTAGGGTATGATACAGGTTAATTCTGTGCCGAGACCGCAAAGTCTTTTCAATATATATTTAACCTCTAAAAAAATGAAATCCGAAATCAGGGAACCATATTAATGGACGAAGAGCGTGTTAGTGCGGGTCAAGATTGAAGAAAAAAAAAACAAGTAGGACGAAGGCGACACAACCGACATCTTTCAACGAACAATGGGCATATAGGAATTCAAAAAGCGAACACACGATTTGAGGAGGGAAAATCGAGAAAGGGGATAGTGTCTTAGAAGAGGAAGAAGAGGTACAAGACGATAAAATAGAATGCAAAGTCAGTTTGACAAATTGATCTCTGACTTCAAAAGCTCAACTTCAGTCTTGGTCAGAAACAGTGAGGGATTAGAAGCGTTCTTCTTTGCTGTATTAATGCTGAATAACTCTAATATCGCGGCCGTATATAGCTACTGTTATGCCCCCAAGTATCTTGTCACCTGCTAGTCTGACCTATCCATTGGCTTCCGCACTTTTAGGAAACGGAGTAGGCCTTCTTGGCTTTGATGGCATGATTTTCATGCAAAATTAATGGACGAACATGCACTTTTCAAACATGAAAAGAAGTTCATGCCATGAAAAGAAAAGAAGGTGTACTCCATTCCCTCGAGCGGCGAGAGCCAATACAAAGGTCAGACTGCAGGTGCACAAAACACCGACTCCGGCAACATTAGAATTAAGGTTTCAAGGACTCACATCATTTTTATATCATCCCATAGTCATGCACGCCCGTTCGTGCACAGACAGCAGGCCCTATTTTGAAGAGTCAAGTTTCGTGGCGGGAAGGGGGGGGGGGCATAAAAGCAGGTGATACTTTAGATTAAAGAGTCCTTCGCCATGAGCAGCGCAAGCAACAACGTTTCTAATCCCTTACTCTTTCTTACGGAAACTACTGTTAGATTTCTCAAATCAGAGATGACCCTGTCGACCTTACTTTGCATTTTATGTTATCGTCTTTCTCTTCCTCCCTCTCTTTTCAGTTACTTTTTCTTTTCTCGATGTTTCCGCCTTTAATTGGTTGCTTGTTTTTGAAATTCCTATACCGCGACCAAGTCTTCTAATATACGTCATTGGCGGGTCAACACGAAACGAGAAGCAAGCCAATCACGGGGCGACGCAGGGAACGTGTAAAGTGAACTAACATAGCGATGCGGGCCAGTTGGTTATGCATGTTGAAAAGCAGTGAAAGCGCACACTAAAGAAGAATGCGAATACGGAGAGGCAAACAGGACAAGCGCTGACTAATGGAAAATAGAAACAGCAAAAAGGCCACAAATACTGAAGAAATCTGACTAGTCAGCAATGACTCGGCCACCATATGTGTCAATAAAATCCACTTCTTTTTTGTGAAGGAAAAGTGAGGACTGACTGATAAACTTATCAGGACGTTGCTTCTTTATCATGTGTGCTTCGAGTGCCTCTCTCGCCACCTTTCCTTTACCTTACAACCTGTCACCAAGTTGTTTAAGTATGTAGACGATTATTTAGTGATTTTGTAAAACTGTGAGAACCTTACTTTATGTGAAGTTGTTGGAGATGGGATGAGTGTGTTTAAAGGCAGGTCTAGAGGGCCTGAAGTTCACCCTTGAACGCCAGGATGGGCAATTTCTACAGTTTCTGTATTTGCGAAGGCAATTCACAGTGTAACACGTGTGCTGGAGTTAAAAGCCGCCTACCCAGGAGGGAATCCTCCCCTATGATTCGGCGCATTTGAAGTTGGTGAAACGGAGCATTGCGTCGTCTTGTCTACAGACGGCGATTAAAAAGTCGTGTCACCATGTCATGCACAACAGCTTCTGTCGTCAGGTCAAGAGACTTGGAAGCGCGAGGTATCCAACTTCCCTTATGCTCGCAGTGACTGAGAGACTTCTGAAGAAGTTCAGGAGCAAAAGCCAAAAGGACAAGCAAAAAAAAAAAAGAGAGCAATACCCCACGTGATGACATACTTGCACAGGGTTTCACACAATTTAGAAAAGCGGCGGAAAGGACCGAGGTACCTCTGGTTTTCTCAGTATTATGTAAATTGGCGCAACTATGTCCGAGGCTAAAAGAGAAAAACAAAGATAAGCGGGAATGCACAGTGATGCATTTAAACAAACACGTGGAATATGCGGTGGACATGATCCATAAAATTCTATGGGGCAGTGGCAAGACCGGAAGGTGTTTGAACGAACGGTTGCGTGAACATGATTTATCGCTGCGTTCAACAACAGGAGCACATGTACTGTACACATATATTGCAGAGATTGCCGTTGCACTCCCAACTTTCTAGGCACTTGAATCGTTGGGAGAGGTAAAGAAAAGGTGGCGAGAGAGGTACTGGAATCATATATATACATGATAAAGAAGGAACGTCCTGATAAGTGTATCAATCAGCACTCACTTTTCCTTCACCAGAAATAAGTGGATTTTATTTATACGTGTCAGTGGCTGACTCATTGCTGACTAGTCATATTTCTGTAATATTTTTGGCCCTTTTGCTGTTTCTATTTTCCAATAAAAATTCAGTTGTTAGTCAGCGCTCGTCCTGTTTGCCTCTCCGTCTTCGTATTTGTCTTTATTATGCGCTTTCACTAATTTTCAACGCGTAGAAAACGCGTGATGACGAGGCAGGTAAGCACGAGCCGTCATTCGCTAAGGTCGGGGGAAAGCAAACGCACGTCATGATGGTGATTGAGGTTTTATGACGCAAGAGCAACTTAGGCCATATTGCGGGAAGCGCACGCACGTGGGCGCATTTGGGGGAGGGGGGGGGGAGGTAAAGATACGCACGAGCTGGGCCAGGAGCGGGCGAACTTGCACGCCGTATTTGTCCGTTACTATTTGAAAGATGTGGTTGCGTCGTCTTCGTCCTACATGTCCATTCTTTCTTGAATTTTGTGGAAGTCATAGCTACACTACAATCCTATATATATATACGGAGGCAATCAAGCAGCGCCAGAAATGCATCGTCATACCACGAGCGTCTTTGGGCTTTTCCTGTTACCGACTGAACCAATCACTCACAATGAATGCACCGCGACCCTGCGCTTCCTTCTCTGCGTCATTCGTTTCGCCCGTGATGGCGAACCCACAATGACAACGAGCGCAATGACGATGAACGTTTGGCTTCGATGAATGTAAGCGTCGCTGTGGCCAGATTTACAGTGAACCGGGGTACTGTATAATATTTGTAAACGTAAATGCGATTCGTATCCTCAGCCTGCTGAGCTGGCTGGTAATATTTTAGAAAGTCACTGAAAGGAAAGTTCAGTTTAACATCTCACCCGAAACATGTCTGAAAATCTAAACGAGCAAAACTCGTCACCGAGGCAGATTTATGAGGTATTCTATGTTACAGGAATATGTTTAGCATTATACGATGATCACTTAAGAATGGCAAAAAACGAACCCACGAAGTCAATGAGAATGGAGCGTAACAGTAACGTGTTGTTTCGGAACACAACTGAACTGATCGTGACAAAACAGACTTGCGGGCAGTTCAATGCGAGTTTGACAAAAAATGAAACTGCTAAAAAAAAAAAAAAAGCTTTTTTTTTTTTTTTTAATGCGAAGCAATAAAAATTTTGGAGCGAAGCTGGCGGCGCTTGTAACCTAAATAAACGAGGAAAAAAGTACAAATTTTTCCCTTGGCTGAGCGAAACGGCACCTGAAGCGCCATTAGATGCGACGCGTCATGTCAGATGCTTAATCACGAAGGCCGGCAAAGCCGCTCGAGGTCAAAGCGTATTTGCCTCAGAGAAAAAAAAAAAATAAATAAATAAAATAAAAAAATACACAAAAAAAAGTCACAGCATTGTACATGCATCGTAACGGAAGCCCGCTGGTGCGCTTAAGGTCAAGGCGGACGCTCTTCGGAAATAAAACGCAAAGAAAAGCACAGCAACAGAATGATTCATCATGGATGCCGCCGTGAAACCGGCAGGGTTCGCCGCGCCTGCGCAGTGGAGGAGCGTGACGTCACCGCTGGAGAGCCGTTTGCGATAGGAAGACGTGGTGCTCTGCGTGCAGGGCCCCTAAACTCGTCAAACACAAAGTTGGGGCCGAAGTTGACGGAGCGCACCGATTGGCCTATCACGACGATGGCTTTGCGCTTTTTTCGCCAATGTTTAATCAGCGCGCTCTGCGAACTTTCGGCTCCAACTTCGTGTTTGGCGAGTTTAGGGCCCCAGTAATGCGTTGCGTGTAGGAAAGCTTTCGCATCCCTACACGTAAGCAGTCTTAAGTATTTTTTGTTTAGGCACAGATACCATTCGAATTTTCATCCCGATTTCAATCAAACTGTTCAGGAATTACGTTTCTGGGTTTATCGACACACATCAGAAATAGAGAACCCTATATTTCTGTTTCAAACCTAATTTGTCATTTTTTTTTTGTATTTAAAATTCGTGACACTATACACTTTCGCCTCGTTAACACGTCTCGTTTTTTTTTGGGTATACCCCGCTATAGAGACACAGACTTGTGCCCGTAATGAATTAGAAATGCACATTACCGTGCCTCAAATGTAATGGATTACCGTTAAAAAATCATTTCGCTGAAAAGTAACCCATTACTTTCCTCTTTAGGTTAAAAAATACTTTCACGTTACTTTTTCCGTACAATTACCAAAAAAAAAAAAACAATACAATCAAATTTGATGTTTCAAAAATGTTCTGCAATACAATACTTTCCATCCTTTTATACGCCCGGATTATGGTAGCTCTTGTAAAAATAAATTATTGTTTTTAAGAGAAATATAAAAGATACACTAAGTTCACTTGTAAGCTGACATGGCAGCGAAACCTATTATCACACCCGCCATCCCGCTAACAGAAGGCCACCGGAAATGGTTCCTGGGATTCTGGAGACAAAGCTAGTGGTACACATGCTCAGTAGCAGCCCAAGCAGCACGGTTTTTGGCGAAGCAATGGCCAATGGCTGGGGATGGTCTTGCGGCCAGTGGCCAAAGAGTGGCCATTTATTGGCCAATGCTTGGCCGATGGCTGACGGCCAGTGGCCATTGGCCAATGGCATAGCGTTTACCTTCGCCGGGAGATTTGGAGGTAAGGAACCGATCTACGAGAGCGCCGGCCGCTTTTCAGCCGTGCCTCAAGATATGTGTTGTAGGCGTTACCGAAAAAAGTAACAAAGTACGGTACTCGTTACTTGCAAATAAAAGGAACGCGTTTCCGTCCTACGTTACATAAAAATAAGAGGACCGTGTTACCGTTAACGTGACCGTTAAAAAGTAACACACGTTCCTTTCGAGTTACTTTTTTTAGTTATGGAAGAACATGTTTTACTTTTTGACGTAACAGGTATGCATACGCGCCATATTTCAAGAAACATTGTCTATCCAAAACCTGGTCATAATTACATTAGCTTGTATCGTTCCACCAAAACGTTCACGAAAAGAAACGCAAAAAAACGCAAAAAACTTTAAATGACTTCGCGCTTAGAATTACAAAAGATAAAACGCGTAATCATTTTAAGGCCTGAGAAGAATAAGTAACAAATAACGTAGGTACGCTACATCTTACTTAAAATAAGTGACGTAAGACGTAAGTGCGTAAGTGTTACAGAAAAAAGCGCCGCGTCACGGGTCACGCTTTTATTTTAATGCTTTACCGCCATCACGGCTCTACAGCATACTAGAAAAAAGCACCGCACATCAAAGACCAAGAAAGGTGACTTCGACTCCCTCGCGCTAGTCTACCTTGTCCGCTACGCGAGTTTTGAACCCGGGAATCTAGGTGGAATGAACCCGCATTTCATTTCTGCAGGTGGCGAGAGACGTCGAAACCTCGTCCGCTACGCGAGTTGTGAACCCGCGAATCTAGGAAGAACAAACCTGCGTTTGATGTCTGCAGGTGGCGAGAGACGTCGAAAAACTTGAAAAAGGTGAAACGATGTAAAAGTTGAAAACAAATGAAAGCAAATACATTTTTCTTGCGCAGGAGAAAAAAAGCACAATGGAACGCGATGGAAAGAGGCAGAGCCTACTCGGCGTTGTCTCTTGAATTTTGATTTTAGCATGTTTGTATGTGACCACGTTTTTCTAGTGCTTCTATACTCCGTCTCACCCTACGATGGACTAGAGCCCGAAGGCTCGCGGCCGGAGAACTACCTCACAAATGCTTGCATCCATATTGCAGAAGAGTGCGCCAGACAAATTCCTATACTCAGAGCAGGAGGAGCACTAATCCTACGCAGAGGGTTCTCTTTGGCGATAGCCCACACTTTCATATTGGTGAAGTAAAGCTACATGGTATCTAGTTTCATGAACACTCTACTAAAAAACCCAGTATAACTTTTCCCTATCCGGATTATGGAACTGGAAATATGTTTCTGGAAAGTTTAAACCCAAAATCCTGATTGCCAACAAAGGAATAATTTCTGAAAAAATAAAATCCAGATAGATTCCAGATAGATTTACTGTTCCGTAATCCAGATAGCGAAAATGTACACTGGGTTTTTCGGTAGGACATTCATGCCATATTTCGTAAACATGTTAAGTGTTTAGAGAAGTTGGAGGACGCTCCGGCAATACTGGCAAAAAGTCGTTTCGCCTTAGCCATAACTAACCAATCCAATCTTTGTGTATGTTCCCTCACCCGTGTCTCGCTTCCGCACGTGCTCCGTACATGCGCCCCCGTTTCGAACACTCTACCCAACTCACACTCATTTCTTGGTGGCCGCTGGTTCCGATCACGAATATTCTCGCCACATTGCTTCCAGACGCTGTTTAATCCCTTCAGTAGCCTTCAGTGGTAGCAAGCAGACGGAGCCGTTGCGAGGGCTCATTAGCAGACGAAAAGCTCGCCTCCGTATGACGCGTCTTGACGCACTGCTACGTACGAGGAATCAAATTTACGGCGTGGTTTCTAACAGGCTTGTGATTAGACACAGCGGCCTGTAGCGTTGGGTTTTAGTCCATCGTAGGATGAGACGGAGAGTAGTGACCGCCGGTGTCAAAAATCGTGTTTTCTCTTCACGATGTTTTAAATTTTTTTGAACTTGCTATCTATAGGCTGGTGAATTGCCTGCTGATATTACCCTATTTTCTGCGTTCTGTTAATCTTTTTAAGAAGTAACGATTAATTAAAGTAATCTGTTACCAATATTTTCTAACTAAATTAGGTCACAAATTACTGTCGCAAAAACGGAACCTGGGAATTACAAAATTACTTGAAAACGTAAGGGATATAGCAAGTAATCCGTTACTTGTAACCAGTCTTGTACTCGTTAATAAAAAAAGGAATCAATTACTATTACTATTACTCTTGGCTAAAAAGTATTCGATTAGATTACTTGATTACTCGACAGCAAAAGTAATTCGACATTACTTTAAGAAGTAACCGTTACTCTTCCGATTATTTTATTGTGTGAAGACATATCTTTAGCGCTCATAACAATGAACTACTTCCAACCCCGAAACCTTGTTTGTCACAGAGACTACGTAGAAGAAATACGGGGTCTTGACGTGTTTTAGACATTCTTCGGTTCTGGTTCTCCTATGGGCTGCGAGTTGGTACCATAAGCAGGATTTTTTAAAGTATTTCTGTGCGTGTGTGCGTGAGGGGGCTAGTTTGAGCGAAGGACATACAAAGCTACATTCCGCCCCCTCAAATTTCGCCCTGAATGGCCTTTGTCACGCACTGGGGCTTTCCAATCGCAGTCCCAGCTCGAAAAAAAAAGAGGAGCGTTTCACGAAAACTATACATACAAAAAGGTTGACCTCGTTTCCTACAGATCCGTAAAAACGTTTTTTTGTGCTGTTCGAAAAAAGAAGCAAATTTTATTTTTGTCTTCTCAGAAAAAAAAAGGTGTGTGCGGGGGGGGGGGGGGGGGGGGGGAGGGGGGGAGGGGGGAGGGGGGGGAGGGGAGGGGAGTGCCGTGGAAAAATAGTAACGGTTAGAAGTAATTTTTATTACTTCAAAAAGTAATCAGATTACTTTTTGTGATTACTGTCTAATAAATCTAATCGACTAATTACAAAATTACTCAAAAAGTAATCGATTACAAGTAATTTCATTACTTGTAATCCGTACGATACAAGTACTTGTAACGGATTATTCCCTAAGTCTTCGTAGACCAACTCAACTCACTGACGTCACTCCTCTGCGGTGGCGATACTGTCGGTACTACGTATGCGTAGACGCTTCACTCCTCCAAAATTTGGTTTCGGCGCACACGCAGTGCCCTCACCTGGTGTGGGCAAAGCTTGGTTGTTTGTAAACACTGTCTTGGTGTATAGACAAAACGTTTGGGAGTGGGCTGGGTACACTCATGCATTTTGTTTCGTTATGATGGACAACTCATATTACGGACGCTTCTTTGGAGAAACAGAGTTGTCCATATTATCGAGACATTACTGTAACACTTACAGGTCAACATGTCTAGCTTGCTGAAAGCAGGAACTTTTTTTTAAGTTACGTAGTTTGATTTGATTGCAAAAGTGGAGACAGATTTAACGTTTATACTAATAATGACAAACGTCCAGAACACGGGTCATTTTAGGCAGGGTGCAGGACCAAGCCTATTGCTGTAAAAAAATAAAATAACAAACAGTTTTATTTAGTTGGCCACCAGTCTTCGTCGTACTAAAGGCGGTTTCTCTAGACCAGGTGCGTCTGACACATTTCAGTGTAGGGGCCAGGCAGTAAACACCCAAAAAGAGTAATGTTTTGACATTTTGGGAAAAAAAAAAAGAGAGAGTGATGGTGGTTTACGTTGAAAAGTTGCCGACTCTCCCAGCGACACCCCAGAGATTTTAAAAAGAAGGGACCTTGTTCTCTCTGTTCTTTGTAACGTCGCTGGGATCGCATCGACATTTTCAGTTCTTTTGGATTCCCTTCCGCTGGTCCGGCCCAAGCCTCATAACGTCGACTGGGTTTGACCAGAGGAAACCTGGCGTATCCCTCGCTGGGGGGAAGAGGCGGGGAGGGGGGGGGGGGAGGGGTGATATCTTTATTTAATTTGCCCGACCCCATAAATGTTGTTCCGGTGATATCCCACACCGCCTGGTGATAGTCACGAAATTGCAGAGGGGAAGCAAATTGGCTTTGAAGAGCAAAGGGAGGAATTATACTTTTTTTTTCATTTCTATTCTGTAGATGGCGCAAACTACCTCACGTTAGTAAGGGTACAGCAGTTGGCATTCATCTATCCATCCGTGTCAAGTTGCCCTTGCACATTTCCGTTTCGCCTATATTTTATAATTTTTTTCAGTGGCCTTTTTTCCGTTACAATGAATTACGTCTGGCAGGGCTACAACGGACGATTTCCTAATATTCTAGTCAATGCAATTCTAGTCAATTTCAATGCAGTGAGAGATCCGGAGTGAGCTTGGCTACCGAAGAATTGCGAAAGTTTAACCTTGCTGAATTCTTTCAAATGATCTTATATTGTGAAACTCACAGAAATCTCATATGGAGCTGCAAGACTCAAGGTGTTGCAGGACCAGGGCTTTGAAAAGCATATAAGTGTCCACTGGACACTAAATGTACAAAATCCAGCGTTCTGCACGATTCGGACAAAGCCGTTGGCATGCTGTGTGGGGAATCGTACCTGGTCGTTTTGTCGATGTTGTTCTGCAAACCCTCGTGGTCCCTGGGGTCACATAATAGGTTGCACTAGCATCATGTCGTCCGAAACAACAGTGGCGTCGATTGCAGGGTGTCATCATCACGATTAGTAAACATGGTGAGAACAATTATTGGACCGAGCACACTCCCCCGTTGAACTTTCAAGCAGTTGGGAAACTGAAATACTATTATGCATATACTGCGCTCTGAGCAACCCCATTTGAAGACGTCTAGTATGCACACATTTACGTAATTTTAGTCATGTCGTATTACACCTGAGTCTGCGGTGGAAGAAATCGGAAGAACTTTCAGTAGAAGGAGCAGACACAGAGAACGTCTCAAACTCAGCTAACTGGTTTATTTTTCAAACAGCCTTTAAGTACCCACGGAACTTTTTCCCAACCACACTCTACAGATAAACTCCTTTGTTGCAGACATTTCGAACCGGATGGAACATGCGCAAAAGATACAAAACAACCCACACATGAGACGAGGACTTAACAATGGGACACTGCGGAACATCGCAGTGACCTTGAGAGAGATATGTCCCGAATTATTCTAACAGTCGACTCAAAGCGCACACACCCAAAAAAAAAAAAAACACACACAGGTGGCCTCTAAACCGTGGCGACGCACCCAGCCATAAAGAGACCACAAAGAGAATACCTTTTTTTTTGGAAAACACACCCAAGTGATCTCGAAACGGCGATTACAAGCACATTAAAAAAAAACATATATATAGATGTATATACACATACACATTGTCTCCCCCCCTTCTCTCGTGAACCGAATGCGTTCGTTCAAAGTCTGAGAAACTTTTTGGAGCTGCGTCCAAGTTGCATTGATTCTTGGCTTATGGAGTTTCCAATAGAACTTATTCTTATTGTTTCTTTAACGACCCTCTTAATGTCATTTAGCTCTTTATGCAGAACTTCTGTCTCTGACCAATGCGCATTACAATTATTGCATTCCTCTATGTGCTTTGCTATTTCGGAGTTCGGCGCATGCATGCGTACATTTCTCTTGTGTTCTAGTAATCTGTCCTTGAGGCATCTTGAAGTTTGTCCCACGTACCTAAATCCACATGTCAACGGAATCTCATATACTACACTCTCTTTGCAACGAACTGAAGGTTCCCGATGGGGGCCTTCTGACAGCCCTTCTGGTCTGACAGAAAGGGCGTCAGCCTGCTCATTTTGAAATCTGAAGTGAACACTACGTCCACGCCGAACTTTTTTGCGAGAGCCTTTAGGTTGTGGGAAATCCCGTGGAAATACGGGATTACTGCTATCTTCTTTCTTGCTTCCTTTTCCCGTGGTTCGTTGTTAAATTTCAGTTCTAATTGTCTTTTAATGAATTCTTCTTCATATCCTGTAGATTCTAGCCTCCTCCACTGTTCTTTCACAGCACTACTCATAAAATGAGCGCATGATTTACCCAACGCGTTTGTTACTAAGGACTTAACTACCCCTGCTTTAACCGACTTGGCGTGACAACTCTTTCTACTTAACACAGGTTTTCCGGCCTTTTTCCCATATTCCCAACAAAGACCTTGTTCGACATGTACGCGTATATCTAGAAACAGGAAAAAAACCCGGAAAACCTGTGTTAAATAGAAAGAGTTGTCACGCCAAGTCGGTTAAAGCAGGGGTAGTTAAGCCCTTAGTAACAAACGCGTTGGATAAATCATGCGCTCATTTTATGAGTAGGGCTGTACAAGAACAGTGGAGGAGGCTGGAATCTGCAGGATATGAAGAAGAATTCATTAAAAGACAATTAGAACTGAAATTTAACAACGAACCACGGGAAAAGGAAGCAAGAAAGAAGATAGCAGTAATCCCGTATTTCCACGGGATTTCCCACAACCTAAAGGCTGTCACAAAAAAGTTCGGCGTGGACGTAGTGTTCCCTTCAGATTTCAAAATGAGCAGGTTGACACCCTTTCTGTCAGACCACAAGGGCTGTCAGAAGGCCCATCGGAAACCTTCAGTTCCTTGCAAAGAGAGTGTAGTATATGAGATTCCGTTGACATGTGGATTTAGGTACGTGGGACAAACTTCAAAATGCCTCAATGACAGGTTACTAGAACACAAGAGAAATGTACGCACGCATGCGCCGAACTCCGAAATAGCAAAGCACATAGAGGAATGCAATAATTGTAATGCGCACTGGTCAGAGACAGAAGTTCTGCATAAAAAGCGAAATGACATTAAGAGGGTCGTTAAAGAAACAATAATAATAAGTTCTATTGGAAACTGCATAAGCCAAGCATCAATGCAACTTGCACACAACTCCAAAAAGTTTCTCAGACTTTGAACAACGCATTCGGTTCACGAGGGAAGGGGGGAGAGACAATGTATGAATCCCGGAGAAAAGCTCACCGGAGAAAAGCTCACCGAAGAAAAGCTCACCGGAGAAAAGCTCACCGGAGATAAGCTCACCGGAAAAAAGCTCACCGCAAAACCGGCGGATGCGGAGAAAAGCTCACCGGCCATTGAGCGTATGCGGAGAAAAGCTCACCGATTTTTTTTCTTTTCTTTTATGGAGGTTGTTGGATCATGCGTAACATAAATCAATTTATTATCATTAAAATTCGTCAGCTTTGTAAAGAAGAAAATGTCCTTTTTTGTATTATTTGTTAAGCTTATTGGGTATATTGCTTGTAAATTAATAATGGCGAGCGAGTGTTTTCTGTGGCTCACTCTGTAGGCAACGAAAGCCCAACTCAAAAGTTTCTGAACTTGAAGAACAGGAAAAAGTTAGAAAATTTAATGATGTCTGCATAAAACCTAAAAAGCAAAACTGTCAATGGCGAAAATCCGAAAGTGCATGCGCAACAAGGCGGTACCTGATTTCCTTTTTGAAGCTTTTGTTAACCTTTGAAAACAGGATAGAACAGGCAGTAGGATATTGAGGTTTCTTCCACGGACATGCACGTTTTGTACCCGTTCGTGCTGGTGTGTCCAGACGTTTCCTTCGTGTTATAGTGCCCTTCTACGGCGAGTTACCCATGACCTTCAGAGCTGCACACTGGCACCGTTGTTACTCGTGACCTATAAAGAAGTAGTCTTCTATGAGGTAGCGAATAAGGCGAGTGGGTAAACGTCATACATGATGAAAACCGCTCGAACGACGACGGCGGAGTGAAAAAAACAAACACGACAGGACGAAGCTGTTCTCGCAACTAAAGTTTTGTTAGTGAAATAAACAGAAAAAAAACAGCGTAGCCAACACTGATTACATCAACAAACACATACTTATCTATTAGGCACTACACAATATTTGGAACTGAAACGGTTCACACACCGCTATTCATATTAGCTCGCAAAGAACAAACCTCTTTATTTGACAGGGCTACTGACGGCACACTGCCAGTTGCCAATAAATTGTTGTCTTCTTTACCGGTGTACGATGTTCTGATTTTGTACTTGCGGCTTCATTAATATACAGAATAGGTGATTACTAAATTCTGATGAATTAGTAAATACGCCCAATGAACTTCAGAATATTACAAAAAAGTGGACATATTTTAATGAAGTGACGAGTGCGAATTATGTTAAATGGCAACGTTTGACGCAGAATCCGCTAAGTTAGAAAAAAATCGGTGAGCTTTCCTCCGCAATCGCTCAGAAGCCGGTGAGCTTTTCTCCGCATCTGCCGGTTTTGCGGTGAGTTTTTCTCCGGTGAGCTTATCTCCGGTGAGCTTTTCTCCGGTGAGCTTTTCTCCGCCGCCCACAATGTATATGTGTATAAACATCTATATTTTTTTTTAATGTGCTTGTAATTGCGGTTTCGAGATCACTTGGGTGTGTTTTCCAAAAAAAAAAAAAAGGTGTTCTCTTTGTGGTCTCTATGTCTGGGTGCGTCGCCACGGTTTAGAGGCCACCTGTGTGTGTTTTTTTTTTTTTGGGTGTGTGCGCTTTGACGCGACTGTTAGGATAATTCGGGACATGTCTTCTCAAAGTCACTGCGATGTTCCGCAGTGTCCTATTTTTAAGTCCGCGTCTCATGTGTGGGTTGTTTTGTATCTTTTGCGCGTGTTCCATCCGGTTCGAAATGTCTGCTACAAAGGAGTATATCTGTAGAGTGTGGTTGGGAAAAAGTTCCGTGTGTACTTAAAGGCTGTTTGAGAAATAAACCAGTTAGCTGAGTTTGGGACGTTCTCTGTGTCTGTTCCTTCTACTGAAGGTTCTTCCGATTTCTTCCACCGCAGTCTCAGGTGTAATACGACATGATTTGCTACCACCAGCTCACCTGCACACTCACCGTCTTTTCACTAGTAATTTTAGTGTTAATGAGCACTAGAGGCTCTTTGGGCAAGTCGTGGGACACAGCATTCATGGCAGCAGGGCGGTACGCACAGCATACCAGAACCTTGCCATGTTTGTGGGAGGTTCCACCTCCAGGTTACGGCGTCGCCAAATGGGTAATCGGGAAGGTAAGATGACCAACACACCTCTACAGTTCTTAGCAGGATCCTTTCTGTAAACAGTGTGCTCCACTGTATCAATCAATAAGGAGACGGCCATAAATCGAGACCTGCATCCACGTTTTATATACCATTAGAACTGTCGTGGGATGCGTGTCGGGAAGTGAGTGAAGGTGCAGCAGTTTATTCGGAAATAAGTGGCCATTTTGAGAACTACACTGCGAGTTCAAACAACGCACAAAGCTCGCATCTCGCAGCGTCGCTTGTAGAATGGCCGTTCCGAGAGTCGGGACACCCTGAAGGTAAGAGCGTTGATATCGAAGAGCTCAATATGGGGGGGGGGGGGGGGGGGGGGGGGGGGGGGGCTACCGATGTTTCAAAAGTCACTTACCGTAGTAATCACATTCCATAGACGCCGCGTTGTCGTAGACTGTTTTTCACCTGATACGTCATGTAAAGCTGAGGACAGGATTGGGGGATTGGTCGCCGGAAAAGTGGAGAGACCAGGCAAACGACATGAGGCTCGCGGACGCGGTTTGTGGGTGCCAACGACGTCCGAGCCATGGTCCGAACAACCTTAGAAGGGGCCTTGCTTCCAAGACGACTGAATATTCTCTCCGGCAGGCACATGATATCTAGAGAGCGTGCTTGTGGCTGATTAGGATTGCAGGAGATTAATAACAGCACAATCAATGCACCACAAATAGGTCGGGCACGGCACACGGCACAATGATGGTCGCCGACATGTTAAAGTGAAACAAAGCCAACTTTCCCTTTACAAATATTTATACAACTGTTAAAACAGTTTTCTTTTTGTGTTTGAATGTTTAAATTTAAGTCGACTAAAACACGTACATTAACGTTGCATCAAATGGTTTTGGTCGGACTCTGAATGGCCGTAACGGTCGGAACCAGCGAGCGCCGCCGGATTGCAATCGCCATCGTAAGAAAATGCAAAGCCAAAGCGAGTTATAAATTTTCGGGCGCTTCTGTGCACTAAAAAAAGAAAAAAAAAAAAACGTCATAGAATCTTAAAAAAAAAAAAAAAGAAGTGTCCCACGCGCCGGCGCGCCCATGGGCCAGCTGTGGATTTGAGCTTGCTTGGTGAGTGCTCGCACAACCGTTTTACTTTTAAAGTCCCTCTTTTTCTGTGCATTTACGGCGTGTTCTTCGGTGTGCAAGCAGCATGAAAGCGAAAGTGTGGTTCCTTGTCGAACACGTGCTCCGCGCCTTCGATGATCCTCAAGCTTTTACCAAGGAAGTCCCGGAACCGACCTGTCATTGTGCGAGCAGTCATTGTGGGAACGCACGCAGGGGCCAAGGGCCCACTGGAGGCACCGGTGGCCGAGCGAGGCAGTTGGCTCGGAGCTTTATCGCGTATATCGGTGCACAAGGCATGAGTTCTGCAAATCGGGTGGCAGCTTGGTACCACCTAGCTTGGCGGTGTGTGTGGTTTGCGGAGTCCATGACTGCTTAAGGTACCCGCTATCGGGCTGGCCCTCGTATTTGCACCCCGTTTGTTTCCACCGCGGGAGGTCGGATTCAAGTTCAATTTTCCTCCTTTGCAACTACTCGGAACATTGCGTGGCATGTGCCTTTAGAAGTAGGGCGTGTATTGATGATGTCGATTGCGAAGTGTATGAGCAGCTCTTTTTGGACTAGGTCACAGACTTTTTATACAAAATGCTGTGTATGTTGCGCTTATTACGAACATTTCGCCAGTAATTTATTGTGAAGGTGGAAAAAAGTGCGTTGAGTCGTGACAAAGTAACGGAAAAAAGCTATTTCAAACAACTTTCTTGAAGAGACCATAAACTGAATTTTCCATTACTTCCTCCTCAGCTTTCCTCCTCAGTTTATAAGCAAAGTGACAAATTTGCGTGGTCGTATCTCACTGGAACAGAAAGTTTTTCCAGCAGTATTAGAGTTGGCAAGGCGATGAAAATTCACGCTTCCCATTTTCGCAACGGCCGACAACCATAATTGTGTGAGCGCGGAAGACACATGACAGGACTGAGTTATATGCTGCCCTTCACTTTCAAGTGCCTCTCATTTCAGGGATATACACTACCATATGCTTCCATGTGCTGCACGGGCCTCGTGCGCTGGCACTTTGACGCCAATTCTGAAACTAACCCAAACACACCTGTGGGATTCAGGAGGGGTTATCCTTCCTACATGTCGATGCTGCTGAATTAATTTTGTTAAAGTTAAAAATGAATAGCACTCTCCATTGATGGCTTCACACTACGGACTAATCCGTAGACGGGTTGATCGTATTCGCAGTTCGTCCGTCTCCCAAGTGCATTTACACGAAGGAGCAGACGCACAAACGACAGCCAGGACAGACCGAACATGTTCGCGACCCCACTGTGCCTCAAAACTCTCATAATGCACGATAAGATCGCACTGTGGCACCGCTCTCCAAGATCGAAATGGACATATTCTACTTCGAAAAAGTACTGTACGCCGCTGTTACGTGCACAGCGAGACATAACACCGTGATAGGCTTAGCGCGAAGCGCCTCTAGCTTTACTAACACAAGGCATGCCAGAGACATAAGCATGGTCCTCCTCGAGATGGCTTCGGCGTAAAGGCAACGAAGTCACGGGTTCGAAAAAGGGCATTTGAGATACCTTCCCGCACTCCGCAATCGCGAATTCAGTACACTAAAGCCAGAAGAAAGGTATTGCTTGGTGAAATGTTGAATAAGATGACAACTTAGAATTTCGTTTTGAGGTATCCTCAAGATATAAAAATTTACGAATTCTTAAAGACGGACATTGGGAAAATTACGTTTAGTATCATGAATATTTTTGAAAGCGCGGCGTTATATGTAGCTTTCAGAAGCCATATGTCTAACATAATGCGCTCGTCGGAAACTGAAGACGGCAACAGCTGCAGTGACGTCAAAATGAATCCCTTTTCACAACCACGTGCGGTGTAAATAAAGTTTTTTCTCTCTCTCAAAATATGTGCAACTCCTCCTTGGTTCTCAAGTAGCCAATTGAAGTTAATCTTGCCACAAACAAATAAATAAAACTTTTGTTTTTATTTCTTTTGCGCCTTTTCTCACTTGTGATTGGTTTGAGCATCTAAGCAACTGTCTTTGTTAAAGTATAAATATCTCAACCCACTGTCGTCGCAACACATTTGAAAATATTACTTCAGGCTGAATCTGAAAATGTATTTACAGTCGCTCCTTGTTATTTTCTGTCTTTTAATTTGTAGTTATTCTCAAGATACAGCTGGGGTAACTCCACTTCCAGAGGACGACCCGAGAAACTTTCAACAACAAAATGCAACAAAGGTTTGTTATTCACTATTAATCTCTGACATAAAATATTCGAGGTCATGTTAAATTAGCTATGGTAACATTATTTTGTATTAATAACATTTCTATGCTTCTGACTACTTGAATCACTAGCGCTCGGAAAGCATTTACGATACCCTTGCTCATAGTGCATTTCGGAAGGTTGGATGCTGTAAGCTTAATCATGTTTTATTTGCGAGTAAATATTAAAATAACAGTTTAATCTGAAAAAATAGCATTTATAAATCATATAGGAAATGGGACGAAAAGAACCAGATCGTAAAGCGCTTCTGGTCCGAACTTCAATGTTCTATTCCTCGCGCTGCGAGGGCATCTCAGCTTGGTTGTCGACACTGTTGTCCTGGCCTGAGCGGCTGTGAGTGTCGCCACAAGCTCACCCCTGTAGAGTCTGGGGTTCTAGGAGAGTCCCTGTAACACGGTTTGATGCGCGCGTTGACGGTGATGACAATGCAGAAGTAGTTGAAGTTGGAACGAGGAAAGTCTATTGTAAGTAAGTCTGTTTTACCCGGTCGGTTGCCACTACGTCATTACAGCCGTTGATCTCCTGTGTGAACATCTTGGCTTGGCGATGAAGTACTCGAAACGGATATTCGTAGGCCGGTACATGTGGTTGACGAATCTCCTTGCGTCGCAAGAAAACATGCGAGCACCTCTCGAGGTCTTGGCTAACGAACGACGGCTCCGTTGAGGTGGAAGAACGAGCCAGGCGAGACGAGAGGTTCGTGAAAGGCCGTCGATGTAACCATTACGGTCTTCTTTTGACTCGGGGGAAGGCGAAAAGAATAATTGGCCAGGTAGAAGCAGGGGTGCACCATAGACTAACTCGGCTGCCGAACAGCCAAGATCTGCTTTGAACACCGGGCGAAAACCTAGGAGTACGATGGAAATGTTCGCCCAATGGTCTCCCGGCTCGTAGATGGAGAGTGCTGCTTTCAACCGTGGGTGTAGCTGTCCCACCATGTCGTTGGTCGACTGATTATGAGCGGTGATGTGGATATGTCGGACGCCCAAGATGGTAATAAAGGTGGTGAACAGGGTGGATTGAAACTGCCTTTTCCTGTCGGTGCTGACCGCATCAGGGAAACTGAAACACTGGACACCCAGTTGTCGATGAAGGCTGCTGCGACTGTCTCTGTTGTCATGTCAGGGACGGGGAATGCGTCAGAAAATCTTGTGAATCTTTCCACACACGTCCCGAAATAGTGGGCTCCCCGTGATGATGAAAGGGTTCTCATTAGATCGATGTGGATGTGTGCGAATCTGGAGTCTCGTGGGCGAGAGGGTGAGAAGTGGTCTTTGTGTGTCGTGTGATCTTGAGGCGTTGACGTTGAATGCAGGTCAGGTTTTGTTATTTAATTACATAGGAACCTGCATCGCCATTTTGGCATTATTGCAGGGTACTTTGTGTACAGAACTTTTCTCGTTACTATTACACACAAAAAATGTTTTTTTTTACTTATTCCACCTTAGATCAAAGTGTTGGGTCCGTCGTTCACAAACTCACGAAGCTGTGACATGGTGAATGAGCGTGAAGCATTGTAGGTTTTATAACCATTCTCAAACCGAAAGTAGGTCGGCACAACTTGCCTTATAAAAAAATGGACTTCGACATTTTTCTTTTTTTTTATTTTGGAGGGGGGGGGGGGGGGTATTTTGAGATTTGGCAGCTCAGTCCTGGTTCAGGTCGAGTTACCCAAGCGGCCATGCCTGGCTGCCAACACCGCTGGCTCTCTTGCCGAATCCCCCGCCTCGTTTCTCGTGCTTTCCACAAATTTTCTTTTTATGATATTTATGCACATTTTTCCACCTGGTCTCAATTTTCTACGGAACAACCATGTTTAACCAAAAAATTTTAATATGGTAGACAGGATTTCAAAATAATTTATCAAAATTGAAATGTGCCTTAATCTTAAAGATGAAATAAGGAGACAATGCGTGCAGCGTATGCACTCTCATGTATCGATCCTTACAGTTATTCTCATTATTCATTATGAACAATAGGGACTTATTAAATGTAGCTCCATTTGGCGACACATAAGTTCGCTAAATGTAGCGACGTTGTGAACTTTTTTTTACACTCTTCTGCAGCGTCCCGATCAATCTCACAGAAGCCAACAATATGAATGCTACTCTCTTTGCAAAAACAACCTGTTCTTAATAGATTCATAAAACGTTCTGATGTATACTGCGCTGCAATGTTAGACTTAACACATAAAGACGTAAACTACGAGATGATATGAAAACCTGTTAAGAACATAACGCGCTTGTGAATGCGCAGGATGAACTTCTGCGCATTCACAAGTGTGTCATGTTCTTAACTGGCTTTCCTATCATCTCGTAGTTTACGTCTTTATGTGCTGTGTGTACTTTTACAGCGCAGTATACAGCAGGGTGACGAACCAACTAGCCCAAATCCAAGCATCATTAGTCTTCAAAAACGTTACTTTTTGATAGGGAATGAACTGAAGATTGTCTTGGTGCTGCTCAGAATGCGAATAAATAATAGACAGAGAACCAAGGGACGGCACGAGCACCTCTTCCAGTGGAAGGTGCACGTCTTGACCCCTTACTTGCGTAATCTTTCTACGTACCCAGATTTTTAGGGACTCCGCGCTAGAGCTGTGAGAACTCTTGAATACTCAATTGCTAACAATGTGCTTAGGTTCATCGCTCACCTCGCGGGTGGAGTGGGGGGATTGCACGCAGCTTGCTGAAAAAAGATGTTAAAAATGACGCACGCTTATAGTCCTCGAGAGAAAACCTGCACTAGTAAATAAAAAAAGTGCAGCGTGTCTTGGCTTTCAGCTGGCCAATTAAAATTAATTTTGTCGTAAAACAAGATGGCGTTTGAGTTTTTGTAAATTTTGTTCACTTGCAATTGAGTTCAGCACCTCAGTTACTGTTTTCACTTCAAGTATAAATACTGCAATCGTTTTCAATATGAAAAGTCGTTTCAAATTGAATCTGAAGATTTATTTTAAAATATTTTTCGCGGTTTCTTGCCTTTTTATTGGTGTTTACTTTTAAGATTAAGCGGAGACCACTACATTTTCCCCTTTACCGGGGGGAAAATGCGTAGTTGTTTGGATCACCGTCGCGGTGGTCCAAACAACCACGCTAATCAAAATACAAGAGCAGCATATTTTTGACCATTGTATTTGATTTCTCGCTATTGGCACAGTAAATATATCATAAAGGAAAATGGAGCTTTCAGCGAGATATTCAGCAGAATAATTTCTCGAAATAAAGAACTAAGGAGAGTAAAGCAAATAACGTTTTATGAAACGAAATTTTCGACTGAGGAACATTGTCTCTTGTCATCACTTCGTGTATTACACCCGATCGATATTTTCTTTCAGGATGGTAATATATAAGCTGTCATAAACGCGGCCTGATATAGTGTTTCACATATATTTTAAATTAGCGAAAAACGTATATTTTATTATACATTCATAAATGTTGATCTGGAGCGAACGTTTGTTTTAATTTCTACCGAACCTAAAAACCAAGTACAAAATAGGCTGCTTTCATTACACTGCAAGTGAATAAAAATATTTGCGTCGTTTTCTTGGTATATGAATGAGCGTTTAGCCTATTTCATGTTATCCATAATGCTTTTGATGTATTAATATCAATTGTCATTAAAAATTCATAACATTTCAATTTAATATATTGAACATCTATGTGCATTATTTGACATTGAAATGCGTTATTTTTTCTACATCTCGTTTTTTCGTCGGTCGGAGATAATGGGAAAACACATGTTTCCTTGCATAACTCGGTTGTGTCAATGATTTATTTCATCTTCCGGAGCGCAAAATCTAAGATTCGAGCAATGGGTGATAGGTTTCATGTGCGACATTTGACGTGTCATTCACAAGTTCAGCTGGTTTCTGGAAACAAAACATTTATTACGACCTGATTTTGCGTGGTTTATTGAATCTTATAATCCCCAGTGGAATCCAGCAGGGGTCCTAATTTACATGGTAGGACCGATCGCAAACAAGTGACGAGGTCACCGTCGTCCACTACGATGATTTAGCGGTGAGGAGCTGGACAATAGACCTTATTCATTATTCGCGCCATCTATCGGCGGCTACGGGTACTATCAGAGGCTCGGCGCCATCTTTGAGGCTTCGCCACCGCCCCGCCGCCCGCCGCACTACGAACCACTCTCCCGGCGTTGAGTTCGTGCATGTTCTTGTGTTTTTTTGTTTGTTTTGTTTATTGATGGTGCCAGCCGCTTGGGAAGAAATTACGAATATTAAGCTCAAGTTTGTCTTCAGTGGTTTTACCAAGAATCTCTCTTTATAAAAATGAGCTTCATTCCAGCACCAGAGCAGGCCGACTCACGCACTGTTTTAGAATCGTGCGTTAAATTGCCTGCCCAGCTGATTATGCTTTCTCGCACAAGGACGATTTGTATGATATATTTCTCTTTACCATTCATGTGCGAACGAAGTTGTTACGTTGCCTAGCTCTTCTGCACTTTGCATCAGCCTTCTATCGGGTGTAAAAGACTTGCTTAAAAGAGAAAAAGAACAAAAAAAAAAGTGAAAAACAGTGTATCTGAGGGATGTTCTCTGGATCTCATCATTCCTCTGCGCGAGAGAAGCTACAATGCTAGCCAACCTCAAGCTGCCAAAACAATCACATACAGTAATAGATGCTCGATAATTTCACATAGAAACATCATGTGCCCTTCATGCCATTGTGGAATGTGTCATATATTAAGAAAGGTTCAGGAGCCCTGTAAAAGCACGCAACACTAACGAGCGGGTGCTCTTTTTGGGAGCATGAATAGTACAGTAAAGCGCTACGGTTATTCAAACGTTGGCTATAACACCTTTAACTCGAAAAGAAACCAATACAATCCGAAGCTTTACATCGGTTCTTCTTTTTTTTTTTTTTTTTTTGTTTGTTGAATACGTAGCGGTCGCTGCGCGTACGGCCGTACGGTCGCTGCGCGTACGGTCGTACGGTCGCTGCGCGTCGCTTTCACACGCCGGAAACGGCCACAGCGCTTTGCCAGTCGCCTCAAAGATGGCGTCGGAAGGAAGGTTGGCGCCACGTCCGATAGATGGCGGGCGAATCTGAATAAGGTTTATTGAAGCTGCCTGCGATGTGCCGGTCCCCCCGTCCCGCTCGGTCTCGTGTGTAGATTTCGGCCCCAGGTCTTTAAATAACATATACAGATATGGCGGACTCAGGCAGATAATAACTCAAAAGATTAGATAGTATTCGGTATCACTTTTTGAGCACACCACATACGTGTATGTTTTAGAGCGCAGCTCTTAGGGACCCGTTTCCAGCTTGAGCGGCGTCGCCGTCGGCGTAACCGCGCGGTGCATTATGGGTAAATCGCCCGCTAAATCTAGGGGAAAAATTCCCCCGCTAAATTTAGCGGAAAAATTTCTCTGGGGATTACGTAACAGGGGGGTCGCGTGATCCCCCCTCGAGGTCACGTGACCCACCGAGGTCACGTGACACCCCCCAGGTTACATGACCCCCTCCCCGGGGTCACGTGACCCCTCCCCCAAGTCACGTGACCCCCCCCCGACGTCACGTGCCCCCCTCCCCCGAAACACGTGACCCTCAGTACCCTTCCCTCCTCCTCCTCAAGAGCTGCGCTCTAATTCGGCATTACAGGGAGTTGTAAACGGCTTTCACTTCTTGGATGCTACCTTTAAAACACTATATTGTAGATAATGCGAAAAACAACGAGCGGCATTCGGGTTTGTATTTTAAGAAGTCCTAAAAAGAGAAGCAGTGTTAAACTAGTGCGATCTAAGTCCTGACTTTTATTGCTGCTTGCTGGCGAGATTGCAGATAGAAATCCAATAGTAATAGCATGAATCAGTCCTCGCTAAAAGCTGAAGACCCGAAGTTTTCTTTTTTTTTTTTTCTTTTTGGAAGCCTTAGTTAGTACCAGCTAAGTTCTGCTCTCAGTGATACGATTAATCTTCAGTCACATCAGTATGAGTTGTATTTTGATATAGGATGTTGTTATATTTTAGTTGGTTCAATTACGTGGAAGACACTGGGTCAAGAAACGAACATACGAAGTGACGACGCCAAAAGGAAAGCCAACGTGTGAATATGCTGAAATCCTGGACGAGGTGAAGGAAAATGAATACACCTTAGAACTGGGAGCTAAATTAGGATCCGAGTAAGCAATATATATTGATTTTTGTTTCTTGCTATCTCGCAATACACCAAGACATCCCACAAAAAATATCGCACTAGGAAGCGTCAAGTGAAACTAACGGTATAACAAATCATTCAACAAGAAAAAAACAATATATCGTGCAGGCATATAAGACCATTCTTAGGTCAAATATTAAGATGATATATTAAAGACAAGGAAAAAAAAAACGAGTCAATATTTTTGAAACTAGAAAAAAGAAAATGATAGTGAGGCAGTTATAGTTCACAACAGAATGTACCCTTTTCAAATGTGCGCGCATCTAGTAGCTGCTGTGTCAATTATGCTAGCCCGCCATTGTTTGGGCAGGTACTCTGAGCTTGTATTGGGCACGAGGGTTGCGTCAATGTTCGGCGAGAACTCGGATCTAGCCCCACGCCTCGTGCCCAAGACATGGTGAACGCCACTGTGGCTAGGCGAACTTTTAAAAGAGGGACTATTTTCAGCTGTATAAAATAGTATATCCTGCAACCAACAATGCCATTAATCTTGCAAATATATTTAATTTTAAAATGATCGTGCGAAAAGTAATGGTATAGTAACAATGGGGTGATATTTGCACAGTTTTGGAAGCCAGCGAAAGCGGGCTAGGCTTCTAGAGCGAAAGCTATTTTTGTGCTATCTTCTTTTTACCACAGAATGATGGTACGCTCGTTTCTATCAAAATTTAGACTAGCTGGAGCACGCTGGCAAAAACTAACACACAAAACGCGTTTTGAGCTACCATACACATAAAGTGTGTGGTTGCGCTAGCCCTGCACACATCAGCGCCACCCTCATCCAGCAGATATAAAAGGCGCAACTTTTGCATTTTTTGTGTTTGGTAGCTCGACACGTTCTATCTCTGTCGGTCGTTGCAGCATGATCAAGCTAATCGAACATTTTTATAACGCAGTTAGTATTTTAATTGTTACTACTCAATTGTTTTCAAAAAGCTCGAGGCTCCCATACTTTATTCGAAATGTTTTGGTGTATTACAGGTGGACTACAAATCAGCAAGCATTGTCGCTGGAAACCACTAATCCCCATTCAGCACCGAACGTGCTCAAGTTCACCAGACTAAGGGGTATAGTTGATTCATTATAAACGTAACGGTAATTAATTATTGTGTAGTGAGAATCATACATTATTTAAAAGGACAACTCACGGAAACCCTCTGCCAGAGTATTATGGTCATCTTGCTTCCGACATAATCAGAGCAAGTGGCTGTAGCTATCATAAAAAGCTTGCAAGAATCCGTAGTATAGTACCATCATCAAATTAGTGAAGCCAATATTAATACATTCGACAAGTTTTTTTCATTCTACTAATTAAATCAACTGACCTATGCATGAACAGGAATCGTTACATGACATAAGCACTTGAACATTGCAAGGAAGGTAGTATGGTTTCTTTGGAAATCGAACACGCGTTTCGAATTATCGTCGTGGATGGAACAGTTGCTCGGCAAGCGTAAACTTAAAATAAAGGTTTAATCGGCCAACTTGTGCCAGAAGCAAAGAAAAATGAGCGTCGAAACAGAAACAGCGAACGTCGCAGCTTCGGCGTCACAGCTGGCTGGAGCGAGACCTGCTAGAGAGAGAATGAGAATGAGCCGGCAAGATTAGGCTCGGCTCCTTTTCTAGTGCGCTCGGTTTCTCGGATATTCGACATAGAATATTCGAGGGTGTTCTAGGACGAGACTGACTCGGCAAGGTCATAGTGGCCTTACTAACATTTATGCTAGGGGTAAGAATATACTCGAATCTTCTAGAAGTACGGAGAAGCCATTCTTCTCGGTCTTTCACGCGGTAATCTTTTTATTTGCGTCAAAAACGTTTATTGTAGCCACTTTTTCATAATAAACGAAGTCAATTTTGTTAGAAAATGCACTTTTCTCCACAAACATCCGGAAGGGGAGCGGAGTGAAACACTAACTTCTTGCGGTTTGATTTTTGTACCGAGTTATTCTGTCGGTTGTTATGAATAGGTAAAAACAAAAACACACGCAGTGTTTATTTTCACTCCAAACTAGTCTGCTTTCGCTTAATTGTTCCCAGAAATAAAATAATGTAAAACACCGCATGTTTCATGTTTTGGTGACATTACTGGAGCCTTGTGTATTAGGACGCATGACACATTTTGCTTACTAAATAATATAAGCCTGTAGGTCTATAGATGTGCTATCGTCTGGTACCATTTAGTTTAAGTTATTTTTTCAAAAAATATTTTATATAATTCTTTGTTTCGTGAATAAATAAATGTAGTCATAATTTGAACCCTCCTTACGAAAAGAGGCAATTTTTGTTTATCCCTTATTTTTTATTCTTCGCTATAGTCTTAACTTATTTTGAGTTTAATGAAATGTCTCCCTTATTGTTGTATTGTCTGTAGAAGTGCGCATACATGGATATACGCACCGGAATCGGAAAAAGGGTAGCTTCTCAAGTTGGCTTTACTGCAATGTTTCTAGCCTTAAAATACAAAAAAGCATGGGGTTCGGAAGTGTTCGGGAGGTGATGGGGCGAGGGAGAGTGGTGGTAGATAGGGGAGCGGAGTGGGCACGTCTCGTTGGCGTGCCCCTATCAAAACAAAAAGTTTGCCCATATCCCCCGCTATTCCGACGCCAGCGACTACGCATGCTATTTATTTATATGTTTTTTTTTTTTTTGGCCAAGGCATTAAGGGGGAGGAGGGGAGGGGTTTAGGTAGTTATAAAGTGATGAAGGTAAAAAATTTCAGATCTAATAAAATGCACTAAGTATGACTAAATTTATTTTATTACGAGATTTAAACTTGAATAAAATTTATTTTGTAAAAATTTATTAAAGTGCTACCAGAAGATAGGACATGTCTATGTCTGGTTGCATTTAATATTAAGTAAGCAAAATGTGTAATGAATCCTTAGATAAAAGGCTACATATATTCACAAAAATGTCTAAGAAACAATGTGTGGCTTTTTTTAATATTTCGCATTAAATATGCAAGAGCAGCCTAGTGTAAAGAACGAAATAGGCTTTGCGTGAGATATTTGCAAGAAACATTACTGAATGCTTGTTTTTCCCCGTTCCTAACTACCGACAGAACTGAATACAAAAAATCAAGCAACCAAAATGTTATATTTTTCATGGCACCCATTTCTTTTTTTTTTTAAAGATTACATTTTTATGCAGTTTTAGATAGTCGTTTTCCTTTATTGCGGTAATTAGGTTATACTATATAATTTTAATGCAAATCAAGATTGCCAATTTAAAACGCGTGTTTGTTTCCGGGGGAACTCAATCCTTGGTATGAGCATAAATACTACGTATATCAAATACAGCTCTTGATATTAATTTTTAGCTTTGATAATTTTATTCCAGTAATTACCTCATAAAAATAACGACCTGCCTTGACGTGGTAGCAACTACAAACACGTGCGTCTCTTTACCGCAATATTTACAACTCTCTAAACTGCGCGGAGGTCCAGTTTATGTTCAAATATATTTTAGGTACCGAATTTATATTTGTTTTGTTACTTCGGACGCTTAAATATGGATAAAAGTTACACACAATCTCATTTCAAACACTGATACGACAAGCTATATTCGTCGCCGAATATGCATAATTAATTTAATGGTTCTCATGGGTAACTACACAATTTTATACGAGACACCTTTTATATTTATTATGCATATTAAGGTTACTACTAAACAAGTGCTGATAAGTAACAGAAACACATATTCAAATGTTGCCTGTGTCCAAGCCCTGCTTTGAATACTTGGATGTGTGTTATACACAAAATAACGCGGGCATAATAAAAGTAACTCGCGTACTTTTCCAGCTGATGGACCACTGGGTCATCCACTACTATACTCTGATTACCAAGACTGCCATATTGTGAGAATAAAGAAAAAGGACTCGACAGGTAGGTTCGCGCTTTTCTTTAACCCAGAATGTTCTAGTGACTTAAAATTAAATCCAAATGTTTTGCATTGATGTATTTTGTTCACTCCACTCAGTCAATATAGGTTTGCTGGAGTCGAGTCAATTTTCATGTTCCATGTATACGAAGACAGTGAAAGCTGCGAAAAAGATAGAGCATACATGCCTATTAGTAAATATTAGTTTTTTGCCTATGCTTAAAATAATTTAACAGTAAAATTATGCATATGATATTATTACTTTAACTTTCCTAGAACCGTAAGTGTCGTGGCTGGGAAGCTTGTGGGGAGGGGGCGGGGGAAGGGGGGGGGGGGGGTTCGATTTCACTAAAGCAAGCTCATGACGGCCATCTCTGGTTGGGAGTTCGACGAGCTATTTGCTTATCCTTTATGATTATAATATTTTTTGCCTCGACACTTGATTTTTGAAACTATTCAGGACTTATTATATCTGTTTTATTCGAGAAAAATAGCCCTATTGAAAATTCCATCAAGGTACGTAATTTGGGACACTGACTGCCAGTCAGCAGCCTTGGTGGAACGTGATGGACCACCAGACGTCATCTGATGGTCCATCAGATGACGTCTGACTGCCACTGCCAGGGGATTTTCATCAACAAGGGCAGCATTTACATAAGAGTAAAGCTATACGCACTCATAAATATCGCCAAATGCCTCGGTAAAACAAAATGTTCGAGAAAAAAAAGAAAAAAAAAAGAATAAGCAGGACCACCGCGGATTCCAACCCGCGACCACTTGCGTACAAATCCCACACCGTAACCGCTATGCTATGGCACCGTTTTTGAAACTCGATTTCACTAATCGTTTTATACGAGATGCTTCGGCTGCAAATGCAGTTAAGCCGTCAGCACGTTATGCAAAGCACTCGTACATCACTCGCCGTACTTCAGTTCTACTCACCTGCCATGTAGAGTACTTCCACTCGTAGAACGATCCTTTTGTTCGCGCGTCACCGGCCCAGTAGACCTGGTACACTTTGTCGTCTTCAACTACACCGCTAAAGTCCCTTACATCGTCGGAACTCACAACAGGCTGGGTCTTGTCGGGTAGAAATTCTACTAAAACATAATACATTGTAGAACCCTGGCAGGATCGACAGGTTGGAGCAAGCGGGCAAACAAAACGAGTCGAGAGCGATCGTTCATGAAAGCTCGGCGAAGCGGCGAAGCCTCTATGGGCGAAGCGAAGTGTCGTTTTCGGCGCTTCGGCGGGCTTCTGATCAAGGTTGTCGGTCAATCGCGTGTCAAATATCTAACGTCAGCGGTTTTATGGGCTCACGTCCCGAAATCATTTTCTCGTCCATAGATTACTTTTCGTATTCATAGATTTGACGAAATAGTGGTGTCCGAACGAACTTTACGTCCTTTGACCGTACGTCTGTCTGCACGTTAAAGCTTTTTGACGTACAGTCAGAGACAATCGATGTACAGTCAGAATCGCCACCAAGACATCCTGATGGAATTTCGCGGCGGCCGACTGCCACCAGGAAACCATCAGAAAGCCGACAAGCAGTGTCTGACTGGAGTTTGACTGTCGCTCAGAGTAACTTGTTGGCCAATCAGACATGCTTGACGTACAGTCAGGCACAGTCAGCGGTCCACTAGAAAACATTGACTGCCAAACAGGGTTACATTGATGGATTTTTCCTTCGGGAGGCATTATATAGCGTATTTTACCAAGGCTACGTAAGGAAAATTTATATGCTTGATATATTTTGAAACGTAACAGAACAAACGCTAAGGAATGTAAAAAAAAATAACACGTTGTAAAAAAAGAAAAAAAAATACGTGTCTAAATAAAGGAAGAGACAAGGTTAATGAAACCTGTAGTGTAAAAATGTTTGAACTTAATATTTATATTTTAAAATGTGCGTGAACTGTAAGGACAAGCTTAGCAGTCTGCCAGAAGTATAAAAAAAAGTTATGTCTGCGGGCTGCATTGCTTCACCAATGGAGCTTCGGGAAAAAGTCATTAGGATGTCAGACTCGACCTAAATCAGCCACATATACGAAGGGGCCCAAAAACCCCGAATTGCTTGGCAGTTCCTTTCTTTCTCTTTCTTTAAGGGGGGGGGGGGGGGGGGGGGGAGGTGCGCGCATTGTGTTTAGGGATTGCTGGGATTATTTTTATAATTGTTTGCGAAGCACGATGCTTTATTTCGCAATTTTAACATTCATACAGGGCTTTAGGCACAAGAAATGTATCATTGCTTCATGTTACAAAACAATTTTCTATTAATTCTGGGAGCTCAAGAATACCTATAGATGAAAAACGTGTTTTCATGGTTTAATTTTTTTATTAAAAGTTACGTCAGGAATTTTGTAATAAATATGATGGTAGTTCGCAATGAATATATTTAATTAGCAGTGACAGGTCGCACGGCTCTGTCGTTATTAGATGTTGATTTGCATTTTAATTATAAAAGTGTTGCAATAATTCATTTTTAATCCTTTCGGGATAACGTTCAAACATTTCTGAGCAACATATTTATATTTTTCCGGGCCAGTTCCTCCCATGATTTATCTGTAACCGTTCGCTCACGCTTTATACTAAGCATACATCTCTACCGATCATATTCCCAAACAGCTTAGCGTCAGAAATATTGAAATTAACAATATATATGTCTTAAGCGATATGTTGTTCATCCCTGTCGTCTTATTCTGGCGGCAACCTGTTATGTGAGTTTTTGTTTTTTGTTCTATAGATCTCTGAACAGTGTGCATTTTTTTATGCACACTATATTATTTTCTGTTGCTTGCTCGATGCACGCGTCTGCATTTCAATACGTGCTGTACTGCTGCTGCATTTTTTTGTGGGCTTGTTACCAGGCAAGCTTCTTATAAACACGTTTTATTTCTTTGTTTCCCCCATTCATTATGTTTGTTTGAAAATAAATAAATAAATAAATAAATATATATATATAATTATTCGCAGTATAATTTGAAAAAAAATCTTTAATATAAAAGAATCGGCAAAGCTTTTGACCAACCATTATTATTATTTTTTTTTTCAGATTACCGTTGTGACATGCTACTAACAAACGAGGCTGCAAAGAAAAGCCCGCCCACTGATTGCGAAGAAAAGTTTACAAAGTATTGTAAAGGTGCTTCGTATGAAGTCTACAGCACCAGTTGTGATGAAACAGGTACAAAAACTGCCTGAAGTCGCACTTGAGGACTATAGAAATATTTCTCAAGTGTAATACCTCTTGAAATAAAACGGCCTGTTATAAATATTGGATTTTTCTCAAGGACGTTGGCATTGTTTATTAAACAAGACGGTACACATATACATGTATCTAAATAATAAGGCCCTGCAGGGATTTGAAAGTTTTACCGAACAGTCGGTTACTTTGTATTTATTAAATTAACAAGTAATTGCTCAGTACAGCGAAAAAAAATGTGAAAGTATTGTAAAAGTTTAAGTATAGAAGTGTACCTTCGGGACACATAATAATTGAGATTCGTATATCCTCATCAACAGGCTTATATTTGCATAGCCTTAGTAGTAACAAAGTGTGTTAGCACAGGGCTACACACGGGAGAAAAGGAGCACAAGGAGGTTCTGGCCCTTGCTGTTGACGGGGCTAACGCGAAAATTGAACGATATTTTTTTTTTTTAGTTTGTTTGATTGAAAAAATGTTTTGTTTGCTTGAGCAATACAAATGACGGGAACAATGTCGAGATTAAGAAAGGACAGGTCCCCAAACATCGGGAAGCAGATTTCACACTCTAAAAAAAAAGCCCCTGCGTCTACTTCCCCACAAAACACTTGGAGAGCCATTCACCGCAATTTACGGAGGCAGCTCAGGGAATGACGATGCCGAAACATATGTTTAGACCAAAAGACGCAGTCTGAGTTTTGACATTAACCAATGCAAAACGTCACGCATGCATTGCTTAATCTTACAACTCAGGCTGCGTCTTTTGGTCTAAACATATGTTTCGGCATCGTCATTCCCTAAGCGGCCTCCGCAATTCGCTATGAGTGGTTCTCTAAGAGTTGTGCGGGAAAGAAGATGCACAGGATTTTTATAGAGTGCAGGAGATGAACGGGAATCCATTCGTGTTTGAGCTCGGCGAAGCGACAACTCAAGTCCGCGCACCTGGAAATCTAAAGGCGGTCCTGCCGAGTGTCTGTGGCTTTAGCTCGGTGCAAACGGGGCTTCTCCACTAGAGATAAAAAATTGCTTTAAAAGCAAAATTAATTTGCATTACAAATTACTTTTCTAAAGATGCGCATATGCAAACAAATTACATTACAAAATTATCGCAGACTGCAAGTAATGACTTTACATTACAAATCCTCTCCACACGTAATGCAATTAGTTGGACGTTTCATTTCAATACCTTGAGGCAACTATCCCTGCTCATGTTATGTACTGTATATGCAGCAAAATTCAGATCTCCCTGTTTACACTGCAACAAGCTTACGTGCCTCAAAGTGAGCCATACTGAGCAGTCGTTTCGCTGGCGCGCACGATAGATGTGTTAAGCATGATATATAGCTTCCTTAGATGTGACTCAACGACAGTCAACTCACCGTTTCGCTATTCATTAAACGTCAAAAATCTTTTGTTAAAAGGTTATGTGTTTCCATTTCCCTGATATTGATTGAGCTATAGTCCGTGTCAGTAAGTTAAGTTGAACCATCGGAGCTCGCTCTTACAAGGAAGCGTCATGTGGAACGTTCACTTTCCAACTCGGGCGGACGCTAGCCGACGGCTGTACGGTCATTTCTTTTGAAGAGTACCCCAAACCCCAAGAGTCCAAGGAGGCACGTAACCAGGATTTTGATTTGATGGGGGGCAGGGCGCCCATGACAAAGTGCCGTATAAGGGGGAGGGGGAGAGGAGGCCCCAGCAAAATAGACCGATGGGCGGGGGGGGGGGGGGGGAAAGGGGGCCCCCATGCCCCCCCTCTCCCTTCCCCTGAATATGTGCCTGGGCCCAAGTAATTGTGGGTTGTCACACAAGGGGGCAGGATGTTCCCTAGGCAGAAGCGTGGTAGAATGTACGGGCTCGCCGGACCATTCAACCGTCTGATTTTTATCACTTGATTCCGCTCTCTGAGCGCGGATAACGGCAGGAGCGTGATCACGTGGTAAAAGTTTGATGGATGACGCAGAAGTATTGCGGTTTCCAATCCCGGAATGCTTGCTTGCTGACCCAAAACAGTGACCTAGATTGGTGTGTGCTGCGGGCTGCGGGACTGCCACGGATTTTTTTGGTAAATGGTATTCGCGACTCCAAATCACTATAGGTGCCGCCACCTGTTTCCAAAGTGGCAGTTATAGTGAGGGTCGCAGATGCGTGCAGGTATACGAGTTGCTGAGCCTGTCTCGACTGCTGAATTCACCGGGCGACACAAGTTATTCTTGCTAATATGATGAAGCTAGGGTGTTATGAGCGCAGGTCTTTTCTTTATCCAGAAAACAAAAACGGTGTTTAGAATAATATTTACGTCAGGAGGCACATTTTAATTCTGGAACGAAACCGAAACTACCGGTATTTTGGATTTAATTCGTCGATATAGGTGTTACATTCTGATCCTTTCATCACTCAAGATGTGTGTCACAGCGTAATTATTATGCTGAAGAAGTTGTTCGCCGAAAATTTATTGTGCGACATAAGGGTTCGATCCAGGTATTTCAGAATATTTTGGAGAGTTCACTGTCCCTTTAAAGACAAGGTCTTTCATACATCTTAGAGGTAACAAAGGCTATTGTATTTCTTGATTGAAAAAAATATATGCTGATTTTTCTGTTCTTGCGGCATATTCACGCTGAGATAATTGGGATGTGAAATAATGAACTGCGTGACTTCTAATAGGTTTTTGTGTATTTAGACGATTTTGCTTTAACATTTTTCCCAGCTCAAGAATAACAAAATCAATCAAAATTTTACAAACTATCGGCACGGTTGAGGCGTTTATAATATTTTCTAAAAACGTATAAATTAAAGGGAAGCTGAAGAGCTTTTCGAAAAAAATAGCTAATATTTGATTTTGACGTGTTTGTGCCTGCTGAGTCCAAATCTCGCAATCGTTTGACCCAAAATAATTCCTAAATGCGAAAAACGCGAAGAAGACAGAAGCGATCGCCGCAGCGGCACGCCATTTTCTAGTCACATTGGAGCGTCACTACGTCATAAGAGGACCATCTCGATTCTAGCTTGCTCCATCGCTTGCGGAAGTAGCCGGGCACCGAGGGTTTTGCTCATGTAAATCGGGTTCGGCTTCTGATTTTTCGATATCATTCGGTAGATCCGAAAGAGGAATGTGTCCAGAGGACCATCGCCGTGAGAAACTACGC
Organism: Ixodes scapularis; assembly: GCF_016920785.2. NCBI lineage: Eukaryota > Metazoa > Arthropoda > Arachnida > Ixodida > Ixodidae > Ixodes > Ixodes scapularis. Next base: position 90,966,846 of record NW_024609880.1, read on the forward strand.
GTTCCAGATGTTTGGCAAAGCAAAATAATGGGCAGACACGAGGAACCGCTTGCGCCGACGTGACATACGCTCAGGAACGTACTGACTGCTACTTATTGTAACGTAAAACGATGACAATAAACGGAATGCTATTGACGGGACATGTCAGGCCGGATTAGCGTGACCCTCTCGAAAACGGTTGTCAGAGGATAAGAATTCGGCACACACCGATCTTCATGCTTGGCAGCTGCTGGACACGTGAGAGTGCAGGCGGCATTGTTCACCAAGGCTGAAGCGGGTTGAGAAGAGCTTTCCCTGAAATGAGACGGGTGATGATACCGTGTCGCCGGTCTTCCACCGCCATGTCCTTGCGTACTACGCGAATAACTGCGCAGAAGGTCCATCCTTGTGATAGTAGTACCCTCTGCTCCGTTTAGTTTGTTTGTTACCAACTATGACGCCATAACAGATTTAGAAAAGGCGGAGATATGTGCCCGGCAGCCCTCAATTTAATTTAGAAATCATGAAAGCTTCCTATGCCTCTACATTCACATACTTCTCCCAAGGTTTGTTGACCGCATTAGACTACCACCAAGCATTATCATCGTCCAATCGCATTTCTCCGGCTCAAAGAACCATTGCATAACATAAGCTTAACACGAAAAACACTGCGTAACTTGTAAAAAAAAGAACTCAATTCACCACAAATTGTCACATGCTTTGTATTTCCAAAAAGCACTCCGCAAGGAAATATGTATATATGCAAAGGAAATGTAACAAAACGTATATGTTTACGTTTAAAAATATGTGACCTCAAATAGTATCAGAAACTGTAAAAACAAAAAAAAAATCTCCATGGTAAAACAAGTTGCACCGTGAAAGTTGGATGATCACTTGCATGGCCACTTATTACAATTTAAATGGTAGAAACAGCGCAAAGCAATAACAAAGCACGGGTAAAAGAAGTGCAGAGCCACATCGTTGTTTTATTACTTCTTACAACGAGCTCTCCTCTCCCAAGTGACTGGTAGCGGAGTATAATAAAAACAAAATAAAAACTCTTGGGTAGCGGAGTCGGTCCGGGAAGTATGGTCACTTCAACGATATAAAAAAGAAACAAAAACCAAAACACAAATATATGGCGGTTAACACAAAAGAGCTAGTGAAGCCCGCCATTTGGCTACATGATCGCGGGTTTTTAGTACACTGTACAATTTTTATAACGTAACAGCTTTTTTTCCAGGACAGTCGACTTAAAGTTCCTACCTAATTTCGTCTCCTCCTGGCGTGTGCCTTTTACTGCGCTGATTCGCTTGCTTACCTTTAAAGATGGTCGTCGCAGCGTAGGGTTCAGGCGGGCCTTTTTCAGACCCAAACCCATCCGTACATTGTTATCATATGCACCGTCCGGAACACGTTCTGAACAAAAACAATGTATTTGCTCAAACTCGTCTATATGCATCCCTTTCAAAGCTTGGTGTCGTAGTGAAAACGACGGTAAGAGGGAAGAACAACTGCGTCGAGTGTTTTTCGTGCAAGCCGACGGTTACAGAAGTGTACGCCATCGTGCAACAGCGCGAGTCACTTGCTTCATTGCCAAGAGAATTCCGCAAACCCGTGAACAAACAAGAGAAAAATTAACACGTCAGGCAATTTATTCACTATCACGACTGGTCACCGGATAAAACTAAGCGCTATGCTGCGGCAGAGTGACGACGGCTCGAAAAGTCAGAAGAGCAGCTTACGAGGGAAACGCGGCCAGCCGCGGGGTCCCCCAGCCGGTTGTTTTGTGACGTCGGCTCAAGCGTTTCCTCCTCTCTCCCCTCTCTTCCTGCTTCGGAGGGGCGTGGCTTCAGCACTACATTGAACGCGCATTTCGGGTTAATCCGCCCGAAAACCAAACGATTACGATATTCGTGATGTCGGAGGTCTAATTAACTAGGTTCGGCACTTTTTTCTCATATTTGAAATCGCTTCAGCTTCCCTTTGTAGAACGCTGTTCTCACTACGAAAACCCAAAGACGGAATTCGAGTCATACAGAAGTGTGTGTGTCTTTTTAGCAACGCATGAGTCATAAGACTTTATATTTTCCTGTGCTAAAAAGAAAGAAAATGGTACCTTTCTGGAAAAACTACAATGATTGAAAGACGTTATTGTGTGCGTGATTGTGGCGTTTATCGGGGGCCTACATTGCCGTAATTTTTGTTAGTAATACCATTAGGATATTTTCCTAATGTTTCGTGCTCTAATATAATTTGTCGCTTAGAACCTAATTTTAAACACGCGAAAAAGTATTGAATCAAATGTGTGCAAATGATCAACGCTGATGCGAATAGCAGCATATTTAGTTAACAAGTCCTAATATAAAAATAGTCTAGAATCAATGAAGCCATTCCAGCTAATCTAACAAATCCACGTGAAATTACATGAATTGTGGGTAGAACATTTGGAGCTATCAAAGTCGCGCTTTCCGACAATCGCCAAAAATTTCAAATTTGTCGACAAACCTTCCGAACCACCATGCCCCCCCTTTCCCCCCCCCCCCCCCCCCCCGCCCCAAAAAAAAAGAAGAAAAAAGAAGAGCAAACAAACAAGATACGGATTTTTTTTTTTTTTGCTTAATTACCAGTCTTCCCAGAACATTTAGTTTCTTTCATTTTTACAAGCCGTCGTTTTGCCAATCTCAGCATTTCCAGTTTGAAGGAACGGCTACCAGCTTGCATGTCTGCCCACTGCAGAACGTTTCGTTGATGTTGGAAACCGGTGAAACAGTAGTGAGTTTTAGTTTTGCGTATACGAGCGAACGCAAGCACTGTCTGTTTGCGTAAACGTTGCGTGTTCAACACTGTGCTTCCCCCCACGGCAAGGCCCCGCGAGAGAGAAAAAAAGGAGGGAGAGGAGGAAAGGGAGGAGGGAAGAATATTGCGATTGGCTGGCGCAGTCACGTGGTACGCGCACGCTACGGGCTGTTCTAAGCTGCGTGCAGCCCCCCTCCCCCCCGCTACCGCCGACGCGAGCAGACGCGCTGCCGTTTTGTTTTGGAGTACTCCACGCCCCAGTCGAAAAAGTGCATTGGTGCAGTCCTAGATATTGGAAGATATCGTTTGCGTGAAACTGGATAACATACGCGCACAGGTCTCAATGCTGACTGGGCAGCTACGCTACGGCCGTTTTATGCTTTCTGCCGTAACGTTCACGTACGCCAGGACGGAAGGGTGTGTTTAGGCCTAATGACCCGCGACCGCTGCCAGCGCTCCCAAGTTATTTACGGCCTGGAAATAAACCCAGCTCGTTTGCCTTTCGCTAAAACGTCCAGTGTAGCTAATGTTTTATTTCATTCGCACGACGCGCCGCTGCGTTGTTGTGTAGTCTGCCCTACAGCGATGCCCAACTCGCCGCTTGTAGTACATCATTCGCCCGCTGCTGGCCTCAACAGGAATCGCGCCAGGTACGTATGTGAGACGCCAAAGGAGCACAAGCGGTGATCTGGACCGCGAGTGCACGTCTGAATTGTGCTTTGCATATACACTGTCACGCCTCTGCAAAAATCAATCGCGCTCCCCGCAGCTAGTCGAAATGGAGAAGTGCGTTGTCAGGCCTGCAAGCCTGCGGCGAAATTGATCTATACCCGATGTCAGCTTTTTTGTGCTCCACTGGAAAAGGTACTAAAGCGTGAACGCAGCTGCTTCGACCAGTGCTTTTTTTTTTGCGCGACCACTCGAGGGGTTGAAGCATGTGCGAGGGCAGCCTGCACGCACTCGTACACCCACAGTGGAGTGACTCGAAGTGACGTAGTGATTGTTACAAATTTAGCGAAGGAAGCGGGCAGTGAGAAAATATTCCACAAGCCGACTGGCCATTTACTGTCATCGTCCTCACCTGCAGCGCCGACTGGGCACGTGTGTGAATGAATTGGTTGATGTCAAGGGTCGTCCTCGCTGTGCTTACCAATTAGCCCCTGCACTGTGATATGCCCACATGCCCACTGCTATGTGCACGCATGCTGCAGACAGCAGGTGTCAGATTTGTCCTAGCTATGCTCACCTCAGAGTATCTGCAAAGGATTGTATTCACACATGTCTGCAGGCCTCCGATAGTTTTGCCCGAATGACTTGGAGCCTGTGCTATGTTGCACGTTTTGGACTCTCAGAAGACTAGGGAGAAGGAGGTGACGTAGGTGTGAATGAACATGTCTTAGCAACTTCTGCAGATACCGTCATCAGCGACTACACCAATCAACAACCAACGAGCGTTGTTGACGTCACTTCCTTCTCCCTAGTCTCCTGGGAGTCCAAAACGTGCAACATAGCTCCCCTGTGCGAGGGCTGGCTTTGCCTGCCTGACCTCCATCTTTCTTTGCGACTACAAAAAGCTGGCCAAACTGGCACCTGGCACTGGTGAATAGGTAGCCTAGAAATGAAGGGAAACCGAATTCAGTTAGCGTGAACTTTGCTTCAGCAACAGGGTTTCAAAATGCAGCCGCAAAAAGATGCACTGCATGTTGGGCACATTGCCATTGACTGTTTCTGTTTCCAGCAGCTACAAAAATACGCACTCTCATCTCAGTTTGTCCTCTTTTGCAAACTTGGTGATGTTAACCACTTGCCAGGTTCCATCAACCCAAATATCCACTACAGAATACCGACACTTCTGGCTGCATGACCTCCACTGGGCCATGTGCAGTCAAATCATGGAATACCTAATTTTTCTGAAACCAGTAGAAAAAATATACGAGGCGAGACATTCACAGATGATCAGCATGGTCGACTATATATGCAGCAGACCCGACAACAAAACTCCCTGCACACAACTTTACAAATCCATCCATTTATTTCAGGCACATTGCACTTGCGAGCGGGCACGCACAAAAGCAAGTTTACATCAGAAGCACTGGCAGTGCAACACAAGGCGCGCAAATACACCCAACAAAAAATACGAAGCATAATGAAAAACTGTGGGCTAGTTCTGTAGAAAGTTGTTAAAGATTGGTAAACAACCTGTCTGCAAGGGAAGCTTGAGAAGTAGTGAGCCTATCTTTGATGGGACTGTCACATGCAAATGGCCCTTTATTATTTCTCTGCAAAGTCTCCTTTGAGTGTTATGCGCTTCTAGTGGAGCCCACCCACAGAGAAAAAAGTTATTTCTCTTGGTCCTCACACCACTCACGTGCAGTGTCTATGGCGGCTTCCTTGCTGGAGCGGCTGTCTTTACAGATCTTGTTTGAGCGCAGGGAAATGAAAGTCCGATGGTGCCAGATGCAGTGAGTAGGGTGCCGAGGCATAAGAGTTCTAAGTCACATTCATGGAACTGTGGGGCAGGCAGTGAGACGGCGGAATGTCTTGGAGGAAAGTCACACCGCCCAAGTTTTCTGTGATGTTTCTCGGCAATGGTGGCTCACAATTTTACAACATGGCAAGCTCGATGGATTGCTGTTAATATGATGTGGGAAAAGTAAAACTACACACTGGCGTAGGTTTAGAAAGAGTTATATACGTAAAAACAGGGGACGGGACAACACATAAACCTACATCCTTACCAACGCGCTCACTAAGAAGTGTACACACTGGCACGGTTCTTTTCTAATGTGCTTGCTTATTTTTAAGCAGGCTCACTACTTGTCAAACATTGCACATATGAATCCAATGAGAGGGGTAATCATTTTTAAGTAGCCATCAAAAACATGAACACTATTAGTGGTCTCAGTAAACAGGAATGAAGAGGAAGGAGTAGTAAACCTTAGTTGATAGACAGCGGTCAGAGTCCCATTCCTTCCTTTGTGTGTTTGTGTATTTTGTACAAGCCAATGCATATAGCAGACACGTACCAACTAGCTCAACCCATCCCCATACCTATTAGTGTAAAACAACATTGAAAGTTTAAACCATGTGTACTTGGGGTCAAGAATGATGATAGTGCTCGCTGTTCTAGTGCTTAGAGCACCGTAATATACACAGCGTCTGCCCATTCCAAATGCCCAACCACAAATTTTGTAACATTTGAAAAAAAAATGGGCACAGTACACATATATACATGTTAATATGATGACCTAACAAGCACCCATCCCCCAATGGTTTGTGATTATCTCCAAATTTTGAGTGGGCACTTGCTCCGTATTTTAAGGTAGTCTGCAACTTGAAATCGAGTTCTTGTAGCCTCTGAATTTGGGACAAAGACCATCTATATGCTATATAGAAGCTGCCCACCAGAAAAAAGATAGCCAAGTCTGGTCAGATATACTCGAAAACCTATTCTGGAGCACAAATACTGCAATACATGTACTGCGAGGATAAAATACAAAAACAGGTACAATTGTCTTCACAAGTGCAGCAAGAAAGCATTCTACAGGGTGATACAAGGAGACGCCAGGCTCTTTAAATCGACCGACTTTGTGCAGCGTTGCCCACGGATGGTGCATTTTTTTTTTGTAAAATTTGCAAAGAGCGAATTAACCCGAGGAAAAAGTAAAGAAAGAAAAAGGCTTAGCTCCTATGAAAGCGCAGCGACGCCACCGGTCTGCAAACAACACGGCGCCGTTTCGCATGGAGGTACGAAGCTTCTGGAGGAGACACGACGCCCCCAACGATGAGCAAAAACCAAGAGACGCTTGTGGACGAAAAAGAGAGCTGGCTCTACAGCTCTCCAATAGCATCTCTCGGTTTTCGGTTATCATTGGGGGCGATCCCTCCACGCTTCTGGCTTCTCTCCTGGTGGCCTCATGTTGCCTCCAGAAGCTTCCTACTTCCATAGACAAAGATGACACCTTTAGGGGCTGTTGTAAAATAAAAAGAAGAGAACTTGGAGATGCCCGAGCAAGGAAGAGAGCGGCAAACGACTTCGAGGACGAGCTGAGACCGAGGAACCGGCCCTTTTCCAGGAAACCGCGAAGAGGGACGGGGAGCTGCAAGGAGAGCGCGCCCCACTGTGGGGTCATAAATGACGAGCCCCCCACTTGGACCCACGCTTTGTGCGGGCCACTTCTCCCTTTTTGTTCGAACGGCGGTCGAAGGTGGACGTGCCTTCGCTCGCTTTACTCAAATCAGTTTTCACTAGAAATAAACCATGTTCTGTTACCCTAAAAAACAATGAGTCCTTTCCCTAATTCCACACTGTTAAAAAGTTAGTGCCGAAACCCGGGACTGAGGGAAATTAGGACATGACTTCAACGCAGACAATCCAACGAAAGAAAAGGGAAGAAGATGAACGAGAAGGCAGGAGCCATCTTAGATTCGCCAACGGCTGAGGCAACGAGCTCCGGACCATGGAACAACTCAAGGGGAAACGAACTGCCCTGCGAACACAGGTGACCAAACTCCTTTCTGAAACTGATTCATACATCAAAAGTAATGAGAAAATCGAAAAGAACCTCAGCATCTCCACCGCAAGGCTTGGCACCCTCCAAGCCCAACTGAACAAGGTGGACGCCGCCATCGAGCCACTGGTGCCAGAAGGAGAAGCCGAGCAAAACTTTGTGCGAACAATTGAATACAATGATCGGGTCGTCACCTATATTGCAACACTTCAGGAAGAGTTGAAGGAAGTCCGAGCAAGGGCACCACGAAATTCGGATTCATCGGCGATGCACAACAACGGAAACGCGACAACGACTGCCTGCCGAGTGAAGCCCCCGAAGCTCGAGCTGCACAAGTATGACGGCAAAAGCTTCTCCTGGCAAGAGTTCTGGGAACAGTTCCAGCAAGTAATACCTTCGGCAAGCTCGGGTACCTCAGGGCTGCGGTGACCGGCGAGGCGTCAAGTACCATGAGGGGTTTGCCTCCCACATCACGGTGCCACGAGGACGCGGTGCTTCTGCTGAAGAAACGCTTCAGAAATGAGGACGTCCTCGTTCAGACACACATGCAGAAGCTCCTAAATCTACAGCCAGTGCGAGACACCGACGAAATCCGGGGTCTCCGTTGACTCTACGACACCATCATCTCCCATCTCCGAGGACTAAAGGCACTCGGACAGAAGCATCAGACCTTTGGTGCTCCTCTGTTTCCAATGGTTTACCGTGCACTGACTAAAGAAATCCTGCTGGATTTTAATAGAACGATCGTGAACGAGCAGGCATCAGACGTGTCAATGCTGGACGCTTCAGCTGGTGGGATGTCCACGAGATTTGAGGACTCTCGGGAACGGCCGATGGAGAAAAGCACCATTGAACGAGGTATCGTGTCATTACTCTCACGACTGCTTGCCTTTTTGAGAGTAGAAGTCCAGAACCGCAGTAACCTAGCTACACAACAAGCTATAGGCACCAGGCAACAGCCACGTGGATTAAGGGCAGAGAAGAAAAACGAGAAGAAGGGAAGTCCTGAAGAACGCTTTCAATCCTCCGCAGCATTACTGCATCAATGAACGAAACCTGATAGCTGTTTCTTCTGCAAAGAAAAAACCGCGCGACAGCTGCCTGCCCTGCTGAACCCGGAGAGCCCGCGCCACTCTGTCCGTCTTTCTTTTTAACGGGCAGACGACTGATGACGCTGCCAAGCATAGGGAGGAAAGATGTCTAAGGTGTTCACAATAACCTCCGCAGGTTTTGGACCCACCGACAGATGACAACGGAAACCTTCTGGCGCCAATGGAGCCAAGAGTTTACGGCGGAACGGAGGAATGTGCAAAGCCAGAAACAACGCCAAGAAAAACTGCTGGACGGCGGGTGATCTGGTTCTTCTTTGCGACGGCCTGCAACCCCGACAGCAGTGGGGACTCGCTAGGGTCCAGCAGGTGTTTCTGGGAAGAGACGGCAAAGTATGATCATGCCTGCTCAAGATGCTCGGAGATTCACCGCTCAAAAGACCTATACAGATATTGCACCCTCTTGAGATCGCATAACGGGACAAAAAAAAATGACGCTGTCATTTTGGGGGGGAACGTGTTGTAAAATAAAAAGAAGAGAACTTGGAGATGCCCGGAGCAGGGAAGAAAGGGCGGCAAACGACTTTGAGGACGAGCCGAGACTGAGGCACCGGCCCCTTTCCAGGAAACTGCGAAGAGGGACGGGGAGCCGCAGGGAGAGCGCGCCCCACCGATGGGTCATAAATGACGAGCCCCCCTCTTGGACCCACGCTTGGTGCGGGCCACTTCTCCCTTCTTGTTCGAACGACGGTCGAAGGTGGACGTGCCTTCGCTCGCTTTACTCAAATCAGTTTTCACTAGAAATAAACCATGTTCTGTTACACTAAAAAACAACGAGTCCTTTCCCTAATTCCACAGGGGCGTTCCCACTGACTGCGAGCTCTACTGTCGGCTTCACTTGGGATTTTCTTGTTTGGCTGGCTTGAGCCGGGATGTCGCCTCCTATTTCTTGCTATTTTCATAGTTGTCACCATTACTGATATCGATGAGTATGCATTATTCAACCAGATTCTAGAGCAGATCCTGTTCCCGCGAGTGTGGGAAGCATTGTTTCATAATTTATGATAATGCACCAGTAAAGCATATCATACAACACCAAAGCAAGTCTAAATATGTTGTTCAACTTGTATTTCTAGGTGATTGCTCAGCAAGGTCTTACATGCTACAGCCAGCACGCCCTGCCATTGATAAAAAGCAGACGCCCATCAGTAGAACTTCTCAATTAAAGATAACAGATTATACAATCCGAGTTCTAGCACGATTTGCAGTGCAGCCCTTTACAACTAATAAGCTGACATGCGTTTTTATTTTTGCAAATTTAAACATGCGCGCTACAAGCAGCGAACACACTCGTGCCGACCAACACGAGGGCGTAAAAATTGCAAGGTTTTGAATTGCAGCAGCTGGATTTCGTTATTCGTTCTACCTGTGATGATGATGGACTCTTGAGATTTTTACGTGCGAGGTGGACAGATATGAGACGCCGAGAACTGCATTGACAACATCAACGTGCTTTGCGTCACTCTCACTTGTGACCGAGATACTTACCAGTAGCTGGAAAGCTACCGCCAAGCTACGAATATGTCATGGATCATGGGCTGGGAACTTCCTAACCCAACAAGGTAATGGAGAAACTTTGCCTACTTTTCCTGCTCATATGTCACAGACCATACTTTGTGTTATTATCGTATGAATGTTAATGAATTACGCGGCCACCATTAGGAACGTCTAATTGGTTTCGTTGACACATGCTTGTCGTGATGAGGCCCCTCCAGGCTCGTCTGCGGTTGCTGCACCCCCTCAAAACGGCCTTCGGATCGTATGAAAGCGTGGCATACTCATGGGATGATATTCTCTGTGCATGCTAAAACTCGCACAATGTTTTTGTTCTGCAGCACCTTGGCAACACTGTCAATTATTGCTATAAATCTATGTATCTGTTACAGTCTCTTAAACAGGCAGCAGTTGAAAAAGAGGATGGAACTTTACAAGGAGAGGAAAGTAGAGACACATGAGGAACAAAGAAAGGATGAATATTAGCTGGTCCTGAACGGGTTCTCAGTAAAAGATCCACCATGATACTTCCTTTCAAAGGATGCTGCTGACGTACTGCAGCAGATCCAACAAGAACAGTGGTGGTACCATTGCCTGGAGCAGGTGCTGTTAGAAATGAGGCGCACAAGGAGCTGCAGGCAATTCCTTTGTACCTGGCCACGAAGGCGGCCTACAGCAGTGCCAGGAAGCACGGGCGATGCATCAAGGTGCAGCCCACAGAGATTGCCAGGTGTCGACCGGACATCACTAGAGGCGCAGGTCCAGTGTCCGCTGGCCGCCCTTCCAAAGGCTCCAGCACCAAGAGAAGCAAGCAGGTACATGCCCTGCACCTCAGCATCTAGAGTGGGGTGCCTCACGTCAAGTCCCACGGAACCGGACACTAAACAGGAGATTGGCAAGAACACTGTTGTCACCTCTGGCCATAGCTGCCTTATCTTCTCACAGACACTTTTTTTTCTCTTTACCTATCATGAAATATTAAGAATCTGCCCATGCAACAATAACCGCCCACCCCCATTTTTTGCAATATTTGCAAAATAGGATATTTTTGTAGGAAGTTTAAGGGGCCCTGCAAGGACTTTTTTACTGGTTTTTAATTTGCACCAAACCTGAGCACACTGAACGTAGTAACTTAGTTAAACTTTATTTTTATAAAAAATTACTTTATTTTAATATTTATAGGCAAATTAAAATTACAAAAACAAGCAAAAAATAAACTCCATGACGTCCTTGGTTGCTTGAGTGGCCGTGAACTAGAGGAGGGGTAGTGAGCTCAGCGAGCGCTCACCGCTGCCACACTCCGTGTCGACAGCGCGAGAGGGTGCCACTGAAGCATGTTCTGAATAGGCTGTATGCAGCGGGCAGCCAGAGCGGCTCTCATTGCATTTGCTGCGTGATTAAACACTAATTCGGCATGACACTTCATTGGCTACAAACGACAGCAAACACGGAATAAGGATCAGTTCAGAATGGGAGCCACTTCGCGCTGCAATACTGCCAAACGGCCAAACCGCAAGACAAAGCTTCTCGCCAAAGGCCTTCGAAACGCTCAGAGCCGGTCGGATCCTCCTGTCCATACGACCGCCTCGTACATCCGGGACCTTTCCGTGTCGGTGCCACCGCTTGGTAGCGGGTATGTCAACGGGTCATTTCTTGTTTCCATACTTTATAAAGTGCATTCGTTTCTTTTCTGACCTAAAATACTGAATAAAAAGTAATTTTATAAGTAATTGAAACGGTTCGCGCCACTTATACTTTGTATTTCGACTAAAAAGAAGCTTTTAGCGGCTCTGACCAGTAGTAAGCCCAGGACCAAAGACGTCACATTGTGCGCGCTTTCGGTACTGTGGGTCGCCCTCGTCGGTGGAGGAGGTTTCCGCGTCGTCCGGTTAAAATATGGCGCACTGATATGTAGTTACTCTCCTCGTGCCCGCTGGCTTGCCCGAACCCCAAGAGACATAGAAACCGCAAAAAAGGTAGACGCTTAAATATGATTGCAGGGCCCCTTTAAGTACAAAATAAGCGATTTGATAACAGTATCCAACATGAGGAAGGTAACACAGAGAAGGGGACAGATAATAACAATGACTTGTAACTTGCAACAACATTTATTGACCTGAAGTTACCATATATAGGTGAAGGAAAAAGAGGTGAGGGTGAAACACTACTTTTTTTTCTCTTATCACTGTAGCAGCTTTCACTTTCCCCTTTTCCCTCCTTCACCTACATATGTGAACTTCGGGTCAGTAAATGCATTCGACAATATGCGAAATGCATAGTGCCATCTAGTGAGGCGCCGAAGAGCATGCTCTGTCTCACTAGTTGGTTTCGGCGCTGGCAAAGGCCAGGGTGCAAAAACGTCGTTATGAAAAATCCTTTACTCGCACAAACATTTGTGCAGAGAAGGCGCTTTCGAAAACCAGATGCCCAAGCCCGTGCCCGCGCCTTTGCCGGCACTCAAAGCCAAATTTCAAGCTGAAGTGTACGTCCACCATGTTGGTTGCGGCCAGAAACCAGCGACTGGTGTAGCAATAAACATGTACATGCGCAAGAAAAGCGTAAAACGATACTAACTCTTAGCTCGCAGGTGTGAATGAGGACCGATGACAATGAGTAGTAGGCCTCGATTGCTACCGACAACGCTATGAAATTGACAAACAACAGAGAAATCTCGACGCAAAAAAGATGGCAGCGCACAGAGTGTTGCCAGGTGTTCAAACAGTTTCGCATATTGTCTATAGGAAGTGATAGCTGTCCGTCCCCTTCTTTAAGTAACCTTCCATATGTTGGACACATATTTTTTGCATAATGATGACCTATGAAGCACCCATCCCTAAATCCTGAGCATATGTCTAGAAATTTTTAGTGGGCGCTTGCTCAGGATTTTACGGTACACGGATTTATGTTGGCAAGTCATGCCTATATGTGGTTTTGTTTGCTGTAGTTTCTTACCAGTGTTTTACGATAGTGTCGTAGCTGGTATTGGAAGACACTTCACTCTCTGCTTCTCCACAAGCCCCTGCCTCAAGTTACGCAGGAAAATCATAGCGCTATCTGCTTTCCTTCGCAAGGGTTTGTGTGGGGTGACACAAAGAGGTTAGCGCCCTTACCATCAAAATGGTACGCCCCCTCCCCCCACCTCAGCCAATGTCACGAAACAGACAATGAACAGGGGCATCTCTATGAAACTATTTCTGCACCAGCGACTTTAAGCCTGTGCATAACACTTGTGGCAGAGGCATCTAAAGAATTCCTCGCGCCACCAACTATTGTAAGAGTTTGTGGTTTGTTAAAGGGAACCTGCAATCATATTTAAGCATCTACCTTTTTTGCGGTTTCCACATCTCGGCAACAGTTTCAATGACTTATGAAAGTAGCTTTTGTTCAGTATTTTAGATCAGAAAAGTAACAAATGCAGTTTATGAAGTACGGAAACAAGAAATGATCCGTCGACATACCTGCCACCAAGTAGTGGAAAAGGCTGCGCATACTAGAAAAGGGTAGTGGGATGAGGCACCAATGAGCAGTGAGTTAGAAAGGTCCCGGATGTACGCGGCGGCGCTGTGGTTGTATACCGGCTCACGAATACAACCGGTTCCGAGCGTTCTGAATGCCTTCGGAGCAGGTTTCGCTTGCGGTTTGGCCGTTGCGCGGTATGGCAGTGCGAAGTGGCTCCCGTTCTGAACTGATCTTTACCGTGTGTTTGCTGTCGTTTGTGGCCAATGAAGTGTCATGCCGAATTAGTGTTTAATCGCGCAGCATATGTATTGCGAGCCACCCTGGCTGCCCGCTTCATACAGCCTATCCAGAACATGCTTTAGTGGCGTCCTCTCGAGCCGTCAACACTGAGTGCGGCAGCCGTGAGCGCTTGCTGAGCTCACTACCCCTTCTCGAGTTCACGGCCACTCAAGCGACCAAGGACGTCATGAAGGAGGTTATTTTTTGCTTGTTTTTGTAATTTTAATTTGCCTAAAACTTTTAAAATAAAGCGAAATTCGAGTTACTACGTTCAATGCGCTCTGGTTCGGTGCAAACTAAAACCCCGTAAAAAAGTCCTTGCAGGGCCCCTTTAAGAGTGAAACTATCCTTCGTCTGGACTGGTAGAAAGTTAGTGTGAGCAAACAGATGCTGTGATTTCGGGTCTCAACATGGACGATGTTATAGGGCTTGCTTCTAAGTCTAGGGCATGATAAAAACAATAAACACGACTGGTAAATTTAGCGGGCGGGTGGAGGTGTAAATAGTCAGTGTACATCAGTTTTGTCGGATATGACCAGAGTAATATGTTGTTCAAAATGTAACCAGCTTTTGTGTGGGCTAGCGAGGGCATAACATTAATGAAGTGCGATTTTTTAGCAAGGAGTCCTACCATCCTCCTGCTGATGGGAGGCCAAAGTGTAAGCATATTCGGTTGTGCGATTTTTGTATTTGTTGCTAAAAGTGCAACAATCGTCTCTGCTGGGTCAGCTTGTTCAATGGGCTTTCAACACGTTGGCTGGATTCGCTCTGGTACAGGCGACATCAAAATGAGCTGGCTTGTCGCCACACCGGCCGGAGTGGCAAAAATCTCACATGTGGTGCCACTGTCGCGATAACACTGAGAGCGAGGTTGGAACGGACCACCGAGATTTCATGCATGGGCGAGGCTCCAAGGTTGGGAGAACTCGTTGCAGGGCCAGCTGTTGGTTTTGATGCATCATCACGCCATTCATGTTTTCTTTGTTTACAATCAGTTGTTGGCTAAATGCAAAGCTTATCATTCCTATTAACCTCCCATGCATAAAATCGCAGCAGCCTGTTCCAGTCTTACTCTACACGGCTTATCCCGACAGGGGTAAGCTGAAGCAACAACCACAGTCTGGTCGTCGCTCCACCTCATTTTGATGCTGACTATACCTGGGATGTTTCTGTGGTTACGGTACACAGCTTGCATGTGACGTCATTCTCAGCCACGCCAATATTTTATGCGCCGCGAGCGTTCAGTTCGTCGTGTTAGCTTCACACCCCAGAAGTTGTAGTTTGAAGAAACCACTAACTGGAACAATCTGTCAGTACCCAGCAATGGCGAAACTTGCGAGCTATATGGGAGCTGCAGGTGCACAGCAGGTGCTCAAGTGCTGTCAGGTTGTTCATTACACCACATGTTTAATGCTTAAAACTGCAGAGCTGCTCAGTGTACTCAGTGTACTATCAACTCTTGCCTCTCCCAGTTTGATGCCCTTAATGTCAACAAAATTATGTCGCACTCTTCTTTGCTGACTCATTTGTTCAACTGTTCAAATGTCTTCTCTCCCCTTTTTTTTTTTGTAGTAGGCAGAGCGCTACAACTTTAAAGGAAATTCGTAGAAGCCTCAAAGAGGGATATAAGGTTTCGCTAAGAGAGTTCTTCCTTTTGCGTTGCTCACGCTAGCTACCATGATCCCCCACCCCTTCGCGCGAGTTCAAAGCTTTTTAGAAATTCAAACAAAATATTGTGTGTGCGCGTGCGTGCGTGCGTGCGCGCGCGCTTTATTGGGGAAGGTGTCATCGGTACATGAAGCTACGTCCACTGCTTTCGTTGCGCGAGCACTCGAGAAGCGGAAACACCTGCCTGGACAATGGGCACCCACTCTTACCTTCCCCTGGGCAAACTTTACGACTAGGCGACTCCAAACCTTGAAGTGCAGAAGAGGAGCGCAGCTTAACAACCGTCGACGACCGCCATTGATGATGTCAATGTACGTGCAGTTTTCTGTGGATTGGATAGCGCCTAAGTAGATTTCAAAATCAAATAAAAGCTTGTAGACAGTGTTAGTAATTAAATTTAAATATTTTTATGCTTTTAAATGATTATTTACGTTATTGTTACGACACAACGAAACCAAGGCCGTGTTCTAAATGAATCCGAGTTACTTCGGCTACTCCGGCGGGTTGTGTCACGTGATATCACAAATTGACAAAAAAACAATGAAAAACGTTGAACGCGGGTCTAGTAACGGTGGAACGTGATCAGATTTTAGAACGCTTAAGTAAAAAAAAAAAAACCTTACACTAAAGCAAGATCGAGTGCATTTTGGAACACGCGAATACGACGCTAACGACACATACGACCGTCACCATCATCATCACCACCACCATATGGACAAAATGGCGCCGGTCTCGGCTCGGAGAATCCTCCTTGGCTCGGAGTCGGTGCTCTTCGAACAGTCTTCAGGTTCGTTCTCGCGTTGTCAGTCTCTTTTAACTTCTACATGCTCTACACAAAAAAAGAGGTACTGGTCCTGTTTTTTGTCCTTCTGCTGGAGTTTTGGTACAGTCTAATCGCTATTTCATTGTGTGGATATCGCGCTGATGTTTTAATTAGGCAATGTCTATTCTGCCGGCAGCCAGCAGAATAATTTTTCCGAAATTCTACCGGCAGTCACCTCCGGCGCGTGTATCAGTGGGGGGCTCGTTAACATAGCCCCCCCCCCCCTCCCCCTCTTCTAGCGGTGACAGTCTGCGGCTGCTCATTAGAAATATATTGACCTATTTGGCCCACCAGTACCACCGCATCGCGGCGGCATGCCGGCCGGCCCAAGCCCCGCTGTCCTCCATTCACCCCCAAAAAGGAAGTGTGTTTCGTCAACAACATTCGTGTTTTTTTTTTTGTTCTTTTTTTGTGTTCTTTTTTCAGTGTTAATTCTAAAAGAGAGATGTCGTAAATATCGCCTAATACCTCCATAAAAAACAAAATTCCGAAGAAAAAAAAAATTCCATCAGGGGATTGAATTAAGATCCTGCTGTGTATGAAGCGCACATCTTACCCACTGAGCTAATCCACAGCTTAGAATAGGCGTGTTTACAATCCGTTTTATACGAGACAAAATAGGCGACTACTGCCGGCACTTTTTTCCCCGGGTTATTGTGCCGGCTGCCGGCAGAATAGACACTTCCTTTTAATTAAGGTTATTCACTGTTATTCTCCTTGATAGTCTTACGTTCTGCTCAGGAATTATACATGTTAAGTAGCTGCAAACATAAAGTCAGTATGACCTCGGTCGTTTCTAATTGTGTCGTACTACTAGAACGCCCAACAGCTATTTTTTTTCTGGACACCTGAGGCATTGATGTATCACCACAAACTCCGACCAACGGTTGACGACGAACAAGTCCTTGTTTGTCGTGTTGTATTAGTTTCAAAACCTCGTAGCGCCGTGCTGTCACAAGAGAGAGAGAGAGGGGCAACATAAAAAGGACGTCAATTGCCTGACAGGCACAAAATACGCCCATCTGACTTTTATTGTCGCAATCGCAGAGCGGCAGTCCCACCAAAGAACGCTGACAGCAAGGTTTGGGCACAATATTTTCGCACTCAGAACTGTGGCTGGCTCATATATGACGATAAGTTTATTTTCTCTTAACTTGTACTGAGGACCACGATGAGACTACCAGTACTCTATTCACTTTTTTTTGTATGTTAAATATTCAAACAATGAAACGTGAGATCAATGACTTATTGTGCTAACCATGACTCCAGTCAGCTTCCATTTGTAGATACTCCAGTGTCCAGTTATGTCACAAGCCACACAAAATGACAAGCCTCTCAATCCTTCCACAACCAGACCTGTAAGTGACAATAATCCCATTTGCTATGGTTTATCCTCTTCATGTTTCATACCATTATGTCTGCAAACACTGGCGGTAGAGATAACTTAAGGTGCCAGTAAAATGGCGGTGTGAATACACTGGTCACGCGAAGAGTCAACACAAAGAAGCGGTTGATTTAAAATCGTTACTCAAGAAAACCAACTCCCTTTACAGATACTGCGTTTGTAAGTGTGCATTTCGCCCAGGGAGTTAAACACGAAAGCTGTGTCATCCGACACTGCTTGTTTGTCTATTTCATATTCTTTTGTTGCCAGCTTAGGTCCCTCTAGAGAAACAAATATGCATTCAGTGTGCTCTACGTCGTGTCCGCCAGGTGGGTCGGTGAGCTCCGACAAAGAGGTAACCTATCCCGTGTACTCTTCTGCTTGTTTTCGTTGGTTGCTGTTTGTTGCACTAGTAAAACGGCTGCTGTTTTGTTGCACTAGTGGAACAATTGTTTATTGAGCTAGTAAAATGAGGCTATACTACTTTTGGTGCACAACCCCAGTGCAGATGATGATTGGATGCGCTCAGTAGCGGCTCCAGGAGTCAACGAGCTCACACTCTTTTACCTAGACAGCAAAAAGCGACTTTCTGTGCACGCTGCTCCAGAGTAAAAGAGTCACACTCTCGTTCACAAAGTCCTGAGATGGTGCGCAAGGAGTGAAAGGAGCGCGGCATTACGTTTTTCCGGATCGCTGACAAGTAGCGCAAGAAAGACGGGACACAGAAGAAGCAGAACGCAAAACGAGTGCTAACTTGCAACTAAAAGGTTTACTGAAAAATTCTGCGGAGCAAACATATCTAGTGCACACACACTTGGCACAATGCCATAGCTATCTTGATGAATAACGACAACACAGTGTCCATTTGGAAAAAGAAAACAAAGTTGTCTTTATGATTCAAGGTGGCAATAGAAACAATGTTGTCGTGACCCATGTATGTGCACTAAACAATACAGCGTCATTATGTAAAAGGAAGGGCGCAAAATGTGCATTAAAAAGACCAGAGTAAGGAAACTGCCTGTACTCTACGCAACCAAAACAGAAAAAAATCTAATCCCTCTTGATAAAATCACTCTTTCCATTAAATGAACAAATGCGGCGCTAATACACGAGACTTAGTCACAGTCGTGTATCAGAGCCGCTTCTAGCGTCTCCCTTTCCAGCCCTCCTTTTCTACGCCTCACCACCTGCACGCCGCAAGAGCCCTACAGGGTGAGGTGTTTGGACCGCCTGGTCAAATTACTGGGAGTAGGCCTTTCCAGCGCCACCAATGCCTTCTCTGTTGACATAGAGGGACTTTTACTCAGTACCACATAACCAACTCTTGGTAGCAGAACATGAGCTGATTGAAGCGACAAGTCGTACTTTTCTTTCAGAACACCTGCGGGGTCACAGTTCAGGGTTTTCTAGAGGTTTTATATTGCTGTTTGATTTCCATGCTACTTTGCTTTCATGGCAAAGTTTATGTTTAGAAGCATGGCATTTGTTTTGAATCCTCTACTGTGTAAAATATTTCTTACAAAGTTTGACCACTTGATTTCAGTTGCCTTAGTGGACATTCTGATTGCAAAGGTATGTCGATGATTTCATCGTTTTTGTTAGTACTCAGTGACAGCAACGCCTGGACTCGCTAGCCCAGTATATTTAAATGTTTTAGGAGCTGCTCAAACCGTTTGAAGGTCACCTTGGAGCTTCCGGTGGAAAGTTTTCATGTCGGTCAACTTTGCTGAACATGTGTGCTGGATGTACAGGCCACGGAAAAAAAGTCCCTATTGCCATATGACTCGGCCCACTCGAAGTTGAATAAGAGGAGCATCATTTCGTTATGCCTTCAGTCGGCAGTTCTGAAATCTTGCCTGCATATCGTTCATAAGAGTTTCGACGTTCAGGTATTACACCTGAGACAGTCAGGGTTCCCACCATTTGTTTTGGAGG
The DNA here is from genome assembly GCF_016920785.2 of Ixodes scapularis. Lineage (NCBI taxonomy): Eukaryota > Metazoa > Arthropoda > Arachnida > Ixodida > Ixodidae > Ixodes > Ixodes scapularis. Next base: position 90,986,286 of record NW_024609880.1, read on the forward strand.
AAGTGGAATCCCTTAAAGGGACACTGACAGGGTATTTACGCTTGCCAAGGTTTTTATTTGTAACTGATACATAAGAGCCCAGCTACACAACACAATTTGCGGCTCGAAATTTGTTTTCTTTCCACCCAAAAACCACCGATCGAGAACTGGACGGTTTGAGTCGCACTCGCCTTCTTCTCCATGGCCGCGTGCCAATTTCTATGGTTGAGACACAACCACCAAAGATAATCAAAGTCGTGGGTAATCGAAGGCACTCACCCGATGCTAAATAGACAAAAAATATGACGCCAATTTTTCGTGGCTTGTGAAAAGCTGCAACTATGTTGAATGAAAAAAAAAAACAGTTGCAAAACCATGTGATTTTGGTAACTTTCTCCTCCTCTATATTTCTTCTTCCCCAGTCCAGTTTCGGTTTCAAGCAGTTGCATTTGTTTTACTTTATAACAAATATATGTGACGCTGTAGCAAAATATTGATAGGGTAGTCTTCTGACACCGTAATGTACTGCCGGGCAAAAAATAAAAGCAATTTTTTGGGGGGTGTCACTGTCCCTTTAAGAAGTTAAAAGCCATAATACTGTACTCGGGAAACATCACAAAAAAAATTGAAGTCATGCCTTATGTACATAAATAATCGCACAACTTGAAAAGAGTAGCAGCCAAATTCTGTGTGGTTGTCGTCGTTATGACCTTTGCGAGTCTTCCAATATCTGCAATGCTCAGCGGACCAAAGGTTAAGTTGCTGGTTTGTGGTAAGAGGCGTGCTAATCAGTGCGGCCTCACTTCTCAATGGTTATGGTTCACACCTGCGAATGCAATGCAAAGCTTATGGATGTTCATCTACATTGAATGGTGTGCAAGTGGCAGGGCGTAGGAAAGGAAGTGGAAAGGGCGAGGCAAGAAGCGGCTGCGATACATGACTGACCAAGACTTGTGTATTCGCATCGCATCTGTCTTTTGATAGAAAATAGTATGATTTTATTGGTAGGGCTTAGGCTTTCTCTTTTTTTTTTTTTGGTTGCATAGAGTGCAGGGTTTCCTTATTGCGATTTGTTTTTAAGGCACTTTTTGTGCCCTTCCTGCTGTGTCACGACGCTGTTTATTGTGTAGTGCACATACATGTATCACGACAACCTTGTTTCTATTGCCGTCTTCAATAATAAGATAACCATTATTTTTCCGTTATGCTTCGTATTTTTTCTTGGGTGTATTTGCGCGCCTTGTGTTGCACTGTTAGTGCTTCTGATGTAAACTTGCTTTTGTGCGTGCCCGCTCGCAAGTGCAGTGTGCCTGAAATAAATGGATGGATTTGTAATGTTGTGTGCAGGGAGTTTTGTTGTCGGGTCTGCTGCATATATAGTCGACCATGCTGATCATCTGAGAATGTCTCGCCTCGTATATTTTCCCTACTGGTTTCAGAAAAATTAGGCATTCCATGGTTTGACTGCACATGGCCCAGTGGAGGTCATGCAGCCAGAAGTGTCGGTATTCTGTAGTGGAAATTTGGGTTGATGGAACCTCGCAAGTGGTTAACATCACCAAGTTTGGAAAAGAGGACAAACTGAGATGAGAGTGATAATTTTTGTAGCTGCTGGAAACAGAAACGGTCAATGGCAATGTGCCCAACATGCAGTGCATCTTTTTGCGGCTGCATTTTGAAACCCTGTTACTGAAGCAAAGTTCACGCTAGCTGAATTCGGTTTCCCTTTATGTCTACTACTTATTCACCAGTGCCAGGTGCCAGTTTGGCCAGCTTTTTGTAGTCGCAAAGAAAGATGGAGGTCAGGCAGGCAAAGCCAGCCCTCGCACAGGGGAGCTATGTTGCACGTTTTGGACTCCCAGGAGACTAGGGAGAAGGAAGTGACGTCAACAACGCTCGTTGGTTGTTGATTGGTGTAGTCGCTGATGACGGTATCTGCAGAAGTTGCTAAGACATGTTCATTCACACCTACGTCACCTCCTTCTCCCTAGTCTTCTGAGAGTCCAAAGCGTGCAACATGGCCCCCCTGTGTCTAGCACAGGCTCCAAGTCACTCGGGCAAAACTATCGGAGGCTTGCAGGCATGTGTGAATACAATCCTTTGCAGATATTCTGAGGTGAGCATAGCTAGGACAAATCTGACACCTGCTGTCTGCAGCATGCGTGCACATAGCAGTGGGCATGTGGGCATATCACATTGCAGGGGCTAATTGGTAAGCACAGCGAGGACGACCCTTGACATCAACCAATTGATTCACACACGTGCCCAGTCTTCGCTGCAGGTGAGGACGATGACAGTAAATGGCCAGTCGGCTTGTGGAATATTATCTCACTGCCCGCTTCATTCGCTAAATTTGTAACAATCACTACGTCACTTCGAGTCACTCCACTGTGGGTGTATACGAGTGCGTGCAGGCTGCCTGCGCATATGCTTCAGCCCCTCCAGTGATCGCGCAAAAAAAAGCACTGGTCGAAGCAGCTGCGTTCACGCTTTAGTACCTTTTCCAGTGGAGCACAAAAAAGCTGACATCGGGTATAGATCAATTTCGCCGCAGGCTTGCAGGCCTGACAATGCGCTTTTCCATTTCGACTAGCTGCGGTGAACGCGATTGATACTTGCAGAGGCGTGACAGTGTATATGCAAAGCACAATTCAGACGTGCACTCTCGGTCCAGATCACCGCTTGTGCTCCGTTGGCGTCTCACACGCGTACCTGGCGCGATTCCTGTTGAGGCCAGCAACGGGCGAATGATGTACTATACAAGCGGCGAGTTGGGCATTGCTGTAGGGCAGACTACACAATAACTCAGCGGCGCGTCGTGCGAATGAAATAAAACATTAGCTGCAGTGGACGTTTTAGCGAAAGGCAGACGAGCTGGGTTTATTTCCAGGCCGTAAATAACTTGGGAGCGCTGGCAGCGGTCGCGGGTCCTTGGGCCTAAACACACCCTTCCGTCCTGGCGTACGTGAACGTTACGGCAGAAAGGATAAAACGGCCGTAGCGTAGCTGCCCAGTCAGCATTGGGACCTGTGCGCGTATGTTATCCAGTTTCACACCAACGATATCTTCCAATATCTAGGACTGCACCAATGCACTTTTTAGACTGGGGCGTGGAGTACTCCAAAACAAAACGGCAGCGCGTCTGCTCGCGTCGGCGGTAGCGGGGGGGAGGGGGGCTGCACGCAGCTTAGAACAGCCCGTAGCGCGCGCGTACCACGTGACTGCGCCAGCCAATCGCGGTATTCTTCCCTCCTCCCTTTCCTCCTCTGCCTCCTTCTTTTCTCTCTCGCGGGGCTTTGCCGTGGGGGGTTTCCGAATACGCGTCCCGGCCGCCGTTCGCCTGCCGCTCATCTAGCCAGCGGAAAGTAGACACGCCCTGGGTAGGTTGTGTGGCTTACCCCGCAGATGGGCCGCGTCCACAATCATTTCCGAAGGGTGCGCCGGAGTCGCTTTCACCCAAAAGGGCGAGGGTAGACATGCCCTCTTCGAGGATCGCGGCCTTCCCCCCGTATCCGGGATGACGTCGCCATAACGCTCCCATGGCCTGCTTGTGCTAGGCCTAGATAGGGAGACGGGGAACACGTGGTTCCCACACCGTCGACACCCTAGGAGCGAGAGTTGTGTCTAAGAGCATCCATGGTGGTGGGCCGGTTGTTTCACGGCTTGGTAACAGAGCATCAGTCGCAAAAGATGGTCCAAGTGAACGGTGACTGTACGTTCCCGTACCTCCACTAGATACCATAGTAGTCCTCTTCGGAAAACGATGACTCCTGGGCTCATTTGCTCGAAGCGCTAACCGCGGATAAAGTTAGCTGCAGTACCTAGGAGAGCGATTTTTAAATCACGTGACTGGCTCGGTGGGGATGCGGGGAAACATGGCGGTGCCCCGGTAAGTGAGCGCCGCTCGCTTTGGAACTAATATGTCGTTGTAGCTGCAATATCGGGCGCGTTACTCAGCAACGAATGGTGCTGAGTAACGCCTTACCTCACATAAATTGCAAAGCCTGGGCATCGACCTCGCTGCATTTTTTAGATGGTCTTTCAATTCTTGCCATTCCTAAGCCTAAATGAACGCGATAATTGTCGGCATGGCATCCTCTTTCGAAAGCGGATTGCCTTGACTCAAACGGCCGGGTATTGATAGCACACAAAAGCAGACAGCGTCCCAATATACCTTTTTCTAAATTTCCCAAGAACCGAGGTGCATGCTACGAGTGTAGTTACACGCGTAGCACGTGCTGGCGTCTGCAGTAGTAATTGTTCTGAAGCATAAAGTCTAAAACAAATTTTCCCTTGCACGCGCGTTCGTCAAAGCCTTATTGATTATTTACTTTGAATCTTTTATAAGAGGAAGGCAAGCGCGCGCGGACCGTAGAATAACACTTCCAGCGTTCTCCTCGATGCTTGGGTAATTTAGAAAAACGTCTATTGGCGACGTGCGCGATCGAAGGCGTCGCTGTGGTCGGCCTTCCACGATTGGCCGAACGCTGACTATGACGTCAGAAAAGGATTTATTATCGACGGAAATAAGAGGAATGAAAGAATTTTAATTTTGACGGTGTTGGCAGTGTTCCTTTGAGAGCGCAATGATTTCAAGCTTCCACCACGCTATTTACAAACACCATCGAACTTGTTGTTTTCAAGGTAATGACGTCACAACGGGGAACCATAGGAGGGCGCCACCAAAACATCTCGCCGCTAATAGGGACGCTGTCTGCTTTTGCATGCTATCAATACCCGGCCGATTGAGTCAAGGCAATCCGCTTTCAAAGACGTTGCGATGCCATCAATCATCGCGTTCATTTAGGCTTAGGAATGGCCAGAATCGAGAAACTATAAAAAATGCGGCGAGGTCTTTCTTCAATATGTGTTAAAAAGAAGTGAAAGGCGTTTACAACTCCCTGTAACACTGAATTGGAGCGCAGCTCTTGAGGAGGAGGAGGGAAAGGTACTGAGGGGAGGGTAGACCCCTCCTCCTCCTTCTCCTCCCCTCATTCTTTGATATGCTCCGGGGGGTCAACTGACCTCGGGGGGAGGGGGTCACGTGACCTCGGGGGGGGGGGGGTGTCGCTTGACTTCGGGGAGAGAGTGGGTCACGTGACCTCGGGGAGGGGGGCCACGTGACTTCAGGGGTCACGTGATCGTGGGGGCCACGTAATCTTGAGGGTCACGGGACCTTGGGGGTCACCTTCGGGGTCACGTGTCCGTGAGGTGACCTTGAGAGGGGTCACGTGACCTTGGGATGACTTTGGGAGGGGTCACGTGGCCTTGGGGGTCACGCGACCTTGGGATATGTCACGTGACCTTAGAGGGGTCACGTGACCTCGGGGTGAACTTGGAATGACCTTGGTTACTGTAGCAGCATCGGCATCGGCGACGCCGACGCCGCTCAAGTCGGAAACGGGCGCCTAAGAGCTGCGCTCTAAAATAATAAATGGAGAAGTTAGTCATTCTAAGGCGTGACCGGCTACTCAATTACCATTGAATAGAGTATTTCCCACATAGAGATTAAACACTTCAAGTATAAAGATGCAGCTATACACCTCAATGTCTGCCCCCCCCCTTCCCCACCTTTCCCCTGCCTATAACGGAACATAAAAAAAGATCTAAAGCTGAAGCCACACCGCCCACAGACCCCACAGCAATCAGCCAGCAGACACCACCCAAGCACCGCCCGCCCCGCCACACGACGGCCCGCCACTCTACCTATACAAGACATAACCTCCGGAAGCATAACTCCGCTTGAGCGACACGACTGGACCGTCGTGCAGAGTCAGAACGTCCCAATCGTCACCCGCGGGACGCGCTCCGCACGATAGGTACGGGGTGCGACTCCACCTTCACACTGACAATGATCCTTAAATAATAACACGTACTAGTTCTACATACCCAACAGGTGCACACATGCATAGACACATACGATGAGCACTTATGTTCTTGGTATGAAGTGTCACTTCGAGTATTTCCAATTGTCTCCAGATTGTTGACACACACACACACACATAGCTATATTCACTCATTTTACAACAAGGTTCAATATTATCAGCTCAAAAGCTAGTATTTGTCGATGATATCACTGTCTTCCAGAAACCTTTTTATTGCCTGGAGAGCCTGTTTCTGCATGATTTGTTTGGGCCATGGCCCCAGTAATTTACTTATGGTGAAAGGCCTTTTATCCAGGATATCAAACCATACTTTTAATTGTGACCGATTGCGATCGAAGCGAGGACAGTTCAAAAACATGTGTTCAATAGTTTCCACATCCTGACCGCAAGAACATTTGGGTCCTCAATTTCATTAATTTTGCAGCGAAATTCTCTCGTGAAAGCCACATTCAGTCGCAGGCGGTGAAGCATTGTTTCAAATTTTGTCGGTATATCGCTTGGGATATAAAACCGTGATTCTGGATCTACAACGAAGAGAGTAGACGGCCGTCCTGCCTCATTAAACCATATATCGACTGCCATTTCTTTGGAGTGGTGTGCAATTAAATACTTTATGTCCGTTTTGGAAAGAGGAATGCCTCGAGATGCTTCTAAATCATGTGCGCTTGTTGCTAACTTGCCTGCCTCCACACTCTTACAAAAAAGGGTACGGATAGTGCTCTCTTAGGGGAGGAACGGTCTTGTAACCTATGTTCCTTTAGAAAGAGAGAAACTTTCGTCCCTGAAGCACGAGAGCAAAGTTCCTCCGTCGCCTGCATCTCATTATGGCGGCCCTGAATCGAGCAAATCGAGCTCAATAAGGCTTAACGAGGACGCTACGTCTCTTGTGCGGGACAAGAGGAGCAGCAACTAAAAGCGTAACGCGAGCTTTCCGCGAACTGTGTTTATTTCCGAAGCCAGATTCCCCCCACAGGCACAGAAACTTGCGCTTCGAAAGCAGTTACTCGGTCTTCTCGTCGACAGCACAGCGATGTTAAACGGAGACAACCGATATCCAGTTACTTCGCGCACTTTGCGTCTTACCTTTGGTGTTCCTCGAGTCGCAACTCTTTCGCCAACCGCACATCACGGAGAAATGGCAAACCAATCCGCGAAACCAAAAGCCGCTGTTTATCGCGTAGCGTGAAAAAAGGTTAAATCGCTTGCCACCTGATGGCAGGGTCAAGCAGAGTAATTGCAAATTGCTCGCCTAGGTGGCGCTAGGTACCGCCCAATTCATATTTTACAAAAAATAATTTTATTTACTTAGGCTACTATTGCGCATCGGGATCCTCTTCTGTACAAACATTATAGTACAAGCATCAAGTGAACATACATTGAGCACATACACCTAGATGCCACATACAAACATCAATACAGCGGCCAGAGGTCGGCATTTTAGGTCGCCCTCACTCACCCTCACCCTCACAGCCACACTCACCTAAGCCCCTCACTCACCCTTACCTTCACAGCTACACTCACCTTCAGCCCCTCACTCACTCTTACCCTCACAGTCACCCTCACCTTCAGCGCTTCACTCTCCCTCACTGAACCTCACGGCCCTCACGCACTCACCGCCCTCACGGCCCTCACGCCCCTCACCGCCCTCACGGCCCTCACGCCCCTCACCGCCCTCACAGCCCTCACGCCCCTCACTCACTCATGGCCCTCACGAAACTCACCGCCCTCACGCCACTCACCGCCCTCACGGCCCTCACCGCCCTCACCGCCCTCACGGTCCTCACCGCCCTCACCGCCCTCACCGCCCTCACGGCCCTCACCGCCCTCACGGCCCTCACGCCACTCACTGCTCTCACGCCACTCACCGCCCTCACGCCACTCACCGCCCTCACACCCCTCACCGCCCTTGCCGCCCTCACACCCCTCACGCCCCTCACGCACTGATGGCCCTCACGCCACTCAGGCCAGCTTCAGATGGGGCAATTTCGCCCGGAAACTTTACGTCACAACCCCAGCAACACGGGCCGCCCGCGATCACATGCAGCAACAAATTGCTGCAATTTGCCATCGCCATCATAAAATTTTATTTTTCTTGCACTATTTAGATACAATTACGCCTTATAAATGTGTTTTTATGTATTTAAATCTCGTTAAGAACACTAATGCACCTTTCTGAAACAGTTTATTTCCAAAAAACGATCATCACCGGCACGAGGTATCACGTGAAACTTTTGCGTCCCTGATTGGATGCAGCCGCTTCAAACGTATTCGAATTGCTCCGAGTTGCTTGCTTATTTCGAGCCGGGCCCGATCTCAGCAATTCGTGTCGATCTAGGGAAAGCTAGAGAACAACCCGCCATTAACACCAAAATTGCTGAGAAAGATGCTCGATCTGAAGGGGGCCTCACGCACTCACCGCCCTCACGCACTCATGGCCCTCACACCCCTCATGGTCCTCACGGCTCTCACGGCCCTCATGGCTCTCACGGCCCTCACGGGCCGTGACTGCCCTCACGGCCCTCACTGCCCTCACTGCCCTCACTCACCCTCATGAATTTTCCTGGTTCAGAAACTCACTCATCCTCACCTCGCCTGTGAGGATGAGGGTGAGTGAGGGTGAGTGAGGGCCGTCATGAGTGAGGTTTGCCGAGGCATGACAGCGGCACACCACACTAGCCCGAACACTACACCCGTGCTCTGCGTTTCCGTCTTTTATACTGGTCGTTTTGAACGTACGGAAGTTTTCGGTGACTGAATAAGCAATAAAAAAATATTACCAGCATAATGATTTTTTTGCAGCAATGTTATACCTCTGAGAGTATTTCGAATGGCTCAGGGGATGAATCTCTTTTAAAAAGCAAACGCTCAATCACGCCGTAATTATTTGAAAGCAATAAGTGAAGCCGCTCTAAAGCGGTTCGAAGCCATGAGTTTGTTTCCCCGCACGACATGTCGAAGCCTGCATTTCTATTGTAGTGTTTGTTTTTCTATTTGTGCTGTTCGCGCAAAGCTGCAATTGCCGTCTTAAATTAATCTCTGTAGAGCGGATATTCACTCAGCTGGAAGTGATGCTTCACGGGCTGAGAAAGCGCTTTTCGATCAATTTGAATGCAGTCAAAGCCGCGACTTGCGGCAAGTGTTAAGTGTACGGAGCTACGCCGTGGCGAGCTCGAAAACTTCTATCGCTCATCCCAGGGCGCCAATTGGAGGGCAGTTTCTCCAGGAACCGTAGTGTATTTAAACAGCAAAATAAAGGGTAGCTTTTTTTTTTCGATTTTACCTATTGTTTTTAATTGCTAAAATTCAACACAGTAAATATACGTACTTTCCGTCACAATTTCCTACTGTTTTCCTTTCCCCAGAGCGCAATTGCTCTCGGGGACGAGACAACCGACAGTCACATTGGCCACTGTACGATAGGAGCTTACTGTTCAGACCAGCGTTCTAACATGACTATCCGGACGTCGATCGATTGCACCTAATCCCTCTAGTGGTAAACTCTTTAATGTAAAGCGGAATGTCAACCTGCGGCACCCCGCCCCCTCTGATCACGGCCCAACCAGCGTAAACCGTCGGGCATCAATGCCCGACGGTTTACGATCTCATCTTGTTGTTACACCACTGATAAGCGAACACACGGTGACACCGGCGATAATTCCAGTCTTTTGTTCAGAACCCACAACACTGCCATCACGATGTTGCTGACACGCAGAAATACAGAACCACGTTGAACGCCGGTTGCACTTGGCATCGGAAAACAGAGCCGAACTCAGCACGGAAGGCACCCAGGCAGCCGGCAGCAAAACCTGCCTGTCTTGGACGCAGTTCCTGCGATTTCCATAACGTCGAAAACGTCGACACAGTTCCGCGTGGTTTCGCGACTGTAGTTCCATGCCGCGTGAGTCCCGCAATCCGGAGACGGCCATCTTACCCAGTGTACGTGGCGCTGCTTGCACTGCTTCGGAACTTCGCTGTTTCTAGCGACTCCGTTTGCTAGTTTGATAAAATTTGTGATAAAAAACGTCAATGCAAACGAAATGTTCTGCACGTTTAGACTAGCAGACTGAATTACAGGCGGCCTTCGGTGCCGCTGAAGCTCAATCAACTCAACAGCTATTTATTAAACAACGTGCATGACCTGCTCGAAAAACGAAACCGAAAGAAGATGAGTCGGAAGGGCGAAAGCTTTCTCCCGTCTACTTGGAGAAGGAGAAAAACGTTTCGTTCCTCCCCTTTTCTCGTGTCCGCTTGGAAGCGCGTCAGTAAAAGGGAGGAAGACGCGCCGTTGCTACTTTTTTCCTCCATTTTTTCTTAGAGTGCATGCTTTCTGCGATTCCGCTATGTCCTAGAATCCACTGCAGCTTTTAATGAATAACTATTACTTATAGCCCGATCGATCATATCAGCTACCTGGTAGACCGATGGAAATGGCGGACGTCTACAGTTTACTGATGAAAGAGCACCGAGGGCTGCCTTGGAGTCCGTGCCGATAACCCACTGGTTTTGAGGTTCTACGTCCTTTATGTACTCCACTGACGCAAAAATTGCATAAAGTTCTGCAGCAGTAGAGGACGTTCCGTGGGACAAACGAATACATTTTTTCACTTGCATTGATGGAATTACGAAAGCTGAGGTTGAGTCATCATTTTGTCGTGGAGCCATCCGTGTATACATAAATGTCGTGTCTGTAGTAATCATGCAAATATGACAACGCCGACTGAGTAATCACAAAATGGGATGTGGTCTGGCTTTTCTTAAGGTTGGGTAGTTCCGTGTTAATATCTGCACTCTAAGAAAAAATGGAGGAAAAAAGTAGCAACGGCGCGTCTTCCTCAGTTCTACTGACGCGACCCCAAGCGGACACGAGAAAAGTGGAGGAACGAAACGTTTTTCTCCTTCTCCAGGCAGACGGGAGAAAGCTTTCGCCAACGAGGTAGAGGGGCTTAGAGCGATAAACCGGGGTTCCGGTCTGCACTCGAAAGTGACCCCCATAAGGAGGCTGCCATTGTACGCAAATTTGACCACACGTCACATGACCAAACCAAATGCGTGACGTCACAGGAAAGATGGCAGCGCCCATGCAGCGGCTGGCCCCAGCTGGCCGGAGCTTGTCGGATGCTTTGTTGGTTGTCGTTCGTCTCGGCGAGTTGATTTCAGACGCGGAAGCCGTCATATGAGGCCGGTCGAAAGCGAGTTCAGAGTTCAGCGTGGTGTTTGACGTAGGTATAACGTGAAAATACGGAGAAACGGTCTGCATTTCGCTGGTGACCGACCGGGATATTGCCACGGAAGAGACAATCTGACCTACGTTGCTCGGACCTAGGATTGATTCGGATACCGCTAGGATGAAATTTAAGGCGACGTTTCTGTGCTCTCGTTGACCATCGGAATCTTCGAGGTTTGCAGTGAAGCGTGTGCAATATATTTGGATACACAGTTTAGCGACGGAAATTGCGTGAGTCGTGCTTGGCGGTGTCCAATCTTGGTGCAGCTTCGATCAAATGACCGAGGGCTCACTTCGGTTGTGCGGCGCACCGGAAGGCTGCCTTGAAGCTGGTAGTCCCCGTGCCGTGCTGAATGATGCTGTGCTGCTTACAAATTGTTCCGGCGTAGAAGTGCACTTTTACGGAGCACAGGTGTGCGGCGCACCGAAGAGCTGCCTTCAAGCTGGTAGTTCCTGTGCCATGCTTTAGGTGATGCTGTGCTGCTTCCGATATTGTTCCGGCGTAGACGTGCACTTTCACGGAGCACAGGTGTTGCAGTTGGCATTGATCCCGCTGGTCTGTCGCACGTTTCGTCAACACAAACGTTTCATCCACACTCGTTACGCGAATTGCAAGCTGTCCGGACATTTCACCGAGCGTGTTCCGTACCCAGCTCACGCCGCTTTGTGGCAACAGTCTGCAGTGGCTCCTTACCAGAAAAGTGGTCCCACATCCATTTCAGTTCAGTTCGTCCACGGCAGTCGCCAAACCCCGAAGGAGAGGATTTATTCGGACAGAATGCCACTAAAGCGCAATGCAGCTTCCTCAGTGGTCAGGATAGATTCTCTTCTGCTAGTTTTGTTATACTGTCACGGATCCTTGTTCCAGTCCTATCTTCTATCAATATTCACTATTATGGGACACTGCAGGTCATGCTCAGCTGTAATTGTGTGTTCAGGTGGAGGTGCTGGGCACTTTACCCGTAGCCCTTCACTCCGTGTGAACCCGGCGGCTCTTCAGTCGAGTTACCCGATAATGGGACACGGCTGGCGGACTATTCTGCGTCTTATACCCCTGTCGAGCCGTAGGCAAAGTCCTGATTCGAGCCTGGCAGAACAACCGCAAGACGACCGAGTACCACAAGGAGTAACCGCGGAAATACACCACGAAGCACCTGAAATCCGAGCCAGTTGCTGCTACCAGGAAAAACCACCGGAATTTGGTCTCCTGTCAGAAAATCCGAAGCTGACTAAGCCAACAATGACAAACCTGTATCAGCAAACCGTGTCCCCTCCCACCATTATTTGCATGCCCGTCGCAAATCACACTCCGACGCTTTTTCACGTAAGCTGTATGAAGACGTCAAGGACTGGATTGAACAATATGACAGTGTCGCCCGCCACATTGGGTGGACAGACAACCAGCTCCTGCAGAACCTATACTTCTCGTGGAAGCAACTGCCGGCGCTGGTCTGAGAACCATGGATCCTCCTTAACGTCATGGGAAGTTTGCAAGATCAAGCTGAAGCGCGCATCTGTCAGCCAACATCAACGAAAGAGAGCCGCATTCTTGATCCTGTCCAGGACACTGCCCCAATGAGAGCGCCACCGCACTCGTGGAGGATGTTTTGCGCTTGATCGAGCGCCCACACCCACGCCGACCTTGATGCTACAGAAGACAAGAACCTAAGAATCCCATGCGCCTCACGTGAGGGACAACACCTTCGGCAGCCTTGTCCGCAACCCCCCAACAACAGTCGAAGTGTTCATATCACTGAGGCTTCCAACATAGAATGTGCACTGCATGCCCAAGCCTGCCACTATGAACAACTTCCCGGCGTCTTGACACTCGAGTTGTCCAGCTACTACTTCGACGCCAGCCTCCCAGGCATCCACGACATCACCCACGACGTTGTCTGGGAGGAGATCAGGAAGCTACTTCCTGCCATCAGTTGCCCGGCTTTTATTTTGATTGCCGAGATTGTTTCGGAACAAGTTTGACAGGTATTTCAACCGAGACTTCTGCAAGCGAAGCGGCATCTGACAAACCAAGGGCAACTTACACCACAATGGCACGACGACCGCCACCGGCTGCCCCTTAGTATTCAATGCCAATTCAATGAGACACTCTAACGCCGAAGCATTCCCGACATCGTGTGTAGGACTGTGCTCAACAAAGTACACCAATTAAAACGTAGGTGATGCGAATGTGCGACCGAAAACCACTTTGCTACCACTGCATGAAGCCGACCATGTCTACCAAAGCAGCCCGTACCAATGAATTGGTCGGCGAGGGTTCGTGCCAAACGACCCTGAATTACGTCTCAAGGACCGACCACGGGAGATTAAGGATTACCTTCGGCGACCTTTGTCCCTGATGCCGAAGGTGCTGAATCGAAGATTCTGAATCCCTGATTACCCCAAAGCTCCTCATGTCCATCACCTCAACAAGAGGTAAGCACGACAAAGCAGGTGAGCGGCGATGCAGTGACAGTGAATTTGGTGTCGGTTGTCGTCCAAGGACAATACCTAAAAATTTGCTGACACCAATTTTCTGTGTCCACTCCACGAAGCACACAATTTCGAACTTTGAGGGAGAATGCCCCTGAGTGACTTGAAGGAATAGAATGGTTGGTTGCTCTCAAAAGTGAACTGCAAGCATCACCAGACTTGGATAGCGAACAAAAATTGTTGCCAGCTTTCAAGTCAACGGTACAGCAAAAGGCACAGCCACGTAAGCAATACATGCCCGAGCTTGCTACGTTAATGCCGAAAACTACCAGGAAAATTTTCGGATTAGAAGCCAGCCCTGCAGCTTCAGTGCACATGACGTATGATTACAAGACAGCATCAGTCGGTCAAAGTTGCCACTCGACCAAACTGAACACCGACGTGCCAGGAGCGTCATCCGACAACAAGGTCCACAGGTACTACGACTGAACGCCTGACACGAGACTGTCGCAGAAAGAACTCGTTATGGAACCATTTACTAAGAATCAATAATTATGTAATCAAGTGGAAATAAACATATTTGATACACTAACCAGATAAACATATTTCCGCTTGCCTTCATGCATTGAGAGTCTACACACCAAGAATTGTGTCCATTGCACGCTCTGGACCTTACGAGGACACTCGCTTCTCTGACCCTTCAATATTAATTAAAAGGTCATACCAGACTGGCAGACCTCTTGCAAGGGGCTGCACTCGTTCAACCTTTCCTGAACATGTGATGCATCCGAAAACCAACTCCAGTGATGTGAAAATGTTATTTATTAATTTATTCCTTCCAGGGGCCTTCGTAGGCATTGCAGAGAGGATACTTAAAACTACACACATGATAATAGCATTAAAGCACACTGCTGTAACTTGTTAACTGGAGAAACAAACACACCTCTGAGCATATAGTTTAATAGTATGTGTTGATGCATTGTTATATAGCATGACACTTCCTATATGTATGACACAATAGACCCTTCGCAGAACCTTATCAAGCAACACAACCGTAATTAGAACAATTAAATAATTGACCGACTAATACAATGCACTCTTGATGGAAAAGAGTATAGCTGCAATCCTACAAAATCCTACAAAACAGAAAAACTGCGCAGTTAATCTATGCATGCAACAAAACAGTTGTTCTTATAGCAAGTCGAATAGCTTTAAAGGAGGTGCCTGCAACGATTTATTCTTCCCCATACTCAATAAAACGCCAACCTCGTAGCTGAAAATAAGGGTGCACTTCGCACTCACACACACACACAAAAAAAAAGGAAGAAAAGCGATCGAATGTAGAATCGTGGATTAGCAGAAAAGGTTAAAATCGCCGGAGCTTCCTCGCTAAAAGTTGCTAAGGTTGTTCGGTGACGGAGGGCTGAAACAACTTCCCTTAGGCCCTAACGTGACGTGTACATTTGGCGTAGATTCTCAGATATTTCAACGTTCAAACAAAGCTAAGAGAATGCGAAAATTTCATGTTAAAAGCACTCAAAGTGCTTTTAACATGAAATTCCTCGGACACATCCCGGAATCCAAGCACCGGTACGGCGATGCAGAGCTGATGCTGTCTCACAGGCGTTAATATCCAGATGATCCAGAGCGATCTTGCGCAAAAACGGTATAAAGTCTCATTCCTTCATATTTTCACATTATACCTGCGTCAGCGAGCACGAAGAAGCCCGATGTCGTCGGAAAGCAGCTGCACATCACGGCTACCGCGCCGAACAAACCCGCATCCGCCAGCTCTGGGCGCTGCCATCTTACCTGTGACGTCACGGCTCTTGGGAGGTCACGTGACGAGTGGTCACGTTTCCGTAAAATATGGCGGCAACCGGGGGGGTGCCACTTCCGAACTTCCGGTTTATCACTCTAAGCCCCTCTACCTCGTTGGCTTTCGCCCTCCCGACTCATCTTCTTTCGGTTTCGGTTTTCGAGCAGGTCGCGCAGGTTGTTTAATAAATAGCTGTTGAGCTGATTGAGCTTCAACGGCAGTGAAGGCCGCCTGTAATTCCGTCTTCTAGTCTAAACGTGCAGAACATTTAGGTTGTATTGACGTTTTTATCACTAACTTTATTAAACGAACAAACGAAGCCGCTAGAAACAGCAAATTTCTGGAGCAGTGCCAGCAGCGCCACGTACACTGGGGGATGGCCGTCTCCGGATTGCGGGATTCGCGCGCGCGGCGAACCGACGGTGCCGACGGAACCACAGTCACTACAGTAGCGAAACCACGCGGAAATGTGTCGACGTTTTCGACGTTATGGAAACCGCAGGAACTGCGCCCAAGACAGGCAGGTTTTGCTGCCGGCTGCCTGGGTGCCTTCCGTGCTGAGTTCGGTTCTGTTTTCCGATGCGAGTGCAACCGGCGTTCAACGTGGTTCTGTATTTGTTCGTGTCAGCAACATAACTGCAACATCGTGATGGCAGTGTTGTGGGTTGTGAACAGAAGACTGGAATTATCGCCGATGTGACCTTGTGTTCGTGTGTCAGTGGTGTAACAACAAGATGAGATCATAAACTGTCGGGCATTGATGCCGTTGGTCGGGCCGTTATGAGGGGGCGGGGTGTCGCAGGTTGACATTCCGCTTTACATTAAACAGTTTAATACCACTTGAGGAATTACGTGCAATCGATCAACGTGTGGATAGTCATGTTGGAACGCAAGGAGTGAACAGTACGAAATTGTGACGGAAAGTACGTATATTTACAGTATGGAATTTCGGCATTAAAAAACAATAGTAGGTAAAATCGAAAAAAAAGCTTTCTTTATTTTGCTCTTTAAATATACTACGGTTCCTGGTGAAACTGCCCTCCAAGTGGCGCGCTGGGATGAGCGCTAGAAGTTTTTGGGCTCGCCACGGTGTAGCTCCGTACACTGAACACATGCCGCAAGTAGCAGCTTTGACTGCATTCAAGTTGATCGAAAAGCGATTTCTCAGCATGTGAAGCATCACTTCCAGCTGAGTGAATATCCGCTCTACAGAGATTAATTCAGGACGGCAATCGCAGCTTTCCGTGAACAGCACGAATAGAAAAACCAATAGAAATACAGGCTACGACGTGCCGTGTGGGGAAACAAACTCATGGCTTCGAACCGCATTGGAGCGGCTTGATTTATTGGCCTTCAAATAATTACGGCATGATCGAGCGTTTACTTTTTAATAAGAGATTCATCCCCTGAGCCATTTAAAATACTCTCAGAGGTTTGACATTGCTGGAAAAAATTAACATGCTGGGAATATTTTTTATTGCTTAGGTAGTCACCGAAAAGTTCCCTACGTTCAAAACGACCAGTATAACAGACGGAAACGCAGAGCACGGGTGTAATGTTCGGGTTAGTGTGGTGTTCCGCTGTATCGATATGTGTGCGTGCCGTCTATGTGTTCAATGTATGTTCACCTGATGCTTGTAATAAGCGTAATGTGTGTATAGTAGAGGATCCCAAGCGCGGGAGAGCGGCTCTGAAGCGCAGTAGTGGCCAGAGAAGAGTAAATTATTTTTTTGTAGAACATGAATTGGGCGGTACCTAGCGACACCTAGCCTAGCTACTTGCAATTACTCTGCTTGACCCCTCCATCTGGTGGCTAGCGATTTAACCTTTCACTCTACCCGATAAACAGCGGCTTCGAGTTTGTTCTTTCGAGAGCGTCTTTTGGTTTCGCGGATTGAGTTTGCCCATCTCCGTCATGTGCGGTTGACGAAGGAATTGTGATACGAGGAACACCAAAGGTAAGACGCAAAGTGCGCGAAGTAACTGGACATCGGTTGTCTCCGTTTAGCATCGCAGTGCTGTCGACGAGAAGACTGAGTAACTGCTTTCGAAACGCAAGTTTCTGTAGCTGTGGGGGGCATCTGGCTTCGGAAATAAACACAGTTTGCGGAAAGCTCGTGTGACGCGTTTATTTGCTGCTGCTCTCGTTACGTACAAGAGACGTAGCGTCCTCGTTAAGCCTTATTGTGCTCGATTTGCTCGATTTGGGGCCGCCATATTGAGATGCAAGCGACGGAGGAACTTTGCTCCCCTGCTTCAGGGACGAAAGTTTCTCCCTTTCTAAAGGAACATAGGTTACAAGACCGTTCCTCCCCTAAGGGAGGACTATCCATACCCTTTTTTCTAAGAGTGTGCGACGCGAAACATCCAGGGCACGATGACCCTCGACGATATCAGTGTCGAGGAAATATGTACGCCCGTCCTAGTTATCAAATTCACCGCAAGTGGGTGAGAATTCTGAATGGACAAGCGTAGGAAATGACGTAAGGTCTCATGTTCGCGTAAAGTTGGAATAGGTAGCTCTCTTGTTTCTGCTAAAACCAGTGTTTCTCGAGTTGGACGCGGGACGCCCAAGCAGATCCGAACACGGGATATCATGTAATGCAGTCTGTTTTCTTGTGTTGCAGATAATCCATGGAGTGCTGGAAGTGAATATGGTAATAATTTGCCGTACTAGTGCAGAATGCAGCATTATCATGGCGTTCGTTGAGGCTTCCCAACGAACTCCAGTAAAGTAACGTAAAATGTTAATTGTTTTGTTTGCTTTTGCCTCCAGCGTATCGATGTGTTTTACCCAAGTGAGGCTTTGATCTAGAATCACTCCAAGAAAGCGACGATGCGAAACGCGTTCTAAAGTTTCACCCGGTATTTTAGCTCGAATCCACGAAGGGGCTTCATCGTGAACGGAAGTAATACTGATTTTGAAGGCGCAATATCCATACCTCGGTCACTTAAGAACTTGTTTAGGAGGTTCAATCCCGCTTGAAGCTGATCCTGTAAATTCTTTGGACATGTGCCTGAGGCCCAGATACAAATGTCATCTGCATATATCGTCACATGTAGTGGCGAAGGGAGGCGACCAGGAAGCAAAGCCATGACCGTATTTAATAGAGTAGGGCTTAGTACGGCTCCCTTGAGGCACGCCGTGTCGGAGATTTTGAATCGTGCTATCTCCATCGGTGGTTTTTACAAACATTGTCCGTTTTGAAAGGAAGTTTTTTATCCACCGTAGGACTCGTCCTCGAATTCCAAGTTTTATAAGACTATATAGAATATGGATTTGACTTACTGTATCGTATGCGCGCTTGATATTTTAAGATACAGCTATTGTGATTTTTCCCAGCGTACGCTCATGTTCTATGCATGTTACCAAATCTAAAACGCAAACCATCGTGCAGCGTTTGGGACAAAACCCTGCTAGTTCTTCCGGTAACACTCCACTCGTTTCTAGCCACCATTGTAGTCGTTGATTAATTAACTTTTCGAAAAGCTTACCTAAGCAACTTGTAAGGCTGACCGGTCGAAAGGAGGCTAGGTCCATGGGTGTTTTTCCCGCCTTCAAAAGCGGTATGACCTTAGCGACTTTCCATCGGCCTGATATTTCTTCCTTGACCCAGAGAGAGTTGAACGTGCTCGAAATGAAGTTCAGCTCAAGTGGACCGATGTTTGTCAATTCATCCCATGTGATCATGTGTGGTCTGGGCCAGGTGGCCTACCCGGACGTGTCACTCTCAGTGCGTTGTGAAGTTCGCTCATTGTGAATACACAATCCAGCTCCAAATGACAGGACGCAAACTCGCTATCAATTGTTTGCTTGGCATTGAGACACCAGGCAAAGTATTTAAGTGTCAGAGATGCCGCGCTCGGTCGAACCAATAATTTGCAAAACTCGTCTGCTATTGTCAGTTCTAATACACCTCTGGATAGGGCCATTGCTCGCAACGGGAACCTTTGAATAGTCGGCGCTTGGAGAGCTCTCATAATAATCCACATCCTCGTGAGGTCACTTACAGCCGATAGCTTAGCACAAAGCTGTCGCCATCGATGTTTGGCAAGTTGCCTAAGTTTACGTTGTATAAGGCTGTGAACACGCTGAGCCTCCTTATGGTCCTCTATCCATCCTGAGCGGCGGTATCTTCGTTCGGCTCTGCGTCGTATTGCTCTAAGTTTTTCATACGAGGCATCAACACGTCTGTAATCCGATGTAATGGATATCTATCTTGTTGCGTGGTCAAAATTTTCTCTCACAATCGAAGTAAAATCGTCCAATGTATCAACGTTTTTACAGCTTAGCGTATTCAAAGATCGGAACATACGCCAATTTGTAATTTTAACTTCACGTTGTCGATTGCGCGGTCCCGCTACCTTTCTGTGCTCGATGATTATGGGCAGATGGTCGCTTCCATGGGTTTCTGTATCAACATCCCATGATAAACCCGGGAAAATGTCTTGAGAGCATATTGTCAAATCCAGAACACTTGAATACGTACATCCACAAAGAAATGTCTGAGGGCCATCATTTAGCACGCATAAATTATATTTCTCTATTACATTGGCAATCAGCTTCCCTCTCCTATCATTTTGTGCGCTTCCCCACAATGTATGGTGCGAGTTATAATCCCTACAGAAAATGTAGAGATCACTAAATTTTGAGAATATTGATGTTAGAGCTTCCTCCGACAATAATGTTACTGGCTCTATATATACGCAGGCTGTAAATATTGCGGTCGCGCCAAACATGACCTTGCACGCGACGTATTCTGGCGCTTCAGATAATGATGAGCACACAATGACTGATGGTATGTCTCTCCTCACACAGAGCATTGCACGACTGGGACCATCTCGACGGGACGAGCAATACGTGAGGTAGCCAGCTATCTTAGTTTTTGCATCTCAATGAGCTTCAGATATTGCCAGAACAGGGAACTGGTATTGCGCAACGAGCTTCCTGATGTCT
Organism: Ixodes scapularis; assembly: GCF_016920785.2. Lineage (NCBI taxonomy): Eukaryota > Metazoa > Arthropoda > Arachnida > Ixodida > Ixodidae > Ixodes > Ixodes scapularis. The sequence goes on from NW_024609880.1 coordinate 91,006,580, forward strand.
CCTATTTTAGTTCGGAGGGAATTCGCATTCCATTGTAATATAGTGGTTTTATTGTGCACACTATTCATTACATTTCAGGGACCCTTGTCCCCCAGAATAAGGGGTTCCATATTAAGGATCGCCTTTGCCTCTGAGATGTTGACGGCGTCTGGTGGCGATCTAATGATCGCTTTCACTGCCAAAAACAGTAGCAGCATGAGAAATCGTTGATCAGTTGCTTGGCTGTTTGCGTTGACGTGGGAACCTGTACGGTATGTAGCAGACGGCGTCTCCATTGAGGGTGTCGTTTGTGAGGCAGTGGGTCATGGAGCCCTTCGGGCACCAGACGCGGTAGGCATTGGAGGTACTGATTCGCGCTTCTCGGATTGAGTAAGCGGCGCTGACGTCATGGAACCGTTTTCATTTTTTGAAACGGTGTTTCTCTTACATGGTTGTCAATGTAGCACGTCTGAGTACGTGGGCTTGGATGTCGACGATTTTGTGTCGTTTGGAGTTTCAGGTATTCGCACCTTCTCTGGATTTGATGGTGGAGATCGTCGAGTAGGTGTTCCGCCATTTATGATTTTTGTTTTTCTTACAACTGCTGCCGCTTTTTTACTGAAGCAGCCGGAAAACGTTGCCGCGTGGCCTTGGCCGCAGTTAACATATTTAGGTTAAGCTCGTGAGCTGCACTCTTGATGGTGATGTGGACCTGCACATATTTTGCAACGGCGGGCACCGCGGCAGTTCTTGGCAATATGGCCAAATCGTTGACAGTGGTAGCATTGAAGGGGAGAACCGAAGTACTCTTCCACTGGGTGGCTGGTGAACCCCAGGTATACACTGGGGTGCATCGGGCGGTCCTGGGTGAAGTGAAGTATGACGCTATCTTTCGGACGGGCCACTGAAGTGCCATCCTCTTGTCTTTGGCATGCAACCTGTCTTTGGACAGTTAGTACACCGTTGCCTTTTAAGTGGTCCAATAGATCACTAATGGAGTATTGGAGAGGAACCCCTTTGATTTTGCCCATGTTTTCGGAGTAGGACCTTGGAGTGGTTGCCCTTACCTCGATTTTCGCGAGGGATGTTTGCGCAAGCAGTTTATTTGCCGCAGGGAGAGACGCGACATTGACCGATAGGCTGCCATCCTTGGCGATAATGTGTGAGAGTATTTTCTCCTGTGCTATACCCAATACCCCTCATGCCAGGACATTCGGGTTCACCTTCCAGAAGGAAGTCTCCTTGAACGCCGGATGAAAGAGTATTTGGATACCTGCTCGTCGGTTTCTCTTGTAAGAGACGATGGTGAAACTCGCGTCATCGTCGTTATCATCCATGCTTTCTTGTAACGTGTAAGTCGAAGTCGCCGCTTCCGATGGAGTGTCTGACCTCTGCGGGTCGAGTCTGCATGCGTCTTCAACGCGCTGCCGTTTGATGGGAATGACGGCTTGCGCCTGCACATCTGAGTGGGTAGTTGGGGGCGTCGGTGCCAGCTCTTGGGATGGTGGATTCTCATTTGGTGAAGGTGATTTACCTTGTTCCTGGGAGGGTGGTACTTGTTCCATGGTGGCGGGTGGCTTTATCGATGGAATGGCATCGGGTTGCGACGGCAACGGCAATTTGCCGGCCGTCGATGCCTGTTTCTTGGTGTTTAGACTTGCCGGTGCAGATGCCAAGTTAAATGTGCAATGCTTGCGACTGGAATAACAATTGAAAATTATTTAAGATTGGCCAATTTACGAAAAATAAGCTGAGACACACAAAACTGCAATAGGCTGTTCCGAGGCTTCTTCTTCTTTTTCCGCGGCGAGGTCATTGCTCATGCTTTGCGATTTAAGTGAGGTCAGGCAAAGCGAAAGCCTCCTGCACCATTCGTTGCTGACTAACGCGCCCGATATTGCAGCTACAATGACATATTAGTTACAAAGCGAGCGGCGCTCATTCACCAGGGCACCGCCATGTTTCCCCGCACCCCTACCGAGCCAGTCTTGTGATTTAAAAATCCCTCTCCTAGGTACTGCGCCTAACTTTAGCCGCGGTTAGCGCTTCGAGCAAACGGGCCCAGGTGACCAAGAGTGTGGGATCGCTCTCACGTCTCGAGCGAGGACCTTATCTCTTACATCAAAATAACGAAGTGCTCGTCGTGACTCGTCGTGTGCCAGCTGTTGCTGGCGTTAGAGCTTGATCACAGTCCGCTCCACACTTCGTTTGATTAAATCCAGGTGAGTGTGAAGCGGCCACTTGATGAACAGTTCAGCCGTTGTTCTCCTTGCAATTTTATGAGGAGTGCTCCGACCTTTTAGGAGAAACCTGGCCAGCCTTTGGTTTCTGTTTCTTTGTGTGTGTCTCCAGCAGCGGCGTCTTTCCTCCAAGCTCGCTTAAACGTCTGCACCGCTCACTCAGCCGCACCATTTAAAGCGGGATGATATTGCGGTGCACGGATGTGCTTCACTCCGTTCATTCGCAAGAGGTTCTCGAAGTCTGCAGAAATTAACTGTGGTCTGTTATCGGAGACCACTTCAGAGCGCACCCCATATGACGCGAAGAGGTTCCGCAAGAATTCAATGGCGCGTGTCGCCGTAGTCGTTTTTGTAGACAGAACTTCGATCCACTTGTAGAAGCTGTCCCATACTACCCGATAGTGCTGCTTGTCGAGCTCAGCGTAGTCTATACGTATCCTCTACCATGGGTTTCTCGCCCAAGACCATGGGTGTAGAGGTGCAGCAGCTGGTTGGTTCCGCATGGAAGCACAGGCGTAGTACTGCGTAAGAAAATCTTCAATGCCCTGGTCTAAAGTTGGCGACCAAAGAAAGTTTTGTTCCTTGGCCTTCATGCGACTGACGCCTGGGTGATTCTCGTGTATTTCATGTAAGTCCTTTTCTAAGATCCGGTGGTACGATGACTCGTCTTCCCCATAGACGACAGCATTGTGATCCGTTGAGAGCTGCTCCCATTTTTTGAAGCAGGCGGGTTTTTACCTTAGAGAGATGTAGGCAAACCATGCAGGTAAAGTTCATGATCTGGATAAGGTTGGGTTTCCCCTTGTTTCCACCACCATTTGATGACTTTTGACTGGAAGTAGTTCCACTTCAGTGACCTGAGCTACCGACGTCTCTTAGTTCCGGTCGCTTGAAGCCAAATCTAAAGGCAAACGCGATAGTGCATCTGCATTGCCGTTTACTTTGGACTTCTGGTACACGATGTCATAGTCGTATGATAGGAAAGTAAGTGCCCAACGTGGCATTCGTAGTGAGGCTAAGCTTGGAAATGCCATTTGGGCGTTGAAGATCGCCAGTCAGAGGCCTATGATCTGCAATAAGGGTGAATTTCCGACCGTACAAGGACTTATGAAACTTCTTCACCCCGGAAAAATTACCAAGTGCTTCTCGTTCAATTTGTGCGTAGTTGTGTTCACTTGGTGAGAGCGTTCTAAAGGCGCAGCAATTGGCACTTCGTCACCGTTTGGCATGACCTGAGATATGACTGCTCCCACTCCACTTGGAGACGCGTCGCAGGCGAGGCAAAGTGGCTTGCTTGGGTCATAATGTGTAAGTCACCTGCTTCGCAGAGCTCTTTTTTGCCTCGTTCAAGGCGTATTCAGATTCTGACGTCCACTTTCATGTATTAATTTTTTTTAGTATATATATTTTTTTATTCCTTGTTTGCTTGGTACGTATTTTGCGTTTGTATAGTGTCCTCTTGTTCCACCTTGAACCACGTTTTGGTATGGAAAATGTTTTTTGTATATGTTCTCTTTTTTCTCCTGTGCCTCTGCTATTTCGCCTATGTAGGAGGTCGAGGACATTGTCAAGCGGTACTTTACAGCTTTTTTTTCTCGACCTCCGCCATCAGTGTTGATGAAAAATAAACTTACTTACTTACTTACTTCGAGCTACTGTTCCTTTTCTTGAAGCTGGTATAGTAGTTTCAAAATCTTGGAAATGCCCGTCAAAAATCGCCCGTAGTAGTTTAACAGGCCTAAAAATGAACGCGGTTCCATCACGTTGAAAAGTTACGGCACGCTCTGGATGGCTTGCTCTTTACTTTCAGTTGGGTGTAATCCTTGGGCATCGATTCTGTAGCCGAGATATTCCACGCTGTTGTTGAGGAACTCACATTTTCGAAGATTGGCCTGAATCCTGTTTGCTTTCATTCGAGCCAGAGCTCGGTCCAACAATTGAAGACGGTCCTCACGAGTACTCGACACGATCAAGACGTCGTCAAAATAGCACACGACGTGCTCCAGTCCTTGTAAGATTTGATTCATGGACCGTTAGAAAATCCTCGGCGCCGTGGATATTCCGAAAGGTAGAGGATTGTATCGGTAAAGACCCTTGTGCATGGTGATGGTAGTGTAGACATTCGAGTTATGTTCTAGTTCCAACCGTTAGTAGGCACTGGTCTAATCTATCTTGCTGAAGTACTTGCCAACAGCAAAAGTCGCGAACAGGTCTTCCGCAGGAAATAGTGGATATGTCTCCGGCTGAATGCAACCATCCACGGTGACCTTGTAGTTTCCACAAAATCGAACGTACTTGTCCTTCTTTACAACCACAACGATCGGTGTCACCCAATGGCTTCTATCAACCTTGGTGATAGTGCTGCGTTTTTCGAGGGCCTCCAACGTTTTCTCTACCACCTCACGCAGGGCGTATGGGAGACAGCGAGGTTTGAAAAGTTAAGGCACATTTGTGCTTGACATGAATCGCTATTTTGATTCCTTTCACCGTTCCCAGCTAGTCGCTGAAAAGCATCTTGTGCTTGTCTATCAGACTCTCTAGAGTGTTCCGAGCAGCAGACTCTGTCAGTAAGAAGTTGGACCTGTTGATGCGGATGTGCCGCAACCAGTTCCTTCCCAGCAAAGCTGGTCGGTCTCCATGGACGACAACCAATGGAAGCGTCATTGTATAAACTTCGTAGGTTACCGGAACTTGTGCCTCTCCAAGTACAGGAATGGTGTCGCCGGTGTACGAGCGGAGGCGAAGAGTCGAGGATTCTAGTGGCAAACCGCTCAGTGACTCTTTGTATTGTCTCTCGGAGAGGATGACTAGAGCCGCCCCAGTGTCCAGCAGCATTTTTACAGCACTTCCTTCAATTTGCAGAAGGACTTCGATGCCGTCGCCGACACTGTTGGTGTATCCATCAACTGGATACAGTGTGACGTAGTCGTTTCGGGAAAATTCTTGGCGTGATATCTGGTGTATATTGGTGTATACGTGCCTTGCTCTTGCTAACTCGAGCAATGTGTCCCTTCTTCCCGCAGTTATGGTACACCTCCCTTCTTCAGCGGGCAGTCCTGATGAAGGCAATGATTGCCGCAACGGTAGCAGGTGCTAGATGTAGAGGCACTCACCGCTCCCGGCGCCGTTAGATTTTTTTTTTTTTGAACGTGATTGGGTTTGTATTTTTTAATTCCTCAATTTTGAGAAACTTCCGTCTGGGTGAGCTAACGAGCGTGCTGTCTGGCGAGCTCCAAGCCAAAGGCGCTATCGCGCGCTTACTTGAAAGTCAACATCCTCTCGATGAGCAGACGGTTGATGTAATGCTAATCTCTCAACCCACACACGAACCTGTCTCCCAAGGCACCATTCGGGAAGTCCTTGAAATAGCAAGTATAAGCAAGCTTCTTTAGCGCGGCTAGGAAGAACGCGAGAATTTCGCGCTCCTCTTGACTGTGTCGGTAGAAGCGAAATCGTTCTGCAATCGTGATGGGGTTGGGCATGAAATGTTGAATGAGTGCTTGTTTGAGGTTCTAACATTCAGTTGTTGTTCTTGGAAATACAAGGTCTCGTAGCAGCTCATAAGTCGATGCAGTAAGTGTTGCAAGCAAACCGTCTGCCTTATTTCCTACCGGAGCCTCGATAGCCGCGAGCCAGCGTTCAGATCTCTCAATGTAAAAATCGAATCATTTTACTTGTTGAAATCAGGAACGTTACCGATGTAGGTCATCCTCACCCGTTTGTGTCTGTAGCGGCGGGGTCACTTCCTGACGTCCTACCAGTTTTAGATTCCGCCAGGGTTCTAAAGCTGTGGACGTTCGTGCTGAAGAGGCTTTACCCTACGCCGTTGATGCCCACGGATGATGGCTGAAAGACCCTCGTCGCCAATTGTAGTAACTGCGGGTTTATCTACATGATGAAGTGAAAAGTATGCGGCTGGCTAACCTAGGGCTTGCTTCATCGCGGCTCAGTCCAGTGATCAGTGTTCCGTCTCGAGCTACCCGCGCAGCCCTTTCAAGAGATCTCGTCTTCTGCCCTTTTCTCCGAGCTACCCTAGCATACACTAATGAAATTTGGGCACGATCAATGCACCACCTACAACCGCGCTTGTGAAAGGGATGGTACGATATGAAATACTACAACAGACAATGATGCTTGGTACAACACTTTTTATTTCAGCCAGTCATTAACCAAAAAGCCATAAAATCTATGGTACTACTGTGATATAGAAAGTAAACATGCGCATCAATTTGAAATAAAGATCTTGAGGCTAATATTGCAGAGGTTCGCAATCTCTACTTCAAGAAAAGGTGTCTATCATTGTCCGTACAATTAGGAAAGTAAACGTTGAAAAGGTGTGTCGTGTTGCAATAGTCAAAGAATTTCTGGAGGCAGAGAGTTGGTGTATCTTGGGAAACAGTCATATTCGCCATCCACAGGTCACAATGTCTCTCTAATAAAACAAAAAAAAAAAAACACATTTTTGAATGGTAGGGAACACGGTAAACAAAGGCATATTGAAGTCACAGGCAAAAAAATACGTTTTTCTCTGCTGTGCCATGCGATTAGTCCATAATATTCACAAAAGCAGGTAGTTCTGCTTATTTCAGAGATAAAGTAAACTGAAATTGGACCTAAATAAGGGGGCACATATTGGCAATTCTTTAATCAGAAAAGAAAGTGCAAAAACAATCTTCGGTTTTAAAATTGGCTACAAATTTTATTATGCCAATTAAAAAAAAACACAAAAAAAACAAGTTGTCGTGTGCCTGTCATTTTATTGCATTATTTAATCTAAATGTACGTAATAATGTACAATTGGAAGTTGAAGACTCTAGCCTATTAAACACAAGCAGTAGTAGTTATATCGAAGTTAATTTCCAAACTAATTAACAGAGAATATATTTTCTCGCCTTTGATACATCTTTTACGAGCTGTGTTCCTAAAATGCTTTTTAATATATTCTGTTGGGTACTTAGTTGTTATTTTTGTATATTTCGAGTCTATTTCTACACAGCTGTGATTTGAATATGTCCTAGCGACGCCAGTATGAATACCTGCTAATGGCTTTCGGACGGAAACATTTTGAAACTGATTTAATATTTCATTAAATAAATGTCAAAAATAAATAAATAAACGCAATTTATAACCAATATTTCTTTTTAATGTCAGTCACGACCTTGATTGTTATTTATTAATATTGTTGTTCTAGTATTTAGTCTCCCACCTACGTCGAGTCGTTAGTCAGTAAAGGCAAAGAGAAACGAAAGTGGGCAATATTCATGCTTGAGAAAGAAATATAACTCATAAAGAATTGAGAGCTTACCTCCTTGACTTGGAAATGGGATTCGAAGAATGGTGCAGTTTATGTAGTTGGAATACAACACTAAATTGTGCGTTGGTACCCCTACTGAGGGAAAATTTTACTGTAGCTTTAAAAACCATATAAAACATATATATTTGACACTGCAACATACTAAACTCTAAAAAGAAAGGGTATATACTTACACCGCTTGTCTCATATACCACAACCCAAAACTACAGTTTGACGTACAGCCGTGCTGACGTCGAACCGACGTTCCCAACTTTCACACGCGGCTTGATAGCCGAGTGGTATACAACTTATTAGAATAGCTAATGCACGTGTTATTGACTACAAAAAAAGTAATCGGGGTTTTCTCGGCGTTAATGCAAAACTTTTGTTTTTGTTGTATAATTTTTGAAACGTACTTTAGCTGTTTAATGAGGTGTATCTCACCGTTCTCAAGCACCTCGTAAAAGTTGAGGCCATCTGTTCGACGTCAGCGCGCTGTGCGTCAAACTGAAGTTTTGGGGTATTGTATATGGTACAAGGGGTGTAAGAATATACTATTTTTTTTCTGAGAGTGTATCACAAATAACAATAGAAAAGCATTTTACACCAGGCGAGAGACATTGTTTCTTGTTTACTATCTAGAGTTAGCATCTCCGATTAAATCAGCTTTGATTTGCAGTTGTACAGCCTCCAGATGTTTTAACAATATCGTGCGAACGCCAAACGGCAGGTAAACCAGCGCTTTATCGCTGCTTGAAAGAGCAAGTCAGCGAGACTTCATTCGAGACAGGACTAGCCTCGCTGTCTTGCTGTTTCACGCCGCGATAAGGGGCTGATTTAAGGGCCGGTCGTCATTCGCGTGATATTGCCAAAAATTATAGAGGCTTTACGTGTCTATGTGAAAAGTGTGACGTTTTCTAAATCGCAATTATGGCAAAATTTTTTAAAAATTAGTTCGATATTTCATGGCACTCTATATATAGTTGTTACCAATATTTTATACCAATTTATATCTTAATGATGCGGGGTCCAGTGTGATGCTCACTTCTATTTACCAGAGATTCAAGATTAATTCATAAAATTTTGCCGAGTGAAACCTAAATTTATTACGACTTTGAAAATGCAGAAAATAAGTGCCATCTAAAACCACTCATGCCGCCAAACAAAGCAAAAAAAAAAAGAAAAAAAAGAAATTAATTTTGTTATGTGCATAACCGAGTTGGCAGCACAGGCAGCCGGATTCAGCTCTGAGGTTCCGGGTTGACCAAAGTGTGGCGCTACACATAAAGTATGTTCGCACATCTATCCATTCGTTACAATCTATACCTAGTTTGCGTTTTCAACACTATTTTTGTCGCGCCGCGGTAGTAGGCGACGTCAATTACCTTTCTTTCTTTGTCCCCCTTGAACCCGAGCTAGTCAGAAAGCCCCTCCAGAGACGGGCTCGCGTAATCCCTGGTGCGTATGATTCTCAACCAAAACCTGCAGGCTGCCAGTCCGCAGGCTGCGGAGAGCAATCTAAAGCGCTAGCTGCGCGCTCCGCCGGCGCGTTGGGTTCATTAGACACCACTCGCGCCCACCTACGTTGATCGTCTTCACGCGGCTCATTGTAAGCGAGCGCCGCTCTTGCCACTACATCCTTTAGAACACTGTAGCACGGGTATTAGATTACTTACTTCGAATCTTTTATAAGGGGAAGGCAAGCGCACGGGGAGCGTAGAATTACATTTTCAGCATTCTCCTCGATGCTTCAATAATCTAATAATGGGTTTATTTTTAGTGAAGCCAAATTACATGGTTTTGAATTTATGAATATTTTATATAGACGCTTTCAGGCAGCTGTGCATAGGCGCCACCATAGCCGACCTTCAGCTTTTGTCTCCTCTTATTCCGTTCACTTCACTTCATCATTGCCACATCAGGACAGGTTATTGCCATTTTAGGTGCTACTGTGTCTTTGAGCCCAGTATAGGCCTTTGTGGAGTCTCGCCAACCCCCGCTTCAGTGGTTCGGCATCTCGGTAAGACAAGAAAGGTCGGCTATGGCGGCTCATTCTGGCGCGTGCTGAAAGCGTCTATAAAGTTCTTACAAGCTGGCTAACCATGATGCCGCTGTACCGCCCGCCTTTCAGTGCTCACTTCTTTCTCATCGTTTCACTGGACTTCGTCCTCTTTCGCACTAACAAGGAAATTTCAACGAGGCTTGTCTTTACTTCAGAGAGCCAAACATGGAGAAATTTTGTAAGCAAGGGTTAATTTAGTTTTAAATTGCCCCTTATCTGTACCACGAGCAATAAACGTATCTTTAAGCTTGAATGCATGCCGCACTGCGTCGCGAAAACCCGGCAGCGGGCGTTCTTGGAACCTCCCTTTTCCAGTAACTTTTCCATGAAAGCCACTTACATTCACTACAACCAGTGGGTGACACCAGCTACCATGCCATAATAAAACACTGAGCTATCGCTCATCCAGCCGTCGTCAAGCTTGGCTAGATACTTTTAGGTACCTAGTAGGGAAGGGTGGTTAACGTTTTGACGCGGTTAAAGTTAGCCGGCTTCGAGCAAACGAGCAGGAAGTAGCCATCAGCCAGGCTGTCCGCAGAAGGCAGCCAGCACGTGCATAGGATGAGACAGCCAGCACCATATTGAGCTATGTACGCGCAGGGCTTATGAATGTTGTCAGACGTGCAGAAATACTAAAACTCCATCGATGAATATCGGAAACGATGGCGCAACCAAACTGGCTGGTGAGATCGGTCTACTAAAACACAAGGTTTCAGCAATTTATTATTAGAGCGTGGAGTATGTTCAGTTGCTAAATATGTTATTACTTACTAGGAGTCCTCGCAAAGAACATGTCATTTGAGGGAAGGGGTTCTAGATCGAAAAATCCCAAAATTAGGTCTTCGTTGATTGTCTTCGAACTGCAAAAGGAAAGTCAATTTAGTGGTGGTGAGAAGAAAGTAAATACTTGAAAGAGTATGACAGTAATCACAATTACCTATATCCGCTCCTATAATTGTACTGCAAAGAGTAGTTTGTCGGTGTTCTCTTTTTCATAACTTTAAAATTTTCGCACTGCAGAGGGTTCCCTCCGAAAAGATCTGTCACATTATACGTGCGCCACTTGACCCATTGTGTAGCGTTCATTTGGACCACCTGCGAATGGTGTAACAATACTCATTATTGCGACGTGCGTCATCCTCTTGTAAATGAGCAATTCAAAAGCTGCCCAACTTATCAAATTCAATATCTTTTAGTTTGACAAATTAATATTTTAACACATTAAATCATTGCTTTTAAATCACGGATATTAAATTTTATTTAAACTGACAAAACGTTCTAGAAGATGAGGTCTGAGTGTAGCCCCAAAAAAACATTCGGTTTATTAAACATAATCCGGCACATCAGCAATTTAGCCCCATGCTGGGGTAAAAAGAAAAAAAGAGACGATTACACTATATTTTGAGCTTAAAACATGTTTTTCATTCAAGGCTTGTAAAATATTAGCCTATTAGGCACTGAAAAAACGAGCAATCTGCGTTAAGTTCTTATTTCGAACTTTATGTTCACGCTCCACCGATCGAAAGGCACGGCAAAGGAGCCGAAGTACGCAGCTGATTTCGCCACACCGTCGTCTTTTTTTTTTCTTTATTGCATGACGTAAGTCAAACGCAGAAGTTGAATATACACAAGGCACTAAAAGACCTCAGCCGACTTGGCTGACGTCGGGAACTGTTAAAAGTCCTTGAGGGCAGAGAGCCCATCAAGAAGAGGCAACCACTCTGGGGGTGGTTGCAGTGGATTGAACATTTCCTTCAAGAAACACATGTGCTCTACAAAGTATTTATAAAAAGCACGCACATCAACATCTGCGTGTCGCACAGCCATGCGGCATCGCCATATGCTGTGGAGGCCGAACAGCAGGAGCATGTCGAAAGGAACACCATTTTCATCTTCTACAGCTAAGTAACGTATATGCCATGTGGCGTTAATGGGAGGTCTTTTTCGAGGGTCCTTTGGATGACATCCCTAAAAAAGACAGCGTCCCAATTGTCTAGAAAGACGTGTTCAACGGTCTCTTGTCTTCTGCAAAGGATGCAGTTGTCAGACCATGCCACTGGCAGGCCTTTTTCAACCAACCAGGATTTGACTGGAAGCGTCTGACTGCAGCTTGAAAAAGAAGGTTTGCATGTTCGGGGGCACCAGCATTCTTTTGACTCGTTTTGACACGTCCTGCCCTGGGCCTGCACTATACAAAAACGATACATGGGAATGGGAAAACGTAAATCAATCAAATCTGTTGTTAGTCGTTTACGTGACACTTCAGACAAGTACTCAAGCGAAAAACGAGTGACTAAAAAACAATACGTCCCCACAACTTCTTTCAAAAAACCTCGCACACAGGCACTGAAGTCCTCGCTCGATGAAACAACAAAACCAGGAATCCCTTCGCTTAGCCGAACTTGAATGATGGTTCGCAAAAAAGGGTCCTTTTGGTCGCGAAGAAAAACAAATCTGCTGACCAACTGCCTCACAAACAAATGAGACAGGCCGAGACTACCGGCTTTGAGACTACGGAAAAGATTAGTGCGGCTCGTACGCTCCCACACAGAAGACCAAATAAAAACTGCAGAGTTCAAGAGCAGTGCAGCACTTGCAAGATGCATCACACTTTGGCTGCAAGGAACGCATTGCAGACAGCTGCGCGAGCGAAGATTGATAACCCCCCACCTCTCAACTTGGTCGCCTTTTCACGTAAAGCTCCACCTTGACCGCGCCAATACTCGTCGTTGGTGCGGTAGTACTCGAGGGGAACCCCGAGATAGCGGGGCGGCGATTCGGTCTATACAACACGTTCAAAGACAACCGGCGTTGAAGGCCGATTGCCATACCACAACCCCAAACACTATTCCCAATTAACGGAACTACATGTATTGTCACAAAGCATTTTCGATAGCTCTATGGCTTTGATGACACTTTCTTTCTCCACACGAAACATCGCCACATCGTCCGCGTACGATAAAATACGCACTTTAGTAGCTTGTAACTGAAACCTCCGGATGAACTCACTCTGAGTAATACTTAAACAGAACGGATCGAGAAAAGTACAAAACAGCAAAGGCGAAAGTGGACAGCCCTGTCGCACTGAAGAAAAAAGCCGAATGCGCTCGCTGACAGACTTGTTTACGACAAGTCTAGTCGCACAATTTTTGCACACCATGCGCACGCCATTACACAGAACAGAACCCAACTTAACATGGCTTAAATGTGAAAAAAAAAAATTCGTGCGACACACGGTTGATGGCCTTTTTTATATCTACCTGTAACATAGCAACCCTTCGCACCATAGCGTCGCAGCACTCCAAAATACTGCGGGCGACATGTATGTTTCTAACTATGCTTCTCCCTCTTATTCCACACGTCCTGGTGGGGGCCGACGATAACTCCTATAACGCTTTGCAAACGTTCCGCTGAGACCTTCATCAGAATTTTATAATCACCGTTAGTCAGTGTGATCGGGCGGTACGAACCAACGAAACGGAGTTTTATAGGGTCATCACTCTTCGGTATGAAAATGGTGTGCGTGCATGAAAACGATGGAGGCAAAACATTAACTCTGCACGGTTCACGAAGGACGCAGATCAAAAAAGGGGCAGGTTGTTCAACTCTTTGTAAAACTCGGCGCCCAAACCGTCCGGTCCTGGCGCTTTTCCGATCTGCAAAATGTCGATCGCCTTTTCAACTTCCCGTAATATAATGGGCTGCTCCAACTTTTCCTGCAGTTCATCCGAAAGGCGCGGTATTAACGATAAATAATAGGCTCCAAACTCATCCTTTTTGGGTGCGCGGTAGCTGAAAAGGTCTTTGTAGTAGTCGACGAAAGCCCGTTCGATTACTTTTTTATCGCGTGACAGAACCCCTTGATACAAAATCTCGCCGATGTCACTATTGCTGGCGTAAGTCTTTTCCACCCCTATCACCCTTTTCGAGGATATCTCACCGCACGATAACCGCTTGAACAGCGCACGTATCATAGCCCCCCTATACCGTTCGGTATCAAGAACCTCGAGGCGTTTCCTGATAGTAGTAATCTCGTTGAAAAAGATACCAAGCGAAAGGCATTCTTCCTGGACCAACTTCTGAAGAAGTTAGTTTAATTCACGCGTTTCTTTTTCTTCGTCCTGCTTCAAGGAACTGGAGCGTTCAATAGCTGCCATCTTTGTTTCCTGTTTAAATAACTCCCATTTAACGCCGAACTCCTCCCCTTTCGCGCTTGCCAAATCCTCCAGCTTTTGGCGCACTGCCTTAGAAATACAATCGTCCTTGAGAAGCTGGGCATTAAAGTTCCATAAACCCCACACGAACTTCTTCGGCGCCTCTTTAGGGGAGCAAATTTTAAAAGAAACAAGAGCATGGTCACTGAAAGAGACGTGGTCGACCGCATACTGCTTGCACGCTCTAACAAGGTCGAGCGAAACGTACGCACGATCCAAGCGCGGATGACTGGCGTTTTGAAAATGCGTATACTGCACCTCTCTCCTACTCGACGCCCAAACTGCAACATCTTCCAACTCACAACGATCGACCATGCCATTTAAAAAATCTGTACTGTTATCCCTGAACCGCGCACTGTTCGATCTGTCCTGCGCTGTACAAACGCAGTTAAAATCCCCTAACAAAATAATGATGCGGTCCGGTTGCAGATACGCTTCGATGAACCCGAAAAAAAACAAATCGTTCATCTGCCTTCGTAGGGGCGTAAATGCAAAACACGCGAAACTTGACATTTGAAAAGAAAATATCGCACAAAACAAAGCGCCTCGCATCACAGCTAATGACTTGCTCTACGGTCGCCATTGACTTCTTTAAAAATAAAAGACACCCCCCTGACATCCCCTTAGCGTGGCTGACGCACACGTCATACCTCGCTACCATGCTCTCCGTCTGAGCCTCGCTTTCCATTTTCGTTTCCTGAACCGCGACTATGTCCAGGTCCTTCCCAATAAACAAACGGTTCACCTGGTAATGGCGACGCCTGGCGCGTAAGCCGCGCAGGTTTAAAGTGCCCACGCGTAAAGATTGCTCAAGGTTCATGTGGTGTTACCAGCATATGCGACCGGCTCGAGTTACCTAGCGGGCGCGGCCGTTTCGAGACCTCACGGGGTTTCGTGTTAGCCGGCGGCCGGAGGCGCCGCTGAGTCGGAGTCCAAGGCCACGGCCAAGGCTGCGCCGGGTCGACTAAAGATGACGCAATGTTCTAGAAAGATCGCAGCCTGTTGCCAGGCTCCCGGCTGTATGTATATATACGTAAGGAAGACGAATAAAGGGGGTTGTCTGGTTGGGCCTTGAGAGCGGGTCTCTGTCTTTTCTTTGGCGTCGTAGGCCCGAGCAGCGGCCTAACGCTACAGTTCATGCACGGTTAAAAAAAAGGGGCCAGACAAAGAGCGAGGTAGGCACGGTCAAAAAAGTTGAAGTCACGCGCACAAAAGTAAAAGAACTCGGGTAAAAAACAGCGCTTGAGACCCCCCCCCCCCCCCCCCCCCCCCCCTTCGTACAGCCGGAAAAACCATACACTCACAGGGAATCTTTTCGACGACGATCGTCCGGCTGGACACGCGGCTTCACCGCGACCTTCGACTTCTTAGACCCTGGCACAGGCACCGTGTAGGGGTTTGGTCCGCAGGTGCCAGCCGGCGTAGCCACAGGTTTTCTCGGGCGCTTGACTGTCTGAGAAAATTCCATGGCGTTGTCCTGCCCGTCAACCACTGCTGCGTCGTTATTCTCAACGCTGGGAAGGCCGCTCGATGTAGCAGATGGTCCACCTTTGGGACGTGCTTGCTCCTCGGGTAGGTGTTTCGTGGCCGCTGCGCCGGGGGTGGCTGGCCCCTCCGTCGTGGCCTTGGAGTTGATCTCTGGAAAAGCTGTATCAGGGTTACCGTCGTCCTTGATTGCAGACGTTTCAAGGTGTTCCGCCGGTTGCAGGGCGGTTGGAAATGACCATCCCACGGCTTCCTCCGCCTCGACGCCATCCTTTAGGTATTCAGAGTTGTCGTCCAACTTGCGGTCCCGGGCTATCGAGGCGTAAGTCTTGACGCATTCTGCTGCGTCGTGGCCGTAGCAGTAGCAGTCATAGCAGCGGGGGATGCGGCAGTCCCGGCGAATGTGGCCCGTACGACGGCACCGAAGACAGAGCGGAGCACGGTCAGACACCACGACCAAGACCTTACAACCTTCCAGGCGCATCTCGTGGGGGAGGATGTCTCCAGTGTAGCCTTCCTTGAGGGTCAGGCGTACACTGCGGGTGTTGGGCTCGACAGCCTCGAACCCCTTCTTCCGGAAAAAATCCCTCGTTGCCTCGGACACCTCGCCGTAGCACTCCAGCTCCTTCTTCACGCGGCCGTTAGGAACGTCGTACGGGATACAGTGGAGCTTGAGCTTCCCAGCCGTATTCGCCGGGTCGATGACGAGGCACCGCCCTTCCCCCCCCCCCCCCCCCCTATTATTTTCAGCTCCTGCGCCTCCAGCAACCTTTGCTTGGCAGCAGGTGACTGCATCCTCAGTAGCCACATGTGATTCATCTGATGTGGCCGGGCGGAGGCCAAGTCCTTCAGCAAGTCCAGCCGTTGAAGTTCCAGGCGGAAGTCTTGAATGTGATACCGCCGTCCTTTTACGTCGCAGTGCAAAAAGACCGCTTTGGTGTCAGCGTAACCGGTAGGCAGTTGGGGCAGGATAATCTTATAATCGTCAGCGTTTTCAAAAACAGACGTACCACGGCCTGACGCGGCCGTTTTCACCGCTCCGCTGGAGCTCATGATTATCACGTCCGTTCGCCTCGGCGCCCGGATGTGGAATCTCGCCACACCGTCGTCACCTTCAGCGTGATGAAGTTCGTTTGCTATGGTCCCCGTCACCATGTCAACGAAACGTCTCCTGAATAGACGGACAAATGAATGCAGACGCTGAAGTCAGCAATAGCTGGCGCTATTTTCCGAACATTGTATGCTAAAGTGGATGACGCTAACCAAAGCCGGACGAGGCCGTGCGCGGTCACCGCTGGAAGGAGAAAGCGGTCACCCGGCGAACCCCTGGCAGTTCTGTTGAAGCTTGGTGCAAGCTCGGGCCGGAGAGTATAATAATTTCGTCCCGATCCGAAGCGAGTGATTATTGCGCGTAACGCGGTCTGCTTGGAAGCCTAGGTTGGAACCCCCAGAAGAGGCTCCGTCGACCTGTTACTCCGTCGTCGGTTAGCAGGTGATATTCGTAAAATGCAAGGCGTCATTCTTTGCTGGCTTGAGACGGATATCTTCACGTGTACATCCATCCGGGAGACGCATCGTTGCCATGAGAACGGTGGCCGTAGCAGACGGTCAGTTTCATTAGGAAGGACACAGCGGTTTGGCGAGACCAGGTGCGTGAGTCGGGTCTTCTGATGTGCTTTCGGATTGGCGCCCAATATTTGCCCGACTAGGAATTCCCTAAACGCATGTAGTTTTTTTCCCCCACTTTGCGGCCGGTGTTTTTTTCCTGGAACATGGGTTTCAAATATGAAACCGGCGATACTTCAAGGCGAAAGCTTTACTTGTTCCATTGAGCAAAACAACAACAACAAAGAAAAAAAAAAAAAAAAAAAACGTCGTTTAAGCCGATAAAAATACGATTCAGCGGCACGCGCTAGGCAACCCTACTTGTTCCATTACCTTGGCGTTGTCCTTGCCGTCGTCCTAGAAGTCGTCCCAGACCTCTAGGACAGCCTCGCTTGTCACATTACGTGAAAAACAAGAGGCGGCGGCGACATTGTGCCCAAAATATGGCCATAAAAATACGCCATCAAGCGTCATCAGCGTGATATCATCAAACGTCATTAGCGTGATTTCACCGCCGGAGCGCCGTGTGCTAATGGTGCGTTTTGGAGTTAATTTGAGCTCACTGTGTTCTTCGTGCGATGGACTGTGAGGCGACCGCGTCTACGCCTACGGCCTTGACATCCGCAGCAGAGTCTACATCTGCGGCGGCTCCCTCAGGCAAACGTGGCCGTCTTCGCAAATACGCCACAGCCTCCTTAAGTATCCTCCTCTAGGCGCCGTTCTTGACGTCGTCCTAGAAGTCGT
Organism: Ixodes scapularis; assembly: GCF_016920785.2. NCBI lineage: Eukaryota > Metazoa > Arthropoda > Arachnida > Ixodida > Ixodidae > Ixodes > Ixodes scapularis. The sequence continues at coordinate 91,024,202 of NW_024609880.1, forward strand.
CCTAGACGTCGTTCTATGCATCGTTCTCAACGTCGTCCTAGACGTAGTCCTAGATGTCGTCCTTAAGGTCGTCCTAGAGTTCGTCCCAGAAGTCGTCCTAGACTTCGTTCTTGACGCCGTCCTGGATGTCATCCTTAAGGTCGTCCTAGAGTTCGTCCCAGAAGTAGCTCTAGACGCCGTTCTTGACGCCGTCCTAGATGTCACCCTAGTCCTTGAAGTCGTCCTTGACGTCGACCAAGATGTCGTCCTATACGTTCTCCTCTAGGCGTCGTTCTCGACTTCGTCCTTGACATCGTCCTTTAGTAGTCGTTCTCGACGTCGTCTTTAAGGTCGTCCTGTAGGTCGCGCTAGAAGTCGTTCTAGACGTCGACCTCAACGTCGTTCTAGGCGTCGTCCTATAAGCCATCCTAGACGTTGTACTTGGCGCCGATCTGTAGGAAGCCTTCCGCGACGTCGTCCTATAAGTCGTCTTAAACTTTAATACGTGTAGAAACATTATTCGCAAACATTTTGCCCGTGAGACTATAATGCTTTCGCATTCCTATACATAAGCAGTCTTAAGTGTACTCGTGTAATTCTTATTAATACTTACGTTATCATTATGGCGCACCGTATAATCCGCTCTGAAGTAAAGAGCTGTCCTTTGCACGGACGTTCATTTAGGGCTTGCGTAATGGTAAAGGAATTCAATACTAAGGCGAGACTCGACAGACCGACGTCATGTGAAGTAGACCTGACATCAATGATATTTAGTTTAGCGGCCATTCATCAGATGAAGAATATTAAGACACGCAGAAGATTTCACTGTAACGAAGCTCCAACAGCGTCAAATGCACCTCCTAGACAACTTCACTTATTTCTTTAGTGTCTTACGGATTATAACAAGACCCGGTCATTTCCTTGATGAAATGTTTTACGGTTAATCGAAATCCTTGTTAGCTCCTTCTTATTTTATTTTAGTATTAATGGTGTAATTAGGAATGCAGATGTTACGAATTTTTGTGCACACTTAAATAGGTATCTGCTTTTGTATATATATATACATATATGTATATATATAGTATACAGCACAGGCACTTCACACCATCGTACGTGGTCTCCGAGGAGGATATGAACGAATATGTGCAGATGAATGAACCGTACTTAATCCAATGAATCAAAGAATCAAAGTTTCCAGGAACCCGCCGAAAGCCAAAAATTGGCGCAGCCAGGATTTGAACTCTGGGCCTCCCAATGTCCGGTCGGGTGTGCTAACCACTACACCGGGACCTGACGTCACGTTGGGAAAGTTCCGAGTTCCAATCCGGCAAAATTTTGAGGTGGAGTGGTGTAGTGGTTAGCACACCCGACCGGACATTGGGAGGCCCAGAGTTCAAATCCTGGCTCCGCCAATTTTTGGCTTTCGGCGGGTTCCTGGAAACTTTGATTCTTTGATTCATTGGATTAAGTACGGTTCATTCATCTGCACATATTCGTTCATATATATATATATATATATGTGTATATATATATATATATATATATATGTAAATATATATATATATATATATATATTATAGACATGCTTCAGACTAAATAGCCAAATAGAAAGGGCAAGCAGATTTGTAAATACAGCCAGTCGAATAGGAACACAGAGTAATCACCAATAATATCGTGATGGCAAACTAATCTTCAGCAATTGAGTGGAAGAATGTTATAATTCATCCCGACATTAGTTTCTGCCTTAAGTGTATTGATCAAATAAAAAGAAGTTATTTGCACATAATCTGTTGAAGTGACAGGTTAGTGATTATTACACGTTGATGTACTGGATGTTTTAGTCGTGCTTTTATGAAAGCCGTATCACTGATTATAGTCTGAACTTTATAGCGATTGATAACTGCTTCGACTGGAGGAGCAGCGCATCCCAACAATCTTTTTGCTGAGTAATCTTTGCTATTTCAAACTTACTAGGCTTAGTTATCTAAATGTGCGGATTGGTCGTCTTGTTTTTAAACCGCTCCCTTCATATCTACAAATTGCAATATTTTCGCGAGAGGTTAGGTTTTTTGACTATGAATCCGTTATATTTTATAAAAAAAACTCACATTTCAGATTACACATCTGAGCTCCAGACAACGTGAACAGAACTCTGTAAGCGCTAGAGTTAACACGGTGCGCCTGGTGTTATACGCACGCCGAGAGGAGTCTTTCAAACACTCGGTTTGTTTAAAACTGGAGCGCGGGTGTCGTCCCGCCTTACAGAAACGGGCTAAGGGACCTTCAAAAATCTACATGCGCGGGAATCGAGACTTAGTGCCCGTTCACACAGTTGTGTTTAGTTAGAGCTGAGTCCTTGGGGGATCGGTGGCCGAATGGGCTAGCGCACACCAGCTCGGAGCACGTGGAGCGAAAGCTCGTGCGGTAGAACCCAGGGATACTGGGTTCAATCCACACCCCTGCCCATTTCGATCTGGATGAGCATTGTACCGGCGTGTGGTCGTGTATCGCTACTGCGTGGTGCACGTTAAAGACCGCAGCTTTGAAATGGTTGACGAACTACACGCTGTCTAAATATCCACACAACCCCAATTTTTATTAACCGAGTTCTTGTAATCACTTTCGACGAGAGAACACATTGGAACGCCTGCGCCACCTGTGAGGTGATCCTAAAACTAGATATCACTAGAATAAAAGTTCAGCAGTATTTACGACGAGGTCAAATGTAAGTACCACCTACGAAAAATGTTCGTTTATAACTATGTCAAATACTTTTGAAGCAGAAAAAAAAATGATGCGCGAAAAAAAGATAACATGTCCGGAAATTCAACTTCTTCCACGGCCACCCCATAGATGGCATCGGTGTGTTAAGAGGTTTTAAGGCACACCGTCTTAAGCAGTTGCAAAGTGGATGAACTAGCCTTTAGTTTTCGGTTCTTAGAACGCAGCTTTGTCTTCGGCCGTTGTTGTAGCAACGCGATGTGTGTCAGTATGGATAGAGGAGAAGGAGAGGTGAACTTCACAATATGTCCCCTTACTACGCATGCCGCACTACATATTGTTGTTTTATTTAATTTTACACAATTCTCATTCTTAATTTTGTTTTATATGTAAATTAACGTGCGTGAAGTTCGTCTGCCAGTGAAGTCACCGGTTCCAGCAGACGTGCCAGACCTCCTGAAGCTCCTCAACCAGCAACGCCTTGCAACTACTTCAGGTTGATATTCAACGGATATCAAGAGCACCTATTCGGGACGAAGCGCAGATTTGCGTTCAAGTGTGGTGTTCATAAAATGTGGCAATGGTCAATACGAATCATAACATTCATATTTTGCCTATACCATCTTTAACTTAATTTGATTACGCCAACCCTGATGGTGAGAAAATGAACATCTTAAATAATATCGCGTCTGTCCCAGCAAATTGGTAACGCCAGGTAACAAAAACGATAGTTGATAAACTTTAATAATTCGGTAACTTCTAGAGTAGCGACGATTTTTCTGTGGTTTATACGTGAAAGATGCGCATTCCTAATGCACACGTGTTTAAATTCGTTTTGTAGGAGTACGCGTTTTTTAATTTCCTCCTCACATTTTTTCTGCAGTCGGAAAATTACAAAAGTTACTCGGAAGTGCATTAAAAAGAAACAGTTGATTCTAACTTTTCCATTATAAAGATGCACTTACTCTGGTTGCATTTTGTTCTTCTTGTCTTGACAGGTCGTATTCAGGGGGAACTGTAGTAATACTGCCACGTGGTCTTCCTCGAGGTTTAGTAGTAGCCCCTTTGCCATAGGCTCCCACTAGAACTCCACACACTAAAACGGCCAAGCTTAAAACAAGCTTCATGTTGCGCCTCAAAAGCAAACAAATGGAAGCGTCTTAAACGTTCAGGGATCTGAGTATTTATACGTTGTGTGATACCAGCCCTCTTCTCCATGAGCCAATCAACAGTTCGATGGGCCAACAAAAAAATCGCCTAAAATTTTGCAATTGAAAGCTTCTTGTGGAGTATGTGTAAAGCAGGGCGGGGTCAAAGACTACGCAGAAAACCAGATGGAGGTTGTTAACTACGACAGGGCTCCACTGTGCGCATGCAAGCTATTGCGCAACGTCTGCTAGTGGCATAACTTGCGCTTTTCCGTTCACGCGGAGCTCTGCTATGTACAAAAAAAATGTTGGTCCCACGAAGCAAAGCCACACTTGGCTATGCAAAAGGTACCTGCCAGAACTGTGAAAGACTTACGAGTGAACCCTTGTGGCTCCCGGGTTGGTTTTCTCCGAGAATCAATGGGTTAAGTTTAATAATCTTAGCCGGGGTCCCAGTGCTCATACATTATACAAAAGACAGTCTGCAAACACAAGTCACCGCAATATTCGTTGTTTGAATGCCAAGTGCCACGATTCTTTTTGAACTCATTGACATGCGGCATTTGAAGCACGGGTCTCAGGGTGACTCGGGTTCGAATCTGTAGGCAGACCGTTTTTTGTATGATGTATAAAAGCGATGTGTAACACTCGCAACGAAGACTGGAAATTTTCAAAAGTCACACTGCTATGTGGCGACACCGTTTTCTTACTCTATAAAACTGTGTTTATTTTTGTGGCAGCAATGGGTTTGGTCTTACTGCCTACCTAATGTGACCCGTTTGCCGAACGTGTGTCATTCCTAGATTAAACAATAAATATATATATGTTTTTTTTATTAAATCAAATTACATAACATTGAAAATAGTCTCTACTTGCAGTAGAGTAAATGCGTTGATTTGCAACTGATACAGGGATGTCTCGTTAATATGAACACCTCCGTTCCTCCAAAGAAGCGTCCATAATAACGAGAAAAAAATCGGAGTTTGCTAAGTTTCTCTTTAAAGGTGTGGTCTATATAGCGATGCATACCTAGGGTCCTTCGTTATCGGGTAAAACTCGATATTTACTGATATATCACCCCGTACGTGTTTCTTGAAAATAGCGTTGAACCCGATTTCTCCCAGAACTCCGGAATTAAATTGCAGCATTTTCCCAATTACCCTGCTCTGAAAATATTTTCTAGGAAACAAAGAGTAGGTAGCGACACAAGCTCTGGCTTCAGAACACGGAAACAATCCTAGCTTCTTTTAGATTCAATGAACTGCAGTTACATAGATTCAGCGAATCAAAAGTGGCCTTTATGTCTGTTGTGAATTTTCCTTTGCCCTACTTTTCAGTTTCAACCGACGCAAAAAAAAGGGTTAGAAACCGTTTACTTTAAATGTACGTAAGCTGTAGTGCTGAGAGGACGTTCCCTCAACTTAGATACTCGAAAACTGGACAGGTCTTGAATGAAGAGAGAGATATGCTGCGCATTCAAAATATTATGTCAGCAAGAAGGATTTACAAAAAAAGTTTAAATCCTATGTTTGCTCTTGGTATGTTTCAATGCTATCTTGTGTAGAGTACTTTATTAAAATTATATTTCTACTCAAACCTATCACTTGTTGCCTATACTTGTATATTTCGAAATATAAACCGAGAAGCCCGATCTTTGTAATCATTAATTAAAAAACCCAATATCTCCTCGATTACCACCTCGGATCAAAGCGCCCGATTTTTACCCCTCGATTTCGAAAACGAAGGACCCTAGCGGATACCCATATTAACCGGATCCGTTTTAACTAGACATTACTGTAAAGTGTCGTGAACTCTAAACACAAAAAAAATAACACATTGTGGTTTAGATAGAAATACAGGTTTCGTTGTTTTTGGTATGTATCAGACTCTACTCAAGTCACATTGCACGCGGTGTACTTACTACTTTACTTGAAATACACAACCTCTCATTTACTTTGTGCTTTAGTTCAAGTATTTTTAGAACTACTTTACGCAACGCTGTAAACAAGCAAACATTGTCTGAAAAATCAAGCTCAGGCAGTGCTAAACGTCGAAGTAGAAATGATATATTCTCAGTACATCATTGACAAATAACAAAACAAAAACAGTACAAAACAATTAGACACGCAGAAGCAGAACCAGCTATTAAAAGGGCACTGACACCCCAAAGGTCGTATTTTTTTTATTGTCTAAAACGATGCAAGTTGCAGTCATAAACACGCAAAAAAAAAATAAAAACGCAGCGATTTTATAGCTGTAGCTATTTAATATCAAACAGTAGATATCTACAAATCCTTATATCGAGGTTCTATTCCAGGCATGAGATGCTGCGTACCATTTTGCGGTGCAAGCATGTGTGGGTCATCTAATAACACCGTATCCCACCATAAAATACCATCTGACCCATTTGAGCAAGCAAAGAGGCTCTGTTGATGCGCCATCATTTATTTTCAATATTTTTAGTTTCAATAAACTGGCGTCGTCAACGACACAGTGAACCCCACCTAGAGAGATTCGATTTCTATTCACTGCATATTTACAACATGCAGCGAGTTTTTCACGCTGACATGTCAGAGTCTTATATTATTTTATAATAAAAGAGCCTGACTTTGGAGCGAAAATAAAGCAACGTTGTGTTTTCCTACTTCTTGTGATTGCAGAAACGCATTCTTCCCGCATTTCTGTGAATTTTATTTTAGTTAGAAAAAGGCTGCATCGCTGTGAAGCGATGCAGCCTTCACAAAAGCATCACTGGAATATATACGTAAATGTATCCAATCATAATGATTTTAATACACTAGTGTCCAAGGAAGTATTCGTGAAGAAACTTTCAGCTGCTTTCACAATTTTCAATAGACGTAGCGTACGAAGTGTGCGCATTTAGTATTTTCTCGGGTATTACCTTCTCGGTTCCAGTTCTTATTACTACTAATGCAGATGCCAAGTGAAATTTGAACATGCATCGGATATGATGAATTTATTTTGTCCTGCAGGTGCCTCGAGCTCTACGATGCTCTGACTGACTTGACTATTCTTCCTGCGAAGCGGAGCGCGGTTTTCCCCGCATAGCGACATCACGAGGCACCAGACGGAGAACAAAAACCCTATTTGCCCGGCCCCTTCCTATGGCGCGTGCTGCCTATTAACGGGCATGGGGAAGCTTATCTAGGTGGCTTTGAAAAAGGCAAACTTAAACACACCGAGGGGCTTTACCGCGCTCTGCCCAACAGCGCCATCACCGGATTGGTTGCACGTCGCGACACTCACGGCTGCCGGACAGCACTCCTCCCCAATCTAGTACACCACACCATGGGTTCAGCCAGCACCAGTTTTCCTTCCACGTTCTCACCACTCGGCCACTTGTCCTCCTTGCAAACAGGCATATTGAGTCATGATTCTGCGAACCGAAGGTATAAAGCAGATGTGTTGAGAAATGAGGACAAAAGCCGCGACACAAGCTCAAGAGTAAGATCCGCGCACTTGGAAGAGACATAAGCTAGGATGAGCGTTAGTATTTACTTCAGTCAAATATGTTTTGGACTGTACACTGTGGATTGCGAAACTAATTACCTGCGGGAGATTAATGCTTTCTGAGACAAGATGTTAATTGAACTTACACTGAATGGCAGTCTGCTTGGATATTCATGCTGGGGATAATTTCACTGTACATTATATATTTGCAGTATTGCCAAAATCTGTGATCTTTTTGTTACCAAGAACGCATCAAAAGTTGTGGATAGTAATTTTAAGACATGTATTGAAAGGTTTTGTGGCAACAATATTACAGATGGCATGTTCTTATTTTTATATTTGTGCAAACTATTTCAAGGCGGAGAGCGAAATAAGCCAATCATAATTTCCCATGTAACGAAATTAACACGAAGAAGGAACATTTAATTTAGCCAAAATCAGAATGAGTTATGGTTACTAACATATGGTATAAACGCAAGTAAAAGTGGAAACTCCGCCTTCATCTTAGGAGCGAATCATTTTGTCCATACCGGGTACATCTTCATCGTCAATTATAATTCATGTGTTTTTTTCTTTGTAGTACTGCCTGTCCCAAGTTTGCAGACACCTTGCCAATATTGGTAATTGAATTATTATTTTTTTAATGCTCTAATTATGCAAATTTCACCTCTTGACATTATTACTAAAACATGACAAATATTTGTTCAAGTAAAAAGTAAAGTAGTACGACAAGGGTGGCGGATAATGAAAACCGGCAATTAGATTGCCTCTACAAAAAAACGCAAGCATTGTGTGTCTACGTTAGTATTTTGTACTCAACACTGCGCGTGTGCGGAGTCCGAACAGCGGTCTTGGATTGGCGCATAGTGACGACGCGCATGCGCAGTGTGAAGCACTTAAAGATAAGGCAAACACACAGCGCTCTCGTTTTCTCCTATACGCAATGCTAAAACTTTCTACTAGCTCTTAAGGCCTGTTCAGAAATACACCGCAGCGCTAACTCAGCATTATCGACAAAGCGCAGATTTCGCTCTGTCTCAGCGCTGAGATGCGGGTGTGAACCGACCGTCAACATAAAATGTAATCTGCAGCGACCTTTTTTGTTTTGTTTTACTTTCGTTTTCAAAATCATGCGGCACGAAAAGGAAAAAAAATAAGACACAGATTTATCAACTAATGAATAATTTTTTTTCTTAGTTTGTTTACAATTCTTGAACTCACTTTTAAAGACTATAATAATGTGCAATGCTCTTGTTTCTGGACTGCACTTGGCAAATGATATCTGTGCGCTCGAAATTAAAAAGAAAGAAATTAATATTGCTGAATAACGTGTTTTAAAGCGAAAATAAATATATTGCAGTATATTCAAAACGCACCACGCGTGCGCGTCTAGGGTAATATTTAGCAGCACCGGTCAAGCAGAATACTGTTGTCTGTCTACATAGTGCATTGTCCACAGAACCCTCAACCGCACCCCATGACGCGTGTATACGCATGTAGCATTAGTGTTTAAACTTGCGGTTGATTCACCCCATCTCTACAGCTTTCCCTTCCCCACCCTCGAATTCCTAAAGGGTGCGAGATGCCTTCTGTGTTTTTGCGTCAATTCGTTTTGAGGCAATCCCGAAGTTAGATCCATTCCATAAAGGACTGTACCCCTGGGTTTGTGAACGCAAGAAGGGTTTCGTAAAGGTCATAGTGTTTACACAATCTTTATGAGTGAACAGATGCTGAGAAGATGGCGGCTCGAAGCCAAAAATGTGCTAGAACCCGGGGGGGGGGGGGGGGGGGGGGGGGGCTGGCATTGCCTCTATCGAACGTATGCGAAGTTGAATGCGAAGAAATCAAAGCAAGGGGGAAAAAGCGTTCTACGGTACAACAGCGATGGAAACAAAATGTTTGTGAATCGCACATTTTCATTACTGATTGCTAATCTAATACTAATACTAATCTCTTTGAAGGCTTCTCTATATATTTGGAAACGTACAGAGGTATTTTCAGGCATTGCACGCTCCTGCATAAATGCCGTTTCTGGAGATCGTCGCATGAATACGCTCTGTACTTCGTTGTGCTGGCAGAAATCATCAACTGTTGCACAGACAAACGCTAAACTAAATAATATGCAGATTTTACAAATTGTCAGTTTAAGTGACTTCACAAATTTTTCCTTTTTTATTTTATCGCAGACATAAAGAAGGAAAAAAATTGAGAAAATACATTTTCCCACCCGGCAGGACTTTAAACGTTTATTACCGCATTCTGGCGCGCCACTTATTTAAACGTTTTTGTTACGAGTTGGAGTCTAGCGTCTCGTTCGTCGTAATCCTTTTTGTTTTTGTTCATGGTTGCTATTATTACTTAAAAAAGAAACGAAACTCAATCTTAAGAGGCAGTAAAAATAAGTTTTTATAAATATTTTTCATCTGTTTTTGCAACATCTTTATGATATGGAAAAATATTGAAGTTGTGGTTGTTTATTGTGTGTTTTGACAGCGTATTAATTGTTGAGCACTGTTTTTCCCGCAACCAGGTATACAAGAGTATTTTACTTAAACCGGTACTTTAAATAAATAAAAATAAAACTTTCTCCCAGCCTTCTTTCAGTGGTTTCTCCTTAGTAGTCAACTCAAATTGCGTTTTGGTGAACGAAAATGTCGCGTCACAGAAGGCCCATAAGAAGTTCTTGAATAAAAATGTACAACAAGGCGATAAATTGGGCGAGTTCGTTGAACGTCTTCAAACGTGAAAACAGCAAAAAAATTTGACAAAGCACGAGCGAAGGAAGTGCACGGACAAAGCGCTGACCATCATCATCCCCGAAGCGCACCGTCGGTTCACTTAGGGGATGATGAAGTCCTTTATTTAAGGAGAATAGCAGGCACGTGTGAGGGTGATGACGTAGTAGAAATATTGTCGGTTGGGTTGTATTTTTCGTGTTCTTGATTTTCTTGATTAGGTGTTTCCTCTCTGCTCTCTGTGTTTATTTTATGGTTCGCTTGAAAAGTAAACATTAGTCGACAGTCAGCGCTTTGTCCGTACACTTCTTTCACTCGTAGTTTGTCAAATGTTTGCGCTGTTTTCACGTTTGAAAAAAAAAGTACATTCCGTTTATCTACATATACAGTATTGTCTCTTTACTATTCTACTTTGCTCCCCTCTCCCTCCCCCCCCCCCCCCCGAAAAAAAAAGCGGTTATAATGTGCGTGGTTTACAATAGCAAGACAAATGTCCATGCATTTACTCAGTTTGTCTCCAAAAACCTGTTGTGTGTCTAGCGGTGTATTCATAGGAACGGAATCCGAATTAACGTATTAATATATCGCGTGCGCACATAAATACACCAGATAACAAGTTTGAAACAAGCATGTCTTATTTCAGTTTGTTGATTTCTCGGACTGGCGGCTGGGCAGTATAGACACTATAGAGCAACTCGACTTACTGACGCAAACGCTTCAGTCCTCCCGAATTTGGTTTCTGCGCACGCGCAGTGCCCGAACTGGGTGTGGGCAAAGCGGAATCGTTTGTAAACACCCTGTTAGTGTATAAAATTCCTCCCGCCACATTTCTGGGAATCACTTCGCTTTCTAAAAAACTACGGGAAAACACTCGAAACAAAGTTCGGCGGCAGTTTCGTTGCCTCTTCCCTGCACGTCTCGGATCAGAGATAGGCTACGTAATTTCCATGTGTTGGTCGGTTCATTCATTCTCCAGAAACAGACATATTGAACGACTGCCGCGCTGGTAAGCATTCGCGATCCCTACAGCTTCCTTTAGCCCGACCGAAACCAAACAATTTAAAAGCAAAATAAACCAACATAACACCTGCATATATATCACCTGCATATATATCACGATCTTCTGTGGGTGCCCTCGGTTCTCATCAAAGTATGCATGGAACTAAATGAAACAAAACCAGAGCGAGACGGCTTGGCAGGCTTGATAGTTTGCCTTCCAATTATAGGATATGCTTTCCTACACCGTGAAGCGTGACCGTGAGATGATAGCAACTATAAAATATTATGCGTCGGAATAACTATGGTTATAACATTATTGCTTATGGATTGAGTACTGGCATCATCTTCTGGGGTGAATACGTTTATCTACAGCTTCCGCTATTATTTTATTCGTTGTTTTTAATATAGTAATTGTTTTGAAACAGAGAACTTAGCACAGAACACCCAAAATGAAGGAAATTCAACATTACGGGTGAAACGTTCGCTCAAGCGACGAACTACTGAGAGAAAAGGCATATAACAAGTTTTGCTTTATAGATGGCTCTACTTCTTACGGATTGCAAAAAAATTCAGAATCACCCTACACCCCATGCACTGTGTATACACACGCGAGTGTAACTAAACCGTGTATATTTGGCGGCTGTTCGCTGCCTACGACGTCCGAATACGCTAAAGCACTGCTTGTTTTACGTGAGTGCTCGCTCCTGTAACTCTAGCCGAACGTCGCTGCCTCTAGTCCTTTTTTTGGCGCCTCTTTGGCACGTTGAGCAGGGACATGCTGAGCACGCCTCTGCTGTACGGATATTCGCTACTCGTATAAAACGGACGGCACCTACAGAGAAAACACTGAAGTTATGGGAACAGGTCCTTTCGCAATTTCTGCTCGACCCTTGTGGCTTCTGTGATTAGACGTTTTCAGCGGTTGGCGCGATGAAACAGTTGTCCCGGTGACTCGGTTGTTACTGTCGTATTATCATGTTGCCAAGGTCGTTCTGAACGCAACCCACGACACCGCGCGAACCAGACATTGTGCGTAACGTTCAGCAGCACCTCAGTCCTTCCATCGCTTCCCCGAAGAATGTCAAGCCTCTGGAATCTGGCTTACGCTGAAGCACATCACCGCAGGTTAGGAACGTATAGTGCATAAAAATCGGGGCAAACCATATGAGGACAATCCATGCCTGCTGAAGCCTGATCGTTGTGCGTTAAGCTGGCGCATGGCACGAAACTACCTGTTCGAGACCGCCATTATTTCCCGATAGGGGCGACCTCTATAGTCGCAGGATCCTCGAATACTCCGTTTCCCAAAGAGTCCGGACGCAGCCGACGCTACAGTCCGAAGAAGCCGATTGAGCACCGCCAGGGGTGCATCGTAAGGTCGTTGGGTCTGAAGTACCTATGATAAGACCTACCTTCAAGTAGCGACATTCCTTGACGCGCCGACTGCGTGATGGTTCAGGTTTTAGGAAGCGAATAGGTGGCGAATAGGCAAAGGACTGAACTGAATGACGCCGTTCTGTTCCAGCGGATTGTGCTTTGTAATTTGTTTGGTTGTCGTTGTTTGTAAAAAGAGGTATCAAGGGACTGTAGTTGGGTTGTCTTTGTGCGTTGCTAACTAGGGTTAAAGAGAAATCTATCATGTACAGAAAAAAGTGAAAGCCGCTTACAACTCCATGTAATGCCGAATTAGAGGGCAGCTCTTGAGGAGGAGGAGGGAAGGGTACTGGGGGGGGGGTTCAACTAACCAGGGGGGTCACGTGACCTTGGGGGGTCACGTGACCCCCCAATGCCGAGGATGTCATCACTGACGTCACTGATGACGTCATCAGTGACGATGACGATGCGGATACAGATGACGTCATTAGTGACGTCACTGATGACTTCACCAGTGATGATGACGATGACGATGCGAATGTCGGTGACGTCATTAGTGACGTCACTGATGACGTCATCAGTGATGATGACGATGACGATGCGGATGCCGGTGACGTCATCAGTGATGATAACGATGACGATGTGGATGCCGCTGACGTCATCAGTGACGATGACGTCATCGGGGGTCACGCGACAGCGGCGGGGCTCACGTGACCTCAGGGGAGTCACGTGACTTCGGGGGGTCACGTGACCTCGGGGGGGTCACGTGCCCCCCACGGGGTCACGTGCCCCCCACGGGGTCACGTGACCCCGGTGGGGGGCTCGCGCGGTGCATTATGGGACATTTCCCATAATGCACCACGCGGTTACGCCGACGGCGACGGCGACGGCGACGCCGCTCAAGCCGGATACGGGCCCCTAAGAGCTGCGCTCTAAAATGCCCAGAATCCTGGCGCATTCTCTGTGCGTGATTGGTTGAGCCGCTGACAGCAAACACGTAGAAAACGGCGCCGTGACCATGCATTTTCGGGGCTGCTTGATTATCTTCCTCGGAAATGATTGTACACAAGTGCTGCGTCAGCCTTAGGGTATGATTCGTTCTCACTAATCCATCGCAGATTCCAGACGGACAGTAACGTAAAACCCGTGCTCCATACGTGCCCCGAGCCAACGTTACTAGAAAAACTCAGTTGGGGAACTGCCACACAGAATGCTCTGAAAAAGTGGCACTCGAGTACCGAGCTATTGGCGATCGCAACGCCGCCATTTCTCCCGCAGCGACCACTCGGGGAACCTCAGGGCTGCTTGTAATGTTTGTGGAGTATCGCATTCGATAGCGTCCGATATGACTGTTCTATTTAGTCTTCAAGCGGCAATTTTGGCTCCGAAACATATCGGTAGATAGGGTTTCAGGTTTCCAAGACCCCGTTTCCCAAGCGGACACGCCGCGAAGTATTACCGAAGTTAGGACGCGCCCAGGTCGGGACACGCTACCTGAAATCACCGGTGGGACATGTTTTTATAAAAACAAGATTAATTTTGCCGCAAAACCTTGTAAACTAAACATTTAAAAAAATCATCACTCACATGTTCTTTTGTACTAATCTCCAATAAGTGTTCCTACAAAAAAAAAATTTCCATTTGTGTTTAAGCAAAAACATACTTTTCTAAAGTTTATGGTGACCACAATGAAGAAATAAGATTGAGCCGCCATCTTGTTACCTCGAGCCTGGGAGTTTCGGTAGTCTGGGTAATTTAAGTGACTCTAGCACTAGCCATATGAAGCAACTTTCATGTTTCGACTTATCTCTAAAGGGTGGTGTTGTTATCGTATTTTGCTCTGTCTCGGTGGACGCCAGAGACCCTGGTTTCAAGGGTAAGTTTCCCAACTGACTGTTTTAGTAACGTTGCCCGAGCTGACCCGCAGTAGGTGACGTGGAAGATTCAAGACTACAGCTATGATGTCTGGAACGCTTCTCCGAACAATCTGTTTACCGCGCCCAAAAACTGTGGTTCATCCATTTCTGCCTGGTGACGTCATACAAGTATCGCGCTGCCGACGGTCCCTATACTGGTGGTGTCCCAGCAGCGGTTGTGGATCTGACAGACGCCTGTTCCCCTGCAGGTCGCTCCTTAGTGTGACAGTCCACGAAAGCTTCGGCATTCGGGAGTTGGGACGCCGCGACGACAGCGACACTCGCGCTCATTCGTGCTTTTCGACAGCACTTTCTACGACCAACCGCCAGGATCCCGATATCCGACAGCATGACACTCCGCGGCTTCTGTGACGTTAGTTGTTGCCACTTCGAGACACCTTTTGAGGTACTGGCGCAACAGGACGCTGCTAAACGGACCAGTCTGAGGCGCGCTCGAGGCACCATACAGTTGTCTATTTCGGTGGTGTTGACCTCACCCTTCCGCAACGCGCGCATGTGCGCGACGAGGAGAGCCGGCACGTGCCTTCTTGTGGCTCGAATCTAAACACTTTGCAAAAACGTCGGCGAGGAATTCGAACGCTGCGACTGGCCGGCGCCAAGGTCGAGCGCATTTCGGGTTAATCGCGGCCGCCGGACTCCTCGCCTACGTTTTCGCCAAGCCTCCGGATTAGAGCCGCTGCTCTCCAAACGCTCGAGCATGCGAATGCGTTTCGATATGACGATTGGAAATTTCCTGGGCTGTGGCTTGCCAGAACCATTCAAGAATGAACAAAGATACAGCACATTCGATAAAATGTAGAAATATTTATTTGCTGCCACGGAATTATAAGAAGGTGCGGCATGGCTCTTGTTCGGTGTTTTTTTCTTTTTGCGATGGACGAAGAGGTTATTTTTACAATAAAAGGCTTTGTCCTCCAGATGAAGGGTGAAGCACTGCGACTGCAGTAAAAGTTTGGTTTGCGTGGCAAAATCGCAGTCTCTTTTGCACAGCAAAAACTCACCCTTTGCAGAAAGCTCAGGTTTCCCCGGAGTAGGATATCAACGTTCGCGAACGTACGATCACCGTATGACATTGGTGTATTGGCAGCTCATAAATTAATTTTGTTTATAATTTTTAAAAGACTGGCTTATACTTGGAGTTGCCCATCAATATTTTCAAGTCCAAGAAGCTTCTTGTTTAAATTATGTTCTCGCACGACACAGCTTGAATGGACTCTTTATAGCTGCATGGGCTGGTAGAAATCAGACACCTGCTGGAAGACCAACGGTAGAAATAAAACATAAAACTTTCTTTTTACGGTCAATGTATGCGCGTATAAATGTTGTCCTCTAATGAACACTTCCCTGTACTATGGCTTGCAAAGCTAATGAACTGAATGTCAGGGCGCAAAAGAGCTGGTGAATATTAAGCGACAGGATCTCCAAAACTGCGGGTCAAAACAACACATACACTAAATATGTAAAATGCAGCTTTCTTTGAGCCCTCATGTGTATGTAGCGTTTTTAACAGCAGCCTCGGATTTTTGTCACGGTTAATTTATAACATAGTTTTTTTATATAAAACGAATTTCTTCCATAACAGGAAATTATAAATTATTTAAAGCAATAAGAGTAATTGTTGGCGTCACTAGGGTCGCCCCTCCATCCCCCCCCCCCCCCCCCTCCTTTTCACTGCCCAGCTGCATCCCCCTAACCGCTCCCAACCGGGGCGGTCTGCCTCCCCACCACCTTGTGATGCCGCTGGGAGTAATTGATATTTTATGTAAGTTATAATCCTGCCTTTGAAAATCATTATGGGTTGTGTTGTAGATTTGTCGCAAAAAACGTCTTACAAACAATTCTACATTTTGCCATGGTCACACAAATTTAGGGTCGCTTGCAAATTATAAACTTTGTACTCCGCTGAACACGTGCAGACGGCGCTTTTGCTGCGGCGAAACGCCGTGCAAAGCGCTGGGCCTCGCTCCTAGATCCCGTCTCACGTCAAACGGCCGCCTTTTTAAGAAAACACTCCTAGACGTGTGATCGCGGAACGAAGTACACGTTCAAAGATGTTCATTTTACACGAGACCTCGGATGCAAACAAAATACACCGAGCCTTGCGTGTAAAACGAACATTATTTGGGGTGTCCGCCCTGGGACAACGGTTTGCACGGCTTGAGGTGTAGATTTTCGCTACCAGTGTAGGTAGAAATGTTTGATATTTGCGCACAAACATCCACTATTCACCCCTCTTAATAAAAAGAAAAGGTTTAGATCCCGGTTGTTCGGACCAGACAATGTTTCTTAGGGCTGAAACATCAGTTGAAATGTTTGATTTGATGCCTAGTATCTCTAAAGATGTGCGAAATTACAGCCAAATCAGGTACATTGAGAGGAAGACTTGCCTAAAAAGATGTCCTAAAGCTTTCTTTTTAATCGCACAATATCCTAAAGTGTGTGTAAAAATGACACGAGTCCGACGTTTGAACGCCTGATGAAGGTCATTTGAAGGGTAATTGAAGGGAAAATGGGGGTTGTTCCTATGGAAACCACAATAATTTCCTTTTACGTTTCTTATTTGTAAAGAAATAATTAAGGTGTTTGAGTGTAAAGAGTGAACCTTAACACCCGTTTTCAAACATTTTCATGTGGGTTTAAAATCACTGGGGCCCCATTAATCGTCCTATGGCTCAATTTTAATCATTCTTAACCTCCCTGCTATATTTAGGCGCAACTTGTTTTGTTTAAGAGCTTGAGCAGCTAAAAAATAGTCTATATGACGGCTTTTTAGACAATTTTTTTTCTTAAGGTACGTCATTTTTCCCATATTTCAGGCATATTTAGTAATATTTGTTTCAAAAGAAGAGGTCGGAACTGATTTTTTCAGCTTTAAGAATCATTGTGCTCCGCTGCAAAAAAGAGATTTTTTTTTTTGCTTTTGCTCTTGTTGGGAGGCTACATTTAGTATTTTTTGTCTACGAAAGTCGAGCGTCGGGGTTCATATTTAAGAACTTTCGTATTTTTTTCTACCTGCTTTCAAGGCCTTCTGACTCTGCTCGAAAGAAAGGCGTATTGAACGATTACCGTCCTTGTAAGAAATCGGGATCCCAAACCTTTAAAGGCTAAATATACCAACGTAACTCTTGCACACTCATATATTACACCAAGACTTGCTGCGGGTGCCCTCAGTTTTCATCGAAGAATGCATGAGGTTAAAATGAAACAGAACCAGAGGAAGACGGCTTGGCAGGCTCAATAGTCAGCCGACCAACTATAAAATATGCTTTCCTACGCCCTGAAAACAACCGTAAAATGATAGCGTCCACAGAATTGATACGCCACAATAGCTGAGGTAATAACGTTATCGCCGATGGATTGAGCACAATCTGCTACGTCTGATACCCAGTAAAGCGTTTGTCTACAGCCTACATTATTATTTAATTTGTTGTTTTTAATAAAGTCATTTCTTTATAAGCTGATAGCTTTACTCAGTACACGCAAAATCAAATAAAAGCAACATTAAGGGTAAACGTGCGGTGAAGCGACAAAATATGGACAGCAAAATATATATATATAACAACTCACACGTGTGCCAGAACAAACATGTCCTTTGTGACGATTTTACAATGTTTTATTTTATATATTTCTCTACTTCTTATGACTTGCCGAAAACTCAGAATCGCCCCACACCTCTTGTATCCTGTAGTCACATAGGAGCGTAAAGCAGGGGTCGTCTCAAGCTCATTCGAACTTTCTATCTCGGCGGTATTGACCTCAGACCCCCGCAACCCGCGCATGCCTGCGAGGAGGAGGGCACGGAACGTGCCCTTTTGGGACTCTAATCTCGACACTCAGCGAAAAAGTCGGCGAAGAATTTGACCACCGGACAATCAAGGGCGCCGGATTACTCGCAGACTTTTTCGCCAAATATCCAGATTACAGCCCTTGCTCTCCAGACTGTCGAGCATCCGAATGCGTTTCGATATGACGATCGGAAATTTTTCGGGGTGTGGCTTACGTAAACATTCGAGAATAAACGAACTGCCAAAGCCCACCCAGGCCAAATGTACGATTTCTTATCCCCGGCCCCTGAATCCCAAGAAGGTGCGGCGTGGCTATTAATTGTCGTCTCGGATGTTTTTATTTTGTTTTATTTTTATGATTGACGAAGAAATCCTCTTTAGAATTAAAGGCTTTGCCCTGCAGTTTAAGGGAAAAGCACTGCAACTACAGTAAACGTTTCGCTTGAACGGCGGAAGTGTAGTTTCTTTTGCACGGCAAAAAAAACTTCGCTTCGAGGAACGCTCCGATTTCCACGGAGTAGGATATCAACGTTTGCGAACGTACGGCTACCGTGTGACATTGGTGTATTAGAGTTTTCTGCAGTGAAATATTAGTCGCTAATCTTTAAAAGACCGGCTTATACTTGGAAATGTCCATAAGCATTTTCAGGTGCAAGAAGCGTCTAGCATAAATTTAAGTTCTTTAACGACACAGCTTGTATGCACTCTTCTTGCCTGCATGCGTTGGTAGAGATCAGACACCTGCTGGAAGACCAGCGGGTTGAAATCAAACACGCAACTTTCTTTTTACATCCCATATATGCGCTTATACAAGTTGTCCGCCTGTGAATATATTTATGTACAATGGCTTGCAAAGCTAATGAACATTGCCGGCCGAGAAGCGAGTTCGACGCGATGACTAGGTATTCACTAAGCGCCATAATCGACTCCGAGCGCAGTGTTTACAGCACAGATGAATGAGTGGCACAATGCTTTATCTATTATCTACCCCCCACCCCCCCCCCCCAAAAAAAAAAAGAGAGAGAGAGAGAGAGGGAGCACAGCAGAAAACGAGTCCCCACTTGCCTTCTTAAGGGGTGTCCAAACAGGACACTACAAAACGCACGACTCCGACAAATCGTGAAAATTGAAGCAGGCGCGTCCGCTTCAATTTTCACGATTTGTCATAGTCGTGCGTTTTGTAGTGTCTTGTTCGGATACCCCTTTAGAAGAACTACACTTTTGGTGGTGTGCAGTGCGCGTTGCAGGCGCGTTGTGGAAGCATATACTAACTGCCTAAGCTCGCACTGAGCAGGAAGGCTGATCTGGAACAGCAATGCGTTTTTGGCATTGCGCAGTGATGCCAGTCCACTCCGGCATCACGACGCGCTCGAGCGAGCGGAGAGTCAATAATCTTCGTGCGTGATCGTTGAGGAGCACTTTCAAACGACGGCCGCGAAAACATAACATAACAAACAGAAGTCGTCTCCTGGGATTGATGAAAACCCAGCAGAAAATCACGGCAAAAGGACTAGCAGTAGGACAAGTAACCTTCATGAGTACGAACGTAATTCCGTGACACAAGGTTTCTTGACAAAGAACCAACCCGCTTAATTGCCGCTGAGAAGCTTCTTTATAATAGATTTTAGAGTGGATCGCGTATTCCCATTAGAGTAATAGTTTAGCAGTGGTCGTATTTATAGTCTCAGCAAATCGATATCAGACAGTTCTTTGGGTACGACTCTTGATAGGTGTTACCTTTAAACAAAAATAATGGGTGAAGTGCAATTTCTCTTCGCTCACCAGCAACCTCTGAAGTAAGTAAAATTAACATTGCAATTGTCTTACAATTAAAGAAGAACAAAACATAAGGCTACTCAGATAGCTCTTAAAGCTTACGTAGTTTCGGGAACCTTTCAGGAAACGTGCGCGCAAGCAGAGACAGACAAAAAGAAAGGGACACGCACAAGGGTTTTGTTTTCCTGATTCCTTTTGAGCTGCTGGCACCACTTCCGTATTCGTGCTGCAACCTTCGCAAGACCTGTGGCACGGTGTTTACTCTTGTGACACGGAGCCGACTAGTTGTAGATAGCTAACTCATAGTCGATGGTTATGTTATGCAAATTATTTTCGCTCGTATGTTTTTTTATATTTTTTTTTTGTTTCCTTCAAATATACGAACACGGCAGAATTGGATTGCTGTAGTCCTTCTCGCGTTTGACGCACTACTAGAGCTTCTTCAGGTATGATTCTTTGTAAAGTTCACTCTAGCGGCAAGTCCAAGCTTGTACGTTGAACATCCCATGCGTTGGAACAGTTTTCTGCTCAGGTACCTTGCTATAATATTAAGTTATAACAAGTAACACTGGTAAATAGAGGTGCACCGCCAGATACGGGTTTAGAGTTAGTCTGATCTCGGACTAATCAATCCAGTGTTCTTTTCAATCCTTCTAGTCGTGACGCACCGGGTCATTCTTCACCGGTTTTTTTCCCATGTGGCTTAAAGTCTTTGTGCGCGAGATTTCGTTACAGGCAGAAGATACCAATTGCCGGCAACTGGCAGCTGAGGGCGGGCAAAAGCAAAATGAGTATTGCGGAAAGCATCCCAGCGTAGACCAAACGTAGCAGACAGCCAAGCCGAGCGCAACGGTTTACAAACAAATCTGGGCTCTGGAAAGCCTAGATTTGAGGGAAGGACCAATTCAAACCATGGAGACCGTTTGCAATTTAATGACGGATACCTCCTGCTCAGATTAGGTGCGTGTGTACGCGCGGGCGCGTTCGGATGGCAGGGACGATAGCGGGGTGGTGAACCATGATACTGAGCAAGGCGAAGACGTTCTCATGCGACAGATGCTTCCAACTCCACGCAGCTCGTAATGCGAATGCGGACTTGGGAGGTAATAGGTTACAAGTAACGAATTACTTGTATTCCGTTAGTTTTTGAAGTAATTTTGTAATTGCCACGTTACTTTCTTTCGGAAGTAATTTGTAATCTACTTTCGTTAGAAAAGATTGGTAACGAATTACTCTAATACTCGTTACTTCCTAA
This sequence comes from Ixodes scapularis, assembly GCF_016920785.2. Taxonomy (NCBI): domain Eukaryota; kingdom Metazoa; phylum Arthropoda; class Arachnida; order Ixodida; family Ixodidae; genus Ixodes; species Ixodes scapularis. The sequence continues at coordinate 91,045,382 of NW_024609880.1, forward strand.
AACATGAGCATAATACAGTAACTGGAGCCATACGAGCAGAACATTGAGCAGCATAAAGAGAGCAATTTCAACAAAATAGAAAACATAAGAAAGCGGAGAATAGCCAAAAAGAAAAACAATTTTTTGTATCACCGGTCACTAGAACCACTAAAAAAATGACCGCATCCCCACGTGGTGAATGATGTTGATTGGTGCGAAGCTCTGTGGTGATGATGACACTGATCTTATTCATAGGTAATGCTGATGGTGCTGATTTTTTTTATTGCTCGTTTCATGCAACGTTTCATCCATGACATCCCCAGCTCTTGAGTTACTACCACATCTCATAGCACCCTACTCGTCCCGCAGTCGTGGCCGAGCGGTTAAGGCGATGGACTAGAAATTCATTGTGGTCTCTCCGCACAGGTTCAAATCGCGTTGACTGCGCAAACATTTTTTTCTTTTTTTCAAAAAACAGATGGGATGGCAATCGATGTGAGCACTGGCGCCGGACGGACAAGGCAAGTCCCTGACGAGTTTCGCCCCTAAAAAACGAGCAAGACATGTACACATATACGAAACACAAAGATCTAGTAAGACAACGCCGAGGAAGCTCTTCGTGTTCATTTGTTTTTGTATTTTACACTGTTTCACCCTTTCCAACTTCTTTGACGTCTGCCGCCACCCGCACAGATATCAAACGCGGGTCCATACCCCCTCGATTCGCGGGTTCACAACTAGCGTAACAAACGATGTAGCCCCGCGCGAGGGGGTTGACTTCTCTTTGTCTGATGTACGCAACTGTATTTTGACACGCTCTTGACGCACGGCTGAAAAGCGCCCGCCGAGAGGCTAGGAGCATCACCTTTGACGGTACAGGCGATACTTGTTTTGGTTTACTTGTCTCTACACGGGCACGTAGCCAGGGGGGGGGGGGGGGGGGCATGGCGCCCGCCCCCCCCCCCCCCTCCCCCCGAAATCTTCCATCTTGCTGGAGCCTCCTCTCCCCCCTCCCCCTCATACAGCATTTTGTCACGGGCGGCCCCCCCCCCCCCCCCCCAAAAAAAAAAAAAAAAAAAGAAATCCTGGCTATGTGCCTGCTGGACAAGGTGGTCGGGTCCACTCCTCACTTTACAGTCAAGCGTTAACATAAAGGGGGAGGGGAGGGTTAGGCCAACCTAAGGAGTGCTGACAGAGAGAGAGAGATAGCATAAAATTCGTGTGATCCTCGATTGTTTTGTGTATAAAGTTATTACAATAAACGCTAGAGGCTCAGCTGGCGCTAGTGTCTACGGGACTTCCGGTGGCAAATTGAAGCAGACAGCATGCAGTCTACATTTCCAGCCTCCCTGTGTATTCCTATGGGAAAACGCGCGTGAATTATGTCTCTTCGCCGGAAAATAACATGAGTAACTTTTGTCATTTCGGTTCTACCGGATAGTATGCATCTTTATTGGTATTGTGAAAGTGTAATTTCTTTAGTTACAGCATTTTTCTTTACCACTGAATGATGTTAAACTTCGCTCTATTTCAGGCCCAAACCTCTGTTTCAAGGAAGGTATGCGAAAACGAGCGACGATTCTAAGCAAACTAACGATTGAAAGGAATGTAGAGTGTGTTCAAGGTTTGCTAGCATTTCGGCGGTGCTTATATATTGCTAATACGCCCGTCCTATCATTGAATGAAAATGACTCCGTCGCGCACCTTTACGATCGGTAAAGAAACGTTCGAACGCAAGAAATAAAGCATGTGAGCTACGAAAGGTGTGTATTTTTTATTATTTTCTATGTCGTGCAGTTTTTATCGGGCACCTGCTCTCTGGCTTCCCATATTTGCAAAGATTTGGAGCGTGCGGTTGATGATTTGAACCCAGAACAAGCATCTTCGCACATATTTGTGAGCAGAAAGAATAAAGCAGTACTTATCTATTGCAAATCTAACTATTACGTGCTTTCAATTTATTTTGATCGTCTGCGTGCACAATGAGTTACCTATTTAGTGCTACTGCGTAGTTCTTGCCGTCTCTCTTGGTTTTCCACATGTCCTTCGATCGTTTAGCACCTATATCCCCCATGTCGGAAAGCGTCGACGCCCTGTTCGCGCTAACAGTGTCTGACAGTGCACATAAATACACGTACGAAGCGGTTTTAACAGCATTTTTTATGCCAAGAATTTCAAATAAAAATGCTGTAACTGACCAATTATTTCATCTGCATTACTGAGAAATGTTACAATGTGCCTAGTACGTACGAATTATTCGTGATATTTCCTCTTATAATCGAGTGCAGAGAGAAAATGCACTCGCTTTTTCCCATAGAAATGCATTACCGGAAGTCGATTTCTGGCTGCTTGCTGTCTGCTTCAAAATGCAACAGTACACTAGCGCCACCCGAGCCTCTAGCGTTTATTGTAATAACTCTATGGTTTTGTGATCACGATGGCCACCGCTTCTCTCGCTCTCTATGCCCTTCCCTGCCCTGTTCTCCACGAATATTGGTATGAAAGTGAGAACCAATCAACAATCGATAACCCGTATCCTCCACTTTTATCTGACTGGTCGAGATTTTGTTCATGGAGTGTCCATTGTCTCCATGGCGATCTCTTAAGGAGATGTTCGAAACTCAGAGCACTAAGGAGAACGGAAACGTAGAGTTTCAGTGCATACTTTGCTTACCAAAACAAAACAAAAAATACACAATGTCATCAGCATGAACAACACACTCTAATCTACGAAAACACATGAAGGTAACCTGGGACACCTGCATTAGGCTACGCATTGTAACGTTAGAACCAAGTTTTTCTTTTCTTGTGAATAATAGCCGAAACACCCGAGTCCAAAGGAAGCTTTAGTAGATCGCTTCTTTAGATCCGAAACTCGTAGCGGAGGTGATCGCTGCTACTGAGCATGCGCACCGCTAGCTTTGTTTGAATAATTCCAGGGATCATTTCCGGAGGCTGCTAGCTAGCGGGATGACGCGTGTGGTTGCAGCTTTCGGTGATTTGTCAGCTTACAGGTGAACCTAGTGCACCTACACTCTAAGCTCGGTATCCTATGATGTAACCTCTAAACCAAAATAACCTATAAAATAAAGCTTACAACGACAGTCGTTTAGATGTTTTCATTATTTTCGTCAAGACTATAGGTTACATATGGGCCAAATTGAAAGCCAAGACGCCGATTTAAAGGTTACTTGAATGGCAGCCTACGTGTAACCTCTACACAGTAACCTATAAAAAGCGCGGTAACCTATATAGTCAAGATTCATGGAGAAATAGAGTGGAACTAAATTGCTGAACTTGAAATTATAACTGCAGTCACGAGGCGCAACGCGCTGCTTGCTGTTGGCTGGAGGTGTTGACAGCATTCGACAAATGGGACGGGAGTTGCATTTCTCGCATCACTAGTCACAAAGCGTGTTGACATCTATTTAAATACTGAACTTACTTTGTTTCCTTAACATCACAATAGTTAGAATATTTTATTCACTAAACTTGTTTTTTTAACAATTTTTCCCTGGTGATGTAGTTATCATTATCATACAGTCATAGATTTGACTTCCATATAACTCACTCATGCTAAACGCGTGTTGTCGTACAATCGTTATATATATACAAAAAAATGGTGCAACCTAATATCAGTTACTCATTTATTTGTACGAGTTATAAACTATATTATCGCATATTTCAAACTACAACAATGCTAACATGCGTGCTGAATGGGGGATGGGAACACGTTTGCTCTATAGCGAATAACTTTAACATCGGACGTAAGACTTTCTACTTATTAGAAGATAATATTACAATTTCGGGCTCATATATATCATACAGTTAAGCTGACACACGTTTATGTATCTCAGAATATAGAGGTAGCTTACTTCCCAGCCATGAAATCGCGCACACGACGCTTGCGCGAACAAAGGCGAGAGGGAGCGAACGAACAGTCGAGGAACGAAAAATAAAAAAAATGAGAAGGACGGGAGGGAATCCGTGCACCGCGTTTTGTTCCATGTATGTGCCCGTAGAGAGAGCTAGTTGTCTCGCAGTCCAACTAGCCGCCAAGTTTGCCGCTTGCGTAGCTTGTCAGCTACCCGTCAAATTGCGTCTTGGCGGGCGGTGGTGTGTTCCAAAAACTCACACGAATAGACCCGACTTACTCGCGCAACTCCGGCACATCATATCACGTGAAAACTAGTATATAGCAACGCTGAACGTGGGTAAGTTTTCGAACACAAGGGCAGAAAACATTTACTTTGGAATGAGATCGAATGCATTTTGGAACACGGCCTCTCTTCCTTCGTGAGATGAACGTTTTGCCGCGTATGGCGGATGTCAAGTGGTGCATTTCACCAACAAAGATTTGTTTGGTGTGACTCGTGGCCGTTGTAACGAGGCACATTGCGATTGCCAGAACTACACACTCTTCGGCCCTTTGATGATCAAGTGCGATTATTGTGACCACTGTCCCAACGTGCACGAGAAGATATGCGACTTGGGTAAGTGTTCACACGTGGTACTGATTTTTACTTTTGATTCCCTGTGCTGGCTTCGCTCGCTCCTTCATACTGCATAAGCCGATGGTGAACTTACACTCGATGCGCTTTAGCGGTAACGCTTCGGTTGGCCGCATGTGGTGATATGTTTTCAATTGCAGCTTTTGAATAAACGTGGCTGGTGGTGGTAGGAAACCAAAAAAAGCGTCTACTTGTTTGGCGTGTAGCTGGGGGGCTATGTTGCGCTTTTTGGACTCCCAGGAGACTAGGGAGAGGGAAGTGACGTCAACGACACAGCAAACGCAGATTGGGTGTTGATTTTGTTTTCTTCTGTCAACATCCAATCTGCGTTTGCTCTAGTCGTTGACGTCACTTCCCTCTTCCAAGTCTCCTGGGAGTCCAAAAAGCGCAACATAGCCCCCCTGGTTGAACATGTTGGTTTCTAATTTACGATAGCGAAAGAGGGATATTGAAGACAGACAACACAGGCTTTCGACTTTCAAGGAAATATTTACTGGTTTCCAGTAACCAGGAGCTCTGCTTCTTTTTCACGCCGTAATTCGCGCGCCCACGACGCTTCAGCTGAGCGGGTCATTCACCCGTCACCAGCGCTGATCTCGAACAGCTTTCTGGCTGTATTCTCCAGTTTCTCAAGCATTTTGTCTAGTTTGGTTAAAGTGCTAGAATTCCTCTGTAACGCAGCCGTTAAATTAACTGATGATTTAAAATAAGGTAGTATATATTCTCCCGCCAGCCGCATTCGCCTCCCATTGGCTATCTGAAATCATGTGACAACTGCCGGTAGAATACTGGCTTTCTTATCCTCCCGGTATTTCGTGGAAACACGTTTCATGGACGCGTTCGCTAAAACGTATGATATTTTAGCAAACAGCGATATTTTAGCAAACAGCGACCGAAAACAACTCACTTTCCTTTCGGCATCATTTCCTGGGCCGAAACTGGCACTTCATCAATATTGCAGCACCAAACTGGGAAATACTATTAAAGTATGGTACTGGGCTCAAAAATTGCGTGAAGAGATATTTGTGTATTTTACGAGGATAATTACAGTCTGTGTTCACGAGGCCTCAACACGCGCACCTTCAAACCTTTGCTGCTGGTAACAACAAGAGCCAGCTTCCCAGACAGCCAACAAGGTTTAAGGTTGGAAAACACGTCTGCACTGCATGAAGATATACCACTAGACATTTCAATCTGACTGAGGCTTATTGCGGAGAAGGCGCCGTGTAACCGAGCTTTCGGTTGCACGTCAAAAGATCCCCAGGTGGTCCAAATTAATCCTCAGTCCTCCGCCGGGACGGGCCAGATGCCCGTCGTTGGTTTGGCACTTAAAACCCCCAAATTTGACCTTTGACCACTACACATTTTTATGCACAACATGTCGCAAACGGTTTCCGTGCATAACCTACTACAAATGTCATATTGGTAGTGTTTCTTCAACATATGAAGAAAATGAAGTGTTTAGTTTTGCTGCCATTCCTGAAAAGCAAATCAGTTCTGCTCACACTGATAGACGAGCATCCAATGTTACAACTATATGCGTTTTGAACAGATGGATCCTTTGCCTCAATATTTCTTGGTGGAAGAAATCGTAAGTCAGCAGTTGCTATTCAGTTACCGAGAGCGTGACAATGCATTTTTAGGTTTTAACGAAACTTGTCCTCAGAGATCTTTACTCACTGCTAATGAGTAAAGTATTAGTTTTTTTACTAATAAGAGAAAGTTGGTTCATGAACAATCCGTTCAAAAGCTTGTGTTCGTAAATTGTATATGTATAACATTGAAACATTTTTAAAAATTTATTAGGGTTCTGCGAAGCATGTTTAAATCTTCTCAATGAGGTTTCTCGTTAACAAGAATTTAGCATGCTTCGTTGCATACAAGCATGCACAAAACTTGTGTATTTTGTCGAAGGTAAAATAATATCCTGAAAATGTCCACTGCTTCGGTCTGATTTAAATAAATGTTTCTTATAGCTGTGCATGGAAGTGTAAGTTAGATTTCAATCCCAAGTCGTGGTCCTGAAGAAAAGGCTGGCCGATGCTGCCGGAATGTTTTCCGAAAGCCAAGCAAATCAGTCCACACCGAGTGGACTATATAAACTACTTGCTGCGCAACTTAGGGCACGAACGAGTAAATGAGGTAAATCTGCAAGCAGTTTTCAACACTGTATCAATTTTTTGTACATGGTGTACATTGGCATGTTTGCCTAACAGGGCAGAACGTTTGGTTAGGAAACATTGTCTCTTGCTACTTTCGTTGCGAAGAATATTGCCCCAGAGATGCATACCATGCGCCATAAGTGCCAACTCAAAAGCATATCCTCAAAAAAACATATCCAAGATCACGCTCGGTGACGGTGTAAATTGTGTTTTGTATGTGAATTTGCCTGAAGACCTTCAAAAAAAAAAACCTGTACAGAAAAAAATGTGTTACTTGAAGAATCGAAGACACTGCTGCTTTTATAAAGAAACAGGAATGCGCCAGTCTTCCTAAAAAGTTACCGTACAAAATTAAGTCACGCATTCCACTGCTTGAGCAGGCACACCAAATCAAATTTGAGGTAAAGTGAAATTAATGCCAGCCTTTTACTTACTCCCCGAAATGTTCCTATAGTGCAGCTCCTTTATTAGTATGCAAATATCAGTTACATTTTTGAGATCTCTCTGGTCTGTATTTCAAATATTTCTCCGCCTTCTGTGTCGTGCGGTGTCTTTAGTGTTATTAGCGCAGGTGTTCCTTGATTACAGGTGTATCATGAGATTATTTTCGTAATAAATAGAAAGCGCGTAAGAAATAAGGACGAAAAAGAGGACACGTACGACAGGCAAGCGCTGTAGCAAAATGCTTTGTTGGCCTAGGCGGTTAAACATTACGAAAATAAAACGCACATGACAAGGACAAGAGGGAGACTACAGAGGCCCTGTGTATAGTCTCCCTCCTGTCCTTGTCTTTCGTGCTTTATTATTCTCGTAAGGCAAGCGCATACTCGCAACTTGAAGTTTTATTAGAACTTGAGAAAATACTCTTCCCCTGCTGCACATGCACCATTTTTATTTGTGTCAGCAATATTATTATTTTTACACTTTTTGTAGGTGCCACTGGGGAGTTACAAGTCACTGCACCCCACATTTACACTAACTCTGAAGGGACCTACATTTTTGCTGGCAGCGAAGCTGAAGTTGTTCGACTTTCTACTGGCAGTCTGGAGCTAGCCCTAATTCTGTGTCTTCTCACGCAGTGCATCTGGAGCCTTGAATACCCGTATGTGTTTTCGCAAATGCTCTTGCTCCTACAAATAATGACTATACCGGGCGAACACCTAAGCGGGTCATTCGAAGGCGTTAGAAGTGCATATCGGCACTGTTGAAAAGGATGTTACTCGAGAAAAGGTCAAAGGCTGAGTGATATAGTCGGTTTCCCTTCATAATTAGCCAACGATTATCATACGCGAGAAAAACATTGTTTTATGCAGTAGTGCTGCTCTTTTTTCTGCTATTTTGTTTTAAAGATTTAAAATTTGTTTGCCAATTGCTCGTCAGGCTTTTATTATATGTTCTAAGCTTATTTTTCCAATAAAAATGTTCACTGTTCATCTTTTTTTGAAATGTGATTCATAATTTTGGCGGAAAGGCCCAGGAAGCTGTAAAGTGCAAGTTTGATAGGCAATGATTGTTGCATTTGCTGTCATATTTTGAATACCTCTTCCATTAGAGATCTGCACTATTCAATTTAGAGTAATACATTTAGAGAAAAAATGTTAACATTTTTATGACGCCCCAAATTTTGGTGAAATTTTGATGACAGACTACTTCAAGAATATTTTTTTTTATAAAGTTAACTCCTAGTTTAGGAACTGTTTTATGAGTATATTTTTGCGAATGGGCTCTTAAGTATGCTTAAAACAACAGTCAATTAAAATCGAGGGAGCTTTGTCAAGATAGCATATTTTTGTAAAGCATTGTGCCATCAAAGTTTTACCATATATTTGTGTGTTGTGGAAGAAATATTTTTGTAACCTTTCAGTTTGTTGCACCGCTTAAAAGTTACAACTAGTGGCAAACAGTAAAAGCATACAATGTAACCTCTAAAACATCTGAAGCATGTATACCTACACTAAAGGTTGCAACACTATAGGTTACAATGTACCTTATAAAATGAAGGTACACTCAAATTTGAAAACGTGCGCCTATAGTAAGGGTTACCGAACTAAGAGTGTACCCTTTTCTGTTAAATACAATATTTTATTTTTACAAGGACTACCATAATACGGGCGTATGTGAAATAAGAAGCAGTGTTGCAGATCATTTTGAAAAAAAATCAAAATTGTTTCTATTGGTGTTGGATAGGTGCATGGAAAAAGTAAGGAAAAAGTAACTTGTAAGATAACGCGTAAAGTAATTCATTACTTTTTACTGAAAGTAATTTGTAACAGTAATCTATTACATTTGAGGCTCGGTAATTTGTGATTGTAATCCATAACATTTTTCAAGTAACGAGTGTTACTTGAAAGAAAGAAATTTGCAGTAATCTGTGCAAATGCGGCCCATTTACCACGTGACCCCGGTTGGGCAGTTAGGATCACTCTAAAATCTAGCCATACTAGCGGGCTCTAGCGGGCTCCCGGAACGGGTGCTGCGCCCGGGTGGAATGCGAAAGAATCGCGTACAGATCTTCGATGTCTCCCCGACGTTAGGCCTGCTTTACTTCTCTGTCCGTCTGTGCTAAATTGCGAACTCAAGGATGGAGTTAACACAATCGGTCGCTGATTTGCTGCCCCTTTGGCCACGTGATGCGACGCTGCAATGGAGTTTTTACCTGTGGATTTCGAGTTATGCTTGTAAAATAATGCAGTTCGTGGTGACATCAAAATGTCGTCACGATGCATTTGGTCGATGGTGTTACTTATGGCGAATTCGCGTGCATCTTTCTGCGTGCTCTAGAGCGCCCGAGATTGAGTGGTGGAAAGGGAGTGCTGGAGGCCTGATCGGCTGCTTCTTTCCGAGGGCGCCCTTCCCTCTCAGAGCGCTTTCAATATTCCGTTCACCCTTAAGCTGAGACTGCAGTCAATGCCACAAGCACGAGAGCACACTCTAAGAAAAAAAGGGTGCAGTCGGGTGCATTGGGCGCACATGCACCCGTTTCCTGAGAAATGCCCCCTTCGTTACCCAGCCAGTGTACTTCCACATGGACAATGAGCATCCTCCTCTCCCTTACAAAGCTCTAGGTGTGTCAGTGCACCCCCACGCCATCCACGCGCCCTGATCAGATTGTGCTTGGATTCCCCCTTGTGGGTCACTTTTTGGGTTGGGCAGTTTCTTAGGAAGTATGGAGCTTTCTTGGGAACTTCTTAGAGAGCGCGTTAGAGTTATATACGTAAAGACAGGGGACGGGAAAACACATCTTTCAACTTTCAACAAACAAATGATTTATTGCCGGACGCTTCGCCTTTGGAGCTCCACTATAGGAGAGGGAAATTTAAAAGGAGGGGGAAGGGAAAGAGGGGGGGTGGGCAAGACAAGGCCCCGGGAGAAAAACCGGGGGAAAGTAAAACGTAGAGACAGCGGGAAGGAGAGGAAGGAAGGAAGCATCCCGATTTCCCCCTCAGAAGTATGGAGCTATCCTATTCATTCGGTATTGACAGTAGAGTGGACACTGTGCTTGGTTTAGGCCAATCGGCTCTCCGGGTAGGATGACGTGACTACAGTCTTCACGCTAGAAATAAGGCAGAGCACGGCACCTGCCTGATGGCCAAGGCCAGGGATACCATCCACTGCACTATTAACTTTGGGTCGAACTTCCAAGAGGATATAAGTGACAAATCCTTTGTTCATTGTTGGGTTGCCCCTGAAGATAAGCCTTTGCGAGGGCGCCCCACTTTTGCCTTGAAGGAGCTGCAATTTTCACACCCCTTTCTTTTTCTTTCTCTCGCTAGGCTGAAAGCATAGAAGAAGGTATGCTGTTGCCGGACCAATGAACTGGAGGCTCTTTTATTCCTTGTCTGGGCGCGGGTGACGGCTGGAGCGTGATCATCTGGTAAAGGTTTCATGGATGACGTAATACCTTTTTCCGACCTTGGAATGTGTGCTTCTCGGCCTACTTCCTTGTGTGCTGTGCTGCGACCATCGGGGCTGCCGTAGATTTCGTCCGCGACAACATATTCCAGTGTACCAAGATTTCCAGTGTTTGAAAAGTCCTTCGCGTATATCGGCAACAAGCGATTTCTTCAAAAGAGCCCAAGGAATTCATGTGATGCGTTTAGTGTTCGGTTCGGCTAATTACTGCTTCTGCCAAATCGTGTTGAATCTTCACGGGCCCCTTTCCTTTCGTTTTTCTGTTTGTGTTGTTCTGCGGTGCCCGTGTCAACATATATTTCGGATTACATATTTCGAGTCCGGTACTTTCATCGTAAGTGCTCTGGAACCTACTCATGTGCTACAATTGACCGTTCTGTTCCGGATTACATCTAGAATTAGACAGTGTCTATTTTTAGCAGCCGGGAGAATAATTTCCCCGAAATTCTATCGGCAGTCGCCTGCTATTAGCTCACTACAGTCATGCGACAGCTGCAGGTAGAATACTGACTTTCTTATTCTCCTGGCGTTTTGTGAAAACAAGTTTTCGCTGATACACGTTTTGTAGACACGTTTCATCGATACTAACGTTTCACCGTCACTCGTTACGCGAAACTCACGCTGTAGGGACAATTTGTCGAGCGTGTATTTCTGAGGCTCGCGCTCACCGTCCCAGCCCACCCGTTTACGCCGCTTCGTAGCGACAGTCTGCGCGGCTCCTTACGAACATGTTAACCGACCTGTCCCAACCGTACACGTCACTTTGCGGGTACATTCTGGGGCGGCTCATTACAAGAAAAAAAGACAAAAGCTAATATAGGAACGCTAATCTGAGCTGTCGATGAAACGTCATTCGATGAATAAATGGCGACTGCCGGTGGAACTTTCGTAGAAATAATTCTGCCAGCTGCTTGGAGAATAGACTCTACCTAAGACTCACCCCGGTTCTTGTTTGCTTAGTAATCTTCTCAGTTGTGTAACAGCTTCTTTGTACCTCTTTACATATCTCGGATTGCTTGCAAGTTTGTACTTCTTTACGAAATAAGCTGTCTAATAAACTTCTATGAGATTTGAAAGCAATCCCATGTGTTCGTTTACCTGCCTTTTTGCAATCACCGGGGTGCATACATTTTTTACTGTTTTCCTTGATGTCTTAAATAGGTTTATGAAGTTATGAAACGGGTGTATAAAGTTGTTTGAGCATGCACCTTTGAATCGGGTGTATCTGTGTTCTCTTCGAATTCAGTGGGTGTAGAAAGAGGTGTAACAGTACACTATTGAACGGGGTGCTCCTGTGTTCCCTTTGAGAGCAGTAGGTGAAGAAAGGGGGGTAATGGGTTTATGTAGCAGTGCAATGGTACACTTTCAAACGGGGTGCATCTGTGTTCCCTTTCATTTAATTGGGTGTAGAAAGAGGTGTGCCGTACACCAGTGAGTGGGGTGCACCTGTGTTCCCTTCGAGTGAGATTTCTGTAGAAAAAGGCGTACATGTGCACCACACCAACGGGTGTACACATACTCCCATATTTGGAGTGTACAAGTGTTCCCCCAAAGGGGGAACACTTGCACATATGTGAGTAGCGCTTACCTCCCTATGGTTCTTCCCCATGCACGGTGTAAGATACACTCTTTAGGTGAGGTCACGGCGGGGCTGAACGCGCGGCGCGAGGAATCAGATTGTGTTCGTTCGACGAGCATCCGAAAGGCTGCATCATTCCGCTGCCACCGTGCCCGCGGCTGACAGTAGGGAGTTTTAGCAGGTCGTTTCCACACGAACGGTTCGCCCTCGAACGCATCCGCGACGCCACTGCGCATGCGCGCGAGAGTCGTTCGGGGAGTCGGGAGGTTCTTTTTGTTCGTTTCTCCCATTCCGGCCGCTCGAGTCGTCACCGCAACGCAGCCAGCACCGTTCACGACTCGGGTAAAAAACAAAAGATGGCGGTCGGTTCGGCGACCGAATTCGCCGACCCAGGGGAGCGTTAGGCTTAGGACAGCGGGAGGCAATTTGCCGTCCTGTTAGTCTGCTTCATCTGAGAGGTTGAACCAAATCATTTCGAGGACTGCTCACAATGGTAAGCGATCGTGAACGCTGTAAACGGCGCATGCTAGTAAATTTTTGCGATCAGCGGGCTGACTAGTTGCCGTGGCGACCGCGAGCAGACGAAATGATTTGGTTCGACGGCACACAACGTGAACGACCGTTCAAGTTCAAGATGACGGAGACATACCACATACCTTTACAGTCGTTCAGACACTTTTTACTCGATCTAGCTTCGCAGTTCTTGAAATTCCGACCGGCAAATGTTACGCCGGCCGTCTTGTTTACATCATTCGTACGCCGGAAACACGAGCCGCCACGGATTTACACGTCGCAGAATGTTTCACACGTTTGCTAGAAGATGGCGCCACCGTTAAGCATGATCATCATCATCGTTTACACGGTCGCGCCACTTTCACGATTCGCTAAAGTATGTCAAATTTAACGTACGGTGTCGCGGAACGGACCAGCTGTAGCTTTCGTGATTTCGGAAACGTGTGCTTGAAAAACGACTCGCTAAAACTCCCTAGTGTCGCCGGTGGCCAAACGACGAAACTGTGTGGGAGCGAAAGAAATGATCTCGTTGCCATGATACCCCGGTACACCGTGGTCTTTCTGCACGAACGACAACCTCGCTGGAGCTCTGCCCATGTGGAGCATGAGGCGGCACGAGCTGTCTTGCCGTGCCCACGGGTCGACGAGTGATCTGCCGGCGCCGCTTGAAACCATAGTGAGAGAGAGAAAGAGAGAGAGAGTGAAAAGCGAACTTTATCTGCACTGCGCAAGGAGCGCGCTGTCCTCCCCTGAAGAGTATTAGAGAGTTTTAGTAGATCGTTTTGGCTCTCCCGCTACGCTATACGCTAGAGTGACGACGCTACTGCGCATGCGCGCTGCTAGCGGAAACATTGCGGAGCTGCGGAGGCTAGCGGAGGCGCGCTAGCGGGCGAAAATAGCGAGGGGCGTAGCGCGGCGTGCTAGCGTAGCTCTCGCGAGAACGAGTCTTGGCGAGATGAGGGAGACCCAGTCACCCAGCGAGGGACGCTGTTCAAGATGGCCGCCACGCCGCGTCTACTCGGTCTGTGCGTTTCGCGATCGTGGTTCTAAGGGGTGGATTATACTTTGCTGCTGCGAGAAGTACCCGCGACAAAGCCGTTCCACGACTGCAACAGGTAGCGATTCATGGCGGATATACTAAACGCGGCCACGGAAAGGAGAACAAAAAAAACAAAAACAAAAAAGAAAAAGCTTCGCAGTTTTTGGTGCTGTGAGCGAAAGGTGCAGCCCCCTGCTCGGCCGCTTTGTCGTGAAGACAAAACCGACTAAGGAAGCGGAGCGAGCAGGCGGATATGAGGGATTTCTGTGGCGCTTCATTTTCGGTGAACAACGACGCAACAGATGAGCTACAGTGGTTGTCCTTTATTTTTGAAGATTTTTCTCGGTGGCTTTGGCACTTGACTCATATCGGATTGGCTTGGACAGCTTGGCCGACAGTTAAACATAATAGTCACCTACTTACAAAAGAAGCAACGATTAGCACGTTATTCAATAAAGAAAACAATATTTTATTAAGATAACGACGTTAATAAAATCAATTGCGAAGGATTGCTTTACAAATCTGTTTTACGCGAGCCCTAGTGTCCGAAAGAGCCGCTAGTGGCGTTGCGTTAGCTCTCGTAACGCTGTAATCCGTAGCGGGTTGCGAACGTTCTACTAAAACTTAAAATGGTAGTTCCGCTACGCTACATATAGTGGAGGTCGTAGCGGCTAGCGGATAGCACAGCGGGAGTGACTGAACGATCTACTAAAACACTCTATTATCTTACACCGTAACCCCTGGCGCCCTTCTTTTTTTTTTTTTTTCGAGTGCGCGAGGTCATTGCTGTTAAGCGAGCTTAGGCAGAACGAGCGCTCGCACTAGAAATACACGTCCCAAAGCCACGAGCCCGGACTAGCTCGCTCTTCTAGCTTTGGCTACAGTCTCAGCTTAAGAGTGAACGGAGTATAGCACTCCGTCTCTAGCCGTCGGAGTGCGGAGCGCCACAGGTGTCACGTGGTACTTGGACTCGGGTCCCGTGGTTGTGTTGGCAATGGGCCGGCAGTGGACTGCGTTGGTCTGTGGTGTTTAAAGTGAAGGCGTTGGATATCTGGTTCTACAACGTGCTTGTGCGATCCACGGTGCGAGGATTACAACGGACGGAAAGACATCCGCTTGTGACCGTGACAGGAAAACTCGCATGGGAAGTATTCCCAGTGCTTTTAGGAGATCGTTAACCTCACGGGCGGTGGACCCGCTGAGCCTAACAGATGAAGAAACGGTTTACAGAGCTTGCCGCTGTTTTACCGGGTTTTAACAGCGCTTCAAGTAGTTTTCAGGTTTAGTAAAAGTGGGTTCGATGGTTTGGGTTGTAAAATAAAGGGAAAGCCGACTATAATGAACTTCGATTTGTGCCACATAGCGATACGTGCTATGTCCGGGCAATGTTTTTACGATATTCCGCGGTGAAAAAAAATGCGGTTTATTAACCCTTTGATATTAGCAGAAATGGCAATTGATGAGGGAATGAAAACTAAAGCAAACTAAACTTTTAATGAAAACTAAAGCAAACTAAACGTTAAACGTTTAGCTAAACGTTTGCCTTGTGCCCGAAACAAAATAGACACCCGCTAGCGTCGCAGGCGACGATGGCGGCTAAACAGCAGAATCGAACGCTGGGGCGTGACTGACTGCGGCTTCTACACGGAGCCGCTTATGTAGACGCCTTGGCTTGTGGAACAATCGGCGTAGAAGGTTCGGTCCATAGAACATTTCAAACTCGAATAAGCAACAGGGTTCTCGAACTTTCCAGAACGCGACGTTACAGAAACAACAAAAAAGTGTATCCGTGGCCAGGCATCGAACGTCGACTTTTCACGTGGGAAGCACGCACGATAACCGTTCCGCCACGGGCACTCTGCCTACTTGGTCAGCTGCGCGTGAACGTTTTGGTTGTTTTGCCTTACGCTTGACCGCTATCGCATCGCGTTCACTGTCACAAACTCGGTGAGTTGGTAACTATTTAAAAATATTGGCTGCCGTTCCGTTCTGAAAAAAATCGATTCTCATGCTGCTGCTATTTTTTTATTGTGCATGCTGATGCGCCGTTATGACGTTACGTTGCGAGCGCACATTCTCAATCGTCCATCGTCTGCTGTAAAAAAAAAAAAAAAAAGCTACTACGAATGTTTAGAAGCTGTCCTCAGAGCTGATATTCTCGGACCAGACACTTCCGTGTCTGGTCCGAGAATATCAGAGCGCTCTGAGGACAGCAGTTGTAATCGGATGAATAGGTTCTCGAGTAGCTCTGACGTCGAGAAGGGCGCGGACTGTTGAATGAAGGTCAGAGGAGAGAGGCGACCACCTGAATTCACCATTAGTGGTCGATACATATCCCGACATCGTTCTCCATCGGAAAAGGTGGCGACACTCGCCTATGCCAAGCTTTTATGTTGTTCGCGAACGGAGAGAGTTTTCCGAGATCACCGGGACGACGCCTTTGAAACATTCGATGTGATGTTCGTGAGTGAATACTGCCCGACGAAAGGGGTGGCACGCTGGCTCTACAACGAGCTTTGCGAGAGGCTCCAGCGGCGTCGCGGAGGGACCCCTATGCTCACGGTGGAGCAGAAACTGCTGGCTGCCCTTCGTTTTCACGCCGCTAGTGGCCTTCAAGAAACTGACGGCAGCGAAGAGAACATCGCTGTACACCAGTGTACAGTAAGTGGCGTACTTGTCTCGACGTGACGGTTGCGATAATCGATTGCATTGGGTCAAGGTGGCTGAGCTTCCCAAAAACGCGAGGATAAAAGTAGGCAACGAAGTAGTTTACGCAGCAATGCAAGTCCAGCGGTGCGATCGGTAAGTACTCTCATACGTTTAATCAATACAGCTGTAAACTTTCTTGTGTCATGTTTTTCGGCACCGCGGTTTTAATGAGCTAGAATCAAGATCAGTATCAAATTGTTCATGCGGGAACATTTGAAGTGACGCTTTCAATGCTTACGTCCATGACTGCACTAGCATCCTCTGTCGAATGCTGCCGCACCTCAAACTCGAGAAATCGTTCGTACTAGCTGCAGCACACTAGAACAGTGTCAGTAAGCATGCGACCAAGATTCGACACGAATCCCCTATCGAATTTTCCCGTACCTCAAGCTCAGAAAATCGTTAATATAAAGCTACCTGCAGCATGTCGTTCATTTTAACGTTTACAGTTGCCAAAGCATATGTGTCAACCGTGCTGTTCGGAATGGCGTAACTCTATTGCCATATCAAACCCCTACGACCTCGCTGATTCCGTTAAAACAACTTTGTTTTACAGGACGCATTAGGGAGTTTTCGTAGATCGTTTTCGCCGTCCCGCACCGCTCTCCGCAACCCGCTACGATACCTGGAACTCTACAGCCAAGGCCATCGGTGCGTAGGCGCAGTAGCGGCCTCTTCGTTGCGGAGGAAGAAACGCGGTCTACGAAAGCTCCCTATTAATGGCACCCAAATTGCCATCCGGTGTCCCTCGGAAAATGTCCCCAGGTTCAGCAACGCAGCGTACTGGTACTGAAAAGACTATACTCTGTTTCACATTTAGCGTACTACGCTGTCAAAGCTACTGGAGCGATCATGAGGCTTGATCTCGTTGATCATTTGCACGCGTGCGCGCGCAAACGAAACCATAGGCAATGCCACGCGCTCGCGCCAGTAGCTTTGACAGCGTTGCATGCTAAGTATGAAACGGAGTATATATGCTCTCAATGCAATTGTGGTAAGTATGTGCCCGTTCACAAGCTTCACTGGAGATTACGATTACCGGAGAGTAAATGGTTTTCTACGTTAGTTTTTAATTATTATTTGTCATAACAGCTGTGCTTAGCTTGCAAGTGCCGCCATTGCTGCGTACTGGCGGTTAATTGTACTTCCTGGTTCTGTCGAATTACTATTTGTGGGCTGTGAAACTAACGCGATAAACCGAACGCTCATGGTTCGGTTCACCGCGTTGAGGTATGAGTGTTTATTGATTTAAAGACAGAGAGCTTAGCCTGAAGCAATATCCTAGCAGCCTTCAATACTGGTGTGGGGAGACAGAAGAATGACAGTCTAAAGATGTCTTCAAATTATTCTTCAATTGGTGAACTCGAACTTCTGGAATGGTTACACATAGACGTCCTGAACCTTTTCTAGTCCGTATTTTCGCCGTCGCTAACCATATTCCGTTAGCCAATTTTCCACACGCCCCTTCTCCTCCAATGAAAATAACATGAGAGCCCGCTGCCTACAGACTTGACATTTTCGTGTGTCTTACACCCCCCGATGATTGCGCCCCCCAATTTTGCTTCACTTGGCTGCCCTTAGAAAACGTCTTCACTCCTAAACTTCGTCTCATCCTAGCATGCACTGAAGCCAAGGCTACAGCACAAGCTCATAGAATCGCTAGATGCTCCCACGGCGCGAAGGCTCGTGCACCTTGAATATCTGGCAAAGCTGTGAGCCCGCACCGCCTCGCGCGTCTAGCCTTCGCTTCAGTATATCTCAGGATAAGACGGAGTATGTTATAATATAGAACCGATGTGGTCTCACCATTTTGAGCAGAAGTGTGTGGGTAACCGATGCTATTTTCGTGGTCGCTTGCGCGTAAACAACCGAGAAGCTTGCACACAACCTACGCATCCATCTGGCTAGAGAACAACTTGAGCGTTGGCTCATGGGTTGAATTTCAGCTGCCCATTGTGTTAACTTGAACTTCACGAAATCCGCCAATTGACTGGACAGCCAAAATCATAGATGTATTACCGACCACCCTTCTAACACGATTTCGGTACCCGCAGGGTGTAAAAAGAATGTTCAAAGGATGTAGGCCTTACCGCACAGCGTTGGATGTTCAAAAATCATGTAAAAATGGTTTAGAAAAAGTGTGAGCTCCGGAAAACGAGCTTAACACGAACATGGGTGTTGAAATGTTAGTGTTCAGTTGCACACTGTGATTCCCTAGTCAGTGTCACGAACCACTGGAATCTGTTTTGAGGTCTTCGACAAAGTCGTTCGAGCAGAAGACGCGGCCCAGATTAGAAAATGGCGCACCAGCCGTTGACAGCGACACTTCGGGGCCCCGAGTGCCCGCGTAGATTTGTTTGTCTGGTAGCCTGTCCCCGGTTGAGAGGCAAGACCAGCGGGCAATGAACCGCCGTGGGGGATATACAACTTCGATAATGTTAGAAATAACAAGGCAAGGCACGTTCAAGCGCTCAAACAAAACGAATGGCAGCGCATCAGCGACACATACCGATAAACTAAAACAAAACACCGTCACTGGGGCGCGCGAAAATTGCGACCACCTATACAGCGGGCTTTAACGGTGAACAGCCGGTCGCTGGCCCGGTTTCCCACGCTTTTCTATTAGAATCATGTTCGTTTTTAAAGTCGTTTCTGGCTCCCTCATGTCATTTAGAACTTGGAAATTGCACTACGCGTTTTTCTTAGACACTGTTTTTTCATTGACCCTAGTTTCGTGACTCAACGGCGGCGATAACATCTGTATAAAGGCGTTGAAGCCGAGAGATCCCCCGCGCGGTGTTCAAGCCAGCGTCCATGAAGGTCCGAGCAGACGCTCCGAAACAAACAGAACGGAAAGAACGCGAGCCCAACGCCTTGCGAACGGAACACTTCTTTTTCTTTCTTTTTTTTTTTTTTGGGGGGGGGGGGGGGTGCACTGGTTGGACGGCGGAGACGCTGTCGGCTGAGGACACTCGGGCGTGCACCAATAGGACTTTATCTGGTCGATCGCGTCGCAGCTTTCGCCGTGTTGTGAGTCCTCACCTATATACACATTGCTTTGACCGTGGTCCTTTTCCACCCTCAATAATTTGCGAAAAAGAACAGATCTGTCAGTTCGATTGTATGCATGTTTGTGTGGTGTGTTTGTTGACACAAAGTGAACGTGTTAGAAAAGGAATCAGTATTTTTAGCATGCCATTTTATATCAAGGATATCGCAACACAGATTTCTCTGTAATCCTCACATGCAACTTTAGGCAGCTTCTTCTTGTTGGGTCCCACAATCAGAAGTGTAAACTTCAACCCTGTCTCCTTTGCAATATTCCTCAAACTTTTCTTTGCAAGGACTTGGCGGCTCCGCGTCTGCCGCATTTCTAAACAGCAGCAGGTCACAGAAGAGTCCTAAAAACATTATTTGAAGGTTAGTTGCTCATTTTTCTTGCAATGTTAGTTTTTATCTTTTTCAGAAATGCATATTGTATCAGGAAACCTACCGACTAAATACCGAAAGTGCAAATCTAAAAAAGAAAAGTGTCCCTTTGAAATTTTTTCAAGATTTGATGGGAACGTTTGCACTCGTCTTTTAAGAAATAAGGAAAATCATGATAGTACGTATAACTTTGGTATGTAAAGATATATATCAAGAACTAAAAACTGGCAATAAACGCAAACAGTTTTCTGTAGTAAATTAATTTTATTATGAATAACATTCCGCAGTTCTGTGCACAAGAATATTTACATGAATTAGAAATGGAGCTAAAATATTGTCAAATACATTATATTGCTAAAAGTCTATCCGAGTTTCCACCGTTTACCTATTTATTGACTAACTTTCACGACGCCCTTAATTATCCCGTGGTCTTACAGAAGAATGCCACCGTTGGTGATACATTCGATGTAGCATACATATAAGAAAACAAAAACATACAGGTTATGTAGGATACAGAAACGTTTTACTGTTTTTTTTATCAATAAATAATGGCAATATTGTATATCCATGCATTCAGAATACTGTTGTATGGCAAAAGCTATGGATAAACTAGGGTTGGGTGATTATTTGAATATCAAAGTCTAACCATCTAATGATTGTCCCGATAATTTGATTCAATCTTCAAATTCGTAGAATTTGCGTTTTCGGATATTTCAATACACCAACACCGCAGGCCGCAGGTTATGATTTTCCGAACCGCAACAGCAAGCGCAGGGCAGTTGAAGCCTCTGGGTATGATATCACGCCCAGCGGTGGGTTTTCGGGCTTTCTCTCATCTGTTGATATGTTCGGATCAAATGCTTTTGATATTCAAATGCACAAGAAAAAATACGCTAGAATTCACATATAACTCCTGTTTTTTTAGTTTTTTTTATGAACGTCTTCAGCTTTTTATAAGGTTGCCTTTTAAATGGTGTCATTACAACCGTTTTATTCGTGCTAGCATCTTTGTTCTGCGTAGACTGCAGAGGAACAAACACGCACGCGTCTTTTTTTTATGTAGGCGGATTTTTTACGAAACAAAAGTTCTGGTATTTGTGATCGATCTGACGTTTGGCTTTTTGACCAATATTAGGTACTAGTTAATTCTAACTCCATTCGAGCTGAAATTTCACTATTCGCACACATCTAGCATTAACTTTTAGACTCCGTTTGAAATCCACCGGTTCGGAGAGTGTTAGCTCTAACTGAAATACTGTATCAGACAACGCTTACTTCTAACAGTTCTACCGGGTGATTCAAGGAGACGGCAGGCTCTTTAAAGCGACCGGAAAATTCGGTTTCTTAACCTATCGCGCTACGACTTTGTGCAGCGTCGCCCACAGATAATGCTTTTTTTTTTTGTAAAATTTGCAAAGAGCGAATATTCGCGACTCCAGCGACGTATAGGGGGCGCCACTACCAAACAAACATGGCGGCTGAGTCGAGGTCGCGTCGGCTCGGCCGGGCCGCCTGAATGGGTGGCGCATTCAAGTTAACAAATTTACTTTTGTTGAATGCCCAATTTTATGGGTATTTGAACTGAGACAGTTAAGTGTAGCCGGTGCGCATAAACTTGCCGAGCATAGTTTTGTTTTGGCGGTGTTTTTCGTTCTTTTCCTGTCAAACTTTCGTTTCGTAGACTTCGATCAAAACCGAAACTATGGGCTCCGGAGAAACGGTAATAGACTCTAATTAGTTTTGATCATCTAAGGAAAGTGGCGAGGGCTACAAAATTGTTCCACCGAGAGTAATTTTAAGCTAACTCGCATGCCTCGACCATGCGACTTATCTGTCCGCGAAATTGAGGTTTTGTGCCTGTCCGCGTTTCAAGAAACAACTCCAGTCGTGTGCTCAGTCACGAACACAGGCTGCAGGAAAATTACGAAAATTAAGCAAGCGCTTCTTGAACCAAGGAGCATGTCAACTCGCTGGCGCTTCACTAAGTAGCTGATACACGTATTTCAATTCAGGTTTTAGTAGCAATGGAGAAGTCATTTTGACGAATATGCGGATTATGTATTATATTACGTACTATGTCCCACTAAAGGGATATTAATATATTCTTCGGGTTGAAATATGAACGTAGTTGACTAACTATTAGGTGAACTGCTGAATAAAAGTATATTTGACAGACAGAGAGACACTTAAGCTTAGCCAAATGGTTCTAGCCGGTAGAACGGAGACGAATGCGGACAAACTGAGGAGAGTCTTCATCGGAGATTCACTCAGACCTCTCTGCATTGAACTTGACTTCAAATCCTGAAAGGATAAAATGAGTACTTTTTGTGGCCGATCAACCTGAGCAATGTAGACGTATATTGCTGCTGGCTTCGACAGGGGTTATAATATAAATATTGGAGGCGCGATAGATCCTAATGACGTGACAGCTTCTAATTTTGCGAGACGCGTCCCCCACCTTTTGAAAGCAGATAATTTCCCTCATTAATCATATGCAGCGACCAGGTTTTCTGAATCAAGTAATTGCGAAATTAGCCCAACTCCTTCAATGTGGTCTTTTTCGGCGAAAAGCCGCCAAGATGAATAGCCAACGCACCGGCCGGCGTTAGTGGCTCAAATTAACTTGAAGCTAATCGAGCACACCCAAACTCAAGGAAAGCAGCTATCGAACCTTCCCATTCACTTGACTGCAACATTGGTGTTCCCTCCAGTGAAACACTTCGTCTGTCGACGTCAGTCCACTGTTCTACATCCTTACAAAGAAACCACTTATCAGTTACCAAGCAGTCGTCACTTTGAATGTGATTAGAGACAGAC
Source organism: Ixodes scapularis (assembly GCF_016920785.2). NCBI lineage: Eukaryota > Metazoa > Arthropoda > Arachnida > Ixodida > Ixodidae > Ixodes > Ixodes scapularis. The sequence continues at coordinate 91,068,032 of NW_024609880.1, forward strand.
GAGAAATCAAAACGTTTTTTTCCGTGATTCCTCCTCGTCCAAAAAAGTGAAAGCACGCGACCGTGTGTTGTGGAGTAAACGGGCTTTCAAACACGTGATAAAAAGAAACAATCCACTGAGGCTTCACCACACTAATGAACACTCAGGCAAACTTAAGAAATTTTCGGACCTTCGTCAAATTACATTGCTCGCCTCCGCGCCGATAGCACGTGTCCGCAAAAAGCCATCAGAGACGCGGCGGGGCGCGGAGCGACCTGCACCGACTGGTTCCTCGTTTTCCCGCTTGGCGGCGTCCGTTTTGCTGGAGTCGCGAATACCTGAGGAAAAAGTAAAGAAAGAAAAAGGCTTAGCTCCTATGGAAACGCAGCGATGCCACCGGTCTGCAAACAACACGGCGCCGTTTCGCACGGGAGACAAGAGATGACGCAAGCGGTCGCGACGCCAACTGCTGCCAACGAACGAGCAGACGACGCCGAGAGGCGGCGTATTTAGCAGACAAGGAACTGCAGTTACTTGTTGTTACCGCGCCTGTTTTTGTTCCTGCTACTTTCGCCACCCGCGGAACGCGCTCCGCTTTTGAGTCGAAAAGATTATCTGCTAAAGACGCTGGCTCTCGGCGCCGTACGCTCGTTCGTTGGCGGCGTTCGTTGCGCCACCTCTTGTCTCTGTGCAAAACGGCACCGTGTAGTTTGAAGACCGGTGGCGTCGCTGCGTTTCCATGGGAGCTAAGCCTTTTTCTTTCTTTACTTTTTCCTCAGGTAAGTTCGCTCTTTGCAAATTTTACAAAAAAAAAAAAAAAAAGCACCATCTGTGGTCAACCCTGCACAAAGTCATAGCGCGATAGGTTAGGAAACCGAATTTTCCGGTCGATTTAAAGAGCCTGCCGTCTCCTTGAATCTCCTGGTAGGTACTAATCGGCTCTTTTTTCAATACTGACAGAATCGTCCTAGGAATGTAACACTGAATTGTCCTACACCGAAAAGTACGCGCACCGAAAAGTTCGTGCACCGAACTGTCTGAACCGAAAAGTCCGCGCACTTAAAAGCCCGTGCACCGAAGAGGCTGTACCGGAACGCTCTACACCGAAGCATTCTAAACCGAAATGCCCGGATCCTGGCTGGCGGGGAAGGGGAGGGGGGGGGGGGGGGGGGGTTCTGCTGATATGCTACGTGACGGCCGAAACGTTGCCCAGATCTGTTTCGTTAACCCAATTTTTGCTGTCGCCCTGTCGTCAAAAAATTAACTTTTCGCTAAAGTACGTCTATCTTTTAATTAAACAAAAAGTTGACCTGGTAGTGTTCGTACTGGCGCTGGCGCCATCTATGGAGTAGCCTGGAAAACTTGTAATTTTTATATCCTGGGTGGGGAAAACAACTACGGTAGACTGTCCTCGGCTGGTTATGGCAGTGATTTTATATATTCTATTGCACTTCGGTTGCTAAAGCGCAGTGATGTCAAAACAGGTGACGAATTGAAAAGAAAAAGGTTGTCTCTCTTCCGTATTTCCATCACGTGTCTCAAACCTGTTTGCCTAGCAAGGGAAGTTCGGGTTTACTGTAATTTTTAAACCCGATTTTTGTCTGAACAGATTTCATTTCATTTCACTTATTATTCCCTCAGGGCCCGAAGGCATTACAGAGGGGAGTGGGCGGTCAACACATAAAAGTAACATAGTTGAACGAGGCAAAAAATACAAAAAATACACAAAAACACAAACACACAGAAAAAAAAACACGCGCTACGCATCACCTGTTAAAAAGTTGGTAATGACATTTTTAAAATCAACAGTGTTAGTTATTGAGACTATATGTGCGGGAAGGCGATTCCAATCGATGAAGGTTTGGGGTAGAAAAGAAGCATTAAAAGTGAATGTGCTGCAATGGGGAATCTCTACCTTTAGGTCATGGTCTACACGTGATGATATGTACGATGGTTCTAAAAACAATGCTTGACAGAGAGCGGGGTTAGAGTAATAAATCTTGTGAAATAAACATAGACGAGATATTTTTCTTCGGAAATAGAGATCAGGCAAGGAGAGGGACGATTTCATGGAAGTTACGCTGGCTGTACGATGATAGTTCGAGAGTATGAAACGGGCAGAACGATTCTGAATAGATTCGACAGCTGATGCAAGGGTGATACCGGGGCTCCAGATGGAAGCTGCATATTCCAGTTTAGGACGAACTAGGGTTCGTCCTAAACTGGAATTAACTCCTTTTTGGCGGAGAGGAGTGAGCGGCTGTAGTAAGGATCATAGGGAACCTTCAGTGAGTTGTGATCTTGGTGTATTTTACAAAATTCCTGTAAAATGTCGTTCTTGTTATGTTGGCGAATCTGCTAGGTTCATTAAAGACCGACTGTGTGAACACAACAGAGATGTTAAACACAGCAAAGAGGCTTCCAATTGGGCCAAACACATGTCCCAGTGCGTTGAATGTAGTGTTGTGTGGCAAGACACTGCGATTATGTGTAAGCAAAGAGACGCTTATAAACGTCTTGTAAAGGAGTCGTCGATGATTTACTGGAATAGTGGTTGTTTCAGCAATATGTCCGTTGCACCTACCAACCCAGTTAAAACGTCTCTTAGCACTCAAGTTTTTTTAGGTTCTTTGGACTAAGTGTTCTTAGGTCGGCCGCCTGCCGGGCGGAAGGGGTGTGGTTGAAGTGCTTATCTTGTTGGTTGCTTAGTGTTGTTTGCTTGCCTTTAGCGAGTGGTTTGAGTCTTCCGGGGATTTTTTCTTCCCCACAGACTAGTGTCCTCTTCCCAGTCGCCGCGGTATTTTGTGCTTTAGTTATTATCTGCCACGGTCATGTGACCTCAGGCAGCGTGTGCCTACTAAATTGCGATCCAAACCAACGCGTTTTTGTGCGCGCGTAGGTCATGCGCTTCCTGGAAATTGCGCATTTCTTGACGTTTTTGCTGTTTCCAAAGCGCTTTCTGAGTCACAAGCATGCGCGTTGGTTAGGACGGTGCGCTTTCTTGCGAGCGGAGAGCGCCTGATCCAGATGGCCAAAAAACGCGGAGCCCGAACTGGTGCCCTCCACCGATTGGCCCGGAGAGGATATGGGAGAGGAGCACCCTATACTACGTCACAGCGCGTTTTTGTGCGCGTTCAGAAAAAGTTGAAATCCTCCAAATTTCTTATGCGCTCCCGGAAGGCGCAAAGAATCAGCGCGGAGACACAAAATGCGCAATTTTCGGGAAGTGCACGACACACACGCGTGCCAAAACGCATTGGTTTGGATCGCGCTTAAGGGTTTGTGGGCCTATTTAAGTATGTGGTTTGGGAAATAAATCTTTGGCTGCGTTTGGAGTATCGTATCTGACCGTCCTTTTTGTCCCCTCACTCCAGGTATATCCTTAACCAGCTCGCCTGCCTACTTGCTTTAAGCCGACACTATTTATTTATATTGCACTAAAGCTTTCGATCATAGGTTGTCACTTGCCAAATTGTCAGCATTGGGCATGACTAGCTTGTTTTGCAGTTGTTTGCCAAGTTATCTTGGTGGAAGACCAAAAGAGCGCTGTATGATGGGTATTTTTCTACCTCGTACGTTTCAAATACTGGAGTGCCTCGGGCGTCTTATCTTGGGTGGCTGTTATTCAACATTTTTGTGCAGCAAGTTGCAGATGTTGTAAACATTTATCGTGAAGTTCATGGAACTATTAACTGCCAGATGACGCAAGACGATGTTCAGGCAGTTCTAAATTGGTGCTTCAAAAATAATTTTGTACTTGAAGCCAATAAGACCAATATTGTTTCCCATACCCGTCAGAGAAGCTGAATTGAATACCCGTATAACATGTTAGGTTCAACTATAGCGAGGTCGGATACTATTCGTGACTTGGCAGTGTTGTTTCATTCTCGGCTTTCGTTTACTGAGCACGTTTCGAAGATTGTGAATGACCATCATTAGGTGCTAGGCGTTATTTCCCGAATGACGGCAATTGCTGTACTCAAGATACCATAATTCTATTTCGCGCCCTTATTTTGTCCAAACTAGAGTCTTGATCAGTTGCATGGAACACCACTGGAATGACAGAATCATGTATTTTAGAAAAAGTGCCGCGTCGACTCGTATGTACAGCTATGACAGACGGGTTTGAAGGCGCATTCACTTTCATTATGAACACCTACTTAATTTGCTTGATCTTGTACCCTTTTACGAAACAATATTAAAGCGAGACTGTATTTTTGTACAAGAAATTGAATGCTACTCTTCATGCACTCTTGCGTTTAAGTGGGATTACTTTTGTGTCCCTCAGAAGTGTATAAAATTTTATTTATTTTTACTCGCAGAAAGTTGGTGTCCTGTCCCCTATGACACGTCTATAGCGTTCTTTATAATATTAGTGGGAGTGATTTAGACTTTAATCAGAATAAATGATAATTAGACTTCCACGCGTCACTCTTTCTTATTGGCACGAATATTTTTTTACAAAGTTAAGAACCATCTTTTAAAACCTTTGTGACCATAGTTTATGGTTTTAAAGACAGAATGAAACACGGAAGTGATGATAAATATGCAAAATGGGGACACAGTGCGGCCGAAGCACGAACGTAGACGGGCAGCGTGATGCTGTTTATGACGAATCCCCTTCTGAAATTTTTGACTAGAAAGTACATTTGAATTCGGAAATACTGCAACAACTTTTTTCTTGTGAAATGCAGTTCAAGTGTCATCTCATAAACGGCGCTAGCGTGCCCCACTTGCTCCATAGTCGTTAGCGATTCCAGTGTGCCCTAAGAGGGAACGTCGACGGGAAGCGTGATCCTGTTTATGACGAAGCCCTTGCTGAAATTTTCGACCAGGAAGTTGAATGTCTTAGACAAGCTAGAAGGACAAAATTGTATCCATCATTTTACATTAAGAGATATATTTAATGTTTATATTCGAGCCCGATTTATTTTCTTTATTTTGATGTGTCTCGGATTTTCGCTGTACCTGGTCATTTACGTCGTTGCGCACACAATAACTTTCAGTATAGGGAAATCGTTGACTGCATATTCTAAACAAACTGAACAACTCAATACCTTATAGACTCTATATCGAGTTTATAACGCTTTTCAGGCCGGCAACAAGCACGAGCTTACCTTCAGTTTTTCTTGTTATTCTTATTATTGAACAGCTATCATAGTCAGAGTAGAGAAGCTTGTGTTCTTGTATTCCATCATCTGAAAAAAGTATACAATTTACGTTTAAATTATGTTCTACTATTTTCGATAAAATCTCACAACAGTCTTGTTGTAAGTATCGCCGTTTTGTTGGAAATACGCCGGACCTAGTGTTAAAGGAAGTTTTCAAATCTCATATGACGAGATATTTGTACATGTCTATATTTTTATATTTTTGTTGCTTAAGCTCTTGTGTATCCCTAATTAGTAGTTTATGCTCAGAAACATTTGTTTAGCGCGCTAAACTGCTTCTCAAGGTATTACCTCCCGTGGCTTCATATTTCTAGTTCTTGATTAAAGGGAATGGCTTCGCGAACATGCTGTATAAAGAATGATTTCCATGATGTGATGCTTATTACCAATTCGCTGGATTACGATATAAAATAAAAGTTATATCATGGCAATTGAAGCGTAAATTGTTTAGTTATTTTAAATGCTTGAATACTTATTAGAGAAAAAAAAAACATGCAGCGCGAACATTTATGGAGGTAGTTTGTGTTTTATTCCGTAAAATGCAGTCACAAGTTGAAAGAAGGAAGCATTTGGACCATGCGATGTATCTTCATTATCTCAAACAAGCCGCATCTTGAGTTGCCTTGTGTTTTAAAACACCCAATGCCTTTCAATGTGTCGTGTTATAAATACAAACAATCCCCACATATCGAAGACCCGACATCTTCGGAGGAGCTATAAATATTTACTAAAGTCCCGCTGTAGAGAAAATATGATTACATTTACATGTTTTCCCAAACACGGCATTCGCCAAACTTATGCTTTAGAAGAATATCAAAACATTTGTTCTTCAGTTGTGCGCCCAATAAAACACTACTAATGCATGTGACTTCTAAGTTACATAATATATGCAGGCTGTCCAACCGGTTATTATTACTGTTCGATTCTGGTTCGCATTCAGTAGCTTCACATTTTGTTGCGGTTCGGCTCCAGTTCAGTGACGCATTCGAAATATCGGTTCGGCGACCTGCTTTACCAAGCGAGAACCGCTTCAAACCCGTTCCTTACTCTACCTTAAAGGGACACTGACAGGGTATTTATGCTGGCCGAGGTTTTTAGTTGTACGTGACATGTGAGAGCTCAACTACCCAGAACAGAATTTGCGGCTCGAAATTCGGTTTCTTTCCGCCCGAAAACCGCCGATCAAGAACTGGCCGGTTCGAGTCTCGCTCACTCTCTTTTCCGCGGTCACGGGCCGTTTTCTAAGGTATCGATGCGACCACCAAATTTAATCAAAGTCGTGGGTCACTGAAGGCACACACTCAATATTGAAAATAGAAAAAAATATGAAACCCATTTTTTGTGGCTTCTAAAAAGCTGGAAATACGTTGATTGAAAAAAAAAAGTTCCACAGACTACCGGAAGCATTCTGCGTGTTCGCCGTTTCGCGTATCGTGGGACTCCCGGGAACGGCGATGGCAGCGGACGACGGGCGTGGGACCTCTATTTCAGAACTGTCGTTCGCGGTACCGGCGAGTTCTGTCTACTTTTAAAAGAGATTTTTGGGACTGATCAAAAGAATTGGTATTCATCCCGTACGACACGCCCGACCACCAAGCCGATTTGCACGAAGACGTCGCCGAGACGTCGCTCCCTTCTCGTGGCTGAAGACATCGCTCGCGCAAACTTCAAGCACGACGTGTCTACTTCGAGAAGAATATGCACGCGTACGATTTCTTTTCTAGGTGCGAATGTCGCCAATGCATGGTGCTTCCCGAGTTCGACCCGGTAGTGCTTTTGCTAAAGGGAAATCGACAGCAAACTTTCCAACTTACAGTTTACCGGCTGAAATATTAGTAAGGAGAGAGATCCACCATTGGAGAAGTGCTCCACTAGCTCAGTGGGAACGACGTCCGCTTCGCACGCGGTAGGACCGGGTTCCATCCCTCGTAGGACCTTTTTTTTAACATTTTTTTATGGTTAAATATTTTTTTTTTACAATTGTCATTGAAGAAACAAGCAAAAAAAAATAGTAAAAATATGTTGTGGACGACACTTCGCTGAATTAAATAGTATGGGATTTCCTTTTTGACACCTGCGAACTCAATGTCATCACTTTCCACAAGATACAAGGAGCATATAAATCAGGTTGTGTCCGCTTTCCGAGGTGCCCGTATATGTTCTACATTAATTGCAGCCAGCCATTGGTCCCGATCCCGTTGATCTTTCGGAAACTCTGTCGCACAATGCCACTTCTGTTTCGGACGCGGGACATGTGAGCCAGCTCTTCACGCAACATCTTGGGTGTATTCTTTTCGGAGCCAATCAAAATTCACCACGGGCACTCACTACTCATCTCCAACTCCTCATTGTACAAAACAACTCATCTTGGAGTACAGAACAACGAGCGGAACAAACATAACTGCAAAAGAAGCGCACGCCACGGCGAACAGTTCGCGTACGCCGCATGTCGTGTCGTCTGCTACGGAGAGGAGAAAAAAAAAAAAAGCGGCACGGTTGGGTGTAGCCACGTGACTTCCGCCACTCACTCTCTTCTCTCCACTTCTCCGACCTCCGTCGGGTTTTGGTTTCGGTTTCGAGCAGTTGCGTCTTTTGGCTTTATTAAAAAAATACGCTACTCTGTTGCAAAATATTAATTGGGTAGTCCTCCGACACCATAATGAAGCGCCTGGCAAAAAATGAAAACAATTTTTTGGGGAGTGTCAGTGTCCCTCTAAAACGTTACCACCTGTGCACTTCCCGAATTATACAACGCTGGACAAAGATTGTAACGAGTGCTGAGTCAGCTCTCGGCTTCGAGTCAAGTTTGAGCCGAACGTTGACATAATCGTCGTGTTTAATCTCTGCCAGGCGTTGCCCTTCGCCGATGACGACATCTCATTCAGCACTGCGGCTTTGTGGGCGTGCACAGCTGCCGCTCTGCCGTCGCCGCTTGTTCTCCGCTCTGGGTTTCCGTAGTAGAGGTGCGTGGGCTCTGATGTGCGTGCGTAGTCAAAGCAATGGATGCGGTTCACTCCACAAGTTTTACGAGTGCGGTTCCTTCCACGAGTGGTGTGGATTTCCACGAGTGATATGAATGACCTTATCCAAGGGCGTCGACGTACCCGGACAGGCAGAGTAGAAACAAGAGGGGCAAAAAAAAAACCACACGAATATCCATTGGTGGATTTTTAGGGAATCCGTTAGCATAACTCTCGGGAAACGCCACACACGTCCCATTTTGGGAAACCCTAACACTGACCCCGTAACGAGGCCAAAACGATGGAGCGAAAAATAGAGGAAGCAAAAGAGAAAGCCAAAAGAGAAAAGTGAAGGGGTCAGGTTAGCGTTTCCCAAAGGGTGCAGTGTGCGGCGTTTCCAAGGGTTATGCAAGCGCATTTTCTAATAATCCACCAATAAATTTTTCTGTAATTTTTATTTTTATTTTTATGTCCAGCCGGTTTGTTTTTATTTAGGTAGCACTGCTTTTACACCTTTGAACTTATGATACACCGCAGAGGATACAAATAATTGAAGCCAATGTCGTGTTGTGGGAGCGTCATGTGACCTTCGGAAGAGACGCAGCGACACTCTGAGTGAGATACAACCAGAGCGCTGGATTGGCTGGGGTGGATAATTTAGATAACACGTCAGCTGCCCTCTATGGCAAGGTGAAACTGAGTATGACAGCCAAACAGAGGAACTCGAGCACGTACGCACGCTCACACCCAGCAAGGTTAACCACTTCGCATAGTCAGGTAGAAGTATTCCACCCCGACAGGCAGATACCACGTCGTACTGCACATAGACGTAAACTATTTTTGTTTGATGTAATATTATTGGACTGCCTATATGCCGTTACCGTTTGTTTAGTCAACACTGCACCGCTATCCCTATCATCGCGAATATTTAATTGACTTCGCATGCTAAATATTGTAACACATATTATCGTGTAAAAAGGGTGTAAAATGGTTTAAGTTAGAACAAAATACCCCTGTTAAATCCTTTTTACACTCTCTCTGAATAACGGTGGGTGTAGAAAGGTGTTCTGATGATTTACACTTGTTACATGCATTTTTTACGCCCCCGCTTGTAGCGATGGTGTCTGAAAGCGTGTAAAAAGGGTGTATGGACGAATTTGACGCCCTTCGTTCACGCGGTGTGAAAGAGGCATAATGGCGATACAGTCGAATACACCCGTGATTTCATAACCGTTCATGTTCATTGCTTTGGTGAAACTGTTGTTGGTGTACGGCGGTACAAACGTCGGGTATAATTAATCGCCACACGAGGTCGCGTAAGATTACAAAGTGCTACCGAATAGTTTTTGTAATTCCGATCGAACTCTCCCTCCGACACTAGCCGAAAATTACATGTCGCGCGTACACCAGTTTTATCAGTTCAACGTCAATTTAAAAAAAAAAAAAAAAAAAAAAAAAAAAACGTTTCCGCTGGCAAAAGTTCAACGAAGACGTGGAAATATGCAGCCCAGGCAGCACGCAATATTGCGCCGATATTGGCCTCAAATCGAAAATATTGTGCCGATACCATTTTGGTCCAGCTAATATCTGTGAAGAATGAGACGGGTCGCGCAGACGCCATCCTGACATATCGTACGCGAGGCCGTTTTTGGTTAAGCGCCAAGAGTGCTTTTTGTGAATCGGATATGCCCTCAAGGTATTTCTATTTCCTGACCGCCTCAAATCTGATGTTAAAAAAAAAATGATGCAAAACAGAATTCGCTTACTTTTAGCCCGAGGAAGACCTCTTGCGCTGAAGCTTTGAACAAACTGTGGCGTCCTCATTTCGGGTAGTACAAACTGACCTGACTGGGCCTCGCACTACTTATGGCGCCTTTGCTGAGATATCCTTTGTCTGTAGTTCAGAATAAATTATGCCGCAAGACAATCGAAAGTGCCAGATTCATAACACCCCGCTAGAGTACGTGATTCTTACCTCTGCTTGGTGACACCGAAATATCTAACGTCCCGACGCTTTTTGTTTTCAGTTTTTCTTTGAAACGCTTGAAACCGCGTGTTTTGTCTCATGCTCAAGCGTCTTAGCTTTGATGCTTGCTTCGACGGCGTTGAACTTTTTTTTCTTTTGTTACAGCGGAGCTGTTAAGGGCTAGGTTCCCCAGGATCGTGTCCATGTATGTCAACACAAACGTACCTGGACAGCTACCGCCATTTATAAGCGACGACGGCAAGCACACAAGCAGTTGGGTTTCCGCCGTCGCTCGTAGATGGCGGCCACGTTTCCAGCTATAATAGCAGAATGGATAGTTGGGAGCCCCATTGGTGGGAATTCATCGTAGGAAACAGCGCGAAAAACAGACGACGACGAAGAAGAAGCACACGGTGCATCGAGTACAACTCCGCTGGTCTTCCTTCTTCACGAGAGTTGAAAGGCTGTACGATTTTTTGTATTTACGGTATCAAGCACGCTTCTACATGAGTGGCAGGTAGAGACGCTCAAGTTTGCACTACCATAGCTATACTGATAAAGCTTTGCAGATCGCCACGAGAAGCGGCCGCCGAAATAGAAAAGGTGGTGCGGCAGACAACGGATGAGAGGAGAGACTCATGACTGGCGCCCCGCTGCGGCGAGACGCCGAAACACACTTTACGTTTTTTTTTTTTTTTCTGTTGGCGAAAAGTGTTTTAGGTCCTCGCCACTGCAAAAGTTGTGCGCTGACGTCCAGGTTCCCGAGAACTGGCTCTTTGATGCTTTGTGCCTCCAGATCGTCGCGCTTCAAATCTGCGACCGGGGACTCATTGGCTCCGTCGTCGAACTGCCAGGCTTTGTGAGTATACAGTGGGCTATGGTACTAAATTGTTTATTGAAGACCATTCTTCAATACATTTGCTTTTTAGAGCGCAGCTCTTAGGGGCCCGTTTCCGGCTTGAGCGGCGTCGGCGTCGCCGTCGCCGTCGGCGTAACCGCGCTGTGCATTATGGGTAAATTTCCCCGCTAAATCTAGCGGAACAATTTTCCCGCTAGATTCAGCGGAAAAATTAGCGCGGAAATTTTTCCGCTAGATTTAGCGGAAAAATTTCTCCGCTAAATTTAGCGGAAAAATTGACCCGCTAAATCTAGCGGAAAAATTTCCCCGCTAAATCTAGCGGAAAAAATTCCGCGCTAAATCTAGCGGAAAAATTTCCCCGCTAGATTTAGCGGAAAAAATTCCCCGCTAAGTCTAGCGGAAAAATTTTCCCGTTAAACCTAGCGAAACATTTTCCCCGCTAAATCTAGCGGAAAAAATTCCCCGCTAAATTTAGCGGAAAATTTTTTCTGGAGGGTCACGTGACCCCCCCAAGCTCATATGACCCCCCCCCCCCTTCCCCCCTCCCCGAGAGCGGGTAACCCACAGTACCCTTCCCTCCTCCTCCTCAAGAGCTGCGCTCCAATTCGGTGTTACAGGGAGTTGTAAACGGCTTTCGTTTTAGAGCGCAGCTCTTAGGGGCCCGTTCCCGGCTTGAGCGGCGTCGCCGTCGGCGTCGCCGTCGCCGTCGCCGTCGCCGTCGCCGTCGGCGTCGGCGTAACCAAGGTCATCCCAAGGTCACGTGACCCCCAAGGTCATCTCAAGGTCACGTGACCCCACGTGACCCCCTGAAGGTCACGTGACCCCTCGAGGTCACGTGACCCCTTCCAAGGTCATCTCAAGGTCACGTGACCCCAAGATGACCCCACGTGACCCTTTGAAGGTCACGTGACCCCCAAGTCACGTGACCCCTCTGAGGTCACGTGACCCCCGAGGTCACGTGGTCGCCTCCCCAAGGTCACGTGACCCCCGAGGTCACGTGACCCCCAAGGTCACGTGACCCCTTCCAAGGTCATCTCAAGGTCACGTGACCCCACGTGACCCCCAGGTCACGTGACCCCTCTGAGGTCACGTGACCCCTCTGAGGTCACGTGACCCCCGAGGTCACGTGACCCCAAGGTCACGTGGGGGTCACCTTTGGGGTCACGTGGCCTTGAGGTCACCCCCAGGTCACGCCTCCCCGAGGTCACGTGACCCCCTCCCCGAAGTCACGTGACACCCCCCCCCGGAGCATATTAAAGAATGAGGGGAGGAGGAGGAGAAGGGGGAGGGGTCTACCCTCCCCTCAGTACCCTTCACTCCTCCTCCTCAAGAGCTGCGCTCCAATTCGGCGTTACAGGGATTTGTAAACGGCTTCCACTTTTTTTCCTACAGAAAGCTAAAACCGAAAACACTTGCCAGCACGGCAGATACCCAAAAAAATACAACGAGCACGTTCGAAGACAAAAATAGAGCGAGTCAGACGCCACGTTCAGACGCCATGTTCTTACCAGAAGTGGCGCGCGGCACGTGTCTCGAGCATTTACACAATGAATGGTTCCACTTTTCCCAGGATAGAGGTGCCAGGGGTATTCACACAAAGAGAAATCCCGGGGATTTCTCCCCGGCACGCGAGCATTACGAGATGAAAACGCGAGGCTTTTGCACATCGCAAAGGTTGACGTTTTCGTCGTGGGATGCGCTTGCCGGGGAGAAATCCCCGGGATTTCTCCCTCGTGTGAATACAAGCTCGATTAGAGCCCCTCTATCCTGGGAAAAGTGGCGCCATTCATTGTTGTACAATCGCGTGAGGCACGTGCCGCGCGCCACTTCTGGGAAATTCATGGCGTCTGAAATCTAGCTCTGTGCTGCGCTGTGCCGCCACGATCTTCCCAAGGGCTGCACGGTGCACGTTCCTCGTGCATCGACGAACCTTGCGCTACTTTTGAAACATGAATGGGCTTTAAGCTCGATATGGCTTGAGCGCCATCTAATGTTTTTGTATAAATGCGTTCAACGTCGGAATTGATTGTTCAACCCCCAAATAAGCTATTAAAATACATGTACTACGAGTGCCTTTGAGGGTGCATTCCGCTTTCTCAGTTGAAATAATCAACCTTTCCGGTCCGATGAACCAGATCCAACATTCTTATAACTCGGTCAGTACAACCAGTATCGAGATTTTCAACTCAAGTGTTCAAGCGTTTAGGTGTTCAGTGTCCGATATTTAACTGTTACCTATTTCCTATACCCCCGTAATAGATATTAGCTGTTGCACGTGCCTTATATTTCTTGTGCGCGCTCCTTTGGTGGGGAAATATCCCGCTAAATTTTGAGGAAATATTTTTTCTATAATTTTAGCGGAAAATTTCCCCAATAAATTCAGCGGAAACATTTCCCCGCTAAATTTAGCGGAGAAATTTTCCCGCTAACTTTAGCTAGCGGAGAAACGTCCCATAATGCAACGCGCGTGGTTACGCCGACGCCGATGGCGACGCCGCTCAACCCGGACACGGGCGCCTAAGAGCTGCGCTCTAAAAGCGGGGAAACCATTTTGAGTCGAATGCTTGCTGATGCTCATGCCCCAGCGTTGTGCGTTGAGCTGGTACATGGTAGGACACGACCTGTATTTGACCGCCAGATTTGCTTTGTATAGTGTCGTCCCCTATAGGTCTCTGGAGTCACGAATAAAAGCCGCGCAACACGAACGCCAGCGCCGCAACTATGGTGAGGGCGAGAACTACTTCTGAATGAATGAGATCGGTGAGTGAGTGAGTGAGTTCTATGAGGGGCGTGAGTTTGTAAGTTCATTAAGTTTATGAATTCGGTGAGTTCATGGGTTCGCGTGTTAGGACTTGAAGGTGAGTGCAGGCGTGAGGGTGAGTGTGAGTGAGTTTTAACTTCTTATTTTAGCTAGCTGTGAGTGAGTGAGTTCAACAAAAAATGACGATCTCTGGGCTCCACCCGGTCGCCCCTCCTTCCTCTTTTTTCCACTAAGTCCCCTTCACCATACCCCGGGAAACCCCCGGTATCTCTAGCATAGGTCCGTCCCGTCTTCCAGCGAGTCTGGACCTGCACCTGCAAGTCGTTACGTGGCCAGGAATCAACGGTAACCCGACAACTCCCTCGGTCGGTGGCGCGCAAGCTCTTGCTCGATGGCGCGGGGGTGGAAAGACTGGGTCTCTGGAATACTAGTGCTGGAAGCCTCTCGAGTCAGGCCCGGACGAAACGCGCATGGTACATCACAGCTTTCTTCGTCGAAGTCATTCACACTGATCGCAGCAGCAATCAGAGTAATTGGTATCGAGAAATGCTGGGGTCGTCATTTTACTTTGACTCGCCGGCGACCAGCTGCAGCGACGACCACGAAGTCGTGGCGGACAAAATCGCTGTTGTCCGCGACGATCTCCCACGTGCGTGCAGGGTGGAAGTCCAAAGGGCACAGGGCGAAAGGGAGAGTAGCACTGAGGTAGCCCAGTAGCGTAGGGTGCGATCGTTGCATGGAGAGCTTGGTCGAGCATGGAGGCGCCTAGAATGAGCGTGTTTAACTGCGCATCATGATAACGTGATTTATAGTCACCATGTTACTCACTTGGGTAGTGTTGCCTGGTCGCCAGATTCAAATGATCAACATTAGTATATTGATCGATTATAGCAATTACTAGAGTTTTACAAATCGCGAAAATTTCTGTATCTACTAAGTAGCCTATGAGCATACAACTTCAAGATTAAACTTTCCATCCAGAGAGGATACGCAGGAGGAGGGGGGTGCGTACAGAGGCATAGCAGGGTAAGGTACGGACGGAGGAGCAGGAGGGGAGGGTACGGAACAAAAGGCGGGGAAGATACGGAGGAGGAGGGTACGAAGGAGGAAGAGTACACGGAGAGTTGGAGGGTGCAGAACCAGTATGTGAGGAGACTGATCTAAATATATATATATATATATATATATATATATAACTGAGAAGAAAAAAACCCTTAGTGAAAAACAGCAACAACGGACGATTTAATCTTCGACGTTTCGGCCGGAGTCCGGCCTTCGTCAGGAAGTCTTCCTGACGAAGGCCGGACTCCGGCCGAAACGTCGAAGATTAAATCGTCCGTTGTTGCTGTTTTTCACTAAGGGTTTTTTTCTTCTCAGTTTTATACCCACGCCTTCGGCCTCCCGCCACCATGCCCGTTATATATATATATATATATATATATATTTCTTTCTCAAATTGTTTAGCACGGAATATCGCAAAATATAAACAGCTCAAGAGCTGAGCTCTAATTTCGCATTACAGAGATTTGTAAGGGCCTTTCATTTTATATCTGAAAATTCCACTTATATTTTGTGCACCACACAGTAGATTACAAGGTTGTTTGTGGGCACAAGAAAAAAAAATAAAGGGGCTTATTTGTTTATATTATTTAACTCAGAGCCCGGCCCCCTGACGTCCCTGCGCTCTCTGATCTCATTCCTTCCCTTGATATCTACCCGCATAGGAACTGACGGCGACCATGAAGCAGTGCCGACATAGCTGCATTATGGCTTTCATCAGATTTCTTTGAGTGTCTCTTTTTTTGCGGTTCCTCAAATCAATCCCAAAAAATGCGTCGCTGCAATGTGATTTTTTTTTTTTGCGTATATGTTGGGTGTCTTTTGTTTTTGACTGCGCTCTAGCTTTAAACAACAAAATATATATAAATGCCATTTCCTTAATGATAAGAAGAACGCCTCAGATAACGCAGAAAACAAAACAGAACATACGCCAGAGGATAATGCTGTACCCGCAACTGAAGAATTTCCGCCTGCGAAGGCGTGCGAAGGCGGAGTGCACCAAGGAGCATAGAAAAGCTTTTGTCGCTTATGTTTCGTGCGTGGTGTATAAGATCCCTTTCTTGTGTAGAAGATGCTATGTGGGTCAAACAGGAAGATGTTTGAATGACAGATTAAGAGATCATGCCTATTCGTTCGCAGCCACGGTTCGAGGGCTATTGCCAATTCATTGCAGAGATCAGAAGTGTCGGCCTGATTTTGGAAGGGTCACCATTCTGGGCGCACACAGAGATAGGGTGACGAGGGAGATCGTAGAGGCTTTACATTGTTCGTGTCATGGGAAATCGTGTATCAGTGAACAATTGGTGGCGCTGTCAGGAAAAGAGATGTCCCTCCTGCAGGAAAAAATTAGTTACGAAGTGAACGCTTAAAGAATGTTGATTACCGACCCGTGTCTCAGTGTAATCTTTTAAGATACTCAATTTGCTTTCTTTATTTGTTTCATCTATTATAATTCTTTAGTGGCGAGTACAGCATTGTCCTGTCGCGTATATTCTTTTTCGTCGCCCGCATTTTATGAGCTGTTTTCCGCATCATGAATAATGTCAACCTACTGACCCAGTTCACCACCGTGCCACTTGCTATCTTCAGATAATTCAGGCGGCTCAGAAGGAAAAATTAGCAAAATATATATATAAAATAGCGTGCACACCTGAGGATGGAGTGTGTGCGTGTCGGGGGAGAGGGCGGGGGGTAGAAATAATATTAATATTATTATTCAGGAGCTTTAATTGGAACTTCTCTTCACTACAGACGACGCAGGTGTTGCTAACAATCGCAAAA
The DNA here is from genome assembly GCF_016920785.2 of Ixodes scapularis. Lineage (NCBI taxonomy): Eukaryota > Metazoa > Arthropoda > Arachnida > Ixodida > Ixodidae > Ixodes > Ixodes scapularis. The sequence continues at coordinate 91,084,569 of NW_024609880.1, forward strand.
ACCACAATCTATATGTCATACACAGATCTGTCTGGTTTTAACAACAGTGTTGGTGCCGAAGGGTATCGCTTTAGGTGCAATGTTCGAAGGCTGGGACCATGTACCGCTTTGTGTTGACACACATTAATCACTGACAGCTTAAGAAACGCGGGCCGTGACTCAATATGGTCCGTCTTCTTGCATCGCGTGATTTGTACTTCGGGGTTCGTATGGGCTAATGCCGCACTCCATTGAATGCGGGACAATAACAGCATGTTCCAGACTCGACACGCACTCCGTTTCCTAAATCGTGAATGACTGCAGCTGTATTTGACTATACTGTTTAAATTCTGGTAGGAACCTACTTACCCTTATTAATATTCGATAAAATATTTTATCAGTGAAACAGTTTCTTTTAAAATGTTGGTAATAATAGCTATATCCGCTTGCTCTAGATGCGTGAAGCAGACCTCTATGTTCCTAATTAGAGCTTAACTTAATAAACGTAGGGTCTTAGAATACTTGAAAACTTAATGGAATAAATATACACCTGAATTAAACCTTACCTGGGTTTCGTTGAAACTGCATCACGTTTGGTTGAGGATGACTGCCGGACTTCTTTAAAACCAAAGTTTGGTTTACGCGTATCCACCTGTTTCAAAAACAAGGCGCAGTATAAAATCAATAACAGAGTCGTCTTCTAATTACCCGATTATAGCAATTTAACTATCTTTTTTTCTAATTATAAAAAAAACAATTAGTGTTTTTATGGTGAAATGACACTTCAACTTAATGAACCACTACTCACGCCATAGCAAGTGTTTATCTCTATACTGTATCACTTTCACGCGGCTGTATTCGGAGCGCAAGTTCTCCGACTTTATGGATATAGGTTGCGATGATGCCAGAACGCCGAGTTGTTATTGGCTGATTGTAAAAATAGTGGGTAGACCTCAAGGCATTTAGCATTAAGGTCTACCCACTATACTTTCAATCAAGGCCAATCAGAGCTCGGCGTCGTTGTGACGTCAGCACAACTCTTGCACAAGAAGCAGACGACTTTCTCTCCGGGTGACCTCACTACTAGACCTTGCCACGGGCGTTATATGGCTTTTAGAAGGGTTATAACTTTCAAGACAATCCTGGTCTCAGTACCAAATTTAACGAATATTTTTACCACAAACTTTTAGAGACTGGAAAAATCTTCGGCGCAGGCTGGCATTCAGCATCGACACTCGTGATTTGTTTCATTATTTGTATTCTATTTGCAGTGTTTAATTATATATAGTTCCAATGTTTATTTTTGTACCCATAAGGGTACTTATATATTTATTATTTATCTAGTCACATTCTGTACACAGCGGTTCCAGGACACTATCGTATAACTTATTCAGTCGTAATGACAAAAACGTGGAAATATACGTTTAAAATATTGACCAGTTTTTCAAGACAAATTCTCCAGTCTAAGGACGTTTTGAGAAAAAAAAAACGAATAAAAGTGGTTGTATTAGAATGATACCCTATATAATTTGTAGAATAATCACACTGGGACCAGACGCAAGTTGGTCGCACAAGTAAGTCGTGTTTATCAGTAATGTCTTCTTACAGTTTATTTGGTTAAAAATATCAATTGTTACACTCCTTTGTAATCTCAATAATTCCCACGACAGTCATTACAGTCATCTCTAATATACAAGGTAAGAGTTATATTTATTACTGAAACATGGTCTTGTTAATTTTAAGGCTTTTCTAATCTTTTTTTTTTCAGTTAGATCATCCTATTAGGTGTCCCATATTGCTCTCGCGTACTCAAGTATAGACTAGAGTTCCTCGATATGCTCTCCCGAAGGGGGAGCAAACTTGCGTATTTGTTTTTCCCGCGCCGCCACGCCGCTATTCGCCGAGATCGATCACGTGAGGAGAAGAGCATCCAGCGCCGTGCAAGAAAGCCACCACTACGGTCGGTCCGCCGATGTAGCACGCGCCCCGGCGTATGTTCCCCTGCTTTCGCCTCCTTCTCGTCCTTTCCTGTTTTCCGTGCGCGGCGGCACCCTCGGCGCCGCTATTCGCCAAATTTAGTCACGGGACGAGCAAAGCATCCAGGTCGTGCAGGAAAGCCGGCGCTACGGCCCCCTGCCGAGGCTGAATGCGCAACTCTGCTACCGTAGGTAGCTATATACAGGAACTCAAGTATAAGCCTAACTGTAGAAAAATAAAATAGTTTCCTTACATTCATAACGCATCCTTGACATTTATATATATATAAAAAAAAAGAATGGTGGGATACGTGTATGTACTCAATATACCTATCGAATAGTGGGTTTATTTTTCCGGGAATTTAGACACATTCCTTAAAAAAAGTAAGGTGGTTATCCTTTCCAATCTTTAGACTCGTGTTCTTTTAAACACACCAATGTGCTATTTGCTCTTAATTACATTACAATACTTCCTACTCCCGCCGTAAATTTATTTCCCTCTAAATAAGACAGGAGTCTGCAAATAGCTTTATCAGAGGCCGAATATTTGCTACAATGTCATTTTTGAGAGAGAATTAAAAACTGCGAAAATACCAAGAACATCCCGCAGGGGAACAAGTGCACCTCATGGTTAAGGGTGAGAATATTATACTATTTAAAATTTCTCACTTCTCGCTGACATTTAGGTTATTTCTATTAAGTTTTAGGATCAATGTTTACATTGATCCAGATTAATGCTATTTTAACATTTCGCAGGTTACGGCGCACAAAGTATAATGCTTTCAAATATAAAGATTGTGTGGTACCTAGTTAATGTGGTCTAGAGCTTTTGATATATAATGTTTGAATTGCGCTAATTGTATGTTGCACACATATCTACTTGAAAATGCCATAGAGAGAAGGTTCAATTATTATCTGTTCAAGATAGTTGAATATCATACACTCTGCCCAAATATGTTACAACAAAGTGACGTAAAAATGTAGGCGTATGTTTTCCCTAGAGCTTTTTTTTCCCGCAATTAAGAACTGGAATCACATTTGTGATCTTCAAAATTTGTCGAACAAACCCTGTTTTAAGCGAAATACTGAATAGAATAAACAGGGTGTCTGAAATTCCGAGGCTGCATCTAAGATAGGTCGTAAAAATCGGCGCCTGCACGTAGAAATCTAAGCGTTCCGTCAAAGATGTAATTCACAGGTGGATTTTACATTGTAAAATTACAAAACATTTTTGTAATTAAAATTACAAAAATTGGGCCAGAAAGCTTAGCAGGGACAGCGGCGTACGGCGACGCAGACAACCAAGGAGGCGGGTGGTTCTCATTTGAACCCGTTCGCATTTGAACCTTCTCGTTTTCACCTTCTCATTTTAACCCAGAGCAAAACAACTTTCGCGTTTGTCCCTTTCTCACTCAAACCGTTCTCAAAGCATACTTTCAGATTTTGACCATTCTCAAAACTACTTTTCTCATTTTAACCTTTCTCCTTTCAAACTTTCTCAAAACCAGCTTTCTGGCTTTGACCACTCTCAAAGATACTTTTTTCTCATTTTAACCTGTCTCCTTTCAAATCTTCTCAAAACCAACTTTCTGGTTTTGACCACTCTCAAAGATACTTTTTCTCCATTTTAACCTTTCTCAGTAAAATATATAAAATAGCGCAAAAAAGACAAGGACAAGAAATATACAGGACAGGCGCTAGCGCCGGTCCTGTATACTTCTTGTCTTTGTCTTTTTTTGCGCTATTTTATATGTTTTACTGAGATGAGCCAACTAGCGTACCCTACTAGCCTTTGTAAGTTTAAACTTACTAAAAACATACTTCCTGGTTTTCACCATTCCCAAACGACTTTTATCATTTTATCTGTGTACGTGATCAGGCTAGTGGAAAACAATAATTTCAGCATACATTCACGGGAAACCGCTATAAAGGAACCTATGACATTTGAAGTCCAGGCACCTGAAGCTTTATTGCGCCTTCAAATTAGGGACGAGCGTCGATTAAAACTTTTAACCCGATTAATCGCCACCTTTTAATCGATTAATTAATCGATTTACCGGCCTCGTGCATTTTTACACAAGGTATTTAAAAAAATTGTTTTTGTTGAATTTGTGACAACCGGCGGAATATACCAGTTCGATTTCGAATCAGCCTCCATGTTTAGTTAAGAACCGTTCAAAGGCACTCACACCGCCAGAGGAAAAGAGGTTCGTTGATATACTTTGGCAAGAACGACTTTCCTTGATTGCTCACAATAGCCTCTGCTGCGCTAAACAGACACTCGAACGGCGTTAAAATGAACGGGACACGTGAAACCTACTGCAATTGTCCGGAGTTACAAATCTCGCCCTTACAGCTTACTTTAGGCTAAAATTTAGCCTAAAGTTTGCCCTTCATACAGGTGTACTCGTTCACGTCTGCGTGGTGATAGCGCCGTTTTTACCTTTATGTTCGTCAAAATTTTACCGATTAACCGGTTAAACAAATCAATCGAGATTAAATCAGTAGTCGGTCAATCGATAGGTTAATCGTTCAGTTTCGCAGCCCTACCTGAAATGCATCTACGAGAATGAAATCTAGAGGTCATGCCGATCCACGGCATGACGGACGACAGAGGCAAATATACAATGATCGCAGATCTGTAAGACCACTTCGACACCGGTTGTAAATAATTCGATATCCTCACAGGGCATGCCAGATGAGCATAATTTGCATCCGATGATTCAAGATTGAAATGAAGAAAAAAAGGCTGTACCTGGTAAGAAAGTTTTCGATCCGCGCTACATCTGCACCTGCACATTACGAAAAAAGTAACAAAGAACGCCGCAGTTCCCAACGCGCGGTATGTCATGCACCCCCCCTCGACCGCATTGGGACAATGAACAGCCCCCAGTGTAGACGTGCTCATGACAAAGAGTATTCGTATAATACTCGCATCCTCGACGTGACCTCCGAACCCGAATTAATCCAACATCATGATCTCGGAATCTTTCTGTGGTACTTACAAGCAATAAAACATGACGAGCACAGTGATCTATCCGCTCCACAAGGCGACAAATTAACGACATTAACAGCTCCAGAGGAGAAATTAACTACCGAATCAGCGCTAGCCCTTTTAAAACCGCGTCACCACGTCATCATGTGACCAGGTAGCTACGTCAGCAGACGGGGGAAGGGGGGGGGGGGGGGGCACGCAGGCATAAGAAAAATTGTTTCATATGCTATGCACGATATGGTGCCACCTTGCCGCATCTATGGACCACCTTTGCTTCATCTTTAACCTTCATCCTCAACTCTTCCTTCTTCCTTCTGTACCTCACTGCCCTTCGTTTTGAGAATGTTGTTCAAATACGGTGCTCAAATAAGAACGAGTTTAAATGAAAAAGGGTCGAAACGCGAAAGGTTAAAACGCGAAGAGTATTTTGCGAACGGCTTCAAAAACGACAAGGGTTCAGATCAGAATGGGTTCAAATGAGACGGGTATAAATCAGATAGGGTTGAAATGCGAAAGGTTAAACGCGAAGGGCGTTTCGCGGATGAATTCAAACGAGAAAGGTTCAAATCGGAATGGCTTGTTTCGAGAGCGGGAGGGGGTGGGGGGGGGGGGGGGGGAGCGTTTGGAGCACGTAATGTTAGATGGCGTCGGGAGCATCTCCGGTAGGTGTTGCCGACCAGCGAAGGAAAGCAGACGACAAGAGCCCCCGTCGTTATGCAACCGCGTTTTCTTTTATTTTTGTTACTTAAAGTTTGACTATCATTGTCGCTTTTATTTTTAAGTAAGTTAAAGGTGTATTACAACCAATATCATGTTCATTGAATAAAACACAGTCGACGTGGCCAGCTTTGATATATTTTGTAAAGCAAGCCTGAACAAGCAGGCAGCGCCAACTACCGATACATGTGCGAAACGCGCCCCACCCCCTCAACTCGGTCATCTGCGTCGCCATCTGCCGTTGACCTTGGCAAGTGTTTTTTTTTTCTATTTTTTACAGAATTTTACAAGATAAAACCCACCTGTGAAATATACCTTTGACGAAAAGGTGAGATTGATACGTTCAGGCGCCAATTTTTACGGCTCATTTTGGATTTAGCCCCGTCATTGCAGACACCCTAAACATGTAGGAAACGTACCACAATGCCTCGGCACGTGCATAGGGCACTTGATGATATTCCATCCGAGCCTTCTATAATCCGTTCATAAGCTATAGCACAGTGCGATGGGAGCCACGCGCTCACCGGTCCAATCAGCCACCTCCGTTTCATCAGCTGACTACGCTCTCCCTGACTGGATATGGGCGGGAGCGTGGTCACGTGGTAAAAGATGGGAGTGTTACTGGACTAACGAGAACGAAGCCTCCAGCGTACTGCCAGCTTACGAGTGAATGGAGTATATATGTTCATTACACGTAAAGGTCAAATGATACCATCAACAACAATATCAATATTGTGCATTACGCTACTCATTTATCTAATATGTAATACAGCGCTAATAATTCATTCGAAAATACAGATTCGATATATGGTTTAAAAGTTTTTTTGTACATGTTATCATTTACAATAAAATCGTGGATAGGCACATCATTTTTTTTGTATGCTCGATTTCATAGTTTCAATACACTTGGGATTTCGCTTTAGTTCTTCGTTTAGCTGAGAAAAATCAGTATGTACTGTTTACAGTGATCGTTGCTTATTTCTTTCAGCCTTTTATGGTGTCGTAGAGGTATTCTGACAAAGCATTTTAAATCACCTTTTGCTGCGTCCCAACACCTCTTAACTAGACCAGGAATTTTTTTGCCTTTGTCGCATAAATATCGACGGTACAAGAGGCTTAACGAACTGTAATATTTTATTAAAAATTGTAGCAAAAATTATTCCAAAACCGCTGCTGTGGCTACGCTGATTCTCGACGAAACCGTTAGCATTTAGCTCGCGCCCGACCAAAGCCTGACGAAAGGAACGAGCGTCTGTTGGTGGCAGAGCCTCTCCGATGCAAACTATGAATGCGCCAGAAACTCCTCCCGCAACCTCATTACTCCCAGCCACCGTTCCTCTGCAATTCGCGGAGTCTGCTACAGGGGCGCACGTCGCGCTGACGTCTGTGAGGATCGGTGATTAATACTGTTCAGACCTGTAAGTAACGCCTAACAAGTAATGGATTACTTGTAATTGATTACATTTTACTGTAATTTTGTAACGCTGCAATTACTCCCATTAAAGAGTAACGATCCTTGTAATTGAATTACCTTTTTGCTGTAATTGATTACAAAATTACCTATTACAAATTTAAAAAAAATTTTTTTATTTTATTTTATTTTTTTTTTTTGGGGGGGGGGGGGGGGTGGATGTGAGGGTCACTCTGCCCTGGGTAATGGTCCATTTTTTTTTTTCAAAGCCACTAATTACGGGATCTCGAGGATTTGTAGGCCACTTCACTATGCTTCGTTTCCTAAGTACAATTTTTTTTTTGTACTCCGGAGACTACATCCAGGTATAGAAAAGACCTTTTTCGGACTCTTGCGAGTAATGTATTCAAACAGGGCTGTCTTTTTTTTTTTTTCACAAGTGAGATTTGGTGTGTTTGCGTCACTCACTCAGCGCTAAGCAAAAACACTCCAGGCTTTCTTTTTCTTTTTTTCGGAACAACTAAGGGCGAGAATCCAAGGATTATGCTACCGTAATAAGAAAAAGTTGAATGAAAAGTAACGTAGGAAGTAATCGATTACTTTAGAGTAATTTTTCGATTACTTTTTGAGGCTGTAATTGTAATGGACCTTTCAAAAATCAAATTACCCAAACGTACTTAAATAAATACATATATATATATATATATATATATATATATACATATATATATAAATTAGGCCACATTTAGAGAAAATCGATAAGCAAGTTGGCAACACTGTTATTCGGCGTTTTTTATAGAAGACATTTCTATCCACCTCACTATTATGTTCAAAATGTCCACCTACCAATTTGACCGATTTGATGAGTTCATTTTAGTGGTTATACTCAAGAACTGTCATGAGGATCCATTCGCATAGAAAATAATATTTACAATACGAAGAATTAAAATTACTTTCCGTATGCACAGAGCTTGAGCTCGATACGTTGTCGCGTTCCTTCTCGTATAGAAGCGATTTGTTTATTGGTCCTCTCGTCTCTTCGGATAAAGCCATTTTGTGAACTCACTACATTTCCTTCACATACACTCAAGTGTCAATTTCCTTCGTCCTGTGTCTTTCGTGTTCAGTAACGCTACACTCTTGAATAACCCACCACCTTTTGTTTTGAATATAACTTTCCCGATCCCTAGCTCTTGAAGCCTTTACGACCACTCTCAAGCTCATCACGGCAACCAGTCAGCCTTTTCTTTTATCAAACGGTGCCAACGTAACCGTGAAATCCCAGGGTAACTTCCGTTTTCACTCTGCGAATCATTTCATTGCTTAAGCCCTTCCCAAGGGTCACAGTGAGATGCTGGGAAATGCCACGCTTCAAGTAATGAAGGCACCCTTACGATTTTTTTTTTTTACATTTTGGGTGCTGCAATGACCACTGCGCTCAACTATACTTTTCGCTCAATCACTTTTCATGCTCACACATAATTATCGATAAAATTAATAAAACCAATTTATACTTTTATGCCAACAATCTCGCCTAAAAAATCGATTGTTTGAAATATTTTTTTAGGTAGATCAAATAATCGTTTAGCCCCTTCCTGTTTTCACCGTACCAGACGATTTACCGCTCACTGCCCTGAACAAACAATTCATCCTATCGAAAGTCATGTCCTTCGTCTATTCACTTCCAACCAGAACGATTCTTCCTACATGCAGAGAGCGAACAATTCTTTGGCCACTAGCTCCGAGATGCCTACCCCCCACTCTGCAGCCGTCCCTTTCTTTCTGCACAACGTTTGACACCGTCAACCCAAAGACGAGTTCTTGGACCCCGCTTTACATCAAACACTGAGAAACTGATAATTCCATCAAAGTTTGCAGCAACATTCTTGCCAATTAACTCGGTGAAATCATGCCTTGCACGTGACGTCAAGCTATGGAAGGACGAACCCCGCACCGTGATGGTGGTTGACTTTACACCGCGCGGATGTTCTTATCAAGACGCAGAATTCCACTAAATGCCAGGACATGCGCTGACATGCACCGCACCATATTTTCAGCAAAGGTACCTCGTTTTTTATATGTAAAATTGTAAAAACGTGCCGAGCTTGCGATGATGACGGTCAGGCAGTACGTGCGCAATTTTCGGCGTTGGTGTGATTGCGCTTTGGGCAGAAAGTTTCGGTATGCCGCCAACGAAGTTATGACTCAATAAACTAGCGCGTTACCCCCCCCCCCCCCCCCAAAAAAAAAAAAAAATGGTTCATTGCGCGTTTAAAAATTTAACAAGCGGCTCTAGATAAAAGTGTTACGATTTTGTGAAGTAGAGGTAAATGACGAAAGGTTACTGTCATAATCTAAACCACGAGACAATGAGAAATAAAATAATGAACGAGATGACTTTCCCTGTATGAAGGTTTAGGTTGTGAACTTCCTTCCCAGCTCTCTTGCATACTTTCGCTTCTTGCGAAGGTTACCGTGTTGCGGACGGTACAAACCGATGAGTGGGCGGCGGCTTCACCGTCGTGAAACGCCGGCCGGGCTCCCGGCGTAACACTGTCACCCGTACTTGGCAGGGAGCCCCGAAGGTTTTCTCGAGACGTGGAAACGGAATGATGAAACGAAACGCAAAGGGCTTCTACATGACGAACGGGCAAAGCCGAAGCAAAGGCCTGAGCGAAAGTAAACAACGGTAGAAAAGTGCCGTCGTTCGCCGCTACGAAAATTGTTTGCAAACACAGTAATGCCCAGCCGCATCCCCTCTATGCCACTCGTACTTTCTCTAACTTGATGGTTACTCTGTGCGGGGCATGCCGACGAAACAACCATCGAGATACGTAGCAAATGCTACAGCCGGGCTAGGCGCAGCTTACCATGGCCCTTGCTCTGGATGGCCGTGGACTCAATCCAGGATGAGGGTTAGAGGTGTTCGGCGTCATCGTGTTACGTAGGGGCGAGGCGTGTAGAATCTAATGTTTAAATACTTCAACACAGCCCCCCAAATGTTGGTTGCTCTAAAATTCATTAAAAACCGCACCAACCTTGTAATCAGAGAATCCGACTAGGACAGAGCCTTACTGTTCTGGTGTTAGAATATTAAAACAGATGAGTTCTGCTATAGCTATCTGTCCCTGACGTTTTGAACCCCTTTTCTCTAACCCCTACCAAAAAAAAAAAAAACTCAATTAAAAATTAACTTTGTCCCCGCTGGTGGGACTTGCATAACCTATTTACATACAACCTTGCATTGTTTTAGTCTACCTCCTTCCAAAAGTTTATAGCGCACGGTCCCCTGGCCGTTTCATTATGTTTGCCATATCCTGCCAAATTTCTTTCGTACTTGCCCTTGTGTATTTGATCCTTGAGCCTAAAGTACAATACCCACCCAGGTAGGTTAACGACACAAGAAACACAATCCTCTTCACAGTGGCCATTACGTCTCTCCACATGGCAAACACTCATAGCAAAGTGTTACCAGCTCTTTACCAATTCCTTGGCCAGTATCCCAATGAGAGCGCCCAGTGCGTCTCACGTTGTACCTCGCCTCGCAGGACTTGCTCTTGCACTGAACGCTTTCCAATTTGACAACTCATTTTTTTCACTAAAAAGGTATGGCACTATGACTGGATCCTCCTTTGCCAATCTTTTCGTGACCTATGTGAGAGTATTAAGCATTGCAAAACCCCCAGAAACTGCGGATAAAAACGGCGCATACACTGAAAGGTTTATTTTAATGACATTTTAGTGCGTGTGTAGTTTTTACCAGCAATCTCGAGGGTTTTTGTCATGCTTAATAATGACCACCTCTTTTGCCCCCTTACATTCAGATCATCGAAATTCCGTTTGATTAACATCTTTCCTCACCCTCGCCCATAATTCTATAATTCCTAAAGTGAAAATATATATATTTGTTTTTATTTGGCCCATTTTTCATAGCTGACCGCATGACCAATCTGCTTTGTTACACTCACACCTCCTTTCAGTTTACCTCACGTATCTTGAAGTCATAAGAGAAATTTCTACACCTAAATATCAATACTGACGGCCAGAAGTTTGGCACTTCCGTACACTACAAACCAGACTTGGGAAGGAATCCCTTAGTTTTCTAAGTAATGTTTCAATTGCCATGTAATTTTTGCGGCAATAATTTGTAATTTAATTTCGCACAAATATTGGTAATGGATTACAGTACTTACTTGTCACTTTTTAAAATAAGAATATGATACAGAAAAGGAAGCAATGTGAGCAGACAATTCAGCAGCATATTGGTAGCAAGTTCATAAAAATAGACAACATTGTGAAGAGGAGAATAACCTTAAAGAAAGCAATATTTTTTTGGATGACCGGTCATTAGGGTCACAGAACTACGTGCAATGCATATACAAATATGCGAGAGAAAAAAGATTCAGAATGGACAGCGCCGAGTAGGCTCTGTCTCTTTTCATCAGCTTCCACCGCGCTTTTCTTCTCCTTGGCCGAGAGAAAAAAACAAAAAAACCTTCGTGTTTAGTTTTTTATATATATATATATATATTTTGAAAGGACCGTTCTAAAAGCGGACTTTGGTAAATCCGTTCCCAATCACCGAATTTCCTAGCGTAGGTTGAAGCTGCTACTGAGCATGGGCACCGCTAGCTTTGTCTGCAGAATTCCAGGGATCATTTCCCGTCGCCGTAAGTTAGCGGGATGGCGGGTGTGGTTGCAGCTTTCGGTGCTTCATCAGCTTACAGGCGAGCGGAGTACACCTACATTTTTTTTTCTATTAAACTCAATATTTAATTTTTATAAGGACTACAATAATACCGGCATTTGAAAAATGAAAAGTAGTGTTGCAGAACTTTTTTGAAAACATACACATTGCTTTACAGCGGAGTTGTTAAGGGCTAGTTTCCCCAGTTTTATGTCCATGGACAAATAAATTTGGACACAACCCTCTGGACAGCTACCACCATCTATGAGCGACGGCAGCAACCAGACAACTGGTTTGCCGGTTATGTGGTTGTCCGCCATCGCTAATAAATGGCGGCACATACTACAGCTCTGCTGCTCTTTCTTCTTCACCAGAGTGAAAAGGCTGAAAGTTTTTATTGTTTCTTGAGTAAGTGTACGGGAAAAGTAACGTGAAAGTAATCTGTAGCGTAACAAATAAAATAATTCGTTACCTTTCAGCGGAAATCATTTGTTATTGTACTCCATTACATTTTTAAAGTAACGGGCACAAGTCTGCCATAAACCTACCGAGAGCCACAACTTCCTTTCCAACTCCTCGAAAGAACACATATCCCAAATTTACTTCAATCCTCTCTAACAATTTCTCTGCCTCAACAGGATTTTCTGCGATGACATCGACTATATCTTTCATACAACGCGGATATCTACTAGGGCTTCTCCGCAGTGTGAGGAGTCGTGTCTGCGGCATCTCCAGACACCGACGCCCTTTTCCCCCAACCAAGACTTAAGCCAGAGGGCAACCTTCTTATTTATTTTTTCAAGACTACACAACTAAGCTCGGCAAAGCAATGATCAGCCCCACATTCCACATCGTATCCTCTAAAATTATATTTAAGGCGCGTTTCCTCACTTATTGTTGACGTGCCAACCTAGGCCCTCCCTTAGTTCGAAGCATCCTGAACATGAGGCTCACCGGAACCACAGCGTGTGGCGCATTGAAATGCCGTACTATCGGTTTGAAATTAAATGCGAAAACTGAAGCGCGCGTCCGTCGGCCAACTCTTCGCTTCCTCAAGGCCTCTTGAAACTGGCGAAACTGTAGGGTGGAGAGTAGGGCGCTGAGAGGGTGTGCGTACTACTCTGATGTCTTCGAACCTCGCTCTGCACAACCCAATCTTCCAAGCTGTGCCGGTGGTGCGCTTGACGTTCCGTCACTGTTTGCTTTTCATTCGAACCTTATTTTACATGTAATAAAAATCTCTAACAACATGTGTATAACCTCTAAACAGGGGTCTCAAATACGCTGCCCGCAGGCCCAACCTGCTACGAGTCCCGGTTCCCAAGTCACAATCGCTAGAAATGGCATGCGCCATATTGACCTCATCTTGTCTATTCACTATCACACAAAAAGTAACACTGATCTTTTAACATATTCATATAGTTTACACCTACAATAGCCCCGCCCTTTTAACGTATTCACATAGATTAATTGTGTGTTTCGCTTTATTTTTTGTAATGTACAACAATTCCGCTCCTAGGCTGCAAGTGAGAGCTGTTCGTTCGAGGATACATCTCGGCTGTGCGCACTCTGGATGAGCATGAACAACTGCCAAAGATAAAACTGCGAGCTCGGGATTTTCGCCTTAAAAGAATTATCACCATTACGATACAAGTATTTGCTTAGAGTGGTGTAATGAAAATCGACAGGAAAGCGATAACTGTCAAATTGACTGGTTGTTTCTTTAGAGACCTATTGAGCCAGGTTAATTCCTGAGTGAGTTGAGCAAAGAGAACGATAGCGTACTAGTTTTCTTGTTCTATTAAAATGGCAGCACGTAGACGGGCGGTATCATCTACCTCTTGTAATCACATCGGCTCAGAGCTGAAAGTAGTCACATAAACAAATCACATCTAAAAGTGTCACTGCTGAAAGTTGGAGGACGCTTGAGCTTCACCTTGAAAGGGGGAGGGGGGTGCAACGATTTCCGAACTTCGGTCAAACATTTGTGGAAGTTGTCCTCTTACACTTCTAAAGTAAAGAACAGAACACCGATTTCGCCTGCGTGTCCTAGTTGTTGTGTAAGAAAAAGATAAATATTGGCATTTCTGGCACCCCTCAACTCACTCCCAGTCTTCAGGTTCACATCTAGTCCTACTCTTAGTGACGTAATTCGGAGTGCCGTGTAGGTTCCGTGTGCTCTCTCGGAGGACGCTTCCTCTCCCTTTCTCTGCTGACAGTAATGGGCGTTATGCTGCAGCTTAGAGCCGAGTCAGGTCATGTAAGCTTTCCGCTGTAGTTCCTTCGCTGCCACTCGCGGCTGCGAATGGGGGAAAAAGCTCGACTTTTGCTTTGCGATTATGCGGCGGAAGCGATTTGATAAAATGTGCTGAGTTTTCTTGTTTTCATAGTGCCCATACGGTGTGAGGGCGAAACAGTTCAATGTTTTGATGTATTGGGTCGATGCCTTGGTTCATTATTTAGTGTTCCAATAAGTTTACTTATTGGAACACTAAAATAAAAACCAAAATATATAAATAATATATATTTATATTTTACGTAATATATTTCATATATTATTTTATATAAAATATAAAACACTACCAGAACAATATATTATTATTATTAATAGTATTATTAATATCATCATCATCATTGTCATCATCATCAACATCCTCTGAATCGGAACACCGTTTTCCATAGCTGCGAGATTTCTGGGAGATGTTCCTGACAATTCAACCGGGAAAATCTCGATCCTTTCCTGATGAACAAAGTGGCGTTCAACTTCTAAGCTCTACTAGGTAATACTAATGTTTTTGCACATTAAACATATACTTATTTTCATACTGATATTGTCAATATATAATTAACTTAGCCTCGTCATAAAAAAGTCTTAGGAGAAAATTAAAAATATGAATAAATGTTTGTACAAGGGTTGTTCTAAGATGTCACACAAAACGTATTTACAATTCTTTGACGAGTTCAAAATCGGGCTGCATTGTCCCGTGCATTTATATATTAGAATCAGCGTACTAGTCATCCTTTTGATTTCTCTGGTGCGCCAACCACTTATGTGGATGAGACAAATATATCACTTTTTTGGTCACACTTCAGCATTCACATTGCCTGTTACTGGTTATCTTGCGAGTTGAAAAGGTAAGGCGTTTTGATCCAGATCTATACTTTTTTAAAGAGAGATACTAATTATTTGAACGGCTGATAAAGACGCGGATACTAGATTAACCGTCGAACATCGCACTGAGAGGCCTTTTTTAATTATAAAAGAAGCTTACAGTTCCCACTGAAAATCCTGCAAACTCCTACATGTTTTTCAGAGAAAGAGTGCGACATTACTTCGTAGAGCTCGATAGCAATCGTACTATTTTTTTGTAGTTCGGAAGGTTTGAAAGATGACGAAGTGGACACATTTTAGCACTTGTACTTGTGAATGTGTCGTTTGAGTAGTCGTAAACCAGAAAACCTAGGGGGCTGGGGAAGAAATTGTGATGGTTACAAGTATATTATCCTTGCTTTCAAAATAATATCATTACTCTGGTGATTTCTACCTAATAAGAGTGATTCAATGATTACTTATTTACTTTGAAAAGTAACCGATTGGAAGGAATTTGATAGCTTTATATTATTAGCGTACAGGCCTGTTCCTACATAAATAAATTAAGTATAAATTGAGTGCAAGGCTTACGTTTCTCCAATTCTGCCTCCTACTTCCAAGGTGTAGTTTTTCTCTCCCTCACCGTCAGCACCACCAACAATTTGAGCGTATTCACATTTATACCCTCCTGGTGGCGTCGTCGCAGTGTACGTTCTCCACTTGACCCATTGCTTTCCAGACACATAGTCTTCAGCCAACTAAAATATATCAACAACAAACGACACTAAATGCTTCACGTATGTGAGCACGGGTATGACACGGCTCTGAAAGCAAGAACCTTATTACGACGAAGGTTATTTCCTGTAGACACGTCAGTTATTGAGATCTGAACTATTATTCGCATCCCCAGTTACATACGATGTTATATTAACAACTAAGTATAATTTAGCAAAAAGCAGCAACACAAATGAGGCAATTGCCACGACATACCTTACGGGAATACCGGTTTGGTCTTCGCGTAAGATACGCTCCACAAAGCACATTACTCCCGGTACATTCTGAATTTGGCTTCTCATTTAGGCTTTAACTTTTCTCTATAAAAATACTAAAAATAAAACAGCGCTATAGCTTTGTGATAGCTAGGTAGCTGAATATCTACCATCATCCCCTCACCCTCGCTCAGAAGCTTCATTTAAACATCGTCAGCAGCTATCTTGCTTCTCTGCACTATATCTTACCACATCATCATCATCATCAGATGCAGTGCCGCAGACCTTCATCGTATGGGCTACTTGCCTTTCTGCGGCGCCGCGGCTCTCCTGAACCAATATAAATATTACTATTACTCTTACTAACATTGATCGAGGGTTTTAGGGCATAATAACACGAATCTAGGTTCAGATCAGTCAAACGTTACTTTTAAATCTTAAACGACGAAGATACAAACGCAATTTAATGCTCTGCTTTGGTCATTGCATTTGCTACCGTAAGCGCAGCAGGTGACAGCTTAAAAAAAGAAAAACCTTCTGATTTAGAAATCACATTTCAAACAATATGTTCTTACTTTTCTTATTTTTAGGTGATTTCGTTTGTCTATTAGGCTTCAGGGAATGACGTCTGAGCCTCATAACTGTCACCCTTTCCCATACATACCTTTTGTGTTTATTGAGACTTTTAGTCATAACGAATCCAGCGCCACGGGAATGACAGTAGATATAATCTTGCGAAGCACAGACCTAGAACTAAAAAGCTTCCCTTTGAGCTTCTATGCGGAAACAAAACATCAGGCCACTAAATCTGTGTTCCAAAACTGATCTTTTTTTTGTGTGTGTGTGATATATCTTGTAGTATTTTAAAAATTAATTTTTGCAAGATTATGAATGTTAAAACGAAAAACTTCCGTTCGAGTAACTGAGCAGCTAGAAGCGCCACTTAAAAAAAAAAAAAGTAATTCCTACCCTCAGTAGGCTATTATCCACGTTTGAAACCGATAGTCCCGCACTCTGATGGCGGTTAAAGGCAACGCAACAGCTAAATCAACTCGGTATTAAGCTCTTGAGATCCAGTAATGATTTGGCGTAACGCTAAGTTAACGTATTCATAACTCCAAAACATGAAAGATTTACAACTTCCTGTAATGCCGAATTAGAACGCAGCTCTTGAGGAGGAGGAGGGGAGGGTACGGAGGGGACGATATGCCCCTCCCCCTCATCCGTACCCACTCCTCCTCCCTCCTGATCAACTCCTCCCGTGCTCCTCACCTCCTCCCCTCTCCTCCTCCTCCCTCCTCCTCATCCCCCCTCTTCTTCCTCCCTCTTGCTCATCCCTCTTTCTCCTCGTCCTCCCTCCTCCTGCTCCTCCTCCATCCTCCTCTTTCTCCTTGCTCCCCCCCCTCCCCCCTTCCGAGTGGTGAATTATGGAAAACGCCCCATAATGCAACTCGCGCATCACCGCGGTGCATTATGGGACGTTTTTTTAGTGCACCGCGCGGTTACGCCGACGGCGACGGTGACGACGACGCGTTACGGCTACGGCAACGCCGACGGCGACGCCGGCGCCACTCAAGCCAGAAACAGGCGCCTAAGAACTGCGCTCTAAACAAATTTTGTCTTTTATTATTTTTTTTTGCACTCAAGATTAACAAAGAACGAGTAGAATAGAAGATAAGTGCGATGACTTGACAATCGCCATTTTATTCAAATTTTAATAAAAGGAATATGAATAGTTTAAGCACTCGAGCTGGGTCCGAAATTATCTATTTATTAGTTGTGTTCTATATATGGTTAACAACCAGAAGACTTAAACTCGAAACGAAAGAAAAACCGCGATTCCTCTCGAACATATTAAAGCGTTTGAGACTTATCGAAGGAAGGCACGTTTCGTTCCTGAATGAACTTTGTTTTTCTAAAATTTTATTACAGAGCAAATAAGACAGGTATACGCATTAAAACGCAGAATTAGTTCGCTCCGAATGTACAGAAAATGCTCCAAGGAGGCACTGTTCGTCGTGTAGAGAGGCTTTTACACAATGCGTTCATTAACGTTAATATATCACATATTTTTAAAATGGAGAAATTGGCTAGTTGATACACGATTCTTTAAACAGCAGAATATGTGATGTTTTGCGATTCTTCTATGTTCTAGACACATACTAGTATTAGCTGTGTTCCGGTGATGATGAATTTTGGGTGTATATATATTATTGAAACAATACAATTGATTTGAGTGATCAGGTTAAAAATACCGTCAACTCATCTCTAAGGGTTTTTGTGTCATACGCGTATTTTGGGTAATTTTGAAAGTCCACTGTGTTTTAATGTTATTAAGTTCCCTTATGCGAAGCTGCATTGAGTTGCCTTCAGTTGTATGGAACAGCTATGGAGAGACTAACTAATGCAGTATTGAGCGCGTTCAAAACATTATATCTCTCTTCTGTGATCGTTACGTGCAATTCAATTTGTTTTATGACTAGAAAAGAAGACGTAAACTGATTGGGCTTGCAACCTCTGTGTAATAGACGGATGGTGCATGGTTTGATGTTTGTGCATAATAATGTAAACTTATTATTCATTGCACAGCTCTACTGAACTGTATATATTTACGTGTGTAATAAAAGAAAACAATGAAATACCAAGAAATTAAAGGGCTTAAATAAGGCAGGTATTATTTGGCCTTCATTTCCCGTGAAAAAAAATTCGTTGCGCAATAGTTACGATGTTAGGCGCAAGTTAGGTGGAGTTCACCACCCGCTCTAGGCCCTGCCCATAGATTGGTGGTCCCACACCATGGATGTAAGAAGCCTTTGGAGGCGAAATCACACCACCATAAACACAACCGGGCGACCTTGCGGGCGTTCCCACCGGCAGCGACCTCTAATTCCGGCTTGACTTGGGATTTTCTGGTACGGCTGGCTTGAGCCGGTATGTCGGCCCTTATTCCTACCTCGGTGCCCCACACACTACAACTGGATTGGCTTCGCTGTTCAACTAACCATGCTCGCAAGCCGGATGTCTCCATGTCGCGACTTCCGGTGCGTTCTAGTCTGCCGTGCGCACCGTCTGCTAGGCGGAAAGGCAGAGTCGTTTGCAGACGCTCACTGCTTTCAACACCTCGCAGCTCGTCTTGCAAACGCGGCCCATGAACCAAGTTACCGCGATCGAGTGGTTAGAAACTCTCAGTAATACAGGCTCTCTAGCATGACACTACAGCTTCCGTTACGTTATTTAATGTCACTTCGGGACAACTATTGATGTATAGGCAGCATAGGACGCTTAGCACACCAGTCAAAGGTGCGCTCCAGGAACCATAGTAAGACGCGACCATGAAAGAGGCGCGACCGAATCCGCCGTTGATTGCGTCCGTCTGCGAGTTCATTCACGTCTAAATCCGTCAGCAAAGATCGCCAGACTCCTGCGCCGTACGCGACCATGAAACGGCCTTGAACTGTTCCAGCATGCACGAACCACATCTAATACAAGCGTCTGTCAGTGTCTGTCGATGTGCGGTAAAAAGCGACCATGAACTAAAAAATCAACAAAATATGCAGTCCTTTTAGCTTTCCTGTTCTTGTTCTTCTGCATAGCGTCCGCGAGCAAGGAGGGTGAGCATCATGACGAACAATTGAATTGCGACTTAAAAATGTTCGCTTTAGCAACTCAGGTGAACTGTTAAACATTTTAGAGATAAGTACCCTCCGAAGCGAAGGGACGGAAGCATACCTTGACAAACCTGACGCAAGAAGAACACCTGATTGCCAAATAGCTCGCAAATGCTTTCCTGTGTAGGTTACCTCTGAGTACCGAAACCATGGTCGCACTCACGACAGATGCACGATTCTCAGAGTAGCGGGGTGGGTTTTAGGGTAAATGACGCTTTTATTGAGCACCAAAACCCCTCAAGCGAACAAATTAAGCCAGATCCAGAAAATAGTTGACGTGGGGCGCTAGGCTTACGCCTGTCGCGCTACGAAAACAGACACCCACACATCGCTTCCGAAGGCGTGTGCTTGCAAAAGTTGTTTGCTGCAAACTACGTCGGTCCAGGTTATCTTCCGCTAAACCCCTAGGTGAACGCGAAACAACTTGCACTCCTGAAAGCAGGCGGCGAGCTTAACGAGCTACGCATTGTGCCAAACACTCACCGCAAACGATTGGCAGCCAAGTTTGTTATTGTTTAAAAACAAAACGGAACAGACGATTTTGTGATATTTTTGAAAACAATAATGGATCTATCTATATAATTTGTTGATCAAACATAAAAGGTCAAATAAAAGACTACCAAGGCTTTGAGAACAATTTTACAACGAACATTCCACACGTCAATGATCTCTCTAACCAACGAGAGCCGAAAAATAGAGCGAGCTAGTTAGGTCCCTGGGCGGGGCCTGGAGCGGGCTACCTTCACCAAAAATTAACCTTTTTGAAGAAGTGTTCTGTACATTTGCAGGCCTTCCTCATGCGGGGGCAAAGCTCTAACTTGGGTTAGAGCTTTCGCTTTAACCGAAGTCAACACAGAAGAGGGGATTGGTCTTCTTACAGGAGTAATAAATAATATCAGACCAATCTCTCACTAGCCGGCCTTTTAGCTGACCTCCTCTGGTCATAAAATATTTCATGAATGTTTCAAGAAACAGTGCTATGGTGGGGATTGTTTGCCCTCTCATTGGAGAGGAAGTTCGCGGGGACGTAAATTGCAAAAACGACTTCTTACGGCAATTAAAAAAAAGTCTATAAGAGCATCGTCTGTTCACATATCAAATAAAGAATTTGAATTTCTCTGCGACAAACCTCCAAGAATATTTGATTAGTCTAATTTTTGTTTATTACATTCAGTTCAAAATAGCTTTTCGTGTTGTGGTCCTCTCTTTTCATCCATGTTTTACGGCGCATATTGTTTAATAAATATTCTTAATTTTAGATTTGAATGTTCTTTCAATATCTACTTGAATATAAGACATTATTAAGTTTTCAGCATCCCATCTTGCTAAAGACACTTTGTGTACGGGTTTAGCAAATAGTTTATTCGAGCGGTAGTGATTGAATTCTAATTGGCGTAGAAAGGAGCGCTGCTTGTAAACATAAAATATTAATACAATTGGTGTTAAAACTACCTGGAATTTTTTTTTTATGTCAGGATGTAGTAGCGAATAACAAACCTTTCTTGCATCTTGATTCGGAAAGTTTTTCGGATCTTCTTCTGGTAGTGGATCTGTCTCTTGAGAGTAGCTACCCATTAAAAGACAGAAAGTGGCAAGGAGCGACTGTAAGTACATTCTGAGATTCAGCCTGAAAGAATATTTTAGAATGTGTTGTGACGGCAGAGGGTTCTACTATTTATACTTTAATGAAAACCGTTGCTGAGATGCTCAAACCAATCACATGTAAGAAAATTCGTAAAATAAAAAAACGTAAGTTCAATAAATGTTTTTTTAAGGCGAGACTTATTGCAATTGGCTAGCTGAGAAGAAAAAGGGAGGTCCACTCATTTTGAAATCAGTGCAGCTGCTGCCGTCTCCTGTAGTCAAGGTGTGCGATATGTTAGACATCTGGTTTTTGAAAGCTGCGTGTGGTTCGCCGCTTCCAAAAAGATGGATGAAGCTCAACAGAATACGTACCTTGTCCGCCTTTAACTATTCCAAAATTTATAAGACCAGCATACCGTCTAAACGTAATGATACGCGCATCTTATAAAAAACAAGGTATGTAGAAGAAATAAACATGGAAGTCGTCAACACGTGCTCTTATATTCTCTTTTCAAATAACCTGACCATCACTAGCATGCTCTTCACATCATTTTCCACATAAAACCTAGCGTTTTATGAGTGTACTTAAAGATGGCAGTTTTTCACATGGCACTGTACATTTTTGTCCGTCGAATTAAAGTTCCAGGTATTGTCCGTCTGCGTACATTCATGTTATTACTTTTGTTGCTCGAAGAAAGACATTTCGTCACTAAAAGCAAACCTTATTGATTAAAGTGGCATCCTAGACACTCCGATTTCTCTGAGATGGGCGACGTGCGTAGTATGCTGACGCGATAAGATCATAATGATGAAAGAACTCTCCACCTTCAAACATTTATGCGGGAACTATCTGAGAAGAGAAGCGCTCAGATGTAGAGTGAAATTATATTGAAGATTTCAGAAGAAAAGTGTAGCAGAGATAATGCATGGAGGCTCTGTTTACTGAACCGCTACGGCATTCTGATGAATATGGGATTCGGTGCACTAAACAACAATATGTAGGGTCAGCACCTGTATGCTAAGAGTGTCCAATAGCCGAGGAATCATGTTGTGAAAAAAGAACACGTATTGGTAAATTAACACGTGCCATTTGATATTTCTTTTTATAATGCAAACATCACGTGCACCTGCTTAGGCGCAAAACGGCAAGCGAAACAGCCCAATGGGTAATATCGAACACTGACTTCAGAAAACTCCCCGAAACGCCTCACGCATCTCTGCTACGTTCACGATATACTACAAGATTTCTGAAAACAGATAAACCATTTGAGATAACTTGACAACGCAATATTTTAACTAAAGTTAACCCATGGTACTCACCATCCAAGAAGATGTCTGTCAGAAACCTACCTCAAAGCCGCCAATCGCCGTCCAACATTCGCTGAAAAATCGAAACGCAGGAAAGAAAAAAAGACTCTAAAGTCGCACAGCAAAAAAAAATGATTCTGAAGATTTTTTAAAACAAATGTGGGGTCTCTTTTAGAATGCTTCCATGAATCCAGTTAAAATTAAAAAAAAGTTGTTAAATGCGCGAGTTATTTGTGCGATAATTAACTTCAACATTTTACCGAATATTTACTCAAAAAACTACTTAAAGCTCACAAGTAACTTCTTCACTAGGTGTCATTCTAACAGCGTGATGAATTTCTACCAGCACCGGTTGAGATTTATTCACTACGCCTCCTTCTAGATTTACCACGTGCCCATGTTATCCATGAAGCATCAGGATGTTGTAGGGAAGAGTGATGGCAATTAACACAATATGTTGTTCTTCTCTTACCGAAATTAATTTGTAATTTCTTCAAAACATGTTTAAATATTTACCTTTAGAAACAAAAAAGACAACAGCATACTGGCCGTTTATGTTACCTGCTTTTAGCCCTCGCCAGCTACATTTCCTAAGAAAACATTGTTGTTGAGCTCCTCAAGTTTCTTTTTTGATAACAATGCTTGTAAAACAATTTTACAACCAAACATTATCTTAGATTCTCAAAAAAATATTTGAATAGAAGATAATTGAAATGCGCGTTAGCTGAACTAGAAGCACCAACAGTAAGAATTCATAGTTTGAAAAACTCCAGTTACAATTTCGCCTTAACATGTGAACCCTGATGGGGTCACAATGATAGTATTTACTATAATATTTATCTTGACTCGAAGAAGCAGCAGCGCAATTTAAAAAAAAGCGCCCATGCCACGAAATGTTTCACCACCGCGCGTAGTGCCGTTGAATATACAGGTGTATAATCATTGTTTTTTTATTAAAATTTTCGATCTAAAGTTTTATATTGCCATAAAATATTTTATATTCGACTGTTTGTGCCACCTTAATTGTCCCCAAAAGCATGGGTGCATTTTGCAGCTACGTTGGCTTATCTACTAGTGGATTTCCCGGAAAGTAGTCGTTTGATTTGGTTAGGGAGCGACACCGTCGATCCAACATGTTGGTGATCACTGTAGCATTTTTTTTTGCTAGTGTAGCCGGGTGGCGTAGCTGTGCGATCGTGCAGTGGTCGTGTATTAAAGCAATATTTTTTGTTGCCCTTTGTTGGTTTATTGCATTCTGTTGAAAAGAAGGACAAATCTATCACAGCGTCCGGATTAATTTTCTCGCATACGCTACAGAAACCGGCGCACTTTGAGGTGGTTGTTCTAACCACTCGCCAAAAAAGCCCATAAAAAACAAAAGAAACCTTCGTGAAAGCATTTTTTTTAACCTTGAAAATGGCCACAAGAACTTAGTTTGAGACGACAGCAGCATTAATTTCTAAGTGAACTTCCGAGTGGTTTAGTCCCTTCTAATAGAATAGAAATTGCCAGTAGGCACTCTAATGAGGGTTTCCTAGACCCAGCCGCTTTTTCACAAAATTAAAATAATAATATTTTTGTTGTGTGTACACTCGTACAGCCGGACGTTGGTCAGCCCTGATGTCTACTTGTAGAGCCGGACGTTGGTCAGCCTCAGTGGACGTCTGGTATCACAGCGGCTGCTGAGAAATTTAGCCAGTGCAGTACAACACCTAGCCTGGGGTCTTTGACGTGCATCACGCAGTAGCGATGCACGACCGCGCGCTGGTACAACCTCACGCTTGTACACGACGGCACGGCAGATCAGAATGGGCAGGGGTTGGGATTGAACCCAGGATTTTTTTTAATCTGCAGCGCGAGCTTTCTTTCCACGTTCTCTGGGCTGGTGTGCGCTAACACAGTCGGCCACCGATTCCTCTGAGGAAGTTTTGGGGTTCCATTAATTTTTACGCTTTTAATTCGCCACATGCAGGAAGTTTGTTGCATGAAGGAGAGTGTCCTTGCTGACAGTAAACCCCACATTCTAGAATAGTCTGCTCACAAGCACCATCTCTGCAAATACTTTACTACGGAATGCATTTTTCTTTGCGTAAATTCAATGGGCTTGGCGCAACAGATTTTGCGTAGTTAGAGTGCCTGGACTTGCGAAACTACGTGGTTTTATTTTAATTTGGAGGGGTGGCTTCCGCCTCCATTTCTTTTGAAAACCTGTCAAGACAGTAGAGACAGCCGTCTTTTGCTGTCTTGGTGAATCCGAGACGTGAGCATGCACTACAAATGTTAACCTTTTCATACAACAATGCCTTAAGACCGAACCCTACGAGGAGAATATGTTGCAATCAAAAGACGAAATTCGCTGTGCGGCGATCGCTCTGAAAGCGATGTCAGAACAATAGCTGACTGGAAGGAAGCGCCGAAGCCCTGTATTTTGGCACTTCCTTCCAGTCATGAACAACCAACTAGCCCAACTTAACATTCTGTCAGAACAATAGCTCTAGGAACCACCAAAAGCGAAAATAGAGCCGGCTAAGGTTCGTCGCTTGTTTACAGCGTATTCACTTTATAAAGTCAAACCTTCAGCCGTCGTCAAACGACAAATGCCACAAAGTTATGGCTAGATATACCGCAGTTCTAACTGCGTGTTCACAGTAACCTTAATATGCCCGCAGAGGTCGTGTGATAGTGACGCTAAGCGTGAAAATACGCATTATGTCTCAGACAGGATCCACTTTCTGGCACATTCCGTGTTATAAAAAGTTTCCAAGAAAAATAAACATTCCAATTGATTTGCGTTTCATGATACCAAACCATTACAGTCCTGCGGGACATTACGATCATTAGTGAAAAAGGAGACAATTGGTAAGTTTGTGAATGTAGCCCGCTAAATTTAACGCAGAAGAAAAAAAGAAATTCGCAGCGTCATGGAATAAAAATTGCTCGCGTCCAAACGTTCAATTTATGCTGACTGACATTGTACTTTCCTTCTAAAATATTCCAGAGGAAAATTGCAATGTTTGTTGTCATTCAGATGACATTCTAATTTTAGTGCATGCGCCAATGCGTTCGTGTCCAAGAAAGTTGGGCATGATTGCTGCCTGAAGGAAATGGCCCATGTTCTGGAGGTCTGTATTGCAGTGCAATATGAATATGACTACTCCATAGGCATTGAAACTCACTGAAGGTGTACTGTTGCTAATACTATGAGTTGCAAAAGTCCTTCATGCTTTTTCTACACACCTGCCAGTTTTTTTTTTGCAATAATGTTCTGAACTAAAAATAAAATGCGAAGAGGAGATACTGCCATACTTCGGACTATTAGACAGATTGAGAGATAATAGAGATTTTGAATACCGCAGAAGCATAAAACGTCCGGCTCAGGTGTCTCAGCTTATGTTGTTCACGAGGTAGCTTCGCGCTTAAACTTTGCGTTATCGCAAACCTGTGAAATTATACTCTGATTAAAACCTTTATACTAGTGACTCCACTCTAAACAATCTATCCATTCGCACACGCAGGTTACCTCTCCGAGATCTGGCTCGCATTGGGTGCAACACATCGTAGAGCTTATTGTCAGCAAAGAAGAGCCACTGAAGACGTTCGTTGAGTTCTTCAAGAATTCTCAATTTCTTGCAGAAAGAGCAGTGACGGATTTCCAAATGAACAGTTTTCGGCTCAGCCAGAAAGTCAAATGTATTTTTCTCGCCCACAAACTTGGGATGCTTGCGTGTCGTCCTATCATCTGGTGGGACAGGCGTTTGCTTGGCATTTGAGAATGGGACCCTCGGCGACTTTTTAGACGCAATCCTTCGCTTCAAGTTCGGCTTTGTAGATTACTTCTATTGCCCCTTATCCGGCTACGACCCTAGAGACCAGTCCAATTTTTTTTCGTGACGTGCCAAGGTTTTCATGGACGCGACCGAAGGGCATAGAATGGGGGGGGGGGGGGGGGGGGGGGGAACCCGTCACCGTTACCAAATCCTTCTCTATTGGACAAATCTCGAGTCGAAGCGCTATGGTCGCATCCATGAGAACAAAGTCCCAGAGAGCTTAAGGGTTAAAGGCTAGGAGGGTTCGAGCATCTTATTATTGCTCTGCAGGGTATGAGGTTGCAGTATTACCCGACATAAGAACGCCAAAAAACGAATCACGAACAACTTCTTACGCTGTACGTGGATATATGTGTCAGGGCATGCCTCCGTGGGGTACAAGATTTGATGCAAGAAACGAGGAGCACGAGGTGGTTCATCAATTGTATTGGAAACATTTACCGGAAGAATTAATTAAACGAGCACATGTTCTCACATAAAAGGTATTGACAGCAGTCACGTGTATGACGTCCCCACCTAGTGGTTTGAAGTCTGAAAGTTCCAGGTAAAGGGTCGGGCCAAAATATACGCAGTCACCATCGCCGTGAATGTCCTGGGTGAGTGGGAAGTGTCTCGACATGTTCGTTTTTGTCTTTCCTTAGCTACTTCTTGTAAGTTGGGCTCGTGGAGATAGACAAGGCAACGCCGATTATGCCGGGCTTAAAGTTATGTTTTATCTCCTAATATGCTCGCATTTATATCGGATTTTTTTCTGCTTAATGCAGGCAACCCTCTCTTTCTCTTCCTCAGATTACCGTTCAACCTTCCAGAGTTCTATTTTTCTATATTTCATAAGGTTGCGAGTACGGATCCCATCCTGGCCGATACCGATATGACGGCAGTCAAAATGACGTGCTTTTAATAACCAGTATCACGTCACTTTTGTGCACGCCAAGCCCCAAATGAAGAGTTCCTATGCACCAACAAAGTTGGCCACAGAAAAAGGCCAAACGAGGCGGTACATTTAAAAGGTTTTTCATTTCTTATTGTCCGTCCGCTTTTACAAGAAGACATGTATTGCAGTTCAACGCATCAATTACCATATTGAAATATTGTTTACGGCAAGAGAAAAGTTTTGTGCTTTCTTTTGGGTTGACACACATTTTCGAAAGTGCAAAGTTCTATACTGCGTAAACTCGACTGAAAGAATGATCGAGCTTTTATCGCTGATATCAGCCAGTGTCCGTCGCGGGCTTGTCGAATGTCAGTGAAAACTCTTGGTCTTAAAAATCCACGCGCCTTTGGAAATTTTTAAAACAAGTGAGGCAACTACTGCCCGAGGGCAAGGAGGTCCGTACTTTTAAAATCCCGTGCCCGGGAGAGAAGGCGATTTTTGGCTGGGATCTTGGCCCCGTTACAGGTCAACCAGAAGTCCCCTACTTTGTACATAAAGTCCCGATGTGAACATTGTTCGTAACATAAATATTCGTGTTAATATAGTGTAAATTA
Organism: Ixodes scapularis; assembly: GCF_016920785.2. Classification (NCBI taxonomy): domain Eukaryota; kingdom Metazoa; phylum Arthropoda; class Arachnida; order Ixodida; family Ixodidae; genus Ixodes; species Ixodes scapularis. Next base: position 91,112,289 of record NW_024609880.1, read on the forward strand.
TCGGTTCGCATTGCAAAACTACGAGGCCTCCGTTGCACTCCTCCGACCAGGCGCAAAGGAAGACCTCATCGACCATTGACCCGCACGACACCGCGGGCCAACAAGAAAAGGACCTTAATTGCTTCGACATTTTGGAGTTCACACAATCATAAACTAACTAAATAATAGCTCCCTATGTTGTGCGATTTGTTTATTATTGCGCTTCTTTAAATTTTAAAGTGAAAGGAAGAAAACTCTAGTTTGTAGTATACAGAAGACATGAAAAAACATACTTGTAAACAGACTTGTACGTAATTCGTTACAGGTAACGAAATTACTTGTAATCCCTTACATTTATCAGTAATTTAGTGACGAATTAATTACATCTTTTCTAGAGTAATTATAAAGTAATTCCCTTACATTTTTGACGTAACGGATTCCCTGTAATCCGTTACATTTTTTTTTTCAGAACCAACCTTCCGCCTCCCCTTTTTTTTTCGGGGGGGGGGGGGGGGGGAGGGGGAGTTAATGTCGGGCGCAGTGACACTGTCACGCGAATTAACCAGCGCGGAGGGAGGCTTGGCACTCTTTAGTTCCGCAAAGCCTTTTTTTTTTTCAACACCAAGCCCTTGAATCTATTTTTTAGACCCTAACAACAATGTAAAAAAATCCAAATGAACATTTCTACTAAAAGAAAAAAAAAAAGGGGTGGAGGGGTCAAGTTATATCAGCTTTTTTTAGTCCCTCTTCTTTTTCTTTGCGATCGAAGGCGGGGGAGGACATCAAGTGATTGTATGCCTCTTCGAGAAGCTCGAAGCGGTAAGTGCACAGACAAGAATTAACAATGTCCTTCTCGGTTATATACGACCATTTTTATAACGCCACAACACGGGACCAACGCTCCTTCTACTCTAAAATCCACTAAAAGAGATGTCATAATATGTGAAGGTATTATTGCCACAAGCATGCATGCTCGTTCGTTTTTGCACACTTATCATCTCTTAGAAAACAGGATGATTTTTTTCCCTGTTTCTTTCACCTTATTTGACCCTGTTTTAGAAGCTACTTACTTTTTTGTAGTCCAACTTCTAGGGTTGGCCCACTTTATTTGTGAATTCCTGCCAGGTTATCTGCATCTCAGTCACCCTTTTTGTAAGTCAGCTTTTTGCGAGCACTTTGAAAATGGCAATAGTCTTCCTTTCGTCTTCTTCCTGTACTGACCCCAGCAGGACGCATCTTATCTCAAGCAGATATTTTACAAATAAAACATAATGGTGGCTGACGTAGACTTGATATTCTGGGCTCGACGGGAGAGTGAAACTCGTGTGTGGGGTCATTGCGCGGCTTACTTAGTACTCTGCCCTTCGCTGCCCGTGGCATCAGCGGACGTCTATCTGTAGAAAACCGGAGTAAACTGCAGTCGGTTTGTGTTCAGTGCGTTTTTGAACAGCACCAACAAAGGTACGCAGGGCAAACGAACGTTTACATTTCCTTGTTTTAACCGCCGTCCTAATTAATTTTTGTTATGAACGTCCTTTTTTTTATTACTTATATTTATTTACTGGAAACCTTTTTTTATTCACCAACGTCTCAACCGAGGCTCGACCTGTTCAAAACCAAAGGAAGAAGAATATCAAGCCAAACCTAATTTATTATTGAATTATTAGCTTACTGCTACAACTATGTTTTGCTATTGTCTGGCAATATATGCCGGTATAGTAAGATGGACATAATTCTTATTTTAGTTTTGGCTAGATCCTAGGTGTATGATGACTTCTACAGCTTCGCGATTCAGACAATGGAGAATTTTAGTAGATCGTCCCGATGAGTCCGATAACGATACCGGATACTCCACCGCCGCCTTTGCGCATTCATCATATCGTTATCAGAGAGGTATCGGAGGTATCGGAATGAACTACTAAAACTTTCGAATATCAGGCAACGGCTGCAACGAGGAAGCTTTGCTCCATCTTCGAGGTAAATAGTACTTCCATTGCTTCGCTGAAAAATCTCAGTGCAGAGCATAAAGCATTCGTGAGGCACAATATGGCACTCCCATGCAGTGCTTCAGTTCAAAGGGTGTTCAGCGTAGCAGTCGACATATTGAGTAAGAAATAACGCAAAATGTCAGACAAGACTTTCGAGAGTCAGCTGTTGCTCAAAATACTCAATGTCATTAAACGAAACAAGTTGCAACAATAAGAACTTGAATAACCCTCTTCCCTTTGCTTCTTCCTTGAGGGCAATAATGTTAAAAGTAACGCCACGAAAGTAACGGGTTACTTTTTGGGGTAACGGTCAGTTACTTGCATGGGAGGGTAATTGTAATTGTAATAAATTACAATTTAGCCTCGAGTAATTGTAAATGTAATTCCTTAATATTTTTCAGTAACGTGTACAAGTCTGCAAGTTGTAAACCCTGAGTCGCGGAAGATGAAAAAAAAAAAAGGAAAGCACAACATAGACCCTATTACAGGTCCCTGCTTTTGCACCTAGCGTTAGACTTGGCCAAACTTTTCAAAGTACTTCTCCTGCGCTCTTTAAGTTTATCTCGCCGATTTTACGGACGGCAAATCCTGGGATTTCAAGTTTCCTTCCCAGTCTCAGGGTTTAAACATCATGATTAATACGCACCAGCTCGCCTGAACTTTGCCCATTTCTTCGCAAATGTCATGCTTAATGTGGCGGGCCTGTCACTTATATCGTATCTTGGGGACTCATAAGCAAATGTCCACGTAAAAGAAAAGCTGATTTGCTAGGCCAATTCTGTGAAATGAAGCTTGTAATTGCTTTAGCAAGGCTGATAATTAAAGAAATTTCCCTCGGGGCCTAGGTCGCGCAATTGCAATATTTCTCGAATAATATTTTTTAAATAGAATAGGCCGAGACAATAGCACTTGTTTTTATAATTTTTTTGCGTGATTGTCGAGAAATTGTTAGCCTGCGAAATTCATTAAAAGTTGGGTTTCCACGAAAACGAAACGGTCAGTACTAAACTCGCGAGTTCACTTGTTTTCCCCAATTCAGCCCATTTCTAATCCAGCTGGCAGACCTGCTTCTGCACATTCATAAATTAGTCTCTTCATTGGTTTATTTGTCTTAAAACTAGTGCCATTCTGCAGGGCCGTAGACGATGGTAATCTTGCCTATAAATAAGTTCAGTCGTTTCACCGCCGACCATAATCAGATGCATCACAGGTGATCGTAAAATAACCTGCAATGTAGGCTTAAAACCGCACTGTAGCCGCTGGAGTGGCTCAGTATCACTCACTGTCTCAATGGTATTGTGCTACAAAAAAAAAAAAAAAAAAAAAAAAAAAACTCTTGTCGCAAAATTAAGCAAACACTGCATAATACAGCACCACAGCCGCGTGCACGTTGAAACCAAAACCAAGCAAATTAAAGCAACCTAATGGCGGCGAGCGCATCAGCGCCCTTTATCCGCCGGTCAAGAAACCACTGAGACAAAAATGGTCTATAAACATTTAGTTGTAACCAATCGTAAGCAGGGTGTCGAACCGAACTCGAACAGATCAAAACCGTTCTTTTTTATTGAACCGGGACAAAAGCGAATCCGGAATCGTACATTTAATACTAGGGAGTTTTAGGGAACCGTTTTTGCACAAGCGATACAATACGATCAGCTTTCAGGTATAAACTGCGCATGCGTGAGGTCCCTGCTGCCTTACCTTAGTCCAGTGTCCGAACCGTAAGCTGTGATCGTGTGGTCAAAGCGGCTGACATCAAAAGGGTCTCGACTCGTATATAGAACGTCTGCTTTGCTGTGGGAAGAGGCTTGCCGAAGTGTCAAACGTGAATGAAAACGTTCCTGGTTGTGCCCGGAAGAAATGTCATGGTGGCGGTGAGAATATCAAGTCGAATTTACAACAAATAAAACAAAACAAAAAACGAACCCGTCAACAAGACACCAAAGCTTTCTTAAAATGATATTTTTTGGGGTCAGCTTGTGGGGATGTGGCATAGCTCAGTTGCTTGAAGCGTCGCTCTGCAATTTTGATGAAGGCGCCGACGAAACGTCTTCAAACCCTGTCCGATGACCCAGCCATTAATGGTTAGGGTATGCCGGGATTCGCAGTGAGGAGCGAAATGAGGAACGCCGGCTTAGTGAAATCGTAGTTGCGCAGCACATCCATTTCATCTGCCGGTCGAACGCTCCTAGTCGCGCCGTCAACAGTCTCCTCCTTTTTGGGCAATCAAAGTCAAATAAAATAACCGTTTCAACGTTTTTCCTGTCAAAAAAAGCCAAATTTGAACTCATTGTCAAAATGCTTTAGTGCCATGTTCAATGCCGCGAAGATTGTCTGCTCCTTTATCAGACAAACTGATCAGTCACGGTGTTGACGCCGCCGCCACATTTAACGCTCCCATTCTAGCAAAACGAGACAAAATATGGTTAGTTCCACAACTGTGGCTTCACACTATTTCTGAAAATAGGAATGTCCTTCTTTCACTTTTGTAAAATTACCAAACACACCTCCCTCCGAAAAACATGCGACCTCTTCCCTCAATTTACGAAACCATTGGGCATTCCCGTTGCCAGGGGGCGCGAACTGCACTGATCGTTGGCAAACGCGGTTCTCTAATATACATTTTATAAAAAGCGATCGATCCGAGCTCCCGATCCGAGGTACAGATTGTTTGGTCTATTAACCGTGTTTTAGTCCACTTCTATAAAACTCTATTGAACCCGAACAGCAATGAAACTACAATCTGATTGGTAATCTCATTGCAAGGAAACGCTCACAGAAGCAGCAGCGTCAAGAGGCCTCCTTTGGCACCTAAATCAAGTCTTCAAATCTGGAAGATTCTGATGTACGTGGCCGCGTGTGATCATGCTGACGGTCGGCACCAATATCACCAAACTGCTTGTGGCGCTGACATCATCGTGTTGTCGATAACAGGCTTCGATTGTCCAGCTGCTTTTCCACGTTACTGAAAAGCAAGTATAAAAAACAAGGCCGGGTCACACATTTTCAAACGCACATAATTTATAAGCGCGAAGCTACACCGTGAAAATCGTCGTGGCAAGAAAAGAAAGGAAACCTCTTGGTGTACTGATAGGAGGGTTATAGTATAAAGTAACCGGAGAAGCGTGAGTGATACACATGAGTAATGTTTGGAGGTGGGCTAGTCGGTGATGCATTGTAAACATAGAAATAGAGCAGCGCAAACGAACACAAGGACAAGTAGAAGAAGGGACACAGACACAACGCTGAGTCATGACTTACTTTCTTTCTCGTCTTTTTAAAAACAAATCAACATAAGAAAACAAGAAATGAAAAATAAAAGAAGAATCCAGCATGTAGGACATCCTTTTTTCTATGCTTACAATACACATGAAACTAAAAGTACTACATATGAAAGTTGTGCAACCAAAAAAAAAATCGATTTCTATGTTTACAATACACATGAGACTAAAAGTACTACATATGAAAGTTGTGCAACCAAAAAAAAAATATCGAATGGCGCTTAGAAAACGATATTGCCGCCATAAATATTTGTTATTGGAACCGTTTTATTTTGATTTGATTAGGGGGGTCAGTCGGGCAGCCGATTATTTTGTCGAACGTGATAAACAGTATCCCGTTCACCAGACAAAAGTGAATCCCCCCCCCCCCCCCCCCCGGGCTCCCGCCATGCTTTGCAATTTTGACCACCAGAGACGCGACCCCGTATCAAATCCTAAGGCTTTTACGCAAAACTGAGCCGATATTTGTATCGCGATCGCAATAAAGAACATGGCAAACTATTTTTTACTACTGTTAGTCCCAGAGATCAGTGTCTGGCTCTAATAAAAGCCCAAAATGCACCACTGCGGCTGACGGCATCTAGCAGAGCCATGACCGAAGCTGCCCATGTTTTTCTTATAAAAACACATTTTGAACTTAAAGCAAACGAAACATAATTTATCTTGCCGGAACTGTTATTAAAGATGAATAAGCAATTATCTGTGCGCAGTATTGTGCTAACTTTTAAACGCAAAACTATGAGGTCACATGTCTAGTGGTCATAATATGCAACATGGCGGCGGCCCAGTAGGGGTCACTTTCCACTGCCAGTTTATCGCTCTAAGTCCCTCTACTTCGTTGGTTTTAACGGACCGCAGCTTGGAACTCGCGGAGCAAAACCTCGCGCTGCAGAACCGCGGATATTGGGTTCAATCTTGACCCCAGTCTGTTCCGATCGGGATGAGCATCGTGCCGGCGTGTGGTCGTGCATCACTACTGCGTGATGCACGCTTAAAAACCTCAGGCTAACGGTGGTACTGCACTGGCTAAACTTCTCATCAACAGATGAGGCAAAAGGCGCCCATTGACAATGAATTGCGGCTGTCATACACGTACACAAAACATACGCAAAGCACGATTATTATTATTCTAGTTGGTTACGTTACACACTATTCCTTGCATGCTAGATTCGTTAGATTCATCAATGTTTATTGCGGCCAAATATGTCAACATGTAATATAACACTTATTTGTTCCCTTAGTGGTGATCTAGGTCACCGAGTGGAGGATTCAGAGAATGTGTATAGACCACCCATTTGTTATAACTCCAAATCAACAACCAGTACACCGCTTGTTCTTTGTTTTTACTTTGTTTTGTTGAGTATACCTGCAAAGCGTCGCTGCTTCAAATTTTCGAAAAAGAAAAAGTAAACGTAATAATGTCTGAAATAAACGGCTCGAGACAAATTATGTACACTGGTTGCAGTAGATATTACCCAAATTTCAGATAATTCAAAATAAAAATTAAATTAGATCCGGCATTTTGGGCACTAAATTTACTTGGGGTAAATAGGCATTGTATCTACTAGATTATTGTTTGTTTAAGAATTAGAGACGCTTACCCGTCAGTTTAGTCTGGGAGAAGCTCCCGCTGAAACTCGTATTGCTGGTCTTGTTTGGTGCTGCGAACGCAAACTGTTTCTGGAACTGAACAGTTATGCTGTGCACTGGATGCTCTATAATCCATGCTCGAAATAACTCAAGGTAAAAAAAGAAACACATGCGAAGGGCTTCTTTGTAAACATGTCAATCACAGGCTCAAGACAGCTCTGAATGAGTCACCACCAACTTACGGTTGTCTTCCTATTTTTATTGTTCGGTGCGTTTTGTCAAAGGAATTGTCTATTTGACATTGAAACTTCGTCCTTATGCGCAGGTTCCCGCCGAACCGCAACCTAAAATTCAGGCGGCGGATAACTTTATTTAGCCATACAGGGTGTGAAATTTTAAGCCGAAATTATTTATTTTTATAGATAGGGATGACTGCTAGTCCAGTGCTGTTTTCAGTATGTATTTACAATACATCTATTGTTATATGTGTGGCAGTGCTCGTGCCTTGACGTGCAGCGTACGCGCGAGACTATCGCGTGAACTGACTGACTGCCTACCCGAGCGACAGCATGCAGCCGTGTTCTAACCGGGCTGATTTCTGTAACCCGTTTTTGTTGTAAATACACCGCATTTATTGGCGACGAGGATGTTCGGGTCCACGGGTTGCATCATCGTCTGACTGCTGGGGGCTTGACTGGAGCCAAGGAATGTCCAGCCTCGGAACCCTCGAGCGGCCATCAAGCGGCAACCCCTCAGCGAAGACCATGAGTCGCATCGGGCACATCGAGTCTTTCGACGATACGACGAGCGACTGGCGCTTCTACCAAGAAAGACTGGCGTCATACCTCCTGGTAAACGAGGTTTCCGAAGGTAAGAAGGTCCATGCCTTCTTGAGTCTCATCGGTCCGAAGACGTACACTTTGTTGAAGTCGCTTACGGCCCCGCAGTCACCGTCCGAAAAGTCGTTTACCGCGTTAGTCAAGCTTCTGGGCGATCATCTTGCGCCGCAGCCATCCGTCATAGCGGAAAGGGCGAAGTTCTACAAGCGTTCGCAAGAAGAAAGTGAGTCCATCGCCGAATTTGTAGCGGTACTTTGAGATCTAGCACAGAGCTCCGATTTTGGAGGCTTTCTTGATGAGGCGCTACGTGACCGTTTTGTTTGCGGCCTTCGCCGAGAAGATGTACAGCGCGTCCTCTTCACAGAAGACAAAAAGCTGACTTTCCAGAAAGCCGTAGAGAGGGCTCTTGCGATGAAAATAGCAACTAAAAGTGCAGCGTTAACGCACACCAGCGGTGCATCGGTCCCTGACGTCCACAAGGTTCGGGTCGACCACAGAGCGCGGATCGAAAAGCAAGTACCAGGGCAGTCAAGTTGTTTCCGTTGTGGCTCGACCAACCATCGCAGTGATGCGTGCCCCCACGTCGGTGACACATGTTTCAAGCGCAACCGGAAAGGGCACATTCAGCGCGCCTGCCGTTCGGGTAACAAGAAGCCGACAAAATCAAAACGACAAAGGCGGGTGAAAACGCTGACGTCCGTTCACGACGCGGTATCTCTGCAAGCGGTCAAGGCTGCGGGCTTGGAACCGATCACCGTACCCATAAACGTTGACGGTGTGAAGCTTACAATGGAACTTGACACAGGCGCAGCTGTGTCTGTTGTCTCCTTGACTGAATTTCGGAAGCTGTTCCCAAGAAAGCAGCTACAACCTACAACGCTGACACTTGCACGTATACAGGAGACTTTGTGAAGCCGAAGGGTCTGGCCTTGGTCTTTGTGCAGCACAATGACCAAAGTAAGGAGCTTCCACTGTACGTCGTGGAAACCAAGGGACCGGCATTGCTTGGCAGAGAATGGCTGCGAGAAATTCGGCTAGTCTGGAAGAACCTGGTCCCTGTCAACAGGCTCGACACGTCGGAGAGTCTCAAACAAAAGTTGGATGCCTTGTTGGAAAACCACAGCGACCTGTTCAAAGATGAGCTTGGCACCATTTCTGGAGAACAAGCCGAACTTTTTCTTCGTGAAGGTTCACAGCCGAAGTTTCTGAAGGCTAGAAGCATTCCATTCGCACTGCAAGCAGCAGTCGAGACAGAATTGCCAAGAATGGAAAAGTTGGGAGTCATCACGCCCGTGGCTACCAGCGAGTGTGCGACACCCCTTGTGCCTGTAGTAAAAAGGGACGGCAGTATACGCCTCTGCGGAGATTTCAAGGCTACGCTCAATACCTGCCTGGAGGTGGACAGGTACCCCATACCACGTATTGATGAGCTGTTGGCGGCCTTAGCTGGCGGACAAGAATTCTCAAAGATCGACCTCAGCAGGGCTTACCAACAGGTGGTTATGGCTGACAACTCAAAAAAGTCGCTAACGCTGAACACGCACAAAGGGCTGTACGCCATGAACCGACTTGCTTTTGGCATCTCATCAGCACCAGGCGTCTTCCAGAGGATAATGGATAATATGCTGAAGGGCCTGAAGGGTGTCAGCTGCTATCTCAATGGCATCCTGATCACCGGAAAGTCGAAGCAAGAACACCTCAGCAATCTCGAAGCCGTCTTGTCGAGATTACAAGAACGTGGTGTGCGAGTGCGGCGTGACAAGTGCTCGTTTTCTCAGCACGAACTACGTTACCTAGGCCACGTCATCAACGCCGAAGGTGTTTGCGCATCCCCTGAGAAAGTGTCTACACTACTCAATGCTCCTGCTCCGAAAAACAAGCAGCAACTGCACTCGTTCCTTGGGATGGTGAACTACTACGGAAAGTTCGTTCCGCAACTTTCTACGCTGGCACACCCCTTGTACAAGATGCTGGGACAAGGAGAAGAATGGACGTGGGACAAAGTTTGCCAGTCCGCTTTTCAGAAAATCAAAGCTGCGATGACTTCTTCACCGATCTTAGTTCATTATGATCCCAAAAGACCCCTGCAGCTCGCCTGTGACGCATCGCAATACGGCATAGGCGCCGTTCTTTCTCAAGTTTCTCCGGACGGAAAAGTTCAACCTGTGGCTTACGCGTCTCGTACCTTATCGGAGGCTGAAAAGAGCTACAGCCAGATTGAGAAAGAAGCACTGGCCCTGATCTTCGGAGTTAAAAAATTCCACTTGTATATTTACGGCCGTTTCTTCATCTTGATTACAGACCATAAGCCTTTGCAAACCATATTCGGCCCTAAAACAGGCGTTCCAGCAATGGCTGCTGCACGGATGCAGCGCTGGGCAGTGACGCTGTCTACGTACAGCTACTCGCTCCAGTTTAAGAAATCAAGTGACAACGCTGAAGCAGACTGCTTGTCAAGATTGCCACTTTACATTGTGGCAGATGAATCTACCGAAGGAAACGAAACTTTCTATTCTCTACGTCTAGATATGCAACCTGTCACCAGCCGTGACATTGCTCGTGCCACACGCCACGACCCTTTGTTAAGCAAAGTACTCGACTTGACGCACGTGGGCTGGCCATCGTCCATCACTGACAAGGAAATGAAGCCTTTCTTTGACAGACGTCTGGAGCTCACTGTGCATCAAGGGTGTCTGATGTATGGCATGCGGGTAGTCGTACCACCAAAACTGCGCAATCTCCTGCTTGAAGAGATACATCTGGGTCATCCAGGTATTGTCAGAAGCAAGGAATTAGCCAGGAGCTACATCTGGTGGTCTTCAATTGACAATGACCTGGAAGAGCAAGTGAAAGCATGTCAAGAATGCTATCAACAGCGGAACGAACCAGTCTCCGCGCCCCTCCACCCTTGGGCATGGCCGACATCGCCCTGGCAAAGGGTGCATTTGGATTTCGCGGGTCCAGTCAAGGGGAAGATGTTTTTGGTCGCCGTAGATGCACACTCAAAGTGGCCCGAGGTCTATGTGATCGAGAAGACGACATCACAGCACACGATCCAGCGTCTTCAGGAGTTGTTTTGTCGTTTTGGTGTATCTGAGGCCATTGTTACGGACAACGGTCCTCAGTTCGTCTCAACAGAATTCAAGGCTTTTATTAAGAATCTAGGAGGTCGTCACATCTTAAGCGCGGCCTATCACCCGAGTACTAATGGCCTCGCGGAGAGGTTTGTCCAGACATTGAAGTCTGCTCTCCGAAAAGGACGACCGCAAGACTCCCTGGAGTGGACGGTACAAACGTTTCTTCTGACGTACCGCAATACCCCTCACACGACGACAAAAGAAACACCTGCCAGTTTGTTCTTAGGCAGAAGACTTCGCACAAGACTCGATGCCATTAAGCCTTCCGTTGGGGGAAGAGTAGTACATCAACAGTTCGTCCAGACCTCGCAGCGAAAGGCACGAACAAGGATTTTAGTGTGAACGACAATGTTCTCGTGAGGAACTATAGAGGCTCCCAGAAGTGGGTTCCCGGCACAATTCTCAAGCAATCTGGCCCAGTGTCGTTCCAGGTTCGAGTCACGACTGCTCGGGGCTTATATACCTGGCGCCGTCACCAAGACCAGATGCTTCATCATCGTGAAAACTCGATGCAAGCCACATCAGACGGATTCCTGCCCGACCTGAGGGATCCAGAAAACTGCGTCGACGAGCCTGTGGTCAGTGAGTTTGCAACCACCCCACAGAGGGCAACCGACAATCCCGCTGTGCAACAGCGCTACCCCACAAGACATCGTCGTCCTCCAGACAGATACGACGCATAACGTTTTCGGCATTGTGTGCAGTGTGTGTTTTAGAGCGCAGCTCTTAGGGGCCCGTTCCCGGCTTGAGCGGCGTCGCCGTCGGCGTCGGCGTAACCGCAACCCTCGTAACCCTCGTGAGGGTTACGAGGGTTACGAGGGTTAATCTCATGAGGGTTACCCTCACGAGGATCACGAGGGCCACGAGGGTTACTTACCCTCGTAACCCTCACGAGGGTTACGAGGGTTAGTTACCCTCAAAAGGGTTACCTTCACGAGGGTTACCCTCACGAGGGTTACTTACCCTTGTAACCCTCACGAGGGTTACGAGGGTTAGTAACCCTCGTGAGGGTAACCCTCGTGGTTACAAGGGTAAGTAACCCTCGTGAGGGTAACCCTCCTGAAGGTAACCCTTTTGAGGGTTACGAGGGTTAGTAACCCTCGTGAGGGTAACCTTCACGAGGGTTACCCTCACGAGGGTCACGAGGGTTATGAGAGCTACCCTCACGAGGGTTACTCACCCTCGTAACCCTCACGAGGGTTACGAGGGTTAGTTACCCTCACGAGGGTCACGAGGGTTATGAGAGTTACCCTTACGAGGGTCACGAGAGTTACCCTCACGAGGGTCACGAGAGTTGCCCTCACAAGGGTTACTAGGGTTACCCTCACGAGGGTCACGATGGTTACCCAGGTCGTGACCCCCCCTGGGGTCACGTGACCTGGGGATACCCCCCGAGGTCACGTGACCCCCCGTTGACGTCATAGGCACTGATGACGTCGTCATTGACGTCACTGATGACGTCACCGGCATCCGCATCGTCATCGTCATCATCACTGATGACGTCATTAGTGACGTCACTGATGACGTCACCGGCATCCGCATCGTCATCATCATCACTGATGGCGTCATCAGTGACGCTACTGATGACGTCATCGGTATCGTCACGTGGCCCCAGGTCACGTGACCCCCCGACGTCACGTGACGCCCGAAGGTCACGTGACTCCCCCAAGGTCACGTGACCCCCCCGCCCCCCGAGGTCACTTGACCCACCCCCCAGTACCCTTCCCTCCTCCTCCTCAAGAGCTGCGCTCTAATTCGGCGTTGTAGGGAGTTGTAAACGGCTTTCATTTTTTTCTTTAGTTTCTTCAATTACGCCGGGGGAAATGTTATATGTGTGGCAGTGCTCGCGCCTTGACGTGCAGCGTACGCGCGAGACTATCGCGTGAACTGACTGACTGCCTACCCGAGCCACAGCATGCCGCCGTGTTCTAACCGGGCTGATTTCTGTAACCCGTTTTTCTTGTAAACACACCACATCTATCATGCTCCGGAGAATTTAAATGAGGAAATATTTGTCAGGATAAGTTCACTAATTCACTTAAATCTGTTAATTAGCTTTTGTATTATTAGTTACTGGGGTAATGTTGCAACTGCAGCATTGACGGCAATTAGTGTTAGAGCTCATACAAGTTTAAAGAATTTGCGAGACTGGTAATGGTTTCTTAGATATGTTAATGGATCATTTAATATTGTTCGCGGTTTTTTTCGTACGCTTTAAAAATTCTCTAAGACAGCGTCGCAAGCTCTGCCCACAATGACTCTTCGAAAAGTGACGTAGTCGCTTTAGTCATGTCATTACTTGTGTCGTCGGCGCACTAACTAATGCCCGAGTCCCACTACAGCGACAAACAGAAACGAACGACAGCCAAAAGCCTCAAACCAGAGTCCTTCGCGATTTGACAGGCTTTGTGGAATAAAAAAGGCTATGAGCAAACACGTGCATCATGCACGCGAGGGTATATATCTTTGGCAGGCTTGCATTTACTCGTGCTCAACTCTCGAGAACCGAACGACTATACTTCGTCTCACCCTACGATGAACAAAAGGCAGAAGCTACGCAGATCCAATCACGAGTCACTTAGACATTGCGTGGGGTTTCGCTTCAATACACGTATTGGTGCCCGCGTCTCAGATCACTGATGGGAATGGGCGGACATTGGTGTGGATTGAGCAATGAGTCACTCAACAATTTTACATTGAAAAGAAAGCCCCGATGTACTGGCCCTTTGCAGTGTCGAAGCTATAAAAACGAAGCAGCGTTTTTGGATTCGTAGCATTATTCGTCCAAACCTAATCAAGGTTAATCGTGTCATAGTTTAGCGTGGAACGTGATTGGACATGGCGGCCCGTGGCTTTGGCCTTCAGTCCATCATATGTCGTTTGTTTCTATTTGCCCGCTTTAGGGATACTCGGTCATGAGGACAAGCTGCCGAGATAGCGACAGCACAATCTAAACGAAAACGTCACTCTTCCAATCGTCATTGCGGGCCAGGATAGCAGAGCTTTCTTCTGTGCGCTATGTATTAAACAGATAAAAAAATCGCCGTCAATACTTGAATAACAACATTACCCGTAAGATAAATCTTTAAAAAGTTAATTAACATATTTAGGTGAATTATTCAACTTACCTTGAAATTATCCCGTCATCTATTGTCCGCCGAGCCTGATAAATGCATGCTGAAGATAGCAGTCGTCAACCTCTCATCCACTTTAAGAAAATATGTTCGGTGTAAAACCAAACGCCCTGTATATATTTGTCTTTTTTAAGTTCATTCAGTTAGCATTTTAATTTGTTCTTGCCAGTTCATGTTTAATGTGCGAAGGTGGATCTCCCCGATTGTAAGGCGGTTTTGTTATGGTTTTTCAGTTTCTCTTATCTATTGTTTATATTTCTATTGGGACATGTATTTTAATGTTTGGTATAGTGGTATGTTTTTGCTTGCTTTTTGTGCACCACATCATGAACTGTAAGTTTGTGGACTTAAACATAGAGAGTTATTGTTCATATATTAGTATATATATTATTATTATTGCCCTTCCTCCAAATCTACATAAACGACTTGCCTAATAAAGTACTTTTTTTAAGAGCCAACGCCCGGTGCTTTGATTGCAGAACGTGTTTAACTCGCGCATGTTTTACTCTTGTTAAATTTTATTATTCGTTAGTTTTTGTCCAATTTAGGACTCCGTGCTAAAAAAAAAACACACAGCTGTAAATTCTCCATTTTGTAATTTTTATTGTTTTTATTGTAAATATCCATTGGAAAAATGAAAACGAGCTTCAAGGCTCCTCGTCATTTCTAAACCTTCGCGACTGTGGTTCCCGAAAGACTTCACAGTTGCTTATTTGCCAGTCGTAATTATTCTAGAACCGCAATTAGTGAGTGTCTGATTCATCAAGAAGAAGCTGGGTCTACATTCTCCGCATGGGCGCGGCTACTTTGGTCGTGACCAGCTGGGAGATCGAGTGCGAAAGCAACACACCACCACTCTCCGATCTTCTTGCTCACCAGCATGAAACAACGCGATCTCAACAATCACTTCGATGAAAAATACTAGCTATCGACAACGCGAGATTTTAAAAACCACCAACCAACAAACACGAAAAAGTTTTTATTCAGTCACACTTTAAATATTCCACAATATTCACAATATGAAGTACAATGTGTGTTGCTCGCAACAATGCAGTTATTTTTACTGTGTTAAGAGTTAGAAGTTTTATCTGTGTGACCGAGTGGCGTGGAGTTCTAAACGCAGTAAAGGAAAACCATTAGCTTTATCATGTAGATAATGGTACCCCACTTGAACAGGTTGGCATGAGTATCAACTCTATGCAGATCAATATTGTTTTTTCCGCATGCTATCGTCCGTCTAATACGTCCATTTCTTTTTGCTCGGACTGGCATGATGCGTTATGCACAACTCCAACTGGGTTTCCTCTTGCACCCACGTTTGTACTCGGCAATTTTAACCTCTGCCTTATCGATTGCTCTGGTGAATTTCCGATTGCTGCTTGCAATTATTTAGTCTACTCCGAATTCTGCAATTTTAATCGGATTTTTTTTTATTTTTTAGTATTTTGCTAAATCTGCTCTAGTCAGAAATTCTACGGCCACTCTACTGAATTCATTCTCTCTTCTGACTTTAACCTTGCTTCAGACATGTACAAATTACTCAAAAAAGCTAGTTAAGTTAAGTTACTGAGTATCGACGCCAAAAGTAATTGGAATAGAGTAAAAATTACGCATTTGTAATAGTAATTGAGTAAAGTACTAACTACTGTAAAAAAGTAGCGAGTTACTTTGAAGTTACTTTCGAAGTTACTTTTTATATTTCTGTGCTAGCGAAATGAGCATCAATTTTGATCCGTGAAAAACCCAGCGAGCCTAAAATAAATGCAGTCACTTAATGGCTTGCGTTTTTACCAAAATAGATTATTCGCCCGCAGAAGCAATTGACTTTCAAAGTTCTTGATACGGGAGTTTTCCCCTTTTTTTCCTAAAGACGTCCCCAGCCAAGGTAAAATGCGTTCCATCGACGCGCTGGTTGGAACGGCAGCGTTGAATTTGAGAAAGACGCTGTGCAGGGTTGGGTAAGCGAGTGTCGATCTTAGGTGTCCGGGACGAAACATGTGAGGTTTGCCTAGGCTAGAGGGTCTTTTTTAAGAAAATCTCGTGCGTTTTCTTCTTTCTTCGGCAAGCTGAGATTGTTATGAATGGTCCTTGTTTATCACACGACGTTCGGAGAGTACGCTGAGCGAGTGCATCTGACCGTCAAGGGTTCAAGTCTCGCGCCACGACAATGAGATCATTCGGACGACTGTGCAGTGCTACGCTACTGAAAAAAAAATTACTTTGGTTTGACAGAAGATGAAACGAAGTATATTACGCTGCTGATGTCGGGTCCAGCAAAAGGATCTCCCAAGGGTGACTCGCAATCCTCGCCGGCGACTACGATATCTTGACGCGCCTGACACGCCTGCCAAGTAAATTGTTTTCAACAAAGAGGAGGTCTCCTTAGCGTGGAAAGTCGAAAGGACGCGTAGTCGAACTACGTGAACAAGCATCGTCGCTCGTACAGTTGCAGCTGGAAGCGGGAACGTGCTTCCATGAACGGATTATCCGTGTTTGCGTTTGTGCGCGGGGAATCGGTCTTCGCAAAGGAGCACGCGCTGACGACAAGGCGACCATGATAACAGAAGCCCAGCTGCGAGGTCATTCCAGTGGCGCTCTCCGTGGAACCCCCAAACTGCTTGAGGCAGAGGTCACTAAAGAAAGACAACATGAAACCAACAATAACCCTGCCAGTGTCCCCGTCTCTCACGATTGCAGCTGGAGGCGGGCGCCTGCGTGCATTACCGGATTAGGTCAATACCCGACCAAGGCTTGTTAAGCATCTTTGCCTGCGTTCGTGCGCACCGGTGTTATGTTTTGGCTGCTCGTCACCACCTTGGCCCAAGGACGCCTTTGATGCAGTTTCTGGAATGGAAGGGGGCCCGTTGTTCCGGAATGCCACTTCATCTGCTGGCGTCTTATTTATTTCTGCGCTCAAACTTTTGTGATGCGCAAAATTAGCGGTAGATTTCGGAAGTAGTTAGTAGTTTGAGTAGAAGTTACCTGAAAAATTTAGTTAAAATAAACTACTAATTACCCAAATAAATTTGTAATTGAAAGTTGCCAAGTTACTCGGAAAAGTAGTTAAACTACAGTAGTTTGAGTAGAGTAGTTGAACTACGTCCAAGTCTGCCTTGCTTCTTCCATATCCTATAGCTACCGGGTATTAGCGATACTTATATTCCACATTTCAGCTTACTTACTTCTATGTATTTTACAATCAAATCAACGCCACATTTCTTTGACCAGAGTAAGGCAAAGTTTGATGCAATAAACCACAAATTAGCTGGTTTCCTACAATATTATTTTTTTTTTATTTCTCGGAACGTTCGATTGAAAGGAATTGGGCCGTATCTTCTTATTTTCGTGATAACCTAAATTACGAAGTTTTGTACGAATAATTGAACACTAAGTGTGATTATGATTCTCTTGTCAAATGTTGTTTCCTGGTGGTGGTTGCTTCTTACTACATAAGTTCATAACTTAGTCAGTGACCCACAGCTCGGACACTGACAAACTTGCTTAGGTTTGTTGAGTATGATCTGGAGCATGTTACTTCGCTTAATGTTTCTATTGTTTTATGAGGCTATTTTAATATTGACATGAAATCACCAGTTAGAGGCAACCTTGAACTTGATATGCTTGAGTCACATGAATGCAACGTTATGAATCACTTACCGAATTGAATAACGACGGAAACAGAAACGCTAATTGATCTCTGCATTACCAATTGTCATAGCGATGCTGCCGGTGTCTTGCCTTGTGATTTAAGTGCCAATCTACCAATATTTTGCATCATCGAATCTCCAGGATACACGAAGTTAGGTTATTACAGTTACTATGCGTAGGAACATTGACGACAGTTCTGTTGCAAATTTTCATTCCCTGATTTTGAGCATACATTTCGATGCGGTGCTGAATTTAAATAACTTAAATAAATCATACAGTGTTTTGTGCCTTTTTGTAAAAGCGATAACCTGTCATTTCTATGGCATTATTTTAAGATGTCTAAAAAGTCGAAGAAACCTTGGATCTCATTATTTATACACGCGAATTAAGGCCTGTAATTAACTATATAAATTAAATAAGTCATGAAACATTTCTATACTACCAGAGTTTAGAAAGGCTAGAAACAGGCTAAGAACGGTCCTTAAAAAAGGGAAAGCTGACTATTGCTAAATATAAGTTCAGCAAGTCATATAACGACCATCAGAAACAATGGCAAGCTCTAAATAAATTTCGTTATAAACAACGTACTAATGCTTCAAAAGAACTTCGATTTGAGCAGGTTGCTTACTCCGCTCAACCTCTGGCAGAAATATTTAACAAATGACGGGGGAAGCCGCTTCGGGTCTTCCTGGGTTGGGCGTCAGGTTTCCTACCGCTGAAGTACACGGATAGAGAAAAGTAGGGATTTTTCAATGTTGCCATAAAGTCGGCCCCTGAAACTTACGCGGCAGGGTTTATTTCAGAATTTAATAACTCCTCGAAATATTTCTAATTTTATAAAAGACTTTTTAAGTTTAGAAATGATGCGATACTGTCACGAATGACAAGTGATGAGGCGGCGAATAGTTGAGTAAACTGACGTTTCCTAGGGCGAACTTGTGCCCAAAACAAAAATAGAGAAAGGCTAGCGTCGCAGGCGTCGATAGCGGCGTGACAGCAGGATTGAGCGCTGGGGCGAAACTGACTGCGGCTTGCCACGCACAGCCCCTTTTTCTGGAATAATCGGCCTAGAATATTCGGCGCGTAAAACATTCTGACCTAGAACAAGCAACACGGTTTTCGAATTTACCAGAACTTCACATTACAGAATCAGCAAAAACGCGTACCTGCGGCCAGGTATCGAACCCTGGCTTTTTGCGTGGAAGGCAAGCAAGCGCGATAATCGTTAGGCCACGAGCGCGCTGCTCGCTTGGTCACGTGCGCTCGTGGTAATATGTAAATTTCCAGCCAAATAGAAAACTGAAAAAAAAAAATCGGCGGAGTTTTTTTATTAAAGAAACCGAAGCCCTCGATCCCCACCATAGAAATGTGACCAAAACTAGCACGCGCAGTAAGAGTGCGTATTCCAGTGAGCGTGCCAGTATACGTGCCTTTCTCATTCTGTGATGTCGATTTCGTGTTATGAATGCATTATACTCAACCCTTTTTTTTGCGTCTCCTGCAAGTAGCGAGTATTCAACACATGAATGGGAGTTCACGGTCTAAGATAAAGTAATGAATCAGTTTGAACCGTTTCGGGCTTCGCTAGACCGGTAACTGAATTGATATTTCGCGTTCATGTCTGAACCGGAACCGAACCGGAATCGAACCGAAGGAAAATGAAAAGCTGTCGAACCAGACACCAGAACCGGACCGGAATCGAACGGGAGGCAAATGAAAAGCTGTCGAAACCGACCCCAGGACCTAACAGGAATTATGACCGGTTCTACACCCTGGTCGCATATGGTCGTACCCGAAAAGGAAAATGTCTGAACAAGGCATAAAGGTTGGGAAACATTCGCCGAGAGACGCCTAGATGGAGTGATGCCCGTCATTATTGTTTTCTATTTGAATTAAATATACCTTTTAAGCTAGAAGCTATATCCTTACAATTGCCTGGGGCCAGAAAATAACAGGAAAATTCTTGCTGCCCTGATGGAAGGGCTACAGTATAAAGTAACCAAGGCGGCGTCAGTAGTACACATGAAACTAAAAGTAGAACAAATAAAAGTGGCGCAACTAAAAAGAAAAGTCGTCAAGTGCATAGAAACCAAAAATGCTGATATAAAAAAAAAACAATTATTGGGACCTTTTTACAGCGAAGTTCTAGATAACTCGTAGGGTGGACTTCAGAAATTTCTTCGTGTCGTCGTCCTCACGCAAAGCAAAAACCTTCAGCTCGTGAAGCGAAAAGTGGATAAGCCGGATATAAAATTCAGCACAGCAGTTGTTTAAATAAAGAACAAGCACAACACAAGCATCGGAACACCAAAATTGATGATAGGCGCTCCTGATACCAATGCCAACCACGTAGCGCTCACCGCATACGTTTCGCGGAAAAGATTACTGTTGTACAAGCTGCCGCGGTCACGGCAGTGTGCGACGTGGGGAATGACGTCGCTAGCCTTTGACATAAAAAGTTTTGGTAGAGTGCATTTACTTTTCTTTCGTCAATCTTTTGGCATAAACCCATTTGCTCTTTAAAAACTTGAACTTCCTTCTGCGTCCCAGGCGACTTCCGGTCACTCCGTTTTTGCAAGCCTGTCGAGCTTGCTTACGTCACGTATGCTAGAAAGCATAAATGCTACACGTACATGAAAGTTGGAGATTTAACGGAGGCCTCGGCTGGACAATATTACATTTTGGAGGAGGCAAATTGGTGAACAAGAATATTCGAAACTTTTTAACAGATCTTGCGCTTCTTCGCTCTTTTTGCGTTCACCTGGAGAATAGGTGGTTAAACGTTTCATCGACATTTCAAGCAGCGGTGTTAAGGTGGCCTTTGTTCATTCTTCTTATAAAACGGAAGTTCTCTGGGACTTCAAAGAGTGGAGTACAAACTACCTGATGGCGTTTGCCATGAAAAGTGTCTGTAGTGCAGTGGGCAGCTGTTGCAGGCGATACCACAGCTTTGCTGTCCAACCATCTTGAGAGCGTGGATTGGAGCACCGACTTTTATTTTTATTTCATTAGGAGGGTCGGTGGCCGAGTGTTTTAACACACCGCAGCTCGGAGCGAGTAGCGCGAACGCTCACGCTGCAGAACCCAGGGTCCATGGGTACAATCTCGACCCCCTCCTGTTCCGATCTGGATAAGCATCGTACCGGCGTGAGGTCGTGTATCATTACTGCGTGATGCACGTTAAAGACCCCAGGCCAGCGGTTGCAATGCACTGGCTAAATTGCTCCTACACAGCTGAGACAGCAGACGTTCATTGATATTTTGACATATCGACATACACAAAACATACGCAAAACAATATTATTATTTTTATAGTTGGTTAAGTTACGTATTATTTCTTACGTACTTGATTCGTTAGATTCAGGTATGTTTATTACGGCCGAATACGTGGATATGTAATGTAACACTTCTTTGTTCGCTTTGTAATGATCTAGGCATCTGAGTGGAGGATTAAGACTGTGTTTTTTTACAACTTATTAGTTATAATTCTAAATCTACAACCAAAACTCGTCGCTTGTACATTTTTTTTTCACTTTGTTTTTTGTGGAGTTTGCCCGCAAAGCGTCGTCGCCTAAAATTTTCAAAAAAAAAAAGAAAATCTTGCAAAACTAGTAATGCAGCAATTGTACGGCTCGACGCATATTCCATGGATTGCTCGTGATACATATTACGACACTTTCATAATATGCAATGTAGAAATTAAAGTAGATATGGGATTTTAGGCAATAAATTTACTTGGCGCAAATAGTACATGTGCCTTTTAGATTATTGTTTGTTTATTCTTCAGAGACCATTTTGTTGTCCGTTTAGTTTGGGAGTAGATCCCAGTAAAACTCTTATTGCTCGTGTAGTTTGGTGCTTTGAAAGCATCATGTTTTTACAGCTGAAAAGTCATTCTGTGCACAGGGTGCACTATAACCTATTCTCGGAAAAACTCGAAGCCAGTAAACAGACACATGCGAAGAGCAAGTTTGTAAACATGTCAATCAAAGCTGAAGACAACTTTGAATAGGTCAACTCTAACTTATTTTGTGTCTTCCTATCTTTCTGTGAATTTTCTGGAAGGAGTTGTTATTTTGACATTAAAGTTTCGTCCTTGTGCGTAGGTGCTTGCGGAACCGGAAAATAATATTAAGGCGCCGGTTATACTTTATTTAGCTACACAGGGTGCTATATCTTCATTCGAACTGGTTTAAAATAAATATGAAAGCTAGTTAAGTGCTGTTTTTTTTCAGTCGTCGGAAATTGAATGAGGGCATTATCTTCAGTATAAGTAGACTAATCGACTTAAATCTGTGTATTAACTTGTTTACATTAGGTTATAGGGGTCTTGTTCCCAGTGCCGTAGAGACAGAAATTACTCTAAGAAGCCGTACAAGTTTTAAAATATGCAGAACAGCTAATCTTTTCTTAGATAATCATCAAATACTGTTCGTGCTTTTTTCACGCTTTCAAAATTCTCCAAGACAGCACCGCAAACATGCCCACTATGACGCCTACAAGAGTAACGTTGTCGCTCAGTCACGTCGTCATTTGTGTCGTCGGCGCACTCACTAATGCCCGAGTCCCATTACAGTGACAAACAGAAACAAGCGTGAGAGACAAACTTCAAACCAGAGTATTTCATGATTTGACAGGCTTTGTAGAATAAAATAGGCTATACATATAGGCTCAAAAATGAGCATCATGCACGCAAGGGTAAATTTGGCAGGCTTGTAATCACTCGCGCTTACTTCATGAACACCGAACGACAAAACGCCTGCTGAGGTAGCTTTCTGAGCATCTTGCCTGTGTTGGAGGCTTGTCCGTGTCGGTTGTTTTCGTTTGTCGCTCTAGTGGAGCTCGAGCATGAGGACACGCTGCCGAGATAGCGGCAACACAATTTAAACGACTACGTCACTCTTCCAATCATCATTGTGGGCGAGGCTTGCAGAGTTTTTTTTAGCGCGCTATGCGTGAAACGAGTAAAAAAACACGAAAATCGATTGTTTATTAGCTCAACGTGATTAACTTTAAGTAATTTCTGTTAAATTGATCTGCGCCTTAATATATATAGCCGTCAATACTTGAATAACAACATTACCCTTAAGATCAATATTTAAATGCTAATTAAAAAATTTAAGTTAATTAGTCAGCTGACCTTAAAAGAATACCTTCATCTAATGTCCACCCAGACTGATAAAAACATGTTGAGGACAGCAAATGTTTAGCTCTCATCTACTTTAAAAAATATGTTCGAGGCGAAACCAAACACCCTGTATATATTTGTCTTTTTTAAGTTCATTAAAATAGCATTTAATATATAAGGCCCACCTCGATATTTTTCTTTTTTTTCTGCAGGTTTATATTTTATGTGCGCAGGTGGATGTCTCCGAACTACCTATTGTAAGGCGGGTTTTGTATAATTTATTCAGTTTCTCTTATCTAGAGTTTATATTTTTATTGTGACATAAATTTTAAGGTTTGGTATTGTGTTCTGTTTTAGTATGCTTTGTGTGCACCATTTTATAAACTGTAAATGTGTATGAACCTACATATAATATTTATTATTATTATTATCACAGATTATTATAAGTATTTTATTTGCCCATTGTTTGACTGTTTGACTCTACATAAAAAAATGCCTAAGAAAGTAGTTTTTGAAGAGTCAACACCCCGTGCTTTGTTGTCAACACCCGTCATTATTGTTTTCTATATAAATGAAAATATAATTTATAAACTCGAAGCTATTTACTTACAATCGTCGTGGCAAAAAAAAAGAAAATCCTTGCTGCCCCTATGGAAGTGTTGCAGTATAAAGCAGACTTGTTCCTATCTCAAATACACAACTTAAGGTACTGTATTTCAAATACAATTTCAAGTATTTTGGTATTTTGCAAATACTTTTGATCGGGAGTATTTGATACTGTATTTTAATTACATTTCTGAGTATCTTGTATTCAATATGTGTAATATTTTTTTGACATTCCGCCATTTTCCGAGTTCTTCGGTAAGAAGTGGCGTGGGCGTTGCACGAGCAAAGGTGAACATTCTTTCGAGCAACCAAATTGTGTTGCTAGCTCATGCTACTGTGACTTAGACTGAGCTTGTGAAAACATCCCTTTTGTGCCGAATTTAACTCATATTTCACCCAAAGTTCGTGCAATAAAGATTTTCCGCTCGTCTTCCCAGGGCGCCTTTTGTTTCCTAGACTTTCCCCCAAAAAACCACAAAAAAATGTTGTTTTTTCGGAAGCAAAAGGTTGCCACACTCAGGCGGAACGCAGAACGGGAAACGACCTATGACAAAATTGCAGACTTCAGTGATAAAAGAAAAAGGAAAATGAAAGGTGGACACAAAAAGAAGACACTCTTTTTTTACATGTTGTATATTTAACAAAGCCACGTCAAAACCTGATGTAGTATTTTTTTTTGTCGTGAGTGCGGCACTTTTTGATCTCTCGAACACTCTCTGCAAGCGAACATTGATGGCCAGAGAACTTGACAGGAAACGAACTACGAGCAGGATGACCTGTCGAAATGCCAAGAAAACGTTCCCCAACATTGTGTGCCTTTCTGAAGGCAACCTGCCCGAAGGGGGTACGCCCAATGCCATGGCCATTATGTGGGCTCTCTTTGTTATTGACTCTCTCCCTTCCTCTATTCCAAGTTCGTTTATACTTAACTTTTCAAATAGGAAATATGACATGTAGTTAAACGATGTGTATAGGCTGCACCGCAGGACGTGATATTCAACGATGTCACTATAACTGAAGCGACCTCTTTTTTTCTTGTTGTCCCAGAAACGTTCTTTAACAAATATCAGTCGTATCCTGGTCCTTTTAATTTGTATTCATAAAAAAAAATCTCCAATGCTTTTTTTCTGTTTCTTGTCGTTCTGTGCTGTTGAGTGCAAATAAATTATTCTGGCAAACCAGATTTGCGCAACTGAATAATTGCGTTTGTCACTGATGTCAATACAAATTAAGCAATGCGGAAGTGTTTTCAAAAGTAATTGAATTGCATTTGTAAGTATGACGTATTTTTCTCAAGATACTTTACAGTTAAAGTAACTTAAGTAGTATTTTAAATACTTTATGAAGCAGGTATTTAGTAACTAAACTTAAACACTTTTATCGAGTGTTTTGTCCAACACTGGTATAAAGTAACCGAAGAAGCGTCAGTAATACACATAAAACTAAAAGTACAACAAATAAGAGTTGTGCAACTAAAAAAAAAGTCGTCTAGGGCTTCGAAAACAAAATTTCTACCATGAACATTTTTCATTGGGACCCTTTTACAGCGAAGCTGTATATGACTCACAAAACGGACTTCTTGGGATTTCATCGTGTCGTCGTTCTCACGCAGAAAAAAAAAATCCTTCAGCGATTGAAGCAAAAAGTGGATATCCCGGATATACCATTGAGCACAGCAGTTGTTTCAATGAGGAACAAGCACAAAACAAGCATCCGAACCCCAAAATTGATGATAAGGCTCTCCTGATAACAGTGCGAACCACGCAGCGCTCACCGCATACAATTCGCGGTAAAGATTACTGTTGTACACGCTGCCGCGGTAACGGCACGTCCCCACGTCGCACACGGCAGTGTGCGACGTGGGGAATGACGTCACTACCCTTGAACATGTTAAATAGTTTTGGTACAGTGCATTCACTTTTCTTTCGTCAATCATTTGGTATAGAGCATTTTGCTGTTTACAAACATGAACTGCCTACTGAGTCCCAAACGACTTCCGGTCGATCCGTTTTTGCAAGCCTGTCGAGCTTGCCTATGTCATCAGTGCTAGAAAACATGAATGCTACACGGACATCAATGTTGGAGGTTTAACGAGGGCCCTCGGCTGGACAATATTACATTTTGGAGGAGGCCAGTTGGTGTACAAGAATATTCGAAACTTTTTAACAGATCTTGCGCTTCTTCGTTCTTTTTACGTTCGCCTGGAGAATCGGTGGTTAAACGTTTCATCGATATTTCAAGCAGCGGTGTTAAGGTGGCCTTTGTTCATTCTTTTTATAAACCGGAAGTTCTCTGGGACGTCAAAGACTGGAGCACCACCTGGTGGCGTTTGCAATGAAAAGTGTCTATAGTGCAGTGGGCAATCGATGAAGGTGATACCACAGCTTCGCTGTCCAACCATCTTCACAGCGTGGATTGGAGCCCCGACTTTTATTTTGATTTCATTAGGGGGTCGGTGGCCGAGTGTTTGAACACACCGCAGCTCGGAGCGCGTGGAGCGAACCCAGGGTTCATGGGTTTAATCTCGACCCTTGCCTGTTCCGATCTGGGTAAGCATCATACCAGCGTGCGGTCGTGTATGATTACTCCGTAATGCACGTTAGAGACACGACGCTAGCGGTTGTACTGTGCTGGCTAAGTTTCTCTTACACAGTTGAGACACCAGACGCCCATTGAAGTTGAATTGCGGCTGTCATAAACATACAGATACACGAAACATACACAAAAGAAAATCAATATTATTATATAGGGATGCCGCAAACTTTTTTCAAACCGAAGTTTCGATGATCGAATCAAGGGGTTCGAAAGGTTCGAGAGATTTCGAACTTTCAATATCGTAAAATTTGACGAGAGTCGAATTTTCGAACTTATTAAACCAAGAAGTTCGACGCTTTTCGAACCGTCGACCTTATTACGCTAAAAATATTGATCCTTTTCGAACTTTCGAACTTTTCACGCTGCAAAATTCGATGCTTGTCGAACTTTCTACCTTGATAAAAAAATCCTATGATTTTCGAAATTTTCAACTTCTTGCACTAAAAGGTTCGAAGCTTTTCGAACATTCTACGCTAAGGAATTCGATAATTTTCGAAGTTTCGAACTTACTTGTAAAGAGAATTCGAAAAGTTTAGAACTTTCGATTACTGAAAAGTAAAAAGTTCGACGAACTTCGACCTTCTAGGGTAAACGTTCGACGTTCGTCGAACTTCGAAAGACCGGTGGGCGGTTTCGTTTGAATTCAAGTAGTGGGGTACATTCGTATTTTTGTTTCTCGAATTTTTACATGCGGTGCTACGTTCCTTACGAAAGACAATGCCGTTTATTTGAATGTTCTGGCATGCTTAGTTTTAAAGAAATAAATTCCCGAATGGGCGAGGAAGGACGACGGATTTTCGACGATTGTCTTTTGTGCCATATTAGAAGCGCGCTATAGCCGAAGCTATTTAGGGTAGAGATGTTAAACTTTTTAAGAATGATCTATGCATAGCCTAGGTAAGTGTCGTTTTCACATGTGATTATTGTTATTCAAGTTGACCTTCGAAGATATGTTCAAACATGTATCTATGGGCAATTATGCCCTAAACTTGGTATTTATTTTCGTCTAAGTTGTTTGAGGTATCGCATTTAAATTAACACCATAGGCAGTACATATCATTACCATCGGCAGAATGTAAAATAATGTATTTATTGTTTTTTTCCGTTAAGGAATAAACTAACTAATGGAAAAAGATTTCTAATATTGTTCAATTTCGACCTATCATTAAAAGAAACACGTTCCTGGGACGTGTTTCTTTCAGCCTATGCACGTTTTGGTAGGAGAAACCTGTTTCGAAGTTCTGAGCCTCTGAATATGCAAGAATACAACACTTCTGGTGAATTCTTGATAGTGTTTTTTTTTTCTATCTTTTTATTTCCGCATTTATTGTTAAGCTTATTTTGTTTATTAATGGCACAGTTATTCAGGTCCAAAAGACATAGCTTTGAAATTCCGAACCACTAAGCATGTGACTGGTGCCTTTTGACAACGAGCTTCCGACACTGACCATCTACGCGATCTTTTATGCAGTGAAGAGCGACAGTAGGTATACATACGTATAAATAATTTCGGATTAAAATACGCTCGATCACACCCTCTTTCCCCGTACTGCTTTCTTTAACGGTCCAAAATATCTGGAAGGGGGAAAAGACTGGCTGGAGCCCCCCCCCCCCCCTCCCCCTTCGCCTGCGTTTTCCCTCTTCCGGCGCAAATTGTATTGTAGAACGCTCCTCGACCTCGAGTTGTGTCGGCTTCTGTGCTTTTTGCGAGGCGATTCCTCCGTCCCGGAAAATAAACCTCCAGGACAATTACAAACTTAACTTACTATATGCCAGCGTCGCTCGGGCGGCGGTCGATCGGATTTCTACCAGCCTGCAAGGGGCGGAGAGGTAGTTTGCCAGGTCGATTCAAGGTTTTTCTGAGCGTCAACCACCTGCCCGACCCTGGCCGTTTCGAACTGGATGAGTGTCGTAAAACTGTGTTTGTGTGATCACTATTGCGTAATGCACGTTAAAGGCATTCCCGGGCTGGCGGTCACAATTACTGATATATGGTCACACGTCACTCTGCACTGGCAGAGTGGCGTGTGACCACCACATCCGGGACACTCGTCGTCTCATCTAAACCCAATTTCGTGAAATGAAAACCAGTGAGTCGTGAAAACGTTATTTGAAACTGAAACTGTGGAGGAATATGAAAACCAGACTTCGAACTTCGAAAACTTGGGCTTGAAAGGAAATCAAAATCTTCAAATTTTTTTTCCAATTTAACGTTAAAGAAAATCGAAATTTTCCAACTTTTCAAACTTTATGCAGAAATGAATTCGAAATATTCGAATTGTTCGAACTTCATGTCTATAAAAATTCGAAGCGTTTGAATTGTTCAAGTTTTATATCCAAAGAATTTTGAAGTTTTCCAATTTTTCGAACTCCAGGTTCAAAGAAATTCAAATTTTTCAAATATCTCGAAATTCAAGTAAGAAACGTTCGAACTCATCAAATTTATCGAACGTGAAGTAAAAATATATTCGAACTATTTGAACCCGAAATTTGAGAAACCGTAAAGCTTCGAAATTTTCGGTTTCGAAACTCCACTGTGATCGAAAGTTGCGAATTTTTCGATTTCAAACTTAGGTGGGTACGAAAAGATCGTAAATTTTCGAATTCGAACCTAGGTTCGCTTCGAGAGTATCGAAACCTTTCGAAATCGAATCTAGGGTGGTTCGCGGCATACCTATTATTATAGTTGGATAAGTTACGTATTATTTCTTACGTGCTAGATTCGTTAGATTCAGGTATGTTTATTGCGGCCGAATACGTGGTTATGTAATATCATACTTCTTTGTTCATTTGGTGCTGATTTAGGCGTCTGAGTGGAGGATTCATAGTGTGTTCTTGGACCACTTATTTGTTATAATTCCAAATCAACAACCAAAACTCATCCCTTGTTTTTTTTTTTTTTTTACGTTGCTTTTTGTTGAGTTTACCCGCAAAACGTCGTCGCTTAAAATTTTCGAAAAAAAAAAAACACCTTGCAAAACTAGTAATACAGGAAATGTACGGCTCGAGGCCAATTCTATGCATTGCTCACGTCACATAATACGACAATTTTATGTTATGCAAAAAAAAAAGTAGGCCTGGCATTTTAGGCACTAAATTTACTTGGCGGAAATAGGCCATGTCTCTATTAGATTAGTGTTTGTTTATTCTTCAGAGACCAATTTGATGTCCGTTTAGTTTGGGAGAATCTCCCAGTGAAACTCTTATTGCTGCTGTAGTTTGGTACTGTGAAAGTAATATATTTTTGCAACTGAAAGGTCATTGTGTGCACAGGGTGCACTATAACCTATTCTCGGAAAAACTCGAAGTCAGTAAAGACACTCATGCGAAGAGCAAGTTTGTAAACATGTCAATCAAAGCTGAAGACAGCTTTGAATAGGTCAACTCCAACTTATTTTGTGTGTTCCTATCTTTATTTTTCGGTGAATTTTCAGGAATTAACTGTTATTCGACATCGAAGCTTCGTCCTTGTGCGTTGGCGCTTGCCGAACCGCAACATAAAATTAAGGCGCCGGTTAACTTCATTTAGCTATACAGGGTGTAATTTTTTCATTCGAACTGATTAAAAAAAAAGGATGAAAGCTAGTCAAGTGCTGTTTTCACTATATATCTATCATATAGCTATCATGCTCGTCGTAAATTAAATGATGGGATAATCATTAGTATAAGTGGACTAATTAACATGAATTTGGGTCTTAACTTTGTTACTCTAGGTTATAGGGATCATGTTGCAACTGTCTTAGAGACAGCAATTACTGCTAGACGCCCCACCATTTTTTCTAAATTTGCGAAAAAAGTATTCTTTTTTTTAGATAATCATCAACTAATGCTCGTGTTTTTTTTGCCGCTTTCAAAATTCTCTAAGACAGCACCGCAAGCCATGCCCACAATGACGCATAGAAGAGTGACGTAGTCGCTACAGTCACGTCGTCACTTGTGTCATCGGTGCACTCACTAATGCTCGAGTACCACTAGAGTGACAAAGAGAAATGAGCGTAAGAGACAAGCCTCAAACCAGAGTCTTTCATGATTTGACAGGATTTGTAGAATAGAAGATTCTATGCTCAAACTCAAGCATCATGCACGCGAAGGTAACTATTGCAGGCTTGCAATGACTCGTGCTTATAGTTCACGAACACCGAAAGACAAAACGCCTGCCAAAAATACCTTTGCGAGCATGTTGCATGTGTTGGAGGCTTGTCCGTCTCGGTTGTTTTCGTTTGTCGCTCTATTGGAGCTCGGACATAAGGACACGCTGCCGAGGTAGTGACAACACAATTTAAACAACTACGTCACTCTTCCAATCCTCATTGTGGGCCAGGCTTGCACAGATTTTTTTAGGACGTGATATTCAACAATGTCCCTATATCTGCAGCGAACTCTTTTTTTTCTTGTTATCCCAGAAACGGTCTGTAACACGTATCAGTGATATCCTGCTCCTTATAATTGGTCTTCATAAAATAAATCTACGATGTTTTTCTCTGTTTTTTTTCGTCGTTTTATACTGTTGAGTGCAAATAAACTATTCTGGCAAACCAGATTTGCGCAACTCTATAAGTGTGTTTGTCACTAATGTCGATACAAATTACGCAATGCGGAAGTATCTTCAAAAGTAATTGTATTACGTTTGTAAGTTTTACGTACTCTTCTCAAGATATTTTACAGTTAAACACTGGTATAAAGTAACTGAGGAAGCGTCAGTAGTACACATGAAGCTAAAAGTGCATCAAATAATAGTTGCTCAACTAAAAAGAAAAAAAAAAAACTCGTCAAGCGCTTAGAAAACAAAATGGTTACTATAAAATATTTTAATGGGACCTTTTTACAGCGAAGCTCTATATGACTTGCAATTCGACTCGGAATTTCTTCGTGCGATCGTCCTCACGAAAAAAAACAAAAAAACTTGATCGATTGAAGCGAAAAGAGCATATCACGCATACAACATGCAGCACAGCATTTGTTTCAAATAAGAACAAGCACAAATCAAGCATCCGAAAACATAAATGATGATAAGGCGCCGCAGATAACAATGCGAGGCACGTAGCGCTCACCGCTTACATTTCTCTGTAAATATTTATGTTGTACAAGCTGCCGCGGCGACGGCAGTGTGCGACGTGGGGATTGACGTCCCTAGCCTTGAACGTATAAAACGTTTTGGTACAGTGCATTCACTTTTCTTTCGTGAATCATTTGGTATAGAGCGTTTTGCTGTTTACAAACATGAACTGCCTCCTGAGTCCTAAGTGACTTCCGGTCGCTCCGTTTTCGGCAGCCTGTCGAGCTTGCTTATGCCATCAGTGCTAGAAAGCATAAATGCTACACATACATCAAAGTTGGAGACTAAACGAGGGCCCTCGGTTGGACAATTACATTTTGGAGGATGCAAGTCGGTTTTCAAGAATATTCGAAACTTTTTTAACAGATCTGGCGCTTCATCGTTCTTTTTGCGTTCACCTGGAGAATAGGTGGTTAAACGTTTTATCTGCATTTCAAGCATCGGTGTTAGGGTGGGCTTTGTTCCTTCTTTATATGAACCGGAAGTTCTCTGGGACGCCGAAGACTGGAGTACCACCTGGTGGTGTTTGCCATGAAAAAGGCTTATAGTGCAGCGGGCAATCGTTGCAGGTGATACCACAGCTTCCAGGTTCACTGTCCAAAAATCTTCACAATGTAGATTGGAGCCCGAGTCCTAATTTGATTTCATAAGGGGGTCGGTGGCCGAGGTCTTTAACGGACCGCAGCTCGGAGCGTGTGGAGCAAACGCTCGCGCTGCAGAGCCCAGGTTCCATGGGTTCAATCTCGACCCTTGCCTGCTCCGATCTGGATAAGCATCGTACCAGCGTGTGGCGGTGTGTCATCACTGGGTGATCCACGTTAAGGACCCCAGGCTAGTTGTTGTGTTCTGATTTGTATAGCTGCGTTGTGTTAGGAACATATGCGCAAATCATCATCGCCACCATATGCTCTGTACTTCATTTTCTTCTTTGGCGAAAAAAGACAGTCTAATTTGGAACATTGACTGGGCTGATCCTGTTGTTTTTCTCTGCCGTGTTTCTGAGGACACCACATTTTTGGTGACTGCGAATGTGCTCGTAGACCGCCACCGGTTCCGACCAGGGCGTCAGGCGCCTAATGAAGCGTTCGAGGTCTACGCAGCCAGTCTGCAGGAACTTGCTTCTTCCTGTGACTACGGTGACGGCGTCGACGACGTCATTTGAGACCATCTCCTCGAAGGCACTACTTCTCGTGAAATCCGAGAACGCCCGCTCTACGAAGGTTCCAAACTCACACTCCAGAGAGCGCTCGATATTGGCAGGCATATTGAACAAATTCAACGGGAGATAGTTTCCATGTTACATCACGTGTAACCAAGGAACAGCTGCAAGAAACAACCGCAGCAGATGCTACTTTGTGGGACGTTGTGCGTTTCGTACACGAGGGATGGCTCTCAAAAACGTCGATGGACACTAAACTGGTTCCATTTTACCACGTTAAGGAAGAACTGTCGGTGGTTGACTAGTTTGTGCTGCGGAAGGAGAAAGTGGTCACACCTGAAGCTCTGATGCCGTTGATGGTACGTTATGATAATGAAGCTCACCCTGGTATTGTGCGGACAAAGGAAAGGCTCAGGGACTGGTTTTGGTGGCCTCGCATGGACCGTCAAGTGGAATTAGAAGTCAGAAGCTGCCACATTTGCCAGGAAGCAGATAAGTCTGCAAAGCCTGTGCCCGCTCCACTGCAGCCGCTTGCTTTACTGGATCGGCCATGCGAGAAGTTGGCCATGGATGTTGTCGGACCACTGGCTCGAGCACCACCAGAGAAAAAGTTTGTAATAACACTAATAGACTATCACTCGAAATGGCCTGAGCTCTGCTTTACAAGCCATGTGACCTCGCAAACGGTCATCGAGTTTCTCCGCTCGGTGTTCAGTAGGGAAGAGTACCCCAAGGAGGTGGTAACAGATAATGGGACGCAATTTAAATCCAAAGAGTTCGAGGATTTTCTTCAAGAAAGGGGAATCCCGCACTGTCTGTCTTTAGTATTCTATCCGCAAGCAAATGGATTGATTGAGAGGTTCAATCGTGTCTTAAAGGACTTCATACAGCTTGCTATCCTCGAGAATCGCCCTCTGCAGTCTGCGGTTACCGACTATCTGGGCGTTTACAGATGTACCCCACACGGAACGACCGGAATCTCCCCTGCCGTTCCGCTGCACAGTCGGCAGCCAAGAACAAGGTTAGATATAATAGGACTACCATCCAAGGACATTCAACGACCAGAAGCCGAAATTAAATATTTTCGGAAGAGAGTCGAGGACCGGCAGAGAAACAGCAAGGCCTACACTGACGAAAAACGTGGTGCAAAAGCTGCCAAGTTTAAGCAAGGCGACTTCGTCAAAGTACGCAAGCCGCCTGGTGGCACGAAAGGAGACCTTCGGTGTACGACACCGTTGAAGATCCTAAAAAGAAAAGGACCAGGCACGTTTCTGCTGGAAGACGGACAGACGTGGAACGTTTTGAAATTAGTTTTCGTCCCTCAAGCGGGAAAAAAAAACAGGTTGGTCAGGATGGTTTCGTTGAATTCAGGGCACCGATGGAACCACACTCAGTTCCATCGCACCAGCGATCGTTGCAAGACGAGCAGCTGCCTGAACTTGCCGCGGCCGACCAGAGGACACCGCCTGGACGGGAGGAGTCTACCTCCGCGCCTCTCCCTGCTTCCCAGCAAATACCGCAACCGGCCACTAACGTGCGGCAGCCCTTAACACGGTCACGTAAACCACCATGCTGGCTACGGGATTATGTCACATAACATGTGAAGCAGTGAAGGGCACGCATCAGACACTGATACTTTGTTTCGCTTGGTGTAACTGAAGGAACGTTTTTTTTTTTAGGGGAAGGTAATGTTGTGTTCTGATTTGTATAGCTGCGTTGTGTTAGCAACATATGTGCAAATCAGCATCACCACCATACGATCCTTACTTCATTTTCTTTTTCGTCGATTAAAGACAGTCTGATTTGAAACGTTGACTGGGCTGGTCCTAATCTTTTTCTCTGCCATGTCCCTGAGGACACCACACTAGTGAGTGTACAGTACTGGCTAAATTGCTCCAACACAGCTGAGACACCAGACGCCAATATAGGTTGAATTGCGATTGTCATACACATACACGAAACATACACAGAACAATAGTATTATTATTACTATTATAGTTGGTTAAATTACATACTATTTCTTACGGGCTAGATTCCTTAGATTCAGGTATGTTTATTGCTACAGAATACGTGGATTTGTAATGAGGCGTCGGAGTGGAGGATTCAGTGTGTGCTTTTGGTACACTTATTAGTTATAATTCCAAGTCAACAACAGAAACTCATTGCTTGTTCTCTTTTTTTTTTTACCTTGTTTTTGCTAAATTTATGAAATAAAAAAAAAAATCCGCAAAACTATTATTGCACGAAATGCACGGCTCGAGGCCAATTCTCTTCATTGCTCGAGATACATATTATGACAATTTCTTATGATGCAAAACAAGATTAAAGTAGATCTCGCCTTTTGGGCACAAAATTTACTTGGCAAAAAACAGGTCTTGTGTATTTTAGACTATTGTTTGTTTATTCTTCAGAGACCATTTTGATGTCCACTTAGTTTGGGAGAATCTCTCAGTGAAACTCTTATTGCTGCTCTAGTTTGGTACTGTGAAAGTAATATATTTTTGCAACTGAAAGGTCATTGTGTGCACAGGGTGCACTATAACCTATTCTCGGACTAACGCGAAGTCAGTAAAGAGACACATGCGACAAGCAAGTTTGTAAACATGTCAATCAAAAGTTGAAGACAGCTTTTGATTGACGTGTTTACGAACTAAAAAGAACAAACAATCATGATAGCTTGATTGACAAGAACGCCTACTTTTTTTATCTTCCTATCTTCATTGTTTGGTGAATTTTCTAGAAGGGATTGTTATTTGACATTTAAGCTTCGTCCTTGTGTGTAGGTGCCTGTCGAACCGCAACATAAAATTAATTCGCCGCTTAACTTCATTTAGCTGTACAGGGTGCTATATATTCATTCGAACTCTTTAACAAAATGGTGTGCTGTTTTCAAGTGCTGTTTTCAGTGTATATATATATTTCATATAGCTATCATGCTCGTCGGAAATAAATGAGGGGATAATCGTCAGGATAAGTGGACTAATTAACTTAAATCTGTGTATTAACTTTTTTTATTATTGGTTATAGCGGCCGTGATGTCACTGCCGCATAGACAGCAATTACTATTAGAGGCCATACCAGTTTAAAGAATTTGCAAAAAGGTAACTGCTTCTTAGATATTCACCAATTAATGTTCGCGTTTTTCCCCACTTTTGAAATTCTGCAAGACAGCGCCGCAAGCCCTGCCCACAATGTCGCGTAAAAGAGTGACGTAGTCACTTCTGTCGCGTCGTCACTCGTGTCATCGGCGCAGCCACTAATGCCCGAGTCCCACTAGAGTGACAAACAGAAACGAACAGCAGCGACAAGCCTCAAACCAGAGTCTTTCACGACTTGACAGGGGTTGTAGAATATAAGAGGCTATACTAAAACACGAGTAACATGCACGAGAGGGTATATTTGGCAGGCTTGCAATCACTCGTGCCTACGTCACGAACACCGAACGACGAAACGCCTGCCCAAAGCACCATCGCGAGCAAGTTGCATGTGTTGAAGCCCTGTCCATGTCGGTTCTTTTTTTTTTTGTCGCTCAAGTGGAACTCGGGCATCAGGACACACCGCCGAGAAAGCGGCAACAAAATTTAAACGACTACGTCACTCTTCCAATCATCATTGTGTGTCAGGCTTGCGGAGCTCCTTTTAGCCTGCTATGTATAAAACGAGTAAAAAGAAACACGAAATTAATTTTTTCTTAGCTCAAGGCTATTTATTACCTTTATGTAAATTTTGTTGAATTTATTTGGCTTTTATTATGAATCACCGTCAATCATTGAATAGCAACATAACCCTTAAGATCAATCATTAAGCGCTAACAACAGATGTAATTTAATTAGTCAACTTACATTAAAATTATCCCCTTATTTAATGTCCACCAATCCTGATAAATACATGCTGAAGAGAGCAATCGTCTAGCTCTCACCTACTTTAAAAAAAGTATCGAGATAAAACCAAACATCCAGTATATATTTGTCTTTCTTTAAGTTCATTCAATTAGTATTTAGAAAGGACCACCTTGACATTCTTATTTGCTTGTACCAGTTTATGTTAAATGTGAGTAGGTGGATGTCTGCGAGCTACCTAATGTTAGGTGGGTTTTGTATAATTTCTTCAGTTTCTCTTTTCTATTGTTCATATATTTATTGGTACATATATGTTAGTGTTTGGGATATTGCTGTGTTTAGTTTGCTTTGTGTGCACCATATAACAAACTGTAAATTTTCGTGCGCCTAAACATACGATTTATTATTATTCTGAATATTTATTATTATTATTATTATTATTATTAATATCGGTATTCTTTTTGCCCTTTGTTTGACTTTGCAGTAAAAACAATGTCTAAAAAAGTATTTTTTGAAGAGTCAACGCCCGGCGCTTTGTTTGCACAAGGCGTTTAACTCATCCAGGCTTTACTCTTGTTAAAGTTTATTATTCGTTAATTTTCCCCAATACAGCACTCTGTGCTAATAGAACAACACAACTGTGATTTCGCCATTTTGTAATTTGTATTATTTTTATTGTAAATATCGCTTGAAAAAAAAAAAAACGAAAACGACCTTGAAGGTTTGTTTTTGTTTCTTAAAGCCGTTATTTCGAAAGCCTGGCGACCGTGGTTCTTTAAAAGCTTCATAGTTGCTTATTTGCTTGTGGTAATGATTCTACAACCACAATCAGTGAGCATTTGATTCATAAAAAAGAAGCTTGATCTACATTTTCCGCTTGAGCGCAGCAACTTTGTTTGCTAAAAGCTGGGAGATCGAGGGCGAAAGCAACACACTGTCAGTCTCAGATTTTCTTGCTGACCAGCATGAAAAAACGCGATCTCGACAATCACTTTGCTCATGAATAACATCTATCGACAACGCGTGATTTTGAAAACAACCAATCAACAAACACAAACACGTTCTTATTTTGCCGCACTTCATATATTCCACACAATATCTGTGGTTCGCAATAATGAAATTTTTGACTGTATCGAGAGTTATAAGTTTCATCTGTGTAACCGAGTCATAGGCCGGGAGGTGCGCATGGGGCCCTAAACTCAGTAAATGAAAACCTTGAATATTACCATGTAGAT
The DNA here is from genome assembly GCF_016920785.2 of Ixodes scapularis. Classification (NCBI taxonomy): domain Eukaryota; kingdom Metazoa; phylum Arthropoda; class Arachnida; order Ixodida; family Ixodidae; genus Ixodes; species Ixodes scapularis. Next base: position 91,149,503 of record NW_024609880.1, read on the forward strand.
ATTGGTACCCCATTTATAGTGTTTGCGTGCGTTTAAACTATAAACACCAAAATGTTGTATTTTCCGCCTGTTGTCATCCGCCTAATGCGTCCATTTCTTCTTGTTCGGGCTTCGATGTTGCATTATGCACACATGCAACTAGGTTTATTCTTGCACCCTAGTTTGTACTCGGCGATTTTAACCCGTACCTTATCTACTACTCTGGTGAATCTCCGATTGGTACTTGCAATTATTCAATCTATTCCTACTTCCATAATCTTTTTTTGGGATTTTTCATTTTTGAAACTTTTTGCTCAACTAATTCGAGTCACAGTTCGTCCACTCTACTGATGTCATTCTTTCTTCTGACTTTCACCTTGCCTCCTCCGTAGCCTATCTACTGGGTATGAACAATCATTCTATTCTATATTTTAGCTTACGTACTTCAATTTCATTTCGACTAAATCAACTAAATATTTCTTTGACTATAGTAAGGCTCATTTTGAGGCAATAAACCACGAATTAACTGGTTTACCTGATTAATTTATTTTTTTATTTTTTGCAGCGTTCGGTTAAAACAAATTGGGCCGTGTTAAAGATAAATTAGCCTCGATAATTAACTTGTTCATTATATATATGTATATGAAATCTAATTTCTTGCCGTCTTGGTTTAATGCAAGAGTTAAACACCCTATCATTAGAAAGTAACGTTTTCTCCGTGCTGCAAAGCTATCTTGTAGTGACGCATGTTGCAAAACCTATGACGCAGCTGGTGAGGTTTATAATTTATAAATAAGCCATCAAAGACTCCAAGCAAACATTTTTTAATGTCACCAGATTTTTTATGTTGCTTAATAGTTCAAATATGTTTTCGAGAGTTATTAATGAAATCCAAAGTACCGTTATTTCGCTCACCTAAAATGATGGTGTTGTTATTCCAAGCGATCATTGCGCCTCTAGTTTAAATGATAAATTGGTAAAATCGTTTTGTCATGACGAAGGCTGCGGTCGTCCTACTGACCCTAAGTATGACTTCTTCGAATGGACCAACTTGTTATGGACTACGACTATGCTGTAAAGTTGATTGATAAATTAAAGATATTTTTAGTGAGTACTGACAATATATATCTTCCAGACATCTTTAAAACACCAAAATTTTATCTCAATTTATCATTCCGTGATTTTCGTAACAACCTGAAGAGTTGTATATAGGGACGTGTTTCCACTCCATAAATCTGGTAAATAAAATAGCCCTCTAACAACCGTCCCATTTCTTTAATGAGCACACCCTGCAAAATTTTAGAGCACGTAATATAAATTCATTTGTTTAAAGGGATGCTGAACCGAAATCTGGATTCCCCAAAACACGCGCAAAAAGCGTCCAACGGGATGCTACAAACACCAAAACATCACTCATACAGCGATATCTCGAACGGATAACTGTATTTTTCAAGAAAAGGAGGCGCATTTGACAGTAATGTTCACGTCAAGTTTCTCCGAGAAGGAGAGGGAACGGCCTCGCGTCTTCTCCGCCTCGCGGCCTTGAGGGAGAGAAGCGAAGAGAAGAGTAAACTAGGTATCTTGAAGGTCACGCGCCCCGTCGGCCATGGCTCAATCTCGACCTCTTTTTCCAAAAATACGTCCGTCCATTCGAGATATCGCCTTACGAGTAGTGTTGTAGGGATTGTAGCGTCCCGCCTACATCGACTGCATCGTTTTTCTGAAATCCAAATTTCGGTTCACGATTCCTGTAAGGGGCGCAAAGCGATATTGTATTTAAGAAACACACTTAAATCGTCCTCATTTGTCCTCGAGAATCTCGAATATCGAAATTGTTATTTTTATTATGTGGTGCATGGAGTCGTGCAAGCAGGCTGCAGGAAATTAATTTCGAGGTACCGCAGAAGGCCCTCCGTCCCAGAGCGTGACATCATAAAAGGAGTTTTGGGAATCTCTGCTCTCGGGCATCCCCAGTGCCTATCAAAGCTATGCACGCGCTCTCTTGCTTTTTTTTAAGAAAGGCAGAAAAAAGGAAAGACGTTTGCAATTCTCTGTAATGCCGAATTAGAGCGCAGCACTTGAGGAGGAGGAGGGGAGGGTACACAAGGGAGAGTATGCCCCCCTCCCCCTCCGTGCCCTCCCCTTCTTCCCTCCTGCTCCCCTCCCATTTAGCGAAAAATTTGCGCTAAATTTCCCTCCAAATTTAGCGGGGAAATATTCCCATTAAATTGAGAGGGAAATTTACCAACATTTTCTCGCTAAATTTAGCTAGAAAGTTAGCGAGTATTTACCCGCTAAATTTAGCGGGGAAACTGGATCGGTGTCAAGGTCACGTGACTTCATTTCCCCGCTAAATTTAGCGGAAAAGTTTCACCGCTAAATTTAGCGGGGAAACACATCACGTGAGGTCATAGGTGACGTCACGCGTGTCGTAACGTGACGTGACGTGTGATGAAAAAGTTTTCACGCTAAATTTAGCAGGGAAATATTTCCGTCATTTTCGTGCTTTCTCGCGTTTAGTTTCATCTTCGGGGAAAGCGAATGTGATATTCAGATTCACGAGATAAAACTACGCTAGAAACAAGTTCTATGTCATTTCTTAAAGAAGAGTCTCAACTTTCCTTTAACTACATATGACCCTGATTTTTATTTTCCACCTCAAAACATGGCTTTCGTAATTATCTTTCCTGTGAGACTCAACTACCGACCTTCACTAATGGTCTGCTTTACATAGTTGACCGTGAATTCCTGATTAACAACATTTTTTTTTAGATTTCTGAAAATTTTTTTACGACGTTCCTCCTACACATTTACCTATCAAACTCAGTCAACTTAACCTTGAAACTAACGTGTTGTCCTGGAATGCATGTTTCTATTTTTCTTCATCTAATCGTTCTCAATTCATTAATGCTTACAATGTAATTGTTTCTCTCAAACCTGTTACGTCTGCGGGTCCTCAATGGTTTGTTTGAGGAAGTATCATTGTGTGCATCGTTTTCTTTTGGAATCTCCGCTGATGATTGTGTTATTTAGAGTGAAGTTACTAATACTAATGATATCACACTCCTTCAAAGTGATTTAAAAGCGGTAGATGAATGGTGTGACTTCTGTGCAAAAGGCTTTTAATTCTAACAAATGTAAAATTATGAAACTTTCTCGTCGAACCTTTACATCTTCCAGTTACTCCAGGTTTGGCATTCCTTTTGAATATGAAACCTGCTACAAGTACCTTGGTGTTCACATCACCTCCAACATACCGTAAGAAACGCACTCTGATTACATTATCGCTAACGCTAATTTTATGCTTGGTTGATTAAAGAGAAGTTTTAGATTAGCCCCACTGTCTTTACAACTACTAATGTATAAAACTCTTGTCCTCCCAAGCTAGACTATGTCGCAGCAATCTGTGATCCAGGTCCCACAACTCTTGTGGCTGCCCTTGAGGTCCTACGAATCGCGGCGCCCGTTTATATGCACTATCATCGCACAGCTAGTGTCTCAACTATGAAAATTTAGTCTTCAGTTGCTTCTTATTTATTATGCCGAAAGATATATCATCTGTTTCTCTCAGATGCATTTATTATTCCAATACTTTACTGAAAAACAAACTAATCTTCAATCCAGCTTTAATTTCATCAACTTGGTCAGAAATCCACCTTGGGTTACTTCAGCTTATTACTGCTCCTTCATTCCCAGGACATCCTCCGAGTGGAATCACCTTCTAGCACATTTAGTAAACATACCATTCTTTGATTTATTGAAAAATGCACTGACTGCTTACTTATGTCAACATTATTCGCTGAATATAAAATTATATGTTTTTAAAGAGAAAATGAGATGGTTTCAGGCAAACGTCAAAGCCGTCACCTTTTTCGCTGAGCCGCTTCTTTACCGTCGAAATATGGTAACTTATAACCTGTTTACATCTTACTCTTTAATTCCTTTATGATTTAGTACCTGGATTATAGCGTTTCTGCATTCCTGATTTGATTCTATTTTTGTTTGTCCCACTCCCCTACGCAATGCCTTCGGGACCTTAGGGAACTGAAATAAATAAATGAATCAATAAATAAATAAATAAATAAATAAATGTTTCAATTGATTGATTAATTACTTTAGTATTGAATGACTGATCGTCCGATTAAATAGATAAATTATTAAATAAATAAATAAAATGACGTAATTACTATTTAAAATATATGATGTACATATGGTTCGCTGACTTTAGTCCCGAAAGTACGGTTGATTTTGAAAGGATAAGAAAACGGGATATATCTTCCGGAAAAATTTCCCGCATATAGAAAAACAATTCACTTGCGAACGTGAAAAATCTGTGCATATTTTTTTTATCAACTGCAAGGTTTAAACTTTTTTGACAGGAAGTTTATTTAATTGCGGGGATCAATTAGGCTAGGGGTTTGAAACTCATTCGAGCGTGGGGCCAGGTAGCCCACACCTTACAGGCCGAGGGCCAACGTAAACCAAGGGGAGGGGGTGGGCACTACATTTTTGTATTATAGGTCAAGAAAAGAGAAGCAATGCTGTTTCACGCTGCATAGCAGCCGACTATCTAAGCGACGCACAAGGGTCTTTCTAGAGAAAAGACATTGTGCTCTCCGTTTTCCGCAAACTCGCCGTTTTGCCAGTGGACTACTTAGGGCCAACGTTTGGTGCGATAAGATTAAGAACACCAACGCGCTGGCATTTTTCATTCGAACAATGAAAAAAACACTCTCGTTACCCAGCCGCACAATTCACTTGCCTCAACAGGCATGAGAGCAAAGTATCTCTTCATACGACAGTGTTTGCTTTCCTGACCTATATTTAAAAGGTTGCGCTGACCGCCCGAGCTGATACTTTTATTGTTGGCAGTTGCTCTTGCTGAGCAAGAGTCTGGGAAGCCACGGGGCGGACTTGTATTAGGCTATAAGCGCAAGCGCGTGTCGTCTATTATAGAAGTGGTAGTCGTATAGGTGGTTTGCATAAAAAAGAGCCGAAAAAAAATATTTAGACAAAGCAATACCCAATAATAAAGAAAAACAGTGCAGAATGGGGGAGACGTACTATTAGCGGAGCTTCATTAGGAGCGGAAGTAAATCGACGATATGGAACTTACTTGGGGCGCACGTAGCGCCGGAGGCCTGGGTGCGGACCGCGCCCCAGAAAGTCGAGGGCCGCATGTTGGAGACCCCTGAATTAAGCAGTCACATAGCTGTATAGAAAATATGTAACAGCCGCCGGGAAGTGTCGTCGAATTCAAAAGAAACCTCTCATTTCCTTTCACTTTAAATGAAACCTGCAGATATCACTGCCGCGACTTAAGATAATATTAGATTCTATTACTTCAAATAAATGTCCCTGCTGCACCTGGCCTTTTGATTAAGAGCCACAGAAAGAAAGAAAGAGGAAGAGAGAGAGGGAGGTATGTCACAGATTCGGTTATGCAAATAGAAGCAAAAAGCAACAAAAATAATAAATAGCAACGAAATAATAATAACGCCGCTATAAACTAGGACACGTACAGTCACCAATACACATACTCTATGACCCACATGCCTTATTCTAATGAACCTAAACTAGGCAACATGCTGTGGGTTCATCTGCTATTAACTAACAGGTATGTGACTTGCCAATAATAAAACGAATTTAATTTAATTTAATTGGCATCCTTGACATGTTTTTTTTTTCATTTGAACTCGATTAATACAAAGCGACACGTGAATCTGAGCCACCACAGAGCGGATTGACGATTTCATGATAACATTCTCGGCGGCGTGGAAGTTTCTCAATAAAATTTGCGCTTGTAGAGCGGTAACTTCTGGCCCGTGACTACAAATTTTCCAGCTCTGCATTCCTTTTTTCTAAAAGCATATGTAAAGTAATTAACCAAAAAGTGTGACTCTCACAAAAGAAGAAAAAAAAGTCTTTCTATTTTATTACAGCACAAATGTTCAAACCATTTTTTTAGGAGGAGGAGGAAGGGGGGATTTTGAAAGTCCTAAGAAGCCGAGGTAGAGCCAAAGCTGACCTTCTTTGAACACAGTCTGGTTTTCTTGGGCATAGTTCGGCAAACAAGTGTGAAAGCTATAGGCTTCACAGTTGGTAGTTTGCTGTCATCTGGCATCTTTGAGCATAACTTGCCAAACAAGTGCCACGTTTAGGCCTCACTGCTGGTTCTTTGGTTCATACGTAACATTTTTTACTCCCGTCTGGCACTTTGGAAGTTTTGTGACGAGTCAGAGAAAAGGCAACGAAAGAAAAAAAAACTATCCAGCACTAAAACATTGGAACAAAATCGTATTAGGCCCAAGTTAGGTGCCTAGGATTGCCAAGCGTAATGTTCGATGTTTGGCGTTTCTCTGACGTGCTTTCTGGGTCAGCGGGCATTGGTGAGTTGTTCTGCGGTTCCCCCGACCTATGTTCGTTAGCGGATGAGCAGAGGTGCAACGTAGCGCAGCGATCGCTGAAGGCAATAGGGAGTTTTAGTAGACCGTGTTTCCCCCTCCGCTAACCCTCCGCTACAAAGAAACCGCCACTGCGCCTGCGTGCCGATGGCCTTGGCTGTAGAGTTCCGTTTAGCGGAGGGCCTTAGCGGAGAGGAAAACACGGTCTACTAAAACTCTCCAATATCCCTAGACCTCAGCGCGCATTTCAGATTCACGGAGCATCCCACAGTTAGGAACAGCGACTACACCGTCATTATAATAATAAAAAAGGCAAAAATATGTGTTCTTGATACCTTACTTGTAAAACGTTAAAGGCGTACTATCTTTTCGCGTTTACGTTTACAAAATAATCTACCAATATTTTACGATAAAGGAGAAAGCACGTGCGGTCTGGTGAACTATCTTCATAATCATAAACCCCAGACTTAAAAAAAAAGAACGGACAACTGCTGACACCATTTTGCAGCGTCTTAGTCAGAAACATACACACACACACACACACTCGCACGCGCACACGCGCACATGCGCACGCGCACACACGCACACACACACACAAACACACACACACACACACACACACATTTTCCTTGACATTTTGTGTGCCGGTGTCCACTTATTTTCATATTTTCCGGTCTCGGGTCTTTCCATATGGATTGATGTTTTGTTGGCATGTACTGAATCAATGTGCGGAACGCTAAAAAGGTAGGTGCTTATGTTATGCGTCATTACGTTATGCAGAATGTGCATAAGGTGTTTCTTTGCGTGTTCTTGATTAATGCACTCATGTTTCTATATCCCCCCTCATAGGGTGCTTCAGAGTATAATAAGTAAATAAAAATTATATATATAAAACAAAACGTCTCTTCTTTAAAATCTTAAATGCCTTTTTAATTAAGCTCCGATCTGTTGTTATTAAGATTTTGTTTATGATCTACCGGAGCAACAACTAACACAAACAGGTGCAATCTGTTCGTACACCATGTAGGCAAACTAAAAACCACGCGCTGAAAAAAAAAAAAAAAAGAATCGTCCTAATGGATGTGAAAACAAAATCGTGCGGCAGCCGAACCCGGGTCAACTGCTTAGAGGGCAGCTATGCTAACCACTATACCACCGTTTTTTTTTTCTTTATTCAGCGCGTATTTACATGTTTACACTAAAACCCAGTACCCGATGCTTTCGGGCAGCTGTACACTTAAAATTCTTTTATCGTATCTGCCCACTCGGGCAGTGTCTGGCTGCATACTCATATACACTCTTGATTTGTGTAATCATCTGAATGAAAAACCGGCGTCCAGATTTCGGGGGCTGTTCAGCATGCCACAGACATTCGAGATTTCCACAAGCTGAAGAGCGCAAGAATCATAATCATGTCCTATGGAACATCAGAATAAGGCTGAACAGGAAGGAATCGTATTGTATACGACGTTATGCGTAATTCCCTTTTTAAGGTTCCTTTCAAAACATCCCCCCCCCCCCCCCCCCAAAAATGGCGTCCCAGCGGTACAGGAAGGCATGCTCAATCGTTTCGGGTTCTTTACACGGAGGGCAGTTGACTCCGCCAGGCACAAATAAACCCCTTTCTCCCAGCCACAGCTTCACAGGCGACGTGTCGCTATGCAGGCGAAAGAAAAACGACTTTGCTGCTGGAGGTATGGCCATTTTCTTAACGCGATCCAAGACGTCCTGTCCTGGTTTATCTTCAAAATACTTCCGATACAGCGGTACGGGAAAAAGGTGGTCAAGCAAGTCGCGATACAACTTTCTTCGGGTGACCGAAGCCAAGTATTCGTAAGGATACCTTACACTTAAAAACTTACAAGCTTCAATAACCTCTTTGACAAATCCAACCATCTTTGCAGGGGGTCCGATCTCCGAAGATACAACGAAAGACGGTATGAGGCTTGCTAGCCTTGTTTGAAACATAACCCGCAGAAGTGGGTGCCTCTGTTCTCGTAAATAAAGAAAACGCGAAACGAGTTGTCGAATAAACAAGTGTGATAACCCACGTCCTCCTTTGGAAGGACGCAAAAAAATATTATCTCTTCGCATCGGCTCCCCAGCACTCAGGAAACACCCTATGCATCTTTTGAATACAGCTGCGCGTGCAGTATAATATCTGTAAAACGTACCAAAGTTTTGCAATAAAAAAAAATATTACACACTGTAGCTCTTGTACAAATTGACAGGTTGCGACCACCCCATTTACCCGTACGTTCTTTTAAATCCGTTGTAACACCCTCCCAATATGGCGGGCGTTTCTTCAAGTGATCTAGCGGAGCTCCAAGGTACTTGTTTGGAGAGTCGCTCCACTGAATGCACTAAAAAAAATTGGCTTTGCGGCCCAGTCCCCGCACCATACGCCAAAACACTTCTCCTTATTGATCTTGGCTCCTGTCGCATCACAGAACTTTTTGCATGACTCAAAAACTTTGGTGACACTGCTTTTGTCCTTACAAAACACAGCAATATCGTCGGCGTATGCTAAAACTTTTACTTCTGCGCTACCCATCGTAAACCCCTCCACGTGTTCGTTCTCCATAATGCTCAAATATAGCGGCTCAAGATAAAGACTAAACAACAATGATGACATGGGGCACCGCTGCCGTACAGAAGAAAACACATTTATCTTTTCAGTAACGCAGTTATTTATAACCATTCATGTGGCGCATCTACTGTACGCCCATCTTAACGCCTTCACAAATAACTTTCCCAACATTAGCTTTAGATAAAATATGCAAGAGTGTACCATGACACACTCTGTCAAAAGCCTTCTCCTGGTCAATTTGTATCATTGCAACCTGACTTCGCTCGGAATCGGCACTTGGGATAATGGTTCGAGCTACATGAATATTTGTCTGGATAGTTCTGCCTTTGATCCCACAAGTCTGGTGTTCCCCTATCAGATCAGTCACTACGTGTTGAATTCGTATCGACAAAATCCTTCCAAATATTTTGTAATCAACGTTACTTAAAGCTATCGGGCGGTAGCCCGACGGCTGTCGTCGTTTAAGAGTGTCATTTGATATCGTTATTAGTATCGTGTGCGACTGTAAGAACGAAGGCGGTAACGCCTGTAGTTCATAAGCTTTTCGTACAACTTTAAGGCCAAAAGGACAATCTGGGCTCGGAAATGCTGATAGAACTCTGCGCAGAGACTGTCAGGACCAGGCGTTTTGTGGGCGGCCAGTCCCTCGATAGCTCTGTCGATCTCAGACAGTGTGATCGGTTCTTCCATCCACTCTTTCGCTCCTTGCGAGAGCTCTGGTGCTGTCCGAAGCAGATCATTGATGGCCGTCATGTCTTTGGGCCTGCCCTTGGCTCCAAACAGTTCGATACAGTAGGCGACAAATACCTTTTTAATGTCGTCTTTGTCAGAGCTGACAACACCGTTTTGGTCCACAGACGTTATCTCCTTTGCAACCGCAAACTTCCGCTCGTCAGCCAGCGCACGCTTTGTAGGCTGTTCGCCCAGAAGAAACTTTTTAGCCCTCGCCCTCACAACCGCTCCACGATACCGCTTATCTTGAAAAATCTGAAGTTTCGCTTTTACTGCATTTATCTCTGTTCTCAGTCCACCCGGTTTGTCGCTCTCGTCTTTGAGCAAGTTCTGCCAATATTTCTGCATCATTTTTCTTCCTTCTTTGAATTAAAGTTTAAAATACACGACCTTTATATTGCTAATGCTTTCACTCCTTGCTTAAAATCCTCCCATTTCTTCATGTTACTTAGGCCCCTACTATCAGTTATTTCCTTTAAAATGCTTGTCACTCCTTTTGTAAATATTTCATCTTTTAGCAGGGTGACATTAAGTTTCCAGGGTTGCCAATTAAACTTGGGCCGTGATTTTTCCTTCTTCCCCACCATTACAGTTACTAGACAACGATCACTGAAGGGAAGCGGTTTGACAGAGTATCCCATGGTGTATAGGGCAAGGTCTTTAGACACATAGATCCTGTCTAAACGTGCATGTGAGGCCAGCTTATAGTGTGTGAATCGTAATTCGTTTTGCGCATTAAGCATCTCTGCGACGTCTTCTAACTCGTTATTATCTAGTATTGTTTGTAAAAGCTGCGCGCTCCTGTCGCTAAGCAGATTACCTGAAGACCTATCTTGTGGCCTATTTACACAGTTGAAATCGCCTAAGACAATCATATATCTGTCACAGTTAATGTACTGTTCTACTTGTCGAACATGTGTTCCCCTGTCATTAATTCTATTTGGCGCGTAAACGCACAGCACCCGCCAAGGTTGGTTTTTTAAAGTAAAATCACAATTAATAAGCCGCCCTTCATTGTCAGTGGCGATTTTAAGATAAGTTAGCTCAATAGTTTTCGAAAGAAATAAAAAACACCCTGCCGAGTTGCCGATGGCATGACTCACTGCTATTTCATATCTCCTCATGAATGGTTTTAAAGCCTGCATTATCTGTTCGTCATCATCCATATTGGTTTCCTGAAGGGCAAATACGTCTATATTTTCGTCATTTACCAGTCTATGTAAGTGGTACCTTTTTTTCCGGAAATATAACCCTCGCACATTTAAAGTAGCACACCGGAGAGGTACAATCGGCACGGAATGAAACCCGAACGCCGGAACGCGTGCCCATCGAGACAGGCTGCTCCACCTGGTGGACCCCTGAGAACTAATGAAAATGCGCCCGGGGTTCGAGGGTGCGGGTCCTGCTAAGATGTGCTCGACCTTCGCGCGGCGCGTCTGGGACTTCCGCGTTTCGCCGGTGGCGCGCTGTGAGCGCCGTCACTCAGGGTGTTTTCGTGTCGCCGCACTGTCGCCCATGTCGCCCATTCGACACTGGGCGGCCGCTTAACCTGGCTATAGCTCTTTGCGATAGGTCCTGCCCAGACAGGGTGGTGAATTTATTCCGCTCCGGAATGGACACACCTGGCATATCGGTGGTTACCGAAGAGAGCGTCAACAAGCAATTCCTCGCTTTTTAAGAATCGACTGATAACCTCGCACGAAAACATGCGCATTGCTCATAAAATCCGAGGCATCCGCGTAAGTCGGTTGTAGTATTTTTTTTTCATAAAGAGTATGGTCATGCGAACAAACGAATTTTATTTTGCTTTTATGACGTTTCACTATTTCTCAGAAACCGCGCGTGGCACGACGTTCCGGTGACACGCCATCAAGTACTACGGGTCTTCCGTGCACGAAATGTTTCACCTTTCATTTCGCCCTTGCGATACACAGAGCGATAATGAGTGGCAGCTCTGAAGAGATATCGCTGGGAATTCAATACACAAAGCGAGTGACAGTGCTTTTTGTATCGGATGTGACTGCGCTTACAGCGCGCCACCAGCGAAATGCGGAACTCCCAGACGCGCCACGCGAAGGTCGAGCTCACCTTCGAAGGACCCGCACCCTCGCACCCCGGTACATTTTCATTAGTTCTCAGGAGCCCTCTAGGTGGAGCAGCCTGTACCAACGGCCACGCGTTCCAACGTTCGGGTTTCATTCCGTGCCGATTGTACACTAGGTTCAAGCGTATTTGCTTATGAAGTAAAAGCTTTCCGGGCTTACCAATGAAAAGGAAAACCCAACTCTTCAACGCCGCTTTCACCTACGTACATGTCGGTCGTCCAATGACTGCCACTCACACGGAGTCTTTACGTCTACAACCGTGCACTTGGCTCCAAGATTTGGTCCGGGTACGAAACTTCTTGGGTCCACTCACTTGCCACGGCAAACCACCTCTACCTCCGTCTTCTGCTGAGGCTTGGGAAAGTTCTCGTTGTCGCTTTGCAACCTGGTTGGCGTCGACGTCCTCCATCGCTTCAATTTCGCAGTCTCGGGTCTGTTCTTCTTCCTCGGTGTTTGTTTCTTTCGCTCTTCCCGTGACTTGGGGCAAACACTTGCCTTCCTTTTCGGCGTCTTCCTTCGTTTGCTTATTTTCCTTAGTGTTGTCCCGTTGAGCTGTCCTCGCTGCATCTCCCCGTTTTGCTACGAGGTTATCCCCGGTCATCTCTTTGACGCTTGGGATCTGAGGCCCCGTGTCCCCCGTCGCCGCTTCCGCCTCTGCCTCGTCCATCTGCCGGTCGTTCGTTTCTAGGTCTTTTCGTTCGTGGGCAACTGCTGCATAGGTGCGGACACAGTCTGTGCCTTCATGGCCAAACTGGTGGCATTCCGTGCATCGCGGGACGCAGCAGTCTCTCCTTATATGTCCCTTGCGTCGGCACCGAAGGCAGAGAGGGGCCCTCCCAGTCAACAAAACGAGAACCCTACAGCCTTCGACTCGAATCTCGTGTGGCACGTCGTCCACGGTGATTCCATCTTTGAGCTTCATGCGTACAATTCTATTGTTCGTCTGGACATTCTCAAAGCCCTTCTCGCGGAAGTGGTCTCTGCTGATATCGGCGACCTTGCCAAACCGCTCTAGTTCCTTACGCACCTGGCAATTAGGCACGTCGTAAGGAACCCAGTGCAACTTGACTCTGACTTCCATGCTGACCGGGTCGAACACTAGGCAACGCCCACCTTCAACTAGTAGTTCCTTGGTCTTCACCAAACGTTGCTTCGTTGCCGGGGAGTGTAGCCGCAACATCCACGCATGGTTCATTTGGTAGGCACCTGCCGATGCCAGCTCTTGAAGCACACGCAGTATTTCCATCTCCTGTTTAATGTCTTGAATACGATAGGGGCGGTTTCTTGCGTCGCAGTGCAATAGTACTGTATTCGTCACGAGATATCCTGTTGGCAGAGGAGGCAAAATAATCTTATAATCAGATGACGCTTCAGAAACCGAGATACCGCGGCCAAGCGTGGCCGTTGCTGCCGCTCCTTCGGAGCCCGTCATCGTACGCCCGTTCACCTCGGTGGCCGGAAGTCGAATCTCCCGAGTCCCCACTATACCACCGTCGCCGACATCGTATGGGTGTATGGGGGCCGGTTGTACAGTGACAAGAAATTTCACTTCCGAAGCGACTGGTCTCGAAATTAAGTCAGCTTCCTCTCAGCCCTTTGAATAAATATTTTTTCTTCATTCGGCGTTTCACCGTAGCTGCGCTCCATCAGGCCACACAAAAGAGAATGAGACAAAAAAGGAAACAGTGAACACTCAACACTGCATCGGTGGAAGCTGGACAACGTATCGAGGGAGGCTTGGTCGGAAACCGTTGTGTTAAATGTGCGTAAAACGTATTTAAGAATTAATTATTATCTTCTTCGTTTTCATTCAAACCCATTTCGACAAAAATATGGAGCACCTAGGCAAAGTCATGCGTAAAATTTGTTTGCGCGACGTTGCTAAGGTTATTATAGCTTTCGCTGCACTCGCAAAAAAATTAGGCACAGAAATGACAAAAAGAGAAAACCCTAAGCCATTTAAAATACTCTCAGAGGTATGACACTGCTGAAAAAAAAATGAACATGTTGGGAATATTTTTTATTGATTAGGGAGTCACCGAGAAATTCCGTACGCTCAAAACGACCAGTATAAAAGACGGAAACGCAGAGCTCGGGTGTAGTGTTCGGGTCAGTGTGCCGTTAAATTGATGTTTTTATGTGCCATGTATGTGTATGTTCACCTGATGCTTGTAGTATGTGTAATATGTCTACATGTGTGTATAGCGGAAGTCGCAGAGGTTCCCGAAGATCCCGATGCGTAATGGTGGCCTGAGGAAATAAAAATATTTTTTGCAGAACATGAATTGCGCGGTACCTAGCGCCAGCTGGCCTAGCTCCTTGCAATTACTTTGCTTGACCCTGTCATCTGGTGGGAAGCGATTTAACCTTCTTTCACGCTACGCGATAAACAGCGGCTTCGAGTTTGTTCTTTTGAGAACGGCTTTTGGTTTCGCGGGTTGGTTTTCCATTCCTCCGTGATGTGCCGTTGACGAAGGAATTGTGACTCGAGGAACAGCAAAGGTAAGACGTAAAAGGCGCGAAGTAACTGGGTATGTTGTAGATGGTTGAGCGTGTTGGTTATTAATTCACGATAAGGAAAGAGGGACATTTAAGATGTCCCTCTTTCCTTATCGTGAATTAACTGGGTATCGGCTGTCTCCGTTTAACATCGCAGTGCTGGCGACGAGAAGACTGAGTAACTGCTTTCGAAACGCAAGTTTCTGTACCTGCAGGGGAATCTGGCTTCGGAAATAAACACAGCTCGTGGAAAGCTCGTGTTGCGCTTTTATTTACTGCTCCTCTCGTCCCGTACAAGAAACGTAGTGTCCTCGTTAAGCCTCACTAAGCTTGATTTGCTCGATTCAGAGCCGCCATAATGAGGTTCAGGCGACGGAGGAACTATTTGGTCCCCTGCTTCAGGGACGAAAGTTTATCCCTTTCTAAACGAACATAGGTTACAAGACTGTTCCTCCCCTTAGGGAGAACTATGGATACCCTTTTTTCTAAGAGTGTACGATGGAGCTCGAAAAGCTGGCCTCGACCGGGTGCGGACCATGGATGTACGATTATGTGCGGGACTTACTGAGCAACCGCCTGGCCACCATCGGCGTCGAGTACATCCGCACGCGCGCCATCACGGTCCCGAGCAAAGGCACCCTGGAAGGTTTGATCCTGACCCACTTTGTTCGACCTCGCGATGCGGAAGCTGCATGCTTTATTGGAGTGGATGTTCCGGATAAAGCACACCCTCTATGAAGACAACGTTGACAATTTAAACTACGTCGAGATCGGACGGCAAAAAGCTACACTCGCTCCTAGAGTCCCTCGAGACGGCGCAGAACTACTTCAAGGCCGGCAACCACCAGTGCGCCCCCGATAAGTCTGAGCTCGCTCGGCATCCCCATCTACTCATAGCAATGCGAGACGATCCAGATACTGCTGGCCCTACTGGACAAGATCTGGGTGGCATCAATCTTGCCGAACATGAACCCATCCCTTCGTCCAGGTCGCCGGACGGATCCGGTCATGGGTCTGCGACGGACTCACGGCAACCGGGACGTCCTCTACACGGATGCGGGAATCTACACCGGCCAACACTCTAAGAAAAAATGAAGGAAAAAGGTAGCAACGACGCGTCTTCCTCCCTTCTACTGACGCGCCCCCAAGCGGACACGAGAAAAAGGGAGGAACGAAACGCTTTTCTCCTTCTGCAGGCAGACGGGAGAAAGCTCTCGCCCTCCCGACTCATCTTCCTTCGGTTTCGTTTCTCGAGCAGGTCGCGCGCGTTGTTGAATAAATGTTGTTGAGTTGATTGAGCTTCAGCGGCAGCGAAGGCCGCCTGTAATTCCGTCTTCTAGTCCAAATGTGAAAAACATTTCGGTTGCATTGACGTTTTTATCACTAATTTTATCAAAGGAGCAAACGAAGCCGCTAGAAACAGCGAAGTTCCGGAGCAGTGCCAGCAGCGCTACGCACACTGGGTAAGATGGTCGTCTTCGGATTGCGGGATCCACGCGGAACCACAGTAGCGGAACCACGCGGAACTGTGCCGAGGTTTTGAACGTTATGGAAGTCGCAGGAATTGCGTCCAAGACAGGCAGGTTTTGCTGCCGGCTGCCTGGGTGCCTTCCTTGCTGTTCTGTTTTCCGATGCCGAGTTCCTTCCTTGCTTCTGTTTTCCGATGCCGAGTGGGAACCGGCCTTCAACGTGGTTCTGTATTTCTGCGTGTCAGCAACATAGCAGCAACATCGTGATGGCAGTGTTGTCGGTTGTGAACCTATGACTGGAGTTATTGCCGATGTGACTGTGTGTTCGCGTATCAGTAGCGTAACAACAAGATGAGATGACGTAAACTGTCGGGCATTGATGCCGCTGGTCGGGCCGTGATCGGGGGGGGGGGGGGGGGGGGGGGGAGGGGGGAGGGAGGGGGGAGGGAGGGAGGGAGGGGGGGAGGGAGTGAGTGAGTGAGGGAGGGAGGACGGGAGGGTGGGAGAGGGGGCGGGGTGTCGCAGGTTGACACTCCGCTTTACATTAAAAAGTTTAAGACCACTTGGGGGAAAGTGCAATCGATCTACGTGCCGATAGTCTTGTTGGAACGCTGGTCTGAACAGTAAGCCTCTATCGTACAGTGGCCAATGTGACTGTCGGTTGTCTCCTCCTCGAGAGCCATTGCGCTCTAGGGAAACGACTGAACTTTAGGAAAATATGACGGAAAGTACGTATATTTGCAGTGTTGAATTTTAGCATTAAAAAGAATAGTAGGTAAAATCGAAGAAAAAAAAGGTAACCCTTCATTTTGCTGTTTAAATATACTACGGTTTATGGAGAAACAGCCGTCCACGTGGCGCGCTGGGATGAGCGCTAGAAGTTTTCGACCTCGCCACGGCGTAGTTCTGTACACTTAACACCTGCCGCAAGTCGCGGCTTCGACTGCATTCGAGTTGATCGAAAAGCGATTTCTCTGCCCGTGAAGCATCACTTCCAGCTGAGTGAATATCCGCTCTACATAGATTAATTTAAGAAGGCAATTTCCCCTCACAAAAATGATCAATGAGTTTCAATTGACTTTCTACTCTGTTTCTATAGAGTCAATTGAAACTCATTATAAACTCAATGTGTAATGAGTTTGATCATTAGAAACTCAATTTTGATTCTATTGAATTTACTCATTGTGAATGCAATTGAGACTGATCATAAGAAACTCAATATCGATTCTATTGACTTTACTCACTAAGAATGCAATTGAGTTTGATCATTAGAAACTCAATAGCAATTCTAATGATTTTTCTCATTAGGGATGCCATAGAGTTTTATCATAAGAAAGTTAATATCGATTTTATTGAATTTACTCATTAGGAATGCAATTGAGCTTGGCCATTAAGAGCTCAATATCGATTCAATCGGATTTACTCATTAGGAAGGCAATTGAGTTTCGTCATAAGAAACTCAATATCGATCCTATTGAATTTACTCATTAGGAATGCAATTGAGTTTGGTCATTAAGAACTCAATATCGATTCAATTGAATTTACTCATTAGGAAGGCAATTGAGTTTCGTAATAAGAAACTCAATATCGATTCTATAAAATTTACTCATTAGGAATGCAATTGAGTTTGGTGATGAGAAACTCAATATCGATTCTATTGAATTTACTCATTAGGAATGCAATTGAGTTTGGTCATAAGAAAGTCAATATCGATCCTATTGAATTTACTCATTAGGAATGCAATTGAGTTTGGTCATAAGAAAGTCAATATCGATTCTATTGAATTTACTCATTAGGAATGCAATTGAGTTTGGTCGTTTGAGGATTACTGTACCCGTGTGCACCGGATGATTATTGCTTGTGCCAATGTTTTTCTATTAAGGGATAGAGTCCAATGACGTCGAAACACTGTTTGTCATCTATGAGACTTTCAAGGAGGAAATAGGAAACTGGGAACCTTAGTAGATGTCGAGGTGGTTACCGGGCAAAAGAATACCTTTCTTATGTAGGGTATATAAGGCGGTGGGGTAGTCAAGGCAGTACGATTAGTGGGTTGTGAGTGCTTAGTTACGATGTTTGTGTTCGTTTCCTTTATGTGCTTTGTTTCCTTCATGTTGCATGCTTTAAAGATTTGTGAAAAAAAAATTCTCAACCAGAGCAATTATTTTTAAGTGCAGTTGCAATAAATTCTATTGAAGCACGTTGCAATATTCCAATTGAAAGTCAATTGCAATATTGTTATTAAAACTCAATAGCAAAAGTTATATTGAAACACTATTACCAAACTTCAATTGAAATGCAATTGCTAAAAATTCAATTAGGACTCAGTGGCCAATAGTCTGAGACGGATCCATAGCGACTCAATAGAAAAAGTCAATTAAGTTCCAATTGAGACTGAATGAGGTCTATTGAGTGAGTCCTTTACACTTTCAATTGAAAGTCAGTTCATTTTTTTGTAAGGGTCAGCCGTGCGCGAACAGCACAAATAGAAAAACGAACACTACAATAGCAATACAGGCTACGACGTGCCGTGCGGGGAACTAATGGCTTTGAACCGCATTGGAGCGGCTTGATTTATTGGCTTTCAAATAATTACGGCATGATTGAGCGTTCACTTTTTAATATGAGATTCATCGCCTGAGCCATTCAAAACACTCTCAGAGGTATAACATTGCTGGAAAAAGTCAACATGCTGGGAATATTTTTATTGCTTAGGCAGTCACCGAGAAATGCCGTACATTCAAAACGAGCAGTATAAAGACGGAAACGCAAAGCTCTGGTGTAGTGTGCGGGTTAGTGTGCCGGTGTGTTGATGTTTCTATGTGGCATGTATGTATATGCGCTCAATGTATGTTCGTCTGGTGCTTGTAGCATGCGTAATGTGTCTATATGTGTGTATAGTAGAGGCTCCCGAATCGCAAATGTGGCCTGAGGAAATAAAAAATATTTTAGTAGAACATAAATTGGGCGGTACCTAGCACCACCTAGCCTCGCTACTTGCAATGGATGAATGGATGGATGGATGAATCCGGCTGAGCACTTTGGATCGGGCGGTAGCTCAGCCACCTAACCACTTTGTTTTACCATTTAAGCTTAGAATATTTAAATGTGAAAACTATATTCACTCCGCACTGAAAAGAAAGTGAGGCTATAAAAACCCCTTGCCATTACAATAAACAACGGCTTCGAGTTTGTTTTTTTGAGAGCGGCTTTTGGTTTCGCGGATTGGTTCGCCATTCCTCCATGATGTGCGGTTGACCAAGGAATTGTGACTCGAGGAACAGCAAAGGTAAGACGTAAAGTGCGCCAAGTAACTGGGTGTCGGTTGTCTCCGTTTAACGTCGCAGCGTTAACGACGAGAAGATTGAGTAACCGCTCTTGAAATGCAAGGTGCTGTACCCGCAAGGGGGGGGGGGGGGGGGGGGGATCTAGCTTCGGAAATAAACACAGTTCCCGCAAAGCTCGTGTTACGTTTTTATTTGCAGCTCCTCTCGTCCCGTACAAGAGACGTAGTGTCCTCGTTAAGCCTCACTAAGCTCGACTTGCTCGATTCAGGGCCGCCATAATGAGATGCAGGCGACGGAGGAATTATTTGCTCCCCTGCTTCAGGGACGAAAGTTCTCCCTTTCTAAAGGAACATAGGTTACAAGATCGTTCCTCCCTTAGGGAGGACTATAGATACCTTGTTTTCTAAGAGTGAAGCCGCTGCGGCGGTGTGTGATCGACAGCGACTTCGACACAGACGTCGCGGCCTCGGTCCGCACCATCCATCCGGTAGTGGCGAAGGAGGTTGGGATCGCCCTGGCAATCGTCTCCCCACGAATTTGGACAACGTGACCATCCATTCAGACTCGCAAGCGGCCATTAGGTGGTTTTGCGAAGAAAGGGTCCCCCCGCAAGCTTTTTGCATCCTAAGGAAAAGCCCCAAGGTGGAACTATTCTTGACCCCTGGTCACGAGTCTATCGACGGAAACCGGCGAGCACACGCAGTAGCCCGAGCCTGCATCCCTTGAGCGCCGTCAAGCAAAGACGTATCACACCCGGTCTCGAACCAGTGATCCGAAATCCTCGCCCACCTCCGCGGCCGGAGGCAGTTGTTCCCCCGCTCGACCGGTCCCTTTTCGAGAGGAGGCCGCAGCCTGCTGTCAGATAGAGAAGGGCACAGGCACACACTTAACTAATATACATATATTTTACCCGGACAGACAACCGGATAGGTGACCGCACTACGGAGAGTTTCCTGACGCTCTCCCACGCTACGTGGGCATGCCAACTAACCCCTCACTGGCTCCCATCCCTGATCCTTCGCGCGAGACCTGGGAAGCTATGCTACTTGTCTTGTCGACTCAAAACCAGCGACATCTGGTGGAGCGGGCAAGACTCGCGGCAATAGAGCCGACCTAGAATAAGTTTCTTTTTGGCTATAAAAATTTTTTTTCTCCTCCTCAACCCTGAAAAGCCTTTCTCAACAAATGTAGATGAACTTGAAAGGAACCCTTGGCATGTGTCTCTATATATCAATTATTCAGCTCTCAAGCACTTGTCACTACTAGAGCTCTAGCATTGGACACGACAAAAGTTCACAAGTGATGAACCTGAACCAATTGGGGGAATTAACGTGGTTTCTCCACTTCAACAATAACGACAAGTTCGTACCTCCGGATAAGTTGCGAAACATGATACTGCTTCTTGAGTTTTACGTCAGCAGTCAGCAGTTAAGCCGAGTGTCAACAGAAGAAAAGAAGTGCTTTGTAGAACACGTCATGCCCTTCAAGAAACGTAGCCTGGTGAAACACTACAACGCCAAGAAGCCACATCGCTGTGGCTACGAGGTTTTGTCACATTGTAGCCCCAGCGATCACGTGGACATCAAGCAGCTCTGAGGTGAACCTGACCTGGTGAATGCCAGCAGCGACGCGGTCGTGAGTCTGGCCCTCACTACCCCAAAGCACATTCGCCACCAGCTATACTTTGACAGCTGGTTTACTTTTGTTCATCTGCAAGTATTTTTAGGGAATGGGGGAGTCCACTGTTTCGGCACCGTGCGGCAAAACGACCG
This sequence comes from Ixodes scapularis, assembly GCF_016920785.2. Lineage (NCBI taxonomy): Eukaryota > Metazoa > Arthropoda > Arachnida > Ixodida > Ixodidae > Ixodes > Ixodes scapularis. The sequence continues at coordinate 91,170,340 of NW_024609880.1, forward strand.
CCTGACTGCACGCTTCCATAAGAAAGCGAGTTGAGAGACAGAAGAACATGTGGAGAAAGGGTGTGCCAGATGTCCGGAACAAGGTTATCAGCATCAATGTGGCGTGACAATACGACAGCCACCATCCAGTCCACATTTGCCACAATAAAGCTGCAGGTGAAGTCAAGTGTTACTTTGCAAAAGTCAAAATGCAAAAGACCGTGCCTGTCCAAACGTTGTGCTTGTTCATTATATGCACATGGGCGGAGCGGCCCTCCTAGACTTGGTGCTGGATTATTGATCCAAAATTCATTTAGAAAAGTGGTATCTTCACATTTTTAAAACATGAAAAGTTTTTTTTTTCTTTTTCATATCATGAACTTGACCGGTGAGTGCTTGGCTTCTGTGGTGGACACGAAGAAACTGCGAGACATCGCTGGTGGAATTCAAATTGTCTGCTGCAGAGGCACTACGCAAAACTGGAACGCCGCTCGAGAGGCAGCGCACTGCGAGACCCAGCTCTAAGCTGAAAGTGCCCATCTGGGCAAGCGAGAGGAGGTTCCCGTCGGTGCCACTGCCGATAGCTTATGTCCACCTAGACAAAGTGGAACACATGTTCAAAAATAACTGTGCTGTCAGCTGCTCTATTTAACTCACCCCAAGAATATTTCATGGCATAAGTGCAATGTCGCACTTCGTTTCAATAAGGAGTGCAACTGTTTCAAGTAATTTCATTATGAGCGGAATACCATGATTCTCAGCACTGTGGTGTTACAATGATGAGTGCCGTCATTGGAGTCTTTTTAGCACTCCACTAATTTGTACTGTCAGATGGAAAGCGTCTCTTTTTACAAGAAAATTCGCATACTTGCACCTACTCTTGTACTTCTAATTTAGTCTTGTCCCCCTTAAGATACTTTTTTCTGCAAGTTCATAAAACATATTCGCAACTGTATTTTCTATTATATATGACATGCGACAGTAATGTGGGAGTAAAGTCAGAACCGTATGGTTTTGCTCAAAACTAAGGTTGGTGTGAGTCTTCGTTTCAGGTGGAAGCTGGCGTGAATTGTTAGAGAAAATGAAAGTTTGTGCACAATAATTAGCTTAACATAATTATGAAAGCAATAGGGGATACAAATAGGAGTTTAAGTTTGTCGTGAAATGGCAAGATCAATATCACTTCTGGTTGCAATTTCTTGCTAGTCCAGAATTTAATCATACTGCAGCCTTTTTTATGTAAATCAAAGCAATTACTGCAACAGAGCACTTTTGAACTGACGATAATTGAAGTTTGCACAGCTCAATGTCTCTGTTTTATCCAAAGTGCAGCAACTAAGTGCTCCAAGTAGCGGTCGAAGCACTGCGGTGCATTTGGAGTTCCTCCTCGTGAAAGATGTTCGCCCAAAACCTTGCTTCTGTACCAGGAGCTGCAGCAGGACGCAAGATGCAGAGGCTTTAAGAGCAAACTCTGCGCTTAGAATGTTGCTAGGCATGTGCAATAGTGTAGTGCAAGTGTCCTTTATGACAGGATGCTCGTATTTGGCATTTGGGTTTCACTTGTACTTGAAGGGAAACAGAGTATGGCAGTCACGGTACGATTTCTTGTGTCCGCCGGAGTTGTCTACCATTACCACTGCAGGGCAGCGAAGGCTACAGGCACGTGATAGCGACTTTGCGAAGTGCTTTTGCAGAACAAGCGCTTGCGATAAAGTGTGCTCTAGCTCGCACTCTTCGCCTTCGACTGCACTGTCTTTCTGGCAAACCTTCGGCAACACCTTCAGAATTCCCGCATTCTTGAAGAAAGCCACAATGTTTGAATGTACCAAACAATGCTGGGCTTTTATTAAAAAAAAAAGCATATCTGAGATTCTGAGAATGCGATATACTCTGAGGAGAGCTATAGTCTGTTGCAAAACAAGAACAGCAGTAAAAGCTGCGCCTCCACTCGTTACCTTCCGTACTGCTTATTAGGTGCACGCGCACGCTTACTCTATCCAGACTAAAAACCTTCTGCTGAGACGGGGCTTCTACTGCAGTTCTTGTATTGTGACAGACTATTATACACCTCAATCAAATAATTTAAAATTGGGATCTCATTTCTTTTTTCTGTGGACCTTTCAAATGTTGTTGTGATGAACGTTACCGAAACTTTAACTGCTCTTTTCAGACTTGAAAACAGCACAACATGAAGGGTAAATTCAAGCATGGGGTGGGGCCATCTCATGTAGAGGTACTAACTAAAACAAGAGTGTAAAGGCAACAATTGGCTTTTTGCTATATCTTTATTTTCCAGATGTGTCCTACAATTTTATATGGGGCTTTTCCTTCTAAAAAAAGAAAGCATTAAAATTAAAGAGCAACTTGAAAACAAGTTTTAAATGTAAAGCCATGCAGGGAAGTTTATATATAGCATTGTACTGCCCTATAAAACATGAGCAGACTATGAACAAAATTACCAATGAAAGCATTTAACTTACATGTAAATGTTGAACACTGGTGGTGTCTTTTGACTGAATTGATATTCAAAGTATGAACATGATCGATAAAACAACACAAACTTCAATGCCAGTCATCTCTATTATTAGGGAAGTACCTCAACATAAGCATAATTTGACATTTCGAAGTAATGGTGCTGAATTCCAAATATGGTATGACACAAAACTGTTTTGATGAAAACGAAAAAAAAAATAGCTACTCCAAATAGGTGCCTTATAGTTTCCTGACAAGGGAAAAAGAAATATTAGTAGATAAATGTGATGAACATAAATAAATAAATCTTGTCATGAATTGAAACACACTTTGATATGGGAGCCACATAACTTGCAGCCGCCATCTCAAGGAAAACAAGCAAAACAACTTTAGTGGTTTCTAAACGCAAAACGATCACGGCAGGAGTTTCACCAGACTTCGGCGATCGCACTATGTAATCAGCAATCAGGCTACAAGAGGTTTCTTGGTTGCATTAATCATATTGATTACAACTGGTCGTAGCCTCTAGTAGGGGAGATTAACAAAAAGCTTCTCAAGAAAACAGCTTGTATAGTACGTCTTCTGGCTATAGGCAATGCCGAAAAATCAGTAGGATACCGTGACCCCTGTCAAGCCGTCCTCCGCATGTTGCACTTGGGAAAGCCGAGCGGTATCAACGTGTAGGTTCATGCTCTTCGCTGCTCAACATCGTGTCCTGAGAAGACAACGCAGGGTGTCGTCGGGATGGTTCCCTCCTGCATATAAAAGCAGAATTGATATATTAGGGGAACAACAAAATGCTGCACTGATGAGTTTGATTTTAAGCATGAAATGCTTTTAGCTCCCGTTCTCAATAAGCAGATGACGTATCCTTTCGGAAACTAACGCCGAAGATCACTTCGGAATCTCCCAGGTTTCAAAGTCGGTTTTGGCGTTGCTTTTCGAATTTGAAACCGACTTTGAAACCAACTGGGTATGGAAGTCGATTTTGGTTATAAAGGTTTGTACTGGCGGGGTTTATACATTGCTGGAGGCGAGCAAGCGCATTGTCTCACCCAACTTTTCGGCCACCAACGCCCGCTGTCTGGTGTGGTTACATTTGCTGCTGAAGGCTGTGCGAGCGAGTGTGCCCGGAGCTTTAACAGTGAGAGAGCCGGTGGTGGTGTACGAACTTCTACAGAGATGGCGCCCGCCCGCCTGTAAAATCTACCCGCTCTCGGCGGCTTGGGAAAAGGGCGTTAAGCCATCACAGAAGCTTATGTGATCATGGTATGTGTACATTATACCGCGTCGCGTACACATCAACTCCCGTTTCGTGAAGTAACCAATGATTAAAATTATGATTTATTGGGAATTAACCAGTGCTGTTAATAACTTCCTCTGTTTTGTCCGCTCCGCTGGTGTTCTCTCCACCGTTGTCGCATCCGCGCAGCTTGAAAGTGCTCTGCTTGACGCGACCATAGAGTTATTATAATGTACGCTAGAGGTTCAAGTGGCGCTAGTGTGCTGCTGCAAATTGAAGCAGACAGCAACCAGTCCGAAATTGACTTCCGGTAATGCATTTCTATGGGAAAACGCGAGTGCATTTTGTCCCTGCGCTCGATTATAAGAGCAAATATCACGAATAATTCGTACGTACTAGGCACATTGGAACATTTCTCAGTAACGCAGACGAAATAATTGATTAGTTACGGCGTTTTCATTTGAAATTCGTGGCATGAAAAACGGCGCTAAAACCGCTTCGTACATGTATTTTTGTGCACTGTCGGACAGTGTTAGCGCGAACACGGCGTCGGCGCTTTCCAGCATGGGGATACGTGCCGAACGAACGAAGGACATGAGGAAAACCAACAGAGACGACAAGAACGACGCAGTAACACTGGATAAGTGACTCCTTGTGCCTGCAGACGATCAAAATAAATTGAAAGTCATGTAATATAGTCCAATTTGCAATAAATAAGCAATGTTTTATTTTTTTCTGCTATACAATATCTGCGAAGATGTTCGTTCTGGGTTCAAATCATCACACGCACGCTCCAAATCTTTGTAAATAGAAAGAAGCCACAGAACAGGTGCCCGATAAAAACTATCCGACATAGGAAATAATAAAAAGACACACCTTTCGTAGCCCACGTACTTTAGTTTTTACGCTCGAATGTTTTTTTTTTAACCGATCGTAAAAATGCGCGGCGGAGTCACTTTCATTCAGTGACTGGACGGGCATGTTAGATACATAAGCGCTACCGGAATGCTAGTGAACTCTGGACACACTCTACAGTCCTTTCGATCGCTATTTTGCTTAGAATCGTCGCTTGGTTTTGCATACCTGCCATAGAACAGAAGTTTGGGCCTGAAAATAGCGAAGTTTAACATCGTTCAGTGTTGAAGAAAAGTGCTGTAACTAAAGCAATTACATTTCCAGGATATAATTAAAGGTACATAATATCCGGTACAACCAAATTAACAAAAGTTATTGATGTTATTTTCCGGCGAAGAGACAAAATGCACGCGCGTTTTCCCATAGGAATGCACAGGAGCACTGCAAAAGTAGACTGGTTGCTGTCTGCTTCAATTCGCCTCCCGGAAGTCGGATAGACACTAGCGCCAGTTGAACCTCTAGCGTACATTATAATAACTCTATGGACGAGACTCGTGGCAGACACATCGTAACGTGTGGCGGCGGAATACGCGACAAAAGCATCTGCTGAAAATATGCTCAGCCACTCCCTGCACAGCATTTCTGGCTGCAGAAAAAATACAAGGCAATTATCTTGTCCCCGAAAGTATTGTATGTTGAAGGTTAAGGCAGAGCAAGGGGACGAAGTTCCGCCCTAAACTATTTCCACTTTAGCAGAAGGGATGCTGGAAAGGAGAGGAAGAAACCGTCAATTGTGAAAAGCCAAATGTTATGAGGGAGGGGCTTCTCCTGCATTCTTAGGTTAGAGTAGGCTATAGGTATATGCATGTGAGGTGCGGCGGCAGACCACTAAAGAGCAAGAAGTCCATAACCATTTGTGGAGAGCACATGACAAATGATAACGAGCGCTCATCTTTCTCTTCATTGCTCTGCCTATGCATTGTTCATGCTTATAAATACTTTCGGGGACGACACGGTTGCCTTGGAGTCGTTTGGTACTTTATCCCCTGCCGTACAACTGAGCTGGGATATCAATATTACTAGCACAGTTATTAGTTTTATCTAGAAGTTGTACTGCAAAAACAAATGGCAAGAATTTCTTGTTTACGTGAACAACATGAGCAGGCAAAAATAAACTGCGAAAAATAAAAAACGGGGAAAATTAGAGTGATATTTTGTGCATTACTGATATTTGAGCATTACTTGCAACGAGCAGCGGACATTATGGCCGCCTGACGCGGTGTCTCACTGAACCCTGGCAAGATGCATGCTTGCCAGTTAGGGCATGCACCTAGCCACGTGAATATGCAAAACTTGGTTAAAGCACAGTGGAGTGATTTGCGACATGAAACATAGAGATGAGTGAAGGTCTGTTTGCTTGCACTGTAGTAACGAGCAGTAACACACATCACGCACGAAAAACACTAATTTTTAAACAGTTTTCGCTTGGTTTAAAAGGAGTAATAAAAATGCGAAACTAAAACAAAAAAAAGAAAAAGGTATTAAAACTTTGTTTTGGGGTTTCAGAATGACTGTTTTACAGATCAACAAGGTTTCATTTCATTTTAGCATATTAAAGCACAATAAGGGACATATTGCACAGAGTTCTCTGAGCCCATGGCTATGCTTTATTAAAGAGTGCTTGCAAGCTCCACTGCAATAAATGTAAAGACAGGATTTATACCTCATCTTTTCCCAAGAAACGTGTTCATGCCTGGAGCATATAAATTGCATCTTCAAAACAAAGTCTACTATTTACGCCACCATGACTGAAAAAGTTTACGTTTAGTCGTCATCACATTTGTCTGGTTGAGTTTTCGCACTCCTTGGTAAAAAAAAGCAGAAATAGTCTTCATGCCATTTTAGATTCAGGTACTAGAGAGCATTTAAGAGGTTCCGCCACACAAACAAAGTTTAACACCCTTTTACATAACCTCCTATTTCTTTTTCATTGGAAGGTTTGTATTTACGTCTTCATTGACAAAGATTAGCTTGAAAGCTGCTGCCTTTTTGACGTTACTGCAGGTGATCTGATGGGCTGCCACTACCAGCTTGTCTGAAAAACAAAACGGACATGACCCTTTCAGCTTAGGTATCCAGACAGAAGCTTAAGTGCAAGTGCAGACGCTGGGCATACATGAAACTGATGTCTAAACCAATTTCAGGGCTCGGGCAATGCTTTTTATTCATTTATGCGGTTTCTGCACTCGTTATCAGGGCTATGCAATAAGACCGCAAAGAAACAGGAGTAATACCTGTTCTCAATATATTTCCAAAACTATGTTGAAATGTCTGAAGCATATCAAACCAAAAAACTGTGCTTGCTCAATGGTGCTGTTTTATATTTTTCCTAGTCCAAGAAATACGGTAATTGTGTTTTGTAATTTTTTGTCCAACAGTATTAAATCATTGTGGTGCGAACCACTGCGCCAGTACTGTCAAAGCAGTCCGGTGCACCGTCCTCCCCACTGCCTAGATCAGTGGCTATTGGGTCTTCTACGGACCCTTTTTGAACCGGCGGAAGTGATAAGGGACCCCAGGCAGCGTAAAAAAAGGAGGGCGGGAAGGGGGGGGGGGGGGGTCCGGGGGGGACTGGTAAATTGCTTACCGGGAGTAAATTAGGAGAAAGACTGAAAATATATTCTCTATGAGTAATGGCTGGACTGGGCTCGACTCAAAGCGCTCCAAATCACAACGAAGAAGGTAAAATCATTCCCCGCCAGAACTTTGCGGACTCCTAAAATGCCTTCGCGGACGGGTTCCGCGGGTCCTCATTTCAGAATCGCTGAGCTATATTGCTGTCATGGGCGCCTCCAGAACTTTTTCCAGCAAAAGAGAGGGAGGGGGGAGGGGGCAAACCTATTTTTTTTTCGAAGTTAAAGGGCTGAAAGCTACACACCCGAAGTGCCCCCTCACCCCTTTCATTACGCCCCTTTGCTGACGCTCATGATTGAGGAGACCCCATCGCTTACACAATGTTTTCTAGGACCAGCGTACGTGTAGAAAGTAGGAGCTACCATTGAAGCCCCTGTCATGACCGTACAGTGCAAACATATCACAATAGAAGAGAAGAAGAATAAATATTAATTGGCAGTCTGGCCATCAACAATGGTACACCTGCAGACTGACTGTTCACCTTGCTAGCTGAGCCAGGCTAGAAAAACGAATTTGGCAAAGTGAATGGGTTGCGAGTATAAAAATGTAAAAAAAAACACTGAAATTGTTTTTTAATGTCGGGGCTTCTTCCCAACAGGAAGGGCAATCAGCAATTAAATCTAATACTTGGAGCTTACGCTTGATGAGCTTGCAGCTGGCACGTCCACCTTCCTGGTGGCAAGACTGATGATGGATACCACTCCTTCCGACACTGCCTCCACTGTCTCGATTTTTGTCAGGCGCTTTTAGTCTTTCTGGAACTGAATGTAGAGCATGCATACATACTTGCATGTATGTCACTGAATGTGAAACATGACATAACTAACTCTGCAAGAACACTTCTTTTAATTCCAACCCAAAATCAATCTTTCAACGATTAACTTCATCTTCCTATTTTCAATATAAATATTTTCTGATACATAAATACTTCCACAGAAACAAAGGACCAGCGCAAAGAGAGACAGAATAAACTGTTCTTAGGAGCTGATCTTGGTCATCGTCGAGATCGAGATCAAGATCTCACTAGGTCCTCACTGTTATTGGATGTAACGCAACAGACGGGCACTCTCGACCAATGAGATTTCTTTTCGCAGTCGACGAGGCAATTTCTTGGTGAGAACTCTTCACCTTGTTGTGCATGGTGAGATCGGTTTCACGGCAAGGTGGGTGCTTGCTCTCGTTTTATCACCAGTGGGTCTCGGGTTACACACGAACAGAAAACGAATCGGCATAGCCAGAGCAAGTACAGGACCACTATTGCGTTCGTAAAATAGTCGACGTTCTATATCTTAACCAGTTTTCGATCTCACCCTCCACGGCACACCATTCCTAACAGACGATTGTCCTTTTTTGGCTCTGTTCACAGATAACTTGGACTCTGCTTTTTTTTGTTTCGGTCGGAGAACGACACCTTGTAACAAACACACTCAATGTTATTCACTCACACTAGCAGACGGCGTGTCTCCTAGCGGTATTTTAGCTTCCACAATGCAAGCCGGCTCAGATCTCAATGACTGAAATCGGGCCCCCGGTGAGCTGAAATGGAAAGCTAAAAAAGATTTATGGCGAAGTGGCAAACAAATACTAGGTGCATTGTAGGATGAGAGTATAGTATGCCATGCCAGCAATTCGGAATGCATACCCTCCTTGCATCCATCAGTTAGGGATAAGCATCATGTACGGTCTCTACGCCCATCGATGTCAGCGCATGAGGCTGTTTGTAGGCAGTCGCATTCATGCGAAGATCAATCTGGTCCTCATCAGGCACCAGTTTTCGTCCCTCTGCACACAGCCAGTGTTGGTGGGTTCTGAGGCTGCTCGGATCTTCACCCTTCAGAGGTAAGGCGACCCTGGTCTGTAAACATAGAATATAAATATGGCAGTATTGTTTGAAAACACTTTTAATGTGTTGGCCATCTAACGAAAATGTGCCTTCCATTTTCAAACACATCGATTATGAAAAAAGGTCTGGTGGAAGAGCATGCGTGTTTATTGATTTAAAGACAGAGGGCTTAGCCGGAGGCAATATCCTAGCAGCCTTCAATACTGCTGTGGGGAGACAGAAGGCTGACCTTCTTAATATGTCTTCAAACGATTCTCCCATTGCTGAACTCCGACATCTGGGGTTGTTACATATAGACGTTTTTAACTTTTTCCAGCCTGTATTTGCGCCGTCGCTATCCATATTCCGTTTGCCAATTCTTCACAAGCCCGTTCTCTTCGAATCAAAACAACATGAGAACCCCCTGCGAACAGACTTGGCATCATCGTGTGTCGTATATCCCCCAATAATTGCGCCCCCCCCCCCGCCCCCCCCCCCATTTTTCTTCACTTGGCTGCCCTTAGAAAACGTTTTCAGGTCTACACTTCGTCTCATCCTAGCATGCAATGAAGCGAAGACTAAAGCACGAGCTCATAGCATCGCTAGATGGTTCAACTTCACAAACCCTCATGCAGCTTGAATATCTAGCAAAGCTGTGAGCACGTACCGCCTCACCCGTCTAGCCCTCACTTTAGTATTTCTCAGGATAAGACGGAGTATATTGTGATAGAACCGATATGGTCTTACCATTTTGAGCGCAAGTGTGTGGGTAGCCGATGCTATTTTCATGGTCGCTTGCACATAAACAACCAAGGAGCTTGTACACAACTTGATTGATTGATTGATTGATTGGGGTTTATTGGCATAAAGGCATTGTAGGTCATAGTGTGACAAGTTAGTGGCGCCCCCCTCCAGTCCGCCCGTCTGCGGCCGCCTGGCTCGGCGGGCAACATTGTTCATCGCGACAATAAACGCCGTTGAGCGTACGCCGCTCCGGCCAGTCATCGTCCACCCTCACAACCAGGCTGCGTCTCGTCTCTCCTCGGCGGGTGCTTCGGCCCCCTTCGTCCACGTTCGAGAAAGATCGTGACACTGGCGACGAGGAATCGTGGCACTGGAGCCCACCAACGTGCACGGTTCGGCCCACGCCGCCGAGAGAGTCGGAACACCGCACCCCGCTCCTGTCGCCATGCCGCTGTACGGGAGGCTCGAGCCGTTCGAGGGAGATGGGTCCGCCTGGCCTGTCTACGAAGAACAAGTCCACGTGTTCTTCCGGGCGAACGACACGCCCGAGGCGAAACAACGGGACACCTTCCTGGCCAGCTGCGGGACCCGCGTCTTCAGCCTCCTGCTCGACCTCCTCAAGCCGGCCACGCCGCACGTCAAAATGCTGGCTGAGCTGCTCGCCATGCTGCGCTCGCACTTCAGCCCGGCGCCGTCCACGCTAATGGAGCGGTTCCGCTTCAACAACCGGAGCCGCCAGAACGGGGAGACCCCCGGGCAGTTCGTCGCTGCGCTACGTGGGTTAGCGAGCACCTGCGCCTTCGGCGACCAGTTGGACTCGCTACTCCGGGACCGGTTCGTCTGCGGCATCAACAACCCTGCCATGCAGACGCGACTCCTGGAGCTCCCCGGCCCCTCGCTGGACGACGCGGTGAAGGCAGCGCTGGCGATAGAAGCAGCAGCGAAGGACGCCAGCGAGATAGCGCGTGCGGCAGGCTCATCGTCGACGGAAGCGGCGGTGAACAAGATGGCGGCAAGGAGCGGTGCCTGCAGCCGCTGCGGTGCCGCCCACACGCTGCGGTGCTTGGACGAACTGGCACTGTGAGGGGGTCACAGTGCCAGTTCGTCCAAGCACAATGCTTCACGTGCGGGCGAACTGGGCACCTCGCACGTGTTTGCCGAGGGGGGAGGACGAGCGGCGGCCAGCAGCAGCAGCAGCCTGGTTCAAGCCCGTGTTCCAGCCAAGCCCGCGGCCAGGGTGGTCGTCGCACGAAAACGCGGCGGGGACGAGCGGCACCAGGCCCGGGTCCGTCTTCAGCCAGGGTCCACGTCGTGGCCGACGAGCCGCAGATCTTCGACGTGTGGCATTTGAATAAACTTTCGTCTGTGCCACCTTACTTGGTGTCTGTCAAAATCTGCGGCCACCCCATCACTATGGAGCTGGACACAGGAGCCAGCGTGTCAGTCATGCCCGGGAAGCTGTTCAAGCGAACGTTCCCCGGCGTGTCTATCGAGGCGTCTGACGTCATGCTGCGCAGCTACTCCGGGCAGCTTTCCCAGGTCCAGGGTCGGGCCCAAGTCAGCGTTCGCCTTGGCGACAGGGAGGCAATCCTTCCCCTTTACCTAACCAAGGGGTCGTCGCCGACGCTGCTGGGCCGGAACTGGATTCACTCGCTGGGTGTTCGGCTGCCGGAGTACCAAGAAGCTGCGCTGTACGTAGTGAAGGATGTCCCAAGCCTCCTGACCGACTTCCAGTCCCTGTTCCAGCCAGGGGTGGGCACCTTTGCCGGCACGACAGTCGGCATCCACGTTCCCGAGGGAGCCCGGCCTCGGTTCTTCAAGCCGCGCCCGCTGCCGTTTGCCCTGAAGGACGGGGTCACCCAGGAGCTGCAACAGCTGCAGCGAGAGGGAATCCTGGTGCCCGTCAAGTCTTCCGAGTGGGCCGCACCGATTGTGCCAGTCCTCAAGCAAGACGGCCGCATCAGGATCTGCGGGGACTTCAAGGTCACCATAAACCCCGTCGCTACCGTCGAAAAGTACCCGCTGCCTCGGGTAGAAGATTTCTGGTCGGCTCTGTCCGGGAGACAGAAGTTCACCAAGCTCGACCTTCGAGATGCCTACCAGCAGCTGGTGCTCCAGGATGTCGCCCGGAAATATGTCACCATTTCAACAACCATGGGACTCTTCCAGTACACGCGCCTACCGTTCGGCGTGGCCTCAGCCACAGCCATCTTCCAGAGGGAGATGGACAACCTCTTCAGGGGCATGAGGCACGTGGCGGTGTACTTGGACGACATCCTGGTTACCGGTACCGACGACGGGGACCACCTGCAGAACCTGCGCAAAGTCGTGACACGATTGCAGGACGCCGGTCTCAAGCTGAGGCTGGACAAGTGCGTGTTCCTGACCCCCAGCGTGGAGTACCTGGGACACATCATCTCCTAGGCTGGCCTGGCCCCGGCACCCCGCAAGATTGAGGCCGTGCTCAAGGCGCCGAAGCCCAAGAGCAAGAAGGTGCTTCAGAGCTACCTCGGCCTCATCAACTTCTACAGGAGGTTCCTGCCCAACCTGTCGACGCATCTGGAGCCGCTGCATCGTCTGCTTCGTGACGGTCAGCAGTGGGCCTAGAAGAAGGAGCAGGACTTGGCCTTCCAGCGCAGCAAGGAGTTGATCGTTAAGGCTCCAGTGCCGGTGCACTTCGATCTGGCCAAGTATGTGGTCCTCACCGTGGATGCGTCGCCGTACGGGGTTGGAGCCGTCCTGTCGCACCGGGGTCAGGATGGTCAGGAATGCCCTATGGCATTTGCTTCTCGTCGACTACATGCGGCAGAGCAACGCTACAGCCAGCTCGACAAGGAAGGCTTGGCGCTCATCTTCGGGGTCCAGCGCCTCCATCAATACCTGTGTGGCCGGCAATTCGAGGCGGTCACGGACCACAAGCCGCTGCTGGGGCTGCTGGGACCTGACAAGACAGTCCCAGTGCAAGCATCGCCTCGTGTGGTACGCTGGGCCTTGACGCTGGCAGCCTACAGGTACAAGCTCGTCTACCGCCCTGGAAAGGACCTGGGACCTGCAGACGTCCTAAGCCGCCTGCCCCTGCCGGAGGTGCCTGCTGCCGTTCCAGAGCCAGCCGACGTGTTCCTGCTGGAGCGCGCCTACCCGGGGGTGCTTACCAGGACTGCGGTGGCGCAGGCGACCAGCCGAGACCCGGTCCTGTCTCCGGTGGTCAAGGCGGTTGCCCGAGGGGAGGAGCTGCGTCACCAGGCTTACAGCCACAAGACCACCAAGCTGAGCTTGGAGCAGGGCTGCCTCCTCTGGGGTTCCAGGGTGGTGATTCCACAAAGTCTGCGGGCCAAGGTGCTGCAGTTGCTGCACGCGGGGCACCCTGGCATTGAAAAGACCAAGATGGTGGCACGGTCGCACGTTTGGTGGCCTGGCTTGGACCAGGACATCGTGCACCAGGTGCAAGGCTGCCAGGTCTGCCAGGAGAACCAGCGAGCCTCGCGCCACGTGGAGATCACCCCCTGGCCGTTCCCACAGAGGCCGTGGTCCCGCTTGCACGTGGACTATGCGGGACCCTTCAAGGGCCACTACTTCCTGGTGGTAGTGGACGCCTTCTCCAAGTGGGCGGAGGCACTGCCAGTCACCAGTCCCTCGGCAAGCGCGACCATTGCGGCGCTGCGGCAAGTCTTCGCAGCGCGGGGATCGCCGGACATAATCGTGTCTGACAATGGTCCCGCTTTCGCCAGCGCCGAGTACCTGGACTGGCTGCAGAGGAATGGGATCCGCCGGATGCTGGTTCCGCCGTACCACCCCGCTTCCAATGGTGCAGCAGAGCGGGTGGTGCAGACACTCAAGGACAAGCTCAAGAAGAGCCAGCCCGGGGATTTCCGAACGCAGGTGGCCCGGGTACTGTTTCAGTACCGGACCACACCACATGAGGTCACTGGCCGTGCCCCCTGCGAGCTTCTGCTGGGCCGGATGGTCAAGACCCCCCTGGACGTCTTGCATCCAGACCTCCGGTCCACGGCGCTCCTGAAGCAGCTGAAGCAGAAGCTGGCTGCTGACCGAGGGTGCCGTCCCGGGCCTTTGCCGGAGCCGGGAGCGTCGGTGTACGCCAGGAACTTCCGTCCTGGCCCACCCTGGTCTGCCGGACATGTGGTTTCACCAGCGAGCGCCTCATCGCTGCTCGTCCGCATGCCGGACGGGACCACCTGGCACCGGCACGCCGACCATGTCAGGCCTCGCCTCGGGACCTGGCTTCCACCCTCGGCCGTCGCTTCAGAGAACCAGCCTGCAGGGGGCCCAACAACAGCACCAGTAGCGGCCGGCGGAGCGCCATCCACCCCGGAGGCGACAAGCGTCGCCACTCCTGGACCACCAGTTGGACCGGTGCCACTCCCCAATCCGGTCCCTGCAGCTCCACCGGGTGGAGCGCGACCAATTCAGGCAGCGCCCGGCGTTGCCACACCTAGCCCGTCGACATCAGTGCCCAGGCCGAGTGCACGGCAGAGGAGGCCACCTGGCCGCTACTCGCCGGGGTGACCTTCATCGTCGACTGGCCGGGACTTTGCATGACCAGACGCCGAGATGGTGTCGGCCGTGCGCATTGTATTTAGTTTTGTTTTAGAACAAACAAACTGGGGGGGAGGAGTGTGACAAGTTAGTGGCGCCCCCCTCCAGTCCGCCCGTCTGCGGCCGCCTGGCTCGGCGGGCAACATTGTTCATCGCGACAATAAACGCCGTTGAGCGTACGCCGCTCCGGCCAGTCATCGTCCACCCTCACTACCAGGCTGTGTGTCGTCTCTCCTCGGCGGGTGCTTCGGCCCCCTTCGTCCACGTTCGAGAAAGATCGTGACAGAACGCCAAACATCGTACTATTGCAGGAAAAGGTTTAGAAGGAGGAAAGTTGCTTAAGTAGCCGATGAACGAATAAAACAATGAACATGACACGGTGTGTATAATTATGTAAGTGATAATATAAAAATGATGGCTTCAAAGTACAGTCGGCGTAAAAGGTCGAGGTCTTTTAGGAAATTAAAAACGTGAATATGGTTAATGAAAGGTTTGTCTCCAAGCAACAAAACAATGCGTAAAAGGAGGCGGGTGCTATAAAACTGGGAGAAATGAAATTGGGGGTCCCTGTCATATGTAGGGCATTCAAGGAAAATGTGCACTGCACTTAGGGGTTCTGTACAGTGCTCACACAGGGGTGGATCCTCTTGGCAAAGCAAATACCCATGCGTGAGATGCGTGTCGCCAATTCTTAACAGGCACAAGATTACCCCGAAGAAGCGTTGCGGTGCCGGGCACTCACCCACTCCTGTAAAATAGGCTTTACAGGATAGAGTTTGTTGTTGACTTCACTGTTCCATTCTTGTTGCCATTTATATCTGATGTGTTTCCTTAAAGCTGCACGGTAGTCTCTGTATGGTATGTTTTCTCTAACCACATTTCTTTCGCTACATTTGTTTGCAGCGCAATCAGCCTCTTCACTTCCAGCAATTCCTACGTGGCCTGGAACCCAGCAGAGGACTATTTGAATATTGTTCTCCAATTCAGTACTCACCTTGAACTGCAAATCAGTAACAAGGAGATTTTTGTTGCCTCAGGCGATGCGATTGCTCTTTGAGCACTGAGGGAGTCAGTGTAAGTGATGAAGGATGGAAGTCTATTTTTAGTGATATGATTTTTGGCGAGAAGCAAACCAAATAGCTCTGCCGTTAAAATTGTCGCGTTGCTATTAATTCTCCGCAGACATTCATATGAAGGTCCGATTGCGGAGTAACCGACCGAGAAGTTACTTTTTGTGCCATCAGTGTAAAAGCTGATGTAGCTGTTATACAGGGTGATACAAGGAGACGCCAGGCTCTTTATATCGACCGGAAATTTTGGTTTCTTAACCTATCGCGCTACGACTTTGTGCAGCGTTGCCCATAGATAGTGCTTTTGTTTTTTGTAAAATTTGCAAAGAGCGAACTTACCTGAGAAAAAAGTAAAGAAAGAAAAAGGCTTAGCTCCTAGGAAACACAGCGACGCCACCGGTCTTCAAACAACACGGCGCCGCTTCGCACGTTTCGCGTTTCGGTGTTGAGCATATAGGCTCAACACCGGGGATGTGCGGAAAGCACCAGTGGCGAGACGTATTCCCTTATGGTGAACAGGATCTAACATCTTTAATGTTGATGCCCGTGCCGGCCCATACACTATACTTCAAGTGAGTCAGCGGTAGATTCTCAATAGACATACGCGGTCAGAACGTCATGACTTATGAGATAGGACCTTCAGGACGTTCATTGCTTTATGGCATTTTCTCTTTAAATCGATTATATGAAAGCTGAAGGACAATTTGCTATCAAAGGTAAGGCCAAGAAATTTCTGCATCGCTTTGTTCTGAATAGAGACGTCATACATGGTCGGGGTGGGCTCTGGGGCAGGTCCACGTCTTCGAGAGAAGAGGACTCA
Source organism: Ixodes scapularis (assembly GCF_016920785.2). NCBI lineage: Eukaryota > Metazoa > Arthropoda > Arachnida > Ixodida > Ixodidae > Ixodes > Ixodes scapularis. The sequence goes on from NW_024609880.1 coordinate 91,186,593, forward strand.
AGATGTTTTCTCAGTGGAAAACGTAAACACGTTATTATTTGCCCACTTTAGCATATTGTTAATTGTTAACTGAACTCTGCGTTCACAAATAGAAAAATTGCAAGATGACACAAAATTTTGAAGGTCATCGACATACAAGGAATATTGAACTGAAGGGGGATTACATGCGAAATGGAATTCATTTTTATTAGAAAAAGAATAGCACCGAGGACACCACCTTGGGGTACGCCATTTTCTTGCACGAATTCTCTGAAAGGAGTAGTTCCCAACTTGACATGAAATGTGCGTCTTTCTAAATAGTCCTAAATAGCACCCAGCATTCGACCAGGAATGCCTAAGTTATATAGGTCATTTATAATGCCATATCTCCATGTTGTGTCATATGCTTTTTCTAAATCAAAAGCAGTGACAAGAAAAACTGTCTACCGTATTTTCCGGGCTATAGTCCGCGGACTATACATGTTTAAAAGTCGAAATTGCTGGCTGTGCGGACTATCTACGCGTGCGGACTATACAGGAAATATGTTTTTCAAGATCGTTTATTATGACGAGACGTGACGAATTTTGTGCACGAAAGTATGTTAATGATGAATTATGCACATTATAGGCTCTATTGTGAGCTAAAAAGCATACATTTGTAAACGTGTGCCGTCTATGAGAAGATTTTCGTGTCGACTAAGCACCAGGTGCGGACTATGCACCGGGTGCGGGCTATGCACCGGGTGCGGGCTATCTAAGCAAAATCTTTTATTTTTGACCCCAAATTTCCCCCTGCGGACTATACACCGGGTGCGGACTACGGTCCGGAAAATACGGTATTTACAAATGCCTCACGTACAGCCGTTTCAAGACTAACAAGATGGTCAAGAGTAGACCTTGAGGAACGGCCACCACATTGATACTTTGCAAGTAAGTTTTTGCCTTCAAGGACATATGCTAGCCTTCGATTGATCATTCGTTCCAGGGTTTTTCCCAGGCAACTGGTTAAGGCTATAGGTCTATGACTGGCTACCTTAGAGGGGTCCTTTCCAGGTTTTAATAAATGAATTATGTTGGCTACCTTCCATTTAAGTGGAAAACATCCTTCCTTCCAGATTTGGTTAAAAAGGTATAAAATTAATTCTAGTGTAGAAATGTGAAGATGCTTCAGCATCTCATAATGGATGCCTTCAGGGCCAGCAGCTGAAAGTTTAGTATGTTTCAATACCAGCTGGAGTTCATGCATTGTGACAAGGGAATTGTATTGTTCCCTCTCACCTCTAGATGTCTTTACAATTTGTCTTTCTGCTTGGAGCTTATTTCGTTGGAATACAGCTGGATAATGTTGAGAGTTGGAGACAAATTGAAAGTGCTCCCCCAAAATATTGGCCTGCTCCTCCAAATTGGCCGGGCAGTACCCATTTCTGGTCAAGAAGGGAACAGAGAAAGCATGATAGGTGCCATTCACTTTATAGATTCTGTTCCACATTTCCTTGGGTGTTTTGGGTGTGGTACTGCTAATTGAGGAGGCATACTTCTGAAAACTTTGACACTTGGATCACCTGTGGATAAATCTAGCTTGGGCTTTCATCTTCTTAAATTCAATTACATTACTTGGAGTAGAATAACGTCTAAGTTTACCCCACGCTCGGTTTTGGTTCATCTTTGCTTCACGGCAGTTCTGATTCCAATAGGGTATCGGGCGCCTGGGGAAGCGCGTGGATGTTATAGGTATGTTCTGTATGGCCGCGGCGAGGATATGTTGTGTGAGTAGTTCGTTTAGCTCATGGATTGAGAGGTGGTCAAGTGATGTGCAAGCTAGAAGTGAGGACTGGGTAAAACCTTCCCGATTAGCTTTGTCGAACTTCCACCGTGGTTTTACTGACAGTGCCAGAGGTAGGATGCAACGCTCAAGGACAACTGGAAAGTGATCGCTTCCATATGGGTTCTGTATAACCCAACATGTCAAATGAGGGAATAAGCTGGGATCAGCTATCGCAAGATGAATACATGTAAAAGTGTTTGACGAAAAGCTGCAGTGAGTGGGTTCATTTTAGTCATCAAGCATAAATCTGACGAGAGCAGGAATCGTTCTATTATTACTCCTCGCGTTCTATTATTACTCCTTTTACTTCTTTATAAGGGATTGTGGGCATTTAGGTCACCAAGGATAAGAAATGGATGTGGAAGTTGTCTAACAAGGCCTTTAAGTTCTTCATATTTCAATGAACAATCAGGAGGTCCCTACTGAAAAAACCCATATGAAGTTATACCGGATCATACCGGTCCGGTATATTTAGACCGGAGGCCCGATAGCATTATAGCGGCGGCCCGGAGTAGCTTTACCGGGACCGGTGTCCGTTCTCCGGAGTCCCGGTGACGCCATAGCGGCGGCCCGGAGCGCTTTACCGGGACCGGTTTACTTAGCCCGGAGCCCCGGTAGCCTCATAGCGGTTGCCTTAACTGGTGTACCGGACTGTGGCTCCGGTCATAGCGGCGGCCCGGAGTAGCTTTACCGGGACCGGTGTACGTTGTCCAGAGTCCCGGTGACGCCATAGCGACGGCCCGGAGTCTTTTACCGGGACCGGTTTACTTAGTCTGGAGCCCGGTAGCTTCATAGCGGTTGCCCTAACTGGTGTATTGGACTGTGGCTCCGGTCATACCGGGCATTACCGGAACTCCAGGAAAGCAAAGCGGTCGCCCGGTGCGCTAAGCCGGTGAACCGGATAGTCATGGCGGTCACCCGGTAACTCTACTGATAAGCGGGAAAGCTGTGGCCGTTTATCAGTTCGTGATACCGCGGCGAAGAACTGAAGCGAAAAGGCCGGCGACTCGCGAAAAACGGAAATGTTTTAATACACCTGGTTTCTACAAATTTAAAGCAAATTAGGGACAATGAAATAAAAATATCTACATAAAAGTGGAGCACGCATTAAGGATGTCTGCAATTGTAGTCTGTATAAAACAAAAAGATATATATCAGAAGTACAAAAAAGGGAATTTCACCGATCTTTATAAAGAGACACAGAAAAGGTATCTATTGTCGAAATTTTTACTCACCCATCTATTGTTCAATCTGCCCCCACAAGATATTTGTAGCATCAAATCTCCTTTATTTTTAATGCTGCTCAAGAATAAGATACTCAGGTTTGCTGCCAGCTTTCCAGTCATGTCGTTACGCACGAGGTTGTTTTAAGGTTGTAGAGCAGGTGTCGCCAAACTTACACTGTCCAAGAGCCGCAATCAAAATTGTCAATTTTTCGAGAGCAGCACTGGGAAGGGGGGGGGGGGGGGGGGGGGGTGACAGGAGGGAATATTGTTCTCTTGGCCTTTGCAATAACTGATTGTTTAGAAAACATACAGGAACTATGTTTCAGGGAGCTTTGGTTTCCTATCTGATCAATGTCTACCTTCATTTTCTGTTAAGTAGAGGGGAATTTCACACAAGTTGCCACACAAAATTGATGCTGCCTCAACCTAGCAGGTGGGAAGGCAGCAAAGTAGCGAATTTTAAAATCGAGATGATGTTTTCATCTAATTTGTTCCCTTCTGAACAGATCTTACTTAGAAAAGCTGATCAACATTGTATTTCATGTCATGTTTGCCGCCTGTTTCTTATTGTAATGTTTTCATCAACAAGCTTAGTGTTTCGTCCCAACTATTTTAATTTGGGAGTCCTCAGATTACGAGATCACTTGGCCAATGAAGAGCCGCATGCGGCGAGCCGAAGATTGGCCACCCCTGTCGTAGAGCATCTAAAGCACATATTCGTAATAGAATTAATCTTTGCAATGCGACTTTCATGACCAATCTGGACACAGAAAAGACGGTACTGATTTCAAGAAACTTTGAGTGAGTATAGTCACGACAATCTTGACTGCAGCAGCACTACGACATCACAGGTCTCTGTTTTGTTTGCCTCAGAGCAACGTTACTAAAACACTCAGTTGGGAAACTCGCAGTCGAAACCTGGGCCGCTGGCGTCCACCGAGACCAAGCTAAATGCGACAACAGCGCCACCCATTATCATTTGTCTGTACTGTGGTCACTCTGAGGTTTTTGAAAGCCTGTTTTTGCGTAAAAACAAACGAAAAAGACTCTTTTTGTATGAAATTTATTGGAGTTTAGTACCAAATGATGGGCGCGTGATGTTTTTATCATCTTTAGTTCGCAAGGTTTTGCGGAACAATTAATATTGTTTTTATAAAACCATGCCTCAGCCGGCCTTTCAGGTAGCGCGTCCCGACCTAGGTGCATTTGAACTTCAGTAGTTCGACGCGGCGCGTCCGCCGGGGGGTCGGGGGTGACCCCTGTCTAAGCCAAAAATAGAAGTCACGCGCAGTTTCTCGAGTGGCCGCTGCGGGAGAAACGGCGTTGTGTTCGTCCTTAGCTCGATGCTCGGAGACAAGTTGGGGCCATATGTTTAGGGCTGCGTAACCCAAACACTGTCACAGCACTCATACCCAATCTCGCTGTGAGGATGGTATGAAAGTGATCTGGGGGCCTTGCCTATCTAGGTGGTACTGTCTCGGGATGCTAACCTTTTGTGAACAGGAATTGCATGGCACCCGTATCTGCTGGTTTACGTAGGTCGACCTGTGTCTATAGTCGGGTTGACCTGTGTCTACAGTCAGGTCGACCCGTGTCGTAGGTCGGGTTGACCCGTGTCTACAGTCGGGTCAACCCATGTCTACAGTCAGGTCGACCAGTGTCTACGGTCAGGTCAACCCATGTCTACGGTCGGGTCGACCCGTGTCTACGGTCGGGTCGACCCGCGTCTACGGTCGGGTCGACCCGTGTCTACGGTCGGGTCGACCCGTGTCTACGGTCGGGTCGACCCGTGTCTACGGTCGGGTCAACCCAACCACAAACAGCATGGTTCAGTCGGGTCGACCCGACCCGACTGAATACGGGACCTGTATGTCCATAACACCATATGACCCAAACGGGTAGGACCCGTACTAAAAGTATACGGTTTTTTTCAGCAGGGGTATATATAATCAACGGATAGTTATTGCACGATCAGTTAAAAGTTTTGCAGCAACTGCTTTCAGTTTAGTGTCCAGGCACACCTCCACACAAGGAGTTGATCTTGGGACTATTATGACAACGCCACCAGAAGCGTGGGAGTGGGATCCATATGGCCTATCCTCCCGGAATAGTGGGAAGCGCTTTAGTAAGTTTGAGTGGCTTTCATTCAGGTACGTCTCCTGAAGGCAAAGAGCTATGGGGTTGGGTTTCTTAAACAAATTGTAGACATCATCGTAGTTACAGAATAGTCCTGGAAAATTCCACTTTGTGATGCTCATAAGATTAGCCTAGCTAATAATGGCTCTTGGCTATCTTAACTGCATTAGGGAGTCACGCATAAATTGTTGTTGTGGTTGTGCAGGAGAATGAAAAGCGTTGCTCCTATAGGGTTTTATCAGGGTGGAGTGACTGGCTTTTTAGCTTTTTACTTCGGGGTCTGAACCTCCATCTCCTCGAAGTCAGTGTCAGGGGCAGAAACTTCTTCACCGTCTGCCGTTGCTTCTGTATTCGACGTCTTCTTGTCAGAAAGCCTGTCAGAAGACCTCGAATAGTCGGTGTTTTTTGGGGGCAGACCCCGGACTTTGCCTAACATTTTAGGGCGAGTGGTCGACGTGCTAGGCCGAACCACCCCTCTGTCTCTCTGGTCAGGTTCTGCAGACGCTGTAGGAGCTGCACGTGGAATGTGCTGTTTCCTTGGTGAGGTAGTCCTCTTCTGAGAGGAGGAGCGGGGGGCTCGCTCCTCTTGGGAGGACGACCTGCGAGGAGTGGGTGATGGATTTACATCCATCGCCTCTGTTGCACCCCACCCTTTGTCATGACTGGGTGCCCTAGCTGCTGTCGCAGCCGTGAGGGAGTGCCCAGGAAGAGAGAGCTTCAACCTGGACGTCGAGGACTGGAGCGGTTTTCCAGGGTTCCAAAGGGACACCTGGGTCGCCACTGATACCTTAGGCGGTGCAGGTCCTCTGCTGGACACCGCCTTGGCATAAGAGCCTCTCTGAAAACCGGAGAGGCGACGCCTTGCATCATGATAGGATATGTTTTCTTTCACCTTAAGTGCGAGAATTTATATTTCCTTTTTAAATTGGTCACATGTTCTGGAAGGGGCAGGGTGGTTGTCATTGCAATTTGCACATTTGTAATCTGCGTTGTAGTCGTCAGCAGTGTGCTCGGTGCCGCTACAACTGGCGCATGTCTCGCGACCGCTGCAAGTGCGCGAACCATGTCCGTACCGCAGGCAACGAAAGCAGCGAAGAGGATTTGGGACGTAGGGCGTCACCTTACAGTTGATGTAACCGGCCTTAACAGAAGATGTCAAAATGTTCCTTTCGAAAGTCAATACAACGTGCTTAGGGGTGGACGATGGGTGGACACGGTGACCTTGATATATTGGATGGTTTCAAGGTTGAGTAAGGCCGTAGCTTGGTGTTTTTCATTCACATGTACGAGGAGATCGCCTAAAAAGATCTTCCTTGATTCAAATTTAGCTCCCAAGATGCCTTGAAGCACCTTAGCAACAGTGAATGGAGAAAGCTTAGAGAGTGATTTGGAGTTTTCGTCAGAGAGCAAGACGAAGAATTTTGTAAAAAGGTCACTTGAGTCATTTATACTAAGTAAATTGGACAGAGCTTCGGTGCGGACCCTTTTCAGGGATTGATCGGAGGTTTTCTGTGCTTGGAACCCATATAGATGGGAAAGGAAGTTCAGTGCCCGGGTGCACCGCCGACCACGGAGCCCAACCAGGGGGTAGGTAATGCGCCATAGCAAGAAAGGCTTGGCTGACACAATTACTCTACCAGTGCTGCCCGGGCAATATACCCTAGTGTGGTTGCAGGGACAGAACCTGTTTCCATTCAAGGTTGGCCCTTGCCGCCTAAGAAGGTGAAAAAGGAAAGAAGAAAGTTTAGAAGAAAAGAGAAAGAGGTGGGAGGAAAAGTGAAAGAAGGAAGAATATGTTAGAAGAGGCGACTGACTGAATCATCCTGGTCGGGCCAAGCCAGGACACCCGTCTACGAGACGCGGTGGCCGAAGCGGTGTATTGCCTCACCCGGGGGCTCCCGAAGGGTCCAAACACACCCCGGGCTCAGCTCAACCCACCAAGGTCCCCTTTTCCCCGAACTCGGGTTAAGCCACGCACAGCCAGGCGTGGGTGGGCGAACCCACATGGCACGGGGTTCATAGTGACGCCACTCACCAAGCACCTACTATAAAGTAGGTGCCTCCTGCGTGCGCGTAGGGTGGCCCACGTGGCTGGGGTCCGTGGTGACGCTACTCACCAAGCACCTAGCACCTAAGGTGCGGGCGCCCCCTGCGGAGCTCGGGATCCGTGGAGACGCCACTCTCCAAACACCTGCTTTCACAGGTGCCCCTGCGGGGTGTACTCAACTTACGCATTCATCTGGCTTGAGAACAACTTGAGCGTTGGCTCGGGTTAGATGTCAGCTGCCCATTATGTTTACGCGAATTTCACAAAATCCGCCCAATTGACCGAACAGCCTCTTGACTACTGCTGTCAGAGCGTTTGACTGAAATGATGTGGTTTTCTGATTTTGACGACTTCAAAATCATGGGTGTACCACCGCAACACCCTTTACACACGATTTCGGTACCGCAGGGTGTAAAACAAATGTACGAAGGGTGTAGGCCTTTCCGTACAGCCTTCAATGTTCAAAACTCATCTAATAATGGTTTAGGAAGGGTGTGAGCTCGGAAAAACACCCTCTTAACACGAACATAGGTGTTGACATTTAAGTGTGCCGTTGCAAAGTGTGACTGTCTAGTCAGTGTCGCAACCACTGCAACCTGACCCGAGATTTTCAACGAAGTCGTTCGAGCTCAAGACTCGTCCCAGTTAACGAATTGGCGCGCCAGCCGTTGACAGCAGAACTTCGGGGCCCCAAGTGCCCGCGCAGATTTGTCTCTCGATGCCCAAGGCCCCGGCTGAGAGGAAAGACCCACGGGCAATGACCCGCCATGGGAGATATAAAGCTCCGCTCGTGGTAGAAGGAACAGGTTAAGGCACGTGCAAGCACTCAAGCTAAACGGATGGCCACGCATTACCACAAAATACCGATAAACTAAAACAAAACGCCGTCTCGGCTGCGCGCGATAATTGCGACCACCTTTACAAGTGGCATTAAGGTGAATGGTAGCTGGTCGCGGGCCCGGTTTCCCAGGCTTTTCTATTAGAAACATGTTCGTTTTTAAAGTCGTTTCTGACTCCGCCATGTCATTTAGAAGTTGACACTTGCTGTACGCGCGTTTCTTAGACACTGCTTCCTCATTGGCCCTAGTTTCGTGCCTCAACGGCAGCAATAACATCTTTATAAAGGCGTTGAAGCGGGAGATCTCTCGCGCTTTGTCCAAGCCAGCGTCCACCAAGGTACCAGCAGACGCTCCCAACAAAACACAGGAGAAAGAACGTGCGCACAAGCCCCATGCGAACGAAACACTTTTTGTTTTAGTTGCGCTGGTTGGACGGCGGAGACGCTGTCGGCTGTGGCTACTCAAGCGCGCACCGATAGGACCTTCTCTGGTCGATCGCATCGCAGCTTTCGCCGTGTTGTGTATCCTTCTCACCTATATACAAATATCTTGAACCGTGGTCCTTCCCCAAATTCAATAATGGGCGAAATGGAACAAATATATGTCAGTTTAATTGTATTCATGTTTATGTAGTGTGTTTGATGACAGAGAGTCAAAGTCTTGGAAAAAGAATCAATATTTTCAGCATACCATTTTATTTCAAGGATATCGCAACGCATGGATTTTTTATTAATCCTCACGTGCAACTTTAGGCAGCTTATTTTTGTTAGGTTGTACAATCAGGAGTGTAAACTTCAATCTTATTTCCTGCGCAATATTTTTCAAACTTTTCTTTGCAAGGAGTTGGCGGATCCGAGCTTGCAGCACTTTCTAACAGTAGCAGGTCACAGAAGAGTCCTGAAAATAATATTTGAAGGTTAGCAGCTCATTTTTTTTGCAATGTTGGTTTTTATCTTTTATAGGGGTGCGTATTGTGTAAGGAAGCCTACCGACTAAATACCGATAGCACAAATCTTTAAAAAGAAAAGTGTTCCTGTGAAATGTCTTCAAATTTTGATGGAAATGTTTGCGTTCGTCTCTTAAAAAAGCACTACCACCCCTAAAGTTTTTTTTTTATGTCTGAACCAGTGCAAGCTGATACCGCAACGGGACAAAAAATTTCCCCACGCGCGCGCACGCCATTTAATTTTTGTGTTTATCTCTCTCGCTCCTCAGCTCCTCGCACCTATTAAATTGTAATGTCAAATAGTATAAAATTTAGAACCTTTTTAAGCGACATTTCTATGACATGTAATAACGGCATTCATAAAACACGTTTTTTTAACGCACTTGCGAACGCACTACGGCCCTTTTTTTTTTTTGAAATACCGAAAATCGGAGTCCGCAGTGATGTCGCCCCCTGACTTTTCATCCTCCCTCGGAAAACATGGCGGCGCTCGACGCATGTAGCCGAGGATGATCGCTGAGTTGAGGGATCGGACGAAGTTGTTTTTTTTTAGGTACTTGACGACCTCTAAGACTTCAAAAAGAAAATTGTCAAATGGCCAAAACAACTGGGTTGGTGTCTGTGCACCGTGATTTCAGTTTCTATTCCGCCGAGGCAGCCTTTCACGCAGCAACGGCACGACGTGGCCCCTCACGTCGCTCACAAAAGTCTACTGCGCGTTCTCTTCAACCTCGCACTGTTTAAAATAATTTAAGATCACTAAAAGGGTTCTAAAAGAACTTCAAACTCGAAAGTGAGGCTACGTCTGCCAGCAGACGGTTGTTCGCTGGACGCCGGCGAACACGACTATTCGGGTGGCGGCGGTTCGGATCGGAGGCGTCGGAGAAACTCGACTCGCGTGGGGGCTCAATATTTGACGTCACTGCACTCGCACGAATCGCGCGGCAATTCCAAATTCGGAATTTTAATTATTATTATTTTTTTTTACAGATACTGAATTTTTATGTCTCGAATTTGGAGGGTAATGCCCAAAAATCATCACTCGTTTCAAATAAAAAAAGGCTCATTTTGACGTGTCAGTGCCCATTTAACAAATAAGAACATCATGATGGTACGTATAGCTTTAGTATGTAAAAACACGAATCAAAGTCTAAAAACGCCCAATAAACGCAAATAACTTCTGTAGTATATTTCTTTTATTAAGTAGAACATGCCGCTGTTTTGTACAAAGAATATTCACCTCAATTAGCATTGGAGCTAAAACATTGTCAATTACATTATTTATATTACTAAATGCATATGCGAGTTCCCACAATTTATTCATTTGTTAAGTTTAACTTTCGCGATGCCCTTAATTAGCCCGTTGTCTGAGTGCCACCGTTAGTGGTACATTCGATGCATCGTACATATGCAGGGTGAAACAAGAAGACGCCAGGCTCTTTAAATCGACCGGAAAATTCGGTTTCTTAACCTGTCGGTCTACGACTTTGTGCAGCGTTGCCCACAGATGGTGCATCTTTTTTTTGTAAAATTTGCGAACAGCGAACTTACCCGAGGAAAAAGTAAAGAAAGAAAAAGGCTTAGCTCCTATGGAAACGCAGCGACGCCACCGGTCTTCAAACAACACGGCGCCGTTTTGCACGACAGACAAGAGATGGCGCAAGCGGTCGCGACGCCAACTGCTGCCAACGAACGAGCAGACGACGCCGAGAACCGGCGTTTTTAGCAGACAAGGAACTGCAGTTGCTTGTTGTTACCGCGCCTGTTTTTGTTTCTGCAACTGTCGCCGTTTGCGGAACGCGCGCCGCTTTTGAGTCGAAAAGATCGTCTGCTAAAAAGGCCTGCTCTCGGCGCCGTATACTCGTTCGTTGGTGGCGTTTGTTGCGCCATCTCTTGTCTCCCGTGCGAAAGGGCGCCGTGTTGTTTGCAGACCGGTGGCGTCGCTGCGTTTCCATAATAGCTAAGCCTTTTTCTTTCTTTACCTTTTCCTCAGGTAAGTTCGCTCTTCGCAAACTTTACAAAAAAAAAAAAAAAACACCATCTGTGGGCAACGCTGCACAAAGTCGTAGCGCGATAGGTTAAGAAATCGAATTTTCCGGTCGATTTAAAGAGCCTGGCGTCTCCTTGTTTCACCCTGTAGAACTAAAAAAAAAATGTGGATTTTATGTAGGATACAAAACTTTTTACTAGTTTTTTATGAATAAATTTTGACTATAGTATATCCATGCATTTCGAATATTGTCGTGTGGCAAAAGCTATGGATAAACTAGGGGTGGGCGATTAGTTGAATATCGAATTATAAAACCGATTAATGATTGTCCGAATAATCCGATTCAATTTACATATTCCTTGAATTTGGGTTTTCGAATATTGAGACACATGGAATATCAGTACCGCAGGCAAAAATCTTGGTTTATTGAGGAACGCTGTTCAAACAGTAAAACAGTCCTGAATGACCTGTTTTGTATCTAAATCAAGCCTGAATTCAAAAGCTGTGACTAACGAACCATTTCGGCAGAAAGTGTCTTGTTTTTTTGTGTCCCTCGAACAAAGCAGTGATGCTCTCAGTTTCTTGAATGGGCTTGACGAAAACCCGTAAACTACGCGTGTCGCCATTTTGAATTCAATAATTTTGCGTTACTTGCAATGCACCTCTCGGTATTCCATTCCCATTATAAGTTCTTACGCCTACAATATAGCAAATTAATATTAAAATACAAATACCACCAATAACTGAATCGGCCCCTTCCGTTTACCCGTTGCTCCCCGCGGCATTGAGCGTGGTGTCACGGTAAGTGACGCAAGATGTCACCCAATTTAAACAGTTCAGCTGTGTCTTAAAGGGAAGCTGAAGCGGTTCTGTATTTTAGAAGAAATACCTAAACCGTCTTTATCTGGCATCTAGGATTACGAATATCAAGAAGAGATGTCCGATTTATGTGCCAAGTAGCCAGAACAGCACATTCAAAATAGCCCCGAAGCTTTTCCTTCCAAGCGCGTTCGGTGAGAGGAAATATCGTGACGTATTATGCAGAGAAATCAACATCTCCGTACCTTCCACAAGTCTGAACCAAGGAGTCAAAAACGCTGCAAGCATTCCGTTACAAGCAGCAAGCGCAAGGCAGTTGAAACCTCTAAGTCTGATGTCACGGCCACCGGTTTTTTTTCGGGCTTTTTCGCATTTCTTGATGTGTTCGGATCAAATGCTTGTGATATTCAAATTCACAGTACAAAAATACGCTAGAATTCACATATAACTCGTTTTTTTTTTTTTGGTTCACATCTTCAGCTTTCCTTTAAGGTTGCCGTTTAAGTGTGGTCATTAAACCGTTTCATTCGTGCAAGCATTTTTGTTCTGCGTAATCTGTAGCAGAACAAACATGCACGCCTCTTTCCCATGAATGCGAATATTTTTATGAAAAAAAAAGTTTTGGTATTTTTTATTGATTTGTCATTTGGCTTTTTGATCAATATTAGGTACTGGTTGATTCTAACTCAATTCGAGCTGAAATTTCACTATTCGCACACATCTAGCATTAACTTCTAGAGTCCGAAGAAAATCCATCGGTTCAGAGAGTATTAACTCTAACTGAAATACTGTATCCGACAAAGCATACTTCTCAAGAGTTCTAGGTACAAATCGGCTCTTTTTTCAAGACTGACGGAATTTCCCTAGGAATGTGCGCTGAAATGTCCTACACCGAAAAGTACGCGCACCAAAACGTTCGTGCACCAAACTGTCTGAACCAATAGTCCGCGCGCTTAAAAGTCCGAAACGCCCTACACCGAAACGCCCTACACCGAAACGTCCTACACAAAAATGTCCGGATCCTGGATGGCGGGGAAAGGGAGGGTGGGGGGGGGGGGGGGGGGGTGTTCTGGCTGAGATACTACGTGACGGCCGAAACGTCCCCAGATCTGTTTCGTTAACCCACTATTTGCTGTCGCCACAAAATGAACTTTTCGCAAATGTACATCTATTTTCTCATAAAAGAGAAAAAAACAGTTAACCTCGGCGTGATCGCGCTGGCGCTGGCGCCGTCTGTGGAGTAGCCTGAGACACTTGCAATTTTCATATCGTGGGTTGGGAAAGCAGCTACGTAGGCTGTCCTTGGCTGGTTATGGCAGTTATTTTGTATCTTCTATTATCCTTCGGTTGCTAAAGCGCAGTGATGTCAGAAGAGCTGACGCAGTTGATAAGAGAAAGGTTGTCTCTCTTCCGTATTTCCATGACCTGTCTCAAACCTGAAGGCCTTCAAAGGAAACTTGGTATTACTTTACTTTTTAAACACAATTTTTCTCTGAACAGATTAACTTTCTTTTTAGCGGAGGGGAGTAAGTGGCTGTAGTAAGGATCATAGGGAACCTTCAGGGAGTTGTGATCTTGGTGTAGTTTACAAATTTCCGGTAAAGTGTGGCTCTTGCTATGTAGGCCAGTCTGCTAGGTTCATAAACGACCGACTGTGTGAACACAACAGAGCTGTTAAACATCGGAAAGAGGCTTCCGAGTTGGCCAAACACATGTCCAAGTGCGTTGAATGTAGTGTTGTGCAAGACACTGAGATTCTATGTAAGCAAAGAGACGCCTGTAAACGTCTTGTAAAGAGTCGTCGATGATTTACTGGAATAGGGGATTTTTTCACCAATATGTCCGTTGCACCTGCCGACACAATTAAGATGTTTCTTAGCACTTCGATTTTTTTAGGTACTTTGGACTAAGTGTCCTCAGGTCGGCTGCCGGCCGGGGGCAGGGGGTGTAGTTGAAGTGCTCATCTTGTTGGTGTCTTAGTGTTGGTTGCCTGCCTTTAGCGAGTGCTTTGAGTCTTCCGGGGCTTTGTTGTGTCCTAAAAACTAGTGTCCTCTTGTCGGTCGTGTGACCTCAGTCAGCGTGTGTCTCCTAAAGCGATCCAAACCAACACGTTTTTGTGCGCGCGTAGGTCATGCACTTCCCGGAAGTTGCGTATTTTGTGAAGTTTTTGCTGTTTCCGTTGCGCTTTCTGAGTCACAAGCATGAGCGTTGGTTAGGACGGTGCGCTTTTGGGCGAGCGGAGGGCATCTGCGCCAGACGGCGAAGAAACGCGGAGCCAGAACTGGTGCCCTCCACCGATAGGCCGGGGGTTTACGCGCACGAAAACGCAGCGCGTTTTCGTGCGTGTTCAGGAAAAGTTGAAATCATCCAACTTTCTAATGCGCGCCCGGAAGGTGCAAGGAATTAGCGCGGCGTCACGAAATACGCAATTCCCGAGAAGCGCACGACCTGTGCGAGCACAAAAAGGTGTTGGTTTGGATCCTGCTTAAGAGCTTGTGGGCCTATTTAAGGATCCGGTCTGGCAAATAATTCTTTAGCTGCATTCGGAGTTTCGTTTCTGAATGTCCTTTTTTTTCCCCCGCTCCAGGGTTACCGTGTCTATCCTTAACCAGCTCGCCTGCCTAGTTGCTGTAAGTTGACACTACTTATTTCGATTGCACTAAAGCTCTTGATCTTGCAGATCATACGTTGTTACTTGCCAAACTCTCAGCATTGGGCATGACTAGCCTGTTTTGCAATTGATTGTCAAGTTTTCTTGGTGGAAGACCAAAACAGTGCTTTATGATAGGTGTTTTTCCACCTTGTACGTTTTAGAAACTGGAGTGCCTGGGGTGTCCTATTTTAGACCACTGTTATTCAACATTTTTGTGCTGCAAATTGCAGATGATGTAAACTTTATCGCGAAGTTCATGAAACTGCTGACTGCCAGATGACGCAAGACGATATTAAGGAAGTTCTATATTGGTGCTTGAAAAATAATTTGGTACTTAACTCCAATGAGATCAATGTTGTTTCCCCTACCAGACAGAGAAGCTGAATTGAATGCCCGTATACCATGTTAGGTTCAGCTATCACGAGGTTGGTACACTTCGTGATCTGTCATGACCTGTCGTGACGTATCATGTGCTAGGGGGCGTTATTTCCCGATTGACGGGAATTGCTGTACTTCCGGTAGCATAATTTCGCACCCTTGTTTTGTCCAAACTAGAGTTTTGCTCAGTCGCATGAAACACCACTGGAACGACGCTATCGTGTATTTTAGAAAAGGTGTCGCGTCGACTCGTGCGTATTGTTTGTGCCAGACGGGTTTAGAGGTGCATTCAATTTGATTATGAAGACCTACTTAGTTTGCTTGATCTTGTACCCTTGTACGAAAGAAGATTAAAGCGAGACTGTATTTTTGTACAAGATAGTGAGCGCTGGGCTGCATGTACTCTTGCTTTTAAGTGGAATTACTTTTGTGTCCCTCTGAAGTGTAGATCTTTATTTATTTTTACCCGCATTAAGTTGGTGTCCTCTCCCTTATGACACGTGTATAGCTTTTTTAAACTAATAGTGGGAGTCATTTAGACTTTAACCAGAATTAATAAATAATTAGTCTTCCACGCGTTACTCTTTTCTTATTGGCTCGACTATTACTTTACAGGGTTAAGAGCCATTTCTCACAAATTTTGTGACCCTTGTGTATTGTTTTTAAGACAAAGTGAAGCACGGAATTGATGATAATTAGGCAAAATTGGGACACAGTGTGCCCTAAGCACGAACGAAGTCGGGCAGCGTGATGCTGTTTATGACGAAGCCCCTGCTGAAACTTTCGATTAGGAAGTACATTTGATCTCGGAAATACTGCAAAGCCATTCCTCTAGTGAAATACAGTTCAAGTGTCATATCAAAAATGGCGCGAGCGTGCCGCTCTACTCCCTCGTCGTAAGAGATCACAGTGTGCCCTAAGAAAAACGTAGACGGGGAGCTTGGTCTTGTTTATGACGAAGCCCTTGCTGAAATTTTCCACCTGGAAGTTGAATGTCTTAGGCAAGCTAAAAGGACATCGTTGCACGCATCATTTTACATTCAGATATATGTTTAATGTTTATAACCGAGCCCGATATATACGCATTGCGCGTATTTATTCTCTTTATTTTGATGTGTCTCGCATTTTCGCTGTACTTGGTATTATACGTCGTTGCGCATACACTAACTTTGACTATAGCGAAATCGTTGACTGCATATTGTAAACAAATTGAACAACTCAATACATTCTAGACTTAATATCGAGTTTATAACGCGTTACAAGCCAGCAAGAAGCATGAGCTTACCTCCACCTTTTTTCGTTATTCTTATAATTGAACAGTCCTCGTAGTTAGAGTAGAGAAGCTTGTGTTCTTGTAGACCATCAACTGAAAAAAAGTATAACCTTTACGTTTAAATTATGTTCTATTATTTCTGATAAAATCGCACAACAGTCTTGTTGTAAGTACAGCCGCTTTGTTGGAAATTCGCGAGACCTAGTGTTAAAGAAAGTCTTCAAATTTCATATGCCGAGATATTTGTACATGTGTACATTTTTATATTTTTGTTGTTAAGTTCTTGTGTATCCCTAATTAGTACTTTATGCTCAGAAACATTAGTTCTGTCCGCTAAACTGCTTCTCTAGGTATTACCCCCCCCCCTGGTTTCATATTTCAAGTTCTCAATAAAAGGGAAAGGGTTCGCGAGTATGCTGTATAAGGAATGATTTCCATGATGTGATACTTATTACCAATTCGCTGGATTACGATATAAAATAAAGGTTATGTCATGGCAATTAAAGCGTAATTGTTTTAGTTATTTTAAATGCTTGAATACTTATTAGAAAAAAACATGCAGCGAGAACATCTATGGAGGTATCTTGTGTTTTATTCCGTGAAATGTAATCACGATTGAGCGAAACAATCTTTTGAACCACACGGTGTATCCTTCTTATCTCAAGCAAGCCGCATCTTGAGTTTCCTTGTGTTTTGAAACACTCAATGCCCCCTTTCCGAGTTTCGTGTTATAAATACAAATAAAAACCCAGTTAACAAAGTCCCGGCCTCTTCGGAGGAGCTATAAATATTTACTAAAGTCACGTTGTACGGAAATCGTGATTGCATTTACATGTTTTTCCAAACACGGCACTCGCCAAACTTATGTTTTAGAACAATATTAGAACATTGATTCTTCAGTTCTGTGCCTATTAAAACACTACATACGCATGTGACTTTTAAGCTACATTTTATATGCAGGCTGTCCAACCGGTTCTTAATCCGGTTCGATTCAGGTTAGGATTCAGTAACTTTTCGTTTTGTTGCGGTTCGGCTCCAGTTTAGTGACGCATTCGAAATATTGGTTCAGTTACCAGCTTCACCAAGCGAGAACAGGTTCAAACCTGTTCTTTACTCTACCTAAAACATTATCACCTGTGCGTTTCCCGACTAAACAAAACAAAAACAAAAACAAAAAGTTCAAAGCTCCCTTTCATTAAGAAGAAAAAAAAAAGCGTGTCCAACAAAGTGTCATCTGCATTAAAATTTAGAAACAGCTAGTTATTTAAAGCCGCGGTGCTGAGAAAACAAGAACAGCAAACAAATATCTGCTTAACAATTTAATTTCCTTATCCTAAATTTTTTAAACACTAACATTATTCTATACAAATAGCTTGGTGATGCAGGCGCTCTGAAGTAGTGCTCCCGTGTAAGCTAATATCAGTCAGAACGCAGAGTGACACGCTGGCACTATATTGTTACGAATGACAATCGATGAGGCGACGAAAACTGAAACAAACAGCGTTTAACGCGGTGAACTTGCATCTTAAGCAAAAAGGAAACAGAAGATAACAATGCCGCGTCGCGAGCGTCGATGGCGGCGTAGCGGCAAGATCGTACGCAGGGGCGAGACTGACTCCGGCTTGCCTCGCGAAGCACTTTTTGTAGCCGCGTGGGTTTCTGGAACATTCGGCCTAGAAAGTTCAACGCGTAGAATATTCGTAACTCGATCAGACGAAAAAGTTCTCGAAGTTTTCGAGTACTCCAAGCAGAAAGAATAAATAAAAGAGCATTCCGCTCTCTGGAATCGAAACCAGAACGTCTGCGCAACAAATAAGCACGGTAACCATTCGGCCACGTACGCTCTCGCTCAGCGACCCGCGTGGCAATATAGCATGCATTGTACTCGCAAATTATTCTTTCGAGCATCTGGTGACAAAGTTCAAAACTAGAAAGACAGAAAAAAAAGCAATCAAAAGCTGATTCTAACAGAAAAAAAAGAGAGAAAGGAACGGGCAGCATGCCGCACTCTAAACACACACACAAAACAATATTTTCCAGAGTGCCGGACGAGTGGCGCCCCGGCGACCGGCACCTCAGCCTAGTGTCGCGACTTGAACCTCTCGCGGCTTTGCACCTCCGGTTTTTGCCGCCGCAGAAGAGACACACGCTGATAGCCGGCAATCTTTTTAATGCGTTAGCATCAGAACGCTCATTTTCACGACTAGCCGGCGGTGTCTTATGTCTGTCAGTGCCGGCGAGAGAGGGAGAAGAAGGGGGAGAGGGCGACGCGTGGGACGC
This sequence comes from Ixodes scapularis, assembly GCF_016920785.2. Lineage (NCBI taxonomy): Eukaryota > Metazoa > Arthropoda > Arachnida > Ixodida > Ixodidae > Ixodes > Ixodes scapularis. The sequence goes on from NW_024609880.1 coordinate 91,204,984, forward strand.
ACCCATTGGTCCGATGCTCTGACGTCCGAACGCGTCAACCTCTTCCTCTTTCCCTGGCGCACAGAAATTGACAGACACCACCGGGTTTTCGTCAGAACGAACCCTTTCGTTTTCGGCAAAGTCACGTGCACAGCTTGCGCGGAGCCATGCGAGGAGGAGGCACCGCGCAACACCTCCTAGATAACAAAGCCGCAGTCCTGAATGAGGGAACTTAATCACAAAAGGGCAGCGCTGGACACAGATTGAAACGAATGCTGCGCCAGCGCTCGGCTTCGAGTCAAGTTTGAGCCGAACGTTGACACAATCGTTGTGTTTTATCTCTGCCCGGCGTTGGCCTTGGCTGATGACGACTTCTCATTCAGCACTATGGCTTTGTTGGCGTGCTCAGTTTCCGCTCTGCCGTCGCCGCTTGTTCTCCGCTCTGGGTTTCCGTAGTAGATTTGCGTGGGCTCTGATGTGAGTGCGTAGTTAAAACAATGAATGCGGTTCACTTCACAAGTGATATAAGTGAGATTCCTTTCACGAGTGATCTAAATTTCTACGAGTGATATGAATGACCGTATCCAAGGGCGTCGACCTAAACTGACAGGCAGAGTAGAAAAAAGAGGAGAAATAGATTACAGCAAGATCCATTGATGGATTCGTAGGGAACCCGTTGGCATGACCCTTGGGAAACGCCACACACGTCCCGTTTCGGGAAACCCTAACACTGACCCCGTAACGAGGCTAAAAAAAACGCAGCAAAAATAGAGGGAAAAACAAAGAAAGCCAAAAGAGAAAGGTGAAGGGGTCAGGTTAGCGTTTCCTGAAGGCTGACGTGTGTGGCGTTTCCAAGGGTCGTGCTAGCGCATTCCCTGAGAATTCACCAAAAGATATTTCTGTAATTTTTGTTTTGACTTTTATGTCTGGTTTCTTCTTCTTTAAATAGCACTGCTTTGACCTTTTGCACTTTATGATACACCGCAGAGGACAAAAGTCATTGAAAGCCAATGCCGTGTTGTGGGAGCGTCATGTGACCTTCGGAAGAGACGCAGGGACGCGCTGAATGTGGTACAATCAGAGCGCGGGATTGGTGGGGGTACATACGTCAGCTGCCCTCGATGGCAAAGTGAAACAGAGTAGAGCAGCCAAATGCAGGAACTCGAGCATGTACGCACGCTTACACGCACTGAGGTTAACCTCTTCGCATAGTCAGGTAGAAGTATTCTAGACCGACAAGCAGGCACCAAGTCCTCCTGCACTCATTTTGTATTTTTCATCAGTACATCGCAAGCTTGAACTTAGTTCTGCTTTTTTTTTTTTTAAATTGTATTTGTAGTGCAAGACAAGCAAAAATCGAAAACGTGCAGAGACGTTTCTTTTATATTATTTATGATTACTACATTGGCCGATGTGTTTATTATGAGTATAACAGCCTCTTACGACGATTTGGTTGTACTATACTAAGCCCGAGTAAAGGCACCATATTTTTTAAAAGTAGCGCAAGGTGCGTCGATGCAAGAGGCACTTGCAGCCTTTGGGAAGATCATGGTGGTACAGCGCAGCACTGAGCTACATTTCAGACGACATGTTTTTACCAGAAGAGGCTCGTGGCACGTGTCTCCAGCAGTTCCACTACAATGAATGGCGCCACTTTTATCAGGATAGAGGGGCTTCAAGCTCGATATGACTTGAGCGCCATCTAATGTTTTTTGTATAAATGCGTTCATGGTCGAATTGATTGTTCAACTCTCACATCAGCTCCTAATATATATCTACCGGGAGTTGTTTTGACGGTAAATCCCACTTTTTCAATTAAAGTAATTAACCTTTCCATTCCGATGAACCGCATCCAACATTTTTATAACACGTTCAGTACAACCTGCATTGACATTTTCAACTAAAGTGTTAAAGCGTTTAGGCGTTCAATGGCTGATATTTAACTGTTACCTATTTCCTATTCCCCCATAATAGATATTAGCTGTTGCACGTGACTTAGATTTCTTTTGTGTGCCCCTTTAGCGGGAAAATTTTCCGCTAGGTTTAGCGGAAATCTTTCTTCGATAAATTTAACGGAAAAATTTCCCCGCTAAATTTAGCGGGGACAACTCCCATAATGCAACGCACTTGGTTACGCCGACGCCCATGGCGACGCCGACAGCGACCTCGTTCAACCCAGACACGGGCACCTAAGAGCTGCGCTCTAAAAGCGGGGAAGGCATTTTGACTCTAATGCTTGCTCATGCTCATGCCCGAGCGTTGTGCGCTGAGCTAGCACATGGCAGGGCACGACCTGTATTGGACGGCCAGATTTGCCTAGTTTCAGGGTTGGGCAGTATCGCGATACAAATGTATCTCGATAGTATTTCAGAAATACATTTTGTATCTGTATTTCTGTATCGCGATACATTTTTGTCACCAGTATCTGTATTCCTGTCACGAAATGCTATTGAGATGTTACTTTGTATTGCGATACAATCAAGATGAAATGTATTTCGTTACATTTCTTGAGAAATACCCCCCCACCCCTCAAAAAATAAAAAATCCGAACGTTTTTTTTTTGTTTTTGTTTTTGTTTTTTTACTTCTGGAGGGCGCGAGGGTCAGCTAGATACTGGGGCATTGTGACTATGCTGACCAAGGTTCCTTCCGATTCTCCAAACTATTTTTCTATGCGTGTTCTTCTCTCTTCTGAGAAGTGTTGCGTAGTCGGGGACTCGAACCAGGTGGCGTGCCAGGAGTGGAGTCAGAGCATCTTCTGTCACATGCCGTATCCAACGCCCGCTGCTAGGCGTCTCTCTTGCCTCGGCGTACACAGTACACGCAGCCGGCAAAGCTGAGTCACAGTCCATTGCAGCACGAGCCTGCCGGTTGTCAACTTAGAAAAGTAGGATGACTCACGCAGTGAAGTTCAACACTTATACGAATGCATCTCCGGCTGCGCCCGTAATATTGCACGGCTCAACACGTGAACATGATCTGCTGCTCTGGTGATCCAAAACCCAGGACGGAGACCAGACGTGGCCTCGCTGTTCCGACCCAGACTTCGTACACCTGCGACACGTCTCAAGCGCGCTGTTTCTCGGAGAGCTCGCACCTCTATCGGCAATATCAGGTCCCAATCCACGAGGTCTATGTTTGGATGATGCTACGCGAAACTTGAGGACTGCAATTCATGCGTCGGTGGCGGAGGGTCGGCAGGAGGACCTTCACAATGGGGATGCCACCGTGTGGCTTTTTACCCGTAACAGAAGACAAGACATGTGTTCCAGAATGCTTCAGGTGGTCCACTATTTTCAAAAATATAAAATGGCACTGCCTGCACGGTCTTCAACGAGGTAACTTGCAACGAAAGTATGTTTTGTCCTTTCATATACAGCAGCGTGGTAAATTTACATATTCAAGGCCACACCTACAGATAAAGAATACCAGTTCATTACACCGTGACGTTATGTGATCAATGTTGGCAGGGGCATGGTGACGTTTTGATGGGGTTTAGGGTGACATAGAAATTATTTAGAGGTCGAAGCCTTTTCGCATCCCCCGTCAGACAGACAGGAAGAGACCGGGGTCCGTCCTTGATGGAAGGTTTTTTTGAGCCCATTGAAGACTTCTCGTCGTCCGAAACCACTACCTTCAAGGCAAAGTGCCAAGCCTACGGGAAAGTAATTTCGGGATCAAAAGCTTCCACTGCAAACTTCAAGCTTCATCTCAGTTAGCATCTCAAACAAATTTGAAAAATGATTGCAGTATCAGTATTTCTGTATTTGTATTTCTGCCTCGCTAAAATGCATTCCTGTTTTTGTATTTCCAAATACATTTTGACTGTATTTAAAATGTATTGCCGATAGGTATCGCGATACATTTTTACAGACATATTTCAGTATCAGTATTTTAGCTACTATATTAATGTATCCCAGTATTTGTATTTCCAAATACATTTTTCAGTATTTCTGCCCAACCCTGCCTTGCATAGTGTCGTCCCCTGTAGGTCGCTGGAGCCGCGAATAAAAGCCGCGCAACACGAACGCCAGCGCCGCAACTACGGTTAGGGCTAGAACTACTTCTGAGTGAGGAGGTCGGTAAGTGAGTGAGTTCATGAGTTCGATGAGAGGCGTGAGTTTGTAAGTTCATAAGTTCGGTGAGTTCGTGAGTTCCCTGAGGGGCGTGAGTTCGGTGAGTTCATGAGCTCAAGGATCCGTGAGTCAGGACTTGAAGGTGAATGCAGCCGTGAGGGTGAGTGTGAGTGAGTTTTAACTTTCTATTTTAGCTTTCTGTGAGTGAGTGAGTTCAACCGAAAAATGCTGACCTGTGGGCTCCACTTGGTCGCCCTTCCTTCCTCTCCTCCCCCTCCATTTTACAAAGTCCCCTTCACCATACTCCCGGAAACCCCCGGTTTCTCTAGTATGAGTTCGTCCAGTCTTCCAGCGAGTCTGGACCTGCACCTCCAAGCCGTTACATGACCAGGGAAGAAAGGTAACCCGACATCTTGCTCGATGGCGCAGGGGTGGGCAGACTGGGTCTCCGGAGTACTGAGGTTGGAAGCCTCTCGAGGCATGTCAGGACGAAACGCACATGGTACATCACAGCTCTTTTCGACGAAGACATTCACACTGATTGCAGCAACAATGAGAGTGATCGCTATCGAGAGATGTTGGTAGCGTCATTTTTACTTTGACTCGCTGGCGATCAGCTACAGCGACGACGACGAAATCGTCGCGGACGAATTCGCTGTTGTCCGCGACGATCTCCCACGTACATGCGATGAAAGGCCGAAAGGCACAGGGCGAAAGGGAGAGTAGCATCAAGGTAGCCGGGTAGCGTAGTGTACGATCGTAGCGTGGCGAGCTTGGGCAATCATGGAGGCGCCTAGAATGACCGTGTTTAACCGCACATCATGATCACGTGATTTATAGTCACCGTGTTACTAACTCTGATAGTGTTGCCTGGTCGCCAGATGAAAATGATCGACATTTGTTGATTGAATATTGCAATTACTAGAGCTTTAAAAATCGCGAAAATTGGTGTATCTATTAAGTAGCCTATGAGCATACCACTTCAAGATTAAACTTTCTGTCTAGAGAGGATACGCAGGAGGAGTAGAGGAGGGTACAGAGGAGGAAGGGGTAAGGAGGAGATGAGGGTACAGAGGAGCAGGAGAGGAGGGTACGAGAGAGGAGGAGGGGAGGATACGGAGGAGATGAGGGTAGAGAGGAGCAGGAGGGGAGCGTACGGGAGAGGAGGAGGGGAGGATACGTAGGAGAAGGGTACGAAAGATGAAGAGGACACGGAAGAGGTGGAGGGTGCAGAACCACTATGTGAAGGGATTGATCTATATTTGTATATACAAAGATGTTTTTTTTCTTGTTTTTTTTTTTATTCTTGCAGATTTGTTTTAGGAAAAGCCATGAAAGCTACACTTATGCGGTTTGTGCGAGTGAATTATACGCCCAGGGGGACATTATGGGGGTGGCTGATCTTTGCGATAAGTTGGCTAATTATTTAAAATTCACAAATTAACTTTTTAAATTGCAAAAATAGACAGAATATGCCAATTAGAAACTTGCTGAGCGTCGTCCAAAACCCCTAAATCAGTCTTTTTCAGAAAGACTTTCAGGGCGTGAGAAGCGTAGTGGTGCACTAAAGTTACCACTCGTCGAGCAGGTACAACGCTAGCGGTTGCGGTAGAGCGCCCGCGCAATTTTTCTGTCTCTTATCTAGCCCCAGCCTTGTACATGCTCCACGAGTGGTAACTTCAGCGCACGACTGCGCTTCTCACGCGCTCAAAGCCTTTCTAAAAATTACTGATTTAGGGGTTTTGGAGAACGCTCAGCAAGTTTTTAATTGTAACTATATGTCTATATTCACTAATTAATATTTTAATTAGTGAATTTTAATTAATTAGCCGACTTATCGCAAAAATTAGCACCCACATAGTGTCCCCCGGACGTATAACTCCCTCGCACGAACCGCATAAGTGCAGCTTTCACGGCTTTTCTTAAAACAACTCTGTAAGAACAAAATCAAACTCCCGGGATTTATATACAGGGTCTTTTAGATAACTCAGGCCAAATCGCTCCCGCAAAAACTACGTATCGCAACAAAAAAAGGCTTGTGCCGTTTTGGTCCTCGGACAGGGGCCCATTTAGGAAAATTATTAAAGTCCGGGATATTTAACATCTTAATTATTTTTGCGTAATTAATTTTTTTTTAATATTGTGTTTAAGGGCATGGTTTCAATTAGAAAAATGCTCAGCATCGTCAAAAAACAGTAAATCAACAAATTGCAGAACGATAGAAGGCACGCGAAGCACTTTACGGGTTTTCAGAAAGTCGTAAAATGCTTCACGTGCCTTCTATTGTTCTGCAATTCTGCATTCTGTTGATTTAGTGTTTATTTATATATATATATATATCCGCGGTGAGAAGGTTCAACGGGCCGGTTGGACGTAAAACGAAAGTTGAGGTGTTTCATGAAATATATATATATATATATATATAAAGAGAGAGAGAGAGAGCGGGCATGGTGGCGGGGGGCTGAAGGCGTGGGTATAGAGGAAGAAAAGAACCCTTAGTGAAAACAGTAACAACGGACGATTTAATCGTCGACGTTTCGGCCTGAGTCCGGCCTTCGCCAGGAAGACAAAGGCCGGACTCCGGCCGAAACGTCGAAGATTAAATCGTCCGTTGTTGCTGTTTTCACTACGGGTTATTTTCTTCTTCTAAATATATATATATATTTCTCAATTTTTTTAGCACGGTATGTCGCAAAATCAAAATACCTCAAGAGCTGCGCTTAAATATTGCATTTCGGAGATTTGTAAGTTTCTTTCATTTTATATTTGTGAATTCCACTTTTGTTTTGTGCACCACACAGTAGATTGCGAGGTTGTGTGTGGGCACAGAAAATAAATGGTATATTTTAATTATTATTCAAGTCAGAGCTCGGCCCTCTGACGTCTCTGCACGCTTAGATCTCATACCCTTTCTCAAGATCTACCCACATAGGATCCGACGGCAACCACGAAGCAGTGCCGACATAGCAGCATTATGGCGTTCATCAGATTTCTTTGAGTGTTTGTTTTCGCGCCTCTTGATATCAAACGCAGAAAGTGCGTCGGTGAAATGGGATTTTTGCTTGTTTATGTGTTGGGTGTCTTTTATCCTTTGACTGTCTTTAACTTAAAATAACATTATATATATATATAAATGTAATTTCCTGAATGACAAGAAAAATGAAAGCCGTTTACAACTCCCTGTAACGCAGAATTGGAGTGCAGCTTTTGAGGAGGAGGAGGGAAGGGTACTGAGGGGAGGATATACCCCTTCTTTCTCCTCCTCCCCCCACGGGGGTCACGTGACCTAGAGGGGGGTCACGTGAGGTCGGGGGGGGGGGAAGGGGTACGTGACTTGGGGGGGGGGGGGGGGCTCGCGCAGGGCATTATCGGACATTTCCCATAATGCACCGCGCGGTTACGCCGACGACGACGCCGCTCAAGCCGGAAACGGGCGCCTAAAGCTGCGCCCTAAAACATCTCGGAAAACACCGACAACGAAGCAGAACATACGCGAGAGGACAATGTTGTACCCGCAACTGAAGAATTTTCGCATGCGAAGATGGAGTGCACCAAGGTGCATAGAAAACCTTTCGTCACTTATGTTTCATGCGTTGCGTATAATATTCCTTTCTTAGGTAGCAGGTGCTATGTGGGTCAAACGGGAAGATGTTTGAATGACAGATTAAGAGATCATGCCTATTCGCTCGCAGCCACGGTTCTAACAACACTGTTGATGGCGAAGGGATCGCGTTAGTTGCAACGTTCGAAGGCTGGGACCGTGTAGCGCTTTGTGTTGACACACTTTAATCACTGACAACTTAAAAAAACAGGCCCCCACTCAATATGGTCCGTCTTCTTGCATCGTGATTTGTTCTTTGGAGTTTGTATTGGCTAATGTCGCGCTCCATTGGATGCAGGACAATAACGAAATGCTCCAGACTCGACACGCCCTTCGTTTCCTAAGCCGTCAGTGGCTATAGCTGTCAAGAATAGAAAGTTGGGCGAGTTGGTAAGAATCCATTTGCAAAACAGCGCTAAAGACACATGGACAAGAAAGAACGCCTCGTCCTGTGTCTCTCCTTCTTGTCCGTGTGTCTTACGCCTTGTTTTTCGAATGGCTATAGCTGTATTTGACTATAATATCTAGAATCTGGTGGGAACCTAGTTACCCTTATTATTATTCGATTGAATATTTTATTAGCGCGACAGTTTCTTCTGAAATGTTAGTGATGATTGCTATATCCGCTTGCTCTAGATATCTGTAGCAGATCTCCACGTTTCCTGTGAAAGCTTAACTTAATGAACGTAGGCTCTTGCAATAGCTCAAACCTGAATGGAATAAATATACACATAGGTTAAACTTTACCTCTGTTCCGTACAAACTTCATCACGTTTGGTTTAGGATGACCGCCGGAATTCGTTAAAACCAAAGTTTGGTTTCTGGTTACCCACCTGTTTCAAGAACAAGGTGAAGTATAAAATCAATAACAGAGTCGTTTTCTAATTACCCGGTTATAGCAATTTAACTATCCTTTTCTAATTATAAAAAAAACAACTAGCCTTTTTACGGTGAAATGACACTTCAACTTAATGAAACACTACCCACGCCGTAGCAGTTGTTAATCTCTATACTGTATCACTTTCAGGCCGCTGTATGCGGAGCGCAAGCTGTTCTGCTTCTAGGACATGGGTTGCGATGATGTCAGAACGCCGAGCTCTTATTGGCTGATTGAAGAAGATAGTGGGTACACCTCAAGGCATTTAGCATTCAGGTCTACCTACTATGCTTTGAATAAAAGCCAATCAGAGCTCGGCGTCGTTGTGACGTCAGTACAACTCTTGCACAATAAGCAGACGACTGCCTCTCCGGATGAGCTCACTACTAGACCTTCCCACGGGCGTTCTATGGCTCTTGGAAGGGTTATAGCTTCCAACACAATCATGGTCTCAGTACCAAATTTAATGAATAATTTTACCACTAACCTTTGGAGACTAAACAAAATCTTTCGCGCACGATGGAATCCAACATCGACACTCATGATTTGTTCCATTATTTGTATTCTATTTTCAGGGCTTACTTAAAAATAGTTCCAATGTTTATTTTTTTAACCCATAAGCCGACCTCGTGTGCTCTGCGGCACGGGCAGTTCACGCGACGCTCTAGTGCGAGTCGTCAAAGCGCTAGAAAGAATTGCACGCAGTTCCGCACGTGCGCCTCAAAGATGGCGGCGCGGAGGGCTGTTCATTTGTCTCTACCGGTCTCCGAACCGCGGACATTCGCTTTTTCCACACCCGAAATCATCATGCGGCAGGAGGCTGTAGACGTTTCTTCAGCTGCGGCTGTAGTTCTACGGCAAGTTATGCAGTATAGTAACCGTAGTAAGCGTAGAGTAGATTGTTGGGCTAGTTGGGTTTAGAACTTGGAATACATTTTAGCGCTCAAAAGACAAGGACACAAAGACGAGAATCAGACACCACAGTGCGCCGCTAACAACTGATCTTATTACATGAAACGTCACTTATATACCATCCGTGTTTCTGATATCGCCCCATCAGTAGCCGACCCGATGCCAGGCCGCGTCATTGAGAAAGGCACATTTCTTATCAAGTAGATCAATTAAGGCTACTCTGACACATGCTACCCCACCCTTCTTAATTTATTCTGCCTCGACTATCTCTCTGATAGTTTTTTCCCTGTGCCTCGCGGGAATCTTGCACTCGGAAAACAACGGTCTGATGTCTGACGTGTCTGATTCTCATCTTTGAATCCTTGTCTTTTAAGCGCTAAAATGTATTCCCAGCAGTAAACGTATGAAGCGACAAATTTTTTTTTGAGTGTGCCACGCTATTGCCAACGGCATGGTTGAAAGATTCCATCGATCTCTTAAGGCATCACTGAAGGCACAGGTTCACTCCAAAATTGGTGGGATAGCATTTGATTAGTGTCATCGGTTAAATTCCATGCCCCCATTCGGGGTAGTACGTATATTTATTTTGCCAGTTTATCCGAATAACCATCCCATGCCTCGCCGATGTCACGAATCCAGCATCTGTATAACGAAACTGATGACTCCGATATGGACATATATGCTGATAATTTTTTGGGAGAAGTAAAATATAGGTATCGTTTGATGTTCTCTGTTGATTGCTTTCGTGTTTTCTTTTTTAAGGTATAATTTATGTAGTAGCGCTTTCATAAAATGTACTGCGTTGTCCCTTTCTGATAGTGCCCATACTGTGTGAGGGCGAAACTCTTCAATGTGTTGATGTATTAGGTCAATGTCCTGGTTTATATTTTAGTTTTCCCATAAGTTTTCTTATTGGAACACTTCAATCTCCAGTCCTGGGAAGAAGATAACGCGCGACCCCCCCCCCCCCCCCCCCCCCCTCCCCCCTCGCGGGAAAATGGAAAGTCTACGCCGCGGGATGCGAGGTTTCTGGGAGACAAGGACATTTAAATTGGGCAGGACCCGGCATGACGCCAAGCCCAGCGATAGCGGCAAAAGATCCTAATCCCTGACTGCCTTGCGCACCGACGTGCTCTCATTCAACGTAAATCCAACCAAGCCCCAATCGTCTGCTCGTCACTCGGTCCATTTCCATAGGCTTAGGCTAAGTCTGCTCCGTGCGTGCGGTCTGCCTCGTCTGCTCGCTGTCGCGGCTGGCTGGATACGATCGGCGCACCAAAAGAAGCTTCGATGGGAACCGGCATTTTCATCACGGCAGAGGGAAACCAACATCTTCTCGAAGGAGGGCTTGTTACGGCTTCCTCAAACCGCGGTGCAATTATCAGCGTTCGTGCGTACGACGACTGACACGCTCGCTTTCCTACACCGAGTTATCACGACTCTCTCTACGCGACGCTCCCGGCGTGGTGTCAAGAGCGTTCGCTACACGCCGGCTTCCTACTGGTCAGGAAAGTGTTGGGCTCCATATCTCACCTGTTCTGCACCGATTCAATGGACGCCGCCATAAACTTTTGGGGCAAACAACTTCGTTGCCACGGCAGTGCCATGGCAACCCGGATGTTTGGCCCATACTTTTATGGCGGCGTCCGTTAACTGAGATTCCATATCCTAACGAAGAAAACTGGAGACTGTGGTAAAAGATGGGGGAACTTTGTAAAAGAAAATATCACAGGAAATGGATCGTCTCAGTAGCCGAGACAATAAGAAGGCATTTTGTGGCCACGCCTACTTCCGTTGCACTTAGCTCCATGCATAGAGTTATTATAATGTACGCTAGAGGTACAACTGGCGCTAGTGTCTACGCTACTTCCGGGAGGCAAATAGAAGCAGACAGCAACCAGTCAACTTTTGCGGTGCTCCTGTGTATTCCTATGGGAAAACGCGCGCGAACTTTGTCTTTTCGCCGGAAAATAACATAAATAAGTTTTATTATTTCGGTTGTACCGGATAGTATGTACCTTTATTAATATTGTAAAAGTGTAATTGCTTTAATTGCAGCATTTTTCTTTACCATTGAACGATGTTACGCTTCGCTATATTTCAGGTCCAAACCTCTGTTCCATGGCAGGTATGTAAAAACGAGCGACGATTCTGAGCCAACTAACAATCGAAAGGAATGTAGAGTGTGTTCGAGGTTCGCTAGCATTCGGGTGCTGGTTATATATTGCTAATCTGCCCGTCCTGTCACACTATGAATATGACTCTGTCGTGCATCTTTACGATCGGTTAAAGAACATTCGAATGTCAAAAAAACAGCACGTGGGCTACGAAAGGTGTTTCTTTTTATTATTTACTATGTCAGGCAGTTTTTATCGGGCACCTGTTCTCTGACCTTTCCCTATTTTAAAGATTTGGAGCGTGTTGTTGATGATTTGAACCCAGAACATGCATCTTCGCACATATTCACGGGCAGAAAAAATAAAGCACTACTTATTTATTGCAAATCAGACTATATTACGTGGCTTTCAATTTATTCTGATCGCCTGCATGCGCAAAGAGTTAATTATCCAGCGTTACTGCGTAGTTCTTGCCGTCTCTCTTGGTTTTCCACATGAGCTTCGTTCGTTTGACACGTATATCCCCCATGGCGGAAAGCGCCGACGCCGTGTTCGCGCTAATAGTGTCCGGCAGTGCACACAAATACATGAACGAAACGGTTTTAGCACCGTTTTTCAGGCCACGAATTTCAAATAAAAACGCCGTAACTGGCCAATTATTTCGTCTGCGTGACTGAGAAATGTTCCAATGCGCCTAGTACGTACGAAATATTTGTGATATTTGCTCTTGTAGTCGAGTGCAGCAAGAAAATGCACTCGCTTTTTCCCATAGAAATGCATTACCGGAAGTCAATTTTCGACTGGTTGCTGTCTGCTTCAATTTGCAGCAGCACACTAGCGCCAGTTGAACCTCTAGAGTACATTATAATAACTCTATGGCTCCATGCATGGAGAATACGCACGCACACCTCCTGGCCATTATAGCCTCCGTGCTGGGAGATGTTTCTGCTATTAAACCGGGAACATTTCCATCCTTTCCTGATGAACGAAGAACTAGTGATCTATTTCTAAGCTGTACTGCTAATACTAACACGTTCACCAATTGATGTTTTTGCACATAAAACAAGTACTTCTTTTTACAGTAATATTTAGGGCTGGACGAATATTCCAAATTTCGAATAAGAATCAAATATTCTACATTTAACATTCGTATTCGATTTGTAAACGAAGTCTTAGGTATTTTTCGAATATTCGTCGTAACAATAATATTCGAAATTATTCAAATATTCAAAACGTATTCGCAAGCGTAAGTTTTACTTTCGGTTTCAGTTTCGGCAAGCAAGGCCCATTGACAGCGACATCGCTCCTTGGCGGCTTCAGCCTAAACTTGTGGCGTCGGTGTCGGTAGCGGTAGTGTGCGAGTTTCTGTTCCCTTGTGATACCTGACTTTGTGAACTGTGCTCAGTTCGCGTTCGCCCAGCCGTGTTATGGCGAATGGAGGTGATTGCGGGTAACTGTCTGCGAAGCGGCGGAACTAACAGGAAACGGCACCGAAACGAAGAGAAAGGAGTGCTATTTGGAAATATTTTGCGAGGGTGATGTCATCGATGGTGCAATGTAGGGCGTGCGAGTCAACGATTAAAACGCCCACAGGTACGACAACGCTCCTTGTCAACCATCTCAGAGTACATCCTGCGTTGTTCAATGAGTATTGTGGAATTACCCCTGGCACGCCAGGAGAAGATCAACCGACGTTGACGGACTTCGTGTGTCGCACGGAGCCCCTGCCGGAAAAAAAGGATGCGAGGGCTAAATAACAAGGTGGCCGCAATGGTGGCGCTTGATTTACAGCCTTACAGCATTGTGGAAGACAGCGGCTTCAAAAAACTTCTGACAGAAGCCGTTCCCAACTATCGCCTACCATCCCGCTCTATACTCTCGCGCGTGCTTGTGCCACGGATGTATGGCGACACCCAAAAGAAGGTGAAAGCAGAGCTCAACAGTACCGTTGAAGGCGGCACTACCGCCGTTGCCTTCACAAGCGACATGTGGACATCGCGAGCTAACGAAAGTTACGGGAGCTTTACCCGCCATCTTCTCACTCCAAACTTTATGATGAAGTGGTTCACATTAAACACTCAACACATGGCTGCCAGTCAGAATGCTGTGAGCATCGCAACTATTATGGGCGAAATGTGCCGTGACTGGGAGATACCCGATAAATGCGCGAAGTTCATCGTAACGGATAACGGGCGCAACATCCGATCTGCGGCAAGGAGACGTCCGTGGACTGAAAGAGCGTGCTTCGCGCATACGCTTCAACTGGCGATTAATGACGCGGGATCCCGTTTGCCGGCCATTGATTGCCTGTGCAAGAGTGTGGCATATTGTGGGACATTACAAGCACAGTTTATCAGCTCAGAAAATCTTGAGAAGTGCCAAAAAAAGATGGGAAAGGACACACTCCGTCTGGAGCAAGACGTGGAGACGAGGCGGAATAGCCAGTATCTGATGTTGTCTCGCCTTCTGGAACTCAATGAAGCAGTCACTGTGGAGCTCGCTACCTCGGACTGTGATATCGATGAACAGTGTTCATCAGAATGGAAATTTGCTTCTGAAAATGTACAAGCATTCAAGCAATTGCTTGATGCCACTGTTATTCGCAGTGCTGAGATGTATCCGTCTTTGTCTTCCCATGTTCTTGTGATTTTTGGTATGCTCCACTGTCTAGGCTACTGTGCTGGGGCATCGGAATTTCCTGCACAACTGATAAGATCCATCAAGGCAAGGTTCACCCTTTATGATGAGTACAAGGAAGCATGCCTTGCTATGTCCTGGAACCCACGCTTCAAGTGCACTATTTTTAAAGCCGAAAAGGAAAAATTATTATGACTAAAAGCTCTCGTGCTGCAAGAGCTAGCCTCATGTGATGCTACTGAAGAAATCCAGCCGGAAACGGCAACACAGTCACAAGAGCAAGGCTCAACGCCGTCAACAGATGTTTGGCAAGGATTTCACCATTTCGCCAAAAGTGCAATGGAATGCGAAGTGGTTTCAGCTTCAGAATGGGAAGTTGTAGCGTATGCGGAGGAGGCACTGCTAAAGACAGAGAGAGAGTGATCCGTGTAAGTGGTGGCGAACTGTCGGGTGCTTCAGATATACGAGTCTGACGAAGCTTCGCATAAAATACCTGCCAATACCTGCCACTTCAATCCCAAGTGAAAGAGTTCTTTTTTTGTGTGTGTGTGTGGCTGGAGGTGTAGTTTCCGCTCAAAGAGAGCGCCTCCTACCTGACCATGTGCTACAGTTGCGTTTTGTGTATGAAAACTTGTAATCTTTCCTACAACTAGAATTTTTGTTTTTGCGTTTTTATTCTCGTTAAGGTTACAAGCTGTCACACACAAAAATTAACTGGAGTTCAAAAATAAAAATAAAAAATTCAAAAAGAAAAAAGAAAAACTAACTGCAGTTTCTACATGTGAAAATAGAAATGCTGTGAGTAAATGCACCTGCCTTCCGCTATTTGATATTCGAATCGTATTTAAAAATGTTAATATTCGCACACCCCTAGTAATATTGGAACCATCTCAATGAACTTCACCACCTCACAAAAATATTTCGACAATACTAAAAATAAGAATAAAGGTTTTTACAAAGACTGTTCTAAATGTCACACAGAACGTATTTACGATTCTTGGACCGGTTTGAAATTGTGCTTCTTGCCATGTCCACTCACAGATTAGAATCACCGGACGAGTCATCCTTTTGATTCCTCCGGTACGCCAACCAGTTACGTAAATGTAAAATATATATCAACTTTTTTTTTTTTGCTTTTTGTCGCACCTCCGCATTTACATTATCTGGTTCTGGTTACCATGCAAGTTGAAATGGTAAGGTGTTTTAAGCCGGATTTATGCTTTTTAAAGAGATTGATTAATTATTTAAACGGCTGATAAAAACGCAGACACTAGATAAACTGTCGCACATCGCACTGAGAGGCCTGTTTTATTAGAGAGAACTTGAAGCTGATAGTCCCAACTCAAAATCCAGCAAAGTTTTATATAAAATTTCAAGAAAAAGAGTGCTACTTTCGTTTGTAGAGCTCGATGACAATCATGCTATTATTTGTGGTTCGGAAGGTTTAAGAGATGATACAGTGGAAATATTTTAGCATTTGTACTTCTGATTGTGGCGTTTGAGTAGTCGTAAATAAAACTACTTAGGGGTTGAGGAAGAAATGTTAACGGTTACAAATAATAATATTTCTTTCAAAAGTAATATAATTACTGTGGTGATTATTACCTAATAAGAGCAACCCAATGATTACATATTTACTTTAAAAAGTATCCAATTAGAAGGAATATGATTATTTGTAATTATTCCTTTACAGGCCTTTCCCTATGTTATGAACTCTATCGAAAGCCCTGTGACTAAAAAAATTAATTAGGTATAAATTGAGTGGAAGGTACTTACGTTTTTCCAAATCTGGCTCCAAGTACTAAAGTGTATGTTTTTTCTCCCGCGCCATCAGCACTACCAAAAATTCGAGCGTATTCACATTTTGGATCTCCATATGGTGACGTCACTTCGTGTGTCCTTCTCTTGACCCAGTGTTTTCCAGTGACGTCAAGCATCTATAATATATCAACAACAAACGACACTAAATAACTCAGGTATGTGAGCAAGGGCTCTGAAAGCAAAAACCTTATTACGAAGGCGGTTACTTGCTGCGGAAACGTAACTTATTGAGATCTCAACTATTATTCACATCCCCAGTTACATACAATGTTATTTTAATTACTAAGTATGATTTCAAAAAAAGCAGCAACACAAAATGAGAAATCCCCATGACATGCCTTACGCGAACACCGGCTCGGTGTTCGCGTGAGACACGCTCCGTAAAAAACATTACTTCCAGTCCATTCTGAATTTGCTTCACATTTTATGTTTTAATTTTCTCTATATAAAAAAGTAAAAATAAAGCAGCGCTATAGCTTTGTGACTGCTAGGTAGCAGAATATCTAACATCATCCCCTCACCCACGCTCACAATCTCCATTTAAACGTCGTCAGCAGCTATCTTGCCTATCTACACTATATCTTACCACATCATCATCATATGCGGCGCCGCACACCTTTATCGTATGGGCTACTTGCCTTTCTGCGGCACCACGGCTCTCCTGAGCCAATATAAATATTACTATTACTATTACTAACATTGATCGAGGTTTTTAGGGCACAGTAACATTAATCGGGGTTCAGATCAATCAAAACTTACTTTTGAATCTGAAACAACGAAAATACAAACGCAGTTTAATGCATGCTCCGCTTTGGACATCGTATTAGCTACCGTAATCGCCGCTGGTGATAACTTAAGAAACAGAAATATTCTGATTTAGAAATCAGATTTCAAACAACAGCTACTTATTATTTACGGGACTTTGTTTGTTTTATTAGTCTTCAGGGAATGGCATCGGAGCCTCATAGCTGTTACCCTTTAACATACATGCCCATGCATACTTTTTTTTTTACTTAGGCTTTGAGTAATAATTAATCTAGCGCCACGGGGATCACCGTAGATATATTCTTGCGAAGTAACGACCTACAACTAAAATGCTTCCCTTGCGCTTCTATGCGGAAACAAAACGTCAGGCCACTAAACCTGTGTTCTAAAAAAATGTGTGTGTGATATATCTTGTAGTATTTTAAACATTATCTTTTGGTAAAATTATGAATGTTAAAAACGAAAGCGTCCGATCGAGTAACCGAGCAGTTAGAGCCACCATTTTGAAACAAAGTAACTCCCACCCTCAGTAGGCTATTATCCACATTTCGAACTCCCTTTTCACGCACTTTCATGGTGGTTAATGGCAACGCAACAGCTAAATATACCCGGTAGTAACCTGTAGAGATCTAATAATGAATTAGTGTAACGCTGGTTCCACGTATTCATAACGCCCATGTTCTTTTTTTTCCCCTTTGAACTTTTCTTTGTTACTTTTTTTTTTCAAACTAAAGTTTAACCAAATACGAGTAGACTAGAAAATAAGTACGAGAACTGGTCCTTTAAAACCTATCTAAGGAAGACACTTTCGTTCCTGAATGAACTTTGTTTTTGTAAAATTTTATCACACAGTTAAGCATTAAAACGTAAACTTAGTTCGCTGCGAATGTGCAAAAAATGCGGCAAGAAACCATGTAGGAAAAAACCTCCCTACATGTTTTTCACCATGTAGGCAGGTTTTTACACAATGCGTTCATTAGCGTTAACGAAATAAATATTCTTAAAATTGAGATATCCGCTAGTCTGTACACCATTCTTTGAACTGTAGGATATGTGATGTTTTTCGATTCCACTATGTTATAGACATCGACACATACCATTATTAGCCGCGTTGCGGTGGAAACGGATTTTGGTATATTTTACTATTTAAACAATACAATTCATTTCCACCATCAGGTTACAAATACTGTCAACTCGTCTCTGAGTGTTTTTGTGTCATAACACGTATATCGGGCAATTTTAAATGTCCAAATCTTTAATGCTATTTAGCTCTTTTGTGCGAAGCCGTATTGAGTTTTCAACAGTTGTACGGAACAGCATTGGAGAGACTAACTATTGCATTACTAAGGGAGTTAAAAAAACAATTATATATGTTTCTTCTATAATCGTTACTTGCAATTCAATTCGTTTTATGACTAGAAAGGAATGTGTAAACGGATTAGCTCAAAATCTTTGTATATGGACGGATCGTGTATGGTTTAATGTTTTTGCATACAATTGTTAATGGTGTTGTTGATTGAACAGAGCTACTGAACTGTGTATACCTACGAGTTTAATAAAAACAATGATATGCAAAAAAGTAAGGGCCATGTATTTTTTTTTTAAATTTCCCTGAAAAAAAGTTTGCGCAATAGTTACAATGCTAGGCGAAATTTAGGTGAAGTTAACCACCCGCTCTAGGCGACACACACAGAATGGTGATCTCGCACCATGGAGGTAAGAAGCTTCTGGAGGCGACATCACAACCGCATCGGTTTTTGCGCGGCGAGGAGAGCCGAAGCGAGAGATCCTACCGGTGAACAAGCCCGAGTCGACGTGTTCCGCTGTGATTCTCTCGAGGGGCCATGCCTCAGGCCAGCGAGTATATCGATCGATGGCGGTGAGGCAGTAGCGGTAAGGTCCGGCTAGGGGATACGGGCCTATGATGTCAAGATGGAGGTGTTGAAAATGACACGAGGGCTGAAAAAATACTCCTAGCGGTGAAGTGACGTGCCTGGCGAATTTCGCGCTTTGGCATCGAACGCAGGAGCGTGCACAATTGGCGGCAGTGACGCTGCATGAAGGTATAGACGTAGTGGTAAGCCACAAGGCGTGAAGAAGCGCAGATTCCGGCATGGCTGAGGTGGTGCAGCTGGTAGAAAAGGCTACGGCGATAGTACGGGGGCACATAGTGTGCGGGTTGTCCTGTTGACATGACGCGGTAGATAGTGGTTCTCGACGCAGGAATGGGGAGTTGTTGCAGCTGCAGCGAATACCCGCTCTTAAGGAGCTGCTGTATTTCGGTGTTGGCTGTTTGAGCCTCCGCGAGAACATCAGCTCTTATTGGCGAAAATTTGATGGCCGATACACGGAAAAGCGTGTCGGCGACCATGTTATTTTTCCCGTTGATATGCGGGATGTCGGTGGTAAACTGGGCAATGAACGAAATCTGTTTCTGCTGTACCGGTGAAAGTTTTACACGGCGTTGAGAGAAACCGTAGGTTAAGGGTTTGTGGTTTGTATAAATGGTGCAATACTGCGCCTCGAGGATGCGGTGAAAGTGAACTGCTTTGTTTATGGCGAGAAGGTCTCTGTAGTAAGCTGGCCAGTTCGTCTGGGTGGAGATCGTAGTTGTTTCGGGGGGGCTGGCGGTGGGAGAGGACGTCTTCCGAATGGAGAGTTTCTTTGTGAAAAATGCCAAGGGACGCCAGGTGTTTTCGACGTGTTGCATGAGGAAGGCGCCGATGGCAAAGCTGGGGGTGCCCGGGAGAGCCCCAAGGGAGCGTCTGGTACTTTATCAAAAAGAAGTGTAGCATCGGACAGCGGCAGCTTTGCATTGCTTCAAAGTTTGCGCTGCAGCTGGCGTCCAGGTGACGGGGTGGTTGCCTGGTAGTTTAGCCAAGGCATCATGAAGATGAGCTTGGTAGTCAGCTGTGTGAGACAAGAAACGCCGTAGAAGTTTAGCATGCCGAGCGAACGACGGAGATCTTTAGCGGAGGAGGGTTGAGGATAATTTTGCAGGTCTAAGATGTGGTGAGGCAAGGGTCGAGTTCTCTTCGATGAAATTCGGTGACTGAGCAAGGTGACGAGAGGGGCGCCGAGAGTGCTCTTTTGGATATTAACAAGTACTTTTGGATATTGCTTGCTCTTCAAAAGCCATCAAGTCGTTTGAAGAGTAGGCGAAGGTGCCTAAGGCGGTCTTCGGTATTTCGGGAGAAGATTAACATATCGTCAAGATAGACGAAGCAGAAGTCGAGACCGCGGACGCCTTCGACGATGAAACGTTGAAATATCTGTCCTGCGTTCCTCAAGCCAAAGCTCAAGAAGGGAAACTCTAACAAACCAAAGTGTGTAATGTTCGCAGTTTTAGGGATGTCGTCTGGGTTCGCTGGTATCTGTGTGTAGGCCTTCACAAAATCTAGCACGGAGAAGACATGGCAGCCATGGACGCGTTGGGCGAAATCGCGTATTTA
Organism: Ixodes scapularis; assembly: GCF_016920785.2. NCBI lineage: Eukaryota > Metazoa > Arthropoda > Arachnida > Ixodida > Ixodidae > Ixodes > Ixodes scapularis. Next base: position 91,225,220 of record NW_024609880.1, read on the forward strand.
ATGGATGGGGTACCTGCCGGGGATAGTGCGAGCGTTGAGGGCGATGTGATCCCCACAGTGTCGCCAGCCTTCGGTATTCTTCGGGACAAAATGAAGCGGCGAGGATCATGGGCTGTCGGATCGGCGGGCAATTCCTTCGTGGAGCATGGCCTCGAACTCTGCTTTGGCGATGCGCATGAGATCAGAAAGCAAGGCGACGGGCGCGGCGGCAAATCGGAGGTCTCGGAGTGGTCCGGATGCAGTTTACAGTGGTTTGTCCCACACACCGTGGCAGCCCGTTGGGACGCGTCAATTTGGGAAATTCGGCGAGTATGGCGTGGTGCGGCGAAAGGTTTTCCACACCGAGTACTTTAATGCTGATCTGGTTGTTGGTCGTGGGCTGGCCTGGCGAAGAAAGTCCCGTTGTCGCGCCATTGAGTTGGTCGTGGCGGCAGTCCGGAAGGAGGTGGTAGTGTCGCAAAAAGTCTGAGCCGATGATTGGCTCGATGACCTCGGTCTGACGAAATTCTGGTGGAGGTCACGGTGTAAGTGGTCTAGTTAGACGTGCAGATGGAGCGAGCCGTAGGTCTTGATGGGGGACCGGTTCGCTGTGCTGAGCTCGAAAGACGTAGGTAGATGGGAACCTTGAAAATGGGCACGTGGATAGCAGGAAATGCCGGAGCCGCAGTCGACAAGGAACCGTTGCCTTGTGATTTGATCGGTGACGAAGATGCGGGACCTTCCGGGTTGGCAGCTTAAAGCCGCGTCCACACGCAGTCGTTGGCGTTTCCCTGATGTCCGGCGGAGCAAAGTGTGTCGGCATTATCAGGCTCTGTCACCGAAGCGTCGATAGTAGTAGCATATCTCAGTGTTACCAGGCGGCTGCGACGAGCCGGTCTTACGGTCACGGGTCTGTGAGCGGTAACGGGGGCGCGTTGGAGGGCTTTGATCCAGGCGTCGTTGAATGGAGCTGAGCTGCCGGGTGATCGTCCATTCGGTGCTCGAGCTCTGTGGTGTCCAGCGGTGCGCCGACGGCCTGGACGGTGCGCGACAGCGGTGGTACAGAAGCCTCAATGACACAGTCAGCAATTTCAGCAAGTTGGTCTAGACGTAGCCTGCACTAGACCGCTTGTCCCACAGAATAGCCTGGACGTGTGGTGGTAGTCATTGGAGCCATAGTGTTCGCAGAAAGAATTCGTGGACTTGCATATTGCCTGCGAGAGCGCACATGTGGCCGAGAAATTGTGATGGTCTGCGCTCAGCGAGTTTTGCGGACTGAATAAGTTGACGCTCATTCTAGTCTTCCGATAGAGACAGGTGGTGTGTGAGTTAAGTTTTGAGACGTTGACAAAGGTTGGCCGCTGGTGGGTTGTCGAGGATATCCCGTATCTCGTTGGCGTTGCGGCTTCGAAATTCCGAGTGAAGCAGCGTCCGAGATGGCGGCTGCAGGGGTTCCGCCGTCTGCTGCGGTGCCGGTGTTGTGTTGGTGTTGGCAGGATGCTGCTGCACGGGACCATCGAGTTGGTGCTGCTTTTGTTGAAGCTGCAGGTGTTGCCTTTGAATCAACTCCTGCTGGGTCCGTAGCTGCTACTGGACTCATCTGTTGTTGAAGGTCCTGCTGGTTGGCCATGGCGATGCGTTATGTCCGTTCTCGGTTTCATCAGATGTGGGATACAGCGTCGTGGTGGAAAGCAAATCCCAATATAGAAAATAACGGCGGTTTACTGCCTTGGAAGCGGCAATCGACGACCGTTCTAGCGCATCGCGTGCCTGGGTTGCAAGTCGTTCTCTTAGAGCTACACAGTCTGCTTTTATATTTTTATGTACCACCGGAGACGGAACATGCGTCAGTGGCAATAAACGATGACACTGTGGTGGCTGTGTTTCTTGTAGGACACGCACTGTAGCGCGCGGCCGTGCTTCGCTGGGGTAGACGATGACGAGGTGAAGGCTGCGCCCAACGTTATTAGAACAGCTAAGCTGGGAAACTACATTGAGCCTGCTCCGAGAAAGTGGCACCGATCCGTACTCGAGAACCGAGCTAATGTAAAGCCCCTTCATGTTTCAAAAATAGCGCAAGCTGTGTCGATGCACTAGCAACGTACAGCTCTTGGGAAGATCATGGCGGCACATCGCAGCACTAGGCTAGATTTCAGACGCCATATTCTTCCCAGAGGTGGCACACGGCACCTGTTTTAAGCATTTCCACAAAAATGAATAGTGGCACTTTTCCCAAGATAAGGGGGCTTTAAGCTAAGGTAATCACGACGCCGACATTTCTCCCGCAGCGGCCGCTCGGGGAACAGCAGGGCTGCTTTTGTTTGCTCGGGAGTATCGCATTCGATAGCGCCCACTGTGACTGTTCTTTTTTGGCTTTAATCGTTCATTTTGGTGCTGAAACATCTACGGTGGAAGGAGTATCAGGGACGCCACCCCCGTCTCCCGAGCGGACGCGCCGAGAAATACTACCGAAGAGGGGACGCGCCCAGGTCGGGAAACGTTACCTGAAATCAGCGGTGAGACATGGTTGTATAAAACAATAATAATTGTGCTGCGAAACGTTGTAAACTAAAACTTCATGCAGACATCACGCTCCTGTCATTTTGTACAAATATGCAATAAACTTTCCTACAAAAAGAGACTTTTTCCTTTGTATTTACGCCAAAACATTCTTTCTAAAAGTTTGTGGTGATCGCAGTAAAGAAAAAGATTGAGCCGCCACCTTGGCACCTGGAGCCTGGAATTTCGGTACTCTGGGAACATTCAGTGACTCTAGCAGTAGTCATATAAAGCAACTTTAATGTTTCAACTCGTCGTTAAAGGGTGGCGTTGTTATCGTGTTTAGTTCGGTCTTAGTGGACGGTAGTGGTCTAGGTGTTAAGGGTGAGTTTCCAAACTGGCTGTTTTAGAAACTTTGGCTCCGACGAAATGGCGGGGATAGTGCGTCACGATAGTTTCATGATTTTGCATAAAACTGTTAATGATGGTATTGATTGCACAGCAGTACATAACTGTGTATATTTACGTGTTTATAAAAAATTAAAAGCAAAACAAAAATATGTAAAAGGCTTAAATGGGACATGTATTCTTCTTTTCCTTAATTTGGAGTGCACCACCCGCTCTAGGCCCCACCCACAGAATGGCGGTTCCGCATTATGGAGGTAACAAGCTTCTGAAAGCAACGTCCGGGCAATCTATGGGGCGTTCCCACCGACTGCGACCTCTAAATCCGACTTCACTCGGGATTTCCTGGTTTGGCTGGCTTGAGCCGGTATTTCGTTTCCTGTTATTCCCACCGCAGTGACCCACACACTATAGCTGGACTGGCTAGGCTGTTCAGCAAAAAATCTTCGCAAGCCTGATGTCTCTAAGCCGCGAAGTCCAGTGCGTATGGTTCCTGGAACGCGTCTCTCTGGAGCGTTTAGTGTCCTATGCCTCCCACACATAAAGTGGTCCCGAAGTGCCAACAAATGACGTGACAAAAGCCAGGATGTCATGCTGTAGCCTGTCATGACCCTGGCGGTAAGTTGTAGAAATGCTGGCGAAAAGCATACTCGAACGTGAGTGTCGCTGTCGTAACGGCGTCCCAGGCGTCCCAACTTCTCGCTGCCGTAGCTTCCGTGGACTGTCACAAAGGAGAATGGCCTGCAGCAGAACAGGAACAGGGGTCTGCCACATCCACCACATCTTACGGGACACCGCCAGAGTCGCGACCAGCGACAGCATGATATATTTATGACGTCATCAGGGGGAAATCGAAGGACCACTTTTTTGGACGAGGTAAAGACACCAGTCGGAGACGCGCTCCAGGCACTATTGAGGAGTTTCAGCGACGGTGTCACCACCCTTGCGGCCGGTCGCCGAATGAGAACGAGGGGGATTGGTTCGCTGGGCGTTGGCTTTGCGTAAATGCGTTGACCGCGAACGTAGGCTTATAAACTTCGGCAGCAAGAATATTACGCGGCTCTAGTGTTCCGGTACGAGCAACAGAGGTGACACGATCTGCTACGACTAGCTACGACCACCCGACGCAGCGATGCAGGCGTCGAAGGAGCGCAACCTATGTACTACGCAGTCAGTCGCCGTCGCAGGTCGTTTGGCATTCAGGGCTTTCCGTCCCGAGTTCTTCGCTTGTACTTGGAACCGAGTACTATTTCCCGTGCTTGTGTATGTGCTCAGTGGCTGGACATGGACCGCATAGAGCAGTTCTTCAGACTCAACAGCGACTCAAAGTTGACGGCGGAGGGGCTTGCAGCAACGCTTTCGGTTGGTGCACGGGTGCGACGACTACACGGATAAATTTTAAGATTGCTGCTAGCAAGGGTGGGCCATAGTCACTTTACGTTGACACGATTTTGAGTGTAAGTACTCCGTGCAAAGGCGAATCCATCGCGTTTCTAATCCGCTTTTTTTGTTGTTGTTTTTAGCACGCACGACCGACTGCTAAGCAAATGCTTCTGTACCGATCCCGGAGTGAATGTCTTCGGCCTTACATTGCGGAACGCCCAAATAAAAAGTCATATTCGTTCAGCGAGAAAACTTCCCTTTCGAGTGACTTTCTTTGATTGATAATTTCTCCCGTACTTAAGTGCTTTAATCAACACGATGGATTAAGTTTGCTTCCCTAGTTACGACATTTTTGTGCCACATGCGGCACTAATGCTTGGCATGATGTATGCCACTGGTTGTATTGTGAATTGGTTTACTTCCAAAGCTAACAGTGTGACAGGTGGGACCATTCAATTTGCTAAAAATGTGATATGGGAATTTCGTTGCATAACTAGCGTTTTACGTTCAAGATTGATGAGAAACATGCTCATGTGATGATGCATGTCTACAACATAAGCTTTGCAGATCCAGAGTGGATGTGCTATAGGCTACAGCCTCAAGATTTTTAATGGACCAAATTGGTGACTACACGGCAATAAATATTGTGGTGGAAAACTGCCCATTGACTCTGTGAGTTTTGATCGTGACCATGCATGTGCTGTTGGAAATTAGGTAATGGCACACCTTTTCCCTGACCATCTGGCTTCAAGGGACATTGCATCTAGATGCTTAAATATCTTTATTTCAAGGTTCAGTGGACTCCTCTGCATCATTACAGGAAGGCAGTCTCATGCCACAACAAACAGCAGTGAATATACAATGCATAATAACATGCACCAGTGTCCAGGCGTATAGTCCGCAGAAGCCAATTTGAGCCTAAAAAAGTTTTTGTTTTGTTTAGATAGTTTGCATTTGGTGTATAATCCGCAGGGCCCGCTTTCCGTGCCCAGTGCATAATCCGCCAAGCTGGTGCGTTGCGTCTTCGTGCTTTTTTTCGTGGGTGCGTCATAGCTTCAACGCGCTAACATTGTTGATATGTACCTTTCTTTGGACCCGCATACATTCGGTTCAACTTGATGATAGCTGCACCAGCGTGAGAGCTCACGTCGAACACTTGCACACATATCTTTAATATGGCAAGATTTCTTGCCTTCGACTGGCTTGAACACTTCATCTGTAGCATCACGGTAGGTCTTGGTTGAAACGATGATCGTCTCGCACACGGCAACAAACAGAGAACGACACGCTGTTTTATTTATACGCTACCGGTCTACGGGCGTCGCAAATCTATCCCCCTCTTGTCCGCCATGTTGGATCTATCGGAGCGCCCTCTATATTCGCTGAGACTCCTCAATAGTTCTAGTCAACCGGCCACACCATCTGCTAGTCGTGCGGTACGTGTAGCGCTCACGAGACGCGACCACAAAAGTAGCGCCTCCGCTTGCGTCCGCGAAACGAGACCATTTAAATGCTGGTGAAAAGTGGCCCCCCAGCGTCCCATCAAGTACCTTTCACGGGGGTAAACTAGCCTCTGATAACTTCCCTCGATGTCTGCTCAAGGTTCACGCGCACTAACAGAGCGTTTAAAAGGACGCAACGCTATGCACCCTGGAAAGGCGACCTAAAATATCCGATGTTGCTCGCCAAGGTCGTTGTTCAAAACTTGAGAGCTACAGTTCTATCAACCACCCGTAAGTATTGTGCCTGGAACGCATCTCTGACGGGTGTGTTTATCGCGTCCATAAAAGTTGTTCCTCAATTTGCACCTGCTGGATTCATGGGTCTCTTGCGTTGCCCAGGGGTGCTGCGAAAAGGGACTTGTTAGGCCTTGTTTTGGGTAGTACAAACTTTAGCGTCTCAAACTCTCACGCATGCAAAAGTGTGCCTGCTCTGATGCGGAGCTCGAGATCACGATGAAAATACAAAGAAACAAAAAAAAAAATCGAACGCCGTCAAAGCTAAGACGCTAAACGCTCATTCACACTGGAAGCGAATCCGAGTTCGCAAAGCGGTTGCGAATGCGGTTGTATAAAGATCCAGTAAAATTGCACGCGCACTTGATGTCATCGAGTGCGCGTGCGATTGTACTGGATCTTTATACAACTGCGTTCGCAACCGCTTTGCGAACGCGGATTCGCTTCCAGTGTGAATGAGCGGTAAGAGCGTTAGCCAATAGATGCCGTTTCACGCGTTCCAAAGTAGACATGACAAAGAAAAAGAAAAATGAAAGCGTCGCGACACAGGGGTTTTGACGTCACCGCCCAGACATAAGAGACGCGAACCCTAGCGGCGGTGTCATGAATTTGGCACTTTTAATTTTCTTGCGGCATTGAGTCTGGCCGATTTCTGGCGTCCAAAGGTATTTTTTCGTTCTTCAGCGCAAGACAAAATTAAAAAAAAGGCTCAACCAACGTGCCATCAGTAGTGCGAGGCTCAATCAGGTGAGCTTGTACTACCCAAATTGAGGGCGCTACAGTTTGTTCAAAGCTTCAGCGCAGGAAGCCTATACGCCGGTCGCGATTATGGCGGTGTCCCAGCAGCGGTGGTGGAGGCGGCAGACGCCTGTTCTTCCCCGGGTCGCTCTTCAGTCTGACTGTCCACGGAAGCTTCGACAGCCAGAAATGGGGACCCGTGGCGACAGCGGCACACGCGTTTGCTCGTGCTTTTAGCCAGCATTGCTATGACCAATCGCCAGGATAGCGACATCTGACAGCATGAAATAGAGAGCCTAGTAAAAGCTTGGTCTGCTGGGCAAGTTGGTACTGCACCTTCATAATAAAAATAGCGCAAAAAGTCTTTTGCGCTAAAATAGAGACCTTACGTTTCAGAGAGGATTCATCTCAAACTATGGGGAGCGTCTGCAATTTTAATGGTGGACGCCTGCTGCGGAGACTCGACAAATTACGCATGCGCTGCGTTTTCGTGTGGCAAAGAGAAAAGCAAGCCGAAAGGCGGAGTCGTTTGCGAACGATCATCGCTTTCAACACCTCGCAGCTGGTTATGCAAACGTGGCCCATGAACCACGCTACCCTGATCGAGGAGTTAGAACCCCTCTTTAATACAGGCTCTCTAGCTTGACACCCCAGCTCCTGTGACGTTATTTATTTGCCACTTCGGGGCAACCTCTTAGGTATAGGCAGCATAAGACGCTAAACACGCCAGTCAGAGACGCGCTCCAGGCACCGTAGTAGTGCGGCACGTAGCCAGGATTTTGTTTCGGGGGGGGGGGGGGGGGGGGGGGGGGGGCCTGACAAAATGCTGTATTAGGGGGAGGGGGAGAGGAGGTCCCAGCGAAAGGGACGATTTCGGGGGGGGGGCAGGAGGCCCCCCCCCCCCCTGGTTACGTGCCTGCTACGGTGTAGTATGACGTGACCATAAAAGCGCTGCGTCCGAATCCGCCGTCGCTTGCGTCTGTCTGCTATTTCAGCCCCGTCTAATACGTCTGCTACAATCCCCACACTCCTGCTCTAGACGCGACCATGGAACGGCCTTCTATTCCTTCATCATGCAAAACCGACATCTAATACAAGCGTCTGTCAGCGTCTGTCAATGTGTGGTAAAAAACGACCTAATGAATTAAAAAAAATATATGCAGTTCTTTCAGCTTTTCGTGTTCTTGTCGTTTTCTTTCATAGCGTCCGGGAGGAAGGTGGGTGGGCGTCATGACGAACAATTGAAGCGCGACTTAAAAATCATTGGTATGTCAAGCCAGGTGAACTGCTCAAACTCTTTGAGCTAAGTACATTCCGAAGCGAAAAAACGGAAACATACCTTGACAAACCTGACGCCAGAACAACACCCGATTTCTTCCAGCCAAACAGCTCGCAAATGCTTCGGTGTGTAGAGTGTAGGCTGCCTCTCAGTACCGAAACCATGGTCGCAATCACGACAGCTTCACGGTTCTCAAAGTAACGGAGTCGGTTTTACGGGAAGCGACGCATTTATTGAGCACCAAAACTCGCAAGCGAACAAATGAAGTCCGATCCAGAAAATAGTTGACGTGGGACGCTAGGCTTACGCCTGTCGCGCTACGAAAACAGACACCCGCACATCGCTTCCGAACGCATGTGCTTGCGAAAGCTGTTTGCTGAAAATTACGTCGGTTGAGGTTATCTTCCGCTAAACCCCTCGGTGAACGCGAAACTATACTTGCACTCCTAAAAACAGGCGGCAAGATTAACGAGCTACGCAGGGTGTCAAACGCTCACCGCAAACGGTGGCAGCCATGTTTGTTATCGTTGGAAAACAAAACGAAACAAATAATTTATGATATTTTGGAAAACAATAATTACTCTATCTATATAACTTTTTTACCAAAAAAAAATGTCGAATCAACGAGAACTACGGCATTAAAAACAATTTTACAACGAGCATTCCGCAGGTCAATGATCTCTCTAACCAATGAGAGCCTAAAAATGGAGTGAGGTAGCTACGTTCCTGGGCGGGGCCTGGAGCGGGCTACCTCCTTCTAAATTATTCTTTTTCAAGATGTGTTGTGTACATGCGCAGGCCTTCCTCCCGCAGCGGTCAAAGCTCTAACTTGGGTTGGCGTCCGGAATAATGGTTCCACTGCCTCTCCGTCCTCATTCGCAACTCGGATCAGACGCAGAGAAGGCAGGAAAGGTATCGCACCTCTCATTCTATCCACTGACCGTAGTTGGAGCTGTAACCACTTGGTGTTGTTTTTATGTGAAAAGGGTCCATTGCTTCTAACAACATAAATATTAAACGGCTGTTTTTTTTTATTTTCGTGGGAATAAAGAATTGTTTAAAATAAGCCCTTAATTTCTTTGTGTTTTTTTAAGGCTGACTGGTACGATCATTGAATCATCCTTCCGTTTTACCCGACACTGATCCCATCACACGTTTACAACTGGTGTTTAAAAAATTGGAATCCAACTTCGATAAATTTGATGTTTATGTTTTTGGATGCGAACAGCCATTTAGAAAATGCATTGAGGTCTTCCTCTCATTTTGACATCTGAACATTCGTTCATGGCATGTTAATTCTTATTATGATGACGTAATAAACCACTAAAAATGGGTATAGTTGTTTCTGTGGCACTGAAATGAAGCACAATAAATAAATAAAACTATATGCGCCGTAAAGCAAGGACAAAAATATAGAGACACAACACGAAACGCTATTTTGCAACAAAATGTTTAATTTAAAATAAAATTCGACTATTTATAGAACCATCAAGTAGCTCACGCAGAAATTAAAATACCTTATCGGATAGGTGATCTGACGGCACGCTTATACATTTGATATCCGCCGCAGTCGAAAGATGGAGATTTTATGATGCATCTACTTCTAGCAATAATTTGCTTCTTAACGTCCCGAAAAGTTTCGCTTCTTTTTCTGGAATCAGGGTGCATGGGTATCAATCACAATGAATAGCCAAGTTGTCCTATGGGATTTGTTTTACAGACTGCTCGTGCTCGCGTGCCGTATCGTTAGCGGATCTTCCCATTTGAACCAGGTCTTATTTCCCTTAGTTAGTCAGGATTTCATAAACGTCCGAAGTGGCATATTCTACGTATTCTACGTACTGGTAAGTGTATTTCTTTTACACGCATCAGCTTTGTCTTTACCTGACAGTGCATATAAATGGTATTTTTGGAATAACATTCAGTTCAATATAGGTTTTCATGTCGTGTTCTTTTTTCTTTGTCCCTGTTGTACCGCGCGTATTGTTTAATAAATATTCTCATTTTCAGATTTCATTGTTTTTTTAATATCTACTCGAATATAAAAGCTGAATTAGCTTGCAGCGTTCCGTCTGGCTAAAGACACTATGTGTACGGGTGTAGCAAAGTTTTTTTCAAGCGGTAGTGATTAAATTATTCAGAGCTTAAAAAGAAGCGTGGCTTGTAAACGCGAAATATTACTACAATTGGTGATAAAGCGACCTGGAATATATTTATCTGAAGACTTAATAGCGAATAACAAACCTTTGTTAAATCTTGATCTTCGAAGTTTGCCACATCTTCCTCTGGTTGTTTGCCAGTCTCTTGAGAGTAGCTACCCATTAAAAGGCAGAAAATAGCAAGGAGCGACTGTACGTACATTCTGAGATTCAGCCTGAAACAATATCTTAATATGTGTAGGGACGACAGTGTGTTCCAGTATTTATACTTTAATGAAAACATTTGCTGACATGCTGAAACCAATCACAAGTTAGAAAAGTAGTGAAATAAAAAAATATATGATTTTAATATAATTGTTTCAGACGAGACTCATTCCAATTGGCTAGCTGAGAAGAAAGAGGGAGACTGACTCATTCTGACGCCGTTGCAGCTTTTGTCGCGTCTCCTGTAGTCAAGGTGTGCGATATGTCAGACATCTGGTTTCTGAAAGCGGCGTATGCTTCGCCGCCTTCAAAAAGATCCAGGAACCTAAGCGCAACGTGCACATTATCCACCTTTGACAATTCTAGAATTTTTATATGGTAAGAATACCGCCGGAACGTTTTTTAGCGCATTTTGTAAAACACAGGGTATGTGGAAACAATAAACAAGCAAGGGGTCAACACGTTCTCTTATTTTCTCTTTTGAGATATCCTGACCATCACTAGCACGTTTTTCACATCATCTTCGGCATAAAAGCCTAGCGTTTCATGGGTATACTTAGAGGGTAGCTTTTGACATGGTACTGTACATTTTGTCAGTCGAACTAAAATGCCTAGGTAAGTCCGCATGTGTATATTAATTTTTTCTTATTATATTTTTTTCTGGAAGAAAAACATTTCGCCACTAAAAGGAAACCTTATTGATAAAATTGGCATATTAGACACTCCAATTTGTTCCGCGGAGGCGGGCGAAGTTTATAGTATGCTTATGCGATAGCAACCCAAGAATGAGGCAAGAACTCTCCACCTTCAAAAACTTATACGCACACGGGCAACTATGATTAGAAAAGCGCTCAAGTGACTTGTAAATATATCAGCTTGAACTTTAGAAATAACTGGAACACAAAGACAGAAAGGACAGGATATGACAAACAGCTGACTACCAACGATGTTTTAGTGTAAACTTCTTCCTTGCAGTTTTGCTCCTTCCTTTTGAGTCTCAAGTGGAGCACGATAAACCTATTAAAGAAATTGCCCTATTCCACTAATAAAGATTACTCCCGATATTTACACTTATACAAAAAATATACAAATCATTTGCACAGTATTCCTAGGAAATTATTGCTTTTGAACTAACCCGCCAAAAGCTCGTGCTGTTGTTGTTTGGGGCGTGACATTCCGTAGGTATTTTCTTTCTTTTTTGTGTATGGTGATTGATGGCGTGCTGACACAATCCTTTACGTGCTCCTCGATGGCGAGCGCCTCGAGCATTTCGCGTGCATGACGATTGTTGTTTCTTGCAAGAATGGTGGTACTGTTCAAAGCTACACTGCACTGGCATGTCCTCCAATGAGCTGCCAGATGTCTTGCCGCTGTTCCCTTTGGAGACGCTGCATGCTCACTGGCTCTGTTGTTGATACATCGGCCTGTTTGGCCGATTTAGCATTTCCCGCAAGACAGGCGAATGTGGTACCAACAAGCTCAACTCTTAACCGTTATTCCGCTCAAATGAAGAGTGCAATTATATTAGAGATTTTAAAATAAATTGGTAGCTGAGAGAATGCAATGCAAGCTCAGTCTACTGAAGTGCTACATTTATGGCATTCTGTTGAATATGAGAATACACTAAACAACAAAATATAGGGTCAGCACGTTTATGCTAAGGGTGTCCTATAGCCGAGGAATTATATTGTGAAGAAAGAACGTTTACTGGCAAAGTAACGTTTTCTATAATGTTACCTTTAGTAACGTAAGAATCATGTGCACCTGCTAAAGCACGAAATGGCAAGTGAGCACAAAACTTTTTTTTATTTTTTAAATCCGAAAACAAGTTAAAATAACAAGGTCTTTGTCACCACACTTTTCTGGGAAATACGAAATCAAAGGGCATTTCTTTTGACACATAATATGATACATAATATCGTTTATTACAATTACAGAAAAATGCATTGATGGAATCTTAGAGATTGTGTTAGCATGATCCTTGGAAACAACACACACACAACCCTTTGGGAAGAGATAATGCTCGCCCTTTCATTTTTTTTCTTTTGGCTTTCTTTTTTGCTTATCATATTTTTTGCTACCTTCTTTTGGCCTCGTTACGGGATCAGTGTTAGCGTTTCCTAAAGGGGGACATTCGTGGCGCTTCCCAAGGGTTATGCTAACAGACTCCCCTAGAATCCACCAATTTATTTTCCTGTAATAAACCTTTTCTTCGGTAAGCTTCTGCACATCCCGCTGTCGCCACTGTCGTGGGACGCGGACACGGTGTCCTGCGAAAATGGCGACAGCAACATTGTCAGCATCTTTCCTTGCGCCTAGTTTGTCTCCTTTGACGCTTCGTTTTTTTTTTTTTTTTTAGTATCGCTAATATGATGTTTAAAAAGCACTGAAAGCCGATACAACGGCACGATGCCAATGTGTATTGACGGGCGGAGTGATGTTGGGCTGCTCTTTATTTGTAGTTCGCAAACAACTCCCGAGACGGCGGTCATTACTCAAAAAAGGTCCACATCTTTTACCTATTTATTGTACTCTGCCTCTGAGTGTTTGTCAACGCCCTTGAATACGGTTTTTACATCACTCGTGGAATGAACCAGATCCCTACCACTTGTGGACAGAACCGCATCCATATCACTCGTGGCGTGAACAGCATCAATCGTGATAACTACATAAACACAAAACCACCTCACAGCCCACGCACCGCTACTGCGGAAACCCAGAGCGAAGAAAGACCGTTGACATCAGAGTGGCAACTGAGCACGCCCGCATTCTACCGCGCCGCGGCGCAATACCTCCTAGAAGACAAAGCCGTAGTGCTGAAAGAGACGGCGTTATATGAGAAGGCAACACCAACACCGGACGCACATTGGACATGACTATTGCGCCAACGTTCGGTTCAGATTTGACCCGAAACGGAGCGCTGACTCAGCACTCGTTTCCAATCTGTGTCCAGCGTTGATATTTTCTGATTGAGCCATATCATTCAGCCCTAAGGCTTTGTTATCTAGTAGGTGTTGCGCGGCGCCTCCTCGTTCTCTGACTCCGCCCCAGATGTGCGCGTGACTTTGCTGAAAAATAAAGGGCTTGGTTTGACAAAAACCCGGCGGTGTCTGTCAGTTTGTCAGGCCACGGAAGAGAAAGAGAGGTTGACGAGTGCTGACGTCAGTGCTTCGGACAAATGGGAGCCTCGCACGCGACAACTAAGAAACGAAAGTCATTTCATTTCATTTCATTTATTTACTCTCAAGGCCGAAGCATTACAGAAAAAAGTGGTGAAGCAAAAAATAAATAAATAAATAAAATACAACATGAACATAAACACAGCAGGGAGATTACAAAAAATGGTTGCAAATGGCGCTTTTGAAACGGTCGCTGTCGGTGATTGAAGCGATGGAGGCGGGGAGGTGGTTCCAGTCTGTGCAGGTTTTGGGAATGAACGAGTGGAAGTGCAAATTGGTGCGGCTGCTTGGGACGCCAACCTTGAACTGGTGGTCGCTGCGGGAAGAAATGTACGATGGTGGCAGAAAGAGAGAGGCACTGAGTAGAGAATTGAAATGATAAACCTTGTGAAAGAGACAAAGACGAGATAGTTTACGACGCAATGAAAGATCGGGTAAGTTAAGACTAGATTTCATGGAAGTGACACTCGCAGTTCGAAAGTAATTTGAGAAGATGAAACGCGCGGAACGGTTTTGAATGGCTTCTATTTGAAGAATAATGGAGTTAATATGAGAGTCCCAGATTGATGATGCATATTCAAGCTTTGACCTCACTAAAGTTTTATAAAGTATGAGTTTCAAGTTAGTTGGGGCTAAAGAAAAATTACGCCGTAGATAACCAAGTGCGCGATTAGCATTACTAGTGATGTAGTTGACGTGATCTTGCCATGAAAGGTTAGCAGAAATGATAATGCCAAGATATTTGTAGGACGAAACTTGCGTTAGGCGAACACGGTTAAGTAAGTAGTCACATGGTAGGATGTAATTTGAATGACGTGCAATTCTCATTGGCTTACATTTAGCAGGGTTAAGTTTCATTAGCCAGGTGTCACACCAAAATGAAATGTTATCGAGGTCAGACTGAAGAGCATGATGATCAGCAGGTTCCAGAATTTTGCGATAAACAACACAGTCGTCAACAAAAAGTTTTATAGATGAAGGAATGCAGCTAGGTAAGTCGTTAATATAAATAAGAAAAAGCAAGGGCACTAGAACTGACCCCTGGGATTTCGTCAAAACGGGCGTTCTAATACTAACACCTTGAAAACAATACATTATTTGGTGGAAACAATGGTAAAAAAGCTGTAAAACAGTTTGACTAGTCCCAAGCTCCCAGATACAATAGCAGAAAAGTATTACGCATAAAACATTATTATAAAAATAACCAAATGAATAAGTTTCCGTGATATCGAAACATGCCTTTTCCAACGCGTACTTACAAAATTTAAAAAAAAAATATAAAATAATATATATATATATATATGTGTATATCTTAAACTTCAAGTGCTTTCTTCAACGCACTGATAAATTATATAGCACGTTCTTCTTGAGGAACTAGTATCTAACAGATTAGAAAAGCAGTAAGGTAAATAACAAATAGCGTATAATACTAGAGTTCCCGAGATATTTGATACATAAAAATAATCAATTACTGAATGTTTAACGCTGACTTATTTGCTGATGAGCGTGCAGCATTCGAAGCCATTGGTCGATCTAATCATCCATTTAACCTGAAAATTGAGTTGTACTTAATCATTGCCTAATGTTTAAATGTATAATTTTAATTAAGCTTTCAAAATCCAACCTTCTTTTCTTTCATTTCCCAACTTTCGCTTCTTTTTCTCCACTGATAATTTTGACGTTGATAAAATACACACTGTATATAGGCCTACACTTTTCTTTATTTTTAGTGGCAATAAATAGCAACACATCAGTATAATAACAGGATCGGAAGTGACAGATTGCCTGGTTGGTACATAGTTCGTTTTGACAAAAAGCGCAGCAAAACACGGAGAGAAGGTAAGAGACATACACAATACTATCTCTGTTGTTGTGTCTCTTACTTTTTGTTCCTGTCTTGCGGGGCTTATTGTAAAAAGGAAGTAACTGCATCATTTGCAATCAAATGTTCGCGATCGGTTTCTACGTCGGAAACCTCCATCTCGCTTATTGTAAAACGCTTGTTGTTATTGGCATGGTTTGACAAAAACTACGTAATTAGGCTTTATTAATATGAACTTCTTAGCATAAACAATTTTTTTGTCAATCTAAGAACAGGTAAAATTATAGGGCAGATTTATAATTAGTATTGCATCCGCTACAGAAACCGGCGCACTGTTTGGTAATGGTTTTCACCACTCGCAAAAAAAAAAAAAAACATTGTGAGTTCATTTTTTTTTTAATTTCAAAAGTGGCCACAAGAACCAGTTTGAGATGACAGCAGCATTAACTTCTAAGTGAAGTTCCAAGTGGTTTCGTCCCTTGTCTTAGAATAGAAGTTGCCAAAAAGCACTCTGATGAGGTTTCCTTGACCCAGCAGCTCTTTCACAAAATTAAAATAATAATAATTTGTTGTGTGTATACTTGTACAGCCGCACGAAGGTCAGCCTCAAATATAACTTGTACAGCCGGACACTAGTCGGCCTCAATCGACGTCTGGTATTGCAGCTGCAGATGATAAATTTAGCCAGTGTAATACAACCCCTAGCCTGGGGTCTTTAACGTTCACCGCGCAATAGTGATGCATGACTGCACGCTGGCACGACCTCACGCCGGTACACGACCGCACGCCAGATTGAAATGGGCAGGGGTGGAGATTGAACCCAGGATTTCTTGGATCTGCAGCGCGAGCTTTCGCTCCACCTTCTCTGAGCTGGTGTACGCTAACACACGCGGCCACCGTTTCCCTTTAGCAAGTCTTGGGATTCCATGAAATGTTACGCTTTCAATTTGCCCGTTGCATGAAGGAGAGTGCCCTTGCTGACAGTAAACCCCACATTCGAAAACAGCCTGCTCTCAAGTACCATCTCTGCAAATAGTTCACTAGAGAATGCATTTTTCTTTGCGTGAATTCAATGGCCTTGGCGCGGCAGCTTTTGCGTAGTTAGAACGCCTGGACATGCGAAACTTTGTGGTATTATATTAACTGGAAAGGGTGGCTTCCCCCTCCGATTGTTTTGAAAATCCATTGAGACAGGGGAGACAGCCGTCTTTGCTGCCTTGGTGAATCCGAGACTTGAGCATGCACTACAAGTGTTAACCTTTTCGTACAACAATGCCTCAAGGCCGAACTCTACGAAGAGCCAATGCTGCAAACAAAAAACGAATTTCGCTGTGCGGCGATCGCTCTGAAAGCGATCGCAGAACAATAGCGCTGGCGGCCACAACAAGGCGAAAATAGAGCTGGTTGAAGTGCGTCGCTTGTTTATTGCGCATTCACTTTATAAAGTCAAAACTTTAGCCGTCGTACGGACAGATATCAAAAAGTCGCGGCTAGAAATACCGCAGTTCTAACTGCGTATTGACAGTAACCTTAATATGTCCGCAGAGGTCGTGTGATAGTGACGCTAGGCGTGGAAATACGCATTATGTCTCAAACATAACCAACTTCTGGGACAATCCGTGGTTTAAAAAGTAAAAAAAAAAAATCAACATTCTAATTGATTTGCATTTTTTGATACCAAAGCCATTACAGTCCTGCGGAACATTACGATCATTTGTGAAAAAGAAGAAAAGTGATCAGTTTGTGAATGGGACCTGCTAAATGCAACGCAAAAAAAAAAAAAAAAAATCGGAGCGCCGTGGAATAAAACTAAGCGCGTCCAAACGTTCAATTTCTGCTGATTGACATTCTATGACTTTCCTTCTAAATATTCCAGGGCAACATTGCAATGCTTGTTGTCATTTAGATGACATTTTAATTTTACTGCATGCACCAAGGCGTTCATGTCCAAGAAAGTTGGGCATGATTGCTGCCTGAAGGAAATAGCCCAAGCCGTGAAGGTCTGTATTGCCACGCTCCATGAATATGACTACTCCATAAGTATTCAAACTCACTTTAAGGTGTACTATTGCTGATAGTATTAGATGCAACAGTCCTTCATGCTTCTTCTACGCACCTGCCATTTTTGTTTGCAATAATGGTCTGAACTAAAAATAAAATGCAAAGAGGAGATACTGCCATACTTCGGACTATTGGACAGATTGAGAGATAATAGAGCTTTTGGATGCCGCAGAAGCATAAAACGTCCGGCTCAGGTGTCTCAGCTTATGTTGTTCACGAGGTAGCTTCGCGCTTAAACTTTGCATTGCCGTAAAACTGTGAAATTGTATTCTGATTCAAACCTTTATACTAGTGACTCCACTCTAAACAATCGATCCAGTCGTACAAGCAGGTTACCTTTCCGAGATCCGGCTCGCATTAGGTGCAACACATGATAGAGCTTATTGTCAACAAAGAACAGCCACTGAAGACGTTCGTTGAGTTGTTCGAGAAGGCGCGATTTCTTGCAGGAAGAGCAGTGACGGATCTCCAAATGAGCAGTTTTTGTCTTAGCCAGGAAGCCAAATATGTTCATCTCGCCCGCAAACCCTGTGATGTTTCCGTGTCGTGTTATCATCTGGTGGGACAGGCATTTGCTTGGCATTTGAGAATGGGACGCGCGGCGACTTTTTAGACGCAATCCTTCGCTCCAAGTTTGGCTTTGTTGATTACTTCTATCACCTCTTATCCGGCTACGACCCTTGAGACGAGTCCAATATTTTCTTCGTGACGTGCGAAGAACTCCGGAAGGACAAGGTCGACAATATACTCTGACTAGCGCTCTTTCAGGCAGAAAAGAAATGGAGATCTGAACAAATGTACGACCCCTTTGAGCTTAATGAGATTGGTGCTTCTACACTTGGCAGCGGACACCAGGCTGACCTTGATTCTGAGCGTGTACGTTCTGCAGCATTCATTTTGCCCCGTCTTGGTTGTTTTCTTGGTGGGAACAAGTATACATGGCCACCAGGTTGGAGCGATAACGTAATGTGAAAGCCATGTATAGTCACGTATTCATCGACGCGTCCGAAGCGCATTGAATCGCGAGGGGACCCGTCACCCTTACCAAATTCTTCTCTAGTGGTCAAATCTAAATTCGAAGCGCTATGGTCGCATCCATGAGAACAAAGTCCCAGAGAGCATAAAAGTGCAAGGCTCGAAGGATTCGTTCATCTCATTATCGCTCTGCAGCAATGAGATTGCAGTATTACCCTACATAAGAACGCAAAAAAAAAAAACGAATCCCAAGCAACTTTTTACGCTGTACGTGGATATATGTGTCGGGGCATGCATGGGTGTAGTACAAGACTCGATGAAAAAAACCAAAGCACGAGGTGGTTCATCAATTGTATTGGAAACATTTACCGGATGTATTAATGAAACGAGCACATGTTCTCGTATAAAAGGTATTGACAGCAGTCACGTGTATGACGTCACCATCTTGTGGTTCGAAGTCCGAAAGTTCCCGGTAAAGGGTCGGTTCGAATTATACGCCGACAGCATCGCCGTTGATGTCCTGGGTGAGTGGGAAGAGTCTCCACGTGTTCGTTTTCGTCTTTGCTACGCAATCTCTTGTAAGGTGGGTTCGTGGAGAGATAGACAAGGAAACGCCAATTATGCCGGGCTTAAAGTTCGGTTTTATCTCCTAATGTGCTTGCATATATATACGAACTTTCTTCTGTTTAAAGCAGGACCATCTCCTATTCTACATTGGATTACCGTTCTACCTTCCAGAGTTATATTTTATTATCTTTCATAAGGTTGCGATTACGGATCACACCCTTGTCAATTCCGATATGACGGCAGTCAAAATGTCGTCCCTTAAATAAACAGTATCACGTCACAATTGTGTGCACCAAGGCCCAAATAAAAAGTTACCATGCACCAACAAAGTTGGCCACAGAAAAAGACCAAAGGAGGTGCTTTACTAAGAAGGTGTGTAATTTCCCATTGTCCGTGCCATTTTACAAGAAAAGATGTCTTACTGTTAAACGCAGCAATTACAGTATTAAGATATTGTTTACGGCAAGAAAAAAGTTGGTGCTTTCCTTTGCGTTGGCACACGCTTTCGAAAGTGTGCAAAGCTCTATTCTGCGTAAACTCGACTGTAAGGATGATCCAGCCTTTATCACAGATGTCAGCCGGTGTCCATTGCGGACTTGAAATGTCAATGAAAACTTTTCGTCTTTAAAAACCACGCGCCTTCGGAAAGTTTTAAACTAATTGGGAGACTACAGCCCGAGGGCAAGGAGGTCCGTACCCTCAAAAGCCCGTGCCCGGGAGAGAAGGCAATTTTCGACTGGTATCTTGGCCCCGTTACAGATCAACCAGAAGTCCCCTACTTTGTATATAAATTCCCGATGTGTACATTGTTCCTAACATAAATATACGGGTAGATATAGTGTAAATTAGCGGTTCGCATTGAACCACCACGAGGCCTTCGTTGCACTCCTCCGACTAGGCGCAAGGGAAGACCTCAGCGACCATTGACCCGCATAACACCGCGGGCCAACAAGAAAAGGACCTCAATTGCCTCGACATTTTCGAGTTCACACCATCATAAACTAAATATCAGCTACCTTTATTGTGTGACTTGTTTATTATTGTGCTTGTTTATTTCATTTTAAAGTGAAAGGAAGAAGACTCTCTAATTTGTAGCGTATTAAAGACACGAAACAAACATACTCGTAAACCCTGAGACGGGGAAGTTAAAAAAAAAGGACAGCAAAACAGGTTTTATTACATGTCCCCGCTGTGGCACCTTGCGTTAGACTTTAGCCAAACATTTTGAGGTACTTCTCCTGCGCTCTTTAATTTTATCTAGCCAATTTTACGGACGGCAAATCTTATGATTTATCTTCAAGTTTGCTTCCCAATCTCAGGGTTTGAACATAATGATTGATACGCACCAGCTCGCCTGAACTTTGCCATTCCTTCTCAAATTTCAGGCTTAATTTTGCGGGCCTGTCACTAATATTGTATCTTGTGGACCCCGTAAGCAAATGCCCACGTAAAAAAAAGCTGATTTCCTAAGCCAGTTCTGTTAAATGAAGCTTGTAGGTACTTTAGCAGGGCCCATAATTAAACAAATTTCCTACGGGGCTTGAGTCGCACAATCGTAATGTTTCTCGAGTAATATTTACGTCAGTGTGGAGGCATTTTTAGCCTGCGAATTTCCCTGAAAGTTGGGTTTCCACGAATACGAAACAACCAGTACTAAACTCGCGAGTTAATTTGTTTTTTTTTATTCAGCCCGTCCCTCATCCAGCTGGCGGACCTGCCTCTCCACATTCATATATTAGTCTCTTCCTTGGTATCTTTGTTTTTAAACTAGTGCCTTTGTGCGAAAACCTAATAAAGAAAAAAATTTTAGTTCTCGCTGAAAGGAACTGCGAGGCATCGTTTGGAGAACCACGAGGCTTCTTTAACTTCGTGGGAGGTGTGTAAGCAAGAACTAAAGAAGACGTTTGCCAGCCAACACCGACGCGAGAGGGCCGAAGATCTTCTTTGAACAACGACCGAATGCCAAATGAAAGCATCACCAGCTTTGTGGAAGATGTCCTCCGCCCGAGCGCCCATGCCGACCCTGAGGCTTCCGAAAAGAAGCTGCACCACCTCATCAGGTGTGTGAATAGCGAGATATTTGGTGGTCTCATCCGCAATACGCGGACAACAGTCGGCGGGTTCATCACGGAGGCGTCGAACATGGAACGTGCCCTCCTTACAAGAGCCAGGCACAATCGTGGGCGCTGGGGCGTCGCTGCTTCTTTGTTATCGGTGTACGACATCGGCTCTAGCATCCCCGGCTACCACGAAATCATCCGTGAAGTCGTCTAAGAAGAGCTGAAGAAGCTGCTGCCCGCTGCCACACGTTTGATCTAACTTTCCATCGCCGAAGTAGAGAGAGGAAACCCAGCGAACCGTCCAGCCAGAGGTTCCCGTCCTCGTGGCCCCACCCGAAGAGCCATCGATGCGATACGCCACAGTAGCCCTAGGGTTGCCGCCTGCTGCCCCTTTATACCAAGCGCCGCTTCGACGAGAAGCCCTAACTCCGAACTACCCCAGACGCCAGGAAGATCGAATGTACGTGTGCTATGAACCAGTTGGGCCAAAGAATACTCTCGACTCGCAAACGGCTGATCGGCGACCTGTGTACTTCCACTAAGATAAAGCTGGGCACAAAAATCGAAGATGCAAATTCCGTGAAATTGGTCTTCGAGGTTTCGCGGCAGGCGCCCCGAGCTCGAGGTATGGTGAACGACCAAGGGACAACGAAGAGTACCTGCACCGTCCACCATCTTTTGTGCAAAGTTCTTCACGAGGATCCCGCTCACCATCCACACTACGTCCGGCATCTCCCCTTCGTCTGTCCCTCCAAGAAAGCTTGTCCCCACTGCGTTGTAGAAAAAATTAAGTGCGGCAACGCCTGGAGGTGGCGCTGCAGAAGGCGACTGAAGTAAAGAGCCTCCAAAATCGCCGGAGCGCTCCCACTCTCCTGACGCCACACATCGAAACGACGGTCCTGCAATGGATGTCCAACAATCTAAAAGTTGTTGCCGACGGTCACGACGCATCGGCCCTCGTGGGTACCGGAGCAGACTACCCAGTGTTGAGTGGGAGGCTCTCTCGCTGCCTTAGAAATGTTACGAGGGACTTGGGGGACATTAAATTTGAACCGCCGGACGACACCTCATTATGAACGTCGGAAGGTGCGCTGGCCCGAGTCGAGATTCACGGCGAGACGTGTCTCGTGAAATGTTTCGTTCTACAAGACTGTACCAAAGTCGTCATTCTCGGCATGGACTTTCTGTGTGAATGCGGCACCGTCATCGATCTTAGAGAAAACAGATTGGCGCTACAAACATCTGTTTCGTCTTGAGAGAAACCCCAAAACTATGTCAGTCGCCCCCAAGTCGTTGTTGATCCCTTTAACCAGCCGCCGGGATCAAACGTGGTCCTACCCGTCGTGAACGATGCAGTTACTTGCGGCTAAGTTGTTCTGGAAGGCCACATTCAATTGCTCCTGAGAATAGGAACTGGCGTCGCAACGGGGGTAACTGAACTTCATGATGGACGCACTGTGGTCCTCGTGACAAACTTCCGACAAGAAACGCAACACCTCCCGAAAGGTGCCGCTATGGGCCACATCAAAGAACTTCAGAACTCCGAAGACACCACCGTGATGACTAAAGGATCCTCACCACCTCAGAAAGACACTACGTCGCCAGCGCAGCTGGAATTTGACCCTAGGCTTCTGGGCCCGAAACGACGGCAGCTAATTAATCTCCTTGCCGAGTACAGTGACTGCTTTGTGACGTCGTCATTAATGCGTCAGGCCGCAGTTGCGGAGCACCGAATTGTTACCGAGGACGACATGCTTCCCGTGCATCGATCACCGTACAAAGTCTCCATAAAAGAAGGAGAGTAAATTCAGGAGCAAAGGCAAAAAAATTCTGAACGAAGACATAATCGAGCCTTCAAGCAGTCCATGGTCCTCTCAAGTAGTACGAAACGGAACGCTTAAGTTCTGTGTGGAGTACAGGCACCTGATCGCGGTGGCGAAGAAAGATGTTTATCCACCCTTCCGCATATACGACACGCTAGACCGGCTGTGCCACTCTCGGTACTTTTAATTGTTGAACCTGAAGAGCGGCTACTGGCAGAACGAAGTCGACAAAAAAAGACTGAGAGAAGACAGCTTTCGTCACGCGGATGAACTCTACATGTTCAAGGTGAGTCCCCTAGGGCTATGCACGTCACCAAGATCTTTCCATCATGTCATGGACACCGCACTGGCAGGACTGAAATGGCAAACCTGTCTCGTATACCTTGACGACGTCGTAGTGTTTTCAAGCGGCTTCCACGAGTACTTGCGACGATTCCAAGCTGTTCTGGAAGCCATACAGACCGCCGGACTCAACCTCAAGCCGTGAAAGGGTCGGTTCGCCTATGACAAACTGAATTTCCTAGGTTACGCGGTTAGTAATGAAGGCGTTCGTCCAGACCCAGAGAGGACTCGCGCCGTCGCAGCGTTTTCACCACCGACAGACAAGAAGGCCGTGAGAAGGTTAATTGGACTATGTGCCTACTATCGGCGCTTCGTTCGGGAGTTCGCAAAGATTTCCGCACCGCTTACAAACCTGGTTCAAGCGAAAGAAGGCACACAGCCAGTCATAATCTAAACAAGTCAGATACTGTCCAAGGCGCAGAGAATTTACTCTACGACATACAAATAATTTATTGCGGTCGTCTGGGCAATCATGAAGTTCGCCCGTACTGGTACGGGAGCCCGTTCCGCGTAGTCACAGCAGACCACTCGCTCTGCTGGCTCGCGAATTTGAGAACCCTACAGGAAGCCTCGCGCGATGGAGTCTCCGACAACAAGATTTCAACATGACTGCGGTCTGCAAGTGAGGCCGCAAGAACAGCGACGCCGGCTGACTGTCCTTACCCCCTGTCGACATTTTTCCGGCAGCAGCAAGGACGATGATGACGAGCGCTTCTTAGGCGCAGCGAACACCGACTACATAGCACGACTTTAACGAGATGATCCTGAGCTCCGCGCGGTAATTGAGCACTTCGAAGGACAAGAGGGCGCTATACTCCGCGTCTTCTCCAGAGCCTTGCCGACCTTCGCCATTCGGCAAGGTGTACTTTGCCAGAAGAGCTTCAGAGACGACAACTCGTCATGGCTGCTGATAATACCTACGAAACTTAGAGAGCAGGACCCGTTTACTCGAAGCGCTAACCCCGGCTAAAGTTAGCCGCAGTACCTAGGAGAGAGATTTTTGAAATTACATGACTGGGTCGGTATGGATGCAAGGAGACATAGCGGTGCCCCGGTGAGTGAGCGCCGCCCGCTTTAAACCTAATATGTTGTTGAGCTGCAATATCGTGCGCGTAAGCCAGCAGCGAATTGTGCAGGATGCTTTTGCTTTGCATTATCTCACTTTAATCGCAAAGCATGAGCAATGACCTCGCCGCATTTTTTAGATAGTCTTTCAATTCTGGCT
Source organism: Ixodes scapularis (assembly GCF_016920785.2). Lineage (NCBI taxonomy): Eukaryota > Metazoa > Arthropoda > Arachnida > Ixodida > Ixodidae > Ixodes > Ixodes scapularis. The sequence goes on from NW_024609880.1 coordinate 91,249,656, forward strand.
ATTCCTAAGCCTGAATGAACGTGATAATTGTCGGCATGGCAACGTCTTTGGAAAGTGTACTGCCGTGACTCAATCGGCCGAGTATAGATAGCACACAAAAGCAGACAGCGTCTCCTAAGTAATCATTACAGATTGGAAGTCATCCATCATAGTGCAGGTGACTTAGGAAATACTTCGTCTGAGTCACACCGAACATCGTTGAACCACGGCATCCACAGACCAACGAATTGACGGAGCGCCTGAACAAGACCATCGCCTAATGATCGCTATGTACGTCGAGGTTGAACACACGACATGGGTCGAAGTGTTGCCGTACATCGCGTTTGCTCAACACTGCAGCTCAAAAAACCACCGGAATGGGTTTATCCTATCTGGTGCAAGTCAGGAATGTAACAACGATGCACGGCACATTGGAACCACACGACCCAACAGACGACGGAACCGGTGACGCCCAACGAACAATGAAGGCTCGGCAGCTCACCGGACTCGGACTTCAGGACCAACAACGTATCGACGCTGGCCGGTACAGGCTTCGTTACCGCGACGTCCACTTCGAACCCGAAGAAAGGGTATGTGTGTGGATAATGATTTTCCGCCGCGGTCTCAGCGAGAAGCTGTTAAAACTGTACTTCGGACCCTACAAGGTGCTTCGTCGGCTCGGGAATCTGAACTAGAGGTGATGCCCGACGGAATACGGACTTCACTACGGATCCCTTTGCGACCAGTAGCTGTCCAGCTCTTAGGCGCACCGTATCCGGCTTGAGCCGAAACGGGCGCCTAAGAGCTGCGCTTTAAAAAACAGTCGTCTGGCGCTTAGAAAACAAAATTGCCACCATGTACCTTTTTTATTGGAACCGTTCTATTTAGATTTGATTATGGGGGTTGGGTGGGTGGCCGATTATTTTAACCAGTGTGATAAGTGGTATCCCGTTCACAAGGCAAAAGTGACCGTCCCCCCCCCCCCCCCCCTTGCTGCCTACATGAATTGTGGAATTTTAACCACTAGACCCGTGACTGTACTAAATCCTGAGGCTTTTACGCAAAACTGAGCCGATATTTGTATTGCGATAGCTGTAAAAAAACATGATAAACTATGTTTAATACTGTCAGTCCTAGAGATCAGTGCCAAACTCCGATAAAAACCCAAAATACAGCATTGCGGCCGACCGCACCTATCGGAGCCATTGCCCATGTTTTTGTCGTAAAAGCACATTTTGGACTTAAAACAAATGAAACATAATTTATCTCGTCAGTACTGTTATTAAATATCAATACACAATTATCTGTGCGCGGTACTTTCCTAACATCTAGGCGTAAAATCATAAGGTCGCGTATCTTGTGGTCAAAAATGTGCAATATGGCGACGGCCGGCTGGGAATCACTTTTCGCTGACAATTTATAGCTCTAAGCCCCTCTACTTTGTTGGTTAAAACGGATCGCAGCTTGGAACGCGTGAAGAAAAAGCTCGCGCTGCAGAACCGCCGATCTTGGGTTCAATCTCAACCCCTGTCTGTTCCGATCGGGATGAGCATCGTGCCGGCGTGCGGTCGTGCGGTCGTGCATCACTACTGCGTGATGCACGTTTAAAAACCTTAAGTTACCCTGTTGTACTGCACTGGCTAAATTTCTCATCAACAGCTGAGGCACCAGGCGCCCAGTGAGAATGAATTGCGGCTGTCATACAAATACTAAAAAACATACGCAAAGCACGATTATTATTATTCTAGTTGGTTAAGTTACGCACTCTTTTTGGATGATAGGTTTGTTAGATTCATCAATGTTCATTGCGGCAGACTACGTCCACATGCAATATCACACTTCTTTGTTCGCTTGGTGCTGATCGTAACTGAGTGGAGGTGTCAGAGAATGTGTATGGACCACCTATTTGTTATAACTCCAATTAAACAACCAAAGTTCATCGCTTGTTCTTTTTCTTTCTTTTGTTTACTTCGTTTTTGTTGAGTATAACAGCAAAGCGTCGCGGCTTAGAATTTTGGAAAAAGAAAAGAACTACTAATATTGCACGAAATAAACGGCTCGAGACAAATTGTGTACATATGTCGCCGTAGATATTACACAAATTTGAGATTATTCAAAATAAAAATTAAAGTAGATTCGGCATGTTAGGCACTAAATTTACTTGACAAAAATAGCCAATGTATCTACTAGATTGTTGTTTGTTTATTCTTTACAGACCCTTTTGTTGCCACTTTAGTCTGGGAGAAGCTCCCGCTGAAACTGTTATTGCTGGTGTTGTTTGGTGCTGCGAAAACCAATCTATATCTGAAACTGAGCAGTTATTCCGTGCACAGGATGCTCTATAACCCATGCTCGAAATAGCTCAAGGTCAATAAAGAAACACATGCGAAGGGCATCTTTGTAAACCTGTCAATAACAAGCTGAAGACAGCTTTGAAGGAGTCACCACCAACTTATTGTGTCTTCCTATCTTTATTGTTCGGTGCGTTTTGTTGAAGGAATTGTCTACTTGACATTGAAACTTCGTCCTTGTGCGCAGGTGCTCGCCGAGCCGCAACCTAAATTTCAGGCGCCACATAACTTTTTATAGCCATACAGGATGCGAAATTTTAACTCGAACTGAATCTTTTAAAAAAGGAATGAGAGCTAGTCAAGTGCTATTTTCAGTATATATCTATTATATATCTATCGTTGTTGGCGGAATTTAAATGAGGGGATAATCGTCAGGACAAGTTAACTAATTAACCAAAATCTATTTATTAACTTTTTGTAATATTGGTTATTGGGGTAACGTTGCAACTGCAGTATTGGCATTAATTACTTACGGTTGGACTCCATACCAGTTCAAAGAATTCGAGAAATTCGTAATGGTTTCTGAGATATGTTATTGTGATCATATATTAATGTTCCCGTTATTTCGCCCGCTTTAAAATTTTCTAAGACAGCGCCGTAAGCCCAGCCGACAAGGACGCTTAGAGCAATGACGTAGTCACTTCAATCGCGTCGTCATTTTTGTCGTCGGCCCACCCATCAATGCTCGAGTCCCACTAGAGCGACAAACAGAAACAAACGACAGCGACAAGCCTCAAACCAGAGTATTTCGTGATTTGACAGGTTCTGTAGAATTAAGGAGGCTATGATCAAACACGGGCATCATCCACGCGAGGGTATCTTTGGCAAGCTTGCAATCACTTGTGCTTACTTCACGAGCACCGAACGACTAAACGCCTGCCAAAGGTTTCATTGCGAGAATGCTGCATGTGTTTGAGGCTTGTCGCTCTCGTTTTTTTTTTTTCTATTTGTCGTTTTAGGGGTACTCGGGCATTAGGACACGTTGCCGAGATAGCGACTACATAATTTGAACGACAACGTCCCTCTTCCACTCATCATTTTCGGCCAGGCTTGAGGTGCCCTTTCCAGTGCGCTATGTATAAAACAAGTTAGAAGAAAACTCGAAGTAATTACTTTTAAGTACCTTTAACTTAAAGTAATTCCCTTTAAGTAATTTTTGTTAAATTTTTCGGGCCTTTAATATAAATCGCCGTGAATACTTGAATAGCAACATGACCCCGAAGATCAATCATTATAAAGTTAATTAGCATATTTAAGTTAATTAGTCAACTTAACTTCAAATTATCCGCTCATTTAATGTCCGCCGGGCCTCATAAATAAATACGGATGGCTAGTTGGACTTGTTGATTTTGCATCATGATGTAATACGCAAAAAGAACATCGACGAAAACGAAGGAAGAACTGGACAGGACGTGGTGTAACTTTCAACCGAATACATTATTTCGAGGCGTATTACACCATGATAAATACATGCTGAAGACGGCAGTCGTCTAGCTCTCGACTACTTTAACAAAAATATGTTCGATGTAAAACAAAACACACTGTATATATTTGTCGTTTTTAAGCTCATTCAATTAGCATTTAAATAGGCCCACCTTGACAATTTAATATTTTCTTACCAGTTTATGTTTAATGTGCAAAGGTGGATGTCTCCAATTGTACGGCGTCTTTTGTATGGCTTTTCTGTTTCTCTTACCTATTGTTAAGATATTTATTGCGATATGTATTTTAATATTCGATATAGTGGTGTGTTTTAGTTCGCATTTTGTGCACCAGATCATGAACTGTAAAAATGTGTACGTAAGAGTAAAGACTTATCGGTAATATTAATATTATAAGTATTTTTATTTCATCTTTTTCCGACTTTACAGAAACAAAATTGCCTAAAAAACTTTTTTTTGTAGATTCAACGCCCGGTGCCTTGTTTGCATAAGCTGTCTACTCACCCATGTCTTACTCTCGTTAAATTTTATTATTGGTTGGTTTTCGCCCAATATAGCACTCTGTGCTAACAAAACAACGCAACTATTAATTCGCCATCTTGTGTTTTGTATTGTTTCTATTGGAAGTAACACTTTAAAAAAAAAGGATCGTGAAGGCTCTTCTGCATTTCGAAATCCTCGCGACCGTGGCTCCAAAAAAACTTCACAGTTGCTTATTTGCCTGTGGTAGTGATTCTACAACCGCAAGTAGTGAGTGTCTGATCCATTAAGGAGAAGTTTAATGTACATAGTTCGCTTGGGCGGGGCTACCTCGGTCGTCACCAGCTGGGACATCGAGTGCGAAAACGACTCGCATATCAGCCTCAGATTTTCTTGCTGACCAGCATGAAACAACACGATCTAGACAATTCTTCCGATCAAAAATAGCAGCTATCGACAACGCGAGATTGTGAAAACTACCAACCAACAAACACGAAAAAGTTTTTATTTAACCGGACTTTAAATATTTCGCACAATTTAGGATATAATGTACAGTACAATATGTGTTGCTCGCAACAATGTATTTTTTTTACTGTGTTAAGAGTTATAAGTTTTATCTGTGTGACCGAGTTGATAGGCATTGGGGTGGTATTCTAAACGCAGTAAATGAAAAACATTAACTTTCTCATGTAGATAATGCCAGCTCACTTGAACTGGTTTGTGTGCATTTCAACTCTACACGTATAAATATTGATCTATGCGCCTGTTATCGTACACCTAATGCCACCATTTATTTTTGCTCGGACATGCATGATGGGTTATGCACAACTACAACTAGGTTTCATCCTGCACCCACGTTTATACTCGGCGATTTTAACCTGTACCTTATTGACTGTTCTCGTGAATTTCCGAATGCTACTCGTAATTATTCAATCACCTCCGACTTCTGCAGTATTTGATCGAATTTTTAATTTTTTTTAATTTTTTGCTGAAGCAACTTTGGTCACTTTGATCACAGCTTCTACGGCAACTCTACTGAACTCATTCTCTCTTCTGGCTTTAACCTTGCCTCTTCCATAACCTACCTACCGGATATTAGCGGTCATTCTATTTTAAATTTCAGCTTACTGACTTCAGTGTCTCTTTCAAGTAAAGCAACACAACATTTTTTTACCATAGTAAAGCAAATTTTGATGAAATAAGCCTTGATAAATTTTTTTATATCTCAGAACGTTCGGTTATAAGGAATTGGGCCGTATCCCTTTATTTTCGTGATAACCTAAATTACTAAGTTTTGTATGAATTCTTGAACGCCAATTTTGATTATGATTCTCTTGTCAAATGTTCCCTGGTGGTGGTTGGTCCTTACTTTGTAAATTCATAACTTAGTCAGTGACCCACAGCCCGGACACTGACAAAGTTGCTTAGGTTTGTTGAGGATCATCTGGAGCATGTAAATTCGCTTAATCTTTATATTGTTTTATTAGGCTACTTTATTATTGACATGAAATCGCCAGTTAGAGGCAACCTCGAATTTCTTAATATTCTTGAGTCATATGAATGCAACATTATAAGTCACTTCCCAACTTAAGTAACGTCGGAAACTGAAACGCTAATTGATCTCAGCATTCACAAATATCATAGCGATGCTGCGGGCCTCTTACCGTGCAATTTAAGTGACCACCTACCAATATTTTGCGTCATTGAATGTCCAGGATATACAAAGTTAGCCTCTTATATAGTTACAACGCGTAGGAAGATTAATGACAATTCTTTTGAGAATTTCCATCCCTGGTTTTGAAGATAAAATTTCAATGCGGTAGTGAATTAAAATTACTAAAATAAATCATACACACTTTCTGTACCTTTTTGTTAAATTTATTGGACCTGTCATTTCCACGCGAAGATTTTAAGATCTGTAGAAAGTCCAAATAGTCCTGAAATATCATGGGATTTATAAACGCCAATTAAAGCCTGTAATGAAGTATATAAGCTAATGAAGTCATGAGGCATAGACCGTGCTAGGAAAGTTTAGAATAGTAAGCAACAAGCTAAGCGCAGATGTCGAAAAAGCAAAAGCTGATTATTAGAAAAAGTAAGTTCAGCGAGATTTACGGGGACTATAAAAAATAACGGCAAATTGTAAATTAACTTCGTTGCAAACCCCGTACTGATGCTCCAAAACCACTTATAATTAAGCAAGTTTCTTACTCCGGTCAATCTCTGGCGGAAAAACTCAAGGAACGACCGGGGAAGCCACTTCGCGTCTTTCTGGGTAGTTCGACAGGCTTCCTGCCGCTGACACACACGGATAAGGAAAAGTTGGCATTTTTCAATAGTGTCGCAAAGTCGGCCCCTGTAACTTGTGCGGCCGACTTGATTTGAAAATTTTATAATTGCACGTAATATTTTTACTTTTATAAAATATTTTTTCTAGCAGTTTAGAAAGGGTTGTTGATGCTGTCTGTCATTTTCCAGCCAAATCGAAAATTGAAGAAATGGCCGGAGTTTAATTTTAAAGTAAGAGTAGCCTTCAACCCCCTCCCGGAAATGTGACCAGAACTAGCCCGCGCAGTAACTGTGTGCATGTAGTGTGTGTGCCGTTATACGTGCCTTTCTCATTCTGTGATCTTAATCTGGTGGGATAAATGCACTACGCTCAACCTTCGCGCCAGTCTACTGCAAGTAGCGTGTACTCAACACATGAATGGCAGTTGGCAGCCTAAGATAAAGTAATGAATCACTTTGAGCCGTTTCGGGATTGGCTGAACCGCTATCTGAACCAATATCTTGAATCTATGTCTGGGCCGGAACCAAACCGGAATCAAAGTGGAGGAAAATGCAGAGCTGCCGAACCCGACCCCCGAACCAAACAGGGATGATGACCGGTTTGACACCCTGGTTGTAAGTGATCGTATCAAAGAAGGAGAATGTCTGAATAAGCCATGAAGGTTGGAAAACATTTGTCTGGAGACGCCTGAGTGGACTGATGCCCGTCATTATTGTTTTCTATTTGAATCAAAATATAATATATATGCTCGAATCGTCACGGTTACACTCGTCGTTGCTAAAATGAAAAGAAAAATTCTTCCTGTCCTGATGGAAGGGTTACAAAATAAAGTAACGGAAGAAGCGTCAGTAGTACACATAGGGCTAAAAGTACAAGCGATAAAACTTGCGCAACTAAAAAAAAATCGCCTAATGCTTAGAAAACAAAATCGTTATTATACCATAAACATTATTTATTGGGAGCTTTTTACAGCGATGCTGTATGTAACTCACAGGATGGACTTCTTGGATCGATCCGTGTCGCCCTGCTCTCGCACAAAAAAAAAATACTTTCAGCAATTGAAGCGAAAAGTGCATACCGGGCATACAACATGGGGCACAGCATTTGTTCAATGAGGAACAAGCACAAAACAAGCATCCCAAAAACATAATTGATGATAAGGCGCTCGCAATAAAAATGCAAAGCACGTAGCGCTCACCGCATACATTTTGCGGTAAAGATTACTGTTGCGGAAGCTGCCGCGGCGACGTCAGCTCTTGACGTGAGACTGACGTCACTAGCTTTTCACAGATAAAACGTTTTCGTACAGTTCGTTTACTACTTTCTTTCGTCAATCATTTGGTATAGACCTCTTTGCTGTTTACAAACATGAACTGCCTCCTGCGTCCCAAACTATTTCCGGTCGTTCCATCTTTGAAAGCCTATCGAGCTTGCTTATGGCACCAGTCCTGGAAAAAATAAATGCTACAAGGACAGCGAAGTTGGAAATTTAGTGAGGGCTATTGGCTGGACAATATTACATCTTGGAGGAGACAAGTTGGTTTGCAAGAATGTTCGAAATGTTTAGCAGATCTTGCACTTCTTCGTTCTTTCCGCGTTTGCCTAGAAAATTGTTGGTTAAACGTTTCATCGATATTTCAAGCAGCGGTGTTAGGTTGGGCTTTGTTCCTTTTTTTTATAAACAGAAAGTTCTCTGGGATGTCAAAGACTGGAGAAGACTGGGTGGCGTTTGCAATGAAAATGGTCTATATTGCAGTGGGCAATCGTTGCAGGTGATACCACAGCTTCGCTGGCCAACCCCCTTCGCAGCGTGGATTGGTGCCCCGACTTTTATTTTGATTTCATTGGGGGGTCGGAGGCCGAGCGTTTTAATGCACCGCAGCTCGGAGCGTGTGGAGCGAAAGCTCGCCCTCGCACTGCAGAACCCAGGATCCATGGGTTCAATATCGACCCATTCATGTTCCGATCTGCATGAGCATCGCTCCGGCGTGAGATCGTGTATTACCACTGCGTGATGCACGTTAGAGACCCCTGGCTAGCGGTTGTACTGCGCTGGTTAAAGGGGCGATGCAACAATTTTTGTACTTTCGGAAATACCGCTTAGAACGGATCCCTGACGTTGATGACCTATGAAACACGCTTTCGTTTTTCACCCCACGCAATAGAAGTGCCAGAAAAAAATAAAGAAAAACGAGCAGCGTTAACCCCCTTAACTCGCAGCCAGAACAAGCGGCCACGTGATCTGAAGCCGATTATATGCCTCCAATGTTGATCATAGCCACGCGCGCTGGGGTTGGCAAAGCACAGGATACGCGCCGAGTTCCAGACATTGGTATGGTTCGGCTATTGTCGTCGTTGCAGCGATTGGACACGGGCCACTACCCGAATGCTTCTCGAGCTAGTAATTATCACGAGCCCAAATCGAGTGCCCACGCAATGCTCGGGTCCAATCCATGAACCGCATTCAAATATCGAATAACTATTATATTGTAGTGTGCTGCGGTCCCCGCGTTCCGCCATCAAATGTTACAAAGGAGAGATTGAATGAAAATGAGAGCTTTTGTCCTTAAAATTACACCGTAACAAAGGAGTTTCCTTGCCAGTGGCGTTGTGTGCGAGTATCATTGAGTCTCACTAGTGCCAGTAGGCTCTTGTAAAGTGAATAATATTCCAACTAAATATCGTTGCACGGCTCCTTTAAATTTCTTATCAACAGCTGAGGCACCCGACACACATTGAGGTTGAATTGTGGCTGACATACAAATACATATAGGCAAAACAAGATTATTATTGTTATAGTTGGGTAAGTTACGTGCTATTTTTGCGTGCTAGATTTATTAGATTCAGGTATGTTTATTGAGGTCGAATACGTCGACACGTAATATCACACATATTAGTTCGCTTGGTGCTGATCTAGGCGTCTGAGTGAAAGATTCAGATTGCGTTAGGACAACTTATTGTTTATATTTGTTTATAACAACTTATTGTTTATATTATAAATAAATCGTTTTTTTTACTTTTTTTTTGTTAGTTTACCCACGAAAATTCGTTGCTTAGAATTTTCGAGCAAACAAAAAACCTCAGAACAAATAAATGCCGGAAATAAACGGCTCGGGGCGAATTGCAAGCATTGGTCGCGGTACATATAACGCCAATTTTAAATTATGCGAAATAAAAATAAAGTAGATCCCGCATTTTAGGCACTGAATTTATTTAGCGCGAATAGGCCATGAACCTACTAGATTATTTCTGGCTCTTTTTAGAGCCCTTTTTGCTGTCAGTTTTGTTTGCGAGAAGCTTCTGGTGAAACTATTATTGCTGGTGTAGTTTGGTGCTGCAAAAGAAATCTATTTCTGCAACTGAACAGATATTTTGTATACAGGACGCTCTATAACCCATGCTCGAAATAGCTCAAGGTCAAAAAAGAACACATGCGAAGAGCATGTTTGTTAACATGTCAATCAAAGGTTGAAAACAGCTTTGAATGGGGGAGTCACCACTAGCTTATTTTCTTCCTATATTTATTGTTGGGTGTATTTTTTTGGAAGAAATTGTCTATTTGACATTGTAGCTTCGTCCTTGTAAGCAGGTGCTTGCCGAACCGCAACATAGAAGTAAGGTGCCGCATAACCTCATTTACCTGTACAGTGTGCAAAAATTTGATTCGAACTGAACTAAAAAAAAAAGAGATGAGAGCTAATGAAGTGCTGTTTTCAGTGTATGTCTATCAGATATTTATCGTGGTCAACGTATATATATATATATATATATATATATATATATATATATATATATATACCAAACTTTAAGTGCTTTCTTCAACGCACTGATAAATTATATCACACGTCCTTCTTGAGGAACTAGTGTCTAACAGAATAAAAAAGCAGTAAGGTAAATAACAAACAGCGTACAATACTAGAGCTCCTGAGATATTCGATACATCGAAATAATCACTTACTGAATCTTTAACGCTGACTTATTTGCTGATGAGTATGCAGCATTCGAATCCATTGGCCAATCTAATTATCCATTTAATCGAAAATGTGAGTTGTTCTTAATCATTGCCTGATGCTTAAATTTATAATCTTAATTGAGCTTTCAAGATCCAACATTATTTTCTCTAATTTCCCAACTTTCGCTTCGTTTTCTTCAATGATAATTTTGACGATGATAAAATACACACCATATATAGGCCCACACTTTTCTTTATTTTTAGTGGCAATAAATAGCAACACATCAGTAAAGTAACAGGATCAGCAGTGCGAGATTGGCTGGTTGGTCATAGTTCGTGGCAATAAGCGCAGCAAAACAAGGACATAAAGTAAGAGACATACCTAATACTATCTCTGTTCTTGTGTCGATTACTTTCTGTCCCTGTCCTGCTGGGCTTATTGTAAAAAAGAAATAACAGCATCATTTGCAATCGAAAGTTCACGATCGGTTTCTACGTCGGAAACCTCCGTCTGGCTAATTGGAAAACGCTTTGTTTTTATTGACATGGTTTGACCAAAACAACCTAATTAGGCTTTTTTAATATGAACCTCTTAGCATAAATAATTTTTTTTGGTCAATCTATGCTCAGTTAAAATTATAGGGCACTTTTGTACCTAGTAGTGCATTATCTTGAGAGGTGCTAATATTTCCGTCCAAGCCATTGGTTCAGTCGAATATTTCCTGGTGTAATGCTAAACTCACCCCTTACCTAATTCTTTGGCATCGGGTTTCTTACGGAATTTAATTTCGATTATCAATAAACAAGATTAGAAGCGACGCTTTTTATGCGCCTCACTGAACTGATGACAAAAATCCAAATCTTCGCTGCACTTTTTTTTTTTGTTTTAATTCCGAGTAACACGACTTTTCTTCGTGACGCTCAAAATATAAGGCTTATTTTGGAACATTGCCAAAAATCGTTGGATATTTTGTTCCAAATCAGCGAAACACAAAGGAACAATTAATGTTTTAACACAGACTGCATGTATGGGCGGGTTTCATGCGAAAAGCGTAACGCTCGAGTGCGACAAAAAACCGTAACACGCAGGGGCAGGCAAGACGAGGCATTCATAGTCTATAGCAGGCAAGCCATAGTTATCTAAAGCGTATTGAAGCCATACATAGTCGTAATAATTCACTCACAATTATAACTAGTAGCAATTAATCGGAATCAGCAGGATGCGCCACCAATGGGCTCATCGAGATCAAACCTCGGACCATGGAGTTCACAGTCCGACGTCTTTCAGGAGGTGGAAGAGATCGAAGAAAACTAGACTCATTATGACTTGCCGCCGATGGTCGCCTGCGGTAGCACTCCCCTATCCGAGACGAGTGATACTTAGTTCAGAATACTTAGTGCTCAGGTGACCATCGACTGTGAGTCATGCTACAGCGAAGCTCTTTATGACCAGGGTTCTGTGCATTTTTCGTGTGCGTCAACAAAAACTCAGGTCATGTCTAAGCTCGCACCGCCCTCTCTTTGTCGTCGTTCCAAGCGCTTGCGTGCCTAGTTTCCTATCGTTCCTTGGGGTGGCCGTCCCGTTGCACGTGTCTACTTTCCGCCGGCTGGCGATGCCGTAGCCCGTGCCTAGTTTCCTCCAGCTCCTCGCGGTGGTGATAGTTTTCGACATGTCTGTGTTTAACTTCCGTCACGATGACCACCTATCAAGACAATAAGCGTGTTCGTACCCTTGTACAAGATTCTGTGTCACGTCTGTGCCGTGTGCTAAACAGCTTCGCTGGTCATCCACCTTCGCAAAGTGGAAGGGCTCATGGTTTATAACTAGTCTGCAAGGGACAGTCACCGCCGAGTGATAATCAGTCGAACATTTTCAGTGTACAGGCGACTATCATTGACAAGTCATACTTAATTCGGCATATCCCTTAGCGAAAACTAGGTTACTTTAAGTATACTTTACGGTCTTTTAAGATACTCATTCTCAAGAAGTATACTAAAATTGTCCTTAAAGGATGCTAGCCAGAAGTAGGCTTGTACTATTAGTGTCCTTTCTTAGTATGCTTGAAGTAAGTACTGTAATAGTATACTTTTAGTAAACTAGCTAAGACCTAAGTAGCTTCTAAGTTCATGCGAAGCGTCTTACTAGTAGCCTGTCCTGGGTATCTTTTAGTGCACTAGAAGAACGTTATGGAAGTAAGCTGGAAGGATCTTGTAAGTATTCGTGCAGTGACTTATCAGTTTCCTCTCTAAGGTTTCTTTTAGTGAACGAAAAGTTTACTATGGAAGTGCGCTGAAAGGATAATCAGAGCATGCACCGAGTATGCTTAGCTGCGCTCACCATGAAATGAGGACAACATTGTGCTTCGTCGCTGTGTCTGTGTCATGAAATGGCGTCAGCAGCTCGCGTTGTTTCGAGCGCTGTGGCGTTTCAGTGCTGTACGTGAGCCCCCTGATCAAGTTCTCAGCGTTCCGGTGGCAGGCGTGACCGACTACGTCTGCGATTGCACCGTCCCAGAATGAGTGTAGTGACCATTATAAGTTGCGCACACGCTGTGGACGCGTAGCTTCCCGGCGTGGCGATCAAGAAATGAGCCGCCTGGAAACGACAACAATAGTTGCGTTGACGCAGTGGTTACCCCTCACAAGAGCGCAAGAAAAACTGTGAAAGGTACGTTTAGTTGATATCTTCAGGAATATGAAAGGTAGCCGCTGCAGTCTCAGCGTAGTTGTTGTCGTTTCCAGTTCGTTCTGGTTACACGGACGCGGTGAGCAGCCTGCAACAGCGAGTGAGATACGCTATTACCGTTTGATCCACCAGCTTCGGGAGGCTGATATCACATCGCAACCCGCAAAAGTCAGGCGCTTGGCGGAGGAATCCGAACACCGCGTACAAAGAAAGTGATTGCTTGGTGACAATCAACAAATATGCGAGCATGACCGACTACGTCTGTGATTCCATCGTTTAATCATCAGTGCTACGTGTTATTTGCCCCACCAACATCGACGAGCAATCTTCTGTCGTCGATAGTTCTCAGTCGGATTATAAAGCAGTGCAGTTTGTGTAGTGGTGCACCGGGTCGCGAAATCGATGCTCCTGAGTTTCGTCGACGCAGAAAAAACAAGCTTCATCGTGTCTGCGTCTGAGAGCTCCGCGTGGTTTCATTGCAGTGTTAAAATTCGAATGATTTGGGGTCTGTTGCTGTCGTGACGCGTTTGAGTTCTTGGTATTTCTATCAGTCGCGAGCGTGACCGACCACGTTTGCAAATACGTCGCTTTTTAGACTTAAGCTAGGTGGCGCAAGCTACCGCCCGTTACAAGGTGCGTTGCAAGGTGCCGCAGTAGTATCCATACCCATACAATCATCCAGATGGTGCCGGTTTGATCAGCCGTCAGTTTTGTTGTCTTTAAATAAACCAGTTTTTTTTATGAACGTTCGATGATGTTACTTCGAAAACTTTAGCATTCCGAAGTGGGATTACCGCTGAGCCTCCCCGGAACAGTGGTGGCTGCGACAGCCACGTTCACGCCGACGAACGTGAGTCTTCTTCGCGGGCGGTGGTGCGCGTCCATTGTTTCCGCGACCGACGAGAGGCCGTTCAGTGTTCCCGTTGACTCGACGAGAAAGCACAGCCATGGCCGCGGACCGTGAGCTCGTACGGACCCTGGCGTCGCAACCGGGCTTCGCATCGGTGACCGCGATGCCAGACTTGACGGCGTCCATTCCCGCCTTCCCTGACTCGTCGTCGGCAGCGAGCGCCATGAAGTGCGCGGGACTGGGAGGCGCATATCAACACGGTGGCGGCGCAACGCAGTCCGGGTGGAGCGATGAAATAACGCTCGCTGTTGCTTCATCGAAGGTGAGCGGGACGGCTTGAGTGGCATCCAACGACCGGGAAGCGACTGGAAACTTGGTCGAAATGGGCTGAAGAACTACAGATGGTGTTCCCCGATGATGACGATTCGCACTCTACGAGATGATGCTCCGGCGGACACAGACCGGGTGAGTCCGTCGCTGATTATTTTTTCGACAAGAGCTTCTTCTGCTCGAAGTGTGACGTCAAGGAAATGAGTTTACAATGGCGCAGCTTATAATCGCGGAACTTCGGAACATGAACCACGCTGTGATCCTGCGGCTTCAACAGCGACGTTCGCAACGTCTTTCGAAATTTTGCAAAAACTTGCTGATTTTTTTTTCTTGAAATCACTCGTTGCAGAACAAGCAGCCCACAAGAAAAAAAAAAAAGACACTGTGGAGGACAAGCTTCTCAAAAAGCTTCGCCAGGAGCTGAAAGGTCACAGGGTATGTATAACAACATTTTTGTTAGAAAGTGTTAGCTTTATGGAGAGCGCATCAGATTTATATAATGTTGCCATTTTGGTGCTTGGTTAGATATATTTTAATCAATGTCATTATTGCTTTTTCAAGTGTACTTATCAATTATTCATTCATGCAAACTGCAAGCTGTTCAGAATGCTGAAGTAATTGGAGACTAGATATACTGTTTCAGTAACCTTTGCACTGTGAGGGCAGATGACATATGATGTTATTTTCCTCAGCATTAGAAAAAGTTGGTGGCAACGGGAATGCAGCTTTGCGGGTCAGTCAGAGGTCACTTCTGGGAAGCAGTTGCTTAGGACTTCCAATGTTATACTTTGTTGTACAACTCTGATAATCTATCATTACTGCTTATATTTTCTGTTTATAGCTCCGTGCATCTTCTGGGGATCCTGAGGACGTTGCATCACAAGCTCGAGGACCTGTCTTCGCTGTACCTGCCCTGGCCTCTGCTGAAGAGGCCTCTGCTAGGTCCAAGGAGTCCCGGATAAAGGGGGGCGAGACCTGGGCCAACAATGTCGAGACCAGGGCCAGTGAGCCTCAGACCGGGGCCGAAGCCAGGGCTAATAAGGTCAAAGCCTGGGCCAACGAGGCCGAAACCAGGGCAGGGCCACCGAGGCTGAAGCCAGCATGGAGCAGGTTGAGACCAGGACCGACCTGACTGGGGGAAGCTGAGGCTAGGGCGGCCGAGGCCAGAGCACAGGAGGTCGAGGTTGTAACGTAGCGTCCTCTGCATCCGGATGTAAGGTGAAACAGTATAACCTATTTGTCCAGGCCTAACTGCTCGATGTCGCAAATTTGCAACCTAAAATATTTTTTTTAGAAGTTCATTTGCACCAAAAATAACTTTAGTGATCGATTACATATACACATTTGCAGGTATGTCCCCTGGGCGCCGCCATCTTCCTAGCTGGAGAGCGCGTGAGCTGCGCCATAACCTAATTACGATGCCTTGAGAAGAAGACGTAGTCAGATTATGGCGCGGCCCACAGTGTACCTAAGTACCCCCCAGTAAGCAAGATGGCGGCGCCCATAGGCCATACTTACAAAGATGTATACAAAGCAAAAAAATAAAGTTTAAAACATTTTTCTTATCTACACTTTGCTTTAATTCCCTGCGTTAAATGGTCAACAAGCTTCTTCATATCCCAAAATGAGTACTACTGCTGCTACCATTCTTTGTGATTCTGTAAGTTTTTTTCGTTAAACTGAATGCTGATACAGGAGAGACTTTTTCAAAATCAGGGTAGGCAATATCTGTGATGGTAAAGCACTGAATCGTGATGCGAGAGCTGACCCTGCTTGGGTTTGGAGTTTGACTGTCTCTATGTTTACACACAGTGTCAATTTTCATGCCTCAATTTGCTGTTCTCCTTACAGGAATAGCTTGTGCATTTCTCTTTAAAGTTGCAGCTGTACATAGGTGAAATGGGGCCACTCATAGTATGATATAGAGTGGCAGCAGCATTCTTACTCGATTTGGGAGCGGTTTGTGAAGCGGCGTGTTGACAGTGAGTGCCCGTGTCGAAAGCAGTGAAATATGCACAAAAATACTGAATGTGCACTAGGAGAGAAATTTTGAAAATAAAAGTGACAGCCACTGAACTGAGCTGACTAAGATCAGGGAATGAGATTTGAGGGGTATTGGGGTGGCGAAGCAGTCTGAAGGGAGAGCAATATTTCTAGTGCAAGTTAAAGGGCTCGGATAATTTCACAAATGGTTTCTTTATGGTGAGTATACACATGTCCAGCATGGGATTTCAGGCTTGGATTTCACAGCTTCATGCTTTCCCACCATTCATATTAAAAGTTTGAAGTCTAGGAGCAAGTTTGGTGCAGTGTTTGCTTTAATCGTGTGCACTTTTAATTTTCCTTAATGTTAAACCAGGTGTCACATGTGTGTAACTTCAAAGCGCCTGTGATTTCAGTGTTGACTGTTGAACCAGTAATTTTCTTATAATTTGATGCTTCCTACCGGCAGGTGTGCCACCCCTTGTTGCGGCTATGGAGACTCGTGGAGTGGCAGGCCCTGTGGTTCAAGAGGATATTGTGTAGAATATGGTATGTAACAATTTTTTTTCTTCACATCGCAGTTAAAGGTGTGAATCTTTTATCTTGTCTTTTTCCTAACCGTAATGGCTCATTCACACGAAATTTTGACGCTGGGCGTCAAAATTTGATCAGATTATTTTGATGCTCGAACCACAATCGCAGACTTTTGACGCTGGGTGTCAGAACTCTGTGGAATATCCTGTGGCAAGCGGATCGATCAAAGACCTTTTTGATCTTTTTTTTTCTTTTTTGCTGGAGAAAACTTTTTAATTAGAACAAAAGGCAGGAATTCTATTGCCATATGTCACACCAGGGAATGTCAGCTTATGTGCAGCAAGAAAATGAATTTCGGCGGCGCGAGGATGTCTCGTGCAAGGCTCTGTCACATCCCTTCTCAGCTTGCAATGGCCTTGCCGCTTGCCTTCCTTGTCTTGCTCGGCCTTTTCTGTCCTCAGCTACAGTTGGTTTGCGACAGCACACTGCCTTTTGGTGCCAGGGTAGGTAGATGCAGCTTTTAAAAAAGGTCTATTGCATCCTTTGTGATATAGCAGACGTTCACAAATCATTTTAAATCTCGTTTAGCAGACGATACATCAATGTCTTTTTTGTTCTGTTTTCGTCGGTGATTGACACTTCATGGCAGGCGAAACCAACACAATTTAGACGAACTTGAGGTTTTAGCACCGATTTTCCATGTTACCTAAAAGGAGTCAGTGTGAAGCGCGGATTGAACACGAGTGTCATGTCAGCCTTGACTGCCCATTCGGTGAGAACACGAGTCGCACCTGATTGATGATGCTTCACTAATTATTAATCTTAAATCTGTGCTCTGCTCGGTCCCCCTTTTGGTCACAGAAAATCCAGTGCGTTGACTTCCCAAACTCTTCTTTTTCTCGCACTGACAGGCAACATATTTGCAAACAGTCTTTTAGCTCCTTCACTCTCGCCAAGACGAAAATCAGACCCCGTGCTGTGGACAGCTTTCGTTCGGTGCTCGCATATTTCTTGGTTGTCACTGAGCAATGAGCATAGGTAACCTACTCAAAGTAATGCATGGTGTTTGTCAAAAGTTGACCTCCTAACTTCCTCCGCCGACGCACACTGGCACGGCAGGGTTGTACTAAGGAAACTGATTTCCCAGATACCTCATATGGGAACGGCAGGGAGTAGTAAGCCTCAACATTATAACTTACAGTGCGACTAGGACAAAGACAGACAGAGGAGAAAACACAGGACAAGCGCTGAACTGGCAACTGATTCTATTGAAAAGAAAATACATATGATGCTGCTGCTGCTCAGGCAGGCATGCCCCTCCGTGGCCCTGGCGCTTCTTCTTTTACTCAACACGATACCAGCCGAGTTATCCGAGATCCGAAAAGCCGATCTCGCTCTTCATCAAGGTCCCTGTGGGCTGGCTCACACACAGAGATCCGTTTTGTGTTATGTAGTATGTCTCCATCATTTCTCGGGGTAGTTTTTGGTTGTGTCGGAACATCGCTGTCGTGTTGTTAAAAAAGGGTTGGCATCTGCAATCCCGGCAATGCATCGCGAGATGTGTGTGAGCGGTTCCTTTTGTAGAACTGTGGTGTTCTTGTAGTCTTATCTTGAGGCAACGCCCAGTTTGTCCTATGTAGGCACGCCCGCAGGAAAACGGGATCTTATAGACCACACCTTTTATGCAGGCGACAAACTGCATTCCGTGTTTGATGCTGCTGCGGCTGAGATGTCGGATCGTCATTTCTCTCACGTTTGTTGACTGTGGAGCACACAGAGCCGAGATTGTGACAGGCGGAAAAATCAACATTCACATTGTATCTCGAGGCAGCTTTCTTGAGTCCGTGGGAAAGGCGGTGGATGTATGGTATGACTGAAGTTTTCCTTTTCTCTTTCTGCTCGAGGTCACATTGCTCGATCTCTGGATCTGTTTTAAGGTATTTCACGATTTTTTCGCAAGTTGAAGTAATGACCGAATTAAGATACCCCAAATCCTTGAGCCATTGAATTTTGGAAATGAAGTGGGAACTCAATTTGTGGATGCATGTGCTTGTTAAAGCTGTCCTCAGACAGGGAAATGCGATGCCTTGTTTGACGAGTTTAGAGTGGGCTGACTGAAAGTTTAGAAGAGCCTTTGCTGTTCTGGGACTGTAACACCAGCAAACATGATCATCCCCCTCTTTGATGCGGAGATCCAGGAACTCAATAAGGTTCTTTTTTGGGGCTTCATAGGTGAATCGAAGTCCTTGCCTTTTTTTCGTGAAGATCTTCAGCACATCGTCAAGCTTCTGATGGAAATTAGCCCTCTCAACGAAGACCAAATAATCGTCTACGTACCTAAACACTTTTTTGGTGTTTTTCTCCAAGCAAGGTTCCAGATCCCGATGGATCTTGCCTAGGAAGATGTTACTGAGCACAGAGGCTACCCTCGACCCTATGCATACTCCGGACTTCTGTAGGTACACCTTGTCCTGCCATCCGATGAATGTGGACTTCAGCCCACTCCAAACTCGTCACACAAGGCATCGCATTTTCCTGTCTGAGGACAGATTTAACAAGCACATGCATCCACAATTTGAGTTCCAGCTTCATGTCCCAAATTCAACGGTTCAAGGATTCGGGGTATCCTAATTCGGTCATTACTTCAGCTTGCGAAAAAATCATGAAATACCTTAAAACAGATCCAGAGATCGAGCAATGTGACCTCGAGCAGAAAGAGAAAAGGAAAACTTCAGTCATACCGTACATCCACCGTCTTTCCCACGGACTCAAGAAAGCTGCCACGAGATACAATGTGAATGTTGTTTTTTCCGCCCGCCACAAGCTTAGATCTGTGTGCTCCACAGTCAACAAACGTGCGAGAAATGACGATCCTACATCTCACAGCCGCTGCAGCATCAAACACGGAATGCAGTTTGTCGCCCGCATAAAAGGTGTGGTCTACAAGATCCCGTTTTCCTGCGGGCGTGCCTACATAGGACAAACTGGGAGTTGCCTCAACATAAGACTACGAAAACACCACAGTTCTATGAAAGGAACCGCTCACACACATCTCACAATGCATTGCCGGGATTGCGGATGCCAACCCCTTTTGAACAACACGACAGTGATGTTCCGACACAACCAGAAACTACCCCGAGAAATGATGCAGACGTACTACATAACACAAAACGGATCCTTGTGTGTGAGCCAGCCCACAGTGACTTTGATAAAGAGCGAGATCGGCTTTTTGTATCTCGGATAATTCGGCTGGTATCGTGTTAAGTGAAAGAAAAAGCGCCAGGACCACGGAGGGGCATGCCTGGACGAGCAGCAGCATCATCATATGTATTTCCTTTTCAATCGAATCAGTTGCTCGTTAAGCGCTTGGCCTGTGTTTTCTCCTCTGTCTCTCTTTGTCCTAGTCGCACTGTAAGTTATAATGATCTCTACCGTAAACTCGCCCAATTGTCCATTCTGCTAAGCCTGAACAGTTCGGTCTTTTTTTGGTGACCAAATTCGGTCGGCAGCAAGACTGCTTTTTAAAAGTGTGAACGAACCATATGTTCTAGCAAAAAATGTGCCTATTAGAGAGGTTCAACTATTAGAACCATAGCTATACTTACTGACCTTTTAATGTGAGGCCTAAGTTTCCACATTCCACCAGGATGTGCGAAGAGGTAAGCATTGGAATCTATGGAAGAAGCTTAGCAATGTTGAGGCATAGAAAGGTAATGGTTCTTCAAACAGTGCTAACCGTATTGTTGGTTTCATTTCTGAATTGTTTTGTGTTGTCTCTGTTTCTGTCGTGTCCTTAAATCTCAGTGATTTGCTTTGTTCGTGGTTTGCAAGGTTTCAGCAGACCCGTCCTCTTTTTTAAAAGGTTCTTTTTTTTAATTAGATGCTGTATATGGGGTGTCTGTTCATGCAGGCTTAGGCCATCCCAACAATGTCAGGACTGCTTTCTGCTGATCATTTTCATAACCTAAATATAATTCAGTTAGAACCCAGGGAACAATTTTTGCAACAGATATATCCCTCATTGCCTCTACGCACGCCTTCTAAATTCTGGGAACTGGATGGAAATAGTGTATTAGGTTCACCACTATCTTTCGATGATTTTCCGAGTGATGCTGCCACACTCCACGAATGCGGCCAGCGGAAGTTCTCATTCAGCCACTGTAGGGCGCGCAGCATTCAATCGGTTGAGGCGTTTTCAAAGCTGGAGGATATAGTGGTGCCTCGATTATGTGACTTTCAGGAGACTGCGCGACAACATTGGATAATCCAAAAAACAACAGTTACGGGTCAAAGACATACAGAACTTCCAAACAGCCTTTAAGCTGATAATCTGCTGGAATCTGAAGAAGCTAGAACCCTCATGCAACTATGAATGTAACCTAGAAATTGTGTAATAGAGGTGCCAATCAATCTTTATTATCACATTGGAACTTCAAAAGAAATCAGTGAGTTTCTGCTGACTCGTCCAGTTGTGCATAAACCGGGGACGCATAATTGGGGTTTTACTGTATCCACTGTGGGACACATTTCATTCTCGATCGCATAATGTGTAGAAGTTTCTTAAAAATTTCTGGGCGTTGCCTTTAAGGACTAGCATTTTCAAAATAAAAAAAAACAATCAGAAAACTGCTTTAATAAACGACGCAGATCAAGCCTGGAATGTGCTCGACAGCGGATGTTTTCTTCAGCTTCGATAACACTTCCCCAGTCGACTGCTGCATGCTGCAAGATTGCCAATTCAGAACTTCCGGAGGCTGCAATCACAGAGTGAAGCGTAATTATAGTTGGAGGCACTTACTACAGTCCATGTGCATGTTCTCTTAAAGGGACACTTGCATGGCTGTTAGGAATATAGCTAATAATAATCAATAATATTGATTACTATTAGCCTTGGCACACTCGCAACTGTTGTTTATTTGGAAAGACAATTTACTATGTAGGCCTCTTCGGCCAGCCTAGTCATCATCACTTCGCGCGAAGCATTTTTGTTTAATAGTGCAATTGATGCCCCACTTACACACTCTTTTCCTTTTTCCTAAATATCATATTCCTCATGCAGTTCTCTGCTTGTTTTGGCATTGTATCTGGCAAGAATCTTAACATCGTGCAACACCAAGGAACAGGGGCATTTGCTGCAGTGAATGGCGAGGTGGCCAGACAGGCTAGCTCACGTGGCAGCCACGTGCTCATGGGCACGTTCATTCAT
This sequence comes from Ixodes scapularis, assembly GCF_016920785.2. Taxonomy (NCBI): domain Eukaryota; kingdom Metazoa; phylum Arthropoda; class Arachnida; order Ixodida; family Ixodidae; genus Ixodes; species Ixodes scapularis. The sequence goes on from NW_024609880.1 coordinate 91,271,739, forward strand.
GCATCCACAAATTTATTATTGTGTTTTATGCTGCAAGGCTCAGACGGCTGCTCTATGATGTTGATTCTGTGGCAGAGCCGAGCCATCTTATTGGATGCCAAGGACACCACGGGAATGCGGTGGCGCTGACCGACTTTCCTTAATTGTGTGAAACTGAGGGTATGGTATCACAGCTGGTCTTACATTGGACCTCTCACGAGTGGGTTTGTTTATCCAGAAGCAAGCTACCTGCAGATGTGTATAATTCAGGTCGCCAAAAGCTTGTTAAATAAAGTTGAGGCATAAACAAGCCTGCTCGTGAGAGGCCCAATGTGAGACCAGATGTGGTACCATACTTACACTCATACCTGCCAACTCTTCCGAATTTTTCGTAAAATGTACAAATTGGGACTAATTTTACGATTTTACGAATCTTGCTTCAAATCTTACAAAAAAATTTTTTTATTTTTTTTGTTGTTGTTTTTGTAACTCCGTTGTTGGTGGTATCTTGTATTGCCACAAGAGGGCGATAGGTACCGTCCACAGCAGCGTCGTGGTTTTTACTATCCGTCTATCCGGTGGCCACGAATCGAAAACCAATCCAAAGCTCAAAGCCTTTGTTCGTGTGTTCGGCGGTGCAGAGGTGCAAGTTGGTTCGGCATGTTCAGACGTTGCTGGGGCCTCGTTGTTTCGGCCAGTTTCGAGGCAAAAAGTATGGCGTCTGTGTTTGTTGCGCGTGTAACTGTAGCATTCTCCTTGTCACTGTGGCTTCGCGGCGCAATGCCGAACTCGAAACCTCAAAAGAGGTACTTTCAGGTGTTCCTGAAGTCCTACACGTCGAAATTTCCGTGCTTCATGCCGCCCAAAAAGCAAGAGAAGTTTGGATTGTGTAGCACGTACACGTGTGATGTAAGCGTTTCGCACGCTGGCCAGGCTGACATTAAGCTGCACATCGCTTCGCGTAACCCCCCCCCCCGGCCGCAGCCGCGCGACTTTTATGAATTTGAAATTCCACAGGTTGGCAGGTATGTACACTCAGTGTCACAATTCAAGGAAGTCGGTCAGCGGTACCGCACTACTGTGATGTCTTCGGCACACAATAGGATGGCTTGGCTCTGCCACAGAATCAACAGGCCCAAGCCCCGCCGTCCTTAGCCTTGCAGCATAAAACACAAGGATAAAATTGCTGGGTGTGTTTTGGGCGTTGTGTATCAGATACCAATATTGTGAGGGGCAGTGTATATGGGCCAGATGTGGGAATGACCCTGCCCGTGAGCATGTGGCTGCCACGCCAGCCAGCCTGTCTGGCCACCTCGCCATTCACTGCAGCAGATGCCTCTGTTCCCCGGTATTGCATTATGTTAAGATTCTCGCAAATACAATGACAGAACAAGCAGAGAACTACATGAAGCATATGAAATTTGGGAAAAAGGAAAAAAGCGTGTGAGTGAGGCATCAATCGCCCTATTAAACAAAAATGCTTTGCGCCAATGTGATGGTGACTAGCCTGACCAGTGGACTTTATATAGTAAATGTTCAAACTAGCCTTATTACCCTCTTTACTATTAGCTAGCTCTCTTCATCAAACACTTCCTTACCACCAGCATGTCACGGCCATTCGTGCACATGCGCTCATCTAAAAGGCATTCATATGGATGTAATGACCGTATTTGGTTCTATTTTTATGTTTCAGATAACCTTTGGAGACATTGCGCTTCCTGAAGCGCAGTTGAAGCATGTCGACACGAAGCAGCCATCCATTTACGTTCAGGAACTCGCGGTCATGGTATTTGAAACTGAGGCCCTGACAAACTGCTGCCTTACGGGGTCGGCAATGAAGGGAAAGCTTCCTAAAAAGGGAGTTAAGGACTTGATAGGTGAGTAAATTGCCATAAAGAGGAAATGGCAAGGCACTATTGCAATCAAACTTAACAGGAACAAATACTAAGTTTACTCTTGACATATATTGGACTTAAATCTTGGACAAAAGCTCACCAGACAGAAGCTCACCGGTCAAAAGCTCACCACGTGAAAATTTCATGTTGGTCTTAACACGAGTGCAGACAACTTAGGTGCATGCGTGCGACACTAAAACACAACAATGAATTAAATCTGATAGGCACATGGTTTGTTGATTAGACTGGAAACAAGTTTTTCGATTGGTTAGAAGGAAATGCAGTCCCGTACAGGCTGTTTCCAGCAGTCTTGGTAGATCTCGGTGTACCTGGAGCCCCTTGCAAATATTTTCCAGACGGTTGTGGCATACCTTGAGTCAACCCAGATTGATCTTATCAGCTTCAGCTCCACTCATTTTGGTGACCTAAATTTTTGTCCCAAATCGTTGCTTTTGTGCCTGTTATGGCTTACCTGTCGACACCGTTGCATGAGATGGGGTACCACTTCTTCTAAAAATAGTGCAATGTCCATTGCGTCCGCACTTTGGCCCAGCTCGTGACTCACCGGGTAGCCAAAAAAAAGGGGGTGAGCTATTGTGTGGGTCTAAGAAAAAAACGGGTGAGCTTCTGTCCGGTGAGCTTTTGTCTGGTAACCATTGGACTTGTGTCTCGGTACTCATGGATGGTTGTTTCTTTTTGGCTTATGTTGGGGGAGGTATTTGTCTTTTTGTGTCATTACGTCTTGCGCTACACCTCTGGTTTGAAATAATGTTCCCCAGTTCTAGCATACTTTAATTTTTGCCTAGATTATAATTCACTGATGTTCCTTCTGCTTAATTTTGATCGTCGATTTTGTATCAGCGATTAAACTTAACGAAACTTCAGTATTGTTTACTTTTGTGTACAATTTTCTGAAGATAGCTGACTGTTTACCCCAGCTTTAGGCTGCTGAATCTTTCAAAAACTTTCAGCTTGTTCAGTTGTTTTTAAAGTAATTGTTTGGTACAGTATGGCCTCAGTTGGTTTTATATCAGTAAACCCTGAATTATAATATAAAATAGATGTCAGAATCAAAATTAAAAAAATGTGGTCATCTGTGTGTTTAAAATTATTGTCTAGCTGCGCTATCTCCGACTTTCTAGCCAAATATCCTGAGGCACTGGTTCTCGAACAGGGTTCCTAGTACAGTATACTGAGGGTTCTTTCAGCACCTGAACTTCCTCAATCGTTCCTATACCATTGTCATACACTCAATTGCAACAATGCCAAGAGTGGAAGGGGCTCCTCGGCTAACAATAACATTAGTAAATTTTTGTTCGCTGATGTCAGAAAGTTTGAGAGTCCCTGTCACAAAGAATGTTATGTTTGCAGGCTTTTAAAGGGGTTATGAAATAGTCCTCAGACTTCGGCCAAGTAAGTGTGGCAGTATCTCACCATCGCATGTGCAGTGAAGATCAGAAAACAATTTTTTCCAAGGTGCACTAGTTTTATTAAAAAAATTAAATAGACTTAAGCTTGGGGGGCCCCTCAACCTTTAGAGTCCTTTCCAGGTCACGTGCGTGTGACATGAATTGGGGGCCAAATGAGTGAATGACAACTTTTATAAAAACCTTAGCTTCAAATTGGGCAGATACCTGCTCAACCCGCAAACTCAACCACTATTGGCGCCAAGCCAGTAGTTCCTGTGGCCACCATAAGCTGCATGATGAAAAATGGACCCTTTTTTCCTTTCTGATTACGCAGTGCACTCGCGACATTTTGAGGGATCACGGTGTGTTTTCTCGTACTTGTGATAAGGTAAAAGAAATAAAAGTAACGAGCTCCAGACTGTTTCCACAGTAAACTTGTTTCATGATCCCTTTAATGCATTGCAAATTGACGAAATGCCTTGTTTTACATTATTTCACAGCAGCAATATTTCACAGTTGCCAATAAACATAGTCATTGGTCCCCGTGCTCAATATATTTAGATGATTAACTTTTTGTTGTTGGTTTCTTTTTGTGAAATGTTCTAAAATTATGTGGACCTGAAGTATAATTTTAAGTAGTATTAAGTAAATATGGAGTCTTAAGGCAAGTTCCTTAATTGTCTATTGTCTTCTCTTTTCAGCTTTTGTTACTGCCAATTCCCTGGAGAAACTCGGAAGTCCGTGAAAGAATACCTGTAAAGGAAGTGCAGCAATGCTTCCTACACTCAAAACAAAGCCTCCAACACACAAAAGAAAACTGCAGAATGAAAAAAAAAAAAAATTATTAGCGATTAATTTAGATTTTATTTAACAAGTGCATTAACTTTTTTCATTCATTTTACTTCAGTCATGTAGGTGATGTTACTTCAGTCATGGTAGATGATAAATATTGTAGGTTTTATATTAACAGGTGCAATACTATTTTTGCTCGTTTTTCTTCATCATGATAGTTTGTAATTATTTTTTTCTTCTAATAAGAGCTTGTTTATAAAGCTTTAAGTGCATCTGTGATATTTGTAAGCCACTAAAAGTATTACGTTTTTTGTTCCATCGTAAGTGTTTGTTTTAGGCAGCATGTGTTCATTATATTGAAAAAAATATTTGTTTAATAAAAAGTTCTTACTTTAATTTGTCATCACTTTGAACTCGTCTACATTAAAGCCTGTAACATAATGCATTTCAGTTTCGATAACTGCAAACCACTGCAATTGCTAAATCAATATAATTTTCTACTTTTCTTATCTGGAATTGGTCAGGAATAAATTGGTGAAATGCTTTAAAAGTTCTATTAAGTGTACCCCCGATTATATTTGAAAGCCTGCTTCCAAATTTAATCCGGGGTACAATTTATAGTACTAAAGGCCTGCATAAAAGCATACTAAAATTCTGCTCAGAAGTGTACTAGAAGAAGTATCCTAAAAGGATGGCGAAATGTTACTTCTGAAGTGCGTAAAAAGTGTACTAAAATGCCTCTTACAGGCATGCTTAGAAGTATCCTAAAAGTATAGCGAAATGTTACTTTTGAAGTGCGTAAGAAGTATACTAAAATGCCTCTTACAGGTATGTTTAGAAGTATACTAAAAGTATGGCGAAATGCTACTTTGAAGTGCGTCAGAAGTATACTAAAAACCGGCCAATTTAGAGCAACAAGCATACTTCTGGAAGTGCAAATAAAGTATACTCTAAGAGCCCCGGTTTTTCGCTAAGGGATATACTTCATTTGTAAGCGACTGTCGGTGCCAAATCATACTAAGTAAAATATACTTAGTCCGCAGGCGACCGGCGGCGAGAGCCATGCTTAATCCCGCATACTATAATCCGCAAGCACATTCGGCGGCAACGCAAACTTATAAGCATACAATACATATTCCGCAAGCTAAGTCGGTGGGTGGTCATACATTGCATACTTAGGTAGCAGTTGAACCTCGGCGGCGAGTCACACCTAGTCCAGCATACCTGGTCCGCAGGCGATTGTGGGGGTGAAGTTCTTGGTCCAAAATACTTGGTTAGCTTACGATCGTTGAGACCCAAGTGCTTGGTCAAGCACAGTCCACGGGCCACCGTCGGCACGCACAACTGGCTCCCGAATAAAAAAACACATCTCCCCGCGTGGACTAATGACCCTACGCACATTCACGAAAGAATCCGAACCCATAAAAAGCTTCTTATCACAGCATGATCGTCAGGCAGGGCAGTTCTGAATAAATTAAGACTTGCCTTGATCAACCGATGAACCTGAAGAACACGAGCGTGTTTAGCGTTTGGCACAGCGGCCGACTACGGGGCGGCCCGACGAGCAACCGTACCCCCCCCCCCCCCCCCCCCACTTCCCTGTTCGCCACAGTCAGGGATTGAGAACTAACATTTTAGCTAATAAAATAGTTACCTAAAGTTTACTTGCTAAGCGTCATCGAAAACCCTTAAATCACATAATTTTAGTAGCACCTGAAGCACCTTAAGAAAAAAAAGAGAAACTGTCTTATTACAAAATTATGCTGTTTTTTTTAGGCTTTCATTAGGAAATGGGACCCGTTCCAGGTGGTTTCCGCCATTTAGCCTCATGTACTCGTGGGTTCCGTCGGTCACCATTTTCCAAATTGAAAATTTTCGAAAAATCGCTTGTAACATTTTAATCAGGCAGCGATTTGTTCTGAAACAATGGCAACTCAACTGGTCGTGACCGCCAGTAGAGCATTTAGGCGGAGACCGAGCGTCTGGCGATTTCGGGCTATTTTTACAGTTAGAGCTGCTCTAAGTGTATTTCGGGAAAACTCCTCATGGGAGGGGGGGGGGGGGGGGGGGGAGGTCAAAAGTGTCCTGTCCAATATGTGTGTGTAACACACCCCCGAAGCCACCCGAAGGTTTCCGCAACCAAGCATAGCTAATCACAACGCACACTTAATGCACGCAATTCAGATTCTTTGTTCCTCGGGTATTTCAAAATTATCAATTCAAGTTTAATTTTTATTTTGTTAAAGCAGTCAATATCATGTTCATTTTCTTGAATGTACAGCAACACAACGAAATAATAAACATCGCAGCGACACTGTTCAAGAGACCCACCGAAAAACATTGTATCAACATAACGAGTCACTATTCAAGACACTATATAAACAATCAAGGCGAAGAAAAAAGTAAACTATTTAAAGGGACACTGACACCTGCCCCATTTTTTTCCCTTTTTTGTCACGAGATTCATTATGGTGTCGGAATACTACCTAATTAATATTTGACTACAAAGTCACGTATTTTTTAATAAAGCAAAAAAAAAAAAAAAAACCCTAACTGGTCGAAACCGAATCCGAAACTCCCGCACCCCACGGGGAACTGGAGAGGATAGAGTGAGTGGCAGAAATCACGTACCTACACCGAACCGTGCGGGTTTTTTTTTTTTTTTTTTTTTTTTTTTTTTCGCACGTAGCAAACAAAGTTGCGTTCGTTCGCCATGCGATTCCTTTTCAGTTACGTTTGTTCCGCTCGCTGTTCTGTACTTCAAGATAAGTTTTTTTGTACATCGAAGAGTTAGCAATTAGTAGTGAGCACCCGTGGTGAATTCCCGTGATCGGCTCCGAAAAGAATACTACCAAGATCTTGCGTAAAGAGCTGCCTCACACGTCCTGCATCTGAAAGTGGCATTGTGCGGCAGAGTGCACAAGTTTCCGAAAGATCAACGGGTCGTGATCAATGGCTGGCTGCAATATCTGTAGAACAGTTACGCGAAGCTCGGAAAGCGGACGCTACCCGATTTATATACTCCCTGCTTTTTGTGGAAAGTGACTAAATTGAGTTCTCAGGTGTCAAAAATAGAATCCCATACCATTTAGTTAAGCGACGTATCGTCCGCAACAATTGCTTTTTTTTTCAGTGATAATTGTAAAAAAACGAAACGTAAACATCGCAAAATGGTGGACAAAAAAAAAAAAAAAAAGGTTCACCCACACCAAGGATTGAACCCGTGGCCTCCGCGTGTGAAGCGGACGTCTTTCCATTGAGCTACTGAAGGAACTCTTTCATACGTAGTAACGAAGCAGGTCGACTATATGTCGGAAGTTTGTCCCCCGCTTTCCATTCAATACATGCACTCCAGGCTTGAAGTCGGGCAGCACCAAGCATAGGCCACATTCGCACCTCGTACAGTAACCGTACGCGTGCGTATTCAACTCGAAGAACGCACTTCGTGCTTGACGTTTGAGCAAGCGATGTCTTCAGCCACGAGAAGGAACGACGACTCGGCGACGTCTTCGTGCAATCGGCTTGCTGGTCGGGCGTGTCGTACGGCATGAATATCAGTTCTTTTGATCGGTCCAAATTTTCTCTTTCGAAAGAAGACAGAATTCGCCGGTACCGTGAACGTCGGATGTGAAGTAGAGGTCCAACGCCCGTCGTCCGTTGCCATCCGCTTGTCCCACGATACGCGAAACGATGCTATGTTGCGAATTATGCAGTGAACGTACAGAATGCTTCCGGTTGTCTGTGCTACCTTTTTTTTTTTTCAATCAATGTATTTGCAGCTTTTTGGAAGCCACAAAAAATGGGCTCCATTTTTTTTCCATTTTTAATATTGTCTGTGTGCCTTCAAAGACCCACGACTTTGATTAAATTTGGTGGTCGCGTCGAAACCTTAGAAAACGGCCTGACACCACAGAAAAGAGAGTGAGAGCGACTCATACCAGCCAGTTCTCGATCGGCGGTTTTTAGGGGGAAAGAAACCGAAATTCGAGCCGCGAATTCTGTTCTGGGTAGTTGGGCTTTCGTATGTCACGTGCAACTAAAAACCTCGGCGAACGTCAATATCCTGTCAGTGTCCCTTTAAGGCATCGAGATAGAAAACAGCCAAGCTTTTCGACTACTCCTAAAATAGTTCTTCTTGAGCGTCATCCCCTTGCTGCTTAAATTTAATCGACTTCCCTTTAACTTCTTGAGCGCAGTTTAGGGCGATATCTACGAAAAATAACATATAAGTCAAGTTTTTTTCATTTTTTTTACTTGCGAGGCTTATGTTGCGTGGTCTTTATTAACAGAAGTATGATATTCATTTATTTGCATCTACGGTGTTAACTACAATTCTGAACACTATGAGCGTGTTGACTCATTAAACGTGTTTATTGTAAATGAAACAGTTCTATGTCCTTTCTATATAAGGGTAACAGGAAACAAGTTGTATTATGAAACGCATGCTGCAAAACATGTGGGGCCTGTGCATCACTGGCCAACCAGCGAACAATTTGCAGTGTGAAGTTTATGGTAAGAAAATGTCGAAACTGCGTACAGATTATTTGCTTAATGTAGTAATACATTCGGGTTAATTTAACCGCTTTGGGATTTACAAAATCCACAAAGCCGTGTCTCTCACTTTGTATGTTATATGAATTATTGATATTAAAGGACATGTATTCCTACCAACTTTGACCGTGAATATGGTTTCTGTTCGTTTGTTATCTTTTTTATATCTGTCTGTTCATATGTGTGGTCACTGGTGTAGCTAACTTTGTTTAAGCTTACAGAAAATCTTAGCGATATTTTTATATATTGTTAGGAAAATGGCTGTTCAATAATCTCTATCTGGTGAAGTGTTTATACTATATCTGATAAAACATTTTTAAAAATAAGTTGAAGCTCTCTAAGCTTGCTGTTTGGGCGTCTTGTTTGTTCATACCGCTGATGTTTCAGCGCACAGAAGCTGACACAAATTTCACAGGCACACAAAAAAGGTCGCCTAAAAGGTCGCCGTTTTGTGTACCTGTGAAAATTGTGTCTCCTTTTGTTCTCCGTAACATAAAGGTTAAGTTGAAGATTGGTCCACCTTTCATTTTATTAAATCACTCGAAGTGTAGAAAGGGAGTGAGATATGTGGGACAACCTTTCCGTGCTCGCTGTCGAAAACAAAAACAAGTCAACTGTGCGAAATGTGTAAAAGTTAAGCACCTTTCAATCAGAAAAAAAAAAATACTTCCATGGTTTTTCAATTTTATTTGCGTAAAATTTACGTCGAATTCGTTTGTATAGATTGGCTTCATCAGATCGAAGAGTTGCTTGGGGCCGGACGTAATGTGAAACGAAGTATGCTTGAGTCTTATGCACACCCGTCTTCATTCAGAGAAAAGATGAGTCGGCGCTCGAAGAGGAAATAGTTCAGCAGATGGCGCCGGGGTCTCTTCAAAGACAAAAATTATCGAATTGAGCTTCCTTCTGAGTGAGCAACACACTTCCCCGATTGTACTTCTTTAGTTCTGTTGTCGACCAAGCCGTCTCCTTGCTTCTGTGACTTACTAGCACCAAAAAAAAAAAAAAAACAATCCATGGCAAGTTTGAGAAAGAGTAATAAGGGGAGCGAGCTGGCTCAAGATGTACATACTAAAAGGCAAGGTAGTATTGGGTTTTAATATTCCTGTTTGGCTAATGATGAATCACTTGCGTTCAAAGTAATAATGGAAGTAGCGGAAAAAGCTTTCCCAGAGTGACGCACACCGTTTACGAGAATTGTAAAGATACCTCGCGAAACAGCCCTATGGGGAGTATCGAACACTGATTTTAGGAAACTCCCCGAAACGCCACACACATCTCTGCTACGTTGACGATATACTAAAACATTTCTGAACATACCTTAATACAGATCAGCCATTTTAGATAACTTGAGAACACAATATTTCAATTAAAGTCATTACTTGTTACCGCACCATTCAAGAAGACGTGTGGCAGAATTTACCTCAACGTCGCTAGCCACCGTCCAAAAAATTCAATGAAAAATTGAAACGTAGGAAGGAAGAAGGCTTGTAAATCGCACAGCAAAAATAACCTGATTTTCAAAAATGTTTTAAACGAATATGTGCTCTTTTCTAGAATGTATCCGTGAATCGAGTAAAAATATAAATAGGTGGCTAAATACGCGAGTTATTCGTGCAATACTTAACTACGAACAAGTTTACAAAATACTTACCGAAAATGCTAGTTAAAGCAGCGTGTTAAAGAGTGATGGAGATTATGTTGTTCTTCTCTCACCGGAATTAATTTGTAATGCCTTCAAAACATGTTGAAATATTTACTTTTCAAGCAAAAAAATGTCGGTGTAGTGCCCGTTTATGTTACTTGTTTATTACTCTTGCCGGTTACATTTTGGCACGAAACATTGTTGTTGAACTCTTCAATGCTTTTTGTCCAGTAACTGAACTTGTAAAAAAATGTTACAACCAAACATATTCTTATATTCTCCAAATTTTGTTTGAATAAAATATAATTAAAATTCGCTTTAACTGAGCTAGAAGCAGGAATAGTACAAATTCATAGATTGAAATACCTCACTTTCAATTGTGTAATGATATCAACCTTAAGATGTGAACCCTGATAGCGTCACAATGATATTTACTTTAATATTTATTTTGACTCAAAGAAGCAGCATCGCAATTTGAACAAAGCGCCCATGCCACGAACATTCGCACCACCGCGCGTAGGGCGGTTTACTGTACCGGAGTACAGTCATGAATTCATATTTTCTTTTCGATTAAAATTTTCGATTTAAAGTCTTTTATTGCCATAGAACATTTTAAACTTGACTGCTTGTGCCACCTCCATTGTTCCAAAAAGCATGGGTGCATTTTACAGCTTGTTCGCTTATCTACTAGTGGCATTCACGGAACCCACTCGTTTGATTTGGTCAGGGAGTGACACCGTCGAATCAACATGTTGGTGATCGCTTTAGCAGTTTTTTGTTGGTTTTTATGCTAGTGTTTCCGGGTGGCTCAGCTGTGCGATTATGCAGTGGTCGTGCATTAATACAATATTTTGTTAGCTTTTGGTGGTTTAATGCATTCTATTAAAAAGAACAAACCTATCACAGCGTCCGGACATTTTTTTTCGTGTCCGCTACAGAAACCGGCGCACTTTGTGTTAATAATTTTAACCACTCACCAAAAAAAAAGAAAATAATAATTAATCATAAAAAAAACATAGTGAATTTTTTTTTTTGTAATCTTAAAAGTGGCCGCAAGAACCCAGTTTGAGAAGACAGCAGCACTAACTTCTAAGTGAAATTCCAAGTGGTTTCGTTCCTTGTCTTAGAATAGAAGTTGCCAAAAACCACTCTGATGAGGGTTTCCTTGACCCAGCCGCCTTTTCACAAAATTAAAATAGTAATTTGTTGTGTGTATACTTGTACAGCCGGACGTTGGTCAGCCTCAAGTATAACTTGTACAGCCGGACGTTTGTCGGCCTCAATGGACGTCTGGTATTGCAGCTGCAGATGAGAAATCTATCCAGTACAGTACAACGCTGGCCTGGGGTCTTTAACGTGGACCACGCACTAGCGATGCACGACCGCACGCTGGTAGAACCTCAAGCTGGTACACGACCGCACGCCAGATCGAAATGGGCAGGGGTGAGATTGAACCCAGGATTTCATGTATCTGCAGCGCGAACTTTCGCTCCACGTTCTCTGAGCTCGTGTGCGCTAACACACTCGGCCACTGTTTCCCCTTAGGAAGTTTTGGGATTCCATGAAATTTTACGCTTTCAATTCGCCCCTTGCATGAAGGAGAGTGCCCTTGCTGACAGTAAACATGCATTCGTAAACAGTCTGCTCTCAAGCACCATCTCTGCAAATAGTTTACTAGGGAATACATTTGTCTTTGCGTAAATTTAATGACCTTGGCGCGGCAACTTTTGCGTAGTTAGAACGCCCGGACATGCGAAAGTTTGTGGTTTTATTTTAAATGGAAGGGGTGGCTTCCGCCTCCGATTGTTTTGAAAATCCTTTGAGACAGGGTAGAAAGCCGTCTTTGCTGCCTTGGTGAATCCGAGACGTCGATACACTACAAGTGTTAACCTTTTCATACAACAATGCCTCAAGGCCGAACTCTACGAAGAGACAATGCTGAAACAAAAAACGAATTTCGCTCTGCGGCGATCGCTCTGAGAGCGATGTCAGAACAATATAGCTCTGGCGGCCACCCAAAGCAAAAATAGAGCTGGCTGAAGTTCGTCGCTTGTTTACTGCGCATTCACTTTATAAAGTCAAAACTTTAGCCGTCGTCAAGAGACAAATATCACAAAGTCGTGGCTAGAAATACCTCAGTTCTGACTGCGCATTGACTGTAACCTTAATATGTCCGCAGAGGTCGTATGATATACGCTAAGCGTGAAACTACGCATTATGTCTCAAACATAACCAACTTTCTGGGACATTCCGTGGTATAAAAAGTTTCCAAAAAAATCAACATTCCAATTGATTTGCGTTTTATGATACCAAAGCCCATTACAGTCCTGCGGAACATTACGATCATTTGTGAAAAAGAAGAAAATTGATAAGTTTGTGAATGCAACCCGCTAGATTCAGCCAAAAAAAAAAAAATTCGGCGCGCCGTCGAATAAAATTACACACGTCCAAACTTTCAATTTCTGCGGATTGACATTCTATGACTTTCGTTCTAAAATATTCAGGGGAACATTGGAATGCTTGTTTTCATTCAGATGACATTGTAATTTTACTGCATGCGCCAAGGCGTTCATGTCCAAGAAAGTTGGGCATGATTTCTGCCTGAAGGTAATGGCCCATGCCGTGAAGGTCTGTGTCGCCGTGCCCCATGAATATGACTACTCCATAAGCTTTCAAACTCACTTTAAGGTGTACTACTGCTGATACTATGAGCTGCAGCAGCCTTCCATGCTTTTTCCACGCACCTGCCAGTTTTCTTAGAGTAATGGTCTGAACTACAAATAAAATGCAAGGAGGAGGTACTGCCATACTTCAAACTATTAGACAGATTGAGAGATAATAGAGCTTTTGAATACCACAGAAGCATAAAACGTCCGGCTCAAATGTCTCAGCTTATGTTGTTCACGAGGTTGCTTCGCGCTTAAACTTTGCATTAACATAGAACTGTGAGATTATATTCTGATTAAAACCTTTATACTAGTGAGTCCACTCTAAACAATCGATCCATTCGTATACGCAGGTTACCTTTTCGAGATCCGGCTTGAATTGGGTGCAACACATCGTAGAGCTTATTGTCAACAAAGAGCCACTGAAGACGTTCGTTGAGTTGTTCGAGAGGGCGCGATTTCTTGCAGAAAGAGCAGTGACGGATCTCCAAATGAGCAGTTTTCGGCTCCAGCCAGAAAGCCAAATATATTTATCTCTCCCGCAAACCCCGTGATGTTTCCGTGTCGTGTTATAATCTGTTGGGACAGGCATTTGCTTGGGCATTTGAGAATGGAACGCTCGTCGACTTTTTAGACGCAATACTTCGCTCCAAGTTTGGCTTTGTAGATTACTTCTATCACCTCTTATCCGGCTACGACCCTAGGGACGAGTCCAATATTTTCTTCGTGACGTGCGAAGTACTCCAAAAGGACAAGGTCGACCATATACTCTGACTAGCATTCTTTCAGGTAGAAAAGAAATGGAAATCTGAACAAATGTCCCACCCCTTTGAGGTTGATGAGATTGGTGTTTCTACGCTTGGCAGCGGACACCAGGCTGACCTTGATGCTGAGCGTGTACGTTCTGCAGCACATATTTTGCCTCGTCTTTGTTGTTTTCTTGATGGGAACATGTATACATAGCCACCAAGTTGGAGCGATAACGTAAAGTATGTGGTAGGGTTGCCTTGCTGCATGCCCATCCGGGAGGGACAACACGAAGCCGGGGTTTCCAAAACGAGAAACTACGGTTATTAAAGTAACAGGAATGGATTGTTAGTATCAACGTAAAACATTGCCGGAGCGTTCGAACTGCACCCCTCCGTGGCCACGGTCCGTCCTCCCTTTTCTGTGGGCGTGTGCCCTCTTTTATAGGTTTCTGTGCCTGTCCTATACGTGCGATATTGCGCGCCTCAGCCGTTGTCCAGTTTGGGCATTCGGCAGCGGCCTCTGGCCGTGGTGGGAGACTCTTGCTTCCACACCTCCCGACCCTTAAGCGTCTGGCATGTCGATGCCAGTGTTGTCGTGGTCGTCCTTGGGAGGGAGTCGTCGTCGAGGCTGTGGACGGCGGCGCTGTATCGGCACTAGGGCGCGCTCCAGGTCGCGGTTGTCCTTTGGTGGCCGTTTCTGGAATCGCCGGCAGTTGCAGTTTTCGGTGCCTTCTTGCCCACTGGCCGCAGTTCCGTGGGGTGGGCCTTGCTGGTTGCCGTTCTCGGTGACTGGTACCACCACGTGTCCTGGGACCCTGGCGTCCAGATGCCCGGGATTGGTAGTGGCGTCGCCCGTGATCCATCTTCGTGAATCAGAACGAGCAATTGCTATGGGTTACTTTTATGTGTAACCCCTGGCTCTATGATGCATAAAAAAAAAAAGAATGAAGGATCTGGGGTGGGCACAATCGCGCAATATTTCCCCCTCCCCCCTCAGGAAGGCGATCAGACCCGTGGCATGATATACGATCGATGTACAACGCTCGAAACCCGAAAAGAAAGAAGGAAAATTGAAGTTTATTTGACATATGAAATGTCGGGGAGGGGGGAGCAAAAGGTTGCCGAAGCTACCTGACGAGGCTCCATTCCCCTTTTCGGCGCTACAGCAGTCGCAGCAGCGGTGTGGAAGTCATAATAAAATTCAAGGTGAAAATATTTTCACAGAAAATGTTTTGAGATAAATTAAACACCAACAAAACACAAATAAAACACAAACTAAACACAAACCAGACACAAACTGGGATGATTTGCCTTAAATTGATTCATAAATAAATGCATAAAATAGTAATCATCTGAATCTGGAGAGCAAGAAGCAGCGGCCCAATATTTAAGCCGAGAGCGTAAAAATGTACTATTTTATTTCCTTTTTAAAGCTCCGCAAAAAAGAACAGCGATTTATAAAATCTAATACTTCTCAAAATTTGTTTAAATATTCCGGAATCAAAAAGCTTAGTTTCTGTGACCCGTAATTTGTGCGAATTCTCTTTTGAAGGAATAACTCAGGCCGTAAATTATATGTCGTAATTTTCCTTGGATATATATCTAGAGACGAGGGCCCGCCGTTTTTTATCTCTTTATAAATTAATAAGGCTAATTTGAAGTTATATTGTTGCTGAACTGTAAAAATCTTGTGTTTGGAGAAAGAAAGAGCTGTGTGAGCGCAAAAATCTAAATTGTCTATGCATCGAGTCGCTTTCTTTTGTAGGACAAGTAACCTGTTAAAATTCAAAGTTCCTGTTGTACCCCAGATAAGTAGACAATAGTTTAGGTGAGAGTATAACAATGCGTAATATAATTGACGTTTTAACCAACATGGAAGAAGCAACCTAAGCCTGCGTAATATGCTAATAGATAGGCAAAGTTTCGAGCAGAGGTGTTCAACATGGCGCGACCAAGTCAAACTTTTATCAAACCAGACACCAAGAAATTTATGTGAGCTTACGTTTTCGATAATAGTTCCTTCAAATGGGATACTCATGTTATAACTAACAGGTTTATTTTTTGGTTTAAAAGGTTATATTTTGTTTTACCAGTGTTAAGCTGAAGTTTATTAGACCGCAAACGTAGTGATAAATTGTTTAGCCACTCATTCGACAAAAATTCTAGTTCCATCAAGTTCAAATGAGAAAAAAATACATTTGTATCGTCTGCGTACATGATAATGGGTGATTTCAGATAAGATCGACCAAAGGGTGGCTGGTCGACATTTTTAAATCAACTGATGTTTTTATATGACATTGGCTAGTGTCTGGTATAAACGAATCCACACTTAGTTTTGACCAGAAAAAAAATTTGGAGACAAGAAAAATCGTAAGGCAGGGAGAGGTGGACAGTTGCAATAACGCGCACTGATGGAGGGGGCAAGTTTGAAAGTGAATAATTAAAACAATAAAATTAGGAGAATTTTAAAACTTTTTACAAACAAAATATGGGTACAACTTGCTTGTAATATAAAGTAATAATATTTATTAAAAATTTATTTACTTTTCTAAAAATTGCCAAACATGCCTGCTCGAACGATAAATGGCAAACTTTGGAAATCTCATCTGTATGTCATGAAATAATTTAATCATTATTACATAACTTGCAGACATTATTTTACTAATATATTGCTATTATTGAAAAAATAAATAAGCTATCTGAGTGACACAATAGTTACAATATATTTAGGCAAACATGGGAAAAAAATCAAACAAAGAAAAATTCCAATGCAAATAAAAAAAAAACACCACCTTCGATTTTTTAAAAATTTGGGTACCCTGTTATACTCTATTTCGGCATTCATTTCTATTAAAAACATGTTGCATCATTGCACTGTGAAAGAAGAAACAACTCCCCAAAGTAGGGTCTTTTTTCAAAGCCTACACTTACCAGTGTCCTATACAAGAAGTGACTCTGAGTTCCAGTTTCATGAAACTTGCACAAATCTTTTATATACATTTATTCAGATGAGGTCATTGATAAAAAGAGCGATCGGTCACACAGTAAAAGGGAGGAGAAACTATATACAGTATTTTACATAAGCGTACAAAGTGGTATCATATTAGAGACTAATGATTTGAGAAAAGATGATGCAGTGTGAAGTTGTACCTTCCGGTATATTTTACATCTAGAGTAAAATAAATAACTTTACTTCCACACACAAAAACAAAGATATAATAGTAAGATATTTATGTTGGCTGTGTATTTACGATTACAAACAATTTCAGGTGACGGATGCCATAGTGCCTAACTGGAGCAGCTTCGATGCTCTCGGTGTATGAATGAATCGTGGCAAGCCGATATATTTTATCCTGCTCGAGGATAACATTTTGGGATTTTTTTTATAGTGATCAGATAAAAATTATTAGTAACCACCAACAAAAACAGTAGGTTAAATACCCCGTGAAGAAAAATGTGATAAATAAGATGTCCCTGCATTCAAAATGAGCAGTCCTTGGGATATCAAATTCGGCACTTTACGCTAAGGTTTTCCTCGCTGTACCCATTTAATAAAGTTGCTTCCAAGCAGATCCGACTGTCCGTGCTACATATACGTCACAGGTCTCTTCTGTTGATGACTTGCTGAGCCGCCACGCGTGCCAAGACTGAATGCCAGGGAAGGCGCGCACCGTCAGCCACTGTTCTTTTTTTTGTTCACGATACCGAACAACCTCATTTTCGTCCAAATATACAAGATGCACGCCTTTCAGTTTCTTTGATAGAACGCTCACCATTGTCCTGGCCGTCTGAATTGCGCTTACTGAACGTTCTCTCAGGTTGTTCAGCGTGGCCTGGTGCTTCACGAGTCTGCCAACTCCGTCACATGCATTTTTCCCATGTCCAGATGCAGAAAATAACCACTGGGCTTGTGGGCAATCGTCCTTTGCAAATTGGTGAAGCTGGTAGCGATTCTTGAAATGACTGGCGCCGCCGTCACTTACGTACGTCACGTACGAGTATACCGCAACGTTGCCTTCAACCCACTCCTTCACTTTTTCTAGAGCCAAGCAAGCGTGAGCGGCGTCGTGACACAGGTCCTCACTGATGATGGCAAAGATGTTTGTAGATTTTCGTTTCGTCACTACACATGTAAATATCGAAACTTGTTTTTTTTTCCAGTGATATGCTTGCACTTCGTCAGGAAGCACGATGGTCCAGTTTTCAGCAAAGTCAAAATGAAAGACAATGCTCCCGCGTTGCATGCACTGTTTTTCATCGTAGATCGCTTTACCTTGCGTTTGCCGGATATGGTTGTGAAGTACCCAACTTCCAACCGTCACTTGGATGACTTTTAGGAAAGTCTCAGGTTCCAAAGTTTTTTTCACAAGGTCGCCGGACTCCCATGTTGCAAGCACAATCTCTTCATCCTCCGGGATATCAAGTTCCTGGAGTGTAAGAAACTGGCCTTTTGGGCAGTGATCACAGTCTCCTTGAAGGCACAGTTCTGTTGCTGGGTCGCACAGAAATGCCGAGTTCATTTCACCAGTGTTGAATGTTGAGCCTGTAACGTTCTCTAGAGCGGCAATACAAAGATAATGATTGGCGCAGCGCACACAAACGCACACTTCCTGGTGTGGAATACATTGGACCCATCTAGGGCGCAACGAATAAAATTTCGTTAGCCCAACGCCGGAATCGGGATGCTTGTCTTTGTATATACGGAAGGCCTCTCGTATTGAGCGTGTCATGAAGCGCTTTGGCACGAACGTTTTCTCTCCGTTGAGCATGACAGAGATGACGTCCTTCTGGTTGGGACTTTGGCGCGAACATTGTAGCTCGTCTTTCGTGAAGTACTCTAGGGCAGCAGACAGGTTCTCAGGGCTCACCTTGCACCTCGTGTAAGGATCCGGCTCATACCACACGCCATGCTTTTCCTTGAGTTTTCGGGATTTACTGATGAGGTACATTGAGGCCTGTGGAATCATCTTTTGAACCTCATTCTTCGTCAGTGTTGACGGCAGGAGTGTAAGCAGTTGACAACGTTCCCGGAGAGAGGTGGCGGTTTCAAAGGCCTGCCGAAAGTTGTCCACCCACTCAGTGCATGTGGAGCATGTTGGTTCGGACAACCCCGATGGTGCGTCCCTGTCGTACGCAATACGTAGCCTTGAGCGTATATTCTTGACAGCAACCTGCTCCAGTTCTGTCTGCTTTATCTTGACATAGGCAGGCCTGTCCCGACTTCTACGACGCTTGGTTGTCTCAGCGGCGACACATCTGTAGGTAGTATGCTGCGATTTAGATCTTCAATTGCTTCTTCAGCTGGCACAAATATGTCAGGGCACTGCTCTGAGCTTCGCATCGAGATCTCCTTAGTGATGTGCATGAAGCAATGGTAGCACAGGTAGTCCGTCGCACTCACTTTGGTGGAACAGTCAGGCGGAAGAATTTGCTTCAACGAGTTTAGGTCCAACTCGCCAACACTTCGAAAATTCCGCTTCTTTGGTATAGTCTTTTTGTGTTTGCAAAAGTAATCTGCACAAAACACTCGTTCGGAGCTCCAGGACATCTTCATAATGTATACATAAATAATAGAAATTAAACCCCAACTGATGGCATATAATTGCCAAGTGAAAGAACTACTGGGTGCACAAGTGACCATACCTCGGCATTCTCACTCATGAGTGCGATCACTCACGATCACTCACGCTCACCGTCAGATTTGAGGTGATCGTGAGTGAGGCCGCGAGTCTCGAAAAATTGTGAGTGTGAGTGTGATCGTGAGTTACGTGAACTCATGAGTGCGAGTGTGAGTGTGAGTCCTGAGAACTGACGAGCGTGAGTCTGACCGTGAGTGTGATCGCGAGTTCTGGGAACTAATGAGTGCGAGTGCGAGTGTAAGCCCTGCGAACCCATGAGCGTGAGTTTGATCGTGAGTGTGATTGTAAGTTCTTAAAACACTTGAGTGTGAGTGTGAGCTTGAGCGCTAAGTCAAGTACTCATGAGTGAGTTTTGAGGTCTCCTGAGTGTGATTGTGAGTTTCGAGGCTCAAGAGCATGAGCCTGAATCAAGACGTGAGTCTTAGGGCGGATATGAGTCCGGTGATCGCATTAGTCTGCGTGATGACGTGAGCCTGAGGACCATGGCCATGATGAGTCGCGGTGTCCGTTGGTATTAGCTGGGTTGGTCACGTGAGCTCCCGGGCCGTCTTAGCAGTCTTAGTGGGCGAGGAGACTCTCGCTTCGCAACTACTGCGTGGGGTTCAGGCCTTCAGGGTTGGTTTGGGTGTCGCTTGCCTGCTCCTTCGCCATGTAAGCGCGCCGGTTCCTGTGGAGGGCGGAGGAGGGGGAGAGGTGCTGGTTCTTGAAGGCTCCTCCTTGCCAGCGCCCTCCGCCATTCCTCCGCAGTCTCTCAACCAGCTGTAGAGGGCAGAGGGGGTATGGGGGGGGGGGGGGGGGGGGTTGCTTTCGTGTCTCCTCGGCGTTCGTTCTTCGCTTCCCGGCAGACGGCGAGACGCCAACGGACTGACGGCGCCTCGAGGCGGCGCGGTAACGTCGGAGTTGGGCAAGCGCTTCTCTCTCTGTGGCATAGAAAGGCTCATGTGGATTTCGGCTCCTGTTGTCAAGTTGGTGTCAGTGGGCACAGAATTGTATGATTGCGTCAACTATAACGTTCGCTCGGCTGCAATAAAATTAAATGACTCGCATGATCCTCATCAGCACCCGGAATTTTATTTTTCCGCACAACTGAACGTACTTTTCGCAAATGAGTCATCACTCAGGAAGTGTAACAAAGGCGGTGTCATGATCGATCGAAGCTTCGAGTGAGGTCTTTGACATTGTGCGATATCATGCTTTTAAGTGTCGTTTGGGGCAAGATGGCGCAAGTGCATGATAGCCAGCCGGCAATGGCCAGGCGGCGCTACGAGAGTGCTGCATTCAGCGCCACAAGCGGGGGTGTGTGTGTTAATGGGTCGGCCAGTCTGCCCGTCGGGCCGTGGCGAGCGGCGGCGACTCCGATTTCAGCAGTCCCCGTGTGCACGTGCGCGCCATGTCCCTGTTTATTTTATGCGGTTTTTTCAGACCATCGGGAGCCTTGATAGGTTGAAGTGTTTAGAGCATAATCTGGAGTTGTCATTTGGACACCAGTTTGAACTGTCTTCGTGCACTTGCGGGGTCGCTCTATAATAATCGCCGCCCGATCGGTCTGTGCTTCGCTCGTCTCCCAGGAAGTGACACAACACAACGAGAAGGCAGCGAATGGGTTTACTGTACTTCCCGGTTGCCCGTCTTCGAGAGCCGGCAGTCCGGACCCGCCGACCCTTGTTGTCACCTGTCGTTCATAGCTCGCAGTCGCAGTCCGTGTTCACGCCTGCGGATCGTCCTTCCCACACACTGCGTACGCTGGCTGTTCCGGGCTATCACAGCCAGAGTTTCGCTGCGGAACCAATCCTGGACCGTCATGGCCGAGGCCGACAAGGCCAGGCTCGCCGTTTCCGCCGGTCCTGATCAGAAGTAGGGATGTCACGAACCACCCCAAGTTCGATTTCGAAAAATTTCGATATTTTCGTACAGACCAAGGTTCGAAATCGAAAAATTCGCAACTTTCGATCACAGTGGAGTTTCAAATTCGAAAAGTTCGAAGCTTTCACGGTTTCTAAAATTTCGATTTCGATTATTTCGAATAATTTTTTTACTTCAGGTTCGATAAATTCGAAGCTTTCGAAATTCTTTGGAAATAAAATTCGAAAACTTCGAACGTTTCGAATTTTTATAGACATAAAGTTCGAACAATGCGAAGATTTCGAATTTCTTTCTGCATGAAGTTCGAAAAGTTCGAATGTTTCGATTCTCTTTTAACGCTAAATTCAAAAAAAAAAAAAAAACTTTGGAGATTTTGAGTTTCTTTCTAGTCCAAGTTTTCAAAGTTCGAAGTTCGGTTTTCAAGTTCCTCCACAGTTCCTTTCAAATAACGTCTTCACGACTCACTGGTTTTCACAAAATTAAGTTTAGAAAAGTTAGGGTGTGATATCTAGATTCTGCGAAATGACGACGAGTGTCCCGGATGTGCTGGAATATTTGCCAGTGCAGAGTGACGTGTGACCATGGATCAGTAATTGTGACCGCCAGCCCGGGGTGGGGGGATCTTTAACCTGCATCACGCAGTAGTGATCGCACGAACACACTGTTTTACGAGACTCATCCAGTTCGAAACGGCCAGGGACGAGTAGGAGGTTGAGGCTCAGAAAACCTTGAAGCGACCTGGCAAACTACCTCGCCACCCCTTGCACGCTGGTAGTAATCCGATCGAACGCCGCCCGAGTGACGCTGGCATATAGTAAGTTAAGCTTGTAATTGTCCTGGAGGTTTATTTTCTGGGACGGAGGAATCGCCTCGCAAAAAGCCGACAGAACTCGAGGTCGAGGAGCGTTCTACCATACAAGTGGCGTCGGAAGAGGAAAAAAGGGGGGTAAGAGGGTAGCAAGGGGGGGGGGGGAGGGGGGGCTTCAGTTCCCTTCCCCCCTTCCAGATATTTCGAACTGTTAAAGAAAACAATACGGGGAAAAAGGGCGTGGTCGAGCTTATTTTAATCTGAAATTATTTATGCATATGTATAGCTACTGTCGCTCTTCACTGCATAAAAGATTGCGTAGATGGTCATTGTTAGAAACTCGATCGTTGTCAGAAGGCACTACTCGTCACATGCTTAGTGGTTCGGAAGTTCAAAGCTGTCTTTTCGACCTAAATACCTGTGCCAATAGTTAAAAAAAGAATAAATACGGGGATAAAAAGCTGGAGAAAACAAACTATCAAGAATTTGCCGGAAGTGTTGTATTCTTGCGTATTCAGAGGTTCAGAACTTCGAAACAAGTTTCTTTTACCAAAATGTGTACAGGCTAAAAGAAACACGTCCCAGGAACGTGAAGCGAAAAAAAAAAAAGTTTTCTTTTAATGACGTGCTCAAAACATTATTAAAAATCTTCTCCCATGAGTTAATTTATTCCTTAACGTGAAAAAACAATTAATACATTATTTTGTATTCTGCAGATGGCAATGATATGTACTGTCTGTGGTGTTAATTTAAATGCGGTACCTCAAACAACTTAGACGAAAATGAATATCAAGTTTAGGGCATAATTACATGTAGATACATGTTTGGACATTTCTCCGAAACTCACGTTAAATAACAATAATCACATCTTAAGACGGCACTTACCTAGGCTATACATAGATCATCCTTAAAAAAGTATAACATCTTTACCACAAATAGATTCGGCTACAGCGCGCTTCAAATCTGGCACGAACGATAATCGTCAAAAACCCGTCGTCCTTCCTCGCCCCTTTGGGAATTTATTTCTTTTGAAACTAAGCATGCCAAAACATTGAAATAAACGGCATTGTCTTTCGTAAGGAACGCAGCACCGCGTGTAAAAGTTCGAGAAAAAAAAATTACGAATGTACCTCACTACTTGAATTCAAATGATACCGTCCGCTGGTCTTTCGAAGTTCGACGAACGTCGAACTTTAACCCTAAAAGTTCGAAGTTAGTCGAACTTCTGACTTTTCAGGATTCGAAAGTTCGAAACCTTTTGAATTCTCTTGATAAATAAGTTCGAAAGTTCGAAATTCATCGAATTTTTTGGTCAGTCAAGTTCGGAAGTTCGACAAGCATCGAACTTTGCAGCGCAATAAGTTCGAAAGTTCGTAAAAGATCGAATTTTTTAGCGTAATAAGGTCGAAGGTTCGAAATGCGTCGAACTTCTTAGCTTCACAAGTTGGAAAATTCGACGGAAGTCGAATTTTATGATGTAGACAATTCGAAAAATCGAAATCTTTCGAACCTTTCGAACCGCTTGATTCGATCATCGAAACTTCGATTCGAAAAAAGTTCCCGGCATCCCTAATCAGAAGTTCGCTGGATCGACATGAGCCGGACCAGCCAGAACGGCTCTATCGTTCCTGCCGGGCTCCAGCCTCGTGCAGCAGGCTCTTCCTCTTTCCTCGCCGGCTGGCACCCGCTCGCGCCTCGCTCGACCGTCCTCTTCTCCCGATGCCCCCACGACACTAGAATAAAATGTGGGCAATTAGAACCAAACTCTGCGTGCCACAGAACAGTGCACAAGCCTGGTGTAAAAAGGCAACAGGCAAACAAGTGTGCGTGTGAGAAGGATATTTACGCTTCGCAAAAGCTTTTCCTAGAAAAAAAACATTTTTGCATCCTGTTTTCTTCACGCCGTCACATATGTTACCAGACTCGGCATTAAATTTGGTAGCCAAAACAAACAAAAAATTGTTCTACGAAAATCCACTATTTGAAAACTTGCATGCTTAAAAGGTTTTGGTTGCGACCGCGCGTGCCGAACGGCGCGCGCGGTCGCAACCAAATGCACGCCTACAACTACGAGTGCCGGAACAGGGCGAAGGGCATCTCGCTTGAAGACCTGATCGCCTGATTCTCGACGTCAAAGCGAAGCAACAATCGGCCCATTTTTTTCTACTGTATTTCTCTAAATGGCTGTCTCAGGGACTCGTAAAACAACTTGTATAAATACGTTATTTCGCAAAAGGGGTCTGTCAGACCACTTTCCAAGCCTGCACATCTATTTTCGTTCACTTCAACAGTTAATGTAAAATTCACTTACTTGATGTATCGCACTCCAGTAATCCGCTTTGTCGCCGTGTCGCTTCCCAAGATCTCAAAGGGAAGCGGTAAAGTTTGACGCTTGGGTAACCTTCGCGACTGTGGCAGTCTTTCACGCAGCAGTAGCGGCGTTTATTTTGGGGGGAAACTCTAGGCTTACGGGAGATGTCACAGGAACCCGGAAAGGTCATAGAGACTTAAAGTTGAGACTTATTTTTATGAAAAAAAAAAAAAAAAACAGTTCCAAAAAGGTTCACGCCGATCCAAAGTGCCACGTTCACACGTGGTTTCTAAATGCGCCCGCCCGCAGTCCTCGCGACCCGGGCCGTCCTGGACTACACAATTTGTTTTATTTTTCAGTCGCTAGATGGCGCAACGTGTAGTTCCAAGCTGCATTGGTGGTTGCCTATGGGCACACTTAGCAAACTGTGGAAGCTACGACTCAGTGGGCGAGATAGCGCGTCTAGAATGGGCGCCTGTGACTTAGAGCATCTAGAATGGACGCCTGTGAGACGCTGTCACGTGTTTCACTCTAATAAATCTACTGGCTCATCGGGATTCGTAGAATTCGCCGTGTGCCGTTTGCCTTCGATGACGGAGGCGCGCGGTGGCCGCAACGTCACGGCGCCTGCCGCACGGCCACAGCCACGGCCGGGTTGCCGGCGCGCCGGCTGGACGCGACTCTGAGGCGCCGATTGCCCGGGCTTCTCGGGCTTCGTGCATGACGCTGTGCTCCCCTTGGCCGTTGTTAACTCATGTTTCTGTTTTACGTTATTATGGCCGAATGCGTTAAGTACTCAGAGTGAGGCAAGAATTTCTTGTAAAACAAAAATAATATATCTGATAACCAACTTTTTACAATTCAATTCTGAAGCACTTCTTATCGTTGGAAGGCATATGACACATATCGCGATGATTCAAGCCCGTAATGAATTTTCACAATGTTGTAGCAAAGGGGAAGATTGATAAGCGGGTCTTTGAAGCGCGCTACTGCGTTGAATGAACACTTGTTAACCGAGCGACAGAGAATCTGTCTCGAACCGATGGTTACAGAAAGGCTGCGAGTTTGATAATTATGAAACATAAATTATAATATCTCTTGTCAATGTGCAACTAAATGACTAGAGAAACCGTTTGTCATCATTTCCGCGAGTTACGAAAAAAAAAATACCAGTCAACTTCAACTTCCCGAATATGCTGCTAATTTCCGGGAACTAAATGCGCGAAACAATGCTGAATATTGTATTTAGAAACACCGCCAAGTTCGATTTTGATAGGGGCGGTCATTGCGCCCGGGAAGACACATTCGATATGTTATTTTACAATTAGAATAGGATTCAGAGAATGTTGACAATGTCATAACCTGTACTGACGCTTGTGTGCCGAACAAATCACTTAATACCCCGCTATTATTCCTACCCGTGGCGACACCTCGAAAAGGCGAGAAGACCGATTTTCCGTGACGTTCAAGCGTACCATCAGAGTAGGCTCGTAAAGGCCGGTTCACACATCTGCGTTCCGAGCTGCTGGAACGACAGAAACGACACGAACGACTTGACACCGGGACAGCCGTGACACATGATTGCTTGATAAAGCTGCTCTTGCATTATCTGTCACGTTCTGTAATAAGAACATAATCGTGTCGGCGTCATGTCGTTCGTGTTGTTTTTGTCGTTCCTGTCGCTCGAAATGCAGATGTGTGAACCGGGCTTGGGATAATAGACCGACCTCACCGACAGTTTCGCAACGCCTTCTCTGTCGCGATGATGGTCTTTCCGCACCAAGGTAAACGCCACTTTGCGCGTGTCGATCACGAGCCGTATCGTGCACTACCACTGCCTCCTGTGAAGTACAACTATGGCTGCGTCAGGCACGCTCCAGGCAGTTGGTAAGATCGGTCTATTGGTCAGACATGTACAAGTTACTCAAAAAAGGTACTTAAGTTACTGAGTATCACCGCCAAAAGTAGTTTGAGTAGAGTAGAAATTACGCATTTGTAATAATATTTGAGTAAACTACTAACTACTGTAAAGAGTAGCGAGTTACTCTGAAGTTACTTTCGAAGTTACTTTTTATATGTTTGTGGCAGCAAAATGAACAGCAGTTTTGATCAGTGAAAAACCCTGCGAGCCTGAAATAAATGCAGTCATTTTATGACTTCCAAAATAGTTCATTCGCTCGCAGAAGCAATCGTCTTTCAAAGTTGTTATCGGAAAGTTTCCCCTTTTCCTGTTAATGACCTCCTCAGTCAAGCTAAACAGACGTTCCACCGTGGCTGGATGCTAAGGCAGCGTCCAATTTCAGAAGCAGGCTGTGCAGGGTCGGGTGAGCGAGTGTCGGCATCTTTGGTGTCCATCACGAAACATGTGAGGCTTGCCTCGGCTCGAGGGTCTTTTATAACAAACTCTCCCCCCTTTTTTTCTTTTTTCTTCGGCAAGTTGAGATTGTTATGACTGGCCCCCTCTTTATTCTCACGACGTTCGGAGATTTCACCGAGCGAGTGCACCTGACCGTCAAGGGATCAAGTCTCGCGCCATGACGATCAGATCACCCGGACAACTGCGCGTCTCATTGCAGTGTTATAGTTGCGCCACTGAAAAAAAAAATTGCTTTTCGCCGTTGACGTTGGGTCCAACAAAATGATCTCCCAAAAGTGACTCGAAATCCTCCCCGGCGACAACGGTATCCTGACGCGCCTAACACGCCTGACAAGTAAAACGTTTTAACAAAGAGGAGGTCTCCCTGGCGTGGGAGGTCGGAAGGACGCGAAGGATTACGTGAACAAGCATCGGCGCTCGTACAGTTGCAGCTGAAAGCGGGAACGTGCTCCCATGAACGGATTATCCGTGTCTGCGCTTGTGCGCGGGGGAGTCCGACTTTGCAAGGGAGTGTGCGCTGACGACAAGGCGACCATGGGAACAGGCGCCCAGCTGCGAGGTCATTCCAGTGGCGCCTACCATGGAACCTACCACTTGAGTCAGAACTCACTAAAACACGCAACATGAAAACAACAACAACCTTCGGAGTGACCCCGTCTTTCACGGTTGCAGCTGGAGGCGCGGCGTCTGCTTGCATTACCGGATTAGGTCAATACCCGACCAAGGCTTGTTAAGCATCTCTGCATTCGTGCGTGCCGTTGATATGTTTTGGCTGCTCGTCGCCACATTGGCCCAAGGACGCCTGTGATGCAGTTTCTACGGATAAGTACGTGGGAACGGAACGTGAGGGTGCCCCTTGTTCGTGAATAGCACTTAATCTGCCAGCGTCTTATTTATTTCTGCGCTCAAACTTTTGTGATGAAAAAAATAAAAAATAATAGGATTAGATTTCGAAAGTAGTTAGTAATTTGAGTAGAAGTTACCTGAAAAACGTAGTTAAATTAAACTACTAATTACCCAAATAAAGATGTAATTGAAAGTTACCAAGTTACTCGATAAAGTAGTTAAACTACAGTAGTTTGAGTAGAGTAGTTGAATTACGTCCAAGTCTGCTATTGGTCAAAGCGAACGGCGCGCTCTCGTTTTCTTTCTTTGTCGGGGGGTGTTTACAGATATTGCGTTTTCCTGACTGATAACAATAAACTATTGATATGTTGGGCCTGAAATATTCAGTAAATTACACACGGATGAGCACTATATAAATAGGATTACGCTTCCAGCGAGAGCTCGCGCACGCAGAATCGGTCAGCTGCCCTATGGCAAAGAAGACGACGTAGACGATTGAGGAGTTTCAGTGATGGTGTCACCGCCCAGGCGGCCGGTCGCCGAAAGAGAAAGAGGGGGAGAGGTTCGCTGGGCGTTGGCTTTGTGTAAATGCGTTGGCCGCGAACGTAGGCTTAATAATTTCGGCTACAAGAATATTACGTGGCACTACTGTTTCGATAGGAGCAACAGAGCTGACACGATCTACTACGACTAGCTACGACCACCCGCCGCAGCGATGCAGACGTCGAAGGGGCGCAACCTGTGTACTACGCAGTCAGTCGTCGTCGCCCGACGCAGGTCGTTTGGCATTCAGTGCTTTCCGCCCCCGAATTCTTCGTTTGTACTTGGAATCGAGCATTACTTCCTGTGCTTGTGTGTGTGCTCAGTGGCTGGATACGGACCTCATAGAGCAGTTCTTCAGACTCAACAGCGACTCAGAGTTGACGGCGGAAGGGCTTGCAGCAACGCTTTCGATTGGTGCACGGGTGTGACGACTACACGAGTAAATTTTAAGATACCTGCTAGCATCGTGGACCATAGTCGCTTTATGTTGACACGATTTTAAGTTTAAGTACTCCGTGCAAAGGCGAATCTATCGCGTGTCTAATCCACCTTTGTTTTTGTTGTTGTTTTTATCACGCACGACCGACTACTAAGCAAATGCTTCTGTACCGATCACGGAGTGAATGACTTCGACCTTACATTGCGGAACGCCCAATAAAAAGTAATGTTCGTTCGGCGAGAAAACTTCCCTGTCGAGTGACTTTCTTTGATTGATCGATGATTTCTCCCGTATCTAGGTGCTTTAATCAACACGATCGATTAGGTTTGCTTCCCTAGTTAAGACATTTTGCTACCACACGCGGCACTAATGCTCGGCATGATGTATGCCACTGGTGGTATTGCGAACTGGTTTACTTCCAAAGCTAAAAGTGTAACAGGTGGGACCATTCAGTTCGCTAAAAATGTGATGATATGGGAATTTCGTTGCATAACTAGCGTTTTACGTTTAAGATTGATAAGAAACATGCTCATGTGATGATGCATATCTACAGCATAAGCTTTGCAGATCCAGAATGGGTGTGCTCGTGGCTACACCCTTAAGGTTTTAATGGTCTAAATGGGTGATTACGCGGCGATAAATATTGCGGTGGAAAACTGTCCATTGACTCGGTTAGTTTTGATTGTGACCATTGGTGTGCTGTTGCAAATTAGGTAATGGCACACCAAAAAGTGTGAAGTTGGTGTGGAGTCGATCTCCATGTATTCTCCCATAGGGCGGGCTGCCTCCTGGAACCCCGAGTACCACGTGACTCGCGCCGCGCTGCTCCGTGGGCCATGTTGTCGGCGAAACACGCGGATCAAAGGATTGCGTTACTCTGCTCCGTAGGAGCTATATAGCGCTCTATTAAAGACTACCGAAACCGACAGATTAATCTCTACGTCACTACCTATTTCGGAACACTTGAAAGACGAGAATGCAAAACGTCAGTTTTGGTATTTCGCGTGCATTACTGGGCACAAAATAAGCCTCACTTGATTCTACAAAAAATGAGCGGTATACTAAGCCAGCACTGCCACGAGAAACACTCCTTTTAGAAAAAGTTTAG
Source organism: Ixodes scapularis (assembly GCF_016920785.2). Classification (NCBI taxonomy): domain Eukaryota; kingdom Metazoa; phylum Arthropoda; class Arachnida; order Ixodida; family Ixodidae; genus Ixodes; species Ixodes scapularis. The sequence goes on from NW_024609880.1 coordinate 91,301,359, forward strand.
AATGATTCAGCATCTCGCGAGCTTTGAGTGTGCACGCGGCCAAAAGCCCGACAGAAAGCAACAATTACGTCCGGCCGTCTGGCTGCCGAGCTCGGAGCCTCAGCTTCCCTTCTTCCCCCCCCCCCCTCCCCCCCCCCCCCCCCCCCCATATAGGGCAAAGCTCCTTACGTAAACAAATATCTGCTAGACAAACCGAGCACGCGCCCAAACGGGATACGTGTGCAAAAGGCCGCCGCACCGCACGCACCACTCCAGCAACGTAAGCGACGTAAGCGCACAGCCAACACCACGCACAGCACACTGCACTGCATGCGTACAAAGAGTGAGGAGCATTTGCGCTTCCGCCACCTGCGCCCTGTCCAAAGCGGACACTGTAGTGCGCTGCGAACACGCGAAGAACGCATGACGTCAAGGAGCCAACGCTGCGTCGATGAAAGAGAGAGAAAGAGAAATGTCGTCTAGACGTACGAGTAAAACAAAACAAAAAAAAAAGTGTCGACGAAATGTAGTAATATGGTGGCTGAGTAGTAAGCTCTGTCGAGCATCGAATGTCGAAGAAACGATCTTCGGATGACACATCGATGAAACAAATGTCGAAGAAACGATCTTCCGATGAAACATCGCAGTGTCGCTGAAACAATCTGTCTATGAAACCTTGTTCGACGAACTGATTGCCCATTATAAAACTGCGCGTCAAGAATGACGCGGCTTGCCACATAGAAAGTGGCGCGCCCTACATCATCGAGAGCGCGACAAGGAGCCACGTGGGGACGGCCCCAAACCCCCAAACCAAACCAAGCAAAGTCATGCCAAAGTCAAACCAATCCAAACGAAATCAATTCAAGGACGGCTGCATGTATCAAGATAATAAATGCTGACAGTACTTTATAAAGGCCGAAATGACTGAAAAACAATGCCGGCCGATGATTCCCTAAATCGCAGCCTATTCCGGCAAACACGGTCGACCAACAAAAGCAGAAGCAACTCGAGTGAGAAGAAAACTCGGCCACCGCTGCCTCTGTTCATAGAATAGCATACGACTGACAGACACCACTGTCAACAGGGATTATGGTGAGATTTCAAACCGTCGTCACGTGAAACCACCCTACCTAATATTTCCGCCAACCCTCCCCCCCCCCCGCCCCCCCCCCCCCCCCCCCCTCGGCCCCAAGAAAAAAAAATGGTCGATGCATATGTTTACTATGTATACATTCTGCATAAACTTCCGTAGAATTACGTGTGGGTGGCACAAAAAAAGAAACGGGGGTGATATATGTAGTAATTGCTTATCTGTGTATAAATGAGCGAGGAATGGCACAGCGAGGCGATGCTCTAATCACTGCTACGTTGTCTGCGTAACCGGTCGGAAGTCGCGTTTGTGTTTTTCCGCCGCCCTTGTCAGCAGCCGAAAGTTAAACACACCCACTTTCGTCAGCTTGCATTTACTCCCGAATTCATAAACGGGCCTCGACTCAAACTCGACTCCAACTCGACTCGAAACTCGACTCGAGGCCGGTTTTGCGCTTCATAAACCGACCTCCACTCCAAACGCTCCTCGACTCGAGGAAATACTCGACTCTTTCCTCGAGAATCTCAAGGTAGGTCCGGCGCTTCCTCGAGCTGCTCCTCGACTTGAGTTTGGGGTGTCATGGCGGCCGGCGAGTCTTTCGCGGAGTTCGTGCACTTCGTTTTAAGCGCAGAAGAGATCCTCTACGACGACACAGGCGACAGCGAATCGAGACGTGTGACGAGACGAAGTTTCAGAGAACGCCTGAACCCGCTGGAACACTTCAGTGACCGCGGATTTCCTGTGCGGTGCCGCTTCACGAAGGCGACCGGCGAGCGCTCTGCTGTCTCTGCCAGGAGCGCGAGTACTCAGGGCCTGCCGCCGTCAACGATGCTGCAGCTCCTCGTTGTTTTGAGCTTTTATGGTGCCAGGACGTTCCAAGTTGTTACGGGAACCATGTGAACATGCCGCAGCCGACTGTGTGCCGGATTTCGGAGCGAGTTTCGCGGCTCCTCGCACGGACCATTTTCACCCGCTCGGTGAAGCTCCCGCAGGGCGCAGCAAACTTTAATGCGTTCGTGGGGGGCTGCTGCGAAATGAAGTTTCCAGGGGCGACTGGGTGCATTGATAAGAGGATCCGGCGGTCCCGATGTGGAAGTGTTCTCGAAACAAAAATGGATACTTCTCCATCAACGTGCAGGTAAGTTGACCCGTTGTTGGCGTTAGGAGTGCCAAACTTAATTAATCAAACTGTACGCTGAGATGCGATATCCTAGGTCTAAACTCTGACGTAACGATATCAAAAGTTTAAAACAAATCTGTATCCGGCGACAGTTTGCACGACCGAGCGTGAACGTACTCCCGTTCTTATGAAGAAAAAAAAATGTCATTAAATGGTTGCCGACTCTTGTGAGAGCACAGAAATACGTTAAAATAAAACGAACTCCCGATCGGGTTAAGAGCACAATGATAGTAGCGGCCCGAGCGCACCCTTCTTACAAGAATGATTTTGACCAAAGCACATTTCCAGTGAATGTGGGATGAGACGATGTGTGTTGCAACACAGTCTCATCCCAGATGAACCTTTTTAATCGTCAGATTCTCAGACATGAAAACTTAAAATTAAACTAAAATTGAAAATGATGAGCGAATGTTTACTTTCTACATACACATGAAAGCATTCATTCGGTGGCATTCACTAAGTTGTCTGTGCAATTGGTAACTACAACAGTCCCATATGTAAACAGTTTTTGTGTCTGCATGTGCTTGTGTCGTGTAAACCAAACTGCACGGCGAACACCCACTGCTCAATAACATTTGTTGTTCATTAAGGTTGGTTGTTTGTTGGTTCTTGGCATTTGTTGCTTAAATGAGACCGCAGCTTACAAGTCCACAGAAATATACAATAATGTAGGAAACATACGCCGATACCACACCATTCGCAGGTTGACATCCTTCGGCAAGCAGCAGAGTGTACTGAAAATACAACTAGTACCAAAGTCCATATCGTACAGCATACCACTCGAACCGGACTGATGCCTGCAGCCATCTAAAAGAGACTTTCTGAAGCTTAAGATGTGCGCGAAGGGACATTATCCACTCACGACAAAAAGCTGCGTGCGTACATCTGAAAAACAGTAGTCTGAGCATTAATCGGACATACACTACTCCACAAACTAGTCCCACATTTTCTATTCAAACAATAATTGTGCTGTATTGTTCGTCATTTTTGTCTTATGTAGGTACTAAAAGGCCCACTTCTGCACTAGGAACTCAGTGCAGCGGGCCTAGGCACTTTCCGTGCCTCGACATGTGCTAGCAGCACAAGCCTGAATGGTCAGCTGTGATGATCACTGGTGGACTTGCACTGCAAAACTTGGCCCACCTGCAGAACGAGCCACTTGCTGCTCTACCAGTCCCACCCCCCACTGACGATGCTGAAGGCAGTCTCATCTCCCATTGACTCCAGACCCCGTGGACAGATTCAACAGACATGGGTGCGGGCTCAACTCGTTGTGTGGTGTTTCCAGTAGGAACTGAATGCAGAGCATGTCCTTTTTAGCTTAGGTCATCGAAGAATCAAGTCACTGGCCATGTTAAAGCTCAAAATGCAATCGGGCCAGAAACAAATCAACCTTATACTATGGCCACACACTTTCTAATTTGAACCGAAACAAATCCGCCGGTTTCTCAGCTAGTTGGTCACCACAGATTGTTGCAATGTCTTTGTTCTACTCAGGTTCCCGCTGGACGACAGTGTTTGAAACTATGCTGGTGGTTGCTGTTTTATCAATCTTCCAAAAGAAGCAAGACCAACTTGCCCTCTTTGTTGTGGAAACATTTTGCTCGAGAACAATATTTGTCATCACACAAAGCAGGGCGGTAGCAGGATACAAAGAAAGTGAGAAGCTTCAGGTAATTACATTAAAATAACTCAAAATTTTGCCGTGTTCAGACTCGAGACTTTTCAGCGAGTTGTTCAGTGCACATTTTTTCGAAATAAACTTATACATGAGAATGTCTGAAACGTCTTGCAGCTGAGACCCCACATGAAGAGTTTTCGGTTAGAATAAATATTACAATAGCGCAGCCATTCCTTGTGAGGACACCTCCGAATGTTAGGCAGTCAAGGGTGTCCTACCTAACAGTTACTCACACAAGCATGCAGGGCCCATGCACTATGTATTACTGAATGCGAGCATGAATGAGGTGAGCACCGTACCAGGGTTTAGTTGGAACCGCTGCTCAATTACTGTATCACTGTGTGGTCAGCTGCAAACTTGGGCCCAATTGCTACGTCGGCACAGTAGTAGTGTGCTGTGAAAAGGCAGTGAAGTCAAATTTGGGGGTTTTACATGCCAAACCAACAACAGGCATCTGGCACGCCCCAGCAGAGAACTGAGGATTAATTTTGACCAACTGGGGATCTTTGGACAAGCAACCAAAAGCTCTGTGACATGGCGCCACCTAAGCAATGAAAAGGCAGTGGGCAAGCCTCGTCAATGTGGTGTCGACTTTACACTGGTAGGCGGTGCAAGTTCATAGAGAATTGCGAGGCACAAACCCTTGGACAGGAAATGAGACATCTTAACTTAATGAAAACTATGGTAAAACTCTGTGACAACAGCATTTAGTGAGCGAGGCTACACATGGACTACACAATAATAAAAGAGACATTACATAAATAACAGTGGCAATGTTTAGGAAACACCTGGCTGTACGTTCAAACAGATTCCTAATTTCCATCAAGGGGATCGGTGGTCGACTGCATTAACGGATCACAGCTTGGAGCACGTGGAGTGAAAGCTGAAGCAGCTCAAGCTCGAACCAGCTTGTTACGCTGCTGCTGATGGAAAACCTGGGCCTGCGTCCGTTAATAGGCAACCTGACACTGACGTAGCTCCACCTGCAGCAGGTGCAGCTCCTCCAGTCGGTGCGGCCTCCAGTTGCCTTCACTCGGACAACCAGACGTGGCGGCTGAGGAGGTAGAGGAGGTGGGGGCTTGGTTGGTGGCACAGCAACTGCAACCTCCATGATGCCACCCCAGTCCAGCAGCGGTGAGGCAGGTGAATCTAGGCAAGCACAACACATTGACGCCGAGTGTTAAAGGCGCAGTGAGGACACCGGAGAACTGGTAGAAACTGTCACAATGACCTCGTTACAAAAATGTTAAATGCCAACTGTTGGTAAACATGAAAGTTTTCCTTCCTTGTTCTGACCCTTTCCTTTCCGTGATACTGTCAGTAGCGGCAGGGCAGACTCCAAATGGTGATACCGTCAAAAGAAACAGCGCTGTTATCTCGGACCTTGTTGGCCCTCGGGCACAAGTGTGGTGTATTCGTCAATAAACATGTCATTATCCAGACACAAGGAATTTACTGTGTTCCTACGTGGCACCCCTAACAAGTCGCATTCATAAAAATGTGGCTCATTGTCACAGTTTTTAGCGTTCCTACGAGACAGTATGCCAAAATCAAAATAATAAACGAAAGAGCATAGACAGATTTTTTTTATAAATAAACATTGGAAGCTGTGTGATCAAGTAGCAACTAACCATCATGGGTACGTAGCAAATGCAATCGAAAACTTTTACCAGGCATCATGCCAGTCGTCATGCTCGTTCACTGTGGCTTCGGGAATGGCGGCTGGCAGCATTGAGAGCACCGGCCAACCAGCGCGGATGCTGCCACTGTTGTACGGGCTTGGCAGCCGCATTGCCATGTGGGACACCAGTGCCCCCACAAGATGGAGGGACGGGCTCATTGTTCAGCGGGTGCGACACCAGTGCCCCCTCCTGCAATGAAAGGCCGAAGAATATCCTGTGACAGCATCCACGAGTTGAGATGTACAGAGCACAACGCAGAAAGAAAAACAAATCGTACTACAACTTATGCAGTACAATTTGTTGCTCGACACTCAACTGCAAGAAATAAATGCGAAACAAGTGATGTCATACCTGTGCTGTTTCTTGATATGCATGGAAAATACTGGAATAGCTTAATGTGGTCATCGACAACAGTCATATTGTAGACACACAACTTTTCAAATCAATAATGCATACTTCTACCCATATTAAATTTGTGCCAGCTTAATCATGCCAGTACAATGCGCTGGTTAACCTCGCAAATAAATGACAATGGTTGCACACTAACATGGACACCTGAAAAAAGGCATCTGTCAACAACTGGACTCCAGCACGTCTCATGTTCACATAATGGCATTTCTTTGGAGGTTACAATTAAGAAATGAGAGCTGGTAGTCAATTAAACCTGCACAAGATTTTTTTTCTTCAAAAGATTTGCACACAAGGAGATGAGGTGCTAGGTCTAATTGACATAGTCGAAACTCCTACTTAGCGTAACTTCTACGTGCACTAACTAGTGTCAGTTTCGTGCGTCGCGTTTTTCTTTATACGTCCAGGTTGCCTCTCTAATCTCAAGAAAGGGGCCGGAGGCTAAGGTAGTGTGGCGCAACCAGAATGTTCGCAGCGTAATTTTCGCTTGGATAAAGCACAACGCGCAAAGTAAGTTGTCGATGTCGGCACAAGAATCACCAAAGATAGCGACAATTCACCGTCACTGCCCACCTACGGCCTCGACAGTAACGTGCTTGACTAGCTGCAGGTAGCCACAGCAAAGTCCCTTGCAGAGTTATTTAGTACACACGTCCTGTCATGTGATTTTCCGAACCCATTGCGTTATTCTGCCCGAATATAGAAATTGCTTACACACCTGTTGCGTGGATGCCCTGATTCTTCTCGGAGTCTGTTTTTTTCCACTTGTGTTTACCGTTGTCCCAACACTCGTGGGCGGACATGCGACTGGCGCCTATACTTGGTGCAGACTCTTCTACGCGTCAATTTTAGCTTCTTTCGGGGAGTTGTTAGTAGAACGACGAAGAAGCTCCCCTCCTTCGTGGAACCACTCGCCCCTTCTTGTCACCTTCGTTGAACGACATCGTTGAAGGGCAAGGCACTCAAGTAGGACTCTGAAGAAAGAGGAAGGGTGAAAATGCTCGTTCTAGGCGGTGACAGCGAAGCAGATAAGCGGTGAGACGAGGTGAGACGGAGAAGAACGGGCGAGACGCAGAGACGAACGACGGTAGCGAGCTACAGCTGCCTCTGCTGCCTCTGCGACGCAAAAGCTGGAGAGCGGCCGCCACCGTTGCCAGACTGGAGAACGCTTGTGGCTGTTTGGCCGAAAACCGGCCGCAACGCATAAAACATGCGTGCTGCGAAGCAGAAATCTTGCAGACTCCCAATTCAATGTTAGTAAAATGTGTCCCTTCAAATAAAATGAACTAATATGTTCATAATTCACACCACAATATTGTTTTCAACTTGTTTTTTACTACAACCTCGTAACCAGACGCCTTTCACGTCTCCTCGAGTTTCCTCGAGTGGAGGAAGTGTTCTCGAGGAGCTCCTCAGCCGAGGAAACGCCGAGGCGCGTCTGTGAAGCCCGATGGCTCCTCGAGTGGAGGCGAGCTGCTTTCCTCCACTCCAGTGAGTCGAGGTGGAGTGTCGAGTCGAGGCCCGTTTAAGAATACGGCCGTTAGTTTCTTTCGTAACTCATCCAGGTTTACGAAATTTGGTAGAAATGTGCGGGGCATAAACATTAACATAGTACATCCCTTTCAAATTGGATTAGTGGCTCAGATGCTCACTGTTTTGGGGTAGTTTCCCCGCCGCACGACTCACGCGAAGACAAACCAACGGCTTGAGAGAAACAAAAGAAAGCAACCGGCAAGCGTGATGACCTGTGAGTGTGAGGACCTGTGAGTGTGACGAGCGTGAAGACTTGTGTGAGGACCGTGAGGACATGTGAGTGTGATGAGCGTGATGACCTGTGAAAGTGAGGACCGTGAGGAGCTGCGAGTGCGAGTGCCGTGAGGACCGTGATGACCTGTGAGTATGAGGACCGTGAGGATCTGTGAGTGTGATGACCTGTGAGTGTGAGGACCGTGAGGATCTGTGAGAGTGATGACCTGTGAGTCTGATGATTCGTGATGACCTGTGAGCGTGATGACCGTGATGATCTGTGAGCGTGACGACCGTGATGATGACGGCGAGTGAGTTTTGGTTTTGCGTTGAACCGTGAGGGTGAGTCCGGGTGATGACCCTATTTTGAATAAATCGTGATCGTGAGTGGGAGTGAGTTCTGATTGAGGAAAAAATGGTGATCGTGAGTTTGAGTGAGGACAGCTTAAAATGCCGACCTATGCAAGTGACAAGTCCGAGGCTGAGGAGCTCACTCACTGCAAACGTACATTTGAAAAGAGAGGTCACAACTGAGGCTGTCGGCAAAGCTTGATCCACGTCAAAGGAAGAAAGAGGGAAAGTCTCCAGACAAAAAATTGTGGTCAGCGGCCTTCGAAAAAGACTTTCCAGAATCGCACTGCCGTCCCTCCACGCGCTGATATGAAAGCACCCGAGCTCCTACCATGTGGTTCATGACACAGCCTGAGCCATGTCGGCGACCGGTTCGCGAGAGGTTGGCGGTGGGGTTACGTTGATGGTCACTCGGATTAGCCCTTGCTGTACTGAGCTACCGCCTGCAGTGCCTTATCGCCGGCTGGTGTCAACAACGAGAACACACACACCCTGTCTACACCAAAACTACAAGCGTTCACCGCACACGCCTCGCCGCCGCTTTTAGGCTTTTGTGAAATTGCTTTCTTTTGCCGCGGAGAACCGCCTTATCCTAACTATGCGCCTGAAATCCTTCCAGGCGGGCGTACACAATATCAAGCGTTTCGAGAAATGCCCGTGGAGTAGAACTATGGGAAAATTCGGTGCCCGCGATGTCGATATCGTCGCCGTTGTGTTAGTACGCCGTCGCGTACTGCAGTCCCCCGTTGGGGGAGGGGGGGGGGGCGGTCTTACTACGATAACATGGCGACAGCGTTTACACTCTATGTATTTACGCGAGGCTCGAGTATTTGGGGATAATGCTGCCGGTTGGTGTGCCCCTTTGTGCCTGATATTATCGCCCGTGACGCCAGCGAGTGAGATGGCGACAGGCATGACTGCTCAGTAAAGAGGCGTCGGCGGCCATGTTTTGCTGGTTGAAGCGAACCCCCTTGACAGCGAGCGGGGAAATGCGAAAAAAAGATTGTATCGGCCGTTTTGCCAGAACTAGCGACGAGTGTCGTCTGCGGTTTCCGGCAACTATTTTGCCATAATCGTGAGCTTAGCGAGGAAATGATGTTTGCTAGCCACAGAACACTACCACGCAGAAAGGGAATGCTTGAACATGTTTTTGTTCTGGATATATATCAGGGATATATATATGAGAGAGAGAGAGAGAGATGAAGGTAGAGCGGAAGAGGGAATAGCATATAGTGTCGCAGGAGAATAAAGTAAACAAAGTTCCTAGTGGCCGATGGCTGCATAATCTTTTCTCGGATCACTAGTCGGTAATATGATACCTCTTTGTACACAGTAGTTTCTCCTTAATTTAAGTGTGTGAACGATTTCTTTCGTTATCATTGGCCTCATCTGAATAAAAATATATAAAAGATGTGTGTTGGTTTCATGAAACTGGAACTCAGAGTCAGTTCTTGTATAAAACACTGCTAAGTGTAGGCTGTGAAAAAGGACCCTACTTTGGGGAGTTGTATCTGCTTTCTCAATAAAATGATGCAACATGTTTTTAATGGAAATGAATGCCGAAATAGAGTATAACAGGTTACCTAAATTTAAAAAAATCGAGGGTGGTGTTTTTTTTTTGTTCGCATCGGAATTTTTCTGTTTGATTTTTTTCCATGTTTGACTAAATATATCCTAACTATTGTATCACACAGATACCTTAGTTATTTTTTAAATATTAGCTATATATTAGTAGAATAATATTTGCAAATTATATCATAATGATTAAATTATTTCATGAGATACAGACCTCCAAAGTTTGCCATTTGTCGTTCGAGCAGGCATGTTTGTCAATTTTTAGAAAAATAAATAAATTTTGAATAAATGTGATTACTTTATATTACAAGCAAGCTATACCCATAGTTTGCGGCTAAAACCTATTAGAGTTCTGCTAATGTTATCGCTTTAGTTATTCACTCTCAAACTGGCCCCCTCCATCAGTGCGCGTTAAGGCAACTGTCCACCACCTCATGCCCTACGATTTTTCCTGTCCCCAAGTATTTTTTCTAGTCAAAACTAAGTTTGGATTCGTTCATACCAGACACTAGACAATAACATATAAAAACATCAGTTGATTTGAAAATGTCGACCAGCCATCATTTGGTCGATCTTATCTGAAATCACCCTAATGTCGGGTGTTTGTGGCAGATTAACATTGTCATTTATATAGAGAAGAAATAACAGGGGACCTAAGATAGACCCCTGACGTACACCATACTCAATGGTTTCAAGGCTGAACTGCACTCCGTTTATTACCGTATACTGTGACCGTTCTGTTAGATAACTTCGAATTAGCTCCAACGCTGTACCTCTTATACCGTATTTTGGCAATTTCTTTAAAAGAATATCATGCTTAATCGAGTCAAAAGCTTTCCTAAAATCTAAAAAAATTCCGAGTGTAAAGATTTTATTTTCAATATTTCTGATTATCTTATCTTTTACTTTCAATAACGCCATTTCGGTTGATTAGTCCTTTTGAAACTCATATTACTGGTTTACAATCAGAGTATTGGCTGTAAGGAAGCTGGTAAGTCTTGCGTTTACAAGTCTCTCTAATATTTTTGAAAGCAATGGTAAAACCGGTATTGGTCGATAATTATTTAGATTATTTGGTGCTCCCCCTTTATGCAACACGCACACCCTAGCAATTTTCATTCTCTCTGAGAAAATGGCTTTGCTTAATACGGCGTTAAAAATGTGAGGGAGAGGCGCTGAAATTCAAGATCAATGGTTGAGAGCAAATAGACAGATTTAATTTAATTAGTCAACTTACATTAAAATTTCCCCTCATTTAATGTCCGCCGATCCTGATAAATACATGCTGAAGGGAGCAATCGTTTATCTCTCACCTACTTTAAAAAAATTTGTTCGAGGTAAAACCAGACATCCTGTATATATTGGTCTTCCTTTAAGTTCATTCAATTTGGATTTACGAGGGACCACCTTGACCTTTTCATTTGTTTGTACCAGTTTATGCTTAAATTGCGCAGGTGGATGTCTCCGCACTACCTATTGTAGGGCGGATTTTGTGTAATTTCTTCAGTTTCTCTTGTCTATTGTTCATATCATTATTGGTATATATATTTTAAGTCTTGGGATATCACTGTGTTTTAGTTTGATTTGTGTGCACCGTGTAATAAAGTGTAAATTTTCGGGCTCATTAATAATAATAATTATTAATGATTATTCATTAATAATAATAATACTATAAGTGTTCTTATTTGTCCTTTGTTTGACTTTACTGTAAAAAAATGCCTAAAAAAGTATTTTTTTAAGAGTCAACGCCCGGTGCTTTGTTTGCACAAGGTGTTTAACTCCTTGTGCAAACTGGTTAAATTTTATTATTCGTTAATTTTCCCCAATATGCCAATATTGGGGAAATTTACAAAATGATCTCTGTGCTAATAAAACAACACCACTGTAATATCGCGATTTAGTAATTTCTATTGTTGTTATCGTAAGTATCGCTTGCAATAAACAAAAACGAGCCTGAAGGCTCGTTTTTGTTTCTCAACACAGTTATTTCGAAAGCCCGGCGACTGTGGTTCTCGAAAAGCTTCACATTTGCTTATTTGCCCCTGGTAATGATTCTACGACCAGAAGTAGTGAGCATTTGATTCATCAAGAAGAAGCTTGATCTACATTGTCCGCCTGGGCGCAGCTACTTTGGTCGTCACCAGCTGGGAGATCGAGGGCGAAAGCAACACACTATCAGTCTCAGATTTTCTTGCTGACCAGCATGAAAAAACGCGATCTCGACAATCACTCTGATCATTAATAACATCTATTGACAACGCAAGATATTGAAAGCAACCAACCAACAAACAAAAACACGTTCTTATTTTGCCGCACTTCATATATTCCGCACGATTTAGAGTATAATGTACAATATCTGTGGTTCGCAACAATGACATTTTTGACTGTATTGAGGGTTATAAGCTTTATCTGTGTAACCGAGTTGATAGGCGTGGGGGTGGGGCTCAAACTCAGTAAATGAAAACCTTGAATGTTACCATGTTGATATTGGTACCCCATGTATACTGTTTGTGTGCGTTTAAACTATACCTACCGAAATGTTGTATTGTGCGCCGGTTGTCGTCCGCCCAATTGGTCCATTCCTTCTTGCTCGGACTTTCATGTTGCATAATGCACAAATGAAACTAGGTTTATTTTTGCGCCCTAGTTTGTACTCGGCGATTTTAACATGTACCTTATCTACTACTCTGGTGCATTTCCGATTGGTACTTGCAATTATTTAATCTACTTCTTCTACCACAATATTTGTTCGGATTTTTCATTTTTGTAAGTTTTTGCTCAACTAACTCGAGTCACAGCTTCCTCGTCCACTCTACTAATGTCATTCTCTCTTCTGACTTAACCTTGTCTCCTCCGTAACCTGCTTACCGGGTATTAACGATCATTCTATTCTATATTTCAGCTTACTTACTTCAATTTCATTTCAACTAAATCAACTAAATATTTCTTTGACTATAGTAAGGCACATTTTGAGGCAACAAACCAAGGATTTGCTTGTTTACCTGTTTAATTTCTTTTGTTATAATTTCTCGCCACGTTTGGTTAAAAGAAATTATGCCGTATTAAAAATAAATTAGACTCGTTAATTTTACTTGTTCATTTTATATATGTATATTAAATCTACTTGCCTGCCGTCTAGGTTTAATGCGAGTCTTTACACGCTAACATTAGAAAGAAACGTTTTCACCATGCTGCAAAACTATCTCGTAGTGACGCATATTGGGAAACCTATGACGCAGCTAATGATGCTTATAATTTATAAATAAGCCATCAAGGACTCCAAGCGAACATTTTTTAATGTGACCTTTCGCTCTATGTTGCTTAACAGTTCAAAAAAGTTTTCGAAAGTTATGAATGGAATCCAAAGTACCGTACTTTCGCTCACCAAAAATAATGGTGTTGTTATTCCAAGCGATCATTGCGCCTCCATTCTAAATGATACATTAGTAAAATCGTTTTGTTATGACGAAGGCTGCGGTCGTCCTACGGACCCTAAGTATGACTTTTTCGAATGGACCCACTTGTTATTGACTATGACGATATTGTAAAGTTGATTGATAACGTAAAAATATTTTTGTGAGTGTTGACAATATAGCTTCCAGACTTCTTAAGAACTTCAAAATTATATCTCAATTTATCATCCCATGATTATCGTAACATCCTGAAGAGTTAAATACATATGGACGTGTTTCCACTTCATAAATCTGGTGATTAAAATAGCCCTTAATAAAAACCGTCCCATTTCTTTAATCGGCACACATTGCAAAATTTTAGAGCACGTAATATAAATTCATTTTGTTAAAGGGGAGCTGAAGTAATATTGTATTTCAGAAAACACACTTAAATTGTCCTCATTTGTCGTCCAGCATCTCGAATATCAAAATTGTTATTTTTTATTTGGTGCATGGAGTCGTGCAAGGAGGGTGCAGGCAATCATTTTCAAAGTACCGCAAAGCCTTTTGTCTCAGAGCGTGGCATCATAAAAGGAGTTTTGGGAATCCCTGCTCTCAGCGCCTATCAAAGCTATGCACGCGCTCTCCTGCTTTTTTAAGAAGGGAAGAAGGAACGAAAGGCGTTTGCAATTCTCTGTAATGCCTAATTAGAACTCAGCACTTGAGGAGGAGGAGGGGAGGGTGTGCCCCTCCTCCCCCTCCGTGTCCTCCCCTCCTCCCCTCTTGCTCCCCTCCCATTTAGCGCAAAATTTTCGCTATATTTCCCGCCAAAGTTAGCGGGGAAATATTATTACTAAATTTAGCAGGAAATTTACCAACGTTTTCTCGCTAAATTTAGCTAGAAAGCTAGCGAGTGTTTTTCCGCTAAATTTAGCGGAAAAACTGGATTGGTGTCCAGGTCACGTGACTTCATTTCCCCGCTAAATTCAGCGGAAAAGTTTCACCGCTAAATTTATTGGGAAACACATCAGGTGAGGTCATGCATAACGTCACGTGTGACGTAACGTGACGTGACGTTTGGCGAAAATTTTTCACGCTAAATTTAGCGGGAAAATACTTCCGTCGTTTTCGTGTTTTCGCGTTTAGTTTCATCTTCAGGGAAAACGAATATGATATTCAGATTCATGGGAATAAACTACGCTAGAAGCAACATCTCTCTCATTTTTTAAAGAAGTCTCAACTTCCCTTTAACTACATATGACCCTATTTTTTTTATTTTCCCCCTCAAAACATAGCCTTCGTAATTCTCTTTCCTGTGAGACTCAACCACTGACCTTCACTAATGGCCTGCTCTATATAGTTGACCGTGGATCCCTGATTAGCGACATTTTTTTTTTTGTTTTGATTTTTGCAGTTTTTTACAACGTTCCTCCTAAACATTTAAGGTCTCTTCAGACTCTTGCAACCGAGTATGACCGAGAGAGACCAGAGCGGTTTTTAAGCCTCTTGCGATCTCTTAGGTCCAGCTGCGCTGCATCGCATCCGGTCCTAAGGCTTAAAAACCGGTCTCGTCTCTCTCAGTCTTACTCGGTCGCAAGAGTGTGAACGGCGCTTTACTTATCAAACTCAGTCAACTTAACCTTGATACTAACATGTTCTCCTGGAATGCATGTTTCTATTTTTTTTCATCTAATCGTACTCAATTAATTATTTTTTACAATTTAATTGTTTCTCTCAAACCTGTTTCTTCTGCGGGCCCTCAGTGGTCTGTTTGAGGAATTATCATTGTGTGCATCTTTTTCTCTTGGCATCTCCGCTGATTATTGTGGAATTTAGAGTGAAGTTACTAATACTAATGATATAACACTCCTTCAAAGTGATTTAGAAGCGGTAGCTTAATGGTGTGACTTCTCTGCAAATGGCTTTTTATTCTAACAACTGTAAAGTTATGAAAATTTCTCGTCAAATCTTTACATCTTCCATTTACTCAATTTTTGGCATTCCTCTTGAATATGTAACCTGCTACAAGTACCTTGGTGTCAACATCACCTCCAACATATCGTAAGAAACGCATGCTGATTACATTATCGCTACCGCTAATTTTATGCTTGCTTGATTAAAGAGAAGTTTAGATTAGTCCCACTGTCTTTACAACTAGTAATGTATAGAACTCTTGTCCTCTCCAACTAGACTATGTGATAGCAATCTGTGATCCAAGTCTCACAACTCTCGTCGCTGACCTTGAGGTCCTACGAATCGCGGCGCCCGTTTTATATGCATTATCATCGCACAGCTAGTGTCTCAGAATTTAGTCATCAGTTACTCCTTGTTTATTATGCCAAAAAATATATCATCCGTTCTCTCAGATACATTCATTATTCGATTACTTTACTGAAAAACAATCTAATCTTAAATCCAGCTTTAATTTCATCCACTTGGTCAGAAATCCTCCTTGGGTTACTTCAGCTTATTACTGCTCCTTCGTTCCCAGGACATCCTCCGAGTGGAATCACCTTCTAGCACATTTAGTAAACATACCAATTTTTTATTTATTGAAAAATGCAGTGACTGCTTACTTATGTCAACATTATTCTCTGAATAAACAGTTATATGTTACTAAAGAGAAAATAAGATGGTTTCAGGCAAACGTCAAAGCCGTCATCTTTTTCGCTGAGCCGCTTCTTTACCGTCGCAATATGATACTTTATAACCTGTTTACATCTTTCTCTTTAAATCCTTTATGATTTAGTACCTGGATTATAGCGTTTGTATATTCCTGACTTGGGATCCATTTTTGTTCGTCCCACGCCCCTACGCAATACCTTCGGGACCTTAGGGAACTGAAATAAATAAATAAATAAATAAATAAATAAATGTCTCAATTGATTGATTATTTACTTTAGTATTGAATGACTGATCGTCCGATTAAATAGATAAATTATTAAATAAGAAATAAAATGACGTAATTACTATTTAAAATATATAATATACATATGGTCCGCTGACTACAGTCCCGGAACTATGGTTAACTTCTGGAAAATAAGAAAACAAAATTTGTTTTCCGGAAAATGTATCTTCATATAGAAAGAAATTGTTCATTTACAAACGCGAAAATTCTGTGCATATCTTTTTTTATAAACTGCAAGGTTTAAACATTTTGACAGGATTTTTATTTAATTGCGGGGATCAATTAGGCTAGGGGTTTCAAACTTATACGAGTGTGGGGCCAGGTAGCCCACACCCCAAAGGCCGAGGTCCAACGTAAAGCAAGGAGAGGGGGGGGGGGGGGGGGGGGGGCACTATATTTTTGTATTATAGGTCAAGGAAAGAGAAGCAATGCTGTTCTACGTTGCATAGCAGCCGACTATTTAAGCGTCACACACAAGAGTCTTTCTTAAGAAGAGACATTGTGCTCACCGTTTTCTGCAAACTCAACGTTTTGTCAGTGGACTACTTTGGGCCAACGCTTGTTTCGATAAGACTAAAAACGCCAACGTGCTGGCATTTTTAAATCGAGCGTAAACAAGCACACTGTGTTTGCCTAGCCCAACAATCGACTCGCCTCAACAAGCATGAAAACAAAATATCTCTTCATCCGACAGCACCTTGCTTTCCTGACTTATGTTTAAAAGGTTGCGCCGACGGTCCGAGCTCATACTTTTATCTTCGGCAGTGGCTCGTGCTGAGCAAGTCTGGGCAGCCGAGGGGCGTACATGCGTTAGGCTATAAACGCTCGCACTTGTAGTTTATTACAGAAGTGGTATTCGTGTAGGGGATTTACGTAAGAAAGAGCCGAGAAAAAAATATAAAATAGTGCAAAATGTGGGAACACGTACCATCACCGGAGCTTCCTGCGGAAGTGAAGCCACGATATGGAACTTATGTGGGGCGCACGTAGCGCGCGAGGCATGGGTGCGGATCGCGACCCTCAGAAAGTCGCGGGCCGCATGTTTGACACCCCTGAATTCAGCTGTCACATATCTGTAGAACAAATATGTAACAGCCGCCGGGAAGTCTCGTCGAATTCAAAAGAAACCTATGATTTCCTATCACTTTAAATGAAATCTGCCAATATCACTGTCACGCCTTCAAATAATATTACATTCTATCACCTTCCTTTTAAAAATAACATTAAATGCAAAATGTTGTGAAAAATACCTTAACGCAACTGGCATTTCTGCCTCCCTCAAAAAAAAATTGAGAAAACAAATTAAATAAAAATAAAAATACGGGATACAAATAAAAATTATTTGTAATCTATGCTGTTAGTAAGATGTTCATACACGCTTTTATTTTTTTTTTTTATTCTAGCCTTTTAAAATAAAAAAACGACATGTAAATACCCTTTCTTTTAAACTGCATTTTCTAGATATTTACGTAGAAAACGTACCACATAGATTGTAAACTCCGTATCCAGGGGATGTTACAGACTCCCATTCGGACCATTCCCAAGTCCGCAAAGGCTGTCTCTCAAAATGTACTCCAACTTATTGCTGATTAAAAGTTTTGTACATTTGCATTCGGTAAACATATATTCGCATCCAGCGTTAAGCTGTCTGCGTTCTCATGTGATACGTCTTTCGGAAGTAAATCGGATCTGGATTGGGAACATAGCCGAAATACGCTCCTTTGACTTCCTTTAAGAGTATTGAAATAGAAGAACGTTTCATTCATCTTTTTGCTTGCCAAAGTGTTAATTAGCAGCAATCGGTTGCCACCGTTGCAATCGTCACCCGCGTTAGCCTGGTCGCGTTATCTTTTTCTCAAAGCGGCCATGAATCTCATGTGAATAGAGGTATTTATATGAATCAGAGACGTGCACTCAATATTCTAATACTTTAAAACGTTAAAACGAATTGAACCACTTGCTTTATGCCTAAATTTTTTGTTCCGAATAGACTCTTCGGCAAAAGAAAAAACCGTTGGTTCCTTGTTATTTTAGACTGCCGCACCTGGTCCTTTTGATTCAGAGCCACCGGGAGAGAGAAAGAGATACGTGACAGATTAGGTTATGCAGGAAGGAACACAAAGCAACAAAAGTTATAAATAGCAACGAAATAATAATATCGCCGCTATAAACTAGGACACGTACAGACGCCAATACACTCACTCTCTGTGTCCCACATGCCTTATTTTAATGAACCTAAACTAGCCAACATGGTATGGGTCCATCTGCTATTTAACTAACAGGTATGTGACTTGCCAAGAATAAAACGAATTTAATTTCATTTCATTGGCACCCTCGACATGTTTTTTTTTTTTTTTTTTTTTTCATTTCGACTTGATGAATACAAAGCGACACGTGAATCTGAGCCACCAGATAGCGGATTGACGATTGCATTAATGTTCGATGTTCGGCGTTTCTCTGACGTGCTTTCTGGGTCAGCGGACATTGGTGAGTTCCGCGGTTCGCCCGACCCATGTTCGTTAGCGGATGAGCAGAGGTGTAACGGTAGCGCAGCGATCGCTGGAGTCAATGTCCTGAGACCTCAGCGCGCATTTCAGATGCGCGCTGAGGTCGAAAAAACGTTATAAAAATAACGTTTTTTCCCCTTTTTAAATCGCAACTCCTCTTCATTTTTGTTTATTGAAAAAAAAAATCAATGCCGTCGCTTTTAGTATTACGTAGGAAGACCAGGCGTCAATTATTACGACCTAGCTTTGTCTAAATGTTTCTTAAACGGTTTGGCGGCAAATTTTGCAATGAGCCAAGTTGCCGAAATCGGCTGATTCTAGCGGGTGAATTGAGGCGCAACCAACAGCGATGTCAAGGCTACGGCGTGCGCGTAGCCAACACTGATCTAAACGTCCTCACCATTGCTTCTTTTTGTTTGTTTTTACTTTTCCGGGCAAGCGTAACGGGTGACGTCAGCAACGTTTCTACTCGGCGCTCAGCGATGTCCACGTGACTGGTATAACCAGCCTACGCAGCGCGCTTCTTCGCGGCCGTCTGGCATTTTTGTATTTGTATTTGTATTTATTTTCCACTTTATTTTGAAGTGGAAGGGACAAAAGGCCCATTAAAACACCTGACCCAGGTCCGGTACCCCATACAGGTTTCAGAGTGGCGTAGCTCTTACAAGGACTGCACAGTATATATACAAATGAAACACAAGAACCATAACAAAAATAACAATAAATATGTACATTTCTAACGCAATGAAATGTCTGGCAGCGTTTTTACACAATAATTTATGCATGCTCGAAAATATTATCCCTTATTATTTTTTAGATGTATTTTCAGATCTTGGTTTAGTTCCTATATCGAGAATTTGTGGATGCATATTTAAAAGTTGTGTTAATTGCTGCTTCAACGTTTGTTCTCCATAATTAGTGCGGTTTTGGCCTCTATCATATTCCACACGTCTCAAGTTGTATTGGGTGTCTCTTAACGGAAATTAAGTGATAAAGAACCCCGTATTGTTTTAAGAGAATCGAAGATTACTTTCGCAAAGTTGAAAAATATTAACTGATAGATAGTGAATAAATTATACTTCTTAAAATATATGTATGTGTGATCATTATAGCACAAGCGTGCAATGGACCGAATTGCTTTTCTTGGAGTATTAAAAGTTTTTCAAGGTTGTTTTTTGATGTCGTTCCTCAAACCAATGAATAGTAATGTAGGTGAGAGTGCACAAGTGCACAGTATAGGTTGTGCTTAAGAGGATATCTCAGTATAATTTCATCTCCGATAGGAACTTTTCCGGAATTCAGATGGCACTGGGGACGAAACAACGTTCGATGAATCGAACGTCGTTTCATCGAAAATGTGGTCGTCCCGTACCGAAACTTTCAATGGCAACAATTGGCCGGTATTTTTAAACAAAAAATCCTAATAGTAAAAAAAAAATGTTGCTAACCAAAAAAAAAAAAGAAAAAGTTCGGGGCTGGTGGTGTAAACCCCGAATTTATCCGCTTGGTTACAACTCCAGGTGTGTCCCCCGTCGTGCCATCTAAGCGTCTGTCGTACGGTAGGACAATGAGAAACAACTTCATAGTTTGCAGGATTCAATGATTTCAAAGAAAGTATAAATTTTCAAATATTATTGGCAGAAACTTCTGATACATTCAATGAAACGGCGTTCGGTGAAATGTCCGGTCCCAGGTGCTGTTTATCTCCTAGTGCGCAACAAAACCTCAGATGCCTCGCTTTGTGAAAATATGATGACTGAAAACTGGCATCGTCTTTCAGGCACGTGCGATCTCTTTGCGGTTCCGATATAAAAAAGGGCAGTTCAATGCCAAAGTCACGAATCTCGGAAAAATGCTAATACAAGAAAATGTGACCGCAAAACCGACCGACGCGGAGAAAAGCTCACCGGCCTCTTGATAAATGCGGTGGAAACTCACCTACAATTTTCTTTTTCGGAAATGGCATTCTTTTGGTATAAGGATAATAGCAACAATCTTTTCCCTATTTTTTTCTTTTTTTGTAGTAACTTATAATTTCTTGTGCGGATGGTCCTAACACAATTTGGGGCTTGTGAGGTCGTCGGGTGCAATGACGAGGTCACTTCGTTATAGAACTGAACATTGAGGCAATGTCTTCATAGAAAAATAAAAAAATACGTGTCTATCAATGAGTTAATTGCTCCCTACCTGCATAACTGTGGACTTCTGCTTGTTCGCTTCTATTGGTGTCTGTAATATACGAATTGTCTATATATCTTCCTTTGTGTTCCCCACAGGGCCTTCAGAGTAGAGCCGCAAATGCTAAATTTAAAAGCCTGATCGTATAATTCTTGCGTGGATTTATCTCAGCGTATAGGAGTTCTGCGGTGAGCTTTTGTCCCGAGAGATTCTCGGTGTTGCGCTGTTTTCCGGCGGAGAAAAGATCACAGAAATCCGGCGGATGCGGAGGAGAGCTCACCATACTTTTATACATGCGAAGAAAAGCTCACCTTTACAAACCGATCTAACATTATTTCTTCGCAGTTCTCGATATTTTATCGAACTCTGTTCTATGAAATATATTTATTTTAACGCCATTTATTTGAACCCAATTTCACCAAAGCCGTTTAGTAGAACGCCGTTTTATCAAACATCGTGGTTTCTGGCCCACGATATTTTTTCTTTGCATCCAAAGGATAAACATATTGTCACGAATGACAACTGATGAGGCGGTGACACTAGACGTTTAATAGGGTGAACGAAATAGAAGGGTAACGTCGCAGTCGTCGATGTCGGGGAAACAGCAGGATCGAGACTGACTGCGGCTCGCCACGTGGAGCCCCTTATGTACACGCATAATCTTCTGGAACAATCGGCAGAGAAGGATCGGCGGTAGAACCAGCTAACCTCGAATAAGCGACAGGGCTCTAGAACTTACCAGAACGCGACATTTCCGAAACAATAAAAAAGCGTATCCGTGGCCAGGCATCGAACCTCGGCCATCTGCGTGGAAGGCAAGCACGGAAACCGTTAGGTCACCTGCGCGCTGCCTGCCTGTCCAGCTGCGCACGCGGCAATATTATGTTCCATTTTTCTTTGCTTCCTAGTAAACAATGACCTTTTTCGGTGATGTGGCCTAAGACGGACTTGACACTTTTTGAGAGGTCAGGAGTCGTCAGGTGCCGAGACGGAGGCCTACACTGTTGGTGTTCGTAGTACTCAACTTTGAGGCAGTGTCCTGTCTCCATCTAAATGATAACAGAAAAAAAAAGGAACAAGTTCCTCACTTCTTTAATTGTTCGCATTCTGCAAAACTGTGGATTCGTCTGCCTCTTTCCCATTTTTCTTAGAAAGTAAGCTATTCTTCTGGGACTGAACACGAACACTTGGTTTTACAACTATACGAACACGCAAAAAGCGCAGCACGAGCGGTGAGCAAAGTGCGGACGTGAGTTTTAAACGTAAACACCGCAGTGCGAGCAATGCCGAGAATATTAAATTTTAAATGTTGAATAAATGATTTCGTACATGAGATTTTCTCCGCATCTGTCGGTTTCGCGGTGAGAATTTCACCGGCAAGCTCCTCTCCGGTGAGCTTTTCTCCGCCGCCCCTTCTCCAGTGAGATTTTCTCCGCCGCCCCTCAGTAACGTACAGCCGACCAAAGGCTCATCGCAGCCAAGACGTGCAATCGACGAACAGCATAATAAAAGGTGTGCGGGTTCTTGTCTAATACATTCGCCTCTATTTAATAAAATACTAAATCAAGAATGTGTTGGTTCAGGTCAAAAAAAGAATCTTCAGTGCGAGACGTTCACAACTTCCAAATAAAAACATGTGAGGCGTGTGAGAATCGGCCCGCCATCACCGTGAAAGGGCGCGGGAACAGGCTCTTTTCTTGGCGTGTTTGCGTTTGCACGTGTGCCCCGGTGTGTGGGTGAACTGGCGGCGCTCGTGCGAGCTGGGGCAGGGGACATTTTTGAGAAGAGAAGAAGACGAGGAGAGAGCGTGGTGGGACCTTTTTGAGACATTCGTAAATTAGCTTCACTTGTAAATAGACCTGTTTTTTTCTTCCCCCTACCCGCGGAGTCCTGTCTGGTTTATTCTTCTGTCAGCGACCATCAGCTGCCTCCGTCGTCGGGTCCCGGCGCAATCTCCAAGAAAGAACATCTTTACTACGCGCAACGACCGAAACGTTTGTTCTGTTTTTTGCTTCACTGAAGACATTTTCGCAATGTTTGTTTTATTACTTTAGAAATCAACCTCAATAAGTCTATATGCAAGCGATTCTCGGAATTAAAACAAAATCGACGAACTCACATATGGTTCTTCCGCATTTAAATTATGTAAACATTTTAAATGCATCTCTGCAGAATATTTGAAATCGCCAAATCAAATCACCTCTCCTACTTCGAACAGAAAGAAGTCGTAAGACAGTATCGACCCTTTGACGCTTCGGTACCTTTTGTCTGCCTGCATTTGGTAACTTCACGATTCACGCAAGGACCCCTTGAAGCGTGAAATCTCTCACCCCCATTTTCGTGACCCAAAACACCAACAAAGAACGGAACATCCTCCCAATGACGGGCTCTGGCAATTGAATACTAATGACCCACACCCACCCGCAAAATATCTTCGCCGCCGAACAGAAAAGGGGAAAAAACAAGAAACCTGTCACTCGCATTTGTGCGACCTCAAAACACCAACAAAGAACGGAACAGTCTCCGAAGGACGCGCTCGGGCGATGGACAACCTACAAGCTCGTTCACACTCTTGCGACCGAGTACGACCGGGAGAGACAAGACCAGTTTTAAGCCTTTTACGACTTCTTAGGACCCGATGCGTTGCAGCGGAGCTGGTCCTAAGAGATCGCAAGAGGCTTAAAAACCGTCCTGGACTCTCTCGGTCTTACTCGGTCGCAAGAGTGTGAACGGGCCTTAAGCGCCATTCACACTCTTGCGACCGAGTAAGACTGGGAGAGACCAGACCAGTTTTTAAGCCTCTTGCGATCTCTTAAAACCAGCTCCGCTGCATCGCATCCGGTCCTAAGAAGTCTCAAAAGGCTTGAAAACCGGTCTGGTCTCTCTCGGTCGTATTCGGTTGCAGAGTGCGAACGGACCTTTACTGCTCACTATCGCGATAATCCGCAAAATATTTTCACCGGCCAGAAGAAAAAAAAAAAAAAGAGAAACGAAAAGAAAGTTTTGAGAGGCGCCCTCCCTCGAAATCCCGACCGTCAACCCGACGACCTTGAAGATGTAAGTAGCCCGGGGCGCAATTTCAAGAGATAGTATACGCGACACGCTCATAGATGGCGCCAGCCGACAGCTGGATTTCTGGCATTTTTATGGGCCACGAACTTAGTTAAATTTTACCACAATAAGAATCTCTGGCAAAACGATCTTGTAAGAGATATATTCAAAAAGACTTGGTTTTCAATATTGTGGCGCCTGAATTTGTATTTAGGTTCTGGTTTATTTTTAAATGTTCATGAAGTACGGAACGAAAAAAAAGGCCTTTACAAGCAAGCTTAAGTTCCCGTAAAACAATTTTAACACTTATATCGGGAAATGGAGCGCGACAATATTACTTAGTGTTTTATCATCTTTCTAATAAAACCATTCCCAATTCAATCCGTTCGGTGGTTGCTGCTGAGAAAAAAATATCAAAATTTGCCATTGGAATTGCATAGGACTTGGGAGCTGGGATATATTGTTAAGCCATGTTGGTTATGTAATATGCCGATTGGTCGTGAGAGAGTCAAACATAGTTTAGATATATGAATTGCCCTGTGGAAATTCTCGTGAAACTATACACCCGGGTACTTCATGGATTCAAGCTTCTCTAATTTGTTTGAATTAAAGTGTATATCGATATCATAATTAAGTGCCTTGTTTTTTGTTCTTAAAATAATATATTTTTAGTTTTAGAAATATTCAATTAAATCTCGTTTGTGACTAGCCACGTGGCAAATGACTGGTTTGTTTAACCAATCGAGATGTCTGAGGTCATTGTGGGAGAAGAAAACATTGGAGTCGTCTGCAAATAATACCATGTCCGCAAAATGCGAGATATGTACAATATCATTAATATAAACAAGAAACAATAATGGTCCTAGAATGGATCCTTGTGGGACTCCAAATGCGATCTGTTGAATATCAGACTTAACGCCGTTATTGTGAACGAGAGCTCAAGTAACTGCATATCAATTCATTACCGCCGTCTCCCGCGTCCCAACCGCCGTCGTCGTTTCAGCGTTTGTGAACATCGGGGCATTTTCGTAGATCGTTTTCGCCGTCTCGCAACGCTCTCCGCAGCCCGCTACGATACCCTGAACTACAGTCGGAGCCATCGGCGCGCAGGCGCAGCAGCGGCTTTTTCGTTCAAAGAGGGCTTAGCGGAGCGAAAAACGCGGTCTGCGAAAGCTCCCGATTGTCTATCGAACTTTTGTTTACAATACTTGCGCAGACGGATGCCGCAATTGCGTGGACGTCGTCGAATGTCGTAGACACCAGAACGTGGTGAAGAGTGCGGTGCAGAAGACACTCGCGCCTGGCACACGCCCGACCTAAACGGTGACCCGCTGTCCCGCCCCAATCCCAACCGTCGTTGCGTAGAGGATTACGTGACATCTCATACCACGTGAAAGCAATCTTTATGGGAGACCCGAAGCCGATGTTTCCAGACGGAGCCGAAGTTTCGGCTTCGAATTGTACTCACGTTTAATGCAGGACTTAACAATATATATCCCGTTTTTCGTAAAGGGAATGATGGTGTAACTTTTATCTTCGGTTTTTTAATGTGAAATCACCTATTATCCCGAAATTTTCGGAACTGAGCGAAGTACCACATTAAACACCTGGTAGATGTCATGAAAAATAAATAAAGGTAACATCTTTGGGACAGGCACCAATTGTTCGCTCGGTTCTTTGCGCTCGGAGCCTCTGGTGCGATTCAGAACGATTTGTGAAAGTATGCGTGCTATGTTGTTTTTCTGGCACGATAGATGGCGTTGTTCACGAAAACCACATTGATGTAATGCCGCCAAGCAATTAACGAAAAGTGCCGAAGCATCAAATGTACGGTTAACAACAAACAGTAGTGGACAGGGAGAGGGAGCAGGAATTCCCTCCCCCACCCCGACGGGGCCCTTGGCGAGCCATGCGCAACCCTCTTCCTTTTACCGGCGCGGGGGTCGCAGCGCCATTGAGAGTGCTCTCTGTGAGGTGGTGTTCCTTGGAACTACGTCGCGCGCCAGCCAATGGGAATTTATCCATCACTTCGCTGCTACAGACGGCAGGCTTCGCTTCATCGGAAAGGGGAATTTAGGTGCCGTTTGGCTCGGCTTCAAGAGCTGATAACGCAGTTCGCTGTATGAGACAGTTAATGCTATCGCATTAAAATAGACATGCGATGTTTCGAATGCGTCGCACACGCCATGAGACGCATCGAAACATTCCCGTTTATTCCGCATATATGCGCGGGAGGCATGCGAGAGGCAAACCTCGCCAGGTTAGCCTCCCGCATCAAAACTGGGCACAGGAAACTAACGTCAACGCAGGGCAGTTCAGTGCGATGGCGGATATAAATATGCGTGCCACGAAGCATGAGGTTAAAGCATTGTAACGCTCCTCAACATCGAACACGAATGAAAGTTGCGATCGGGTGATGATCGAAAGTAACTGAGAAGAGTCAAGGAGGGCGTGTAGGTCTCGTGGCTATAGGTAAGGGTAAAGTCCCTAGATAAGATCTTCTTGCAAGTAGCGACAATCTTTGAAGCGCCGACTGCGTGACGGTGCCGGTTTTACGAAGCGAATGGTGGCGCACAGCAGAGGTTTGAACTGAATGCCGCCATTTTGTTCCAGCGGATTGTGCTTTGTCTTTTGTTTTCGTTGTCGTTACTTGTAAAATAAGTATCAAGGTACTTTAGGTAAGGCAAGCTACGTCACTCGTTACAAGAGGGCACGTCTACAACTATATTCCGTTTCACTAAGTCCGACCGCAGCTGACGCTGATCGGATCTAGCCAATCAAGCATTGCCAAAGTTCCATCGTCCTAGCGTTAATTGCAGGGTGTCGAACCGGAACCGAACCGAACCGAAAACCGGAACCAAACCGGTATTTTTTCCGGAACTGAACCCGAACCCGAACCGTTATATTGTCATCGCGATGAACCCGAACCGGAACTGAACCGAAAAAAAAATAACGGTTACCGGCTCATGTCAAAACGGTTCGGCCACGCGCTGTTGACAATGAATGTCCTATTAATGCCATTTGTTTTTTAAAGGAGCTGTGCAACAATTTCAGGGCTTTGCTTAAATAATAGTGGAAGTTGATGCCTGACACGTCTGCAGTGAAATACAGAAAAAAGGATTTGCCTGGATACCATAGTTTTTATTTAAAAAAAAAATGAAAAAGATCCAGGTTTTTGCCACCTCTCAACTCGTACATCGTCTTCGGGGTCACGTGCGCAGTGACGTCACTTGAGCAGGCGCGGGGTTCCGGAAAAGTTCTCTCTTTAGAGCCATCAGCGAGCAGCGAGAACTCATCCGCTCGCGACCGCGTGACCACGTGCTGGCGGGCGCCCGCGAAATATACGGTGAAAGGAGGAAAGTCTCATCCGGGTCCGGCCATACTCGTCCTTGCCCGTCCGGCGCTGTCCCCCTCTCCCTCCGGCTTCTGGCGGCTATTCGCGGTTTTGTCGATTTAGGGTAGATGGCGCCACTAAATCTCCGTATAACAAAGTTTGGTCGGTGATACTAGGGTTTTGACGCATTTATATATATGTTGGAACGACAAGATTTATAGAAAAGTTACCTTTTATCGAGCAGGTATCCGCAAAACTTGCTATCTTTTTTTACAACTACCCAAGAGACGTCACGCCGCTTGTTTCTCATGGCCGCCGCTCGTGGCTGCAGGTCGGGAAATATTTCAAGGTTAGCCTGGCTAATACGCGGCGGAATCGCAACATTTCGATGAAAAGAGGTGTGTTTTCTGCCATTTGTGACACAGCGAACAATATCAAAAGCAGAAGATGCCTATTCTTTCAACGTTAAAATCCTTTAAGTGCCGGCTCCTTTAAGTGCCGTCAACTGACACATACCTCGCTTACATATTTTTCTTCTCCACTCAGTCTTAGGAATATAAACGCTGCATCCATGAATCTTGACAAACGCTGCATCCATGAATCTTGACATAGGAACCAGTAGTGCGCTGGTCGCGGCTTGCACGAAAAAAAAAATTGAAAAGCTGTAAAAAAAAAAAAAAAAATCGCGTCACGGGATTTGATTTTTTTACAATCTCGTAAATCCTAAATGCTGCTGTGTGCTCATTTCATAACACGTTCTAGAACGCGCGAGTTCTTGAAGCTTGCTTCCATCGGAATGAGAAAAGAAAAGGCTGTGGAGTTTGATAATAATGCATCTGGTTTCGCATAGGCACTTAGAAGCTAACATATTTGTGAGACAGCGAACTCTTCTATTTTAATATTTATCCTATTACGTCCTTCTGGCGTTGCGCTCGGTGAAGTGTTCTTCATATTCCGTATCTTGTTTAATGAAAACTTCTTTAAGGGTCTAATCTGAGTTACCGAAGGCTAGTTCAAATAAAGAAAGCTGTTTTCTCTCCCCACTGTTCCTTCAATTGCTTACACGCCGAGGTGGCGGGATAGTTAGCGAGTTCTACTTGTAAGTGGGTTTGTAAGGAGGTCGCAGATTTTACAGCTACTGCGTCGGATCCAATTAGATGAAGTCCGAATGCGTAAACGTCGGTGAGGTAACCTTTGAGTGCACATAAAGAAACCATTCCTGGTAGAAATCCCTGAGCCTTACACTGCGATGTATCCCGTTTCGTACGTGCTGATTTCAGATGTTTTATTTGTAATTTATTTTGATGTTGCAATTTGGCATTTATAATTCCCGAACCGGTTCGCGAACCGCTTCAGCGCACCGAACCGGTTCGCGAACCGGTTCGCGGATCCAATTAATCGAACCGGAACTGAACCGGAACAAAATAAATTTACCTGAACCTGACCCGTAACCGAACCCATATTCTTTTCGGTTCGACACACTGGTTTATTGTCTTTTTTTCGGTTGGCCATCACTGACTGAACCAATTACGCACAAAAAATGCGCCAAAACCCTGCAATTTTCTATTTTTTATTACTTTACATGAGGGGAATTTCGTTGTTTTTAAATGTTCATTTCCGGAGGAGGACCTGGATTTTACTTTTTCCTTATTTTTGTCTCATTGGTTACGACCGCTACGCTGTTGTTGCTAGGCTCGTTTTATTGCAAACCGTACACTTTCCTCGCTGAACCGCAATCTTTAACACATGTGGGACAAAAAAAAAAAGCGCAATTTCCATCCACGTTTCCTATACCAGAGGTAGAGGTAGCAATTCTCTCCGCGGTCCTGAAGGGCGCTTCTATACAGCGAGTCTGTCTTAGCGTGGTACCTTTAAGTTGCAGCTCCTTGACAGGACCACTCTTTCGTTCAACATGATGTCTCGTGGTATTACAACGAAAGTTTTTCTTCTAATATTTTGCGTCTCTCCGGTCATTTCCACTGACTGCTCAGCTCTCGATGGTTTCGACGCTTCGAAGGTAATTGCATAAATTTAGCGTACCAATCATTTAAGAAAAAAAGATTGAACTTGAAGGATTTATATATATCTCTCTCTCTCTCCCTCTCTCTCTCTCTATATATATATATATATCATGTTGTTTCTCTTTTTCAGTTCTTCAACAGCTTTAAGGAGGGCTATATCAAGTTCACATCACAAGATATCGGTCTAACGTGTACAGCGTTTTCGCAAATTGAGATGCAAAACGACTTGAAAGTAGCCACGTACAACGTAACTTTCAGAAAAGTTGGCAGAAAGCAAGCGTAAGTACTTCTCAATGTTCTGTGCGTTGCATAGATCTTCCGTCTAAATTAATGATATTTGTTTTCGCATATATCCGGTTCTATTTGTCACTTACGCATTCTGGAATACTTCGATACCCCACTTTATCAGATGGTGCATGAAGTGACGAAGCGCTTTGACGAATGTTGATTGCGGGAGGCTCAAACTACCGAGGGTATTGGAGAGTTAAAATTCGCCGGTGTTCTGCACAATAAATGAGATTTTCACTATTTCGTTAAATTTCGTTTCGGTCTAGTTGGTTGCAGCCGACTTCCTGACACTATCGTTTACATGGAAACAGCTGCACTTATTCATTTAAAACAGCCTCAACGTTGAACCTCTTAACTAAAATATTTATTAATATGTAAATTTTTTTTCGCAACGTGAAAATTGCAAATCATTACCAACTAAACGTTCTGATAGCACATTTCTTCCTACAATCTGTTCTTCAGTGTGTTCTTCTTTGTTGCCGAGCTCCATTGGGCGTTTAATTGTGTCAGCAAAAGGTAGCCCCAAACTAGAGTTACAAAAATTGCTTGAAAAAATAATGTCCAATCAAAGAAGATTTCATCAGAAGAAAGTTGAATAAAGATCAAGACGATTTAAATCGTGATATAAATTGTGGTTTATGTCAGGCCAGTTTTACTATGATGATTTTAATCAAATCTTTCTCGCAAAAGTGCGGTAATCCCAAATATAATTATTATTTAATGTTTACTTATTATTGATGCGTTTTATATGTGCATTTGTTTTGTGTGAATAACGAAGAATCATCCAGCGAGAAATATTTCAATCGGGTTGAACACGAGTAGACAGCAGTTCTCTTTTAAGAAAATCGGAGCACTGAGCTTTCTTTCTTCCAGTTTGTTCGTCAGCCTAGTAAAGCTATATTGCAATCAAATCAGAACGCGAAAAAAAGAAACAAAAAAATTAATGGTTTAGTTTAAGGAAAATTGGAAAATGAAAAAAAAAACAAAGGAAGCTTTTAGATAAATAAAAAATCAACCAGATTTTTTTAGTATGGCGGGGTTAACTATAAAAAGTTATTGGTTAAACTGTACCTTATATTTACAGTAATTATTTATTTCGCATTCTTATCAGTAATCGGACGGATTGATCAATCAATGTGCCATGTTTCGAAATACGTGTAAAGATAAAGAGTGACCATTTCCTATCTACAGTGATTTCAATCAAATTAAACTGATTTAAATCGAATACATCTGAATTCAACAAAAAAAAAACAATCTGATCTACTTAATTTAAAAAAAAAGACAAATTTCCATCCTGATCAGCAGGGGCTTCCACTATGTGTCTGCACCTTGCGTTTTGACTGTAAGTGTGAAAAAGTAAATTTTCAAACCAATGTCCACGCTATAAGGAATCTCAATTTTTAAAACGACGTGTTATTCTGCTCTAAAGCGCTCATGGCATTACGGGTTACATTTGCCTGACTTAATAAACATTTAGAAAACTGCTTACTACAAGAAGCAAGTTTCAAGATTAAAAAACAATTGTGAAACAATGTTTGTCATTGGGGTCATACTTGAAATTACTAAGATCTTAATAACTCGATCTTAACTTCAATAGGCACTTGCATACAACAATGTTACATTTGTAGATTCCATGTTGGGTTCGGTTTTCAACTACTGGCTTTCTTAATCTCCTGTTTGAGCATGAAGGGTTGACTATGAATGTTTATAGGAAGTATGTTTCTCTTTATCCTTCAAAGGTGCGTGTTTTTTTTCTTAGTCCTGTTTGAAGAATTTACTGACCTATTGACTCTTTGCCTTACTAATTCATTGACCTTACACGACGGTAAAAAACACTAATTGTTTTATTATTCATTTTTTGTTTGAATATGCAGAGAAACAAAGAACCAAACCATTGAAGTGCAGTCTCAACCGGACCAAGTATTGGTGTTCGAAGGAAACAGTAAGTTAAATTTCTATTAATACGAACAAATTTATTCATTTTGTGACCTGTGTCAGTGTCGAGAAGTTCAAGATGTGGCGCTGCGAAATTCTGCTGTACTTTCTTGCGCACTCTATTGGGCTGCTTCGAAACAAAACACCAAAAGAATTTAGAACCTTTCTTAGATACGGAATTGCTTTGTCGTGATGATTCAAGTTTAATATCGCATAATTTTCCTAAAGCAAATATTGTACATAAAAACAAAAGGATCGCCGGTTAAGAGTTTAGTCCTGTTATATTTCAATTTTGTAAATGTACATAAACAATGGTTAAAGTCTCATTAACACCATGATAATATTATGCCATCCTATGTGTAATTCCGACTTTCTAAAATAAGTCTAACTTATGAATCATCAGATAAAGAGAGTAAGCCTTTTAAGTCGCATTCGGAAGTCTTATGTTGCGTTCTCAGAGCATCGTCCGACCAGAAATTGAGCTACAGAGCTATGTTGCTAGGAGAGAGACTCACGTACTACGCCTCCACAATGTTTTCGTCAAAGCGCTGTTATAGAGAGTCAACAATGGCAACTATAAATAAAAAAAAATTAAAAAAAGAAAAAAACGTTCCGTTACTTTTTGATTGGCCAAGAACCGGTGTGCTAGGTGGAAAACCGTGATAGACATGTCGGATCCCACACAGTCTAAGGTGGCTATATATAATGACCTGATGTGGTGGAGGCCTTGTGTTGTAATCCGTGACAAATACTAGTGCTTTCGTTGTAAACCCGCACGCAACGCAGGAGTTTGATGGTGCTCCCACGTCCATGTTCCAACAATACAAAAGCATCTTAGGACAGGAAGTCTCCGTGAATTCACTCGTTCCAAAGTGCTTCGAGCGCAGGAAATTCCGACGGTGCTTTTCATTTTTACCAGTCTTGCGGAATATGCACCCCTTAATTCCACACAATTCCATTATGGGGAATTAGAGCTTCCAACAATTCCATTTTATTCAACTCCTCGGAATAAAAACATTAGGCCCCTTCCCACTCCAGGAATGGTTGAACTCCACCTCCGTTCCTTTAATTCCTGAACGTGAAAAAATGGCAATTAACAGCCACACTGTGTTGCTGGAAAAAATCTGCATAAAGCTGCTGACGTTATCAAACGCGGAGACGACTGAAAAGTATGAAAAAGCTTCCTCCAATCATTCATTTGACTACGCCGAAGGGTGGTCGCACAAATCACTTCGTGGCACTTCGTGTCACTGCAGACATCGATAGCGCTAACAAGCGTAGAAGGCTTGCGAGTCGCAACAGAAGCCAACAAATAAAACCAACCATTTTCTTCACAAACGGACCTTATAATCATAACAGATACATGGTTAGCGTGTTGTTTGTTTGATAAAACCTTAAAAATGCCTAGTTCGTGTGTGGCGCAAGAAGAAGCTACCTTGCTTTCTGTTAGGAATACTTGCACAACAGCTCCGCTAGTGCGCTGTTAGATGCGACGCCGCGTACACCTGTCCCAAATCTCCACGTGCACTGCGGCAAGAACAGAAAACCGCTTTTCAAAGTGCAATCGGTATACGGGGCCAGCACAAGGGAGTGTAGCAGTATATTATGTAAACCTGCCTTAAAACGTAAACGTAAACATGGGTTAAAAGCGGGGAGTCGGACTGAATATTATTCCGGTTCGGGTTTAGTAGCATTGAGTTCTGTTTCGGTTCGGTTCTGGTTTAGTGATTTGTTTGAAATAACTGTTTGGTTACCGGTTTCATCAAGCGCAAACCAGTTTAAACCTTTTGAAACAAAAGGCCGAAAACTCCCAGTCATTAAGAAGACGAAAGGATTACTTAGTGTAATCTGTATTGAAAAATTAGGTCATCAGAACCCGTGCTGCGGAAACAAGGACAGCAAAACAAATACATGCTTAATTTTATTTTGTGATCTTGAAGTATTAACTCGAACACCCTTCAATGAAAACTGAGTGATACAGGCACTTGAAAACAATAACAAGGTAAACTACTCATTGATAGACGTGCTGCGCTGCGAAGTTCCACAGAACAAACGCGTGACCAAAAATTGAAGGGAAAAGGATGAGTTCACATTCAGATGAGGAGAAACACAACGAACACGAATGGGCGCAGACTAACAACTCCTCATCTCAATGTAAATTCATCCTTTTCCTTTCGATTTTTGGTCACGCGTTTGCTCTGTAGAACTTCGCAGCGCAGCATATCTATCAATGTACAACCAACTAGCCCAAACCGAAGTCCAAGCTTTATTAAACTACTCACATGTGAACTCAATCATCCAGGACGCACTGTGACAGCGTGGCGGTAACACGCACCGTACTCGCAAACTGCCCACAAAACAATCGAAGTAGTCCTTACTTGTTTAAACAGCAGGAGTGTAGTCTGCAAAAGTATGGTAGCATTGCAACCCGGTGTAGATGAGAAATTTATCCAGTTTAGTACGACTGCTAGTGTGGAGTCTTTAACCGATATCACGCAGTACTGATACACGACCGCACATCGGTACGATGCTCATCCGGTTCGAAACGGCAAACTACCCACACTGCACGCCCGAATGATTTGCTCGAACGACTGAGTTGAAGAGGAGAAATACAACGAAGGCCCATTAAAAAACTATTAAAACAAAAACGGACACAAAATACAACGGGCGACTCGCTGTTTCTAAAAAACACACACACACACACACGCACACACGCGCACGCACACATACATACACACACACGCACGCGCGCACGCACGCACACACGCGCGCACACACACACGCACGCACACACACAATTACTTCAAACAGCGTCCAGGGCTCTGTGCGACTGGCGTCTTGGCGACCGGCACCGCAGTGTCGCGCTCGTCGCGGCTTCGCATTGTCGCGCCTACAGATTTAGCCACCGCGGAACAAAATCGCCAACAGCCGTCAACTTTCTGTGTTTATTTTCACGTTTATGTTTGCTTCTTTCTTCCTTCAGGAATATTGCTTAGTAGCCAAGAAAGAACACACACACTGACATGCGGGCGCGCACACACTAACAAGATATTTATTTAGCCTCTGGGCCACCATGCTTTCGGCATCGCCAGACATACTCCGTTTCTCACCTTATGATGCACCGCGATGGACGCTACGAGCTACACAAGCCAATCCGTAGTTCGAAGCTTGTCTCGTGACTTCGCGCGCCCCGCGTCGCTCTGCCCAACCGGAAGAACACGTGACGCCCTCCGAGCTATGGATTGGCTCCGATTGCTCGTTGCCTCCTTTGCGATTCATCGTAAGCTGATACCAAATATACAAGTGTACGCCTCCACTCCCACTTGCCAACGCCAATTTGTGCTGTACATAGACTTGGAATATACTTATTGGCCGCATTATTATTGAGCTGCCGCCACGTCGTCGCTGCCCTTTGTTTAGTCAAAACTAAGCCGCTGACGCCACCTTCGCGACTATTTAATTGACTTCGCGCCGCCCCCCGCAAGAAGGCGCGGCTCACATTTTATTACGCCGTACCGTTTCCAATGAATCGGTAACCGCCAGATGAGATTACGGTTCCGTTCCGGTTCGGGTTCAAAATCCAATGTTTGATTTCGGTTAGAGTCGTGTTCCGGCTCAGTTAAGAATATCGGCTTTGCTCCGGTTTTCGGTTCGGTTCGACATCCTGAGTTACAGCTGCATGCTAATCGCGCATGATTACAACAGCCGCTTTGTCGCATCTCGCGGCGCCAGGAAAGACACATTGTCCGTCTACAACTATTCAGTTATGGTTGCTTCACTGAGGGCGCGCCATTTCAATACTCAACAGAGCATACACCAGTGAGACATCAAGCCATCGAACACCTCCAGTGCAATGATGCTCTTTCAAGAGCTACTTACCATGCCCTAAAAAATAAATTGTGCCATCAGCCCGTAGCCCCTAAATGAAAATCAACACAGCTTGCCTAAGAACCGAGACCATTTCATTCCACTCCATTCCGAGCAAAAGACGTCTAATTCCATTCCCATTGCATTCCCCCCGCGCTGCCGCCATTCCATTCCCATTCCATACCAGGCTCGCGAAATTGCGGAATGCCTGAATCATTCCAATTCAGGAGTGGCAAATCCGCAACACTGCTTTTTACGGCGCCTATCAAGGCTCTCCAACGGGTCGGGCAAGCAGAAAACACTTGAAAACTGATCTAGATACACTGCCAGCTCTTTCGTAGCCGTCATAGAAAAACCAATTCTGCGGCATTTTGATCAAAAGGCAGGCTCCTGCTTGTTTCTCTCAAAACGACGCATAGCCATGACCACCTCACTTGGGTGTTTTTGTGCAAACGCCATACCGGAAGCTTGTTTGAAGCGCCATCGTCGCGGCGTAACAAAAGAAAATTTATTTGGAGTATATGACGCTTCGCGTCCTCTCTGTAATAACAGCTTGACCCCCCCCCCCCCCCCCCCTTCCCCGATTTACAGGGCTTTTTTCACCGTCGAAATAAACAATGCGTCGCCGAACTCTCAACATCCGCCAAGCGGCCCGAACCAAATGCCAAAATTAAGTGAAAAATTTACTTTCTCTGGCTCGCCACGGCAATAGCACAGGTGATGCACTGCCCTTGCGAACGTCAACTGTAGTTTGACGTTTCATCGCTACATGAGGAAGCGTTTTTCAAGAAGAGTACTGTGCTCGCGCAGAACTCCTCTTGAAAATGGTTGATTGTGGCCGCGCAGAGAATTGTGAAAGAGTATATAAAATATTCATCACGCATTATGTCCAAGAGCAGACTGTGCGTTCAACATAATCTGTGTACTCTTTGCAGATACTGACGCCACATATAACATGACGCTCATATACAGCGTACCCGGAAAGTGCGGCATATTTCGGGGAAATGAGAATACCTCTTGTAAGTATTTGAAACTATGGGAATACAACGTTTCTCAAAAGGAGTCTCGTGTAGCACCCAATTCACTAGCGCAAAAAGATGCGTCTTTAAAATAACATCTTTGTTTAACCCTCTCAAGCATGAACAAGCATGTCAAGGTTACAGACTATCTTTATAAAACAAGGAGACACAGAAAGTTTTAGTATTAACATTTTCTAAAGAATATAAAGGGTGCCGTTGAAGCGAAGCACAACTTCATATGGAACCTTTAAAGCTTGAATGTAGACCGGCGAACCCCAGACTGCAACGGTTTGGAACAGTTTAGTATTTACAGAAAATGCAGGTTGAATGATAAGGGCTGTAATAAAGACGAATGCAAAAAAAGACAAAGAAAACAACGAAACAGAAAACAAAAAAGCACGATGGTTTCTAAGATGAAGTTGAATGAATCGTTTGCAGCATCCCATAGCTTCTTAGAAATATGAAACGTTCTCCCTTTTTTTTTAAATTTGTTTAACCATCTGATTTCAGGAAATAAAAACACGCTCATTGTCTCTACACTTTAAAGGGACACTGTTATGAAAATATATTTCTTTATAAATGGACACGTATATTTAAGAGAAAAGTACCCCTAAAAATAAATTTCGTTCGAGCAATATTTACGCTACAAGACGTAATTGAGGTTCAGAACGTGGAGGTCGCAGCCCCCTAAGACCGCCCCTTGATTACAAGGTGCTTACATCTCTCATTGGTTGGAGAGATGATTGACGTGTGAAAGGTTGGTGGTAAATTCGTATCTCCGTGACCTAATAGTATTTTAGTTGAGTATAGTTTTATGTCTGAGAAGCAATAATTAAAGATAGTGTAATCAATGTTTTCAAATGTATTCCGAGACTGGAGACCGCTTCTCCCGCTTTGCTTTGAAACGTTAACTAACGTGGCTGCTGGCATCTGCGGAGTGCTGAACGGGCCGAATGTCCGAGTCATTTTGAGTTTACAGAAGGTTTTACAGGACGATCTTATTAACGGACATGGTTCGCAGCAAACAGCTGTCGCAAGTCCGCACCTTCGGACGCGCTGCGTGCATGCTTGTTTCTGTAGCGGAATTGGCTTAACGTCCCACGTCACCTATTTTGATCGATCTGGCTTGATTTCTTTCTTTGGACGTGTTGATACTGAATAAAGATGTTGGTTTCCATAAAAGCGGCCCCGCTGCTTTGTGAATTTTACAACCATCTCGATTGCAACCCTGGGTTTAATACCGAGAAGATACCTACACAGGTGAGAACTTGCTAGCCATTTGGCTTTAGGCAATGGTGCATTCGGCTCGCCACAAGTTAGTCCAGGTATGTTCCTGTCATTTTACTTCGAAAGGAAAGTAGCTCTCAAGTTTTGCAGTGCACCTGGCGTGCCAACTGGAATAATTTTACGTCACGTTTTAATTGTGCGCCATGACGCTCTCTCGGCTTATGACGCTCTTTGACAAAAAAAAGAAACAAAAACAAACAAACAAGAACATAAAAGCTGTAACGACTGCATATTTATTTTGTCGCTTTTTTTTTTTCTAGTCCTCTCGGTCGCCTTTTATTGGACATCGACAGACGCCGACAGACACTTGTAATGAACCGTCGTCCGGGCATGATGAAACACTAGAACGCCGCTTTCATGATCGAGTCTTGCGAGCGTTGTAAGAGTTTTTAGACGGGGCGGAATAGCAGACGGACGAAGGCGAAAACGGACTCCGGCAGGCAGCGTTCATATCCGCGCCCTTCGGGCATGGCGGAAGACGATTGACGGTGGTGAAAGAGCAGACGATGAAGGAGGCTGCCACGCGTCTCCTTGCAGAACTAACAGGCGTTGTCAGACACCAGACTAGACGCGCCGCATGTCGGGAAGGGGAGATAACAGGCTTGTTAGTGTGTTCGGTCGAACAGCCAAACCAATCCAGAAGTAATGGGCGGAGCAACTGATTTGTGATCAAGGCTTAGAATCCACCGTGACCTCCACCTAAATAGCGTCAAACAGCGTAAATATCGCGCAATTTTTTTTTTTCGTGGCATAATTACGAAAAGAAGTACGTGTTCTATCTAAGCCCTTTTATTAAAAGCTTTTTTTATTGCAGTGTTTTTTGTTTTTTTTTAACGCGGTGCGAGGTCTATCGTAATCAGGCCTTTTGCTTCGCCATTAGTTCATCGCCGCCCTTTGCGGCTGATGCCTTATCTCATCAATTGCTGGGTGATGATAAGACGCTAGGAACTCGCCATGCGTTGCTTTACCAAAGCTGTCAGTGAGTGCAGTGTGTATGCGACGGACACGCCAATATTATCCACAATAATTTAGCAGAGCTAAAACGGTCGTCGCCTCTACTCCCCTCAGAATTCGTGTAGTAGCAGCCTATGCTTTTTTTTCCATAACTTGGCAAAGAGCGAACGCTACGGCCCTCCGAGTCAATAGGACGACGGATGCGATGCACGTAACAGCTCTTACCAAAGGTACCGGTGGCGAGTGCCTAACCTGCGGAGTAGATAAAACGGTAAATAGCGGAAGGAGCAACCAACCTCTAACCCTATGTGTGTCCCCAGGCGATCCCTTCTGCCTCCCTCAGAGATTATCCTGTCATTTCAAAATTCGTACAAAACCGGCGTCCCTCTCTCCCGCCCATGGTTTCGACAGCGTTACGCGCTACTAGTGAGATAGAGCTCAGCCACGTGTCTCCTTCCGATGCACTGATTGGCTCGCCGGAACCGTAACTTTCGCCGTCTGCCAGGCTACATTGACGCGGGGTATAGTTGTTACGGCGGCGTATAGCAACTTGGTGTCTCAAGCCGCCGCCCGATTAACAGGGTTCATTCGTAAGCGTCCGTCAATCTCTCTATTGAATGTGAACAGCTGAGTGGGAATGAAACTAGCGTGGTACCTGCTTTCTGTGTAGCGAGCAGCGCCTGCGCCGCAGTAACGCGTGATTTAAGGTGGAGAACGCAATTTTGCTTAACACCCAAATGTTTCTGATGTAATCATTCAACCAGGCCGTCATGAACTTTACAGATAGGCCAATCTATTTCCATGTTATAAACATGTGCACTTGTGACAAACGCACGAACGCCATAACGGGGCTTTTGAAACTTTGTACGAGTTCTCTTACAAGTGAGGCCTTTCGCTGAGCTACATCCATGCGCCTGTGCATTTCCCTTCAATGCTGTCATTTGTGAGATGAAGGATAAACATAAAGACTACATTTCTGATTACCAATTTTTTCACATAAATACCATAGCCTAATGGAGATCAAAGGGAGTGTAGTGAAGCATTTCATTATCTATTGTTGAGCCTCAAATGTTCCCATCCCGCGGTAGCCTCTTTGATGCACGATGAGTATAGGCTATCTTCATAAAGTGCTAAGGATAACTTTTATACATCAAATTGACATTGGATTGTCCAGGCGCTATGAAACACTTTTCGTGTTTTGCAGCTAAAAAAAAACAAAAAATAAAAACTCACGACTCTCTCGCTATTTGTTTCAGATTGCTCCGTTTACGTAAACAGAGATGCGAGTGACGCTGACATCGACAATTGTGTCGATTTTCTTCCACGACTCTGCGGAAATCGCCTCTACAACGGCAGCGATTTTGACAAGTGCTTAGGTTGGTGATACTCCTTATAATGATCGCCCTCCTTATATTAATTCTTGAAGGGCTCTCCAGGAATGCCAAAATGACTCCCGCATGGTGACATGAGCACGAGCTCTTGAGAAGCATTATGAGGGTCCTGTTAAACATTTGGATGATGGAATCATAATATTGATATCGCCATATACGCAAATTGTTTTATGAAACACCTCTAGATGGCGAGGGGTAATATCAACATTATAGTTTTATATCGTAACCATACAAGTGGTCTACAATATTCACGTAATTGTTATAAATCGGACGTATGCATGCGGGCGAAGCCATTGCAGTATACTGTAGTACGCCAGCGCTGGATATCGGCGTGTTCTTATATCAGCGTAATGGTTTTAATGAAGCGTGATGTCAGAACCCTAAGGAATTATGTCCGAGGCTTTAGTGGAGCACTAACAATTGTGAAAATCTGTAATCACTCCTTAAATTTGTTGACAGAAGTATTTCTTTCCAACAAAAAATACCACGCCGCAAAAGTCTACCTGTAGATGTACCCGAAATTCGAGGATTATAAATCCACAACCAAACCGAAATCTCCCCTGAGCTCCCAAGAAATTTAAATTTTCTGTTGTCAGGAGATCCTGGTTTAGAAATTAGAGGTAATGTGTTTAGACAGGCGCATTACATCCATTAAAACCTTGATGTATGCTGGCAGTGCACCTCATATAAGAAATTATTATCTAATAAATACAAAAGTGAAGAACGAAATGCCTCTCATGTTATAAAGGGGGAATAACAAAAAAAGAAAAATAATTAAAATATAAGATAGCTCTCTACTAATATGAATTGTGCCACTAGTTTTTAAACGTTTCAATTTCGTCAATGCGTATTTCTCTGACCGATTGGCGACAGGCCCTGCCCCCCCCCCCCCCCCCCCGCCCCCCACAGTCTCAGCATAAATTAATAAATCAGTAAAAACGTAAATCAAAATGCACTAAAAAAAGTATGTTTACCGCTTAGTCATACCTAAATGGGAGGCTCAGATATTCCAAAATAATACTTCTGCTTCAAGAAAAATGTACTAAGGGGCAGGAAAAGCTCAGGAAATTAGTAGCTAGACAGGCTGTCAAATAAAACTTCTAGCTTGTGAATCTAATGGTTTGATCAACCATTTGAACGAACTTGTATGCCACTGAGTTATGTGTAACGCGCCAGAACTGGCGCAGCAATGTCATGCAATCCATATGTAACAATATCTTGCGAATCTCTCTCATAGATGTATGGCATGACCAAACTACTGCTACTGGGGAATGCCGTCGAATCCAACGAGACTTAGGCTGTTCTTTTTAAAATGTGCACGCTAACACCGCAGGATATGCCATATCGATAGTTCTAAATCTGAATTAACCATAGTAAAGAAAAGCAACGTCCACGTACAAATTTGTATTGTTTTAAAGAGTATTTACATACCTGCGATATCATCAATAGGTCTCGCGAATGTGCATTAATAAATTATGCCAAGACGTTCTTACGAACCATTGGTCTAAATTCCCGAGCTTAAATTGCTCAAAGTCGATTTTGGTGTCGGAGTATGCGGTTGAACGGAACTGAAACCTACGTGAAAAGCAAGGTGTATTCGTCTTTTTCAGAGAAAACCAGAATTGTGCCTGTCTCAAATGCACTACCCAAGATACTGTATTTCAAATACTTTTTGAAGTATCTAGGTATCTTGAAAGCACATTTGGTGGAGAGTTTTTCATACTGTGTTTTAGCTACATTTCAGTGTATTTTGTACTCAATTATTTCAAATACATTTTTAACATTCCTTCATTTTCCTAGTTTTTCTGTATGAAATGGCGTGCGCATGCCACGAGCAAACGTGAACATTCTTTCCAGCAATTAAATCCTGCTACTAGCTCCAATAGGCTACGGTGACTTAGATTGATCTCGTGAAAACATTTTGTGCCGATTTTGACTAATATTTCACCCCAAAGTTCGTTCAATGAAGGTTTCCCCTCGCCTTTTCAAATGCGCCTTTTGTTTCTTAGAGTTTTCCCCAAAAGATGCTCAAACAAAAGGAATGGTTTTACGGAGGTAAAAATTGTCACACTGAGGCGGAACTCAGAACGGGAAGCGACTCACGACAACTATGCGAACTTCAGTGTCAAGAAAATAGCAAATAGAAGAATATGAAAAGTGGAGGGGAAAACATACTTTTTTTCCTGGTTGTATATTTAACGCCACTACAGCAAAACGTAGATTTGTTTTTTTTTGGGGGGGGGGGGGGGGGGGGTTTGGCGTTTATTGCTTTTGTGAATATTGTCTCTAAGTGAACATTGATAAGCAGAGAACAAGACAGGAAACGAACTACGAGCAGCATGACCTCTCACAATGCTAACAAAGTTTTCCGCAACACGGAGCGCCTTTCTGAACGCGACGTACTTGAAGAAGGTGCCACCAGTGCCGTTGCTATTATGTGGGCTCTCTTTGTTATCCATTCAGTCATTTTTGTATCGCAATATAGTTGATTAATGTAGAAGTTTGTGCTATTTTGCATGCAGATATAATTAAATACCAAACAGCCTAAGGACGAGGACAAAGTAAAAGGTAACCAACAGGACACAGCGCTGGCTCTCTACGGAAGATTTATTTATGTTATCATCCAGTATAAATAACGTACAGGCCATAGCAAATAAATCATGGAAAAACAAAAAAATTCATTACACGTGTTCAATACAAAAACGTCCCTAGTTTTCCCTCCTCACTCCAAGGAGCGAGGAGGGCAAATCAGAGACGGTGATGTATGAAACCCGTGATATGCATTTTTTGTGTTTTTTATTAATTTATGGGGTGTAGTATGTTTGCTATTTATACTGGATGTTAACATGAATAAATCTTCAGTTGAGAGTCAGCACTGTGTCCTCTTGGTTACGTTTTAGTTTGTCCTCGTCTTTGGGCTATTTCGTTTTTAATTATGCCTGTATACCACGTTCGCGTGTTGTAAAGTCCACATATAGGGATTATGGATTGTAGTGAAACGATGTGTCTAAGGCGCGCAGCATGCCGTGATTTTCAGCGCTGTCATTATAACTAAAGCGACCTTTTTTTTCCTCCAGAAATGTTTTGTAACATGTATCAGTAATATCCTGCTCCTTATAGTTGGACTGTATAAAATAGCCCTACAATTTTTTTTGCCTTTTTTTTTGTTTTTACGTGCTAATAAGCCATTCTGGTAAACCAGATTTGCGCAACGTATCATAATGTTTTTTCACTGATGTCTATAAAAATACGCAATACGGAGATATCTTCAAAAGTAATTGAATTACATTTCTAAGTATTTGTACCCTACTCAAGATACTTCACAATGAAAGTAACATGAGTAGTGTTGGAAATACTTTATGAACAAGGTATTTAGTAACTTAACTTAAATACTTTTATGGAGTATTTTGTTCGTCACTGAGAGAAACCCGTAGAGCCCAAGTTGACAAAGCTTGTGCAAAAGCAACGTAACAAAGAAAGAACCGAAAGAACATGCATTAAGACAGCCTGGCTGCTCCCTGAGGCGACAGGAAAGCATTAGTTCTGATAAACTATAATAATAAAAAAAGATTTATTGGGTCGGCCGACCCTAAGATACCGAGAATTTCGCTCACATCGCAATCGCGCCTCCCCCCTTCTTTTTGGAAACGTTAGCAAGTGTTAGCTTAGCACACTGACTATAGACCAACTCAATTCCCTGACGTCAGGTCACTGCGGTGGCGCTGCTGTCGGTACTGCGCATGCGCAAACGCTTCACTCCTAACGAATTTGGTTTCTAAGCACTACGCGGCCCATACCCGGTGTAGGCAAAGCGGGTCTGCTTGCATAGACACTGTGTTCATGTATACTCCGCTTCCCATTAAGTCCGAGCGCAGCCAACGCAACAGTCGGATGGGGTGAACCAGGCAGCGCGAAAAGTGCATCGTCATGGCCCCCGTCGTCCTCATGCGTTCGCTTCAC
Organism: Ixodes scapularis; assembly: GCF_016920785.2. Taxonomy (NCBI): domain Eukaryota; kingdom Metazoa; phylum Arthropoda; class Arachnida; order Ixodida; family Ixodidae; genus Ixodes; species Ixodes scapularis. The sequence continues at coordinate 91,345,143 of NW_024609880.1, forward strand.
CGTCTAAACCAATCATAGACGGTAAATGCGCTCCGATCACGCGCTTTTTTCTGGCACGTCATTGGTTTAGCTGAATATGGGAAACACCCACAAAGACAGCGAGTGTCATGACAATGCGGAGAGCAAGTCGTCTGCTTTTTGCGCGGGAGTTGAGATGACGTCTGAACGACACCGAGCTCTGATTGGCTTTGATTGGAAGGATAGTAGGTATAAACCTGAATGCTAGATGTCTTGAGGTCTACCCTCTATTTCTTTTCAATCTGCCAATTGGAGCTCAACGTTCTGACATCACCGCAACCCCTGTGCAAGAAGCAGACAAACTTGAGTTCATCTCACACTCTTTGCGCTGCTTGATTGGCTCCGGTGGACCGTAGTGTTCGCTGCGGTCGGACTTAATGTGAAGAGGAGTGTGTAGACCTTCCCAAAAAGCGCTTTCTGCGCGCTGCCATCTTTGTTTGCTGGGTTGTGGAACGCTCTCTGAGCATGCGCCGTGGCTCTGTTGTCGGTATATCAGACTCTGCGCGTGCGTTCAGAGCTTGGTGACTCAGCATATTTCTCCCGGGTGATAAGTGCTGGAAAGGTATATTGAGATAACCGTCATTTTTCCCCTCGTAAACCACATTTACAAGCTCATCGGCATACACAAAGAAGACTTCGCACGCACGCAAAGATGCTAACCGGTGCAGTCTAGTCTATTTTGTGCTGCTTCTGCATTTTTGCTCTCGAACCTTAAAATACCCCCCCGCCCCTACAGTTTTTGAAGATTATCCGTAACTTTGAAATTGGGACTTGCTCAGTACTTTACAGCAATCTCTTTTATAGCACCTAACAATAAATTAAATCACGACCCCTATATTTGCAACGTAGAGCCTCACTATTTCTTGTAGCGCTGTTAGTATCTACTGTCAGCCGAGCTTTGTTGAAACGGAGTATTACTGCAGAACCTTTATTTAAACTACAAAATATTGAGCGCAGTTGATCCAGTAGTTGATGTCCGTGTTTCTTGTCTAACGAAACATTTTGCTTCAATTATTTCTCTCAAATAAGGTTTGAAGCCTGCTGAGGACCCTGGATTCAACTCTCCTGCAGAAGACACTTCTCCTAGCACAGCATGCGTTATTCTGATAACCATGCTGGTCCCTCTCGTACAAAAATGTCTCCGTTGAAGTTTTTCTTTGTCATAGTTTGGCTCACCTAGCGGTTTCGGAAACTCAGACTGACTTTAAATTGGGCATCAACATGTTCCTAGAGTGGTGCAATAGTTCTACAAAAAAAATTGACATGAGCTGGGTTCAGCAAGCACTTCTGTTTAGAATGTTATGTTGAAGCCTCAAATCTCCATATAAAAATTCAAACTTGGGGGGGGGGCGGGGCATACGAATAAAATTATTAATGTAGTCGAGTATCTTGTTAGAATATGCATCGTGAGAGCGAACACTTGTCACATCTAGATCAAAAGGAACGATCCTCACAAGGCTATCATATGATCGAACAAATACGGCCATGTTATGGGGGACAAGCTTGGAATGAGAGGCTTATAAAAATATACTCGGAGTCATCAGACTTTCTTGCCATAGTAACTACATAAATTTCTCCTAGATAGCCTTAGTCCTTACCCACGATTGCGTTTATTGTATAACATAAAATTCTCATTCGAACCTGGAAAGTTTGTATCCTTATTCTGACATTCCTTTGATAATTGATCTCCGAATCAAATGGAATATTTAATGTTGAAGATTGCTGTGAGCATTATGCTCAGCAAGGTTTCAAGTTTAAACCATTCCAAAATAAAGACCTTTACTGAGAAAATAACTGGTACTAGTTGTTTAAAACTTTTTAAGTCTTTTTTGAACACTAGTTAGTTTTTGTATACTTTCTCTGCTGTGTTACATCCGTGACCATCTCAGAACTCTCTCTTTCTCTCAGTTCTCCTTTTCTTCTTTCGACCTTCCTCACCATTTAGTGTCTCTAGTGGCAGTAGCACCTCTTTCCCTCTCGGTCCAAGCGTTCCTTGTTGATGCGTATATATTTTAGTGTACAAGTGTTCAATAAACTTTGGGTGCTCAAACACCTGTCTTGTCTACTGGGCTCTGCACTCGCAGTACAATGACAGTCGTAGTGACGATGCTGCAGCTATCCTGCATTACACCTCAACCTAGTCTGTTTTCATATCGTTCTGAGAAAGAGTAATTGCGCATGTGCATGCCAAAACTTTATGTATGCTCTGAGTTGTTTTCTGAACTTAAATATGCTATTAATTATGCAACATTTGACAACTTTCTAAACGTGATGATGTACAATATTCAGCTCTTACTTTCATTCACATGCATTTTTGTATAAAACAGCCCCGAACACAGGAACAAGTAGACTCCTCTCCCTATTTTGTCATTTATATGTTCAGTACGTTCGGAATAAGATGGAAAAGCTTCTATACTCGCTTCTAATGCGATAGTATATATAGCGGGTGTTTTTGCGAAGACTTTCAAAAATCCTAAACATCAGGGTGTTTGAGAAAAAAAGAAACTGTTTTCGAGAACAAACTACCAGTCACGGCGGACGTCAGGAAGCGCCGAAAACAGAATACTTAGCCAGATAATAATTAAAATTTGGTAATTAGCTTATTAATTAGTGGAAATAGACATATAGTTCCAATTGGAAAGTTACTGAGCGTTTTCGAAAACCACTAAATCAGTCATTTTCAGAAAGACTTTGAGCGCGTGATAAGAGTAGTAGCGCACTAAAGTTATCACTCGTGGAGCAGGTACAAGGCTGGGGCTAGATAAGAGGCGGAAAAATCGCGCGGGCGCTTACCGCAACCGCTTTCCTTGTACCTGCTCCAAGAGTGGTAATTTCAGTGCGCTACTGCTCTTATCACGCGCTCGAAGTCTTTCTGAAAATGACTGGTTTAGTGGTTTTCGATAACGCTCATCAACTTTCTAAATGGAACCATGTGGCTTTTCCCACTAATTAAAAAGGTAATTACCAAATTGTAATTAATTTGCTGACTAATTAGTCTGTTTTTTGAAACTTCTGACGTCCGCTGTGGCTGGTAGTTTGTTCCCGAAGTCAGTTTCTTTTTTTCTCAAACGCCTATAATGTTTATGATTTTTGAAAGTCATCGCAAAAACACCAGGTATATATATATATATATATATATATATATACATATATATATATAAATAGAAAGAGAGAGAAAGAGAGAGACGGTGAAAGCTACACTCACACGGTTTGTGCGGGTAAGTTATAAGGCCAGGGAGAACATAGCATAGGGAGCTCGTCGTAACGATCAGTCGGCTAATTAGGTAAAATTTGTTAATAAAATTTTTCATTTGTGAAAATACACCTATGTTTTCAAATAAAACCTCGTCGTGCGTCAGCGAAAACTACTGAATCAGCTCTTCTTAGAAAGGTATAAGGCAGGGACAGTGTTTTGCGGTGTTCAGTAAAAACGCTGACTTTGGACGCGTTTCTAGGCTTCGGTTGATTATCGGAGCGCATCTCTGCGCCCGCGGTCCTGCTCCCCAGTGGCTGAGACGCGCAACACAGGTGCGCGATAGTTCCCCTCCATCTCACGAGGGAGGCGTTGCGGTGGCTTTGCCCCGATCACCTTGGGGCAGCACCGCTGGCGCAAAATGCGCTCCGATAAGAAGCGACGAAACATAGAAACGCGTCCAAACTTCGCGTTTTTTCAGGACGCCGGAAAATGCTGTTCCAGCCTTACGTCTTTCTAAAAACAGTTGATTTAGTGAATTTCGATCGCGCTCAGCAAGTTTCTTATTGGAACATTATGTCTATTTTCTCTATTTAAAGATGTAATTATCAAATTATACAATGAGCCGACTAATTGTTACGATTAGCCCTCTGCATTATGTCCCCCTGACCATTTGACGCACTTGCACGAACCACAGGAGTGTGTAGCTTTCACGGCTCTTTTTTGAACAAGTATGTTAAGCTTAAAAAAACTTTAAAAAATATCCTGTTTATTTTTTTATGCTTTAACAATTCGTTCCCTTCTAGTTTTTGGCAATGTTATTCTGTAGTTTATAGGACACTCACGGTAAAACGGGCTCGTAAAGAACTTGCATAAACAGGAGTACTAAAATTTTGTTTGGACGATTTCAAAACCTTAAAGATGAGCAAAGTTTAAAACAAAGTTTAGACGGGACAATATTCTATCAAGGTTATTAGCGGTTTTCTTTTTTAAAAACGGCCCTACAACCGATGATAAATATAGCGATGTTTTAGGTTTTTGATGCACTTTAGGTGTTTGCGTTAAGTTTTTGTATACGAAACTATTAAGGTGGTCTAGTTGTATAAGCATCGTGAACAATAAACAGCGCGAATGACACGCAAGGATAAATACACAAAGACGCTACTAGCGCTAATCTCAACTCCCGTTTTAATGCTCTTAAAGAAAAATAAAAAAGTGAAGATAGTGATAATCAATAAACAAAAAAGGACAAAAGAGATGTAGAGAAAACAATATAAATAGGAAATACTAGAGCCAAAAAGTATGGAAAAGGCCCAATCTCGGCAAAAAAAAAATCCGTGAGGTGGACGTTTCGAGAGCCGATTTTGGTTCGAACGCATCCACAAGCCGGACCTTGTCGGAATTCACGCGTCCGAGATCCCGAGCGCGCTAAAAGCCTTTCACCATCTCCACTCTTTTCACGCAGGCGTCCTTCGAAAATCGGAAGGTATCGGAACTAAACGTGATATCTCCTTCTTTTTTTTTTGGCGCTGTATTTACTGATCATCTCCTTCTCTCCAGGCCGGTTTTCTTGGCGTAATCAGATGGCGGGTCCAACAGCCGTCTTGGCTTTGCACAGCACTTAAATGTATCGACACTTTGAAAGTAGTTTGAAAGTTTCAGAAATAAAACAACAAGACAAACAACCTTATGTAGAAAGGTTAAGGTACAAAGGCTCACGTGTAGACAACTAAAAAAATCAGCTGGCACTTGTCTTTTCATTTAACTTCTTTAGCTCACAGGCGTCGATCGCTTAGCTAGGCGTTACATGATGTGTAGGGAGGAGGGCAATGCATTCAATCCTGAAAGACAGTAATCACCTTGGTGTTGTGAAAAATCAACCTAAAAATAAAATATACAAATAGCTTCAGTTTGATATAAAATGTAATTAAGATAAATTGTGTCAAACTACACGAATTCACCAAGGTGCCCCCAATAATATGAATGCTCATTTTGTGTTAGTAAGAACCGTGTACAAGTCCTGATGTTGTTAACGTCCGTATTGTGGGACAACAATATAAGAAAGCACCGATGAGATTAACATCTTTTAAAATTACGATGGATTATCAGTTTGAAGGGAAAATGATGGGTGCAACGACATAAAAATACAAGATGGTTGCTAATTTTGACTCTGGTGATTTTTAAAACGTTATTGACATTTGGGTTTAAGCTGAAAATAAATTATTTAAATTAAATGACTTTTTAAAATCCGCACTGCACCTGCTACCCTTATGGTTCCCTGGGTGCGATGACATCAGTTATTACCAATTAAAATGTCTAGAATACAATATGAATGTTGTCCAATAGCAGTGTCTCTGAACTGCAACAAATATATAGAAAATTGAGTGTATAAAAACAAAGCGGTTGTGAATAACAAATTACAAATATTTTTGAACCATAGTGGAAAATAATAACAATAAAAAAAAAAAAAGTTGCGTCGGCCGGGAATCGAACTCGGGTCAACTGCTTGGAAGGCAGCTATGCTAACCACTATACCACCGACGCAGGTACCTACACAACTAGTTTTATTACGTGAAGAGCACTCCCCGATGATTATTTCGCTTTTAGGGCGCTGCATAGTTTCGTCTTTTTTTTTTTTTTTTTTTTTAACATCAAGCTACTTGTTAGCAGCGGTTAAATCGAAACTTACATATCATTTTGACCGTAACTGCTTTATCATATCCAAAAACAATACAAAAAAACAAAGCGCAACTTTCTTCAATGTATCTTGAGATTATACACATTCAACCCTCAGACGGTATACGTATAAGCTAATAATAAATACAATACAATTCTGCTTTAGGGACTCTCTCAAAACAACAACAAAAAATCAAGTCTAAAAAGAGGCATTGAAACGTTTCACAATTCCAAGAATGACACTCAAACACTGATCAAGCTTTCCATCCGTTTTCCAGTCTCTTACATCCACAAGAATCTAGAGCAAAATTATATAAAAAAGTGAAAGCCGTTTACAACTCCCTGTAACACCGAATTAGAGTGCAGCTCTTGAGGAAGAGGAAGGAAGAATACTGGGGGGTGAAGTGACCTGGGGGGGTCACGTGACCTTGGGGGTCACGTGAGGATGCCGATGATGTCATCAGTGACGTCACTGATGACGTCATCAGTGATGATGACGATGACGATGCGGATGCCGGTGAGGTCATCAGTGACGTCACTGATGACGTCATCAGTGACGATGACGATGCGGACTCCGATGACGTCATCAGCGATGATGACGATGACGATGCGGATGGCGAGAAATTCAAAAGAAGCTTTTGACAAGACTGGCCATTCCTTGCTGTGTACTCTTCAGAAGCTGCCAATGCAAACTTTTGCAGATGGAACTTTATGCAATGAATATTCTAGGAGCTCCTCTTTTAACATTAGTAGGTCGGCGAAGCTCAGGAACTGACCAATAAACATTGTTTCAAAAGAAAGGGACGACTCCAAGGACAGTCTATTGGGGCTGTGTTCCGGGTCAACGAGAGAAAAAAGCGAGCTAAAAGATTCTTTCAGCAAAACTGCCTTTTTTTCCCGCAGCTTGAATTCGGTGTTTTTCGGTTTTCACCGATTCAGAAAACAAACGCCTTGAGGGTCAATTACCTGTATTTAACTATTTATCGGCATCTACCGAAAGCACGGAACCCTATTTATAATCCAGTTGCGTCCTTGATGCGTAGCAGCGGTATCTCTCAAAGGGAAACTTGCAGGAGTTCTGTCTTTATATTCATCTAGAGTGGCGCAGAAAAGTTAGCTCCTCCTGGGATTGGTTCGCTTTGGAAAGAGTGCCACGCACTTATTATTCAGCTTTCGGACACAACTTCGATTTTAACTGGGACTGCTACTGTGCGGTGACTTTAATAAAACAAATGTAAAAATGTGTGTTCTTATTGGCTTATCGGTAAGACGAGTTGTACAAGTCTTTAAAATTCATATAATAATCAGAGTGTTTTGTTAATAATGCAATTAAATGCGACGGTTTGATCAGAACTGGTGTAGCCCACTCTAAACTGTATGCCCTTCCTTGGCAATTCTTATTCTTTTTTAGCTCCGATCTTTTTATAATGAATTTCGATATGCTGCTCCGGTTCTTTCTGTTTTGTTTGCTCTACCGAGCTAACAAATAAGCAGCGGAACTTTCGAGGACGCTCAAAGACATTCAATACACTCGTTCTAGTTAATACAAGGGTAGTGTGTTGGCGCCGAGAGTAGAGAGACCAATATTTAGGTGCTAACAAAAATCCTTAAAAAAACATAAAAAAAAAAAAAGATGCGTCGGCCGGGAATCGAACCCGGGTCAACTGCTTGGAAGGCAGCTATGCTAACCACTATACCACCGACGCAGATGAAAAAGGCCGAATGGCAATCCGTCCTACACGGTCAAAAATACTCCTCTTGCGTGCCGAACGGGTTCGTATCGAGGTCATTTCCTTCCAATTCTTTCACTCAACCTTCCCCCTCGTTCAGCGCTCCCTCTCAGCTAGATTCGCACAGCTACGTTTTGCTTTAGTTGTTATTCTCTAATCTCTATATACACTATTTCTAGCCCTTACAATAACATTCCTAAAACTTAATTCCAGAATTTAGAAAAAAAAAAATTGGAATGTTGCAAAGTTTGTAGCAAAAATTTCATTATCTACTCCAAAATGCACACATTCATCTGCCCCTCACAGCCTTTACGTTTGTGCTTGGGTTGTTTTGAGATTAACGAATGAAAGGAACCCAAGTAGATTTGAAAGGAATGAAGTAAGGCGCGGCTATACGTACGAGTGCCGTAGTTCAACAGCCGTTAATATTCAATATATCAGCGATAATTTTTTCAATGTCAAAACAAATTTAACATTGTTTTCTCTCTTGTAGCTGCATATATATATATATATATATATATATATATATATATATATATATATATATAGATAGATAGATATATTTATCGGTATGACTCCAAAGCATAATCTATTTCCTGCCTTATGTCTTTTATAAATTTTGTTTTTCAGTCGAGGCTCATTATTACTACAGTCGTAACCGCTTTCTCATTAATTTTGCCGCTGGAAAGCCGTTTCCTTCCTTTCTTTGAGAATTTCTGTAGATTACACCATAAAAACTCAAAATTAAATATTAAACTGCGGTGTCTTTAAATCAAACAATTTTTTTAAGGTGGTAGCTTTGCACGTCCCATTACTCGAAAGGGGCACGTTGACGTTTTGCCTGAATGATGGCCATAAAATTAGGTCATAAGCAGAAGTCAAAGCGGACGAGCCTCAGAAATAAAACAGAAAGAAAAGTACAGCAACAGAGATGCTTCGTCAAGGATTGGCGCCGGCCGGCCACCGCTGCTCAAGGTCAAACGGACGCGCGTCAGGGATAAAACACAAAGAGCAGCACAGCAACCCACATCCTTCGTCACGGCAGTCGCGGAGCCGGCAGGTGCGCCGCGCCTGCGCAGTGAGGGAGCGTGATGTCACCGCCGGAGCGCCGTGTGAAAAAGGAAGGCGTAGTGCGCTGCTTGTAGGAATGCGCTGCTTGTAAGAATGCTTTCGCATTCCTACACGCGTAAGCAGGCTTAAGTGTCTTCCGCGTGTTATTTATGGGCTAAAATAATCAACTCTGTATAGTGCGATTACTGCGATGCAAAACATTCCAACAAAACTCTATCTCTGCAGATAATAAGAATTAGTTACCGAAATTCTCGCGCAACCCCCTCCCCGCAAAAAAAAAACAAAAAGACTCCGTAATGGCCCACAAAGTAATAGGAAATATATCCTCATTCAAAACGCCTAAAAAACACATGTTCGCCACGAGTTCTTCTTCAAATATGGCGGAAAAATAGGATACTGCGCATAAAAAATGAAAGCCGTTTACAACTCCCTGTAACGCCGAATTAGAGCGCAGCTCTTGAGGAGGAGGAGGGGAAGGTAGGGAAAGGAGGCTATGTTCCTCCTCCTCTCCTGCTCGCCTTCCATTTAGGGGAAAATTTTCCGCTAAATTTAGAGAGGAAATTTCTTCGCTAGATAAAGCGGAAACGTTTTCCGCTATATTTAGCGGGGAAAAGTTCCCCTAAATTTAGTGGGAAAATTGTTTCGATAAATTTAGAGGGGGAAGTTTTCCACTAGATTTAGCGGGGAATTTTTTCCGCTAGATTTAGCGGAAAAATTTACCCCTCATGAACGGCGTGGTTACGCCGACGCAGACGACGACGCCGCCGCCGCCGCCGCTCAAGCCGGAAAAGGGGCGCCTGAGAGCTGCGCTCTAAAAGCGCTGCAGTGTACTGTGGCGCTTAATGTTACCACGTCACTAAAAAATCATAGGTTCTAAGGATGTTCGAATCCACAGGTACAGAAGAGCGTGCACTCACATATGCGCAAATGCGCTCTGTAATGGAAGGGATCGATGCCATCTTTTCCACCGAGACTGCGCGGCATTTTGGGCGCAATGCGACTCGTCTTTTTTATTCGACGAGCTTATTGAGGGGAGACCAATGATTGGTGATCCGTCCGCTTTGTTGGGAAGCGCACATGCAGGGGTTCAGAAAATGTGCGCGGGAAACGCCTCGGCGCGAGGTTATCAACTATATCCTCGAAACTTGATCTTACGGGCACCATGGTGGCATATAGCGTCGGTACGTAGCTGAACTTTCCTACACGTACGCTATGACAGCTTTGGTATTGAGAGTTTTAGAAGATCGTTCCAATGACTCCGATAATAATAAAGCGATATTAATAAGGCTTTTGAATGGTGTACAAAATGGCAAATGCAACTAAACATATCTAAATGTAACTTGCTTTCATTAAAACAAAACAAAAAACTACTCCATCTAATTATTTTTATATTTGTTAAATAATGTCCCTCCCGCCTTTGTTTCCCCGTACAAATACCTCTGCGTACGCCTTACCTCCAACCTGTCCTGGATTAATTATATTAGCACTATCACCGCTGAATCATCACGTACACAATTGGTTATTTAATTCGAAACTTTAATGCCGCACCCACACATCTACGCCAACTAGCTTACACTCCTTATGTCCGCCCGAAACTTGGATATGCTTCCTCTATTAGGAACCCCCATTAGAGGTAGCTAATTAATAATTGAGAATCTCTAGAGACCCGTTCACTAATCTCACAACTTCGTCTAGTTCATCGGTTACGTTACAACACAGCCAATCCGGCACATCGCTTTTAGAAAACATAATAGAATATTTCATCGCCGAAGTAGCAGCAAAAGTTTGAAACGCATTTTTGCCTCAACATCTGCTTTTAATACCTCATCCCTTCCTCTTGCCATCAAACACTGGAACGGTCTTCCTTAAACCATTGCCATCATGTCAGATCCCAAACATTTGGTAGAGCTGTCTTGCTTCATTTTTTGCCATGTAGTGCTCCGTACACTTACTAGCACTCCGTACACGCACCATTGTATATCTTTCAAGCTGCTGTCATTTTTGGCATGTGTTGTTGTGACTCAGTTGCTAAGTTTAATGCGCTTTGCTGATCAGGCAACTCTTTAGCCTATCTAATTTTTGTGATTGATTATCCCGACTTCGCTTGTTTTTTTTTTTTTTTTTTTGCTTGTTTTTTTTCTCTTCCTGGTGCACTGTGAAGACGTGTTTTCACATAATGTTGACAACCTGCAGAGCGGCTTGTCATGATTTATTGCTATATTATTTTTAAGTAGAAGCCTTTTGAAAGTCTATTTCTAGTCCACTTTTTAGTATTACTTTATATATTTTGTAATTACCCCCCCCCCCTCCTTCATGTAATTCCCTTGAATGGGTTTTGGAGGTATTGTGAATGAATATATAAATACTCAATGCGTTGCTAGCGCCTTTGCGCACGCATCGTATAACGTTATCGGGTTTGGTTACTGGACGGCGAAAACGGTCGTTTAAAACACCATATATCTCGGCCGATTTTAAGTCTGAGTCAAAAAAAAAAAACTCTAACCCTACCAACGACATAAAACGTCTGTTCGAAAACTTCTTTTTGAATGAGCCCGTATAGGTTGTTTATGCACTACATGTACAGACCAGTAAACACGGCATATTTGCCGTAGGAGGTTGGAACGTCCGTGCGTATCTGCCGAAACCTCATGCGCGACATGAAAGAACTGCCCAGGACCCACAGGGTATTCGTGTTACCAACGAGGTTAACTCCCATTCGTGTACTACAGCTGCATAGCAATGAATTTGTAGGTCCTTATTGGTTCTCATAGTAGCAGCGTATATTATGCATTATTCGTGAAATGGAGATGTTGATACAACAGCATATAGGTTTGGGGCTGCTTTGTCATTTAGAGCAACTACCTCCGTATCTCTGCGGCGTTTGCACAGTAGAATATCTAATCCTGGTAATATATTGTTATATGGTATTAGATCTAGCTCGTATTGACTTTCTTGACTACCAGGCTAATGAGTTATGAACTTATCGCTGATAAGTTATGAAAAAGAAGCCGTTAGGAAATGTAGCAAAATTTAATCACAAGATTTGAAAGATTATAGCGGTAGAAATTAGTTGCCGTATTGAGGGGCGTTAAGAAAACAGCCATCGAGCTTAAAGCGTAATAAAAGTAGTCACTCAATATTAACAATTCTATCGTATATATAAACTATTTAAAAGGAAACAGAGCCCAGTTTATCAAGATCTATCTATTGCTCAGTTGAGAAGCAATCAATGCGCACTTTGAAACAAGTGTGCGTAAACATATGCTACACTTTTTAATGGTCCTGATAATCTTTTACATCAGCGAGGGCATCAAATACTTTCAGGTGCAACCAAAAATATTGCGTTTAATATTTTTAATAGTGTGCACCTACCTTGCAAAGTAGGCTTCGTTACCCGCAAAAAGTAATTGAGTTGATGATCGCTATTCTACTCAAAAACTGAGTTAAACACCTCGCACAATGAAAACATTATTTTCAGGGGAGAATTGCCACGTCTACGTGACATTAACCTTTCATAAATTAATCCTGAACTAGCAAGTGGCGCACTTTCATTTGGGTGTATTTGTTATTTTATTTTATCAAGTAGTACAGTCATATCTTGTGAATGCGGACCTTTTTAATATGAATACCCCGCTATAGGAACACCACTTTTGGGGACAAACTGGGAAAATACATGCACTTTTGTCTCGTTAACATGGACAACTCGCATTATGGACTACGTTTTGAGGGAACGGAGGCGTTCATATTAACGAGACATCACTGTAACTTAATTAGACTTTCTTAATACAGTCTTGATGTTCCAACCATTCGACTTCCCACATCGACGTCTCGGAGCTAGTTTTTGTTCAAAATCTCTTGGCGTGCTGTTGGTATTTATATTTCTAGGCTTTTAAATAAGCGGGGAATCACATATTTGCAAAAAAAAAGAAATATATAAAACGGTTGAGCACAAGCAATACTTCTTAAAAATGCACACCACAGTGACGCTGTTAATACAGACGATACGTTATTTGTAAGAATTTTTTTTTTACTTTGGAACCACTTAACATGTAGCTTGATCAAGAACTGTCAATATTGATACCTTTGTTAAGACATACTCAGTCGCGACATCATGGAACCAAGTGAAACACGCCGACAATAGCTGGATTTCGCTCATGCTTCATTGCTGAAGCTTTTCGATCAAACGCATTGCTTCTTTGACTGCAAAAAAAAAAAAAAAAAAAAACACCTTCTATATATATATATATATATATAAATATATATATATATATATAGGGTGTTTTTTTAAGCTTAACAGATTTGTTTAAAAAATACCGTGAAAGTTACACTTATGCCGCTTGTGGAGGTGAGTTATACGGCTAGGGGGACATAGTATAGGGGGCTAATCGTAACGATCGATCGGATACTTAATTACAATTCGTTAATTACCTTGGGAATAGACATATGGTTCCAATACGAAACTTGCTCAGCGTCATCGAAAACCACTAAATCAGTCATTTTCAGAAAGACTTTCGGCGCATGAGAAGCGTAGTATTGTACTAAAGTTATCACTCGTGGAGCAGGTACAAGGCTGGGGCTAGATAAGAGACGGAAAAATCGCGCGGGCGCCTTATCGCAACCGCTAGCTTTGTACCTGCTCAACGAGTGGTAACTTTAGTGCACCACGACGCTTCTCACGCGCTCAAAGTCTTTCTGAAAATTACTGATTTAGTGGTTTTGGATGACGCTGAGCAAGTTTCTAATTGGAACCTAATGTCTATTTTCATTAATTAAAAAGTTAAGTAACGAATTTTAATTAATTAGCCGACTGATCGTTACGATTAGCCCCCTATAATATGTCCCCCTGGCCGTATAACTCACCGCCACAAGCGGCATAAATGTAGCTTTCACGCCTTTTTTTAAACAAATCTGTTAAGCATAAAAAACACCTTTATATACATATGTACTTACGTTTATATATATATATATATATATATATATATATATATATATATATATATATATATATATATATATATATATATATATATATATATATGGGTGGTTTCATCTCAAATCGTGCAGGCAAAAAGGGTCGAATTTTTAATTTCGATGAAAAAAATATATGTTATGGCGCCGTTTCTAAAACCGCAGTCGACACAAACCGCAAGTTTGTCGGAGTTTTTGTTCTCGACTTATGAATTTTTAAAGAGGGGCGCGGCGAAAAGCAGTGTTTTTCACACCCGTCGTGGGTCGGATGTTTCGCTTGATCTCCCGCCATGGCTATTTTGTCCACATTATATTATCTTTTTTGAAGCAATCTGTGAACATATTTAAAAGGCTCCAATACCATGAAATAATTTTAGGCCTTTTGCTTTTTTTCTGTAAAAATGTCAAAAACGCCTCCTCGGTCAATTCTTGACGAACTTTGACAATTAATTACTGGCGATCTACTTGGGTTACACTGATATTTTTTATGTCCACGGAGAGCCCAAAACACGCTCTTTATATCTATTATAAAATGTTTTGGCTGTATAAAATATCCTTTGCGGTACGTTTACGTTAATATTATGGAAAAACCAAAAAGTACCATTTTTGAAATTGATTTTCTCAAAAAACCCATTTTTTATTTCTTAAATTTTTTGCTCAAATGTAGATATGATAGTTGTCTACACGAAAATCAAGCCTAGAAAGTGTATATTTTGTTTGCATGTTTTATATTCAGGCCTCAATATCGGAAAAAGACGTCTTTGTTTTGCAAGACCTAAGTCAGACATAGCGACCCATGCGTCTCTATGAATTGTGAAAAAGTTTTCTTGAATTTTCTTCTGCATTTTGTAATCAATTATAAACGGATTTTGTGGTATTGAATATTTATGTATGTTTTGATAAGAGCGGGAACCATGAGATACATATCTAACCAAATCAGCAGGCCTAGTAGACTTTCAAAAACCGAAAGGCACGGACGTTGTATTGTTTCGATTTATAAACCTTTCAAAGTAAACTAGCACGACTAGCTATTAGCTGTCATATTACTAAGACAAAAAAGTCACCACATCGTCGATATATTATATAAAATTCTTTACGAAACCAAACACTGGGGCTTGTTCACCCTACATTGCACAGGTCACCGGGAATGTCCTTTCCGTGATACACAAAAGTGGTGACACAGAAACGGTCCGAAACAAACAGAGAGTGTGTCATAGAGAGGGGTAGGAAATAAAAATAAATAAATAGGAATGAAGTTGCCCAACTCAGATCTTAACGAAAATTACGTTAAAAAATAATAAAGTATTTAGGTTCGAGCGGTGGCAAGGCGATAGGTCCACGCCTGGTGGAGAGTCAGACAAAGAAGTGGACGGCACGTAAAGGTAAAACAAAAAAAAAATCAATAATTTAATAAAGACGGGAAAACTCAGCCGCACATGGCAAGAACAAAAACCAACTCCCCCGGGCATTCCCTAAACGGGACGCAACCAAATGCGTGAGAACACGCTCTCTACATCACCGCCAGGCCGCTACGCCATAGCGAAATAAACCCAACAACTGAACAGTGCTAACAAACAGTTAGTAAGACAACATTGAAAAAAAAAAAAAAAAACGTTCAGAATAAACCGCACCCGAGAAACAAAGTTCAGCGGGGCGAAGAAACACACACGAGTCGGCCCCACGACATTGAAGTCTCGCAGGATGACGGCGTCCAGATGATGCTCGAATCTGTTCCTCCCTCTATTACGCACATCCACGACGGCTGTGCGGAACAGTGGCTGTACGAAAGAAAGTGAAGAATAGATTCAAGCAGGCGATGCGCGAGAAGGTAACCGAGACTATGCTTCAAGCTTCATATCGGGAGAGGAGCTTTCGAGGTAGTTTCTGCAGTTACTCAAACTTTCTCTTTCCCAGCTTCCCTTTTTCAAAAGAACACGTCAGCCGGCGCTAACGTTTCATCTCGGGAGAAGCCCACTCTTCACAAACGGTTATAGTTGACAAGGAGGCTGACTTCGACCCAACTAGTCTCCGGGCAGAATACAAACACAAGTATATTTACCAACACGCTCGTTTTAATGTCAGTCTCCGGGCTTTGCTGTTTCCAAAAGAGATAACCCTTTATAAGGACAGAACGAGCGGGTCGGTGGGGATAATTAAACTTAAACACTCCCTTCTCGTTTTCTTCCTCAAGTTTAATAGATAACCCTTCGGTGCTATCGGATCTCCCTGGAGAGAGAGAGAGAGCACGGCCGTTTCAAGGTAAGGATAGGGCGCTCGATGCTAGGGCAAACAGGCGGTATCGTTTCACGCATGCACGGATGGCTGGTTTCAAAATTCCCCACATCCCTAACGAAACCGGCCCATCTTCGTGTGTGCGTCTGCGGGATTTCTGTCCCGCGCCGCCGGTTTTAGCACGCACGCGGCGTTGTTTTGGCTGGCAGAACAGTTGTTGACCGTCGACATTGTAAGGCCGTGGTGTCCTCATCCTTTCAGGCAACGATTCATTTGCTTTCCCTTGTGCAATACTCTGACAGAATCCTCCTGGGTGGCTGTCACTGTTCGCCGCGTCAACGACACAATCGTACCATTTCACTCCTCGTGACACAGGGTGCGCTGCTCGCTTTACTGTCACGGGCCGTCCCATCTAACACAACGAGCGCGAAAGGTCGTGGTCATCTGCTGGCTCCGAAAGGGCGGGACGTTCATGCAGGCCAATGAGGGCCCCGAATCAATAAGACGTCTGCCGACCCCTACACGTTAAAAAGTTACGACACCTGCTGGTCTGTTAAGAAGTGTTGCTTTCTCTTTTTGGAACTCCTCCGATGTAGCTTGCCGCCTATAATAAAATTTAAATAATCAATAAATATATCAGGGTAGAAATACTGTATTTCATTTTTATGTGGGAACGTTGAAAAAAAGAAAAAAAACTATTTCCAAGCATGTGAAGACGCGCAATTCGCAAGTCCATTTCGAGCCGTAAAAACACGTTTTATACGATATTAATGCTTA
This sequence comes from Ixodes scapularis, assembly GCF_016920785.2. NCBI lineage: Eukaryota > Metazoa > Arthropoda > Arachnida > Ixodida > Ixodidae > Ixodes > Ixodes scapularis. Next base: position 91,361,808 of record NW_024609880.1, read on the forward strand.
AATGTAGAACATACAAACAAAATATACACTTTCTAGGCTTGATTTTCGTGTAGACAACTATCATATCTACATTTGAACAAAAAATAAAAAAAATAAAAAATGGGTTTTTTGAGAAAATCAATTTCAAAAATGGTACTTTTTGGTTTTTGCATAATATTAACGTAAACGTACCGCAAAGAATATTTTATACAGCCAAGGCGTTTTATAATAAATATAAAGAGCGTGGTTTGGGCTCTCCGTGGACATAAAAAATATCGGTGTAACCCAAGTAGGTCGCCAGTAATTAATTGTCAAAATCGTCAACAATTGACCGAGGAGGCGTTTTTGACATTTTTACAGAAAAAAAGCAAAAGGCCTAAAATTATTTCATGGTATTGGAGCCTTTTAAATGTGTCCACAGAGTGCTTCAAAAAAGATAATATAATGTGGACTGAAAATCCATGGCGGGAAATCAAGCGAAACATCCGACCCACGACGGGTGTGAAAAACACTGCTTTTCGCCGCGGCCTCTTTAAAAATTCATAAGTCGAGAACAAAAAATCCGACGAACTTGCGGTTTGTGTCGACTGCGGTTTTAGAAACGGCGCCATAACATATATTTTTTTCATCGAAATTAAAAATTCGACCCTTTTTGCCTGCACGATTTGAGATGAAACCACCCATATATATATATATATATATATATATATATATATATATATATATATATGGTGGTTCAAGTCGCCAGCCTCGATCTAAAATGAACCGTAAAAATCGACGCCTGCACGTAGCAATCTAAACTTTTCGCGAAAGGTGTATTTCACAGGTCGTTTTTTTCTTGTAAAATTACAAAGCGTAGTTCTCGCTCTGTAAGAAATAAGGTCAAGAAACTTGCCTGGGTCAACGCCGGGCGGCGGGCAGCGGCGCAGACGACCAAGTCGAGGTGTGGGGTGTGTTTGACGCTCGTATTGATAGAGGGCGATACCTCCTTGTTTCGGTCAGAGCTCTGGTTTTTGTTTGCTTTAAAGAATTATCAAAAGTGCCCGCGTCGACCATGGTTTATTAACACGAACATTATCTTTTTTTGTAATCTACCTTTGGCTTGAAAATAAATTCAGACAATAATAGCAAAACTTCAAATAACAAAAAAAAAAACAAAAAAAAACGCGGTTGCATAACGACGCCGCTGACGGCGCTCTTGCTGCCGGCGGATTTCGTCTGTGTGTCGTCTGCTTCCTTTCGCTGGTCGGTTGCATCCTCCGACGCTGCTTCCGAGAACCTGTTTGTCGCGGTTGGTGGGAAAACAGCCACAATACGTCAGTTTGGATGCCACTTGGACCAGACTTTTGAGACACGGGAGGCTACCAAAGCAAACTCCAGCTAAACAGAATTAATGGCTCTGAAAAGAGCTTATCAACAGAAACCCGCGGTTTTCGCAGTTGTCAAAGCCACTGGTCATATGTGCAAAATGGTTAGAAATGTGCTCTTCAGTCCACATGACCACCTCGAATTTGGAGGCACTTGTGCAGTCTTCGCTCATAATCCCTGAAGGCTGCCTGCCGCATGTTGTCCGTGATCGCATCGAAGGCGGATGGAATACGCTCTTTTAATTCTGCCATGGTGCGCACGCGAACTGCGTAGACACTTTACAACCCCCCCCCCCCCCCAAAAAAAAAAAAAAAAAAATAAATAAATAAATAAAATCACAGATTGTCAGGTCAGGGGACCGTGGGGGCCAGGGCATTGTCGGTGACCCACGACCCATCCAGTTGTCGGGAAAGGTCCTTTCCAGCCAGTCTCTCACTGCGGTGGCGTAATGCGGGGGTGCTCCGCCTTGCCGGAAGATGCACACCTCCCTTTGCATGTGCGAAGCTTCCAGCTCCGGCAAGACGTCCTGTTGGAGCATGCGAAGGTAGGCGTCACCGAATGGACCGACAACGCCTTCCCTCCAAAGTCCACACCTTACTACAACCTTTGGTGACTCGACAGCCTCTTCAATGATCCAGTGGGGGTTTGTCTCGGACCAGCAGTGGGTGTTCTGCTTGTTCACGTGCCCATCCAGATGAAAAATAGCTTCGTCCGTGAAAATCAGAAACTGAAGGTGGCTCCTGTTTGCGGAGATGCGCCCAAGTTCGTCCACGCAGAACTGCTTTCGCAGTTTATCGTCATCTGGCTGAAGCTCGAGCAGGACCTGTGGCTTGAACGGATACATTTGTTGGCGGGTCACCCTCCAGAGGAAACGTTTACTCATACCAAGTTGTCTTGCGACTTGTCGCACAGACAGCCGTGGGTTCAATGCAAATGCCGCAAGCAGGGCGTGACATTTGTTCTGCTGCGGCGACCTCTCGTCTAGTACTCGCAGCCTGGTCTGCACAGTGTTCTCCGTGTTGAATCGGCATACCCAGCGCATGGCAGTCCGACGGGTGGGTGGACGCCTACGAGAGGGGCTCGAAACTTCGATCTCACTTGCCTCATCCTCCTGGTTTCTGTAAACCGAGAGACTACCTGTGCCCTCTCTTGGGCTATCAGGTGACGCATTGTGGCTGTTTTTCCACCAACCGCGACAAAAAGGATCTAGGAAGCAGCGTCGGAGGATGCAACCGACCAGCGAAAGGAAGCAGGCGACACGTAGACGAAATCCGCCGGCAGCAAGAGCGCCGTCAGCGCCGTCGTTATGCAACCGCGTTTTCTTCTATTTTTGTTACTTGAAGTGTTGTTATCATTGCCTGCATTCATTTTTATGCCAAAGGTAGATTAGACAAAGATCATGCTCGTGTTAATAAACCATGGTCGACGCGGGCACTTTCGATATTTCTTTAAAAGCAAACCGAAACCAGAGCTCTGACCGAAACAAGGAGGTAGCGCCATCTATCAATACGAGCGTCAAACACACCCCGCACCTCGACTTGGTCGTCTGCGTCGCCGCCCGCCGTTGACCCGGGCAAGTTTCTTAGCCTTATTTTTTGCAGAAAGAGGACTACGCTTTGCAATTTTACAAAAAAAAACAAAAAGAACGACATGTGAAATACACTTTTGACGAAGAGTGTAGATTGCTACACAAAGCCAGAGCACAGTAAACGACTTTAATTAGGCTTTCCGCGACTTTAGCGTGTAAAGATATAAAGTTGGGCAAGATGCCCAGGTTTGTACTGTTGTGCTGTTGTCATTACTGCGCTGTTGTCATTATGCCCGAGTCCCATTAGAGCGACAAACGGAAACGGACGACAGCGTCAAGCCTCAAACCAGAGCTTCGCGATTTGAAAGGCTCTTTAGAATAAAGGAGGATATGCTCAAATACGAGCATCACGCACGCGAGGCTATCTTTGGCAGGTTTTGCAATCACTCGTCCTCATTCCACGACCACCGAAGGACTAAACGCCTGCATGCCAACGGTACATTCGCAAGCATTCTGCATCTGCATGAAGCTTATCGCTATCGCTTGTTTCTGTTTGTCGCTCTAGTCTAGTGGCTCTTGGGCTTTACAAAATGACAACAGCACAAAAAGGGAAATGAAAAGAGGATCTAGTGGAAGAAACGACTGGATTGTTCCTTTCTTGTACCTGTCCTTCGTGTTTTTTGCATAATTCTTTTCTGTGTCTCTCTACTATACTCCGCTTCACTTGAAAGGTCTGACTGCAGCTGTCGGGGTATACGATCCGATGAAGTCAATGAAACCGCGTCAAAATTGCATCTTTCTGTGTTTGCTAATTACTGGGTGCGTTTACGTGGATGCGACGGTATAGCGCATCGAACTGAAAGGGAACCAATCACACGCGCCCAGTCCCTCTTCGCCTTCTACCCAATCACAGTCGTCATATCTTGGTTCGATGTGGTCGCTTCCACGTATCCGCGGCTACTGACTATAAACCAATCATACGCAAAAAAAAAAGGCAGGATCACGCCGCATTTACTGCACGTGATTTGTGATGGGAAACGCACAAAGACGACGAGCACAGTGACGCTGCACTTTTGGAACTATTCGATTGGTTCCATAAGCTCGTATGGCATCGGTTGCGGTCAGACTCTATTCACACATCTCTAAAAAAAAGTTTGTGCGCCTACTTTCACGCACGAAGGTCGAAGAGCCAATCACCGCAATTTACGGAGGCAGCTCAGCGAATGACGATGCCGAAACATACGTTTAGACCGAAAAACGGGGTCTGAGTTGTGACATTATGCAATGCAAAACGTCACGCTTGCATTGCTTAATAGGGAGTTTTAGAATAGCGCACGCTAAAGCTTTACGTACGCAAAGAATAGCGTCGTCGCCACTGCGCATGCTCCGAACGCAAACCAGGTTTTGCGCTTTGCGTGCGCAATTGTAGCGCGCGCTATTTCTCGGAAATAGCGTGCGTACGCAAAGAGTCTTTGCACTACTCCAAGGAGGATTCGTGATGAGAAGTTGGCTAAAGCCAAAACGAGCACAGTTAAAAAAAATGGCGGCTTCCAAGATAATGTCGGCGGCTGCTTTGGCGGCGTCGTGAGTGCGACGTCGGCGGCATCCTCGCGACTGAAATTTTAAATAAGGGACGACATTGTACTCGGTTAGGCAGCGATCGCCGGCAACTTGATGCTTGCGACCAGCGAACATTTCACGGCGAAGGCACGATGTGCGCAGGTCAGTACACGAGACCTCTCTTGCCTAGGCGACGCAAGCGGACACGACCGGTCCACCGCTCGCGTCGCGTTCTCATCTTTAAACAAATTAAAATCTGCACCAAAAAACTCGTTTTCTTCTAAAGTTACATCATTTCGTGTGTGAAATAAATTTTTTTTTTACTGTATCTTGGTGGCGTCGCAAGCGCGAGATGCTTGGGCTTTTGCGTCGCGGCGGAGAAACGTTATTCTAAAACTCTCCTGCGTCGCGTGCGCTAATACCAGCGCTAAATTTAGCGCTAGCGTGCGCTAAAATTACGTACGTTATTCTAAAGCTCCCTAATGTCACAACTCAGACTGCGTTTTTTGGTCTAAAGATATGTTTCGGCATTGTCATTCGCTGAGCTGCCTCCGTAAGTTGCGCTGATTGGCTCTCTGAGTGTTGTGCGGGAAAGCAGACGTACGGGCTCTTTTTAGAGTGACTAATGTTTCACTATACGACCGACGGAGACGAGACCAGATTTTGAGCCTCTTGTGACGGCTTAGCACCGGCTCCTCAGCATCGAGTCTGGTCATAAGCCGTCGCAAGAACACTCGTCCGGTATCAGCCGGTCGTAGTCTGTCGCAAGTGTGTGAACGGGGCCCATTAGTGTAAAACCGATTATAGCACAGTTTCCCACTCCACTCGCATTATTATTGGCACCTTGAAACCCCGTACTTTACCTGCAGCAACTGCCCAAGGTGAAAAAAGGCAACCTTTTAGAAATAACTACAGGACAGGTGGGAATCCTACGAAAACGACAGCTGTTCACGGTAATCACCGCAAAAGCTGAGTCTGCAGCAGCACATTGTCAACCACTCTATGTTTTATGATATTTATATCCATTTCTGCAATAACAGCAAGTATGGTCGACGCCGCAGCGTCAATTAAGAATGACCTTCCAGCTATCGTCATGGGCTCCATGCCCCCTCGCACAATTGGGTTGAAAACGTATAGAAGAGTGTCGGCGGTCGCGTGTTTGAAGTGACGGTGTTACCGGTAATTGTTTTCGGTAACTAAGTTACGTACTTGTTACCTTTCCAAAACAGTAAAGGGTAACGTATTTAAATTATCTCTTTCGAGCAAAGAGTAACCTAGTTACGTTACTCGCGACATCTTTCCAAGACCTCAAGAAATATACACTTAAATTTTTCGGAATTCAAAATTCAAATTTGGGGATTTTACGCGCCACACCAACGACGGGCATCTGGCACGCCCCAGCGGAGGACTGAGGATGAATTTCGACCACCTGGGGATCTTTTGATGTGCAAACAAAAGCTCGGTTACACGGCGCCCTCTCCGCAACAAGCCTCCGTCAGAATGCGGGCTCCTCGGCCGGGATGCTAACCCGCCTCATGGGGATCCGTAGGCCAGCGCTCTCGCCTCAAAGCCACCGAGGCGCCTTAATTTTTTTTTCGGTTTTCTATGCTTTGTTGTAGTTTAGGTCGACGCGCAGCCGACGCTACGAGCTGATGAGACCAATCATACGTCGTCAAAAGCGCACCATCATGGTGTTCGTCATGTCTCCGTACGTGATCTATCATGGATGAACCAATCATAAACAAAAAATGCCCAGTGACTTGCGCTTCTGAAGCCGCTTGGTTGGTCTCATTACCTCGTAGCGTCGGCTGCGGAGTCAAGTAAATAATTATGCGAAGGGCAAGTCGTCGTCTGCTTCTTGCGCAGGCGTTGTTGGGACGTCAGAACGGCACTGAGCTCTGATTGGCTTTGATCTAAAGGATAGTGGGCATACCTCGATGCTAGATTCCTTGAGCTCTACGCATTCTTTTTCTCAGTCAGCCAATAAGAGCTCGGCGTTCTGGCAGCATCGCAACCCCCTGGACAAGAAGCAGACGAACTTGCGCCCCGGATAGCACACATCCCACATGCTTTCAAAATTTTGCCGGTATTTTCCCCGCGCAAAACGTTCCACTTAGGAAAAAAACAGTGTTGTAGACGTTCCTCAGAAAAAGGGACGAAAAATCCTTCCTCGTTCCTTCTCATTTTTAGAACGCGTTCCCGTTACAAGTTCCACCTACGAGAAAGGAACTCGTTCCCGTTACAGTTAAAAATATAGAACGCATTGTTACATATACGTCACATTTGTATTTTGCGGATTACCATACTATAAATTACCATAAATCGAGTAAAGCTTTTTTATAATTTATTTGATCAAAAATGGAGCATACGAATTTGAATGCCGTGATGCAAGAGCACCCGCAGAAGAAAACAAGCGGAAGCATGGTTTTGATTTGTTGGTATATTCACCTTTAAAACGCTCAGCTTTTTACCATATTCATGTTCTTGGGGAAGGGGGCGGGGGGGGGGGGGGGTTCAGACAAGCCAAGGGCCCTAAACTCGTCAAACATAAAGTCGGAGCCGATAGTTCACGCGGCGCGCTGATTGGACGTCGGCAAAAGGAGCGCGAAGTCATCGTCGTGATAGGCCAATCGGTCCGCTCTCTCAACTTCGACACCAACTTTGTGTTTGACGAATTTAGGGGCCCAAACTACTCTGACCATACATTGCACGAGCGTTTTACAACAACCTCACACGCTTCAATCTAGCAAAGTCCTTGTTCAAGCTTAACAACAGTTGCTTCTCAATGTTGTCCGCAAGACGAGAGAGTGAAGAAGAGGGTAGGGCTTTTGGAAGGTCAGTCTTGAAAACTACAAGTCCTTCTTCATGAAGGGTGCATTCGTTGTTCAGTTTGAAGGTGGGGAACAAGCAGATAATGAATAAAGGTTAATTTGTGTGTATCTTTTAAGTGGTCAATGTTCCGAATACGAGGGTGCGTTCGATGTCTAGTAACCTGTTCTTTTGTTGTATCTGTAGGTCTCTTTGTGGAACTTCAGTAATGGCTGTAGTCGGCTTTATATTTCTGGGTGTATGAGGATTCGTGGAAGCAAAGAAAGTATCTGCGTTTAAAACGTCCCTCTTTCTGTCTTTTTCTTCGACTAAAAGTTAGGTTTTTTTGTAGCGCAGCCTCGAGCACTGAAAAACAAAATCGATGTCCACTAGCTCCCCTGCACCCGACTGTTAGCAAGCGAGGACCATACGCAATAAACCCCAAGATAAGTAACCAAAAAGTTAACAAAATCCTGCTCTTCGTAAAGGTATTGTTTTTATAGTTCCACAATTTCCCTCTTAGAAATAAAATAAAAATTACCTCACTAGACGAAAAAAAGGAGCGCCGTTTTTTTTTCGTTCCAGTAAAATTGAAACGAATTCCCGTTCCAGTTCCACCGATGCAAAATAGAATGGCGGCGTTCCTTCGTTCCTCCTAAATGGAACGCGTTCCAGGAACGCCGTTCCTTGGAACGCCGTTCCCTACAACACTGAGAAAAACCACAACCGCACGCCATTTGTCACAGTGTCAAAAAACGCTGTCGACCGAAAAAACGCCGTTACCGTTAATTTACAAATAAAAAGTAACGGCAGAGTGACGTGCGTTATTTTTTTATTGACAACGGCCACATTAACGCGTTCCTTTTATTTTAAGCTAACGTAGATCTGTAACGCGTTGCTTTATTTTGCAAGTATTGAGTACCGTATCTTGTTACATTTCAGTGAAACCTACAACACTGAAGTCTTAATGATGACGACCTGTTTGTGCGAACTGCATTTGAACGCGCCTTCAAAATAAACTGGGTTGTTTTCCTTTTTTTTTTTCTTTCACGTGGCAGGCGAAGTGCAATAATACACGCACTGTGTACCGCGTGCCTCCTGTGAACTAAAGTTATGGCGGCGTCACGCATACGTGGAACGCTGAGTGAGATCCGTCTATTACGAATGACCTTCGTAGCTGCCGTCATGGGCTTTATGTCTCCTCTCACAATTAGGCTAAAAACATAATGAACAATCACATAGATGGCAACCCGTTCGTGCGATGTGCATTTAAACTCCAGCAAGTATTAAAAAGAAAACATTCAAAACTACTCTGGCTGGTTTCTTTATTGCTTTGTTTTTATATGGCAGGCGAAGTGGAACATACTCCGTTAACTGTTAAGCTGAGATTAAAAGCTCCGCCTTCAATAGGAGCTCGCTGGCTACCACAGTGCTTTGGCTGCACGTGCCTGTGGGTTCACACTTGTGATAGCAAGGGCAGAAAGCTCGCGCTGAGGGCGGAGCTTGTAGCCTCAATTTAAGGGTGAACGGAGTAGAGTAGACACACTGGTGGTGTAATGCGGCATGGGATATGAGACATATATTTCGTGACCCCTTCAAACAACCAATTTAATAAGTTAGGATCTAGGTAGTTGTTGTATAATAGAAAGACGACATGTAATTTTAATGAATAAATTACCTGCACTCATTACGCCCCAGAGGGGTGAACGCTATAGTCATATAGTAATAAAGGAAGCTCCGGCAACAACTTTTGAGCCACATAAAATAACGTTATTTATTGTCATTGTTCTGTTTTACATCCTCCTTTGTGAGATTAAGCAAGTCAGATTCCCATACCTTGATAACTCAATTACATCCTTTCACGCCATTGGCGAAACGCCTATGGAAGCGGTGCCTGCTCCATAGGCGCCGACTGCGGAGGGTCTGGGGGGCCCGAGCGGATAAAGCTGCTTCAAGACTGGCCATATCGATGGATGTGATGTCGCTTGTCTTTCAGTGCGAAGTGGGTACTGGTTTCGGATCAGGGTTCTTGGGCTGCAGATTTGACGGTGCCGGGGACGATTGAGGAAGTGTACTGGAGTCAACAGTTCGATGATGTTCAGGCAGCCCGGGCTTCGAGAAACCTTCTGGGACCAGGAGGAGGCGCCATGGTGCCCCTCATGTGTCATGTCGACCCCGGGACGAGTCGGCGCCCTGACGGCAGGAAAGAACGGTGACACCGCGACGTCCTCGTGAACTTTTTTTACGATAGAATTACGACGAAAGGGTGAACCTCGTGACACCTCTCTAAACAAGACCCGATTGCTTTTCTTTTTTTTTTCTCGTGTTCAAGTATCTGCAGGATGTCACAAATAAAATATATATTTTTACTGTGTTTTTTTTTGTTTTTTTTACCGAAAAAATGAACTACGCATCATTGAACGCTCATTCTCCGCCTAAATGTAGAGCTGAAGGTCAGAACCCCATGCCAAAGTTTCAACACGAGCCAATATTTCATTTAAAAACTAGAATATATACATATATATTTCTTTTTTTTAAATTTCAATGCGAAAATGGGGTCTATTTTTACCCGCTTTCCGTTTTGGCGCCCATAGAGCTCGACGTATTCAAGAGTTCCGTGGGCCACCATTTTCTCGTGGATATTTTCGAAAAATCACTTATAACTTTTCAATAAAATATAGGTTCGTGCTGAAAATTTGGCGCCTGGTTCGGACCTCTAGCGCTACTTTCGGGCGTAAAATGAAAGTTCGCCAACGCGTAATTTTTTTTTTTTTTTTTTTTTTTTTTGCGGCAGAAAAAAAAGTAACTCTGCAAATCTTTTTCGGGGACAGCTCACATTTAAAGGCCGGCGACCATGCACGAGATTCTGCAAGGCAGAAAATCCTCCTCCTCCTGGGGGAGGAGGAAACAGGCAACGGTGGAAGGGGGGAGAGGAGGAAGCAGGGGAAAAGTGGAAAGCGCGAACTGGTCGTCGTCTTTAAAGGGATACTGAAGCGAAACTTGAAATACATTTATTATGGTCAGAAATAGGTTCAATATGATCAATGATATCCGTAAATCATAATCGCGCGTTTGTATTTTGAACGGATGGCTATATTTTTCACCCAGAGGGTCCCGATTGGGCGCGTGCTCAAAAATCAGCCATCGGAGAGCGCGATGCGTCTTGGGATCTTGGGCGAATTCGTGACGTCACTTGTGGCAGACGGGAAAGGCTACAGCGTGGATGTTGTGGTTACGAACGTTGCCACTTGGTGGCGCGTCGACGATTTACGACCCGTGACAACGTGGCCGTTTGAGATGTGCAAGGGCTGCACGCACGCTGCATTGCGGCAGGTCGGCAACCACGGCACCACTGACAAAACCAGCTCTGATGCCGGATTCTCAAAGCGAACTCACAACGAAAAAAGTGCGTACGACAAATTTGAGAGAAAACCCGTATTCTCGAAACGAAATTTTCGTAACTTTTGCGCAGGTTGCGACAGAATCCTACAACAGCTCCGAAGCTGTCTTACGCACTTTTTACGATCAATTCAACATGGCCGACAGCGTCGCTCAATTACTTGGTAGCAACGACCAACGGAAAATTATTTTTCTACGTGCTCTTCTCGTACGTCCCGACTTCAACCAGCAAGAAAAAAGGAAGGAGTACTTGAAACAGACCACGACGACCAAGAACGCAGGATCCACAAACACCCGAGAATATAATGTAGTGATTGCGCAGGCGAGCTGGTGGATGTTAACCATTTTGTTCTTAGCCCGAGACTGAGGCAAAATTACTAAATCACATTGTCTACCGATAGCGTCTGAAAGGCTCCTTCCGCAATCCTCACGCTTTCTGCGGAGAGTAGCAGCAGAGCTGAGAACAGCGCTCGACCTAAGCGCTTAATAGGGAGTTTTCGTAGATCGTTTTCGCCGTCCCGCAAGGCCCTCCGCAACCCGCTGCGATAGCGGGAACTCCACAGTCAACGCTATCGGCGCGCAGGCGCAGTAGCAACTTCTTCGTTGCGGAACGCTTAGCGGAGGGGGCAACGCGGTCTACGAAAACTCCCTAATCTCGGCGAAGAGCGCGATAAGAAAATCGAGCCGCCCCGGCAGCCGCGTCATGGCGGTGATAGCACGAACCGGTCGACGGTCCGGCGTTCACCCCGATATCGCCGGCGGGTGTACACTAAGCATCAATTACAAAACCAAAAAAAAAAAAATCATGCAAAAGTGAAAAAAAAAGTGCGTCGGCCGGGAATCGAACCCGGGTCAACTGCTTGGAAGGCAGCTATGCTAACCACTATACCACCGACGCGGACAGAATGTTGCTGAAAGGCGTCCCGTCAAAGAGGGTCGGAAATACTCCTCTTGGGTAATGACTGATCTTGGATTGAGGTCGCTTCCTCTTCAGTCTATTGGCTATATTCCTTTTCACCGTACTATCTGTGTGTGGCGACGTAGCTTGCGAGACGCGTTAGCCAATCACGCTTTCCACTCGTGCTACGGAACCTCACACTCCGCGCGTCGCTCCTTCCAAACTTAAGATCGCGTGACACGCTCCGAGCTATGGTGTGGCTCTAATGCCTCTTAGCGTCCGGTGCGGTTCCTCCTCAATCTGCGCTTCGTTAGAGCTGCGCGGCATTCATAACTTCATGCTCTCCAACACGTTTTTTTTTATATAAGCCGTTTTAAGATGAATAGGGAGAGGCATATCTGATGTGCTTCCGTTTTAATTACACTACATAAAAAATAAAATTTTCTACGAGCTTCATTTTAGAATTAACTGTCATTAGCGATATACTGGGAAATCATCGACTATCTAAGATGATGATGTGCCGCATTGTTGAAGTATAAAACTATTTTTTTTTTTTAAATATTAGTATGAGAGTAACGCGTTTCTCCACTCCTGAGTGCGCAAACAATTTCGGGAAGAAATGTTAAATACTCGACCGGTCAATACTGATTATTCGTAAAACAGAACGCAAAAAAAAAAGAGAGCACAACACTAACGACTTGCCTGTCGCACATGTCTTCTTTTGCCTCTGTTTATTTTATTTTTTTCTGTGCTTTTTTCTTTACAACGAGCAGTTCAAGCATTTTAAGCGAATAGCGTTGTTTTTTGTTGTTTTTTGCTAATGCTATACCACACCGCTTGGTGAGGTTGCTTCATGGCAATCACTAAATGCTAGTACAATTCACAAAGAGAATGTTTGCAGAGCCACTAGAGAAAGCAGAAAAACGTACAGCAGAATGAGTAAATCATTTACAAAAACTGAACTAATAAATTAATGCTACAATGGTGGCGGACCTTTTATTTGTATCTCAAATTTACCTGTATATTATCGCAGCATTTTTTTAATTAATAGGGAAATGTTTGTTTCCGCTTTGCAGTCCTCGTAATTTGTCAATTTCTAACAGGGTTATATAGAATACAGTGCTAAATTATTGTTCAGATACGTTTGACGCCCTGTCGATACTAAAATATGAAAAAAAGTTCAAAAATGACTAGGCAACATATATATATGTTAACAAAAACTATAAATCAATACTTATAAAAGGATTTGAAAAACAATAGCAGTCGTCCTCAACGAATTCAATAACAATGAAACAGTTAATATGACAAAATTATTACTTGAAAGAGAATACCGCAGCAGTCCGTGGCATATCATCAAGGCTGACATGCACTTCAAGCTTTAAACTTTTGACCGGCTTCTCCAATCCTATATTCTCTCCACTTTTTAGCTTCCTCCAACTTGGCGCCCCTCGCAGCTTAGGAGGTGCGGAAAGAGCGGAGGCCTTCCTAGTCTAGGGGGTATTGGATAAGCTCAGGGCTTATCCAGCCATAAGATGCAGCGACAAAAAGAGTCCCCCTTCCTCCAGATACGAGTGGAAAAGGGAGAGCTGGCGAGAAGGATTGTCTCACCGAGTGGCAAATGATTCTGTAGCTCGGTCTTTAACCTGCAACAGGGTATAGTGTTAGAGCAGCCGGACGACTAAAACCTTTTAACCTAATTTGTCACTGGCTGATTTAACTCATCGAGAATAGTCATTTAGGACTTAAACCCTCGGCATGGCTTATGATGTCAAGTTATCTTGCTTCGTTACTTTGTGCTTTGGCTTTCTTTTCAGTATATGCCAGAATCTCATAACCTGCGGAGCGACAGGAGTATACTGAAAACATATCTTGTCATTTGTTTCTTTAACTGACAGTGACTCTAGTTAGTTGCGTTCATCTCCAGACATAACGCTTATAAAAAGAGCCGAAGACACGCCTTTGTTTAATCTTTTACTATATCACTAACGGGAGAATGTATATACTGTACTTAAGATAGTGTTAGTGCAAACGCAACATCGGTGATTTCTCACATTTTAGCAAGGGAAGGTATTCTAGAGAACCAAACTTTACCGTTTCAGTTTGGCCCGGATGGCTGTTATCCACCAGAATGTTTATTGTTATGACATCCTTTTAGATTTTAGAAATAAAAGAAACGCAAAAAACGTCAACAGCTAGTTCGAACTTACTTATGTCGCACTCGAATCTTATCTGAAAGTTTACGCTGTACCAATCACAACAACATAGCACAAAGAACTCTTAAATATCATGCACTTTCATTCATTCCTCTGCTTTTTATGACCTCATAAACAACTGAAGCCCTGGTAATGATGCAAAAGAGAGATAGTCTTTTCTTTTTTGTGTATATTATTTTTTTTTCACATTGTGACAGTCACATGAAATCATTGACTGGTTTGCAGTAAAAAACAACGAGGCTTCTTTCTGAAATCAATGAATGCATTCTAATTTATCAATGTAATTATTCTGTATACCTTGAGGACCTAAGGCGTAAGATATTGAAGTAGGTACAATATATAGCGAGGAAGTAACGAAGTTCAGTTGTTATTAGTACAGTAAAATGGATTTTTGTTATATAATGTTAACTATGGCGTTCATGAACTGTTGGAGATTTGCGATTGTTGCCTTTGGGCGTGGGAATGGAGCAGTGGGATAACCTAGCGCCTGTCCTGTATACTTCTTGTACTTGTCTTTCTGTCGCGCTATTTTATGTTTTACTAAGATGAACCAACTAGCCCAACAACGTACCCTACTAAACCTAAAGCCCCTTTATACGGAAAAGTAGCTATATCCTTTGAAGAATGCCGCCTGCTATCTTGGAGCGATCCAGGCGGCGCTACCGTCGACGCACGAGAGTGGGAAAAAGAAAAAAAAAATGAAGATGAAGGAGCATGCGCGGTGGAGGAGGAGTTGTCCTTCAATCGAGTAACACCGAAAGTGTAACGACACGGCTTCCGTCGTCTTTCTTCGAGAATATCCTTCGCGGTTCATCCACTTGAAAGCAAGAGGGTACACCGTGAGAGTGCTCTTTAGTCCGCGTATATGTCGCTATCTTAAGCGATCCAGACGGCGCTACCGTCCATGCGTGAGTGTGAAAGGCCAAAAGATCAAGATAAAAAGCGCGCTTCAGAGGGCGAGGGAGAGGATGTCGCTGCTTTTTTTTATTCAGGGGCTTAGGTTAGGATAACCCACGGAGCCGCCGGAAGTATGACCTTTTTCCGCTTACTCTCGCCCACGACCGCAAGTAGGCATATCCGGTATGGGCGACGAAAACATATTAAAACGTTTCAACCTGCAATTAGTGAAAAAATAGAGGGGAGGCAAAACGAGAATGGGTGACGGATACGCTTATCTCCTAAATTGGGCGACGGCAAAACAATGCGTGGCGACGGCAGAACAATGTTTTCGCTTATACAGGAAGTGACGATATTTCAAGATTGTGGCACCCTTGTAAAAGGGTCTATAGCTAGTCAAAATCAAGTAGTAACATATCCCAAAGATTGTTGATGCACGCACACTGCCGTCAGCACACCCTGATGATTATGCAAGAAGTCCCACGCAAAGAAGCGTCACGAGGTGCATGAAGAAGCGAAAGGGGTTATCCCACTCCATAGCTTGAGACTGTTCACAAGCTCACTATACCGTCTCAACTTAGAATGAACTAAAGGCCAACGCTACGGAACGCCCAGATTTAATCACGAGCCCGTAAGAAATTGCGTGGTATTGCGCTTCGATGCACGTGTCGGTGTCTGCGTCTGGGATCACTAAAGAAGGTGGGTGGACAGTGGTTAGACAAGATAAAATAGCCCTGAGCGACTCATCACGTTTACATTGCAAACAAAGCCATGACGTACAGGCTCTTCGCAGTGCCCAAGCTATAAAAATTATGCAGGGCTTTCTTATGTGGAGTATTATTCGTCCACCCCTAATCAATGTTAACCATGTCATAGTTTAGCGCGGAATGTGATTGGACCTGGCGGCCCGTGGCTTTGGCCTTTAGTCCACCGTAGGATGAGACAAAGCGTAAAAGAGCGGGATGCCCCCCGTTGCTTTTATCTTGCGGTAGAAATGATGCGGATGATCTGGCGTATGGCAGATGACCACACCACAGGGCCGCGAAAAGTCCGCTCGCTGGTCAATGGTAGTCGAAGTCAGAAGAGGGCATCACAAGGATCGTTTACGGACACACGCTGCCATCAGCAGACCCTGATAATGACGCAGGAAGTCACGCGCAAAGAGCACCACGAGCTGCATGAAGAAGCGAAAGGGTTATTTCGCTGCATGAGCAGGTAGGTTCATAAACCCATTCTATGCATCTTATTTTCTTCTTAAAGCGCAGCTCTTAGGCGTCCATTTCCGGCTTGAGCGGCGTCGCCGTCGGCGTAACGGCGCGGTGCATTATGGGAAATGTCTCATAATGCAACGCGCAGGACTCGTGACGTTACACGTGACGTCATGAGTGACGTCACGAGGGTCCCGCGCGTTTCATAATGGGAAACGTCCCATGATGCAATGCCCGGGGAGGAGGAGGGAGGAGGAGAAAGGAAGAGGGGAGGAGGGGGTGAGGAGGAGGAGTGGACAGAGGAGGACAGTAGTAGAAGAGGGTACGGATGAGGAGAAGGGGCATACCCTCTTTCAGTACCTTCCCCTCCTCCTCCTCCTCAAGAGCTGCGCTCTAATTCTAAGTTACAGGAAGTTGTAAACGTTTTTATTTCTTTGTTCACTGATACAAGGAGTGTCGTGTAATTCGGAACCATGATGATCTGACGTCACGTATAGGTTCGTCATTGACTGATTTTGTATTTTTAATCGAGGCGTGGCTTTCTAGTACTTTCCGCTACAGCAAAACCTGGAAGTCTAAAACTGTTCCAAATTTTATAGCTGTGTCAGAACAGCTAAGCGGGGAGGTGGAAAGTCCATATATAAGAGCTTCCTACAAGTAGCGACATTTTTTGAAGCGCCGACTGCAAACGGTGCAGGTTTTAGGAAGGGAATGGCGGCGCGCAGCACAGGCCTGAACTGAATGACACCATTTTAGTCCCAGCGGAATGTGCTTTGTCATTTGTATTGGTTGTCGTTGCTTGTGAAAGAATTATCAAGGGACTTTAGTACGTGTAGTGGGGTCTAAATCGCGGTTAACGAATGTACTGCGTCTTTCCACGTAAATGTGGCTACATCACTCGAGTTTTGTTCGTGTACGGTTACAGAGTACTTTTAAGAGCATTCTCGTGTGCACTTGCTATCGACCGCCTAAGGCTTCAGCGAGTTTTTTCTTTGTTTTTTTTTTGTTTTTGCGATTTCCATGACGCTTTGAATGCTGTTTGTTCTATAGACCAGTGTCCAACACCCTGGCTCCCAGCGAAAAAAATGGGAAACAATAATCTTACACACAGGCTCTTGTGAAGAGAGGGGCTGCACATAAAACAATCTTTTTGCTTTTTACAACGCTCTTGGCATCGGTGTTGTTCTTGGAGCTTCGTGACTGTCCGTTTCTGACGTGTTCGCAGTAGATTATCTGCGAAGTTTTCTAAAAAACGGAGTCTTGCAAAAAGCGCAGCCCCCCTACTTTGCCATGACGTCAGCATAAACAAACATGGCGTTGCCCATCGAACGGAGCGGACACTGGTCTATATTTCCACCCGGTCGAGCCTCTGTTGTTGTTTTTATTTTGTGATTTTTTCATTTTAACATTCCCCATATTGTTTGGTCTGAAGGGTTTTCTTTTGCCACCTGGGACTCTAAACTCGTCAAACTCAAAGTTGGGGCCGAAGTTCACGGAGCGCACCGATTGGACTGTCACAACGACGACTTCGCGCTTTTGTCGCCGGTGTCCAATCGGCGCGCTCCGTGAACTCTCGTCTCCAACTTTGTGTTTGACGAGTTCAAGGCCCCAGTAGTTCATCGCAGTATTCAGATTCCCTTAGCTTTGGTTCCGATTAAAACTTGTCCCAAGTTGTGTCCGAACCAACCAAAATTGCTGACATGACTGGCAATGCTTTCGATCTCATCTAACCACGACGCCGGACTTTATCTGACCCCTTACTTATTTACCTGGTATTAGTGACCACTTGACGTTGCACTCTACCTTACGCACATCAGCATGCCTTTTTAATAAATCTGTCAAACATTTTCTTCATTTTAAGAAGGCAAACTTTCATGCCGTTAAGAACGAATTAGTTGCCATCCTTACTGTGCTTTTAGATGAGTTTGATCAGAGCTTTGTTGATGACAATTGAAATATGTTTCTGAGTAAAGTTAATTCGCTCAGTACTTCTTTCATTCCGCGGTTAGGTCAATCGCTTTATGCCCTGAGTCTCCCTGGTATATTATCAATCTTAAAAGGCTGTCCAATAAGAAACGCGTATATTTCGCTCTGCTAAGTTTTCTGGTCTTGATGAACGTTGGGAATCGGGTCGCTCCGCCGTTGAATTTAGTAAAACAACAATCATGGAAGCCAAAGTAATCCTTTTCAACCATACCCTACCCTCCATGTTGTGAAAATGTACTAAAGCATTCTGAAATGTTATCAATGATTCGATAAAATCACTCATAATCCTTTCAGGTTTAGATCGTGATACCCCCCAAAAAATAGCTACATAAAGCCGACGTTATTAAATTTAGAGCCAACTGCAGAACCGTACAAAAAGTATACAGAATCGATAGCGCGGTCAGGCGCAAAGTCTAGCGTCAGGCGCCATACTTTATAAACACACCCGAAAGTCATCTAATTCAATTCTTATTCCATTCGCCTCAGCGCTGCCGCCATTTCATTCCCATTTCACTGTGGGTTTTCGAAAGTGCGGAATGATCCAGGTATCATTCCAACTCAGGAGTGTAAACTTCGCAAAACTAATGTGTAGGCGGATGTGTGTTGAGTTGCGTGTTGGGTTTGTGTGTGCATGTGTGTGTGTGTGTTTGTGTGTGTTTAAAAATTGCGTCGCTTCTCCTACGCACCTCACCTACCTGGTGGATTATTCTGTATTTTTTTATGAAAGCTTGGGCCTTCACTTTTACTCCGTTATTTCGCCTTTTCTCTTATTCGTCACGCACTCTGTGCTGTAATTGCGGGGTTTGGCAAATCCGGAACCCGTTGCTTCATCATAGAATTAGTACCTTCAACACCATTGATGGAAGCAAGAAGTGCTCAGTTTGCTGCCCCATTATAAGGAGAAGTTGAGGTGCCAGTGTTATACTGTTCTCTGCGCAGCAATTTGTTGAGGGTGAATATGGTCTTAATTTGACTCGTACCTTTAATTTATAGTTCGTCGACGAAACCCATTGTTTTCTTTCAGAATGTCGACTTTTAACTTCTTTAGTATCGCCGAAATTTTTATTTTTACCTGCTACGTCTCGCCAGGAATTTCATCCAACTAATTTGATGGCTTCGACGCTTCGAAGGTAATGGGCTAAAGTCAGTGAATCGGCAAACTAAATATCAAATGCGAGCAAACTTTTGAGATTTACATATCTCTATATTTTTGCGTTGTTTCGTTTTAATTTTTCGCACAATTTGACAAAGGCTACATCAAGTTCAATTCATTCAACACTTACCGAGTGTGCGAAGTGTTTTCGCGAACTGATTTTCAAGACCACTTCAAATTGAACACGTACAACATCAGCTACCGAAACCTCGCTTCCCTGCCAAACCGAAAGTAAGTATACCTCTAAACCTACGGGCAGTGCATTAATATCTTAAAACTTACTTTTTTTTTTTTTTTTTATAAATGTTACAAAATATGTGGCCTCTAAAACGTGAGCTATTTTGAACGTCCGAATTGATCAAGTCTTGTATGCCAGGATTTCTGTGTGATGAGCCCTAAAACTAAATTAAAACCAACGTTACTAGAACACTCAGTTGGGAAACTCGCCGTCGAAACCTGGGCCGCTGGCGTCCACCGAGACCGAGCTAAATGCGACAACAGCGCCACTCTTTATCGTTTGTCTGTACTGTGGTCACCTTGAGCTTTTTGAAAGCCTGTTTTTGCGTAAAAACAAACAGAAAAGTCTCTTTTTGTATGAAATTTATTGGAGTTTAGTAAAAAAAGAGGGGCGCGTTATCTTTTTAAAATCTTTAGTTTGCAGGGTTTTGCGGCACAATTAATATTGTTTTTATACAACCATGCCTCAGCGGTCCTTTCAGGTAGCGCGTCCCGACCTAGGTGCATTTTAACCCTCGGTAGTTTCGATGCGGCGCGTCCGCTCGGGGGACGGGGATGGCGCCCCTGTAACCTCTTCCGCTGTATTTGTTCTTAAAGCCAAAATAGAAGTCACGTGCAGTTCCTCGAGTGGCTGCTGCGGGAGAAACGGTGGCGTTGTGTTCGTCATTAGCTCGGTGCTCGGAGACAGATTGGGGCCACTTTTTCAAAGCTCTCTGTGGGAGTTTCCCAACTGAGTTTTTCGTAACGTTGATTAAAACACTCTATATTAAATAATAATATATGTCGCAAGAGGGGCTTCAGTTGAAGCCATGTTTGGTTACCCTCAGTTTTGTAAGTATATAAAACATTTACACAACCTATTTCGCCGTCTGTAAAACATTTTAGATAACTAGAATTTTATTTAAAAAATCCTGACGAAGAGATACTTAGCAAAGAGTATGAAGCCATTTCGATTAAAAGAACTGATGCTGCCAGAGAATTTTCTAAGTAATGCGTAGGCACACTTTGTTTTGCCAGCTGCTTTAATACCTGACAAAACTAGACCCAAATGGAGATGGAACAAATGCAGACTGCTGCAGGTGCACGATCCGACGAGAGTTTGAAAACACTAAACGTCGCAGGTGTTCAACATTCTGAAATAAAAGCTAGTTATATCGTTGTATTTTTTTTATTTTTTTATTATCAGTTCTTCGGAGCCCTCATGCGCGACAGAAGCGGGCATTTCGAGAGCAGCACTCGCTTATTTAAGCCCTCCACAAGCACGTGCAGCGTGAACATACAACAGAAAAATCTAAAGTTTCTTCATTTTTGCAGAGTGATTGGGGGGGATAAATCTCTGCAATTAATGGTGCACGCTTGGCGCAGGACGGGGCCGAAAATCTGGTTAGGCCTAAATAAAACAGTATAGGGTGTGGTGAGAGAAGATAAAGTACATTGTATATTCATTCTCCTGCTAAATATTGTCTGTTGGTGGGCACCTTAATATTTGTTTCTTAATATTGTACAAAGGGATTGATTGAATGAATAATTGGTTATTTGATTTATTGAAGAATTTATTAATTTATAGGTTCATGTAATGCGCTTACGCTAGGATTAAGTATCGTCAAGAATAGATTTTAATTGTTATCTTCTTTTTTATTAATATAAAATAGAAGAACACAGCAACGAATATTCGAAGTGCAGTCTCCTCCAAACGTCGTGCTGCTGAAACACATATACAGTAAGAGAAGTTTTCATGATACTTACGCATGTATTCATTTTTAAATGTTTACCTCTGCAAATGGTGAGAAGTGCATGCATTGGTCCACAAACCTAACACAGACTTCTGAATCGTTTAGTCCTCGTTCGCTATTGTCTCGGGGTTTAGTCTATTCTGCAGCTACGCTTCGACCCAGAAAGACCGCTTGCGCAGTGCCGCTGAGTATGGTAAAACGTTACGCTCATTCTAATTAAGAACGAAGTTCTAGAAGGATCAAATTCCTTTTTTGTCGTGCTGTCCGGTTGAACTTGAAGTCAGCACCATCGACATGATTCGCACTTTAAACTTCCGATCCCCAAAATAGAATCTGCATTACAGGGTCCTGACTCAGCTATTTAAATATGACTCACATTCATCTCGCATGGAGAGCAATCGAATATATTTCTGAAGCACCCGCCATTTGGTAATTCATGCGCAAATTAACCGAGTCCGGCATTGTTTGACCACGCACTATGAGCATGCATTGGACGTGAGTGGGGCGGGAGCGTTCGACGACAACTCGGCTGAGCTCGGATCGAGAGCGAGTGTGACGTCATCGTCCGGTGAGGACTCGGAGCCAATCACAGGCTTTGTGCCGAAGAAATGGCGGGCGCCAATGTGTGGGGCTTCCAAAATGCCTGTTACTGGTGAAAAAAAAAAACAAAAAAAAAACGCATTTTATATTTTATATTTGCTAGGCTTTTACGCCGGTTTGCAATGATTTTCTCTTTGTTCCTTGGGGAGGGAGAGGGTGGAGTAAGTGCCAACGCGGAAGACTGTACACCATGATTTCTGTGCAAGATTACGCAGCGTTCAGCATAATATATCTGGTCTTTTCAGACGGCATCGTGAGTGCAAACTTGACGCTTATATACAGCGAACCTGGCACATGCGCCATTTTTCGAAACAATCGGTATACAACTCGTAAGTAATGACATAAACCATGGGGCAAAAATTAGTTTGGTACAATTCGCCTGCGACCATTTTCCATTTATAAGCACACCAGGGTACCTCTGCAAGGCAGATATTTGCGTCTACCTTTCACACACGGGCACACGAAACACGCTTTCTAAAGCCGCTTACTCGCTTTAGCCACCAAGTGGACGAAGAAATTTCTCTTTACGACTCCCGGTGTGACTTTTGGCATCTCCAACGGTGTGCATTTAGAAATCTTTCCCCTTTTTCAGATTTCGACCACCAGGGTACTCCAGTTTTCGTTGCACGCCATACATTTTTCCTAGAATCACTCGGCACCAGGGACAAGAGAGCATTTTTCGAGCTCATTCACTGGGTTTGAGGCTGTCTCACCGGCGTCCCTGCTATCCTTAACCGAGTGGACTGTTGATTCCGATGGGCGCCGCCTGCGTAAAAGCAATTTCGGACACTACTGACGTCGTAATTCTTTTTTTTTTTTTTTTCGCAGTTTTTCTTTTTAGTTTTTCATGGTGCATGTATTTTACCGAGGACATTAAGAAAGCTATATACCGTATTTGAAAAGAAAAAAGAAACTGGAAACGGTTTGTTTTGGGTACGCGCGCGACAAATTGATTGCGACTGGAAAGTGTGATTTATTTTACGATGAGGTTTGGTGGTGCTGCGCGCTCAGCCGTGTAAATAGAAAAAGCGGTTAGCTGTCGAAAATAATTAACAACAGAAGGTAGCCAAAAGGCATTCGTATTTTACGCGCAAACAATGACGTGTTTATCGATTTACATGAGAGAGCTCTGACATAATATTAAACCATCGTCAACATTCGAACAACATATTGTACTATCGCGGACAATATGAGCTGAAACAGCGCTCCGGCCCGTGCACGGTACTACCTGCGCCGCCTGTCGCATCGCTCCCTAAGCACGGCGCACCCTGAGGCCGAGATAAATTATCACTTGCGCTCACTGCGCCACTGCGCTCTTCCGGCCGTCTGCTAGCTCAATGTTCACGTTTTCGGCTAACATGCATTTCAGTGGATTTCAAGAAAGCGCCGAAGTGTGAAATGCGTTGTCACGCTCGTATCTCCCCGAGCAGCGCTGCCTGACGAAGCTTCCTTGGCCTATAAAAGGAGCCGATCTGAATATCATCGAAAACATTTGGAGGCGCATCAAGGTAACCATGTCACGGCGTCCCCTCCACCGCGCCACTGCCTACAAATTGTGGAAAGCAATGGGAGGTGAGTGGGAGGGGCTTCGGGGCTGAACCAGACTTCGTGGCCGGGCTTTGTGATTTCTTACCAGACAGGATGAGAGCCGTGGTGCGGGTCAGCGGAGAATGACGCGGTATTAAATTATTTTGCAAGTTTTACTGCGCCTCAGGACCCCCTGAACTGAACTTCTGCCGATTGGAACAAAACTTGATGCTACAGTTGCGACACACTGTTTGACGCCGTTAGCCACGCATACTCCCCCCTCCCCCCTGAGCGGTGCCTCCTTCATCCCGATCTTCTTGTATAGTGCAGTTGAACTTCCACGCTGACTATTAATCTTTTGTGTCTGACAATGTCCTCTGCAAATATTGTTTTCTGGATTAAGTTTCAATCTCCTTCTCTTGACTATCACTGTTTGTTCCACCTTATTAAGACTAGGAATTCGTAAACAAAACACTGGTGTCTTGTCAGGAACTTGTTTTGCTTGAAACAAACACGTGAGCCCAGTAATTAAGAAATAATATTTTTGAACCTTTTCATACTAATCAATGTTACAAAACCTTTTTCAGTAATATGTATGCTAACAGTTTTTTGAACATCTGTGATCAGTGTAACAGAAAAAAAAAGAACATTGGAGCCGGACTAAGTCCGGCATACAGATTTTGACCTATATTTTACGATGTCCCACTTTGTGCATGCGCCTATAATCAAACAAAAACAACCTGCAACGTATTTGGATATGACTTTCAATAACTGTAATCGAAGTTGAAATTTAAGACACTTCAATATTTTTTCTTCACCAGTCAGCGTTTTTTTCTACGGGATTTTGCGCGATAGAGTAAAATAAATCAATAGCAAAAGGAGAACGACAAGTGTAATATTTTGTTTCCCTCGTCGCCCTACCACACATGCCCGCTGTCGCACCCACCGTCTCGCCTGCAGACAGCAGGAAGAGCGCAGTGGCGCAGCGAGCGCAAGTGAGAAAATATCTCGGACTCAGGGTGCGGCATGTGTGCGGAGCAAGGCGACAGGCGGCGCGGGTAGTACCCTGCGCCGGCCGGAGCGCTGTTTCAGCTCATATTGTCCGCGATAGTACGTACCACACGATGCAGCGTTATCTGAAAAAAAGAAGAAAAAAAGATATTTGAGGAAGTTCTTAAATAACAGAGGACTGCATTGTCGACAACGACGCCTTGACGATCAGATGGATTCCAAGAGGATTTTGTTTTGGGGCACGTTTTTTGGAGAACTTCATTTTTTTACAACTCTAGCATCATGATAAAGGAACGGAATCGACTGTTCCGCATCCCACCCCAACCCGAACAGCTCTTTTTGGTGACCACTGAGAAGGACTCTACCAGACATGTACACGTTACTAAAAAGGTGACTAAATACCCTTACTTGTTACTCGCTCAAACAGTGACTTATTACGTTACTCGTTACCGATTCTGAAAAGGAAGGTGTTACTTCACCACAAAAGTAGCGCGTTACTATTCTTCTGACTCTGACGACCAAATGCACAACATCTTTCATTTTATGGTTCGTTGTTTTCTTTTCGGTAGTCGTTGCACTTAAGCAGTAGCTGCCTCTCTAAGTTTTCATCGGGTAGGTTTCCCTGCTTCATTGGAATGCAACTATGGCGACGCTGAAGGGTCCCTCTACTGACGTGCTCAAGTGAACAGCAGTGCTGTGCTTCAGGAAGAGCTGGTCAATTCCTCTTTCTTTTTTGTTCTCTCTGCTTCTAAAATTGGAAGTTGATAATGGGTTTTCTGCCTTCCCGCGTTAGCAACCTCCGGGCTTACATTCGGTTTGTACATGATTCTAGAAAATTAAACCAACGGACCTTTTTGTGTTCTCTAGGTGAAAGACATCCGCATGTGTAGAGTTCGACTGAAATGTTCAGTGAGAAACGCGGCTACACTTTCATACTGATTATTTATTTTGAAAAATGCCCATCTGCTTTGGTTGCAATAGATGCATACTCAAATTATAATTAAAACGGGGGTGTTTGAACGGTGTTGTACACTATATACTCCTCAGAAGTAACGAAATACCGTGACTCGTTACTTGGCCTTTGTTAAGTTCGGGGTTATTTTTAGTGACCAGAAAAATATACGTATTTTATTATGCATTGCCTATTTTCTCCACCGCCGGATTTGTGTTTTGTTTGGGGTTATTTATATGTAGTCTCATCTGAATGTGAAGAAATCGCGAGAGACGGCCAGTCTGCTTGCAGCGGCCACGAGTGAGGCGCCGGTACCCCTCAATGCGCGTTGGGGTTTCCCTCCGTCGACTTCTGCTGTTTTCTTCTTTTTCGCATTTCTGTGGCGGGTTTGTGGTGTCCGCGACTTGAGGATCTGGCGACGCCGAGTCTTTGGGTCACCTTTCCCGTCCCTATCGTCTGCGTAGTTCTCTTCGGGAGTTTCTGTTAGCCGTGACTCCAGAGGTTCCAGACTCTTCAGATACTGCCTCTAGGGTGCCACTCTCTCTACAGTTGAAGACACTGTTTATATTAGAGGGCACCGGGGACCTGTCGGTTTGAAACCGTTACAGACATGAGGGATGTTTTCGTCCAGTATTGGAAGGGGGAACACCCCGAAACCCCGATGGGGTTTAAAGCGAGTGGCGGATACTGGTCCGAGGGTGAGGATGTTGGGGCGGAGAGTAAGTTCTTTTAGATTTTTAAGGGAGACTGGACCAGAAATTTGAACGAGACGGTCCAGTGACTAGTTTTTCGAAGTTTGACTATTTTCTTTTCTGTTGCTTTATAAACACTTATAAATTAAACAAGTTTGGCTATGAACTGATGCGCCTCGTTGTCGGAACGTGTTGATGGGAACGAAAAGAATCAGACAATGCGTCTCCCGTGCCGGAAGAGTAGAGTTTATTAATTGCCTTAAAAGTAACCAAGTACGTTACTCGTTTATTTTTTATGAAAAGTAAACAAATACCTTACTCGCTACCGAAAAACGTAACTAGGTAGAAGTAACTCGTTACTAGGAACGCGTTACCTACATGTCTGGGCACTACGCAGATTATCTCTGGAAGTGGGCAAAAACACTGCAGTTCTCATTGTTCACAAAATCTCATTGTTCGAGTGTTAACACTTTCGAATTATACTTCCGATTGCTGTCCATTGGTAAACACGTTATTTCTGCGCGTGACATACACACATATGCTTTTCGGCTCTCTTCTGTCGTTATTTTCGGCAGCTAAGCGCTTTGTAGATTGACACGGCTTAGCTGGCGATGCCGTCAGAACTCATCGTAAAATAAAACAAGCATTCCAGTTGCATTCGTTCTTTCGCACACGTACCAAGCAAAAAATATTTGATATTGTTTTTTCTTAATGTAGAGCAATTGATTTTAAATGTCTTCGGGAAAACAAATACACCGCAAACCCTCCCCCCCCCCCCCCCAAAAAAAAAAAAAAAAATTCAACAAAAAACAACGACAACAACAACAACAAAAAACAGTGGTGTGAGGAAAAATTTAGCCGCCAGCAGTGTCGCCTACGGAGGCTGCACCTACTGATATAAAAAAGTCCATCTGGTTAGGCTTAGCAGGGACGCCGGTGAGAACTAGCCTCAAACCTAGTGAGTAGAATTAAGAAAGGATCATACAAACACGGTTCCTTGGACCGTGTGTTTCTTCCAAAGGCCCGTTCACATTCTTGCGACCGAGTAAGACCGACAAAGACCAGATCGGTTTTTAAGCCTCTTGCGATCTTTTAGGACCACCTCCGCTGCAGTGCATCCGGTCCTAAGAAGTCGCAAAAGGCTTAAAAACCGGTTTGGTCTCTCTCGGTCCTACTTGGTCGCAAAAGTGTGAACGGCGCTTAAAGGTGTATACGCCTGGTGCGTACCATCTGTGGAACACATTCAAACGAGCCGTCATTGACTGTATAAATAAGCGGCAAAAAATACATGTATTGTTTTTTGCACAGGTCGCTCGGAGCCTCAATAAAGGGAAGCTGAAGCGATTCTGTATGGTCTCCATTTATCCTCCAGGATTGGGAATATCGAGATTATTTTTCATTTTGTGCTCAGAGGCTTCAGCGCAACAGCGGAATTTCCGCTCTCGCGCCTCTTTAGCACCCATTAAAGCTATGCAGGCTCACTTTTGCTATTTTCAAAAAGACAAAAAAAAAAAAAAAAGACGTCACGACTAGTGTCAGTGCGGGGAAATATACCTGGCAAGCTTCCAGTGGCACGCGCCGCTGCCCACAGGAGGGACACGCACTTGGCAGCAGGAGGATCATCCTATGACGAAACGACTTGTGGGAACTTTATCGTCTGTTTTCGAGTTTAGGTGCATCTTTGGGGAAAACGAAGGTGATATTCAAATTCGCTGGATAAAAATACTCTAGTACTCACCACTAACCTGTTTTTCTACAACAATCTCTTTAGCTTTCCTTTAAAGGGATGCTGAACCGAAATCTGCATTCCACCAAACACGGCGGCAAAAAACGTGCAACTGGATGCTACAAACACTAAAACACCACTCATACCTATCAAACATATCTCGAACGAACGACCGCATTTTTCAAAAAAAAAAAAAGAGGCGCAGTTGACAGATTTGTTTACGTCTTGTTTCTCCGAGAAGGGGAGGGAACGGCCTCGCGTTTTCTCCGCTTCGCCGCCTTGGGGGGCAAGCGAAGAGAGGAGGAAACGAGATATCTTGACGTCACGTGCCTTGTTGGCCTCGTTCAATCTCGACCTCTCTTTTCAAAAACACAGCCGCCCATTTGAGATATCGTCTTACGAGTAGCGTTGTAGGGATTGTAGCGTCCCGCCTACACCTCCAATATTGTTGTTTTTTTTTATCCTAAATTTGGTTCACTTTTACAAAGCCAAGGGCTTGTGCACGCCGAGCCTCTTATATCGCTTCTCGGTCCATGAGGTTGTAGCATTAGCCCATATGATCGACGAAAAAAAAATCCCGAAGTTAGATGCAGGAACGCAATGAATCGCGCGCCATGCCTTTTTCAGCTCTCAGCAACTGAAAAAAACAAAAATTTAGAAATACGAAACCTAGCTGGGTTGGAGCTGAAACAGATTTTACACTAAAACATTTTCACTTTCATTGAGCTCAAAATTCGCCACAGTATTTCTTTTAAATGATTAGTGTGTTTCTTTCAAGCATGACAATAACTTAGAAATATCACGCTTTTATCAGCACATTAATTTCGTTGTAGATAATTTATGGAAACCAAACTCCTTTTTTTTTTCAGATTGCACCTTGTACGTCTTGACAGACACCAGCGACTATAACATCAACAGATGCACCATCCTTTTTCCGCAAATTTGCGCAATCGGCTTTATAACGGCGCTACTTCTAGGGAGTGTGTTGGTAGCAAATGGTTCTGATGGGGGCCCGGAGAGAGCGCGTCCTCGACTTTTGTGTTTAGCGTCCTATGCTGCCCATACAACATAAGTAGTCCCGAAGTGGCAACAAGGGACTTCACAGAAGCCGGAGTGTCAGCCTGTCGGATGTCGCAATCCTGGCGGCTGGTCGTAGAGATGCTGGCGAAAAATACGAGAAAACGCGACTGCCGCAGTCGTCGCGGCGTCCCGACTCCTAGCTGCCGAACCCTCCGTGGATCGCCACACTGGGGAGCGACTTGCAGCAGAACAGGAGTGTGCCACAAGGGCTACCGGCTGTTCGTCGAAAAACAATTCGTAGCAGCTCAGCTCAATTGGTAGCAGGGCAGTTTTTCACATAAGACACATAGGGAAATACGCGGTGTTGACAGTTTGTCAGACTAATGAAATAACTTTGTTTTCCCTGCCATTTTTCCATTACCTGGTGGAATCGCTGTTGAATCGCAGTTACTTTCGCAGTAGACGCTGCCTCATTTCCGGTGACTCCAAAAGGATCCGGGTACGAGTCGTCCCGGTAACTAATCGGAAGAATGCTCGTAATATACGCTTGTCAGAACGCAATCATTCAGAAATGATCACTGAATCCTATGCGGAGCTCAAGTTCGCCTGCTTCTCACGCAGTAGTCGCGGTAGTGCAAAAACACCGCGCTCTGATTGGCTCTTATTGGAAGGATAGCGGGTAGACCTCGGAGCAAGCTGCCTTCAGGTCTACCCACTATCCTTGAACCAGAGCCAATTGGAGCTCGGCGTTTTGAATTCAGCACAACACATGCAAAAGAAGCAGGCGAACTTGCGTTCCGCATTGTATGACGAACTGTCAAGGCGACGAATTGCTTTAGAAAGAAATGCCGCATGTGGCGAAGAGCTCTGCTACAAATTGACATGGTAGAAACCACATTTCAACGAAGGTTCTCACATCCCTGCCACGGCTGTAAGACTGTTCGTCGAGGGATCACCTTTTTGGACGCGTTAAACATACCAGTCGGAGACGTGTTCTAGGCACTGTGCAGAGAGGAAGTCGCCTGTTTCTTACACAGAGGCTCCGGTGACGTCAGAACGACGCACAGGTATGATTGGCTTTGATTGGAAGGATAATGGGTAGACCTCAATGCTAGATACTTTGAAGTCTACCCATTATTTTTCACAATCAGTCAATAAGAGCTCGGCGTTCTGACATCATCACACCCCCTATGCAAAAAGCACACGAACTTGCTCTACGCACACTGGTGAAACGCATTATGCCCCATTTTGTAATAAAATACACTATTCCACTGCATTGAATTGTGGCTGGGGACGCGAAAACATCAGCACGACTCTGAAAAAAATTAAGGACGAGTGTTTCAATACCGGGCCAACATTAAGGACGGGCTGAGTGCGATCGTTGACGAAGTATCCAAGCCAAAGCAGCGATTCGTAATGACGGAAGGAAAACGAAAGCACGTTGGTGTATTTGACCTGCGAATAAGAGCACAGCGGGTGGAAATTGTTGATGATGGACTCGCAAATTATCCCTATCGTAGCACCCACATCATTGCGGCAATTCAAGCCTGCTAACCTTAGCACTCTGTGTTCAAGCAGTCAAGGTATTGAGTGTAAATAAAACTTATTGTAGCCTATTGATCCGCTGTTTTATTGTTTTATGTGTTTAAGTATTTCCACGCGAACCCAACTGGCACGACTGCGTGCTTGTAATTAGAAATGCTAGAAAGTTCGTTTCTTTTTTCAATACGTACGAAATTAACCATGTGTTGCTACTAGATGCATACATACAGGTTCGATAGATTAAAAATGGCGCTAACCACACTCGTTTTATAGTTTTATTTTATGTTTTTTTTTTTTTTGTTTCTTTGATGGCGAGTTAATGATGTATTAGACAAACAAACGTTTTTAAAAATACTATTTCTATAGCCGTTGACGGCGTGAGGAAGGCGGGGCGTGGCCTAGTGAGTGCCCGAGCTTCGGGACTGTCAAACGTGAAAACAGCGCAAAAAATTGAACAAAGGACAAGTGAAAGAAGTGCACGGACAAAGCGCTGACTGTCAACTAAAGTTTAATTTTCAGGCGAACCATAAAAATAAACACAGAGCATAGGAAAGAACCAATAAAGACACAAAAAATTATACAACCCAACCGACAGGATTTCTACTACGTCATCACCCTCACATGTGCCTGCCATTCTCCCTGATAAAAAGGACCTCATCATCCCCCGAGTGCACCGACGGTGCGTACACGCATTGCCCTTCCCCTTTAGATAAAATGAAAAATGCCGCTTCGATCTCCCTGGCGGTCTTACTTTTATTGCGCGCCAAGATTGCTTCTTCGGCCTTCTCGGTAAATGCAGTAATCTCATTGGCCGGGGAGCGATAATGAGATGCTGGGGACACGCCCGCCGATTCTTAAGCTGGCGGTGACTATGCACCAGCGCGACCCTCTGACGCCACGCCGCAGCGGTGTTGCTGCTGTCGGTACTGCGCATGCGCAGACGCTTCGCCTCACGCAAATCTGGTTTCTGCAGACGTGTAGTGCCCACACCTGGTGATGGGCGAAAGCGGGCTCGTTTGTGAACAGTGGGTTGGTCTAGAAGAGCATTGCTACGTCTCTAACAAGAACAAAAAATACCTGAAAAAATGCGAGTAAAGAATCGAGCCATTGATTTATAATGCCCGGAAAATTATTGCACGGACTTTGAATATTTTAGGTGGTGTTGGTGAAGCTCGTAGAGATGACTCAAAAAGACTAACGAAATACCACGATGTTTTTTGTTTTTTTTTTCAGGATTTTAGGTTTTACTTTAGGCTTTACGTGCAAGCGTTCGCTGCAGTGGGACGCTCCTTATGTCTCCTGGTCACGAAGGAAATAGCCCGTCAAATGGGCAACGTAAACACGTTCAGACTGCTTGTTTACACTAAGCCGAGTGAGTCCGTAGGTAAGACGCGTCACTTGCGTCTTTACATCGTAGGGCCCTTCCCTTTTCGGAACCAGCGAGGCAGCTAAACCGCAAGCCGCGCTGTAGTGGGCTCGCTCCCCGTAAGACCCCGTCCCGACATAGAACTCCAGGTGACGAATTCTCTCACCGCCACGCGCTGCCTGCTCGATCCTTGCGGAATCGACATCTTGTTGCGGGGCCAATGGTGTTGCGAACGACTACCACCCACGGGTAGTGAGTCATCAACGGCTGCATCAAACCATTAGTGTAAAGATGACTATCCATGGGTAAAACAGTTTTAAAGTTTAAGCTTAAGTGTAAAGCTGACTACTCACTACCCGTGGGTGGCACAGTTTTACCACTCCACTCGTATTATTGTTGGTGCTGTGAAACCTCGTACGCGACCTGAAGCAATTACCCAAGGTAAAAAAAAGAAAACGCAGAACCTTAGAAATAACAACACAACAGGTGGGAATCCTACAAAAAACAACAGCTCTTCACTAGAATCACCGCAAAAGCCGAGTCTGGTGACACCGCTGTCTAATGTTTATATCAAGTTCTACAATAACAGCCAGTTTGTTCGATGCCTCTCCGTCAATGGACCGATCTCACCAGCCAGTTTCGTTAAGCCGCCGCTGCCGCGATGCATCGAGGAAACTTTAGTCTTTATGCACGTTAGAACCCCGCTCCAGCTTTGCGTGTGCAGAGCAGACGACAGAAGCCGTCTCATGCACTGCCGGCTGCCTCTTGAGAACTAAAGTTATGGCGGCATCACTCATGCGAGGAACGCTCAGTGAGATATGTCTACCACAAATGCCCTTCGTAGGTTTCGTCATGGGCTTTATGTCTCCTTGCACAATTAGGCTAAAAACGTGATGGACAGTAATATAGATGGCAACCAGTTCGTTCAAGGTGCATTTAAACATTACGAAGTATAAGGAAAACGGCTTAAAAACCAATGGTACTTGTTTCTTATTGTTTGTTTTTATATGGCACGCGAAGTGGAATATACTCCGTTGACCCTTAAGCTGAGTCTAGAAGCTCTGCCTTCTGCGCGAGCTCGCTGGCTACCGCAGTACTGTGGTTGCGCGTACCACCGCGTTTACACTTTTGTTAGCAAGGGCAGAAAGCTCGCGCTAAAGACAGATTCTAGTCAGTTTAAGGGTGAACGGAATATAGTAGACGCACTGGTCGCATAATACTGTTCCTAATATCCGATACATATATCTCGACCCTTTCAAACCGCCAATTTAACAAGTTTGAATCTAGGTGAGTGTGGAACATAAACGTTTTTCCTTTTTTTTTTTTCGTTTTCAATCCTGTGAGTTCTGCATCTGGTATGCGGGACTAAAGAATAATAAAGCATTTCAACCTGGAATATGCAAGAATATATAGGTGAGGCAAAGCGAGAATGCGTGACAATCACGCATTTTTCGAAAACATCTTTTCGGCGTGGAGATATCGAATCGACGTTTTAACACATACCAGAAGTGACAAGATTCAAGATGGCTGCGCCCTTGTTCAAAAGGTTTATAAAGACGGCACACACTTTTGATGAACCAATTACCTGCAGTAATTCCACCCTAGTGGTGGGAACGTTATTCATAGTACTTAATAAAGGAAATTGAGGCAACAACGTTTGGGTTATACATAAAATAACGTCATTTATCGTCAATGTTCTCCTTTATTTTCTCATTTGTGAGGTTAATCATATCAGAATCCCATACCTTCATTACTCAATTACATACCATTTAACTCCATTGGCGGAACCGAAAACTGCATAATTGGCAGCATTGTTATAAAGAGCAGTTTTGTTGGCGGAATATGTTTTTCGGGTGACTGCTACCCTTATTTTTGAGTTTGTCGACAGAACCGCTCTTTCTCTCAGGATGTCAATCTTTATCTGCTTCGTCACCAAGGAAGGTTTTTGTTTTTACATTGTAAGGCTTGCTAGCCATTTATTTCGACTAATTTGATGGCTACGCTTCTAATGCAATCTGTTAAAGTCAGTGTATCGACGAATGTTAAAAAAAAAAAAAAGATACGAGCAAACATTCAGGCTTTATTTAATTCTGTTTTACGTACTATTTTTTTGTTTTTGTTTTTCATCACTAGAATTCTAAGACGGCAATATCGAGCGAAAATCCTACGAAAATAGAACATTATTTCAAGGGTTTCGCCGAATTGAGACACAAAGTAACTACAGCGTGCCCAAAATACAATGTCAGCTACCTAAAAAACGACACTGATGCGAGCCACATGTAATTAATTATACTTCTGAAGGTTTCACGGTGCATATATCATCTGCAAACTTTACGGAGTCTCTTCATTAACATGACAATCATTACTAAGAGCATGTGCACTGTTTTGAGCGTCAGAATTTATCAATTTCTGTCTGTCCAAGCAAGCTTGCAGGCGTTCAATAATAAAACATACAAAAACACCACACAGCTGAAGCAGGTTTGGGGCCTAGTTTTTACATCGGAGTTCCTGCGACATTCATTGCGCCCTAACGTCAATAAATCCAGAGTAGGTAATAATTTAAAATATGTAGTTTAAGGTTAATTGAAGTCCAGCTCCGTAGTCAGCCATATCGGGTTACCTTTAGTTTCTGCGGTGGTAGTAGACGTATAACAAATGAGCTCAGCTTATGCTCAACAAAAGGCTTGCTTTAACTGACTGATTTCGAATGGCTTTGCAAACGAACGCTAAAACCAGTCATAAATGTAGAATGGCCTTAAGTGGGAAAAGAATATAATACACTCATATAAAGGGGCGGTACAACAATTTTCAGACTTTGGACAATTAACTGCGGAAATTAATCTTCATCACTTATGAGATGAAAAACAGAAAACCGTAAATTCTCGCAAGCGCTAGTTCTTTGAAAAAAAAAAAAATAAATCGAAGGTCATAATGCCTCTTAACTCTCCACGTCGACTTTCGAGTGACGTACTCAGGGGGATCACGTGGTTTTCCCTTGGGCGCTCTCTTCAGAGACCCCAGGCGCTTCCTCCGCAGTTGTCGGCTTTCAAAGGAATAGCATCGTCGAAGGTAGCGGTGAACGACCGACAGAAAGGACGGTTCGCCACCGGGCTGATGCCGAGTGTAGAAACGGAGGGGCACAGGTTTTGTTGACTTCCGTGTATCCCGCAGAGACCCTGTCATTTGGAGTTCCATTAACCGCGACAGGCGGCTACAGATCTGCAAATAATTCCTTCTTTTGCCATGCGATTACGCAGCCGAATAGCAGTTTTTCGGGGAAAGGTGACGCGTTTTAGGTCACTTGGGCTTGCATTAACAATATAAAAATATGCAAACTGCCAATTCTTTCAACATTAGAACCGTTGCACTACCTTGCAACCTCATCGAGTTAAAAAAAAAGAAGAAAAAAAAAAAACATTCCCAAAACGTCAGTTTGAATAAGCTGTTGATCTGAAAAGTTATGTACCCAAAGACCACGCTGGACAGATGTCCGCTGTTGTCTATACTACTTCTGTTTTTTTCTTTTTTTTTTCTGTTAGGGTCACACTTAGCTCAGAGAAAAAAAGTTTATTCTAATTTTAACAACCTTCCGCGCAATCTTCTTTTTTTCTTTTTTACTTTAAAGTAAGTGTTTTGACATACACCTTCCGATCCGTGAGTTCAATGCATAAATTCCTAAGGATCCATAACTTCACACTACATTTATTTTAGAGTAGCATTTTCGTATATTTATACACACGCAAACAATTCTAAAGCAAAAAAAAAAAAAAATAAATAAAAATTACATATTTCTGAACGCAGAAAAACAAAGAAATCCACCAAAAAATAGTTCCGTCGGCCGGAAATCGAACTGGGTCCCCTGCTTGGAAGGCAGTATATGCATTTACTGCAAGGAAAGAGGCAGTAGCTTCTGTAAATAGACTCATTGCGTGACGGCTAGCAGTGAAGCAATGTTAACGGCAGCGCACTCTCTCGGAGATTTTGTCTTCTAATCAGCGTACCCTTACGAATGGTGCAATGTCTTGACTCTACGTAGTTTTGTTTGTTTTCTTTTTACTGCTTGTTAGGTATGCATAACAGGGGTTTGTTTACAAGGCCGACCATGGCCGCGTACAGGAGTAGGGGTAGAAACGGAATGGCGAACAGTGAGTCCTTCCACGTCCGCCTACTGGAGGATGGCGCTGCTATCACTCACAGTTGCCCGTTGATCTGCTACATACACAAAACTACTACTATGGTGTTTTCTTTGTAATCACACATTGCAAATGAGATTAAAAAAATGATAACAAGGCTTGTACACAACTTGTAATTTTTCCATTCGTAGAATACACTCTTGGTAATCTATATCGCTATATTTAGGGGGAAGATTTCCGCTCAATATGAGTTGAAGGTTAATTGTAACTCACATTTTCTCGTCACGCTTCAAGAGATTCACTTTGTTCCTTTTTTTTGTAGGGAGGAGGGTAGCGGTTAAAAAAATGTACATTAGATGTATCGTTGCAGCAACAACAATGCACGCTATGTTTAAACATAAAACTGGTCTATTTCAACTACGTATCCAACAATGCACTTAATATGAGGTAGTAATCACAAAATCCTTTTGTCCAAACGATTCTTGTAACCAAGTATCACCCCAGATATGCCGCGGTAGTGTTCTCAAAATATTCCTCTCCAATGACTGATAGGCCAATTAGTTTTGTCTTTTCCTTAGACTGCTATTTTAAGAGTCCTTCGCAAGCAAAGAGATATTCGCATTTCCGACAAAGCACCGTCAAGTTAACATTAGGAGAGGGTAAGGGCGAATGGTAAGGGTGGCGATGAGAATTTTTCTACTTTTCAGAAAACGATTCTATAGGTCGGCTTTTAAAGGCCTGTTACAAGATTCGTTCGTTCGTGGTTTCTCTGATATTAAAAAAATACACAAGACACTTCGTGCGTTTGAAAGACAGTCACTCTATACTGTCATTACAATTTAAAACGATATATACAACATTATTTAAAACAACAACAAAAAGGTATCTGAGTGCGGGATACCTTTCTGGCTCACAAGCCTCTCTCGACTTTGGGGCTTGGCGGATACAACTGCTGCCAAACTTGCGATATGGAGGGAAGAGATGTAGCTTGTCGTTCATGCGAAGTGGGTACTGGTCTCGGATCAGGGTTCTCGGGCTGCAGACTTGACAGTGCCGGGGACGATGGAGGAAGTGTCAGGGCCAGGCGAAATTCTGGAGTCAACAGTTCGATGATGTTCAGGCAGCCCGGGATTCGAGCAACCTCCTGGGGGTTAGGAGGAGGCGCAGTGGTGGCCCTCATCTGTCACGTCGACCCCTGGACGAGTCGACGCGGTGATAACAGGAAAGCACAGTGACACCGCGACGTCCTCGATACATTTTTTTACATCTGAAATACCACGAACAAGTGAACCTCGTGACACTTCCCAAAACAAGGTCCGAGTATCTTTTTTTTTTTTTTCGGTTTCACACGCTCAATACGCATAGAAAAAACTCAAATTTAAGACAGAATCGTGATATGTTCTCACCTCGAGCCGGGTGAAGCAAAACGTCAAGTGTGCTCTCTAAACGCAAAAAAAGAAAAAAAAAAAAAAAAAAAAAGATGCGTCGGCCGGGAATTGAACCCGGGTCAACTGCTTGGAAGGCAGCTATGCTAACCACTATACCACCGACGCGGACGAAGAAGGCTGAAATGCGTCCCGTCAAACAGGGCCGAGAATACTCCCCTTGCGTCACGAACGAGGTCGCGTCCTTTTCAGTTTTTTGGCTACCTTCCGTTTCACCCTACTATCTGCGTGCGGCGACGGACCTTGCGAGCCGTGTTAGCCAATCACGAGCTTCACTTGACCCTTCCATCGGGTGGCAAGCGATTTAACCTTCGTTCACGTTATGCGATAAACAGCGGCTTCGAGTTCGTTCTTTTGAGAGCGGCTTTGGTTTCGCGAATTGGTTTGCCATTCCTCCGTGATGTGCAGTTAGCGAAGGAGTTGAGACTCGAGGAATAGCGAAGGTAAGACGTAAAGAGCGCGAAGTAACTGGGTATCGGTTGTCTCCGTTTAGCATCGCAGTGCTGAAGACGAGAAGACTGAGTAACTGCTTTTGAAACGCAAGTTTCTTTATCTGCGGGGGGGAATCTGGCTTCGAAAATCAACACAGTTCTCCGAAAGCTCGCGTTACGCCTTTATTTGCTGCTCCTCTCGTCCCGTACAAGAGACGTAGCGTCCTCGTTAAGCCTTCTTGAGCTCGATTTGCTCGATTCGGTGCCGCCATAATGAGATGCAGGCGACGGAGGAATTATTTGCTCCCCTGCATCAGGGACGAAAGGTTCTCCCTTCCTAAAAGAACATAGGTCACAAGACCGTTCCTCCATTAGGGAGGACTGTCGATACCCTTTTTTCAAAGCGTGCACGGGGCTGGCTATTTGCCGCGGTTACATCACCTGTGGAATAAGGGTAGTTATACATGCAGCTGCACGGGAGCAAACTATGGCCCTCGTCCACGTATTACATCGAGGAGTAGTAGCTATGAAGACTTGCGCGCAGAGCTTCTTGTGGTGGCCAGGCTTGGATGAAGACATTCAGGCAACTGTTGGGTATTCTGATTCATGAGTACACAGATGAACCCAGCAAAAGCTTCGATTCGGTCGTGGCTTCAGCTGTCGACACTGTGGCACACACTGCATGTGCATTTTGCAGGTCCCATGTAATGGACGTAAATTCTTAGTGGTGGTAGGTGCCTTTACCAAATGGGTGGAGGTGCGTCAAATAAGCCATATCCCAATTCGGCTGCAATCATCGATGTGCGGCGGTTTCTGCTTGCGACGTTCTGCATTCCACATAAAATAGTGTCGAATAACGGGGCAGCCCTCGTTTCTGCCGAGATTGGAACGTTCTTCAATGACAACAAAATTCACCGCGTAACATGTGCCCCGTACCATCCGGCCACCAACGGGCATCAAAACGATACGTGGGCGAACTGAAGAAGGCGCCAGCAGAGGAGCCATCTGGGTCAGTGAATCTCCGACTATCACAATTCTTATTCCCTCAGCACTGCACGGTTCATCAGAAAACGAACATCACACCGGCCAAAGCAATGTTTGTAAGGTAATTAATTACCTTCTAATCTGGATCATATCGAGCCTACAAAAGCGACACCAGTAGGAACGGAGAAGTTACCGAGAAACCGCCAGCTGCAGGCGGGAGAATAGGTCATTATCCGACAGTTCCTGAAGAAACATGAATGGATTCCTTGGACTTTAGTAAGGATATTCGATCGAAGCGTATGGCTGGTATAGTGTGGTAATGGGACAGTTCGCCGACACTTTAACTAGATTCGGATGTGCAATCATGAACAAGAGAATAAAGACCCGACATCATTTGAAGAACCTGTGTTGCGTAAATCAACAAGGACGAGACGCTCATCCACGAGGTAGCGCAACTCCCCATATGGAGAGCCGGTGTCGTGACCACTGTAGACC
Source organism: Ixodes scapularis (assembly GCF_016920785.2). Taxonomy (NCBI): domain Eukaryota; kingdom Metazoa; phylum Arthropoda; class Arachnida; order Ixodida; family Ixodidae; genus Ixodes; species Ixodes scapularis. The sequence goes on from NW_024609880.1 coordinate 91,400,699, forward strand.
GTTCAACATCCGCCGTTAACAGATACCAGCACTGGGGAGCGAACGAGAAGAAAGAAGAAAGCACGCACTCTTGCGTGCGAACGCAGGGCCAATAGGAAACCTTCTTCTTCGAACGATTTCTGCATTCTGTGTACCTCAGCGTAGCACAATGGAAATAGACATGTCAGTACTACATCTACTTTTAAACACCACAGACGCTGGCTTTTCTGCAACACAAGCTCCTTAAGGCTGTCGCTTTAGGAAAAATGGTGAGCCATTCTGTAAGATAGTTGGCCAACGAATCTGTAGAGCACCATGCACCACACACGATTCATCAAGAGACACAAAAAAGCGCTTCACCAAACGTTTATTTACAGTATATTACATCCATATGAAACAGTAGTTATGATTTCGTTGTGATCACTATGATTTACACTAATGACTTTCATTATAACATTGGTAATATTCTTCGCTAAAGTTAAATCTATAGATATAATTTTTACATTAATAGAAGCTGCTGTATTTATATATGTAACGGGCCACTCCACTCATATTACTGTTGGTGGCTTGAAACTTCGTACACTACCTGAAGCAACCGCCCAAGGTGAAAAACAAGGCAGCAGCTTGGAAATAAAACTGAACAGGCGGGAATCCTCCGAAAAACAACAGTTTTTCACGGGGATCACCGCAAAAGTTGAGTCTGGTGGCACGCTGTCACCAGCTCCATATGCCTTGGCTGACGTTTATATATTTGTTTCTACAATAACTGCATTAACAGCAAGTATGGTCGATGCCGCTGCGTCAATTAGACCTTCGTAGCTGTCGTCATGGGCTTCGTGTCCTTCTGCACAACTGGGTTGAAAACATAATAAACCCAGTGTCGGCGGTAACGCGTTACGAGTAACGGCGCTACCGGTTAATTTTTTCCGTAACATAGTAACGTGTTCCTTTTCAAAAAATATAAATGGTTAACCTATTAACGCTACTTATTTTGAGTAACGGGTAACGTGGTTACGTTACTCGCGATGATCTTTCCAAGACCTGAAAAAAGTACACTTACATTTTTTTCGTGTTTCTATCCTTCGTTTTACCTTAAGTTTAGGCGCAGCCGACGCAACGAGCTGGTGGTACCAATCAGACAGGGTCAAAAGCTCACCATCATGGTTTTCTATCATCGCTGAAACAATCAAAAACAAAAAAAAAGGCCCAGTGACTTGCGGCTTTGGAGCTGCTGTATTGATCTAATTAGCTCGTGGGCTGAGCTGCGTCTGGACTTAAGCTGAAATGAAGTATAGGCGCCAAGTCATATATATTACACTCAACCCACATGTTCAAAATTTTACCCGTCTTTTCCTACGCAAAAAGTCTCACTTAAGAAAAACACTAACGCCACACAAAAAAAAAAAAGAAAGAAAGAAAGCTGTTGATTAAAAAACGCCCTTACCATCAATTTATAAACAGAAAGTAACGTGATAGTATCGTGCGTTACCTTTTTGTCGATAACGTCAACGTTAACGCGTTCCTTCTATTCTGAGGTAACGTACGTACGTCTCTAACGCGTCGCTTTATTTTGCAAGTAATGAGTAACGTATTTATTAACTTTCAGTAACTCCTACAACACTGAAGTCATATTGATGACGACCAGTTAGTACGTGGCGCACTTAAACTCGAGGAAATAGAGAAAAAAACACCTTAAAAATAATCTAAGGTGTTTTGGCTTTCTTTCTTTTTCATATCACAGGCCAAGTGCATTAGTAGAGGCACTGATGGCACATTATATCCTATATATATATATATATATATATATATATATATATATATATATATATATATATATATATTATGTGACTCCTTCAGACAACCAGTTTGACAAGTTAGGATCTAGGTGAGTGTTGTGGAATATAAAGGCGAACTGTACTTTTAATGATTCAATTACCTGCAGCAATTTCTAGCCAGAGGAGTGGACGCTGGTAGTAGCAAAAAAGAAGGCTCATGCAACGACTATACAGTCATACATAAATAACGGCATTTGTTGTCTGCTTTGTTTCCTCCTTTCCTTCAATGTCCCGCTCCCTGCACCGTAGTTGCGAGATTAAGCAAGTGAGAATCCCAATATCTTTATGACTCACTGAAATCCTTTACCGCCAGCGTCGGAACCGAAAACTGCATAATTTGCAGCCAATTGTAATAAAGTACAGTTTTGTGGAGGAATAGTAAATATTTGGGTGCCTAGCTGCTACCCTTAGATTTCAGTATTTTTCGACAGAAACACCCTCTCTCTCAGGATACCAATATTTATATTCTTCCTCACCACGCAAGTTTTAATTTTTACCATGTATGTCTTGCCAGCCATCTCCTACTCCTTCGACTCATTTGACGGCTACGGCGCTTCCAGTGCAAGCTGTTAAAGTCACTGTATCGACGAATGTTTAAAATAAATACAAGGAAGCATTCGGGCTTTATTTTTATTTATTTTTGTCTGTTTTTTACCTCTTACAAGAATTGCAAAATGACTATTTTGAGGAAAACTTCTACGAAGATAGATTACTATTCAAACTGTCGCCAAGTTGATACCCAAAAAAACTTCAGCGTGGCCAAGCACAAAGTCAGCCACCGAAAATACGCCACCGATCCAAGCCAAATGCAATTATACTTCTGAACTTTCCACATTCTGCATATAAGCTGTGCAAATTTTACGAAGTCTTTATATTAACTGACAATCATGACTCCAAAAATCTGCACTAATTTGAACGTCAGAATTCATCAAGTTTTCTATGTCGAAGTAAGCTTGCCCGCATTCAATACAAGTCGAAAAGAAAACAGAAATCACATAGCTCAAGCAAGGTTGCTGCATATTTTCGACATCGAAGTTTCTGGGGTATTTATTGCGTCCTAACGTCAATGAAGACAGGCTAAATAATAATTTAACATATACAATTGCAAGTTAAATGAGACGCAGCCCCGTCGTCAGTCACATCGAATTACCTTAATTTAGTTTCGCTTGTTGTAGTGAATGTAACAAACGAACCCAGCTGATACTCAAAAAAAGGCTTGCCATGTATTTGATTAATTTGAAATGGCTGATCAAAGAAACACCAAAATCAGTCATAAACGTGAAATGCCCTTACACGGAAAAAAATGTATAGCTTCTTCATTAAACATTCTTCCCACATTGCGGCGTTAAATGTGGTTCCATAACATCAGCTTGTATAAGCTGTTTATCTAAACCTTTACGCAGCCCAATACTAAAGCCTAATTGCGTTATGAGTGGCACTGGAAGGATGTCAACTGCAGCGCACTCTTTATTGAGATTTTGACTGCTAATCAGCGCACCGTCGCAAATGTAATTTCTTGACACTACATAGTTTTTTTTTTTACAGCTATCTTGGTGTTTTCCTTGTATTTACACAAAACTCAATCCAATATATATATATATATATATATATATATATATATATATATATATATATATATATATATATATATATATATAGACATTAATCCACGCAATATTTAAACCGAGAACCGACATCTTACAACGGTGCCTCGAGCAATGCACTTTATATGAGGTCGTAACCAGAGCATCCATTGGTGGAAACAATTCTTGTAACCAAGTAACACCTCAGATAGGCCGCCGTAGCCTTTTTAAAATATTCGTTTATAATGGCTCTGTTAGGTTAATTAGTTTTTTTTTTGTTTTATTCTCAGACGGCTACATTAGCGAGTCCTTCGCGAGAAAAGAATCGTGCGCATTTCCGTTAAAGCGCCGTCAAGATAGCAGGGGGAGGGGGGAAATAGGAACGGTGCATGGCGAGAAAAAGTTTTCTACCTTGCCGAAAATTACTTTGAAGGTCGGTCTTTAAAGGCCTCTGTTACAAATTCGTATTATCGTGATCTTCCAGTTGTTAAACATAGACGAGACCTTCGGTGCGCTTGGGTGACATTCACTCTACGCTAGCCATGCAATTTAAGACGATATTTACAACCTTGGGGCTTGGCCGATACAACTGCTGCTGGACTTGCCATATGGATAGAAAAGATGACGCTTGTCCTACAAAGCGAAATGACGTAGTAGGTTCGGATCAGGGTTCTCGGCTGCAGACTTGAGTGTGCCGAGGATGATTGACGAAGTGTCAGGGACAGACGAAATTGTTGAGTCAACAGTTTGATGACGTTCAGGCATTCTGGGCTTCGAGCAACCTTCTGGGGGCAGAAGGAGATGACATCAGAAATACCACAAACAAGCGAACCTTGTGACCCCTCCCTAAGTAGGACACGATTACCCTTTTTCTTCGCTTTTACAAGCTCAAGTGTATAAAACAACTTCAAATTTAAGACAGAATTGAGAGATAGGCTTACCTCGATTGAGGCAAAGCACAACGTCTACCGTGTTCACGCCTGAAGTTTGCACATTGAGCATTGGTTCCAAGAAAAAAAAATATTAACAGAAAAAAAAAAATGCGTCGGCCGGGAATTGAACTTGAGTCAACTGCTTGGAAGGCAGTATGCTAACCACTATACCACCGACGCAGACACAAGAAGGCCGAAATGCGTCCCGTCAAACAGGCTCGAGAATACTCCCCTTGCGTAACGACCGGGCTTGTAACGAGGTCACTTCCTACCATCTATCTGCAGCGCCGGACCTTGCACTCCACGCTAGCCAGTCACACGTGCCACGCGACGCCACGTTCCGCGCGTCGGTCCTTCCACACTGAAGGCCACGTGACACGCTCCGAATTAGGGTGTGGCCCTAATGGGTCGAGGCGTCCGTTGCAGTTTATCGTGAGGTCAAAAGAAGTATAAGCCATCTTTCTCAATTTGCGTCCCTCCTGTTGAACCTCCCCGGCTTTCAAATCTTCATGCTCTCCGATCGTTCTTTATTTTTTTTTGTCACAGTTGCTTGTTTTTTGTCATCCGAATCGACACAATTGATTTAATCTTCCACGTAAGAGGTTTTACGATGAATGGGGTAAAACATTTTTTCTCTTAGTGGCACTTGATGAAAAAAACATTTTGTGTGCTTAATTACTGTCATCGGCGCTGCTCTTGAAAATCAGTGATAATCTGAGTAAGCAGGTGACGATGTTTAGCATGTCGCATTGTTAAGGTATGAGGCTAATGTTTCGTTTAATATCGATATCTGAGTCACGTGTTTCCCGACTCCTGGATGCATCGAACCATTTCACGAAGAAATGTAAAAAACCTTGCCAGCCAGTTCTAATTCATCATAAATCAAAGTGTGAAAATAAACAGGGGCAGGACTATATGACACGTCGGTCATACGCGTATTTTTGTTTTTGCTTATTTTCCTTATTTTGTGTACGCGCTTTTTCATAACGAACTTTCCAAGCACTTTTAACGAATAACAGCGTTTTTATTTATTGCTACTGCTATACCATTCCCCGTGATGACGGATCTTTATTGAAGTCCCAATGTCGTATTCTAATTCAGAAGGGAGATGTTTTAGTGGTACTAGAGAACGCCGCGAAAATGGGCCGCAATAGAAATAAAAAATTTAAAAGCACTTCATTTCACTCTTATCAATATAAATGCTAAAATAAAAGGAGACCTTTCATTTGCAACTTTTTTTAATATTTTAATACTTCGCAGTAGAATTCGTTTTGTAGTTAATGGGAACATGTCCTCGTTTTGCAGTCTTTGCAATTAGTTTGTAAAAGCGGTATCGACATTTCTGGGCACCATTATAAATCTGAAGCGTAAAGTTAGAACTTAAAATTAATATTTAGACGACTGTCAAGCTGTCGTGCCTTCATAAATATTTGAATTGGGCTAATGTATTTTCTAAAACGTTTGACGCCTTTTTGATACTACAATATCCAAGACCTAAAACCGAGAAAGAACAAATGTACGTTCTCAAAAAAAAACAATAAATTAATATTTATACGGGGTATTAAAAAAGAAACAATCTTTCTCACTTAATGTAACGGCGGAGAAGCCGCTAATGCAACAAAATATTTACTTGGAAGAGAATATCGCAGCACTCCGTGACAGCTTAAAAGCAAAACAGAGCGTTACTTATTAGCATAATGTTTCTTGCCGCATGATTCGTTTGTCGGGTTTCTTATCTCCCAGTTTGCGATCTGATTAGCCACGGAGCGATAACAGATTGCTCAGGTCTCACTAAAGCCTGCGCTTCTTAAGCAATCTTAGGCGGATGTTGATTTCAGCAGTCACGATCCACCCAGGGTTTGGGAAACGTAAAATATGTACGTTGTAAAAATTTTGCTTCTTCGGCCTGGATTCTTTTGTTCAGTTTATAGTCTAGTCCTTTGCAGCCTACCTGTTAAGAAAAGTTTGATTAAAAATAAAGACTTTTATAAACCGATATTTCGGAAGTAGTCTTTCCGATTGTTCACACTGATAACGGAAATACTTTCCCCGCAATGTCTGTGCATGGAAGTCTCTCTTGTTACTGAAGGTTTCCAGCTGAACATAGAGGGAAAAAACCAAGCTGGAGAAAAAGAGACACACACTGCTGGCTTCACTCCTTGGTTTTTTCCCTCTACGTTCAGCTGGAAACCTTCAGAATCATGTCATACCAACCAGCTCAGCTCCAGGTAGTCACTCTCTTGTTACTCGAATTTCTCTTAACTTTTGTGATATCTTGATGGAAAACATCTTTAACTACATTAAGCCTATATGTGTGACAACGTGGTATGAATGGCCGCTGCTCCTCTCATTTGTCTAGACCACGCCAAAACAGTCCACTGTAAACACAGTGCGTTGAATCACTTTAGCAGTAAGCCGTATAGCATTTATAGAAAGTATTCAAAAATGTGGTCATGTGAGAAATATGTTTTGACTTTTGTTATCCACTGTCAATAATTTTGTAAAACATGTGTTTGAGTGACGAATATACGCTAAGTTCAAGTGAAATACAACTACAATAAGTAATTGAACGTCGTGACTCTGTTTTTTCAAACAGGCTCATTGTTCCGTGTCCTTAACAAGATCAAATTACACATTGGCAGTTTAAATTCCTTAAAACGTCCTATTTCCATCTCGCGTCCTTAACATTTGTGCAATACGATAATTTCAGTAAGAAAAAAACTATGACGAGGTGATTCGGGATTGGGGATTGACAAATATTTTTTTTCTTGTTAAAAACGCTCATGTCGTTACGAATTATATTTCGCTGGTGTAGAAAGCATTAGAAAAACTGTACTAACAGAACTCCGTACTCATTTCCTGTTATTACCAAGGCGGTGATGCCAAACAAATGCCCAAGGCCACACCTGGATAGAAGATTTTACGAAAACAAGTTTTCTCCGTGGTTCGCTTTCTCCTTGAAACTACGGCGGTTCAGCGACAAACGCTGCTAAATCTGAAACTGTAGCTCGTCGCCACCTGCTGTTTACTCACAGTTAAAAAAAAAAAGAAAGAACACGTGCGATTGACGCCACTGCGTCGCCTGGGAACAGGGTTGCCAACACGGAAAGTCAAAATTCCCCCGGCGGATGCCTGAAATTTTTCTATTTCTGCCGAAATTTCCCTCGTTTGCCCAAATAATTATAGAATAATAGTATTCCTTGTTTTCTGTACCCCTTCAATTTCTACTATGAGGAGCATAATATATGCGGAGCACAAGTTCGTCTGCTTCTTAGAAATGGGTCGCGATGGTGTAAGAACGACGAGCTCTCAATGGCTGATTGGAAAAAAAAAATAGTTGGTAGACCTTAAGGCAGTCAGCACTGAGGTCTTCCTACTTTCAAACGATGCCAATCCGAGCTCGGCGTCGTTTTCACGTCACCGCCAACCCTGCGCAAGAACCAGACGACTTGCACTACGGATAGACTTAACGCCTCGCGTACGTTTCACAATAAATTAGTTTATCGGGGGCCGAAACCGCGGCCAAAGCAAATCTGGCGAGGGGAAGTGTTATCGGCAGATTCAAACTGACAAATGAATCCCTATCTTCGGGTTAGATGTTATGGTGGTCATAGATCAGAACATGATACTGCTTTAATAACTTCATTAGCGCTTTTTATGATAGTCAAACCAAAATAACTGATTCTGCCGAAAAAAGGTGGATGATGGATGAACGCTAACGGCTGAACCCTTCATAACGAGCGGTATCTTGCGCCACCTAGAATAGTACTCCTAAGTGTTGCCGGATGGTTGCACCACAAACCGCCAAGAAGCTGGACGAAAGAACCCAAATATAGCTAAAGCCGCTGAAATTCTATGATATCTCGAAAAAAAAAGGATCACAATTGAGCTATAAAATTCTAGATACATGCGGTGCTCAAGATTTCCCTCAAACCAGCAAGATTTCTCTTATTCCTAGAAAGACCTGAATATTAGCTTAATCTGGGGAATTTCCCTCGGGTTGGCAGCCCTGTCAGGGAACGATTTCTGTAGCTGTCGTCATGGCCTTCATGTCTCCTTGTAGAATTGGAGTGAAAACATAATAAATGTTTCTAAAAATAGCTGACCGTTCCGCGCGAGATGCATCTGAACTTAAAAAAGCATAAGGAATGCGCCTTGGGAACCCAATCTCGCGTGTTCTTTTAATGCGATAGAATGTTCAAGGTGCTACTCCTGGAATACTTTTCCATACTAAATAATATCGCTCACAATTTACGCCGCTTGACCTATGCACCAATTCTGTTTCTTCCCTAAATTTACCCAAAAAGTTTACAGCTGACGCTTTTGCCCAACTAACGTCCAGTCCCCTTGTGTGACAACGTGTTAGAAATGGGTACCTTCAAGTGTCTTGGAACAATACTGCTCAAGAGGATGCGCGAGTGTGTGTCAACAAGTGCTCTTGGGACAAAAGGATTAGCCTGCGTCCGAGTCGGAAAGAAAACGTTTCACATGACGACTTCTTGTAAGAACGAATTCGCATGGCCCCGCTAAAGTTACACCAACAATAGCTTATCCAAAAGCCAGAAAGACGGAATCATAGCATAATTTAACTAAGAACCTCCACCGTTGAAATAAGCGAAACACCATTTTCTTTGTATCACATCTGAACAAGCTATTGGTCGTGTTTAACACATCTGTCGTGTGCGCCAGCGTAACTACTGTTCAGTATGGTTCACTTTGAGGCGCATAAAGCTGTTACGGTGTAAACAGAGAGATCTGAGTTCTATTACATTCACTGTAAATAAAATAAGTACGAATTAATGCCTCAAGGTATTGAAAAGTAATGTCAAAATAATTGCATTACTTTTGGAAAGTAAATGTAATGTGGTGTTATCACTGTGGCAATTTCTAATGTAATTTAAGTACATTTCCACAGTTTTCAGAAATGTAATTACTAATGTAATTTAATTACTTTTTGAAAGTAAATTTGCCATCTCTGGTTTGAAACTTCGTGTTTTCTTGTCGGTTATGTTTTTTTATTGCGTTGACATGAGTACCCACATGACACCGAAATGTTGACGGTATCCGACTGTCGAGAAGAGAGTAGAAAGAGAACCGCGCTGCGTAGAAAGGAGGAGAGCTGGGAAAAGCGAGAGGGAGACGACGTCACGGGGCGGAAGCCAATGCATGCGCGGATGCTAGGGCGAGTCTGAACTTGCAGGTTTGCGGTACGCGTATGCCTTGGCTTGTGATACAAAATGGAGTGTGAACCAAGTACTAGCGCTGATTCAAGTAGGCAGCAAGAGAAGACGGATTGTGACCGAAGGAGACGGGCTGTCGAAAGCGGTGAACAGTGAAAACAGCTTCAGACAGCGGATGCCGCTGTTCAGCGTGCAAGGCTGGCGAACGAGAACCCCACAAGGCCGGAAAAAAATGAAGGAAGATCCATTGGTGGGTCCTTAGGGAATGCGTTCGCATGAGCCTTGGAAAACGCCCCACCCGTCCGCTTTTGGGAATCGCTAACGGTAACCCCATAACGATGTCAAAAGGAATCAGCAAGAACTATAGCAAGCAAAATATCAAACCAAAAAAAAGTTAAGTGTTCCGCGTTAGCGTTACTTTCCTTATTCCAGGGCTTAGATCATGACTATAATCGGTTATAATTGGGCGATTAAGTCACCATCCACAAGCTCTCGTTTCAATATTACCCACCTAAAGACTGGTTCACAAATTTATGCTTAAGTGCTAACCAAGTGTATTGGAACCGCTTGGGGCAACTTATGGCAAGAAAACATACTGGCGCCATCTTACGAATGGCCCTGGAGCACCTACGATCTGCGTATGCTTCTTTATTTTTACGCGCCATGAGCGTGCCCGCTCGATTGTGCGTGTTTGTGTGTGTTAGTGTGTAGTAGTGTGTGAAAGATCTTTTTATATCTTAGGAGTGGAGACTCAAGGCTCATTCCCACTCCTGTCATGGCTGAACTCTACTATCCCATTCCTATAATTCCTAAACACAAACAAATAAATGGCTCTTGACAGTTACATTGTGCCACACGCCAAAGCAGCATAAAGGAGATGCCATCAAATGCTGAGCCAACTGCAAAAAGACGCAAAATGCTTCCCCAAACCGAAATACTTCGTGGCCCTTGGTGTCACTGCAGACATCGATCGCGCGATCAAGCATAAAAGGCCAGCAACAGGCGCCAGAAATTAAAACCACCCATCCTCTTCGCAAAGGAACCGTACACCCTCCAAAGATAGAGGATCAGCGTGACGCTTGTTTGATATGACCTTCAAAATGTCTAATTCGTGGGTGGTATAAGGCAAAGCTTGCTCTCTGCATGCTTCGAATGCCTGCTCAACAGCGCCACTGCTGTGCCGCCAGAAGCGAGGTCGCGTAAACCTGCCCAGACCCTCCGTGCACTGGCACAATCTCACGAAACCGCTGACAAAGGACACCAATCGCCACGGATCCAGAACGAAAGACTCTATGGCCACATTATAACACCCTCTTTAAAACGCATTATTGTACGTCTGCTGTGCGATTCTCGCGATCCCTTGCCATATTCAATCAAATTCTTTTTGTCTCTTTTTTTGTTTTTGCACGAACACAAGATTTGTTTGGTGAAAAGCTATATGCTGACCGCGCACGGTTACAACAGCTACTTTTTCGCGTCTCGCAGTACCCGAAACGACACCTTGTCCCTCTGGAAATTTGGTTTCTTCACGCTGGGCACGCTTTCATCCTCGAAGGAGCATGAGCCTGTATGACAAACCGACAGTCGTTTCAGTGCAACAATGCTATCTTAAAAGCTTCTTTGACAATGTGCTAGCGCTGCGCTAGCAGCCCGTAGGCCCAAGATGAAGATCGACACAGCTCGTATAAGAACAGAGCCCTCAATCCACACTTCTTTTCGGGCAAAGAGCATATATTTCTTTCCCATTTCATCCTCCCCCCCCCCCTCCCCCAGCGCTGCCGCCATTCACTTCCCATTCCGGTTGCAAAAGTTACCTTGAAAGTCGTCGAAATCGGGCTATATTTTTAACTGTTTGTCCGAATCATATGCATCTGTATCTGGAGTTCCGCCTGGTTCTAACCTGGGACCACTTCTGTTTTTAGTTTTAATTAACGATTTACCGTCCTGGGTTAAAATACTCAAATGTGCTTATGTTCGCTGACGACTTAAAATTGTTCGGCAAGGTTGAAAAATTTGGTGATTACATATATATTCAAAATGATATCCGCTATCTTGTACAATGGTGTTAACAAATAGACTTTTACTAAACCCCAAAAAGTCAATAGTAATGTCCCTAACTAGGAAGAAGGACGGCATAATGTATGACTACACCCTTTTTGAAGCAGAAGTGCAGCGAGTGTCGCACGCCCGTGACCTTGGTGGGATTGTAGACTCAAAATTAGATTTTCGTTTACACGTTTCTCGTGTAGTTAGTCAGGGTCTCCGCTGCCTTGGCGTCATTAAGAGGATGGAAGAAAGTTCTGTTTTCTTGAGTGTCTGTTAACCTTGTACTGTGCTAGATCAAGTCTTGAGTTCGCATCCGTAATAAGGAAATATTGCAATGTCAGACAGCAATTTATTTGAAAATGTTCAGCGTAGATTTGTCCGAATTTTATATGATAGTCATATTGGTCGCCGCCAGCTTTACAGCAAAACTCTCTTTTTGTGGACCTCAATCTTTTAACACCGCATGATAGAAGAATTCGTAGAGATATGCACTTTTTACATTAGGTTGTGCACGGTTCTATTGACCGTTCAGAGTTGTTGATACCCTTGAGATTCCGTATTCCCCAGATGGCTAGACACTTCTTATCCTAACATGCGATCAATCTGTCCGATGACAAGATTGAAACAATCCTATAATGCGTTGTTTTTAGACGATGACATCTTTCTTTGATGTAATTACTTGAGAAACCTGCATTTATATTCTGTATTCACTTATTGGACAGTGCACTGCCACCCAGGCCACTTGGCTGTTGGCAGGCCCTTAATAAAGATATCTATTTATCTATCTATCTACCTATCCAAAAGTGTGTTGTTATTCTGGAATCATTCCAACTCCAGAGTTGTTGCTCTAAAACTCTGGTGTAGGTGTTTGTGTGTTTGTCCGCGTGTGTGCGTGTGCGTGCGTGCGTGTGTGTATGTGCGTGTTTCAAAAGTGGGTCACTTCTTTCGCTTTCCTCCTCCATTTGATGAAGTAATTTTTTTTGTTTATCTTTACGTTTACAACCTTTTTGGCTTTTTTTTATTTCTCACGCACCCTGTATTGCAATTACGGAGTTCGGCAAATACGGATCCCGTACCTTCAGCAGGGAATTAGAAGATTAAACACCATTGGTGGAACCAAAAAGTGCGCAGCTTGCTGCCACTTTATAAGAAGAAGTTGAGGTAACAATGTTCTAATATTATCCGCGCAGCGATTTTGTTCGGTCTATTGCCTTGGGTTGTCTTGTACCTTTCACTTCGAGTTCGGCAACGAAACCCATCCTTTCTTTTGGAAATGTCGATTTTAAATTTCTTCGTTATCGGCGAAATTTTTCTTCTTGCTTTGTATGTCTCGCCAGCCATTTCATCCGACTGTTTTGATGGCTATGACGCTTCGAAGGTAATGTGCTGACAACAGTGTATCGCCAGATCAAATAACCAGTGCGAATGAACTTTCGGGGCTTACCTTTGAGATTTTTGTGTGTTGTTTCTTTTTCAGTTTTTTGCACAATTTGATGAGGGCTACTCCAAGTACAAATCATTTGACAGCGGCCGCATATGCGAAGTGTTTTCGCGAACTGATTCGCAAAACAACTTCAACGTGGCCACGTACAACGTCAGCTACCGAGGAATCGGCTCCGTGCCCAGCCAAACGTAAGTGTATTTAGAATTGTTTGTACTGTGCTTATAAGTCCCCTCAGACTTACAGAGTTTATTTATTTTTAACAAGAGTGTTATAAGAAGAATCATGGTTCCTAAAATTTAAGCGTTGTTTGACATCAGGAATTCCGCAGCGCCATCGCTGCCGCGGTGCATTGTGGTACTCTGTAGTTCCCAGTGGCGTACCAACTTGTTTTTGAGTGGGGATACAAACACGCCCCCCCCCCCCCCCCCCCTTCCCGGGCCGGGGGGCGGTGCCCTTGGTACTTGTTGAACGCCGCCAGCCAGTGTTTGCCGTGCCCAGTGGCGGCTGTGTCAGGGGGGCCAAGCACATGCCTTGCCTCCCCCCCCCCCCCCCCCCCCCCACTCTAAGAGCTGGAGGGGCAAGCGCCCCCCTCCAGAATATTCGATTATGTGCTAAATATTGACTGTTGGTAGGCACCTTAATATTTCTTGCTTGACGTTGTACGAAGAGATTGATTGACCGCATAATTGGTCTGTGAATAATTAAATTATTGATTAATTTATATATTCATATACTTAACTTTGCCGATCGATTAAATAACGCAGAGTATACAACTGAATTGTTATATTTTTTATTAAACAGAAAAACACAGCTACGATCATTTGAAGTGCAGTCTCCTCCAAACGTGGTGCTGCTGAAAGACACGAACAGTAAGACTAATTTTTATTCTAATCACACAAGCATTCTTTCTTTTACTTGTTTACCGGTGCAAGTGGCGAGAACTGCATGCAGTGGTTCACAAACCTAACGCAGCCTTCTGTCTGTGTCGCGTCGTCCATCGTTTGCTCTTGTTTCGAAGTTATAGTCTATTCTGGAGCTATGTATAGACCCCGAAAAACCGTCTCCGCTGCGACGCTGAGTAGGGTGAGTCGTCACGCTCATGCTAATTAAAAACGAAGTTCTAGAAACATCCAAGGAATTCTTGTCGTGCTGCCTGGCTGAACTTGAAGCCAGCACTATCGATACGATTGACACTTTCAACGGCTGCGGATACGAAATGAAGTGGCCGCGAGCTCTCTTCCTCTTGCTTGAAAATCGGAAAGCGTCAAGCGCAATGCGTGTCACGCTCGGTGCGTCAATAGGGAGTTTTCGTAGACCGTTTTCTCCACTCCGCTGCTCTCTTCAACAAAGACGCCGCTAGAGCACATGCGGGCCGCTGGCCTTGACTGCAGAGCTCTGGATATTGTAGCGGGTTGCGGAGAGCGTTGCGGGACGGCGAAAACGATCTACGAAATCTCCCTAATAGGGAGTGTTCCTAGATCGTTCTCGCCGTCCCGCAACGCTCGACGCAACCCGCAACGATACCCGGGACTCTACAGCCAAGGGTAGCGGCCCGCATGAGCTTTAGCGGCGTCTTCGTTGCTCAGGGGTTTGGGGGGGGGGGGGGCGGTTGGCGGGGGGGGGGGGGGGGTTGGCGGGGGGGGGGGGGGGGGGGGTGGCGGGCGGGCAGGGGGACGCGGGGGACGCGGTCAACGAAAACGCCCTAATGGCTCCTGCACGCTCAAAGATATTGTAGGTGCGAGCGTTGCCTATTAATGGTGTCAACACGTGGCAATCTCGCCTAGTTGTAATATCTGGAAACTGTACGTCCTATGGCCTATATATAGCTTGCCCGTAACGTACATTCCGGCGTTTTATGTGCCACAAGTCTTCGGTTCACCGTGTCAGTTTCACACCGCCGCTCGAGGGAACCAGTAACTAGAGAGAGTCGTCAGTGCCCAGCAATGCCGACACCTGCAAGCAATGTATTGAAGGTATTCACTGAGCGACATGTTTGAGTGCGTTGTTCCCAGAGCATCGCTGGGTTGTGGGGTGAGTGACATGGCTGGCCTTGGAGAGGTCCTCGCATCCTCAGATCTAGTTTCTACTTAACGTCTGCGAAGAACAGCGATCTCGACGGGGAATACACGCTGCGGAAGCACCGGGGAAGTTAACATATAAAGCGTAATAGACTCGTTAGCGTTCCCCGCCAAGTCACATTCAGGACTAAGTAACTCTACGAGGGTGCCATACTGCCGCGAACTGGCACTGCTTTCTAGAGGCCGATGACGTGGCGGCATTCCAGCGGAGCTTCACAAACTGTCCCCAGGCGCAATAATAAAATCTGTTCATTCGTTTTTAAATTAGTCTTCTTGACTTTTTCTGCCGGCAGCTCAGAAACAATAGTTCGGACAATAGTTTATGGGTTGCCGCCACAACATAGACTATGCCTACACAAAGAAATAAGAACGAAAACTTCGCTTTCTTACCCCTTTATTCTTCTGATGCCGAAAATAGAATCTGCATCATAGGGTCCTACCTCAAAAATGTAAATATGACTCTCATTGATTTCGTAGACAGCAATAGATAATTTTCAAAAGTGCCTGTCATTTGGTGATTCATGCTCCAATTCTCCGAGTGCGGCATGGTCGGACCATGCACTCTGAGCCTGCATCAGACGCGAGGGTGGCGTCGTCTGCGTTCGTCGTGAACTCGGGTCAGGTCGAATAGAAAAACGAGTGTGACGACAGCGCTTCGGCGAGGACTCGAATCCAATCACACACTTCGTGCCCAAGAAAGGACGGCCGCCAATAGCACTGGATGGGGGCTTTGAAAGGGGTCTATGCTAGTGACAAAAGCACTTTCAGTACTGTATTTTGCTAGGGCTTTTACGGTCATTCGCAATCATTTTCTCTTCTTTTATTGGGCAGGGGGCAAGGGGGGCGGGGGGGGGGAAGGGTGAAACTGACAACGCCGGAGACTGAGAGCGCACAGCATCATTTGTGCGCAAGGTTATGGAGTTTTGACCCCCATACATCTGCTTGTTCCAGGAGGCAGCTTGGTTGCAAACTTCACTCTGGTGTACAGCGAACCTGGCACGTGCGCCATTTTTCGAGGCAATGCGTATACATCTCGTAAGTATTTGAAGTAAACCATGAGGCAAAACATAGTTTGGCACAAGTCGCCTGTTTCCAATTCACAAACACACGAAACAGGTTTTCTAAATCCGCTTACTCGCTTTAGGTGCCAAGGGGACGCGGAAATCTGTCTTGGTGATTCCCGGCGTTTCTATTGGCTGCTCCAATAGCGTGCCCTTAGAAATCTTTCTCCTCTTTCACATTTAAGCCACGAGGTCGCGCCAGTTTTTGTTGCACACTGAAATAGGCGGTACATCTCTGCTTTCTTCCTCCATGCCTTTGCCGCTGCGTGGTGCCGTCTCAAGTTGCTGATGAGAGGCAAATTCATTCAAGCAAATCGCTCCCGTTTGCCATCTTTCTAGGCAGAAAAACCGTTCATGAATCAAAGGTCCAAACGGTTCATGTCGGTCCGTTGTTTACAGGAAATCGCTGGTCATGATATCACGCGACTTTCCAGTGGAATGTGTTTTCTTTTTTTTTTTTTTTGCCGGCGTAGAATTACGCAGGTCAATACGTCGTATAAATTGAGCAAACTGCGTTTTTAGGCAGAGAAGCAACGTCTCCAGGTATTCGTAGTTTTTTGACTGTCAACTAATGAATCCCACAAAAAAATAAAAGAAAGGCAGACGAATCGATTGTGTTTATATCGGTGTAACGAGGGCCCCTCGTAACCTACCGTAGTGGCGCTCAATATCGAAATGCGATCCCTAGAGCGCAAGAGCACTCCCCCAATTACTTCTAACCACAAATGGCCTCTTTCGTCGCATGGTAAGAGGGGTAACCTCAATACTTATATTATCAGCGAAGATTCAAAACACCGCCTATACTATGTTCACCCTTAAAAAAAAAAAAAAAAAAAGCTTAGGCAGTAGTTTTTTGTTTTGTTTTTACGGTATGCTATTTATTGTTTCGAAATTCCAACTAGATATTAAAACATTTATAAATGAAGATGATGCCGAAACCATCATTAAAATTCCTGCGCGCTCTCTAGTGGCCTGACATCACAAATGGTATGAACTTTCAGGTTGCGCAGGGAGTGCTAAACATAGTATGTCGAGCGTTCTTTTCTGCATCTCAGTGATGAGCTTCCAAACGTCCTTTTCCCACCATCAAACGTGTTGAAATCAGTTGAGAATGTTGTTTACTGCCAACAATGTACCATTTCTGTCGTCACACTTCAGTGTGGCCAGTAAGGGTCCTCGGTTTAAGAAACGCGAGTAAAACCTAATTTCAAAATTCAATATTTCTGCCATTTATTTTTACACAATAGCTGGGGTACAGGTACAGACCTTTTTATCGGCGCTTTGAGGCAATTTGGAGACCCTGCACCAATATTTTTTTTTATTTAGTTTTTTCATTTGCGCTGAAACGGATTTTATCGAAGGTAAGAACATGAAGGAAAAATGGTTTATCCGAAATTCGAGTTATTTTGGGAGCGATAAGCAAATTAAAATGACAAAAAGAGTCCGAATATTTTTGCAGCGTAACACAGTCGAAAAAATTGAATGATTTGAGAGTTGGAACGAAGCCGCTGGCCAATCGGCTGCGGTTTAGGCTCATGACTTTCCCGCCCACATTGGTGTGCCTGTCACCGAAAATAAGTAACGAAATATTGTTACTCGTTAGCTCGGAATAAAAGTAACGCGATACAGATCTCTGTTACCACTTCGCAAATGTAACGAAATACCAATGTCATTACTTGCCATGACAAACGGACCTTACTTTTACGTTAGTTTGTCGTTACTTTATGTTTCACTGTTAGTATATGACAACTGTTAGTGTATAACTGTAGCGTCCCAACAACCAACATCTCCACAAGCTTGTCGAACTGTTCTTGAGAAACGGAAACTTGATGTATGGGGTAGATCCTTATCTACTTCAGCAAGGGCGCGCCGGGACATTGGGTTGTAGTCTCGGTCTTTCGTTTCTTTGAAAGCACCTCAAACTTTACTAGCTTCTGAAAATGTAGGAACTCGCGGGGAAAAATAGGACTGATACGAAGCACCGCTGTTAATTGCTAGTTATTAGTGGTGTGGTACAACGAAATATTAACTAAATAAGCTTCATCACGAATTAGAATAAAAAAAAACTGTCTAAATGAATCGCAAACGTAAACAAATATAAAATATACGTGTTTATATTTAACTAACATGATAGATTTGGCCTCCTTTTGAAATATACAAGTAAATTAAATTAATCTGTTTTCGAAGAGTTTTCGCTAGCGTACATGAATGAGCATTGGGAGATCTAGCTGAAAAACTATGCGACTTACAAAACTATCTGGAAAGAAAGGTGCCTTCTATTAGCTAATAAATCGTAACCACGATATTTTAGCGGAAAAAAGTAAGTGACATTGAAAAATAATTCACCTTAATGTGCTTTTCTAAATCAGAGTTCGACGTCCTGGATGTGCTTAGCAGCTTGAGCTTCGGCCTACAGAGTAGACATTTAAACAGCGAATTGTCTGACTTCTTTTCCTCGGTTCAAACATAGCACTTAGCCTGGGACATGCTAACGGAATTTCGGTGGCCTAGTTACCATCTTGCCCGAAAAGTGAGTGGGAGACGGCAGTAAAATGGGCTTTTATAAAAAGCGTTCCGAAACGGCGTTGTTGGTTAGAGGCAGACGCTGCGTGACTGAGACAGCCTGTACGGTACACGGACTGTCCACAAACAACACTCTTCATAGCCACGCCGGTTATAGTCACGGTACGGTTTAGGCTACAGAAGCCACGAAAAAAGGACACCGATCGTTTATTATAGCCAATAATTATAATGAAACACGACTATCAGTGATTATAAATGAAGTACGGCGCCGACCATACTTTGGTTAAAATCACATGCAGAACCGTAGTATCTTTATGTGTATATATGACTAAAAAAGTGACCAGTATTTATAAGCTCTTAACCCTAAGTTTCTCTTTCACGGCCAAAAACCTTGTTCTTTTTTTTTCACGCCGGCAGTAGCAAAGGCATCACTGATCGAAGCAGGCAAAAACCGTCACTAACACTGCTATGAATGTGTCTCTCTAGACGTCACCAGTAACGTCGTTAGGTGTAACGCGTTAGTTACCACTAACGCGTCACTGCCCGCCGAGGACGTACACGCATGTCGCTTCGTCGCTAAAGCTTCTTGCATCGTTAAAACTTTAGGCTCCGAGCGCGATTGGCGTTATCAGTGGACGCGTTGGCGTTGGCTTTGCCGGCCACAGGAGGCAAAACGAACGAACTTTCTTTATGTAAAAAGGTTACAACGCAGCATATTTGACCTTTATATGGCCGCTCAACTACAGGAATCTATTTTTAAACTAATCCATCAGGAAAATCTCAATATGAATGCAAATTAACGCCTTAACACAAATTAACACGCTGACGTCAGCACGCGTCAACCTCTCCCTGTCTCCCCGGCGCTGACAAACTGACAGGAACCACTGGGATTTCGTCAAAACAAGCCCTTTCGCTTTCGTCATAGTCACGCGCACAGCTGGCGCGGAGCCAGCGAGGAGAACGCGCTAAAGTCCCTTGATACTTATTTAGAAGTAACGAAAACCAATATAAATAACAAAGCACAATCCGCTGGAACAAAATGTCGCCATTCATTCAATTCAGTATTCTGTTGTGCGCAGGCATTCTGTTCCTAAAACCTGCACCGTCGCGCAGTCGGCGCTTGAAATGATGTCGCTAGGCGAAGGAAGCTCTTATTAGCTCTGATCTTGAAACTTCAAGACGCGCCGCGGCGCGGGGAAACAGCCAGCCGCCAACAGCCAGGCCCCGCCAGCAGAGTGAAAACCCACGGTTATACCCTGTCTCGTTGTAACTTGGCAAAAAGTGAACGATAAGCCCCATTTGTGTGCCGACAGCTTAGATATGCGTTACGTATACGAGCGCAACGCACACATATTGGAGCATGACGCAGCGCAAAGCCTGATACTTTTTCGCAGTAAAAGCGCGCTCCGGTGATACGAAGGCACTATCCAATTGGGCCGCTACGGTCGTAGCTTCCGGCGTACTGCAGCATGCTATGCGATCACGGCTTCATAGCCTCCCCATTATTTCGTGCTTCAGACTCTAGGCTAAGCGGCGCCACCATAGTAATAGCCCACGTTTGAACAATACAACCGCCACTCCCAGGCATACACAATATTTCTTGCTTCAGTCGCTAGATAGTGCCCAACCTAACATCATTGCTATGCGGGCGTGCTTAGTGCTTCGCCGTCGCCGGTTGTTCTTCGATCTGGGTTTCCGTAGCAGTGGTACGTGGTTTGTGGCGTCTGTGTAGTTAAAATGACGAATGCGCTTACCTCGACGAGTGAAATGGATGCGGTTCCTTCCACAAGGGGTATGGATGTGGTTCTTTCCAGAAGTGATCTGGATGACCGCATCCAAGGGCGTCAACGTACTCTGACAGGCAATGTACAGAAAGGGGGTGAAAACAAATTACAGGAAGATTCACTCGTGGAATCTTAAAGAATGCGTTAGCATGACGCTTGGGGAACGCCACACTTGTCCCCCTTTGGGAAACGCTTAATCTGACCCCGTAACAAAGCCAGAAAGAGGCAGAAAAAATAGAGGAAGCAAAAGAGAAAATCAAGAGAGAAAGCCAAAAAAAAAACGTAAAGGCGTCAGCGTTAGCGATTCCTAAAAGGGGTCGTTTGGGGCGTTTCCCAAGTGTCATGCTAGCGCATTACCTAAAAATCCTCCAATTATCTTCCTGTAATTTTTTTCTTGTTTCTTTACATTTGAAATATATCTTTCTCGGTTTTTCATCTTTCTCCTTTAATAATAGGGCTTTTAGAGCGCAGCTCTTAGGGGCCCGTTTCCGGCTTGAGCGGCGTCGCCGTCGCCGTCGCCGTCGCCGTCGGCGTCGCCGTCGGCGTAACCGCGCGGTGCATCATGGGAAATGTCCCATAATGCACCGCGCGAGCCCCCCCACCGGGGTCACGTGACCTCGTGGGGGGTCACGTGACCCCCCCGAGGTCACGTGACTCCCTTGAGGTCACGTGACCCCCTCCTCGAGGTCACGTGACCCCCCGAGGTCACGTGACCCCCCGAGGTCACGTGACTCCCCGAGGTCACGTGACCCCCGCCGATGTCGCGTGACCCCCGATGACGTCATCGTCACTGATGACGTCACCGGCATCCACATCGTCATCGTCATCATCACTGATGACGTCACCAGCATCCACATCGTCACCGTCATCATCACTGATGACGTCACCGGCATCCACATCGTCATCGTCATCATCACTGATGACGTCACCGGCATCCGCATCGTCATCGTCATCATTACTGATGACGTCACCGGCATCCACATCGTCATCGTCATCATCACTGATGACGTCACCGGCATCCCCATCGTCATCGTCATCATCACTGATGACGTCACCGGCATCCACATCGTCATCGTCATCATCACTGATGACGTCACCGGCATCCACATCGTCATCGTCATCATCACTGATGACGTCACCGGCATCCGCATCGTCATCGTCATCATAACTGATGACGTCACCGGCATCCCCATCGTCATCGTCATCATCACTGATGTCACCGGCATCCACATCGTCATCGTCATCATCACTGATGACGTCACCGGCATCCACATTGTCATCGTCATCATCACTGATGACGTCACCGGCATCCACATCGTCATCGTCATCATCACTGACGACGTCACCGGCATCCGCATCGTCATCGTCATCATCACTGATGACGTCATCAGTGACGTCACTGATGTCGTCACCGGCATCCGCATCGTCATCGTCATCATCACTGATGACGTCATCAGCGACGTCACTGATGACGTCACCGACATTCGCATCGTCATCGTCATCATCACTGGTGAAGCCATCAGTGACGTCACTAATGACGTCATCGGTACCCGCATCGTCATCGTCACGGATGACGTCATCAGTGACGTCAGTGATGACATCATCGGCATTGGGGGTCACGTGACCCCCAAGGTCACGTGACTCCCCCCCCTGGTTAGTTTACCCCCCCCCCCCCCCCGTGCCCTTCCCTCCTCCTCCTCAAGAGCTGCGCTCTAATTCGCCGTTACAGGGAGTTGTAAGCGGCTTTCATTTTTAGAGCGCAGCTCTTAGGGGCCCGTTTCCGGCTTGAGCGGCGTCGCCGTCGCCGTCGCCGTCGGCGTAACCGCGCGGTGCATCATGGGAAATGTCCCATAATGCACCGCGCGAGCCCCCCCACCGGGGTCACGTGACCTCGTGGGGGGTCACGTGACCCCCCCGAGGTCACGTGACTCCCCTGAGGTCACGTGACCCCTCCTCAAGGTCACGTGACCCCCTCCTCGAGGTCACGTGACCCCCCGAGGTCACGTGACCCCCGCCGATGTCGCGTGACCCCCCGATGACGTCATCGTCACTGATGACGTCACCGGCATCCACATCGTCATTGTCATCATCACTGATGACGTCACCAGCATCCACATCGTCATCGTCATCATCACTGATGACGTCACCGGCATCCACATCGTCATCGTCATCATCACTGATGACGTCACCGGCATCCGCATCGTCATCGTCATCATTACTGATGACGTCACCGGCATCCACATCGTCATCGTCATCATCACTGATGACGTCACCGGCATCCCCATCGTCATCGTCATCATCACTGATGACGTCACCGGCATCCACATCGTCATCGTCATCATCACTGATGACGTCACCGGCATCCACATCGTCATCGTCATCATCACTGATGACGTCACCGGCATCCGCATCGTCATCGTCATCATAACTGATGACGTCACCGGCATCCCCATCTTCATCGTCATCATCACTGATGTCACCGGCATCCACATCGTCATCGTCATCATCACTGATGACGTCACCGGCATTCACATTGTCATCGTCATCATCACTGATGACGTCACCGGCATCCACATCGTCATCGTCATCATCACTGACGACGTCACCGGCATCCGCATCGTCATCGTCATCATCACTGATGACGTCATCAGTGACGTCACTGATGTCGTCACCGGCATCCGCATCGTCATCGTCATCATCACTGATGACGTCATCAGCGACGTCACTGATGACGTCACCGACATTCACATCGTCATCGTCATCATCACTGGTGAAGCCATCAGTGACGTCACTAATGACGTCATCGGTACCCGCATCGTCATCGTCACGGATGACGTCATCAGTGACGTCAGTGATGACATCATCGGCATTGGGGGTCACGTGACCCCCAAGGTCACGTGACCCCCCCCCCCCCTGGTTAGTTTACCCCCCCCCCCCCGTGCCCTTCCCTCCTCCTCCTCAAGAGCTGCGCTCTAATTCGGCGTTACAGGGAGTTGTAAGCGGCTTTCATTTTTTGAAAGAATAATGATGGTTTACGGAGCGTTGCACGCTATTTATTCTGCAAATATATATATATATATCTATATGAAGGCCTTTGGCTGAGTGGCAATCATAAAAAAATGTTTCCGGTGATGTCACCGGTCATGCATTTTCAACTCACTGGGTCGTTGACGGGCGTTGAACTGTTTTTACCTGATCGCATTAAAATATGATGCACTAATATTTCACGGCCGCTGCTTGCTCCTAAGTAGCCCGAACCACTTATTAGGTAATAACATAAATAGGCCAGAAGCTCAAATGTTATTAGAGGCACCGTTCAAGCCGAGACAGCAGCCAAAGCTACAAGCGAGAGTTAGCCTGCGCTCTTGGCTTTGAGAAGTGTATTTCTAACGCGAGTGCTCGTTCTGCGCAAGAACGCTTCTAAGCCGCGACCACGAGCTCTCGTGCTTGTGGCATTGGCGGCGCTCTCAGCCTAAGGTTGAACGGAGTGTATACGACGTGCGATTTGCTTTTGGCGCCTCTCGTGTGTTTTGTTTACCGGTGAAATGCGCCCATGTGCTTTTGTTTGTTTACCCCCACGTCAGCCAACGACGGCGCGCGCTTGGCTGCCTCGTCATTGCGTATTCCCTGGGCGTTCTCTGCGTTGTCCTCTGAACGGCATGCCGCATCTGGCCTTCCGGTGCACCAAAGATTCAGTTTCGGAACGCGTGCTCACCGTATTGCTGGCGCAAGCGACCTCCCGCTTCAAAGGTGTTTGCGCTAAGCGCCGCGTCTCGAGGACGCACTCTTAGGGATCCCATATGTGTCGACCCCACCACGACTTGCTTGGCTGCAACGTGACGAGTTGTGAACCTGGCCACTTATCATAACTTGCCAACGATTAGTTTGATGGCGTGTGTAAAGAAAAGCACAGTAAAAGCTTCGACCCATCGCGTTTTTAAACCGAAAGCGTCTACGTTGACAGTCTGAAATTCCGCTTATTCACGTTGCTGAAAGAATTAATTCCCTTTAAGACGTTATAGCGGGTGTTTGGCAACCACCTCAAAATTTCTAGAATTCTGAATTCTAAAAAAGTAAAATAAAAGAAGTAGATATTATGATTATGAGCTTCCCCCGGCATAGTACCGTATTATTCAGACTGGAGTCCGCGGACTATAGAAGTTTGAAAGTCAAAATCGTACACCCTGCAGACTACCTGCAGCAGCTAACTATACCGGAGTTTTGTTTTTCAAGATTGATCATTAGGACGAGACGTGACAAGTATTGTGAATGTCAGAGCATGTTAATGAAGATTTATGTGCGATAGAAGCTCCCTTGGGAGCTAAGAAAGCAGACGTTTGTCAAGGTCCTTGACTGTACAAATAAGCAACAACAAAAAAAAATCGTTATTTTTGCAGAAGTCAATGGGAGCTTAATTAAAAAGCACGGGGCGTTCTGCTTGCCGAGCCTCTTATTATCGCTTTTCAGCCAATCAGGTTGTGGCGTTAGCCGATATGATCGTCGAAGAACGATTCACGAAGCTAGAAGCCGGAACGCAATAAATCACTCCATGCGTCTTTAAGCTCTCAGTGAATAAGAATATCAAATAAAACTGAAAAACTCTAGCTGGGCTGGCGCTAAAACAGTCAATAGTGAAACATGTTCGCGTTTATTGGGCACAAATATTGGCGCAGTATTTCTTTTATTGCACGCTAAGTAGGTGACCTTTGCGGATAGTGATAACCTAGAAGTATCTTGCTTTTATCCGCACACTCCGTTTACCGTAGAAAACTGACTACAGTAAGAATACTTTTTTTTTTCAGAATGCACATTATACGTACTGACGGACACCAGCGACGCTGACATCAACAGATGCGCCGACTTTCTTCCTCGAGTTTGCGGCAATCGCCTTTATAACGGCGCTACCCCTAGCCAGTGTTTGGGCCGCTAATAAATACGCACTATGCCCACTTTTGTAATAAAATACGCCCTTACATCCTATAAAAGTGGGCCTGGGCACGCGGAAACATCACCACGGGTTCTGAGAAAGAAAATTAAGAAAAGCGTTTTATTTTCGAGGCAACTTTAAGAACTTGTGGAGTGCGTTAGTTATTGAAGCATCCACGCATGCGCGGTGATTCGTATTGATGAAAAGAAAATGAAAGCACGTCGCTGTATACTCCTTTAAATAAAAGCGCAAGAGGCGCGAATGGCCGATGCACTTGCCAAATCCCGCCTACAGCACCCGTATCTTGGCAGCAATTCAAGCCTGCTGCCTTTAGCTCTCTCAGTTCAAGCGTCAATGTATTGCATATAAATAAAACTAATTGTAGCCTATTGATGGGTGTTTTTCTTATTTTAAGCTTTAGTTTATAATTGTGTGCGAACCCACGCTAGCACTTGTAATTTGAATTACTACAAGTTTATCTCAAATACGTGCTACATTAACCACGAAAAAAAAAGTCCGTTCTTGAAAGGTTTCCTGACGCCCCAAAAATTCCTTCAGCTTGTGAAGAACAGTTTGCGCGTCACTCACCGCCCCCTGGCGCACTAAAACGGCAACTCGGCGATGAAGAACGTGTCCAGAGAAAAAGAGGAGGTTAAAAAAGAACCCCTTGTATGTTTTTTTTCACGAAGAACCCTTTTAAAAAAAGACAAACAACCTTTATGTTGCAAAATATGGAAAAGCCGAAGAACCCTCAAAGGTTGCACCACGACCAGATTTTTTTTTTTAGAGCAGGTGCTGTTTGCTAGTTTGTATCTATAAATATG
This sequence comes from Ixodes scapularis, assembly GCF_016920785.2. Classification (NCBI taxonomy): domain Eukaryota; kingdom Metazoa; phylum Arthropoda; class Arachnida; order Ixodida; family Ixodidae; genus Ixodes; species Ixodes scapularis. The sequence goes on from NW_024609880.1 coordinate 91,426,895, forward strand.
CCCTAATTAAAACAGATTTTTTTAACGGAATTTCATTTTAAGTAAAAACTCTATTGTATTGGATTATGGAACTGTTTTCACTTCTAGTAAAGCCGGAATTTACCAGAAAGTGCCGGATGTGCCGCAATTCACCGGAACTTACCGTGTTTTTTTGTTTGTTTTTTTCGGGCGTCAACGGAAGGTTTTTAGGAAGAAACCTGTGAATTGTGGGTGGTGTATGTTTACAAGATGCTGAACGATTCGGCATCAATTAAAACGCGGTTAGTCCTTATAGACCTGAAAGTTCCATGTCTTTATTTCCAGGGTCGATACCAGTGAAACATTTTCCACAGCTGTAGGCACGAGCAATCAGGCCAAATAGGAACAACATAGTTCTTTGTCGCGAAAAATATCTTTCAAGGTACTCACACTGCCACTGGGTAAATTCCTAGATGTGCGGTAGTTCAACTAATAAAACCGAGCAGGTCCACCACACGGACACACACATACACACTGTCAGCAGCCTGCTTAGCGAAAACAGCGAACACGCGAAACGAACACCCGCCGCCGTTGAGAAATCACTGGCACAGTCACGGCGTCTCCGTCATCATTTTCGCTCACTGGATGCTTCTGGAACCAGACGGACAAACAGGCGTAAAAAACAGGTCGCTGAAAGATGTTTGCTTTTTATCCGCACGCCCAGCTGCTCTGGGAGATACAGGTCGCACACTCACAACGAGACACAGAGAAAAACGAAGGACGTCTAGGGACATTGAGACTGGGGATGAAGATTGAGACGTTGAATTTCGGCCCCTTCCGCAGCGTTACAGGTGTCTGCACTATAGCCACGGACGCGCGACGATACTGTCCGGGCTGTGGGATTCACGTCAAGAAACGTCGGAACGTCGGGGGCTGGGGATAGGGGCGGGGAATCTTTGGTCGGCATCGTCTGATTCGGCTTATCACGGCGTCTGGGCGGGGGCTGGGCGGCGGAGCCATGGGCTATACTCCGTTTCACCTTCCGTCCGAGCGCAGCGGACGCTAGAAACTATCCCAGCCAATCCAGCGTTGAGAGAGTGTCATGTGACATTGAGCTCCCTGTGTCTCTCTGCCCAACCGGCAGGTCACGCGATTTTCTCCCGACGCTAGATCGGCTGGGATGGCTCGTGACGCCCACTGCGCTAGGACTGAAGGTGAAACGGAGTATAGTGTTCGGTCTGCTGCCGCGGATGACTGTCTCAATGAGGCGAGACGGCAGGGTGACAGTGGCGCCAACGGTGAATGTAGGGGATGAGGATGACTCCGCACCTCCGCCATACTGTTAGAAGGATGCTCTCGGCAGCATAGAGGACAGGACAGATGCTGAAAAAAGATAGAATGATTTATGAAGGTCGAGCCGGTCGTAGGGTCTGGCGCGAGATGGTCGAGCGCGCCACTGCCCCGTCGTCGTCTTCATCTTCCTGACCATATATAACTCTGCCATGACCTGATGGAGAGCGGTCCCCACTCGGAACGTCGTTCAATAAACATATGAGTACACCTAAGGCAATCCTTTTCTGATATATATATATATATATACATATATATATATATATATATATATATATATATATATATATATATATATATATATATATATATATATATATATATATATATATATATATATATGGGTGATATCATCTCAACTCAGGCACGGATTTAGGGTCGAATTTTTAATTTTGACGAAAAAAATATATGTTTTGGGGCAATTCCTATAATAAAAGAAGACGCAAACGGTTATTTCGTCGGATTTTTTGTTCTCAAGTTATGGGCCGTTGAAGCGGTCAAGGTGGAAATTGATGTTTTTCCAGCCTATCGGAGGTGCCATATTTCACTCCATCCCTTTTCCCTACTTTTTACGCTACATTTATATAACTTTTTGGGAACACTCTCGACATAGGCTTTTTCATGCTAATTAAGCGTCTAGGTCATAACATTCTTAATGATTTTTTTTTTTATTTGTCAAACCGCCTCTCTGTGACGATATTTGACGAAGTTCAGCAAGCTGTGCTGTGTGACCTTATCGACATATGTGTATGATCTTTATATCACCGTAAAGCACAAATTATGCTCTTTCTTTTGAGTATAATTTCAATATTTTGCCACGAGTATATAATGCGCTACATGTGCCTGAAAAACGAATATTTCGAAAAACTAGCAAGTTTGGAATCGATTTTCTAAAAAACCCAGTTTTTATTTTTTTCATTTTTTATTCACAGTTAGTTAATATAGTAGTCTATCAGGAACTACTAACAGAAATTGTAATATATTGTTTGTATGGCCGCTATTAAGACTTGAATCTCGTGCTATGAGCGTTTTGAACGGGACCTCGCACAGGCGCTCTGCTGAGCGGAATTTTGGCGTATATAAGGTTTTCTATTTATCGCTAGCAGTTACCTAATATCCAACCATAAACATTGGAAAACATTTTGAGTAGTGCTCTTTAAAAAAAAAGTTACTTAGAAGTCCGTATTCACAAGTGCGAGCGCATCTTTTTCTTCCATTACGGGGGAATGCAGATCGTTAGAGAAGTCCTCTGGGGCCTTTTGCTTTCGGCTCCGAAATTTTACAGATGCCACCCCAGTCAAGGGGTGTCCAAACAGGACACTACAAAACGCACGACTCCGACAAATCGTGAAAATTGAAGCGGGCGCGAAGCGGGCGCGTCCGCTTCAATTTTCACGATTTGTCGGAGTCGTGCGTCTTGTAGTGTCCTGTTTGGACACCCCTTCAGGCGGCGTGTATAGAATGTTTTATCTTGAACATCACGGGGCTACCGCCTCTATCTTCGTCGGGGTCCTGGAGCGTCTAAGGATTATGCCTTTGGATGCGACCGACACGGAAACCCTGATTGTCGGGAGAACAGGCGTTTCGAGGTTAGAGTTTACGTCGCAAGCCCCCCCCCCCCCCCCCCCTGTCTCTCCAAGCTCCCCTCCTCGTCCTTCTAAAGGGGTGTCCAAACAGGACACTACAGAACGCACGACTCCGACAAATCGTGAAAATTGAAGCGGACGCGCCCGCTTCGCGCCCGCTTCAATTTTCAAGATTTGTCGGAGTCGTGCGTTCTGTAGTGTCCTGTTTGGACACCCCTTAACACAACCGTGCCACTAATCCGCGGGCACTAAAAGAGACGCCGCTGCTGCGTGGCAGTCAGATTACGCGCGAGGCGGAGAGCGAATGTTTAAGTATGGATCGACGGGAAGATTGGGGACCCAAAGGAAGCCGAATCTTCGCACGTCTTCTAACTGATAATAGCCTTCTCGGTACCTTTCAGGCTCTTTACTTGAATTCCTAAGCCACGGCGGAAAGCTGGTACTCATTCTACCTCTGTGCTGTCTGAGCTGGATGAACTTAAAACTGCTCCTGGTTTCAGAAAGCCAGAAGTGTTCGTTACTGCCATGGCTAATACATTATTCAGTTCAAACCAGAAAGTGTGCGCCAACTATTCAAGGAGACACAAGAGAATAGTGTTTTACGGACGCCATTTTCGTCAAGTCTCGGAGCTAAACCTAAGTTTTCTTAAGCAAGTTCTACCGGCTGAGGACGCCCAGCGCGTAAGCCCTGGAGATGTTCTGTGCAATAACTGCTACACAATGTTCTAGGGTCAGATTGAAGAACATAAGGAAAGACAGGAAATGTTGTCATCAAGCTCATCGTCATCGTCCCTGAAACCAGCGGACAGATCATTCGTTGACGAGGAAGCCCTGGTCCAAGGAGTGTCTGAAGCAATTGATGTTGCCGAAGTGTGACACCACTTAAACTCCCTTCTAGCGTGACCCCACGAAGTCGTACCGGCTATGTTAAGCGAAAAAAAAAATCCGAGATAACCGCGGACTTCAAAAAGAAAATTGGTCGTAAGCTGAGTGACGAGTACGGAGAACCTACGGGCACAGACAAAGAAGATCCATGCTCCTCGTGCTCCGACTGGGTCAGCAATTTACGAGCAGCCTACGTCAAGAGCGCGTCGCAGGTAGAATGCTACCGCCTCTTAACTCTCTTTCCATCTAACCTCAAAAAGAAAGATATCCTGAAAGCAGTTCTTGAAGTGACGAAGCATGCTTTGGACCAATCAAGAAAGCTGAAAAAAAAATGGGGGTCTGGGCGTCACCTGACCCATACCAAAGACATGCTCTCAACAAATCAAATCAAATTTGGGGGTTTTACGTGCCAAACCTACGACGGGCATCTGGCACGCCCCAGCGGAGGACTGGGGATTAATTTGAACCACCTGGGGATCTTTTGACGTGCAACCGAAAGCTCGATTACACGGCGCCTTCTCCGCAATAAGCCTCCGTCTTATTGCGGGCACCTCGGTCGGGATTCGAACCCGCCACCTGGGGATCCGTAGGCCGGCGCTCTCGCCTCGGAGCCACCGAGGCGGCTATGCTCTCAACGAAAACGATGTCGCTCTTGCGTTGACTTACTACACATCAGATGCGAAAGACTGCTCGAGACAAAGCCCGAACAAGAAGGATGTCGTAAGGCTTTTTATTGATGGTCAGGAAGTCTTCGTCACGGAGCGATTTATGACGAGATTTGTTAGGGAAACCTACAAAGAATTCAAGGCGGCGAATCCCGAGTCAAAAATAGGCCTAACAAAATTTTATTCTCTTCGGACCAAGTGGGTTAGGAAACACCCTGTACATGAAGGGTGTGTGTGTGTATGCTGCGCCAACTTCATACTCTGTCTGACATCTCTGTCAAATGCGGCGTGGAAGACCATGACCTTTGAAGACGTCCAGAAAAATTTTCTTTGTGAAAATCCTTCCAAAAACTGCTTCTTGCTGAGGTGTGAAGCCTGTTCAAACCGGAAGGACATATCCCTCGAGATGCTCGGGATGAGCGCTGAAGATGAACTGGAGTTGGCACTGTGGGAATCTGGTGGCGAGTTGGTGAAAAAAACATTTGGAGGCCACTGCTTTTCTTAACGAACTCAACAAGTGAATGAAGAAATACATACCCCACTATTATATTCGGCGCGCACAACAGAGAGCAATATGGCTTGAAAAAGCAAATGTGAAGCCACGTGTCGTAGTCCTCCACTTTGAGTTCGCCGAAAACTGGAGTATTGGGCTCCAACGTGCAGTGCAGGGATACCACTGGAAAATCAAGATGGTGACAATCTTCACCTGCGTTGCGACGACCACGAAGGGAACACTAAGTTTCGGCGTCGTGAGTGACGATACCTGTCATGATTCTGCACACGCGCTCTTTGCGCTCACAATGATTGAAGACAGGCTCGAGGAACTCTTGCCCGTTTTTTGGGAGCTAATCTATGTTTCGGATGGCGCTCCAAGCCATTTCGAAAATCGGCACCAATTACACGAATTTCAGAAGAAGTTTGTTGTTAGCAGGTGGATCTACTCGGCGTCAGGGCACGGCCAAAGCGATGGAGTGGGTGGTGTGCTGAAGCATCATGCGTCACTGCATAACTTGAAAACAACTGAGCTGAGCTCCATAACTAACGCGCGTACGTTCGTTGAAGCTCTCGGCCAGAAGATCAAGGGGATAACGCTTCTCTTCATCGACCAAGAGGAGCCGTCCCGTTATCGGGAGCTTAAAAGGAAGGGGTGGGAGAAGGTAACCCCATCAAAAGGCATCCAATCTTCTCATGTGTGGAGCAAAGCAACGGGGGAAGGGGGAGGTGATGTCGTCCTAGAAAGAGTTAACCAAACCCCAGAATAGACAGAGCTAAATGGTGGGACCGTGAAAAGGCCGGACCGTTTCAACAGTGCGTTCATCCTTGTCCCCCTGTGAGTGCGCGCTGTGTGATCAGACGACGCGCCATAGACTTTGACACTGAACTGACTGCAATTTGGACAAAGCGAAAACTGGCTCAGAATCGCATCAACCTCTTGTCTCGAAATGTGCTACGTTGAAAGATGACTATCCCTATCCCAGGTGTTTATCACTTTTTTTGTGTGAGCAGCGCCGTGTAGTATTGAAAAGGTACTGCGTCGTCCATCCGTAAACCAGACGGAATTTGGCGGTGTTCAATTCGTTTTAAAGTTTATATTTGTATTAACTTCGAGTGTATTTTATGTTAATTAGGCGTATATGAGACATTTGGTCAACACATTTTGATATATTTTATGAAATGAACATGTTTAGGCTACAACATGAAATATTACTTCCCTTCTCTGGTTACGTGTCGCATCTTGAGTTTAAAATTCCGAAATTTATATGTAATTGTCATATTTTGTTATGTCAAACAGATATTCAGTGCATATACATATGTGCGATTTAGTATCTGACGCTTAGGAAGTACGGTCTATTTGTGCACATACGGGCTCTTTCGTAAAATAACGAGCATTTCGTGGCGTGTAAGGACGAGCATTTCGTGGCGTGTAAGGCTTCAAATGCGTTAGTCATGTGTTTAGGTTTCATTTCTATTTGCAGTGATTTATGCCAGGTTACTTAGACTTTTCCCTCGTGACTTAAGTTTGTCCGTGAGTTTAGATGTTATGTACTTCTCCGTCAATACATAAGGCGAAGCTCACACACCTTTCAAATCACCCCAGTGCCAAGTAAATAAATATCGTAAGGATAAATATTGTTACTTCACTTGCTTTTACGCTCAGATATTGTGGTAAGGACTAACATTAAATAGAAAACTTTACATTGGCCAAAATTCTGCTCAGCAAAGCGCCTGTGCGAAGTCCCGTTCAAAACGCTCATAGCACGAGATTCGAGTCTTAATAGCGGCCATACAAACTATATATTACAATTTCTGTTAGTAGTTCCTGATAGACTACTATATTAACTAACTGTGAATAAAAAATGAAAAAAATAAAAAGTGGGTTTTTTTAGAAAATCGACTCCAAACTTGCTAGTTTTTCGAAATATTCGTTTTTCAGGCACATGTAGCGCATTATATACTTGTGGCAAAATATTGACATTATACTCAAAAGAAAGAGCATAATTTGTGCTTTACGGTGATATAAAGATCATAAAAATATGTCGATTAGGTCACACAGCACAGCTTGCTGAACTTCGTCAAATATCGTCACAGAGAGGCGGTTTGACAAATAAAAAAAATCATTAAGAATGTTATGACCTAGACGCTTAATTAGCATGAAAAAGCCTTTGTCTAGAGTGTTCCCAAAAAGTTATATTAATCTAGCGTAAAAAGTAGGGAAAAGGGATGGAGTGAAATATGGCACCTCCGATAGGCTGGAAAAACATCAATTTCCACCTTGACCGCTTCAACGGCCCATAACTTGAGAACAAACAATCCGACGAAATAACCGTTTGCGTCTTCTTTTATTATAGGAATTGCCCCAAAACATATACTTTTTTCGTCAAAATTAAAAATTCGACCCTAAATCCGTGCCTGAGTTGAGATGAAATCACCCATATATAAACGGATATGTGCAGATGAATGAACCGTACTTAATCGATATAATCAAAGAATCAAAGTTTTCAAGAACCCGCCGAAAGCCAAAAAACGGTGGAGCCAGGATTTGAACTCTGGGCCTCTCAATGTCCGGTCGGGTGTGCTAACCTCTACACCACTCCACCTTAGCTTTCTGGCGTTTCCTACCTGTCTTATTAATGCGCAAGAAACGAAATGTATCCAATCAGGGTTTTTTGGAAACACACGCCGCCGCGTGGAACGCGGTGCGACGCTTAGTGTCACGTGGTACGTGCTCGTTTGTGCTCCAGAAATCCTCCCACTCTTTGTCCCGTCCCGTGTACACGTAGTAGCCTTTGTTTATGAGCTTTAGAGACACGGTATCATCATCATCTGCGAGAATCAAGAGCCACGTTATTGAATATACAACACGGGCACTTCACACCATCGTACATGGTCTCCGAGAAGGATATAAACTAATATGTGCAGACGAATGAACCGTACTTAATCCATTTAATCAAAGAATCAAAGTTTTCAAGAACCCGCCGAAAGCCAAAAAACGGCGGAGCCAGGAGACCATGTACGATGGTGTGAAGTGCCCGTGTTGTGTGTATATATATATATATATATATATAAATATATATATATATATATATATATATATATATATATATACATATATATATATATATATATATATATATATATATATATATATATATATATATATATATATATATATATATATATATATATATATATATATATATATACAGGGTGTTTTTTTAAGCTTAACAGATTTGATTAAAAAACGCCGTAAACGTTACACTCATGCCGCTTGCGGAGGTGAGTTATACGGCCAGGGGGACATATAATAGGGGGCTAATCGCAACGATCAGTCGTCTGATTAATTAAAATTCGTTAATTAACTTTCTAATTATTAAAAATAGACATATGGTTCCAATTAGAAACTTGCTCAGCGTCATCGAAAACCACTAAATTAGTCATTTCCAGAAAGACTTTCGGCGCGTGAGAAGCGTAGTATTGTACTAAAGTTACAACTCGTGGAGCAGGTACAAGGCTAGGGCTAGATAAGAGACAGAAAAATCGCGCGGGCGCCTTATCGCAACCGCTAGCCTTGTACCTGCTCCACGAGTGGTAAGTTTAGTGCACTCCTACGCTTCTCACGCGCTCAAAGTCTTTCTGAAAATTACTGATTTAGTGGTTTTCGATGCCGCCGAGCAAGTTTCTAATTGGAACCATATGTCTATTTTCATTAATTAAAAAGTTCATTAACGAATTGTAATTAATTAGCCGACTGATCGTTACGATTGGCTCCCTATAATATGTCCCCCTGGCCGTATAACTCACCTCCACAAGCGGCATAAGTGTAACTCTCACGGCTTTTTTAAACAAATCTGTTAATTTTAAAAAAACACCCTATATATATATATATATTAAGACGTTAGACTTATGAATTGCGCCATACAAGAGTCATTTTTAGCACTCTTTTAAAAGCGAATTTATATGTGCTCACCGGTTCAAATTCAAAACTAACTAAAAACCTTGTGATAATCCTGGGTCAATACAGGGGATTCAAGTTTGTGTTTTTCTCCTCTCAAATAAAAAATAACTGCAGATGCCCTTTAAGGGCCCAGTTATGCATCTGCAATACTACAACCAGCTGACGAATTTGCATTAAGAATCCACGTCAGCTCACTGGTCTTAACCATATGGTCGTTAGAATTCTCCTGCTTCGATTGCATAAGAGAAGTTCACCATAGAAAAAAGATAATACGCAATTGGAACAGTTTTGAAAAAAAATGCTTTTTTTTATTTACAGAATAGTCCAAAACTGCATTTGAAAAGCTCGTGCTAAACAATGAGCAGCAAGGTAAAGAGAGGCAGCAGATGAAAGGGCATATAAGCAGTTATGGTAGCAGTGATTCCCCTACCCCCCCCCCCCCCCCCTTAGGGCGAGGGCAAGCGAGATTTGACTAGGTGAAATTCAGACATGACATTACCCAAAAAAATCTAAATTCCGTTACTTTTTACTGACTTAGAGACTAGCTAAATGCGTTCGTTACTCGTTACCGATTCTCAAAAAGAAGGCTTTACCTCGAAAGTAGAGAGTTACTTTTCTCGTTACTTCGACGACCAAATACATAACTGCATGCTTTTGTTTAATCGTTGGACTTAAAGGGTAACCCCCCCCCCCCCCCCCCCCCCCCCCCCCGATTTTTCGGGCAACCTAATCTAAACGCACCATCTGAATGCGGATTACTTCCTTATCCCGATATGTTATATTATTCCTCCAGATTCGCTCTAGTTAATTAGAAAAGTTATATTTCGTGCGCTGCCGAAACCAATACATCGTTTTTCCCCAGTTTTCCCCGTTTTCCTAACGTGACGTCACCGGTGTGCAGCCAGGCGTGCGGCCGGCAATCGGGTACGCTCGCCCCCGCCTTCCTCGCATCAAACAGCGAGAAAGCAGGGATGTCGGTGCTATTTGAACTTGATATTAATCTCTAGTTACACAAAGTATATACTTTTCCTACTACGGTGCTAAACTGTAAAAAAGTAACAAAAAAAACGGAAGCGATTGGGTTTTTGAGAAAACTGTTTTTGCTCCTCTTAGGTTTCACAAGTCACACTGTTAACGTGTACTTCGGTCCTCAAGTGCAGTGCTATCATTGCCAAAAGTATGGACACATTGCACAATACTGCCATGGACCACGGCGCTGCAAAGTGTGCGCAGGACCGCACTACCACTGGACTCGCCCCAATCGGCAAGATCCCAAGTGCGCAAACTTTGGTAACCAGCATGCCGCTACCTTCTCTGGGTATCAATGCAGAAAGACCGCCTCGGTTATCCGAACGCAGTCTTAAATGGCCAGGAAAATCGTGGGCTTGTGGCCACCTTAAACCCTGAAGTTGTGCACGTCCCCTTGACTGTCCTGGTTCCAACGGATAAGCGAGCCCAAAAGCCAACTTACAGTGACGCATTGAAGAAGACGACGAATGGAGGGAAAGAAAAACACGGAGAACATTGGCCACATGAAGACGCAAGCGAGACAGCCAGAGGAATTCCATCAACAATGCAACTACTGAAATCAGCCCTTACCACTCAGGCGACCGACAACCTACATCGGTATCATCAGCTCCAAGGCGCAAACGACAAGAGAAGACTGGTGATCTTGGTAACACCCTTATTCCAATGCCTTTTGCTGCGCTAAGGGCGATTATCAAAGCGATTCCTAATTCAGACAACCTACCGGAAGTGCAAGCCCTGCTTGCAACGAAATCCTTTTTGAAAGTAGGACCCTTCCACCGCTAGTGAAGGATGGTCTCGGCTCAAAGTCACAACTTCAAGAAACGTATAAACGATGAACCCGAAATTCCCAGAATACTACAGTGGAACGCTTGCAGCCTGCATCCCCGCCTTCCAGGTCTTCGGATGTATCCACTCTCCCATATGATTGATATACTGGCGACTCAGGAACCTAACAACAATCTATCCAACTGCCGTCTGTCGCCCTACGCAGCCTATTACAGTTCTACTAAACAGAAAAACTCCAGGCCATGTTCTGTAGTCTTTGTTCGCGCCGGGCTTCCTTAATCGCCAGTAGACTTATATTCAGTTTCGAAGAGTAGTGCTGGATATACTGCTGTAGCGGTAAGATACAAAAACGTGGACTTCACAGTCATTTCAGTATATGTCCCTCCAAATTGCAAATGGGATGTCGAAGAGCTTTCCGATGTAAAGCAGAGAAGCAGAGGCCATCTTACACTCTGTGCAGATTTCCACGCCCACAACAATATATGGGGTGACCACAAAAAGGCAAGAAGAAGATTTGATCTTTATAGTATGACATCTCCACTTCCTTTAGAGGCCCCTAATGTCGGTACGGAAACGTTAATCAGACGTGGAGTTTCCCGCAGTGTATTAGCTCCTGTCCCCGGATATATGGGCAGCGTGGAATGTGCTGGCTGATTCCTGGGGTAGTGATCATATACCAATCATGATTACCAACAAGTTTGCCAAAAATACAAACAAAACTTACAGAGAATTTCGAGTTGCCAACTGAAATGTATTTCGATCTCAAATGGACTTTGCTCAAGCTTGTAGCACAACCCTATTGGAAAGACCAGTTTGAAAGTGTAACTGGTCAGACTGGTTTTTGGATGGTCAAACTGCTATTTCGATTGGTCAGAGTGGTCTCACAGGAAATCAAACTCGTGCAGCTGGTAGCCAGACTGGTCTAATTGTTAGCCATATTGATCTAACTGGTCACCAGATTGCCTTCTGACTGGTCACCAGATTGGCGTGACTGGTCACCATATTGGCCGAACTGGTCACCAGATTGGCCGAACCGGTCACCAGATTCGCCGAACTGGTCACCAGATTGGCCTACCTCGGCCAACTGGTTACCAGATTGGCACTTCTTTCTCACTTTATTTGTAGGGCTGTGCGAATCGGCTATTTTTATTTATTGGCTTTCAAATAATTATGGCATGATCGAGCGTTTACTTTTTACTAAGAGATTCATCCCCTGAGACGTTCAAGATACTCCCAGAGGTATTACATTCCAGGAAAAAGATCAACATGCTGGGAATATGTTTTATTGGTTAGGCGGTCGCCGAGAAATTCCGTAAGTTCAAAACGACCAGTATAAAAGACGAAAACGCAGAGCTCTCAAGTAGTGATCGGGTTGGAGTGCAGTAGTAATGATGTTTGCATCTGCCGTGAATGTGTATGCGCTCCATGTATGTTCAGCTGATGCTTGTAGTAGGCGTATTGTGTCTACAATTTTGTATAATGAAGATTTTTGAAGCGCAGTGGTGGCGTGAACAAATGAAAATAGATTTGTCAAACCAGCGTGACAAGTCAACCAGTGTGACCAGATCAACCACCATGACCTGTACAACTACCGTGACCAGTGATCCAGTATGACCAGTTCGAACCACATTGACCAGTTCAACCCTTCTGAAACTGGTCAAACTGGAGCGATAACCAAGTTTGAGACTGGTACCATTTTGAGTTCTTCTTTTCAATAGGGAATAGAAGACACCACAGCCATGATTGCATGAGCCATTCATCTGTCAACAAAGACCATTAGAGTACCATACACCCGGCCTGTTCTCGACCTGATGACCTAAAGGCTGCTCAACGCCGCGCGCAGCGACGAGCCCGAAGAACATGTTGTCACAGGTGGTGACCAATAAACAAGAAATGAACAGGAAGAAATGAACGTTTAATGTGGCGAACTTGTGCCAAAATAAAAGGCTACAAAAGGTAATAACAGAGCGTCGCGGGCGTCGAGGTCGGCGTAGCAGCAGAGTCGAACGCTGGGGCGAAACTGACTCGACAAGGTCGCGGGCGGCCTCTTATCTAGAGTGCGTCGCTATCTCGAAGATTCGGCGAAAGCGGGTCGAGCGTCGCGTGATCGGGCGAGAATGAACACGCACTTTCTAGAATACAAAAGCAGGAATAAATGATAGAAGTTACGTGCGGTACATGAATAAACGAGAGCTTTCTGGAGGTCCGTGACCGAGCGTTGCTTTCTCAGCCCTGGGCGCAGCATTATCCCCCCCTTTAAAAGTGCATCGTCCCGATGCAGCACAAAAACGGAAAACAAAAAACAAAAGGACAGCAGAATTGCTAGCCGGAGTTCACAGTCCACAGTTCACTCGTCGACGAGAGTGGAGAGTTCTATCGTTCGTAATACGGCTTCAGCCGGACGACATGCACCACCTCGGGTCGCGGCTGACGTCTTGCAGATGGGGGCGTTCCGTCCGGTGGAACTTCGTAGTTCAGATCGCCGAGGCGTCGGATGATCTTGTAGGGGCCAAAGTAGCGCTTCAGGAGTTTTTCGCTGAGACCGCGACGACGAATCGGCGTCCACACCCAAACTCTGTTTCCGGGCTGGAAGTGGACGTCGCGGCGACGAAGATTATACCGGCGAGCGTCGACATGTTGCTGGTCTTGAATTCGTAGTCTGACTAGCTGGCGGACCTCTTCTGCCCGTTGAGCAACCACCTGGGCGTCATCGCTCCCGTCGTTGACTGACTCGTGCGGCAACATAGAGTCTAGCACAGTCGTCACCGCCCGGCCATACACCAGCTGGAAGGGCGTCACTCCTGTGGTCTCTTGCACTGCTGTGTTGTAGGCGAACGTGACGTAGGGCAGCACTTCGTCCCAGGTCTTGTGCTCCATGTCGACGTACATAGAGACCATGTCGGCGATTGTTTTGTTGACCCGCTCCGTCAACCCGTTGGTCTGCGGATGGTATGCCGTTGTTCGACGGTGTTCCGTGTGGCTTAGACGCAGGATCTCTTGGGTCAACTGTGCCATAAACGATGACCCTCGGTCTGTGATCAGTACTTCGGGGGCGCCATGGCGGAGGACGATGGACTCGATGAAGAACTTGGCGACTTCGACAGCAGTCCCCGAAGGAAGGGATTTCGTCTGGGCGTAACGAGTAAGATAATCGGTGGCGACGATTATTCAGCGGTTCCCCATCGTCGACGGTGGAAAAGGACCCAGCAAATCCATTCCAATAGGTGACCGGCGTTTGAGCCGGAAGTTTCGTCATCCGAAGCGAGACACCACGTGACTTCACGCTTCCGGTTCGTCCGGTGCCGGTTGCGGTTCGTCCAGCTGCATCGAGAGCCCTTCTAGGCGTGGTGGCCGTGCTGTATTCGCGGTGAAAATGGCTTACAGCTCCGCGGTACGTTGTTCTAACGCAAGCCATAGAGGGCATAAGATGTTCCAGCTCCCGTGTAACAAAGCATGGAAGCAACGATGGGCCGTCGCTGTTAAGCGAGTGAAAGAGCGAGATGACCTGTGACAGACAAACGTCGGTGACCGTTTATGCGCGGCCAATATTGTTCAAGGCCAGTACAACGTGTTCTCTCTTTCTTCGGGTAAGGCCCGCGGGAAATAACGATCTCTGACAGTCTTTTAGCACCCACCAAAAGCGTCTCGATTATTCCGCGAAGGGGTGAGCACTGCTTGTCGTACAAGGCATCTGCGAGAACGCGGGATGCAATCTCGCAGGCAATCAGTTCATGACACGACGTTTCATCAACATACAGTGCCATTACCAGGCCATTTAATCGTTACATCGACAGCTCGGATTAACATTTTCTGTGATGAGCCGCCACAGTCTGTTCCCGGGAAGCGGCGTGGATGGGTGGCTTGCTATAATATAAATAAACAAAAGGCCAGGTCAGCTTTTTGTAATATAAAGAAACAAAAGCAAATGGGCAGCACCTTCATATTGACGGATAATAAAGCAGTAGTACGACCCCGCGTAGCTCATATCAAAATCGGTGCTCGTTTGTGCATGCTTTCTTACTCGACATCATTAAAAAAAACGCGCGGGAAGGGGGAAGGGGGGGGGGGGGCGGAGGGTTATTGTAGTTCACGGGGGACAACTTAGTTGAAGTACCAAAAACGCGTGAGTGTTAAAAAGCAAAGATTGTCACGTAGTCAGATGTCGTCGAAACTAACTTTCGCACGGAAGTGGCGTTTAGTCGCGCGAGAATACATATTAGCTGAGTTTGAAACACCGTCTAAACGACTTCTTTCCCTGTCTTCAACTTTTGGTTGCCTGAAGATTTTCTTACCCAGACTCAGGTGCTCTAACAAAATGAGAAAAGTACGCCAGACCTCCGATCGAACATTTCAGCTGGCCGCGTTCCACGGCTTACCATTCGCGCCTATTTCGGTCGGTGATGTGATCTAACGTAACCATCAAAAATAAACAGAACCCAAATGAAGAACGCTGGCTCAAAAGGAAAACGAAACATCCAACCCGAGTTTTCATGCGAAGATCCGGAAAGCACTGTGCGAGTGCAGCTTGCCGCCGGCCGCACTCGCTCTGCGCTTTCGTGGCCGTTCTCGATGCTTCTGCGTACCGATTAGTACTTAAGTTACCTGTAGAAGTAACTTGAGACGTTCAGAAGTGTGTAAGTCACCCAGCAGCAGAGGAAGGTGGCCCGGATTGATCGGGTTTCAACACCCGCACACGCTTCCGCAGCCGTCATGGGGCTGCGTCGGCTGCTAGCTACGAACCGGAAGTGAATATTACCCAGAGTTCTTTGAGGCTGCTGCCAAACGCCGGTCACCTATTTGCTGGAAGGGCTTGGTTGGCGGGGTAGTCGGCTGAAGGAGACCTGCTGGCTTTGACGGTGGTTTCTTGCGCCGCTGGCACTCATAACACGATCGTGTGCAGAGATGGACGGTCTTCGGAAGCTTTGGCCAGTAGTACTTGTCACGAATCCGGGCAAGGGTCCTGCTGTAGCCGAGATGTCCAGCCGTTGGGTCGTCGTGGCACGCTTGAAAAATTTCTTCTCGGAGGCTGGCGGGGACAACCAGTAGCCAGGGGGTTTCGCTGGTTCCGAAATTCTTTCTGAAGAGCACGCCTCGCCGCAGGACAAAGCTCGGTAGGTCCCGAGAAAAGACCCGTGGGACAGGGCCTCCTTGACCTTCGAGGTTGTCGATCACTGAGCTAAGTTCCGCGTCGTCGTGTTGCAGTGCCCTCATGTCGGTAGCTTTAACTGCGCCTAGAAAACGGGCGTCGTCATCGTCGTCCGCGCCGGAGATTGGAGGTTCGACTGGAGCCCTAGACAAACAGTCAGCGTCATTATGCTTGCGGCCGGACTTATGCACAATGGTTACGTCGAATTCCTGCTGTCGAAGGCTCCAGCGGGCGAGGCGTCCGGACGGATCCTTGAGGTTTTGCGAGCCAGCAGAGGGCGTGGTGGTCTGTGACCAAGCGAAACGGGATCCCGTACAAGTACGGGCGGAACTTGGTTATCGCCCAGACGACAGCAAGACATTCTTTGTCGGTCGTTGAATAATTTTGTTCTGCCTTAGACAGCGTCCAGCTTGCGTAAGCGATTACTCTCTCTGCCCCTTCTTGTCGCTGAACGAGTACCGCACCGAGACCGGTATTGCTGGCGCCCGTGTGGATTTCAGTCTCCGCCGACTGGTCAAAATGTCCGAGGAGAGGGGGCGACTGGAGCCTTTGCTTGAGTTCGTCGAACGCTTGCTCTTGCTCCTCTCCCCACTGGAATTGCACGTCGTCTTTCGTCAGATGCGTCAGCGGTGCAGAAATTTGCGCAAAGTCACGAACGAAACGTCTGTAATAGGCGCACAGCCCAAGGAATCTTCGAACGGTCTTCTTGACTGATTGCTTCGGAAACTCGGCGACAGCGGAGGTCTTGGCGGGATCAGGGCTTACGCCCTGAGCACTCACGACGTGGCCCAAGAATTTCAGCTCACCATAGGCGAACCGACACTTGGAAGGCATGAGGGTCAGCCCAGCAGCTTTGAAGGCCTGTAGCACGGCTCGCAGTCGTCTCAGGTGCTCGTCGAATTCGCTTGCGAAGACCACAACATGGTCGAGGTAGACGAGATAGCTTTGCCATTTCAAGCCTGCAACGACGGTGTCCATAACGCGCTGGAAGGTTGCCGGCGCTGTGCACAGCCCGAACGGCATTACTTTAAACTCATACAGTCCGTCCGGCGTGACGAAGGCCGTCTTCTCACGATCTCGTTCGTCGACCTCAATCTGCCAGTACCCGCTCTTCGAGTCCATCGATGAAAAGTATCGGGGGTGGCGTAGCCGGTCCAGGGTGTCGTCGATGCGTGGCAGCGGGTAGACGTCCTTTTTTGTTACGGCGTTCAGTCGGCGATAGTCCACGCAGAACCGAAGAGTCCCGTCTTTCTTTTTCACCAGGACTACCGGTGAAGCCGACGGACTGCTTGAGGGCTGGACAATGTCGTCGACAAGCATTTCGTGTACCTGCTGCTGGATGGCTTCCCTTTCTTTCACGGAGATCCTGTACGGCGGCCGATGCACAGGGAGTGCGTCGTCATCAGTAATTATCCGATGTTTCGCAACCGTCGTTTGGCGCACTTTCGACGACGCGGAGAAGCACTCACTGAACTCGGCGAGAAGGTCACGAAGTTGTCGTCGTTCTGGGGTGGGAGGGATGGGTCGATGTCGAGCTCTGAGGACGTGATTGTCTTGTTCTGCGTCGGAGAGGCGTCTTCTGAGATCACGGCGATCGCGGCTGAGTCTTCAATTTCCTCGACGTAGCCCACAGCTGGACCCTTTGTAAGGTGCTGCGACTCTTGCAGGAAGTTGGTGACAAGGGCTACTGTACGCCCGTCCTGGAGCTCGGTTACGCCTCTTGCAATGCCAATCCCTCGTCCGGGGAGAAGTTGGACGCTTCCTTCCAGCAGCGCTACACCGCAGGTGGCTCCTTCTGTCCCGACGGGCACAAAGACATTCGACAGCGGCGGCAGATTTACGTGGCTGGCGAGGACTCGCACTGCAGCTAACGTCGGTTTGGTATTTTCCACCGATGGGACAGGCTTCCGAATCGTCAGCTCGTTCTCCACAAGGTCGATGATGGCGCCGTATTCACACAGGAAGTCCATTCCGAGAATGACGTCCCTCGAACAGTCTTGCAGAACGACGAACTTCACAGGGCATGTTTCGCCGTGAATCTCGACGCGAGCGGTGCATCTCCCGACTGGTGTAATCAGGTGTCCTCCGGCGGTTCTTATTTGTGCTCCATCCCACGGCGTCATGACTTTTCGAAGGCGGCGAGAGAGCCTCTCACTCAAGACTGAGTAGTCTGCTCCGGTGTCCACAACTGCCGATGAGTCGAGGCCGTCGATAACAACGTTTAGGTTGTTGGACACCGAAGCAGGAGCGTCGTTGTGATGCGTAGCGTCTCGAGAGTGGGAGCGCTCCGTCGTTCTTGGAGGCTCTTTACGTCGGTCGTCTTCGGCAACTCCACCTCCAGGGGTTGCCTCGCCTAGTTTCCCCGGCGAGGAGCGAGGGGCGACAGGCTTTACGTCGGGGTCGGTGCATGGGCGAAGCTGGACGTCGGGGCGAAGGCGACCGGAACTCTCGGCGGGACGCAGGCTCGGGCGACTGAGGTCGTCGCAGGTACTCGTTGATCTCCGTAGGGCGTTCACCATTACGGGGGCGTGGGTCGTTCGGGTGGAACCCCCGCAGCCCGAGTCGTCGGTATGGGCATTGGCGGTAGGTGTGGTTTGCTTCTCCGCAGTGGAAACACAGTGGGCGTCGGTCGGGCGTTCGCCACACGTCGGTCTTCCGAGGTGCGCGGGGCTCTTGGGCAGCGTACTGCACCTGGTCGTCGCGGCGAAGGTCGTGCAGCGGCGCAGGAGAACGACGTCGGAGCGGCGCAACATAGGCTGGAGGAGGAGGCGGTGGCCGTCGGGCCACTGCGGCGTAGGTCAGGGCGGGCTCTTCGGGTGGTGCTACGCAGGCAGGAGCCTCCGGTTGAATTGTCCGCTGGACTTCTTCGCGCACCACTTCGGCGATCGACAGCTCAGCCGGCTGGTTGGCAGCAGGCAGCAGCTTGCGGAGCTCCTCCCGGACGATGTCGCGGACGATTTCCCGAAGGCCGTCGACACCGGTGGCGCTCAGGTCTAGTCGGCAAGATGCGGCGGTTCGAGGAGCAGACCCGCCGGCGAGTCGATGGTAATGGCTTGCTCGGGCCGACAGCGCTCGCTCGATGTTAGTGGCTTCAGCCACAAAACCGTCGACGGTTGTCGGGGGATGGCAAACAAGGCCCCCAAAAATTTCAGCCTTCACGCTACGCATGAGGACGTGAAGCTTCTTCTCATCGGTTGCCTCCGGATCGGCTCGAGCACATAGGCGCATGACATCCTCTACGAAGCTGGTCACGCTTTCGTTGGGGCCCTGCACCCTTGTTTGGAGAAGGTCCTCCGCTCGCTGCCGACGGTGGTGGTTGAGGAACGTTCGCTTCAACTCCGCGGCGCAGGACTCCCACGTAGCGAAGGACGCTTCGTGGTTTTCAAACCAATGCCTCGCAGTTCCTTCAAGCGCGAAGTAGAGATTGTGGAGGCATTGTTCAGTCGTCCATCCGTTGTGGCGGGCTACACGTTCGTAGTGTTGCAGCCAGTCTTCAACGTCCTTGTGGACGTCTCCGTGGAAAGGCGTTGGAGTCCTGGGTGCGATCGTCAGGTACACAACGGCAGAAGCAGGCGGGGTCTGCGCCTGGTTCGCCATCGTCGTCTTCGGCTTGGTCGTGGGTGGCAGAAGTCCGTGTTCCGGGGGTAGACCTCGGATGCGGCGACTTGACCGCGTCTCGATCTGGTCTTCGTCGGGTCCTCCGGAGCTTGGGTTTGGACTTGTACTGCGGGAACTTGGAGGGCTGCGCTGTACGGACATGTGATTACCCCGCACCTCCACCAGAATGTCACGGGTGGTGACCAATAAACAAGAAATGAACAGGAAGAAATAAACGTTTAATGTGGCGAACTTGTGCCAAAATAAAAGGGTACAGAAGATAATAACAGAGCGTCGCGGGCGTCGAGGTCGGCGTAGCAGCAGAGTCGAACGCTGGGGCGAAACTGACTCGACAAGGTCGCGGGCGGCCTCTTAGCTAGAGTGCGTCGCTATCTCGAAGATTTGCCGAAAGCGGCTCGAGCGTCGCGTGATCGGGCGAGAATGAACACGCACTTTCTAGAAAACAAAAGCAGGAGTAAATGATAGAAGTTACGTGCGGTACATGAATAAACGAGAACTTTCTGGAGGTCCGTGGCCGAGCGTTGCTTTCTCAGCCCTGGGCGCGGCAATATGATCCGGATGATTGGACTGAACATCGCAAGATCCAAGCCCAATTTCGCCGATATATTGTGGGAACCATGGGGTTCCCTAGCTTCAAGCAGGCTGTGGGAGTCGTCGTCAACGATGGTGGTGGCCTCCCGGATACAAGCAACCCCGAGGTCGAATTCCCCGAAGGGGCCGGCTCTCTATACCCACGTAGGGGGAATGTGCCACCGCCACACCCTTGGGAGTGATTATGGACGCGTCCTGTTTTCGAGTGACCTTCTACCGGCCTCCCCGGGCGCGTCCATTTCCCACAGGCTACATACGCCGGCCACACCCTGTGGCCGGGGCTCTTGGCTAGGGGAGCTACGCTCGACGGAGGATTCATCGTTGTTTTACTGCTACCCCTTTTCCGCGATCCTGCCAGTTACGGCAGCACGGACCCCCCTCCTGGCGATTCTGTCAATTAAGGCAGCGCCAACCTTTTTTCTTTTTTTGCATTGCCTAAGGGAAAAAGCGAGTGGCGTAAGCCGAATAAATACGTTAAACGGTATTCCTGTGTTTGGTCTGGTCTCCCGTACACTGGAGCCTGACGGCAGTCAATGGACGGACCCGTCCGTATACCCGCTATAGCATTTGACTATGGAGTGGGTGTTGCCTCACAGCGATCAGCAAGGTAAGTTGGACCCCACATTTTGCAATTGACGAGTTACGGAGTGGGTATTTGCCTCACTGAGGACCTTGGGGCAAAAATAGACTCCCACAAGACTAAGCGCCTCCAACGCCTACAGTGGAAACAACTATGCGAGTCGTTCGATTCCTCATCGGGTATTTCAAGAGTATGAGGATCGCCAGAGTGTTGAAAGATAAAAAATTAATGCCGTTTACAACTCCGTGTTACGCCGAATCGGAACGCAGCTCTTGAGGAGGAGGGAAGGGTACCCTCCCCCTCACGTGCTCCTCCTGTCTGCTACTCCTCTCTCCGAGCGGCGTCGCCGCCGCCTCACGAGGGTCACGTGAGCTCACGGGGGCCATATGACGTCACCGGGGTCAAGTGACTTCGAGGGGGTCACGTGACAATGACGATTACGTCATCAGTGGCGTCACCAGTGACATTACTGATGACGTCATCTACACCAGTGGCGTCACCAGTAACGTCATCAGTGACAACTACGATAACGTTGCGAATGTCGATGACGTCATCAGTGACTTCACTGGTGACGATGCGGATGCCGATGACGTCATCAGAGACGCCACTGATGATGTCATCAGTGACGAAACTGATGCGGATGCGGATGACGTCATCAGTGACGTCACTGATGACGTTACCGATGACGTCATTACTGACGATAACGATGCCAATTAAGTCACTGATGACGTCATTAGTGACGTCACGGGTCCCATAATGCACCGCGCAGTTACGCCGACGCCGACGGCGACGCCGCTCAAGCCGGAAACGGGCGCCTAAGAGCTGCGCTCCAAAAGCAACCAAGCATCCTGTTGCAGGATTAGCAGTAGCCCTAGGCCGCACTACTTTAGAGACCGCGGAGCTTCTTGCTGATGCGTTCGCTGCCCCAATCTCGCCACCACAGGGATACAGGGAGAAGCCTCCAGTTCCACTGAAAACAAATCCTTGCTCGGAAATGGACGCTGACTTCACCATCACTGAACATCATGTTGCCGTCCGACGCTCGCGCCGTCGAACCGCTCTGGTGCCGGACGGCGTAACGTTTCAAGCGCTGAGAAATATTTTTTCCCGCATAAAGAAGCCTTACTGGAGTCTACTAATAACATATAGAGAACGGCAAAAATCCCTTCAATATGGCTCACCTCTGCAGTGGTTCCCATCAGAAGGCAAAGAAAACCCGGAAATGGGATTGAATCCTGCCGGCCAAAGTCTCTGACCAGTTGTGTCAAAAAATAATGGAAAGACTAGTACTTCCAAGACTTACCTGGCTGCTTGAATCCAAAGGAGCAGATCAATTTTAAGCATTCCGACGAAGCAGGTGCACAATCCACGCCGTTGTTGACCTCGTTTTGAGCCTTGAAAAGGCACGTTCAACCAAACGTGTACGGAGTTCAACTACTGTACTAAAGTTACTATAGTTTAACTACTTTTCAGAGTAGTTTAGTAACTTTCAATTACCTTTTTATTCGATAATTAGTAGTTAACTTTATTTAGTTTTCCGAGTAACTTCAACTTCAATAACAAATTTCTTTTCAATTTTTGTGGCAGATTTACTTATCAACAAACATCCCTGCACAAAAAGATATAAGATCTTGGAAGATCAGCTCATATTCGCAAAGAAGGGGAAGCATGGGCGTAAGCAAAGGGGTGGGGGGTGGCTTGGAGGGTTCAAAACCCCCTAAATGTTTCTCGAGCCCAAAACTGCAACAACCCTCCTACGACTCGCGGCGAGCGGACAGACATGTCGCTGGTGAGGCCGAGTAGCTGCAGGATTAACACCGAAGGCTTGCGTTTTTTTGTGTCCCGAAGCTGAAGGAGCCGACGCATTTGAAGGAAGGGCTTGTCCCCGCTTCTCCCCAACGTAGGAACCCTCGCCCACAGCAGGAAGTGTTCCCATGCATTCTCACTCAGAGGAGGCAACAAAATGCAGCACGCGCTCTGAAGCTCGCCTGGTGCTCCCGTACTTTGTGCTATACTTGAAGAATCACATATTAAGGGCAACGAAAAGGTAACCTCTTTGCATTGCCTTTCCTCCCAAAACTCAAAATATGCAGGTCTTCCAACATTCGAAGATCGTTCGGGAAATCTTAATAATTCCTCCACCGTTTTTGCAAAAAAAAAAAAGAAAAGAATAGTGTTGGAAATTACTATAGGTACATGGTACTTTAAGGGATAGTGGACAGAAAAAGAGGGCAGCTGCCGACCATTTTTTTTTTTTTGCATTTGATTTACTTTATTCCATCGCGTATAATCAAGTAGAAAAAACGCTGACTGGGGAAGCAAAAATGTTCAGCTATCTTAAATTGCAGCTGCGATAATCGTTTTTCAAAGTCCCGTCAAATTACGTTTCAGGTTCTTTTTATTTGATTAAGTGCATCTACAAAGTAGGACATCGTAAAATATTTACCAAAATCTTTTCACCGGATTTAGGCCGGCTCCAATGTATTTCCTTCTTTTTCATTTTCATTGAGCACAGCTGTTTCAAAACAACGGTAACAATGTTAATGTGAAGGTTTTGTAACCTTGATTGGAATAAAAATGTTCAAGAATATTACTCTACTAACCGGGCCCACGTGTTTCTTTCAAACAAGAAAAGTTAATAACAAGACACCAGTGTTTTATTTAGAAATTTCTAGTCTTAATAAAGTGTGACAAACAGTCATATATTTGTCCTGAGAGGTAGCCTGAAACTTCATCAAAACAATATTCGCAGAGGACAATGTCAGACACAAAATATTAATAGTCGGCATGGAAGTTAAGTATGCGCCAGTTAACAGCGTCAAACAGTGTGTCGCCACCGTAGCAGCAAGTTTTGTTCCAATCAGCAGAAGTCCGGTTCAGGGGGTCCCGAGGCGCAGTAAAACTTACGAAATGGGTTAATACCGCGTCATTCTCCCCTAACCCGCGACCACGGCTCTCATCCTCTCTGCTAAGGAATCATGGAGCGCGGCCACGAAGTGTGGCTCGGCCCGAAGCCATCCACGGCTCATCCCTTCCACAATTCGTCGGCAGTGGCGCGGTAGAGGGGACCAGGGCAGCTCCGTCAGGCAGCACTCCCCGAGGAGATACGAGCGTGACAACGCATTAAACACTTCGGCGCTTTCTTGAAAGGGACTGAAATGCATGTTAGGTGGAAACATTGAGCTGCACGGCACACGCATCGTAACGGTGGTTCCATTGGCGAATATTTTCGCTAGCAGACGGCCGGAAGAGCGCAGCGGCGCTGTGAGCGCAAGTGAGAATTTATCTCGGCCTGAGGCAACGTTACTGAAACACTCAGTTGGGAAACTCCCATAGAGACAGCCCTAAAAACATGGCCCCAATCTGTCTCCGAGCACCGAGCTAATGACGAACACAACGCCACCATTTCTCCCGCAGCGGCCACTCGAGAAACTGCACGTGACTTCTATTTTTGGCTTTGACAGGGGTGAACCCCCGTCTCCCCGGCGGACGCGCCGCGTTGAACTCCTGAAGTTAAAATGCACCTAGGTCGGGACGCGCTACCTGAAAAGCCCACTGAGGCATGGTTTTATAAAAACAATATTATTGTTCCGCAAAACCTTGCGAACTAAAGATGATAAAAACATCACGCGCCCATCATTTGGTACTAAACTCCAATAAATTTCATACAAAAAGAGTCTTTTCCGTTTGTTTTTACGCAAAAAACAGGCTTTCAAAAAGCTCGAGGTGACCATAGTACAGACAAACGAAAGAGTGGCGCTGTTGTCGCATTTAGCTCGGTCTCGGTGGACGCCACTGGCCCGGGTTTCGACGGCGAGTTTCCCAACTGAGTGTTTTAGTAACGTTGGCCTGAGGGTACGGCGTGTTTGCGGAGCAATGCGACAGGCGGCGCAGGTAGTACCGTGCACAGGCTGGAGCGCTGTTTCAGCTCATATTGTCCGCGATAGAACATAACCTTTCATTTACTTTATACTTTACTTCAAGCAGTTGTTAGATGTACTTTGCGCAACCCTGTAAGGAATCAAACACTATCTGCAATATGAAGCTCATGCAGTCGTATACCTCAAAGTAGGAATGATACATCCGCAACACATCGTTGACCAAAAACAAACAAACTGTAAAACAATCAGGCACGCAGAAGTAGAACCAGCTATTAAATCATATCTGTAAAAACACAAGCTGTTTTATATTTGGCTAGCAGAGTTTTGTTAACAGATCAAAACCTATCGACTTTCTTATTACCATAAAATTATAAAAATAACTTGAAATGTAATTCGCTACTTTTTACGGTAGTTAGTATTTTACTAAATTACTTTCCATTTGAGTGATTACTCTACTCAAAATATTTTTGAGGCCAATGCTCAGTAGCTTAACTTAATTACTTTTTTGAGTAACTTGTACATGGTTGGGACCTCCCCATAGACGTTGGTTTCCCGAAGCGCGGCAATGTGAAGGTCGTGCTCAGCAACGAGGCGGTATAATTGCCGCTGCCTTCTACGGTCCGCGAGAATTCGTACGTTGTCAGTCGGTCGCCAGTCGCACAGGCTTTTCGACAGAGCCCATGAGTTAAAAGGCCGGGACCAAGCGCACGGCGGTTACTTTCGCCGGTCGACGTCGCAAAGGACTGTCCTCCGACACACCAGTTCACTGCGACAGTTTGTCACGACTGCTCGACGCCGAAGATTGCGGCCTCCCGTCCACGGCCGTCCAGCCCGCCACCGTCTTTCATTTATTCTCATGGCAGTCAGGACATTTTTGACAGTCAAGACATTTTTGAGCGGGCGCCTGGCGGAGCCCGCTTCGGCGTCCATCTTTTCTGCGGTGTCATGAACCGGGGCCGCGCCTTCCTCGTTGTTGTCCGGTAGTGTGACCACCTGGGGCTCAACCAGCTCAACTATTTGCGTCGAGGCAGGAGCCGCTGCTGACGGCTGCTGCAGCGACGGGATGGTCACCTCTGGTGAGACAGTGCTAGTTGCGTCGTTCACCTCATTCGGACGCTCGGGCAGGGCTCCCGTGGGTACAGCCGCTTTCTCCACCTCCTCTTCATCCGCCAGCTCGTCGTTGTTGACTTCGCTTGCGCCTCGGCCGGCGGCACGGGCGTAGGGGCGGACGCAGTTGTCCCGGTCGTGTTGAAGGCATGGGAATCGGAACACCGTGCCGACGAATTTAACCCGTCATGCGGCACCGGAGGCAGATGGGGGCCCGCCTCGGGCCCGGCACGACCACGAGTACCGTGCCACCGCCGAGTCGGATTCGGTGTGGAAGGCGGTCGATGGCGACACCCTCCAGAACTAGACGCACAATCCTGCTGGTAGACTGGACACCGTCAAATCCGGGCACCCTCCACCGCTCGTGCGCCACCTCCTTGATTACCCCGCATATTCCGAGAACGCCCGATAGGTGGTGTCGTTCGTGACTCCGAAAGCCGCCCAATGGAGCTTAATCCGTACCTCCTTCCGGAAACAGTCCACGACAACACGCGTGCAACCCTTCACTGTAAGCCGCCCCATCTCCAGCAGCTTCTGCTTCGCAGCGTCCGTCCGAAGATCAAGCAGCCAGACGTGGGCCATTTGAAACGCCCCAAGCCTGGCCACGTCCTCAAGTACACCTGCTTCACCGAGCGGTTGACGAAAAGCTTCTATTCTTTACGGTCAACAGGCGATATTGCCATGCAACTGGACCGCTCGCTTCATGGCTTCCACAGCAGGAAGCTGGGACAGTAGCATTCTGTATTCGCCGGAACCACAAACAGCCGAATCACCACGGCCGGCAAGGGCCATTGTCACCGCTCCGGAGGACCCCATTGGTTTACGTCTTTTTGCTGCGGCGACCTGAAGTAGAATCCACTACACCACCGACGCAAACCATGTCTTCCTTCTTTGGAAAGAGGAAGAAGAGACCTGTAAATAGGCTTACTGCGCGAAGACTGGCCGTGAAAGGATGTTAACTACAGCGCACTCCTTCTCAGATTTTGTCTTCTAATACGCGCACCCTTATAAATGTCACAATTTCTAAACACCAGGTATTTTTTAGGTTCCTTGTTTTACTGCTACCTTGGTGTTTCCCTTGTATATACACATTGCATATGAAACCCAGAAAAGGATGAAGAGACTTGCTTAGAGCCACTCATTTTTCAAATCACAAATTACACTCTTGGTAACATTAACCTTCCAATCTTGGGTGAAGGTTTTGGCTCAATATTGGTTGAAAGTCAATTATCACAACCATTGTTTTCGTCATACTTCAGCTTTTGTTGTAGCTGTTGTTGTTTTCGATTAGGGGGAGGGGAGCAGTTTAGAAAAAATGTTCTACGTTACGTGTAGTGTCACCTTGATATATAAAACAAAAAAATTAATGCGCGCTGTGTTTAAACTGAGAACCAATATCTTGCAACTGTTCCTCGAGCAATTCACTTTATATGAGGTAGTAATTACAACATGAATTTGTGCAAACGATTCTTGAAACCAGGTGGCATCCCAGATATGCCGCCGTAGCCTTCTCAGAATGTTCCTTCGTGATGGCTTTTCGGTCAGTTAGCTTATTTTTCTCTCCTTAGACTGCTACTTTAGCGAGTCCTTCGCAAGAAAAGAATGTGCGCACTTCCGACACTGCTCCTTCAAGATAGCAGTGAGGGACGGGAAAATGGGAAGGGTACGTAGTGAGGAGGATGTTTCTACCCGGAAAATGTGTTGGTAGGTCGGCCTTTAAAGGCCTCTATCACGAGATTCGTTTTTTCGTGATTTTTTTTTTATGTTAGAAAAGTGTACGACACACTTGTTACGTTTGAAAGACATTCACTCTACACTGGCAGTCCAATTTAAAACAATATACAAAACAATATGTACAACAAGAAGAGTATCTGAGGCCGGGGTTCTCCGGCTGGCTCACAAGAATCTCTTGATCTTGGGGCTTAGCGGTTATAACTGCTGGCGAACCTGCGATATGGATGGAAGAGACCTCGCTTATCCTTCCGATGCGAAGTGTGTACTTGTTTCAGATCAAGGTTGTCGGCTGCAGACGACGATTCCGGGGACGATTGAGGAAATGTCCGCGCTGTACAAAGTTCTAGTTTCGACAGCCTAATGATGTTCCGGGCTTCGAGCAATCTTGCGGGGGCAGGAGGAGGCGGCATAGTGTCCGGCGCCCCTTATGTGTCACGTCGACCCCTGGGCGGGTCGGCGCCATCACGACACAAAAGGCCGGTGACACGGCGACGTCCTCATTAATTTGTTTTACATCAGGAATACCACAAAGAGGCGAACCTGGTGACACCTCCATAAATAAGACCCGATAACCCTTTTTTTCGGTTTCACACGCACAAGCATAGTAGCTAAATTTAAGACATGAATGAGAGATGATATCACCTCTGTTCAGGCAAAGCGGAACGACAAGTGTGTTTGCGCCCAAAGTTTGCACACCGAGCATCGGTTGCAGTAAATAATAAAAAAGATATATTAACAGAAAACGATAAAAAAATGCGTCGGCCGGGAATCGAACCCGGGTCAACTGCTTGGAAGGCAGCTATGCTAACCACTATACCACCGACGCAGACGGAAGAAGGTCGAAATGCGTCCCGTCAAACAGGCTCGAGAATACTCCCCTTGCGTAACGGCCGAGCTTGGAACGAGGTCACTTCCTTCCATCTACGTACAGCGCCAGACCTTGCGCTCCACGTTAGCCAGTCACGCGTGCCACAGCACGTCACGTTCCGCGCGTCGCTCCTTCCACACTGAAGGCCACGTGACACGATCCGAGTCAGAGTGTGGCTCTAATGGCTCGTAGCGTCCGTTGCAGCCAGGGTGTAAGATAGACAGGTGGGGAAACGGCGTATAGGAGCCTACCGCAGAGCCGTGACCGGATTGTTTACTCGTCTGCTTGCGGGTACCCCCGTTTTGCGACAGATGGCGCTGCGGCGAGAGGAAAAAGATTAGAATTGGATTTGCGTGGAACTTTATGGGAGAGTGCGCAAAATAAACCGAGAGCACGACAGTCCTCCATTAAAAATCCACGAGAAATCATCTCCGTCAGTTTAGCCGGTCGCCACCGGTCGTCCACCCGGAGTAAGAGTTTGCGGTGCTCCACATAGATGGCGCCACAGAAAAAAAAAAAAAAAGAAAAGCGAAGGGGACACAACCCGGTCGCTCATTTGGCTCTCGTGTCCCCACCTGTCTATCTTACACCCTAGTTGCAGCTTACTGCGAGGTCAAATCAAGGTTGGACAAAACACTCGATAGAAGTATTTAAGTTAAGTTACTAAATACCTGCTTCATAAAGTATTTTAAATACTACTCAAGTCACTTTCACTGTAAAGTATCTTGAGTAGGGTGACCACCTTCCTGCTACCGAAATGCGGGACACGATAACTCCGGGGGGGGGGGGGGGGGGAGGGGAGAGGGAGAGGAGGGAAGGGGACGGAAGAGAGAAGGGGGAGGGGGAGGGGGGAGGGGTGTGGTAGGGGACGAACGATATTGTATTTAGACCGTGGCAACTGCAAAAATTAACTTAGTGCGCAGTCGATCTGGGGTTAGTTTACCATGGTGCTTTTTAACTCGAGACTGGGGTAGAAGCAGGAAGCATATTTTTCCCTGCTTGTGCCCTAGTCTCAGGTTTTTTTTACCTGTGACTGGGGCACAAGAATGGAAAATAGAAACAAAAAAATATTCGAGGAAATTTATCAACAGACGCCACAAAATGTGGCTCTGCTAGCTCATTTAACATCCTGTTTTGTCTTAAAGCATATTATACAGCTGCAAACTCTATTGCGGCAATTAAGCTCGAATAATTTTCACTCCCAGTGATATATTTTTAGTTTTAATGTCACAAATGTTAACTAATGTGCCTAAGTTGAAAACGTAAAATTGACTGCAACAGAACTCGATGCATCAGAAAGAAAGAAGAAGCAGTAAATCTTTTATGGCCTCTTGTTTCCTGTAGATTCATATTTTTACCAACTTGCTCCAACAAAATTTCGAGTTTTGTTGTTTTTGACCGTCGTGAGTTGCAGTCGTTTTGTCTTGTGTAACCGTATTCACAAAAGAAAAACAAAATGACCGCAACTTTCTTGCATTGACACAGCGCGATTTGAAAATAACTGCATTAATTTAGTTTCAACTTTCGGCTAGCAACTTTCTTTCCAATATATTGCCACCAAGGGAAGCAAGCACAACGGCTCTTGCGCGCCAGTTCTAATGCGAGAACGAGGGTCGCTTCCCGCAATGCTTGGATCGAAAATGCTGTACCATCGCGATTTACACGATTCCCAGCGATCTCTGCACTTCCCCGTGCCTTGTTGTTCAGCAGTGCACTGAGTTGCATAGTGAAGTTTGCAGCAGTGTAAAATGCGGGACATTTTCAAGATTTTGGTATTTTGTACGGTACGCAGGACACGAGCTCTCAATGCGGGACAGTCCCGCGAGTCGCGGGAAGGGTGGTCATCGTAATCTTGAGTAGAGTACAAATACTTAGAAAAGTATTTCAATTACTTTTGAAGATACTTCCGCATTGCATAATTTGTATCGACGTCAGTGACAACAACAATTATAGAGCTCCGCAAATATGGGTTACCAGAATGGTTTATTAGCACGCAACAACAGAAAACGGAAAAAAAGTATCGTAGGGCTATTTTATGCAGTCCAACTATAAGAAACAGGATATTGCCACAAATAACAAATGATGAGGCAGCGAATAACTGAAGAAGCTATAAGTTTAATGGGGCGAACTTGTGCCCAAAGCAAAAGTGAGAAAGGCTAGCATCGCCGGCGCCGATGTCGGCAGAACAGGAGGATCAAGCACTGGTGCAAGACTAACTCCGGACCGCCACTCGGAGCACCTTTTGCACCCGCGTGGGTTTTTGGAACATTAGGCGTAGAAAGTTCGGCGATTAGAACATTCGTAACTCGATCAGGCAACAAGGTTCTCGAACTCACGAGAATGAGCCTCCGCGCGAGAACCAAACGCAATAACCATTCGGCCGCGCGCTCGCTCGGCAACACGCGTGGCAATATCACTGATAGATGTTACAAAACGTTTCTGGGACAACAAGGAAGAGGTCGCATTGGCTATTGGGGAGAAGAGCAGACCGTGGCGCCCCGAGCGGTTGACTTTAGAACTACGGGAATAGGGACAACAAGTAAAATGACTCAGCGCTCGGTTGACCTAACCGAACACGGCATCACGTTCGGGTGGAGTTCGTGTTTTCCGGTGAGGGGCAAGAGGGGCTCTTTTGTTACCACTCCGGTCTGCATGAACAATGCAGCGTGCACGGTGCCCAGCTCAGTACAAAAGTCCAAGTGGGTCAAGCTCGTACCCTCTGACGACTGCTTTCGAAAGAGATCCGGCATTTTACGTCACTTCACTAATTGTTGGTGTTTTTCTATTACACTGTGCCCCGCACTCTATTAAAGAAGGGGACATGAACATTCCCGCAAGGGTTGTAGGCATATGCAAAGCAGAGATGGCAGTAATCACATTACTGTAATTGAATTACATTAATAAATTACTTTTTGGCGAAATGAGTAATGTAATGAATTACTTCTCTAGGTTAGTAATTTACTAATGTAGTGAATTACTTCTCTAGGTTAGTAATTTACTAATGTAGTGAATTACTTCTCTAGGTTAGCAGTTTAGTAATGTAATGAATTATTTTCAGGCAGTAATTTCGAGTAAATTACTCACTGCTTTTAAAATTACTTTTGTCCCAAATTAGAAAGTTCGTTTGCAAGCTTTAAAAGACAAGAGAAAATTTAGTTTCTTTGAGAAATGTTGCGAAAAAGCATCAGGAGAAATACACGACGGCCACCTGAGCGCGAAGCTTTGTATGAACAGCTGGACAGACGTACAAAGGAAGAAAGGCGAAGAAGAAAAACTTACGTGGTAGACATCGCTGGAAGGCAACGGCTTACGAACTCCCGGCACGACAGACTTACGGCGCCCCGTCATCATGACGATACTATACTTCGTTCATCCCTAAGCTGACAGTGCGGTGGGAGCTGCAAGCTATAACTAAAACCAATCAAACAGCTTCCTTTAATCACCTGTCCCGTCCCTTTCTCTGCGCGTGGGTGTGAACGAGCGCGTGGTTACGTGGCGAACGATAGACGTGAGACCGCTTCAACGAACACGTAGCTTCCGCCTGTCATCCATAAGCTGACAGTGTGTTAGCATAGGGATGAACGGCTCATGGGCTACAAGGCGACGGGCACATCACCAGCGAGTTAAACATAATTTAAAACCTGAGAGGACCGGACAAACAGATCCCCAGCCTTGTACTTTCGTCAAGCGAAGTCGAACCGTAAGCTTCGACCATTTTGAACAACAAACGACCGGAATAAATAGTTAACTCCAAATTCCTTCTCAAAGCCCGAGAACGTTACCAGCGTCCTCGAGCAAAGCAGGTGCGACTCGCGATATGCCTTGCTGCCTTCCCTGGGGAAGTTTTTTCGGGAGTAAGCCTACATGCAGATATCGTCCTCGTTTGTTGGGAAAGTACACAACTTAGGAAGCTCACGCCATTCCTCAACTGGAGAAGCTTCTGCCTAGCAATTATCCAGGCCCTTTGTGTGACATTGCGCAAAAACTTGGACTCTTCGTGTGTTTGGGAAAAATGCTCCTTGAAAGGAATGACCGAGAATAGGTCAACTATACTCGGCGACGACTTTTCTTGGCAATGTGGTGGAGGATACAGGCACCCGTTCCTTCTTCCATTTTGAGCGCTGAATAAAGCTGTGCGCGGGCTCGTCTCCTCTCCACTGCATCGCCAAGAAAAGTTGTCGCCGAGTATAGTCCTCTTGGGAGAATAGAATTAGATTGCGTCCCAGGCGGAAGGAAAATGTTTCACGTGACGACTCATTGTATGAACGAGCTGCCATGCCCGATTTCACAAACTGACACGGACTACAACTCCTAAATCAGGAAGACGGAAACATATCACCCTTTTAGTAAAAACCCTCACCGTTGATTGAATAGAGAAACCGAAAAGTCGTCCGTATAGCTGAGTCACATCTAAAGAAGGTATTCATCATGTTAAACACTTATGTCGTGTGCGCCAGCAAAACCACTGTTCAGCATGGTTCACTTTGAGGCACATAAGCTTGTTGCGGTGTAAACAGGAAGATATGAGTTTTGGTACATATAGACCAACTCAGCTCTTTGACGTCACATCACTGCGGTGACGCTGCTGTCGGCACTGCGCATGCGCAGCGCCTCGCTTCTGCCGGATGTGGTTCCTGCACACGCGCTGTGTGGGCAAACGAAGGCTTGTTTTGTAAACACTGTGTTGGCGTATACGGTAAATAAAATTAGCACGAATTACTGTCTGAAGGTATTTTTAAAAAAATGTCCAAGTAATTTCATTACTTTTAGAAAATACTTGTGATGTAATGCCGTCAGCGGAAATTTGTAATTTAATTTAATTACATATTTGCACTTTTTCAGAAAAGTAATTAGTAATGTAGATTAATTACTTTTTGAAAGTAATTTTGCCATCTCGGGAGCAGAGGCCTTGTGTTGGGTAAACACCGAGGTGTGGGGTGACAAACAGGTCAGAGCGCACGCCAATTGTGACATTGCCGAATATCACGTCCTGCGGCCTAACTTAGACGCATCGTTTAACTAAAATCCATATTTCCTATATTGACAGTTCACTATAAACGAACTTGGTATACGGACATGAGTTAGTGGATAACAAAAAGAACCCCCATAATAGCCACGGCAGTGATCGCACCTTCTTCAAGTAGCTTGCGTTCAGAAAGGAACTCAAGAATGGGGGACACTTAGTTAGCATTTCGAGAGGTCATCCAGCTCGTAGTTCGTTTCCAGTACTGTACTCTGCTGATCAATGTTCGCTTACAGACAGTTCTCGCGAGACCACAAAAAGAAAAGAAACCAAAGAAAACCTCGCCGTATTGCGCCTAGCGGGGTCAAATATACAAAAAGCAAAACAAAACGTCGTTTTTGTGTGTGTGTGTGTGTTTATGTGTCCACTTCCCATTTTCTTTTATTTGTTATTTTCTTGACACTCAAGTCTGCAGTGTTGTCGTAGGTCGTTTCCCGGTCTGCGTTGCGCTCAGGGTGGCACCTTTACTTCCGTAAAACCACACCTTTTGTTTCAGGACTTTTTTTTTTGGAGGCAAACTTTATAGAAACAAAAGTGTCTTTGGGAAGGCGAGGGGGAAACCTTCAAAGGTACGAACTTTGGGCTGAGAGATGAGTCGCAATCGGCAAAAAAAGCGATGTTTCCACGAGCTCAATCAAAGTCACCGTAGCTAATCGGAGCTAGCAACAGGATTTGACTGCTTGAAAGGAAGTGCACGTTTGCTCGTCGCTTCATACCGAAAAACTCGAAAATGGCGGAATGTCAAAAATCTATTTAAGATAATGAGTACAAGATACTCGGAATCGTAAGTAAAATAGAGCATCAAATACTCTCGATCGAACGTATTTGCAAGATACCAAGATACTTCAAAAAGTGATCTTGAGTAGAATATTTGAGATAAGCACAAGTCTGGGTCAAACGACGTATAAGCCTTCTCAATTTGCGTTTTGTTAGAGCTCTGCGACTATCTGATCTTAATGCCCTCCGATAGCTTTTTAATTTTTATTTGTCACAGCTGCTTCTTTTTTGTTATTCAAACCCTACGCAACTGATATAATCTTTCACATGAGACGTTTCACAATGAATGGGGCAAGGCATCTTTGATGTACTGCCAACTTAGTCGCACCTCATAAAAATCTAATTTTGATGCGTTTCAATTCCGAATTCACTGTCATCAGAGATAACTCGAAAATCATTGATAATCTGAGTGAGTAGGTGACGATGTTTTCCATGCGGCATTCTTAAGGTATGAAGCGAATGTTTCGTTTAATACCAATATGAGAGTCACATGCTTGGCGACTCTTGGGTGCATCGAACCCTTTCAAGCAGAAATGTTAAAAAACTGGGCCAGCGGATGCTAATTCATCATAAAACAAAGCGTAAAAATAAACAAGGGCAGGAAAATATGACACGTCTGACGTACGAATATTTTTTGTCGTTGTTTATTTTTCTTATTGTGTGTATCCTCTTTTTTATAACGGACTTTCCAGCACTTTTAATGAATAACATCGTTTTTATTTATTGTTACTGCTATACCAGTCCTTATGAGGACGGTTCTTCATTGAA
Organism: Ixodes scapularis; assembly: GCF_016920785.2. Lineage (NCBI taxonomy): Eukaryota > Metazoa > Arthropoda > Arachnida > Ixodida > Ixodidae > Ixodes > Ixodes scapularis. The sequence continues at coordinate 91,461,703 of NW_024609880.1, forward strand.
GTCCCTAAGTCCTACTTTAATTAAAAAAGGGGATGTACGTATGTAGTGGCACTAGAGAACGCCACAAAAATGTCCCGCAATATAAATAAACAACTTAAGATAACTTAAGTTGACTCATATTAAATAAATGCTATAATAGCAAAAGAAATTTCGTTTGCAACAATGTTTTTAAATTTTTTAATACTTAGCTGCAGGAATATTTTCCCAGTTAATGGGAGCGTGTCTCCCCACTTTTCAGTCATTATAGTTAGCTTGTAAAAGAGGTATTGAGAATTCAGGGCGTCATTAAAAATCTTAAGCGTAAATTGAAAATGAATAATTAGACGTCTCTGAAGCTCTCGCGCCTTCATAAATATTTGGATTGCGCTACTGTATTTTCAAAAAGTGTTTAACGCCCTTTTGATAGCAGAATATTCAAGACCTCAAGACGTGTGGGAAAGAAGTACACGTTCGCAAAAACAAAAAGTAATGAATCAATATATATACGGCGTGTTGAAAGCGAAAGAACCTTGCTCACCCAATTTAACAGCGGGGAAGCCGCTAAGGCAACAAAATATGTAATTGAGAAAGTATACCGCAGGCACTCCGTGACAGCTTGAAAGCAGAACAGAGCGTTACTTATGAGCATCATGCTTCTTGCTGCATGATTCGTTTGTGGGCTTTTTTATCTCCCCGTTGGCGATCTGATTGGCAGTGGGGCGATAACAGAATGCTCGGGTCTCACTAAGCTGAGCGTTTTGTAAGCATTCTTTGGCGAATGTTGATTCCAGCAGTCACGATCCACCCAGGGTTTGGGAGAAATAAAATTTGTACGTTGTCAAAAAAACAATTTTTTCCAGCCATAATTATTTTGTTTAGTTTCTAGTCCAGTCCTCTGAAACCTACCTGTTAAAAGAAATTTGAGTAAAATTAGAAACTGTAATAAACTCATATTTGGGAAGTAGTCTTTCCTATTGTTCACGCTGATAAAGGAAATAATTATCCCATAATGTTTGTGCATTGCAGCCTCTCTTGTTAGTAGAATTTCTCTTAACTTCTCTGCTAACTTGGTGGAGAATATCTTTTTAACAATATATGTGCGACAAGGTGGGATGAAGGGCCGCTGCTGCACTCATTTGTCTAGACCACGCCAAAACAGCACACTGTAAACACAGTGTGTTGAATCACCTTAGCAGTAAGCCCTATAGAATTTATAGTAAGTCACCAAAAATATTGTTATGTTAGAATAATGGCTTTACTTTTGGTACTCACTGTCTATAATCTTGTAAAACACGTGCTCGAGTGACCGATATACGCTAAGTTCAAGTGAAATAACTAAAAAAGGTAATTGAACGTCGTGACTCTGTATTTGTAATTAGGCTCATTGTTTCAGTGTACCTTAACGGGATCAAATAACTCATTGAGTGTTTAAATTCCTTAAGAGGTGAGTATACACTTTGATTACCTCTCACGTCATTACGATTCGTGCAATACGGTAATTTCAGAAAGAAAAACCTATGACGAGGTGAATCGGAATGGGGGATGGACGAATATTTCCTTTTTATTAAAAACGCTCATGACAATACTAATTATATTTTGCTGGTGAAGAAAAGATAAAAAATGCTGTACTAACAGAACTCCGTAGTCATTTCCTGTCATTACCGGGCGGTGATACTGTGTATGTGACCTCAAACAAATGCCCAGGGCCACACATAGATAGACGATTTTACGAAAACAAGTTTTCTACGTGGTTCGCTTTCCCCTTGAAACTACGGCGGCGCAGCGACAAACGCTTCTAAATCTGACACTGTAGCTCGTCGCCACCTGCTCTTTAATCAAGGTTAAAAAAAAACACAAAAAACACGTGCGATATATGCCGCTGTGTCCTTTGGGAACAGGGCTGCCAACACAGAAAGTCAAAATTTCCCCAGCGGATGCCTAAAATTTTCCTATTTCTGCCGAAATTTCCCTCGCTTGCCCAAATAATTATAGAATAATATTATTCATTGTTTTCTGCAGCACTTAAATTTTACTCTATGAAATATATAATACGCGGAGCACAAGTTCGTTTGCTTCTTGCAAAAGGGTCGCGATAACGTTAGAACGACGAGCTCCTATTGACTGATTGGAAAAACTAGTTGGTACACCTCAAGGCATCTATCACTAAGGTCTACCTACTTTCCTTTCAAGAGTAGCCATTCAGAGCACGGCGTCGTTCTCACGTCACCGCCACGCCCGCGCAAGAACCAGACGACTTGCTCGACGGATAGACTTAACGCCTCGCGTATGTTCCACAATAAATTAGTTTATAAGGCCAAACCGTAGCCAAAGCAAATCTGGAGAGGGGAAGTGTTACCGAGAGATTCAAACTGACGAATGAATCTCTATCTTCGCCTTAGATGTTATGCTAGTCATCAGAACAATATACTGTTTTAATAACTTCATTGGCGCTTTTTATTATAGTCAAACCAAAAGAAACGGTTTAACACAAACGAGAGTTTTCAAACTCGAACACACGGAACATGACGGCACTTCACAAAATATTATTAGTCATGGTAAATTTGTATCTTCAGAAATTGCAGTATTTTTCTTGTACTTATGCTTTTTTTTTCTTTCGAGAAAGCACAAAGCGCTCTAAGAATCTTCGGCATGGCTAGTACCTTCCTCCATAGTTTTCATGAGGCGAAGAAAACTGATTTTGCCGAAAAAAAGTTGGGTGGATGGATGAACCCTAACGGCTGTACCCTTCATAACGGGCGATATCTTGCGCCACCTAACGTAGTTCTATTAAGTGTTGCCAGATTGTCGAACCACAAACCGCGAAGCGGCTGGAGGAAATAACCCAAATGTAGCCAAAGCCGGTTAAATTTTATGATGTCTAGAAAAAAAAAGAATCATAATTGAGCTATAAAAGTCCAGATAAATGAGGTGCTCAAAATTTTTCTCAAACCCCAACCAGATTTCCCTTATTTCCAAATAGACCTGAATATATTACCTTATTCTGGAAAATTTCCCTCCGGTTGGCAGCCCTGCCTGGAAACGACCTTCTTACCTTTCGTCATGGCCTTCATATCTCCTTGTCAAATTAGAATGAAAACATAATAAATGTTTCTAGAAATGGCTGTTCGTTCCGCACGAGATACATCTGAACTTAAATAAGCATAACGAATGCGTTTTAGGAACCTAATCTGGCGTGTTTTTTTAATGCGATAAAATTTTCCAGCTGCTACTCAAGATCTTCAGCTATGTATATTCGAGCCTCGAATACTTTTCCCCACTAAACAGTATAGCGAAAAATTTACAACCTGTGACCTGCACACCCAATACAGTTCCCCCTTTAACTTTACCGAAAATTTTACACCTGACCTATGCGCCAATTCAGTTTTCCCTCTAAATTTGGCGGAAAATTTACATCGCGTGACCTAGCACCAATTGAGGTTCCCTGCTAAATTTGGGAGCATAGGGCGTAAAACTTTACGCCCTATGCCCCAATTCAAGTTTTTTGATAAATTTAGTGGAAAAATTATGCGACGTGACCTGATATAACGGGACCTACAGACAAATTCAGGTTCCCCGGAAAATTTAGAGGGGAACCTACCCCCGTGTGCAACAATAAGTGTTATCACTTTCACGGATAACCACTCCTGTGGCTTTCCAGACGTTGCCCGTTTCCAGGTTGAGTGGCGTCGGCGTCGGCTTCCGCGTAACCAAGCGCGTTGCATAGCGGGAAGTTTCCCGGCTAACGTTAGCGGAAAAAAGTTTCCGCTATATTTAACGAAAAATATTCTTCGCTATATTTCGCAGGTTAAGTTTCTCCGCTAAATTTAGCGGGGAAAACGACAGTACGACTTCGCGTCAAGTCACCCAAGAACAAGTTCAGCGGCAGGATGAAAGGAGGAGAAGAGGAGGTCGAGGGAAAAGGAGAAAAACGAGGAGAGGAGAAGGACGGGCATAGGCTTCCCTGCGTAAACTCCCCCTCCTCCTCCACAAGAGCTGCGCTCTAGTTTCGCATTACAGATATTTGTAAATGTCATTCGTTTTTTTTTTTGTGTGTTTTATTTTCTGTATGACCGAAAATAGAAAACTTAAGTAACAGTCACATACTGTTTATATGATATATATATTTTCGGAACCCATCGAACAACCAGGTAATTAGTGAGGATCTACGCATAAGTCATCAGATCGAAGTCAACTTAGTCTTTAAATATTTGGTCATATTCATAAAAAGAAAACAGCATACTCGTACATTTATTCCCCGCCAATCTTCGTTCTTGCTCATCTTGGAAGAAACAAACCGACATTTTGAAAAAGAAAACACTGTGCGACTGATTTCTCGCAGGGTGCGCCACTAAGAAAGAGAGAGAGCAGAGTTCATAGGGGGAGAGTAAAGATGAACGCAATCTGGGGCCCGTTTGCTCGAAGCGCTAACCGCGGCTAAAGTTAGCCGCAGTGCCTAGGAGAGGGATTTTGAAATCACGAGACTGGGCTCGGTAGGGATGCGGGGACATGGCTGTGCCCCGGTGAGTGAGGGCCGCTCGATTTAAAATTAATATGTCGTTGCAGCTGCAATATCGGGCGTGTTAGTCAGCAACGAATGGTGCAGGAGGCTTTCGCTTTTTACCTCACTTAAATCACAAAGCATGAGCAATGATCTTGCCGCATTTTTTAGGTAGTCTTTCGATTCCGGCCATTCTTAAGCATAAATGAATGCGATAATTGTCGGCCTGGCAACGGCTTTGGAAAGTGGATTGCAATTGACTCAATCGGCCGGGTATTAATAGTACGACAAAGCAGACAGCGTCCCGAAATACCTTTTTCTAAGTTTCCCAAGCACCGAGGAGCATCCTAGGAGTGTAGTTACATGCGTTGCACGTGCTGGCGTCTGCTAGAGTAATTGTTCTAAAGAAAAAGGTATAAAACATATTTTGCCTTGCACGCGCGTTCGTCAAAGCCTTATAATTATTTACTTCGAATCTTCTATAAGAGGAAGGCCAGCGCGCGCGTACCGTATGATTCACACTTCCAGTGTTCTTCTCGGTGCTTGGGTAATTTACAGGAAGGTCTATTGGGAGACTGTCTGCTTTTGTGTGCTATCAATACTTCGCCGATTGAGTCAAGGCAATCCGCTTTCCAAAGACGATGCCATGCCGACAATTATTGTGTTCATTTAGGCTTAGAATTCGCTAGAATTGAAAGACCATCTAAAAATGCTTCGCGGTCATTGCTCATGCTTTACGATTTAAGTGAGGTAAGGCAAAGCGAAATTCTCGTGCACCATTCGTTGCTGATAAACGAGCCCGATATTGCAGCTACAACGACATATTTATTCCACAGCGAGCGGCGCTCACTCACCGGGGCACCGCCATGTTTCCCCGTATCCCTACCTAGCCAGTCACCTCATTTCAAAATCCCTCTCCTACACTCTTAGAAAAAAGGGTATGGATAGTCCTCCGTTAGGGGAGGAACGGTCTTGTAACCTATGTTCTTTTAGAAAGGGAGAAACTTTCGTCCCTGAAGCAGGGGAGCAAAGTTCCTCCGTCGCTTGCGTCTCAATATGGCGGCCCCGAATCGAGCAAATCGAGCCCAATAAGGCTTGACGAGGACGCTACGTCTCTTGTACGGGACGAGAGCAGCAGCAAATAAAAGCGTAACACGAGCTTCCCGCGAACTGTGTTTATTTCCGAAGCCAGATTGCCCCCACAGGTGCAGAAACTTGAGTTTCGAAAGCAGTTACTCAGTCTTCTCGTCGACAGCACTGCAATGTTAAACGGAGACAACCGAAACCCAGTTACTTTGCGCACTTTGCGTCTTACCTTTGGTGTTCCTCGAGTCACAATTCCTTCGTCAACCGCACATCACGGAGAAGGGCAAACTCAATCCGCGAAACCAAAAGCCGCTCTCGAAAGAGCAAACTCGAAGCCGCTGTTTATCGCATAGCGTGAAAGAAGGTTAAATCGCTAGCCACCAGATGGCGGGGTCCAGCTGAGTAATTGCAAGTAGCTAGGCTAGGTGGCGCTAAATGCCGCCCAATTCATGTTCTACAAAAAATAATTTGCTTCTCAGGCCACCCCTATTGAAAAAACCAGCTTAAGCTGGTCCCAGCTTCAAGCTGGGTTATTGCCCCAGCATGCCCAGCTTGGCATGCTGGTCATGCTGGTTGATCTGGTCATACTGGTCATGATGGTTGATCTGGTCCCAGCTTCAAGCTGGGTTATTGCCCCAGCATGCCCAGTTTGGCATGCTGGTCATGCTGTTAAACTGGTCATGCTGGTGAACTTCCCAACCAGTTTAACCTGTTTAAATTAATACACAGAATAAAAAAGCCAAGCTCGTCAGAAAAGCCAACTCGGCATCCAATTTATTATTTTCGTACTTGCGGCAGCCTCACATGAACTCAAATGCTACACATCCTCGGCGCTGACACAGTACTAACCGACGCACAGATTCTCGGTGCAAATTGTCTACAATGTTAATAAAACCAGATTGCTTATCTCTCAACACGAAAAAAATACTAGACACAGGCCAAAAACAGGCAATAGCAGACGAAAATACTACACGGACGAGAGAAGCGAACCTGGGTCCCGCCAGCGATGGGGGCGAAGCGGCAACTTGCGTGGTCGGCAGAGGCGAGGAAATCCGTGTGGCTTGGATGGCATTGGCGATACTCCTCGGCACCGCCGTCATTCTTGGGCACACACACGTTCGAAGACACGAAGCGACGCCGCAGTCGGGACGTCTGACATCTTCCCGCACTGAACGGACTGCCGCTCGCTGTCTTTTCAAAACCCGGCCGCTTCGCTTGCACCGTCGTTCAACTAGTCTCCAAACAACGCGCACACAGCCGTCCCTTCGATCTGCCCTCTGCCCAAGCTATCCAAACGCGTCTTCGATTGTCCGTTTCTACCACTCTCTCTCTCTCTCTCTCTTTTCTCGCACACAAAGGTAGCTTGCAGCGCGCCTGACGCGCCCGGTGGTCTACCAAAAACGAGAGGACAAAGAACAGGACGTGGCCTCGTTCCAGCAGCCGACCTTGTCGCGCGCGCTCCCAGCAATGCCAGTTCGGCTATCTCTAGCCGACCTTGGCGTGCGCGCTCCCAGCATGACCAGCTTGACCACCACGATTATTATTTCGACCAGATTCACCAGCTTGTCTCCCAGCATGACCAGCTCGTCTCCCAGCTTGACCACATTGGCTCTATGGAAAACCAGTTTGACCAGTTAAGACCAGACTGGCTCCCAGCTACACCAGATTGAATCTAAAACCAGATTCGAGTGAGACCATGCTGGTTTTTACTTAGACCAGACTGACCAGCTTAAATTCCAGCTTGCCCAGCTTAAACCAGCTTGATTGCCAGCTAAACCAGTTTAATTACCACATTGACCAGTTTGACCACCTTGATTACCAGCTTGACCACCTTAATTACCAGCTTGACCAGTTTGATTTTCATGCTGGTTTTCCAATACTCCGCTTGGGGATCCTCACTATACACACATTACGCTTATTATCATCAAGCATCTCGGGAACCGACATACACGGCGCACACGAATATCAATACGACGGAACACCACGCTCACCCGCCACACCCGTGCTCTGCGTTTCCGTCTTTTATACTGGTCGTTTTGAACGTACGGAACTTTTCGGTGACACCCTACGCAATAAAAAATATTCCCAGCATGTTGATTTTTTCCCGGCAATGTCATACCTCTGAGAGTATTTTGAATAACTCAGGGGATGAATCTCTTATTAAAAAGTAAACGCTCGATCATGCCGTAATTAGTTGAAAGCCAATAAATCAAGCCACTCCAATGCGGTTCGAAGCCATGAGTTTGTTTCCCCACACGGCACATCGTAGCCTGTATTTCTATTGTTTTTCTATTTGTGCTGTTCGCGCAAAGCTGCAATTGCCGTCTTGAATTAATCTCTGTAGAGCGGATATTCACTCAGCTGGAAGTGATGCTTCACGGGCTGAGAAATCGCTTTTCGATCAACTTGAATGCAGTCAAAGCCGCGACTTGCGGCAGGTACGGAGCTACGCCGTGGCAAGCCCGAAAACTTCTAGCGCTCATCCCAGCGCGCCACTTGGAGGGCAGTTCCTCCAGGAACCGTAGTATATTTAAACAGCAAAATAAAGGGTAGCTTTTTTTTCGATTTTACGTACTAGTTTTTTAATGCCGAAATTCCATACTCTAAATATACGTACTTTCCGTCACGATTTTGTATTGTTCAGTCCTTGCCCCAGAGCGCAATCGCTCCCGGGAGCAAGACAATTCCGACAGTCACATTGACCACTGTACGATAGGAGCTTCTACTGTTCAGACCAGCGTTCCAACATGACTATCCGCACATTGATCGATTGCACGTAAACCCTCAAGTGGTATTAAACTTTTTAATGTAAAGCGGAATGTCAACTTGCGACACCCCGCCCCTCCGATCACGGCCCGACCAGCGGCATCAGTGCCCAACAGTTTACGATCTCATCTGATACGCGAACACACGGTCACATCGGCGATAATTCCAGTCTTCTGTTCACAACCCACAACACTGCCATCACGATGTTGCAGCTATGTTGCTGACACGCACAAATACTTAACCACGTTGAACGCCGGATGCACTCGGCATCGGAAAACAGAACCGAACTCATAACGGAAGGCACCCAGGCAGCCGGCAGCAAAACCTGAATGTCTTGGACGTCGTTCCTTCGGTTTCCATAACGTCGAAAACGTCGACACAGTTCCGCATGGTTTCGCTACTGCAGTTCCGTGCCGCGCGAACCCCGGAATCCGGAGACGGCCATCCCCCAGTGTACGTGGCGCTGCTGGCACTGCTCCGGAACTTCGCTTTTTCTAGCGGCTTCGTTTGCTCGTGTGATAAGATTAGTGATAAAAACGTCAATGCAACCAAAATGTTCTGCACGTTTAGACTAGAAGACGGAATTACAGACGGCCTTCGCTGCCGCGGAAGCTCAATCAACTCAACAGCTATTTATTAAACAACGTGCGCCAACTGCTCGAAAAACGAAACCGAAAGAAGATGAGTCGGCAGGGCGAAAGCTTTCTCCCGTCTGCCTGGAGAAAGAGAAAAACGTTTCGTTCCTCCCCTTTTCTCGTGCCCGCTTGGGGGCGCGTCAGTAGAAGCGAGGAAGACGCGCCGTTGCTACTTTTTTCCTCCATTTTTTCTTAGAGTGTAGGTACTGCGGCTAACTTTAGCCGCGGTTAGCGCTTCGAGCAAACGGACCCTGGTCGCGCACTCGCTGGGGAGCGTAGAAGTGTTTTCTCATAATATCCTTTCTTGCGTCATGCCTCCAGAGTCCAGACAGCACACCACCAGTGGACACCTGTCGCTGAGCAAGCTGACAAAATCATCCCCGTCAAGGACAAAAACTTTACGAGGATTATCTTGTCGGGTAGATTGGCGACGGGTGTCTGCTGGTGGTGTGGTGTCTGAGTGTAGCTCAGTCAGTCTGGCTCAGTTTCATCATTTTTGCGAGTGCACGTATTTGTGTCTTCCCTCTTTCCTGTCTGTCTGGACGATCACAAATTGTTGTTCTCTGCGAATAAGCCCAGCTGCGTTTGAGACAGATTTGGCATTATAGCCATTACTGTAATGCAATTACAGTAATTAGGTTACTTTCTGTGGTAATAACAAATGTAATAAATCATTTTTCTAGGCTGGTAATTTTGAAACGCAATGAATTACTTTCAGGCAGTAATTTCTAGAAAATTACTTCATAGGTTTAAGATTACTTTTGTACCAGATATAACTGGTTCCATTGCAAGCTTTAAGAAAAAAAAGTCGGGACATCATTTTGCATGGTTAGATGTCGTGAAAGAGACATCAGAGAAAATACACAGGGCCACCTGAGGGAAAAATCATGTACGAGGAAGACACCCGACGCACAAGGGCGGGCTCGGTGGACGAAGCAGATGAAGAAACGCTTGCATGTGAAGACATCACGGGAAGTCCACGGCTCAAGAACTCTAGAAGAGTTAGGTTGACGTCGCCACGTCCTCAGGACGGTACTACTCTTCGTTTATTCCTAAGCTGACAGTGCGGTGGGAGCTACATGCTCAACGGAGTCAATCAACCACCTTGCTTTCTTCGCCTGACTTGGTTACGTGGCGAAATGTATACACGCGTGATTGGACCAATGAGCGCGTAGCTTCCACCGTCCTATCAGGCTAGTGGTGAACACTTATAGGCTGTTCTGCGACGAGCACATGACCCGTGAGGTCAACATATTTTAAAGCAGGAACAGCTAGAACACGCAAATCCCCAACCTTATTATTTTTTCGTCACGCAAGAACAAACTGTAAGCTCCGGAATAAATAATTAATCCTAGATATCCTGTCAAAGCTCCAAAACGTTTCGTGGCTAGCCTTGGCCTTGATAAGCGAAGATGTTTTCGGTCTGAAAACACGGAAAGTGGGCAAAGCTCATGCCGTACGCCGTATGCCTCTCTGCCTATCCTTGGGGAATTTAGTTGGTAATTAGGAAATGAGAAGATATCGTCACCCGTTTGGTGAGAAAGTACGCAGTTAAGGAAGCACGGGACATCTCTTTCCTCAACTGGCGACTCTCGTGCCCAACAAACGTCCAGCCCCCTTGTGTGGGAACGTGTAAGAGCTGGGTCTCTTCAAGAGTCTTTGAACAATACCTCTCGAGAGGATGCGCGAGTATGCGTCAACAACTGCTCTTGGGAGAAAATGATTAGGCTGCGTCCGAGTCCGAAGGAAAGCGTTTCACATGACGACTTCTTGTAAGAACGAGTTCACATGGCTCCGCTAAGGTTACTGACACTGACAGTAGCTTATCCGAAACCAGAAAGACGGAATCATAGCATCATTTAACTAAGGACCTTCACCGTTAAGGAGCGAAAGAGCTTGAGTTGATTTTCTTTTTATTACATCTAAACACGCTATTGGTCGTGTTTAACACATCCGTCGTGTGCGCCAGCGTAACTACTGTTCAGTATGGTTCGGTTTTAGGCGTAGGAAGCTGTTACGGTGTAAACAGTAATATCTAAGTTATAGTATCACTGTAAATAAAATAAGTACAAATTACTGCCTCAAGGTATTGAAAAGTAATGTCAAAATAATTGCATTACTTTTGCAAAGTAAATGTAATGCAATGTTATCACTGTGGAAATTTCTAATGTAATTTAAGTACATTCCCGCAGTTTTCAGAGATATAATTACTAATGTAATTTAATCGCGTTTCGTAAGTAATTTTGCCATCTCTGGTCTGAGACTTCGTGTCGACTTGTCCGTTATGTTTTTAATGCGTTCGCATGTGTACCCAGATGACAGGAAAAGTTGACGGCGTCCGACTGCCGACAAAAGAGTGGAAAGAAAACCGCGCGGCGTAGAAAGGAGGAGAGCTGGGAAAAGCGAGAGGGAGACGACGTCACGGGGCGGAAGCCAATGAGCGCGCGGATGCTAGGGCGAGTCTGAACTTGCAGGTGTGCGGAGCGCGTACGCCTTAGCTCGTGCTGTAAAATAGAGTGTGAACAAAGTACTAGCGGTGGTTCAAGTACGCAGCAAAAAAAGAGGGATCGTGGACGAAAAAGACGGGCTGCCGAAACCGGCTAACGGCGAAAACAGCGTCAGGCAGCGGATGCCGCTGTTAAGGGTGCAAAGCGGACGAACGAGAACCCCCAAAGCCGGAAAATAATGAAGGAAGATCCATTGATGGGTCCTTAGGGAATGCGTTCGCATGAGCCTTGGGAAACGCCACACACGACCGCCTTTGGGAAACGCTAATGCTAACGCCGTAACAAAGCAAAAAAGAAAAAAAAGAAATTAACAAAAGCTAGAGCAAGCAAAATATCAAATCAAAACAGAAACGTCAAGAGGTCAGCGTTAGCGTCTTTTTCCCTTGTCCTAGGGTTTAGATTATGACTAATCGATTATAATCGGGCGGTTAAGTTACCAACCTCAAGCTCTAGTTTAAATATTACCCACCTGAAGGCTGGTTTACAATACTATGATTAGGTGCTAAACGAGTATGTGAGAACCGATTGGAAAAACTTACGGCAAGAAAACAAACATACTGGCACCACCTAACGGATGGCCCTGGAGCGACTCCGATCTGCGTATACTTCTTTATTTTTACGCGCCATGAGCGTGCCCCCTCGAGTGTGCGTGTTTGTGTGCGTTAGTGTATACTAGTGCTTGAAAAACCTTTTGAATCCTAGGATTGGAGACACAAGACTCATTCCCACTCCTATGGCTGAACTCTACTATCCCATTCCTTTAATTCCTAAACTCGAAAAAATTTAATAGCTCGTGACGGTTACACTGCGTTACAGGAAAACGCAGCATAAACCAGACACAATCAAATGCTGAGCCAACTGCAAAAAGATGCAAAATGCTTCCCCAAACCGAAATACTTCGTAGCTGAGCTCTTGGTGTCACTACAGACATCGATCACGCGATCAAGGGTAATAGGCCAGCAACAGGCGCCAGAAATTAAAATCACCCATTCTCTTCGCAAAGGGACCGTACACCCACCACGGATAGGTGATCCGGGTGACGCTTGTATGATATGACCTTTAAAATCTCTAATTCGTGTGTGATATAACACGGAGCTTGTTCTGTGCATGCTTCTGATACCTGCTGAACAACACCATTGCTGTGCCGCCAGAAGCGAGGTCGCGTAAACCTGCCCAAAACCTCCGTGCACTCGAACAAGCGCCCGAAACCGCTGACAAAGGGCACCAATCGGTATGGTTCCAGCACAAAGAAATCTAGGGCCACATTATAAAACCTTCCTTAAAACGCATAGTAGTACGTTTGCTGTGCGATTCTGGCGGTCCCTTGCCATATTCAATCAAATAATTTTTGTCAATTTTTTTTTACGCGAACACTACAAGATTTTCTGAGTTAAAAGCTGCAAGCTGACCGTGCATGTTTACAACAGCTACTCTTCCCGTCTCTAGGTACCCGAAACGACACCTTGTCCTTCTACAAATGTGGTTCCTTCACTCTGGACATGCTTTCATCCTCCAAGGAGTGTGGCCCGATAAGACAAACAGACAGTCATTTTCAGGGCTAGCGCTGTGCTACAGCCCGTAGGCCCAATCTGAAGATCGAAACAGCTGGTATAAGAACAGAACACTTCATCCCCACTTCATTTCGAATTTCATTCCCATTCCATTCTCCCTAGCGCTGCCGGCATTCCATTTTTATTCCGGTCGCAGTGTGGAGTTATTTCGGAATCATTCCAACTCCAAAGTTGCAGCTCTGTAACTCTGGTGTACGTGTTTGTGTGTCTGTCCGTGTGCGTGCGTGCGTGTGTGTAGGTGCGTGTTTCAAAATGGGGTCGCTTCTTTCACTTTCCTCCTTCATTTGGTGAACTAAAAATTTTTTTTTTTATTTTTGCTCATCAAAGCCGAGTCTCCACTTTTCCTACTTTATACCAACTTTTTTTATTATTGCTCGGGCACCCTCTACTGTAATTACGGAGTTCGGCAAACCCGCATCCTGCTCCCTCATCAGGAAACAAGAACATCTAATACCATTGGTGGAACCAGAAAGTGCGCAGTTTGCGTCCCCTATATACGCACAAGCTCAGGTACCACTTTTGTACTATGCTCGGTGCAGCAATTTTGTTGGGTCAATATTGCCTAGGGTTGTCGTGTACCTTTCATTTCGAGTTTGTCAACGGAACTCATCCTTTCTTTTGAGAATGTCGATATTGAAGTTCTTTGTTATGGGCGAAATGCTCATTTTTACTTTGTACGTCTTGCCAGCCATTTCATCCGACTGTTTTGATGGCTTCGACGCTTCAAAGGTAATGTGTTGAAGCCAGTGGATCGACAAATAAAAAAAAAGTGCGTTTGAAATTTTGGAATTTGACTTAGATATTTGTGCGTTTTTTCCTTTTCAGTTTTTGGCACAATTTGAAGAGGGCTACTCCAAGTACAAGTCATATGACAGCGGCCGAATATGCGAAATTTTTTCGCGAATTGATTCGCAAGACAACTTCAACGTGGCCACGTACAACGTCAGCTACCGAGGATACGGCTCCGTGCCCAGCCAAACGTAAGTGTACTTCAAATTTTTTTGCACAGTGCTTATAAGTTTTTTCAGACTTACGGAGTTTAGTTAACATGAGTGTTATTAGAAGAATCATGGCTCCTAAAATTTTAGCGTTGTTTAACATCCCAATAGACCGACCTCACCATTAGTTGCGCTGCGTCAAAGCTGCAGCGGTGCACACTGGTACTCTGTAGCTCCCCCCAGTTTTCTGGCCACGTCAATCCGCGTTGTACGCCCGGCGTTTGGAAATATCAGAGTTAGCTCGAGACTTAATGGGTGGCTTCTCCTATTGTGTGCCAGAGAGCTACACTAACAACACCAAACAAAAAGGCATCAAAGTTTATTTATTCTAAAAAAGATTAACAGAGCCAGACCGAGCGGCAACAAAAAGAGCATTTTTTGGATCGTTTAGCGATCTGCTTCATACTTTCGATCCACCCGATTGCACGTTTATTAAAGAGTGAAAGATTACAGGGTACGAGACATAGTAGGGCGTGACGAAGTGTTCCGTAAATTGGAACCTCCCCTTGCGCCCGCTCCGTAGCGTTCCATCTGTTGGTCTATCTGCACTGATTTTCGGGAGCTGTCTTTAATACGTTTTTCTCGATGTATTTGGATGGTTATAACTGTTATTGCACTGGCGTGTTCCAAGCAAAAGTGTGCTTCAAAAGATCAGAATAATCACCAAAAAAAAGAACAGCGATTTCTCATATGCATCGCTTGTAATAAAACACTTTTTTCGAAAGCAGTCTTATTTTTTTTCATAAACAAAACGTGAAAACATTCCGAAATTTAATTTAGAAGTGCAACACCTATTACAAAAAAAGTAGCAAACGAAGCTCACCCACCTTTTGGTGGTTTTTTAAATTACTTGATTTTGGCGATTCATTATGCATTAACACCAATCAAGACCGCAGAAAAAAGCTTCAACCTTCGGACGACTGTTAGCGTTCGGAGCTTGCACAAACAAAGTGAAACTGAATAGAAACGGTACACAAAACATTATATCCACAGTTTTCAGGTATTTGGCATGGTTGTCTCTTTTGGGCAGATGCGAGTTGTTATGAAGCGTAATGCTTGCTCTTTCTGAAGGTCGTTTTTCTTAGTGTTCAGGCCTCTTTCCGTCATTTGTTTTCTGTCGCATAGGCTGTCAACCAGCATAAAACAAGGTTTAGGAAAATATCTACCGTGTATTGTGTGTGTGTGTGTGTGTGTGTGTGTGTGTGTGTGTGTGTGTGTGTGTGTGTGTGTGTGCGTGTGTGTGTGTGTGTGTGACCTACTGAGCCAAGTCAACGACGGCAAATGTAACCTCAGACGCCGGCGGAGGAGAGAAAGCCACGGAGAAGCACTTGACGCGTGGAAGCCACAGACTGGGCGCAGTCGTAGACTAAACAAGAAGCTCCTCATAACACCAACCGATTGTAATCTAACCAGTCAAATAAATACATCCTTGCATTATCACAGGGTAATGGGTACATCACAATGGTGCCCAGAATTGAATCCATGGAACAAGACGGATGTAAACAATTGGGGACATCGAAATAAAGGGGACAGCGGTAACGTGAATAACGCCCCATCTCAAACCTAAAGAATGCCTCGCATCAGGAAAAATGAAGAGTTCGATCAGAAATCGTAATCATGGTCTTTGCACATCGATAAACTCTAAGTGTTGTTTGCTGCGAACGACATTCCGGAATAAAATCCAGCCGAAGCTTTTCTCTCTGTCATCGGGCTAGATATGTACGGACTAATACAGAACATGGCGGCACCTGCGAAACCATGCACCAACACGTACATACAGATCGTTAAACTAGTGCAGAATCAGATCGACCAGACGCCTAATGAAACGGTTGAACGGTACAAATTCCATCACCGGAAGCAGCTGGAATCCAAAACCATTGCTTATAGCTTAATGTCATCTCGTTTGGGGAAAGACCACAGGGACAAATCTTAACAAAATATTATTACTACAGAAACATTTTTGTGCTTTGTTATAAACATTCATTTCTTAATCCACATAGCTCTATTTCCATGATATAAAATTATGCATATACATCGATTTTATGAGTACATCTTGACCCGGTCATTTTGTTTTTCTTTCCTGAATGTATTAGTGTCCTAAAACCTAAGATCAACCTAAGATTTCACAGGCTCAGCCACCTGCGGGGCTGAGCCTGTGAAAACGTACACAGTAATATAATAATATTACCATCTATTGTGTGCGTGTTCGCCGCGTATTGCGAACACGGCCTATTGAGCCCAGGCAACGACGGCGGATGCAACTGGGGTTACCGGCGGGGGTGAGCGAGCCACGGAGAAGCACTTGACACCTGGGAGCTACATACAGGGCGCGGCTACATACCAAATATATCGGTGATAACACCAATATATTTTAATTTAGACAGTCAAATAAATATATCCTTGCGTTATCCCAAATCTACCGGTACATCACACTATCGCTCCCCGAGAAAGTCAATTTAGCTCTTAGAATATTGTCAATTAAACGTTAGGCACAAGCCTGAGCAATACTAAGCTCAATTTTCAACCGACACATTTAATGCTGTTCCGCGGAGCTAGACTGAAACAATGGTTCCTCGAATTCCCATGTTCTTCCTCATCGAACTAGATCCTTACTTGTTTGCAAGTTTATTGAGAAGTTCCAGAAAGCGACATGCTCCAGTATTGGCGTCGTTGTTTTTCCCGCCGCCGCAAGTGGAACCACCTCAGAAACACAGTGGGTCCACGCTTTTGCAATGACAAAGAGGAAAACGACAAAGCGGTCCTAAAGCGATACGACGGCTGGAACGGCTTTTCTGCGTTTGCTGGAAAACAAAGGCATCACGAACAACAGAATCGTATGAACATGCAGAAGAATTCAAGCTGATGCCAGTACGTCCCAAACGGCGATCTACGATGAAGTACACGCACCACTGCCTTATGCAGCCGGGAAGCCGGAAAGCGATGGATACAAGTAGCATGGCGGCGGCACCACTTCCGGAATGCGTGCGCCTGCGCAGTTTGCACGGCGTCATCGGTCTATTGATCAAGTTCTGCATGTCAGCGTTTCTAGGGTGTTTGATGAGCCCCATGCTCCTAAAACGGAATAATAAATATACATTAGACACGAATACATTAAAGGATAAAAACATAGAGGACGTGAACGGACACATAACTTATTTGTCTTTGCTTCCTGTTATTGTCCCCCTCTGTTTTTATCCTTTCACGTATTCGTATAATGCACAACCACGTCACAACCATGCTCCTTTTAGATTATTTAAAAATAAACAAAGCTGTGCAATAAATGAGGCATATATGTCCCAAGAAGGGCTTCATCCTAAGCCATCTTTGAATAGCCTTAGTTTCGCGAGCACGTTGTTTTGCCAGAACTTTTATACCTGACCGAAGTTGACCCAAATAAAGCTTGAACCGAGGCAGGCAGCTGTCGGTGCGCGATTTACCGAGAGTTTGAAAACACCAAACATCGCAGGTGTCCATCGTTCTGAAATTAAACTCGGTATATTGCTGTATTTTTGTTTTTATTCTCTAGTTCTTCATGTGCGACGAAAGCGGGCATGGCCAGAGCAGCACTCACTTATTTAGGTCACTCGCAAACATGTACAGCGTGAACGTACCAAAAGATATGGAGTGTCTACATTCCCTCAAAGTACTTGAGAAAGGCCAATCTCTGCAACCAACGGAGGAAGCTCGGCGCATGACAAGGCTGAAAATCTGTTTAGGCCAGAATAAAATAATCTACGCCGTGGTAAAAGAAAATATGTAGTATATGGTGGTCCAAGTCACCAGGTTTAATCTAAAATAGACCGTAAAAATCGACGCTTGCACGTAGCAATCTACACTTTTCGTCAAAGGTGTATCTCACAGGTGGGTTTTTTCTTGTAAAATTACAAAGCGTAGTTCTCTTTTTGTAAAAAATAGGACCAAGAAACTTGCCAGGGTGTAAGGCGGGCGGCGACCCAGACAACCAAGTCCAGTAGTGGGGTGTGTTTGGCATTCGTATTGATAGATGGCGTCGGGAGCAGCGTCGAAGAAGCATCCGACCAGCAAAAGAAAGCAGACGACAGGCAGACGAAATCCGTTGGCAGCAAAAGCGCCATCGTTATGCAGATGCTTTCTCTTTTTTTTTACGTTAAGTTTTGCTTTTATTGTCCGCCTTTATTTTTTAACCGAAGGCACATTTCAAAAAGATTATGTTCATTTTAATAAACCACGGTGTCGCGAGCCGTCGAGATAAGGAGGTAGCACCATCTATCAATACGAACGCCAAACACACCCAGCTACTGGACCCCTGTCGTCTGCGTCGCTGCCCGCCGTAGACCCTGGCAAGTTTCTTGGCCTTATTTTTTACAGAAAGAGAGCTAAGCGTTGTAATTTTACAAGAAAAAACCGAGCTGTGAAATACATCTTTGATAAAAAGTTTAGATTAATTTGGTACTTCCATGTGTCGATTTTAACGGTCCATTTTAGATCGAACCTGCTGACTTGAACCCCCCTATATTGGTATATATATTCTATTCCGTGCTAAACGGTAATAGTTGGTGGGCACCTTAGTATCTACTACTTGACACTGTGCAAAGTGATCGATTAACTGAAAAATTTGTTGTTTGGTCGATTAATTGATTTTTCATTTATTTATTTAATGCGCTTTGACGAGGATTAAGTATTGATGAGTATACAATTGAATTGTTTTCTCCTTTTTCTTGTTTCATTAAATAGGAAAACACAGCTACGATCATTTGAAGTGCAGTCTCCTCCAAACTTGGTACTGCTAAAAGACCCGACGAGTAAGAATAATTTTGATGTCAATCACACAAACATTCCTTCTTTTTCTTGTCTTCCGGTGCAAGTATCGAGAAGTGCATGCAGTGGTCCACAAACCTAACGCAGTCATCTGTGTCGTGTCGTCTCTCGTTTGCTCTTGTTTCGGTGTTTTAGTATATTCTGGAGCTGTGTATAGACCCCGAAAAACCGTCTGCGCTGTGACGCTGAATAGGGTGAAACGTAACGCGCATGCTAATTCATAACCTAATTCTAGAAACATCCAAGACATTTTTCTCGAGCTGTCTGGGTGAGCCTGAAGCCAGCACTTTCGACACAATTGACACCTTTAAGGGGTGCGGAAATGATATGGCGTTGCCGCAAGCTCTCTACTTCTCGCTTCAAAATCGGACAGCGAGAAGCGCAATGTGTATTATGCTAGGTGCGTCAATAGAGAGTCGTTGTAGACCGTTTTCCCTACTCTGCTACACTCTCAGCAACGAAGACTCCGCTAAAGCGCATGCGGCCCACTGGCCTTGACTGCCAAGTTCTGGACATGGTAGAGGGTTGCGGATAGCGTTGCGGGATGAAAGGAACGATCTAGGAGAACTCCCTAGTAGGGAAGTTTCGTAGATCGTTTCTATCGTACCGCAACGCTCTCCGCAACCCACTACGATACCCGGAATTCCGCAGTCAAGGCCATTGGCGCGCAGGCGCTGTAGCGGCATCTTTGTTGCGGAGGGCTTAGAGGAGGGGGAAGTGCGGTCATTCAAAACGCCCTAATGGCTCCTGAAAATTCAAAAGTACTGTGGTTGCGAGCGTTGCCGTTCGATGGTGTCAACGCGTGACAATTTCGCGTAGTTGTAATATCTGATGTTTACGTCCTATGGCCTATACATAGCTTGTCCGTAATGTCATTCGCGGCCATGCCGTGATTTTATATGTCACGAGCGTTTGGTTCACGGTGTTAGTGTCACACCGCCGTTCAAGGGAACCAGTAACTAGAAAGAGCCCTCAGTACCCAGCAATGGCGACACCTGAAAACAATGTATATAAGGTATTCACTGGGTGCCATATTTTAACGCGTTGTTCACAGCACATCCCCGGGGTGCGGGGGTGTGCTGTGAATGGGGTCGCTGCCGAGCACAATGAGCCAAAACACGTAATCGCAAGTAATAAGTTCTCGCATCCTGAGATCCAGCTCCTATCTAACACCTGCGAAGAGCGGCGATCCCGACGGTGTGGAATACACGCTGCGGAAGCACCGGGGAAGCTAACATATAAAACATAATAGACTCGTTAGCGTGCCCCGCCAATTCATATTTAGGACTAAGTAACTCCACGGAGGAGCCATACTGCCGCGAACTGACGCTGCTTTCTAGAGGCGGATGACGCGGCGGCATTCCAGTGCAGCTTCACAAACCGTCACCAGGCGCAATCATGAAATCGGTTCCTTCATTTTAAAATTAATTTTCTTGACTTTTCCTGCCGGCAGCCCAGAAATAATAGTCCACACTATAGTTTACGGGCTGCCGCCACAGTGTAGACCACGCCTACACACAGAAATAAACGCTAAAATTTCGTTATACTACCCCTTTAGCTTTCTGATGCCTAAAATAGAATCTGCATTACATGGTCCTACCTCAGCAATTCACATATGACGCACACTGATCTCGCACAGGCAACAGTAGACAATTTTCAAATGTGCCTGTCATTTTGTCATTCATGCGCCAATTCTCCGAGCGCGGCATTGTTGGACCACATACTCTGAGCATGCATCGGAAGCGAGCGTGACGCGTCGTCACCGTTCGGCGTGAACTCGGCTCAGGTCGTATCGAAAAACGAGTGTGACGTCAGCGCTCGGCGAGGGCTCGGATCCAATCCCACACTTCGTGCTCAAAAAATGGCAGCCGCTAATAAAACTCGATGGGTGCTTTGAAAAGGGTCTATACTAGTGACAAAAACGTATTCATATATTTTGCTTGTGCTTTCAAGTTGATTCGCAATTATTTTCTCTTCGTTTATTTAGCAGGTGGAAAAGGGAAGCGGGGGTGTGAATGACAACGCGCGAGATTGTGAGAATGTACAACATGATTTTGTGCGCAAGATTACGGAGTGTTTGCCACAATACGTCTGCTCGTTTCAGAAGGCAGCTTGGTTTTAAACTTGACGTGGATATACAGCGAACCAGGCACGTGTGCCATTGTTCGAAACAATGGGTCTCCATCTAGTAAGTATTTGAAGTTAACCATGTGGCGAAACACCGTTTGGCACAAGTCGCCTGTTACCATTTCACATTCACAAGCGCGACAGGCTGCCCCTGGAAGGCACAGATTTGCGCGTGCTTTTCGCGCAGAAACAGGCGAAACACGTTTTCTAAAGCAGCTTACTCTCTTCACGTGCCAAGGGGACGCGGAAATCTCTCTTAGCGATTCCCGACGTCTCCATTGGCTGCTCCAACGGTGTGCCCTTAGAAATCCTTTTCCTGTTTCACATTTCGGCCACGAAATTGTGCCAGTTTTTGTTGCACACTAAAATAGCCGGTACATCGCTGCTTTTCTCCCCCAAACATTTGCCGCTGCGTGGCGCCGTCTCAAGTTGCTGATAAAAGGGAAAGTCATTCAAGCAAAGCGTTCCCGTTCGCCGTCTTTCTAGGCGGAAAGGCCGTTCGTGAATCCCAGATTCAAACGGTTCTGTCCGCTTCGGTGTTTACAAGAAGTCACTGGCCAGGGTATCACGCAACCGTCAAGTGGATCGGCATTCACTGTCGAGACTGTGGCTGCTCAGTGCTGCTGAGTAACTGCGGCGTGCTTGGCAAGCACCACAACCAGCTCACAAGAGAAATTATTGAGGCAGAGAACATTGCGAAACATAACGGCAGATGTGTTAGTACTCCGTCTATAACCTTGTCAAAAAAAGAATTAGACTACCTAGCCTTACATTAATTTTAATTTAGTTCACAATTTAGCATCATATCGAAAGAAAAGAAAAAATACCAGTTATTCTCCCTGGCCCTTGCATATAGCACAAATGGAAGAAGAGAAAGTGTAAATATACAGAGAGTTGTCAGTCAGCGCTGAGTAAGTGTCTCTTTCTTTTGTGTGTACGTTGACTTGAAAGACTGTTCTCCGGGTGCGCTGTTCCCCCTGTACGTCATGAGCAACTAACTCGCCCGAACCTCTGTGTTAACAACTTTTTCCCACGTTATAAACCAGCCTTTCTAATAGGTATTACGCACATTTAGTCTTCGCAAACCTAAAAAACCTTCGCTCTTGTGAAATGCAGTTCCAGTGTCACCTCATAGATGGCGCCAGCGTGCCAGTGTGTTCTCTCGTCCTAAGAAATTTTAAGAGGTTTCAACATGTCTCGTTTCTCTCGGTCGTACTGGGTTGCAAGTGTGTGAACGGGTCTTGACAGTCAAGGTACAGAAAAGGAGTGAAAAAATTACCGGGAGATCCACTGGTGGAATCTTAAGGAATGCGCTAGCATGACCTTTGGGAAACTCCACACACGTCCCATCTTGGTAAACGCTAGCACTTACCCCATAACGAGGCCGAAACGAGGTAGGAAAGAATAGCGGAAGCAAAAGAGAAAGCCAAAAAAAAAGCCTAAACAAAAAAAAGTAGAGGCGTCAGCGTCAGGGTTTCTCGAAAGGGGTCGTTTGGGCCGTTTCCCAAGGGTCATGCATACTAACGCATTCCCTAAGGATCAACCAATGGGTCTTCCTGTAATTTGTTTTCTTGTTTCTTTACATGTCAGCACTCTCACCCTAAGAGTAAACGGAGAATACATGACATGCAAGTTTGTCTGCTTCCCGCGCATCTCGTGGGTTTGTGTACCTGTCAATTGAGCCGATCCGGTTTTGTTTACCCCCTACCTCGGCCAACGACGGCGCGCGCTTGGCTGCCTCGTCATCACGCATTCCCTCGGTATTATCAGCGTTGACCTTCGATGGGCGTGGCGCATCTTGCCTTCCGGTTTTACGAAGACGTGTTTTGGAACGCGTGCTCGCCGTATCGCTGGCACAAGCCACCTCCCGCTTCAAAAGGGTTTGCGCTAAGCACCGGGTTTCGGTGACGCATTCTTATGGATCTCCAATGTGTCGTCCCCTACCCGACTTGCTTGGCTGCGAAGTCACGAGTTGTGATCCTGGCCACTTATCGTAACCTGCGAACGAATAGTTTGAGGGCGTGTGTAAAGAAACACAGTAAAAGCTTCGACCCATCGCGTTCTTAAACCGACAGTGTCTACGTTGACTGTCTGACATTCCCGCTATTCACGTCGCTGAAAAAATAATTTCCCTTTAAGACGTCATAACGGGTGTTTGGAAACCACCTCAGAATTCCTAAAATGCGGCATTCTAAAAAAAGTAAGAAAGCACATTTTATGATCATAATCTTTCCGGCATAGTACCGTATTTTTCGGACTAGAGTCCGCGGACAATACATGTATAAAAGTCTAAATTTTACGCGCTGCGGATTGTCTGCGCGAGCAAACTATACCGCAGTTTTGTGCTTCAAGATTGCTCATTAGGACGAGACGTGTTAAATCTTGTGAATGACACAGCATGTTAATGAAGATTTACGTGCGATACAAGCACCTTTGGGAGCTTAAAAGCACACATTTGTCGAGGTGAGCTGTGTATGAGAAGATTTTCGTGTCGATCAGATGCGGACAATCCACGGTGTGTGGACTATAAGTCCGGAGAATACGATACATTCAAGCGAGCTACCCTAAACTGTATAAATAAGCAAAAAAAAAAAAAAAACTCGCTATTGGTTGCAGTAGTCACTGGGAGCTTATTTAAGAAGCACGAGGCGTTGTGCCTGCCGAGCTCTTATTATCGCTTTCCAGCCAATCAGGTTGTGGCGTTTGCCGATATGATCGCCGAAGAACGAACGATTCACGAAGCTAGAAGCCGGAACACAATAAATCATTTCATGCACCTTTAAGCTCTCGGTGACTAAGAATATAAAATAAAACTGAAAAAACCCTAGCTTGGCTGGAGCTAAAACAGTCAATAGTGAAACATTTTCAACCTTATTTAGGCACAAAAAAAATGAAGCAGTACTTCTTTTAATGCACCATAATTAGGTTTACTTTTACTGATACTGATAACTTACAATTATATCGTTTTTATCTGCACATTCTGTTGAATGTAGAAGACTGACTAATGTCGAAACTACTCTTTTTTTTTTCAGAATGCACTTTGTACGTACTGACAGACACCAGCGACGCTGACATCAACAGATGCGCCGACTTTCTTCCTCGATTTTGCGGCAATCGGCTTTATAACGGCGGTACCCCTAAGGAGTGTTTGGGCCGCTAATAGTTACCCACTATGCCCACTTTTGTAATAAAATACGCCCTTACATCCTATTAAAGTGGGTCTGGGCACGGGGAAACATCAGCACGAGGTCTGAAAAAAATTAGGAAAAGCGTTTTATTTTTAAGGCACCATCGGGAATTTGCGGAGTGTGTTTATTGTTGAAGTAACCAAGCAAGCACGGTTATTGGTAATGATGAATGCAAAACGGAAGCACGGTGTATACTCCTGCAAATAAAAGCACAAGGGGCGCAAATGGCCGATGCACTTGCGAAATCCCGACTATAGCTACCCGCATCTTGGCTGTAATTCAAGCTTTTAGCCTTCTCTGTTCAAGCTCACTCAACATATATTATCGTGGAAATAAAGCTTTGTGTGGCCTATTGGTAGGTTGTTTTCTTGTTTTCACCTCTCTTATAATTCTACGCGAACCCGCGCCAGCTCCGTTGTTTACTCATGATGTGAATTATTACTTGAAGTTTGTCTCTAAAACGTAATAAATTAACCACACAAAAATAAATCCGTCCTTGAAAGGTTCTTCGACGTCCTAAGAGTTCTTTGAGCTGGTGAAGAACGGGTTCGCGTCACGCACCGCCCCTTGGCGCACTAGAAAGCCAACAAGGCAATGAAGAACTCTTTCGCAGGAAAACTGGAGCTTAATAAAGGACTCTTATAGGTTTTTCACATATGGCTTCTTTAGGGGTGCTTAAAAAAACTCTTTAGGCTGCAACATATGAACAAGCAGGAGAGCCCCAAAAGATCTCTCACAACCATTATTGAATTTTTTTTTTTTTTTTTTTGTTTAGGTGCTGTTAATTACTGGAGTTATAAATATAGGTCTGAAAGATAAAGAAAGTCGCTCCTCACGCTCGTTTAAGAGGCCTATTTATTTTATTACTCTGATGAAATATTGAGTAAGGAATGTATAAGACAAATAAAATTTTGCAAAATAGTACTTTCGTAGCCGCGGATAACCTATAAGGAATGCGGGACTTGGCTTATTTCAGTACATGAGCTTTATGATTGGCTCTTGGGCGTTCTTCTAGGGGAAAAAAACAATCTCATTGGCTCGAGAACGATAATAAAACGCTGGCGACTTGCCACGCCCCCCCCCCCCCCTTCTTCCCCCTCCAACCCCGTTTTTGAGCTGTTACTCAAATTAAAAGCACTGCTACGACTGTAACATGAACAATATAGACTGCAAATGGAATAGTAGGAAATCAAGCCATTGTTTTGTAAAGTCCGGAAAATTGTGCACGGACTTTGATTATTCTTGGCGGTGTTAGTGAAACTCGTAGAGACGACTTGAAAAGACTGGCAAAGCATAGAAGACAGGACAGGTGATGACAAAAGATAGAATGATTTATGGAGGCTGAGCCCGCCCGTGGGGCCTGGCGCGAGATAGTTGAGTGCGCCACTATCCCGTCGTAGTCTTCATTTTCCTAACAGTGCACCCTGGGACGAAAACGGCCGACCCGGCCGGTGAATAAGAAAGACATTGAGCACTCTCATAACGAGACACATTGAAGAACGAAGGAGGGCTGCCGACAGTGAGACTGGGGATGAAGATGAAGACGTTGAGTTGTGGCCTCTTCCGCAGCGTTACAGACCTCTGGACCAGCCACAACCCACGACGATACGATCCGGGCTGGGGTACTCACGTCAAGAAGGATCGGAACGTCGGGGGCTGGCGATAGGGGCAGGGGATCGTCGGACGGCTTCGTCTGATTCGGCTTGTCATGGCGTCCGGGCGGCGGCTGGGCGACGAAGCCATGGGCTGGTGTTCGGTCTGCTTCTGCGGATGCCGGTCTCAACGAGGCGAGACGGCTGGGTGATAGCGGCGCCGATGTTGAATGGAGGGTACAGAGTGTCGAACCGGAACTGAACCGTTGTTTTTAGCCGAACCGGAACTGAACCGACCCGAAATCTTCACCGCCATCTTGGCACTGAACCGGAACCGAACCGGAAAAAGTATAACGGTAACTGGTTCACAATAGTTCACGGTAATTTTAATTTTTTATTACTAAATGAGTGTCTGACAAGTAAACATTGGCAGCTGTATTTCTATGTAGTGATCAAATTGTCATACACCGAATTTCAATCTATGAGAAAATTTGGTTTTTCATGGCGGTTTTGTATTGGTACTACGATTAATCATGCGTGACGTGGTCACGTGACGTCATGGTGTCAAGACATGCTGTCAAATAATGTCACGCCACGTGGTCCCGTGGCGTAGTCGCGTGACTGACCACGCCAGGTCGACTTATATTCAGAACGTCAATGTAGTTCATTGCAGCTCAAAAAGGTTGGGCGAGAGAAAAGAACGCCCGGGAGGAGGAAGCAGGTAGAACGCTGGAAAGAAAAGGAGGTTTCCCCCCCGTCTTCTCCAACGTTTCGTCTGCTTCTTCCTCGCCCTATCTTCTTGAGTTGCAACGGAATAAAGATGTATTAGCGCTGTTAACATCGTGACGTCACATGCCATTGCGACTTCTCACCACGAGTCATGTGACATCGTGACGTACTCGATTGTCATGAGCCCTAGTCGAGTGCTCGGGTTCTTGACAATCAGCATCGCCAAACATTTTTGTTGACTCGTGTTTAATCAAAGATGAGAATAGCCGAACTCTAGGAATGTCTGAAGCTCAACCCATGCTTTACTATTTGCCAACCCCAGCGCACCAACACAATGAACACTGGCGGTATACAATTAGCGTCAAATCACATCGCCACTTGTTCTGATACTGAGTTCAGGAGGGGAAAGCTGTTTCTTTCCTTTATTTTTTTTGCGTCTGCCATTGAGCGGAAAGGGGAACTAGTGGGTGTTTTTGCAAGGTATTAACGTCAGGGATTACCTTTTAGTGGTATTTATTGAAAGTACAAAAATTGTTGCATGAGCCCTTTTACATGTACACATCATTGAGGCATCCAAACATGTTTTCGTTATTGCTGAAGTGTTTGAGAAAGTTGTCCCTGAGAATAGAAAGATTGAAAGGACCAACAATGGCTTATTAATCTGACGATAAATAGAGCTACAAGTATGTACGGCAGGGATACCTGAAAAGAAAAATTCTAGGGGCCTTTGAGGGACAGTCCAGCATTAGCAGTGTTGTGCTTAAGGAAGAGCTGGTAAATATGAGATTCCCCTCTCTGTTTTGTTTGTTCTGCTTGCTTCCAAATTCCAACTTTGGTACTGGGTTCTGTGCCTTCCCTCGTTGGCAATCTCCGGGTTTAGTTTCGGTATGTACACGATTCTAGAAGGCTCAACCAACAAACTTCATTGTTCTCCCTGGGTGAAGGACATTCCCAGCTGTAGAGTTCGACTGGCGTATTCAGTGATAACCGCTGCTATACCTTCATAGTGTTCCGCAGTTTTTCAAGTTGCCCGTTTTCCTATTTCTCAATAGACGCATATTTAGGCTAGCATTAAAGCGAGGCTGTTTAAACGTTAGTGTACGTGTTACTTCTCAAAAGTAACAAAATTCCGTTGCTCGTTATTTTGCATTTATCGTAACGAATTACGTTTCTCGTTCTTTTTCTAAAAAACAGTAACTAAATACTGTTACATATTTATATTGAATCAAATCCATGTACAGAAGGAGCGAGCCAGCGTGGCCCGCATCCGGGACCATCCTGGTAGCATTCCATCTGTCTTGTGCCCGCGGCAGGCTGTCCCACATACCATATTTATTATTATTTAGTTATTATTATGTTATTATGTAATGTTCATATATATGAAAATAACAAAAGGCGTGACGCTTTCAGAAGCATTATATCAAAACGTAAACTATTAGAAAAACAAAATGACATGTACATTGTCAGAGACTTGACGAAAATAATCCCTGGAGATGGAGAACAAGAGGGACAAAGGACAAACACAAATATCCAAACACAGCTAGGTGACTGGTGCGCCACCGAAAAAATCCGCCTGGTCCGGGTATCGAACCCGGGACCTCTCCATTACAGGTGGAGCGCTCTGTACCAACTGAGCTAACCAGGGGTTAGACGTCAGTAGAGAAAACGGGTTTTATCAGCTTCCACCAGTTTAGCACCAACAAGGGTGAAGCTTGCAAGTTAAGGTTGTGACTATAATGCAATTAGGTTCAAAGGTGCAAGCGAGCTGGACAAGAATGACGAAAATAATCCCTGGAGAAGGGGATTATTCTCCAGGGATTAGCTTCGTCATTCTTGTCCAGGTCGCTTGCACCTTCGAATTTAATTGCATTATAATCAGAGACGTGTCAGTTATCGGAGCACGTTCCTTGCGGCTGAGGAAACGCAGTCCAGAAAACGCACGCTCCACGTTCGAGCTTTAAATGGCGATGGCAATAAAATCAAAAGAAGCTTTTGACAAGACTGACCATTCTTTGCTGTGGGCTCTCCAGAGGCTGCCAATGCAAGGACACAATCCGTGGTCTCCAGAGGACAATCCGTGGACCCTACTGCCCTCCCCCCTTTTGCCCGCCCCTCTTCGACTTTCCTCTTTTCACCCATAGATCAGGAAACCTATACGTGTAAAAAAAACTTGAAAACCGTTGTGCTAAAAAAGGCAAGGCAAGGTAACGGGGCAGTAAACATGGTTTCAATATAAAGGGACGACCCCAAGGACAGTTCAGTGGCGCTGTGTTCCGGGTCAACGAGAAAAGAAAGCGGGCTAAAAAATTCTTTCAGCAACGCTGCCATTTTTTTCGCAGCTTGAATTCCGTGTTCTTTGGTTTTTACCGATTAAAAAAAACACCTCGGGGGTTAATTATCGGAATTTATCGGTATATACCGAAAACACGGAACCCTAATTATAAGTTCCAAAACGTAGTCGCAATAGATGAATGAAAAAAATTGCCTCGGCCGGGATTCAAACCGGGATCAACTGCTTGGAAGACAGCTATGCTAACAACTATACCACGGACGCTTTTTTTTTTCTTTATTAAACTATACCACCGACGCGGACGGAAATCGGCTGAATCGTGAACCGTCATACTGGAGGGCCATACAAATGTAGCGTAATTCCCGGGCTCGAGACGAGGTCCCTTCTCCGTAGTCCCTTCGACAAGCCTCTGCTTGGTCAACATTCTAACAAAGCTGCTCAGTTTTCCGAGGTCAACGCTTGCCGATTGCCCTCTTCCCCAACCGAAAAAAAATTTCGCACAAATAATGTACTAATAAGTACATCGGGGAAAAATGAAATGCGAACAGAGGAGCGCGTGGCTCGCGGTACAGGCTGCGCCGCCTGGAAGTGAACCTGGGGGCGAGGGTGCGTGGCCTACTTCGATGTGTTCACGGCCCTCGATTGGCGCTCCCCCAGCTTCGGCAGTGCGCCTCTCAGGGCGCTGAAAGCTGTCACCGCTATCTTTACCTGCTCGGCGAGTGTGGCGAGCTTCTTTGCACCGCACGCGCTGAGCCAGCAAAGATAGCGGTGATAGTTTTCAGCGCACGAAGAGGCGCACTGCTGAAGCTTGGGGAGCGCCAATCGAGGGGCGTGAACACATCGGAGTAGGCCACGCACCCTCGCCCCTAGGTTCACTTCCAGGCGGCGCAGCCTGTACCGCGAGCCACGCGCTCCTCTGTTCGCATTTCATTTTTCCCCGATAGTACATTCTTTTTAAAGTGAAGACAATTATGAAGAAAATTGCCTAACGTTTAATCATATAATCACTTAACTACACGTCAATTATATTCAGTGAGATTTAAAAACAAACCCTACAGACGTTGCCAGGATCAGAATTCGGCAGCAAACGCCTCTCAACTAAATTTCATATGACGCCGCGGCCAATCGACTTCGTTGTTCCGTCCGTTGGTTTACTGTTCCTACATGTCAGGGTTACTATGGATGGCAATCGGTTCCGTTCGCTTCTTTTGGCGCGCCATTGGCAACACGACGACGCCGAGGGACGGCGGCTTCTGAGAGCGATGTTCGGCCGCTTACCTAATCGGGCTTACTACTCCATGTTCAGGCGGTATTCTATTTTGTTCGCGGTACCTTTCGTGTAACAAGGTGAGAATCCAACGATCTTGTCGCCGTCAGCGTGTTCAATGTGCCCGCTTGGTCGTGCGTATAGGCCTATGCCTCGACATCTTTCGTTGGCAACCAAAGCCTCTGTTCGACCACTTGCTGCTCGCCCCTGACACAAGTTACGTCGTCATATCAAAGATGTATGCTAATTTCTTTGCGGTGGTTTCTGTGGAATGACGTAAAACTGCTTTATCCGAAGTGGTACGTTGAGTGAGATGATCGATTAATGCCGCCGGCGTTGTTCTCTCACCGAACTCCGTCTGCTTTTCTGTTGGCTTCATTAAATAAAGAATGCCTACGGCAATGACGCCTTTAAAGCAGTATTTATTCACCCGCGAATTCTGGCACCGTTGCCAAATCGCGTCGTTGCGGTCAGATAAGACTACGGCGTAAAGACACCGAGAACAACGCCACGTGTTTCTCACGAAGTCGGTATCCACCTCTGCCACAGATGAAGGCGTCGCCTGTCCAAGTTGCAGTCGTTTCTTGCCGTCGCCCCCAATTGACACGAGGAAGGAAATCGTCTGTTTATTTTCTCCATGGCATGCTTCGCCTCAAAGCAATTTTGTCAGCAAAGCTTGATTTCTTCCGCTCGTGCCTTACACGCGCTACTGCAGAAGAGTAATCCATCACAATTACGAATTACTCGTCAAATTTTTAAAACTCTAACGCGTAACGTTCTCACGGTACTTATTCCAAATAATAGAGAGTTTTAGGGAACCGTTTTTGCACATCCGATACGGTACGATGGGCCCTCCGGTAGGAACTGCGCATGCGCTGCCACGGAAGACTCGGATGTGCGCAGTTCGAAGCGGAGGGCCCACCATACCGTATCGGATGTGCAAAAACAGTTCCCTAATACATTCTAATGTGTAAATTAGTTACGTTACTGGTTGCATTTTCCTAATAATTAGAAAAAAAAATATCATGCGAGTTTTTAGGTGCCAAGTTATGATTTCTTTCACTCATCCCACATTCCTTCAATATCAGAATCGCAAAAGAATCAGGTAATTCTGTTGAATTTCTGCATGGACATGATATTTCTTGAGATATGGCACTTATGCATACCTTAACGTCAAAAAAAGTAAAGAGTTTTAATTAATGTATAAACTAACAAACAACTAACGTCCATTCCTTTTTATTCGTAACGGTAACGTGTTCCTTTTATTTGCAAGTAACAAGTGACGCATTTCGTTACTTTTATTCTGTTACGCCTACAACATTCGCTGCGTTTTACTGACCCTCCAGACACACTGCAACTTAAAAAAAAAAAAGGTTTTAAACAGCATAGATTGAACACGTATTTTTGTTTTCGTAATTGTTCTTCGGGAAGAAAATTGTTTTTGCACAATATTTTCTCTGTTGCACGCAATTTACGTAAAGGTCACGGCCTGATGTAAGCGTCGCCTCAACGAGGTGGAGGGGCTTCTTAGAGCGATAAACTGGTATCCCGCTCACGAGGACAAAGTGACCCCCACTTGGCTGCCTGATGCCATCTTGTACAATTGTGACAACTAGACACGTGACCATACCAAACCCTGAGGGTATTACGCAAACCTGAGCCGAGATTTTTATTGTGATCGCTGTAATAAACATGATAAGCATTTTTTTTTTCAATACTGTTAGCCCTATAGATCAGTGTCTAGGTCCAAAGAAAACCTAAAATACAGCACCGCAGCTGACGGCCTCTAGCGGAGGCATTGCGAAGCTGCCCAAGTTTTTGCTGTAAAAGCAAAATATACACTTAAAAACAAACGAAACATAACTTATGCCCTCGGTACTGTTATTAAATATTAATAAGCATATATTTGTGCGCAATACTTTGGTAAAATTTAGACTTAAAACTATAAGGTCGCATGTCGAGCGGTCAAAAATATGCAAGATGGCGGCGGCCCGTTGGGGGTCACTTTCAGCTGCCAATTTATCGTTGTAAGGGTCTGTACCTCGCTGCCTCGGCCGGAAATCACTTGCCCCGTGCATTGCTACTGGACTGGGTTGGCTGCTGGGCCGAACACACTAACAAGCCTGGTTTCTCTCGCTCCCGACTTCCAGCGCGCCGAGTCTAGTGCCTGACAACGCCTGCTCGTTGTGAGAGCACACGCGCGGCAGCCTCCGGCATCGCCTGCCATTTCAAAACCGTCTATCGTCGTCTGCCATGCCCAAAGGACACTGACATGAACGCTGCCCGTCGGCGTCCGTTTTCACCTTCGTCCGTCTGCTATTCCGCCACCGTCTAAAAGCGTTTTCAACGCTCGCAACATTCGACCATGTTAATTAACGTTTTGACGTTCCATCATGAGCGGGCAACGGTCAAATACAAGCTTCTGTCAGCCTCTTTCCATGTGCGGTGAAAATCGAAAAAAAAACAAATATGCAGTCATTTCAGGTTTTATGTTCTTGTTATTTTTTTTTTCTCATGGCATCCGCTAGCAAAGTAAGAGAGCGTCATGACGCACAATTAAAACGTAACTTGAAATTATTCTCTTAGGCAGTCCAGGGGTACTTCCAACGTGAGAGCTACTCGCCTTTCTATGCGAAATGACGGTAACCCACTTCGACTAACTTGATGCGAGCCGAGCGCCCAATTGCCTCCAGTTAAATGGCTCGTAAATTCTTACCTGTGTAGGTATCTTCTCGGTTATTGAAACCATGGTTACAATCATGATGGTTGCGAAATTCAGAGAACAGCGGGACGGCTTTTAAGAGAACGAACATCTTTATTTAGCATGAACACGTGCAAAGAAAGAAACCAAGCCAGATCGATCAAAATAGCTGACGGGGGACGTTAAGCCAGTTCTGCTACAGAAACAAGCATCGGCACAGTGCCTCCGACGACGCGCACTTGCGACAGCTGTTTGCTGCAAACCATGTCCGTTGATGAGATCTTCCTCTAAATCCTTCTGTAAACTGAAAACGACCCTACTCATAAAAAATGACGACCTCAACGAGCTACGCTCATTCCGCCAGTTCAGCACCCAGCAGACCCTGGCAGCCATGTTTCTTATCGTTTCGAGCCCAAGCCGGAGAGACAATTTCAGCAAACATTTGAAAAGAATATTGACGGTAGTTGTTTCTCAAACATAAAAAAATAGTTGATTAAAATACTATTACGGCACGGAGATACCTATTTACAACCAACCTTTCACACGTCAATCATCACTCCAGCCGATGAGAGATCTAAGCACCTTGTAAGCACAGGGCGGGGCTTAGTGGGCTGCGACCTCCAGCTTCCCCACCTAACTTTGCGCCTAGCGGCGTAAATATTGCTGAAGAAAAGTTTTTCCGCCGTAAAATATTTTTTATACGCGTTTCTTGTGTAGGTTTCTGAAAAAAAATTTTTAATGGAGTGTTTTTTTTGTAATTTCGAGGGCACCAAAGGAATTAAGCTTATCCAGGAGCTTTATTAGTTCCTAGGTATTTTAATAGCACCTTCAGGGCTTTTAAATTATGAATGAATACATGTTCATGTAATAATTGTTTTCGGTTGACAACCATAAATCTATACGGCATGATGATTGCATTTGTTCACTCCTGATCGAATACACAACCTATTTAAATTTTTTTTTTTTTTACGTTCATTTTTGAGTTTTTATTTCTTCACCATCGCTCGTAGATTTACATCCTATAGCGTGTCTGTGTTAACAAATATTTAAGTTTTACTTTTTTGTGTGTTTTGCCTAATTATGGCTTGTTCTGTATCTTTTATTTCAGTTTGGTGTTGCTTACTTTAAAATGTGTGTATAAAGATTCTCAACTACATAATTGTTCATTTAACATTTCCATGTGTATTGGCCTAGTAAGGCAGGCAGTAGATAAAATGAATAAATGGGTGCCATGATATCATGCCGAGTCCATTGAATGGCCAACAGAAAACTAGAAAATAATATTGATCTAAAAAGTAAGATCGAGATTCAGAGAATAAATTTGGAGATCTACTTGCACGGAAGGCGAGTGGGAGTCAGTAAACATGCAGCATAATTGAGTTAAGTGAATACCAGGAATGAAAGAATACTGTACCGTGCAATTCGATTGTTGTACATATATTGCAATAGCTGCGAACACATTAAGATGGCTGCAGTTATGTCTCCAAGAGGAGGACGCCCACGTAAATGAACTTCCAATCTGCTGCAAAGCAGTAGAGCTCCAGGTTTTATTTATATCCTGAACGGTGGGTGCGATAGAACGTTTCTAGCGCTTGCTGCTCGTTCGTGTCTGCTCGAAGAGTGCGGTGCCTCCGAGCCGTCCGATGCTCCTGCAGGGGCTGTGTCAGGCTGCTTGATTGAAGAGACAGCCAGAGCCACGTCGTGGAACAAAATCAGGAACCAATCAGTACAAAGCCAGCACTCCAAAACTACCCTAGATGTACACTGTCTCCATCCTAAATTCCGATCACTAGTGTCCTTCTGACTAGTTTCGTCAACCACTGGTGTCCCTCTGATTCGTTCCGCATGCTGAAATTTCAAGCGCAGTGGCAAATCACAGACCGTTTTCTAGGTCTAGACATAATTTCAGCCTTGTCATTCCAGCCATTCTATAGCCGAACGTCGATGTACGTAATAGGGAGGGGCATTCGATAGGCAGCAATTGGCTCCCCCTAGTTCACTGTAGAAAACTGTATACACTGGATATTTTTCTTTTTTCATAGTGTATACTTAACAATAAGAACTGTAAACGCAGCCGTTTTGTGCGGGCGCTGGAAAAGATCGACAGACCTTCGCTCATGTTTTTAATAAGGAAATATACACGCTCGCCATATATTGCCGCGCGCAGACTTGCAGAGGGTTCTCGTTTGTTCTTGCTGCGAACATAACTTCTATCGTTTTTGTTGTTCTAGAAAGTGCGTGTTCATTCTCGCCCCAAGCGCGCTACGCTCGAACGTTCCCCGGCGAATTTTCGAAATAGTGACTCATTCTAGATAAGAGGCCGCCCGCGACCATAGAGTAATATAGTAAACGTAAAGAGAGGACACTGAAGCCGATTCGCGGCCCAGATAGTGCGTTTCATACCCTCCGCTACATGGCGCTTTTCTGTAATTTGGTTAATATTAATTAGAGCTCTGTCTCCGAAAAGTATTTATTTTTTTAAATTGTTATGCTTTACAGTTATTTAAAGTACTTAAAACGACTAAATAGTGTTAATCAAATACGTCACAAAAACCACGTGATGAATGGCGCCTGCCATGGCCTGCCTGCCTCGCCTGCCTGCAAGCCGTCGCCTCTGCTCGTCCCAGCGTCGTTCGTCTGTGCTTTCTGCTGCATCATGTTCGGTCGACTCTGCATCAATCAAGGTGACGCATGACCGCCCGCGTGCTCGCATGCTCGGCGTGAATTCGTGGAGCCGATCGGTTCGAGCTTCTCGCGCTGCTGTTTCTGCCGGGCTGTCTGGCTGCACTTGAACGTGTGTGCATGTTGATTTTCGATAAGATTGTTTTAAAAAAAGAATATAACTTACGACCCTGCACACGACATTGTCCATGGGTTCACAGATGACGGTGTTGAACGACCCTCTAACATTGCATATAGAGCCTTGGTCGTTATGCTGTCTGAAATTTCCAGGAGGTGCGTTTAGCCCCTTGCATACACTGTTGTGCACACTTCAACAACGTCTTCTGTTTAACGCAGTCTCCTCATTTCTCTCATTCGGGAGCTTAAAGGGGCGGTGCAACGATATTCAATTGGAATGTTTTTCAGTTTACACGAGCTTACTGGCACTAGTGAAACTCAAGGATACTCGCACGTAACGCCACTGACCAAGAAACTCCTTTGTTGGGCTGTAATTTCGAGGACAAAACCGAGTGTTTTCATTCAATCTCTCCTTCGAAAAACCTGATGACGTAGCTGGGCGGTAGCAGTACCGCCCTGTGACGATATTTGTATACGGTTCATAGATTGGACCCGAGCATGGCGTGGACACTCGATTTGGGCTCGTGATAATCAACAGCTCGAGAAACATTCGGGGAGTGTCCTGTGTCCAATCGCTGCAATGACGACAACAGCCGAACCATAACATTGTCTGGAACTCAGCGCGTGTCCTGTGTCATGCCAACTCCAGCGCATGGCTATGATCAACATTGGCGGCATATAATCGGCTCTAGATCACGGGGACGCTTGTTCTGGCTGCGAGTTGAGGGGGTGAACTTTGCGCGTTTTTCTTTATTTTTTTTCTGCGACTTCGATTGCGTGTGGTGAAAACGAACGGGTATTTCACAGATCATTAACGTCAGGGATTCGTCCTAGGCGGTATTCGAGTAAAATACAAATATCAGTGTATCGCCCCTTAAAGACTGTTGGCTTCACAGTAAAGGCCTGTGGTTAGGGAGCTTCAAACGTAAGCTTGGTGTGTGTGATGATAAGCCATTTTTTTAAATTGACAACGAACACGTTTACTTTGTCTTTGATGTTCCGCACCTTCCCAAAACACCCAAGAGCAATCTCCAAGCCCACAAACTTTGCATTGGAAATGAAATCATTGAGTGGTCTTCTATTGTGAACTTTATTGTTCTATCCATGAGATGAGCTTGCAATTGGCTCCAAAATTTACTGAGAGACACATTTTTTCAAGAACCTTTTTGTAACATGGAAAAAAATTGTGCCCCACAGGTACCGAGTTCCTCTCTCTTTCTTGTAATCATATCCGTTGTTTATGCCAAGGATCTTCCTGAGGCAGTCATGGCTACAGCCTATTTCTGTGATAGGATGTGCATACTTTTTGGTTGTCTAAATAGCTAAAAAATTCAAGACGACAGGGCAGAAGTTGCGTCATGCCATTCTGAAGGAAGAATCTGAAGTACTTGATTTTCTCCACTAGTAACTCGGATGGATTTCAGCATGGCAGTTCCAAAGTAGGAGGCAGCCATAAGCCATCTTTGGGTGGCAAGTTACTATAAAAAGTGTCCTCATGCTCTGGGATGAGCTTTCAAGCAGCCATGACTTTAAGTTCTTACTTAGACGACGCCTGCAGCAAGACACACTTGAGAACGTTTTTGGAGCTATATACGACAGATGCTGGGCTGCTACACAAACCCAAATGTGCATCAGTTCACCTCAGGACTAAAACACCGCCGGATAAAGAAACTGTTCAAACTGTCGGACAATGAAAACATAGAGGATGACAAGGCTGACCTCCTAAAGGAGTTGCAAATAGCTTCGCACCATGAAAGTTTAATTTCAGACATTGTGGAATCTCTTCAAATTGATAACTTCCCGCCACTAGAGGATACTTCTGAGCTGGCATCAGACACCAGGTTTAACATAATTGATGACTCGTCCACTTTTTTATTACGTTTGGGGCTATTTGATCAAGCTTTTGCTTGAACAGACAACTTACAGCTGTGGCTGTTCACAGCTGCTATCGGATGAGTCCAATAACTTGACCAGGCCTCACCAGCACTGTCTTGTTCCTGAAGCATACCACGTGCCTGGAAAATTCTTCGGGAACTTAGTAGTACCATCACAAGCTGCCTTTCATTTCATTCAGCAACTAGAAAATCACTTTCTTCCCATAATAGACAGTGTGACACATGTTCGAGGAGTGTGTACCGCCTTGCATAGCACACTTTGAGGTCTGGGTGGTTTTAGCCTTTGCCCAGAGGAATACCACAAAGGGTATTTAAAATTGTTTCGCAAAATACGCTTGTGTTGACATGTTTGATTGCTTAACTGGAATTTGGACGAAGTTCGGTTGCACTCTTCAGTTGCTAGTGAGAACAAGACAGGTTTAACTGTTAATAGTGTATTAACAGAGGCGGTTGCCAAACCAAAAACAAAAAGTGCTTATTAAGTGGGCAGTGCAGTTGCTCTCCAAATATTTGTTTCCCCTTTTTCCGGCGAATGTGTATCACGGCTCCCTAACAAAAATATTTCTCCACTTTCTACAAAATTTCTATAGAAAATAGTGTATAGAGGCTAAAAATATTTGAAAGAAAATGTATCCACTTTTGTATCCACTATCCATAGTTCTTCAGCCACTTTTTTTTGAAGCCATATTTCTTTTCTGAACAATTTCGGGGAATGTTTAGAACGTTGAATCTTGTCAGATTTCGAATAGAGTTTTCATTGTTTGGTAATTTCTCGCCCGCAGTGAGTTTGAGGCTATGCAAATTGGTGTTTTTTATATTTGCCGGAAATCACGAATTTTTACTATCCGGTCTGTGCTTCGCACTGTTATTATACTCTTATGACTGGTAATGATAGCGATGTCTTATTTATTTTTGCACTTACTTCCCGTACCCGAGTCGGCGTGAAAGTGAATGTATTATACAGCATGTTGTCCGTGGAAAGGTTTTGTTAACTTGGTTCCGCTAAGAATCTGTTACGAAGTGTACGACATGCCGAAGTCCTTCATATTCATTTATTTTTGTGAGTATCGATCTCTTTCGTATAAAACATACAGAGCTTCTGAAGTAAATCATGTATACATGAATATGGTCCAATAAAATGTGTTCGAACCACTTACTGTTGTTGACCCCAAAATGCTCCACTAGTCAGGAGTCAATGTGGCGATTGTGTAACCTCAATGCTTCACAATAGAAAAAGAAAAAGAAATATATATACTTCTGCTTTGTGAAGTAATTTGAAATATTGTATGACACATTTTGCATGGACTCTATCGTAAAAAATAAAGCAAAAGTGCGTCAGTATTAATAAAAAAGAAAAACAGCGGCTTCGGGAGTCAAGGAGCTCCCGAGAGCCGAGCGAAGCGGGGAGGAAAGAGAGAGAGAAGGGTACCGGAAAACCAGAGCAGAAACGCCGAAACCGAAACTAACTTGACCGGAAACGGAATCAGATTATACTTCATACCGCCTGCTAGGAGCGCTAGCTGTCACTGGTCTATCTGGGCCGCTGGGGCCTATGGCAGTGTCCGCTCTTTACCTTGTGTATATTACTCTATGCCGCGACCTTGTCGAGTCAGTCTCACCTCTGCGCTCGATCCTACGGTTTCGCCGACATCGACGCCCGCGACGCTCTGCTGTTTTCTTTTGTACCCTTTTATTTTTGGCACAAGTTCGCCACATTAAACGTTTATTTCTTCTTGTTCATTTTCTGTTTTCTTTTGGTCACGACCCGTGACATTTTGGTGGAGGTGCGGGGTAACCGCATGCCTGTGCAGCGCTCTCCTCCTAGTTCCCGCAGTGCAAGTCCGAACCCAGCCTCCCGAGGACCGAGCGAAGACCAGATCGAGACCCGATCCAGTCGCCGCACCCAAGGTCTACCCCCGGAACACGGACTTCTGCCACCCCGGACCAGGCAGCCAACGAGGCCGACGATGGGCAACCAGTCCTCGCAGAACCCGTCCGCCGCCGCCGTCGTATACCTTCCCGTCGCACCCCGGACTCCGACGCCATTCCACGGGGAGGTCCACGAGGACGTTGAAGATTGGCTGCCACGTTACAAACGAGTTGCCCGCCATAACGCATGGACGCCGGAGCAGTGCCTCCAGAACGTCTACTTCTCTCTGGAAGGCATGGCACGCACGTGGTTCGAGAACCACGAAGTGTCCATTGCGTCGTGGGAAGAATTCCAGGCCGAGCTGCGACGGACCTTTGCCAACCAGCACCGACGGCAGCGTGCCGAAGAACTCCTGCGAGCGAGAACCCAAAGGCCGACCGAGAGCGTCACAAGCTTCGCGAAAGACGTTCTTCACCTCATGAATCGCGCCGACCCAACCGCTCCCGAAGAGAAAAAGCTGCGGGTCTTGATGCGCGGTGTGAAGGAAAACATCTTCGGTGGCCTTGTGCGGAGCCCGCCTACCACCGTCGAAGCTTTCATCGCCGAAGCAACCAACATCGAGCGCGCGCTTCAAGCTCGTGTTTCCCACTACCAGCGACATCCAGGCGTCGCTGCACCCACACTGCTTAACGGCGAAAACACTCTGGGCACACCGGACATCCGAGAAATTATCCGAGAGGTTGTCCGGGAGGAACTGCGAAGGTTGCTGCCAACTACCAGCCGTCCGCCAACCCTTTCCACCGCCGAGGCTGTCCGAGAAGAAGTGCATCGGGCGCTCCAACCAGAGGTTCCCGTCACCACGGTGGCACCGGAGGAACCGACGTTGAGCTACGCCGCGATGGCCCGACGACCGCCGCAAGCTCCCCGTCAAGCCACGTCGCCACCCCGAAGAGACGCCCCAACGCCGCAGTACCCCCGACGACAGGAAGATCAGGCGCACCCAGAGCAACCTGCGCCAAGGAAGACTGACGTCTGGAGGACGGCCGACCGACGCCCGCTGTGTTACCACTGCGGGGAAGCTGACCATGTGTACCGCCGATGCCCATACCGACGACTCGGGCTGCGCGGGTTCCACCCGAACGACCCACGACCCCGTTATGGTGAACGCCCTCGGGAAATCGACGAGTACCTGCGACGACCTCAGTCCCCCGAGCCTGCGTTCCGCCGAGAGTTCCGGTCACCTTCGCCACGACGTCCAGCTTCGCCGATGCACCGACCCCGACGTGAAAGCCTGTCGCCCCTCGCTCCACGCCGGGGAAACTAGGCGCGGCAACCCCTGGAGGTGGAGTTGCCGAAGACGACCGACGCCAAGATCCTCCACGAACGTCGGAGGGCCCCCACTCGAACGCTACCAGAGGCCGAAACGACGCCCCTGCAGCGGTGTCCAATAACCTGCATGTCGTCATTGACGGCTACGACGCATCAGCACTCGTGGACACCGGAGCAGACTACTCGGTCTGGAGTGGAAGGCTCTCTCGCCGCCTTCGCAAAGTCATGACGCCGTGGGATGGACCCCAAATACGAACCGCAGGAGGACATCTCATCACGCCCGTCGGAAGGTGCACTGCTCGCGTTGAGATTCACGGCGAGAGGTGTCCGGTAAAGTTCGTCGTTCTGCAAGGCTGTTCGAGGGACGTTCTTCTCGGAATGGACTTTGTCTGCGAGTATGGCGCCGTCATTGACCTCGGAACAAACCGGCTGACGCTACGAAAACCTGCTCCACCAGCGGAGGAACCCCAAGCGACGTCACCCACGGTCCGGGTCCTCGCAAACCACGTAAACCTACCACCGCGGTCGAGTGCTTTCGTACTTGTCGGGATCGATGAAGCTTCCTGTGGCAAAGTTCTTCTCGAGGGAAGCCTCCAGTTGCTCCTGGGAAGAGGCATAGGCGTCGCAAGGGGAGTAGCTGAACTTCAGGATGGGCGGACTGTGGCCCTCGTGACGAACTTCCGAAACGAAACGCAACACCTCACGAAAGGTGCAGCCGTGGGCCACGTCGAGAAACTCCGAGACCCCGCCGAAATCACCGCGATTACTGACGAATCCTCGTCGCCCCAGCAAGACAGTACTTCGCTAGCGCAGCTCGACATTGACCCTAAGCTTCCGGACCCTAAACGGCGTCAGCTGGTTAACCTCCTCGCCGAATACCGCGAGTGCTTTGCGACGTCGTCGAAGGTGGGCCCGACCGCGGTTGCCAAGCACCGCATCGTTACCGAGGACGATGCGCGCCCTGTGCATCGATCGCCGTACAGAGTCTCCGCTAAGGAAAGGGAGGTGATCCATCAGCATGTTCAAGAGATGCTGAATGACGACATAATCCAACCTTCAAGCAGTCCATGGGCCTCCCCAGTCGTACTGGTTAAGAAGAAGGACGGAACGCTTAGGTTCTGCGTGGACTACCGGCAGCTGAACGCGGTGACGAAGAAAGACGTCTATCCACTCCCCCGCATCGACGACACGTTAGACCGGCTGCGCCACTCCCGATACTTTTCATCGATGGACCTGAAGAGCCGCTACTGGCAGATCGAAGTCGACGAGCGGGACCGAGAGAAGACAGCTTTCGTCACACCGGATGGGCTGTACGAGTTCAAGGTGATGCCCTTCGGACTGTGCACGGCGCCAGCAACTTTCCAGCGTGTCATGGACACCGTACTGGCAGGACTGAAGTGGCAGAGCTGTCTCAATACCTCGACGACGTCGTCGTGTTTTCCAGCGACTTCGACGAGCACCTGCGACGACTGCGAGCTGTTCTCCAAGCCATACGGACCGCCGGACTCACCCTGAAGCCGTCAAAGTGTCGGTTCGCCTATGACGAGCTGAAGTTCCTAGGTCACGTGGTCA
This sequence comes from Ixodes scapularis, assembly GCF_016920785.2. Lineage (NCBI taxonomy): Eukaryota > Metazoa > Arthropoda > Arachnida > Ixodida > Ixodidae > Ixodes > Ixodes scapularis. Next base: position 91,503,899 of record NW_024609880.1, read on the forward strand.
GTAACGAAGGCGTTCGCCCCGACCCAGAGAAGACTCGCGCCGTCGCAGCATTTCCAGCGCCGGCAGACAAGAAGGCCGTGCGAAGGTTCCTTGGGCTATGTGCCTACTATCGGCGCTTCGTTCGAGATTTCGCCAGGATTTCCGCACCGCTTACAAGCCTCACGAAGGACGCCGAGAAGTTCGAATGGGCCGAGGAGCAGCAGCAGGCATTCGACGAGCTGAAGCGACGACTGCAGGCGCCTCCCGTTCTTGGACATTTCGACCAGGATGCGGAAACCGAGATTCACACGGACGCAAGTAACGCAGGACTTGGCGCGGTACTGGTTCAAGTACAAGAAGGCACCGAGCGAGTCATCGCCTACGCAAGTCGGACATTGTCCAAGGCGGAGCGAAATTACTCCACGACTGAAAAAGAATGCCTTGCGGTCGTCTGGGCGATCACGAAGTTTCGTCCGTACTTATACGGAAGCCCGTTCCGCATAGTCACGGACCACCATTTGCTCTGCTGGCTTGCGAACATCAAGGACCCGTCAGGACGCCTTGCGCGATGGAGTCTCCGACTAGAAGAGTTTAACATGGCCGTCTACAAGTCAGGCCGCAAGCACAGCGACGCCGACTGCCTGTCCAGAGCTCCCGTCGAAACACCTTCCGACAGCAGCGATGACGATGACGACGAGTGTTTCCTGGGCGCAGTGAACAGCGACGACATGGCCCGACGTCAGCGAGACGATCCTGAGCTGCGCGCACTAATAGAGCACCTGGAAGGGCGTGGGAGTGCCATACCACGTGTTTTTTCACGAGCCCTGCCGACCTTCGCCATTAGACAAGGTGTACTCTACAAAGAGAACTTCGGGAACAACAACTGGACGTGGCTGCTGGTAATCCCGATCGACCTTCGGGAGGAGATCTTCCAAGCCTGCCACGACGACCCGACGTACGGACACCTTGGTTACAGCCGGACACTGGCCCGTATTCGTGAAAAGTATTACTGGCCCAAGCTCCCCAAAACCGTCCACCTATACACACGATCATGCCATGAATGCCAGCGACAAAAGAAGCCTCCAACGAAGCCGGCCGGACTCTTGCAGTCCATTCCTCCGCCAACGGCACCCTTCCAACAGATCGGAATGGATCTACTTGGCCCTTTTCCGCCGTCGACGTCGGGAAATCGCTGGATCATCGTCGCCACAGATTATCTTACGCGGTACGCCAAAACGAAAGCCCTTCCTTCCGGAACTGCTGTGGAAGTTGCCAAGTTTTTCATTGAATCCATCGTCCTCCGGCACGGCGCTCCTGAAGTCCTGATCTCAGACCGTGGATCATCGTTCATGGCCCAGCTGACACAAGAAGTCCTTCGTCTCAGCCACACCAGCCATCGTTGCACTACGGCGTACCACCCTCAGACCAACGGGCTGACGGAAAGACTCAATAAGACCATCGCCGACATGATTTCCATGTACGTCGACGTGGAGCACAAGACATGGGACGAGGTGTTGCCGTATGTCACCTTTGCCTACAATACGGCCGTGCAAGAAACCACCGGGGTTACACGCTTTCAACTGGTTCATGGTCGCAAAGTGACGACAATGCTGGACGCAATGTTACCCCACGAACCGGCTGTCGACGGAAGCGACGACGCCCAGGTGGTTGCCCAACGGGCAGAAGAAGTCCGTCAGCTCGCCAGACTCCGGATTCAAGCCCAACAACGTATCGACACTGGCCGCTACAACCTTCGTCGCCGGGACGTCCACTTCCAGCCGGGAGACAGGGTGTGGGTCTGGACACCGATCCGCCGCCGTGGTCTCAGCGAGAAACTCCTGAAGCGCTACTTTGGACCCTACAAAGTGCTTCGTCGACTCGGGGATCTGAACTACGAGGTGATGCCCGATGGAACACGGACTTCATCACGCCACCCTCCAAGACCAGAAGTCGTCCACGTCGTGCGCATGAAGCCGTACTACGCTCGATAGGACTGTGGACCTTATGTGTTCCAAATGACTCTTTAGTTTACCGTTATTTCTGTTTGCTTTGTTTTCGGTTTGTGCTGCATCGGGACGATGCGCTTTTAAAGGGGGGGATAATGCCGCGCGCAGACTTGCAGAGGGTTCTCGTTAGTTCTTGCTGCGAAAATAACTTCTATCGTTTTGTTGTTCTAGAAAGTGCGTGTTCATTCTCGCCCCAAGCGCGCTACGCTCGAACGTTCCCCGGCGAATCTTCGAGATAGTGACTCATTCTAGATAAGAGGCCGCCCGCGACCTTGTCGAGACAGTCTCGCCTCTGCGCTCGATCCTACGGTTTCGCCGACATCGACGCCCGCGACGCTCTGCTGTTTTCTTTTGTACCCTTTTATTTTTGGCACCAGTTCGCCACATTAAACGTTTATTTCTTCTTGTTCATTTTCTGTTTTCTTTTGGTCACCACCCGTGACAATATAGCGCACATAATAAGACAATAGGTTTCATATCTTGTTCCCAGAATCATGGCCCACTTATTGCTGCCTGGAGTGTTATATATCGTCCGTAATCACATAAAAAAGATTAATGCTTGAGATATTAAGATTTGGGGAAGTCCTAATATCTGATTTGCAAAAATCGTGAAACCAGATATCACATTCTGGCATAAAGCCTACTGCAGGTTCGTGTGCATTATACCAATATTTGTAATATTGCTGATGAACTCAAACCTGAGCAACGTAACATCCCTTCTCTTGTCCTCCGGAATTCACGAATGCGCCTTTAAAAGTTAAAAAGATTAAGGATGTTAGTTCCCGATTAAGGAGAAAAAACACACGCAATCTGTGAATTAACTTTATATTGAAACCCAAAACTTGGGGGGGGGGCGGGGGTGAAAAAGGGTTGAGGGGTTTGGGGGGGACAGTCACCTACATTGTTTCAAACCAGAACTTTTTTGAGACGCTATGTGATTGTAATATTTTCTTTATTTCTAGTCTGTTTGTAGCCTTGGGGCCTTAGATTTCAGCACTTTTGACTCAAAATGCAGCTTTTGAGCTCACAGTAGTCAAACTAGCTGATTCACCATTTCGCTAGGATTCGCTGGTTTCTACTCGTAATGCAACACATTAACTCGCGCCCTCTAAGCGACTGATGGCCGCTGAAAAAGTGCGCCTGGTCCGAGGATCGATCTCGGAACCTTCCCAAGTCGACCATCAAAATCATTTGACGTGAATACTCACCAGCAACGAGGAGGACTATCAAGGCAACAGCAACAACCCTCATTATTTCAGGATTGATGATGTTGTGTGCTACTTGAGTTGCTTTCTACATCACCGACATAAGTAATGATAATTGTTAAAATTGCTTAATTCATAACAAGAAAATCACACTTAGGAGTGAGTTTCAATAAACTACTGGGTGCATAATAAAAAATAAATATATATCATATTTTTTTATATTTTGAGCTTATTGCGTTTATCAACACTGATTACGTTTTCAAGGCAGCAGCATTGATGGGTTTTTATTTATATTTAGTTTTAATAAAGAGAACAATAATCTTTAGTTTCATTGGATGAAGTAGGACATTCACTACTTTTGTTCTAAAAAAAATGACACAACAATAATGGAGATTGAAAAAGAAAATGAGAAACCAGCGAAAAACCACACCACTATCAGTTAGCGCTCCCGTCAAGTTTAACCGATGATCGAGGTTCTCATATAACGACTGTCGAAAGAAAGCAACAAGGAAGATACCTTTGATTACCGGTAGGGTTTTCCCTTTTGAATTAGTTGTGCAATACTGGTGCAAACCCCGATGTAGCAGCCTCCGTTGTAACATCGCCCTTCAATTTTTTTCGTGCATGTTTTACGACGATAATATCGCATACCTTTTCTTGAAGAAGTGCTCCGAGTCTCTTTAGGCACATGGCGGGAAGTCTGTGGGAAGTCGTATTGCTAAGTCTTGACTTAACATTTTGATCCACGTCTCAAGAATTGTGATTTGAGAACTTGGTTGCACTAGCCTACAATCTACGAAGTGATTCTCCACGTACATACGGGCAAAGCGCACACTGTTGGTTCATCACAGCGATTTTATAAAATTCTTCAAGCGAGTGACAAGGCCTTAAAATGAGGTTCGCATTAAAAATAGGAAACGTATGGGTATCGTTATAGCATGGACGAGCCTGATGTTCATTTCGTGAAGGTCGCAGTAACTAGGCCTTTTCTTTGCACGGTAGATCTTTTTAACGAACAAAGCGGCAGTTCTTTTGTAAACATTTCTCGCATACTTTGACATGATAATGGCTGATAACGACCTCCAGTTTTCTGAAGGTGGAGTCGCCATTCTATCTAAAGCAACGCCTATTTCCGGCACGTTTTTTTTTTTGTTTTTTTTTTAAACACTTCTAGGGTTAGAGAGAGAAAAAAAGAGATTGTCTGCACGGTGCTAAACACCAAAGTTAATTAAAGCCCTTGTGGCGCATAATGGCAGGGCCTTGAGCCAAAAATGGCGTGACGTCACCTCATATGCCGCAGTTCGTCGCCGGTGGCCACTGCAGACCTGTTGGCTGTAGGACCACCTTGTCAACCTCGCCGTGTCGCCGGCGGCCACGAGAGACCAAAAAGAGCGCGCCTGTTCACATGTAAGATGCGCCATTAACCAAAAACACACACACACACACACACACCCACACACACACACACAAATAGCGACGCGTCGCAGAAATCCAAGAGAAGCTAGAGCGGCGGGTTTCGAGAAGGATGATACTTGAGTGACTAGGAGTATCCAGTGCTTTAAATTTTATTGTAAGCGAATGACACCTCCCTAAAGATTTTTTGTTTGTTTGTTTTTTTTAGACTTTAGAAGTCATCGCTAAATTTGACACAACGAGGTGTGACCCGAGTCATGACACTGTAATGTTGCATGCTATCTCTACGCCTGCTCCAACGTACACAGGGCAGTGGTTTAGCGTAATGTAATGTATACATGAAAGGGGCGAGTCTTGTGACTGAGCCCAAACTCTCATGAGGAGCCGTCAAGCTGAGCATGTATACACCTAATCTGCGTCGGATTCGTTGATTTGTTTGAGCTTGTGGTCCCTTACTTCATTACTTATCACTAGCATTTATTTTGAATAATAATAATAATGATAATAATACATTTATTGTATCAAGCACAACACTGTTTGCGTGACGGGCGCATCAAAGCCAAAACAAGGCTTATTTGATGCTACCCTAAAATTAACACTTTAAACATTGCTACCCGGTATACAAAAGGAAATAAGACAGATTGACATACACATGTCCTTAGAATGTCCCAAAGTCAAAGTCAGCAGTTGGGTGCATGCAACACACAAAATCACGCCTCCGAATACTGGTTCAAGTACATAGATAAGGTTTAAAAGAACTTAATATAAAAAAAAAAACGATAATCACGAAGACCAAAGTGTCGCGCCTGATGTGTAAAAGAAAAAGAAAAAAATATTCAGGCGAAAAACGGAATTGCAGTACACGGCGTCCAACAAGCGATTATCCAAGACGTCCAGGCTAAACAAGTGAAACCCACACTGGAAAACACTAAACAAAGTAAAACAGAGATCATCAAAAACTCATACTTCTAAGTGATCTCTTAAGTTTACGGAGCGAGGTAAGGCCTAGAAGCTCGGGCGGCAGTTGTGAGAAAAGCTTTGGAACGTAATATGCTCGCGTACTTTCACCGTATCGGGTATGCACAAGAGGTATTTGGAAAGGCTGCACGTGTCGGAGGGCACGAGATGATGAGCTTAAAGTTTTGAATTCAGAGCTCCAGAAATGTCGCAAAATAACTGTGTGAACATAGAGGGTGTGAAAGTCAGGCAGTTGAAGAAGGTCGAAAAGAGTGGTGTCCTCGGGTATTTGCATGTTACGGGAGACACTTTTTAGGATTGCTTTAAGGATGATGTCAATTCTAGCTCTCCAGAAAGCGGAACAATTACCAAAAGCTGTTATGCCATACCGAAGGATACTGTACCCTAGAGTATGAGCAATAACCTTACGAACAGAAAGAGGCATGAGACATTTGGATCTATATAAGATGCAGCTGGCGCTCCTTAATTTTTTTGCAAATATATGCTAAATAAAAAGCTTATATATATATATATATATATATATATAACGGGCATGGTGGCGGGAGGCCGAAAACGTGGGTATATAACTGAGAAAAAAAACCTTGGTGAAAACAGCAACCACGGACGATTTATCCTTCGACGTTTCAGCCGGAGTCCGTCCTTCGTCAGGACAGAGGCCGGACTCCGGCCGAAACGTCGAAGAATAAATCGTCCGTTGTTGCTGTTTTCACCAAGGACTTTTTCCTTCTCAGTTACACACATACACATATACCAGCTGTTCATTTTTAATTCGAACAGCTTTATTTTAAAAAAATCCGTAAAAGATGCACTGATACGGTTTGTACAGGTGAGTTATACGGCCAGGGGGACATATTATAGGGGGCTAATCGTAACGATCAGTTGGCTAATTAATTAAAATTCGTTAATTAACTTTTCAATTAATGAAAATAGACTTATGGTTTCAATTAGAAAGTTGCACAGCGTCACCAAAAACCACTAAATCAGTCTTTTTCAGAAAGACTTTGAGCGCGTGAGAAGCGTAGTAGTGCACAAAAGTTACGACTGGTGCAGCAGGTATGTACAAGGCTGGGGCTAGATAAGAGACGGAAAAATCGAGCGGGCGCCTTACCGCAACCGCTAGCTTTGTACCTGCTCCACGAGTGGAAACTTTAGTGCACTACTACACTTCTCACGCGCGCAAAGTCTTTCTGAAAATGACTGATTTAGGGCTTTTCGATGACGCTGAGCAAGTTTCTAATTGGAATCATATGTCTATTTTCATTAATTAAAAAGTTAATTATCGAATTTTAGTTAATTAGCCAACTGATCGTTACGATGAGTCCCCTATGATATGTCCCCCTGGCCGTATAATTCACCTCCACAAGCAGCATAAGTGTAACTTTCAAGGCTTTTTTTAAATAAATCTGTTCGAATTAAAAATAAACACCCGGTATATACATATATATATATATATACATATATATATATAACTGAGAAGAAAAAACCCTTAGTGAAAACAGCAACAACGGACGATTTAATCTTCGACGTTTCGGCCGGAGTCCGGCCTTCGTCAGGACGCATATATATCAAGGTGTCGAACCGGAACCCAACCGAACCGAAAACCGGAACCGAACCGGTATTTTTTGCGGAACTGAACCCGAACCCGAACCGCTATATTGTTATCGCGGTGAACCCGAACCGGAACTGAACCGGAAAAAAAAATAACGGTTACCGGCTCATGTCAAAACGGTTCGGCCACGCGCTTTTGACAATGAATGTGCTATCAATACCATTTGTTTTTTAAGTGCCCTCAACTGACACACACCTCGCTTACATATTTTCTTCTCAACTCAGTCTTAGGAATACAAACGCTGCATCCATGAATCTTGACATAGGAACCAGTATTGCGCTGGTCGCGGCTTGCACGGAAAAAAAAGAATTGTCAGGCTGTGCAAAAAAAAAAAAAAAAAAAATCGCGTCACGGGATTTTATTTTCCTACAATCTCGTAAATCCTAAATGCTGCTGTGTGCTCATTTCATAACACGTTTCTAGAACGCGCGAGTTCTTGAAGCTTGCTTCCATCGGAATGAGAAAAGGAAAGGCTGTGGAGTTTGATAATAATGCATCCGGTTTCGTATAGGCACTTATAAGCTAGCATATTTGTGAGACAGCGAACTCTTCTATTTTAATGTTTATCCTATTACGTCCTTCTGGCATTGCGTTCGGTGAAGTGTTTTTCATATCCCTTATCTTGTTTAATGGAAACTTCTTTAAGGGTCTAATTTGAGTTACCGAAGGCTAGTTCAAATAAAGAAAGCTGTATTTTCTCCCCACTGTTCCTTCAATTGCTTACACCCTGAGGTGGCGGGATAGTTAGCGAGTTCTACTTGTAAGTGGGTTTGTAAGGAGGTCGCGGATTTTACAGCTACTGCGTCGGACCCAATTGGATGAAGTCCGTATGCGTAAACGTGGGTGAGGTAACCTTAGATGCACATAAAGAAACCATTCCTGGTAGAAATCCCTGAGCCGATGTATCCCGTTTCGTATGTGCTGATTTCAGATGTTTTATTTGTAATTAATTTTGATGTTGCAATTTGTCATTTATAATTTCCGAACCGATTCGCGAACCGTTTCAGCGCCCCGAACCGGTTCGCGAACCGGTTCGCGGATCGAATTAGTCGAACCGGAACTGAACCGGAACAAAATAAATTTACCTAAACCTGAACCGTAACCGAACGCGTATTTTTTTTCGGTTCGACACACTGATATGTATATATATATATATATGTTGCCACGGGTGGTGACTTAAAAAAATTAAATAAACAGGAAGAAATAAAGCTTTAATGTGGCGAACTTGTGCCAAAAATAAAAGAGTACAAAAGATAATAACAGAGCGTCGCGCGCTTCGAAGCCGGCGTAACAGCACAGTCGAACGCTGGGGCGAGACTGACACCAGGTCGTTGCGCGGAGCCCCTTATGTACACGTGTGGGCTTCTGGAACAATCGGCGTAGTAGATTCGGCGTGTAGAACATTCTGACCTCGAAGAAGCAACACGGTTGTCGAATTTACCAGAACATTGCGTTAGAGTCAACAAAAATTCGCTTCCGCGGCCAGGAATACACTTCTTCCAAAACCGACGCGCCCCATCGCGGCAAAATACCACGCAGTGCACTCTGGGAACTAGTTGGCCACTCAGTTTTGGTTTCGATTGAGCAGCTTTCATCTCATGCTATCACGCCGCGACCGAACAAGCTGCTTGGGTTTTCGACTATCTGACTTTTCACGAATGTACAATACACTCATTCTTGAGCGATACAAAAACGAAGGCCGGGGCACTTTCCTTGGTTTCTGAAACACCGGATATTGTGCGTGCGTATGCAAGCGTAGTAAGACGTCGCTTAGTCACCTCACTCCACGAGTGCATCTTTGAGCTCGTGTCAGTAATCACGTCTAGTACCAGTGAATTACAACTGAAATTTGGTCACCTTGAGCCCTACGCGTATTTTGTTTGCCAAACGTCCGCTTCTTGTTACTTCATTCGGCGAAAAGCAAGCCGCTTCCTCACAGGAGTTTCAAAGTTGAGCTTAGCGTTGGCGCATGAACTTTCAAGGAGACACAATAAATTCGACCTCACTAACGCACAAAAGTAACTATGATGTCTTCCTCGTGTCATCACATATCTCACACTCAAATTTTATGCTGATATAAGATTAAGTTTTCGCAAACGCAGAGATCGGCTAGCTACGACGGAGGCCCTAAGAATCGTCCCCTACTCCTCGCTAAGCCTTTTTGGACGAGCTTTTTCTGGCGCCCGAGATCTGTGCCTGAACGGTGTGTCTGAAATTATCTGGGCATACTCAGTGAGGAAGAAAGCAAACACACAACAAATATTATGGCCATCAGCAACCGTCAAATGCGCTTTGAATAATTTCGTTCGTTTGGCGCACCAGGGTTCATGCCCGTCCGGCGCACTTCCACCGAATGGTGCGACATTCTTCATACAAGTACTCGGCAGTCGACTTTTGCTTTCTTAAAACGGTTTCTATATGCGAATGTGGCTATATGATTGCAGGATAACTTTATGCGTATACGCGATGTTGAATATTGGTGAAATGCAAGCGGGTGGGGACTTCACGAATTCGTGCAGTGCTGCGGGGCAGTACAGATAAGCGATGAGAAGTGTGTTCAAATGGAGCTTTTCAATGGCGCCTACGAGTTTTACCTCGCGTACTCAGACGTATTAAGAAAGACACTAATTGCAAAAAGTTATATTTCGTCTATGGACGCACGAAAGAAACAATCTTCCTGATCAACAACACTAATTGCGCGAGCTTGATGTATGCATACTTAGTGGTGTCTACAGTTTGTTGATTCGCAGACAAACAGGCTCACGTAGCACCACGGCGTATACGCCGTGGTGCGACGATGGCTCGTGTCGCTGAGACGAAGGATTTCTTGCATCAGTTGGGCCATGAAAGATGATCCTCGATCTGTGATCAGCACTTCAGGTGCGCCGTGTCGAAGGAGAATGGACTCGACGAAAAACTTGACGACTTCAGCCGCTGTGCCTGATCGAAGGGCTTTCGTCTCGGCGTATCGTGTAAGATAATCGGTCGCGACAATAATCCACCGGTTTCCTTGCGTCGATGTTTGGAACGGCCCGAGTAAGTCCATTCCTACCTCCTGGAAGGGAGTAGTTGGGGCAGATATCGGCTGCAGGAGTCCTGCTGGCTTTGTCGGAGGCTTATTACGTCGTTGGCACTCATGGCACGACCGTGTGTACAGATGGACGGTTTTCGGGAGTTTCGGCGAGTAGTATTTGTCGCGAACCCGGGCGAGCGTCCTGCAGTAGCCACGGTGTCCCGTCGGCGCTGTCGGCAGGAGATTCGACTGGGGCCCTAGACAAACAGTCGGTGTCGTTATGCTTGTGGCCAGACTTATGCACAATGGTTACGTCAAATTCTTGCAGTCGAAGACTCCAGCGAGCGAGGCGTCCTGACGGGTCCGTGAGGTTGGCGAGCCAACAGAGAGCGTGGAGGTCCGTGACAACGCGGAACGAGTTTCCATACAGGTACGGTCGGTACTTGGTTAACGCCCAGACGACGGCGAGGTATTCCTTGTCGGTCGTTGAGTGATTTCGCTCTGCCTTCGACAGCGCCCGACTTGCGTAAGCGACCACCCTCTCTGCTTCATCTTGTCTTTGGACTGGTGCCGAGCTGAGTCCGGAGATGCTGGCGTCCGTGTCAACTTCGGTGTCCGCTAATGGATCGAAGTGTCCGAGGATAGGGGGTGACTGGAGTCTTTCCTTCAGTTCGTTGAACGATTGTTCTCGCTCCTCCCCCAACCGGAAATCCACGTCATCCTTCATCAGATGCGTGAGCGGTGCAGAAATCTTGGCGAAATCGCGAACGAAACCCCTGTAGAAAGCGCACAGCCCAAGAAATCTTCGTACGGCTTTCTTGCCTGATGGCTTTGGAAAGTCGGTGATAGCGGATATCTTGTCAAGGTCTGGGCTTACACACTGAGCACCCACGACATGGCCCAGGAATTGGAGCTTGCCGTAAGCAAGCCGACATTTTGATGGCGTTAGTGTTAGTCCAGCACTCTGGATAGCCTGTAGCACGGCTCGCAGGCGTTTCAGGTGCTCGCCAAAGTCGCTTGCCAATACCACGACGTCGTTGAGGTACACGAGACAGCTTCGCCATTTTGAAGCCGGATAGGACGGTGTCCATTACGCGCTATAAGGTCGCCGGTGTGGTTGACAGTCCGAATGGCATCACTTTAAATTCATACAGTCCGTCCGGCGTGACGAAGGCAGTTTTCTCACGATCCCGTTCGTCGACCTCTGTCTGCCAGTACCCACCCTTCAGGGCCGTCGACGAAGAGTATCGGGCGTGGCGTAGCCGGTCCACAGTGTCGTCGAAGCGTGGCAGTGGGTAGACGTCCTCTTCCGTTACGGCGTTTAGTTGACGATAGTCCACGCAGAACCGATGAGTCCCATCTTTCTTTTTCACCAGGACTATACCGGTGAAGCCCACGGACTCTTTGAGGGCTGGACGATGTCGTCGTCGAGCATTTCTTGGACCTGCTTCTGGATGACTTCTTTCTCTTTCACAGATACACGATACGGCGACCGATGAACAGAAAAAGCGTCGTCATCAGTAATAATTCGATGTTTCACAATCGTCGTCTGGCGCATCTTTCATGACGTGACGAAGCACTCACAGAACTTGCCGAGGATGTCAGTCAGCTGTCGTCGGTGGGAAAAAGGGAGGTTGGGTCGATGTCGATCTGAGATGATAACGCTGTTTCGCGTTGCGACGAAGGGGAGTCTTTAGAGATTCCGGCGATTCCGGCTGAGTCCTGGAGCTCCTCGATGTGTCCCACGGTGGTACCTTTTGTAAGGTGCGGAGCCTCTTGTCGGAAGTTTGTTACAAGGACAGCGGTGCGACCAACTTGGAGCTTCGTTACGCCTCTGGCGAGACCGATCCCTCTGCCTAGGAGCAGCTGAATATTACCTTCCAGCAGTTCGTCTCCGCAGGTTGCTGTTTCGGTTCCGGTGGGCACCAGCACACTCGAGCGCGGTGGCAAGTTCACGTGCTCGGACAGTACACGTGCTGTGGCTGAGGAGGCCGGCGTTGTTCCCTGGTTCCCGGACGTCATAACAGGTTTCCGCAGTATCAGCTGGTTGACTTCCAGGTCGATGACGGCGCCGCATTCGCAGAGAAAGTTCATGCCGAGTATAACGTCTCTTGCACAGTCTTGTAGAACAACGAACTTCACCGGACATGTCTCACCGTGAATCTCGACGCGAGCGGTGCACCTCCCGACTGGTGTGATGAGGTGCCCACCGGCAGTTCGTATCTGTGGACCATCCCACGGCGTCGTCACTGTCCGAAGGCGTTGGGAGAGCCTCCCACTCAGGAAGGAGTAGTCTGCTCGGGTGTCGACGAGAGCCGACGCGTCGTGGCCGTCGATAACGACGTGTAGGTTATTCTTTACCGTCGCAGGAGCGTTGTTTGTACGTGCGCCGTCGTTAGAGTGGGGGCCCTCCGACGTTTGTGGAGAATGTTTGCGTCGGTCATCTTCGGCAACACCACCTCCAGGGGTTGCCGCGCCTAGTTTCCCCGGCGAGGAGCGAGGAGCGACAGGCTTTCACGGCGGGGTCGGTGCAACGGCGAAACTGGACGTCGTGGCGACGGCGACCGGAACTCTCGGCGGGACGCAGGCTGGCGGGACTGAGGTCGTCGCAGGTACCCGTCGATTTCCCGAGGGCGTTCACCATAACGTGGGCGCGGGTCGTTCGGGTGGAACCCGCGCAGTCCGAGTCGTCGGTATGGGCATCGGCGGTAGGCGTGGTCTGCTTCCCTGCAGTGGAAGCACAGAGGGCGTCGGTCGGGCGTCCTCCACACGTCTGTTTTTCTGGGTTCGGGCTGTTCCGGACGGACGTACGGGACCATTTCTTCTTGTCGTCGAAGGTAGTGTGGCGCTGTGGCGTCTCGTCGAGGTGGCGACGTGTATATGCGAGCAGTCGGTGGTGGTCGTCGCGCCACTGAAGCGTAGGTTATTACCGGTTCTTCTAGTTCAACGATGTCGACAGGAGACTCCGGTTGAAAGGCCCGCCGCACTTCTTCTTTAACGAGCTCGGTGAGTGAGAGAGCAGCGGTCGTTCTGCTGCCGGCACCAACTTCCTAAGCTCTTTGCGGACAATGTTTTTAGCCACCTTATGGATCGCAGAGAGGTCAGAGTTGCCGGAACTGATGCTGCCGGTAGATGGTGGAATCACGGTGGCGCCATTATACCACTGGTAATGGTTTGCCCTTGCGAGGAACGCCCTTTCAAGGTTGGTTGCCTTTGAGATCAAGTTTTCCACAGTCGACGGAGGATTGCGGACAAGGCCGCCGAAAATGTCATCCCTGACACCCCGCATGAGTACCCGCAGCTTCTTTTCATCTGTGGCCTGCCGGTCGGTGCGGGCGAACAGGCGGAGAACGTCTTCAGTGAAAGATGCCACGCTTTCCTTGGTCCCTGGTTCCTCCCTCGAAGCAGGTCTTCAGCACGCTCACGTTGGTGTTGACTGACAAATGTTTTCTTCAAATCGTTCTTACAAACTTACCACGCGGTCAAAGCGACTTCGTTTTTTCATACCACTGCCTTGCCGTCCCTTCCAGTGAGAAGAAGATGTTCTGGAGGCGTTGCTCATTAGTCCATCCGTTGTGGCGGGCCACTTGGTCGTACTGCAGAAGCCAGTCTTCTACGTCCTCGTAGATTTCACCGTGGAATGGCGTCGGCACGCGGGGCACCAAAGGCAAGAATACGTAGGACGACGCAGCTGAAGGATTTTCCATCTGCTGGACCGGGGAGCTCATCGTCCGCTTTGATGGCTACTTTGTCTTGTCCTGCAGTGGTCCAAACTCAGCGCATTGTCCTTGCAGACGCTGGCTTGCCCCGGGCCCTGCCTCTTCCACGGATCGACATATTGGAGTAGGGCTTGCCAAACGGGTCCTTGGAGGCGTACGGTTAATAAACATAGGGTGCCTACCCCACACCTCCACCAAAATGTCACGGGTGGTGACCAAAAAACAATAAATAAACAGGAAGAAATAAACGTTTAATGTGGCGAGCTTGTGCCAAAAATGAAAGGGTACAAAAGATAATAACAGAGCGCCGCGCACGTCGAAGTCGGCGTAACAGCAGAGTCGAACGCTGGAGCGAGACTGACCCGAAATCGCCGCGCGGAGCCCCTTATGTACACGTGTGGGCTTCTGGAATAATCGGCGTAGAAGGTTCGGCGTGTAGAGCATTCTGACCTCGGAGAAGCAACAAGGTTCTCGAATTTACCAGAACATTACGTTAGAGTCAACAAAAATGCGCCTCCGCGGCCAGGAATCGAACCCTGACTTTCCGTGTGGCACCCACTAGCGATAACCGTTATGCCTCGCGCGCAAAACAGCGGAGCCACGATTTGAAAGCTGGGCCTCCCAAAGTCCGGTCGGGTGTGCTAACCATTTCACCACTCCACCTTGTCTTTCTGGCGTTTCCTACCTGTCCTAATAATGCACAAAAAACAAAATGTATCCAATCGGAGGTGTTCTGGAAACACACGCCGCCGCGTGGAACGCGGTACGACGCTTGGTGTCACGTGGTACGTGCACGTTTATGCTCCAGAAATCCTCCCACTGTTTGTTCTCCTCCGGTGTACATCTAGTATTATTTGTTTACGAGCTTTAGAGACACGGTATCATCATCATCTCAGAGAATCAAGAGCCACGTTATTGAATACATAACACGAGCACTTCACACCATTGTACGTTGTCTCGAGGAGGATATAAACGAACATATTCAGATGAATGAACCGTACTTAATCCAATGAATCAAGGAATTAAAGTTATCAGGAACCCGCCGAAAGCCAAAAAACGGCGGAGCCAGTATTTGAACTCTGGGCCTCCCAATGTACGGTCGGGTGTGCTAACCTCTGCACCACTCCATTTTTAGTATATATACTTTGGAGAAGCGGGAACCAGCGCTTTTTTTAAATATATGTACTAAAAGGTTTTTTTAGCGTATTTACTTTGGAATTAATATCTTGGGTCCAAATACGATTTCTGGAGCACAAACGAGCACGTACCACGTGACACCAAGCTTCGTACCGCGTTCCACGCGGCGGCGTCCCTACTGAAAAAACCCGTATAAATATCATACTGTTTGACCCGTATATTTCATACGGTGTTACGGGATACGGGTCTCCCGTATGCTACTGGGAACCCGTACCTGTACAGGTTGACCCATCCAGATACAGCAGCCTGTAGCTGTATGGGTTGACCCGTTTAGGTAAAGGAAACCGTGCCTGTACGGGTTGACTCGTTTAGATATAGGAACCCGTCCGTACCTTACAGGTTGACCCATTCAGATATAGGAACCAATATTTATGCAGATTCACCTGATCAGGTAGGGAAACCTATACCTTTACAGGTTTACCCGTTCTGACGCAGTAATAGGAATCAACATGGTGTTGAACGTCTGCATACGGACGTACGGATCTTTCCAGTTTTAACAATTCGCTTGCATTTGTCATGCAAAGAATGAGCATGAGCCAGGTAATATCAGGTTATATGTGTATTTACTGAAGGCAAATTGGCATACTGCAGAACATCAACAAGAAGCTTAACCTCTAAGCAAGCTTAGAACTCAAGCTTCTTGTTAATATCCTGCAGTAGGATATTAACAAATTGGCATACTGCAGTAGGTTGACCCGAGCTGCCCTCTTTCCTGGAGAGGCCTCTTGAGGATGCCTCCATATGTACTCGTTGAAGGCATCTGCAGGGGAAAATAATACAACAATAAGTCATGTATATCTACAGTTTCTCGAAAATTTAATATTTTACTTCCTGCAATTATAAGCAAGCAATTTCCACTACAATTTATGCTTTGTTAATATCTTGTGATAGCATGTAGACTCCAAGAGCAACTTCTTACGATTACGCAGTCTGCTGAAAACAGCAGGTATGCATGATTCGGCCAGAAAGTTTTGAACCAGTTCAGACCGAGTTCGCAGGAGTGGAAAGCAGTGCGCAAGTCGGGCTGCAACTGCGTGAAGTTAAGCTGCAGCGTTACAAACGACCCTGTAATTGGTTTCCGAAAGACCGAGGAGTTGCTACCTGTTCCTGCATGAACACTGAGCTGACTTCAGCCAGCGGATAAATCGAACAGGCTTGTTCAGCGTCCAAGCAACATCCGATTGAATCTAATGCATCAGGTCTTACACTATTTGAACTATATCGACTGGTTCAAGCAAATCGAAAAGACCTAGTGTGACTTCCCACAACTATGCACTTAAAGTTTGCTTGAAAGAGTGTGTTCCTTGCATTTCAGTGTCTATAAAAATAATAGACCCTGGAGCAGGGGGACAAAAAGGAACGGAAAGACACGAAGCTCCGGAGCTTTATGTCTGTCTGTCCCTTTTTGTCCCCACGCTCCCGGGTTACTGCGTCTATCCTTAACCAGCTCGCCTGCCTGTTAACTAAAATGAAAGTATGTTCTATGAAACCAAATATGTATTTTCAATTATGAACATGGGCCTCCGATTGCCTAAAGCCTCGAACACATTTCATGCCCAACAATGTCACCATGGAAACGAGTGAAAGGAACATTGAACACACAATTCTCGGCAGGCGGTTTTTGTGCAAAAGAAAGATTTTGAGCCGCAATTGTTGTTCTGGGCATGTATATAAATTAACAACACAGATTTGATATCAAGAATCATTTAACAAATTTAATATCCGTGTCACGACCCTTCAATGGTCCATTCATACGTGATAGGAGGAATACCCGCGATGAGAAAGTAGTTTAGAAAAAATGGCCAGTACTCAAAGGACAGAGCGAAACATAGTTCGGTTCCAGAAGCTCTAGTGGACAAACAGACTCGTTTCACAACTTTGCTAGTGCCAGCTTTTCGTTCAAAAGAAGAAAAAAAAGTGCCTCACAGCTCCACCGGGGAGCCAGCAGAAGGTCCTGCGAGCAGGCCTCTGATATCATGGACCCCCCCAAAACTTGCAGGGATTAGCAGATATTTGCGACGCGGAGCATGTTGCTGTAAAACCTCCATAGTGTGAATGCATCAGAAAGCGCCAAGCGACCTAGATGACCGTGACAAGGTCACTTTATTTTTCTTCATATATTAAAAACAAAGAAGGAGATAGGGCTTCTTCATTTCGGTTTTGCGCTTGGAGCTTCACGTTCCTAAAGCTCGAGCTCGTCGAACTGTGACCCTTCAATAGCCTATAACACTGAAAGTTCTGAAAGCATTGGAATATTTTATCCCATTCATTTTGCCGTAGTAGATTGCAACTTCGGAAGCCATAAGGTTTGAATGTCTCACCAAGGATGAGACATCTGTGACAAGTGGGCACTTACTGCTGACTGCTACCAACTTGACTGAAGTCAAGGCCTTCTTGGCCACGGTGCCCTTGACGCGCCGTCATGGCACCCCTCACACTCGGCCCATGCAGGTCCTCCCTGCCGAAGATCAGCTTCGTGGCCTCTTTAACGAAGATGGAGTCTCCCCGGGCTCCCCTGACGTAGGACAGTTTGTACTTTTGCACCAAGACACCGTGGCCAAGGTGAACCTAGAAATAGATAAAAATGCTTTGCAGGAAATGCAGCCAGCCATTGGTCCCAATCTCGATCTTTCGGAAACTTGTGCAGACGTCTGCCACACAATGACACTTTTTTCGGAAGCAGGACATGCGAGGCAGCTCTTCACGCAACATCTTGTTGGTATTCTTTTCGGAGTTGATAACGGAAATTCACCACGGGCACTAACTACTCATCTCCAACTTCTCAATGTACAGAACAACTCATCTTGAAGTGCAGAACAGAGAGCGGAACAAACATCACTGCAAATTAATCGCATAGCAAACAGTTCCAGCATGCATGTCGTCTGCTGTACACACACAAAAAAAAGGACACGGAAGGGAAAACAAAAAGCTCAGTCGGGTGTAACCACGTGACCTCTCCTACTCACTCTCTCCTCTCCACTTCTCCGACCTCCGTGCACGGGTTTCAGTTTCGGTTCTGAGCAGTTGCGTTTTCTGGCTTTAATAAAAATGTATGTGACTCTGTTGCAAAATATTAATTATGTAGTCTTTCGACACAATAAATCGCCTGGCAAAAAATTAAACTTTTTTTTTTTTTGGGGGGGGGGGTGTAAGTGTCCGTTTAAGGGAGCTCTGAGTAAAGGGAAAGAGCGAAAGAAGGGTACCAATTATAACAAAATTTTAATCTGGGCTCGTGGTATATGATTTATGAAAAAGCCCGAAATAAAACGAGGACACTAAATAGAAAACGTTTCAGAGAAGCGCCAATTAATTGGGAAGGAATATCTTATCAATGCCCGGTTCTACTCTTTATATTCATCAGCATTTTGAAGCAGGACAGTGGTTCCATTTAAGGAAGCATACAAATAACCTCATTCAAGGAGCTGTGGAAACCATAAAATGTAGTCACTTGCCCAATATCTGAATGGAATATTCAATGAAATTCTGAACTTACCTCATCATCGACCTCTGCAAGCACTGGCACACACTCAGGAGGTGCCTCCGGTGGGCCTGCTACAAGAACCGCTGCTGGAACAGCAGCATCAGCGGCCGGTAGCTGCACAACGCGAACTGGAGCAGGAGCACCAGCTGCAGGAACTGCCGCTGGGCAAGCTGGAGGAGCTGACCCAACACCGCCAGTCGAGACTTGGTCCACTGCAACATAATAAAACAATGTTTCGAAACAAGACACGGTTACAGGAGTCGACAGATTTTTCGGACGCCAAAAATTCAGACATGCTTGGTTATTCAGACTTCAGCACTTCCCTGGTCCGTTGATGGCATGAGGGCTTCATAGTGCTTCATGCCACAGAATACTATCGGCAGTGTGCCTATTTGTTTTTCCGTAACACACCGGGACTGGAAAAGTGGTGCGAGTAGAACACATAAAAAAAGGGACGAGACACAAAACCAAAAAAGAAAAAGAGCAAAAAAGGAAATGCGCTCAAATTCGCCGGCTGTGGGCGGCCGAGAGCATGTTTACAAAAACATACCGGTGAATAGCTAATGAATATTCATACCTAGCACTTCCGACGGTTTGCGAGATATAAGCTCAATCTTTCTGACGAAATCCAATGCCCTATCAGATCGTCTGGCCACCTTTTGACCAGTTGCACAGTTGCGTCGCTAGGCACAATCTGCCGCCCGATTAAAGTTCAGCCTTGTTGGTGATGTAGTAATGCCTACGACCAGCTTCCTCTCTCCCTCCTTCTCAACAAAAAGAACTCCCTTCTCCTTAATGACGAAAGGACGTTTGCTGGCCGGGCTCATCGGAAAGTGCATATTTACAATGTTGTGACCGACAGAACAAACTTTCACTTCAAGCCTCATCTATGCGCACAGACCATGGTGTCTTGGTATGGACATGATTGATTGACCAACTGCAAAAAAAATATTTCTTCGGTCAAAACAACAGTGCTGCCAAGCAAACCGGGGTCGTCGCCATCAGCAACAAGAAACAAACTCTGAAATCTTCATTTGCACCCTAAGAAAAGAGAATTATGGACACCAACTCATTGATACATTGAGGCCACCCTGTTGTATATGCTTACTTCTGTTTGCGACCAAAAAAATTAACGTTACTTTTGATCCCTCTGATAAAGTGTGAGCACATAATGTGTCGTGTGTGAGGTGGACAAATGAAAGTGCCTCCACGCTTACCCAATAGTGCCAGCAGCTGCTTCTTGGTAGCATCCTCTCTATCTGGAGCTCCTGCTCCAGGCTCACCACCGTCTGCTTTGCCGACCGCAGCTTTTCAACCAGTCAGGCATGCTCCACAAGCGACACAGTGGACGTCTTGTACTCCGTCTTCTTTTTTCTTGTGCTTGCCACCCACTGCAGCGGATGGCGACAGCTCAATCTGGAAAAGAAAAAAAGGTCCACGCATTTCAATATTTATTTAATATAAACTTCCAACACAGGATTCGGACACACATAGTTCACATTAAATTGCCCCCCCCCCCTTTATTTTCTAGGTGTATGTTTCAGCCTTATACCTGTGATTGCCCCCTCCCCCTGAAAGAATGCTTCCAGATGCCCATGACCGCCCTATTGAAAAAAAATCAGCACAAGCTGGTCCCAGCATCCCAGCTTCATGCTGGGTTATTGCCCCAGCATGCCCAGCTTGTCGTGCTGGTCCCAGCACAAGCTGGTCCCAGCATCCCAGCCTCGTGCTGGTCCCAGCATCCCAGCTTCATGCTGGGTTATTGCTTCAGCATGCCCAGCTTGCCGTGCTGGTCGAGCTGGTTGGATGCTGGGTCGTGCTGGGTGAATGCTGGGCAAATGCTGGGTCATGCTGGGTGAACTGCCTATGCTGGTTAGGCTGGCGTACGTCCCCACCATTTTAACCAGTTTAAATGAATACACACGATAAACAAGCCAAACTCTTTAGAAAAGCCAGCTCGGCATCGAATTTATTATGTTCGTATTTGCGGTCTGCACATGAGCTCAGATGTTATACATCCACTGCGCTGACACAGTACTAACCGGCGCACAGATAGCGGTTCTCGGTGCAATACAATGCTATTAAAACTAGATTGCTTATCTCTCAACACGAAAAATACTAGACAGACGCCAAAAACAGGCAATAACAATAAAAAATACTACACGGATGAGAAAAGTGAACCTGGGTCCCGCCCGTAATGGGGGCGAAGCGTCCTCTTGCGTAGTCGGCAGAGGCGAGGAAATCCGTGTGGCTTGGATGGCATTGGCGAAACTCCTCGGCACCACCCTATTCACGAGCACACGGATGTTCGAAGACACGAAACGACGCCTCCGTCGGGGCATCCGATTTCTTCCCGGGCTGAACGGACTGCCGCTCGCCGCCTCCCTAAATCCCGCTTCGCTTGCGCCGCGGTTCAAGTAGTCGCCAAACAACGCGCACACAGCCGTCCCTTCGAAAATCTGTCCAAGATAGCCAAACGTGTCTCAAATTCTCCGTTCCTACCACTCACTCTCTCTCTCTTTTCTTGCACACAAAGGAAGTTCGCAGCGTGACTGAAGCGCCCGGTCGTCCACCAAAAACGAGAGGACAAAGAACAGGACGTGGCATCGTCCCCACCCCCGCCGACCTTGGCGCGCGCGCTCCCGGCAATGCCAGTTCGACAAGCTCTCGCCGACCTTGGCGTGCGCGCTCCCAGCGAGACCGGCTTGAACCAGCTTGGGCCAGATTCAGAACCAGCTTGAACCAGCACGACAAGCTTGAACCAGCTCAAGTACCAGCTTGCCCATCCGCGGTTTCAGCTCGAACCAGCTTAAACCAGCTCGACAAGCTTGAACCAGCTTCAGTACCAGCTCGAACCAGCTTGCCCAGCTGCAGTGCCAGCTCGAACCAGCTTGAGCCAGCTTGATTACTACCTAGACCAGCTCGAACCAGCTTGAACCAGCACGAACCAGCTTAAAAACCAGCTAAACCAGCATACCCAGCTTAAAATCCTTGCTGTTTTTTTCAATAGGGCGTATATCCGGTATTCACGGTCATTTCAGGAAATAATTGCTACATCGTCCTTTACACACTCTAGTGAGTAAAGGACGATACGTGTATCTGTTTGCGCTACGTGTACCTGTTAGCAGCGAACACTGTATAGGTAAACAAGATAGTATGATAAAATATTGTGTTAAAAGTACTTGTCAGTTAGTTAGAAAGTAAATACTACTTTGCCCCCAGTGTACTTTCTATGAGGTACATAAAATCTCAGTTACTTTGTATTTGCAATCCAGTACTTTTAAATACGATAGCATTTATAAGCAAACCCTATGCCCTTTAGGCCTCCATTGGTCCGAGGATTTGTAACTGCTTTTGAAAACCAGCATGCGCCGGAACATTATAATTCAGAAAAGAAAAACATGCCGCCGGCACTGTGCCTCAAACCCACAACTCTTGGGGTGCAAGCCGGGCACATCGTATCCGCTTCACTACGAGCACACATGGGCAAGCATTTGCGAAAGAGTTACCGGGTGCAGGCAAGAGCTGCGTTGATGCACGTGCCAGTGACTCAACGCCGTTGTTGCCATAGCAATGAGTGTCACATCTGGTCGCAGTCGCGCATAGCCACATCTGAGGAGAGCTCTGTGAACCAGACTTGAGCATCATGTATCGTTGTCGGTATGCGAAAGCAGGTCTCACCAGAGGAACACACACGCAAGCGTGCTGAGGCACAGCGACAGCAAAGTGTCTAGGGCACTTCGGCACAACATGAAACATATTTGTTGAAAGCTAGAGAGGAAAGTAGCAACAAGAGAACCATCGAAGCGGATGAAAAGATTCAAAAGAGGAAACTTTGGTTGCAACGCAAGCAGGACGCCAAACAAACGAGGACGTCATGCGATAGTGGAGAAGAGATGCACCTTTGACTACAACGAGATTGAGACTTAGAGCAGGTGAGGACGCCTTGTAAGACTGAAGAGGGTCAAATCCAGGTATAGTGCGGTGGAGAAACAAGCAGGAGAGTACCTCTTAAAATTGAAGACGGACAACTTCGGCTACAGCACAATCGAGACCAGGAGTGGCCAAGCTGCGGCTCTTTGTGTTAAAGTGCGGCTTGTGGTTCAATTTTATAGAGCGTATCTACCCACCGAATCTGTGTAACAGAATACCAAGCAATTTAAAAAAAAAATGTCTATACAAATAGTCCTGACCAGCCATAATGGATGGACACAATTACTCATGAGGCGAACAAAATGCAAGATATTCCTTAGCCTAACTGTGCAATTTTACCCACAATTACTGCCCACTGGTAACAGAAGTGAAGTATGGTGCCGATTTGAAAGAGGGACACAAAAGACGAACTTAAGGCCGCTGGTTCGGAACAGAGTCTAAGAATGAGGTAAGAAAAACAGTTTAAAGGCGCACATATACCTCGAACCTTGAGTCCAATAACATAGGGATGGCCATGTGCTTCTTTTTCAAAGCAGCAACCAGCTCACCTCGTGTCTCTGTAAGACAAAACATGCACATTGAGCTACATTTCAAAGTCGTGTTTGTCCCTCCCCCCCCCCCCCCCCCCCTTGTATCGAAGTTTATATATATGACCGTTCACCAGCTAGCCTGTGCTATAACCCCTGTTTCAACAAGTCTTTTCTTCTATATTTTTACAAATTAAATGCACCACCTAGTCGAACTTATGTGGTAAAGTTGTCGTAGCTTACAAAGCCGATTTGTTGTGATTTATTTTAAATGTCGTGGCTGCCATCTGGAGCGCCCTGTAGTTCAACAATGTAAAACCCTTTGCTTTTGCTGCCCAGTTTCTTACAAATCCGGCGCAAGGACATATTTGTGCCCATCACATTTTGCGAATTCTAGACGCCGGAACGGGGGACACCGGAACGGGGGCCCACCAAATTTCCGCTTTCCACGTGTCCTTAAATTTCGCTAATTTTTGGACGTGTAGAACTTGCCAAAAAGTAGAGGCTCGCGAACATAGGGAGTTTTCGTAGACCGCGTTTCCCCCTTCGCTAATCTTTCCGCAACGAAGAAGTTAGTACTGCGCCTGCACGCCGATAGCCTTGACTGTAGAGTTCCAGGTATATAGCGAGTTGCGGAGGGCGTAGCGGGACGGTGAAAACGATCTACGATTTACTGCAAACCCTATTAACGGTGTGCAGTAAACGTTGTGCTTCGATCCCGTGATGCGTAGAAAACAACTTACCATTCCCCGGCGCACGCTCCAACAGCCTCCCAGTAGACGCTTTTTGGCACGTCAGGGTCGAAGTCGCCAACGCTCGCCGGTTTTAACTTCTTGATACGGTTCACGCTGACTATTGCCTTCGCGCCATCAACATAAATCACGTACGCTTAGTACATATCGACACCGATACACACCGATCGAGATAGCCCTAACGTCAATGCAGCTTTGGTTCAGAGAACTGGCTGGCACTAGAGCACCATATAGCTCCTATGGAGCAGAGTAGTGCAATCCTTTGAACCCAGTGTTTTGCCAACAACATGGCCGACAGAGCGGCTCGGCGCGAGTCACGTGGTACTCAGGGTTCCAGAAGGTGGCCCGCCCTATGGGTGAATACATGGAGATCCACACCACACGGCTGATTAAAAAATGAACGGCGAGTTCACACTTTTCAAGACTATTCTGTCGTGAAGTTAGTAAAGCATTAAACACTTTATCAAAGTTGTAATAATATCGGATGCGTGTGCAAATTTTGAGAAGGCAATTTCTAAGGCAATGACTTTTGAAGCAGACGATTTTTGCTCGCAGCGCAGATGGGCTTTTCGGGTTGGCCGGAGCGGGTCACGTGAATGGTGTGACGTCGCCGTGTCGTCTGCTGCATAATGCCGCTCAGGCAGTTTTTTTTAAAAATAAGTTACGTCCTTGCGTGGCACAAAACTTAGCGCAAATTATTCTAAAATGTTCCATTATTATATCAAATACGATTGCCATTCCGTACATCCCCCCAATACTGAAGAAATAACGATTTTCTCACGTTCTCCATGCATTTCTGACCGCAGTTGGAACCCTCCGGGCGTTCGCCACTAGTCGCCGAGAGGCGGCGTTCTAGATTGCGCTACTCTGCTACGAAGGAGCTATTAGCCCCGAGAAGTTCGCGTGGCGCCCCCTTACGGCGAACCGGGGTGACGTCACGGCGAGGAGTGAATTTTTCCCAGACTCGCCTCGCTCGGCCTGTGGAGGCTGTGACGACGCTAGCTATCGGCGAGCTCGTTTCTATTAAAATGTTATTTTTGCGTGTTTTTTGTAGGAAGTGTAAATTTTTATATGTGCCTTTATTGAGGTATGGCCTGTAGCTACAAGTGAATTTTAAACCAACATTTTAAGCATGCTTGACAGGGCAGGCAACGCATGAATCGCAGCTGGTATATGAAAATAAAGAAATATGGCCACAATTGCAGGAGCATCATTATAGAGTTACATCTCGCACAATAAATGCGGTTGATGGTCTGAATGAATTGGCAGGCTATGTATACTATTTTTCTTTTGTATCTCTGTTTTTAAACAAGATCGCCGAAGCAGAAAAGCTGCATGCTCCTCGAGCAACAGGCTAAATACAGTCTGGGCCATGGGGAGAGAATCACAAGAGAGCCCAAGTGCAGGAGCAAAGTAAAAAAAAAAGGAACATTTCTTACATTCATTGCATGCATTCAACCTTTGATGGATTCGGATAGTATTTCAAAGGACTACACGGGTGGTATTTGTGGGTTTGTTTATATCAACCCTCAAGTAATGTATAACAAACGTAAGCGAAGATGTCTAGCTCGTTATTAGTTCCTTAAGCCCTAAAATTGAGATTTTACTTAAATCGAATTGTCCTGAAGCTAAAATACTAGAAGCTTTTCTCACGCAGACTGTCGCCCTTCACAGGTTCCACATTTTCTGCTACTAGTGCTGCATCTACCGCTGGACAGACGCTCAAATGCTTGCTTTTACTCCTGTTTTCCTCTGTTGTCAGAGAGTCCAGCTGTAGGGAGTTTGGAGGCTGAGGAAGCTTTTGGGGACCTGCCGCAGTGTATCTTCTAATTGGAAATGACAATTCAAACTAAACGGTGTATTTTTTTGAATACCCAAGACTGGAATAAAGATAGTCAGGAAAAAGTAGAAACAGTCCAAATTACGGCACCATTGCTGCGCATATTTTGGGCAGTTCAATACATATCTGTATTGAACTGCTGGGGGCAATTCGGCCGTTTTTGCTGCTACCATACAAACTAATTTTCAGTAATTGTGCATCTTCTAAGAAATATGCCTGCATACGTGTAAAAACTAAATAATTAATTCAGGAAGAAGCTACGTTTATGTAAAACAGCCCTGTTCCACGAGCACTTCAAAGATCATCAGACGCAGGGCCTTTAAAACATCTGCGAACCAGCGCATGCATAGTAGGGGTCGCGAGCCAATTTGCCGACCACCCAAAGGCCCATGGTATAAATGCCACTTCAAATGCCTTGAAAGCGGCATGTAATATCGTCCTAATTCATGAACATGCTAGGAACAGAATTCCAGCGTCTGAAACACTTGCCCCACCGCTTCACCGACCTCTCGCAAGATTGCCTTGTGTCGTGTGGACGGACGGGGAGGTTCATCGGCGGAATTGCCTCCTCCGATAGCTTTCGGGATTTGTAACCCAATTTTAAAGGTAAAAGGGACAAGCAGGCTTATAAAATGTACGGAAGCACGTCAATATCGGACTAACTCAACGTCTTGTATACCGGGTACACTAAGTCCAGCTCCTCGAAGAGCTTCCGGGACACAACGCCAAACCAGGAAACCGGTGCTGGGAAGCCAGCCGATGCGAGATCGCGGAGCGGAGTCCTTCCCCGGACGTCACGGTACACCTCACCCAATCAGGGCGCTGCGACCGCAGCGACGCTTGTGTTCGCTCTCGGGGCTAATAGACCAGTGTCCGATATCCTAGCCCCCAGCGATAACAATGGGAAATAATAATTTCAAACGCAGGTTTTTGTAAAGAGGGGAGGCTGCGCAGAAAACAATATTTTTGCTTTTTACAACGCTCTTGGCGTCGGTGCGGTTCTTGGAGCTTCGTGACTGTGCATTTCTTACCTTCTTGCAATATAGTTCGTTTCACCTTATGTCCGAGCGCGGACGATGTTATGAGCCAAAGGGCCAATCAAACAGCGCAAAAAGCGCAACGTCATGGCGTGCTCCCTGCGCTTGATAGGACTAGCCGGCAGAGGAGCACGCAAAGAGGGACGGCGAATACCGGCTATTCCTATCAACTGCAGAGAGCACACCATGACGTTGTGCCTTTTTCGCTGTTTGATTGGCCCTTCGGCTGATAACATCGGCCGCGCTCAGGCCTAGGCTGAAACGAAGTATACGATAAAGGCAAAGGTTTCTAAAAGAAACTGAGCCTTTCAAAAAACGCAGCCCCCCTTCTGTGTCATGACGTCAGCATAAACGAACATGGCGGCGCCCATGGAACAGAGCAGACACTGGTCTATATAGTGCTCTAGCTGGCACTGGCCAGCTGGAAAGCGGCGGGGGTGCATAAGGATTGGATTGGATTGAAGAAATAATCTGCCTTAGTTTATATTAGTACTATTATTACTTAAAATATTTTAAAACATTTAAAAGCATAAAAACTTACCATGTTAAGTTTATTTCTTGTTAAGAAATAAACTTAACATGTTGGTTGTTTTTCTGCACTCTGGCTTGCAGCTACGAAATCCAATCCAATCCGACGTCAATAAACCGAAACCGAAACTACCGCGGTACAGGGCTCAAAGCTATGAAGCGAACTCTCGTTTATTTCGGCCTCGCTTCCCATAGATTTGGTTTTCGCATTTTATGACTTTAAATATTCATGTCATAAAATGGTTGAGTTTGCGAGCTGAAACTCTTAAATTGAAATGGCCTAATCTGTGATTTTATGATTAAAATTTTTTATTGAAAAAATATCACAGTTTAGTTTCGCGGTGCGTGCTTTCCCGTCGATGTCTGATAATTTCTGGTCGCGTTAAATAGACCGATCTCACCGGCCAGTTTGACTACGCCACCGCTGCCGCAGTGCAGCGAGGGAACTTTAGTCTTTGGGCACGTGCGACAAGCTCGCTGGAGCTCCATGGCGTCTAGAGCACGAGAAGACACGAGCCCTCGCGTGCATAGAGTTATTACACTAAACGCTAGAGGCTCAGCTGGCGCTAGTGTCTATGGGACTTCCGGTTGCAAATTGAAGCAGACAGCATGCAGTCTACTTTTCCAGTCTTCCTGTGTATTCCTATGGGAAATCGCGCGTGAATTTTGTCTCGTCGCCGGAAAATAACATTACTATCTTTTGTTATTTCGGTTGCACCGGGTAGTATGTATGTACCTTTATTAATGTTGTGAAAGTGTAATTGCTTTAGTTACAGCATTTTTCCTTTACCACTGAACGATGTTAAACTTCCCAATATTTCAGGCCCAAACCTCTGTTCCATGGCAGGTATGTAGAAACGATCGACGATTCTAAGCAAAATAACGATCGAAAGGAATGTAGTGTGTTCAAAGTTCGCCAGCATTCCGCTGGTGCTTATATATTGCTAATATGCATGTCCTCTCACTATATAAAAATGACCCCGTCGTGCATCTCTACGAGCGGTTCAAAAAAACGTTCGAAACGTAAAGAATAAAGTACGCGGGCTACGAAAGGTGGGTTTTATTATTATTGCCTCTGTTGGGCAGTTTTTATCGCGCACCTGTGTTCTGGCTTCCCCCTATTTGCAAAGATTTGGAGCGTGCGGGTGATGATTTGAACACAGAACAAGCATCTTCGCACATATTCATGAGCAGAAAGAATAAAGCAGTACTTATTTATTGCAAATCGGACTATATTATGTGACTTTCAACTTATTTTGATCGTCTGCAAGCACAAGGAGTTACTGACCCAGTGTTACTGCGTAGTTCTTGCCGTCTCTCTTGGTTTTCGACATGTCGTTCGTTCGTTTGGCACGTATGTCCCCCACGCTGGAAAGCGTCCACACCGTGTTCGCGCTAACAGTGTCCGACAGTGCACATAAATACACGTACGAAGCGTTTTTAACACCATTTTTAATGCCGCGAATTTCAAATAAAAATGAAGCATGACCAATTATTTTGTCTGCGTGACTGAGAAATGTTCCAATGTGCCTAGTGCGTACAAATTATTCGTGATATTTGCTCTTATAATCGAGCGCAGAGAGAAAATGCACTCGCTTTTTCCCATAGAAATGCATTACCGGAAGTCAATTTCTGACTGCATGCTGTCTGCTTCAATTTGCAACAGCACACTAGCGCCAGCTGAGCCTCTAGCGTTTATTGTAATAACTCTATGCTCGCGTGGACGGTCGTCTGCCTCCTGTGAACTAAAGTTATGGAGGCTTTACGCATGCGCCCAACGCTTAGTGAGATCGATCTATTGTGTATACTGGTAGAGCCTGTACAAGGTTACCGACCGCCGGTTTAGGTGCCGGGCCGGTAAGGCGTTACCGGCCGCTCCGATACGTGGTTGCTGTTAGCCGCGCATCGATTTCTGGCCACCGGTACGTTATTACGGACTACCAGTGTGCCGTACCGGCTTCGCCTGTACGTGTTCACTCGCCGCCTCTACATGATATAGGCAACCGGTACGGTGTATCGGCTTCGCCGGTACGTGGTTACCGGTTACCGGTGTGGCCTACCGGCGGTGCCCGTACGTGTTTACCGGTAGCCTGTACATAGTATGGGCAGCCGGTACGGCGTGTAGGCTTCGCCAGTACGTGGTTAAAGGTCGCCGGTACAGAGCTACCGGTTACCGATATGAGAATACAGGACTCCGAGGTGAACCGGTATAGGCCGGTATACATTCGTACAGGTTTTTTCAGTAGGGGTGTGTTTCCAGAACACCTCCGATTGGATACATTTCGTTTCTTACGCATTAATAAGAAAGGTAGGAAACGCCAGAAAGCCAAGGTGGAGTGGTGTAGAGGTTAGCACACCCTACCGGACATTGGGAGGCCCAAAGTTGAAATCCTCGCTCCGCCTTTTTTTTTGGCTTTCGGTGGGTTCCTGAAAACTTTGATTCTTTGATTCATTGGATTAAGTACGGTTCATTCATCTGCGTATGTCTGTTTAATACATAGATAATATATAAACGAACATATATATATATATATATATATATATATATAAACAATAATGTTGATATTTGAAGAGTTCAAAACGTTACGGACATTTCGCACTTTGAATATGTATTCTCTTTCTTTTTTACTGTGATGAATACGCGGCAATTCATAACCCTCGTTTTCCACTGAGAGCTCATGGAGTGATGTTCGCATTGTGTTCTTCATTCATAAACAGCCAATTTAAACTTTGTTTGTTGTTCGTACTGTTGTTTCTTGTCTTTATTGTTATTTTTCATTTATTGTAGCCTATTCTGTTCAAGATTGCCAATGTATGTCTTGCTTCGGACAGACGCGCGGTGTATTCATTCTGCCCAACCCCTTGTGCATAAATTCGCAGCTGGCCGATCTAATTTCGTTCCCAACGGTTTATCGTGCCAGACACGCCCGTGCCTGGTTTTCTTTTCGCCACTACGGCCGGTGTCTTTTTTGGGGGGCTGATTGATGACACCACATCCTGTTCTACACGCAAAAAAAGGCAGAGAGAATTACCAGTGAAAATGTTAATATATTTGCGCTCAATTACCTACAATAATAAAGACAGATTGTGAAGCAACGTAAGAAGTTTATTGAGCACTCTTTGCAAGGACGATAAACACGTGGTTGCAGAAGCAGATTTGTTTCCGAGACAAGACCATCCCTGCAAATAAGCTCACAGGCTACCCAAAAGCACCATACATTCGTGTTAACGTATCAATGTACAATATAATAGCATGCGCACGTCAGCTTCCAAGGTCCACTGCAGTAACCTCCGTGTCCTCCAGTGCTCTCGCAGTGCTTGAGACAGGTGTCTCTGTCGTAGGGACATCCAAAAAAGCGTCCTGAAAAAACACGTTTATATCGAATTAGCACAAACCTTACATTTTAAAAAGCTCGTACACGTATAGTGTACGAGTTGCATAAAACACCAATCCTTCGCATCAGTTTAATAAATTTTGTCAATATAAAAAGCGATTGGTGTCGCACAATTGATGTAAAGCAGGGTGTAGAATATAACTTATAATCATTTCAATTGTGATTTAGATGATACCAGTTTTCAATGATTAAGTAAATCAAACATTTCCCGCTAAAAATATCTGCTGGTTCTTTTTGGGCACTGGAAATAGACTTATTTTTGTTATTATATAGTAATCCCCAATTTTTTTAATTAATCGTCCATTTATTGTTTGATGCTTTTTATGTGCAAGCGTATTGTATTCAAATAAAATGATAATCAAGCAATAAAGATTTCTATAAGAATGAACAAGAGCAAAATAAAGTGCGCTTCTGCGGAAAAAGAAGCATTGAGCTTGATATCCACCTTCCACTTCGTTCGTCAACCACGTAACGTCCAATTGCCACAAACTGCGAAGGAATAAGTAGGAAACAAAAACTAGAAAAGTAATGTCATATTGCCATCAACATCAAACTGGCGCTTTTTTATAAATAACTAAAAAAATCAAGCTGTTTTTGTTATAGTGCGGCAGGGACTTGCTGCAGTGAGAAGTTGTTAATAAAACTATACTCAACATTTACTGTAATTCCTTTTTTCCGCATTGTTAACAGTGATCCAAAGGATGATCGATCAATCTGTAATGTTGCAATACAAATCTAGTGGAGAAGAATCACTAAATTCGAACTCGCGTGATTTAAATTGATATTAACTAAGAACATATATAAAATTTCGAAAATAGGGTGGCCTGGGGCGTGGGGGATATTCGAACGATGCACAGGCTGGGAAGCTCTTTGGCTTAAACTTCCACAAATGTTCCAAATTTTATTAAGATAAAACATATTCGCCATTGAAGAAAGGACGAAAACGTTTTGCTTTGAAGTGTTTCCGTCATTGTTGTTGGCTGCTTGAGTAGCTCTGAACGTTTGGCAGTCGGACCTGCGTGGGCTCGTGCACGCACACTTTGAAGATGAATCCTTTAAAGTCCTTAAAGTGACTGCTTTATGCAGACGCTGCGGCAAATTGGTTGGCTGCTATCTGATTTTGTGTGCGGAGAAACGTAGATCATTCCAATAATAGATTTCTGCGTACGGCCAGCTTTGTCTACTGGGATCTGGAAGGCGTTCTGAAAAACCTTAGTAGCTCTCTGTGTGGTAACCTTCCGTGCATGCTGAGAGCGGCATAGCACGTGGTCGGAATATTGGCGGAATGTTAAAACGCGAGCAGGCGTACAGCCTATTAATTGGGTACTCTCTCTCTTAACGATAAGCGCTCAAAAAGATTTTCGAGGTTACAATGCTACATAGCATAGCACATAGCCCGTGTTGTTTTACACTTTGCGGAAAATTCTGAAGTTTAGTGGGATCAAAGTACTTGCAACAACATCACAAAACAAACTATTAGCCGCATCTTGCATAAAGATTACAGTACTTCTTCTAATGTTTTTGCTGATACAAATATTTGGGGAAGCGTAACTCACGAACTCGAACGTGAGCCACTTGCTTTTCTTCCCTTTGTGCGCTGGAAGTAATAAACGCTCCTGAAAAAGTTAGAAACATGCGGGACATTATTTTATAGGGTTTATAACTAAGAGCTCAAAAGGCAGCTTCCGAGTTCTGAGTTCGAGATTTTACAAAATAACTACCAAAAATTCACTCACCAGCAACGAGAAGGGCGATCAAGGCAACACCATTGATCTTCATGATTTAAAAGTTGATGATGCGGTGTTCTACTTGGCCTGTGTCCTGCCTCACCAACAACAATATTAATGATTGTTAATTTGCTGTAATCGTAGCTCGAAAATAACTCTTAAAATGTGCGCAATTAAACTGCTAGATCTGAATTAAATTAACAATATATCTATTTTTAATTTCCCCCTTATTTCTTATAATAATTACCAGCAAGAGGCTTACAAAGCAGCAGTGTAAATTAAAGCTGTTTTATCTGTTGTTATTTTTCAGCGAGAAAGTAAGTATTTTTTTCTTTGTATGTAGTAGGACTCCTGATTAAATATTTTAGTTGCAATTTATGTTGAGCCACAACATCACTCTTACACGCTTTTTTTTTTGTTTCGCAAACAACAAGAATGGGCATCAATTAAGAACAATACGAAAAGTGAGAAGCAGTGCCTCTACCTGTTAGCAACCCTACTCACCTTCTTTGAGCTCTACGGAAAGCCGTGGTATCTAACCGGAGTCCAAAGCTCTTATATTGTTGCAGTCCAAACAAACCAGCGAGGAAAAAGTCCTCTTTACAGCTAGTATTTTCCCCTTCACAATGCCCGAAGTTGCAGGTTATAGCGACGCCCAAGTAAGTTTTCTCCGTCTCGACTTTTGGCCCTAATTTTTGTTTTACGCATGTTTTACTGCGAGCGTATCGCAAATCCGGTGCTGGAGACGTGCCATGAAATTTTCTTGCGTAGGCGGAAGGTGCGCCTGGTGTCATCTTGTAGCGGACAATTGATAGCTACAGGAATGCCTGCCACGCCCAGAGCCGTGACAGTGATCCAACGCCGCGTGACGCACGCAGTGGCGCGTACCATACAGGGATCACGAGCCCTGCCCGAACGACGACACTGGCTGGGATCACAGCGACAGCAGGATGGATTTGTAACAGCTTCTTTTTTTTTTTTGGCAATTGCGGTGATAAAGATGTGTTTGTTTTTAAACCGGAAAATGTCTTTCTGTCGCCACAATCTATTTCAATGTTTTTATTCAATTTTGTGATCCGTGTTTAAGGATCCGGTTTTTAATGTTTTCTTACATGAGCATTAACAATCTAAAACGTTCGCTTACATGTACTTTTTTTATGACACCCTGGGCCTATCATTGCATCTTTATAAAATATTGCAAGTAAGCGGTAAAGCCCCTAAAAATTAGTTCAAAAATTAGAAAAACAAAATTTGTAATTATGAAAATGAAATTGACCCTAACGTCCCTTTTTACGGCGATCGTAAGGACCGGGTATTTCAACGAGGACCATGAAATGGTCCTTTTATCTTAAGACCACAGTTGTAGACCTAGCTGACAAAAAATGTTGCTTTTTTTATAGATGCACATCTTAGATATAGAAAGCAGCCTCCAGCTTTGCCGCGTTTAAAGGCAAGCTTTGCTAGTTTCTTCTACATTCTTTCTTAATCCTCTCCACTAATTAACCACATGACCTGACAGAGATGGCAAAATAATTTTAAAAAGTAATTAATTTACATTACTAATTACTATCCTGAATACTACAAAGATGTAGTTAAATTACATCTTTGGAGTATTACTAATGTCAATACTAAAAATAATGACATTACATTACAATTACTTTCCAAAAGTAATGAAATTACTTCTACATTACTTTTGAATGCCTCGAAGCAGTAATTTGTGCTTGTTTTATTGACCGTAGATGTACGAAAACTCAGACCTTCCTGTTCGTACTGCAACAGCCTTATCCGCGTCAAAGTGAACCATACTGAACAGTCGTTTTGCTGGCGCACACGACACAGGTGTTAAATATGAAGAATAGCTCTTTTACATGTGGCTCAAAGACAGTCGACTCACCGGTTTCTCTGTTCATTTAAAGGTGAAGCTCCCTACTAGTTGGGTAGCACACTTCCGTCATCCAGATTTAGACTAAGTTATAGTCCCCTGTCAGTATGTTAAGTTGGGCCATGGAAGCTCGTCCTTACGAGGAGTCATTACGTGAAACGTTTCCCTTCCGCCTCGGACGCAGTATAATCCTATCGCCCCAAGTGCACTAGTTGACGTATTCCCGGTCCGTCCTCCCAAAAAGGATTGTCTCAAACACCCGAAGAGCCCAAGTTTTTGTGCATTGTCACACTAAGGGGCTGGATAATTGCTAACCAGAAGCGTCGCCAGTTGAGGTAAGGAATGATGCGCGCTTCTTAAATTGTGTACTTTCCCAACAAACGGGTGGCGATATTAGCTTGTAGGCATAGTCCCGAATAAACTTTTCAAGGGAAGGCAGCGATGCATACCGCGAGCGGCACCTGCTTTGCTCTAGGACGCACGAAACGTTCTCGGGCCTTGACCAGGATTTTGGAAATAACTAATTATTAAGATCGTTTGTTGTTCACAATGGTCGAAGCTTACGGTTTGACCTAGCTTGACGAAAGAACATGAAGGCTGGAGACGTGCTTGTCTGGTCCTCTTATTGGTGACGTGTCCTTCGCCTTGTAGCCAAAAACCCGTCCATCCATAAGCTGACAGTGCATGAGGTTGAAGCTACGGGCTTTTTGTAACAGTCACATGTCTATCTTTCGCCACGTACCCACGCTCTGGTTCATACCAACGTGCAGAGAAAGGGACGGGTCGGTGATTCAAAGGTGGTGTTTGATTGGTTCTGGTTAGCTCGCAGCTCCCACCGCACAGTCAGCTTAGGGATGAACGAAGTACAGTATCGAATCTTTCTTTCCTGGAGCTCGTAAGCCGTGGGCTTCAGTTATGTGTGCACGTAGGTTTTTTCTCCTTCACTTTTCCAGTCCGCCTTTGTGCGTATGTTTAGTTCTTTGTACGAGGCTATGCACTCAGGTGGCGGAGACATTGCGAAGCTGCCCAAGTTTTTGCTGTAAAAGCACATTTTTTACTTAAAACAAACGAAACATAACTTGTGTCGTGAGTACTGTTATTAAAGATTAATACGAAAATATTTGTGCACGGTACTTCGGTAAACGTTTGACGTAAAACTCTAAGGTAACGTGTCTAGTGGTCAAAAATGTGCAAGATGACGCCGTCCCCTTGGGGGCCCCTTTCAGCTGCCAATTTATTGTTGTAAGGCCCTGTTCCTCGCTGTCTTGCCCACAAATCACTTTTCCCGTTCATTACTACTGGATTGGGTTGGCTGCTGGCCGAACGAACTAACAAGCCTGGTTTCTCTCGTTCCCGACATCAAGAGCGTCTTGTCTAAAGTCCGACAACGCCTGCTAGTTGTGAGAGCAGACGCGCGGCAGCCTCCGGCATCGTGTGCCATTTCAAAACCGTCTATCGTCGTCTGCCGTGCCCAAAGGACACGGACATTAACGCTACCCGTCGGCGTCCGTTTTCACCTTCGTCCGTCAGCTAGTATTCCTCCCCGTCTAAAAGCTTCTTCTACGCTCGCAAGAGGCGACCATGTGAACGACGTTTTAACGTTCCATCATGCGCAGGCAACAGTCAAATACAAGCGTCTGTCAGCATCTGTCGATGTGCGGTAAAAAGCGACAAAGGAAACTAAAAAAAAGGAACAAAATAAATATGCAGTCATTTCAGCTTTTATGTTCTTGATTTTTTTCTCATGGCATCCGCTAGTAAGGTGAGAGAGCGTCATGACGCACAATTAAGACGTTACCTGAAATTATTCTCTTTGGCAGTCCAGGGGCCTTGCAAACATGAGAGCTACTCGCCTTTCGAAGCGAAATGACGGTAACACACTTCGACTAACTTGATGCGTGCCGAGCGCCCAATTGCCTCCAGTTAAATGGCTCGCAAATTCTTACGGTGAAGGTATTTTACCGGTATTGAAACCATGGTTACAATCACGATTGTTGCAAAATTCACAGAACAGCGGGGCCGCTTTTATGGAAACCAACATTTTCATTCAGCATGAACACCTGCAAAGAAAGAAATTACGCCAGATTGATCCGAACAGTTGACGTGGAACGTTAAGCAAGCCCCGCTACAGAAACAAGCATCCACACAGCGCGGCCGAAAACGCTTACTTGCGACAGCTGTTTGCTGCAAACCATGTCCGTTGATGAAATCTTCCTCTAAATCGTTCTGTACACTCAGCCCGTTCAGCCCGTTTCATTCAGCCCGTTCAGCACCCAGCAGACCCTGGCAGCCATGTTTCTTAACGTCTCAAGCGAAAGCCGGAGAAACAATTTCAGAAAACATTTGGAAACAATATTGACGGGAGTTGTTTCTCAAACATAAAAAAAACATGTCGATTAAAATACTATTACGGCACGGAGATACAAATTTACAACCAACCTTCCACACGTCACTCGTCTCTCCAGCCGATGAGAGATGTAGGCACCTTGTAAGCAGGGTCGGAGTTAGTGGGCCGCGACCTCAACCTTCTCCACCGAACTTTGCGTCTAGCGGCGTAAATATTGCAAAAAGAAAAGTTTTTCCGTCATCAATTATTTTTATACACAATTCTTGTATAGGCTTTTGGAAAAATTTTTGTTTTTTTGTTTTACTGGACTGTTTTTTAAGGGTAACGTCGAGGGTACCAAAGAAATTAAGCTGATCCAGGAGCTTTATTGGTTCCTCGGTATTTTAATAGCACCTCCAGGGTTCTTAAATTATAAATGAATACAAAGGTCATGTAATAATCGTTTTCTGTTGAGAACCAAGTATCAATAAGGCATAATGATGGCATTTGTTCACTCGTGAGTGAATACACAACCTAGTAAAGTTTTTTTTTACGTTCAAATTTGGGTTTCGATTTCTTCACCGTCGCTCCAAAATTTACATTCTGTAGCGTGCCTGTGTTAAGAAATATTTTAGTTTTACTTTTTTGTGCGTTTGGCCTAATTATGGCTTGTTTCGTATCTTTTATTTCAGTTTTGTGTTGCTTACTTTAAAATGTGTGTATAAAGATTCTCAACTGTACAATTAGTTGTGTATATAACATTTCCACGTGTATTGGCCTAGTAAGGCCTCTACCTAGATAAAATAATAAATGTGTGCCATGGCATCATGCCGAGTCAATTTAATGGCCAAAAGAGAACAAGGAAAAATATATTGATCGAAAAAGTAAGGTCTAGATTCACAGAATAAATTTGGACATCTGCTTGCTCGGAAGGCGAGTGGGAGTCAGAAAACATGTAGCAATAATTGAGTAAAGTGAACTACAGCAATGAAACAATATTGCACCATGCAATTCGTTAGTTGAACATATTGTCGCGAATGAACGGGAGAGGAAACAGAATAACTGGCGAAACTGAAACGTTTAATAAGGGCGAGCTTGTGCCCGAAAATAAAAAGGTAACAAAAGATAACAGGAGAGCGTCGCGGGCGTCGAAGTCGGCGAGAGAGCAGAGCCGACCGCTGGGGCGAGCCTGACTCGACAAAGTCGCCGGCAGCCTCTTATCTAGAGTAAGTCACTATCTCGAAGATTCGGTAGAGAAAGTTCGAGCGTAGCGCGCTCGGGGCGAGAATGAACACGCACTTTCTAGAAAAACAAGAGCAGGACGGACCTTCTACAGGTCCGTGATCTTGCGCGCGGCAATATGTTGCAATAATTGCGAACACAATAAGATGGCTGCAGCTACGTCTCCAAGAGGAGGACGTCCACGTCAATGAACTTTCGATCTGATGCAAAGGAGTAGCGCTCCACGTTTTATTTATATCCTGAAAGGTGGATGCGACAGAACATTTCTGGCGCTTGCTGCGCCTTCATGTCTGTTCGAAGACCCTGTTGCCTCCGAGCCGTCATATTTTTCTGCAGGGACTGTCTCAGGCTGCTTGGTTGAAGAGACAGCCAGAGCCACGTCGTGGAACAAAATCAAGAACCAATCAGTACAAAGCCCGCACTCCAAAACAGCCCTAGATGTGAACTGTCTCCATCCTAAATGCCAATCACTGGTGTCCTCCTGACTAGTTTCGTCAACCACTGGCGTCCCACCGATTAGTTCCGCGTGCTGAAATTTCAAGCACAGTGCCACGGCACAGACCGTTTTCTAGGTCTAGACATGTCAGCCTTGTCATTCGAGCAATTCTTTTGCCAAACGTCGATTGATGTACTAGGAATGATCATTCGATGACAGCAATTGGTTCCCTCTAAATCACTCCGGAAAACTGTACACACTGGATTTTTTTCCATAGTGTACGTAATTTTAAGAACTGGCAAAGCAGCTGTTTTATGCGGACGCTGGAAAAGATCGATAGACATTCATTCATTTTTTAGTAAGGAAATATACACGCTAGCCATATATAGCACTCAAAATAAGACAATAGGTTTCATATTCAACCATTTCGTCGTTTACCCTGAGACTGGGTTTTTTTTTTGAAGAGCAGAAGTAAGAGCTGTTTTGAGACCTGTCAGTTTTTTCTGTTACTTCTGCTCTTCAAAAAAAACCCAGTCTCAGGGTAAACGACGTGGTTGACTTCCACCAGCTAGCCTGTACTTTGACTCTTTTCTCGTTAGGTTTCATATCTTGTTTCCAGAATGATGGCCAACGTATTGCTGCCTGGAGTGTTATATATCCTCCGTAATCACATAATAGAGATTGATGCTTCAGATATTAAGATTTACGGAAAATCTAATATCTGATTTGCAAAAATCGCGTATCCAGATATCATATTCTGGCATAAAGCTTACTGCAGGTTTGTTTACATTATACCAATATTTGTAATATTGCTCATGAACTCAAACCTGAGCAAGTTGACCTTCGTTCTCTTCTCCGGCGGAACTCATGAAAGCGCCTGAGTTAGAAAGATATAGGGCGTTAGTTCCCGATTAATAAGAAAAAACACAGGCAATCGGTGAATTAACTTCATATTAAAACCCGAAAAGGGAGGTGGGGGGGGGGGGGGGGGGCAATCATCCACATTCTTTCAAACTAGAATTTTTTGAGACACTATGTGATTGTACTTTTTCATTTATTTATAGTCCGTTTGTACCCTTGGGGTCTTAAGTTTTAGCGTTTCTGACTCAAAACGCAACTTTTGAGTTCAAAGTAGTCAAACTGATTCGCCATTACGCTAGTATTAACTGGTTTTTACTCGTAATGCAGCACATTAACTTGCGCCCTCTAAGCGACTGATGGCCGCTGAAAGAGTCCGCCTGGTCCGAGGATCGATCTTGGAACCTTCCCAAGTCGACCATCAAAATCATTTGACGTGAAAAAAAACAAAACAATGACATACCAGCAACGAGGATGGCGATCAAGGCAACAGCAACAACCCTCATTATTTCAGGATTGATGATGTTGTGTGGTACTTGATTTGTTTTCTGCATCACCGACATAAGTAATGATAATTGTTAAAATTGCTTCATTCATAACAAGAAAATCACACTTAGGAGTGACTTTCCTTAAACTACTTGGTGCATAATAAAAAAAAATTATGTTATATATATTTTTTTTTATATTTTGAACTTATTGCGTTTATCAAAACAAACTACGCTTTCAATAGAGGCAACATCATTATTGAACGTTTATTTATATTTACTTTTAATAAAGGGAACAATAATTTTTAGTTTCATTGGATGAAGTGGGACTAACACGACTTTTGTTCTAAAGAAAATGAACACCACAATAATGGGGATTGAAAAAGAAAATGGAAGACCAGCGAAATACCACGCCAGTATCAGGTAGCGCTCCCACACCACTCACCTTTGCTCTGCTGCACGCAAACGATGCCGTCGTGTCCAACCGGCGATCGAGGGTCTTATATAACCACCGTCGAAAGAGAGCAAGAAGAAAGATACCTTTGTTTACCGTTAGGGTTTTCCCTTTTGAATTAGTTGTGCAATACTGTTGCAAACCCCGAAGTAGCAACCTCCGTGCCAACTTCGCTCTTCAATTTTGTTTCGTGCATGTTTTACGACGATAATATCGCATACCTTCTCTTGAAGAATGCTCTGAGTCTCTTTAGGCGCATTGCGGGAAGTCTGTGGGAAGTGGTATTGCTAAGTCTTGACTTAACATTTTGATCCACGTCTCAAGAATTGTGACTTGAGAACTTGGTTGCCCTAGCCTACAATCTACGAAGTGATTCTCCACGTACATACCGGCAAAGCGCACACTGTTGGTTCATCACAGCGATTTTATAAAATTCTTCAAGCGAGTGAAAAGGCCTTAAAATGAGGTTCCCATTGAAAAAAGGAAACGTATGGGTATCGTTATAGCATGGACGAGCATGATGTTCATTTCGCGAAGGTCGCAGTAACTAGGCCTTTTCTTTGCACGGTAGATTTTGTTTTAACGAACAAAGTTGCAGTTCTTTCGTGAACATTTCTCGCATACTTTGACATGATAATGGCTGATTACGACCTAAAGTTTCCTGAAGGCTGAGTCGACATTCAATCTATAGCCGCGCCTATTTCCGGCACGTTCTTTTTTTTTAAACACTTCAAGCGCTAGAGAGAGAAAAAAAAAAGATTCTCTGGACGGTGCTAAACACCAAAGTTAATTAAAGCCCCTGTGGCGCATAATGGAAGGGCCTTAAGCCAAAATTGGCGTGACGTCACCTCAAATGCCCCGGTCAATCTCGCCGTGTCGCCGGCGGCCACGAGATACCAAGAAGGGCGTGCGTGTTCACATGTAAGACGCGCCATTAACCAAACACAGACGCACACACACACACACACACACACACAAATAGCGACGCGTCGCAGAAATCCAAGAGAAGCTAGAGCGGCAGGATTCGAGAAGGATGATACTTGAGTAACTAGGAGTATCCAGTGCTTTAAATTTTATTGTAAGCGAATGACAGCTCCCTAAAGATTTTTTGTTTCTTTGTTTTTTTAGACTTTAGAAGTGATCGCTAAATTTGACACAACGAGGTGTGACCCGAGTCATGACACTGTAATGTTGTTTGCTATCTCTACGCCTGCTCCAACGTACACAGGGCAGTGGTTTAGCGTAATGTAATGTATACATGAAAGGGGCGAGTCTTGTGACTGAGCCCGGACTCTCATAAAGAGCCGTCCAGCTGAACATGTATACACCTAAGCTGCGTCTGATTCATTCATTTGTTTGAGCTTATGGTCCGTTACTCCATTATTTATCTCTAGCATTCATTTTGAAACCTTTAAAATTAAGGGATATCAAGACTCTCAAATTTCTTGGTTTGTTCTTTAAAAAAAATGAAAGAACCGTCTAGCAGAACTACATATATATATATATATATATATATATATATATATATATATATATATATATATATATATATATATATATAACGGGCATGGTGGCGGGAGGCCGAAGGCGTGGGTATAAAACTGAGAAGAAAAAAGCCCTTAGTAAAAAACAGCAACAACGGACGATTTAATCTTCGACGTTTCGGCCGGAGTCCGTCCTTCGTCAGGACGGAGGCCGGACTCCGGCCGAAACGTCGAAGAATAAATCGTCCATTGTTGCTGTTTTCACCAAGGACTTTTTCCTTCTCAGTTACACACATACACATATACCGGGTGTTCATCTTTAATTCGAACAGCTTTATTTAAAAAAATCCGTAAAAGATGCACTGATACGGTTCGAACAGGTGAGTTATACGGCCAGGGGGACATATTAAAGGGGGCTAATCGTAACGATCAGTTGGCTAATTAATTAAAATTCCTTAATTAACTTTACAATTAATGAAAATAGATTTATGGCTCCAATTTGAAACTTGCACAGCGTCTCCAAAAACAACTAAATTAGTCATTTTCAGAAAGACTTTGAGCGCGTGAGAAGCGTAGTAGTGCACTGAAGTTACGACTCGTGGAGCAGGTGCTAGACTCGGGCTAGATAAGAGACGGAAAAATCGCGCGGGCGCCTTACCGCAACCGCTAGCTTTGTACCTGCTCCACTAGTGGTAACTTTAGTGCACTACTACATTTCTCACACGCGGAAAGTCTTCCTGAAAATGACTGATTTAGTGCTTTTCGATGACGCTGAGCAAGTTTCTAATTGGAACCATATGTCTATTTTCAATATTTAATAAGTTAATTATCGAATTTTATTTAATTAGCCAACTGGTCGTTACGATTAGTCCCCTATAATATGTCCTCCTAGCCGTATAACTCACCTCCACAAACTGCATAAGTGTAACTTTCACGGCCTATATATATATATATATTTTTTTTTTTGCCACGGGTGGTGACCAAAAAACGATAAATGAACAGGAAGGAACAAACCTTTAATGTGGCGAACTTGTGGCAAAAATAAAAGAGTACAAAAGATAATAACAGAGCGTCGCGCGCTTCAAAGCCGGCGTAACAGCAGAGTCGAACGCTGGGGCGAGACTGACCCCAGGTCGCCGCGCGGAGCCACTTATGTACAAGTGTGGGCTTCTGCAACAATCGGCGTAGTAGATTCGGCGTGTAGAACATTCTGACCTCGAAGAAGCAACACGGTTCTCGAATTTACCAGAACATTACGTTAGAGTCAACAAAAATGCGCATCTGCGGCCAGGAATTGAACCCTTGCTTTCCGCGTGGAACCCACTAGCGATAACCGCTAGGCCACGAGCGCGCTGCGTTCTTCGTCGGCTGCGCTCGCGACATTATTCCCCCCTTTAAAAAAGTGCATCTTCCCGATGCAACACAAAACGAAAAGAACAAATCAACAACAAAAGGACAACAGAATCGCGAGTCACAGTTCACAGCTCACAGTTCACAGTTCACAGTTCGCAGTTCGCAGTTCGCAGCTCACAGCTCACAGCTTACAACTCAATACTCACAACACACAGTTCAGTCGTCGACGAGAGTGGAAAGTTCTATCGTTCGTAATACGGCTTCCTCCGAACGACGTGCACCACCTCGGGTATCGGCTGACGTCTTGTTGATGGTCGTGTTCCGTCGGGAAGCACTTTGTAGTTAAGGTCTCCGAGACGTCGTATGATCTTGTAATGCCCAAAGTAGCGCTTCAGCAGTTTTTCGCAGAGACCGCGGCGCCGTATCTGTGCCCCATACCCGGTCTCCGCGTTGGAAGGGGACGTCCCTGCGACGAAGGTTATAGCGGCGTGCGTCGACTCGCTGTTGGTCTTGAATCTTGATTTTTGCCAGTTGACGAGCTTCCTCGGCGCGTTGAGAGATCAGTTGAGCGTCGTCGTTGCCATCCTCGGTAGGCACGTGAGGCAGCATGCAGTCGAGCATTGTGGTAACCCTCCTGCCGCGTACCAGTTGGAACGGCGTCATTCCAATGGTTATCTTGAACCGCTGTGTTGTACGCAAGCGTAACGTACTGCAACACCTCGTCCCCTGTCTTGTGCTCCACGTCGACGTACCTGGAGATCATGTCGGCGATGGTCTTTCTGAGTTTCTCCGTCAGCCCGTTTGTCTGTGGGTGGAATACCACCCGCAGACAAACGGACTCACGTCGCACCACGGCGTATACGCCGTGGTGCGACGATGGCTGGTATGGCTGAGACGAAGGATTTCTTGCATCAGTTGGGCCATGAAAGATGATCCTCGATCTGTGATCAGCACTTCAGGTGCGCCGTGTCGAAGGAGAATGGACTCGACGAAAGGCTTGACGACTTCAGCCGCTGTGCCTGATCGAAGGGCTTTCGTCTCTGCGTATCGTGTAAGATAATCGGTCGTGACAATAATCCACCGGTTTCCCTGCGTCGATGTTTGGAACGGCCCGAGTAAGTCCATTCCTACGTGCTGGAAGGGAGTAGTTGGAGCAGATATCGGCTGCAGGAGTCCTGCTGGCTTCGTCGCAGGCTTCTTACTTCGTTGGCACTCATGGCACGACCGTGTGTACAGATGGACGGTTTTCGGGAGTTTCGGCCAGTAGATTTTGTCGCGAATCCGGATGAGCGTCCTGCTGTAGCCAAGGTGTCCAACCGTCGGGTCGTCGTGCCATGCTTGAAAGATTTCATTCGCAGGCTGGCAGGAACAACCAGCAGCCAAGCAGGGTTGCTGGTTACGAAGTTCTTCTTGAAGAGCACGCCTTGCCGCAGAACGAAGCTTGACAAGTCTCGGGCCAAGACTTGCGGGAGTGAACTTCCTTGACCTACGAGGTAGTCGATCACGGCGCGAAGCTCCGGGTAGTCACGTTGAAGTGCTCCCATGTCGGTATCTGCGACTGCGCCGACAAAACGGGCGTCATCATCGTCGTCGGCGCTGTCGGCAGGAGATTCGACTGGGCCCTATACAAACAGTCGGCGTCGTTATGCTTGTGGCCAGACTTATGCACAATGGTTACGTCAAATTCTTGTAGTCGAAGACTCCAGCGAGCAAGGCGTCCTGACGGGTTCTTGAGCTTGGCGAGCCAACAGAGAGCGTGGTGGTCCGTGACAACGCGGAACGGGATTCCATACGGGTACGGTTGGAACTT
Source organism: Ixodes scapularis (assembly GCF_016920785.2). NCBI lineage: Eukaryota > Metazoa > Arthropoda > Arachnida > Ixodida > Ixodidae > Ixodes > Ixodes scapularis. The sequence goes on from NW_024609880.1 coordinate 91,548,568, forward strand.
GGTTAACGCCCAGACGACAGCGAGGTATTCCTTGTCGGTCGTTGAGTAATTTTGCTCTGCCTTCGACAGCGCCCAATTTGCGTAAGCGACCACCCTCTCTGCTCCATCTTGTCTTTGGACGAGTACCGCGCTGAGTACGGGGTTGCTGGTGTCCGTGTCAACTTCGGTTACCGCTAATGGATCGAAGTTTCCGAGGATAGGGGGTGACTGGAGTCTTTCCTTCAGTTCGTTGAACGATTGTTCTTGCTCCTCCCCCAACCGGAAATCCACGTCGTCCTTCATCAGATGCGTGAGAAGTGCAGAAATCTTGGCGAAATCGCGAACGAATCGTCTGTAGTAAGCGCACAGCCCAAGAAATCTTCTTACGGCTTTCTTGCCTGATGGCTTGGGAAAGTCTGTGATAGCGGATGTCTTGTCAAGGTCTGGGCTTACACCCTGAGCACTCACGACATGGCCCAGTAATTTGAGCTTGACGTAAGCAGACCGACATTTTGATGGCGTTAGTGTTAGTCCAGCACTCTGGATAGCCTGTAGCACGGCTCGCAGGCGTTTCAGGTGCTCGTCGGAGTCGCTTGCCAATACCACGACTTCGTTGAGGTAGACGAGGCAGCTTCGCCATTTTGAAGCCGGATAGGACGACGTCCATTACGAGCTATAAGGTCGCCGTTGTGGTTGACAGTCCGAATGGCATCACTTTAAATTCGTACATTCCGTCCGCCGTGACGAAGGCAGTTTTCTCACGATCCCGTTCGTCGAACTCTATCTGCCAGTACCCACTTATCAGGGCCATCGACGAAGAGTATCGGGCGTGGCGTTGCCGGTCCAGAGTGTCGTCGAAGCGTGGCAGTGGGTAGACGTCCTTTTCCGTTACGGCGTTTAGTTGACAATAGTCCACGCAGAACCGAAGAGTCCCATCATTCTTTTTCACCAGGACTACCGGTGAAGCCCACGGACTCTTTGAGGGCTGGACGATGTCGTCGTCGAGCATTTCTTGGACCTGCTTCTGGATGACTTCTCTCTCTTTCACAGATACACGATACGGCGACCGATGAACAGGAAAAGCGTCGTCATCAGTAATAATTCAATGTTTCACAATCGTCGTATGGCGCATCTTTGATGAAGTGACAAAGCACTCACAGAACTTGCCGAGGAGGTCAGTCAGCTGTCGTAGGTGGGAAAGGGGGAGGTTGGGTCGATGTCGATCTGAGATGATGACGCTGTTTCACGTTGCGACGAAGGGGAGTCTTTAGAGATTCCGGCGATTCTGGAGCTCGTCGACGTGTCGCACGGTGGTACCTTTTGTAAGGTGCTGAGCCTCTTTTTGGAAGTTGGTTACAAGGACAGCGGTGCGACCATCTTGGAGCTTCGTTACGCCTCTGGCGAAACCGATCCGTCTGCCTAGGAGCAGCTGAACATTACTTTCCAGCAGGGCGTCTCCGCAGGTTGCTGTTTCGGTTCCTGCGGGCACCAGCACACTCGAGGGCGGTTGCAAGTTCACGTGCTCGGACAGTACACGTGCTGTGGCTGAGGCGGCCGGCGCTATTTCCTGGTTCCCGGACGTCATAACAAATTTCCGCAGTATCAGCTGGTTGACTTCCAGGTCGATGACGGCGCCGTATTCGCAGAGAAAGTCCATGCCGAGTATAACGTCTTTTGCAGAGTCTTGTAGAACAAGGAACTTCACCGGACATGTCTCACCGTGAATCTCGACGCGAGCGGTGCACTTCCCGACTGGTGTGATGAGGTGCCCACCGGCAGTTCGTATCTGTGGACCATATCACGGCGTCGTCACTTTCCGAAGGCGTTGGGAGAGCCTCCCACTCAGGACGGCGTAGTCTGCTCCGGTGTCGACGTGAGGCGACGCGTCGTGGCCGTCGATAACGACGTATAGGTTATTCTTTACGGTCGCAGGAGCGCTGTTTGTACGTGCGCCGCCGTTAGAGTGGGGGCCCTCCGACGTTTGTGGAGAATGTTTGCGTCGGTCATTTTCGGCAACACCACCTCCAGGGGTTGCCGCACCTAGTTTCCCCGGCGAGGAGCGAGGGGCGACAGGCTTCCACGTCGGGGTCGGAGCGTCGCCGAAACTGGACGTCGTGGCGACGGCGACCCGAACTCTCGGCGGGACGCAGGCTCGGGGGACTGAGGTCGTCGCAGGTACTCGTCGATTTCCCGAGGGCGTTCACCATAACGTGGGCGCGGGTCGTTCGGGTGGAACCCGCGCAGTCCGAGTCGTCGTTATGGGCATCGGCGGTAGGCGTGGTCTGCTTCCCTGCAGTGGAAGCACAGAGGGCGTCGGTCGGGCGCCCTCCACACGTCTGTTTTTCTGGGTTCGGGCTGTTCCGGACGGAGGTACGGGACCCTTTCTCCTTCGCCGAAGCTAGTTTGGGGCTTTGGCGTCTCGTCGAGGTGGCGACGTGTATAGGCGAGCAGTCGGTGGTGGTCGTCGCGCCACTGAAGCGTAGGCTATTACCGGTTCTTCTAGTTCAGCGATGTCGACAGGAAACTCCGGTTGAAAGGCCCGCTGCACTTCTTCTTTAACGAGCTCGGTGAGTAAGAGAGCAGCGGTCGTTCTGCTGCCGGCACCAACTTCCTAAGCTCTTTCCGGACAATGTCTCTAACCACCTCATGGATCGCAGAGAGGTCAGAGTTGTCGGAACTGATGCTGCAGGTAGATATTGGAATCACGGTGGCGCCATTATGCAACTGGTAATGGTTCGCCCTTGCGAGGAACGCCCTTTCAAGGTTTGGTACCTCCGAGATCAAGTTTTCCACAGTCGACGGAGGATTGCGGACAAGGCCGCCGAAAATGTCATCCATGACACCCCGCATGAGTTCCCGCAGCTTCTTTTCATCTGTGGCCTGCGGGTCGGCGCGGGCGAACAGGCGGAGAACGTCTTCAGTGAAAAATGCCACGCTTTCCTTGGTCCCTGGTTCCTCCCTCGAAGCAGGTCTTCGGCACGCTCACGTCGGTGTTGACTGACAAATGTTTTCTTCAACTCGTTCTTACAAACTTACCACGTGCTCACTGCGACTTCGTGTTTTCATACCACTGCATTGCTGTCCCTTCCAGTGAGAGGAAGATGTTCTTGAGGCGTTGCTCATCAGTCCATCCGTTGTGGCGGGCCACTTGGTCGTACTGCAGGAGCCAGTCTTCTACGTCCTCGTAGATTTGACCGTGGGATGGCGTCGGCACGCGGGGCACCAAAGGCAAGAATACGTAGGACGATGCGGCTGGAAGATTTTCCGTCTGCTGGACCGGGGGGCTCATCGTCGGCTTTGATGGCTTCTTTGTCTTGTCCGGCAGTGGTCCAAACTCAGCGCATTGTCCTTGCAGACGCTGGCTTGCCCCGGGCCCTGCCTCTTCCACGGATCGACATATTGGAGTAGGGCTGGCCGAACGGGTCCTCGGAGGCGTACGGTTAAGAAACATAGGGTGCGTACCCGACACCTCCACAAAAATGTCACGGGTGGCAACCAAAAAACAATAAATAAACGGGAAGAAATAAACGTTTAATGTGGCGAACTTGTGCCACAAATAAAAGGGTACAAAAGATAATAACAGAGCGCCGCGCACGTCGAAGTCGGCGTAACAGCAAAGTCGAACGCTGGGGCGAGACTGACCCCAGATCGCCGCGCGGAGCCCCTTATGTACACGTGTGGGGTGTGGGCTTCTGGAATAATCGGCGTCGAAGGTTCGGCCTGTAGAACAATCTGACCTCGCAGAAGCAACACGGTTCTCGAACTTACCAGAACATTACGTTAGAGTCAACAAAAATGCGCCTCTGTGGCCAGGAATCGAACCCTGGCTTTCCGTGTGGCACCCACTAGCGATAACCGTTATGCCTCGCGCGCAAAATGGCGGAGCCAGGATTTGAACTTGGATTGCCAAAGGCATGGTAGCGCTTTTTTGGACAAGGACAAAAGAAAGAAAGACAAGACAGACACGAACGCTGACTGCAACTATTTAATCAACATGGAAATGAGGCATACATACACGCTTCGATCCTATCAATCAACCAACACCAGGACAGCGCTGGTGTCTGTCTTGTCTTTCTTTCTTTTGTCCTCGTCCAAAAAAGCGCTACCATGCCTTTGGCAACCCAAGACCAATAACAACTAGCCCAACATACAGCTTTGACAGGATTTGAAAGCTGGGCCTCCCAAAGTCCGGTCGGGTGTGCTAACCTTTACACCACCCCACCTTGTCTTTCTGTCGTTTCCTACCTGTCTTAATAATGCACAAAAACGAAATGTATCCAATCGGAGGTGTTCTGGAAACACACGCCGCCGCGTGGAACGCGGTACGACGCTTGGTGTCACGTGGTACCTGCTCGTTTGTGCTCCAGAAATCTTCCCACTGTTTGTCTCCTCCGGTGTACATGTAGTATTCTTTGTTTACGAGCTTTAGAGACACGGTATCATCATCATCTGAGAGAATCAAGAGCCACGTTATTGAATATATAACACGAGCTCTTGACACCATCGTACGTGGTCTCCGAGGAGGATATAAACTAACATATTCAGATGAATGAACCGTACTTAATCCAATGAATCAAGGAATAAAAGGTTTCAGGAACCCGCCGAAAGCCAAAAAACGGCGGAGCCAGGATCTGAACTCTGGGCCTCCCAATGTACGGTCGCGTGTGCTAACCTCTACACTACTCCATTTTTAGTATATGTACTTTGGAGAAGCGGGAACCAGCGCTTTTTTTTTAGTATATGTACTAAAAGGTTTTTTTAGTATATGTACTTTCGAATTAATATCTTGGGTCCAAATAGGATTTCTGGAGAACAAATGTTCACGTACCACGTGACACCAAGCTTCGTACCCCGTTCCACGCGGCGGCGTGTGTTTCCAGAACACCTCCGATTGTATACATTTCGTTTCGTATGCATTAAAGGGGCACTGACACATCAAAATCATATTTTTTTTTATTATCCGAAACGATTGAAAACGATGCCGGGACATTACCCTCAAAATTTGAAATTTGGGAGTTCAGTATTTGTGAAGTAAAAAAACAATTTCCAAATGCCGAATTCGAAGTTCCCGCGCGATCGGCGCCGGTGCCTTGACGTCAAAAATCGCGGAGACCTGAGAGTCGACTTCCTTTCACCACTCCCGGCTGTTGCCATGGCGACCCAAAGCGAGGAGGAAAGGAGTGAGCGGCAGCGTTACGGCGGACCGGTTTTGAGCGGTGTCGCCTCTTTTCCGTTGGAGGACACAAATCCAGGAGACGGCACCACAACGAACTCCCGATTTTTGGTATTTCAAAAAGAAGGGCCGTAGTGCGTTCGCAATTGCGTTAAAAAACATGTTTTACGATTGCCGTAATTAAATGTTATAGAGATGTCGCCTACAAAGCTTCTAAATTTCCTGATTTTTGACGTCACCGATCAAAAGAAGCGAGGAGGCGAGAGGCGGGAAAATCAAACGCCAAAAATAAAAAGGCGCGCGCGCGCGCGGGAAAATTTTTTTTCGCGATGCGGTTTTTTTTTGCATGTCTATGACTGCAACTTGCATCGTTTTAGACAATAAAAATAAATACGACCTTTGGGGTGTCAGTGCCCCTTTAATAAGACAGGTAGGAAACGCCAGAAAGCCAAGGTGGAGTGGTGTAGAGGTTAGCACACCTGACCGGTCATTGGGGGGCCCAGAATTCAAATCCTCGCTCCGCCTTTTTTTTTTTTTTTTGGCTTTCGGCGGGTTCCTGAAAACTTTGATTCTTTGATTCATTGGATTAAGTACGGTTCATTCATCTGCGTATGTCTGTTTATATATATAGATAATATATAAACGAGCATAGTTATATCTGTATATATATATAAACAATAATGTTGATATTTGAAGAGTTAAAAAACGTTACGGACATTTAACACTTTGAATATGTATACTCTTTCTTTTTATTGTAATGAATACGCGGCAATTTATAATCCTCGTTTTCCCCTGAGAACTCATGGTGTGATGTTCGCATTGTGTTCTTCATTCATAAACAGCCAATTTAAACTTTGTTTGTTGTTCGTGCTGTTGTTTCTTGTCTTTATTGTCATTTTTCATTTATTGTAGCCTATTTTGTTCAGAATTGCCAATGTATGTCTTGCTCCGGACAGACGTGTGGTGTATTCATTCTGCCCAACCCCTTGTGCATAAATTCGCAGCTGGCCGATCTAATTTCGTTCCCAACTGTTTATCGTGCCAGAAACGCCCGTGCCGGGTTTTCTTTTCGCCACTACGGCCGGTGTTTTTTTTTTGGGGGGGGGGGCTGATTCATGACACCACAATCTGTTCTACACGCAAAAAAAGGCAGAGAAAATTACCAGTGAAAATGTAATATCTTTGCGCTCAATTACCTACAATAATAAATACAGATTGTGAAGCAACGTAAGGAGTTTATTGAGCGCCCTTTGCAAGGACGATAAACATGCTGTTGCAGAAGTAGATTTGTTTCCGAGACAAGACAATCCCCGCAAATAAGCTCACAGCCTACCGAAAAGCACCATACATTCGTGTTAACGTATCAATGTACAATGTAATAGCATCCGCACGACTGCATCACAGGTCCACTGCAGAAACCTCCGTATCCTCCAGTGCTCTCGCAGTGCTTCAGACAGGTGTCTTCGTCGAAGGGACAGCCAAAACCGCGTCCTGAAAAAAAACATTTATATCGAATTAGCACAAACCTTACATTTTAAAAAGCTCGTACACGTATAGTGTACGAGATGCACAAAACACCAATTATTCGCATCAGCTTAATCAATTTTGTCAATATAAAAATCGATTGGTGTCGCACCACAATTGATGTAAAGCAGGGTGTAGAATATAACTTATAATCATTTCAACTGTGATTTAGATGATACCAGTTTTCAATGATTAATTAAATCAAACATTTCCCGCTAAAAATATCTGCTGGTTCTTTTTGGGCACTGGAAATAGAGACTTATTTTTGTTGTTATATAATAATCCCCAATTTTTTAAATTAATCGTCCATTTATTGTTTGATGCTTTCTATGTGCAAGCGTATTGTATTCAAATAAAATGATAATTAAGCAATAAAGATTTCTATAAGAATGAACAAGAGCAAAATAAAGTGCGCTTCTGCGGAAAAAGAAGCATTGAGCTTGATCTCCACCTTCCACTTCGTTCGTCAACCACGTAACGTCCAATTCCCACAAACTCCGAAGGAATAAGTAGGAAACAAAAACTAGAAAACTAATGTCATATTGCCATCAACTCAAAACTCGAACAAAATCAAATGGCACTTTTTTTATAAATAACTAAAAAAATCAAGCTGTTTTTGTTATAGTGCGGCAGGGATTGCTGCAGTGAGAAGTTGTTAATAAAACTATACTCAACATTTACTGTAATTCCTTTTTTCCGCATTGTTATCAGCGATCCAAAGGATGATCGATCAATCTGTAATGTTGCAAAACAAATCTACTGGTGAAGAATCACTAAATTCGAACTCGCGTGATTTAAATTGAGATTAACTAAGTACATATATAATTGAAAAGACGGTGAGAGTGCAGGCGAGCTGGTGGTAGCTAATCATGTCGTATTACACCTGAGACTGCGGTGGAAGAAATCGGAAGAACTTTCAGTAGAAGGAACAGACACAGAGAACGTCTCAAACTCAGCTAACTGGTTTATTTCTCAAACAGCCTTTAAGTACCCACGGAACTTTTTTCCAACCACACTCAACAGATAAACTCCTTTGTTGCAGACATTTCAAACCGGATGGATACAAAAGATACAAAACAACCCACACATGGGACGAGGACTTAACAATGGGACACTGCGGATCATCGCAGTGACCTTGACAGAGATATGTCCCGAATTATCCTAACAGTCGCGTCAAAGCGCACAAAAAAAAAAAAAAGAAAAACCACACACAGGTGGTCTCTAAACCGTGGCAACGCACCCAGACAAAAAAAAAAAACAAAAAAAAAACACCGCAACTAACACTTTTTTTCCCCCCTTTCCTTTCTTTGGGAAAACACACCCAAGTGATCTCGAAATCGCGATCACAAGCACATTTAAAAAAAAAAAAAAAAAAAATTTTTAGATGTATATACACATATACATTGTCTCTCCCCCACCTTCTTCTCGTAAACCGAATGCGTTCGTTCAAAGTCTGAGAAACTTTTTGGAGTTTCGTCCAAGTTGCATCGATGCTTGGCTTATGCAGTTTCCGATAGAACTTATTCTTATTGTTTCTTTAACGACCCTCTTAATGTCATTTCGCTCTTTATGCAGAACTTCTGTCTCTGACCAATGCGCATTACAATTATTGCATTCCTGTATGTGCTTTGCTATTTGCTATAGCAGTAATCCCGTATTTCCACGGGATTTCCCACAACCTAAAGGCTCTCGCAAAAAAGTTCGGCGTGGACGTAGTTTTTTCTTCAGATTTAAAATTAAGCAGGTTGACGCCCTTTCTGTCGGACCACAAGGGTTGTCAGAAGGCCCATCGGGATCCTTCAGTTCCTTGCAAAGAGAGTGTAGTATATGAGATTCCGTTGACATGTGGATTTAAGTACGTGGGACAAACTTCAAGATGCCTTAATGACAGGTTACTAGAACACCAGAGAAATGTACGCACGCATGCGCCGAACTCCGAAATAGCAAAGCACATAGAGGAATGCAATGTGATCGCGATTTCGAGATCACTTGGGTGTGTTTTCCCAAAGAAAGGAAAGGGGGGAAAAAAAGTGTTAGTTGTGGTGTTTTTTTTTTGTTTTTGTTTTTTTTCTGGGTGCGTTGCCACGGTTTAGAGACCACCTGTGTGTGGTTTTTCTTTTTTTTTTTTTGTGCGCTTTGACGCGACTGTTAGGATAATTCGGGACATATCTCTGTCAAGGTCACTGCGATGATCCGCAGTGTCCCATTGTTAAGTCCTCGTCCCATGTGTGGGTTGTTTTGTATCTTTTGTATCCATCCGGTTTGAAATGTCTGCAACAAAGGAGTTTATCTGTTGAGTGTGGTTGGGAAAAAGTTCCGTGGGTACTTAAAGGCTGTTTGAGAAATAAACCAGTTAGCTGAGTTTGAGACGTTCTCTGTGTCTGTTCCTTCTACTGAAAGTTCTTCCGATTTCTTCCACCGCAGTCTCAGGTGTAATACGACATGATTAAGAACATATATAAAATGGCGAAAATAGGGTGGCCTGGGGCGTGGGGGATATTCGGACGATGCGCAGGCTGGGAAGCTCTTTGGCTTAAACTTCCACAAATGTTCCAAATTTTATTAAGTTAAAACATATTCGCCATTGATAAAGGACGAAAACGTTTTGCTTTGAAGTGTTTCCGTCACTGTTGTTGAGTCCTTGAGTAGCTCTGAACGTTTGGCCGTCGGACTGACGTGGGCTCGTGCACGCACACTTTGAAGATGAATCCTTTAAAGTCCTTAACGTGACTGCTTAATGCAGACGCTGCGTCAAATTGGTTGGCTGCTATCTGATTTTGTGTGCGGAGAAACGTAGATCATTCCAATAATAGATTTCTGCGTGCGGCCAGCTTTGTCTACTGGGATCTGGAAGGTGTTCTGAAAAACTTTAGTAGCTCTCTGTGTGGTAACCTTCCGTCCATGCTGAGAGCGGAATAGCACGTGGTCGGAATATTGATGGAATATTAAAACGGGAGCATGCGTACAGCCTATTAATTGGGTACTCTCTCTCTTAACGCTAAGCGCTCAAAAGGATTTTCGAGGTTACAATGCTACATAGCATAGCACATAGCCCGTGTTGTTTTACACTTCGTGGAAAATTCTGAAGCTTAGTGGGATCAAAATACTTGCAACAACATCACAAAACAAACTATTAGCCGCATCTTGCATAAAGATTACTGTACTTCTTCTAATGTTTTTACTGACACAAATATTTGGGGAAGCGTAACTCACGAACTCGAACGTGAGCCACTTGCTTTTCTTCCCTTTGTGCCCTGGAAGTAATAAACGCTCCTGAAAAAGTTGGAAACATGCGGGACATTATTTTATAGGGTTCATAAATAAGAGCTGAAAAGGCAGCTTTCGAGTTCAGAGTTCGAGATCTTAATGAATAACTACCAAAAATTCACTCACCAGCAACGAGAAGGGCGATCAAGGCAACACCAATGATCTTCATGATTTCAAAGTTGATGATGCGGTGTTCTACTTGGCCTGCGTCCTGCCGCACCAACAACAATATTTATGATTGTTAATTTGCTTTAATCGTAGCTCGAAAATAACTCTTAAATTGTGCGCAATTAAACTGCTAGCTCTGAATTGAATTAACAATATATCTATTTTTAATTTCCCCTTTATTTCGTATAATAATTACCAGCAAGAGGCTTACAAAGCAGCAGTGTAAATTAAAGCTATTTTATCTGTTGTTATTTTTCAGCGAGCAAGTAAGTATTTTTTTTCTTCTTTGTATGAAGTAGGACTGCTGATTAAATATCTTAGTTGCAATTTATGTTGAGCCACAACATCACTTTTACACGCTTTTTTTTGTTTCACAAACAACAAGAATGGGCATCAATTAAAAACAATACGAAAAGTGAGAAGCAGTGCCTCTACCTGTTAGCAACCCTACTCACCTTCTTCGAGCTCTACGCAAAGCCGTGGTATCTAACCGGAGTCCAAAGCTCTTATATTGTTGCAGTCCAAACAAACCAGCGATGAAAAAGTCCTCTTTACAGCTAGTGTTTTTCCCTTCACGTCGCAATAACCTGCAACTCCAGGTTGCAGGTTATTGCGACGCCCAAATAAGTCTTCTCCGTCTCTACTTTTGGCCCTAAGTTTTGTTTTACGCATGATTTACCGCGAGCGTATCGCAAATCCGGTGTTGGAGACGTGCCATGAAATTTTCTTGCGTAGGCGGAAGGTGCGCCTGGTGTCGTCTTGTAGCGGACAAGCGATAGCTACAGGAATGCCTGCCACGCCAAGAGGCGTGACAGTGATCCAACGCAGCGTGACGCACGCCGCGGAGCGTAGCAGACACGGATCACGAGTCCTGCCCGAACGGCGAGACTGGCTGGGATCACAGCGACAGCGGGATGGATTTGTAGCAGCTCCTTTTTTTTTTTTTTTTGGCAATTTAAGCATTAACAATATAAAACGTTTCCTTACATCTACTTTTTTATGACACCCTGGCCCATCATTGCATCTTTATAAAATATGCCAAGTAAGCGGTAAAGCCCGTAAAAAATTAGTTTAAAAATTAGAAAAACAAATTTTGTAACTATGAAAATGAAATTGACCCTAACGTCCCTTTTTACGGCGATCCTAAGGACCGGGTATTTCGACGAGGACCATGAAATGGACCTTTTATTTTAAGACCGCAGTTGTAGACCTAGCTGACAAAAAATATTGCTTTTTTTATAGGTGCACATCATAGCTATAGAGAGGAGCCTCCAGCTTTGCCACGTTTAAAGGCAAGCTTTGCTAGTTTCTTCTATATTCTTTCTTAATCCTATCCATTAATTAACCACATGACCTGCATCAGAGATGGCAAAATTAATTTACATTAACTACTTACTATCCTGAATACTCCAAAAATGTAATTAAATTACATTACAAATTACCGCAGACTCAAAATAATGACATTACATTACAATTACTTTCCAAAAGTAATGAAATTCCTTCTGCATTACTTTTTAATGCCTTGAAGCAGTAATTTGTGCGTGTATTATTTACCGTAGATGTACCAAAACTCAGACCTTCCTGTTCGTACTGCAACAGCCTTATGCGCGTCAAAGTGAACCATACTGAACAGTCGTTTTGCTGGCGCACACGACATCGGTATTAAATATGACGAATAGCTCTTTTACATGTGGCTCAACGACAGTCGACTCACCGGTTTCTCTGTTCATTTAAAGGTGAAGGTCCTTACTAGTAGGGTAGTATGTTTCCCTCTTCCTGATTTAGACGAAATTATAGTCCCGTGTCAGTATGTTAAGTTGGGCCATGGAAGCTCGTTCTTACGAGGAGTCATGGCGTGAAACGTTTTCCTTCCGCCTCGGACGCAGTACAATCCTATCGCCCCAAGTGCACTAGTTGACGTATTCTCGGTCCGTCCTCCCAAAAAGAATTGTCTCAAACACCCGAAGAGCCCAAGTTTATGTGCATTGTCACACTAAGGGCTGGATAATTGCTGACCAGAAGCGTCGCCAGTTGAGGAAAGGAATGATGCGCGCTTCTTAAACTGTGTACTTTCCCAACAAACGGGTGGCGATATTAGCTTGTATGCTTGTTCCCGAATAAACTTTTCAAGGGAAGGCAGCGATGCATACCGCGAGCGGCACCTGCTTTACTCTAGGACGCACGAAACGTTCTGGGGCCTTGACAAGGATTTTGGAAATAACTAATTATTAAGATCGTCTGTTGTTCACAATGGTCGAAGCCTACGGTTTGACCTAGCTTGACGAAAGAACATGAAGGCTAGAGACGTGCTTGTCCGGTTCTCTCATTGGTGAGGTGTCCTTCGCCTTGTAGCCAAAAACCCGTTCATCCATAAGCTGACAGTGCATGCGGTTGAAGCTACGGGCTTTTTGGAACAGTCACATGTCTATCTTTCGCCACGTACCCACGCTCTGGTTCATACCAACGTGCAGAGAAAGGGACGGGTCGGTGATTCAAAGGTGGTGTTTGATTGGTTCTGGTTAGCTCGCAGCTCCCACCGCACAGTCAGCTTAGGGATGAACGAAGTACAGTATCGAATCTTTCTTTCCTGGGGCTCGTAAGCCGTGGCCTTCCCGTTTTGTCTGCACGTAAGCTTTTCTCCTTCACCTTTCCAGTCCGCCTTTGTGCGTATGTTTAGTTCTTTGTACGAGGCTATGCACTCAGGTGGCGGAGGCATTGCGAAGGTGCCCAAGTTTTTGCTGTAAAAGCACATTTTTGACTTATGTCGTGAGTACTGTTATTAAAGATTAATAAGAAAATATTTGTGCGCGGTACTTCGGTAAACGTTTGACGTAAAACTCTAAGGTAATGTGTCTACTGCTCAAAAATGTGCAAGATGGCGGCGTCCCGTTGGGGGCCCCTTTCAGCTGCCAATTTATTGTTGTAAGTCCCTGTACCTCGCTGTCTCGCCCACAAATCACTTTTCCCGTTCATTGCTACTGGTTTGGGTTGGCTGCTGGGCCGAACACACTAACAAGCCTGGTTTCTCTCGTTCCCGACATCAAGAGCGTCTAGTCTAAAGTCCGACAACGCCTGCTAGTTGTGAGAGCAGACGCGCGGCAGCTTCCGGCATCGCGTGCCATTTCAAAACCGTCTATCGTCGTCTGCCGTGCCCAAAGTACACGGACATTAACGCTGCCCGTCGGCGTCCGTTTTCACCTACGTCCGTCAGCTAGTATTCCGCCCCTGTCTAAAAGCTTTTTCTACGCTCGCAAGACTCGACCGTGTGAACGACGTCTTAACGTTCCATCATGCGCAGGCAACAGTCAAACACAAGCGTCTGTCAGCATCTGTCGATGTACGGTAAAAAGCGACAAAGGAAACTAAAAAAAGGAACAAAATAAATATGCAGACATCGAAGCTTTTATGTTCTTGTTATTTTTTTTTTCTCATGGCATCCGCTAGTAAGGTGAGAGAGCGTCATGACGCACAATTAAAACGTTACCTGAAATTATTCTCTTTGGCAATCCAGGGGTCTTGCAAACGTGAGAGCTACTCGCCTATCGAAGCCAAATGACGGTAACACACTTGGACTAACTTGATGCGAGGCGAGCGCCCAATTACCCCCAGCCAATTGGCTCGCAAATTCGTACGTGAGTAGGTATCTTCCAGGTATTGAAACCATGGTTACAATCAGGGTGGTTGCAAAATTCACAGAAAAGCGGGGCCGCTTTTATGGAAACCAACATTTTCATTCAGCATGAACACCTGCAAAGAAAGAAATTACGCCAGATTGATCAGAACAGTTGACGTGGAACGTTAAGCAAGCCCCGCTACAGAAACAAGCATCCACACAGCGCGGCCGAAAAAGCGTACTTGCGACAGCTGTTTGCTGCAAACCATGTCCGTTGATGAAATCTTCCTCTAAATCGTTGTGTACACTCAAAACGATCCGCACTCATAAAAAAATGACGAGCTCAACGAGGTACGCTCATTCAGCCCGTTCACCACCCAGCAGACCCTGGCAGCCATGTTTCTTAACGTCTGAAGCGAAAGCCGGAGAACCAATTTCAGAAAACATTTGGAAACAATATAGACGGGAGTTGTTTCTCAAACATAAAAAAAATGTCGATTAAAATACTATTACGGCACGGAGATACAAATTTACAACCAACCTTTCACACGTCAATCGTCTCTCCAGCCGATGAGAGATGTAGGCACCCTGTAAGCAGGGTCGGAGCCTAGTGGGCTGCGACCTCAAGCTTCTCCACCGAACTTCCGTGATCAACTATTTTTATACACAATTCTTGTCTAGGCTTTTGGGAAAAATTTTTGTTTGTTTTACTGGAGTGTTTTTTAAGGGTAACGTCGAGGGTACCAAAGGAATTAAGCTGATCCAGGAGCTTTATTGGTTCCTCGGTATTTTGAATAGCACCTTCAGGGTTCTTAAATTATAAATGAATACGAAGTTCATGTAATAATTGCTTTCTGTTGAGAACCACGTATCAATAAGGCATAATGATGTCATTTGTTCACTCTTGATTGAATTTACAACCTAGTAAAGTTTTTTTTTGACGATCAAATTGGGGTTTCTATTTTTTCACCGACGCTCCTAGGTTTACATTCTGTAGCGTGCCCGTGTTAACATATATTTAAATTTTACTTTTTTGTGTGTTTTGCCTAATTATGGCTTGTTTTGTATCTTTTATTTCAGTTTGGTGTTGCTTACTTTAACATGTGCGTATAAAGATTCTCAACTGTACAATTACTTGTGTATATAACATTTCCACGTGTATTGGCCTAGTAAGGCCTCTACCTAGATAAAATAATAAATGTGTGCCATGGCATCATGCCGAGTCAATTTAATGGCCAAAAGAGAACAAGGAAAAAAATATTGATCGAAAAAGTAAGGTCTAGATTCACAGAATAAATTTGGACATCTGCTTGCTCGGAAGGCGAGTGGGAGTCAGAAAACATGTAGCAATAATTGAGTAAAGTGAACTACAGCAATGAAACAATATTGCACCATGCAATTCGTTAGTTGAACATATTGTCGAGAATGAAAGGGAGAGGAAACAGAATAACTGGCGAAACTGAAACGTTTAATAAGGGCGAACTTGTGCCCAAAAATAAAAAGGTAACAAAAGATAACAGGATAGCGTCGTGGGCGTCGAATTCGGCGAGAGAGCAGAGCCGAACGCTGGGGCGAGACTGACTCGACAAAGTCGCCGGCGGCCTTTTATCTAGAGTGAGTCACTACCTCGAATATTCGGTGGAGAAGGTTCGATCGTAGCGCGCTCGGGGCGAGAATGAACTTGCACTTTCTAAAACAAAAAAAGAGCAGGGGCCCTAATGTGGACACTTGTCGGAGAAGTCGGCGAGAAATTCGGCGGCTATGATTGGCCGGCGCCAAGGTCAAGTGTGGCGTTGGCCAATGGCGGCCGCCACATTTCTCGCCGTCGTTTTCGCCAAGCGTCCAGCTTAGCGCCCCCGGACGGACCTTCTACAGGTCAGTGATCTTGCGCGCGGCAATATATTGCAATAATTGCGAACACAATAAGATGGCTGCAGCTATGTCTCCAAGAGGAGGACGTCCACGTAAATGAACTTTCAATCTGATGCAAAGCAGTAGCGCTCCACGTTTTATTTATATCCTGAACGGTGGATGCGACAGAACATTTCTGGCGCTTGCTGAGCCTTGATGTCTGTTCGAAGACCCTGTTGGCTCCGAGCCGTCCGATTTTCCTGCAGGGACTGTCTCAGGCTGCTTGGTTGAAGAGACAGCCAGAGCCACGTCGTGGAAGAAAATCAAGAACCAATCAGTACGAAGCCCGCACTCGAAAACTGCCCTGGATGTGAACTGTCTCCATCCTAAATGCCAATCACTGGTGTCCTCCTGACTAGTTTCGTCAACCACTGGCGTCCCACCGATTAGTTCCGCGTGCTGAAATTTCAAGCACAGTGCCACGGCACAGACCGTTTTCTAGGTCTAGACATGTCAGCCTTGTCATTCGAGCAATTATTTTGCAAAAACGTCGATTGATGTACTAGGAATGATCATTCGATGACAGCAATTGGTTCCCCCTAAATCACTCCGGAAAACTGTACACACTAGATTTTTTTCCATAGTGTAAGTAATTTTAAGAACTGGCAAAGCAGCTGTTTTATGCGGACGCTGGAAAAGATCGATAGACATTCATTCATTTTTAGTAAGGAAACATACACGCTAGCCATATATAGCACACAAAATAAGACAATAGGTTTCATATCTTGTTCCCAGAATGATGGCCAACGTATTGCTGCCTGGAGTGTTATATATCCTCCGTAATCACATCAAAGAGATTGATGCTTCAGATATTAGGATTTACGGAAATCCTAATATCTGATTTGTAAAAATCGCGTATCCAGATATCATATTCTGGGATAAAGCTTACTGCAGGTTTGTGTACATTATACCAATATTTGTAATATTGCTCATGAACTCAAACCTGAGCAACTTGACCTTCGGTCTCTTCTCCGGCGGAACTCATGAAAGCGCCTGTGTTAGAAAGATATAGGACGTTAGTTCCCGATTGATGAGAAAAAACACAGGCAATAGGTAAATTAACTTCATATTAAAACCCGAAAAGGGAGGGGGGGGGGGGGGGGGGGGAGGGCAATCATCCACATTCTTTCAAACTAGAACTTTTTTGAGACACTATGTGATTGTACTTTTTCATTTATTTATAGTCCGTTTGTATCCTTGGGGCCTTACGTTTTAGCGTTTCTGACTCAAAATGCAACTTTTGAGTTCAAAGTAGTCAAACCGATTCTCCATTACGCTAGGATTAACTGGTTTTTACTCGTAATGCAGCACATTAACTTGCGCCCTCTAAGCGACTGATGGCCGCTGAAAGAGTCCGCCTGGTCCGAGGATCGATCTTGGAACCTTCCCAAGTCGACCATCAAAATCATTTGACGTGAAAAAAACAAAACAATGACTTACCAGCAACGAGGATGGCGATCAAGGCAACAGCAACAACCCTCATTATTTCAGAATTGATGATGTTGTGTGGTACTTGACTTGTTTTCTGCATCACCGACATAAGTAATGATAATTGTTAAAATTGCTTCATTCATAACAAGAAAATCACACTTAGGAGTGACTTTCCTTAAACTACTTGGTGCATAATAAAAAAGATTATGTTATATATATTTTTTTTTTAAATTTTGAACTTATTGCGTTTATCAAGACAAACTACGCTTTCAATAGAGGCAACAGCATTATTGAACGTTTATTTATATTTACTTTTAATAAAGAGAACAATAATCTTTAGTTTCATTGGATGAAGTAGGACTAACACGACTTTTGTTCTAAAGAAAATGAACACCACAATAATGGGGATTGAAAAAGAAAATGAGAGACCAGCGAAATACCACGCCAGTATCAGGTAGCGCTCCCACACCACTCACCTTTGCTCTGCTGCACGCAGAGGATGCCGTCGTGTCGAACCGACGATCGAGGGTCTTATATAACCACTGTCGAAAGAAAGCAACAAGAAAGATACCTTTGTTTACCGTTAGGGTTTTCCCTTTTGAATTAGTTGTGCAATACTGTTGCAAACCCCGAAGTAGCAACCTCCGTGGCAACTTCGCTCTTCAATTTCGTTTCGTGCATGTTTTACGACGATCATATCGCATACCTTCTCTTGAAGAAGTGCTCTGAGTCTCTTTAGGCGCATTGCGGGAAGTCTGTGGGAAGTGGTATTGCTAAGTCTTGACTTAACATTTTGATCCACGTCTCAAGAATTCTGATTTGAGAACTTGGTTGCCCTAGCCTACAATCTACGAAGTGATCCTCCATGTACATACGGGCAAAGCGCACACTGTTGGTTCATCACAGCGATTTTATAATTTCTTCAAGCGAGTGAAGAGGCCTTGAAATGAGGTTCGCATTGAAAATAATAAACGTATGTGTATCGTTATAGCATGGACGAGCATGATGTTCATTTCGCGAAAGTCGCTGTAACTAGGCCTTTTCTTTGTACGGCAGATTTTGTTTTAACGAACAAAGTTGCAATTCTTCCGTGAACATTTCTCGCATACTTTGACATGATAATGGCTGATTACGACCTAAAGTTTTCTGAAGGCTGAGTTGCCATTCTATCTATAGCCGCGCCTATTTCCGGCACGTTCTTTTTTTTTTTTAAACACTTCAAGCGCTAGAGAGAGAGAAAAAAAAAAGATTGTCTGCACGGTGCTAAACACCAAAGTTAATTAAAGCCCCTGTGGCGCATAATGGAAGGGCCTTGAGCCAAAAATGGCGTGACGTCACCTCAAATGCCCCGGTCAATCTCGCCGTGTCGCCGGCGGCCACGAGATACCAAGAAGGGCGTGCGTGTTCACATGTAAGACGCGCCATTAACCAAACACACACACGCACACACGCACACACTCAAATAGCGACGCGTCGCAGAAATCCTAGACAAGCTAAAGCGGCAGGATTCGAGAAGGGTGATACTTGAGTAACTAGGAGTATCCAGTGCTTTAAATTTTATTGTAAGCGAATGACAGCTCCCTCAAGATTTTTTGTTTCTTTGTTTTTTTAGACTTTAGAAGTTATCGCTAAATTTGACACAACGAGGTGTGACCCGAGTCATGACACTGTAATGTTGTATGCTATCTCTACGCCTGCTCCAACGTACACAGGGCAGTAGTTTAGCGTAATGTAATGTATACATGAAAGGGGCGAGTCTTGTGACTGAAACTTGGAGAACATAATAGCGCTTCACGACAGGGACGAAGGGTAGGAACGAGACAACGCAATGCGCTACGTTCCTACCCTTCGTCCCTGTCGTGAAGAGCTATTATGTTCTCCAAGTTTCAGTACCAACTCGCCCAAGAATCCGCATTACTCAACTTGTGACTGAGCCCGGACTCTCATGAGGAGCCGTCCAGCTGAGCATGTATACACCTAGGCTGCGTCGGATTCGTTCATTTGTTTGAGCTTATGGTCCGTTACTTCATTAGTTATCACTAGCATTCATTTTGAAACCTTTGAAATTAAGGGATATCAAGACTCTCAAATTTCTTGGTTTGTGGTTTAAAAAAATGAAAGAACCGTCTAGCAGAACTACAGATATACATATATATATATATATATATATATATATATATATATATATATATATATATATATATATATATATATATATATATAACGGGGCATGGTGGCGGGAGGCCGAAGGCGTGGGTATATAACTTAGAAGGAAAAGAAAAACCTTGGTGAAAACAGCAACAACGGACGATTTATTCTTCGACGTTTCGGCCGGAGTCCGGCCTTCGACAGGACGGAGGCCGGACTCCGGCCGAAACGTCGAAGAATAAATCGTCCGTTGTTGCTGTTTTCACCAAGGACTTTTTCCTTCTCAGTCACACACATACACATTTACCGGGTGTTCATTTTTAATTCGAACAGCTTTATTTAAAAAAAAATCCGTAAAAGATGCACTGATACGGTTCGAACAGGTTAGTTATACGCCCAGGGGGACATATTAAAGGGGGCTAATCGTAACGATCAGTTGGCTAATTAATTAAAATTCCTTAGTTAACTTTACAATTAATGAAAATAGACATGTGGCTCCAATTAGTAACTTGCACAGCGTCTCCAAAAACCACTAAATCAGTCATTTTCAGAAAGACTTTGAGCGCGTGAGAAGCGTAGTAGTGCACTGAAGTTACGACTCGTGGAGCAGGTGCAAGACTCAGGCTAGATAAGAGACGGAAAAATCGCGCGGGCGCCTTAAAGCAACCGCTAGCTTTGTACCTGCTCCACGAGTGGTAACTTTGGTGCCCTACTACACTTCTCACGCGCGGAAAGACTTTCTGAAATGACTGATTTAGTGCTTTTCGATGACGCTGAGCAAGTTTATAATTGGAATCACATGTCTATTTTCATCAATTAAAAAGTTAATTATCGAATTTTAGTTAATTAGCCAACTGATCGTTACGATTAGTCCCCTATAATGTGTCCCCCTGGCCGTATAATTCACCTCCACAAGCAGCATAAGTGTAACTTTCACTGTTTTTTTAAATAAATCTGTTCGAATTAAAAATTAACACCCGGTATATACATATATATATATACATATAAAAGTAGATGCGACCGAAGGGTCAAACAAACTTCGACGATTTAATTGAACATGTATAATTCATACAGAAACCGCGACGTTTCGAAGGGGGACCCTTCTTCCTCAAGCGGGACTTGAAAATTGAGCCCTCAAATGTCGACATATATATATAACTGAGAAGAAAAAACCCTTAGTGAAAACAGCAACAACAAACGATTTAATCTTCGACGTTTCGGCCGGATTCCGGCCTTCGTCACGATACATATATATATATATATATATATATATATATATATATATATATATATCTATATGGGTGGTTTCATCTCAAATCGTGCAGGCAAAAAGGGTCCAATTCTTAATTTCGATGAGCAAAATATATGTTATGGCGCCGTTTCTAAAACCGCAGTCGACACAAACCTCAAGTTCGTCGGATTTCTTGTTCTCAACTTATGAATTTTTAAAGAGGCCGCGGCGAAAAGCAGTGCTGTTCACACCCGTCGTGGGTCGGATGTTTCGCTTGATCTCCCGCCATGGATTTTTAATCCACATTATATTATATTTTTTGAAGCACTCTGTGGACACATTTAAAAGGCTCCAATACCATAAAATAATTTTAGGCCTTTTGCTTTTTTTCTGTAAAAATGTCAAAAACGCCTCCTAGGTCAATTGTTGACGAAATTTGACAATTAATTACTGGCGATCTACTTGGGTTACACCGATATTTTCTATCTCCACGGAGAGCCGAAAACACGCTCTTTATATTTATTATAAAATGCCTTGGCTGTATAAAATATCATTTGCGGTACGTTTACGTTAATATTATGCAAAAACCAAAAAGTACCATTTTTAAAATTGATTTTCTCAAAAAACCCATTTTTTTTTTTATTTTTTGTTCAAATGTAGATATGATAGTTGTCTACACAAAAATCAAGCCTAGAAAGTGTATTTTTTGTTTGTATGTTATACATTTAAGCATCAATATCGTACAAAAACGTGTTTTTACGGCTCGAAATGGACTTGCGAATTGCGCGTCTTCACAAGCTTGGAAATAGTTTTTTCTTTTTTTCAACGTTCCCACATAAAAATGAAATGCAGTATTTCCACCCTGATATATTTATTGAATATTAAATTTTATTATAGGCGGCATGCTACATCGGAGGAGTTCCAAAAAGAGAAAGCAACACTTCTTAACAGACCAGCAGGTGTCGTAACTTTTTAACGTGTAGGAGTGGGCAGACGTCTTATTGATTCGGGGCCCTCATTGGCCTGCATGAACGTCCCGCCCTTTCGGAGCCAGCAGATGACCACGACCTTTCGCGCTCGTTGTGTTAGATGGGACGGCCCGTGACAGTAAAGCGAGCAGCGCACCCTGTGTCACCAGGGGTGAAATGGTGCGATTGTGTCGTTGACGCGGCGAACAGTGACAGCCACCCAGGAGGAGTCTGTCAGAGTATTGCACAAGGGAAAGCAAAGGAATCGTTGCCTGAAAGGATGAGGACACCACGGCTTTACAATGTCGACGGTCAACAACTGTTCTGCCAGCCAAAACTACGCCGCGTGCGCGTTAAAACCGGCGGCGCGGAACAGAAATCCCGCAGACGCACACACGAAGATGTGCCGGCTTCATTGGGGATGTGGGGAAATTTGAAACCAGCCATCTGTGCATGCGTGAAACGATACCGCCTGTTTGCCCAAGCTTCGAGCGCCCTATCTTTACCTTGAAACGGCCGTGCTCCCTCTCTCTCTCCGGGGAGATCCGATGGCACCGAAGAATTATCTATTAAACTTGAGGAAGAAAACGAGAAGGGAGTGTTTAATTTTAATTATCCCCACCAACCCGCTCGTTCTGTCCTTATAAAGGGTTATCTCTTTTGGAAACAGCAAAGCCCGGAGACTGACATTAAAACGAGCGTGTTGGTAAATATACTTGTGTTTGTATTCTGCCCAGAGACTAGTTGGGTCGAAGTTAGCCTCCTTGTCAACTATAACCGTTTGTGAAGAGTGGGTTTCTCCCGAGATGAAACGTTAGCGCCGGCTGACGTGTTCTTTTGAAAAAGGGAAGGGGAAAGAGAAAGTTTGAGTAACTGCAGAAACTACCTCGAAAGCTCCCCTCCCGATATGAAGCTTGAAGCATAGTCTCAGTTGCCTTCTCGCGCATCGCCTGCTCGAATCTATTCTTCACTTTCTTTCGTACAGCCACTGTTCCGCACAGCCGTCGTGGATGTGCGTAATAGAGGGAGGAACAGATTCGAGCATCATCTGGACGCCGTCATCCTGCCAGACTTCAATGTCGTGGGACCGACTCGTGTGTGTTTCTTCGCCCTGGTGAACTTCGTTTTCATGTTGTGGGAGAAGCGCTAAGTAGATTCACTCACCCTCAAACTCACACTCACGCTCACACCAGAAAAACGGTCATTCACGTCGCGCTGACTTTCAACTCAAATTGTATTTCGTCTTCTTTCGTTTTTCTTTTACCCGTTTTAAAATTGTCATCTCACTTCGGCCTCTTCTGTACAAAACAATTAGCAATGTCTATCGCACATTACCTTCGAGAGTCAAGAAAAAACAATTCTTTTTCCGTTAGCGTTATGGATGGACTGCTAACACAGGTGTCACTTCTTTCTATGATGTGAGCTGCCTCTATTATCTCACGTGTTAACTGATGATGGTTCTTTGCGATTATGGTGCTATTTTCGAAGTCCGCGGCGCACCCACAGTCACGGGAGTGAATTTCAGCCCCGTCATGTCTGTCGGTCGTATGAGCCAAGAGGGAAAAAAACACTCCTCAATTATAATTCGGCGCATTCCAAATTGGTAAAGAGAGGCATAGTTAATCAGTGCTTCAAAAACTCTATTTTCAAGTCCTGCCCACATTCAGGCCTAACAAGCTTCACAGGACAAGTATCTAGGATAGTAAGTGCGGGATATCCTTCACATATATTAACTTCAGTCACCGAAAGTCTCCTTAAACAGATTAAAAAAGGTCAAATCACATCCCGCAAGCCACGCGAAAGATTCAGTAACCAGAGACCGGTAGTCATCCCCTACATTCATAACATTTCTCATTACCTGAAGAAGATTGGGAATCGCGCCAACATCGACGTAGTCTTTTCCGCTTCCATCAAACTATCAGGCCTTTGTAAAAAAGTTAACGCCACACCAAAAACTAATACCGTCTGCACTAAAAAGCATAAAACCCCATACATACCTTGATCAGAAGCAGTGATTTATTCCTTTCCCCTATCATGCGGCAAACAGTACATAGGACAAACTGGAAGATGTATTAACGACAGATTAAGGGGACACAACAACAACACCCGATTAGCTAACTCAGGACTTTTGGGCATTCACTGCCGTGACTGTGGGTGCGCCGCGGACTTCGAAAATAGCACCATAATCGCAAAGAACCATCATCAGTTAACACGTGAGATAATAGAGGCAGCTCACATCATAAAAAGAAGTGACACCTGTGTTAGCAGTCCATCCATAACGCTAACGGAAAAAGAATTGTTTTTTCTTGATTCTCGAAGGTAATGTGCGATAGACATTGCTAATTGTTTTGTACAGAAGAGAACGAAGTGAGATGACAATTTTAAAACGGGTAAAAGAAAAACAAAAGAAGACGAAAATACAATTTGAGTTGAAAGTCAGCGCGACGTGAATGACCGTTTTTTTCGTGTGAGTGTGAGTGTAAGTTTGAGGGTGAGTGAATTTACTTGGCGCTTCTCCCACAATATGAATACCCAACTCGCCCGAGCATCCATTTTAGGAACTTTGTTTCTCGGGTGCGGTTTTTTTCTGAACGTTTTTTTGTTTTGTTTTTCAATGATTTCTTACTAACTGTTTGTTAGCACTGTTCAGTTGTTGGGTTTATTTGGTCATGGCGAAGCGGCCTGGCGGTGATGTAAAGAGCGTGTTCGCACGCATTTGGTTGCGTCCCGTTTAGGGAACGCCCGGGGAAGTTGGTTTTTGTTCTTGCCATGTGCGGCTGAGCTTTCCCGTCTTTATTAAATTATTGATTTTTTTTGTTTTACCTTTACGTGCCGTCGACTTCTTTGTCTGACTCTCCACCAGGCGTGGACCTATCGCCTTGCCACCGCTCGAACTTAAATACTTTATTTTTTTTTAACGCAATTTTCGTTAAGATCGGAGTTGGGCAATTTAATTCCTATTTATTTATTTTTATTTCCTACCCCTCTCCATGAAACACTCTCTGTGTGTTTCGGACCGTTTCTGTGTCACCACTTTTGTGTATTACGGAAGCGAAAGGACATTCCCCGGTGACCTGTGCGATGCGCGGTGAACAAGCCCCAGTGTTTGGTTTCGTAAAGAATTGTATATAATATATCGACGATGTGGTGACTTTCTTTGTCTTAGTAATATGACAGCTAATAGATAGTCGAGCTAGTTTACTTTGAAAGGTTTATAAATCGAAACAATACAACGTCTGTGCCTTTTGGTTATTGAAAGTCTACTAGGCCTGCTGATTTGGTTAGGTTTGTATCTCATGCGTCCCGCTCTTATCAAACATACATAAATATTCAATACCACAATATCCGTTTATAATTGATTACAAAATGCAGAAGAAAATTCAAGAAAACTTTTTTCACAATTCATAGAGACACATGGGTCGCTATGTCTGACTTAGGTCTTGCAAAACAAAGACGTCTTTTTCCGATATTGAGGCCTAAATATAAAAAATGCAAACAAAATATACACTTTCTAGGCTTGATTTTCGTGTAGACAACTATCATATCTACATTTGAACAAAAAATAAAAAAAATAAAAAATGGGTTTTTTGAGAAAATCAATTTCAAAAATGGTACTTTTTTGGTTTTTGCTTAATATAAACGTAAACGTACCACAAAAGATATTTTATACAGCCAAGGTATTTTATAATAAATATAAAGAGCGTGTTTTGCGCTCTCCGTGGACATAAAAAATATCGGTGTAACCCAAGTAGATCGCCAGTAATTAATTGTCAAAGTTCGTCAACAATTGACCAAGGAGGCGTTTTTGACATTTTTACTGAAAAAAAGCAAAAGGCCTAAATATTTCGTGGTATTGGAGCCTTTTAAATTTGTCCACAAAGTTCTTCAAAAAAGATAATATAATGTGGACTGAAAATCCATGGCGGGAGATCAAGCGAAACATCCGACCCACGACGGGTGTGAAAAACACTGCTTTTCGCCGCGGCCTCTTTCGAAATTCATAAGTCGAGAACAAAAAAACCGACGAACTTGCGGTTTGTGTCGACTGCGGTTTTAGAAACGGCGCCATAACATATATTTTTTTCATTGAAATTAAAAATTCGACCCTTTTTGCCTGCACGATTTGAGATGAAACCACCCATATATATAGAGATATATGTTTTGCCACGGGTGGTGACCAAAAAACATTAAATAAACAGGAAGAAATAAAGCTTTAATGTGGCGAACTTGTGCCAAAAATAAAGGAGTACAAAAGATAATAACAGAGCGTCGCGCGCTTCGAAGCCGGCGTAACAGCAGAGTCGAACGCTGGGGCGAGACTGACCCCAGGTCGTTGCGCGGAGCCCCTTATGTACAAGTGCGGGCTTCTGGAACAATCGGCGTAGTAGATTCGGCGTGTAGGACATTCTGACCTCGAAGAAGCAACACGGTTCTCGAATTTACCAGAACATTACGTTAGAGTCAACAAAAATGCGCTTCCGCGGCCAGGAATACACTTCTTCCAAAACCGACGCGCCCCATCGCGGCAAAATACCACGCAGTGCACCCTGGGAACTAGTTGGCCACTCAGTTTCGGTTTCGATTGACCTGCTTTCATCTCATGCTGTCACGCCGCGGCCGAACAAGCTGCTTGGGTTTTCGACTATCTGACTTTTCACGAATGTACAATACACTCATTCTCGAGCGATACAAAAACAAGGACCGGGGCACTTTCCTTGGTTCCCGAAACACCGGATATTGTGCGTGCGTATGCAAACGTAGTAAGACGTGGCTTAGTCACCTCACCCCACGAGTGCATCTTTGAGCTCGTGTCTGTAATCACGTTAGTACCAGTGAATTACAACTGAAATTTGGTCACCTTGAGCTTTACGCGTATTTTGTTTGCCAAACGTCCGCTTCTTGTTACTTCATTCGGCGAAAAGCAAGCCGCATCCTCACAGGAGTTTCAAAGTGAGCTTAGCTTTGGCGCATGAACTTTTAAGGAGA
Organism: Ixodes scapularis; assembly: GCF_016920785.2. Taxonomy (NCBI): domain Eukaryota; kingdom Metazoa; phylum Arthropoda; class Arachnida; order Ixodida; family Ixodidae; genus Ixodes; species Ixodes scapularis. The sequence continues at coordinate 91,574,967 of NW_024609880.1, forward strand.
CGCAATAAAATCGACCTCACTAATGCACAAAAGTTACTATGGTGTCTTCCTCGTGTCATCACATATCTCATACTCAAATTTTATGCTGATATAAGATTAAGTTTTCGCAAACGCTGAGATCGGCTAGCTACGACAGAGGCCCTAACAATCGTCCCCTACTCCTCGCTAAGCCTTTTTGAACGAGCTTTTCCTGGCGCCCAAAATCTGTGCCTGAACGGTGTGACTGAAATTATCTGGGCATACTCAGTGAGGAAGAAAGCAAACACATAACAAATATTATGGCCATCAGCAACCGTCAAATGCGCTTTGAATAATTTCGTTCGTTTGGCGCATCAGGGTTCATGCCCGTCCGGCGCACTTCCACCGAATGGTGCGACATTCTTCATACAAGTACTCGGCAGTCGACTTTTGCTTTGTTAAAACGGTTTCTATGTTCGAATGTGGCTATATGATTGCAGGATAACTTTATGCGTATACGCGATGTTGAATATTAGTGAAATGCAAGCGGGTGGGGACTTCACGAATTCGTGCAGTGCTGCGGGGCACTACAGATAAGCGATGAGAAGTGGGTTCAAATGGAGCTTTTCAATGGCGCCTACGAGCTTTACCTCGCGTACTCAGGCGTATTAAGAAAGACACTAATTGCAAAAAGTTATATTTCGTCTATGGACGCATGAAAGAAACAATCTTCCTGATCAATAACACTAATTGCGCGAGCTTGATGTATGCATACTTAGTGGTGTCTACAGCTTGTTGATTCGCAGACAAACAGGCTCACGTAGCACCACGGCGTATACGCCATGGTGCGACGATGGCTCGTGTGGCTCAGACGAAGGATTTCTTGCATCAGTTGGGCCATGAAAGATGATCCTCGATCTGTGATCAGCACTTCAGGTGCGCCATGTCGAACGAGAATGAACTCGACAAAAAACTTGACGACTTCAGCCGCTGTGCCTGATGGAAGGGCTTTCGTCTCGGCGTATCGTGTAAGATAATCGGTCGCGACAATAATCCACCGGTTTCCGCGCGTCGATGTTTGGAACGACCCGAGTAAGTCTATTCCTACCTGCTGGAAGGGAGTAGTTGGGGCAGATATTGGCTGCAGGAGTCCTGCTGGCTTCGTCGAAGGCTTCTTACGCCGTTGGCACTCATGGCACGACCGTCTGTACAGATGAACGGTTTTCGGGAGTTTCGGCCAGTAGTATTTGTCACAAACCCGGGCGAGCGTCCTGCTGTAGCCAAAGCGTCCAACCGTCGGGTCGTCGTGCCATGCTTGAAAGATTTCATTCGCAGGCTGGCAGGAACAACCAGCAGCCAAGCAGGGTCGCTGCTTACGAAGCTCTTCTTGAAGAGAACGCCTTGCCGCAGAACGAACCTTGATAAGTCTCGGGCCAAGACTTGCGGGAGTGAACTTCCTTGACCTACGAGGTAGTCGATCGCGGCGCGAAGCTCCGGGTCATCACGTTGAAGTGCTCCCATGTCGGTATCTGCGACTGCGCCGAGGAAACGGGCGTCATCCTCGTCGTCGGCGCTGTCGGCAGGAGATTCGACTGGGGCCCTAGACAAACAGTCGGCGCCGTTATACTGGTGGCCAGACTTATGCACAATGGTTACGTCAAATTCTTGCAGTCGAAGACTCCAGCGAGCGAGGCGTCCTGACGGGTCCTTGAGGTTGGCGAGCCAACAGAAAGCGTGGTGGTCCGTGACAACGCGGAACGGGATTCCAAACAGGTACGGTCGGAACTTGGTTAACGCCCAGACGACGGCGAGGTATTCCTTTTCGGTCGTTGAGTAATTTTTCTCTGCCTTCGACAGCGCCCTATTTGCGTAAGCGACCACCCTCTCTGCTCCATCTTGTCTTTGGACGAGTACCGCGCTGAGTCCGGCGTTGCTGGCGTCCGTGTCAACTTCGGTTTCCGCTAATGGATCGAAGTGTCCGAGGATAGGGGGTGACTGGAGTCTTTCCTTCAGTTGGTTGAACGATTGTTCTTGCTCCTCCCCCAACCGGAAATCCACGTCGTCCTTCATCAGATGCGTGAGCGGTGCAGAAATCTTGGCGAAATCGCGAACGAAACGTCTGTAGTAAGCGCACAGCCCAAGAAATGTTCGTACGGCTTTCTTGCCTGATGGCTTTGGAAAGTCGGTGATAGCGGATGTCTTGTCAGGGTCTGGGCTTGCACCCTGAGCACTCACGACATGGCCCAGGAATTTGAGCTTGCCGTAAGCAAACCGACATTTTGATGGCGTTAGTGTTAGTCCAGCACTCTGGATAGCCTGTAGCACGGCTCGCAGGCGTTTCAGGTGCTCGTCGAAGTCACTTGCCAATACCACGACGTCGTTGAGGTAGACGAGACAGCTTCGCCATTTTGAAGCCGGATAGGACGGTGTCCATTACGCGCTATAAAGTCGCCGGTGCGGTGCACAGTCCGGATGGCATCACCTTAAATTCGTACAGTCCGTCCGGCGTGACGAAGGCAGTTTTCTAACGATCCCGTTCGTCGACCTCTTTCTGCCAGTACCCACTCTTCAGGGCAGTCGACGAAGAGTATCGGGTGTGGCGTAGCCGGTCCAGAGTGTCGTCGAAGCGTGGCAGTGGGTAGACGTCCTTTTTTGTTACGGAGTTTAGTTGACGATAGTCCACGCAGAACCGAAGAGTCCCATCCTTCTTTTTCACCAGGATTACCGGTGAAGCCCACGGACTCTTTGAGGGCTGGACGATGTCGTCGTCGAGCATTTCTTGGACCTGCTTCTAAATGACTTCTCTCTCTTTCACAGATACACGATACGGCGACCGATGAACAGGAAACGCGTCGTCATCAGTAATAATTCGATCTTTCACAATCGTCGTCTGGCGCATCTTTCATGACGTGACAAAGCACTCACAGAACTTGCCGAGGAGGTCAGTCAGCTGTCGTCGGTGAGAAAAGGGGATGTTGGGTCGATGTCGATCTGAGATGATCACGCTGTTTCGCGTTGCGACGAAGGGGAATCTTTAAAGATTCCGGCGATTGCGGCTGAGTCCTGGAGCTCCTCGATGGGTCCCACGGTGGTACCTTTTGTAAGGTGCTGAGCCTCTTGTCGGAAGTTCGTTACAAGGACAGCGAGACCGATCCCTCTTCCTAGGAGCAGCTGAACATTACCTTCCATCAGGTCGTCTCCGCAGGTTGCTGTTTCGGTTCCGGCGGGCACCAGCACAATCGAGCGCGGTGGCAAGTTCACGTGCTCGGACAGTACACGTGCTGTGGCTGAGGAGGCCGGCGTTGTTTCCTGGTTCCCGGACGTCATAACAGGTTTCCGCAGTATCAGCTGGTTGACTTCCAGGTCGATAACGGCGCCGTATTCGCAGAGAAAGTTCATGCCGAGTATAACGTCTCTTGCACAGTCTTGTAGAACAACGAACTTCACCGGACATGTCTCACCGTTAATCTCGGCGCGAGCGGTGCACCTCCCGACTGGTGTGATGAGGTGCCCACCGGCAGTTCGTATCTGTGGACCATCACACGGCGTCGTCACTTTCCGGAGGCGTTGGGAGAGCCTCCCACTCAGGACGAACTAGTCTGCTTCGGTGTCGACGAGAGCCGACGCGTCGTGGCCGTCGATAACGACGTGTAGGTTATTCTTTACCGTCGCAGGAGCGTTGTTTGTACGTGCGCCGTCGTTAGAGTGGGGGCCCTCCGACGTTTGTGGAGAATGTTTGCGTCGGTCATCTTCGGAAACACCACCTCCAGGGGTCGCCGCGCCTAGTTTCCCCGGCGAGGAGCGAGAGGCGACAGGCTTTCACGTCGGGGTCGGTGCATCGGCGAAACTGGACGTCGTGGCGACGGCGACCGGAACTCTCGGCGGGACACAGGCTCGGGGGACTGAGGTCGTCGCAGGTACTCGTCGATTTCCCGAGGGCGTTCACCATAACGTGGGCGCGGGTCGATCGGGTGGAACCCGCGCAGTCCGAGTCGTCGGTATGGACATCGGCGGTAGGCGTGGTCTGCTTCCCTGCAGTGGAAGCACAGAGGGCGTAGGTCGGGCGTCCTCCACACGTCTGTTTTTCTGGGTTCGGGCTGTTCCGGATGGACGTACGGGACCCATTCTTCTTGTCGTCGAAGGTAGTGTGACGCTGTGGCGTCTCGTCGAGGTGGCAACGTGCATAGACCAGCAGTCGGTGGTGGTCGTCGTGCCACTGAAGCGTAGGTTATTACCGGTTCTTCTAGTTTAGCGATGTCGACAGGAGACACCGGCTGAAAGGCCCGCTGCAGTTCTTTTTTAACGAGCTCTGCCGTTGGTCGTTCTGCTGCCGGCACCAACTTCCTAAGCTCTTCGCGGACAATGTCTCTAACCACCTCATGGATCGCAGAGAGGTCAGAGTTACCGGAACTGATGTTGCAGGTAGATGGTGGAATCACGGTGGCGCCATTATACCACTAGTAATGTTTCGCCTTTGCGAGGAACGCCCTTTTAAGGTTGGTTACGTCCGAGATCACGTTTTCCACAGTCGACGGAGGATTGCGGACAAGGCCCCCGAAAATGTCATCCCTGACACCCCGCATGAGTACCCTCAGCTTCTTTTCATCTGTGGCCTGCGGGTCGGCGCGGGCGAACAGGCGGAGAACGTCTTCAGTAAAAGATGCCACGCTTTCCTTGGTCCCTGGTTCCTCCCTCGAAAAAGGTCTTCGGCACGCTCATGTCGGTGTTGACTGACCAATGTTTTCTTCAAATCGTTCTTACAAACTTACCACGTGGTCAAGGCGACTTCGTTTTTTCATACCACTGCCTTGCTGTCCCTTCCACTGAGAAGATGTTCTGGAGGCGTTGCTCATCAGTCCATCCGTTGTGTCGGGCCACTTGGTCGTTCTGCAGGAGCCAGTCTTCTACGTCCTCGTAGATTTCACCTTTGAATGGCATCGGCACGCGGGGCACCAAAGGCAAGAATACGTAGGACGACGCGGCTGGAGGATTTTCCGTCTGCTGGACCCGGGAGCTCATCGTCGGCTTCGATGGCTACTATGTCTTGTCCGGCAGTGGTCCAAACTCAGCGCATTGTCCTTGCGGACGCTGGATTGCCCCGGGCCCTCCCTCTTCCACGAATCGACATATTGGTGTGGGGCTTGCCGAACGGGTCCTCGGAGGCGTACGGTTAAGAAACATAAGTTGCGTACCCCACACCTCCACGAAAATGTCACGGGTGGTGACCAAAAAACAATAAATAAACAGGAAGAAATAAACGTTTAATGTGGCGAACTTGTGCCAAAAATAAAAGTTTACAAAAGATAATAACAGAGCGCCGCGCACGTCGAAGTCGGCGTAACAGCAGAGTCGAACGCTGGGTCGAGACTGACCCCAAATCGCCGCGCGGAGCCCCTTATGTACACGTGTGGGCTTCTGGAATAATCGGCATAAAAGGTTGGGCGTGTAGAACATTCTGACCTCGCAGAAGCAACACGGTTCTCGAATTTACCAGAACATTACGTTAGAGTCACTGAAACTGCGCCTCCGCGGCCAGGAATCGAACCCTGGCTTTCCGTGAGACACACACTAGCGATAACCGTTATGCCTCGCGCGCAAAACGGCGGAACCAGGATTTGAAAGCTGGGCCTCCTAAACTCCGGTCGAGTGTGCTAACCTTTACACCACTCCACCTTGTCTTTCTGGCGTTTCCTACCTGTCTTAATAATGCACAAAAACCAAAAGGTATCCAATCGGATGTGTTCTGGAAACACACGCCGCCGCGTGAAACGCGGTACGACGCTTGGTGTCACGTTGTACGTGCTCTTTAGTGCTCCAGAAATCCTCCCACTGTTTGCCTCCTCCGGTGTACATGTAGTATTCTTTGTTTACGAGCTTTAGAGACACGGTATCATCATCATCTGAGAGAATCAAGAGCCACGTTATTGAATACATAACACGAGCACTTCACACCATCGTACGTTGTCTCCGAGGAGGATATAAATGAACATATTCAGATGAATGAACCGTACTTAATCCAATGAATCACGGAATTAAAGTTATCAGGAACCCGCCGAAAGCCAAAAAACGCGGAGCCAGTATTTGAACTCTGGGCCTCCCAATGTACGGTCGGGTGTGCTAACCTCTACACCACTCCATTTTTAGTATATGTACTTTGGTGAAGCGGGAACCAGCGCTTTTTTTTTTAGTATTTGTTCTAAAAGGCTTTTTAGTGTATGTACTTTGGAATTAATATCTTGGGTCCAAATAGGATTTCTGGAGCACAAACGAGCACGTACCACGTGACACCAAGCTTCATACCGCGTTCCGCGCGGCGGCGTCCCTACTGAAAAAACTCGTATAAAAATTCATAGTGGTTGACCCGTATATTTCATACTGTGTTATGGGATACGGGTCTCCCGTATGCTACTGGGAACCCGTACCTGTACAGGTTGACCCATTCAGATACAGGAGCCCGTACCTGTATGGGTTGACCCGTTCAGATACGGGACCCGTACCTTTATCTTCTTTATTCAGGTTCCCACTTTGCCATCAGGCATTACAGTGGGGGGGGGGGGGGGGGGGGGAACAATCAATATGTTGACACACAAAAAAACTCACCCTCATAAACGGGTGAACCTGTACGGGTTGACCCGTTCAGGTAAGGGAAACCGTGTCTGTACGGGTTGACTCGTTTAGATTTAGGAACTCGTCCGTACCTTGCAGGTTAACCCATTCAGATACAGGAACCAATATTTATGCAGATTCACCTGTTCAGGTAGAGAAACCTATATCTTTACAGGTTTACCCGTTCTGACGCAGTAATAGGAATCAACATGGTGTTGAACGTCTGCATACGGACGTACGGATCTTTGCAGGTTTAACAATTCGCATGCATTTGTCATGCAAAGAATGAACATGAGCCAGGTCATTTCAGGTTATATGTGTATTTACTGAAGGCAAATTGGCATACTGCAGGATATCAACAAGAAGCTTAACCTCGAAGCAAGCTTAGAACTCAAGCTTCTTGTTAATATCCTGCAGTAGGATATTAACAAATTGGCTGGCATACTGCAGCAGGTTGACCCGAGCTGTCCTCTTCCCTGGAGAGACCTCTCGAGGATGCCTCCATATGTACTAGTTGAAGGCATCTGCAGGGGAAAATAATACAACAATAAGTCATGTATATCTACAGTTTCTCAAAAATTTTAATATTTTACTTCCTGGAATTATAAGCAAGCGATTTCCACTACAATTTATGCTTTGTTAATATCTCGTGATAGCGTAAGAAGAGCAACTTCTTACGATTACGCAGTCTGCTGAAAACAGCAGGTATGCATGATTCGGCCAGAAAGTTTTGAACCAGTTCAGACCGAGTTCGCAGGAGTGCAAAGCAGTGCGCAAGTCGGGCTGCAACTGCGTGAAGTTAAGCTGCAGCGTTACAAACGACCCTGTAATTGGTTTCCGAAAGACCGAGGAGTTGCCATCTGTTCCTGCATGAACACTGAACTGACTTCAGCCAGCGGATAAATCGAACAGGCGAGTTCAGCGTCCAAGCAACTTCCGATTAGATCTAATGCATCAGTTCTTACAGTATTTGAACTATATCGACTGGTTCAAGCAAATCGAAAAGACCTAGTGTGACTTCCCACAACTATGCACTTAAAGTTTGCTTGAAACAGTGTGTTCCTTGCATTTCAGTGTCTATAAAAATAATAGACCCTGGAGCAGGGGGACAAAAAGGAACGGAAAGACACGAAGCTCCGGAGCTTTATGTCTGTCTGTTCCTTTTTGTCCCCACGCTCCCGGGTTATTACGTCTATCCTTAACCAGCTCGCCTTCCTGTTAACTAAAATGAAAGTATGTTCTATGAATCCAAATATGTATTTTCAATTATGAACATGGGCCTCCGATTGCCTAAAGCCTCGAACACATTTCATGCCCAACAATGTCACCATGGAAACCAGTGAAAGGAACATTGAACACACAATTCTCGGCAGGCGGTTTTTTGCGAAAAAAGATTTTGAGCCGGAATTGTTGTTCTGGGCATGTATATAAATTAACAACACAGATTTGACATCAAGAATCATTTAACAAATTTAATATCCGTGTCTCGACCCTTCAATGGTCCATTCATACGTGATAGGAGGAATACCCGCGATTAGAAGGTAGTTTAGAAAAAATGGCCAGTAATCAAAGGACAGAGCCAAACATAGTTCGGTTCCAGCAGCTCTAGTGGACAAACAGACTCGTTTCACAAATTTGCTAGTGCCAGCTTTTCGTTCAAAAGAAAAAAAAAGTGCCTCACAGCTCCGCCGGGGAGCCAGTAGAAGGTCCTGCGAGCAGGCCTCTGATATCATGGACCCCCCCAAAACTTGCAGGGATTAGCAGATATTTGCGACGCGGAGCATGTTGCTGTAAAACCTCCATAGTGTGAATGCATCAGAATGCGCCAAGCGACCTAGATGACCGTGACAAGGTCACTTTATTTTTCTTTATATATTAAAAACAAAGAAGGAGATAGGGCTTCTTCATTTCGGTTTTGCGCTTGGAGCTTTACGTTCCTAAAGCTCGAGCTCGTCGAACTGCGACCCTTCAATAGCCTATAACACTGAAAGTTCTGAAAGCATTGGAATATTTTATGCCATTCATTTTGCCGTAGCAGATTGCAACTTCGGAAGCCATAAGGTTTGAATGTCTCACCAAGTATGAGACATCTGTGACAAGTGGGCACTTTCTGCTGACTGCTGCCAACTTGACTGAAGACAGGGCCTTCTTGGCCACAGCGCTCTTGAAGCGCCGTCATGGCACTCCTCACACTCGGCCTATGCAGGTCCTCCCTGCCGAAGATAAGCTTCGTGGCCTGTTTAACGAAGATGGAGTCTCCCCGGGCTCCCCTGACGTAGGACAGTTTGTACTTTTGCACCAAGACACCGTGGTCAAGGTGAACCTAGAAATATATAAAAATGCTTTACAGGAAATGCAGCCAGCCATCGGTCCCAATCTCGATCTTTCGGAAACTTCTGCAGACGTCTGCCGCACAATGGCACTTTTTTCGGACGCAGGACATGCGAGGCAGCTCTTCACGTAACATCTTGGTGGTATTCTTTTCGGAGTTGATAACGGAAATTCACCACGGGCACTCACTACTCATATCCAACCTCGCAATGTACAGAACAACTCATCTTGAAGTGCAGAACAGAGAGCGGAACAAACATAACTACAAAGGAATCGCATAGCAAGCAGTTCCAGCCATGCATGTCGTCTGCTGTACACACACAAAAAAAAGGACACGGAAGGGAAAACAAAAAGCTTAGTCGGGTGTAGCCACGTGACCTCTCCCACTCACTCCCTCCTCTCCACTTCTCCGACCTCCGTGCACGGGTTTCAGTTTCAGTTCTGAGCAGTTGCGTTTCCTGGCTTCAATAAAAATATATGTGACTCTGTTGCAAAATATTAATTATGTAGTCTTTCGACACAATAAATCGCCTAACAAAAAATTAAACTTTTTTTTTTTTTTTTTGGGGGGGGGGGTGGGGGGGTGTGAGTGTCCGTTTGAGTGAGTTTTCAGTAAAGGGGAAGAGCGAAAGAAGGGTACCAATTATAACAAAACTTTAATCTGGGCTCGTGGTACACGATTTATGAAAAAGCCCGAAATAAAACGAGAACACTAAATAGAAAACGTTTTAGAGAAGCGACAATTAATTGGGTAGAAATATCTTATCAATGCACGGTTCTACTCTAGATATTCACCAGCATTTCGAAGCAGGACGGTGGTTCAATTTAAGGAAGCATGCAAATAACCTCATTCAAGGAGCTGTGGAAACCATAAAATGTAGTCACTTGCCCAATATCTGAAATGAATATTCAATGAAATTCTGAACTTACCTCATCATCGACCTCTGCAAGCACTGGCACACACTCAGGAGGTGCCTCCGGTGGGCCTGCTACAAGAACCGCTGCTGGAACTGCAGCATCAGCGACCGGTAGCTGCACAACGCGAACTGGAGCAGGAGCACCAGCTGCAGGAACTGCCGCTGGGAAGCTGGAGGAGCTGACCCAACACCGCCAGACGGGACTTTGTCCACTGCAACATAATAAAACAATGTTTAGAAACAAAGCACGGTTACAGTAGTCGACAGATTTTTCGGACGCCAGAAATTGAGGCATGCTTGGTTATTCAGACTTCAGCACTTCCCTGGTCCGTTGATGGCATGAGGGCTTCATAGTGCTTCATGCCACATAATACTATCGGCAGTGTGCCTATTTGTTTTTCCGTAACACACCGAGACTGGAAAAGTGGTGCGAGTAGAACACACACACAAAAAAAGGACGAGACACGAAACCAAAAAAGAAAAAGAGGAAAAAAGGAAATGCGCTCAAATTCGCCGGCAGTGGGAGGCAGATAGCATGTTTACAAAAAAATACCGGTGAATAGCTAATGAATATTCATACCTAGTACTTCCGACGGTTTGCGAGATATAAGCTCAATCTTTCTGACGAAATCCAATGCTGTATCAGATCGTCTGGCCACCTTTTGACCAGTTGCACAGTTGCGTCGCTAGGCACAATCTGCCGCCCGATTAAAGTTCAGCCTTGTTGGTGATGTAGTCATGCCTACGACCAGCTTCCTCACTCCCTCCTCCTCAACAAAAAGAACTCCTTTCTCCCCAATGACGAAAGGACGTTTGCTGGCCGGGCTCATCGGAAAGTGCATATTTACAATGTTGTGACCGACAGAACAAACTTTCACTTCAAACCTCATCTATGCGCACAGACCATGGTGTCTTGGTATAAACATGATTGTTTGACCAACTGCAAAAAAATATTTCTTCGGTCAAAACAACAGTGCTGCCAAGCAAAACGGGGTCATTGCCATCAGCAACAAGAAACAAACTCTCAAAGCTCCATTTGCACCCTAAGAAAAGAGAATTATGGACACCAACTCATTGATACATATAGGCCACCCTCTTGTATATGCTTACTTCTGTTTGCGACCAAAAAAATTAACGTTACTTTTGATCCCTCGGATAAAGTGTGAGCACATAATGTGTCGTGTGTGAGGTGGGCAACTGAAAGTGCCTCCACGCTTACCCAATAGTGCCAGCAGCTGCTTCTTGGTAGCATTCTCTCTATCTGGAGCTCCTGCTCCAGGTTCACCACCCTCTGCTTTGCCGACTGCAGCTTTTCAACCAGTCAGGCCTGCTCCACAAGCGACACAGTGGACGTCTTGTACTCCGTCTTCTTTTTCCTGTGCTTGCCACCCACTGCAGGGGATGGCGACATCTCAATCTGGAAAAGAAAAAAGGTCCACGCATTTCAATATTCATTTAATATAAACTTCCAACACAGGATTCGGACACACATAGTTCACATTAAATTGCCCCCCCCCCCCCCTTTATTTTCTAGGTGTATGTTTCAGCCCTATACCTGTGATTGCCCCCTCCCCCTGAAAGAATGCTTCCAGATGCCCATGACCGTATTCACGGTCATTTCAGGAAATAATTGCTACATCGTCCTTTACACACTCTAGTGAGTAAAGGACGATACGTGTATCTGTTTGCGCTACGTGTACCTGTTGGCAGCAAACACTGTATAGGTAAACAAGATAGTATGATAAAATATTCTGTTAAAAGTACTTGTCAGTTAGTTAGAAAGTAAATACTACTTTGCACCCAGTGTACTTTCTACGAGGAACGTAAACTCTCAGTTACTTTGTATTTGCAAAACAGTACTTTTAAATACGATAGCATTTATAAGCAAACCCTATGCACTTTAGGCCTCCATTGATCCGAGGATTTGTAACTGCTTTTGAAAACCAGCTTGCGCCGGAACATTATAATTCAGAGAAGAAAAACATGACGCCGGCACTGTGCCTCACACCCACAACTGTTGGGGTCTAAGCCGGGCACATCGTATCCGCTTCACTACGAGCACACATGGGCAAGCATTTGCGAAAGAGTTACCGGGTGCAGGCAAGAGCTGCGTTGATGCACGTGCCAGTGACTCAACGCCGTTGTTGCCATAGCAATGAGTGTCACATCTGGTCGCAGTCATGCATAGCCACATCTGAGGAGAGCTCTGTGAACCAGACTTAAGCATCGTGTATCGTTGTCGGTATGCGAAGGCAGGTCTAACCAGAGGAACGCACACGCAAGCGTGCTGAGGCACAGCGAAAGCAAAGTGCCTAGGGCACTTCGGAACAACATGAAACATGTTTGGTGAAAGCTAGAGAGGAAAGTAGCAACAAGAGAACCATCGAAGCGGATGAAAAGGTTCAAAAGAAGAAACTTTGGCTGCAACGCAAGCAGGACGCCAAACAAACGAGGACGTCTTGCGATAGTGGAGAAGAGATGCACCTTCGACTACAACGAGATTGAGACTTAGAGCAGGTGAGGACGCCTTGTAAGACTTAAGAGGGTCGAATTCAGATATAGTGCGGTGGAGAAACAAGCAGGAGAGTATCTCTTAAAATTGAAGACGGACAACTTCGGCTACAGCACAATCGAGACCAGGAGTGGCCAAGATGCGGCTCTTTGTGTTAAAGTGCGGCTTGTGGTCCAATTTTATATAGCGTATTTACCCACCGAATCTATACAAATATTCCTGACCAGCCATAATGAATGGACACAATTACTCATGAGGCGAACAAAATGCAAGATATTCCTTAGCCTAACCGTGCAATTTTACCCACAATTACTGCCCACTGGTAAGAGAAGTGAAGCATGGTGCCGATTTGAAAAAGGGACACAAAAGACGAACTTAAGGCCGCTGGTTCTGAACAGAGTCTAAGAATGAGGTAAGAAAAACAGTTTAAAGGCGCACATATACCTCGAACCCTGAGTCCAAAATCATAGGGATGGCCACGTGCTTCTTGTTCAAAGCAGCAACCAGCTCACCTCGTGTCTCTGTAAGACAAAACATGCACATTGAGCTACATTTCAAAGTCGTGTTTGTCCCGTCCCCCCCCCCCCCCCCCTTGTATCGAAGTTTATAAATATGACCGTCCACCAGCTAGCCTGTGCTATAACCTTTGTTTCAACAAGTCTTTTCTTCTATATTTTTTACAAATTAAATGCACCACCTAGTCGAACTTCTGTGGTAAAGTTGTCGTAGCTTACAAAGCCGATTTGTTGTGATTTATTTTAAATGTCGTGGCTGCCATCTGGAGCGCCCTGTAGTTCAACAATGTAAAACCCTTTGCTTTTGCCGCCCAGTTCATTACAAATCCGGCGCAAGGACATATTCGTGCCCATCACATTTTGCGAATTCTAAACGCCCGAACGGGGGACGCCGGAACGGGGGCCCACCAAATTTCCGCTTTCCACGTCTCCTTAAATTTCGCTATTTTTGGACGTGTAGAATATGCCAAAAAGTAGAGGCTCGCGAACATAGGTAGTTTTCGTAGACGGCGTATCCCCCTCCACTAATCTTTCCGCAACGAAGAAGTTAGTACTGCGCCTGCACGCCGATAGCCTTGACTGTAGAGTTCCAGGTATATAGCGAGTTGCGGAGGGCGTTGCGGGACGGCGAAAACGATGTACGAAAACTCCCTATTAACGGTTTGCAGTAAACGTTGTGCTTCGAGCCCCTGATGCGTAGAAAACAACTTACCATTCCCCGGCGCATGCTCCAACAGCCTCCCAGTAGACGCTTTTCGGCACGTCGGCGTCGAAGTCGCCAACGCTCGCCGGTTTGAACTTCTTGATACGGTTCACGCTGACTATTGCCTTCGCGCCATCAACATAAATCACGTACGCTTAGTACATATCGACACCGATACACACCGATCGAGATAGCCCTAACAGTACCCGGACACTCCCATAGACCCAATGGAGTCGATTTCTGGGAAAACTGGGCGTTAGCAGCGCTTCCGTGGTCGGAGGCGCTCATTACTGCAACGAATCGAAGCCTCATTGCTTTATTAATAGATTGCGAAACTAAAATAAGCAGCGATAATTACGTTCATAAAAGGAAGCGCTAACGTTTTATTAATTACTTTTGACGCCGTCGAGCTAGCTGGAGCGGCTTCTTATCCGTTTGCGAAGACGAGGCCGCTCAAAATCCAACATGGCGCAGCCCTTCCGCCGTGCCCTGCCGCTGCTCCCTGCCGCTGCTCCCTACCGTGGTACCGCCGGTACCGCGGTAGGTTTTGTTTGGAAATTTACGGTCCGCGCGTGCCATACAACGTCTTATGGCAAAGAATTGTAAGTTCTGCTTGCCTACCTTGTGTCCAGCAGTTGACAGTCCGTTACTTGTCGTCAGCGTCTTCCAGGGAATCGAAATAAATGCAGCATTTTTCGCACTCGTTGAAGCATTTATTCAGTCATTTGCATGACAAGGAAAAACAATTTACACTGTCACTTTATACAAGCGTTGCTATGCAGAAAAAAGATAATAATGAGCGCAGTATCTACGTTAGCCAGAGGTGCTACAGTGAAGATACAACGTGCGACACTGTTAGCGCGAACATAACATAGCTTTTTCACTTTGAAAGGCTGTCGGCGCGCACAAACTATAACTGCCTTAGTTCTCGCTAACGTGTCTCGCTAACGTGGTCGATCGTTTCGGTCACGCCGCTATAAATGTCATATTTTCGGGGACTGATATGTGTCCCCATACAATTCAAACTCGTCACGTTAAATAAAGAAACCCGAAGTACGTACTATGGAAAGCTAGCTTGGGAGCGAAACGGATAAATACATGTTTTTTTATCTTTTTATTGTGGCCTCTGTAAAGACAAACGCAAAAACAAAAAGAAAGAAATGGGGGGAAATATATTAGTGAGGCAAAAAAGATTGACGAGGTAGAAAGTTGGGCGAGTTGGTGATTCATAATGATTAAAAAGCGCGACAGGACAACGGACACAGAAGGAGACACAGCACTGCGTCTGTGTCTCTTTCCGTGTCCGTTGTCCTGTGGCGCTTTTTAGTAAAGCTCTTCGGTTACGGAATTTACCCAGAGCTGCACAATTGTTAGATATGACAATGGTGACTCAATGGTTACAATTTTCAGGGGTTTCCAGCCTGAATCACTTGCAGTTCTTTCCCTTTCCCAGTTGCAGATGACAAAAATAAACAACATACCACCTTCATTGTTTATTCTTTGTAATCAAGATTATGGATGAGCAACATTACGGAGAATTGTTTTGGAAACTGGAGGTGTCCATATTAAAGAGAAAATAGCGTAACAGCAAACAGAAATGTCTGTTTCCGTGACATGAAAACACAATGATCATAATATCTGATATGTGTTACATAGAAGCAAACCCAGTGCGAAGTAAATATGCAGCCTTGCCGGAGAATTGTGTGCAAACAGCCCTATTGGTGAGGCAGGCACGTAGCCAGGGGGGAGGCCCATGGTGCCTGAGCCCCCCCCCCCCCCCCCCCCGAAATCTTCCATTTTTCTAGGGCCTCTCCCCCCTCCCCCCATACAGCATTTTGTCATAAGCGCCCCCCCCCCCCCCCTCGAAACAAAATCCTAACTACGTGCCTGCGGTGAGGTACGTCTGAGAAGATATTTAAATGGTTATAGGTTGTGGAATCTCAAATACCAACTTGAACATATATTACGATAAAACATCAATTCTTCAACCTGCGTAATACGACAATACTGCAAAATTTTAGGGGGTCAGATATTGTCCACCAAAACTTGAGATCGTAAAGAGTGAAACTCTCCAAATACGTAGTTTGAATTCTAGCTGCTAAAGGTCCTGGAATCACTGGTTCGAAGCAACAGATATTTTCCCCCCTCGCCCTCCCACCCTAAAAAGAAAACTGCCTAGAGGTTGTTGGCTACCAGCAGGCTAACAACGTGTCTAAACAAAGTGGATGCTCAGAGGCTTCTGTTAGTCTATGATCTTGCTCCATAAAAATTGTGCAAAGAGCAACCTGCTGACGCAGTGGACAACATTGTCTCTCGAGGGTCTCAAGAAGCACAGCCATAAGATTTCATGCTTAGGTGAAAGCTCGTGTCATTCTGACTGGTCCATGCAAATAAACAGTTAACACAATGAATTGTAATTCGGTCAAACTTATTCGTTGCTTACTTACAGACTTGAACCAAAATCTTTAGAGACTTAATAATGTGTAGACCTAGCTCTCTGTAGACCACTTTGGTATTTCTCATTTCTCTTGGCCTCTTGATGAGCTTCCGATACCTGTCGCTTGCACCGTGAAGTTGAACCACGAGTTGAACCTGGTTTTCTTGGTGTGGCCACCGAGATCCTATGATACCCATGTGATGGGCCAGCAACTTCATTGCTCTTTCTAATTTTTGCTGTATGTGTGTTCTTTATCCTCCCAGGATCTGCACAGGACAATGTAAGAACACATTAGTTTGTCTCGTCACAACACATACACTTGCAGAAGAGAAACAGGGCTATGAAATATTGTAGAGGGCGGCTCATACTCTCCTTTTGTTTGTGTTGTAATTCTCTTTGCCCTAGCCACTCTCGTTTTACATTACAGTTGATCGTAGATTGGGCTGCATAGATCACTACGGTGGAAACTAGCATGCTGATGGTTACATATTCAGGAAGCTTGATAGGTTGGCCAACAATCAAGTGCACTTCACAAAAAAATTACCACGGACATACCTTTTGTGTATTGGGGTTCCCTGTCCCTGAGGCTTGTTGGAGTGATTTTCATGCCTTGAGAATCTGTATGAATACACAAAAAGAAAAAAAAAACAATGCAAATGATGCTATTTTATGTGCAACAAACGAAAAAAAAAAGATGCCTAACGCGAGTTTTAATTGTTTTGAGGGGAGTGCGTTGGGAGGTGTAAAAACTTTCGGAAGAATTGCACATGGAAGGTCGGATAGCACAACTCGCGATCAAGCTCTGCTGTCTGCATTCCGCCTTTCTATGCGTAAATCTTTCAAGATTTTAAAAGTGCCTTTAAAAATGATTCTACTATCCAGCTTTCTATTTATTTTTGAAAGAAATAAAACGTGAAAAAACGAGTCGCAGGGCTGTAAAAGAGTCAACATGAGATACATTAATAAAAACGGGCAGATAATATAAGATGTGAACTCCGAAATATTGTAAAACTGGGAGAAGAATATTTATATAGAGACTTCAATTTACTCGACGGGGTATCGACACTGCTGTGAACGAGATCGACGAGAGGTAGAGGAGGTGATATTTCGCCAACAGTCTACAGATCATAAAATATTTGCAGGACGGTCTTCATCTTCAGAACCGTGCTAAGAACGCTCGCCAAAATGGGTACATCGCAATGAAATCGCGGTGACATTTTGTAAATTTAAAAAATGAAACGATATATTCAATTACCTAAAAGAGTACAAGATCCTCAAATGGTGCACTTTGTGGCTGGAAGATCAGCTTAGGAAAAGTTTTAATTGGGGTGAAAACTTTCAAACTCACCGTCGTCAGTTGGAATCCGAACGAACGGGTGCTTCTTGTCCCCGACGCTGCTTGGGCACGACTTTGCGTAACCGCACAAATGAGGTGGTTCAAAGACACGAAAAGCTTTCCACTGGCCCGAAAGTGCGAGGCTCGCGCAATGCGATGATCGAGGCGCCGAAGCTTGACGCTCTGAAGGCGAGCGAAAGCGCGAAAGCGCGAAAGCACCGAGCAGACCCACGGACGCCTCCACAACGGTCCACCGGTTTCAGAACGCGCAGAGCGCAAGCGCGCATGCGCATAGGCAGCGGTTTCGTTTTAGAAACGCAAAAATCAGAAAAAAGCAAAATTTTGAGAGTGTGATGTTGACATGAATTTAAAAAAAAATATATTATATTTTTAGGAATACGTAATTTGTATTTAGTAAAATAATATGCAGTCATAACTAAAGTTGAATGAGGTTTGATTCATTATTGTTTTGTTTAGTTTTTAGTAATGACCGCCTCCGACCACGCGAGCGCTGCTGTACATTTCTATGGTGGCACCATCCGTGTTCGAGCAGCCCAACTCGCTCTGTGTCCGGAGGTTGGCTCTAACGTCAATGCGGCTTTGGTTCAGAAAACTGGCTGGCACTGGCCACCTGGCCAGCGGCGCGGGTACATAAGGATTGGATTCGATTAAAGAAATAATCTACCTTAGTTTGTATTAGTACTATTATTACTTAAAATAGTTTTAAAACATTTAAAAGCATAAAAACTTACCATGTTAAGTTTATTTCTTGTTAAGAAAAACATTGTTTGTCCGTCGTTGCTTGTTTTTCTGCACTCTGGCTTGGAGCTACGAAATCCAATCCAATCCGATGCCAATAAACTGAAACCGAAACTACGGCGGTACAGGGCTCAAAGCTATGAAGCAAACTCTCGTTTATCTCGGCCTCGCTTCCCGTGGATTTGGTTTTCCCATTTTATGACTTTAAATATGCATGTCATAAAATGGTTGAGTTTGATACCTGAAACTGTTCAATGAAATGACCAAATATGTGATTTTATGATTAAAATTCTTTATTGAAAAAATTATCACAGTTTAGTTTCGCGGTGCGCGCGTTCCCGTCGATGTCTGATAATTTCTGGTCGCCTTAAATAGAACGATCTCACCGGCCAGTTTGACTACGCCACCGCTGCCGCAATGCAGCGAGGGAACTTTAGTCTTTGGGCACGTGCGACAACCTCGCTAGAGCTCCTTCGCGTGTAGAGCACGAGAAGACACGAGCCCTCGCGTGCACGGCCGTCTGCCTCCTGTGAACTCAAGTTATGGAGGCTTTACGCATGCGCCCAACGCTTAGTGAGATCGGTCTATTATGTATACCGGTAGAGCCTGTACAAGGTTACCGACCGCCGGTTTAAGTGGCGGCGCCGGTAAGGCGTTACCGGTCGCTCCGATACGTGGTTGCTGTTAGCCGCGCACCGATTTCTGGCCACCGGTACGTTATTACGGACCACCAGAGTGCCGTACCGGCTTCGCCTGTAAGTGTTCACTCGCCGCCTGTACATGATATGGGCAACCGGTACTTCGTATCGGCTTCGCTGGTACGTGGTTACCGGTTACCGGTGTGGCCTACCGGCGGTGCCCGTACGTGTTTACCGGTCGCCTGTACATAGTACGGGCAGCCGTATCGGCTTCGCCAGTACGTGGTTAAAGGTCGCCGGTACAGAGCTATGGGTTACCAATATGAGAATACAGGACTCCGGTGTGAACCGGTATAGGCCGGTATACATTCGTACAGGTTTTTTCAGTAGGGGTGTGTTTCCACAACACCTCCGATTGGATACATTTCGTTTCTTATGCATTATTAAGACAGGTAGGAAACGCCAGAAAGACAAGGTGGAGTGGTGTAGAGGTTAGCACACCCTACCGGACATTGGGAGGCCCAGAGTTCAAATCCTCGCTCCCCCTTTTTCATATGGCTTTCGGCGCGTTCCTGAAATCTTTGATTCTTTGATTCATTGGATTAAGTACGGTTCATTCATCTGCGTATGTCTGTTTATATATATATAGATAATATATAAACGAACATATATATATATGTATATATATAAACAATAATGTTGATATTTGAAGAGTTCAAAACGTTACGGACATTTCACACTTTGAATATGTATACTCTTTCTTTTTTATTGTGATGAATACGCGGCAATTTATAACCCTCGTTTTCCACTGAGAACTCATGGTGTGATGTTGGCATTGTGTTCTTCATTCATAAACAGCCAATTTAAACTTTGTTTGTTGTTCGTACTGTTGTTTCTTGTCTTTATTGTTATTTTTCATTTATTGTAGCCTCTTTTGTTCAGGATTGCCAATGTATGTCTTTTTTCGGACAGACGCGCGGTGTATTCATTCTGCCCAACCCCTTGTGCATAAATTCGCAGCTGGCCGATCTAATTTCGTTCCGAACGGTTTATCGTGCCAGACACGCCCGTGCCGGGTTTTCTTTTTGCCACTACGGCCGGTCTCTTTTTGGGGGGCTGATTCATGACACCACATCCTGTTCTACACGCAAAAAAAGGCAGAGAGAATTACCAGTGAAAATGTTAATATCTTTGCGCTCAATTACCTACAATAATAAAGACAGATTGTGAAGCAACGTAAGAAGTTTATTGAGAACTCTTTGCAAGGACGATAAACACGTGGTTGCAGAAGTAGTTTTGTTTCTGAGACAAGACCATCCCCGCAAATAAGCTCACAGCCTACCGAAAAGCACCATACATTCGTGTTAACGTATCAATGTACAATGTAATAGCATGCGCACGCCTGCTTCCAAGGTCCACTGCAGTAACCTCCGTGTCCTCCAGTGCTCTCGCAGTGCCTGAGACAGGTGTCTCTGTCGTAGGGACATCCAAAACCGCGTCCTGAAAAAACAGATTTATATCGAATTAGCACAAACATTACATTTTAAAAAGCTCGTACACGTATAGTGTACAAGATGCATAAAACACCAATCCTTCGCATCAGTTTAATCAATTTTGTCAATATAAAAAGCGATTGGTGTCGCACCACCATTGATATAAACCAGGGTGTAGAATATAACATTTAATCATTTCAATTGTGATTTAGATCATACCACTTTTCAATGATTAATTAAATCAAACATTTGCCGCTAAAAATATCTGCTGGTTCCTTTTGGGCACTGGAAATAGAGACTTATTTTTGTTATTATATAATAATCCCCAATTTTTTTAATTAATCGTCCATTTATTGTTTGATGCTTTCTATGTGCAAGCGTATTGTATTCAAACAAAATAATAATCAAGTATAAAAAGATTTCTATAAAAATAAACAAGAGCAAAATGAAGTGCGCGTCTGCGGAAAAAGAAGCATTGAGCTTGATCTCCACCTTCCACTTCGTTCGCGAACCACGTAACGTCCAACTGCCACAAACTCCGAAGGAATAAGTAGGAAACAAAAACTAGAAAAGTAATGTCATATTGCCATCAACTCAAAACTCGAAGAAAACCAAATGGCGCTTTTTTATAAATAACTAAAAAAATCAAGCTCTTTTTGTTATAGTGCGGCAGGGATTGCTGCAGTGAGAAGTTGTTAATAAAACTACACTCGACATTTACTGTAATTCCTTTTTTCCGCATTGTTATCAGCGATCCAAAGGATGATCGATCAATCTGTAATGTTGCAAAACAAATCTACTGGTGAAGAATCACCAAAGTCGAACTCGCGTGATTTAAATTGAGATTAACTAAGAACATATATAAAATGGCGAAAATAGGGTGGCCTGGGGCGTGGGGGATATTCGGACGATGCACAGGCTGGGAAGCTCTTTGGCTTAAACTTCCACAAATGTTCCAAATTTTATTAAGTTAAAACATATTCGCCATTGAAGAAAGGACGAAAACTTTTTGCTTTGAAGTGTTTCCGTCACTGTTGTTGGCTCCTTGAGTAGCTCTGAACGTTTGGCCGTCGGACTGGCGTGGGCTCGTGCACGCACACTTTGAAGATGAATACTTTAAAGTCCTTAACGTGACTGCTTAATGCAGACGCTGCGGCAAATTGGTTGTTTGCTATCTGATTTTGTGTGCGGAGAAACGTAGATCATTCCAATAATAGATTTCTGCGTGCGGCCAGCTTTGTCTACTGGGATCTGAAAGGCGTTCTGAAAAACCTTAGTAGCTCTCTGTATGGTAACCTTCCGTGCATGCTGAGAGCGGAATAGCACGTGGTCGGAATATTGGCGGAATATTAAAACGGGAGCATGCGTACAGCCTATTAATTGGGTACTTCAAAAGATTTCGAGGTTACAATGCTACATAGCATAGCACATAGCCCGTGTTGTTTTACACTTCGTGGAAAATCCTGAAGCTTAGTGGGATCAAAATACTTGCAACAACATCACAAAACAAACTGTTAGCCGCATCTTGCATAAAGATTACTGTACTTCTTCAAATGTTTTTACTGATACAAATATTTGGGGAAACGTAACTCACGAACTCGAACGTGAGCCACTTGCTTTTCTTCCCTTTGTGCGCTGGAAGTAATAAATGCTCCTGAAAAAGTTAGAAACATGCGGGACATTATTTTATAGAGCTCATAACTAAGAGCTGAAAAGGCAGCTTTCGAGTTCAGAGTTCGAGATTTTAACGAATAACTACCAAAAATTCACTCACCAGCAATGAGAAGGGCGATCAAGGCAACACCAATGATCTTCATGATTTCAAAGTTGATGATGCGGTGTTCTACTTGGCCTGGGTCCTGCCGCACCAACAACAATATTTATGATTGTTAATTTGCTTTAATCGTAGCTCGAAAATAACTCTTAAAATGTGCGCAATTAAAATGCTAGCTCTGAATTAAATTAAAAATATATCTATTTTTAATTTCCCCCTTATTTCGTGTAATAATTAGCAGCAAGAGGCTTACAAAGCAGCAGTGTAAATTAAAGCTATTTTATCTGTTGTTATTTTTCAGCGAGCAAGTAAGTATTTTTTTCTTTGTATGAAGTAGGACTGCTGATTAAATATTTTAGTTGCAATTTATGTTGAGCCACAACATCACTCTTACACGCTTTTTTTGTTTCACAAAAACAAGAATGGGCATCAATTAAAAACAATACGAAAAGTGAGAAGCAGTGCCTCTACCTGTTAGCAACTCTACTCACCTTCTTTGAGCTCTACGCAAAGCCGTGGTATCTAACCGGAGTCCAAAGCTCTTATATTGTTGCAGTCCAAACAAACCA
Source organism: Ixodes scapularis (assembly GCF_016920785.2). NCBI lineage: Eukaryota > Metazoa > Arthropoda > Arachnida > Ixodida > Ixodidae > Ixodes > Ixodes scapularis. The sequence continues at coordinate 91,597,515 of NW_024609880.1, forward strand.
GCGACGAAAAAGTCCTCTTTACAGCTAGTGTTTTTCCCTTCACAATGCCTGGAGTTGCAGGTTATTGCGACGCCCAAATAAGTCTTCTCCGTCTCTACTTTTGGCCCTAAGTTTTGTTTTACGCATGTTTTACTACGAGCGTATCGCAAATCCGGTGTTGGAGACGTGCCATGAAATTTTCTTGCGTAGGCGGAAGGTGCGCCTGGTGTCATCTATTAGCGGAAAAGCGATAGCTACAGGAATGCCTGCCGCGCCAAGAGGCTTGACAGTGATCCAACGCCACGTGACGCACGCATGCAGTGGCGCGTACCAGACAGGGATCACGAGCCCTGCCCGAACAGCGAGACTGGCTGGGATCACAGCGACAGCAGGATGGATTTGTAGCAGCTCCTTTTTCTTTTTTGGCAATTTAAGCATTAACAATCTAAAACGTTCCCTTACATCTACTTTTTTATGACACCCTGGCCCATCATTGCATCTTTATAAAATATGCCAAGTAAGCGGTAAAGCCCGTAAAAAATTAGTTTAAAGATTAGAAAAACAAATTTTGTAATTATGAAAATGAAATTGACCCTAACGTCCCTTCTTACGGCGATCGTTAATGACCGGGTATTTCGACGAGGACCATGAAATGGTCCTTTTATTTTAAGACCACAGTTGTAGACCTAGCTGACAAAAAATATTGCTTTTTTTATAGGTGCACATCATAGCCATAGAGAGGAGCCTCCAGCTTTGCCACGTTTAAAGGCAAGCATTGCTAGTTTCTTCTATATTCTTTCTTAATCCTATCCATTAATTAACCACATGACTTGCATCATAGATGGCAAAATTAAATTTAAAAAGTAATTAATTTACATTACTAATTACTGTTCTGAATACTCCAAAGATGTAATTAAATTACATTACAAATTACCGCAGACTAAAAATAATGACATTACATTACAATTACTTTCCAAAAGTAATGAAATTCCTTCTGCATTACTTTTTAATGCCTTGAAGCAGTAATTTGTGCTTGCTTTATTTACCGTAGATGTACCAAAACTCAGACCCTCCTGTTCGTACTGGAACAGCCTTATGCGCGTCAAAGTGAACCATACTGAACAGTCGTTTTGCTGGCGCACACGACATAGGTATTAAATATGACGAATAGCTCTATTACATGTGGCTCAAAGACAGTCACTCACCGGTTTCTCTGTTCATTTAAAGGTGAAGGTCCTTACTAGTAGGTTACTATGTTTCCGTCTTCCTGATTATAGTCCCCTGTCAGTATGTTAAGTTGGGCCACGGAAGCTCGTTCTTACGAGGAGTCATTACGTGAAACGTTTTCCTTCCGCCTCGGACGCAGTAAAATCCTATCCCCCCAAGTGCACTAGTTGACGTATTCCCGGTCCGTCCTCCCAAAAAGAATTGTCTCAAACACCTGAAGAGCCCAAGTTTTTGTACATTGTTACACTAAGGGGCTGGATAATTGCTAACCAGAAGCGTCGCCAGTTGAGGAAAGGAATGATGCGCGCTTCTTAAATTGTGTACTTTCCCAACAAACGGGTGGCGATATTAGCTTGTGGGCATATTCCCGAATAAACTTTTCAAGGCAAGGCAGCGATGCATACCGCGAGCGGCACCTGCTTTGCTCTAGGACGCACGAAACTTGCTGGGGCCTTGACAAGGATTTTGGAAATAACTAATTATTAAGATCGTTTGTTGTTCACAATGGTCGAAGCTTACGGTTTGACCTAGCTTGAAGAAAGAACATGAGGGCTGGAGACGTGCTTGTCCGGCCCTCTCATTGGTGAGGTGTCCTTCGCCTTGTAGCCAAAAACCCGTTCATCCATAAGCTGACAGTGCATGCGGTTGAAGCTACGGGCTTTTTGGAACAGTCACATGTCTATCTTTCGCCACGTACCCACGCTCTGGTTCATACCAACGTGCAGAGAAAGGGACGGGTGCGGTGATTCAAATGTGGTGTTTGATTGGTTCTGGATAGCTCGCTGCTTCCACCGCACTGTCAGCTTAGGGATGAACGAAGTACAGTATCGAATCTTCCTTGCCTGGAGCTCGTAAGCCGTAGCCTTCCAGTTATGTCTGCACGTAAGCTTTTCTCCATCACTTTTCCAGTCCGCCTTTGTGCTTCTGTTTAGTTCTTTGTACGAGGCTATGCACTCAGGTGGCGGAGGCATTGCGAAGCTGCCCAGGCTTTTGCTGTAAAAGCCCAGTTTTGACTTAAAACAAACGAAACATAACTTGTGTCGTGAGTACTGTTATTAAAGATTAATAAGAAAATATTTGTGTACGGTGCTTCGGTAAAAGTTTGACGTGAAACTCGAAGGTAACGGGTCTACTGGTCAAAAATGTGCAAGATGGCGGCGTCCCGTTGGGGGCCTTTTTCAGCTGCCAATATATTGTTGGAAGGCCCTGTACCTCGCTGTCTCGCCCACAAATCACTTTGCCCGTGCAATGCTACTGGATTGGGTTGGCTGCTGGGCCGAACACAATAACAAGCCTGGTTTCTCTCGTTCCCGACATCAAGAGCGTCTTGTCTAAAGTCCGACAACGCCTGCTAGTTGTGAGAGCAGACGCGCGGCAGCCTCCGACATCGCCTGCCATTTCAAAACCGTCATTCGTCGTCTGCCGTGCCCAAAGAACACGGACGTTAACGCTGCCCGTCGGCGTCCGTTTTCACCTTCGTCCGTCAGCTAGTATTCCGCCCCCGTCTAAAAGCTTTTCTACGCTCGCAAGACTCGACCATTCGAACGACGTTTTAACGTTCCATCATACGAGGCAACAGTCAAATACAAGCGTCTCTCAGCATCTGTCGATGTGCGGAAAAAAGCGACAAAGGAAACTAAAAAAAGGAACAAAATAAATATGCAGTCATTGCAGCTTTTATGTTCTCGTTATTTTCTTTTTCATGGCATCCGCTAGTAAGGTGAGAGAGCGTCATGACGCACAATTAAAACTTTACCTGAAATTATTCTCCTTGGCAGTCCAGGGGCCTTGCAAACATGAGAGCTACTCGCCTTTCGAAGCGAAATGACGGTAACACACTTCGAGTAACTTGATGAGTACCGAGCGCCATATTGCCTCCAGTTAAATGGCTCGCAAATTCTTACGTGTGAAGGTATTTTACCGGCATTGAAACCATGGTTACAATCACGATGCTTGCAAAATTCGCAGAACAGCGGGGCCGCTTTTATGGAAACCAACATTTTCATTCAGCATGAACACCTGCAAAGAAAGAAATCAAGCCAGATTGATCAGAACAGTAAACGTGGAACGTTAAGCAAGCCCCGCTACAGAAACAGAGCATCCACACAGCGCGGCCGAAAACGCGTACTTGCGACAGCTGTTTGCTGCAAACCATGTCCGTTGATGAAATCTTCCTCTAAATCGTTCTGTACACTCAAAACGACCCGCACTCATAAAAAAATGACGAGCTCAACGAGCTACGCTCATTCAGCCCGTTCAGCACCCAGCAGACCCTGGCAGCCATGTTTCTTAACGTCTCAAGCGAAAGCCGGAGAAACAATTTCAGAAAACATTTGGAAACAATATTGACGGAAGTTGTTTCTCAAACATAAAAAAAAAATTGTCGATTAAAATACTATTACGGCACGGAGATACAAATTTACAACCAACCTTTCACACGTCACTCGTCTCTCCAGCCGATGAGAGATGTAGGCACCTTGTAAGCAGGGTCGGAGTTAGTGGGCCGCGACCTGAACCTTCTCCACCGAACTTTGCGTCTAGCGGCGTAAATATTGCAAAAAGAAAAAAAAAAAAAGTTTTTCCGTCATCAATTATTTTTATACACAATTCTTGTCTAGGCTTTTGGAAAAATTTTTGTTTTTTTGTTTTACTGGACTGTTTTTTAAGGGTAACGTCGAGGGTACCAAAGAAATTAAGCTGATCCAGGAGCTTTATTGGTTCCTCGGTATTTTAATAGCACCTCCAGGGTTCTTAAATTATAAATGAATACAAAGGTCATGTAATAATTGTTTTCTGTTGAGAACCAAGTATCAATAAGGCATAATGATGGCATTTGTTCACTCGTGAGTGAATACACAACCTAGTAAAGTTTTTTTTACGGTCAAAGTTGGGTTTCTATTTCTTCACCGTCGCTCCGAAATTTACATTCTGTAGCGTGCCTGTGTTAACAAATATTTTAGTTTTACTTTTTTGTGCGTTTGGCCTAATTATGGCTTGTTTCGTATCTTTTATTTCAGTTTTGTGTTGCTTACTTTAAAATGTGTGTATAAAGATTCTCAACTGTACAATTAGTTGTGTATATAACATTTCCACGTGTATTTTCCTAGTAAGGCAGGCAGTAGATAAAATAAATAAATAGGTCCCATGGTATCATGCCGAGTCAATTTAATGGCGAAAAGAGAACAAGGAAAAAAATATTGATCGAAAAAGTAAGGTCTAGATTCACAGAATAAATTTGGACATCTGCTTGCTCGGAAGGCGAGTGGGAGTCAGAAAACATGTAGCTATAATTGAGTAAAGTGAACTACAGCAATGAAACAATATTGCACCATGCAATTCGTTAGTTGAAAATATTGTCGCGAATGAACGGGAGAGGAAACAGAATAACTGGCGAAACTGAAACGTTTAATAAGGGCGAACTTGTGCCCGAAAATAAAAAGGTAACAAAAGATAACAGGAGAGCGTCGCGGGCGTCGAAGTCGGCGAGAGAGCAGAGCCGACCGCTGTGGCGCGCCTGACTCGACAAAGTCGCCGGCAGCCTCTTATCTAGAGTAAGTCACTATCTCGAAGATTCGGTAGAGAAAGTTCGAGCGTAGCGCGCTCGGGGCGAGAATGAACACGCACTTTCTAGAAAAACAAGAGCAGGACGGACCTTCTACAGGTCCGTGATCTTGCGCGCGGCAATATGTTGCAATAATTGCGAACACAATAAGATGGCTGCAGCTACGTCTCCAAGAGGAGCATGTCCACGTAAATGAACTTTCGATCTGATGCAAAGGAGTAGCGCTCCACGTTTTATTTATATCCTGAACGGTGGATGCGACAGAACATTTCTGGCGCTTGCTGCGCCCTCATGTCTGTTCGAAGACCCTGTTGCCTCCGAGCCGTCCGATGTTCCTGCAGGGGCTGTGTCAGGCTGCTTGGTTGAAGAGACAGCCAGAGCCACGTCGTGGAACAAAATCAAGAACCAATCAGTACAAAGCCCGCACTCCAAAACAGCCCTAGATGTGAACTGTCTCCATCCTAAATGCCAATCACTGGTGTCCTCCTGACTAGTTTCGTCAACCACTGGCGTCCCACCAATTAGTTCCGCGTGCTGAAATTTCAAGCACAGTGCCACGGCACAGACCGTTTTCTAGGTCTAGACATGTCAGCCTTGTCATTCGAGCAATTCTTTTGCCAAACGTCAATTGATGTACTAGGAATGATCATTCGATGACAGCAATTGGTTCCCCCTAAATCACTCCGGAAAACTGTACACACTGGATTTTTTTCCATAGTGTACGTAATTTTAAGAACTGGCAAAGCAGCTGTTTTATGCGGACGCTGGAAAAGATCGATAGACATTCATTCATTTTTTAGTAAGAAAATATACACGCTAGCCATATATAGCACTCAAAATAAGACAATAGGTTTCATATTCAACCATTTCGTCGTTTACCCTGAGACTGGGTTTTTTTTTTGAAGAGCAGAAGTAACAGCTGTTTTGAGACCTGTCTGTTTTTTCTGTTACTTCTGCTCTTCAAAAAAAAAACCAGTCTCAGTGTAAACGACGAAATCGTTGACTTCCACCAGCTAGCCTGTACTTTGACTCTTTTCTCGTTAGGTTTCATATCTTGTTTCCAGAATGATGGCCAACGTATTGCTGCCTGGAGTGTTATATATCCTCCGTAATCACATAATAGAGATTGATGCTTCAGATATTAAGATTTACGGAAAATCTAATATCTGATTTGCAAAAATCGCGTATCCAGATATCATATTCTGGCATAAAGCTTACTGCAGGTTTGTTTACATTATACCAATATTTGTAATATTGCTCATGAACTCAAACCTGAGCAAGTTGACCTTCGTTCTCTTCTCCGGCGGAACTCATGAAAGCGCCTGTGTTAGAAAGATATAGGACGTTAGCTCCCGATTAATAAGAAAAAACACAGGCAATCGGTGAATTAACTTCATATTAAAACCCGAAAAGGGAGGTGGGGGGGGGGCAATCATCCACATTCTTTCAAACTAGAATTTTTTGAGACACTATGTGATTGTACTTTTTCATTTATTTATAGTCCGTTTGTACCCTTGGGGTCTTAAGTTTTAGCGTTTCTGACTCAAAATGCAACTTTTGAGTTCAAAGTAGTCAAACTGATTCGCCATTACGCTAGTATTAACTGGTTTTTACTCGTAATGCAGCACATTAACTTGCGCCCTCTAAGCGACTGATGGCCGCTGAAAGAGTCCGCCTGGTCCGAGGATCGATCTTGGAACCTTCCCAAGTCGACCATCAAAATCATTTGACGTGAAAAAAAAAACAATGACTTACCAGCAACGAGGATGGCGATCAAGGCAACAGCAACAACCCTCATTATTTCAGGATTGATGATGTTGTGTGGTACTTGACTTGTTTTCTGCATCACCGACATAAGTAATGATAATTGTTAAAATTGCTTCATTCATAACAAGAAAATCACACTTAGGAGTGACTTTCCTTAAACTACTTTGTGCATAATAAAAAAAAATTATGTTATATATATTTTTTTATATTTTGAACTTATTGCGTTTATCAAAACAAACTACGCTTTCAATAGAGGCAACATCATTATTGAACGTTTATTTATATTTACTTTTAATGAAGGGAACAATAATCTTTATTTTCATTGGATGAAGTGGGACTAACACGACTTTTGTTCTAAAGAATATGAACACCACAATAATGGGGATTGAAAATGAAAATGGAAGACCAGCGAAATACCACGCCAGTATCAGGTAGCGCTCCCACACCACTCACCTTTGCTCTGCTGCACGCAAACGATGCCGTCGTGTCCAACCGGTGATCAAGGGTCTTATATAACCACCGTCGAAAGAGAGCAAGAAGAAAGATACCTTTGTTTACCGTTAGGGTTTTCCCTTTTGAATTAGTTGTGCAATACTGTTGCGAACCCCGAAGTAGCAACCTCCGTGCCAACTTCGCTCTTCAATTTTGTTTCGTGCATGTTTTACGACGATAATATCGCATACCTTCTCTTGAAGAATGCTCTGAGTCTCTTTAGGCGCATGGCGGGAAGTCTGTGGGAAGTCGTATTGCTAAGTCTTGACTTAACATTTTGATCCACGTCTCAAGAATTGTGATTTGAGAACTTGGTTGCCCTAGCCCACAATCTACGAAGTGATTCTCCACGTACATACCGGCAAAGCGCACACTGTTGGTTCATCACAGCGATTTTATAAAATTCTTCAAGCGAGTGAAAAGGCCTTAAAATGAGGTTCCCATTGAAAAAAGGAAACGTATGGGTATCGTTATAGCATGGACGAGCATGATGTTCATTTCGCGAAGGTCGCAGTAACTAGGCCTTTTCTTTGCACGGTAGATTTTGTTTTAACGAACAAAGTTGCAGTTCTTTCGTGAACATTTCTCGCATACTTTGACATGATAATGGCTGATTACGACCTAAAGTTTTCTGAAGGCTGAGTCGACATTCTATCTATAGCCGCGCCTATTTCCGGCTCGTTCTTTTTTTTTAAACACTTCAAGCGCTAGAGAGAGAAAAAAAAAAAAGATTGTCTGGACGGTGCTAAACACCAAAGTTAATTAAAGCCCCTGTGGCGCACAATGGAAGGGCCTTGAGCCAAAAATGGCGTGACGTCACCTCAAATGCCCCGGTCAATCTCGCCGTGTCGCCGGCGGCCACGAGATACCAAGAAGGGCGTGCGTGTTCACATGTAAGACGCGCCATTAACCAAACACACACACGCACACACACACACACACAAATAGCGACGCGTCGCAGAAATCCAAGAGAAGCTAGAGCGGCAGGATTCGAGAAGGATGATACTTGAGTAACTAGGAGTATCCAGTGCTTTAAATTTTATTGTAAGCGAATGACAGCTCCCTAAAGATTTTTTGTTTCTTTGTTTTTTTAGACTTTAGAAGTGATCGCTAAATTTGACACAACGAGGTGTGACCCGAGTCATGACACTGTAATGTTGTTTGCTATCTCTACGCCTGCTCCAACGTACACAGGGCAGTAGTTTAGCGTAATGTAATGTATACATGAAAAGGGCGAGTCTTGTGACTAAGCCCGGACTCTCATAAAGGGCCGTCTAGCTGAACATGTATACACCTAAGCTGCGTCTGATTCATTCATTTGTTTGAGCTTATGGTCCGTTACTCCACTATTTATCTCTAGCATTCATTTTGAAACCTTTGAAATTAAGGGATATCAAGACTCTCAAATTTCTTGGTTTGTTGTTTAAAAAAAAATGAAAGAACCGTCTAGCAGAACTACATATATATATATATATATATATATATATATATATATATATATATATATATATATATATATATATATATATATATATAACGGGCATGGTGGCGGGAGGCCGAAGGCGTGGGTATAAAACTGAGAAGAAAAAAACCCTTAGTAAAAAACAGCAACAACGGACGATTTAATCTTCGACGTTTCGGCCGGAGTCCGTCCTTCGTCAGGACGGAGGCCGGACTCCGGCCGAAACGTCGAAGAATAAATCGTCCATTGTTGCTGTTTTCACCAAGGACTTTTTCCTTCTCAGTTACACACATACACATATCCCGGGTGTTCATCTTTAATTCGAACAGCTTTATTTAAAAAAATCCGTAAAAGATGCACTGATACGGTTCGAACAGGTGAGTTATACGGCCAGGGGGACATATTAAAGGGGGCTAATCGTAACGATCAGTTGGCTAATTAATTAAAATTCCTTAATTAACTTTACAATTAATGAAAATAGATTTATGGCTCCAATTAGAAACTTGCACAGCGTCTCCAAAAACAACTAAATTAGTCATTTTCAGAAAGACTTTGAGCGCGTGAGAAGCGTAGTAGTGCACTGAAGTTACGACTCGTGGAGCAGGTGCTAGACTCGGGCTAGATAAGAGACGGAAAAATCGCGCGGGCGCCTTACCGCAACCGCTAGCTTTGTACCTGCTCCACTAGTGGTAACTTTAGTGCACTACTACATTTCTCACACGCGGAAAGTCTTCCTGAAAATGACTGATTTAGTGCTTTTCGATGACGCTGAGCAAGTTTCTAATTGGAACCATATGTCTATTTTCAATATTTAATAAGTTAATTATCGAATTTTATTTAATTAGCCAACTGGTCGTTACGATTAGTCCCCTATAATATGTCCTCCTAGCCGTATAACTCACCTCCACAAACTGCATAAGTGTAACTTTCACGGCCTATATATATATATATATATTTTTTTTTTTTTTTTTGCCACGGGTGGTGACCAAAAAACGATAAATGAACAGGAAGGAACAAACCTTTAATGTGGCGAACTTGTGCCAAAAATAAAAGAGTACAAAAGATAATAACAGAGCGTCGCGCGCTTCAAAGCCGGCGTAACAGCAGAGCCGAACGCTGGGGCGAGACTGACCCCAGGTCGCCGCGCGGAGCCACTTATGTACAAGTGTGGGCTTCTGCAACAATCGGCGTAGTAGATTCGGCGTGTAGAACATTCTGACCTCGAAGAAGCAACACGGTTCTCGAATTTACCAGAACATTACGTTAGAGTCAACAAAAATGCGCATCTGCGGCCAGGAATTGAACCCTTGCTTTCCGCGTGGAACCCACTAGCGATAACCGCTAGGCCACGAGCGCGCTGCCTTCTTTGTCGGCTGCGCTCGCGACATTATTCCCCCCTTTAAAAAAGTGCATCTTCCCGATGCAACACAAAACGAAAAGAACAAATCAACAACAAAACGACAACAGAATCGCGAGTCACAGTTCACAGTTCACAGTTCACAGTTCACAGTTCACAGTTCGCAGTTCGCAGTTCGCAGCTCACAGCTCACAGCTTACAACTCAATACTCACAACACACAGTTCAGTCGTCGACGAGAGTGGAAAGTTCTATCGTTCGTAATACGGCTTCCTCCGAACGACGTGCACCACCTCGGGTATCGGCTGACGTCTTGTTGATGGTCGTGTTCCGTCGGGAAGCACTTTGTAGTTAAGGTCTCCGAGACGTCGTATGATCTTGTAATGCCCAAAGTAGCGCTTCAGCAGTTTTTCGCAGAGACCGCGGCGCCGTATCTGTGCCCCATACCCGGTCTCCGGGTTGGAAGGGGACGTCCCTGCGACGAAGGTTATAGCGGCGTGCGTCGACTCGCTGTTGGTCTTGAATCTTGATTTTTGCCAGTTGACGAGCTTCCTCGGCGCGTTGAGAGATCAGTTGAGCGTCGTCGTTGCCATCCTCGGTAGGCACGTGAGGCAGCATGCAGTCGAGCATTGTGGTAACCCTCCTGCCGCGTACCAGTTGGAACGGCGTCATTCCAATGGTTATCTTGAACCGCTGTGTTGTACGCAAGCGTAACGTACTGCAACACCTCGTCCCCTGTCTTGTGCTCCACGTCGACGTACCTGGAGATCATGTCGGCGATGGTCTTTCTGAGTTTCTCCGTCAGCCCGTTTGTCTGTGGGTGGAATACCACCCGCAGACAAACGGACTCACGTCGCACCACGGCGTATACGCCGTGGTGCGACGATGGCTGGTATGGCTGAGACGAAGGATTTCTTGCATCAGTTGGGCCATGAAAGATGATCCTCGATCTGTGATCAGCACTTCAGGTGCGCCGTGTCGAAGGAGAATGGACTCGACGAAAGGCTTGACGACTTCAGCCGCTGTGCCTGATCGAAGGGCTTTCGTCTCTGCGTATCGTGTAAGATAATCGGTCGTGACAATAATCCACCGGTTTCCCTGCGTCGATGTTTGGAACGGCCCGAGTAAGTCCATTCCTACGTGCTGGAAGGGAGTAGTTGGAGCAGATATCGGCTGCAGGAGTCCTGCTGGCTTCGTCGCAGGCTTCTTACTTCGCTGGCACTCATGGCACGACCGTGTGTACAGATGGACGGTTTTCGGGAGTTTCGGCCAGTAGATTTTGTCGCGAATCCGGATGAGCGTCCTGCTGTAGCCAAGGTGTCCAACCGTCGGGTCGTCGTGCCATGCTTGAAAGATTTCATTCGCAGGCTGGCAGGAACAACCAGCAGCCAAGCAGGGTTGCTGGTTACGAAGTTCTTCTTGAAGAGCACGCCTTGCCGCAGAACGAAGCTTGACAAGTCTCGGGCCAAGACTTGCGGGAGTGAACTTCCTTGACCTACGAGGTAGTCGATCACGGCGCGAAGCTCCGGGTAGTCACGTTGAAGTGCTCCCATGTCGGTATCTGCGACTGCGCCGACAAAACGGGCGTCATCATCGTCGTCGGCGCTGTCGGCAGGAGATTCGACTGGGCCCTATACAAACAGTCGGCGTCGTTATGCTTGTGGCCAGACTTATGCACAATGGTTACGTCAAATTCTTGTAGTCGAAGACTCCAGCGAGCGAGGCGTCCTGACGGGTTCTTAAGCTTGGTGAGCCAACAGAAAGCGTGGTGGTCCGTGACAACGCGGAACGGGATTCCATACGGGTACGGTTGGAACTTGGTTAACGCCCAGACGACAGCGAGGTATTCCTTGTCGGTCGTTGAGTAATTTTGCTCTGCCTTCGACAGCGCCCAATTTGCGTAAGCGACCACCCTCTCTGCTCCATCTTGTCTTTGGACGAGTACCGCGCTGAGTACGGGGTTGCTGGTGTCCGTGTCAACTTCGGTTACCGCTAATGGATCGAAGTTTCCGAGGATAGGGGGTGACTGGAGTCTTTCCTTCAGTTCGTTGAACGATTGTTCTTGCTCCTCCCCCAACCGGAAATCCACGTCGTCCTTCATCAGATGCGTGAGAAGTGCAGAAATCTTGGCGAAATCGCGAACGAATCGTCTGTAGTAAGCGCACAGCCCAAGAAATCTTCTTACGGCTTTCTTGCCTGATGGCTTGGGAAAGTCTGTGATAGCGGATGTCTTGTCAGGGTCTGGGCTTACACCCTGAGCACTCACGACATGGCCCAGTAATTTGAGCTTGACGTAAGCAAACCGACATTTTGATGGCGTTAGTGTTAGTCCAGCACTCTGGATAGCCTGTAGCACGGCTCGCAGGCGTTTCAGGTGCTCGTCGGAGTCGCTTGCCAATACCACGACTTCGTTGAGGTAGACGAGGCAGCTTCGCCATTTTGAAGCCAGATAGGACGACGTCCATTACGAGCTATAAGGTCGCCGTTGTGGTTGACAGTCCGAATGGCATCACTTTAAATTCGTACATTCCGTCCGGCGTGACGAAGGCAGTTTTCTCACGATCCCGTTCGTCGAACTCTATCTGGCAGTACCCACTCATCAGGGCCGTCGACGAAGAGTATCGGGCGTGGCGTTGCCGGTCCAGAGTGTCGTCGAAGCGTGGCAGTGGGTAGACGTCCTTTTCCGTTACGGCGTTTAGTTGACAATAGTCCACGCAGAACCGAAGAGTCCCATCATTCTTTTTCACCAGGACTACCGGTGAAGCCCACGGACTCTTTGAGGGCTGGACGATGTCGTCGTCGAGCATTTCTTGGACCTGCTTCTGGATGACTTCTCTCTCTTTCACGGATACACGATACGGCGACCGATGAACAGGAAAAGCGTCGTCATCAGTAATAATTCAATGTTTCACAATCGTCGTATGGCGCATCTTTGATGAAGTGACAAAGCACTCACAGAACTTGCCGAGGAGGTCAGTCAGCTGTCGTAGGTGGGAAAGGGGGAGGTTGGGTCGATGTCGATCTGAGATGATGACGCTGTTTCACGTTGCGACGAAGGGGAGTCTTTAGAGATTCCGGCGATTCTGGAGCTCGTCGACGTGTCGCACGGTGGTACCTTTTGTAAGGTGCTGAGCCTCTTTTTGGAAGTTGGTTACAAGGACAGCGGTGCGACCATCTTGGAGCTTCGTTACGCCTCTGGCGAAACCGATCCCTCTGCCTAGGAGCAGCTGAACATTACTTTCCAGCAGGGCGTCTCCGCAGGTTGCTGTTTCGGTTCCTGCGGGCACCAGCACACTCGAGGGCGGTTGCAAGTTCACGTGCTCGGACAGTACACGTGCTGTGGCTGAGGCGGCCGGCGCTATTTCCTGGTTCCCGGGCTTCATAACAAATTTCCGCAGTATCAGCTGGTTGACTTCCAGGTCGATGACGGCGCCGTATTCGCAGAGAAAGTCCATGCCGAGTATAACGTCTTTTGCAGAGTCTTGTAGAACAAGGAACTTCACCGGACATGTCTCACCGTGAATCTCGACGCGAGCGGTGCACCTCCCGACTGGTGTGATGAGGTGCCCACCGGCAGTTCGTATCTGTGGACCATATCACGGCGTCGTCACTTTCCGAAGGCGTTGGGAGAGCCTCCCACTCAGGACGGCGTAGTCTGCTCCGGTGTCGACGTGAGCCGACGCGTCGTGGCCGTCGATAACGACGTGTAGGTTATTCTTTACGGTCGCAGGAGCGCTGTTTGTACGTGCGCCGCCGTTAGAGTGGGGGCCCTCCGACGTTTGTGGAGAATGTTTGCGTCGGTCATTTTCGGCAACACCACCTCCAGGGGTTGCCGCACCTAGTTTCCCCGGCGAGGAGCGAGGGGCGACAGGCTTCCACGTCGGGGTCGGAGCGTCGCCGAAACTGGACGTCGTGGCGACGGCGACCCGAACTCTCGGCGGGACGCAGGCTCGGGGGACTGAGGTCGTCGCAGGTACTCGTCGATTTCCCGAGGGCGTTCACCATAACGTGGGCGCGGGTCGTTCGGGTGGAACCCGCGCAGTCCGAGTCGTCGTTATGGGCATCGGCGGTAGGCGTGGTCTGCTTCCCTGCAGTGGAAGCACAGAGGGCGTCGGTCGGGCGTCCTCCACACGTCTGTTTTTCTGGGTTCGGGCTGTTCCGGACGGAGGTACGGGACCCTTTCTCCTTCGCCGAAGCTAGTTTGGGGCTGTGGCGTCTCGTCGAGGTGGCGACGTGTATAGGCGAGCAGTCGGTGGTGGTCGTCGCGCCACTGAAGCGTAGGCTATTACCGGTTCTTCTAGTTCAGCGATGTCGACAGGAGACTCCGGTTGAAAGGCCCGCTGTACTTCTTCTTTAACGAGCTCGGTGAGTAAGAGAGCAGCGGTCGTTCTGCTGCCGGCACCAACTTCCTAAGCTCTTTCCGGACAATGTCTCTAACCACCTCATGGATCGCAGAGAGGTCAGAGTTGTCGGAACTGATGCTGCAGGTAGATATTGGAATCACGGTGGCGCCATTATGCAACTGGTAATGGTTCGCCCTTGCGAGGAACGCCCTTTCAAGGTTTGGTACCTCCGAGATCAAGTTTTCCACAGTCGACGGAGGATTGCGGACAAGGCCGCCGAAAATGTCATCCATGACACCCCGCATGAGTTCCCGCAGCTTCTTTTCATCTGTGGCCTGCGGGTCGGCGCGGGCGAACAGGCGGAGAACGTCTTCAGTGAAAAATGCCACGCTTTCCTTGGTCCCTGGTTCCTCCCTCGAAGCAGGTCTTCGGCACGCTCACGTCGGTGTTGACTGACAAATGTTTTCTTCAACTCGTTCTTACAAACTTACCACGTGCTCACTGCGACTTCGTGTTTTCATACCACTGCATTGCTGTCCCTTCCAGTGAGAGGAAGATGTTCTTGAGGCGTTGCTCATCAGTCCATCCGTTGTGGCGGGCCACTTGGTCGTACTGCAGGAGCCAGTCTTCTACGTCCTCGTAGATTTGACCGTGGAATGGCGTCGGCACGCGGGGCACCAAAGGCAAGAATACGTAGGACGATACGGCTGGAAGATTTTCCGTCTGCTGGACCGGGGGGCTCATCGTCGGCTTTGATGGCTTCTTTGTCTTGTCCGGCAGTGGTCCAAACTCAGCGCATTGTCCTTGCAGACGCTGGCTTGCCCCGGGCCCTGCCTCTTCCACGGATCGACATATTGGAGTAGGGCTGGCCGAACGGGTCCTCGGAGGCGTACGGTTAAGAAACATAGGGTGCGTACCCGACACCTCCACAAAAATGTCACGGGTGGCAACCAAAAAACAATAAATAAACGGGAAGAAATAAACGTTTAATGTGGCGAACTTGTGCCACAAATAAAAGGGTACAAAAGATAATAACAGAGCGCCGCGCACGTCGAAGTCGGCGTAACAGCAAAGTCGAACGCTGGGGCGAGACTGACCCCAGATTGCCGCGCGGAGCCCCTTATGTACACGTGTGGCGTGTGGGCTTCTGGAATAATCGGCGTCGAAGGTTCGGCCTGTAGAACAATCTGACCTCGCAGAAGCAACACGGTTCTCGAACTTACCAGAACATTACGTTAGAGTCAACAAAAATGCGCCTCTGTGGCCAGGAATCGAACCCTGGCTTTCCGTGTGGCACCCACTAGCGATAACCGTTATGCCTCGCGCGCAAAATGGCGGAGCCAGGATTTGAACTTGGATTGCCAAAGGCATGGTAGCGCTTTTTTGGACAAGGACAAAAGAAAGAAAGACAAGACAGACACGAACGCTGACTGCAACTATTTAATCAACATGGAAATGAGGCATACATACACGCTTCGATCCTATCAATCAACCAACACCAGGACAGCGCTGGTGTCTGTCTTGTCTTTCTTTCTTTTGTCCTCGTCCAAAAAAGCGCTACCATGCCTTTGGCAACCCAAGACCAATAACAACTAGCCCAACATACAGCTTTGACAGGATTTGAAAGCTGGGCCTCCCAAAGTCTGGTCGGGTGTGCTAACCTTTACACTACTCCACCTTGTCTTTCTGGCGTTTCCTACCTGTCTTAATAATGCACAAAAAACGAAATGTATCTAATCGGAGGTGTTCTGGAAACACACGCCGCCGCGTGGAACGCGGTACGACGCTTGGTGTCACGTGGTACCTGCTCGTTTGTGCTCCAGAAATCTTCCCACTGTTTGTCTCCTCCGGTGTACATGTAGTATTCTTTGTTTACGAGCTTTAGAGACACGGTATCATCATCATCTGAGAGAATCAAGAGCCACGTTATTGAATATATAACACGAGCTCTTCACACCATCGTACGTGGTCTCCGAGGAGGATATAAACTAACATATTCAGATGAATGAACCGTACTTAATCCAATGAATCAAGGAATAAAAGGTTTCAGGAACCCGCCGAAAGCCAAATAACGGCGGAGCCAGGATCTGAACTCTGGGCCTCCCAATGTACGGTCGCGTGTGCTAACCTCTACACTACTCCATTTTTAGTATATGTACTTTGGAGAAGCGGGAACCAGCGCTTTTTTTTTAGTATATGTACTAAAAGGTTTTTTTAGTATATGTACTTTCGGATTAATATCTTGGGTCCAAATAGGATTTCTGGAGAACAAATGTTCACGTACCACGTGACACCAAGCTTCGTACCCCGTTCCACGCGGCGGCGTGTGTTTCCAGAACACCTCCGATTGGATACATTTCGTTTCGTATGCATTAATAAGACAGGTAGGAAACGCCAGAAAGCCAAGGTGGAGTGGTGTAGAGGTTAGCACACCTGACCGGACATTGGGGGGCCCAGAATTCAAATCCTCGCTCCGCCTTTTTTTTTTTTTTTTGGCTTTCGGCGGGTTCCTGAAAACTTTGATTCTTTGATTCATTGGATTAAGTAGGGTTCATTCATCTGCGTATGTCTGTTTATATATATAGATAATATATAAACGAGCATAGTTATATCTGTATATATATATAAACAATAATGTTGATATTTGAAGAGTTAAAAAACGTTACGGACATTTAACACTTTGAATATGTATACTCTTTCTTTTTATTGTAATGAATACGCGGCAATTTATAATCCTCGTTTTCCCCTGAGAACTCATGGTGTGATGTTCGCATTGTGTTCTTCATTCATAAACAGCCAATTTAAACTTTGTTTGTTGTTCGTGCTGTTGTTTCTTGTCTTTATTGTCATTTTTCATTTATTGTAGCCTATTTTGTTCAGGATTGCCAATGTATGTCTTGCTCCGGACAGACGTGTGGTGTATTCATTCTGCCCAACCCCTTGTGCATAAATTCGCAGCTGGCCGATCTAATTTCATTCCCAACTGTTTATCGTGCCAGAAACGCCCGTGCCGGGTTTTTTTTTCGCCACTACGGCCGGTGTTTTTTTTTTGGGGGGGCTGATTCATGACACCACAATCTGTTCTACACGCAAAAAAAGGCAGAGAAAATTACCAGTGAAAATGTAATATCTTTGCGCTCAATTACCTACAATAATAAATACAGATTGTGAAGCAACGTAAGGAGTTTATTGAGCGCCCTTTGCAAGGACGATAAACATGCTGTTGCAGAAGTAGATTTGTTTCCGAGATAAGACAATCCCCGCAAATAAGCTCACAGCCTACCGAAAAGCACCATACATTCGTGTTAACTTATCAATGTACAATGTAATAGCATCCGCACGACTGCATCACAGGTCCACTCCAGAAACCTCCGTATCCTCCAGTGCTCTCGCAGTGCTTCAGACAGGTGTCTTCGTCGAAGGGACATCCAAAACCGCGTCCTGAAAAAACACATTTATATCGAATTAGCACAAACCTTACATTTTAAAAAGCTCGTACACGTATAGTGTACGAGATGCACAAAACACCAATTATTCGCATCAGCTTAATCAATTTTGTCAATATAAAAATCGATTGGTGTCGCACCACAATTGATGTAAAGCAGGGTGTAGAATATAACTTATAATCATTTCAACTGTGATTTAGATGATACCAGTTTTCAATGATTAATTAAATCAAACATTTCCCGCTAAAAATATCTGCTGGTTCTTTTTGGGCACTGGAAATAGAGACTTATTTTTGTTGTTATATAATAATCCCCAATTTTTTAAATTAATCGTCCATTTATTGTTTGATGCTTTCTATGTGCAAGCGTATTGTATTCAAATAAAATGATAATTAAGCAATAAAGATTTCTATAAGAATGAACAAGAGCAAAATAAAGTGCGCTTCTGCGGAAAAAGAAGCATTGAGCTTGATCTCCACCTTCCACTTCGTTCGTCAACCACGTAACGTCCAATTCCCACAAACTCCGAAGGAATAAGTAGGAAACAAAAACTAGAAAACTAATGTCATATTGCCATCAACTCAAAACTCGAACAAAATCAAATGGCACTTTTTTATAAATAACTAAAAAAATCAAGCTGTTTTTGTTATAGTGCGGCAGGGATTGCTGCAGTGAGAAGTTGTTAATAAAACTATACTCAACATTTACTGTAATTCCTTTTTTCCGCATTGTTATCAGCGATCCAAAGGATGATCGATCAATCTGTAATGTTGCAAAACAAATCTACTGGTGAAGAATCACTAAATTCGAACTCGCGTGATTTAAATTGAGATTAACTAAGAACATATATAATTGAAAAGACGGTGAGAGTGCAGGCGAGCTGGTGGTAGCTAATCATGTCGTATTACACCTGAGACTGCGGTGGAAGAAATCGGAAGAACTTTCAGTAGAAGGAACAGACACAGAGAACGTCTCAAACTCAGCTAACTGGTTTATTTCTCAAACAGCCTTTAAGTACCCACGGAACTTTTTCCCAACCACACTCAACAGATAAACTCCTTTGTTGCAGACATTTCAAACCGGATGGATACAAAAGATACAAAACAACCCACACATGGGACGAGGACTTAACAATGGGACACTGCGGATCATCGCAGTGACCTTGACAGAGATATGTCCCGAATTATCCTAACAGTCGCGTCAAAGCGCACAAAAAAAAAAAAAAAAAAAGAAAAACCACACACAGGTGGTCTCTAAACCGTGGCAACGCACCCAGACAAAAAAAAAAACAAAAAAAAAACACCATCACTAACACTTTTTTCCCCCCTTTCCTTTCTTTGGGAAAACACACCCAAGTGATCTCGAAATCGCGATTACACGCACATTAAAAAAAAAAAAAAAAAAATTTTTAGATGTATATACACATATACATTGTCTCTCCCCCACCTTCTTCTCGTAAACCGAATGCGTTCGTTCAAAGTCTGAGAAACTTTTTGGAGTTTCGTCCAAGTTGCATCGATGCTTGGCTTATGCAGTTTCCGATAGAACTTATTCTTATAGTTTCTTTAACGACCCTCTTAATGTCATTTCGCTCTTTATGCAGAACTTCTGTCTCTGACCAATGCGCATTACAATTATTGCATTCCTGTATGTGCTTTGCTATTTGCTATAGCAGTAATCCCGTATTTCCACGGGATTTCCCACAACCTAAAGGCTCTCGCAAAAAAGTTCGGCGTGGACGTAGTTTTTTCTTCAGATTTAAAATTAAGCAGGTTGACGCCCTTTCTGTCGGACCACAAGGGTTGTCAGAAGGCCCATCGGGAACCTTCAGTTCCTTGCAAAGAGAGTGTAGTATATGAGATTCCGTTGACATGTGGATTTAAGTACGTGGGACAAACTTCAAGATGCCTTAATGACAGGTTACTAGAACACCAGAGAAATGTACGCACGCATGCGCCGAACTCCGAAATAGCAAAGCACATAGAGGAATGCAATAATTGTAATGCGCATTGGTCAGAGACAGAAGTTCTGCATAAAGAGCGAAATGACATTAAGAGGGTCGTTAAAGAAACAATAAGAATAAGTTCTATCGGAAACTGCATAAGCCAAGCATCGATGCAACTTGGACGCAACTCCAAAAAGTTTCTCAGACTTTGAACGAACGCATTCGGTTTACGAGAAGAAGGTGGGGGAGAGACAATGTATATGTGTATATACATCTAAAAAATTTTTTTTTTTTTTTTTTAAATGTGCTTGTGATCGCGATTTCGAGATCACTTGGGTGTGTTTTCCCAAAGAAAGGAAAGGGGGGAAAAAAAGTGTTAGTTGTGGTGTTTTTTTTTTGTTTTTGTTTTTTTTCTGGGTGCGTTGCCACGGTTTAGAGACCACCTGTGTGTGGTTTTTCTTTTTTTTTTTTTGTGCGCTTTGACGCGACTGTTAGGATAATTCGGGACATATCTCTGTCAAGGTCACTGCGATGATCCGCAGTGTCCCATTGTTAAGTCCTCGTCCCATGTGTGGGTTGTTTTGTATCTTTTGTATCCATCCGGTTTGAAATGTCTGCAACAAAGGAGTTTATCTGTTGAGTGTGGTTGGGAAAAAGTTCCGTGGGTACTTAAAGGCTGTTTGAGAAATAAACCAGTTAGCTGAGTTTGAGACGTTCTCTGTGTCTGTTCCTTCTACTGAAAGTTCTTCCGATTTCTTCCACCGCAGTCTCAGGTGTAATACGACATGATTAAGAACATATATAAAATGGCGAAAATAGGGTGGCCTGGGGCGTGGGGGATATTCGGACGATGCGCAGGCTGGGAAGCTCTTTGGCTTAAACTTCCACAAATGTTCCAAATTTTATTAAGTTAAAACATATTCGCCATTGATAAAGGACGAAAACGTTTTGCTTTGAAGTGTTTCCGTCACTGTTGTTGAGTCCTTGAGTAGCTCTGAACGTTTGGCCGTCGGACTGACGTGGGCTCGTGCACGCACACTTTGAAGATGAATCCTTTAAAGTCCTTAACGTGACTGCTTAATGCAGACGCTGCGTCAAATTGGTTGGCTGCTATCTGATTTTGTGTGCGGAGAAACGTAGATCATTCCAATAATAGATTTCTGCGTGCGGCCAGCTTTGTCTACTGGGATCTGGAAGGTGTTCTGAAAAACTTTAGTAGCTCTCTGTGTGGTAACCTTCCGTCCATGCTGAGAGCGGAATAGCACGTGGTCGGAATATTGATGGAATATTAAAACGGGAGCATGCGTACAGCCTATTAATTGGGTACTCTCTCTCTTAACGCTAAGCGCTCAAAAGGATTTTCGAGGTTACAATGCTACATAGCATAGCACATAGCCCGTGTTGTTTTACACTTCGTGGAAAATTCTGAAGCTTAGTGGGATCAAAATACTTGCAACAACATCACAAAACAAACTATTAGCCGCATCTTGCATAAAGATTACTGTACTTCTTCTAATGTTTTTACTGACACAAATATTTGGGGAAGCGTAACTCACGAACTCGAACGTGAGCCACTTGCTTTTCTTCCCTTTGTGCCCTGGAAGTAATAAACGCTCCTGAAAAAGTTGGAAACATGCGGGACATTATTTTATAGGGTTCATAAATAAGAGCTGAAAAGGCAGCTTTCGAGTTCAGAGTTCGAGATCTTAATGAATAACTACCAAAAATTCACTCACCAGCAACGAGAAGGGCGATCAAGGCAACACCAATGATCTTCATGATTTCAAAGTTGATGATGCGGTGTTCTACTTGGCCTGCGTCCTGCCGCACCAACAACAATATTTATGATTGTTAATTTGCTTTAATCGTAGCTCGAAAATAACTCTTAAATTGTGCGCAATTAAACTGCTAGCTCTGAATTGAATTAACAATATATCTATTTTTAATTTCCCCTTTATTTCGTATAATAATTACCAGCAAGAGGCTTACAAAGCAGCAGTGTAAATTAAAGCTATTTTATCTGTTGTTATTTTTCAGCGAGCAAGTAAGTATTTTTTTTCTTCTTTGTATGAAGTAGGACTGCTGATTAAATATCTTAGTTGCAATTTATGTTGAGCCACAACATTACTTTTACACGCTTTTTTTTGTTTCACAAACAACAAGAATGGGCATCAATTAAAAACAATACGAAAAGTGAGAAGCAGTGCCTCTACCTGTTAGCAACCCTACTCACCTTCTTCGAGCTCTACGCAAAGCCGTGGTATCTAACCGGAGTCCAAAGCTCTTATATTGTTGCAGTCCAAACAAACCAGCGATGAAAAAGTCCTCTTTACAGCTAGTGTTTTTCCCTTCACGTCGCAATAACCTGCAACTCCAGGTTGCAGGTTATTGCGACGCCCAAATAAGTCTTCTCCGTCTCTACTTTTGGCCCTAAGTTTTGTTTTACGCATGATTTACTGCGAGCGTATCGCAAATCCGGTGTTGGAGACGTGCCATGAAATTTTCTTGCGTAGGCGGAAGGTGCGCCTGGTGTCGTCTTGTAGCGGACAAGCGATAGCTACAGGAATGCCTGCCACGCCAAGAGGCGTGACAGTGATCCAACGCAGCGTGACGCACGCCGCGGAGCGTACCAGACACGGATCACGAGTCCCGCCCGAACGGCGAGACTGGCTGGGATCACAGCGACAGCGGGATGGATTTGTAGCAGCTCCTTTTTTTGGCAATTTAAGCATTAACAATATAAAACGTTTCCTTACATCTACTTTTTTATGACACCCTGGCCCATCATTGCATCTTTATAAAATATGCCAAGTAAGCGGTAAAGCCCGTAAAAAATTAGTTTAAAAATTAGAAAAACAAATTTTGTAACTATGAAAATGAAATTGACCCTAACGTCCCTTCTTACGGCGATCGTTAATGACCGGGTATTTCGACGAGGACCATGAAATGGTCCTTTTATTTTAAGACCGCAGTTGTAGACCTAGCTGACAAAAAATATTGCTTTTTTTATAGGTGCACATCATAGCTATAGAGAGGAGCCTCCAGCTTTGCCACGTTTAAAGGCAAGCTTTGCTAGTTTCTTCTATATTCTTTCTTAATCCTATCCATTAATTAACCACATGACCTGCATCAGAGATGGCAAAATTAATTTTAAAAGTAATTAATTTACATTAACTACTTACTATCCTGAATACTCCAAAAATGTAATTAAATTACATTACAAATTACCGCAGACTAAAAATAATGACATTACATTACAATTACTTTCCAAAAGTAATGAAATTCCTTCTGCATTACTTTTTAATGCCTTGAAGCAGTAATTTGTGCGTGTTTTATTTACCGTAGATGTACCAAAACTCAGACCTTCCTGTTCGTACTGCAACAGCCTTATGCGCGTCAAAGTGAACCATACTGAACAGTCGTTTTGCTGGCGCACACGACATCGGTATTAAATATGACGAATAGCTCTTTTACATGTGGCTCAACGACAGTCGACTCACCGGTTTCTCTGTTCATTTAAAGGTGAAGGTCCTTACTAGTAGGGTAGTATGTTTCCCTCTTCCTGATTTAGACGAAATTATAGTCCCGTGTCAGTATGTTAAGTTGGGCCATGGAAGCTCGTTCTTACGAGGAGTCATTGCGTGAAACGTTTTCCTTCCGCCTCGGACGCAGTACAATCCTATCGCCCCAAGTGCACTAGTTGACGTATTCTCGGTCCGTCCTCCCAAAAAGAATTGTCTCAAACACCCGAAGAGCCCAAGTTTATGTGCATTGTCACACTAAGGGCTGGATAATTGCTGACCAGAAGCGTCGCCAGTTGAGGAAAGGAATGATGCGCGCTTCTTAAACTGTGTACTTTCCCAACAAACGGGTGGCGATATTAGCTTGTATGCTTGTTCCCGAATAAACTTTTCAAGGGAAGGCAGCGATGCATACCGCGAGCGGCACCTGCTTTACTCTAGGACGCACGAAACGTTCTGGGGCCTTGACAAGGATTTTGGAAATAACTAATTATTAAGATCGTCTGTTGTTCACAATGGTCGAAGCCTACGGTTTGACCTAGCTTGACGAAAGAACATGAAGGCTAGAGACGTGCTTGTCCGGTTCTCTCATTGGTGACGTGTCCTTCGCCTTGTAGCCGAAAACTCGTTCATCCATAAGCTGACAGTGCATGCGGTTGAAGCTACGGGCTTTTTGGAACAGTCACATGTCTATCTTTCGCCACGTACCCACGCTCTGGTTCATACCAACGTGCAGAGAAAGGGACGGGTCCGGTGATTCAAAGGTGGTGTTTGATTGGTTCTGGTTAGCTCGCAGCTCCCACCGCACTGTCAGCTTAGGGATGAACGAAGTACAGTATCGAATCTTTCTTTCCTGGGGCTCGTAAGCCGTGGCCT
Organism: Ixodes scapularis; assembly: GCF_016920785.2. NCBI lineage: Eukaryota > Metazoa > Arthropoda > Arachnida > Ixodida > Ixodidae > Ixodes > Ixodes scapularis. The sequence continues at coordinate 91,621,491 of NW_024609880.1, forward strand.
TCCCGTTTTGTCTGCACGTAAGCTTTTCTCCTTCACCTTTCCAGTCCGCCTTTGTGCGTATGTTTAGTTCTTTGTACGAGGCTATGCACTCAGGTGGCGGAGGCATTGCGAAGGTGCCCAAGTTTTTGCTGTAAAAGCACATTTTTGACTTATGTCGTGAGTACTGTTATTAAAGATTAATAAGAAAATATTTGTGCGCGGTACTTCGGTAAACGTTTGACGTAAAACTCTAAGGTAATGTGTCTACTGCTCAAAAATGTGCAAGATGGCGCCGTCCCGTTGGGGGCCCCTTTCAGCTGCCAATTTATTGTTGTAAGTCCCTGTACCTCGCTGTCTCGCCCACAAATCACTTTTCCCGTTCATTGCTACTGGTTTGGGTTGGCTGCTGGGCCGAACACACTAACAAGCCTGGTTTCTCTCGTTCCCGACATCAAGAGCGTCTAGTCTAAAGTCCGACAACACCTGCTAGTTGTGAGAGCAGACGCGCGGCAGCTTCCGGCATCGCGTGCCATTTCAAAACCGTCTATCGTCGTCTGCCGTGCCCAAAGGACACGAACATTAACGCTGCCCGTCGGCGTCCGTTTTCACCTACGTCCGTCAGCTAGTATTCCGCCCCTGTCTAAAAGCTTTTTCTACGCTCGCAAGACTCGACCGTGTGAACGACGTTTTAACGTTCCATCATGCGCAGGCAACAGTCAAACACAAGCGTCTGTCAGCATCTGTCGATGTACGGTAAAAAGCGACAAAGGAAACTAAAAAAAGGAACAAAATAAATATGCAGTCATCGAAGCTTTTATGTTCTTGTTATTTTTTTTTTCTCATGGCATCCGCTAGTAAGGTGAGAGAGCGTCATGACGCACAATTAAAACGTTACCTGAAATTATTCTCTTTGGCAGTCCAGGGGTCTTGCAAACGTGAGAGCTACTCGCCTATCGAAGCCAAATGACGGTAACACACTTCGACTAACTTGATGCGAGGCGAGCGCCCAATTACCCCCAGCCAATTGGCTCGCAAATTCGTACGTGAGTAGGTATCTTCCAGGTATTGAAACCATGGTTACAATCAGGGTGGTTGCAAAATTCACAGAAAAGCGGGGCCGCTTTTATGGAAACCAACATTTTCATTCAGCATGAACACCTGCAAAGAAAGAAATTACGCCAGATTGATCAGAACAGTTGACGTGGAACGTTAAGCAAGCCCCGCTACAGAAACAAGCATCCACACAGCGCGGCCGAAAAAGCGTACTTGCGACAGGTGTTTGCTGCAAACCATGTCCGTTCATGAAATCTTCCTCTAAATCGTTCTGTACACTCAAAACGATCCGCACTCATAAAAAAATGACGAGCTCAACGAGCTACGCTCATTCAGCCCGTTCAGCACCCAGCAGACCCTGGCAGCCATGTTTCTTAACGTCTCAAGCGAAAGCCGGAGAACCAATTTCAGAAAACATTTGGAAACAATATAGACGGGAGTTGTTTCTCAAACATAAAAAAAATGTCGATTAAAATACTATTACGGCACGGAGATACAAATTTACAACCAACCTTTCACACGTCAATCGTCTCTCCAGCCGATGAGAGATGTAGGCACCCTGTAAGCAGGGTCGGAGCCTAGTGGGCTGCGACCTCAAGCTTCTCCACCGAACTTCCGTCATCAACTATTTTTATACACAATTCTTGTCTAGGCTTTTGGGAAAAATTCTTGTTTGTTTTACTGGAGTGTTTTTTAAGGGTAACGTCGAGGGTACCAAAGGAATTAAGCTGATCCAGGAGCTTTATTGGTTCCTCGGTATTTTAATAGCACCTTCAGGGTTCTTAAATTATAAATGATTACGAAGTTCATGTAATAATTGCTTTCTGTTGAGAACCACGTATCAATAAGGCATAATGATGGCATTTGTTCACTCGTGATTAAATTTACAACCTAGTAAAAATTTTTTTTCACGTTCAAATTTGGGTTTCTATTTTTTCACCGACGCTCCTAGGTTTACATTCTGTAGCGTGCCTGTGTTAACATATATTTAAATTTTACTTTTTTGTGTGTTTTGCCTAATTATGGCTTGTTTTGTATCTTTTATTTCAGTTTGGTGTTGCTTACTTTAACATGTGCGTATAAAGATTCTCAACTGTACAATTACTTGTGTATATAACATTTCCACGTGTATTGGCCTAGTAAGGCCTCTACCTAGATAAAATAATAAATGTGTGCCATGGCATCATGCCGAGTCAATTTAATGGCCAAAAGAGAACAAGGAAAAAAATATTGATCGAAAAAGTAAGGTCTAGATTCACAGAATAAATTTGGACATCTGCTTGCTCGGAAGGCGAGTGGGAGTCAGAAAACATGTAGCAATAATTGAGTAAAGTGAACTACAGCAATGAAACAATATTGCACCATGCAATTCGTTAGTTGAACATATTGTCGCGAATGAACGGGAGAGGAAACAGAATAACTGGCGAAACTGAAACGTTTCATAAGGGCGAACTTGTGCCCAAAAATAAAAAGGTAACAAACGATAACAGGAGTGCGTCGCGGGCGTCGAATTCGGCGAGAGAGCAGAGCCGAACGCTGGGGCGAGACTGACTCGACAAAGTCGCCGGCGGCCTCTTATCTAGAGTGAGTCACTACCTCGAAGATTCGGTGGAGAAGGTTCGATCGTAGCGCGCTCGGGGCGAGAATGAACCTGCACTTTCTAAAACAAAAAAAGAGCAGGGGCCCTAATGTGGACACTTGTCGGAGAAGTCGGCGGGAAATTCGGCGGCTATGATTGGCCGGCGCCAAGGTCAAGTGTGGCGTTGGCCAATGGCGGCCGCCACATTTCTCGCCGTCGTTTTCGCCAAGCGTCCAGCTTAGCGCCCCTGGACGGACCTTCTACAGGTCAGTGATCTTGCGCGCGGCAATATATTGCAATAATTGCGAACACAATAAGATGGCTGCAGCTATGTCTCCAAGAGGAGGACGTCCACGTAAATGAACTTTCAATCTGATGCAAAGCAGTAGCGCTCCACGTTTTATTTATATCCTGAACGGTGGATGCGACAGAACATTTCTGGCGCTTGCTGCGCCTTGATGTCTGTTCGAAGACCCTGTTGCCTCCGAGCCGTCCGATTTTCCTGCAGGGACTGTCTCAGGCTGCTTGGTTGAAGAGACAGCCAGAGCCACGTCGTGGAAGAAAATCAAGAACCAATCAGTACAAAGCCCGCACTCCAAAACTGCCCTAGATGTGAACTGTCTCCATCCTAAATGCCAATCACTGGTGTCCTCCTGACTAGTTTCGTCAGCCACTGGCGTCCCACCGATTAGTTCCGCGTGCTGAAATTTCAAGCACTGTGCCACGGCACAGACCGTTTTCTAGGTCTAGACATGTCAGCCTTGTCATTCGAGCAATTATTTTGCAAAAACGTCGATTGATGTACTAGGAATGATCATTCGATGACCGCAATTGGTTCCCTCTAAATCACTCCGGAAAACTGTAAACACTAGATTTTTTTCCATAGTGTAAGTAATTTTAAGAACTGGCAACGCAGCTGTTTTATGCGGACGCTGGAAAAGATCGATAGACGTTCATTCATTTTTAGTAAGGAAACATACACGCTAGCCATATATAGCACACAAAATAAGACAATAGGTTTCATATCTTGTTCCCAGAATGATGGCCAACGTATTGCTGCCTGGAGTGTTATATATCCTCCGTAATCACATAAAAGAGATTGATGCTTCAGATATTAGGATTTACGGAAATCCTAATATTTGATTTGTAAAAATCGCATATCCAGATATCATATTCTGGGATAAAGCTTACTGCAGGTTTGTGTACATTATACCAATATTTGTAATATTGCTCATGAACTCAAACCTGAGCAACTTGACCTTCGTTCTCTTCTCCGGCGGAACTCATGAAAGCGCCTGTGTTAGAAAGATATAGGACGTTAGTTCCCGATTGATGAGAAAAAACACAGGCAATAGGTAAATTAACTTCATATTAAAACCCGAAAAGGGAGGGGGGGGGGGGGGGGGAGGGCAATCATCCACATTCTTTCAAACTAGAACTTTTTTGAGACACTATGTGATTGTACTTTTTCATTTATTTATAGTCCGTTTGCATCCTTGGGGCCTTACGTTTTAGCGTTTCTGACTCAAAATGCAATTCATATTAAAAATAGCGCAAAAGAGACGGGACAAAAAGACGAAGAAGCACACAGGACAAACGCTAACTGGCAACTAAACTTTATTGAAAGCTTCCAACTTTGCTATCGCCATGCACGTGCTTAGTCTCGTTCAACAGAGACAGGGCGTACCGCCAAATCCGCACAATCATACCGCCCACCGCCTGTTCCAAAAAGTCAGCAAAACAGCTACATCACCCCGCCGCACAATCCGAACGAGAAAAGAATAGAAAAAAACGCCGCGTTAATATTGTCAAGTTAGATAGTGTTAATGAAATGGTACTCTTTCTGCTGCATATACACCGATGCGACGCTTATGCAAACGTCTTTGTCACAATCACGTATTTTCGCTGCCTCCAGCAACTCTCGTTCCCTCCTTCCTTTGTTTCGTCCCTCCACCTGCGCACCGTCCAGCTTGGGGGAACAACCACAAGTTCTACAATGCCCCGGTAAGTGGGAACCGTAATTGTTGCCAAGAGAAGCCGCATGCTCTCGAAGTCGATCATTTAAGCAACGTCCCGTCTGCCCTATGTAAACACGGCCACACGTTAGAGGAATCCTGTAAACCACCTCAGTGGCACAAGGTACAAACTTTGTCACGTGTTTCTTGCTACAAACAGGCCTCTTCACTTTCGGCCCGCTCACCAGAGGCAGCGAAAATACGTGATTGTGACAAAGACGTTTGCATAAGCGTCGCATCGGTGTATATGCAGCAGAAAGAGTACCATTTCATTAACACTATCTAACTTGACAATATTAACGCGGCGTTTTTTCTATTCTTTTCTCGTTCGGATTGTGCGGCGGGGTGATGTAGCTGTTTTGCTGACTTTTTGGAACAGGCGGTGGGCGGTATGATTGTGCGGATTTGGCGGTACGCCCTGTCTCTGTTGAACGAGACTAAGCACGTGCATGGCGATAGCAAAGTTGGAAGCTTTCAATAAAGTTTAGTTGCCAGTTAGCGTTTGTCCTGTGTGCTTCCTCGTCTTTTTGTCCCGTCTCTTTTGCGCTATTTTTAATATGAATGTCCACTACCAACTTGCCCAGCAGACCAAGCTTTTTCAAAATGCAACTTTTGAGTTCAAAGTAGTCAAACTGATTCGCCATTACGCTAGGATTAACTGGTTTTTACTCGTAATGCAGCACATTAACTTGCGCCCTCTAAGCGACTGATGGCCGCTGAAAGAGTCCGCCTGGTCCGAGGATCGATCTTGGAACCTTCCCAAGTCGACCATCAAAATCATTTGACGTGAAAAAAAAAAACAATGACTTACCAGCAACGAGGATGGCGATCAAGGCAACAGCAACAACCCTCATTATTTCAGGATTGATGATGTTGTGTGGTACTTGACTTGTTTTCTGCATCACCGACATAAGTAATGATAATTGTTAAAATTGCTTCATCCATAACAAGAAAATCACACTTAGGAGTGACTTTCCTTAAACTACTTGGTGCATAATAAAAAAAGATTATGTTATATATATTTTTTTTTAAATTTTGAACTTATTGCGTTTATCAAAACAAACTACGCTTTCAATAGAGGCAACAGCATTATTGAACGTTTATTTATATTTACTTTTAATAAAGAGAACAATAATCTTTAGTTTCATTGGATGAAGTAGGACTAACAAGACTTTTGTTCTAAACAAAATGAACACCACAATAATGGGGATTGAAAAAGAAAATGAGAGACCAGCGAAATACCACGCCAGTATCAGGTAGCGCTCCCACACCACTCACCTTTGCTCTGCTGCACGCAAAGGATGCCGTCGTGTCCAACCGACGATCGAGGGTCTTATATAACCACTGTCGAAAGAAAGCAACAAGAAAGATACCTTTGTTTACCGTTAGGGTTTTCCCTTTTGAATTAGTTGTGCAATACTGTTGCAAACCCCGAAGTAGCAACCTCCGTGGCAACTTCGCTCTTCAATTTCGTTTCGTGCATGTTTTACGACGATAATATCGCATACCTTCTCTTGAAGAAGTGCTCTGAGTCTCTTTAGGCGCATTGCGGGAAGTCTGTGGGAAGTGGTATTGCTAAGTCTTGACTTAACATTTTGATCCACGTCTCAAGAATTGTGATTTGAGAACTTGGTTGCCCTAGCCTACAATCTACGAAGTGATCCTCCATGTACATACCGGCAAAGCGCACACTGTTGGTTCATCACAGCGATTTTATAAAATTCTTCAAGCGAGTGAAGAGGCCTTGAAATGAGGTTCGCATTGAAAATAAAAACGTATGGGTATCGTTATAGCATGGACGAGCATGATGTTCATTTCGCGAAGGTCGCTGTAACTAGGCCTTTTCTTTGTACGGCAGATTTTGTTTTAACGAACAAAGTTGCAATTCTTCCGTGAACATTTCTCGCATACTTTGACATGATAATGGCTGATTACGACCCAAAGTTTTCTGAAGGCTGAGTTGCCATTCTATCTATAGCCGCGCCTATTTCCGGCACGTTCTTTTTTTTTTTTAAACACTTCAAGCGCTAGAGAGAGAAAAAAAAAAAAGATTGTCTGCACGGTGCTAAACACCAAAGTTAATTAAAGCCCCATGTGGCGCATAATGGAAGGGCCTTGAGCCAAAAATGGCGTGACGTTACCTCAAATGCCCCGGTCAATCTCGCCGTGTCGCCGGCGGCCACGAGATACCAAGAAGGGCGTGCGTGTTCACATGTAAGACGCGCCATTAACCAAACACACACACGCACACACACACACACACAAATAGCGACGCGTCGCAGAAATCCTAGACAAGCTAAAGCGGCAGGATTCGAGAAGGATGATACTTGAGTAACTAGGAGTATCCAGGGCTTTAAATTTTATTTTAAGCGAATGACAGCTCCCTAAAGATTTTTTGTTTCTTTGTTTTTTTAGACTTTAGAAGTTATCGCTAAATTTGACACAACGAGGTGTGACCCGAGTCATGACACTGTAATGTTGTATGCTATCTCTACGCCTGCTCCAACGTACACAGGGCAGTAGTTTAGCGTAATGTGATGTATACATGAAAGGGGCGAGTCTTGTGACTGAAACTTGGAGAACATAATAGCGCTTCACGACAGGGACGAAGGGTAGGAACGAGACAACGCAATGCGCTACGTTCCTACCCTTCGTCCCTGTCGTGAAGCGCTATTATGTTCTCCAAGTTTCAGTACCAACTCGCCCAAGAATCCGCATTACTCAACTTGTGACTGAGCCCGGACTCTCATGAGGAGCCGTCCAGCTGAGCATGTATACACCTAGGCTGCGTCGGATTCGTTCATTTGTTTGAGCTTATGGTCCGTTACTTCATTACTTATCACTAGCATTCATTTTGAAACCTTTGAAATTAAGGGCATATCAAGACTCTCAAATTTCTTGGTTTGTGGTTTAAAAAAAATGAAAGAACCGTCTAGCAGAACTACAGATATATATATATATATATATATATATATATATATATATATATATATATATATATATATATATATATATATATATATATAGATATAGATATATAACGGGGCATGGTGGCGGGAGGCCGAAGGCGTGGGTATATAACTTAGAAGGAAAAGAAAAACCTTGGTGAAAACAGACACCACGGACGATTTATTCTTCGACGTTTCGGCCGGAGTCCGGCCTTCGTCAGGACGGAGGCCGGACTCCGGCCGAAACGTCGAAGAATAAATCGTCCGTTGTTGCTGTTTTCACCAAGGACTTTTTCCTTCTCAGTTGCACACATACACATTTACCGGGTGTTCATTTTTAATTCGAACAGCTTTATTTAAAAAAAAATCCGTAAAAGATGCACTGATACGGATCGAACAGGTGAGTTATACGGCCAGGGGGACATATTAAAGGGGGCTAATCGTAACGATCAGTTGGCTAATTAATTAAAATTCCTTAGTTAACTTTACAATTAATGAAAATATACATGTGGCTCCAATTAGAAACTTGCACAGCGTCTCCAAAAACCACTAAATCAGTCATTTTCAGAAAGACTCTCGGCACGTGAGAAGCGTAATATTGTACTAAAGTTACCACTCGTGGAGCAGGTACAAGGCTGGGGCTAGATAAGAGACGGAAAAATCGCGCGGGCGCCTTACCGCAACCGCTAGCTTTGTACCTGCTCCACGAGTGGTAACTTTAGTGCACTACTACACTTCTCACACGCGGAAAGTCTTTCTGAAAATGACTGATTTAGTGCTTTTCGATGACGCTGAGCAAGCTTATAATTGGAATCATATGTCTATTTTCTTTAATTAAAAAGTTAATTATCGAATTTTAGTTAATTAGCCAACTGATCGTTACGATTAGTCCCCTTTAATATGTCCCCCTGGCCGTATAATTCACCTCCACAAGCAGCATAAGTGTAACTTTCACTGTTTTTTTTAATAAATCTGTTCGAATTAAAAATGAACACTCGGTATATACATATATATATATATACATATAAAAGTAGATGCGACCGAAGGGTCAAACAAACTTGGACGATTTAATTGAACATGTATAATTCATACAGAAACCGCGACGTTTCGAAGGGGGACCCTTCTTCCTCAAGCGCGACTTGAAAATTGAGCCCTCAAATGTCGACATATATATATAACTGAGAAGAAAAAACCCTTAGTGAAAACAGCAACAACAAACGATTTAATCTTCGACGTTTCGGCCGGATTCCGGCCTTCGTCACGATATATATATATATATATATATGGGTGGTTTCATCTCAACTCGTGCAGGCAAAAAGGGTCCAATTCTTAATTTCGATGAGAAATATATATGTTATGGCGCCGTTTCTAAAACCGCAGTCGACACAAACCGCAAGTTCGTCGGATTTTTTGTTCTCGACTTATGAATTTTTAAATGGCCGCGGCGAAAAGCAGTGTTTTTCACACCCGTCGTGGGTCGGATGTTTCGCTTGATCTCCCGCCGTGGATTTTCAGTCCACATTATATTATCTTTTTTGAAGCACTCTGTGGACACATTTAAAAGGCTCCAATACCATAAAATAATTTTAGGCCTTTTGCTTTTTTTCTGTAAAAATGTCAAAAACGCCTCCTAGGTCCATTGTTTACGAATTTTGACAATTAATTACTGGCGATCTACTTGGGTTACGCCGATATTTTTTATCTCCACGGAGAGCCTAAAACACGATCTTTCTATTTATTATAAAATGCCTTGGCTGTATAAAATATCCTTTGCGGTACGTTTACGTTAATATTATGCAAAAACCAAAAAGTACCATTTTTGAAATTGATTTTCTCAAAAAACCCATTTTTTATTTTTTTTTATTTTTTGTTCAAATGTAGATATGATAGTTGTCTATACAAAAATCAAGCCTAGAAAGTGTATATTTTGTTTGTATGTTATACATTTAAGCATCAATATTGTACAAAAACGTGTTTTTGCGGCAAGAAATGGACTTGCGAATTGCGCGTCTTCACAAGCTTGGAAATAGTTTTTTCTTTTTTTCAACGTTCCCACATAAAAATGAAATGCAGTAGTTCCACTCTGTTATATTTATTGATTATTGAAATTTATTATAGGCGGCAAGCTACATCGGAGGAGTTCAAAAGAGAATGCAACACTTCTTAACAGACCAGCAGGTGTCGTAAATTTTTAACGTGTAGGAGTCGGCAAACGTCTTATTGATTCGGGGCCCTCATTGGCCTGCATGAACGTCCCGCCCTTTCGGAGCCAGCAGATGACCACGACCTTTCGCGCTCGTTGTGTTAGATGGGACGGCCCGTGACAGTAAAGTGAGCAGCGCACCCTGTGTCACGAGGAGTGAAATGGTACGATTGTGTCGTTGACGCGGCGAACAGTGACAGCCACCCAGGAGGAGTCTGTCAGAGTATTGCACAAGGGAAACCAAAGGAATCGTTGCCTGAAAGGATGAGGACACCACGGCTTTACAATGTCGACGGTCAACAACTGTTCTGCCAGCCAAAACTACGCCGCGTGCGCGTTAAAACCGGCGGCGCGGGACAGAAATCCCGCAGACGCACACACGAAGATGTGCCGGTTTCGTTAGGGATGTGGGGAAATTTGAAACCAGCCATCTGTGCATGCGTGAAACAATACCGCCTGTTTGCCCTAGCTTCGAGCGCCCTATCCTTACCTTGAAACGGCCGTGCTCCCTCTCTCTCTCCGGGGAGATCCGATGGCACCGAAGAATTATCTATTAAACTTGAGGAGGAAAACGAGAAGGGAGTGTTTAAGTTTAATTATCCCCACCAACCCGCTCGTTCTGTCCTTATAAAGGGTTATCTCTTTTGGAAACAGCAAAGCCCGGAGACTGACATTAAAACGAGCGTGTTGGTAAATATACTTGTGTTTGTATTCTGCCCGGAGACTAGTTGGGTCGAAGTCAGCCTCCTTGTCAACTATAACCGTTTGTGAAGAGTGGGTTTCTCCCGAGATGAAACGTTAGCGCCGGCTGACGTGTTCTTTTGAAAAAGGGAAGGGGAAAGAGAAAGTTTGAGTAACTGCAGAAACTACCTCGAAAGCTCCCCTCCCGATATGAAGCTTGAAGCATAGTCTCGGTTGCCTTCTCGCGCATCGCCTGCTCGAATCTATTCTTCACTTTCTTTCGTACAGCCACTGTTCCGCACAGCCGTCGTGGATGTGCGCAATAAAGGGAGGAACAGATTCGAGCATCATCTGGACGCCGTCATCCTGCCAGACTTCAATGTCGTGGGACCGACTCGTGTGTGTTTCTTCGCCCCGCTGAACTTCGTTTTCATGTTGTGGGAGAAGCGCTAAGTAGATTCACTCACCCTCAAACTCACACTCACGCTCACACCAGAAAAACGGTCATTCACGTCGCGCTGACTTTCAACTCAAATTGTATTTCGTCTTCTTTCGTTTTTCTTTTACCCGTTTTAAAATTGTCATCTCACTTCGTTCTCTTCTGTACAAAAAAATTAGCAATGTCTATGGCACATTACCTTCGAGAATCAAGAAAAAACAATTCTTTTTCCGTTAGCGTTATGGATGGACTGCTAACACAGATGTCACGTCTTTTTATGATGTGAGCTGCCTCTATTATCTCACGTGTTAACTGATGATGGTTCTTTGCGATTATGGTGCTATTTTCGAAGTCCGCGGCGCACCCACAGTCACGGCAGTGAATTTCAGCTCCGTCATGTCTGTCGGTCGTATGAGCCAAGAGGGAAAAAACCATTCCTCAATTATAATTCGGCGCATTCCAAATTGGTAAAGAGAGGCATAGTTAATCAGTGCTTCAAAAACTCTATTTTCAAGTCCTGCCCACATTCAGGCCTAACAAGTTTCACATGACAAGTATTTAGGATAGTAAGTGCGGGATATCCTTCACATATATTAACTTCAGTCGCCGAAAGTCTCCTCAAACAGATTAAAAAAGGTCAAATCACATCCCGCAAGCCACGCGAAAGATTCAGTAACCAGAGACCGGTAGTCATCCCCTTCATTCATAACATTTCTCATAACCTGAAGAAGATTGGGAATCGCGCCAACATCGACGTAGTCTTTTCCGCTTCAATCAAACTATCAGGCCTTTGTAAAAAAGTTAACGCCACACCAAAAACTAATACCGTCTGCACTAAAAAGCATAAAACCCCATACATACCTTGATCAGAAGCAGTGATTTATTCCTTTTCCCTATCATGCGGCAAACAGTACATAGGACAAACTGGAAGATGTATTAACGACAGATTAAGGGAACACAACAACAACACCCGATTAGCTAACTCAGGACTTTTGGGCATTCACTGCCGTGACTGTGGGTGCGCCGCGGACTTCGAAAATATCACCATAATCGCAAAGAACCATCATCAGTTAACACGTGAGATAATAGAGGCAGCTCACATCATAAAAAGAAGTGACACCTGTGTTAGCAGTCCATCCATAACGCTAACGGAAAAAGAATTGTTTTTTCTTGATTCTCGAAGGTAATGTGCGATAGACATTGCTAATTGCTTTGTACAGAAGAGAACGAAGTGAGATGACAATTTTAAAACGGGTAAAAGAAAAACGAAAGAAGACGAAAATACAATTTGAGTTGAAAGTCAGCGCGACGTGAATGACCGTTTTTCTCGTGTGAGTGTGAGTGTGAGTTTGAGGGTGAGTGAATTTACTTAGCGCTTCTCCCACAATATGAATACCCAACTCGCCCGAGCATCCATTTTAGGAACTTTGTTTCTCGGGTGCGGTTTTTTCTGAACGTTTTTTTTTCTTTTTTTTTTAATGATTTCTTACTAACTGTTTGTTAGCACTCTTCAGTTGTTGGGTTTATTTCGTCATGGCGTAGCGGCCTGGCGGTGATGTAAAGAGCGTGTTCGCACGCATTTGGTTGCGTCCCGTTTAGGGAATGCCCGGGGAAGTTGGTTTTTGTTCTTGCCATGTGCGGCTGAGCTTTCCCGTCTTTAATAAATTATTGATTTTTTTTTTTTTTTTTTTTTTTTTTTACCTTTACGTGCCGTTGACTTTTTTGTCTGACTCTCCACCAGGCGTGGACCTATCGCCTTGCCACCGCTCGAACTTAAATACTTCATTTTTTTTTAACGCAATTTTCGTTAAGATCGGAGTTGGGCAATTTAATTCCTATTTATTTATTTTTATTTCCTACCCCTCTCCATGAAACACTCTCTGTGTGTTTCGGACCGTTTCTGTGTCACCACTTTTGTGTATTACGGAAGTGAAAGGACATTCCCTGGTGACCTGTGCGATGTGCGGTGAACAAGCCCCAGTGTTTGGTTTCGTAAAGAATTGTATATAATATATCGACGATGTGGTGACTTTCTTTGTCTTAGTAATATGACAGCTAATAGATAGTCGCGCTAGTTTACTTTGAAAGGTTTATAAATCGAAACAATACAACGTCTGTGCCTTTTGGTTATTGAAAGTCTAGTAGGCCTGCTGATTTGGTTAGGTATGTATCTCATGGTTCCCGCTCTTATCAAAACATACATAAATATTCAATACCACAATATCCGTTTATAATTGATTACAAAATGCAAAAGAAAATTCAAGAAAACTTTTTTCACAATTCATAGAGACACATGGGTCGCTATGTCTGACTTAGGTCTTGCAAAACAAAGACGTCTTTTTCCGATATTGAGGCCTAAATATAAAACATGCAAAAAAAATATACACTTTCTAGGCTTGATTTTCGTGTAGACAACTATCATATCTACATTTGAACAAAAAATAAAAAAAAAATATGATTTTTTTGAGAAAATCAATTTCGAAAATGGTACTTTTTTGGTTTTTGCTTCATATAAACGTAAACGTACCACAAAAGATATTTTACACAGCCAAGGGATTTTATAATAAATATAAAGAGCGTGTTTTGGGCTCTCCGTGGACATAAAAAAATATCGGTGTAACCTAAGTAGGTCGCCAGTAATTAATTGTCAAAGTTCGTCAACAATTGACCAAGGAGGCGTTTTTGACATTTTTACTGAAAAAAAGCAAAAGGCCTAAAATATTTCATGGTACTGGAGCCTTTTAAATGTGTCCACAAAGTTCTTCAAAAAAGATAATATAATGTGGACTGAAAATCCATGGCGGGAGATCAAGCGAAACATCCGACCCACGACGGGTGTGAAAAACACTGCTTTTCGCCGCGGCCTCTTTAAAAATTCATAAGTCGAGAACAAAAAATCCGACGAACTTGCGGTTCGTGTCGACTGCGGTTTTAGAAACGGCGCCATAACATATATTTTTTTCAACGAAATTAAAAATTCGACCCTTTTTGCCTGCACGATTTGAGATGAAACCACCCATATATATAGAGATATATGTTTTGCCACGGGTGGTGACCAAAAAACATTAAATAAACAGGAAGAAATAAAGCTTTAATGTGGCGAACTTGTGCCAAAAATAAAAGAGTACAAAAGATAATAACAGAGCGTCGCGCGCTTCGAAGCCGGCGTAACAGCAGAGTCGAACGCTGGGGCGAGACCAAAGCTGGCAGTAATGTAATTACTGTAATGAAATTACAGTAATTTAATTACTTGTTCCAGTAATTAGTAATGTAATTCATTACTTTTTGTAGCAGGTAATTTAGTAATGTAATGAATTACTCCAGCGACGGTAATTGTAATTAAATTACTTTTTCGCGCCAGGCATATTTTTGTGTCCACAATACACAAGAGCGCTTTTCTTTTTATTTTACTTTTTCTTTTTCCTCTACACCTTTCCAAAAAAACGCTCTTCGGCCGCCGCTACGTTGCTGATGCTCATGCGGCTGGTGCGACTCTCGCGCCCGCCATCAGCTAGACATTTTCTGCCACTCTCTTGAACTGTGAAAACCCGCTCAGCGCGATTCTCAACCTATGTTTTGCGGTTTTGCATTCGACGTTTTCTGGCCCCTCTTGAAAGTTTCCGCTTACTTTTTCTGATGCATGCTGCGTACCCTCTCTGTGTTATCGTCCACTGTGAGAAATAGGGCTGGTAAGTGCCTGCCATTCGAGCTTTTCTGCTCGATATTCTCGGGAAACGAAGGAGGGAAAGTAGGTCGAACTAAGGCCCCTGGTGGAACGGCCCTCGACGCGATTTTGCGAACAATGACAATTGTTCTCCCCCCACCCAGAGATAATCTGCATAGGGTCCTCAGTCATCTCCAAAAATAGTTGTCCGGGTTGGGGTGGGAAACGGATCAGTCGCGTGCGTTCCTCTGTCCATCGGTAAACATGCAACAGAGAGTTCTAGCTGTGTGCCATGAACTGTGCAAAATAATGTAAATAAAGTTATCTGTAAAAGGAAGTTATCAATAGCTCCTCTATATTTAAAATTATACAAAAGTAATGCGAAAGTAATGTCATTACTTTTAAAAGTAATTTGTAATGGTAATTAATTACTTTCTGGCTGTGGTAATTTGTAATGTAATTTAATTACATTTCAGCAATTTTCAGCAAAGTAATTAGTAATGTAATTTAATTACAAAATATGAGTAATTTGGCCAGCTCTGGGCGAGACTGACCCCAGGTCGTTGCGCGGAGCCCCTTATGTACAAGTGCGGGCTTCTGGAACAATCGGCGTAGTAGATTCGGCGTGTAGAACATTCTGACCTCGAAGAAGCAACACGGTTCTCGAATTTACCAGAACATTACGTTAGAGTCAACAAAAATGCGCTTCCGCGGCCAGGAATACACTTCTTCCAAAACCGACGCGCCCCATCGCGGCAAAATACCACGCAGTGCACCCTGGGAACTAGTTGGCCACTCAGTTTCGGTTTCGATTGAGCTGCTTTCATCTCATGCTATCACGCCGCGGCCGAACAAGCTGCTTGGGTTTTCGACTATCTGACTTTTCACGAATGTACAATACACTCATTATCGAGCGGTACAAAAACAAGGACCGGGGCACTTTCCTTGGTTCCCGAAACACCGGATATTGTGCGTGCGTGTGCAAACGTAGTAAGACGTGGCTTAGTCACCTCACCCCACGAGTGCATCTTTGAGCTCGTGTCTGTAATCACGTTAGTACCAGTGAATTACAACTGAAATTTGGTCACCTTGAACTTTACGCGTATTTTGTTGGCCAAACATCCGCTTCTTGTTACTTCATTCGGCGAAAAGCAAGCCGCATCCTCACAGGAGTTTCAAAGTTGAGCTTAGCTTTGGCGCATGAACTTTTAAGGAGACGCAATAAATTCGACCTCACTAATGCACAAAAGTTACTATGGTGTCTTCCTCGTGTCATCACATATCTCATACTCAAATTTTATGCTGATATAAGATTAAGTTTCCGCAAACGCAGAGATCGGCTAGCTACGACAGAGGCCCTAACAATCGTCCCCTACTCCACGCTAAGCCTTTTTGAACGAGCTTTTCCTGGCGCCCAAAATCTGTGCCTGAACGGTGTGTCTGAAATTATCTGGGCATACTCAGTGAGGAAGAAAGCAAACACATAACAAATATTATGGCCATCAGTAACCGTCAAATGCGATTTGAATAATTTCGTTCGTTTGGCGCATCAGGGTTCATGCCCGTCCGGCGCACTTCCACCGAATGGTGCAACATTCTTCATACAAGTACTCGGCAGTCGACTTTTGCTTTGTTAAAACGGTTTCTATGTTCGAATGTGGCTATATGATTGCAGGATAACTTTATGCGTATACGCGATGTTGAATATTAGTGAAATGCAAGCGGGTGGGGACTTCACGAATTCGTGCAGTGCTGCGGGGCAGTACAGATAAGCGATGAGAAGTGGGTTCAAATGGAGCTTTTCAATGGCGCCTACGAGTTTTACCTCGCGTACTCAGGCGTATTAAGAAAGACACTAATTGCAAAAAGTTATATTTCGTCTCTGGACGCACGAAAGAAACAATCTTCCTGATCAATAACACTAATTGCGCGAGCTTGATGTATCCATACTTAGTGGTGTCTCCAGCTTGTTGATTCGCAGACAAACAGGCTCACGTAGCACCACGGCGTATACGCCGTGGTGCGACGATGGCTGGTGTGGCTGAGACAAAGGATTTCTTGCATCAGTTGGGCCATGAAAGATGATCCTCGATCTGTGATCAGCACTTCAGATGCGCCATGTCGAAGGAGAATGAACTCGACAAAAAACTTGACGACTTCAGCCGCTGTGCCTGATGGAAGGGCTTTCGTCTCGGCGTATCGTGTAAGATAATCGGTCGCGACAATAATCCACCGGTTTCCTTGCGTCGATGTTTGGAACGACCCGAGTAAGTCTATTCCTACCTGCTGGAAGGGAGTAGTTGGGGCAGATATTGGCTGCAGGAGTCCTGCTGGCTTCGTTGGAGGCTTCTTACGTCGTTGGCAGTCATGGCACGACCGTCTGTACAGATGAACGGTTTTCGGGAGTTTCGGCCAGTAGTATTTGTCACGAACCCGGGCGAGCGTCCTGCTGTAGCCAAGGCGTCCAACCGTCTGGTCGTTGTGCCATGCTTGAAAGATTTCGTTCGAGGCTGGCAGGAACAACTAGCAGCCAAGCAGGGTCGCTGCTTACGAAGCTCTTCTTGAAGAGCACGCCTTGCCGCAGAACGAAAATTGACAAGTCTCGGGCCAAGACTTGCGGGAGTGAACTTCCTTGACCTACGAAATAGTCGATCGCGGCGCGAAGCTCCGGGTAGTCACGTTAAAGTGCTCCCATGTTGATATCTGCGACTGCGCCGAGGAAACGGGCGTCATCCTCGTCGTCGGCGCTGTCGGCAGGAGATTCGACTGGGGCCCTAGACAAACAGTCGGTGTCGTTATGCTTGTGGCCAGACTTATGCACAATGGTTACGTCAAATTCTTGCAGTCGAAGACTCCAGCGAGCGAGGCGTCCTGACGGGTCCGTGAGGTTGGCGAGCCAACAGAGAGCGTGGTGGTCCGTGACAAC
The DNA here is from genome assembly GCF_016920785.2 of Ixodes scapularis. Taxonomy (NCBI): domain Eukaryota; kingdom Metazoa; phylum Arthropoda; class Arachnida; order Ixodida; family Ixodidae; genus Ixodes; species Ixodes scapularis. Next base: position 91,638,978 of record NW_024609880.1, read on the forward strand.
GCGGAACGAGTTTCCATACAGGTACGGTCGGTACTTGGTTAACGCCCAGACGACGGCGAGGTATTCCTTGTCGGTCGTTGAGTGATTTTGCTCTGCCTTTGACAGCGCCCGACTTGCGTAAGCGACCACCCTCTCTGCTCCATCTTGTCTTTGGACGGGTGCCGCGCTGAGTCCGGAGATGCTGGCGTCCGTGTCAACTTCGGTGTCCGCTAATGGATCGAAGTGTCCGAGGATAGGGGGTGACTGGAGTCTTTCCTTCAGTTCGTTGAACGATTGTTCTTGCTCCTCCCCCAACCGGAAATCCACGTCATCCTTCATCAGATGCGTGAGCGGTGCAGAAATCTTGGCGAAATCGCGAACGAAACCCCTGTAGTAAGCGCACAGCCCAAGAAATCTTCGTACGGCTTTCTTGCCTGATGGCTTTGGAAAGTCGGTGATAGCGGATATCTTGTCAAGGTTTGGGCTTACACACTGAGCACTCACGACATGGCCCAGGAATTGGAGCTTGCCGTAAGCAAACCGACATTTTGATGGCGTTAGTGTTAGTCCAGCACTCTGGATAGCCTGTAGCACGGCTCGCAGGCGTTTCAGGTGCTCGCCAAAGTTGCTTGCCAATACCACGACGTCGTTAAGGTACACGAGACAGCTTCGCCATTTTGAAGCCGGATAGGACGGTGTCCATTACGCGCTATAAGGTCGCCGGTGTGGTTGACAGTCCGAATGGCATCACTCTAAATGCGTACAGTCCGTCCGGCGTGACGAAGGCAGTTTTCTCACGATCCCGTTCGTCCACCTCTGTCTGCCAGTACCCACCCTTCAGGGCCGTCGACGAAGAGTATCGGGCGTGGCGTAGCCGGTCAGAGTGTCGTCGAAGCGTGGCAGTGGGTAGACGTCCTTTTCCGTTACGGCGTTTAGTTGACGATAGTCCACGCAGAACCGATGAGTCCCATCTTTCTTTTTCACCAGGACTACCGGTGAAGCCCACGGACTCTTTGAGGGCTGGACGATGTCGTCGACGAGCATTTCTTGGATCTGCTTCTGGATGATTTCTCTCTCTTTCACAGATACACGATACGGCGACCGATGAACAGGAAACGCGTCGTCATCAGTATTAATTCGATGTTTCGCAATCGTTGTCTGGCGCATCTTTCATGACGTGACAAAGCACTCACAGAACTTGCCGAGGAGGTCAGTCAGCTGTCGTCGGGGAGAAAAGGGAAGGTTGGGTCGATGTCGATCTGAGATGATCACGCTGTTTCGCGTTGCGACGAAGGGGAATCTTTAAAGATTTCGGCGATTGCGGCTGAGTCCTGGAGCTCCTCGATGTGTCCCACGGTGGTACCTTTTGTAAGGTGCTGATCCTCTTGTCGGAAGTTCGTTACAAGGACAGCGGTGTGACCATCCTGGAGCTCCGTTACGCCTTTGGCGAGACCGATCCCTCTTCCTAGGAGCAGCTGAACATTACCTTCCATCAGGTCGTCTCCGCAGGTTGCTGTTTCGGTTCCGGCGGGCACCAGCACACTCGAGCGCGGTGTCAAGTTCACGTGCTCGGACAGTACACGTGCTGTGGCTGAGGAGGCCGGCGTTGTTTCCTGGTTCCCGGACGTCATAACAGGTTTCCGCAGTATCAGCTGGTTGACTTCCAGGTCGATAACGGCGCGGTATTCGCAGAGAAAGTTCATGCCGAGTATAACGTCTCTCGCACAGTCTTGTAGAACAACGAACTTCACCGGACATGTCTCACCCTTAATCTCGACGCAAGCGGTGCACCTCCCGTCTGGTGTGATGAGGTGCCCACCGGCAGTTCGTATCTGTGGACCATCACACGGCGTCGTCACTTTCCGAAGGCGTTGGGAGAGCCTCCCACTCAGGACGGAGTGGTCTGCTTCGGTGTCGACGAGAGCCGACGCGTCGTGGCCGTCGATAACGACGTGTAGGTTATTCTTTACCGCCGCAGGAGCGTAGTTTGTACGTGCGCCGTCGTTAGAGTGGGGGCCCTCCGACGTTTGTGGAGAATGTTTGCGTCGGTCATCTTCGGCAACACCACTTCCAGGGGTTGCCGCGCCTAGTTTCCCCGGCGAGGAGCGAGGGGCGACAGGCTTTCACGTCGGGGTCGGTGCATCGGCGAAACTGGACGTCGTGGCGACGGCGACCGGAACTCTCGGCGGGACGCAGGCTCGGGGGACTGAGGTCGTCGCAGGTACTCGTCGATTTCCCGAGGGCGTTCACCATAACGTGGGCGCGGGTCGATCGGGTAGCACCCGCGCAGTCCGAGTCGTCGGAATGGGCATCGGCGGTAGGCGTGGTCTGCTTCCCTGCAGTGGAAGCACAGAGGGCGTAGGTCGGGCGTCCTCCACACGTCTCTTTTTCTGGGTTCGGGCTGTTCCGGACGGACGTACGGTACCCATTCTTCTTGTCGTCGAAGGTAGTGTGACGCTGTGGCGTCTCGTCGAGGTGGCAACGTGCATAGACCAGCAGTCGGTGGTGGTCGTCGTGCCACTGAAGCGTAGGTTATTACCGGTTCTTCTAGTTCAGCGATGTCGACAGGAGACACCGGCTGAAAGGCCCGCTGCAGTTCTTTTTTAACGAGCTCGGTGAGTGAGAGAGCAGCGGTCGTTCTGCTGCCGGCACCAACTTCCTAAGCTCTTCGCGGACAATGTCTCTAACCACCTCATGCATCGCAGAGAGGTCAGAGTTACCGGAACTGATGTTGCAGGTAGATGGTGGAATCACGGTGGCGCCATTATACCACTGGTAATGTTTCGCCCTTGCGAGGAACGCCCTTTTAAGGTTGGTTGCGTCCCAGGCCACATTTTCCACAGTCGACGGAGGATTGCGGACAAGGCCGCCGAAAATGTCATCCCTGACACCCCGCATGAGTACCCGCAGCTTCTTTTCATCTGTGGCCTGCGGGTCGGCGCGGGCGAACAGGCGGAGAACGTCTTCAGTAAATGATGCCACGCTTTCCTTGGTCCCTGGTTCCTCCCTCGATAAAGGTTTTCGGCACGCTCACGTCGGTGTTGACTGACCAATGTTTTCTTCAAATCGTTCTTACAAACTTACCACGTGGTCAAGGCGACTTCGTTTTTTCGTACCACTGCCTTGCTGTCCCTTCCACTGAGAAGATGTTCTGGAGGCGTTGCTCATCAGTCCATCCGTTGTGTCGGCCCACTTGGTCGTTCTGCAGGAGCCAGTCTTCTACGTCCTCGTAGATTTCACCTTTGAATGGCGTCGGCACGCGGGGCACCAAAGGCAAGAATACGTAGGACGACGCGGCTGGAGGATTTTCCGTCTGCTGGACCGGGGAGCTCATCGTCGGCTTCGATGGCTACTCTGTCTTGTCCGGCAGTGGTCCAAACTCAGCGCATTGTCCTTGCAGACGCTGGCTTGCCCCGGGCCCTCCCTCTTCCACGAATCGACATATTGAAGTAGGGCTTGCCGAACGGGTCCTCGGAGGCGTACGGTTAAGAAACATAAGGTGCGTAACCCACACCTCCACCAAAATGTCACGGGTGGTGACCAAAAAACAATAAATAAACAGGAAGAAATAAACGTTTAATGTGGCGAACTTGTGCCAAAAATAAAAGGGTACAAAAGAAAATAACAGAGCGCCGCGCATGTCGAAGTCGGCGTAACAGCAGAGTCGAACTCTGGGTCGAGACTGACCCCAGATCGCCGCGCGGAGCCCCTTATGTACACGTGTGGGCTTCTGGAATAATCGGCATAAAAGGTTCGGCGTGTAGAACATTCTGACCTCGCAGAAGTAACACGGTTCTCGAATTTACCAGAACATTACGTTAGAGTCACCGAAAATGCGCCTCCGCGGCCAGGAATCGAACCCTGGCTTTCCGTGAGGCACACACTAGCGATAACCGTTATGCCTCGCGCGCAAAACGGCGGAGCCAGAATTTGAAAGCTGGGCCTCCTAAAGTCCGGTCGGGTGTGCTAACCTTTACACCACTCCACCTTGTCTTTCTGGCGTTTCCTACCTGTCTTAATAATGCACAAAAACGAAATGTATCCAATCGGAGGTGTTCTGGAAACACACGCCGCCGCGTGAAACGCGGTACGACGCTTGGTGTCACGTTGTACGTGCTCTTTTGTGCTCCAGAAATCCTCCCACTGTTTGTCTCCTCCGGTGTACATGTAGTATTCTTTGTTTACGAGCTTTAGAGACACGGTATCATCATCATCTGAGAGAATGAAGAGCCACGTTATTGAATACATAACACGAGCACTTCACACCATCGTACGTTGTCTCCGAGGAGGATATAAATGAACATATTCAGATGAATGAACCGTACTTAATTTAATGAATCAAGGAATTAAAGTTATCAGGAACCCGCCGAAAGCCAAAAAACGCGGAGCCAGTATTTGAACTCTGGGCCTCCCAATGTACGGTCGGGTGTGCTAACGTCTACACCACTCCATTTTTAGTATATGTACTTTGGTGAAGCGGGAACCAGCGCTTTTTTTTTTGTATTTGTACTAAAAGGTTTTTTTAGTGTATGTACTTTGGAATTAATATCTTGGGTCCAAATAGGATTTCTGGAGCACAAACGAGCACGTACCACGTGACACCAAGCTTCGTACCGCGTTCCGCGCGGCGGCGTCCCTACTGAAAAAACTCGTATAAAAATTCATACTGGTTGACCCGTATATTTCATACGGTGTTATGGGATACGGGTCTCCCGTATGCTACTGGGAACCCGTACCTGTACAGGTTGACCCATTCAGATACAGCAGCCTGTAGCTGTATGGGTTGACCCGTTTAGGTAAGGGAAACCGTGTCTGTACGGGTTGACTCGTTTAGATTTAGGAACCCGTCCGTACCTTGCAGGTTGACCCATTCAGATATAGGAACCAATATTTATGCAGATTCACCTGTTCAGGTAGAGAAACCTATATATTTACAGGTTTACCCGTTCTGACGCAGTAATTGGAATCAACATGGTGTTGAACGTCTGCATACGGACGTACGGATCTTTGCAGGTTTAAAAATTCGCATGCATTTGTCATGCAAAGAATGAACATGAGCCAGGTCATTTCAGGTTATATGTGTATTTACTGAAGGCAAATTGGCATACTGCAGAACATCAACAAGAAGCTTAACCTCTAAGCAAGCTTAGAACTCAAGCTTCTTGTTAATATCCTGCAGTAGGATATTAACAAATTGGCTGGCATACTGCAGTAGGTTGACCCGAGCTGTCCTCTTCCCTGGAGAGACCTCTCGAGGATGCCTTCACATGTACTAGTTGAAGGAATCTGCAGGGGAAAATAATACAGCAATAAGTCATGTATATGTACAGTTTCTCGAAAATTTTAATATTTTACTTCCTGCAATTATAAGCAAGCAATTTCCACTACAATTTATGCGTTGTTAATATCTTGTGATAGCATGTAGACTCCAAGAGCAACTTCTTACGATTACGCAGTCTGCTGAAAACAGCAGGTATGCATGATTCGGCCAGAAAGTTTTGAACCAGTTCAGACCGAGTTCGCAGGAGTGCAAAGCAGTGCGCAAGTCGGGCTGCAACTGCGTGAAGTTAAGCTGCAGCGTTACAAACGACCCTGTAATTGGTTTCCGAAAGACCGAGCAGTTGCCACCTGTTCCTGCATGAACACTGAACTGACTTCAGCCAGCGGATAAATCGAACAGGCGAGTTCAGCGTCCAAGCAACTTCCGATTGAATCTAATGCATCCGTTCTTACAGTATTTGAACTATATCGACTGGTTCAAGGAAATCGAAAAGACCTAGTGTGACTTCCCACAACTATGCACTTAAAGTTTGCTCGAAACAGTGTGTTCCTTGCATTTCAGTGTCTATAAAAATAATAGACCCTGGAGCAGGGGGACAAAAAGGAACGGAAAGACACGAAGCTCCGGAGCTTTATGTCTGTTTGTTCCTTTTTGTCCCCACGCTCCCGGGTTACTACGTCTATCCTTAACCAGCTCGCCTGCCTGTTAACTAAAATGAAAGTATGTTCTATGAATCCAAATATGTATTTTCAGTTATGAACATGGGCCTCCGATTGCCTAAAGCCTCGAACACATTTCATGCCCAACAATGTCACCATGGAAACCAGTGAAAGGAACATTGAATACACAATTCTCGGCAGGCGGTTTTTGTGCGAAAAAAAGATTTTGAGCCGCAATTGTTGTTCTGGGCATGTATATAAATTAACAACACAGATTTGACATCAAGAATCATTTAACAAATTTAATATCCGTGTCCCGACCCTTCGATGGTCCATTCATACGTGATAGGAGGAATACCCGCGATGAGAAGGTAGTTTAAAAAAATGGCCAGTAATCAAAGGACAGAGCCAAACATAGTTCGGTTCCAGCAGCTCTAGTGGACAAACAGACTCGTTTCACAACTTTGCTAGTGCAAGCTTTTCGTTCAAAAGAAAAAAATAAGTGCCTCACAGCTCCGCCGGGGAGCCAGCAGAAGGTCCTGCGAGCAGGCCTCTGATATCATGGACCCCCCCAAAACTTGCAGGGATTAGCAGATATTTGCGACGCGGAGCATGTTGCTGTAAAACCTCCATAGTGTGAATGCATCAGAAAGCGCAAAGCGACCTAGATGACCGTGACAAGGTCACTTTATTTTTTTTTTATATATTAAAAACAAAGAAGGAGATAGGGCTTCTTCATTTCGGTTTTGCGCTCGGAGCTTTACGTTCCTAAAGCTCGAGCTCGTCGAACTGCGACCCTTCAATAGCCTATAACACTGAAAGTTCTGAAAGCATTGGAATATTTTATCCCATTCATTTTGCCGTAGCAGATTGCAACTTCGGAAGCCATAAGGTTTGAATGTCTCACCAAGTATGAGACATCTGTGACAAGTGGGCACTTACTGCTGACTGCTGCCAACTTGACTGAAGTCAGGGCCTTTTTGGCCACGGCGCCCTTGAAGCGCCGTCATGGCACTCCTCACACTCGGCCTATGCAGGTCCTCCCTGCCGAAGATAAGCTTCGTGGCCTCTTTAACGAAGATGGAGTCTCCCCGGGCTCCCCTGACGTAGGACAGTTTGTACTTTTGCACCAAGACACCGTGGTCAAGGTGAACCTAGAAATATGTAAAAATGCTTTACATGAAATGCAGCCAGCCATCGGTCCCAATCTCCATCTTCCGGAAACTTGTGCAGACGTCTGCCGCACAATGACACTTTTTTCGGACGCAGGACATGCGAGGCAGCTCTTCACGCAACATCTTGGTGGTATTCTTTTCGGAGTTGATAACGGAAATTCACCACGGGCACTCACTACTCATCTCCAACATCTCAATGTACAAAACAACTCATCTTGAAGTGCAGAACAGAGAGCGGAACAAACATAACTGCAAAGGAATCGCATAGCAAACAGTTCCAGCCATGCATGTCGTCTGCTGTACACACACAAAAAAAAAAAAGGACACGGAAGGGAAAACAAAAAGCTCAGTCGGGTGTAGCCACGTGACCTCTCCCACTCACTCTCTCCTCTCCACTTCTCCGACCTTAGTGCACGGGTTTCAGTTTCAGTTCTGAGCAGTTGCGTTTCCTGGCTTCAATAAAAATATATGTGACTCTGTTGCAAAATATTAATTATGTAGTCTTTCGACACAATAAATTGTCTAACAAAAAATTAAACTTTTTTTTTTTTTGGGGGGGGGGGGGGGGGGGTGGGGGGGTGTAAGTGTCCGTTTGAGTGAGTTTTCAGTAAAGGGGAAGAGCGAAAGAAGGGTACCAATTATAACAAAACTTTAATCTGGGCTCGTGGTACACGATTTATGAAAAAGCCCGAAATAAAACGAGGACACTAAATAGAAAACGTTTTAGAGAAGCGACAATTAATTGGGTAGAAATATCTTATCAATGCACGGTTCTACTCTAGATATTCACCAGCATTTTGAAGCAGGACGGTGGTTCAATTTAAGGAAGCATGCAAATAACCTCATTCAAGGACCTGTGGAAACCATAAAATGTAGTCACTTGCCCAATATCTGAAATGAATATTCAATGAAATTCTGAACTTACCTCATCATCGAGCTCTGCAAGCACTGGCACACACTCAGGAGGTGCCTCCGGTGGGCCTGCTACAAGAACCGCTGCTGGAACAGCAGCATCAGCGACCGGTAGCTGCACAACGCGAACTGGAGCAGGAGCACCAGCTGCAGGAACTGCCGCTGGGCAAGCTGGAGGAGCTGACCCAACACCGCCAGACGGGACTTTGTCCACTGCAACATAATAAAACAATGTTTAGAAACAAAACACGGTTACAGTAGTCGACAGATTTTTCGGACGCCAGAAATTGAGGCATGCTTGGTTATTCAGACTTCAGCACTTCCCTGGTCCGTTGATGGAATGAGGGCTTCATAGTGCTTCATGCCACAGAATACTATCGGCAGTGTGCCTATTTGTTTTTTCGTAACACACCGAGACTGGAAAAGTGGTGCGAGTAGAACACACACACAAAAAAAGGACGAGACACGAAACCAAAAAAGAAAAAGAGGAAAAAAGGAAATGCGCTCAAATTCGCCGGCAGTGGGAGGCAGAGAGCATGTTTACAAAAAAATACCGGTGAATAGCTAATGAATATTCATACCTAGTACTTCCGACGGTTTGCGAGATATAAGCTCAATCTTTCTGACGAAATCCAATGCTGTATCAGATCGTCTGGCCACCTTTTGACCAGTTGCACAGTTGCGTCGCTAGGCACAATCTGCCGCCCGATTAAAGTTCAGCCTTGTTGGTGATGTAGTCATGCCTACGACCAGCTTCCTCACTCCCTCCTCCTCAACAAAAAGAACTCCTTTCTCCCCAATGACGAAAGGACGTTTGCTGGCCGGGCTCATCGGAAAGTGCATATTTACAATGTTGTGACCGACAGAACAAACTTTCGCTTCAAGCCTCATCTATGCGCACAGACCATGGTGTCTTGGTATAAACATGATTGTTTGACCAACTGCAAAAAAATATTTCTTCGGTCAAAACAACAGTGCTGCCAAGCAAAACGGGGTCATTGCCATCAGCAACAAGAAACAAACTCTCAAAGCTCCATTTTCACCCTAAGAAAAGAGAATTATGGGCACCAACTCATTGATACATATAGGCCACCCTGGTGTATATGCTTACTTCTGTTTGCGACCAAAAAAATTAACGTTACTTTTGATCCCTCGGATAAAGTGTGAGCACATAATGTGTCGTGTGTGAGGTGGACAAATGAAAGTGCCTCCACGCTTACCCAATAGTGCCAGCAGCTGCTTCTTGGTAGCATCCTCTCTATCTGGAGCTCCTGCTCCAGGCTGACCACCGTCTGCTTTGCCGACCGCAGCTTTTCAACCAGTCAGGCATGCTCCACAAGCGACACAGTGGACGTCTTGTACTCCGTCTTCTTTTTCCTGTGCTTGCCACCCACTGCAGGGGATGGCGACATCTCAATCTGGAAAAGAAAAAAGGTCCACGCATTTCAATATTCATTTATTATAAACTTCCAACACAGGATTCGGACACACATAGTTCACATTAAATTGCCCCCCCCCCCCCCTTTATTTTCTAGGTGTATGTTTCAGCCCTATACCTGTGATTGCCCCCTCCCCCTGAAAGAATGCATCCAGATGCCCATGACCGTATTCACGGTCATTTCAGGAAATAATTGCTACATCGTCCTTTACACACTCTAGTGTGTAAAGGACGATACGTGTATCTGTTTGCGCTACGTGTACCTGTTGGCAGCAAACACTGTATAGGTAAACAAGATAGTATGATAAAATATTGTGTTAAAAGTACTTGTCAGTTAGTTAGAAAGTAAATACTACTTTGCACCCAGTGTACTTTCTATGAGGAACGTAAACTCTCAGTTACTTTGTATTTGCAATACAGTAATTTTAAATACGATAGCATTTATATGCAAACCCTATGCACTTTAGGCCTCCATTAGTCCGAGGATTTGTAACTGCTTTTAAAAACCAGCATGCGCCGGAACGTTATAATTCAGAGAAGAAAAACATGACGCCGGCACTGTGCCTCAAACCCTCAACTGTTGGGGTCTAAGCCGGGCACATCGTATCCGCTTCACTACGAGCACACATGCGCAAGCATTTGCGAAAGAGTTACCGGGTGCAGGCAAGAGCTGCGTTGATGCACGTGCCAGTGACTCAACGCCGTTGTAGCCATAGCAATGAGTGTCACATCTGGTCGCAGTCACGCATAGCCACATCTGAGGAGAGCTCTGAGAACCAGACTTGAGCATCATGTATCGTTGTCAGTATGCGAAGGCAGGTCTAACCAGAGGAACACACACGCAAGCGTGCTGAGGCACAGCGACAGCAAAGTGCCTAGGGCACTTCGGAACAACATGAAACATGTTTGGTGAAAGCTAGAGAGGAAAGTAGCAACAAGAGAACCATCGAAGCGGATGAAAAGATTCAAAAGAGGAAACTTTGGCTGCAACGCAAGCAGGACGCCAAACAAACGAGGACGTCTTGCGATAGTGGAGAAGAGATGCACCTGCGACTACAACGAGATTGAGACTTAGAGCAGGTGAGGACGCCTTGTAAGACTGAAGAGGGTCGAATTCAGATGTGCGGTGGAGAAACAAGCAGGAGAGTATCTCTTAAAATTAAAGACGGACAACTTCGGCTACAGCACAATCGAGACCAGGAGTGGCCAATCTGCGGCTCTTTGTGTTAAAGTGCGGCTTTTGGTCCAATTTTATACAGCGTATTTACCCACCGAATCTGTGTAACAGAATAGCAAGCAATTTAAAAAAAAAAAGTCTATACAAATAGTCCTGACCAGCGATAATGAATGGACACAATTACTCATGAGGCGAACAAAATGCAAGATATTCCTTAGCCTAACCGTGCAATTTTACCCACAATTACTGCCCACTGGTAACAGAAGTGAAGCATGGTGCCGATTTGAAAAAGGGACACAAAAGACGAACTTAAGGCCGCTGGTTCTGAACAGAGTCTAAGAATGAGGTAAGAAAAACAGTTTAAAGACGCACATATACCTCGAACCCTGAGTCCAATATCATAGGGATGGCCACGTGCTTCTTGTTCAAAGCAGCAACCAGCTCACCTCGTGTCTCTGTAAGACAAAACATGCACATTGAGCTACATTTCAAAGTCGTGTTTGTCCCCCCCCCCCCCCCCCCCCCCCCCCCTTGTATCGAAGTTTATAAATATGACCGTTCACCTGCTAGCCTGTGCTATAACCTTTGTTTCAACAAGTCTTTTCTTCTATATTTTTACAAATTAAATGCACCACCTAGTCGAACTTCTGTGGTAAAGTTGTCGTAGCTTACAAAGCCGATTTGTTGTGATTTATTTTAAATGTCGTGGCTGCCATCTGGAGCGCCCTGTAGTTCAACAATGTAAAACCCCTTTCTTTTGCCGCCCAGTTCTTTACAAATCCGGCGCAAGGACATATTCGTGCCCATCACATTTTGCGAATTCTAAACGCCGGAACGCGGGACGCCGGAACGGGGGCCCACCAAATTTCCGCTTTCCACATCTCCTTAAATTTCGCTAATTTTTGGACGTGTAGAATATGCCAAAAAGTAGAGGCTCGCGAACATAGGGAGTTTTCGTAGACGGCGTATCCCCCTCCACTAATCTTTCCGCAACGAAGAAGTTAGTACTGCGCCTGCACGCCGATAGCCTTGACTGTAGAGTTCCAGGTATATAGCGAGTTGCGGAGGGCGTTGCGGGACGGCGAAAACGATCTACGAAAACTCCCTATTAACGGTTTGCAGTAAACGTTGTGTTTCGAGCCCCTGATGCGTAGAAAACAACTTACCATTCCCCGGCGCATGCTCCAACAGCCTCCCAGTAGACGCTTTTCGGCACGTCGGCGTCGAAGTCGCCAACGCTCGCCGGTTTGAACTTCTTGATACGGTTCACGCTGACTATTGCCTTCGCGCCATCAACATAAATCACGTACGCTTAGTACATATCGACACCGATACACACCGATCGAGATAGCCCTAACAGTACCCGGACACTCCCATAGACCCAATGGAGTCGATTTCTGGGAAAACTGGGCGCTCAGCAGCGCTTCCGTGGTCGGAGGCGCTCATTACTGCAACGAATCGAAGCCTCATTGCTTTATTAATAGATTGCGAAACTAAAATAAGCAGCGATAATTATGTTCATAAAATGAAGCGCTAACGTTTTATTAATTACTTTTGACGCCGTCGAGCTAGCTGGAGCGGCTTCTTATCCGTTTGCGAAGACGAAGCCGCTCAAAATCCAACATGGCGCAGCCCTTCCGCCGTGCCCTGCCGCTGCTCCCTGCCGCTGCTCCCTACCGTGGTACCGCCGGTACCGCGGTAGGTTTTGTTTGGAAATTTACGGTCCGCGCGTGCCATACCACGTCTTATGGCAAAGAATTGTAAGTTCTGCTTGCCTACCTTGTGTCCAGCAGTTGACAGTCCGTTACTTGTCGTCAGCGTCTTCCGGGGAATCGAAATAAATGCAGCATTTTTCGCACTCGTTGACGCATTTATTCAGTCATTTGCATGACAAGGAAAAACAGTTTACACTGTCACTTTATACAAGCGTTGCTATGCAGAAAAAAAATAATAATGAGCGCAGTATCTACGTTAGCCAGGGGTGCTACAGTGAAGATACAATGTGCGACACTGTTAGCGCGAACATAACATAGCTTTTTCACTTTGAAAGGCTATCGGCGCGCACGAACTATTACTGCCTTAGTTCTCGCTAACGTGTCTCGCTAACGTGGTCGATCGTTTCGGTCACGCCGCTATAAATGTCATATTTTCGGGGACTGATATGTGTCCCCATACAATTCGAACTCGTCACGTTAAATAAAGAAACCCGAAGTACATACGTACTATGGAAAGCTAGCTTGGGAGCGAAACGGATAAATACATGTTTTTTTTTATCTTTTTATTGTGGCAATAATAAGAAAGAAATGGGGGGAAATATATTAGTGAGGCAAAAAAGAATGACGAGGTAGAAAGTTGGGCGAGATGGTGATTCATAATGATTAAAAAGCGCGACAGGACAACGGACACAGAAGGAGACACAGCACTGTGTCGGTGTCTCCTTCCGTGTCCGTTGTCCTGTCGCGCTTTTTAGTAAAGCTCTTCGGTTACGGAATTCACCCAGAGCTGCACAATTGTTAGATATGACAATGGTGACTCAATGGTTACAATTTTCAGGGGTTTCCAGCCTGAATCACTTGCAGTTCTTTCCCTTTCCCAGTTGCAGATGACAAAAATAAACAACATACCACCTTCATTGTTTATTCTTTGTAATCAAGATTACGGATGACCAACATTACGGAGAATTGTTTTGGAAACTGGAGGTGTCCATATTAAAGAGAAAATACCGTAACAGTAAACAGAAATGTCTGTTTCCGTGACATGAAAACACAATAATCATAATATCTGATATGTGTTACATAGAAGCAAACCCAGTGCGAAGTAAATATGCAGCCTTGCCGGAGAATTGTGTGCAAACAGCCCTATTGGTGAGGCAGGCACGTAGCCAGGTGGGAGGCCCATGGTGCCTGAACCCCCCCCCCCCCCCCCCGAAATCTTCCATTTTGCTAGGGCCTCTCCCCCCTCCCCCCATACAGCATTTTGTCATAAGCGCCCCCCCCCCCCCCCCCCCGAAACAAAATCCTAACTACGTGCCTGCGGTGAGGTACGTCTAAGAAGATATTTAAATGGTTATAGGTTGTGGAATCTCAAATACCAACTTGAACATATATTACGATAAAACATCAATTCTTCAACCTGTGTAATACGACAATACTGCAAAATTTTAGGGGGTCAGATATTGTCCACCAAAACTTGAGATCTTAAAGAGTGAAACTCTCCAAATATGTAGTTTGAATTCTAGCTGCTAAAGGTCCTGGAATCACTGGTTCGAAGCAACAGATATTTTCCCCCCTCGCCCTCCTACCCTAAAAAGAAAACTGCCTAGAGGTTGTTGGCTACCAGCAGGCTAACAACGTGACTAAACAAAGTGGATGCTCAGAGGCTTCTGTTAGTCTATGATCTTGCTCCATAAAAATTGTGCAAAGAGCAACCTGCTGACGCAGTGGACAACATTGTCTCTCGAGGGTCTCAAGAAGCACAGCCATAAGATTTCATGCTTAGTTGAAAGCTCGTGTCATTCTGACTGGTCCATGAAAATAAACAGTTAACACAATGAATTGTAATTCGGTCAAACTTATTCGTTGCTTACTTACAGACTTGAACCAAAATCTTTAGAGACTTAATGTGTAGACCTAGCTCTCGGTAGACCACTTTGGTATTTCTCATTTCTCTTGGCCTCTTGATGAGCTTCCGATACCTGTCGCTTGCACCGTCAAGTTGAACCACGTGTTGAACCAGGTTTTCTTGGTGTAGCCACCGAGATCCTATGATGCCCATGTGATGGGCCAGCAACTTCATTGCTCTTTCTAATTTTTGCTGTATGTGTGTTCTCTATCCTCCCAGGATCTGCACAAGACAATGTAAGAACACATTAGTTTGTCTCGTCACAACACATACACTTGCAGAAGAGAAACAGGGCTATGAAATATTGTAGAGGGCTGCTCACACTATCCTTTTGTTTGTGTTGTAATTCTCTTTGCCCCAGCCACTCTCGTTTTACATTACACTTGATCGTAGATTAGGCTGCATAGATCACTACGGTGAAAACTAGCATGCTGATGGTTACATATTCAGGAAGCTTGATAGGTTGGCCAACAATCAAGTGCACTTCACAAAAAAATTACCACGGACACACCTTTTGTGTATTGGGGTTCCCTGTCCCTGAGGCTTGTTGGAGTGATTTTCATGCCTTGAGATTCTGGATGAATACACAAAAAGAAAAAAAAAAACAATGCAAATGATGCTATTTTATGTGCAACAAACGAAAAAAAAAGATGCCTAACGCGAGTTTTAATTGTTTTGAGGGGAGTGCGTTGGGAGGTGTAAAAACTTTTTGAAAGAATTGCACATGGAAGGACGGATAGCACAACTCGCGATCAAGCTCTGCTGTCTGCATTCCGCCTTTCTATGCGTAAATCTTTCAAGATTTTAAAAGTGCCTTTAAAAATGATTCTACTATCCAGCTTTCTATTTATTTTTGAAAGAAATAAAACGTGAAAAAACGAGTCGCAGGGCTGTAAAAGAATCAACATGAGATACATTAATAAAAACGGGCAGATAATATAAGATGTGAACTCCGAAATATTGTAAAACTGGGAGAAGAATATTTGTATAGAGACTTCAATTTACTCGACGGGGTATCGACACTGCTGTGAACGAGATCGACGAGAAGTAGAGGAGGTGATATTTCGCCAACAGTCTACAGATCATAAAATATTTGCAGGACGGTCTTCATCTTCAGAACCGTGCTAAGAACGCTCGCCAAAATGGGTACATCCAATGAAATCGCGGTGACATTTTGTAAATTTCAAAAATGAAACGATATATTCAATTACCTAAAAGAGTACAAGATCCTCAAATGGTGCACTTTGTGGCTGGAAGATCAGCTTAGGAAAAGTTTCAATTGGGGTGAAAACTTCCAAACTCACCGTCGTCAGTTGGAATCCGAACGAACGGGTGCTTCTTGTCCCCGACGCTGCTTGGGCACGACTTTGCGTAACCGCACAAATGAGGTGGTTCAAAGACACGAAAAGCTTTCCACTGGCCCGAAAGTGCGAGACTCGCGCAATGCGATGATCGAGGCGCCGAAGCTTGACGCTCCGAAGGCGAGCGAAAGCGCGAAAGCACCGAGCAGACCCACGGACGCCTCCACAACGGTCCACCGGTTTCAGAACGCGCAGAGCGCAAGCGCGTATGCGCATAGGCAGCGGTTTCGTTTTAGAAACGCAAAAATCGGAAAAAAGCAAAATTTTGAGAGTGTGATGTTGACATGAATTTAAAAAAAGAATATATTATATTTTTAGGACTACGTAATTTGTATTTAGTAAAATAATATGCAGTCATAACTAAAGTTGAATGAGGTTTGATTCATTATTGTTTTGTTTAGTTTTTAGTAATGAGCGCCTCCGACCACGCGAGCGCTGCTGTACATTTCTATGGTGGCACCATCCGTGTTCGAGCAGCGCAACTCGCTCTGTGTCCGGAGGTTGGCTCTAACGTCAATGCGGCTTTGGTTCAGAAAACTGGCTGGCACTGGCCACCTGGCCAGCGGCGCGGGTACATAAGGATTGGATTCGATTAAAGAAATAATCTGCCTTAGTTTGTATTAGTACTATTATTACTTAAAATAGTTTTAAAACATTTAAAAGCATAAAAACTTACCATGTTAAGTTTATTTCTTGTTAAGAAAAACATTGTTTGTCCGTCGTTGCTTGTTTTTCTGCACTCTGGCTTGGAGCTACGAAATCCAATCCAATCCGATGCCAATAAACTGAAACCGAAACTACGGCGGTACAGGGCTCAAAGCTATGAAGCAAACTCTCGTTTATCTCGGCCTCGCTTCCCGTGGATTTGGTTTTCCCATTTTATGACTTTAAATATGCATGTCATAAAATGGTTGAGTTTGATACCTGAAACTGTTCAATGAAATGACCTAATATGTGATTTTATGATTAAAATTCTTTATTGAAAAAATTATCACAGTTTAGTTTCGCGGTGCGCGCGTTCCCGTCGATGTCTGATAATTTCTGGTCGCCTTAAATAGAACGATCTCACCGGCCAGTTTGACTACGCCACCGCTGCCGCAATGCAGCGAGGGAACTTTAGTCTTTGGGCACGTGCGACAACCTCGCTAGAGCTCCTTCGCGTGTAGAGCACGAGAAGACACGAGCCCTCGCGTGCACGGCCGTCTGCCTCCTGTGAACTCAAGTTATGGAGGCTTTACGCATGCGCCCAACGCTTAGTGAGATCGGTCTATTATGTATACCGGTAGAGCCTGTACAAGGTTACCGACCGCCGGTTTAAGTGGCGGCGCCGGTAAGGCGTTACCGGTCGCTCCGATACGTGGTTGCTGTTAGCCGCGCACCGATTTCTGGCCACCGGTACGTTATTACGGACCACCAGAGTGCCGTACCGGCTTCGCCTGTAAGTGTTCACTCGCCGCCTGTACATGATATGGGCAACCGGTACTTCGTATCGGCTTCGCTGGTACGTGGTTACCGGTTACCGGTGTGGCCTACCGGCGGTGCCCGTACGTGTTTACCGGTCGCCTGTACATAGTACGGGCAGCCGTATCGGCTTCGCCAGTACGTGGTTAAAGGTCGCCGGTACAGAGCTATGGGTTACCAATATGAGAATACAGGACTCCGGTGTGAACCGGTATAGGCCGGTATACATTCGTACAGGTTTTTTCAGTAGGGGTGTGTTTCCACAACACCTCCGATTGGATACATTTCGTTTCTTATGCATTATTAAGACAGGTAGGAAACGCCAGAAAGACAAGGTGGAGTGGTGTAGAGGTTAGCACACCCTACCGGACATTGGGAGGCCCAGAGTTCAAATCCTCGCTCCCCCTTTTTCATATGGCTTTCGGCGCGTTCCTGAAATCTTTGATTCTTTGATTCATTGGATTAAGTACGGTTCATTCATCTGCGTATGTCTGTTTATATATATATAGATAATATATAAACGAACATATATATATATGTATATATATAAACAATAATGTTGATATTTGAAGAGTTCAAAACGTTACGGACATTTCACACTTTGAATATGTATACTCTTTCTTTTTTATTGTGATGAATACGCGGCAATTTATAACCCTCGTTTTCCACTGAGAACTCATGGTGTGATGTTGGCATTGTGTTCTTCATTCATAAACAGCCAATTTAAACTTTGTTTGTTGTTCGTACTGTTGTTTCTTGTCTTTATTGTTATTTTTCATTTATTGTAGCCTCTTTTGTTCAGGATTGCCAATGTATGTCTTTTTTCGGACAGACGCGCGGTGTATTCATTCTGCCCAACCCCTTGTGCATAAATTCGCAGCTGGCCGATCTAATTTCGTTCCGAACGGTTTATCGTGCCAGACACGCCCGTGCCGGGTTTTCTTTTTGCCACTACGGCCGGTCTCTTTTTGGGGGGCTGATTCATGACACCACATCCTGTTCTACACGCAAAAAAAGGCAGAGAGAATTACCAGTGAAAATGTTAATATCTTTGCGCTCAATTACCTACAATAATAAAGACAGATTGTGAAGCAACGTAAGAAGTTTATTGAGAACTCTTTGCAAGGACGATAAACACGTGGTTGCAGAAGTAGTTTTGTTTCTGAGACAAGACCATCCCCGCAAATAAGCTCACAGCCTACCGAAAAGCACCATACATTCGTGTTAACGTATCAATGTACAATGTAATAGCATGCGCACGCCTGCTTCCAAGGTCCACTGCAGTAACCTCCGTGTCCTCCAGTGCTCTCGCAGTGCCTGAGACAGGTGTCTCTGTCGTAGGGACATCCAAAACCGCGTCCTGAAAAAACAGATTTATATCGAATTAGCACAAACATTACATTTTAAAAAGCTCGTACACGTATAGTGTACAAGATGCATAAAACACCAATCCTTCGCATCAGTTTAATCAATTTTGTCAATATAAAAAGCGATTGGTGTCGCACCACCATTGATATAAACCAGGGTGTAGAATATAACATTTAATCATTTCAATTGTGATTTAGATCATACCACTTTTCAATGATTAATTAAATCAAACATTTGCCGCTAAAAATATCTGCTGGTTCCTTTTGGGCACTGGAAATAGAGACTTATTTTTGTTATTATATAATAATCCCCAATTTTTTTAATTAATCGTCCATTTATTGTTTGATGCTTTCTATGTGCAAGCGTATTGTATTCAAACAAAATAATAATCAAGTATAAAAAGATTTCTATAAAAATAAACAAGAGCAAAATGAAGTGCGCGTCTGCGGAAAAAGAAGCATTGAGCTTGATCTCCACCTTCCACTTCGTTCGCGAACCACGTAACGTCCAACTGCCACAAACTCCGAAGGAATAAGTAGGAAACAAAAACTAGAAAAGTAATGTCATATTGCCATCAACTCAAAACTCGAAGAAAATCAAATGGCGCTTTTTTATAAATAACTAAAAAAATCAAGCTCTTTTTGTTATAGTGCGGCAGGGATTGCTGCAGTGAGAAGTTGTTAATAAAACTACACTCGACATTTACTGTAATTCCTTTTTTCCGCATTGTTATCAGCGATCCAAAGGATGATCGATCAATCTGTAATGTTGCAAAACAAATCTACTGGTGAAGAATCACCAAAGTCGAACTCGCGTGATTTAAATTGAGATTAACTAAGAACATATATAAAATGGCGAAAATAGGGTGGCCTGGGGCGTGGGGGATATTCGGACGATGCACAGGCTGGGAAGCTCTTTGGCTTAAACTTCCACAAATGTTCCAAATTTTATTAAGTTAAAACATATTCGCCATTGAAGAAAGGACGAAAACTTTTTGCTTTGAAGTGTTTCCGTCACTGTTGTTGGCTCCTTGAGTAGCTCTGAACGTTTGGCCGTCGGACTGGCGTGGGCTCGTGCACGCACACTTTGAAGATGAATACTTTAAAGTCCTTAACGTGACTGCTTAATGCAGACGCTGCGGCAAATTGGTTGTTTGCTATCTGATTTTGTGTGCGGAGAAACGTAGATCATTCCAATAATAGATTTCTGCGTGCGGCCAGCTTTGTCTACTGGGATCTGAAAGGCGTTCTGAAAAACCTTAGTAGCTCTCTGTATGGTAACCTTCCGTGCATGCTGAGAGCGGAATAGCACGTGGTCGGAATATTGGCGGAATATTAAAACGGGAGCATGCGTACAGCCTATTAATTGGGTACTTCAAAAGATTTCGAGGTTACAATGCTACATAGCATAGCACATAGCCCGTGTTGTTTTACACTTCGTGGAAAATCCTGAAGCTTAGTGGGATCAAAATACTTGCAACAACATCACAAAACAAACTGTTAGCCGCATCTTGCATAAAGATTACTGTACTTCTTCAAATGTTTTTACTGATACAAATATTTGGGGAAACGTAACTCACGAACTCGAACGTGAGCCACTTGCTTTTCTTCCCTTTGTGCGCTGGAAGTAATAAATGCTCCTGAAAAAGTTAGAAACATGCGGGACATTATTTTATAGAGCTCATAACTAAGAGCTGAAAAGGCAGCTTTCGAGTTCAGAGTTCGAGATTTTAACGAATAACTACCAAAAATTCACTCACCAGCAATGAGAAGGGCGATCAAGGCAACACCAATGATCTTCATGATTTCAAAGTTGATGATGCGGTGTTCTACTTGGCCTGGGTCCTGCCGCACCAACAACAATATTTATGATTGTTAATTTGCTTTAATCGTAGCTCGAAAATAACTCTTAAAATGTGCGCAATTAAAATGCTAGCTCTGAATTAAATTAAAAATATATCTATTTTTAATTTCCCCCTTATTTCGTGTAATAATTAGCAGCAAGAGGCTTACAAAGCAGCAGTGTAAATTAAAGCTATTTTATCTGTTGTTATTTTTCAGCGAGCAAGTAAGTATTTTTTTCTTTGTATGAAGTAGGACTGCTGATTAAATATTTTAGTTGCAATTTATGTTGAGCCACAACATCACTCTTACACGCTTTTTTTGTTTCACAAAAACAAGAATGGGCATCAATTAAAAACAATACGAAAAGTGAGAAGCAGTGCCTCTACCTGTTAGCAACTCTACTCACCTTCTTTGAGCTCTACGCAAAGCCGTGGTATCTAACCGGAGTCCAAAGCTCTTATATTGTTGCAGTCCAAACAAACCAGCGACGAAAAAGTCCTCTTTACAGCTAGTGTTTTTCCCTTCACAATGCCTGGAGTTGCAGGTTATTGCGACGCCCAAATAAGTCTTCTCCGTCTCTACTTTTGGCCCTAAGTTTTGTTTTACGCATGTTTTACTACGAGCGTATCGCAAATCCGGTGTTGGAGACGTGCCATGAAATTTTCTTGCGTAGGCGGAAGGTGCGCCTGGTGTCATCTATTAGCGGAAAAGCGATAGCTACAGGAATGCCTGCCGCGCCAAGAGGCTTGACAGTGATCCAACGCCACGTGACGCACGCATGCAGTGGCGCGTACCAGACAGGGATCACGAGCCCTGCCCGAACAGCGAGACTGGCTGGGATCACAGCGACAGCAGGATGGATTTGTAGCAGCTCCTTTTTCTTTTTTGGCAATTTAAGCATTAACAATCTAAAACGTTCCCTTACATCTACTTTTTTATGACACCCTGGCCCATCATTGCATCTTTATAAAATATGCCAAGTAAGCGGTAAAGCCCGTAAAAAATTAGTTTAAAGATTAGAAAAACAAATTTTGTAATTATGAAAATGAAATTGACCCTAACGTCCCTTCTTACGGCGATCGTTAATGACCGGGTATTTCGACGAGGACCATGAAATGGTCCTTTTATTTTAAGACCACAGTTGTAGACCTAGCTGACAAAAAATATTGCTTTTTTTATAGGTGCACATCATAGCCATAGAGAGGAGCCTCCAGCTTTGCCACGTTTAAAGGCAAGCATTGCTAGTTTCTTCTATATTCTTTCTTAATCCTATCCATTAATTAACCACATGACTTGCATCATAGATGGCAAAATTAAATTTAAAAAGTAATTAATTTACATTACTAATTACTGTTCTGAATACTCCAAAGATGTAATTAAATTACATTACAAATTACCGCAGACTAAAAATAATGACATTACATTACAATTACTTTCCAAAAGTAATGAAATTCCTTCTGCATTACTTTTTAATGCCTTGAAGCAGTAATTTGTGCTTGCTTTATTTACCGTAGATGTACCAAAACTCAGACCCTCCTGTTCGTACTGGAACAGCCTTATGCGCGTCAAAGTGAACCATACTGAACAGTCGTTTTGCTGGCGCACACGACATAGGTATTAAATATGACGAATAGCTCTATTACATGTGGCTCAAAGACAGTCACTCACCGGTTTCTCTGTTCATTTAAAGGTGAAGGTCCTTACTAGTAGGTTACTATGTTTCCGTCTTCCTGATTTTGACGAAGTTATAGTCCCCTGTCAGTATGTTAAGTTGGGCCACGGAAGCTCGTTCTTACGAGGAGTCATTACGTGAAACGTTTTCCTTCCGCCTCGGACGCAGTAAAATCCTATCCCCCCAAGTGCACTAGTTGACGTATTCCCGGTCCGTCCTCCCAAAAAGAATTGTCTCAAACACCTGAAGAGCCCAAGTTTTTGTACATTGTTACACTAAGGGGCTGGATAATTGCTAACCAGAAGCGTCGCCAGTTGAGGAAAGGAATGATGCGCGCTTCTTAAATTGTGTACTTTCCCAACAAACGGGTGGCGATATTAGCTTGTGGGCATATTCCCGAATAAACTTTTCAAGGCAAGGCAGCGATGCATACCGCGAGCGGCACCTGCTTTGCTCTAGGACGCACGAAACTTGTTGGGGCCTTGACAAGGATTTTGGAAATAACTAATTATTAAGATCGTTTGTTGTTCACAATGGTCGAAGCTTACGGTTTGACCTAGCTTGAAGAAAGAACATGAAGGCTGGAGACGTGCTTGTCCGGTCCTCTCATTGGTGAGGTGTCCTTCGCCTTGTAGCCAAAAACCCGTTCATCCATAAGCTGACAGTGCATGCGGTTGAAGCTACGGGCTTTTTGGAACAGTCACATGTCTATCTTTCGCCACGTACCCACGCTCTGGTTCATACCAACGTGCAGAGAAAGGGACGGGTCCGGTGATTCAAAGGTGGTGTTTGATTGGTTCTGGTTAGCTCGCAGCTCCCACCGCACTGTCAGCTTAGGGATGAACGAAGTACAGTATCGAATCTTCCTTGCCTGGAGCTCGTAAGCCGTAGCCTTCCAGTTATGTCTGCACGTAAGCTTTTCTCCATCACTTTTCCAGTCCGCCTTTGTGCTTCTGTTTAGTTCTTTGTACGAGGCTATGCACTCAGGTGGCGGAGGCATTGCGAAGCTGCCCAGGCTTTTGCTGTAAAAGCCCAGTTTTGACTTAAAACAAACGAAACATAACTTGTGTCGTGAGTACTGTTATTAAAGATTAATAAGAAAATATTTGTGTACGGTGCTTCGGTAAAAGTTTGACGTGAAACTCGAAGGTAACGGGTCTACTGGTCAAAAATGTGCAAGATGGCGGCGTCCCGTTGGGGGCCTTTTTCACCTGCCAATATATTGTTGGAAGGCCCTGTACCTCGCTGTCTCGCCCACAAATCACTTTGCCCGTGCATTGCTACTGGATTGGGTTGGCTGCTGGGCCGAACACAATAACAAGCCTGGTTTCTCTCGTTCCCGACATCAAGAGCGTCTTGTCTAAAGTCCGACAACGCCTGCTAGTTGTGAGAGCAGACGCGCGGCAGCCTCCGACATCGCCTGCCATTTCAAAACCGTCATTCGTCGTCTGCCGTGCCCAAAGAACACGGACGTTAACGCTGCCCGTCGGCGTCCGTTTTCACCTTCGTCCGTCAGCTAGTATTCCGCCCCCGTCTAAAAGCTTTTCTACGCTCGCAAGACTCGACCATTCGAACGACGTTTTAACGTTCCATCATACGAGGCAACAGTCAAATACAAGCGTCTCTCAGCATCTGTCGATGTGCGGAAAAAAGCGACAAAGGAAACTAAAAAAAGGAACAAAATAAATATGCAGTCATTGCAGCTTTTATGTTCTCGTTATTTTCTTTTTCATGGCATCCGCTAGTAAGGTGAGAGAGCGTCATGACGCACAATTAAAACTTTACCTGAAATTATTCTCCTTGGCAGTCCAGGGGCCTTGCAAACATGAGAGCTACTCGCCTTTCGAAGCGAAATGACGGTAACACACTTCGAGTAACTTGATGAGTACCGAGCGCCCAATTGCCTCCAGTTAAATGGCTCGCAAATTCTTACGTGTGAAGGTATTTTACCGGTATTTAAACCATGGTTACAATCACGATTGTTGCAAAATTCGCAGAACAGCGGGGCCGCTTTTATGGAAACCAACATTTTCATTCAGCATGAACACCTGCAAAGAAAGAAATCAAGCCAGATTGATCAGAACAGTAAACGTGGAACGTTAAGCAAGCCCCGCTACAGAAACAGAGCATCCACACAGCGCGGCCGAAAACGCGTACTTGCGACAGCTGTTTGCTGCAAACCATGTCCGTTGATGAAATCTTCCTCTAAATCGTTCTGTACACTCAAAACGACCCGCACTCATAAAAAAATGACGAGCTCAACGAGCTACGCTCATTCAGCCCGTTCAGCACCCAGCAGACCCTGGCAGCCATGTTTCTTAACGTCTCAAGCGAAAGCCGAAGAAACAATTTCAGAAAACATTTGGAAACAATATTGACGGAAGTTGTTTCTCAAACATAAAAAAAAATTGTCGATTAAAATACTATTACGGCACGGAGATACAAATTTACAACCAACCTTTCACACGTCACTCGTCTCTCCAGCCGATGAGAGATGTAGGCACCTTGTGAGCAGGGTCGGAGTTAGTGGGCCGCGACCTGAACCTTCTCCACCGAACTTTGCGTCTAGCGGCGTAAATATTGCAAAAAGAAAAAAAAAAGTTTTTCCGTCATCAATTATTTTTATACACAATTCTTGTCTAGGCTTTTGGAAAAATTTTTGTTTTTTTGTTTTACTGGACTGTTTTTTAAGGGTAACGTCGAGGGTACCAAAGAAATTAAGCTGATCCAGGAGCTTTATTGGTTCCTCGGTATTTTAATAGCACCTCCAGGGTTCTTAAATTATAAATGAATACAAAGGTCATGTAATAATTGTTTTCTGTTGAGAACCAAGTATCAATAAGGCATAATGATGGCATTTCTTCACTCGTGAGTGAATACACAACCTAGTAAAGTTTTTTTTTTACGTTCAAATTTGGGTTTCGATTTCTTCACCGTCGCTCAAAAATTTACATTCTGTTGCGTGCCTGTGTTAACAAATATTTTAGTTTTACTTTTTTGTGCGTTTAGCCTAATTATGGCTTGTTTCGTATCTTTTATTTCAGTTTTGTGTTGCTTACTTTAAAATGTGTGTATAAAGATTCTCAACTGTACAATTAGTTGTGTATATAACATTTCCACGTGTATTTTCCTAGTAAGGCAGGCAGTAGATAAAATAAATAAATAGGTCCCATGCTATCATGCCGAGTCAATTTAATGGCGAAAAGAGAACAAGGAAAAATATATTGATCGAAAAAGTAAGGTCTAGATTCACAGAATAAATTTGGACATCTGCTTGCTCGGAAGGCGAGTGGGAGTCAGAAAACATGTAGCAATAATTGAGTAAAGTGAACTACAGCAATGAAACAATATTGCACCATGCAATTCGTTACTTGAACATATTGTCGCGAATGAACGGGAGAGGAAACAGAATAACTGGCGAAACTGAAACGTTTAATAAGGGCGAACTTGTGCCCGAAAATAAAAAGGTAACAAAAGATAACAGGAAAGCGTCGCGGGCGTCGAAGTCGGCGAGAGAGCAGAGTCGACCGCTGGGGCGAGCCTGACTCGACAAAGTCGCCGGCAGCCTCTTATCTAGAGTAAGTCACTATCTCGTAGATTCGGTGGAGAAGGATCGAGCGTAGCGCGCTCGGGGCGAGAATGAACATGCACTTTCTAGAAAAACAAGAGCAGGGATAAACGATAGAAGTTATGTCCGCAGCAAGAATAAACGAGAACCTTCTACAGGTCCGTGACCTTGCGCGCGCCATTATCCCCCTCTTTAGAAGCGCATCGTCCCAATGCAGCACAAAGCGGAAAACAAATCCGCAACTAGAGGGCAGCAGAATTGCGAGCCATAGCTCACAGTTCACAGTTCACACGTCGACGACGGTAGAAAGTGCTATCGTTCGTAATACGGCTTCAGCCGGACGACGTGCACCACCTCGGGTCGTGGCTGACGTCTTGTTGATGGTCGTGTTCCGTCGGGAAGAACTTCGTAGTTCAGATCTCCGAGGCGTCGGATGATCTTGTAAGGCCCGAAGTAGCGCTTCAGCAGTTTCTCGCTGAGACGACGGCGGCGGATAGGTGTCCACACCAATACCCTCTCTCCGGGCTGGAAGTAGACGGCGTGGCGACGAAGATTGTACCGGCGAGCCTCAACACGCTGTTGATCGTGGATTCGAAGGCGGGCTAGTTGGCGTGCTTCTTCTGCTATCTGACTGACCACATTGGCATCGTCGCATCCGTTATCCACAGGCTCATGAGGCAGCATCGCGTCCAGCATGGTCGTCACTTTTCTTCCATCCAGCAGCTCGAATGGCGCAAACCCGGTTGTTTCTTGAGCTGCGGTGTTGTAGGCGAACGTGATGTATGGTAATACTTCGTCCCACGTCCTGTGCTCTACGTCGACGTACAAAGAGATCATGTCGGCGATCGTTTTGTTGAGCCGCTCCGTTAGCCCGTTGGTCTGTGGGTGGCACGCCGTGGTCCGACGATGGCTGATGTGGCATAGCCGAAGGATCTCTTGCGTGAGCTGGGCCAGGAACGATGACCCTTGGTCGGTTATCAAGACTGCGGGGGCGCCATGTCGAAGCAGAAGAGACTCGACGAAAAACTTCGCGACTTCCACCGCTGTTCCCGACGGAAGGGCTTTCGTCTCGGCGTACCGGGTAAGGTAATCCGTAGCAACGATTATCCAGCGGTTACCCGACGTCGATGGTGGGAAGGGCCCAAGCAAAGCCATTCCAATTTGTTGAAAAGTCGTAGTAGGGGTCGGTATCGGTTGCAGAAATCCCGCAGGTCTCGTCGGAGGTTTCTTACGCCGTTGGCACTCGTGACATTACCGCGTGTACAGATGAACAGTCTTCGGGAGTTTGGGCCAGTAGTACTTGTCACGAATCCGGCCAAGGGTCCTGATATAGCCAAGATGTTTGGCCGTTGGGTCATCGTGGCAGGCTTGAAAAATTTCTTCTCGGATGCTGATAGGAACAACCAGTTGCCAGGGAGTTTGGCTGGTTCCGAAATTCTTTCTGAAGAGCACGCCTCGCTGCAGGACAAAGCTCGGTAGGTCCCGAGAAAAGACCCGTGGGACAGAAACTCCTCGACCTTCGAGGTGGTCTATCACAGAGCGAAGTTCCGTGTCGTCGCGTTGCACTGCCCTCATGTTGGTAGCGTTAACTGCGCCCAGAAGACAGGCGCCGTCATCGTCGTCGGCCCCGGAGGTTGGAGGTTCGTCTGGAGCCCTAGACAAACAGTCAGCGTCATTATGCTTGCGGCCGGATTTTTGCACAATGGTTACGTCGAATTCTTGCAGCCGGAGACTCCAGCGAGCGAGGCGTCCTGACGGGTCCTTGAGGTTGGCGAGCCAACAGAGAGCGTGGTGGTCCGTGACAGTGCGGAACGGGATCCCGTACAGGTACGGTCGGAACTTGGTTAACGCCCAGATGACAGCGAGACATTCCTTGTCGGTCGTTCAGTAATTTTTTTCTGCCTTGCATAGCGCCCGGCACGCGTAAGCGATCACCCTCTCTGTTCCGTCTTGTCTTTGGACGAGTACCGCGCCGAGACCGGCGGTGCTGGCGTCCGTGTGAACTTCCGTGTCCGCTGCTGGATCGAAGTGTCCGAGGATAGGGGGCGACTGGAGTCTTTCCTTCAGTTCGTTGAACGCTTGTTCTTGCTCCTCCCCCCCCCCCCCCCCCCTGAAAGTTCACGTCGTCCTTTGTCAGTTGCGTGAGTGGTGCAGAAATCTTGGCGATATCACGAACGAAACGCCTGTAGTAAGCGCACAGTCCAAGAACCTTCTTACAGCTTTCTTGTCTGATATCTTCGGAAATGCGGTGACAGCGGATGTCTTTGCCGGTTCAGGGCTTAGGCCCTCAGCACTCACGACATGGCCCAAAAATTTAAGCTCGCCGTAACCGAACTGACATTCTGACGGCTTGAGCGTCAGTCCAGCATTCTGGATAGCTTGTAGCACGGCTCGCAGACGTCTCAGGTGCTCGTTGAAGTCGCTTGCGAATACCACGACGTCATCGAGGTAGACGAGACAGCTTTGGGATTTCAAGCCAACGAGGACGGTATCCATTACGCGCTGGAAGGTCTCCGGTGCTGTGCACAGTCCAAACGGCATCACTTTAAATTCGTACAGTCCATCCGGCGTGACGAAGGCAGTCTTCTCACGATCCCGTTCGTCGACCTCGATCTGCCAGTACCCACTCTTCTGGTCCATCGACGAAAAGTATCGGGTGTGGCGCAGCCGGTCCAGAGTGTCGTCGATGCGGGGCACCGAGTAGACGTCCTTTTTCGTTGTGGCGTTCAGTCGACGATAGTCCACGCAGAACCGAAGACTCCCGTCCTTCTTTTTCACCAGGACCACCAGTGAAGCCCACGGACCGTTTGAGGGCTGGATGATGTCGTCGTCAAGCATTTCTTCAACTTGCTTCTGGATGACTTCTCTCTCTTTCACCGAAACACGGTACGGCGATCGATGAACTGGAAGTGCGTCGTCATCAGTAACAATTCGATGTTTCGCAACTGTCGTCTGGCGTACCTTTGACGACGTGGTGAAGCACTCACTGAAATCGGCGAGATCACTGAGTTTTCGCCGTTGTGGGGTAGCAGGGTTGGATTGATGTCGAGCTGCGAAGGCAGCGTTGTCTCGTGTGGCCACGAGGAGAGGTCTTTTGATACTCCGGCGATAGCGGCTGAGTCGGGGAGTTCCTCGGCGTGACCCACGGCGGTGCCTTTCGTAAGGTGCTGAGCCTCCTGTCGGAAGTTCGTTACGAGTGCAATAGTGCGTCCGCATTGGAGCTCCGCGATGCCTCTTGCGACGCCGATCCCTCTTGCTAATAGCAGTTCGACGCTACCTTCCAGCAAAGCTTCTCCGCAGATGCCTTTTTCGGTCGCGACAGGCGCAAGTACACTCGAGCGTCGTGGCAAGTTTACGTGGTCGGAGAGTACATGCACAGTAGCTGACGTGGCTGTCGTAGTTTTGTCATCCTCGGGCACTACGACAGGTTTCCGCAGCCTCAACGCGATGGCTTCCAGGTCGATAATGGCGCCGTATTCGCACGAGAAGTCCATTTCGAGTATAACGTCTCTCGCACAGTCTCGTAGAACGACGAACTTTACCGGACACGTCTCGCCGTGAATCTCGACGCGAGCAGTGCATCTTCTGACTGGCGTGATAAGATATCCCCCGGCAGTCCGTGTCTGTGGGCCGTCCCACGGCGTCGTCACTTTCCGAAGCTCATCGTTACCGAGCTCATCGTCTACCGAGCTCATCGTTAAGGGTCGCCGATGCGTTGTCGTCGACCCCTCCCACCAAGACGTAAAGGTAAAACTCCACTGGCTCCTCTTCAACGTGGCCGACGACGACGTGAGGGAGGCCCTGACGCCCTACGGCCGGGTTCTCGAGGTCACAAGGGAGCGGTGGCGCGTGGACGGCTGCCAGAGCGTTGGTACCATGACGCGGACGGCGGTACTACGGCTGAAGGCGGGAGTAACCTGCGAAGACATCCCGCACCAGCTGCGGGTGGGTGGCGAGCTCGCGCTCGTCGTCGTCCCTGGCAGGGCCCCGCTGTGCCTCCGGTGTCAGCAGACCGGGCACATCCGGAAGGAGTGCCGCGCCCCGAGGTGCAACCTCTGCCGCCGCTTCGGTCACGAGGCGACTCAGTGCGTCCGCACCTACGCGGCCGCCGCTGCTCCAGTGGGGAGCTTGGAACGATGCGAGCTCCTGATGGACGAGGGAGAGACCGAGGATGCAGCCACCGGCTCCACGGTCAACACGGACCCGGGGGCGAACACCCCATCGACATCAGAAGGAGGAGCCAGCTCAGGCGTCATGGACTCGGAGGCACCTGCTGCCGCGATGGAGCAAGGGGCGCGCCAGGAAGAGTCGGAGGCGGCAGCACCCGCACCAACCGGGGCGGAAGTCGACGACGACAGATCCTTCATCAAGAAGACTGCTGACGACGTGGCCATGGCCGACGCTCCGGCTGGCAGCGTGGCAGCGAAGAGGACCCGAGACGACGGCAACGCGGACAACGACGAGCTGAAACGGGTGGAGCCGCCCCCCAAGAGGGTGCCCTTGTGGAGGCGACGTGCACCCGTCAAACCGTAGGCTCCGGTGGACGACAGGACGGCCGGCAAGCCTCCGCCGTGAGGCGCACGCCAGAGTTCGTGAGGGGCTCGGATCCAGTGATCGCGAGGGACGGGTGCCAGTCTCGCGGCGCGGCAGAAGAGCCGGGCTGTTCATCCGAGGTAAGCACCATACGGTCTCTGTTTTCCTGAATGGCGACAATGTTGAATGCGCCTTTTCGTGTCGGGACCCTTAATGTCCGCGGGCTGTCGGCCAGGCGCCGGCAATACCAGCTGAGCCGTCTGTTCGACGAACACGAGCTCGATATCGTCGCCGTTCAGGAAACCAAGATCGAGAGCCAGGAGCAGACGGACCGTATGGTGCAGCCTTTCCGAACTCGTTTCAATGTATGCGTAGCGCACGCTGTAGGGACATCGGGGGGGGGGTGCGCTTTGTTTTTGCGAAAGTCGCTGGGGGTATTGGAAAGTTTTGTTCTGTCCTGCGCGTATGGACGATTCGTACTGTGCGATATCTCCTTTTTTAACGCCGATTGGCGAGTCATTTGTATTTACGCGCCGACCCGCGAGGGCGAGCGCAAGGTTTTTTTTCAAGGTATTAGTGAATACCTCAAATGTGACAAGTTTATTATTTTTCTTGGTGATTTTAACTGCGTGTGTGCGCCTGAAGACCGCGCAAATATGACCCGGGTTCGCGATCAAAGCGCCTTTTATTTGAACGATGTTATTTCGAATTATTCATTAGAAGACGTCGCTTGTGTTTCGTCCAAAAGTAACGTCCTTTTCACCCATTTTCAGGGTTCCAGCCACGCCCGTCTCGATAGGGCATATGTTTCTCTCGATTTCGTTTCAATATGTAATCAATATTCTGTTGTACCTGTTTCGTTTAGCGATCATGCTCTTGTCATGTTCACGATCGGAAGGAAGTTGAAAAAACTTAAGTGGAATTGGTCGCTTTGGAAAATGAATAGTAGCCTTATCAAAGACCAAGTTTTCAGAGCTCACGTAGAAACATTGTTTAGAAAGATACGCGAGGACGAGCAAACAATGTGGGGGGTACGTTGGGAACTTTTTAAGGAGGACGTGAAGCTTTTTGCCATAGAGCGAAGCAGCATTTTAAACCACCATAAGCGGCAGAAAGAGAAGGAACTGAGAGACCAGCTGAATGTTCTTGTAAAAGAAGAAAGCGCGAAGTCGGGGGAGTTTTTAAATGAAATCAGGCACTTGAAAAATCAGCTTGAATCACTTGACTGCGAAAGATATCGAGGGGCCATCGTCCGTTCACGATCGGAGAAGCTGTGGCTGGGCGAGCGGCCCACGAAGCGTGCCATAAGCGACGAAAAGAGGCACGCTAGGCGTAACGAGATAAAAGAAATTCTTTACTGTAATGCGATAACGCGCGAACAGGCAGATATCGAGAAAGCCTTTGTAGAGTATTACCGCGGGTTGCTTGGTCAGTGCGCGCATAAAGATAATGGTTTCGAAAAAGATTTTTTACCGCTTATGCCTTTGCTCGACAGGCACGTACGAGAAAGATTAGAAGTGCCTATCACTGTCAGTGAGCTGGAGGCAGCAATCGAAGAGTTAACCACGGGTAAAACGCCCGGGCCTGACGGACTCTGCGCCGAATTTTATAAATCATTTAAGAAAGATTCCGCTGCAGTTCTGTACGAGGTATTAACCGAGGCGTATAAAATATCTGTGCTACCGCCATCCTTCCTAAAGTCGCACACCATATTAATCCCCAAGTCAGACGACCCAGTTAAATTTCAATCTGTTTCATCATATAGACCAATAAGCCTCACAAATGTTGATTATAAAATTTATATGAAAGTCCTAGCTACTCGGTTGCAAAGTGTTATAACCTGTCTTGTTGGGCCACATCAGACCTGCGGCATAAAGGGTAGGTCCATTTGCACAAACATCCATGTTGCTCGCAGCATTTTAGAGTGTTGCGACGCCTTCGAGAGACGTGTTGCAATGTTGCAAATAGACTTCGAAAAGGCGTTCGATCGGGTGGGTCACGATGTACTTTTTCGTATTCTTGAACACGCTAACGTGGGTTCCGTTATTTTGGGTGGGTTAACGATGGCATATGCGAATTATAGGCCACGAGCGCGCTGCCTTCTTTGTCAGCTGCGCTCGCGACATTATTCCCCCCTTTAAAAAAGTGCATCTTCCCGATGCAACACAAAACGAAAAGAACAAATCCACAACAAAAGGACAACAGAATTGCGAGTCACAGTGCACAGTTCACAGTTCACAGTTCGCAGTTCGCAGTTCGCAGTTCGCAGTTCGCAGTTCGCAGTTCGCAGTTCGCAGTTCGCAGTTCGCAGTTCGCAGTTCGCAGTTCGCAGTTCGCAGCTCACAGCTCACAGCTCACAGCTCAATACTCACCACTCACAGT
Source organism: Ixodes scapularis (assembly GCF_016920785.2). NCBI lineage: Eukaryota > Metazoa > Arthropoda > Arachnida > Ixodida > Ixodidae > Ixodes > Ixodes scapularis. Next base: position 91,671,409 of record NW_024609880.1, read on the forward strand.
TCAGTCGTCGACGAGAGTGGAAAGTTCAATCGTTCGTAATACGGCTTCATCCGAACGACGTGCACCACCTCGGGTCTCGGCTGACGTCTTGTTGATGGTCGTGTTCCGTCGGGAAGCACTTCATAGCTAAGGTCTCCGAGACGTCGTATGATCTTGTAATGCCCAAAGTAGCGCTTCAGCAGTTTTTCGCTGTGACCGCGGCGCCGTATCTGTGTCCCATACCCGGTCTCCGGGTTGGAAGGGGACGTCCCTGCGACGAAGGTTATAGCGGCGTGCGTGGACTCGCTGTTGGCATTGAATCTTGATTCTTGCCAGTTTACGAGCTTCCTCGGCGCGTTGAGAGATCAGTTGAGCGTCGTCGTTGCCATCCTCGGTAGGCACGTGAGGCAGCATCGAGTCGAGCGTCGTGGTAACCCTCCTGCCGCGTACCAGTTGGAACGGCGTCATTCCAGTGGTTTTTTGAACCGCGGTGTTGTACGCAAGCGTAACGTACGGCAACGCCTCGTCCCCTGTCTTGTGCTCCACGTCGACGTACATCAAGATCAGGTCGGCGATGGTCTTGCTGAGTCTCTCCGTCAGCCCGTTTGTCTGAGGGTGGAATACCACCCGCAGAAAAACGGACTCACGTCGCACCACGGCGTATACGCCGTGGTGCAACGATGGCTGGTGTGGCTGAGACGAAGGATTTCTTGCATCAGTTGGGTCATGAAAGATGATCCTCGATCTGTGATCAGCACTTCAGGTGCGCCGTGTCGAAGGAGAATTTACTCGATGAAAAACTTGACGACTTCAGCCGCTGTGCCTGATCGAAGGGCTTTCGTCTCTGCGTATCGTGTAAGATAATCGGTCGCGACAATAGAGAGTTTTAGGGAACCGTTTTTGCACATCCGATACGGTACGATGGGCCCTCCGGTACGAACTGCGCATGCGCCTGTCTTCTGCGATCTTACCGTAATGAGGGGATTGGAGCGCCGGTTTCTTAAGCTCGTAGAGGACCGGTAGTGGAGAGTTCGAATCCCGTTGGCCCAGACCCCTTTTAGAGCGCAGCTCTTAGGGGCCCGTTTCCAGCCTGAGCGGCGTCGGCGTCGCCGTTGGCGTCGCCGTCGGCGTCGGCGTCGGCGTAATTGCGCCCCTCCCTCTCCTCCTCCTCCCCCTCCTCCTCCTCTTCCTCCCCCTCCTTCTCCTCCTCCTCCCCTCATTGTGTAGTATGGTCCGGGCGGGTCACGTGACCTCGGGGGGAGGGGGTCACATGACCCGTTTCCAGCCTGTGCGGCGTCGGCGTTGGCGTCGGCGTCGGCGTCGCCCCTCTCCCTCCTCCTCCTCCCCCTCCGCTCCTCCTCCTCCCCCCTCCTCCCCCGCCAAGGTCACGTGACCTCGGGGGGTGACTCCCCTCCCCCCGCCGGTCACGTGACGGCCCGCCCGAGGTCATGTGATCCCGTCCCCTCGAAGTCACGTGACTCCCCGGACCTCTGCCCTCCTCCTCCCCCTCCTCCTCCTCCCCTCATTGTCTAGTATGGTTCGGGGGGGAAAGGGTCGCGTAAGAGCACAGCTCTTACGCGACTCTTTCCGGCTTGAGCGGCAAGGAGGAAAGTAGTACGAAGGTGGAGGAGGGGGGGAGGAGAGACGAGGAGGCGGAGGCGAGGGGAGGGGAGGAGCTTGAAGGACGAGGAGATGGTAAAGGAGAGGGAGGGGGAGCAGGAGGGGAGGAGGACTAGCAGGCATGATCACGAGGGAGGAGGAGGAATATACCCTCCACTCCTCCTCAAAAGCTGCGCTCCAATTCGGCGTTACAGGAAGTTGTAAACGGCTTTCACTTTTTTTTTCTTTTTTTTACATATTATAAGTTTTTCCTTTTTTGTTCTTTTTATAAAAACATTGGATGTGCATTTTGAGCACTTATCACCCGATTTTTACAGCTGCTGTTATGACTGAGGATTATCTGTAGTGGCAACAGAGTGAGCAACAGCCTTCTGCAGCACGGCTCTGGATACTTCTTAATTTAAAAATGTTGCATGAATTAAAAATTTCTGTACAAATGCTAATCACATATATCCTATAAAACGAGCCCTTTGACTATTGGGTGATAGTTTTATTAAGTGCACAGCAGTAAAGTTACAGGTTTTCCTTTATATTTTCTTCGTGGTCGTACCGTACACGGCGCAACGATCGGTACGCGGGAGTACGACCGTGATCTTCTGCCATCTCTACCGTAAGAGAGCAACATGGTCGCGGCATCTACCTCCGTCCCGCCGCCACCTCCCCAAAAGCGGTTTACTGGAGTAGACAACATCTTTCTACTTCGGGAGCTGCTAGGCGCTACTCCTTTTTCGCTCCAGTACTTTTGAATCACGCAGCGTTGAAAAAGAACTTCTCGTTGCGAGGAGCGAAGGAACGGATTGACCTCCTCGTAAATAAAAATAGAGATTTGAGACGTACTGAAAGATACGTCATTCCAAAAATATACACACTGTAAGGAAAGAAAAACAGAAATGATTACATTCCTTCCTTATCTAACGAACTCCCAGAGTCCCTTATGAATATAGAATCCACTAGGGTACTAAAAAGGAAACTAAGAATTGGTGTCAAGCATCTGAGCTGTAGATATCGTAGCCTAACCGTTGGAGATATTTCGTACTTTTATTTCATGGTTGCGTGAGTAGACTTGGCTATAAACACTTATATTTCATGCTCTAAAGTGTTCCTTTTTGTATTTATTTGTGCTGCTAATTTTATGTTCCTTTCTTTTTTTTTTTTTTTTGTGCTGCGGAGTGTTTTCTTTTTTTGTAACATGTATTGTAGTTGGTCGCCTGGCCCCACATACAAGCAGAATGCTGCTTTTCTGGGCCAGCTCTTTATTTTGTATGACTTCATCTTAAAATAAAAATTGAATTAAATTGAAAATCGAATTGAAAATTGAAATGAATTACTTTGTACAAGAAAAATGACCACATCAACTTGAGAAAGTGAGTATATTTTGGTTATTTTTTTATTTTCTTCGAGATTTAATATTTCTAGTTTTATTTGTCCATAGCTTTCTTAATACTCGATCCTGCATTGGGCCTCTAGGGAAATAGACAGGATCACTAGCAGACGACTTCGAATGTTGATGATGAGCGCGCGCGAGCGTGTTCTTGTGCCAAATCGAGTTTGCTTGCGGTAACGTTTCAGCATATCAGGACGTGGTTGATGTAAACATCATATTTGGTTGATGTAAAACACCGAAGCTTGCCCGGTGAGAACGCATGATTTGTTTGAAAACAAGTTACCATGTGCGATCGAGGCATTATTTTATTCCCCAAATATAAAAATCTGGGAAACTGAAAGAAAAAAATCCCAAAATACGCTGGCACATCATTCGTGGTATCCGCACATCATTCCTGGTATCACAACTTTTTTGTTTACTCAAAAGCTACGCCAAGTTGAACGTCCTATGCCTTGCCGCCAACAAGCGCTTTCTCTTAGTGTATCGGTGCTCGGTGGCAACCGAAAGAAATGCGACTGACTCCATGCCACGACAAACCAAAAAGAATGTTTATTCCCTCGTGCCCCTGCACAAGTCACGGGCCCCACGGCACGCGCGTGCGTGCCTCGCTTATAGAAAGCGGGAAGTTCAAAAGAGACTCACGCCACACTTAGTGCGCAGACAGTCGTACAAAATCACTTTTTCTAAATTGCTTTCGCTGAATAGAGCCAAAAAGGTCGAGCGCCATTGTTGTCGGAAAGCTCGTCTGCTTCTTTAGCAGACGAACATTTTAGAACTTCGCTGTGCTAGGGGCGACACGCCGTGGTGCGCCAGGTTTTGTTTTACGGAAGCGCATTCATTCCAGTAAGAAAACGAGACGAACTATAAGTAGGTATACTATACTTTTGGTTCTCTATATATTTAGGGTGCGATTTTTATTTACTTGAGTTTCTGCGAGTTGACCAAACACACGCAAATTTGTCTTTTCTCGATGAGGCGAATGCAGGTTTCCGTTGCCAGGGGGCGCGACTTGTACCGATCGTCTGCTATCGTCTGCAAATACGGTTCCCCCAAAGCCGTTTCAGGGTACACGATCGGTCCACACGCCCGATCCAAGGTATCGATCGTTTTCGTTTATCGATCGTATTTTGTTCCGGTTCCCTAAAACTCTCTAATAATCCACCGGTTTCCATGCGTCGATGTTTCGAACGGCCCGAGTAAGTCCATTCCTACATGCTGGAAGAGAGTATTTGAGGCAGATATCGGCTGCAGGAGTCCTGCTGGCTTCGTTGCAGGCTTCTTACGTCGTTGGCCCTCATGGCACGACCGTGTGTACAGATGGACGGTTTTCGGGAGTTTCGGCCAGTAGTATTTGTCGCGAACCCGGGCGAGCGTCCTGCTGTAGCCAAGGTGTCCAACCGTCGGGTCGCCGTGCCATGCTTGAAAGATTTCATTCGCAGGCTGGGAGGAACAACCAGCAGCCAAGCAGGGTCGCTGGTTACGAAGTTCTTCTTGAAGAGCACGCCTTGCCGCAGAACGAAGCTTGACAAGTCTCGGGCCAAGACTTGCGGGAGTGAACTTCCTTGACCTACGAGGTAGTCGATCACGGTGCGAAGCTCCGGGTCGTCACGTTGAAGTGCTCCCATGTCAGTATCTGCGACTGCGCCGAGAAAACGGGCGTCATCCTCGTCGTCGGCGCTGTCGGCAGGAGATTCGACTGGGGCAATAGACAAGCAGTCGGCGTCGTTATGCTTGTGGCCAGACTTATGCACAATGGTTACGTCAAATTCTTGTAGTCGAAGACTCCAGCGAGCGAGGCTTCCTGACGGGTTCTTGAGCTTGGCGAGCCAACAGAGAGCTTGGTGGTCCGTGACAACGCGGAACGGGATTCCATACGGATACGGTTGGAACTTGGTTAACGCCCAGACGACGGCAAGGTATTCCTTGTCGGTCGTTGAGTAATTTTGCTCTGCCTTCGACAGCGCCCGACTTGCGTAAGCGACCACCCTCTCTGCTCCATCTTGTCTTTAGACGAGTACCGCGCTGAGTCTGGCGTTGCTGGCGTCCGTGTCAACTTCGGTTTCCGCTAATGGATCGAAGTGTCCGAGGATAGGGGGTAACTGGAGTCTTTCCTTCAGTTTGTTGAATGATTGTTCTTGCTCCTCCCCCAACCGGAAATCCACGTCGTGCTTCATCAGATGCGTGAGCAGTGCAGAAATCTTGGCGAAATCGCGAACTTAACGACTCTAGTAAGCGCACAGCCCAAGAAATCTTCGTACGGCTTTCTTGCCTGATGTCTTCTGAAAGTCGGTGATAGCAGATGTCTTTCAGGGTCTGGGCTTACACCCTGAGCACTCACGACATGGCCCAGTAATTTGAGCTTGCCGTAAGCAAACCGACATTTTGATGGCGTTAGTGTTAGTCGAGCACTCTGGATAGCCTCTAGCACGGCTCGCAGGCGTTTCAGGTGCTCGTCGAAGTCGCTTGCCAATACCACGACTTCGTTGAGGTAGACGAGACAGCTTCGCCATTTTGAAGCCGGATAGGACGGTGTCCATTACGCGCTATAAGGTCGCCGGTGTGGTTGACAGTCCGAATGGCATCACTTTAAATTCGTACAGTCCGTCCGGCGTGACGAAGGCAGTATTCTCACGCTCCAGTTCGTCTACCTCTATCTGCCAGTACCCTCTCTTCAGGGCCATCGATGAAGAGTATCGGGCGTGGCGTTGCCGGTCCAGAGTGTCGTCGAAGCGTGGGACTGGGTAGACGTCCTTTTCCGTTACGGCGTTTAGTTGACGACAGTCCACGCAGAACCGAAGTGTCCTATCTTTCTTTTTCACCAGGACTACCGGTGAAGCCCACGGACTCTTTGAGGGCTGGACGATGTCGTCGTCGATCATTTCTTGGACCGGCTTCTGGACGACTTCTCCCTCTTTCACAGATACACGATACGGCGACCGATGAAGAGGAAACGCGTCGTCATCAGTATTAATTCGATGTTTCGCAATCGTCGTCTGGCGCATCTTTGATGACGTGACAAAGCACTCACAGAACTTGCCGACGAGGTCAGTCAGCTGTCGTCGGTAGGAAAGGGGTAGTCTGGGTCGATGTCGATCTGAGATGATTACTCTGTTTCGCGTTGCGACGAAGGGGAGTCTTTAGAGATTCCGGCGATTGCGGCTCAGTCCTGGAGCTCCTCGATGTGTCCCACGGGGGTAACTTTTGTAAGGTGCTGAGCCTCTTGTCGGAAGTTCGTTACAAGGACAGTGGTGCGACCATCTTGGAGCTTCGATACGCCCCTGGCTAGACCGATCCCTCTGCCTAGGAGCAGCTGAACATTACCTTCCAGCAGGGCGTCTCCGCAGGTTGCTGTTTCGGTTCCGGCGGGCACCATCAAACTCGAGCGCGGTGGCAAGTCCACGTGCTCGGACAGTACACGTGCTATGGCTGAGGCGGCCGGCGTTGTTTCCTGGTTCCCGGACGTCATAACAGGTTTCCGCAGTATCAGATGGTTGAATTCCAGGTCCATGACCGCGCCGTATTCGCAGAGAAAGTTCATGCTGAGTATAACGTCTCTCGCACAGTCTTGTAGAACAACGAACTTCACCGGATATGTCTCACCGTGAATCTCGACGCGAGCGGTGCACCTCCCGACAGGTGTGATGAGGTGCCCACCGGCAGTTCGTATCTGTGGACCATCCCATGGCGTCGTCACTTTCCGAAGGCGTTGGGAGAGCCTCCCACTCAGGACGGAGTAGTCTGATCTGGTGTCGACGAGAGCCGACGCGTCGTGGCCTTCGATAACGACGTGTAGGTTGTTCTTTACCGTCGCAGGAGCGTTGTTTGTACGTGCGCCGTCGTTAGAGTGGGGGCCCTCTGACGTTTGTGGAGAATGTTTGCGTCGGTCATCTTCGGCAACACCACCTCCAGGGGTTGCCGCGCCTAGTTTTACCGGCGAGGAGCGAGGGGCGACAGGCTTTCACGTCGGGGTCGGTGCATCGGCGAAACTGGACGTCGTGGCGACGGCGACCGGAACTCTCGGCGGGACGCGGGCTCGGGGGACTGAGGTCGTCGCAGGTACTCGTCGATTTCCCGAGGGCGTTCACCATAACGTGGGCGCGGGACGTTCGGGTGGAACCCGCGCAGTCCGATTCGTCGGTATGGGCATCGACGGTAGGCGTGGTCTGCTTCCCTGCAGTGGAGGCACAGAGGGCGTCGGTCGGGCGTCCTCCACAGGTCTGTTTTTCTGGGTTCGGGCTGTTCCGGACGGACGTACGGGACCCTTTCTTCTTGTCGTCGAAGGTAGTGTGGCACTGTGGCGTCTCGTCGAGGTGGCGACGCGTATAGGCGAGCAGTCGGTGGTGGTCGTAGCGCCACTGAAGCGTAGGTTATTACCGGTTTTTCTAGTTCAGCGATGTCGACCGGAGACTCCGGTTGAAAGGCCCGCTGCACTTCTTCTTTAACGAGCTCGGTGAGTGAGAGAGCAGCGGTTGTTCTGCTGCCGGCACCAACTTCCTAAGCTCTTCGCGGACAATGTCTCTAACCTCCTCATGGATCGCCGAGAGGTCAGAGTTGCCGGAACTGATGCTGCAGGTAGATCGTGGAATCACGGTGGCGCCATTATACCACTGGTAATGGTTCGCCGTTGCGAGGAACGCCCTTTCAAGGTTGGTTGCCTCCGAGATCAAGTTTTCCACAGTCGAAGGAGGATTGCGGACAAGGCCGCCGAAAATATCATCCCTGACAGCCCGCATGAGTACCCTCAGTTTCTTTTCATTTGTTGCCTGCGTGTCGGCGCGGGCGAACAGGCGGAGAACGTCTTCAGTGGAAGATGCCACGCTTTCCTTGATCCCTGGTTTCTCCCTCGAAACAGGTCTTCGGACGCTCACGTCGGTGTTGACTGACATATGTTTTCTTCAACTCGTTCTTACAAACTTACCAGGTGGTCAACGCGACTTCGTTTTTTCCTACCACTGCCTTGCTGTCCCTTCCAGTGACAAGAAGATGTTCTGGAAGCGTTGCTCATCAGTCCATCCGTTGTGGCGGGCCACATGGTCGTACTGCAGAAGCCAGTCTTCTACGTCCTCGTAGATTTCACCGTGGAATGGCGTCGGCACGCGGGGCACCAAAGGCAAGAATACGTAGGACGACGCGGCTGGAGGATTTTCCGTCTGCTGGACCGGGGAGCTCATCGTCGGCTTTGATGGCTTCTTTGTCTTGTCCGGAAGTGGTCCAAACTCGGCGCATTCTCCTTGCAGACGCTGGCTTGCCCCGGGCCCTGCCTCTTCCACGGATCGACATATTGGAGTAGGGCTTGCCGAACGGGTCCTCGCAGGCGTACTCTTAGGAAACATAGGGTGCGTCCCCACACCTCCACCAAAATGTCACGGGTGGTGACCAAAAAACAATAAATAAACAGGAAGAAATAAACGTTTAATGTGACGAACTTGTGTCAAAAATAAAAGGGTACAAAGGATAATAACAGAGCGCCGCGCACGTCGAAGTCGGCGTAACAGCAGATTCGAACGCTGGGGCGAGACTGAACCCAGATCGCCGCGCGAGCCCCTTATGTACACGTGTGGGGTTCTGGAATAATCGGCGTAGAAGGTTCGGCGTGTAGAACATTCTGACCTCGCAGAAGCAACACATTTCTCTAGTTTACCAGAACATAACGTTAGAGTAAAAAAAAAAAAATGCGCCTCCGCGGCCAGGAATCGAACCGTGGCTTTCCGTGTGGCACCCACTAGCGATAACCGTTATGCCTCGAGCACAAAACGGCAGAGCCAGGATTTCAACGCTGGTCCTCCCAAAATGTGGTCGGGTGTGCTAACCTTTACACCACTCCACCTCGTCTTTCCGGCGTTTCCTACCTGTCTCATTAATGCACAAAAAACGAAATGTATCCAATCGGAGGTGTTCTGGAAACACACGCCGCCGCGTGGAACGCGGTACGACACTTGGTGTCACGTGGTACGTGCTCGTTTTATCTCCAGAAATCCTCCCACTGTTTGTCTCTTTCGGTGTACATGTAGTATTCTTTGTTTACGAGCTTTAGGGACACGGTATCATCATCATCTGAGAGAATCAAGAGCCACGTTATTGAATATATAACACGAGCACTTCACACCATCGTACGTGGTCTCCGAGGAGGATATAAGCGAATATATTCAAACGAATGAACCGTACTTAATCCAATGAATCAAGGAATTAAAGTTTTCAGGAACCCGCCGAACCCGAAAAACGGCGGAGCTGGATTTGAACTCTGAGCCTCCCAATGTACTGTCGGGAATGCTAACCTCTACACCACTCCATTTTTAGTATATGTACTTTGGAGAAGCGAGAACCAGCGCCTTTTTTTAGTACATGCACTAAAAGGTTGTTTTAGTATATGTACTTTGGAATTAATATCTTGGGTCCAAATAGGATTTCTGGAGCACAAACGAGCGCGTACCACGTGACACCAAGCTTCGTACCGCGTTCCAGGCAGCGGCGTGTGTTTCCAGAACACCTCCGAGTGGATACATTTGGTTTCTTATGCATTAATAAGACAGGTAGGAAACGCCAGAAAGCCAAGGTGAAGTGGTGTAGAGGTTTGCACACCCGACCGGACATTGGGAGGCCCAAAGCTCAAATCCTCGCTCCGCCTTTTTTTTTTTTTTGGCTTTCGTCGGGTTCCTTAAAACTTTGATTCTTTGATTCATTGGATTAAGTACGGTTCATTTATCTGCGTATGTCAGTTTATATATATATATATATATATATATATATATATATATATATATATATACATATATATATATATATATATGTATATATATAAATAGTAATGTTGATATTTGAAAAGTTCAAAACGTTACGGACATTTCACACTTTGAATATGTATACCCTTAGCGAAAACTAATACGTATGAAATATACCACATTCTAATTTGAGTGTATTTGAAATACAGTTCATAATTGTAAGTACACGAAAAATAGACCGAAAATATGAACTTCTTTTTTTTACTTAGTGCTAAAATATATTTCTAAAAATCATTTTAAAATACCTGTACTTAAACTACATTTGCAGTTCCCTTCATGTGTTTTGAAATATGTAAATACTAAATTAATAGGCACAAAATACCTTTCACATATATTTCTTGAAATATTTATTTAATTCATGCAAGATATACTCCGACCCTAAAAAAATGGAGCAATCAAAAATACGTGCAGAATACTCTTAGAATACCTAAAAATCGTAAATACTGTTGTGTTATACTCTAAATACCTTTTGACTGCAATACTATGGTAGTTTGACTTAAACTACCAAAATATTTAAAAGCTCCCCTTCTAGAAGTTCACTTCAAGCGGATATGGTGTACACTGAAGTGCCTAAATACAACATTTCATTAGTTTCCCTATCGAAAAATCCGGTATAACTTTTCCCTATCCGGATTATGGAACCGGAGATTTGTTTCTAGAAACCCGAAATCCAGATTGCAGACAAAGGAATTATTTCTGAAACCCTGAATTACAGATAGAGTCCAAATAAAATCCAGATAGGTTTCCGGTTCCAAAGTCCGGATAGCGAAAAATTATACCGGATTTTGCGGTAGGGTTGTCAATTGAATTGCGCAGCATCGCATTGATAAATCAGCCCAGTTTATGTTATTGTTTCCTTTTTTCTATCAAGAACACACCTGATCAGTTCCTTGCACACCAATCACAAACGGGGTTCGGGAACTACAACCACAACATTTTCTGATGCTGGAAAGCTTCAGCAGGTGCTGTGAACAGATACGTTTGGTGTGGTTTTGTTAGCACAATGTTAGTTCTCTGAACGTGTATACTCACCATTGTACGTGATGTGAGTAGTGACTTTAATATAGTGACATTAACTACCATATAAAATAGTCAACTACTAAAAAGGAAAGGCAAAATAACTACTGTAAAATATTTATTTTTCGCGGGCTCAATATTTCGCAATTTAGGTCAAAGTTGGATTTTTGGAATAATTCGCAAATTCTAATTTTCGCGACGCGCTGGGATCGCAATATAGATTTTAATATTTTTACATTTTGCCGGAATCGTTCACGGGACCTATTTTTCGGAATTATAGGCAATTCGCGAACTATGCGAGAATTAGGTCCTCACAAAAATAAAGTCGTTTATAGTATTTTAAAGTGAAGAAACTGCCTTGATTCACTTGGTCCTGAGTGGTGCTACGCAGAGAAGCAATAACATGTAATTTATGAGCCGTTTGTGTGTATATTATTTTAGGGACTGCGCCGATTTGTTATTAGTTGTACCAATGCTTTTTAGTAAGAGATTTCGTCCACGAATTTCAAAACACTGTTTCCCCTTTGACAAACTCTCGAGGAGAAGATCGAATACTTGGAACCTTAATAAGCGCAGAGGTGGTCACCGAAAAAATTATTACCTTCAATATGTAGGCTATATAAGGCTCTAAGCAGTCAACGGGACTGTGATTGAGCTGTTCAGTGCGGCATGGTGTTTGTGTTTGTTTCTAATGTAGCTTTGTGAGAAGTATTTAGTACTGCCTCAAATACCACAGGGACACCATTTGCTGACAAAATCGAAGATAAAAAAAAATTGTGCAACCGGTTTTTAATGCACAAATGGCATCTTGAGTGTGAAGGGATAATATTTTTGGTGTATCTACAATATTTTTTTATTCATATTTATAATGTATTTTGAATACCTTACGCGCGTATTTCGAATGCGGCCAAAATAATATAGAATAAATACAAAATGAATATTCGTATTCAATATATTTCAACTTCGTTAGAAGTACGGTCTCTTTTTGCTAAGGGTATACTCTTTCTTTTTATTGTGATGAATACGCGGCAATTTATGATCCTCGTTTTCCACTGAGAACTCATGGTTTGATTTTCGCATTGTGTTCTTCATTCATAAACAGCCAATTTAAACTTTGTTTGTTGTTCGTACTGTTGTTCCTTGCCTTTATTGTTATTTTTCATTTATTGGAGCCTATTTCGTTCAGCATTGCCAATATATGTCCTGTCAAACCTGTATGTTGGGCTAGCTGGTATTGGTCTTGGGTTGCCAAAGGCATGGTAGCGCTTTTTTGGACGGGGACAAAAGAAAGAAAGACAAGACAGACAAGAGCGCTGCTCGTGTCTGTCTTGTCTTTCTTTCTTTTGTCCTCGTCCAAAAAAGCGCTACCATGCCTTTGGCAACCCAAGATATGTCCTGCTTCGGAAATGTATTCATATCCAAAGAGGTGTATTCGCTCTGCCCAACCCCTTGTGCATAAATTCGCAGCTGGCCGATCTAATTTCGTTCCCAACGGTTTATCGCGCCAAAAACGCCCGTGCCGGGTTTTCGTTTCGACAATACGGCCAGTATCTTTTTTGGGGGGCTGATTCATGACACCACGTCCTGTTCTACACGCAAAAAAAGGCAGAGAGAATTACCAGCGAAAATGTTAATATCTTTGCGCTCAATTACCTACAATAATAATGACAGATTGTGAAGCAACGTAAGGAGTTTATTGAACGCCCTTTGCAAGGATGATAAACACGCGGTTGCAGAAGTAGATTTGTTTCCGAGACAAGACAATCCCCGCAAATAAGCTCACAGCCTACCGAAAAGCACCATTGATTCGTGTTAACGTATCAATGTACAATGTAATAGCATGCGCACGTCTGCATCACAGGTCCACTGCAGTAACCTCCGTGTCCTCCAGTGCTGTCGCAGTGCCTGAGACAGGTGCGTCTGTCGAAGGGACATCCAAAACCGCGTCCTGAAAAAACACATTTATATCGAATTAGAAAAAACTTTACATTTTAAAAAGCTCGTACACGTATAGTGTATGAGATGCATAAAACACCAATCATGCGCATCAGTTTAATCAATTTTGTCAATATAAAAAGCGATTGGTGTCGCACCACAATTGGTATAAAGCAGGGTGTAGAATATAACTTATAATCATTTCAATTCTGATTTAGATCATACCAGTTTTCAAGGATTAATTAAGTCCAACATTTCGAGCTAAAAATATCTGCTATGGTTCTGTTATTACATAATAATCCCCAATTCTTTAAATTATTCCTCTGTTTATTGTTTGATGCTTTCTATATGCATGCGTATTGTATTCAAATAACATGATAATCAAGCAAAAAAGATTTCTCTAAGAATGAACAAGAGCAAAATGAAGTGCGCTTCTGCGGAAAAAGAAGCATTGAGCTTCATCTCTATCTTCCAGGTAACGTCCAATTGCCACAAACTCCGAAGGAATAAGCAGGAAACAAAAACTAGAAAAGAAATGTCATATTGCAGTCAACTCAAAACTCGAACAAAATCAAATGGGGCTTTTTTATAAATAACTAAAAAAATCAAGCTGATTTTGTTATAGTGCGGCAGGGATTGCTGCAGTGAGAAGTTGTTAGTAAAACTATACTCAACATTTACGGTAATTCCTTTTTTCCGCATTGTTAACAGTGATCCAAAGGATGATCGATCAATCTGTAATGTTGCAATACAAATCTAGTGGGGAAGAATCACTAAATTCGAACTCGCGTGATTTAAATTGAGGTTAACTAAGAACATATATAAAATTTCGAAAACATTGTGGCCTGGGGCGTGGGGGATATTCGAACGATGCACAGGCTGGGAAGCTCTTTGGCTTAAACTTCGACAAATGTTCCACATTTTATTAAGATAAAACATATTCGCCATTGAAGAAAGGACGAAAACGTTTTGCTTTGAAGTGTTTCCGTCACTGTTGTTGGCTGCTTGAGTAGCTTTGAACGTTTGGCAGTCGGACCTGCGTGGGCTCGTGCACGCACACTTTGAAGATGAATCCTTTAAAGTCCTTAACGTGGCTGCTTAATGCAGACGCTGCGGCAAATTGGTTGGCTGCTATCTGATTTTGTGTGTGGAGAAACGTAGATCATTGCAATAATAGATTTCTCCGTGCGGCCAGCTTTGTCTACTGGGATCTGGAAGGCGTTCTGAAAACACTTAGTAGCTCTCTGTGCTTTAACCTTCCGTGCATGCTGAGAGCGGCAGAGCACATGGCCGGAATATTGGCGGAATATTAAAACGCGCGCATGGCGTACAACCAATTAATTTGGTATTCTCTTTCTTAATGATAAGCGCTCAAAAAGATTTTTGAGGTTACAATGCTACATAGCATAGCACATAGCCCGTGTTGTTTTACATTTCGTGGAAAATTCTGAAGCTTAGTGGGATCAAATACTTGCAACAACATCACAAAACAAACTTTTAGCCGCTTCTTGCATAAAGATTACTGTACTTTTCCTAATGTTTTTACTGATACAAATATTTGGGGTAGCGTAACTCACGAACTCGAACGTGAGCCACTTGCTTTTCTTCCCTTTGTGCGCTGGAAGTAATAAACGCTCCTGAAAAAGTTAGAAACATGCGGGACATTATCTCAGAGGGTTCATAACTAAGAGCTGAAAAGGCAGCTTTCGAGTTCAGAGTTTGAGATTTTAATGAATAACTACCAAAAATTCACTCACCAGCAACGAGAAGGGCGATCAAGGCAACACCAATGACCTTCATGATTTCAATGTTGATGATGCGGTGTTCTACTTGGCCTGTGTCCTGCCTCACCAACAAGAATATTTATGATTGTTAAAATTGCTTTAATTGTAGCTCAAACATAACTCTTAAAATGTGCGCAATTAAACTGCTAGCTCTTAATTAATATAACAATATATCTATTTTTAATTTCCCCCCTTATTTTGTATAATAATTACCAGCAAGAGGCTTACAAAGCAGCTGCTTAAATTAAAGCTATTTCATCTGTTGTTGTTTTTCACTGAGCAAGTAAGTTTGTTTTTTCTCCGTATGAAGTAGGGCTGCTGATTAAATATTTTAGTTGCAATTCATGTTGAGCCACAGCATCGCTCTTACACGCTTCTTTTTTTTGTTTCACAAACAACAAGAATGGGCATCAATTAAAAAAAATAAGAAAAGAGAGAAGCAGTGCCTCTACCTGTTAGCAACCCTACTCACCTTATTTGAGCTCTACGCAAAGGTGGCCGTTTTGTCTAACCGGAGTCCAAAGCTCTTATATTGTTGCAGTCCAAACAAATTAGCGAGGAAAAAGTCCTCTTTACAGCTAGTGTTTTTCCCTTCACAATGCCTGGAGTTTCAGGCTATTGCGACGCCCAAATAAGTCTTCTCCGTCCCTACTTTTGGCCCTAAGTTTTGTTTTACGGATGTTTTACTGCGAGCGTATGGCAAATCCGGTGCTGGAGACGTGCCATGAAATTTTCTTGCGTAGGCGGAAGGTGTGCCTGGTGTCATCTTGTAGCGGACAAGGGATAGCTACAGGAATGCCTGCCATGCCAAGAGGCGTGACAGTGATCCAACGCAGCGTGACGCACGCCGTGGAGCGTACCAGACAGGGATTACGAGCCCTGCCCGAACGGCGAGACTGGCTGGGATCACAGCGACAGCAGGATGGATTTGTAGCAGCTCCTTTTTTCTTTGGCAATTGTGGTGATAAAGATGTCTTTGTGTTTAAACCGGCGAACGTCTTTCTGTCGCCACAATCTATTTCAATGTTTTTATTCGATTTTGTGATCCGTGTTTAAGGATCCTGTTTCTAATGTTTTCTTACATGAGCATTAACAATCTAAAACGTTCCCTTACATGTACTTTTTTATGACACCCTGGCCCATCATTGCATCTTTATAAAATATGCCAAGTAAGCGGTAAATCCCCTAAAAAATAGTTTAAAAATTAGAAAAACAAATTTTGTAATGATGAAAATGAAATTGACCCTAACGTCCCTTTTTACGGCGATCGTAATGACCGGGTGTTTGGACGAGGACCATGAAATAGTCCTTTTATTTTAAGACCACAGTTGTAGACCTAGCTGACAAAAAATATTGCTTTTTTATAGATGCACATCATAGCTATAGAGAGGAGCCTCCAGCTTTGCCACGTTTAAAGGCAAGCTTTGCTAGTTTCTTCTATATTTTCTCTTAATCCTATCCATTAATTAACCACATGACCTGCATCAGAGATGGCAAAATTAATTTTAAAAGTAATTAATTAACATTACTTATTACTATCCTGAATACTCCAAAGATGTAATTAAATTACATTACAAATTACCGCAGACTAAAAATAATGACATTACATTACAAATTACCGCAGACTAAAAATAATGACATTACATTACAATTACTTTCCAAAAGTAATGAAATTACTTCTACATTACTTTTGAATGCATTGAAGCAGTAATTTGTGCTTGTTTTATTTACCGTAGATGTACCAAAAATGAGACCTTCCTGTTCGTACTGCAACAGCCGTATGCGCGTCAAAGTGAACCATACTGAACAGTCGTTTTGCTGGCGCACACGACGTAGGTATTAAATATGACGAATAGCTTTTTTACATGTGGCTCAAATACAGTCACTCATCGGTTTCTCTGTTCATTTAAAGGTGAAGGTCCTTAGTAGTAGGGTAGTATGTTTCCGTCATCTTGATTTAGACGAAGTTATAGTCCCCTGTCAGTATGTTAAGTTGGGCCATGGGAGCTCGTTCTTACGAGGAGTCATTACGTGAAACGTTTTCCTTCCGCCTCGGACGCAGTATAGTCCTATCGCCCCAAGTGTACTAGTTGACGTCTTCCCGGTCCGCCCTCCCAAAAAGAATTGTCTCAAACGCCCGAAGAGCCCAAGTGTTTGTGCATTGTCACACTAAGGGGCTGGATAATTGCTAACCAGAAGCGTGGCCAGTTGAGGAAAGGAATGATGCGCGCTTCTTAAATTGTCTACTTTCCCAACAAACGGGTGGCGATATTAGCTTGTAGGCATATTCCCGAATAAACTTTTCAAGGGAAGGCAGCGATGCATACCGCGAGCGGCACCTGCTTTTCTCTAGGACGCACGAAACGTTCTGGGGCCTTGACAAGGATTTTGGAAATAACTAATTATTAAGATCGTTTGTAGTTCACAATGGTCGAAGCTTACGGTTTGACCTAGCTTGACGAAAGAACATGAAGGCTGGAGACGTGCTTGTCCGGTCCTCTCATTGGTGAGGTGTCCTTCGCCTTGTAGCCAAAAACCCGTTCATCCATAAGCTGACAGTGCATGCGGTTGAAGCTACGGGCTTTTTGGAACAGTCACATGTCTATCTTTCGCCACGTACCCACGCTCTGGTTCATACCAACGTGCAGAAAAAGGGACGGGTCGGTGATTCAAAGGTGGTGTTTGATTGGTTCTGGTCAGCTCGCAGCTCCCACCGCACAGTCAGCTTAGGGATGAACGAAGTACAGTATCGAATCTTCCTTGCCTGGAGCTCGTAAGCCGTGGCCTTCCAGTTATGTCTGCTCGCAAGCTTTTCTCCTTCAGCTTTCCAGTCCGCCTGTGTGCGTGTGTTTAGTTCTTTGTACGAGGCTATGCACTGAGGTGGCGGGGGCATTGCGAAGCTGCCCAAGCTCTTGCTGTAAAAGCACATTTTTGACTTAAAACAAACGAAACATAACTTATGTAGTGAGTACTGTTATTAAAGATTAATAAGAAAATATTTGTGCGCGGTACTTCGGTAAAAGTTTGACGTAAAACTCTAAGGTAACGTGTCTACTGATCAAAAATGTGCAAGATGGCGGCGTCCCGTTGGGGGCCCCTTTCAGCTGCCAATTTATTGTTGTAAGGCCCTGTACCTCGCTGTCTCGCCCACAAATCACTTTGCCCCTGCATTGCTACTGGATTGGGTTGGCTGCTGGGCCAAACACACTAACAAGCCTGGTTTCTCTCGTTCCCGACATCAAGAGCGTCTAGTCTAAAGTCCGACAACGCCTGCTAGTTGTGAGAGCAGACGCGCGGCAGCCTCCGGCATCGCCTGCCATTTCAAAACCGTCTATCGTCGTCTGCCGTGCCCAAAAGACACGGACATTAACGCTACCCGTCGGCGTCCGTTTTCACCTTCGTCCGTCTGCTAGTATTCGTCCCTCGTCTAAAAGCTTTTTCTACGCTCGCAAGACTCGACCATGTGAACGACGTTTTAACATTCCATCATGCGCTGGCAACAGTCAAATACAAGCGTCTGTCAGCATCTGTCGATGTGCGGTAAAAAGCGACAAAGGAAACTAAAAAAAGGAACAAAATAAATATGCAGTCAATGCAGCTTTTATGTTCTCGTTATTTTCTTTTTCATGGCATCCGCTAGTAAGGTGAGAGAGCGTCATGACGCACAATTAAACCGTTAACTGAAATTATTTTCTTTGGCAGTCCAGGGGCCTTGCAAACATGAGAGCTACTCGCCTATCGAAGCCAAATGACGGTAACACACCTGGACTAACTTGATGCGAGCCGAGCGCCCGATTTCCTCCAGCCAATTCGCTCGCAAATTCATACGTGTGTAGGTATCTTCCAGGTATTGAAACCGTGGTTACAATCACGATGGTTGCAAAATTCACAGAACAGCGGGGCCGCTTTTATGGAAACCAACATTTTCATTCAGCATGAACACCTGCAAAGAAAGAAATTACGCCAGATTGATCAGAACAGGTGACGTCGAACGTTAAGCAAGCCCCGCTACAGAAACAAGCATCCACACAGCGCGGCCGAAAAAGCGTACTTGCGACAGCTGTTTGCTGCCAACCATGTCCGTTGATGAAATCTTCCTCTAAATCGTTCTGTACACTCAAAACGACCCGCACTCATAAAAAAATGACGAGCTCAACGAGCTACGCTCTTTCAGCCCGTTCAGCACCCAGCAGACCCTGGCAGCCATGTTTCTTAACGTCTCAAGCGAAAGCCGGAGAAACAATTTCAGAAAACATTTGGAAACAATATTGACGGGAGTTGTTTCTGAAACATTAAAAAAAAATTCTCGATTAAAATACTATTACGGCACGGAGATACAAATTTACAACCAACCTTTCACACGTCACTCGTCTCTCCAGCCGATGAGAGATGTAGGCACCTTGTAAGCAGGGTCGGAGTTAGTGGGCCGCGACCTCAACCTTCTCCACCGAAATTTGCGTCTAGCGGCGTAAATATTGAAAAAAAAAAAAAAAAACGTTTTTCCGTCATCAACTATTTTTATACCCAATTCTTGTCTAGGCTTTTGGGAAAAAATTTTGTTTTTTCGTTTTACTGGAGCGTTTTTTAAGGGTAACGTCGAGGGTACTAAAGGAATTAAGCTGATCAAGGAGCTTTATTGGTTCCTCGGTATTTTAATAGCACCTTCAGGGTTCTTCAATTATAAATGAATACGAAGTTCATGTAATATTTGTTTTCTGTTGCGAACCACATATCAATAAGGCATAATGATGGCATTTATTCACTCGTGAGTGAACAAAAGTGAACAAACACAACCTAGTAAAGTTTTTTTTACGTTCAAATTTGGGTTTCTATTTCTTCACCGTCGCTCCAAAATTTACATTCTTTAGCGTGCCTGTATTAACAAATATTTTAGTTTTACTTTTTTGTGCGTTTGGCCTAATTAAGGCTTGTTTCGTATCTTTTATTTCAGTTTTGTGTTGCTTACTTTAAAATTGTGTATAAAGATTCTCAACAGTAATATTACTTGTGTATATAACATTTCCACGTGTATTTTCCTAGTAAGGCAGGCAGTAGATAAAATAAATAAATAGGTGCCATGGTATCATGCCGAGTCAATCGAATGGCCAAAAGAGAACTAGGAAAAAAATATTAATCGAAAAAGTAAGGTCTAGGTTCACAGAATAAATTGGGACATCTGCTTACTCGGAAGGCGAGTGGGAGTCAGAAAACATGGAGCATATTTGAGTAAAGTGAACTACAGCAATGAGACAATATTGCACCATGCAATTCGTTAGTTGAACATATTGTCACGAATGAACGGGCGAGGAAACAGAATAACTGGCGAAACTGAAACGTTTAATAAGGGCGAACTTGTGCCCAAAAATAAAAAGGTAACAAAATATAACTGCAGAGCGTCGCGGGCGTCGAAGTCGGCGAGAGAGAGCAGAGTGGCGCGCTAGGGCGAGACTGACTCGACAAAGTCGCCGGCGGCCTCTTATCTAGAGTGAGTCACCATCCCGAAGATTCGGTGGAGAAGGTTTGAGCGTAGCGCGCTCGGGGCGAGAATGAACATGCACTTTCTAGAAAAACAAGAGCAGGGATAAACGATAGAAGTTATGTCCGCAGCAAGAATAAACGAGAACCTTCTACAGGTCCGTGATCTTGCGCGCGGCAATATATTGGAATAACTGCGAACACAATAAGATGGCTGCAGCCATGTCTATAAGAGGAGGACGTCCACGTAAATGAACTTTCAATCTGATGCAAAGCAGTAGCGCTCCACGTTTCACTTATATCCTGAATGGTGGATGCGACAGAACGTTTCTAGCGCTTGCTGCGCGTTCCTGTCTGTTCGAAGACCCTGGCGCCTCCGAGCCGTCCGATGTTCCTGCAGGGGCTGTCTCAGGCTGCTTGGTTGAAGAGACAGCCAGAGCCACGTCGTGGAACAAAATCAAGAACCAATCAGTACAAAGCCCGCACTCCAAAACTGCCCTGGATGTGAACTGTCTCCATCCTAAACGCCAATCACTGGTGTCCTCCTAACTAGTTTTGTCAACCACTGGCGTCCCACCGATTAGTTCCGCGTGCTGAAATTTCAAGCACAGTGCCACGGCACAGACCGTGTTTTCTAGGTCTAGACATGTCAGCCTTGTCATTCGAGCAATTGTTTTGCCAAACGTCGATAGATGTACTAGGAAGGATCATTCGATGACAGCAATTGGTTCCCCTAAATCACTCCGGAAAACTGTACACACTGGATTTTTTTCCATAGTGTACGTAATTGGAAGAACTGTCAAAGCAGCTGTTTTATGCGGACGCTGGAAAAGATCGGCAGACCTTCGTTCCTGTTTTTAAGAAGGAAATATACACGCTAGCCATATATAGCGCACAAAATAAGACAATAGGTTTCATATCTTGTTCCCAGGATGATGGCCAAAATATTGCTGCCTGGAGTGTTATCAATCCTTTGTAATCACATAAAAAAGATTGCTGCTTGACATATTAGGATTTGCAAAAATCCTAATATCTGATTTGCAAAAATTGCGAAACCAGAAATCGTATTCTGCCATAAAGCTTACTGCAGGTTCGTGTCTATTATACCAATATTTGTAATATTGCTCACGAACTCAAAACTGAGCAACTTGACGTCCGCTCTCTTGTCCGGTGGAACTCATGAAAGCGCCTGTGTTAGAAAGATATAGGACTTTAGTTCCCGATTAATGAGAAAAAACAATGGCAATCGGTGAATTAACTTTATATTAAAACCCGAAAAGGGACGGGGGGGGGGGGGGGGGGGGGAGGGGGCAATCATCCGCATTCTTTTAAACTACAACTTTTTTGAGACACTATTTGATTGTACTTTTTCATTTATTTATAGTCCCTTTGTACCCTTAGGACCTTACCTTTTAGCGTTTCTCAATAAAAATGCAACTTTTGAGCTCACAGTAGTCAAACTGATTCGCCATTGCGCTAGGATTCACTGGTTTCTACTCGTAATGAAACAAAATAACTTGCGCCCCCTAGGCGACTGATGGCCGCTGAAAAGTCCGCCTGGTCCGAGGATCGATGTCGGAACCTTCTTAAGTCGACCGTCGAAATCATTTGACGTGAAAAAAACAATGACTTACCAGCAACGAGGAGGACGATCAAGGCAACAGCAACAACTCTCATTATTTCAGGATTGATAATGTTTTGTGGTACTTGACTTGTTTCTGCATCACCGACATAAGTAATGATAATTGTTAAAATTGCTTCATTCATAACAAGAGAATCACACTTAGGAGTGACTTTCCTTAAACTACTTGGTGCACAATAAAAAAAAAGTTTCTTATATATATATATTCTTTTTTTAAATTTTGAACTCATTGCGTTTATCAAAACAAACTACGCTTTCAATAGAGGCAACAGCATTAATGAACGTTTTCTTATATTTACTTTTAATAAAGCGAACAATAATCTTTAGTTTCATTGGACGAAGTAGGACTAACATGACTTTAGTTCTAAAGAAAATAAACACAACAATAATGGAGATTGAAAAAGAAAATGAGAAACCAGCCAAAAACTACGCCACTATCAGCTAGCACTCCCACACCACTCTCCTTTGCTGTGCTGCACGCAAAGGATGCCGTCGTGTCCAACCGACGATCGAGGGTCTTATATAACGACTGTCAAAAGGAAGCAACAAGAAAGACAACTTTGTTTGCCGTTAGGGTTTTCCCCCTTTGAATTATTTGTGCAATACTGTTGCGGACCCCGAAGTAGCACCCGCCGTCGCAACTTCGCCCTTCAATTTTATTTCGTGCATTTTTTGACAAGAATATCGCGTGGCTGCTTTTGAAGAAGTGCTGTGAAACATTCTGAGTGCATGCGGAATGTCTGTGGAAAGTCAATTGGCAAGTCGCTTAACATTTTGATCCACGCTTTAAGAATTATGTTTATGGTTTGGTTACCCTGGGTCTTACAATGTACGAAGCGTTTTTTTCACGTACGTCCCCGCGAAGCGTGCGGTGTTGGTTCATCACAGCGATTTCATAAAATTCGTTCAGAAGAGGCCCCAAAATGAGGTCCGCATTGAAAATAGGAAGCGTATGGTTATTGTTGTAGCATGGACGAGCCTGATGATTATTTCGCGAAAGTCGCAGTGTCTAGGCCTTCTCTCTGTACGGTAGATTTCTTCTTTTTTTTTTAACGAACATGGACGCAGTTCCTTCATAAACATTTTCCGTATATATTGACATGATAGTGGCTGATAACGACCTCCATTTTTCTGAAGGCGGAGTCGCCATTCTATCTATAGCAGCGCCTATTTCCGCACGTCTTTTTTTATATAACACTTCCAGCTCTAAAAAAAAAAAAAAAAAAAAAAAAAAAGATTCTCTGAACGGTGCTAAACACCAACGTTAATTAAAGCCCTTGTGGCGCATCATGGCAGGGCCTTGAGCCAAAAATGGCGTGACGTCACCTCATATTCCCCGGTTCGTCGCCAGTGGCCACTGCAGACCTGTTGGCTATAGGACCACCTTGTCAACCTCGCCCTGTCGCCGGCGGCCACGACAGATCGAAAAGGGGAGCACATGTTCACAAGTAAGATGCGCCATTAACCAAAACACACACACACACACACACACACACACAAATAGCGACGCGTCGCCGAAATCCAAGAGAAACGAGAGCGGCAGGTTTCGAGAAGGATGATACTTGAGTAACCGGGAGTATGCAGTGCTTTAAATTTTATTGTAAGCGAATGACACCACCCTAAAGATTTTTTGTTTCTTTTTTTTTTTAGATTTTAGAAGTGATCGTTAAATTTAAAACAACGAGGTGTGACCCGTGTCATGACACTGTAATGTTGAATGCTATATCTACGCCTGCTCCAACTTACATCTGGCAGTATTTTAGCGTAATGTCAAGTATACATGAAAGGGGCGAGTCTTGTGACTGAGACCGGACTCTCATGAGGAGCCGTCAAGCTGAGCATGTATACACTTAAGCTGCATCGCAGTTGTTCATTTGTTTAAGCTTATGGTCCTTTACTTGATTAATTATCACCAGCATTTATTTTGAAAGCTTTGAAATTAAGGGCATATAATGACACTCAAATTTCTTAGTTTGTTGTTTGAAAAAACAAAGAACCCTCTAGCTGAACTGAATATATATATATATATATAAACAATAAATTTGATAATTGAAGAGTTCAAAACGTTGCGGACGTTTTACACTTTGAATATATATGCTCTTTTGTTTTTATTGTGATGATTACGCGGCAATTGATAATCCTCCTTTTTCACTGAGACTCATAGTGTGATGCTCACATTGTGTTCTTCATTCATACACGGCCATTTAAACTTTTTTTGTTGTTCGTACTGTTGTTTCTTGTATTTATTGTGGTTTTTTTTCATTTATTGTAGCCTGTTTTGTTCAGCATTGCCAATATCTGTCCGGCTTCGGACAGACGCGCGTTGTATTCATTCTGCCCAACCCCTTGTACATAAATTCACAGCTGGCCGATCTAATTTCGTTCCCAACGGTTTATCGCGCCAGAAGCGCCCGTGCCGGGTTTTCTTTTCCCCACTACGGGCCGATGTCTTTTTTGGGGGGCTAATTTATGACGCCGCATCCTGTACTACAGGCAAAAAAGGCAAACAGAATTACCGGAGAAAATGCTAATATCTTTGTGTTCAATAAAATACAATAATAAAGACAGATTACGAAGCAAGGTAGGGGTTTATTGAACGGCCATCGCAAGGACGGTAAACACGCGGTTACAGAAGTCGATGTGCTTCCGAGACAAGAACATCCCCGCAAATAAGCTCACAGTCTGCCGAAAAGCACCATAGATTCTTGTCTAACGAATCAATGTCGAATGCCTCCTCACATTTGGGGTGGCATAGTAGCTTCGGTGTTTTCTAGTTGTGGTAGCATGTACACGTCAACTTGAGAAATCCCCCGCAGTAACCTCCGCGTCGTCCGACACTCTGGCAGTGCCTGTGACAAGCGCCTTGGTCCAAGGGACATCCAAACCCACGTCCTAAAAAAAGAAAACACATTTATATCGAATTAGCACAAACCTTACAGTTTAAAAAGCTGGTACACGTATAGTTTACGAGATGTATAAAAACAAACCATTCGAAAAAGTTTTATCAATTTCGTCAATATAAAAAGCGATTGTTGGCGCACCGCAATTGGTATAGAGCAGGGTGTAGAATATAACTTAATAAGAATATAATAGAGACTTATTTTTATTAATATATAAAATCCGCAAATTCTTTTAATTAACCGTTCATTTATTATTTGATTATTTCGATGTGCATGCGTGTTGTACTCAAATAAAATGATAATCAAGCAAGATGATTTCTATCAGAATGAACACGAGCAAAATGAACTGCCGTTCTGAGGAAAAAGAAGCATTGAGCTTGATCTCTACCTTCCACTTCGTTCGTGAACAAAGTAACGTCCAATAGCCAAAAATCCGAAGGGATAAGTAGGAAACAAAAACTAGGAAACAAATCTCATATTGCAATCAGCTTCAAACTCGAACAAAATCAAATGTCCCTTTTTATAAATAACTATATAAAAGTCAAAAGGTTTCTGTTATAGTGCGGCGGGGATTGCTGCAGTGAGAAGTTCTTAATAAAACTATAGTCAATGTTTACTGTAATTCCCTTTTCCGGATTGTTATCAGTGATCCAAAGGATGATCGATCAAGCTGTCATGTTGCAAAAAAAATCTAGTGGTGAATAATCACTAATTTCTAACTAGAGTCATTTAAATTGAGAAAACTATGAACATAAATAAAATGGCGAAAATAGGGGGGCCTGGGGCTAAGGGGATACTCGGATGACGCACAGGCAGGAAAGCTCTTTGGCTTAAACTTCCACAAATGTTCCACATTTTATTAAGTTGAAACATATTCGCCGATGAAGAAAGGACGAAAGCGCCTTTGCTTTGAAGTGTTTCCGTCACTGCAGTTGGCTCCTTGAGTAGCTCTGAACGTTTGGCAATCGGACCTGCGTGGGCTCGTGCACGCACACTTTGAAGATGAATCCTTTAAAGTCCTTAACGTCACTGCTTAAGGCAATCGCTGCGGCAAATTGGTTGGTTGCTATCTGATTTTGTGTGCGGAGAAACGTAGATCATTCCAATAATAGATTTCTGCGTGCGGCCAGCTTTGTCTACTCGGATCTGAAAGGCGTTTTGAAAAAAATGTAGTAGCTCTCTGTGTGGTAGCCTTCCACGCATGCTGAGAGCGGCATAGCTCATGGGTGGAACATTGGCGGAATATTAAAACGTGCGCATGCGCACAGCCAATTTATTCGGTTTTCTCTGTCTCGGTGATAAGCGCTCAAAAAGATTTTTGAGGTTACAATACTACATAGCATAGCACAAAGGGCGTGTTGTATTACTCTTCGTGGAAAATTCTGGAGCTTAGTCGGGTCAAAATACTTGCAACAACATCACAAAACAAACTATTATCCCCTTCTTGCCTAAAGATTGCTGTACTTTTCTTGATGTTTTTACTGATACAAATATTTGGGTTGGCGTTACTCACGAACTCGAACGTGAGCCACTTGGTTTTCTTCCTCTTGTGCGCTGGAAGTCATAAACGCTCCTGAAAATAGTTAGAAACATGCGGAACATTAGTTCATATGGTTCATAACTCAGAGCTCAAAAAGCAGCTTCCGAGTTCCCAGTTTGAGATTTAAATGAACAATTACCAAAACTTCACTCACCAGCAACGAGAAGGGCGATCAAGGTAACAGCAATGACCCTCATGATTTCAAGGTTGATGATGCAGTGGTCTACTTCACCAGTGCTCTGCCTCATCAAAAAAAAATGTTGATGACTGTTAAAATTGGTCAAATCATCACACAAAAAACTCTTAAAAATATGCGTGATTAAACTGCTAGCTGATCATTAAATAAACAATACATCTATATTAATTTTATATATAATCATATAAAATATAATTATATATATACACTTTCATCTGGTAAAAAGTATCGCTTCACTAAAACGTAAACCAACTGCGATGCACATTTCTGCTTTCATAGAGCGCCCGATAATTTTTGATAAATGGGACATTTACACACGAAACCAAAAAGAAGGCATTCACAACTTACGTATTTGATAAATATGGTACTTTTTTATATAAAAAAGGGAAATCGCTCACTCAGCGGTTAAGTTTACGAAGATTGTCTTACCTTCGCAATGTGCCGAGGCGAAAAGGCTTGTAGGGGCTCCAAGCGTCAGTGCGCTTTTTATACCCGTAGCTGTGTCCGAAGGTATGCGGACCGTTGCCAGTAGCCGAACCTGGGGTTTCCCATGTAACAGATATGTGGATGGTATCACGCGTCCGGGCAGATATGAACTCCCACGCAACAATTTCCACTAAGTCGGAATTCCCCAGTTGTTGACAGATGGTTGACTAGATCAAGGCGCTATCTCGTCCGGAGCGATTATTATATACCCAGGTACGCAGCACGAGGGCTGAAGGTATACTTCTATATTTAGTTTCACGTGAAGTCCCGAAGCAGCCCAAGCTAGGAGCTGATGGGACCAAGGAGACAACGTCCAAGGCACACTAGCAGCACGGCATCCGCCATCTTGTCTGCGTGTTTTATCATCGCCGAACCAATCATAAGCAACAAAGGCTCAGTGACTTGCGCTTTAAAGCCTACTTGGGTTGATCCTATTAGCCCGTGGCATCAGCTGCGTCTGGCCGTAAGCTGAAACGAAGTCTAGATGGACGTTGCAACCTCACCGAGCTAGTATTGATAGCCGCTGCCGTGGCTATGCGTCCTATCGCCTAGCAGCTCGAAATATGCCCCACGCTCGCCCCTTTCTGTTCGCCTCCCGTCATTTAAGGCGCCACCGTTTTAAGGCTGAATGACGTTAGAGCCGCACCCCAACAGAAACCTCACAAACACAGACACACCAAAAATATATACTCATTTGGCGGCAAATGAGTTTATTTTTCAAGTGTGTGTGTGTGCTTGTGGTGAGCTGTAACGTTATTTAGCCTGAACTGAATCTTTCTTGTGGTGAGCAGTCTTATCGTTTTAAGGCGACGGTTGCGATGGTAGCTGCAGTGTATTATATGCAATTCATATATTTCGAAAAACGTCGCCTAGCTGGCGTTCCACCGTCCTCTATGGAACATAGTTTGGAAACAACAATCATGAAAGTTCTTTTGAACGATGGGTGGCGGAATGAAGGAGGGAATGGAGTACCCCTCCAAGGGAATTCCAAAAGCTCAGATAATCTAAAGTAACGTTGACTTGGAAAAATAGCCTCATGAAACCATATAGTTATTATAATGTACAATACAGGTTCAGACGGCGCTAGCGTTCTGTTGCAAATTGATGCAGGCAGCGACCATGGCGAATAGCCTCTCATGGAACATTTTTTTATTTAGCTTCTAGAAGTGATCGTTAAATTTGACACAACGAGATGTGACCCGCGTAATGAAACTTTAATGTTGTATGCTATATCTACGCCTGCTTCAATTTAGATATGGCTGTTTTTTGCGCAATGTAATGTTGCGTGAAAGGGGGCGAGTCTTGTAACTGAGCACGGACCCTCATGAGGAGCTGTCTAGCTGGGCGTGTATACACTTAAGCTACGTCGGATTTGTTCATTTTTTAGCACTTATGATCCGTTACCTCATTGTTTATCACCAGCATCTATTTTGAAAGCTTTGAAATTAAGGGCTTAAAACGACACGCAAATTTCTTGGTATGCTGTTTGAAAAGAAAAAGGCAAAAATAGACGTTTTGCTGAATTCAAGATGGGTGTTTTCCAATCAAATTGTGCAGGCAAAAAGAGTCGATTTTTTAACATCGCAGAAAAAAATATATGTTAAGGCGTCGTCTCTAGAAACGCAGTAGTCATAAACCGCAAGCTCGTCGGATGTTTCGTTCTCCACTTACGAATTTTAAAAGAGCCTGCGACGGAGAGCAGTGTTTTTGACATCCGTCGTGGGTCGGATGTTTTGCTTGATCTCCCGCCGTTGATTTTCAGTCCATATTATATGAACTTGTTTCAAGCATTCGTTGAGCACTGGTGAAAGGCTCTAACACGATTAAATAAATTTAGGAGTTTTTTTTTTTTTCTGTAAAATTGTCAAAAACGCCTTCTTGGTCAATTGTTTACGAAATTTGACAATTAAATACTGGCGATCTACTTGGGCTACATCAATATTTTTTATGTCAACGGAAAGCTGAAAACACGGTCTTTGTATATATTACAAAATGACTCAGGTTGCACGAAGTATCCTTTTCGATGCGTTTACGTTAATATTATGCGAAAAGCAAAAAGTACCAATTTTAAAATCAAGTTTCTAAAAACAACTTTTTTTATTATTTTTATATTTTATTGTTTGTTAAATGTAGATATGATAGTTGTCTACAAAAAAAGTAAGTCGAGAAAGTGTGTATTTTTTTTTTTTTTGTACGTTCTATATTTAAGCATCAATATCGCACAAAATCGTATTTTTACGGCTCGAAAGAGACTTGTGAATTGCGCGTCTTCACAAACTTAGAAATATTTTTGCGTCTTTTCAACGTTCCCACATAAAAATGAAATACCGTAGTTCCACCCTGTTATATTTATTGATTATTGAAATTTTATAATAGGCGGCAAGCTACATTGGAGGAATTTAAAAGAGAATGCAACATTTCTTAACAGACCAGCAGGCGTCGTAAATTTTTAATGTGTAGAAATCGGCAGACGTCGTATTGATTCGGGGCCTTCTTTGGCCTATATGAACGTCCCGTCCTTTCGAAACCTGCAGATCACCACGACCTTTCGCACTTGTTGTGTTAGATAGGACGGCCCGTGACAGTAAAGCGAGCAGCGCACCCTATGTCACGAGGAGTGAATTGGCACGAATGTGTCGTTGACGCGGCGAACAGTGACGGTCACCCAGGAGGAGTCAGTCAGTCAGAGTATTACACAAGGGAAAGCAAAGGAGTCGTTGACTGAAAGGATGAGGACACCACGGACTTACAATATCGACTGCCAACAACAGTTCTGCCGGCCAAAACAACGCCGCGTGCGCGCTAAAACCGGCGGTGCGACAAAAATCCCGCAGACGCACACACGAAGATGGGCAGTTTTTGTTAGGGACGTAGGGGAAATTTTGAAACCAGCCATCCGTGCACGCGTGAAACGATAACGCGTATTCGCCCAAGCTTCGAGCACCCTATCCCTTGAAACGGCCGTGCTCTATCTCTCTTTTGGGAACAGCAAGGCCCGTTGACATTAAAAAAACGAGTGTGTTGGTAAATATAATTGTGTTTATTCTGCCAGGAGACTAGTTGGGTCGAAGTCAGCCTCCTTGTGAACTATAACCGTTTGTGAAGAGTGGCCTTCTCCCGAGATGTAAAGTTAGCGCCGGCTGACGAGTTCTTTTGAAACAGGGAAGAGGAAAGAGAAAGTTTGAGTAACTGCAATAACTACCTCGAAAGCTTCTCTCCCGATATGAAGCTCGAGGCACGTTACGTCTCGGTTACCTTCTCGGGCATCGCTGCTCGAATATATTCTTCACTGTGCTCCGCTCAGCCACTGTTTCGCACAGCCGTCGTGGATGTACGTAATAGAGTGAAGAACAGATTCGAGCATCATCTGAACGCCGTCATCCTGTCAGGCTTCGGTGTTGTGGGACTGGACTCGGCGTCGGTCAGTTAAGACTTTTTTTTTTCGTGTGTGTTTCGTCGCCACGCTGAACTTTGTTTCTCGGAGGCGGTTTTGCTGAACGTTTTTATTATTTTTTTTTTTAAGTTTCTTTACTCACTGCTTTGTTAGCATTGTTTAGTTGTTGGGTTTATTTCGTCGTGGCGTAGCGGCCTCATGGTGCTGTAGAGAGCGCGTTCGCACGCATCTGGTTGTGTCCCGTTTAGGGAATGTCCGGAGGAGTTGGTTTTGGTTATCGAAATTTGCGGCTGAGTTTTTCCGTCTTTAATAAATTATTTGTTTGTTTTGCTTTTTGTTTTACCTTTACATTTCGTTAACTTTTTTGTCTGACTCTCCTCCAGGCGTGGACTTATCACCTTGGCACCGCTCGAACGTAAATCTTTTATTTTTTTACCGCAAATTTCGTTAAGATCGGAGTTGGGTACTTTTATTCTTATTTATTTATTTTTATTCCCTGCCCCTCTCCGTGACACTCTCTCCGTGTGTTTCGGACCGTTTCTGTGTCACAACTTTTGTGTATTACGGAAGTGAAAGGATATTCCCTGGTGATCTGTGCGATGTGCGGTGAACAAACCCTAGCGTTTGGTTTCGAGAAGATTGTATATATAATATATCAACGATGTGCGTGACTTTTTATGTCTTACTAATATGACAGGTAATCGCTAGTCATGCTAGATTACAGTGAAATGTTTATAACTCGAAACAACTTAATGTCTCTGCCTTTTGGATATTTAAGGTCTACAAGGCCTGCTGATTTGGTTAGATATGTTTTCTCGTGGGTTCCCGCTCCTATCAAAACCAGAGCCTTTTATACTGGGAGAGTTCGGCGGTTCTTTGATCCAGCCGCCAGTCTGGCAGCACTGATCAAACAGTCTGGCAACTGTGCGCATCCGCCATGATGTGCCTTGCCGTCTAGCTTGATTGCACCTTTGCATTTAATTGCATTATAATTATAACCTTAAATTGCAAGCTTCACCCTTGTTTGGTGTAAGGCTGGTGGAGGCTGATAAAACCCGTTTGCCCTACTGACTCGAGCCGGCAGTCGGCTCGCTAGAGTCCATGGAGCGAGAGACGACGATGAAAATGATCGTTCTGCGCTGCGCTCTGCCAGACGTTAGATGAAAAAGAAATGGGGGGCTGCAGTGCCGTTGGGTGCTCGAACAACGCGAAAAAGGGGTTCAGGATGTACCGGTTCCCGCAAGGAAAAGAAAACCGCGCAAGGCACAAGATCTGGGAAACCAAGAAGGGCTGACTGGAAGCCGAGTTCTCGATTGTGCGAGGTAAGTTTAGGATTAACGTATGATTAACGTAACAAAATGCTTGATTTTTCGACTTTATCCTTACGCCAGCAAAAGCGCAAACGGCAAAACCTACACGCGTATACATCGCATGTCAATGGGGACCCACTCGCCGGGAGGCACATCATGGCGGAAGCGGCGCCCGCTGAGTCCGCTAGACCTAGCGGGCCGTAAGCCCCTCCCACCCGCCGAACTCTCCCAGTATAAAAGGCTCTGATCAAAACATAAGTAACTATTCAATACCACAAAATACGCTTATAATTGACTACAAAATTCAAACAAAAATTCAAGAAATCTTTTTTTCACAATTCATAGAAACGCACGGGTCGCCATGTCTGGCTTAGGTGTTTCAAAACGAACACTTTTTTTCCGATATTGAGGCTTAACTATAGACCATACAAACAAAATAACACTTTTTTTACTTAATTTTCGAGTAGAGAACTATCATATACGCATTTTAACAGCAGATTAAAAAAATAAAAATGGGTTTTTTGAGAAAATTAATTTTAAAATTGGTACTTGTTAGTTTTCGCATAACATTAACGTAAACTTCTCGAAAAAGATAATTCATACAGCTGAGTCATCATATAATATATATAAAGAGCGTGCCTTAGGCTCTCCGTATACATAAAACATATTGATGTAACCCAAGTAGATCGCCAGTATTTAATTGTAAAATTTTGTCAGCAATTAACCGATGTGGCGTCACAGCCATTTTTACAGAAACAAAACAAAAACGTCTAAAATTATTTTATTTCATGAGAGCGTTTTAAATGTGCTGACAGAGTGCTTGAAAAAATGTAATATAATTTGGACTGAAAATCCACGGCGGGAGATCGAGCGAAACATCCGACCCGCGACGGATGAGAAAAACACTGCTTTCCTCCACGGAGTCTTTTAAAATGCATAAGTCGAGAACAAAAAATCCGACGAACTTGCGGTTTGAGGCTACTACGTTTTAAGAGATGGTGCCATAACATATATTTTTTTCAGCGAAATTAAAGATTCGACCCTTTTTGCCTGCACGATTTGAGACGAAAACGCCCATATATATATAGAGTGTGATGCTCGCGTTGGGTTCTTTATTGATACACGGCCCATTTACACATTTTTTAATGATCGTACTGTTGTTCGTTGTATTTATTGTTGTTTTTCATCGATTGTTGCTTATTTTGTTCGGGATTGCCAATCTATGTCTTGCTTAGACGCCCGGCGTAGGAGTTCTGCCCATCCCCTTGTACATAAATTTACACCTGGCCGATCTAATCTCGTTCCCAAACGTTTATGGCGCCAGAAACGCCCAAGCTGGGTTTCCTTTTCACCACTACGGCCGGGTTTTTTTTTGGGGGGGTGGCTAATTTATGACGCCACATCCTGTACTTTACGCAAAAAAAAAAAAAAAAATTGCCAGTGAAATTGTAATAGCTTTGCGTTCAATTAGCTACAATAATAAAGACAGATTGTGAAGCAACGTAACGAGTTTATTGAACGGCCATCGCAAGGACGGCAAACACGCGGTTACAGAATTAGATGTGTGTTGAGAGAAGAACATTCCCGCAAATAAGCTCACAGTCTACCGAAAAGCACCATTGAATCGTGTCTAACGTTTCAATGTCGAATGCCTCCTCATATTTGGGGTGGCATAGTAGCGCCGGTTTTTTCTAGTTGTGGTAGCATGTGCACGTCAGCTTGAGAAATCTCGCGCAGTAACCTCCGCGTCGTCCTACGCTCTGACAGTGCCTGTGACAGGCGCCTTGGTCCAAGGGACATCCAAATCCACGTTCTCAAAAAACACATTTATATCGAATTAGCACAAATATTACATTTTAGAAAGCTTGCACACGTATACTGAACGAGATGCATAAAACATTAATCATTCGCATCCACTTAATCAATCTTGGCAATATTAACAGCGATTGGTGTCACTTCTTGTAGAAACACAAGGGAAATGAAGTACGTAACGTCCAATCGCCACAATATCCGAAGGGATAAGTAAGAAACAAAAACTGGGAATTTAATGTCATACTGCATGAACTCGAAACTTGAACAAAATCAAATAACGCTTTTTATAAGTAACTAGAAAAATCAAGCTGTTTTTGTCATAGTGCGGCGGGGATTGCTGCCATTAGAAGTTGTTAATAAAGCCATACTCAACATTTCCTGTAATCCCTTCTTCCGCATTTTTATCAGTGATCCAAAAGATGATCAATCAATCTGCCATGTTAAAAAAAAATCTAGTGGTAAAGAATCACTAATTTCTAACTACAGTGATTTAAATCAAATAAATACAATATAAATGAAATAACCCTGATTTATAATAAATATAATTTTCTTGACTACATTTTTTCTACACTAGACTAAAAATTTAATGAAAACAATCTTTAATTTTTTGCCATGGTTGCCAATCGCTGCAGGCTGCTCCCTCATGATTCTGAGAGGCTACCGACCTGAACCAACACAAACTGGAATAATCAAAGCCTGCACGCGAGAACTTCCACGTCATCACGGTGAGATTGAGCAAAGATAGAAATCTAACACGAGTATGCGTCATCGCTCGGTTGGGCCTCGTGTCCAATCAACGCGCTGAAGTACGCTCTGCTTAGGGCTCGGGTCCAATTGCCGAGTTCGCGCCATCCGGCTGTGATGACGTTCCATGGATAAAGAGTCGGGCGTTCGGAGGCCTTCGTTATTCTCTATGGTGTTGCATGAACTCTTTTTAGTTCACTTATGAAGATGCGACGAAGCCCGCAAGTGCGGCTCTGGTAACAGTTCATAAATACTTCAGATATGCTAAAAAAAAAAAACGTACTCGTGTGCTGCTACAAAACGAGATTCACAATTCAGCATATTCACATAATGGCTGTGATATAGACACGGCCTAGTTTCTTTTTGTTTGATATTGTCCTGGTGTGCTATACCTGTGAATGGATAACTGGCTTAATTTCATATGATGATTCAACAAATCTCTCTGAGAAAATCGAGAAAGCTCTGAACATAAGTAAAATCGCGAAAGTAGTGTGTCGTGCGGCGTGGGGGATATTCGAATGACGCACCGACTGGAAAGTTCTTTGGCTTAAACTTCCACAAATGTCCTTCATTTGATTCAGTTCAAACATATTCGGGGATGAAGAAAGGACGAAATCTTTTTGCTTTGAAGTATTTCCGTCACTGTTTGGCTATCGGAACTGCATTGACTCGTGCACGCACACTTTGAAGATGAATCCTTTAAAGTCCTTAACGTCACTGCTTAATGCAGACGCTGTGGCGAATCGGGTGGCTGCCATCTGACTTCGGTGTGAGGAGAAGCATAAGTCACTCCAATAATAGATTTCTGAGTGCGGCCAGCTTTGTCTACTGGGATCTGAAAGGCGTTCTGAAGAACCGTAGCAGCGCACTGTGTTGTTGCCTTCCGCGCATGCTGAGAGCGACAGTGCACATGGGCGGAACTTTTGCGGAATATTAAAATCCACGCATGCGCACAGCCAATTGATTCTGTATTCCTTGTCTCGGTGATAAGCGGTCAAAAAAAATTCTGAGGTTACATTGCTACATAGCATAGCGCGTGGTATTTTTACACTTAGTGGAAACTTCTGGAGCTTAGCTGCATCAAAATACTTGCAACATCGCAAAGCACACTATTAGCCCCTTCTGGCCTAAAAGTTATTGTACTTTTTTAATGGTGTTAACAGGTACAAATATTTGGGGTGGCCTTACTCACGAACTCGAACGTGAGCCACTTGGCGTTCTTCCTCTTGTGCGCTGGAAGTCATCAACGTTCCTGAAAAAGTTAGAAACAGGCGGGACATTTGGTCATAGGGTTCATAACTTAGAGCTCAAAAAGCAGCTTCCGAGTTCACAGTTTGAAATTTTAATGAATAACTACCAAAAATTCACTCACAAGCAACGAGAAAGGCGACCAAAGTGACAGCAATCACCCTCATGATTTCAAGGTGATGATGCGGTGTTCTACTTGGACTGTGTACTGCGCCACCAACAAAAATATTTATGATTGTTTAAATTGCTTTATTCATAACACGAAAATAACTCTTAACATTTGCGCAATTAAACTGCTAACTCTACATTAAATAAAGAATATATCTATTTTTAATTTCCACCTTAGTTTGTCTAATAATTAACAGCAGTAGGCTTACAAGGCAGCAGGGTAAATTAAAGCTATTTTATTTGTTGCTGTTTTTTTCTTTCTAGCGAGCAAGTAAGTTTGTTTTTCTTTGTATGAAGTGGGGCTGCTGATTAAATGTTTAGTTGCAATTCATGTTAACCCGCAACATTACTCTTACACGTTTTGTTTTAATAAAAAACAAGAATAGGCATAAATTAAAAAAAGAAGGAAAGAGTCAGAAGCGGTGCCACAATAAGTTAGCAACCCTACTCACCTTCGTTGAGCACTACGCAAAGGGGGGCGTGGTGTCTTACAGGAGTCCAAAGGTCTTATATAGTTGCAGTCCAAACAATCCAGCGAGGAAATAGTCCTCTTTACAGCTTTACAATGCCTGGAGTTGCAGGTTATTGCGACGCCCAAATAAGTCTTCTCCGTCTCTACTTCCTGCCGTAAGTGTTGCTTTACGCATGTTCTACTACGAGCGTATCGCAAATCCGGTGTTGGAGATGTGTCATGAAATTTTCTTGGCGCAGGCGCAAGGTGCGCCTGGTGTCATCTTGTAGATGACAAGCGATAGCTACAGGAATGCCTGCCACGCCAAGTGGCGTGACAGTGATCCAACGCTGCGTGAAGCACGCCGTGGCGTGTACCATACACGGATCACGAGCCCTGTCCGAACGGCGCGACTGGCTGGGATCACAGCGACACCAGGATGCATTTGTAGCTGCTCCTTTTATCTTTGATAATTGTGGTGATAAAGATTTGTTTGTTTTTATACCCGCAAACGTCTTTCGGTCTCCACAATCAATTTCAATGGTTTTGTTCAATTTTGTGATGCGTGTTTAATGATCCTCTTTTAGTGTTTTCTTAGATGAGCATTAACAATCTAAAACGTTCCCTTACATTCACTTTTTTATGACACCCTGGGCCTATCATGGCACTTTTATAAAATATGCCAATAAGAGGTAAAGCCCCTAAAAAGATTAGTTTAAAAATTAGAAAAAAAGACATCTCTGTAAATATGGAAATCAAATTGACCCTGACGTCACTTTTACGGTGATCGTAATGACCGGGTTTTTCTACGAGGAACATTAAATGGTTCTTTTCTCTTAATACAATATTTGTAGACCTCTCATAAAAATATTGCTTTTTTTTATAGAAAGCAGCCTCCAGCTTTGCCACGTTTAAAGGGTAACTGCAAAGTAAAACATTTTTTCTATTAAACAGCCTAATTAGGACAAGCATGTCACAAAAACATGTTCCGCGAAACAGAAAATTATAAATATTTCCGCCACTGTACGTGATTTATCCGGACTCGGAACCTCTCTACATTTGAAACTCCCGCTCTTTCGACCCCCACATAAGAGAAGTACGCCCCGCCCCTCACTCTCCCTGCCTTGCGGAGTTGAACGACGCAGCGTCTCGACTTCCGGTAAGACGTGGCAACAACGCACGTTAAACATGGCGCCGGTATTGTTTTGGTTTGACGGTACACGAGAACGTCGGCAGTTTGCGAGCACATAGCAAAGACGTAAACGGAGAAGTGCCTTTGTGATGTTCCCGGAAGACAGAAGGTATCATTAGTAATCGTCGTGTGTGCTTTGAAAGCGAAGGGACCGACAGGGTCCACGAATGCGCAACCACAAGCCAAGGTTCACAACAGCGCTGCGTTGACTTTGTCGATCTCGTTCTGTTTGGTGCGACGCGGCGATGCGACAAAGAGCTGAAACGTTCGTGGTGTGTGTAGTGCGGCGCTTGGAAGTAGACACCCGCACAAACACGGAGCGCAATTAGGTTGTTGTGGGGTGGAGGTTCAACGGGTTCAGTCCCGTCGTCGTCAGCTGACCCAGTCAAATTGGTCCGGGAGGACGCAGCGAGCGTTTTGAAAAGTAAATCTTCCTTCCTTCCATTTTAAGATGTGGAGGTTTCCCGACGCATACCGTGAGTAAAAAGTTGCGGGCGTTTTCAACAAAATTACGTCGTTTTAATTCGACAATTTTAATTCGACTCCGAGCTGTTGTCCTAAATCTGTCGTTTTTATGCTTTGTGTTGTTGAACTGCGTTTGCACAGCGACGTGTTGCGCTCATCGTGCGGTGTGAATAAATCTGGGCAGGGTTTCCTACCTGCCCACAGATGCATGAACTGAAACCATTTTTTACGTAGTGAAAATAGTGATTTTTTTATTTCGTGTGTCTAGTCGCGGACGTTAGGTGTACCCGGTGCGAATCTCGACGGCCTCCGGAGGGATATGACGAGAACGTAACTGGACGGGTTTGTCGCTACGCGAACGCCCGATTGCCTCCAGCCAAATGGCATTCTTTTCGGGGCGAAATGGCTGCTGGAAGGCTCGCTCTCGGGATCCCTCATCTGACATCTCCGAAAAGTTGGCATTTGCACGCGCAAGCAAGCGAAAAAAAAAAAAAGAGCACGCTAAGGAAGCAAAGAGGAAAACGAAAGAATCACGCTATGAAAGCCAAAACCCCGCGTCGCTTCCTATCATTAACACCTGCGACAGCTGCTAAAC
Source organism: Ixodes scapularis (assembly GCF_016920785.2). Taxonomy (NCBI): domain Eukaryota; kingdom Metazoa; phylum Arthropoda; class Arachnida; order Ixodida; family Ixodidae; genus Ixodes; species Ixodes scapularis. The sequence continues at coordinate 91,709,525 of NW_024609880.1, forward strand.
ACACACTACTTCACTTCAAGAAGTCTCACTCAAGAACCTGGATCATGGATCAGCACGAAACACTGATTACTTCGGCGACATGATTAGTCGAGGTAGGTGAGACAGGCGGTGGCGGAGACTTCGGCGGCCATGAAGAATGGCGAAGCTTTTGTTTGTTATGGCGTCAATCCAAACGGAAGTACCCGTCTTGTGAACCTTTTTTAAAGAATAATAACTGTCATCACATGGGTTATTCTTTCAACGTAAAAATATGCCGCTCAAGAGGAAATTGCGACATATAACAAAGCTTTTACGAGCAAGATCTAAACTGTCAATTAAACTCTTAGCCAATGAGAAGTATAGCAGCCGATTGGGATTAACATCACGTAATCGAAACTTCGTTGCGCGCGATTTAAAACGGACGATATAGCCGCAAATAAAATCAGTCTCACGCAATAAATATTGCTGTAAATTTTTGTTTCTCGCGGAAAAATTGTTCTTCGACATGCTTGTCCCATTTAGGCTGTTAAATTTTTTTTTTCTTTGCAGTTACCTTTTAAAGGCACATGTATTTCTCTTAAAAATACCTGCGCGTCTATTAACCCTCACAACACTCGAAGAGGCCATCTATGCGATCTACAGAATCAGCTCAGCGAATGATGAGGCGGAACATCTGTCTAGACCTCAAAATTAAGTCTGAGCTGTTGTATAACACAATGCAAGCATGGCGCTTTACATTGCGCAATGCTACAACGCATTTTTTTTTCTTCAGTTCTAAACGTATTTTTTGCCTCATCATTCGCTGAGCTGATCTAGTATATCGCAGAGATCGGCTCTTTGAGTGTTTTGCGGGGAAGAAGACGCGCAGGCATTTTTTAGAGCGTACGGATATAAGCAGTAATGGCAGCACTGATTTTTTACCCACCTCCTAGGGCTGGAGGAAACAAGATTTGTCTCGGTGAAATGCAGACAAGTACTCGAACCCCCCCTACCCCCCCTCAGAAACAATTCTGTACTGTTACTTGTTACTCATATAAAAAGTAACTGAATACGCTACTCGTTACCGATTCTTGAAAAGAACGCTTTACTTTACCTCGATTAAAGCGAGCTATTTTTATCGTTAATTAGACGACCTAATACACAACTGTGTGTTTTGTTTAATGGATTATTGTTTGCTTTTCAGTAGTCGCTGCACTTAAAAAGTAGCTGCCTCAATAAGTTTTCATCAGTTCTGTTTCCCCCTCTTCATTGAGGATTCATCTCCGGCAACGCTGAAGACTAGTTCTACGGACGCTCTCGAATGAACAGCAATGTTGTGCTTGAGGAAGAGCTGGGGAATCTGGGATTCCCCTCTCTGTTTTTTTTTTTTTTTTGTTCTGCTTGCTTCTAAAGCCCAACGTTATTAATGGGTTCTGTGCCTTCCCTCGTTGGCAATCTCCGGGTTTACATTCGGTCTGCACACGATTCTTGAAGGCTCAACCAACGAACTTTATCGTTCTCTCTGGGTGAATGACATTCCCAGCTGTAGAGTTCGACTGGCGTGTTCAGTGATAACCGCTACCATACCCTCATAGTGTTCAGTTGCTTTTCGAGTTGCCCGTTTTTGTTATGTCTCAATAGACGCATACTCAGGATAGAATTAAAACGAGGCTGTTTAATCGTTGGTGTACATGTTACTCCTCAAAAGCAACAAAATACCGTTACTCGTTACTTTGGCTTAAACGTAACTAATTACGTTTCTCGTTCTTTGTCTAAAACGAGTAACTAAATAGTGTTACATATTTATATTCACTCAAATCATGCACAAAAGGAGCGATCCATCGTTGCCCGAGATCATCCTGCCAGCATTCCGTCCGTCTTGTGCCCGCGGCAGGCTGTCCCACGAGGCGGCCGCTCGGTGCGTGGCGCTAGCTGCTCCCGCAACGCTTACGTTACTCGTTACCGCAAAACGTAACTATGCAGAAGTAACTCGTTACTAGCAACGCGTTACGCACATGTCTGGTGAAACCGGGCTTACTTACATGTATACATTATTGTATTTATTGCCAGTTCCCCCAATATTACCGAAAATTACCCTAGTGGGACTAGTTGATGTTCAAGAACTGCGCTGACAAAGCCTAAGGCTGCTCATCAGATTTGTTTGTGTTTCGATTTTTATCATACAAATTATGGAGTTGTTAATAACTCTATAAACACATAATAAGATTTTTTACGAACTACTTTTTCAGATATGAAGTCCAAGACAGACAGATGTCTTCAAGAGCCGGATTGCCGGCTCTCGAAGACGGGCAACCGGGTAGTACAGTAAACCGATTCGCTGCCTTCTCGTTGCGTTGAGTCACTTCCTGGGAGACGAGCGAAGCGCATATACTGATCGGGTGCCTACTATTATATAATGGTAAGACAACCCAAACTGGTGTCCAAATGACAACTCTTGAATATGCTCTAAGCACTTCGACCTATTAAGACTCCCGATGGTCTTAAAAAAACAAAAACACATAAAAAAGAACCAGGGACACGGCGCGCACGAACAGGCGAGGACTGCTGCTGATATCGGGGTCGCCGCCGCTCACCACAGTCCCACGGGGAGGCTGGCCGCCCCAGTAACACACACGCCTCCCCTCGTGGCGCTGAACGTAGCACTCTCGAGGCGCCGCCTGGCCATCGGCGGCTGGCTATAGACCTTTTCTGTGTACTCTCGTTTCCAGTCACCTTATAGACCCTTTCAGGCAACATTTCATGGGCGCCGCCATCTTGACGTCACGTGACCCTGCCGCCATAGCCGCCCTTCAGTTTTTCGCCGTTTCTCCGCGTTGTGTGCGGCACCGGCCACTACTGGAGCATTGTTTTCGCGTTCTTTTACGGTCCGCGTTGAAATCATGTGTTTTCTTTAGGTCTTTTCGATATGTTGGGCTTTCATTTAATCATTTGATATCTATATTTCGCCATACCCTATTGGAAAACCCCAATATAAACAGCGTATTATGGATATTGGTAAACAATATCTTTTTATTGTATTGCAATACAATATAGACAGTGTATTGGAAAACATTACATTTATTGTATTGTATTACAATAAGGATTTGTTATGGGATTCCAATATCCATAATACGCTGAAAATATTGGAATCCAATACCGTATAAACCCTTATTGGATCCCCATGTGTCGTATGGGGATCCAATAAGGGTTTATGATTCTAATATACTCAGCGTATTATGGATATTGGAATCCAATATATTATATCGGCTACCAATAAAACTATAAACGAGTTGGAATATCACGTTCAGCGCAACATTTCTCTGCAACGCAGTCTCTTCTTGTGTGTATTTCTGAGTGATAAATTAAAAAAATGTTGCTGTTGTGAAATTCTGAATAAAGAAGAAAAACACTGGACTCATCCATACCAAATATATTTAACATATTCCTGAACTGGAGGATCTGGCATTTACTGCAAAAGAAAGTTAATTGTTTAGGACTCTCATTCAAAAACTTGATGTTTGAAAACAGAATGTGAAATCCTCACCTTAATGAAAACAGCACCTGCTAGCTGTAGCCATATAGAAACTGCAAAATAAAAATTTGTGATTAGTTCACGACAAGTAGCAATCCTTCACCAAGCGGGTAGATTCAAAATTACGTCTGCGTTTGATTGTGGAAAAATAAGCTTCAATGCCACTGCCACAGGTCATTCTGAGCTCGGTCAATTAAATATACGTATCCGCTCGTCTGGCTTCACTATTCCTGCTTCGCACCTACCTAGAGTATCTGGAATGCTCACCTTTGAGGAAAAACGAACTGGTGCTTGCTTGCTTGTAGGCCGTGGAAACTGGAAGAGAGATTTGCGGTTAGTTGCGTCCAAGTAGCAGTTACTTTGAGTAGCCACGTAAAGTACACTAAGTCTGAAAGATTCAAAATTACATGCGCGGGACATAGATATCCTCTTGCGACGTAACTGGGCACGTGTCGATGTCGCCCGCTTGTATTACAGAAAACTAAGCTTCAATGCAGGAGCTCCCAGTCGTTCTGAGCTCCGTCAATTAAAAATGCTGTACCGGTCGTATGGCTTCAGTATTCCTGCTTCGGGAATCTGGAATTCTCACCTTTGAAGAAAAGCAAACTGGGACCTGCTGGCTCTTAGGCTGTAGAAACTGCCAGAAAGATTTGCGATTAGCTGCGTCCAAGTATCAATTTCTTTGACCAGCCACCTACAGCACACTAAGCCGGATAAATTCAAAATTACATGTGCGTGACATAATATGCTTCTTGTGACAAAACTGGGCACACGTTTTGTCGCCTACAGCAACACTGAAGCCAGACAGACAAGCGGTACGGCACCTTTAATTGACGGAGCTCAGAACGAGTAGGGACGCTTTCACTGAAGCTTGTTTTGCTGCAATACACACGTGTATTGCAGCAAAACAAGCTTCAATGAAAGCGTCCCCAGTCGTTCTGTCAATTAAATATGCCGTACCGCTTGTCTGGCTTCAGTATTGCTGCTTCAGAGCAATCTAGAAAATCTAGAATCCTCACCTTTGAACGAGAACGAACTGGCGCCGGCTGGCTTGTGGGCCATGGAAACTGCAAGAGAGGTTTGCGATTAGTTACGTCCAAGTAACAATTTTTTTGGGTAGCCACCTACAGCACGCTCAAAATTACATGCACGGGACACAGATGCCTCATGCGACGGAACTCCCTTCGTCCTTGTTTTCTGTTAACTCTGCTCACCTTCACCACTCGCCTCCAATTTCTGCGCTACTTCTTTAATCTCGATTCCCTGGTTCCCAAAGGCCATGCCATGGCTTGCGCCAGTCACGGATCTGTCAGCTCTGCGACTGGCGCTATTGTGGCAAAGACGCCACAGCACCTGGCGCTTGATGTGCTCTTTCAATATTTTGAGCACGGCTCAAAATAGGTGGATGGGTGTCTGGTATGCCCTTTGCTTATTTGCGGATTGTTCCGAATCAGAGGGTAGGCGCTTCTGCGACCTGGGCGCATGCTCGGTATTTTACAATAGTTGAAACCGAACTCTGCAGGAATCTTGAAACATAACAAACATAATGTGCACGCCAAAAGCCATAGCAAATGAAAAACATACCATCTATCTATTTTCGTTTCTTGTCCGCAAGAAGCTGTCGTATATGTAGCCTCCCTTGCTTAAGCCGTTCCTCCCTAGTGTCCCGGTTGGGTCTCGTCCTGATGAATCGTCGGTGGAGACCTGAGGAGCGGTCAACATCAGATTAGACCTTTTTGAGACAGAACCATATACTTGCTGAGAGGAAGTACACCCAAACAAATCTCAGGCATGTCATTTTTAGTGCGTTTTAAATTGAGACGAATGATGTAAAATGAGACGTCAATACTGACGCACCCCTTTTGCGAACCCAAAATTTTGAAGGCCTTGTCCCGCTCGCTAGGGGGACAAGGCACATGAATCCCGGCATGTGGATGAAATTTTTACCTTAACATCCCGAGTCAATGCCCATCCCTGAATATTCGACCACCACACTTTTAGAAAAAAAAAATATTTTTTTTTTTAGAAAACACCGAGTCATCTACCACCTTTACTAACGCCTGAACCAAGCATACTCATACCGTGGCTTGTTTGCTCAGTGCCGCTCCCGAGTTAATTCGGGCCGACAATGTTGTGTTTTTTTTTTTTTTTTCAAATGGAACCCACATTCTTAGTTTTGGTTTGTCTTGTAGAAGCAGGTGGATACTTTTATAAAGCTTCCTCCCTATGCGCTTCCGAGTCAACATTTTGGCAATGGCCAACCCCCGGGCTTTGATTTTGCGCTCCTTGATGAATGCTGAAACTCATATAGGCGGGCAATAGCTCGCCTTGAAAATACTTGCTTTTGGTGGCCGAGAACAAACTCGTGTTCCTGATTGGCACCCACTTGCTGCCAAGAATTGCTGCACATATCCTAAAGATTAGTCTAACACAGATGCTTTGGCCGGACAGAGATACAAAAGCCTGAAACAAGGCCACTATACAGACAGGTAGAGTGTCTGTGAGGAATGAAACAAACAACTCAGATAGGCATCAATCACTCACCTTGAAAACACTTGCCATGCGCGGCAAAAAACAAACTTCTGGCCTTGATTGGCTGGTTCTTGCCACCAAGACCTGCATGTGTAAGAAAAAACCCGGTCTTAATTAAACTTGGGTGCTTTTGCAGAAGAGAGACAACAAAATACTAGTGCAAGACCACTACACATAGGTCATGGCATTCAAGAGGAATGAAATACAAAACTCATATAGGCGGGCAATAGCTCACCTTGAAAATACTTGCTCTCGGTGGCCGAGAACAAACTCGTGTTCCTGATTGGAAGCCATTTGCTGCGAAGAATACCTGTAGATATCCTAAACAACCCAGTCTTAGTGTAACACAGATGCTTTGGCCGGACAGAATACAAAAGTCTGATACAAACCACAAAAAGCAGGAAATAGTGTCTGCGAGAGATGAAAAAAGACCCAAGTGGAGAGGCTCGTTCTGTTTCACGTTAGTCAAATAGTGTAGCTCATTTTGCTAAAACGATGCATATTTGCTAAAAAAATTATCTATATTTTGCCCCATTTAGCAGAGTTTACTGCCAAGGGTACCTGCACACCAGAATAAGTCAGAATTAGTCAGTTTTTTTTTCTTCTTTTGATGAGCGACAACAGAATCCTAAACAGGTGATGAAACAAAATATGAACCCAGCAAGACAGGCTAGTTTGCCTTGATGCAAGCACAGTGCCCCGGCCAACCAAATGAGGTTCTATTCTTTATCACTTGTCATATTTGGTGGGAATAGTAAAGTAAATGATAATAAGGCAACCTCTCTTGTAGCCGACAGCTGCAAACAAAATTCATATACCTCGATGAACGACCTGGAAATAAAATTGGGTGGTGACCAAGTGGTTTAAGGTGTCAAATTTCAAACTTACAGAATGTAGTTTTGGTTTAAGTCCTCCTGGTGTATATTTTTATCCTTATAACTATATTTACATTGTTTTTTTGTATTTTTGAGGCACAAGTACTTAATTTATACGCTAATTCACCTTTAGAAGCGTTTTAATTACACTCCATGCCTTTCTAGTGCTTGTAATTGATTCTTGGTGAAAGCGGTCTTAAATTTTTCCTTTCTTGCTGTCGCTGCTGCTTGCTTTCTCACCTTTAGAATGCTGACAACTCGACACAAAAGTAATGAAAAATGTGTTTAAAATGTCATGAAGATCAGCATTTCCAAGCTGTACCCCTGCTTCGTGCCCCGACTATGCCACCATACCATAGCTGAGTGCAGTGACAAATGGTCCCAGGTTTGTCACCCGACCGTTTTTTGGGCTTACGGTGTGGCGCGACTCATGAAGCACCTATGCTTCGCGATGGAGCCAGTGAGCGAGGTGTGACACATTAGAGCTGTGCAAGCCACAGCTTTACAGCCTGCAAAGCGTGGGAAGATCCCTCTCCCTTTGCAGAGCTGGCATTAGCTCACCGAGAAGCTATTGCAAGCACTAGAAAGCCACAGAGTGTGAATAAAAGCGCTTCTGAAAATAAATTAGTGTGTAAATTATGCATCTATATGTTAAAACTTTAAAAAAGTATATATGTATATATATATATATATCTATTTAAATACTAAAAAAGGCAAAAAAAGAAAAAAAAATGTTTCCAGGTGGGCTTGCACCCAGAGCTCCACGGTCCTTGAATTCAGTTCCCTAAAGCCCGCTTCAGACGGAACAATTTCGCCCAGCAACTTCATGTCGCAGCACCAGCAACACGGGCCGCCCGCGTTCACATGCAGCAACCAAATTGCTACGACTTGCCATCATCATCATGAAATTTTATTTTTCTTACAGTATTTAGACGCACAGTTATATCCTAAAAACATGTTTTTATATCTTTAAATTGCGCTGAGAATACTAACTCATCTTTTTGAAACAGTTTATTTTCAAAAATGATCCATTTCAAACCTGAACTAAGTCCTCAGTTCTCATCATCACGACCACAGGGGTGTCACGTGAAAATATTGCATTCCTGATTGGCTGCTGCCGCTTCAAACATCAAGTAGTCAAAGTTGCTCGTCTGCTTCGAGCCGGACCCAATCTCAGCAATTCGTGTCGATCTAGGGAAAACTAGGGAACAACCCGCCAGCAGCCCCAAAATTGCTGGAAAGGTTGCCCCGTCTGAAGCGATCCTATACTCTGTTTCATACATAGAGTGCAACGCAGTCAAAGCTAGCGCACCGGTTTGCATTGCTGACCGTGCCTACGTTCGCCCCATAAGATAGTGCGTCCCCTGTAAAAAAATTTTTAAAAGTCGGAAAATGTGCCTCCTCGGGGCTAGTAACTGATAGTGGCGTTATGATTTCAACGGAGCACAAATGTTTTTCAAGAAAAAGGAAAAGATAATGTAAAAACCACCTTAAATTGTTTTCGTGTTCATCCGTGTGGCAGCCGCTGTGGGTTTTCGGGTTGTGTGGCACTGGCTGGTTTTGAGAAGATGGCGTCTTATGCAGCAAGCTCAAGTACCTCTCCTGCTCGGATGTTTTCGAAGATTCATTGTGCGAAAATCTTGAAAGAGTGCAAGCAGATGATCGCCAATGTGTACGGGAGTATAAGAACACATTCCCCGGAGAATTCGGTCGTGAAGTCCTGGAGACGGCCAGTAACGACACTGGAGTGTGCCCTGTACTGTCGCGAAGTGCAAGGCGCAGTGCCCATCTGGCAAGGTGGCGTCCCCGAAGCAAAGACCTCACAACGTGAAAGTTTCGAGCACGGGGACCGTCAAGCATGACGAGTTCACACAGAACGCCATTCGCCTGAAGGTGCATCGCAAGTGCTCCGAGAGGGAGATTCCTACCCTTGACAGCTATTTCAAAATAAACTGTACAGGCCACAACTATTGTCGATTAACGTTTTATTATAAATTTTGGGACAAGGCCGCTATCAGGGCGATTCCTCATTCCACGCTGCACGAAAGAAAATATAACTCGGTGCTGGAGGCAAATAACACTTGCAAAGCAGCAGACCAGATGGTAGAAATCTGGCCTCTCGGCGACTTATAAATAAAAATCAAGAAGGAGGAACTGAAATATGCACTTCGTCAATGCGCACAATCTTGCACGAAAAGTATGTCTAAAAAAAAAAAAAAAAAACTGCGCGTAAAATGGGTTTAAACCACGGCCACCGAGACATCAATATCGCCAGAGCAGCGCCTTCTACCACTCGTCCACGAAACGCGCGGAGTAACTTTTTCTATTTTTTCATGCGCACCACTTTAGTACCTGTGACAGCGTTGCACGCTAAGTATGAAACAGAGTATATGACACCCTATTGTCTAGTACAGAGACCATTTATGAACGCTTGGGTTTTTAAACGATGTACTACGCATTTTACAAAAAGAAAAAAAAAAACATTGGGTGTTTAAACGTTGTACTACCCCTTTTTCAATAGAAAAAAGCAATAAAAAAAAAACATTTCAGAAGAAAAAGTTAAGGAAACGGAATGTACCATTATGTTCAGTGAAGTTTGGTGACAAGACTCGGGACTCGAGCAGGAATGCAGTTATCCTTGGTGTGACCCCATGAGACTGTCTTCCTGCCTTTGCTGGGGTTTATCTAACTGAAGTACCTGTACGAAAAGTAGAACACATGTGCATAACACTCATTATTCACAAGAAAATTTGTCAATGTCCAAAATGACCCATGAAGAAAATTATGCGAGGAATTTTCAGGCTGCGTTGGCCGAGTCACCTCTCGTGGCCAATGTTTCATAGCAACTTTAATTGTAGTGAACAGTTATAGGGTATTTTACGAACAAAGTGCAATTTGGTTTTGTAGGAAACTATAACACACAAAACGACACTTGAATACAGTATGTTGAGGTACCTCTAAACAAACTCCAGGGTTTCATGGCGCCTCCTTCAGACACCTGATGTTGAACATGAAATATGTGCACCAAGGAGTGAGCAAACAGCGACTTCAGATTTGTCTCTAACACCAGCGACATGTCGACAAGAAGTGTAACGTGTAGAAGGTCGTCTGGAAGTGTGCCAAGATGAAAAAGCAAGATGTAATGATATCAGAATAAGATCACACCAACGAGGCACCATTGTGGTGAGACAATCTACGATGTAGAGACAGTAATCGGGAGTCAACCGACGTACGGCCGCGATTTACTTTGCGGCGACTAAAATGAAACATGGCAAAAAAAAATTGAAAATTAGAAAACGCGTTTTTTTTTTTTTTTTTACATTAATTGTTGAGTGCAGCCGGTAGCAGAGCAGTTGGGCGGCGTCACGAAAATCTGACAGACTCGCTAGCTTTTCTCAACTTCGTACGGCGCCAGTCGGCACCACAGATGAATGGTCGGCACTCTTAGTCTACCAGGGAAGAAAAAAGTACGAGCTCAGAGCCCAGCGTCGATCGCGACTTTCGTAAAGAGAAGCTCCGGTAACACTTCGGCGACTCGTGAGCGTTAAACAACGCCTCTTCGAACGAGCCCACGAATCCAACACGTCGAACGGTTTGCGCCGGTAAGCACGCTGGGAGCCAGGGGGCTGGAGGTTGAATATCCGAAAGAGACGAGGCGCTGGTTTCTACGTCTATTTCGCCCATGAGATAACAAGCCGAGTGATAGCTAGCCGAGTGTAAACACTGACTGACGTTACATCAGAGTACACGCAGTCGAAATGACGTCTGCAACAGAGCACAGCCAGACGCTTTCAGCAGGGGACGCATGCGTTCAAATAAGCTGCGATTTCAAAACATCATGTATCCCTTCTCTTCTGTCCTTCAGTGTTCACTTTGATCTGTGTATACCAAAGCACTCAATGCTGCAAGTAATAAAGTCGTCTATACGTACCTTTCGAAGCGATTGAAAGTGCGTTGGTTTCACTTGGAATCCACAAGCAAAGTGCGCGACGAACTTGACGTGCCGTTATCCGTCGGTCCCACCATCGCCGCTGTCTCGCTGTCTCGCCGGGTTGGCGCGGTCGCGGTCGCTGCGCAATGGCGTAATCTCGGCGGCTTGGCTAGGCTTGGCTGGATCGGCGGATTCGGCCACTCGCGGCTTGCTCGGCTCGCCTCCCTTCGGAATTCGAACTGCCTCCGAAGCTCGAGCGCTCGAGCTTTCGCGCGCGCGGGCTGACGATGGAAACTTTTCTCTTAAAACGAGTCTGTAACGTATCGTTTGATGGCGCAAATGCACGTATTTTTCCCGTCGTTTTTTACAGTGTGTGAATCTTGCGAAACAGGCGACGAAGAGTGGTGGGTGAAATGTGCTCGTGCGTGGTTGTGGATTTTGTGTACGACGTAGGATTACCCAGAAAGGTGGGTCAATATCGATAAATGTGCGGGTAAGAAGCACGTGACCTGTCAAGCGGCCCATTAATCCTCATTATTTTATCGTGCGAACTGACATTGTCACGTATCGCGTTCGATTTGGGTTTCAACATCGGTAACCTAACTTTTGTTGCATTAAAACTGCAATAAACATTTGTTTGAAAACGATCACTCCAATGAGCACGTCGTTATTGGGCTTTCTCATTGAAAGGTAGGTCGCGGGTGTCCCAGCTAGTTATTCTGAATGGTTTGGTGGTTGTCTAGCATTTCAAGCGCTCGAGGCTCTGTGTACTGTGTGCGGTACGTACACTTGCGCTTTCGATCAATGTGAATGTGTTTGCAACGCGGAACGTTTGTGTTCTGTGTGCATCCACCTCCAATATCGTTCTCTCTCGTATTGCCGTATGGTAACTCCTGCTGTTCTACGATATCATTCACGCGATGTCGTATATGTGGGCGTACCGATATCCACATGTTGCTTCACGGGCGATCAATACTGTGTTACGTATCCTCTTAGTCCGCGGTATATGCCGACGTAATTCATGTTGGTAACTTGGAATTCGTTCTGAGATTTATCCACGCGATATTGTATTCTCCTTTGGGCCCGTGATCGACGACCGATATTTATATATCGTGTGGCCGCACAGTATGTCCATGTCGGTCACCAATATGCACGCGGGGTCGTATTCTATTCCAATAACCGTAAGTTCTGTCGGGATATTGTGCTTCGATATCGTGTTGTATACCAATAACCGCAAGTTATATCGGGATATTGTGCTCCAATGTCCTGTTGTATACCAATAACCACATACTATATCGGGATATTGTGCTCCGATATGAATTCCCATCGTGCGTATTGGGTTAATCGGATAACAATAAGTTTTTATTGGTTTCCATCAACTTCATTGGAATACAATATTTCCAATAAGCCGAGTTCATATTGGCCTTTTTCAATAGGGATAGCTCTTGTATTTTCTTATTTATGAAAGGGTATCGGACAGCGAATGGATCGACCATACAATATTATGGCTTCAGAGACCATGTAAGTTCATCCCATTCTAACGTTTTTCTCGCTAATAAACGGCAGCCAACAGCATTGCGACATATGCAAATTTCAACTGATGCAGTGAGGCAATCCAGTCGTGCTTCTTGCTGCATGTGCGCGCCCGTTTCCGTAAAGCCGACCCGCATGTAAGCGATTTAGCGTGCGACTAGACGAGCGACGGCGACAACGACCAGAGTCAGCGACGAAGATTTCTCACTGTCGCCTGTTGCATCGCTCGATTTTTTTGGATTTCTAGAAAACGTCGTTCACCGTCTTGATCATTTGCTCCCGTCGCTTCCATACGCTTTGCGTCGTCGCGCGACTGCCCGAGCGACAGCGGAGCGGGTCACCGTCGCTTGTCTCGTTGCTCGCCGAATCGCTGGCATGCGGTTTGTACTCAATATCGAGGCACCAATGGTTCAAGGCTGTGTGCATGGAAATTAATTGAGTATAAACCGCATGTAAGCGATTTGGCGAGCGACCAGATAAGCGACGGCGACCCGCTTCGCTGTCGCTCGGTCAGTCGCGCGACGAGGCAAATCGCATGGAAGCGACCGAGCAAGCGACCAAGACGGTGAACTACGTTTTCTAGAAATCTCAAAACCGAGCGATGCGACGGGCGACGTTGAGAAATCTTTGTCGCTCGTCTCGTCGCACACTAAATCGCTTACATGCGGGTCGGCTTCACGGAAACGAGCGCACACATGCAGTGAGAAGCAGGACTGCGATAGCCTTACTGCGTCAGTTGCAATTTACATATGTCGCAATAGTGTTGACTTCACTCTATTAGCGACAAAAACGTAAGAATGCGATGAACTTACACGGTCACTGAAGCCTCATAATCTTGTATCGTCGATCCATTCGCTGTCCGATTCCATTCCATAAATAAGAAAATACAAGAGCTATGTCGAAATATAAATATCAAATGATTAAATGAAAGTCCTAAATATGGAACAGACAAGATTTCAACGCGGAACGTAAAAGAACACGAAAACGAGGCTCCGGTAGTGGCCTGTGCAGCACACAACGCGGAGCAACGGCGAGAAACTGAAGGTCGGCTATGGCGGCCCGGAAAGCGCGCGAAGGGCGCGCCGACTGGTGGCAGCTCGAGTAACTGACTCGCTGAAAGCGTCTATAGGCGTATCCGGTATGGGCGACGAGAAAATAATCCAACGTTGCAACCTGCAAATAGTAAAAGAAATAAAGGGGAGCTAAACTGAAAAAGTGTGACGGTTACGCCTATATCCTAAATGCCTTCTAATGGCGTGGCAAAGGCAAAACAATCTTTTCGCCCGTACTGGAACTGACGTCAATTCAAGATGGCGCCGCACTTGCTGAAAAGGTCGACACCACCGACGCAGATGCGGACATTTTTATGGGTTATAAACACATAAGAGTGTTATAAATAGCCGCATCACGTGACCGCTTTCGGGGGAATGAGGTCACTGGTGCGGATTCCTTCTGGGGGGGCCTTGTCTTCTAACGACGCCGCCTGGAGAGCAAAACGATACGCAGAGAGGCAAACACGGACGGGACACGAGTGCCGCGTCAGCGTTCGACGGCTGATGCTCGTGCCCCGCGTTTGCTTGTTCGGGTGACCTTCGAAAATTCAGTTCTCTGGCCCTGTAACGCAGGAGGTGTCCGTTCCAATCAGGAGTTCCTCACACTTTTTTCAATTCCCTAACACTACGAACTTTTTTTTACAGCTACTATTTTGTATCTGCCGGCGTACTCGGTACTTAGTTTGAAAGCCACGTATTTGCCACCGATTACAACAATTGATGCGCGATCCCTTTAAACCCTAAAATGTTTTCTTGAACTTTTGCTTGGAATACCTCACTTGATATAAACAAGTAATTACGAGGTTTAGTTGTAAGAAGAATTTTTCTTACTGAGTAGCGCCTTTGATACCTATCAGCAGGTTTTCGCACATAGCGCTTTTATAATATTCAGTTTGAGAAAGATTTGCCATTGGGTGAGAGGTAGCAAAAAATTGTTGGACTTCCTGTCACGACTGGCTCATCCAGCATTGCCACCATGCACTCTTGCTAATAGAGAAAAATAGGTATCTAATTTATATAATAATAATAATAATAATAATAATAAATCTTTATTCTCAAATTGCCCAGTACCAAGTTCAGTTTCGGGCCCGATCAAAGCCATCAGGGGCTTGTAGGATCAGACCCAGCAGTTTAATTGACAAAAGTATCACAGGCACGGCGACGACGAACACACAACCAACACACAGACAATAGGCTAAGCCTCACAGGGCCCAGGAGTCACACAGGCACGACGAGGACGAGAACACAACACACACTCAGTTGGATCAACATTGTAGATCCTTCGAGTCGCACAGGCACGACAACGACGAGCACACGCCAACAATCACTCAGTTGGTAGAACCACGGAGGGCCTTGGAGAGCAGTGCGAGGTCACGTGGCACGATAAATCGTAGAATGAGGTGGAAGAGAAAAAGGAAACAAAGCAAACGCAGACGAGCACACATGCGGCATCTTGAGCGACTGAATTCGGTATGATCGTAAATGTAAAAAAAAAGACAAATTTAAGCATAATTGAACACTTGATGCTGCAGGGAGGACACCGAAAGGTAGGGCGGGGAGCATAAGCAGAAGATGCAGGTCGCTAATGTAGAAAGCAGGAGCATTCGCTCAAAGGCACAATCACATACCTAAAAAAAAAACCATTGCCCAGGTTACTGTCTCGTAATGTCAGAAAATACATTTTGCAACTTCCTTTTCAATTGCTTGTTAGAGGTGATGGAACTGAGCGAGTTCGAGAAGTCATTAAAAAGGCTAGGTACATAATGTTTGCGCAGACTCTCACCATATCGAGTCCGTACCGAAGGAATTTGATAAGGCACAAAACATCGGAGTTCACGACATAGATTGGATGGAATTTTGAACTCGCCTTCCCAAAAGTGCCGCCTGATAACTGTTTGAACAAAGAGCGAGTAAAAGGATGGCAACTGAAGATACTCAAAAAGATTATCAGTACTAGAGTATTGCGTGTGAAAGGCAACGCTTTTGAGAATACCCTTTAAAATCCGATCGATTCTTGAATGCCATTGGAGGGAGCAATTAAAAAATACGGTGATGCCGTACCTCAGTACGCTGTACGCTAAGGCGTGTATTATGTTTTTTTTAATGGATAACGGTAAAATCCATTTAATGTTGTACAGGAAACAACAGACTGTTCGAAGACGTTGACATAAATGAGACATATGAGTACCCCACGCTAAATCACATTCAAAGTGAACACCTAAGTATTTCATAGAGTCAACATATTGTATTGGAGTACAATCGGTACATGTGCAGGTAGATGTATGAAGATATAAAGGGAAAGTCAAATTCACATTTTTTAATGGATTACGAAAACATATCAGTTTCGTTTTTGCAGTATTAACTCGAAGCTTGTTTGTAGAGAACCAGTCCATAAGGTTAACAGCGTCCACCTGAAGCATTTCCATTGCCCGCTGGTA
Organism: Ixodes scapularis; assembly: GCF_016920785.2. Lineage (NCBI taxonomy): Eukaryota > Metazoa > Arthropoda > Arachnida > Ixodida > Ixodidae > Ixodes > Ixodes scapularis. The sequence goes on from NW_024609880.1 coordinate 91,725,376, forward strand.
ATCTAAGTGCCGAGAGAATAAGACGGTGTCGTCTGCATACTGATGTATGAAGCAAGTGGTAACAACAGATGAGGTGTCATTTACGTAAATGTTGAACAGTAAAGGCGACAGGATAGACCCCTGTGGAACACCAGATGTTAAGCATGCCAGAGCACTACGAATGTTGTCAACACAAACAACCTGGGTAAGATTTGATAAGAAGCTCTTAATCAAAGAATAAAATGGCCCCCGGAAGCCGATTCTTTGTAACTTGCTTAAAAGAACGTCGTGATTTACCGTGTCAAAAGCTTTGGCGACATCAATGAAAAGTGCACAAGTAAACATGTTGTTTTCAAAAGAGTGGTGTAAAAAATCAGAAAATTTCTCAAGGAGACAAGAAGTACCACGTCCTGCGACAAATCCGTATTTATGGGGAGATATTATATTGTGTTTTTCGAGAAAACCAGACATAGCAAGTAATAAATGTTTTTCCGAGATTTGCGAAATGCAAGAAAGTATTGAGATGGGTCGGTACGAGGAAACTTTATCAGGTGAACCCCCTTTAAACAGGGGAACTACTAAAGCTTGTTTTAATTCACCAGGGATATTTCCACTCTCCAGGATGCTATTAATTATTACTAGGAGAACGTCCTTTAAGGTGTCATAGTTACGACATAAATCGTTCACAGTAATACCGTCAACACCCGTAGATCTGAAGCGCTTAAATACGAAAATATATGATCGCAGTTCAAATTCAGAAAGAAGAGGAAGAAACGCCGATTCTGAGACAGACGGAATGGCGGGTGTTGAAATCACTGCAGTAGATGAGCTAAGAGTGGAACAAGCAAAAAATCTATTGAGCGCGTAGACAGTCAGATTCATATCAAATCCGAAATGTTTTCTAAGCGTCAGGGAGACTTTTTTTTTTTGTAGAGCCTCTAAGCTCGTTGACTACCGACCACGTGAGTCTCGGGTTGGAACGGGCGTTCGAGATCTTATTTGCAAAATATATTCGCTTTGCAGACCGAAGGAGAGCGTTTACACGGTTTCTATAAATTTTGCATTCCAGTTTGAGAGCAGCGTTCGTAGGGGAGCGTCGGCTCCTTTTCCACAGTTTCTCTTTATGATCGATAGCATCAAGAATTTCTGAAGTCAACCAGGGAAGTTTTGGTTTGCGCTTTTTTATACGAACTACAGTTTTTGACATCATCTGAAAACGTTTTATAATTTCAATGAATTTTGGGTACAAGCTTATCGTGTCCACCGAGGACATGAATTCCGACCAGTCAAAAGCTTTGATCCGCCGATCAAACCTGTTTATATCAAGTTTCTCTACTTGACATATTGATTGAATCTCTTTATGGTGCTTGGAAAAGAAAGTATATCGACAGGTGACAAAGTAGTGATCAGCTAGCTTTTGTGAAATAACAGAGGACTGAACGGAAGCATCAGATGTTCGAACGTTGACATGGTCTAGGCATGATGAAACCAATTTCTGATTGAGCACTTCCTCTCTGGTGGAACTTTGAATGGTGGAATGTATCCCATTTTCCGAAAGTAGCGAGAGGTAGTCGCAGACGACCGGCTTGGAATTCTTGAGAGTATCAATGTTTACATCACCCACCATACATAAATGACTTTCAGTAGTTAGTGTTTTTGAGTTTTCTTTTAACTCCGCTAAAAAGGTAGTACAGTTAGAGGAGGGAGGTCTATACAGAGTTATCAGATAAATTGAATGGATTGCGTTAAATACCTTTAGAGCCATGCTTTCTGACGACGTGAACTGCATTTCTACTTCTTCGACTGTCCAAAACTCTCTCACATATATAGCTATTCCACCTCCTCGAGCCTTCTGGCGGGTATAAAAATAGTTTTGAAATCCCGGTAATTTGAATAGCGAAAAATGATGTACACCCGTATTGATTTCTGTTAGCACCAAGGCATCTATCCGGTCGTGAACTTTATCAACAATAATCTTCAATTCGTTCCAGTATTTGCGAATGCTTCGAATGTTTACATGTGCAACGGTGAAGCTATCGGAGCAAGAGGCATCGAATGAGGCATTAAAAGCATGGAAATTAGTGAACTCAGAAAAACTGACTGAAGCCATTATTTAATCAGATCCAGGTCACCTCGTTGCAGAATTCTTAACGGAGGAGCTCCCTCTTATTTTTTTTTTGCATAACTTCGTGAGTGTTTAACCCAAACGAATTTGAAACCGCATTCTTTTCCCCGAGAACGAGCCAGCCAGAAAAGCTCTCTGTTCATCGGGGAAAGATTATCGTTAAAATATACTCTTTCCGAGGAATCCTTTCCAAAGGACGTACGAAGTTTGACGCGAGCCTGCATCCAGCGGTCTTTAATGGCCGACGAAGCAAACCTCACCAAAATGGTAGGATTTGCAACTTGTTTTCCAGGCAGCCTGTGGGTAGATATAACATGAGCTGGTTCATGTCCGTCAATGGCGAGCTTGTCAGCCAGCTGCATCAGGACAGACGCAAGAGTTTCATTTTGATCCACCTTCAGACCTTGGATCTCCATGTTATTTAGGCGAGAAGTCTGATCAGCCTCGTTTATCTCCGTTCTCAAGGTTTGTATTGTCCGTGCTTGTTCAGAAACAGTGGTCTTCAAGGTGCTCATTTCAGCCTGTAGATCCTTGACTGCAGTCTCATGAGCAGTTGCAACTGCTAGCATGTCGTCATACTTGGCGCTTAGAAAAGTGATCGAGCTCTGAACCTCTTCAACAGCCGTCTTCATTAGTTGTATTCACGGTCTGAGCAGCAGAAGCTCGTTAACTTTTTGGGGAAGCTCAAGCAGCGTGTCGACACTGGTCTTGAGTGAAAGGAGAGAATCAAGTTTCCCGCTCATTTCAAGAATCTGCGCTGCGAGCGTGGAGGAATCACACTGGGAGCTCGTCTCAAAGCCCGTCACACCAACGTCAAGATCAGTACGAGTGGTTTTGGTGCGGCATACCTTGCACCTCCATTTTTCTTTTTTTTCGGTGGTCATAGCGGTAAAAGTGGCCTCGCTAATCCCAGAGCAAGTTTTCCCGAGGTGAGAGTCATGTCCGCAGGAAGTGCACGTCATATGACGACCGTCGGGAGGAATGGGTTTTCAGCAGGCATCACAAAGGAGAGACATGACCGCTATAAATCAATCAAAAGTTAGCAGAACTAGCAAGTAAAACAATGTTCGTACGGTTAAGAAGACCAACGATCTTACATGGCAGTAATGGTGGTTGATGTTTCTCAGGGTTGCGTTAGGCCAGATCACGTTGGCGAGTTTGATGGTCAAACGGCGCTGTGGTGCGAAGGCGGGCGTGAGGACCGATGTTTTGCTGAAGCAAGGTTCCTTTGGAGCAGAGAGCGTCACTGGCACTGAACAAGTGGCAGCTAGGTGCAACTGTGGCAGCTCCAGATGATTAATTGAGCTGATATGAAGAAGTGATCCCACCTGCTGCCACCCAGAAAGTCCCAGAGCGACACCAGTAGCAGCCGACCTGAAGGTCAAAATCTCGAAGCGTGCAGTTGAAGAACAAACTTTCCGGTGACAATTAGAATGTTTACCGGCGAAAGATTGAAGCGATGGTAAGCCTACTCGAGGAGATCACGAACAGCACAGAACATCACCGGGAAAAATGTAGACGGCTGTTGATCCCGATGCCTGTACTCCAGAAGACCTTCGGGCCTGGTGAGCATCCAGCGCGGGCCGATGGTGCAGCAGATATTAAAAATACCAGTAGGAATTCGGAGAGCAATCGGAGACAAGCACTACTGTCACCGTCGTCCGACGTATAATAATAATAATAATAATATTCATAATATATTTATTTCACTTTTTTTATATACATTCTAGCCTGCACCACTTAATCCTTGTCTGCGAGAACTCACAATGCAAAATAATAATACGTAACCTACTAAAAAACTAAAATCTTACGCAGACCTACTACATTATCTACGCTCAATTTGAAATTGTCAGTAACGCTATGCGTGTGCTCACAATATGTTCAGATGCAACACTATTCCTTGACCCGCGAGTCTTAACTGTCTTAACCTTGCATTTTTACTCGCGAGTTCATGGTCCTTCTTTTTTCTTTCTTTTTGGTGCGCTGGACTTAGCTATTTAACTCTAATCTTAAGTCCTTTCAGCGCATCATTTAGTACATCTCGTCTTGAGCCAAAATATCTCCCAAATGGGCTACGATGTGCCGCTGCTAATTATCTGCTTGGGATGCACAAGATGGCGCAACACGATAACAATCGATATTACGGGGGTAAAGGGATATAGGATTTATCGAATTATCTTCTTCTGCACAAAACAAAATACACAGAGTGTTTACTCCCGAAGTTTACAGACCGGAGGTTAGGAGCGGAAAATCTATGGTCATATGTAGTGTTCCCCGTTTTCGGTATCTATTTTTCCTCAGATTCGAGGGTTATTTATTGGTGTTTCTTTTTCTCTTGGAATCGGTGTTTTCTGGTGTTTAATTTCAATGCTGGAAAGAAATCGGTGATTATCGGGGCTTGTGTTGCAAAGCGACTGCATAATTATTAGAAAAACGATGGCACACCTTACATTACACACGTTAATTGTACACATACAAAATACGTCACACAACGCACATGTATATGAAAATAACAAAATACGTGACGCTTTCAGAAGCATGATATCAAAACTTGAACTTATTGGATAAAAATCACATGTACGTACATTGTCAGAGAGTTGACGAAAATAATCTCTGGGAGAAGGCAGCAAGAGGGACAAACACAAATCTCCGAACACAGCTAAGTGACTGGTGCGCCACCGAAAAAAGCGTCCTGGTCCAGGTATCGAACCCGGGACCTCTCCATTACAGGTGCAGCGCCCTACCAACTCAGCTAAACAGGGGTTAGACGTCAGTAGAGCAAACGGGTTTTATCAGCTGCCACCAGTCTAGCACCAACAAGGGTGAAGCGTGTAATATAAGGTTATGATTAGAATGCAATTAAATTCAAAGGTGCAAGCGAGCTCTACAAGGATGGTGAAAATAATCCCTGGAGAAGGGATTATTCTCCAGGGATTATTTTCGTCATTCTTGTCCAGCTCGCTTGCACCTTTGAATTTAATTGTATTATAGTCAGAGACTATAATCCAATCAAGTTGTATTATAGTCTCTGACTATAATACGCACGCTCCACGTTGGAGCTTGAAATGGCGATGGCAAGAAAATCAAGAGAAGCTTTTGACAAAACTGGCCATTCCTTGCTGTGGGCTCTGCAGAAGCTGCCAATGCAAGGACACAATCCGTGGTCTCCAGAGGACAATCCGTGGACCCTACTGCACTCCCTCCTTTCCTCCGCCCCTCTTCGACTTTCCTCCTTTCTCCCATACAAAAGACTTGAAAACCGTTGTGCTAAGAAGGATAAGGGAAGGGAACGGGGTAGCAAACAAGGTTTCAAAAGAAAGGGACGACCCCAAGGACAGTTCAGTGGGGCTGTGTTCCGTGTCAACGTGAAAAGAAAGCGGGCTAAAAAATTCTTCCAGCAAAGCTGCCATCTTTTTCGCAGATTGAATTCGGTGTTTTTCGGTTTTAACAATTCAGAAAAAAAAAAAAAAACATCTCGGGGGTTAATTATCGGTATATACCGAAAACGCGGATCCCTGATTATAAGTTCCAAAGCGTAATCCCAATAAAATGAAGGAAAAAAAAAAAAGATTGCGTCGGCCGGGAATCGAACCCGGGTCAACTGTTTGGAAGGCAGCTATGCTAACCACTATACCACCGACGCGGATGGAAAATAGTCGAATCGCGAACCGTCATACCAAATACCGTGGAAGCCAATACTGGCAGCTCCAGCGGAAAACGGGCGAAAAGTGATTGCAGCGCCCCTGGCGAGCTCGGAGTCTCCGCTGACAGACAAATTCTCCGAAATGCATTGGTTTTGCCTATCTCCGTGCGAGGTGACCAACGAAAAAAAATTGTCACGGACATTCGCTGGTTTCAAAGTTAAAAAATGGCTGCCAGCTCATGAGTGAAAGACATTCTCTTCCCGTGGGAAAGATGTTACAGCTTTCTGGGTGCAATTTCAGAGTTCTCACGAAGAAAACATTCTGTCACAACTTATGTAAGCCAAGCAAAACACGAATGTATGCCTTCGCGCTGTTTCGTGAAAAAGGGAAATGTACAAACATTTCAGAACATAGCTTCGTTTCAACTTTATTGTTCTTATCAGTCAATTCGTTTTGTCGTTGCAATTCCCATTTCTCATGAGTCTCTTGCTTATAACCGTTTCGTCGAACAGGCGAGCTGGCTAATCCCGTTAAGATCGTCTCCGGATGAAGAAGCAGAAGTCAATTTCGAACCACGTACGTTACGGCGATGTCAGTATGCTCCGAAAGAAGGCGTTGTGCATATGCAAAGCTGACGCGATTATAGATTAACAAAAGCGGAGTTACGAAAAAAGCAGACTTCTCGCGCTTGCAAAGAAAGAAGGGGAGAGCGTCGTAGCCCCGCGAAAAACGATGATTTCAGTCACGTTATTTACAGTGCACAAATTCCGATTGTTAGCGCGGGGACGACCAACATCTTCTGCTTCGCTGCTTCTTTACTTCTACGATAAAGGCCGACACCCGTTGAACCGTCTCCACACTCTCAACAAAAGGGTTGTCCTAGGGTACTACACTTGGGGTAGTCAGAAGCCGTCACAGATATCGCTACCCCCCCTTCGTTATACTAACAACCCCATGGGCAGTCACACGGCACGCAATCAGCAGGTGCTCACAGTGAGCACCCCCAAAAGCAACTTGGCGGCTGGCAAGCGACAGTGGAGCAATACGAGTAAGGCCTAGCGAGCTGGACTGCTTTTTGCTAAAATACGATTCTCAAGTGCGTACGCCCGTTCGCTGCCTTCCGTGCGCACAAAGCACTCCGAAACGCGCCTCGAAGCACCGGCACCGCACCTAATACGAGTAGGGGCGACGATGTGAGGGAAGGAGAGGGGGGGGGGGGGGGGCGCATTCCAGGGGGTTTGTCCGCGATTGCTTTCGCGAGGCCGGCTGCATTTACTACGCGGCCAGAAAACATTCAAAGAAGGAAACAAAATAGCGACAAATGGAATGATGTCTTTATTGAACAGAGCATCTGCTTGCTGTGCTCGCCGCAAGTGATCCGGCGTTTTCGGTTGACAGCGGCGAGGCGAAGCATCACCGATTTAAGCGGCGTCGGTTCCGATCGTTCAACGCTCCTGCTCACCTGTTAGCATTCGTTATCCACTTTCATGTCCCTGGTAATCCTCACCGCGTCTGTGCACGCACTTGGCGCTATTCACCCCACGGAACACCCATTCAACTGGCTATGGGACTGATCCCATTTGAACGAGAGGCCGAGAACCGAACCAGACCGAACCCTTCGTGGCTGCTACGTGGAGCCATGGAACGCCGCGAGAAGCGGAAGGCCTCCATGTTTTTCACTCAAATAAGTAGACATATAAACGCGCGACTCCTTGAATTGGGCGGCGACACGCGCCACCTAACGGACAGCGCTCAAACTAAAGAAAAAAAGAGCACAAGATTCCTATACACAAGTCTAGTCGACACCACCAGCTTATATACTGCTGTATTTTATGTGACCGATTAGGATGGTGACCACTGTCATATTTTGCATAAATACGAAAAGACTGTGCAAGATTTAGCCGTATATATTCTTTTCCTCTACTGCCCTTAGGAAAGCGCTCGTATCTCTAATGTAGGGCCATTGCAAAAGTGAACTGCAGGTTATAAATAAATTTGAATAGTTGCTACACGTCACATTTTGAACAGTTTCGTTTTCTCGCTTGCTTACACTTCAAGTATACAGAAGCCTGTTTAATTAATTGTATTAATTATCGAAACCAATTTCTGCAATCACAACTTTCTGAACACACTGATGCATTTTACTTTCTCTTTTTACATATCTAGACTGACTTTAGCGGCGGTTGGGTACACGTTGAGTACACTGAGCACGCGCAGGTGATTTTAGCGAAGCCCGTCCGCCGGTCCTCCCCGAAGCGTTATTTCAGTTTTCTTCTTTTCGCTAAATATCCGTTCTATGCGCTCGCGCTCGCGCCAAGGGGACAGTGCAGAATTGCTGCTTTCGGGCCCGTGCCTTCACCTGCAACGAACGCGAAATACGTATGCTAAATTATCTAAATCCTGTTTGAGACAGTAATGTTTGACTGCGTTGCGGCAGTAAGAAATCAGGACATCCCTGCTGCTTATATCGCGTGCCAAGATGATTCCTTGAATTGGATTCCACGCTTGATACGAAGCACAGACGTGCCGGTGAGTGGCTTTCGGTTCTCGACGCAACGCTGTCAAACGCTAGTGTCTGAACCGGCCTCGTTTGAAGCATTTTTTTATCGAGTATGCTCGATGAAATGTGCCAAATGAACCAGAGAAGGCGAATCCTGTACCTCGAGACAGAAAAATAGTGAAATACACGGACATGATCCCAGATATCTGTGTACGTTCGTCCTGTCCGGCCTCAGTCGTGGTGTTCAATGCTTCATACTTCACTGCACTTGAAAGCGAAAAAATTGGGTACGACAGGCGCGCAAGTTCGGCGGAACCGAGGAGGCCAGTTGCAACTGATCTGCACGCAGAACTGACCGATCACACCTTTATTGAGAGCACGCTCTTTGCTGAACCGCACAATAAAAGACGACGAGAGTATCTCGTCTGGCGAACATTCAAGTCAACTCACGCCTGTGCGTAGCTTCCTGTGCTTTTCGAGAGATTTGGTTAAATTCCTCGAGCACGACGCCAGCTGCCAGCTGTTTACTGCTGTACATGGTAAAACCCGCGACGGAACCAAAAAGGACAACCGCGATACTTTTTATCTGCCTCGGGTTTTAGCAGGTGCTTACCAAGGTTGCCTGTACTTGTTTGTTTTCTGCCAGTTTAGGCGAACTGAGCCACACGCTTGTTTCGACCGGTTTAAATTTCAATAAATAATAACCAACGCACAAAGAAAATAGGTTTCAAGTACTTTTTGAGATTTTTGAAGTGACCTTTACTATTGAACGACTGCATGCACTGGAATGTTCAATTCAAGAGTTTATAAAACGTGACTACCCCATGCTTGTCACCTGCCAACAGGGTGCTAACTCTCAATGGCTCGAGCCCAGTGGGTAGTTAAGTAAGCCTGTGGGGTAGTTACAGCCGTCAAAACGCACGATGACGAGGGGGGTGCTCACTTTTTCTTAGAGTGCACTCTTTTCATTTTTGAGTCTTCTTTCTTTTATATTTTTGAGGCGACGGCACTCTGCCGCGTTATTTCTTCCTTCTGCTTATATGTTGCTGTGTATATTTTTTGTTTGCTTTTTGCTTTTTTTTTTTTTGCCCGACGTGTAAACAATCGCGTATCCTTGCTTTGTTTGGCTTAGTTTTTACTCCCTTTCCTTCGCTTCGGCGCTTACTACCCCCGGTTCGTCTGCGCTAGGCCCGGGCATTTTGAGGGCCGTCTGCAACTTTGCTGTTGTTGTTGTTGTTTTCTTCCACTGTCGTCTCCGATAACCTCCTATTTTCGCCTTCGATTGAGTTTCTAATAAAAAATCGCCATACGTGCTTTTTGATATTTATTAAATATATTAAGAAGTGTAAGCTCGTTACCCATTTTTATTCGAATTTTATTTGTGTACTCCGGCCGGCACGTCTGCTACGGGTCATCGTTTGTTGATCAACCGGCAGTATTCAAGAACAAGTTTGTGCGATGTGGTGCCTACCATTGCAAGAACAAGTTTGTGCGATGTGGTGGAAAATCTTTCTTCTGCTTGCTACGTCAACCTACGGACACCTACGTCAACAAGTACTTGAATGCACTTTTAAACTGCCTCGTCAATCGAGCGAACGAACAACCCGCCAAAGTCACTGGAAAAAGAAATTCGAAAGCAAAAAAAGGTTACTCACTGCTAGCACATATTGCTGCTGCCTGCGACCAAAACATTTCTGCGACTCTTTTTTAACGGGCAGTGTGAGCTGCACTACGTTATTTATTTCCCCTGTTTTGTTTTAAGTTTGTACCTACGCCGCGAATGCAAATAAAGAAATGTACAACAAGCAGCTGAAAAAAAAAGGTCGCTTTCTTCTTTTTTCATTAGTTTCGTCTGTTGCTTCCGCTTTGTTTGTCGTGAACTCAACACCGGTGGCGACCACCAGCTATTCATTTGCTCCTTTCCATTTTTCTGTCTTTTTTTCTATAAGCGCCGCAACGATCGTCGTCGTTGAAATAGTTTTTTGCTAGCTTCTTTGTTTTATTCGCCGTTGTTCGCTTCTCTTTCCCGTTTCTTCTTATTTTCGTCGGGAATGGCGACACCATTTTTCTGCAAAGTTCGGTAAGTGTTTGCACGTTCATTCTTATCCTTACTTTTTGTTTTGTTTTTATGCTCCAGCAGCTCGTGCGCTTGCTCTGCTAATATTAACGTGTCGTTTTTGCATGTTTTAACGATTACGATGTAGTTCGAGTAGCTAAACGCCTTTTTTCCGCTTCCCAGACGCGTTTCAAACGCGTGTGATCCCCTGAGAGGCGTTTGAGACCGCTAAATAAACTGCTTTATCTTTGTTTATGCGCGCGTTGTTATTCGATTGTCGTTGCAGTTGCGATCAGTAGATTCCGCTTTGCAAGCGAACTGACCGTAATAAATTGTTTCTGCTGTTAGGGTGACGATACGGTGCTTGTAAAGCTCGAGGACGTCGCGAAGCCTATACTTTTCCATTGGGACGACTGCTTCAGTAGACTCCGAGTCCGCTAGAGGCGCCACTGTCACGTTCGCCGCCGCTCCTATGTGTTTTCGGAGGAGTTTCCAGTATTGGCGAAGCTATATTGTATTTGGTCATACTGGAGGGCCATACAACTGTTGCGTGATTTCCGGGCTCGACACTAGGTCCCTTCTGCGTAGTCCTTTCGACAAGCCTTTGTTCGGTTACCGCTATAAAAAAAGCTGCTCAGCTTTCAGAAGTCAACGCTTGCCGACTGTCCTCTTTCGTCGGGTTTGGTTTCTTATTTGTTTTATTCAACCGAAAAAAATTCACACACACAATGTACTAATCCGTACATGCTTTTTAAAGTGAAGACAATTATGAAGGAAATGGCATAATGTTTAAACATATAATCACTTAACTACATGTCATTTAATTTCAGTGACATTTAAAAACGAATCCTACAGTCAGTGTAAGGATCAGAATTCAGCAGCAAATGCCACTCAACTAAATATCATATGACGCCGCGGCCAATCGACTTCGTTGTTCCGTCCGTTGGTTTACTGTTCCTACATGTCAGGGTTACTGTGGATGGCAATCGGTTCCGTTCGTTTCTTTTGGCGCGCCATTGGCAACACGACGACGCCGAGGGATGGCGGCTCCTCACAACGATATTTGGCCGTTTACCTAATCGGGCTTACTTGTTGAGGCGCTTTTTCTATTTTGTTCGCGGTACCTTTCGTGTAACGAGGTGAGAATCCAACGATCTTGTCGCCGTCAACGTGTTCAATGTGCCCGCTTGGTCGCGCGTATTGGCCTATGCCTCGACATCTTTCGTCGGCAACCATAGCTTCTGTTCGTCCACTTGCTGCTCGCCCATGACACAAGTTACGTCGTCAAATCGAAGATGTATGCTAATTTCTTTGCGGTGGTTTCTGTGGGGTAACGTAGCACTGTTTTATCCGAAGTGGTACGTTAAGGGAGATGATAGATTAATCCCTCACCGCACTCCGTCTGCTTTTCTGTTGGCTTCATTAAATGAAGAATGCCTACGGCAATGATGCCTTTAAAGCAGTATTTATTCCTCCGCGAATTCTGGCACCGTTGCCGAGTCGCGTCGTTGCGGTCAGTTGCACCGTAAGTCACATAAGCAACTGCGGCGTAAAGACACCGAGGGCAACGCCCCGTGTTTCTCAAAGTCGGTACCTACCTCTGCCACAGATGAAGGCGTCGCCTGTCCAAGTTGCAGTTGTTTCTTGCCGTCGCCCCCAATTATTTTCTCCATGGCATGCTTCGCCTCGAAGGAATATTGTCAGCAGGGCTTCATTTCTTCCGCTCGTGCCTTACACGCGCTACTCCAGAAGAGTAATCCATCACAATTACGAATTACTCGTTACATTTTTAAAACTCTAACTGGTAACGTATATCCGGTACTTATTTCTAATATTAGAGAGTTTTAAGAAGCGTTTTTGCACTTCCGGTACGGTACGATGGGCCCTCCGGTACGCCCTGCGCATGCGCTACCAAGGAAGACTCGGATGTGCGCAGTTCGAAGCGGAGGGCCCGTCGTACCGTATCGGATGTGCAAAAACAGTTCCCTAAAACCAGGGATGGGCAGTATTTCAGATACAAGTATTTGAAATACGTATTTCAAATACTTTCTGTATTTTGCATTTGTATTTAATTACAAATTGAGTAATGTATTTGACGTGTGTATTTAAATACTAAAATGTAGGTATTTGAAATACAACTGTAATTCAATACAATTTTGTGGGCGAAAATACATCCCTCAAATTTATTGTCACGACAATTCTTGTTTTTATGCATGTGATTGTAAGATATAGTCTCCATCCTTTATTCGGCCATGGGGATTTTTTTCTTTTCCTCCTCCGGCTTTATTTTAAAGGCACTGTCCAGAGCAGGAAGAAAACTACGTTCTGCACCGAACGCAGTGTCTTTCAATCAAGCACAAGCGTTTAGTGACTTTGTGATTACGGTGCTAGTCCAGGGCAAGAATAGTGACGAAATCCACGTTCACAGGCAGACTAGCTAAATAATTGCCTGTGACAACTTGTGATGCTTTCCAGAGTGATTTCCATCCATATTTTTGCCTGGAATATTCTAAATGCGCGGGTCATCCAGATTTTCGTAACTGGCGCGAGTTGCAAAAATATAAAACTCTCTAGCTAGTGCTGCGCGTCTTGGTCGTCTCGGTTCTTTGTTGGTCTATACCAAAATGTAATCGACAAAAAAAAGCTGCTCGAAGCTCTGTACTTTTTTCACCTATTACGTCCAAGCTGATTACATTTTTTTGTGATTATATTTGTATTACGTTACTAAAGCCTCGCACACTAACTGCCGAGTGTGCGATGCCAAATTAAAATGAGATACCCGGAAACCCGTTGCAGGTGCCTTGAAGTCGCTGACGCAAATTTTGAGGAATGTATTTGGAAAAGTATTTGGAGGAGACCAAATACATTTGTTTGTATTTGTATCTTGTACCTAAATGCTTTTTTTGGAAATGTAATCAGATTTGTCGTTAAATACATTTTTGACGATGTATTTTGTATTTGTATTTCGATACATATTTGCATGTATTTTGCCCATCCCTGCCTAAAACTCTCTAATGTGTAAATTAGTTACGTTACTGGTTGCATCTTCCTAAGATTTAGGAAAAAAATATCATGCGAGTTTTTAGGTGCCAAGTCATGTTAATTATTTCACTCATCCCTCATTCCTTGAACATCGGAACAGTAAAAAATAAGGTAATTCTGTTAAATTTCTCGCATGGACATGATACTTCTTGAGATATGGCACTTATGCATACCTGTAACGTCAAAAAAAGTAAAGAGTTTTAATTAATTCATCAACGCTGACTGCTTACAGTCAGCGTTGATAAAAACCTGTTTTTATAAGATGAAAGAAAGCTTCTCAGTACAGGTCGCTAGACTTAGAGACTCTAATTTTCCCGACTCAGTTATTACTTCAGCCTGCGATAAGGTGACTCGGTATATCAAAATTGATCCCAGAAAACCTGACAAAGAAAATCCAAGATAGACAAAAAGAATGTCGCCCTTATTCCTTACATCCATCGTCTTTCACACGGGTTAAAGGGATTCGGTTCGAGGTATAATAATAATAATAATGACTTTATTTTCATTGCCCCAAAACAACCACAGCGGTCTTCACTTTGGTGCACCTGTTCATTCCTAGAAACACGTTGGTATATTGCCGCGCGCAAGGTCACGGACTTGTAGAAGGTTCTCGTTTGTTCTTACTACTGACATAACTTCTATCGTTTATCCCTGCTCTTGTTTTCCAGAATGTGCATGTTCATTCTCGCCCCGAGCGCGCTACGCTCGAACCTTCTCCGCCGAAACTTCGAGATAGCGCTCACTCTAGATAAGAGGCCGCCAGCGACTTTGTCGAGTCAGTCTCGCCCCAGCGCTCGATTCTGCTGACACGCCGACTTCGACGCCCGCGACGCTCTGCTTTCTTCTGTTGCCTTCTTTATTTTTGGCACAAGTTCGCCACATTAAACGTTCATTTATTTCTGTTTATTTCTGTTTATTTCTTGTTTATTGGTCACCACCCGTGACATTCTGGTGGAGGTGCGGGGTACCGCATGTTCGTGCAGCGCAGCCCTCCGAGTTCCCGCAGTACAAGTCCGAACCCAAGCTCCCAAGGACCCAACGAAAACCAGATCGAGACTCGATCAAGTCGCCGCACCCAAGGGCTAAACCCGGAATACGGACTTCTACCACCCAGGACCAGGCAGCCGACGATGGCCAACCAGTCGCAGACCCCCACCGCTCCTGCCGTCGTCTACCTACCCGTCGCTCCTCGGACACCGGCTCCGTTCCACGGCGAACTCCACGAAGACGTTGAAGATTGGATCGACCAATTCGAACGCGTCGCCCGCCACAATAGCTGGACCAACGAGCAACGGCTGCAAAACGTGTATTTCTCCCTCGAGGGGACTGCCAGAAGCTGGTACGAAAATCACGAGTCTTCGTTGACATCCTGGGACATTTTCAAGAGCCAGCTGAAGGCGACATTCGTCAACCAGCATCGCCGAGAGAGAGCCGAAGACTTACTGCGTACCAGGACTCAAGGGCCCAACGAGAGCATCACCGCCTTCGTGGAGGATGTCCTGCGTTTAAGCGCCCGAGCCGACCCGGAGGCCACAGAGGAAAAGAAACTTCGAATCCTCATGCGAGGCGTCAAGGCAGAAATTTTCGGAGGCCTGGTTCGGAATCCCCCGACGACCGTCGATGCTTTTGTCAGTGAAACCACCAACATCGAGCGCGCACTGACGGCCCGAGCAAGCCACTACCACCGACTCGCCGGCGCGCCTGCTGCTCCAACCGTCACAGCTTCCCTACTGGACCCGAATACCAACGGTGTCGACAACCTCCGGGAGATCGTCCGGGATATCGTCCGGGAAGAGCTCCGCAAGATCCTACCTGCTGCAGATAGCCCGTCTTCTCTCTCACTCGCCGAAGTCGTACGAGAGGAGGTCCACCGAGCCTTCCAGGCGGAGACTCCTGTCATTGCAGCAGCACCCGAGGAGCCCAGCCTGACCTACGCCGCAGTGGCCCGAAGGCCACCACCTCCTCCTCGAGCCTATGTCGCTCCGCCCCGACGTCGATCTCCTGCGCCGCAGCACGACCGCCACCGCGACGACCAGGTCCAGTATGCCGGCCAGGAGCCCCGCGCACCTCGGAAGACCGACGTGTGGCGAACACCCGACCGACGTCCTTTGTGTTTCCACTGCGGGGAAGCGAACCACACCTACCGCCAATGCCCATACCGACGACTCGGGCTGCGCGGATTCCACCCGAATGACCCACGCCCCCGTTACGGTGAACGCCCTCGGGAGATCGACGAGTACCTTCGACGACCTCAGTCCCCCGAACCTGCCTCCCGCCGAGAGTTCCGGTCGCCATCGCCACGACGTCCGGCTTCGCCGATGCACCGACCCCGACGTGAAAGCCTGTCACCCCTCGCTCCTCGCCGGGGAAACTAGGCGCGGCAACCCCTGGAGGTGGAGTTGCCGAAGACGACCGACGTAAAGAGCCTCCAAGAACGACGGAGCGCTCCCACTCTCCCGACGCCACGCATCGCAACGAAGCTTCTGCATCGGTGTCCAACAACCTAAACGTTGTTATCGACGGCCACGACGCATCAGCACTCGTGGACACCGGAGCAGACTACTCAGTCTTGAGTGGGAGGCTCTCCCGCCGTCTTCGAAAAGTCACGACGCCGTGGGATGGACCTCAAATACGAACCGCCGGAGGGCACCTCATCACGCCGGTTGGGAGATGCACTGCTCGCGTCGAGATCCACGGTGAGACGTGCCCTGTCAAGTTTGTCGTTCTGCAAGACTGTTCGAGGGACATTATCCTCGGAATGGACTTTCTCTGCGAGTATGGCGCCGTCATCGACCTCGGAGCAAACCGGCTGACGCTACGAAAACCTGCTCCACCGCAGGAGGACCCCAAAGCGACGTCATCCGCGGTACGAGTCCTCGCAAACCACGTGAACCTACCACCGCGGTCAAGTGTTTTCGTACCCGTCGGGGTCGATGAGACTTTCTGCGGCGACGTTTTGCTCGAAGGAAGCCTCCAGTTGCTTCTAGGAAGAGGGATCGGCATCGCAAGAGGCGTCACGGAGCTCCAAGACGGACACACTGTCGCACTCGTAACGAACTTCCGACAGGAGGCCCAGCACCTTACAAGAGGCACCGCCGTGGGTCACGCGGAGGAACTCCCGGACTCAGCCGCAATCGCCGGAATATCAGAAGACCTCTCCTCGTGGCCACCCAAGACAACGCCGCCTTCGCAGTTTGACATCGATCCAACCCTGCCTACTTCACAACGACGACAACTCAGTGACCTACTCGTCGAGTTCAACGAGTGCTTCTCCACGTCGTCAAAGGTGCGCCAAACGACCGCTGCGAAACACCGAATTGTCACTGAAGGCAACGCGCTTCCTGTTCATCGGTCGCCGTACCGTGTCTCTGTCAAAGAGAGAGAAGTCATCCAGAAGCAGGTCCAAGAAATGCTCGATGACGACATTGTTCAGCCCTCAAGGAGTCCGTGGGCTTCACCGGTAGTCCTGGTGAAAAAGAAAGACGGGACCCTTCGGTTCTGCGTGGACTATCGCCGACTTAACGCCGTAACAAAAAAGGACGTCTACCCGCTGCCACGCATCGACGACACCCTGGACCGGCTGCGCCACGCCCGATACTTTTCGTCGATGGACCTGAAGAGTGGGTACTGGCAGATCGAGGTGGGCGAACAAGATCGTGAAAAGACCGCCTTCGTCACGCCGGACGGGCTGTACGAATTTAAAGTTATGCCGTTCGGACTATGCACAGCACCGGCGACGTTCCAGCGCGTAATGGACACCGTTCTTTCCGGCTTGAAGTGGCAAAGTTGTCTCGTCTATCTCGACGACGTCGTGGTATTCGCCACCAACTTCGACGAGCACCTGAGACGCCTGCGAGCCGTGCTACAGGCTATCCAGAATGCCGGACTGACACTGAAGCCGTCAAAATGTCGGTTCGCTTACGGCGAGCTCAAATTCCTGGGCCATGTCGTGAGTGCTCAAGGTGTAAGTCCTGACCCTTCAAAGACATCCGCTGTCGCCGAATTTCCGAAGCCATCAGACAAGAAGGCCGTGCGAAGATTTCTTGGGCTGTGCGCATACTACAGGCGTTTCGTTCGCGATTTCGCTAAGATTTCTGCACCGCTCACACATCTGACGAAGGACGACGTGAACTTCTAGTGGGGGGAGGAGCAAGAACAGGCGTTCAACGAACTGAAGGAAAGACTCCAGTCTCCCCCCATTCTCGGACACTTCGATCCATCAGCGGAAACGGAAGTTCACACGGACGCCAGCAACGCCGGACTAGGCGCGGTACTCGTCCAAAGACAAGACGGAGCAGAGAGGGTGATCGCTTACGCAAGCCGGGCACTGTCCAAGGCAGAGAAAAATTACTCAACAACCGACAAGGAATGTCTCGCTGTCGTCTGGGCGTTAACCAAGTTCCGTCCGTACCTGTACGGGATCCCGTTCCGCGTTGTCACGGACCACCACGCTCTCTGTTGGCTCGCCAACCTTAAGGACCCGTCAGGACGCCTCGCTCGCTGGAGCCTTCGACTGCAAGAATTTGACGTAACCATTGCGCATAAGTCTGGCCGCAAGCATAATGACGCCGATTGTTTGTCTAGGGCCCCAATTGAATCTCCACCCGACAGCACCGACGACGACGATGACGCCCGTTTTCTCGGAGCACTTACGGACACTGTCATGGGAGCACTTCAACGAGACGACCCCGAACTTCGCGCCGTGATGGGCCACCTCGAAGGTCAAGGAAGTTCAGTTCCGCGAGTCTTGGCCCGAGACCTGCCAAGCTTCGTTCTGCGGCGAGGCGTGCTCTTCAAGAAGAACTTTGGAACGAGCAACACTGCCTGGCTGCTGGTTGTTCCGGCCAGCCTGCGAGAGGAAATCTTTCAAGCATGCCATGACGACCCGACGGCTGGACACCTTGGATACAGCAGGACGCTCGCCCGGATTCGTGAAAAGTACTACTGGCCGAGGCTACCGAAGACCGTTCACCTATACATTCGATCATGCCATGAGTGTCAGCGACGCAAGAAACCGCCGACGAAGCCGTCAGGACTTCTGCACCGGATTTCTCCCCCGTCTATGCCGTTCCAGCAGATCGGAATGGATTTACTGGGCCCTTTCCCGCCGTCAACGGCGGGAAACCGCTGGATTATCGTCGCCACCGATTATCTCACACGGTACGCCGAGACGAAAGCCCTTCCAGCAGGCACGGCTGTTGAAGTCGCCAAGTTTTTCATCGAGTCCATCGTCCTCCGGCACGGCGCTCCAGAAGTTTTGATTACAGATCGCGGATCATCGTTCATGGCGCAGCTGACCCAAGAAATCCTCCGACTCAGTCACACCAGCCACCGTCGTACAACTGCGTACCACCCGCAGACCAACGGGCTGACGGAAAGACTGAACAAGACAATCGCCGACATGATCTCTATGTACGTCGACGTTGAGCACAAGACGTGGGACGAGGTGCTGCCCTACGTCACGTTCGCCTACAATACGGCGGTTCAGGAGACCACTGGATTCACCCCTTTCCAGCTGGTACATGGTCGGAAGGTGACGACCATGCTGGACGCAATGCTGCCCCATGAGCCATCTGACAATCAGAGCGACGACGCCCAGGTGGTTGCTCAACGCGCCGAAGAAGTCCGCCAGCTCGCCCGACTCATGATTCAAGACCAGCAACGCGTCGACGCGGGCCGCTACAACCTTCGTCGCAGGGACGTTCACTTCCAGCCCGGAGACAGGGTGTGGGTGTGGACGCCCATCCGTCGCCGCGGTCTCAGCGAGAAGCTTCTGAAACGCTATTTCGGACCCTACAAGATCATCCGACGGCTCGGCGATCTGAACTACGAAGTCCTTCCCGACGGAACGCGTCCATCTGCAAGACGCCAGCCACGACCCGAGGTGGTGCACGTCGTCCGGCTGAAGCCGTATTACGAACGATAGCACTTTCCACCGTCGTCGACGTGTGAACTGTGAACTGTGAACGGTGAACAGTGAACTGGTGAGCTGTGAACTATGGCTCGCAATTCTACTGTCCTTTAGTTGTGGATTTGTTTTTCGTTTTGTGCTGCATCGGGACGATGCGCTTTTAAAGGGGGGGATAATGCCGCGCGCAAGGTCACGGACTTGTAGAAGGTTCTCGTTTGTTCTTACTACTGACATAACTTCTATCGTTTATCCCTGCTCTTGTTTTTCCAGAATGTGCATGTTCATTCTCGCCCCGAGCGCGCTACGCTCGAACCTTCTCCGCCGAAACTTCGAGATAGCGCTCACTCTAGATAAGAGGCCGCCAGCGACTTTGTCGAGTCAGTCTCGCCCCAGCGCTCGATTCTGCTGACACGCCGACTTCGACGCCCGCGACGCTCTGCTTTCTTCTGTTGCCTTCTTTATTTTTGGCACAAGTTCGCCACATTAAACGTTCATTTATTTCTGTTTATTTCTGTTTATTTCTTGTTTATTGGTCACCACCCGTGACAATATTACCATCACCCAAAAACAAACAAACAAACAAAATGTTATCATGGGGTCAACGTAATTTTTTCAGCGTGTAACAAACTGAGCAGAATTATAAACGTGGTTAATAAGCGTGCTGACGGGAAAAGTAAGCCAGAACTGTTTGGATGTCGCGTCAAGCATGGCATGGAGTTCGTGTCCTGCGCACAGGGGACCGTTTATGAAATACCTTTCTCATGCGGTCACTCATATATAGGTCAGACGGTACGTTGCCTCAACATTCGTCTACGCGAACACCACAGTTCATTAAAAGGTAACGCGTACTCCCATTTAGCTGTCCACTGCCGTGATTGTGGATGTGAGCCAAAATTTAGTGACACAAAAGTGCTGTTTAAACACAAGGATCAGCTATCGAGGGAGGTAGTAGAAGCTTATCATATAGCAAAACGAAAACTCGGGTGCTTGAGCCAACCATCCATTAGCCTAGTGGACAGTGAGGTAATTTTTTTGGACATCGGTTGACCTGAGATTTGAAGATCGAGATTGAAGATCCAAGAAAGAAGAAAAGAGGAGGAAGACGCGATGACTTATACCTGTGCTGGTGTGCTTTAATATACTCGTGTGTTTTAATTTGATATGATTTACAATGTTGCGTGCTTAATGGCGAATGACTGGAAGAGGAAAAAGAAGAAGCCGACCTCGCATGAATTTCTATGTATGTTTTCTGAATAGACAGTTGATAGTCAGCGCCTCGTCCTGTGTGTTCCTCCTTCTTGTCCGTGTTGTATTCGCGCTGTCTTTCAAAATGAAAAATTTAATTAATGTATAAACTAACACAAAACTAACGTCCATTACTTTTTATTCGTAACGGTGACGAAGTTCCTTTTATTGAGATAAGGTAGGTAGGTAACGTGTTCCTTTTAGTTGCAAGCATCGAGTAACGCGTTTCGTTACTTTTATTCTGTTAAGCCTATAACACTGGCAGCGTTTTATTGACCTTTAAGAGACACTGCAATTTTTTTTTTAAACAAGGTTTTTTAACAGCATAGATTGGACACGTACTTTTGTTTTCGTAATTGTTCCCCGAGAAACAAAATCTTTTGCACAATATTTTCTCTGTTGGACGCAATTTAAGTAAAGGTCACGGCCGGATGTAAGCGTCGCCTTAACGAGGTAGAGGGGCATAGAGCGATAAACTGGTATCCCGCTCACGAGGAAAAAGTGACCCCCCCCCCCTTGCCTGCCCGCCGCCATGTTGTACAACGTTGACCACTAGACACGTCACCATACTAAACCCTGAGGCTTTTACGTAAAAATGAGCCGAGATTTCTATTCTGATCGCTGTAATCAACATGATAAACATTTTTTTTTTCAATGCTGTAAGCCCTATAGATCAGTGTCTAGGTCCGATAAAAGCCTAAAATACAGCACCGCAGCTGTCCGAGTTTTTGCTGTTAAAGCGCATTTTTTACTTAAACCAAACGAAACATAACTTATGTCGTCGGTACTGTTATTAAAGACTAGTAAGCAAATATTTGTGCGCGATACTTCGCTAAAATTTAGACGTAAATGTATAACGTCACGTGTCTAGTAGTTAAAAATGTGCAAGATGGCGGCGGCCCGTTGGGAGGCACTTTCAGCTGCCAATTTATCGTTATGAGGCCCTGTACCTCGCTGCCTCGCCTACAAATCACTTGCCCCGTGCATTGCTACTCAATTGGCTTGGCTGCAGGGCCGAACACACTAACAAGCCTGGTTTCTCTCGTTTCTGACATCAAGAGCGTCTAGTCTAATGTACGACAACGCCTGCTAGCTGTGAGAGCAGACGCGCGGCAGCCTCTGGCATCGCCTGCCATTTTAAAACCGTCTATCGTCGTCTGCCGTGCCCAAAGGACACGGACATGAACGCTGCCCGTCGGCGTCTGTTTTCACCTTCGTCCGTCTGCTATTCCGCCACCGCCTAAAAGCGTTTTCAACGCTCGCAACATTCGACCATGTTAATTAACGTTTTGACGTTCCATCATGAGCGGGCAACGGTCAAATACAAGCTTCTGTCAGCTTCTGTTGATGTGCGGTAAAAATCGACAAAATAATTATGCAGTAATTTCAAGTTTCATGTTCTTGTTTTTTTGTTTGTTTTTTCTTGTGGCATCGGCTATTAAGGTGAGAGAGCGTCATGACGCACAATTCAAATGTGTCGTGAAATTATTCTCTTTGGACGTCCAGGGGCCTTGCAAACATGAGAGATACTCGCCTTTCGAAGCGAAATGACGGTAACACACTTCGACTAACTTGATGCGAGCCGAGCGCCCAATTGCCTCCAGTCAAATGGCTCGTCAATTCTTACCTGCGTAGGTATCTTCCCGGTATTGAAACCACGGTTACAATCACGATGGTTGCAAAATCCACAGAACAGCGGAGCCACTTTTAAGAGAACCAACATATTTATTTATCATGAACACGTGCAAAGAAAGAAATCAAGCCAGATCGATCAAAATAGCTGACGTGGGACGTTACGCGAGTTCCGCTATAGAAACAGGCATCGGCACAGTGCGTCCGAAGGCGCGTACTTGCGACAGCTGTTTGCTGCAAACCATGTCCGTTGATGAAATCTTCCTCTAAATCCTTCTGTAAACTCAAAACGACCCGCCCTCATCAAAAATGACGAGCTCAACCAGCTACGCTCATTCAGCCCGTACAGCACCCAGCAGACCCTGGCAGCCATGTTTCTTAACGTCTCGAACGAAAGCCGGAGAAACAATTTCAGAAAACATTTGGAAACAATATAGACGGGAGTTGTTTCACAAACATAAAGAAACGTGTCGATTAAAATATTATTACGGCACGGAGATACAAATTTACAACCAACCTTTCACACGTCAATCATCTTTCCAGCCAATGAGAGATCTAAGCACCTTGTAAGCACGGGGTGGGGCTTAGCGGGCTGCGACCTGCACCTTCTTCACCTAACTTTGCGTCTAGAGGTGTGAATATTGCTGAAAAAAAGTTTTCCGTCGTAATTTTTCTTTATACACGCTTCTTGCCTAGGCTTTTATTATTTTTTTTATTTGTGTTTTTTATTATGGGTAACTTCGAGGGCACCAAAAGAATTAAGCTTATCGAGGAGCTTTGCTGGTTTCTCAGTATTTTAATAGCACCTCCAGGGTTTTTAAATTATCATTGAATACGTGTTCATGTAATAATTGTTTTCCGTTGGGAACCACGTATCAATAAGGCATAATGATGGCATTTGTTCACTCGTGAGCGAATGCACAACCTATTTATTTTTTTTACGTTCATAATTGGGGTTCTATTTCTTCACCGTCACTCCTAAATTTACATTCTGTAGCGTGCCTGTGTTAACAAATATATAAGTTTTAATTTTTTCTGTGTTTTGCCTAATTATGGGTTGTTTAGTATCCTTTATTTCTGTTCGGTGTTGCTTACTATAAAATGTGTCTATAAAGACTCTCAACTGTACAATTACTTGTTTATATGAAATTTCCACGTGTATTGGCCTAGTAAGGCTGGCAGTAGATAAAATAAATAAATGTGTGCCATGGCATCATGCCGAGTCAATTGAATGGCCAAAAGAAAATTAGAAACTAAATATTCATCGAAAAAGTAATATCCAGAATCAGAGAATAAATGTGGACATCTCGTTGCTCGGAAGGCGAATGGGACTCAGCAAATATGTAGCATAATTGAGTAGAGTGAACTACAGCAATGAAACAATATTATGCCGTGCAATTCGTTTGTTGAACATATATTGCAATAACTACGAACTCAATAAGACGGCTGCCGCTATGTCTCCAAGAGAAGGACGCCCACGTAGATGAAATTTCAATCTGCTGCAAAGCAGAGCTCCACGTTTTATTTATCTCCTGAACGGTAGGTGCGACAGAACGTTTTTAGCGCTTGCTGCTCGTTCATGTCTGCTCGAAGTGCCCGGTACCTGCGAGCCGCCCGATGCTCCCGCTGGGTCTGTGTCAGGCTGCTTGGTTGAAGAGACAGCCAGAGCTACGTCGTGGAACAAAATCAGGAACCAATCAGAACAATGCCCGCACTCCAAAACTACCCTAGATGTGCACTGTCTCCATCCTAAATGCCAATCGCTGGTGTCCTTTTGACTTGTTTTGTCAACCACTGGTGTCCATCTGACTAATTCCGCATGCTGAAATGTCAAGCGCAGTTCCACTGCACAGACCGTTTTCTAGGTCTAGACATAATTTCAGCTTTGTCATTCGAGCAATTCTCTCGCCGAACGTCGACATACGTACTATACTTCGTTTCACCTTATGTCCGAGCGCGGACGTTGATATGAATCGAAGAGCCAATCAAACAGCGCAAAAATCGCAACGTCATGGCCTGCTCTTTGCGCTTGATAGGACTAGCCGGTGGAGGAGCACGCACAGAGAGGCAGCGAATACCGGCTAGTCCTATTCCCTGCAAAAAGCATGCCATGACGTTGTGCCTCTTTCGCTGTTTGACTGACCCTTCGGCTCGCAACCTCGGCGGGGCTCGGTCATAAGCTGAAACGAAGGATAGGGAGGGTCATTCGATGGCAGCAAATGGCTGCCCCTAGTTCACTGCGGAAAACTGTACACACGGGATTCTTTTTCATAGTGTACGTAATTATAAGAACTGTCAATGCAGCTGTTTTGTGCGGACGCTGGAAAAGATCGATAGACATTCATTCATATTTTAGTAAGGAAATATACACGCTAGCCATATATAGCACACAAAATAAGACAATAGGTTTCATATCTTGTTCCCAGAATGATGGCCCACGTATTGCTGCCTGGGGTGTTATATATCCTCCGTAATCACATAAAAGAGATTGATGCTTCAGATATTAGGATTGACGGAAATCCTAATATCTTATTTGCAAAAATCGCGTATCCAGATATCATATTCTGGCATAAAGCTTACTGCAGGTTTGTGTACATTATACCAATATTTGTAATATTGCTCATGAACTCAAACCTGAGCCACTTGACCTTCGTTCTCTTCTCCGGCGGAACTCATGAAAGTGCCTGTGTTAGAAAGATATAGGACGTTAGTTCCCGATTAATGAGAAAAAACACAGGCAATCAGTGAATTGACTTTATATTAAAACCCGAAAAGGGAGGGGAGGGGGGGGGGGGCAATAATTCACATTCTTTCAAACTAGAACTTATTTGAGACAGTATGTTATTGTACTTTTTCATTTATTTATAGTCCGTTTGTACCCTTGGGACCTTAACTTTTAGCTTTTCTGACTCAAAATGCAACTTTTGTGCTCAAAGTAGTGAAACTGATTCGACATTACGCTAGGATTAACTGGTTTTTACTCGTAATGAAACAAACTAACTTGCGCCCTCTAGGCGACCTCTAGACGCTCCCACACCACTCACCTTTGCTCTTCTGCACGCAAAGGATGCCGTCGTGTCCAACTGACGATCGACGGTCTTATATAACCACTGTCGAAAGAAAGCAACAAGAAAGATACCTTTGTTTACCGTTAAGGTTTTCCCCCTTTGAATTAGTTGTGCAATACTGTTGCAAACCCCGAAGTAGCAACATCCGTCGAAACTTCGCCCTTCAAATTTTTCGTGCATGTTTTACGACGATAATATCGCATACCTTCTCTTGAAGAAGTGCTCTGAGTCTCTTTAGGCGCATGGCGGGAAGTCTGTGTGAAGTCGTATTGCTAAGTCTTGACTTAACATTTTGATCCACGTCTCAAGAATTGTGATTTGAGAACTTGGTTGCCATAGCCTACAATCTACGAAGTGATTCTGCACGTACATACCGGCAAAGCGCACACTGTTGGTTCGTCACAGCGATTTTATAAAATTCTTCAAGCGAGAGAAAAGGCCTTAGAATGAGGTTCGCATTGAAAATAGAAAACGTTTGGGTTTCGTTATTGCATGGACGAGCATGATGGTCATTTCGCGAAGGTCGCAGTAACTAGGCCTTTTCTTTGTACGGTAGATTTTTTTTTAACGAACAAAGTTGCAGTTCTTTTCTGAACATTTCTCGCATGCTTTGACATGATAATGGCTGATAATGACCTCCAGTTTTCTGAAGGCGGAGTCGCCATTCTATCTATAGCAGCGCCTATTTCCTGCACGTTCTTTTTTTTTTTGTTAACACTTCCAGCGCTAGAGAGAGAGACAAAAAAAAGATTGTCTACACGGTGCTAAACACCAAAGTTAATTAAAGCCCTTGTGGCGCATAATGGAAGTTCCTTGAGCCAAAAATGGCGTGACGTCACCTCATATGCTGCGGTTCGTCGCCAGCGGCCACTGCAGACCTGTTGGCTCTAGGACCACCTTGCCAACCTCGCCGTGTCGCCGGCGGCCACGAGAGACCAAGAAGAGCGCGCGTGTTCACATGTAAGATGCGCCATTAACCAAACACACACACACACACACACACACACACACAAATAGCGACGCGTCGCAGAAATCCAAGAGAAGCTAGAGCGGCAGGATTCGAGAAGGATGATACTTGAGTAACTAGGAGTATCCAGTGCTTTAAATTTGATTGTAAGCGAATGACACCTCCCTAAAGTTTTTTGTTTCTTTGTTTTTTTAGACTTTAGAAGTGATCGCTAAATTTGACACAACGAGGTGTGACCCGAGTAATGACACTGTATTGTTGTATGCTATCTCTACGCCTGCTCGAACGTACACACTTAAAATTTTTACACCGTTATTCGTGTAAATGGCTCGTCCTCTGGCTAACGCCTTTATTCGTGTAAGGGTGTTGGCCGCCGGAGGTGAAGAAAATCGTGTAACTGCTAACACCCTAAAAACAATATGGCGGCCAGTTTGCGACGGGCGATACGATTAAAAGGCTTGCGAACCGTACGCGGCTTCATGCCGGAGCAAGAGCTTACGGCTCGCACGCTCGTTTGGTGCCATCTGTAGGCGAAAAAAACTTTCCAAACATCTCTGTCTCAAAGCGCCAACACCGCGAGGAATACGAGTAAGGCCGAAACCGCTGGAGGCTGAACAGCCGATATTGTCGCCGAAGTCTCGCTCGGCCTGCTCAATGCCGGTCGCATTTTCATCGCATCAGAAGCGTTCATAAAGAAGCGATAGCTTTACAAACACTGACAGGCTGGCTTTATTGAACACAACGCCCACTTGCCGTGGAAGACAAGTTGACAACGAATCGCTCGGACACCCTCTGTCGACAGCGGCTAAGAGGTATCGCACTCGCGCTTCGTGTGGCTCTAACTATTGCCCGTGCTCACCTCTGTTACGTGCGTTATCCACTCATGAACGTTTGTGCGTGAACAGCGGCATTCAGCACCTAGAACACGCACTGGGGAAACCGCCTAACCTCCCTGTGTTGCAATCAGGCAGCATAACACGGCCGACACAGCACACAGCTACCAGCGGGAATAAATCGGAGCGATCAACACGATGGACGGACTAATGGTATCCAGCCCTCTAATAGTTATAGAACACCAACCGCCACACTTTTCAAATTGGGCGGCGTTAACCCCCATCTAGCGACAAAAAAAGTAATAAATATTTGAAAAACAAAACAGCAACTTATTTCGGCTGCCCGTCGCACTGCCCATTCATTCACGATAGGAACATACACAACACTGCACATATACACAGTCACACACGCGGACACAAGCACTGAACAATAGCACAACCCACAACAAATAGTACATACATCGTACTTTTTTTTTCTTTATTGCCGAATTGAGACACATAACACTGAGAATACAAGCAGCGACAGACATTAAAACACCAGCCCGGCTTGGGCTAGCAGTGCTAGATTAAAACCTTTTCATGTTTAAAAGAGGTTCCACGCGTGGAATCCACTCGGGCAGGCTCTTCTGTGCCTTATACACCTCGAGCAAAGATGCAATGCTCTCCCGGAAATATTCCTGCGCCTCGCGGGCGTCAACATCTGCGTGGCGCATAGCCATCCGAGACCTCCAAATGCTGTGCAGGCCCAGTAACATCATCGTATCAAACAGCACACCGGCCTCATTTTCGATGGGGTGGTACCTGATCCCGTGCACGTCCAGAGGTAAATCTTTCTTCAGGGTCCGTTGAAGAACGTCCCTGAGAAAGACGCCATCCCAACATTCAAGAAAAACGTGTTCGATGGTCTCTGGTTTTTTACACAGAAAACAGTGGTCACCACACGGGACGAACAGTCCTTTAGATGCCATCCATGTCTTTACAGATAACGTGCCTGTGTGCAAGTAGAAAAAAAAAATGTTTTAACCCCGGACGGAAGCAGCATTCTCTTAACTCGTTTTAAAACGTCTTGGCCTGGGCCTGCACAGTACTGCGCTCGATACAAAGGTATGGGAAAAACAACATCACAGAGATTCTTGTACAACTTTTTGCGGGACACTACGCTTAAATATTCAAACAAAAAACGAGCTGTCAGGAATTGACATGAAACGACGACCTCCTTCATATAACCATGAATGCGCCCTGGCACACATGCCGAAGAAACCACAAACTCGGGCAGAGCGCTACTCAGCCTCACTTGGCATACTGTGCGTAAAAAAGGGTCACCTATATCCCGCAGAAAGATAAAACGGTTCACAATTTGACGCAAAAACAAATGTGTCAAAGCTAGTCCGCCGTTGCGGACGCTCCGAAAAAGGTTCAGACGACTCGTCCGTTCCCACACGGAGCCCCAAATAAAGACAGCAAAAACCCGGTGCAGTTTCTGCATACTCACCCGGGAACAGTGCACGACTTGGAGCACATACCATAGTTTACTAACTAGAAACAGGTTGCAAACAGTCGCCCGAGAAAACATTGAGAATTCCCAACCTCTCCATTTCTCTGTTTTCTCCCTGAGCTCTTGCGCCTGTCCGCGCCAGTAGGGCTCGCTATCACTGTAGCTCTCGAGGGGTACTCCCGAATAATTTACTGGAGTGGTTTGCCACCTCATGTTTTCAAATACACTTGGAGTCGAACACCAGTTCCCATGCCAAAAACCCAGACATTTGTCCCAATTGACGGCACTTCCACTAACGGCACAAAAATGTTTTACAGTCTTCACCACTTCAACAACGCTTTCTTGATTTGTGCAGAAAGTAGCAATATCGTCCGCGTAGGCTAGGATACGCACCTCAGAAGAAAAAAGCTTAAACCCATTAATACTGTTATTTCTAATAATGCTCAGGCAAAAAGACTCAATATAGATGCAAAAAAGGAGGGGGGAAAGGGGGCATCTTTGGCGGACAGAACGGCGCACTTTGATGGGATTTCCTAACGCTTTGTTAACTATTTGCCTTGTCGTACAACCACTATACGCCATTCGCACTCCTTCGCTTACAACGGAGCCGACGTTAACATGGTCTAGGACTGATAAGAGGACGTCATGCGGCACCCGATCGAAAGCTTTTTCTAGATCTGCAGCATTGCTACACCAGCGTGCATGACGTCGCAACACTCCAGGACACTCCGCGCTTTATGAATGTTAGTGAAAATAGTTCTACCCTTTATGCCACATGTTTGGTGGGGTCCTACAAGCTCTGTTATTACAGATTGTAATCTCCTGGCCAATATTTTCATGAATATTTTATAGTCCACATTAGTTAAGCTTATGGGGCGATAAGACGTGACCTGTCGAAGCTTGATTATGTCCTATGTCTTGGGTATCAGAACGGTGTGCGACGATAAAAAGGACGGCGGGAGGACGTTAAGCTCAAAGGCTTCGTTGAAAACGTTTGTTAATACGAAAGAAATATCATGCTTAAACGCCTTAAAGAAGGCGGCAGTTAACCCGTCAGGGCCCGGGGACTTTCCAGGGTTGAGGGCGTCAATCGCTAATTTTACTTCCTCTACTGTAATAGGGGCTTCCAAACCTTTTTTCGTTTCGTCGTCTATTCGGGGCATGAAAGACAAAAAGTCGCTTTTAAACCGCCCTACATGAACTGGGGAATAAGCAAACAACGTGCTATAGTAATCGTAGAATGCTTGTTCTATGTCTTTCTTTTCACTCGTGACCACCCCTCCGCAGTCTATTTCGGCAACCTCATTGCGACGCGCGTTTCTTTTCTCCAGGCCGAGTGCACGCTTGGTGGGCGTTTCCCCCGTTGTTATCTTGACGGCCCTCGCTCTCACCAGGGCTCCGCGATAACGCTCTCTGTCGATAAGCTCTAGTCGCGCCTTCAAAGAACAAATGTCTTCTTTGAATACTCCCGGAGTTTTGCACTCTTCTTTTATCAGTGTCTTTAGTTATTACGCAGCATCGTCTCGTTTTTCCTTTCTTCATGCCTTATTACGCTCGCTCTTTCTAGTGCCTTATTTTAATTTCCTGCTTAAAGCGCTCCCAGTTCGCACCATACTCGGACATCCTCCCATTATCAATTTTTTCTATAGCAGCCTCAGCTTGGGCTTTGAAATCATCGTCATCTAGAAGTGTCGAATTAAGCTTCCACTGCTCCCAGCAAAAAGAATTTCTACGTTCTTCTTTACTTCGAACGCAAAAAGAGACCAAGCAGTGATGGCTAAAAGATACCGGGAGCACGCGATAATCATAACATAACGGCACCAGTTCCATCGAGACGTACGCTCTGTCTAATCGGGCGCGACTAGTCCCCTGAAAGTGGGTGAATTGGCCACCCCGCCCACTTCTAAGACATTCCCCTATATCTTCAAGACCAAACTCATTAATTATATTAATCAAACTAGCGGTGCTCACATCACGGTGCGGAGTAGAACTTGTTTTGTCGCTAGCAGAGCAAACAGTTGAAGTCGCCAAGAAAACAAAGAAGGCGCTCGCAATTACAAAACTGTTTGATGAAATCAAAAAACACCTGCCTTTCCTGAGCTCTCGTTGGCGCATACACACAGATTACGCGCCATTCGGAAGACGACAATAAAGAATCGCAAATTATAAAACGCCCCGACGCGCACGTCGTCACTGCCTGAATGGTAGCTCCCAAACACTTGCGTACAAGCAGGATACACCCTGCCGACGTCCCTACCGCATGGCTGACGCAGACGTCGTACCTCGCTGTAAAAGGCCGCACCATCAGTTCCGTCTGCTCCTCGCTCTCGACCTTCGTCTCCTGCACTGCGACAATATCCAAATCTCGCTCCGTCACGAGGCGGTATAGCTGGATCTGTCTCCGCCTTGCTGAGAGCCCTCGCACATTGAGAGTCGCAAGTCGCAGTGTTCTCTCTGTTGGTGAGGAGAGGCTGATCGAACGGCGCTTATCCTGAACAGCGTCGCGTCGGGCAGGGCACTACTGTGCGACGTACAGTCACAGGGCCTGCTTGTCACCGCGTGTAAACGACGATGCCCGTAGCTTGGCAGGGACACGTACACCCCTCCCGCTGCCGGCCTTCCATTGCTTCTCCAGCTGGCTAAGCCTTCGCTCTTGCAATGCTTCGAGGGCTTCGTCGTGACGGCGCTTTAGCGCTGTCCCGTCGACGTCCATTCCCGGGGTGTCGGCGTCCTCGGCGTGAGCAGGAACGACGTTCACCACCTTGCGTTATTCACCGGTTTTGGGGGACCACCGGCCCCGTCCCTTTCCGTGGTGGCCATCACGGCTGCTTCCTTGGTACCTTCGGGCTTGGCTTGGGTAGCCGCCGACGCCGCTGCCTGTTCCGGTTCTTCCTCGTCCATGAGCAGCTCGGCGCTGTCCGCCGCTCCTTCGGTGCCCGAAGGCGCGGCAGTCGGTGCACCTGGGGACCCGGCAGTCGCGCCGGATGTGCCCCGGGGTGCGGCACCTGAGACAGATCGGGGGTCTACCAGGAACCACCACCAGCACCGTGCCTCCGCCCAGACGCAGTTGGTGCTGGATGCGGTCGAGTGTAACGCCGTCGCGCAGCACCATGCGGACCAGCCGGGTTGTTGACTCTGCGTTCTCGAAGTCCGGCACCCTCCACTTCTCACTCGTCACCTCCTTGACGTCCCCGTACTCCGCGAAGGCTCTTCGCATGGTGTCGCCGGTGACGTCGAACGACACCCAGTGCAGCTTCAGGCGAAGCTCATGCCTTGCGGGGTCGACGACGAGGCACGTCTTGCCCTTAATGAGGAGCTGCCCAGCCTCGAGAAGCTTCTTCTTCGCCTCGTCCGTCCGCAGGTTAAGCAACCAGACATGCGACATCTGGTAGGTGCCTACCTCCCGGATTACTCCGATGTCTGGTAGGTGCCTACCTTCCGGATTACTCCGATGTCCTTCAACGGCTGCCGAAAATCCTCAATCCTGTAGGGACGTCCAGCGATGTCGCAGTGCAGTACTACCGCACGCTTCATCGCCTCACCGGACGGCAGCTGGGGCAACACAACCCTATAATCCGAGCGATCAGAAAACGACGAGTCACCACGGCCAGAAGCGGCCGTTATCGCAGCTCCACGGGAGCTAGCCATTCTTGCGTCCGCACTCGACGAGCACCGGAGGCAGAAACACATACATCCTACTTATTCAAACCGTGAAGTGCCCCGAGCGGTATATATGCCCTCCTATTTCGCGCATCGGTTAGCCCGGTGACCACGCTGGTCTTAATCAAGATATAAAAAGATTACGCCAATTTTATTTTTCAATACTATTTTTTCTGCATTTGTCTTAGGTAGGTATACATATCCCTTAATAACTTCTTACAGCATAATGTATTATAATGATACGCGCTTAACTTCTAGTAACTCAACGTGAGTGATGAGAGAAAAAAAATCGCTTGAATTCTGTCTGGCAGCTACACTCGCGGCTTGCTAGCTATGGCGACGCTGTCGGTACGTGCGCCGGCAGCCGTCCAGCTGGTTCGGCTGAGGCCGAGTGCGCGAGTCCGCGATGAACGCCGCGAACGCAATCGAGGAACTCATCGAGAAAACAAAGTGTCGACTACTGACGCTGTACGTAATCGAGTTTCCGCCCGTTCGCTCCCGAATTTTCTATAGTCTTTTTC
The DNA here is from genome assembly GCF_016920785.2 of Ixodes scapularis. NCBI lineage: Eukaryota > Metazoa > Arthropoda > Arachnida > Ixodida > Ixodidae > Ixodes > Ixodes scapularis. The sequence goes on from NW_024609880.1 coordinate 91,758,054, forward strand.
CGCCCGCTCGAAAGGGAACCGCCTACCAATCCGACTACCGCCGTGGCTTCAGTGGCTTCATCTTCGGAGGGAACTGTCAACTTAGTCACGAAACGCGCGTGCGTCAAGCAGCGCTACGTGGCGGGGTCCACGCACAAAGTCGGTAAGTAAACAAGACACTCAATCCCGTTTCACTCTTTTTCTTTTTTATTTCTTTTAATTTACGGGGGCGCGCAGTGTTTCTGGGTGGCTCAAGGCATGAGAAAGCAACCGGAAAAATCGGCGCCTGATCGACCAGGGGTGAAAATTTCAAGGCGTATCGTATGCAAACGACAGCGTTTGCCGGCGAAAGACTCGGTCGTCCGTGGCGAACGCATGTTTAGTATTTTGAAGGATGTTCTAGCTGCAAAAGAAAGGCGCGCCTTAAAATTTCAAGGTAAAATACACTGCTGAGGAAACGACGCCCCTTTGCGTGCGGGCGCCGATTTTTCTGGCATAGTTTAGCGCGCTGTGAAATGCAGTGTGCACTTAGGGGGAGTTCTGGCATGATATAATGTTGCTCATTGGAAATAAAAAAAAGGAAAAAAAGGAAATGCTGGCATCATATTTTTACACACTCTTCGTTATTTTTGAAATCTTAAGTACCCTTTTTACGGCAGGTATTGGACGCCAGCACATTTTACAGAGGAACGAAGAGTGGAATCCGACCAATTCCCTTCCTCATTAACATCAAATGACTGCTGTGAAAGCAAAGACGTGAGGGTGAAACAGTCCCTGCAGTAGTAAGTGCCAGAAACAAGAAAAGTAACCTAAAGGGGAAAATATACTCCCTTGAAAAGGATCCAAAAGAAATAGAGGTCATCAGGTATATAGAGACACCGCCGAGCGTCACAGACCTGGACACTCCATTCCAGTTTTTTAAATGCCCATGCCCTGATGAGATGTTTACAGCGATATTTGAGGGGACCGTCCTTTATTCAACTCAATGACAACCTGAACACCCTTTTCGGGCTCTGGTCACACCTCCACGCAGGATGTCCTGCTCCAGATCAAGGTGGATGCCCTTGACAGAATCTCCTGTACGACGACGCGGGCGGTCCTGGCCCTGGATATAAAGGGCGCCATCGACCATGTCAGTCACATGCTCGTGCTTGAGAACCTGGCCTCGACTGGGTGCGGGCCCCGGATATATGATTATGTGCGGGACTTCCTGAGCAACTGAATGGCCACCATCGGAGTCGAGTCCATCCGCACAAGCACCATCCCGATCCTGAGCAAGGGCACCCGGCAAGGCTCGGTGCTGTCACCCACCTTGTTACCTGGCGATGTGCAAGCCGCCTCCTCTACTGGAACGGATTCGCCGGATGAAGCATACACTCTATGCCACTCTATGCGGACGACCTGACGATTTGGACTATGTCGGGATCGGACAGCGGGACGCAAGGCTTCCTCGAAGAAGTCATCGGGACGGTGCAGAACTACCTCGAGGCCGGCAACCTCCAGCGCACCCCCGATAAGTCTCAGCTGTTGCTCGTCCGCGCGGGCAAGCTAATTCCCAAAGAACAAGAAGGCGGACATCCGCCTCACGTTAAAGGATGGTACCCCCGTGCCGGTGGTGAAGCAGGTTCGGATCCTGGGACCTTCACCTCCAGCGGGACGGCGGAGCCTAGTACACAATCGACCGACTCGTCGAGACAACCACGCAAGTCATGCGCATGGTGAAAAGGATAACGAGTCACAGACACGGGCTCAAGGAGTCGGACCTGATCCGGCTGACCCAAGCACTCGTCGTGAGCCGCATCACCTGTGCAAATCCGTATCTCAACCTGCTGTCGAGAGGTAAGGGCACGATGGACGTGATTATTCGCAAGGCGTACTAGCTGGCACTGGGGGTGCCGCCGTACGCGTCGAACGCCAAGCTCCGGCGGCTGGGTGTAAACAACATTTTCCAGGAACTCATCAACATGCACCTAGCCAGTCAGTGGGTGCACCTGGCCCTCACAGTGAGTGGGCGGCACGTCCCGAGCTCGGTCGGCATCCCCATCCCCGCATCGCAATGTGAGGCTATCGAGCTGCTGCTGGCCCTTTGGGACAAGATCCAGGTAGCACCAATCCCGTGGAAGCTGAACCTATCCCTGCATCCAGGGCCCGTTTGCTCGAAGCTGGTTAACTCTAACCGCGGTTAAAAGTTAACCGCGTTTCCCTACCTAGGTACATCCGAGTACCTAGCCGCGTTCGACAAAAACTCAATGCACAATTTCTCCGTGTTTTATTATTATGCGGTAGCTCCCGCCACCTTCCGGTCAAAGCAAACAATAGCCTTTTAAGAAACTTTTTTGCTAGTTTTGTCTTTATTAAGAAAAATAAAAACAACATCGTATCACAATGTTTATTTTTATGCATGAAAATATATATGTACTTTAAAAAAATAATAAATATCTTGATGCATCTATTGTGCCGCCAAACACAGCATAAGTTTGCAGCGTTGATTTCGGATCTGGCAACGGTCTTTATAGATTCGTTGTTTTGTTCTCCGTATTTTGCGACGCACGTTTCCCGCGCTTTAGTTATCACCTGATTTTCACTGTTTGTCTTCTCCTGCCGTTTGCCCAACCGACCCTCCGACTCGCCCGCCGACTGACTACCGGACTGACTGACAACTGATTTGCGGACTGATTGGTGAAGATAAGGGACGCAATGTCGACTGTGACGCGACGCCGACAACGAAGAGAGCGCGTGTTCGCCCAGTACGCTGTTGTGATGATGGGACGGCAGCGTGTGTTCCGTGACCGCTTGAACCCTTTGGAGGAGTTCGATGAGGACGAACTGCAGGAGCGCTTTCGATTCGGTCGCGCGGGCATTGTGTTCCTCGCCGACACACTGCGCCCGGTCTTGGAGCGGCCGACGCGTCGCAGCCGCGCCCTCTCTGCAGAGCAGCAGGTCATTGTCGCCTTACAGTTCTACGCCACGGGGAACTTCCTCATCACCGCAGGGGACTACATCCGTGTGCACGTCTCCACTGCTTCGCGGACTGTGAGGCGGGTGACTCGGGCCTTGGCACGTCGTGCCCGAGACTTTATAGGGTAAGTGGTCTGGAGCATCTCTGGTGCGTCCCGATATTAGGCGCATGTGCAGGCCAGTTTTCCGAGAAAAAAAGCCTGGGCCTAGATTGCTCGATGAGCAATCACCATTATTTCAGAAACCCTTTGTATAGAAATTTCGGTGCGTGAATTGTGTTCGCTGAAACCGCCGAATTCGTTGAAGGTGGTCTTCTCAGCACACCTATTCTGCAATTTATTTACGGCGCACCACCTGCTCAATGACCCTTCCGTTTTTGTTTCCTAAGCTGTAGGCTTGCTAGCCTGAATATCTGCCAGCGCATCGATCCCCACGTATACTGGTACCTCCCTAAAGGAACATTAAAAGTGTTGCTTCAGCACTCGATATTTGTTCTTTGGTAATGAGCGTGACATGCAGACCAGTGAACTGGGCAGTAAAATTACACGAACCAACTGGAGTGTACAAAATGACTCCCTTAGTACCTATTATTGGTGCAGGTGCAAATTCAACTAAACTACAAATAAAGTAGGAGTGCAGACATTTACAAACAGCCTGGTTTCTGCACTCCCAACTATGCACTTGTTGCTACTGAGTTAGTCTTGCGGCTACTGAGTACTGTCATTGTGCAGACGAGGCTTTTATTGCTCACTATTGATGACGATGAATGATAGCTGTGTTATTTTGAAGCATGTGATCATAACAACAAAACCGTCACTGTTAATGTCATAGTGCTACAGACTGACTCAAATCCATCTACAATGCAGGTGGCCAGGTGAAGCTGAGGGTCATGCCTTACAACAGGCCTTCTTTGAGATCGGTGGGTTTCCTTCGGTCGTGGGTGCTGTTGATGGCACTCACATTCGGATACAGGCACCACAAGTGCATGAGGAGGTGTACGTTAACCGCCATCTGTACCATTCAATAAATGTACAGTTAGTGGTTGACGTCTTTTACCGTATCCGCAATGTGGTTGCAAAATGGCCTGGAAGCACCCACGACTCTAGGATATTCACCGAGGGCTCGTTGTCAGGCAAGCTGGCCGATGGCGTTTACGAGGGCCTACTGCTTCGAGACAGCGGCTACACCTGCAAGCCATGGCTGATGACGCCCTTCCAGTCTCCGTCATCAGCAGCGGAGGTCGCCTACAATGCGTCACATAGCACAACGAGGAGCATCGTGGAACGGTAAAGCCAGGCTATGCGTCCTGGTTCGACGGTTCAGTGTTTCGGTACCTTGAGGCACCTAACCTTTTTTATATGGTTGTGCCTCAGCTTTACATATGTTGCCATTTTTATGTTCTTGCATAGTAGGCTACGGCTGCTCAGAAGCAAGAAGAGGAAGGCGTATCTCTACCACACCTTATTTATACTACGGGCTATAACCTACTGCCATAGCCTGAAATGTTTATTCTAAGGTTAGCCAGAATTGTGGGAATGAAGAACATCAATTCACAAAATTCAACCATTAGCCAGTTAACTCTATATGTCACCATAATTGTTATATTTCATTTGCTCTTTTCTGTTTAAACTCCAAAATAGAAGTTAGAACTTCTCTGAAACATATCCTTCCTGTATGACTGGGTTTATTAACCTACAGGTTTTTACTAGCTGTTTATACTTTTCAAACAATAGCAGTTAATTTTTTTGTTACTCTATATTGCCTAAATGTAAAGCAATTCTTAGAAAAAAAAACAGCTTGCAATGTGAAAAAAAAAACACTGGCTTAGGCAGGTTTTGTTTTTAGACAGTTTGTGTACAGACTTATTCAAGCATATGTTATTAAATACTGCTTATCTCAAACTGCATTTTCCTTGCAAGTTTTTGCGAAGAACATTTTCATTATATCTGTGATTGGATTGCTGCGCCATTTGCACCAAAGTGATTACCCTGCTACGTCCTGCCACATTTAACAAAAATGTGAGGAACTTGCACCAACGCAGCGCCAAAACTTAATTTCATTTTAATAATACTGAAAATATTATAGCTCGGGCTTCGCTGCCCAGCCGGACCGTCACGATATGCTTACGCAGGTTTTCAGGTTTTCAAAACTTTTGATTATCGTCTCGTATACCATACTATTCAATCACATTTCGTATGAATGACAGGCAATATCTGGAAGTTTCGCAATAATTTTTATGTTAGTCGTCTGTTCATTCTGGAGGGTTAGCTATAGTCCGTTGCAACCTAAGAACGAAGGGCGAGGGTAACGAGGAAGAACGAAGGGCGCATGCCGACCTCATTAGATGTTCTTATAAACCACTTCAAAAGGATAACAGATCTTGCTCTATTTATACACTGTGCAGGACAATAGGCCAGCTCAAGCGGAGATTTCATTGCCTCCATGCTGAGTTGAGGATGCAGCCAGAGAGATGCTGCGACATCACTGTTGCCTGCTGTGTTCTGCACAACCTGGTCAAGACACACCCCTGCAGCATGCCAAGGACTGTCCTCCCCGAAGAGGTTCCCGTTGAGCCCGTGGCAGCGGGCCGTGATGAAAGCAACGAGGCTCGGGATGCCATCGTCAGCCAGTTCTTCGGTTGAGCGTAAGTATACCAATATATTGCACATGCTGCTTTGCATGGTCTTGAGTACCAGTGCATTGTGCTTGTTTTTAATTGATCAAACATTGGAATACCAAATGTTGCTTCTGCGTTAGGTTGGAAGAGAGTGGAATTTTCACCCACGCCGTCCCCACATATTACGCTTGACTACTGCTGCCGATTATCCCGGCGCAGCGGGAACACAAATACCGTAGGCTATGGTTCAGGGAGATACGAAGATAAATTAGGCAAATGATAAAATTAGCCAGACGATCTTCCGATCAGTACATGCAAGGCAGGCTTTTAGTCTTAGCGGCAACTGAGGCGCGTACGAGGCTGATGGCGGTACGGACAGAGCACACGGAGATGGATCAGCAGTCAAGATTCCTTGAGCGTCGCAACTATTCGTGCTGTGACAAGGAACTAGAGCAAAAACCCTGCAAGCAGGCGGAGCCGCCGTTAGTTCTCGATAAGCAGATGAAAAACTTGTCTTCGCATGACACGTTTTGGCGCACAGATATGTTTGACGGAGCAAATATACCACATGGTTTCAAACAGGCTCGTGATTGGACCCGGCGGCGTGTAACATTGGGCTTTAGTCCATCGTAGGACGAGACGGAGTATAGGAGGCTTTGTCATATATATATACATTCAAAATGAAAATTAAAAACAGCGTAATATGTCAACGTTTACTCTTCTCCTAATTGTTTTTTTAACAATTTGATTTCCAATTCTGCACGCTGTGTTTCCAGTCGAATTAAACTTTTTTGGTCCTCTAGTAATTTTTTTGACTGCTGGTAGAACTCCTCGGCAGCAGTTGCTGCTGCAATTGTTGCCGTGGCAGCTTGCTTAACCATTTCTGTGCTCTCCTTCTCCAGCAGGAGATTAGCTCCCTCGAGCTGCTGCTGCCTTTCCGTCTCCTGCAAGAAGCGCTGTGAAGCCTCCCGGCACCAACGTCGGCTGTATGGCACATTTGTTGGAGCCCGCTGCACCGCCTCCAGCGGCCGACTCTCGTGCAGCACTGCCGCACTTGCTCCGCTCCTAGAGGGACCAGGCTGTGGATCTATTCCCCTGGAGCTGTCACTGCGACAAGTGCATGTGTAAAAAGTGGTCAGGTTTTGTTCTTGTCAGCATGGGCAAAGAGAACACACTGTGCAAAGTTTGTAACCCTGATAAAGACACCGATGCTGCGCCAAAATTCATTCATACGGGTTGGTGTAGAGGACAAAGTTTGTGAGCTAAGTTGGTTTATACACTGACGCACAGGCTTGAGGTCGGAGCGCAGTGTTGTTACTTCTTGCACAATTGCCCAGTACATGGTGTGGGAAAATGTGCATTTGGTTGTGAAGAGCATTTGCAAGCATGTGTGCGTACACTTTCACTGCTAAAGGTTAGAATGCAGCTGTGTAGCTATGCGATTAACAGTTCATAAATTTAGTGGTCACATGTCCAGTCAATCCACGTTGCACTGCACATTTATAGGACAACTTCAAACATTACAGCACATAGCTTCACTGGCATTGATTTTACTCACACAGGTTACCATCATGGGGGTAGTTAACTTCCCGACGAGAATGAAGTTAATGTTTGAGCCAATTTTCCTAAGTTGGTAAAACAAGCAACAGGATGGTTGTACTGTGTGTGATCTCTTAATTGGCATATTGAAAGCGTGCTACAGTTAGCATAAAAAAAAAGCCATTGCCACTTTGTTGCATTTAATTTCTATAAGATGGTAATAAACAGCTTTACCACCTGATTTCTCATTGCATGCCGTGTTATTTCATGAATTTGTGGCTTCGGTGAAACTGTTTCAGCCTTGTTGAAAATAATTAGAAATGTGGTAGCGCTGGTGCCTCGTCAGATCTTAGAGTGCACTCTGGAAGACGGTTTCGTGACTTATATTTCGAACCGCCTTTGAGCTTTTGTGGTTGAAATAGAACTGAAGCCAGATTCCCGGAACTTTCTTACGACAAAAAAGTTAGTAGCTTTATCTTATGACAAATTTACGAACTTTTAAGTATTCCCGAAGCACAAAGTTCGTAAGTTTTGCGCAAGCTACAGATTTCGTCGGAACTTGCGCAAAACTTACAAACATTTTGCTTCAGGAACACTCAAAAGTTTGTAACTTTGTTGTAAGATAAATTTACTAATTTTTTTGTTGTAAGAAAGTTTCGGGTATCCGGCCTCTCGTCTTTATATAAAAGTACTCGGCAGTAATGCTATTCAAATGGCAACATGCCCATCTTGTTATCATCATTTGTCCTCGTCTTTTCGAACCTCGCCTGGAACGACAGTTCTGCATTACTGTGACCGGTTCCTTAAAACAATTTACTCGTCACACAATCGGGTCTAGAAACCAGTCACCTACACTTCCGTGTCACCTATGGTGGCCTCCAACCCGCACAGGTTGGGCGAGTCCTCGCCGATCACTTCGAGGACGGCCTCGACGAGGGGCGTCAGGACGTGGGGGTTTGGCCCAGCACCTATGAATTAAGGCGTAGTAATTTCGTCTCTACTCTTACTTACTCGAGTTACGAGCAAAAACAGAGGAGGTGGGGTTCGCTGTTCAACCAAGTATGTAAATGAAACTTTCATGGGAAAATTAAAATAAACAAATACTGCATGAGACATTCTTTTAAACGTTCATTAATTGCTAGATACCACTGCTGAAACTGTGGACTGTGTAATCGTGCAATTTTTACTTTCTTGCAGTTTGGCCTGTCGGCCTCGACCATTGTGCTCTCTTATAATCTGTTTTAACATTTTGTCCGAAGTTTTGGGTCTTCCACTGAACTGTTTTATAAGTTCCATACAGCCTGTGCAGAACTTGTACATAAACTGGAATAAATTGTTTTCTGATGCTGTAACACTGCTTTTGCTGCTGTTCTAGGAAGGTGAAAAGTCGACTCCCAGCAGAGGGCAAAGGTGAACGAATATACAAATGTCCACATTCACGTTTCTAGGTTTGGTTGCTCATGTATTATCACTAAAGCAATGCAATATCTTTTGAACTTAAGAACACAATGAACTTACCGGTGCGCTGTTCATGCTTCTTGAATAAGCTGTAGAGTTGTCTAGTCTTTTTTAGGAGGTTTCTCCAGCACTGTTGTAGCTGGTCTGGGGTGCGCAAACAGCCCGTGGCTCTGTAAATTTCGTCCCATGCCTGCCTTTTTGTTTGGGTCGTGACCGTAGCACTGAACTTGGCCATAATTTGATATTTCCTCTCCCCCACTGCCCGAATTGGTTCCAATTGTTCATCCAATGACCAATTCCTCTGCCGTTTCATGGTGATGCTGGCATTCGCCTGACTCATTTTAGATTTCAAATTGGTTGTGATCGTCTGCTACGTAATTATGTCTCTCTTTATAATCCTAATAAGACATCTAGTTATCTGAAACAAAATAAATTGGAGAAAGACAAGCGCAAGAGAAAATATGCACACTTCTTTTCCGATAGAAGCTTTGTTTATTTCCCAGTTGTACAAGTTCGCAGACGACAGTACCGAAGTTCGATCGAATGCCGTGCCGGCATCCGTGCCGGCAGCTTCTATTGAGGTAACAGATCTTTGCTTCTGAGGCAAGTTTTTAGTTTACATCTTGCCTTCGTTGAACCGTCTCCCGCTAAAGGGGGTCGTCGGTGTTGTGGATGCGCTGCAAATACAATACACGGCGAACTGTACTATAAACCAGACTCCGCGATTAGAGGCCGTTTTTCGGAGAGATTTGTTGCACTAACGTGCGATTGGGGCTCGAGGTAGGTTTTAAAAGTGAAAAAAAGAAAATAAAGCTGGACGTTGATTACAACGCAAGATCTGCTGACATGAAATTTTGATAGCGGTACAATCTCATAACTTTCTCGTGAAACATCGCGGCACTTACCTAGGATATATGTTTTGAAGATCCCGCTGACTGTAGCATTCAATAAAACAAGTCCACTTCAGAGGGCGATGCGTGATCTTATTCAAACTTGACGAAACCAGTCAGGCGTGGCCGTGCTCCCACAGCATGCTCGCCGTCAACTCCGACTGTAGACTTTGTGTTGAAATGTTCTTTTCGTGGCACGAGGATGACGCATCTTCGTAAAAATAGATGTTCCCAAGCGTGACGAGCGGCCGTAGCAGCCATATTGGCCATATTGTCTGATGCTAGGTACTATTTTACTCCGGCGTCCCTACTCTGCAGGTCACGTGACCTAAAATTCCCCCTCGTAGGGAAATCCGGTTAACCGCGGTTAGTTAACCAGCTTCGAGCAAACGGGCCCAGGTCGTTTGATGGCTCCCGGTCCCTTGATTCCGCTTGGTCCCGTCATGTAGCATAGGGCCCCTGGTAGAAATTTGTTGCTAGCCCAGCATTTAAGCATAGTCCAGCCTCTTTGTATGTAAAGCAAAACAACTACTGCAACTGAATACTTCTTAACTGATGATAATCGAAGTTTGCACTGCTCAATGCCCTTCCGTTTTATCTAAAGTCACGCAACTAAGTACTCCAAATACCGGTTGGAGCACTGTGGTGCAGGTGAAGTTTCTACTTATAAAAAAATGTCTGGCCAAAAGCTTGCTTCGGTAACACGAGCTACAACAGGAAGCCCGATTGAGAGGCTTTAAGAGCAAGCTATATGCTTTGAATGTTGCTAAGCATGCGTGCTTGTGCCGTTCAGGACAACGTGCTCGTTCTTGGCGTTTCGGTTTCACTTGCACTTAAAGGGATGTTGAATCGAAATCTGGATTCCACAAAACACGGCGGCAAAAGCGTGTAACAAGAGGATACAAACACCAAAACATCACTTATACAGCGATATCTTGAACCGATGACCTTATTTTTTAAAAAAAAGGAGGCGCTTTTAACAGATTTGTTTGTCTTGTTTCTTCCAGAAGGAGAGGGAACGACCTCACATCTTCTCCGCCTCGCCGCCTTGAGGGAGCGAAGCGGAGAGAGGAGGAAACTAGGTATCTCGACGTCACGCGCCTCATCGGCCTCGTTCAATCTCAACCTCTTTTTCAAAAAATACGGCCGTCCATTCGAGATATCGCCTTATGACTACGAGTAGTGTTGTAAGGATTGTAGCGTCCTGCCTACGGCTTCTTCATCGTTTTCTGAAATCCAAATTTCGGTTCATCATCCCTTTAAAGGGAAACGGAGTGTGGCAGTGATGGGATGATTTCTTGTCTTCAGCCGAAGTTGCCTACCATTACCACTGTAGGGCAGCAAAGGCTACAGGCATGCAAGAGCGACTTTGCAAAGTGCTTTCGCAGAACAAGAGCTTGCGATAGAGCGTGTACTAGCTCGCACTTGTCGCCTTCGACCACGCTGTCACCCTGGCAAGCCTTCGGCAACACCTTCAGAATGCCCGCATTCTTCAAGAAAGCCATAATGTTATGAATATACCACAACAATGCCTGGCTTTTATTTTTTTCTAAAAAAGAGCATTTCTGAAGCTTTGAAAATGCAGCAGTGCACGCTGATTACCTTCGGTACTGCTTAGAACGTGCTCACTCATGCTCACTTTATCCAGGCTGAAAAGCTTGTGCTGGGACGGGGCATGTTGAACACTGGTGGTGTCTTGACTGAAGTAATAGACAAAGTATGAACAGGAGCGATAAAGAAACACAACATTTAATGCCAGTCATCTCCACTTTTAGAAAGTATCTTAACATAAGATTAATTTGACATTTCGTAGTAAGGGTGCTGAATTCCAGACTTGCTGACGCAAACGGTTTTGATAAAAACGTAAAAACAAAATGTAACTACTCGATGCAGGTGCCTAATAGTTTGACGACTAACAAACAACAAAAAGGACTAGAGAAATGTGATGAATATAAACGAATAAGGCTGGTCATGAATTGAAGCATACTTAGGTATGTGAGCCACACAACTTGCAGCTGCCATCTCAAGAAAAACAATCAAAGCCTTTAGTGATTTTGAAAATCGAAACATTCCTGGCAGGAGTTTCAGACTTTGGCGATCGCACCATCTGATCAGCAGTCAGACTACAGGTGTTTCCTTGATTGTAATAATCACCTTGATTGCAACTGGCCGTAGCTGTGAGTAGATTAGAATAAGACAAAGCTTCTCAAGAAGGCAGCTCGTATTGTACGTCTTCTGGCCATGGGTGAAGCCGAAAAGCCAGTAGGCCGCCATGACCAGAGTAAAGCCATCCTTCGCATCTTGCACTTCGAAAAGCCAAACTGGATCAACGTGTATATTCATGCTCTTCGCTGCCTCCACATCGTACCCCGAGAAGGCAACGCAGGGTGCCGTCGGGATGGTTCCCTCCTGCATATAAAAGCAGAACTGATTCAGTCAGAGAATAATAAAGGCCACACTGATGAGTATAATTTTAAGCATGAAATGCTTTTATCTCCCGGCCACCAAACTGATAACGTATCTTTTCGGGAGCTAACGGAAAAAAACACTTCATGACATTTAAGGTTTCGAAGTTGACTTTGGCGTTGGATTTCTTATTTGACACCGGCTTTGAAAGCTAATGGGTCTCGAAGTCAGTTTTGGATCAGAAAGGTGTGCACTAGCAGGGTTCAAAATTTGCTGTCAAAATTTTGTTTCCTTGAGACAAGGAAACAAAAAGGAACATACACACCACCGTCTCAAAACCAGATCAGCATACAGCTGTCATTTATTTCCACAAGTCCTCTTCCTTGTCATCCTACACGCTACACATGCTATGGAACCTATTAATTCCAAACTACAACTTTAAAAAATTATACAACATTCATATTAGTTTTTTGTATGACATCTCACCACCGAACAGTGCCTGAGACGAGCCCGACGCCCATTTCAGTCGTCAAATATAATTTCGAAATTGCTTTCATGATCTCTTTAAGAGTTTCAATGCAGGCGTCTGGAATTCGCAAAATTTAGTGGCCGCGATTATGTCCTCTGTGACTGATTTGCGAAAACAAATGGTTTTACAGTAATGATTCAGATTGTGATTTATTGGGAATTAACCAGTGCTGTTAATAACATGCTCTGTATCGTCCGCTCCGCTGGTGTTTTTTCTGCCGTCATGGCATCCACGCAGCTTGGAAGTGCCTTGCTTTATGCGACATGTGGCATGCACACACCGTGGCACTCCACTTAGCGCGGCGTGTGGTGGCAGCAAAAGCCTCTGCCAAAAACATCCTAAGCTACTCCCTGCACAGCATTTGTGGCGGCAGAAAAGATACAAGGCTATTTATATTGTTCCCGAGAGTATAGTATGTTGCAGATTAAGACGGTACAGTGGGGGGAAGAAGCTCCGTCTATACTGTTTCCACTTTAGCAGAAAGGATGCTATAGAGAAAAGAAAAAAAAAACGCCAATTGTGGCAAGCAAACCCTTTTTGGACTGGCGGAAGTGATGGGAGACGCCAGGCAGCGTAAAGAAAGGGGAAGGGGGGAGAGGTGGACTGCAAACGTGTTTACCAAGAGTAAAAAGGGGGAAGAGTGAAAAGAGGTATTCTTCTGTAGATTCCTTTTTCTCCCGGAGCTGTGAATGCGCCATGGCTGGACTGGGCTCAACTCAATGCCCCGAATCATATTTTTTAAAAAAATTATTGCCGGTAGAGTTTTGCGGATTCCTAAAATGCCTTTACGGAGAGGGTCCACAGACCCTCATTCCAGAACTGTTGACCTAGATTGCGGGCATGGTCATCTGCAGTATTTTCCGCAGGAAAAAGAGGGGGAAGGGGGCAAACCTTGTTTTCTTTCAAAGTTATAGGTTTGAAAGCTACACCCCTTCAGAATAACCCCCCCCCCCTTTTCCGCCACTTTGCTGACGCCCATGATTGTGGGCACCTCATCACTTACAAAATGTTTCCTAGGACCCATGTGTAGAAGGAGCCACCATTTAAACACCTGTCATGACTACAGTGGAGATATATCACAATAGCCGGGAAGAATAAATAATAATGGACAGTCTGACCGGAAACAATGGTACAGTTTCAGACTCACTGCTCAGCTTGCCAGCTGAGCCAGGCTAGAAAAACGAAATCGGCAAAGTGAATGAGTTGTGAGTATAAAAATGCAACAACAAAACCCTTCTGGAGTTCTTAGAAAAAGCTGGGGCCTTCTTGTCAATGGAAAAGGCACTCAGCAATTAAATCCAATACTTGGAGCTTACGCTTCATGAGCTTGCAGTTGGCACCTTCCACCGAGATCACGGTGATGTGCTCCAGCAGCTCCTTGTTGCATCTCAAAATCTTCCGGGAGGCAAGACTGATGATAATTGCCACTCCTTCCGGCATTAGCTTCATTAGCTCGATCTTTGTCAGGCGCTTTTAGTATTTTCGGAACTGAAAGTAGAGCATGCATACACATTTGCATGACTGTCACAGAAGTGAAACATGACAGAACCAAATTTCTAAGAATACTTCTCTCAATTCCAGCCCACAATAAATAATTAAAAAAAGTAGCTTCATCTTTTTATTTTAGATCTCTATATATTTGAAAATATATAGGCACTTCCACAGACAGAGAACTAGCGCCAAAACAGAAAGAAGAAAATGTTTTTGGGGCCCGATTTTGGTCATCGTTGAGATCGTGATCAAGATCTCACTAGGTCCGCACTGTGATTGGACACAGTGCCACAGACGAGCGCTCTTGACCAATGAGAATTCTTTTCGCTGTCGACGAGCCAATTTTTTGGTGAGAACCTGTCACCTTCTTTCGGATAGTGAGATCGATATCGTGGTAAGGTGGGTGCCTGTCCCAAGCTCTTGTTTTAGCATCAGTGGGTGTCAAGTTACACACGGCCAGAAAACAAATCAGCATAGCCAAACGAAGCACAGGACAACAATTGCATCCGTAAAATAGCCGATGCTCCATATTTTAATTAGTTTTTGATCTCATTCTGCGCAAACACAATTCGTAGCACACGATTGTCCCTTTTTGGCTCTGTTCGAAGATGACTTGCCAGTCTGTTCGTCGTTCTGTTTCTGTCAGAGAATGATACCTAGTAGCAAACAAACTCATTATTATTCCCTCATGTTAGCAGACAATGCGTCTGGTAGCGGTATTTTATAGCGAGCTCGTTTCACATGCACTGGCACCGTTCGAGTTCTCTCCCAGAATGCATCGCACTCACTGAGTGTTGCACGGAGAACTGGACTCAAACGAATTCGCCCAATGCACCAAGTGCGGAATACTGATGCTGCCGCCATCTATGTTGTAGAAAGAATACCCACCTCAAACCGAAACTGGCGCCTTGCTGTTCTGAGTGATGGGTGGGAATGCGAGAGTGCAGTCGCTACCAACGTTTATCTACAAACGTTGGTTGCTGCAGCCTGTAGTTTATAGTTGCGATGACTTCAAGCAACTCGGCTGTCATAGATATAGTTACAGACGGCGTAAATTTCCGCAACCTGCTGTCCACAAAGCAGCCGGTTGCGATATTTCAATTCTTATAACCGTTTACACTGAAGAAAACTGATGATGCTTTCCAGGCAGAAGCTTGATCTGTTTGAGCATTTCATTGTGCGTGGACCGATGAAAGGGTACGGCTTAAAAATAGTCTGCTGGAATATCCAGCGAAAATTTTCGTGGGACTTTCGATTCCGAACGTCATTACAGGTGGATCAGATATTAGCCTTGGTGAGGGCGTCGAGAACGAGAGCTTTCTCGAACAAAATACAATGGGGAAAGTTAGCTGACGTAGGTCAATGTTAAACATGACGATGTTGCCCAAGGCTCGGGTAAAATCACTATGTTTAGCTTTCTCTGATGCTTATTGGGCAGTCAAAGGTTACTGCCAGGGGAGTGTTTTGTCGACAAATGTTCAATTTTTCACCCGCACACGTTGGTGATAAACATCTCGGGGGCTGCCCTTACAGAAATGTCATATCTGGACTTATATTAAAAAAATGCCGATATGGATTTATAAGGAATTGGGCAGATATGGCCAGATATGCATACTGAGGCCATATCTGGACTGATAAAGCCATATCTGCCCAATTCATTATATACCCATATCTGCCCAATTCCTTATATGCAATATATGGACTGCTTTGTATGATCCCATGTTTGGGCCTGGCAAATAGGGTATCCACCCCATATAAAGCAATTTTCATGTGATGCTCCTTCTAGCATCACATGAAAATTATTGCCATGGGGCAGGTACCATACTTTCCATGTCCAGACATGGGATCATATAATGCATTTCTATGAATATCCATATAATATACATTTTACTGCTATCCCACACTGCCAAACGTGTGTTTACGTAGATATATCTACAGAATAGGCCACTGACCAGTCCTTATTGGTCTGGTTCGGAATCTGTCATTCCGACAAGTATGCATGCTACAAATATAGAATGCAGGCGATCGCTAGCTCGGAAACATTGTTACGTATCATTCGACGTCGGAAAGTAAACAGCCCTTTGGCGGGATTGGTTGTCGAGGGAGCAGACCGAGAATATGGTTTGCAGAAAAGTTTTATTTATAAAAGCACCAAAACTCTAAACAAGTACTTCCCCCATTCAAGAAAAAATTATAAGAAAGAAAACTGTAATATAGCATGGACAAACATTAAAATGGACTAAAAATGTAATAGCACAAAGACACCTATTAAAATGAAGCAAACGGAAGGCAACAATTAAGCTGTAAACTATACGAAAGTTTCAAAGTCGTTGATTCCTACTCACAGAGTCACAGTCCTGATTCAACTCTCCGGTCGAGCACAGCAGTTTTGACAAGGGCTTGCTTGCTAGCCTCGTCGTTGAAGTCCTTCCTTCCACCGTGTGATGTTCAAAACCCCCAGTCGCTCCTCGCTGGCCTTGTTTTTCCGTTTGGTCGCCAAATCTTCCCGTGTGATTAACACGCCACACATGCACACAGACACCGTTGTTCGCCGCGGAAGCAATACAAGATGAAAAGGTCATTACGGCTCCTTGAACACGACGAGGTCACCACTGTTTCCCGGACTAGGGAATGACGAGGGCATCATATCTTTAACTAAAACATCATAAAAATAACAAATAAAATAATGAACACATAAGAAACAAAAACAAAAGGACTAAATCATGAGAAAAAATGAAATAACGAACACAGAAGTAAAAAGAATAAAAACACGAAGGACTTACACAGACAGCCACATTTGTTCAGTTAACAATGACGTTTAATTCTGATAAAAAAATATTCCTGCTGCGCTAAAGATCACCAATATGGTGATCTTTGGCGCCATATTGCTCGGCGCTAGGCCACATTGAGCAAAGCAGGAATATTTGTGATCATAATCAAATGTCATTGCGAACTCAAAGTGTGGCTGCCTG
Organism: Ixodes scapularis; assembly: GCF_016920785.2. Taxonomy (NCBI): domain Eukaryota; kingdom Metazoa; phylum Arthropoda; class Arachnida; order Ixodida; family Ixodidae; genus Ixodes; species Ixodes scapularis. The sequence continues at coordinate 91,774,893 of NW_024609880.1, forward strand.
CGTAAGTCCTTCGTATTACTATTCTTCTGAATTCCGTGTTCATTATTGTGGCTGTTTGGGACCAGGCACTACTGCGCGGTGCGGAACCAGCACCGCGCAGTAGTGATACACAACCGCACGCCGGGATGATGCTCATCCAGATCGAAACGGGCAGGGGCGGGGATCCACTCCTTCTCCTTCCTTCCCTTGAGGCACTGACAAATAAAAATCAAAGGTTCGGTCAATTATGTTAACGCAATAAACTTCAAACACGTAGCATGAGTGCTGGCAAGATATCTGCTGCCTTCAATTTAGATAAGCTTGTAAATTTACATGCTAAATAACAAGTAACTTAAAAGCTGAAATATATTTCGATGGAACTACAAAAACCGTAGACTATCTCTGCAAATATAGTGCTATCTAGTATACCATAATTGAGTATAATCGGATTACAGCGTCCCCCTTACAAAGACTGGAGCAAAACCAGTATAGACTCTGCCGTGCCACTACAACAGAAACAATGGTATTGTGATCTCGTGGAAATCAGAGTTCGGAAAAATTGTGACAGGCTTTGGCACGGCAAATATGCCAATGTCATTGTTCATTTTTGCATATTCTACGGTGACAGTGCAAGGAAACAATCACACACCAGATACTCAGAAAGACAAGCACACGCGCTGAACGCATAACTCTTGTGTATTCGACAACTTCATTCTTCTCTTCAATGTCTGGATAGACTTTCCAGAACGTGATACGCAGAAGTACCACACGAAAAACAGGGATGGTGTCAGGTATGTCTAACACTATATACTTACACTGAACAAAATATAGATACCAAAAACTGGCGAGACACTACCTTAATTGAGGACATGCATGTACATTTCCCTAGAAGCTTGTAATTAATACTTGAAAGCCTCTAAAAAAACACCAGTAGGAAGATAATAAATGCTTCACCATTTAAAGCAGCCTGACTGTTTCTGGAGGTGTGAAATTCGTTACACGTGCGTTGGATCATACGAAACACGTCTACAGCAAATGATCTTTAGAGCTCGACATTTTATTTATTTATTTTATTTATTTATTTCAATACCTTCAAGGCCACACGGCATTACAGAAGGGAGTGGGGGAAAAACAAAAGTACAAAAAATAGAATTCAACACATATTAGTTAACATAATAGTTTTCAATGGCAGACTTGAATGCAGGAGCGTCTGTGATTGTGGCGATGGAGGTGGGCAGGTGGTTCCAGTCATTAGTAGTTGTTGGGATAAAAGAATCAAAAAAGAGCTTCGTGCGACTGAAAGGAACGTTGACTTTATGGTGATGATCATTTCGATGGGATACATACGATGGTTCAGAAAAAAGCTCTTCACTTAGATGCTGGTTGTGATGATAAATTTTGTGAAATAAGGACAAACGAGATAATTTTCTACGCAATGAAAGATTCGGAAGATGTAAAGTTAGTTTCATGGATGATACACTGGAAAAACGCGAGAAATTAGACAATATAAAACGTGCGCCACGATTTTGTACGGATTCAATTTGCGAGGAATAAATGCCAGCGTCAAAAATTATATCGCGGGCACAAATTCTTGCGATCGGAAGATGTATGCTATGCATTTATCACCATGGGGTGAATTCATCGCGGCACCAATTTTTGGCAATTTTTTCCTGGGTACGAACTGCGGAAATGAAGGCGACTGGGGCGCGAAAGCTACGGACTTGCTCGATCAATCAATCGCTGTTTTTATCGGGTCCAGCTCTCAGCACGCAAGTACGGAGAGTGGCGCCGGCAATGGAGTTGCACCGCGCTCTTCCAGACATTCTAGCTTACCAGTAAACAATACGGCGGAGGGAGCAAATCACCCCCCCCCCCTCCTCTTCCGCCTTTGCCCCCCACCCCTAATCCGTCTCCCAAAGAGTTCCCCCGCAACTGATCGACATTAAGCGAGTAGACAGCCTCTGCATCGGGGAAAAAAGAAAAACAGCCTCTCATAACACCATTCGCGCACAATTAGTAGTACTGGTAAAAGCAAGCGTTCTACAGACAATAACAAGCCTTTTGAACGCAGGAAATAATCTAGCCCAAACGAACAAAACACGAACTTACTTCGATCCCGTGCCATGATCTTGGCTGTTGAGCAGATTTGACGTAGTTCCACGTCCCACAGTCGCTTCCGTCTTTGTCGGACACATTTGAAACTAAGGCAAACTCCACGCATCACCACTAATCGGGTAATTGGACCGTTAGCCGGTCGTGCATAGAGCACTATATAGCTCCTACGGAGCAGAGTAGCGCAATCCTTTGAACCCCGTGTTTTGCCGACAACATGGCCGACAGAGCGGCTCGGCGCCAGTCACGTGGTACTCAGGGTTCCAGGAGGCGGCCCGCCCTATGGGAGAATACATGGAGATCGATACAACACGGCTGATTAAAAATGAACGGCGAGTTCACACTTTTCAAAACTGGTCTGCCGTGAAGTTAGTAAAGCACTAAACACTTTATCAAAGTTTTAATAATATCGGATGCGTGTGCAAATTTTGAGAAGGCAATTTCCAAGGCAATGGCGTTTGAAGCAGACGATTTTTGCTCGCAGCCGAGATGGGCTTTTCGGGTTGGCCGGAGCGGGTCACGTGAATGGTGTGACGTCGCCGTGTCGTCTGCTGCATGATGCCGCTCAAGCAATTTTTAAAAAAAAAGTCAGGTCCTTGCGGGGCACAAAACTTAGCACAAATTATTCTAAAATGTTCCATTATTATGTCAAAAACAATTGCCACTCCGTACACCCCCACAATACTGAAGAAACAGCGATTGTCTCACGTTCTTCATGCATTTCTGACCGCAGTTGGAACCTCCGGGCGTTCGCCGCTAGTCGCCGAGAGGCGGCGTTCTAGATTGCGCTTCTCTGCTCCGAAGGAGCTATATAGTGCTCTAGTCGTGCACACAGGCATTCAAACGCACATGGCAGGCGAAACGTGCGAAACATAGGCCGTTGCTTCGATTAGATTGTGTTCGTATCTTCAACACGTTTGAAATAAAACAATCAGCAAACCGCAATATGAAACTTATAAAAGACAGAGCAATAATAAATTATTGCACATGTCAATTTCGCCACAATATTATGAATAAGTCCTGAACATGTTGCAAAATAATAAATACGAAACTAAGTCACGGTACTGATCCCGAAGAAATCTAAAAAGGGCAATATTTCCGAGGTCGGGGACTTTCGGCCCATCAGTCTTCTTTGCTCTGATTATAAAATCCTGGCGAAGATCCTCGCAAGGCGACTTGACACAGAGCTGAAGTCCATCATAGGGCCCCATCAGACCTACGGCCTTCGCGGGAGGAAAATATCCAGGAACCTTCACATCATGGGGGCGATCGACGAGGCAACGGCGGAGGGACACCAGCCCCTGGCGGTCCTGCAGCTGGACCTGCGGCAGGCCTTCGACCGGGTCTCCCACAGGTTCCTCCTGGCGGCGCTGGATCGATTCGGCGTGGGGGAGGAGCTGCGGGAGTGGATCGCGCTCTGCTACCGAGACATCTCCACGCGCCTTCTCATCAACGGTCAGAGGGGAGGTCCCATCTTCATCGGGAGGTCAGTTCGGCAGGGCTGCCCCCTCTCGCCCATCCTCTTCGCGCTGCAGTTAGAGCCACTCTGCCGGGCAGTCAATGCGGACCCATCCATCTCAGGTCTACGGCTTGGGGACGAAGACGTCCGCGTGCTGGCCTTCGCGGACGACGTCTCGTTTATCTGCTCGTCCAAGGCGCAGGTGCAGACCATCCTGCGACACGTGGACCGGTTCTGCACTGCCTCAGGGGCCATGATCAACCGACAGAAGTCGGCGGGGGCGTGGCTTGGTGCACGGGCGACAACGCCAAGAACTTTCGGAGGTATAGGATGGAGCACTTCGCTCGACGGCTACCTCGGTGTGCCGGTGGACCCGCAGCGATCAATGGCCGCAGTGTGGAGACCGGCCGCCAACTCCGTTGCCGCCAGGCTGTCGCCCTGTCGGTGCAGAAACTTGTCTTTCTTCAGCCGGGCTCACGTGTGCAACACAGTCAGCTACCCCGCCGTGCTGTACAGGGCTCAGGCCGTCTGCTGCCCGGGCAGCCAGGCCGGAAAGGTACACCAGAGCTGGGCCATGTTCGTGTGGAAGTCCGCCGTGGAAAGCACACGAAGGAACAACCTCTTTCTGCACCAAGAGAGCGGAGGTCTGGGCCTCGTTAACATCGTGCTCAAGCTGCAAGTGCAGCGTTTTCTGCTCTTCCGGGATGCAAGGGACCCGACCTTCATCGCCGTGCTGCACCACCTTGGATTCCCACATCTCGGGAATTGAATGGTGAGCACGAGTGGCCGCACGACCAAGGGAGCCGCCCTGCGGTTCTACAAGGAAATCGCCAGCTCCATCGAGTTTCTGCAGGCCCAATTTTCCTGGGAGTACCTGGCGACCGTCGGAAAGAGGCGGCTGTACTGGGATGCCGTTTCCGCATCCTTCCCGTCACCGCTCTACAGACAACCACCGACGCCCGACGACGCGGCGCGACTTTACAAACTCGTGCGAATCCTTGCCGTCCCTGTGGCGACAAGGGACTTCTTCGTCCGGATGCACATGGAGGTCCTTCCAGTTAAAACCTGGCTCCATCACAAGGGGTTCTTCGTGCCGTGGTCCCTAAACTGCGACCTTTGCGGGGCGCCCGAGACCATCCAGCACGTCCTAGTCGAGTGTAGTAACGCCTACCTCTTCTGGGACGAGATGAGGACGACGTTTGAGCTCAGGGACTCCTTCGAAGTGGAGTGGAGCGCTTTCAAGTATCTGCAACTCGAGGAGAGGGATGATGCTGCTGGGCCTGCACGCCATCTGGCAGTCGCGTACCGCAATGGTGCAATGCCATCTCGACGCGCGTCCAACCTGGAGCTACTTCGTGTCCACTTTGGGGTGGGTGCTCTCAGTGACGTTGCGGCAGGCGAACGCGGGTGATTGGGAAAGCATCAAGCGACAACTCGAGGAAGGGCGTCGCCGCTGGGTGCAACGACGTACGTCAGGCATGGGAAACTGGTGAGTTCCTGTGAACTGTAGGCGCGTTGGCGTTGGCTGAAGTGCGCGGTGCGCGAAAGTGGACCGTGGCTCTTCCCCCTTGGAATTGCGCGTCTATATTGTTCGATATATTGATTTTTTTTTTTCGTACACATTGCATAACCACTGACGCGGTCTCATAATGTATCGCTTGCGTTTCTCCTCAATCGTTTCCGCCCAGTCTGGTCTAAGCACTTCAGGTTTGTGTGACAGCTATTTACCGCACGGCGATAGTATATTAGTTCTTTTCTTTTTTTTCTGATTTCAGAGTATCTGTTTTCTCATTCGTATACAGTTTGTATAACGTTTCTATACGAGCTATCCACCTGTCGTTCTCTGAATTATTTTTCAATTTGACCTTGTATAATGTTTGCGGAACCTACTGCAAGGATGTCTGTAAATAACATCTAAATAAAATATTGAAACAAAAATACCGCCATTTTAAGGCAGCAATTTAGTTGAGCTTATAACTCATAAGCACATCTCTTAATTTTCTGACGTCAGGAAAGTAGTATTTAATTCTGTTCTGGTAGATCAGCGCTATCCCCCGGGTGCCGCCAGGTCTTACTTATACAGGTTGCGCTGCACAGTTTTACTTATTTTTAGGCATAAACACTTTTTTATTCCTGAGATTCAAGCACAGCGCGGATAATTAAACTAGCTTTCAGAAATGCTATCGTTCGGCATTGTGACATTTATTTTTCGTAGTGTCAAGGGGTTACATTCACAAACCCATCAGTGTGTACATCCACAACGCATTGGTGTTTCTCACTTTTGTTACTAACGCAAAAAAAATTTTTATATTCGCGTTCCTCTGGTACGGTATGTCGTATAACATAAGCTATTAAAGAGACAGATATCGTTTGGCAATGTGAACATTTAAAATATTTCTCTTAGATGATCGTAACTACCACATAAAACAGTCGATTCCTGCCCTAAAAAGCATATTTTCACACTAGATTAAAAGCACAAATAAAATGATCCCTCAGGAGATTTATGTGCCTCTCGTAGCGTCATAAGCAACAAACACATCTCTTACTTTTCTAGTTTCTGGAAAGTAATGTTTATTATTGTTTTGTAGCTCAAAGCGCGTGCTCAATCATGCCACGTTTTTTTTTCTTTTTTTCATTCGAGGCTCCGCTATACCGTTTTTTCTTTTATCAGAGCCAAACACGTGTGTATAATGCCAGACCTTAAGCATAGTACATCAAATTAAACCAACTTCCTGAAAAAAGTGTCGTTCGGCGTTGTAAAATTTAATTTTCGTGGCGTAGGAGGTCAGATTCTCAAATCCTGGACTGCAAATTTTCCTCACGGCATTGTTTTTACTTTCGCGTTTTCGCGATAAAACACGTCAGCCTTGCCATGGTGGGATCAAATACGCTAGCGTCGACGGTCATTTACGAAGGATTGATCAACGCAAACATTTCCACTCGCTACATATGAATCGCCGCAGTTCGTCGGAATCTCAATGACGTGACTGCATAGTGAAAAAGGCAAAAAAAAATAGAACGATGCCGGTCAGTAAACGAAAGTTCCCGGGGCTCGTCAGCCTGCGAACAGCAAAGCGCCGATGCCGGCCAGTTACTGAACTTCCATGTAAATACTGGCCATCAAAGACGGCAAAATACCGGTGCCGGCAAGTTACTGAACTTCCGTAAATACCGGCCATCAAAGACAGCAAACTACCGATGCCGGCCAGTTACTGGAACCTCCATGGAAAGACTAGCCAGCAAAGACAGCAAAAACCCGATGCCGGCCAGTCATTGTAAGTTCTACGGCTGGACTGGCCAATGAGCGAGACGAAACCCCGACGCCAGCCGGGGCCGGCAGCTCCCCGGTGCCCATGGCCAGGCGCTGCCATCTTGTTACCATGGGCGGGCCGGCGTGGTCCCGATGTCCCGATACCGGCCGACGCGGAGTACCTGCATCTACATGTTGACTGGCACCATATAGTGCGATATACAGGAGTATCAGGCATCCTATACTGCTATATATGGCAGCCACTGGCACCATATATGACTATCTGGCATTATATGTCGTCATATATGGTGTTGCCTTACCATATCTGCCCTGATTTCAGCCCTTATATGGCAATATATGACCGTATATGTCTACTTATATGCCCATATACGGCCCTATATTAAACATATCTGGGCCATATATGACATTTCTGTAAGGGTGGTGATGCGTTTGTTCTGAGCATTTCTTTACACACTGGTATATTTCAGCGTCTTTACGGCAACAGAGCGACTTAAAACGTCCAAATAAAGCATGGTTTGTCAACTGCTTCCTTCATGAAATATGAGACGCCCACAGTTCAAGCTTGCGTTTGATTCCGTTGCCCGCAGGACGCAATTTCTACCAGAAAATCTCTGTTTTTTCCTTTCAGTTCCGCGACACATCGTAGCAGGTGAACTTTCGTCGTCTGCTCTTGCTCCTTGCCGGCCTCGCCGGAGCGAGGCATGACGGGATTGCATTTTGGCGCATTCTCGATTTTCTCGGTGCAGCGAGTGCATGCACGCGTGGGGTGTCAGCGATGAAACAAACTCGGAGAGTGCAACCACTCGTGGAGTGCCGGCTGAAACGAACCCGCTCCACACTGCGAGTGGACACGCGTAGGCACCAGTGCCATGAAACGTACTCGCTATTAGCTTCTACAGTGCAAGCCGGTTGAGACCTCGATGACCAAAATCGGGCTCCCGGTGAGATGGAATGGCAAACTGAGAATGATTTCATGGCCAGGGGCCAAACAAATACCAGGTTCATTGTATGGTGAGAGTATTAGCACCGAGAAGTTTGGGTGACGACCCCTTACGGCGAGCCGGAGCGACGTCATGCTGAGGGCAAAATTTATCCCCTCACTCGCCTCGCAAAGGCCGAGACGTCGTTTGCTGCCGGCATACTAGTTTCTGTTTTCTTTTTTTGTGCACGTTTTACGTAGGAAATGTGATTATATGTGGCCTTATTGAGGCATGGTCTGTAGTTGCAGGCGAAATTTCAACCAACATTCCGAGCATGGTTTCCAGGGCAGACAGCGCATGAATCACAGCTGGTATATGAAAAGGAAGGAATGCCACCACACTTGCAGGAGTATTGCAATATATTTACATCTCGCACAATCAATGCTGCTGATGATTTGAATAAATTGAGAGGTTTTTTCATCTTTGTTTCTAAACAAAAACGTCTCAGCGAAAAAGCTGCACTCTCCTCGAGCAACATGTTAAATATATTCTGGGCCATGGAGAGAAAATCACAAGTGAGAGCACCCAAAGGCCTTTGACTTAAATGCCGTTTGTATGCCCGCAAAGCGGGGTCTGATGTTCTCCTAACTCACGAACCTATAAAGAACATAATTTCAGTGTTTGAAACACTTACACCGCCGGTTCCACAACCCCTTGCACAATCGCCCTATATCGTGTGGAGGGGGCGGGAGGGGGGGGGATCATCGACGGAATTGCCTCCACCGATAGCTTTCCATACTTATAACCCAATTATAAAGGTAAACGTGACAAACACGGTTGGAAAAGCTATGAAAATTCTGTCAGTATAAGTCTCACCCAGCGCCTTGTACACTGGGTAAACGAAGCCCCGCTTTTCAACGTGCTTACAGCTCACAACGGCCGATGTTGACGGTGCCTTTCCCATCCTTGGTCTGACTGTCCATGCTCTCTTTAATCTCGAAGTTTTCGGGTGGTAGAATATGATACCAGCTTCTTTTTGGAAATTGCATTGCAGCGCTGAACAGTAGGTCAGCATGATCACAAACCTCCGATCGTGAGGAAACGAGCGCAGGGAAGCGAGCCAGATGCCAGAGCGCGAAGCGGAGTCCGTCGCCAGACGTCACGGTACACTTCACCCAATCAAGACGTGGCGGCCGCAGCGACACTTGTCTCTCTGAAGCTCTGAAGCTCTGAAGACTAATAGTATGCCGTGCAAGCAAAACCATTGATCTCCGCGACAATTTGCTGTATCGCGCGCCTCCGCTTGGTCGTTGCAGCTCAGGTGCGGCCACCGGACGGCCACCTTCGGACACAGATTACCAGTCAACCTTTTCGAGCATTGCGGAGGCTGGGCGGCAGCGAGCTGAAGACATGTTTTTTGCTTTTTCGTTGTCATTTAGCGAAGAAGTTTGTTAAAACCCCGTATGGTGAGAATTGCTTTTGAGAACACGTGGAACTTTTTATGAAAGCTCAGCACCGCAAGAAAAAGGAGCAACTCGTCTAACGCAAGTCTCGCCGTTCTGGCAGCATGATCAAAGCTTCCTTGGCATGCCAAAGTACTGCTTCCTGTCTTCGCACGCTTGGATACCGATCAAGATTTAACGCCGTGTGGATTTGTTTCGTGAGTGCAACGTACATGAAGATGCATGTGCCTCGGGAGCAGCATTTTACTTTACTCTTAAGACTGTATTTGTAACATGCGGCACTTGCAGTCCAGAAACGGGCATGATCCAGTGGCGACAAAGGAGGGGTAGGAGGCTATGGCGACGGCGACAGATTGCAGACAACCATATGGACGGGCCGCATTTGAAAAACTTTCGATCTCGCTGCTTCATACTTTTGCCTTCGCAAACCTACCTTCCTCCAAAGCATTGCTCTATTTATGCTGTCATGTGATCCATCCGAGTAGATTTGGAACATAGCCATGGTTAATACATAATAGCAACCACCGATTTCCTTTCCTATTGATAGCAACTCGATGGAACAGCTGGGTGATAGAGAAGACGTCTACGTGCGACATACCTTCAAAGCTCTGCCATGGCATCGATTCTTGATAAGTATCCAAACGTGAAAAGGCACAGACGCACCCATATCCACGGGATGCCAGGTTCGTCATAGCCGTGCGGTTGGAAGGAGCTTGCGCGGCTCGTCGATAGATTCGGTGTGTCGCGCTCCAGTACGACATACGCCGTTTAGTTGCTGTGCCTGGAGTACGAAACTCGGAGTGTCGGAGCAGGAGTAAGCAGCGTGGACTTAAAGGGGCCCTGCAATCATATCTAAGAGTCTACCTCTTTTGTGGTTTCCATGTCTCTTGGGGTTCGGGCAAGCCAGCGGGCACGGAAAGAATAACTAAATATCAGTGAGTCATAATTTAATTGGACGAAGCGGAAACCTCCTCCACCTACGAGGGCGACCCGCGTTGCCGAAAGCGCGCAATATGTGACGTCTTTGGTCCTGGGCTTACTACTGGTCGGAGCCGCTAAACGCTTTTTTTTTTAGTCGAGATACAAAATATAAGTGTCACGAACCGTTTCAATTATGTATGAAAGTAGTTTTTGTTCAGTATTTTAGATCAGAAAAGAAACAAATGCAGTTCATAAAGTACGGAAACAAGAAAAGACCCGTCGACAAACCCGCCACCAAGCGGCGGAAAAAACGGCGCGTACTAGAAAGGCCTAGTGGGTAGAGGCTCCGACGAACGGCAGGCGTAGAAAGGTCCCGGATGTACGCGGCGGCGCTGCGCTCGTATACCGGCTCGAGGATCCGACCAGTTCCGAGCATTCCGAAGGCTTTCGGCGCGGGCTTGGCTGGCGCTTTGGCCATTTGGCGGTATGGCAGCGCGAAGTGGCTCCCGTTCTGAACTCATCTTTACCCTGTGTTTGATGTCGTATGTGGCCAATGAAGTGTTATGCCAAATTAGTCTTTAATCGTGCGGCAAATGCAATGCGAGCCACCCTGGCCGCCCGCTTCATACAGCCTAGTCAACAGGTGCTTTAGTGGCGCCCTCTCGAGCCGTCCACACTGAGTGCGGCAGCCGTGAGCGCTCGATCAGCTCACTACTTCACGGCCAGTCAAGCCAGGGCCTACGACGTCATGAAGGAGGTTATTTTTTGCTTGTTTTTGTAATTCCAATTTGCCTATAACTTTTAAAATAAAGCGAAATTTGAGAAAAGAAAAGTTTCTTTAAGTTACTACGTTCAGTGAGCTCAGGTTCGGTCCAAATTAAAAACTAGTCAAAACGTTATTGCAGGGCCCCTTCAACGCGCCCAATGACAACAAACGAGCAGAAAACGTGTCTTCAGCACGCTGCCGGCCGGCCTCTGCAACACTCCAAAAGGTTGATCTTCCGTGTCCCAAGATGGCTGTCCGGTAGCCGCAATCACGGAGCAAGGAAGCGCAATTTAGCAATTGTCGTAGAGATCAGTAAAAAAATATGGAATGCATACCCTCCTAGCATCCATCTGGTAGGGATAAGCATTCTGTGCAGTCTATATGCCCATAAATGTTAACGCATGTAGCCGTTTGCAGGCAGTCGCATCCATTCGAAGATCGATCTGGCCTTCGTCAGGCACCAGCTTTCGCTCTTAGCACACAGCCACTGTTGGTGGGCTTCGAGGCTGCTCGTATTTTCACCCTCCACAGGCGGGGCAACCCCGGTCTGTAAACATACAATATGAATATGGCAGGGATTATTTGATAACACTTTATATTTTGGCCGTGTAAAGAAAATCTGCATTCCATTGTCTAACACATCAGTTATGAAATAACAAGGTCAGGTGGAACGGCCCGAGTTCGATTGAGAGGTCTTCGTTTGAAGACCTCTAAAGATGTCTTCAAACGATTCTCTAATTACTCAACTCCAAAGTTTCGGGCTGCTGCACTTCAACGTTCTGAACTTTTTCCAACATATATTTACGCTGTCGCTAACCATGTTCCATTTGCCAATTTTTTACATGCCCCTTCTCCTCCAATCAAAACAGCACGAGAACCCACCGTGAACAAACTTGGCATCATAATGTGTCATATATCCCCGATGATTGCCTTCCCCACTAAGATGCATTAAAGCCAAGGCTCGAGCACGAGCTCATAGCATCGCTAGATGGTCGCACTGCACGAACCCTCGTGCAGCTTGAGTATCTACTAGAACTGGTAAAAGCGAGCGAGTTGAAAATGAATACTTAGAATCGAAAGAATAAAACGCGAAGGACAAGCACATAAAGCCTGGTTCAAACAGTTGCATTTGACTGCGTTTGACCGCATTGCGGCTGCGAGAAACCAGGACATCCCTGCTGCTTATATCGCGTGCCAAGATGATTCCTTGAATTGGAATCCACGCTTCATACGAAACACAAATGTGCCGGTGACTCGCTTTTGATTCTAAACGCAACGCAGACAAACGCACTCAAACGGAAGTGTCTGAACTGACCTTTACAGTACAGGCTCACAGGAAAGCTGTGAGCCCGAACCGTCTCGCACGTCTAGCCTTCGCTTTAGTACATCTCAAGATGAGACGGAATGTGTGAGAAGCGATGTGGACTCACCACTCTAAGCAGAAGTGCGTAAGTAACCGATGCTATTTTCGTGATCGCTTGCACGTAAACAACCAAGAAGCTTGTAGGCAACGCCGTCATCCATCTGGCTTGAACGGCTTGAAAACAACTTGAGCCTTGGCTTGGCTTGGATGTCAGCTGCCCATTGTGCTTACTTGAACTTCACGAAATTCGCCAAAAATTGAGCGGACTGCTTCTTGTCTTCTGCTGTCGGCGCATATGTATGCAATTTGGTGGTATTCGAGTTCGACGACTCTGAAATCATGGGTGTACCACCGCAACACCCTCTTAACACGATTTCGGTATCCGCAGGGTGTAAAACGGATGTACGAAGGGTGTAGGCCTTTCCGTACACCGTTGAATATTAAAAAAATCATGTAAAATAGGTGGAGGAAGATTGTGAGCTCGGAAAAACACCCTTTTAACACGAACATGGGTGTTGAAATTTTTAGTGTGTACACAGGGCAGTGGTTTAGCGTATTGTAATGTATACATGAAATCTGAGCGCGGACTCTTATGAGGAGCCGTCAAGCTGAGCATGTATACACTTAAGCTGCGTCGCATTCGTTCATTTGTCTGAGCTTATGGTCCGTTAGTTTATTACTTATCACCAACATTTATTTTGAAAGCTTTGAAATTAAGGGCATATCAAGACACTCAAATTCCTTGGTTTGTTGTTTGAAAAAAAAAACACTAGCGAAAACCGCTAGGCCACGAGCGCGCTGCCTTCTTGGTCAGCTGCGCTCGCGGCATTATTCCCCCCTTTAAAAAAGTGCCTCTTCCCGATGCAACACAAAACGAAAAGAAGAAATCCAAAACAAAACGACATCAGAATAGCGAGTCACAGTTCACAGTTCGCAGTTCGCAGCTCACATCTCACAGCTCAAAACTTAATACTCACAACTCAATACTCACCACTCACAGTTCAGTCGTCGACGAGAGTGGAAAGTTCTATCGTTCGTAATACGGCTTCATCCGAACGACGTGCACCACCTTGGGTCTCGGCTGACGTCAAGTTGATGGTCATGTTCTGTCGGGAAGCACTTCGTAGTTAAGGTCTCCGAGACGTCGAATGATCTTGTGAGCCCCAAAGTAGCGCTTCAGTAGTTTTTCGCTGAGACCGCGGCGCCGTATCCGTGCCCCATACCCGGTCTCTGGGTTAGAAGTGGACGTCCCTGCGACGAAGGTCATACCAGCGTGCGTCGACTCGCTGTTGGCCTTGAATCTTGATTCTTGCCAGTTGACGAGCTTCCTCGGCGCGTTGAGAGATCGGTTGAGCCTCGTCGTTGGCATCGTCGGTAGGCACGTGAGGCAGCATGGAGTCGAGCATCGTGGTAACCGTCCGGCCGAGTACCAGTTGGAACGGCGTCATTCCAGTGGTTTCGTGAACCGTTGTGTTGTACGCAAGTGTAACGTACGGCAACACCTCGTCCCCTGTCTTGTGCTCCACGTCGACGTACATGGAGATCATGTCGGCGATGGTCTTGCTGAGTCTCTCCGTCAGCCCGTTTGTCTGTGGGTGGAATACCACCCGCAGACAAACGGGCTCACGTCGCACCACGCCGTATACGCCGCGGCGCGACGATGACTGGTGTGGCTGAGAAGAAGGATTTCTTGCATCAGTTAGGCCATGAAAGATGATCCTCGATCTGTGATCAGCACTTCAGGTGCGCCGTGTCGAAGGAGAATGGACTCGACGAAAAACTCGACGACTTCAGCCGCTGTGCCTGATGGAAGGGCTTTCGTCTCGCCGCACAGTGTAAGATAATCGGTCGCGACAATAATTCACCGGTTTCCTTGCGTCGATGTTTGGAACGGCCCGAGTAAGTCCATTCCTACCTGCTGGAAGGGAGTAGTTGGGGCAGATATCGGCTGCAGGAGTCCTGCTGGCTTCGTCGTAGGCTTCTTACGTCGTTGGCACTCATGGCACGACCGTGTGTACAGATAGACGATTTTCGGGAGTTTCGACCAGTAGTATTTGTCGCGAACCCGGGCGAGCGTCCTGCTGTAGCCAAGGTGTCCAACCGTCGGGTCGTCGTGCCATGCTTGAAAGATTTCATTCGCAGGCTGGCAGGAACAACCAGCAGCCAAGCAGGGTCGCTGGTTACGAAGTTCTTCTTGAAGAGCACGCCTTGCCGCAGAACGAAGCTTGACAAGTCTCGGGCCAAGACTTGCGGGAGTGAACTTCCTTGACCTTCGAGGTAGTCGATCACGGCGTGAAGCTCCGGGTCGTCACGTTCAAGTGCTCCCACGTCGGTATCTGCGACTGCGCCGAGAAAACGGGCGCCATTCTCGTCGTCGGTGCTGTCGGGAGGAGATTCGACTGGGCCCTAGACAAACAGTTGGCGTCGTTATGCTTGTGGCCAGACGTATGCACAATGGTTACGTCACATTCTTGCAGTCGAAGACTCCAGCGAGCGAGGCGTCATGACGGGTCCTTGAGGTTGGCGAGCCAACAGAGAGCGTGGTGGTTCGTGACAACGCGGAACGGGATTCCATACAGGTACGCCCTTACAAAAAATTTTAATGAATTTCTTTTGAAAGTTTATGGAGTCTACTTATTGTGTCTTTTCGAGTCTCAATAGAAATGCAAATGAGTTTTGTAACGAATCCGTAAGGAGTTTACGAAAACTATTGGCCACCGCGTTCCAATTGATGTTTCGACAAAGCTACCACATAAAGTTTCTAATGTATTTCATATGAATATAATTTGAAAGTCTATTGACACCATTTCGAGTCTGTGTTGAAAAACAATTGATTTTTTGTAACGAGTCCCTAAGGAGTTTACGAAAACTATTGGCCACCGCGTTTCAATTGAGGTTCAGCCGTGCCACTTCATAAGAATTTCTAATAGATTTCATTTGAAAGTCTAGATACACTGCTTTGAGTCTCTGTTGAAAATCAATTGTTTTTTTCTACCACGTTGTACTTGAGGTTTTGACGTGCCAACTCATTAGGTATATTCCGACGAGTCGGAATATACCTAATGAGATGGCACGTCAAAACCTCAAGTACAACGTGGTAGAAAATAAGAAAATAGAAAAAAGACGTCAGAGTTACGCAATTGCGGTTTGTGCCTTATCTATAGTCATCAAAAACACCAAATTATTCATTTTTAAAGAGATGTAGTGGACGTGAAGTGGCTCACGGCGTCCTAAAAAGCCTAATTTGGACGCGAATCGTGTTACCGCAATCTTTTCGGCCACCGCACTCCTCGCCCCTTCTGCAGTGGCGTTGTCACAGCGATGCGCATGATTTGTCGCTTTAGCTTCATGGCGTTAGGCTGTGCCACGCGGAGATGGAGCCCACATAAAATCAGAACTATATTTTCGCGCCCAAATTAGGAGGACGCCGTATAATAGTGTACGCGCGTTACATCTTTTTAAGAATGGACGGTTTGGTGGCTTGCGATTATGGCCAACAACTTTCTAAATACAAGATGCCGTTTTCTTTTCTAATTAAAAGGTTAATTAGCGAATTTTAGGCAATCGGTCGGTTTTTGTTGCGTTCTTTCTTGAACCCAATCTTCGCCTGGCCGTTTAGCTCACATCCACAAAACGTTAATTTCCACGTTTTTTTTTCTAATATCTAGTAGGTTAAAAAAAATAATAATAAACGTTGTATATAAAATAGAGGGCAGTTCTTTTCTGATATAAATAAAGCGTGGGGCACGCGTCTTGCATGCATCTCTTTTTTTTTCCGGCCTATGAAAACAAATCCCGGGACATTCGAAATTGAGTTTATGATGGGGCGGGCGCTTTATCACGGGGTATTTTGTCATGTTTCATAAGCTTTATTACTAGTCAGAAGGAAGCCACGCGAGCCGCATCACGTTGCAAACAGCTAATTCGGGTGTTTCTCAAGCAGCTCTAGAACTTTCCAATTGACATTTTGGTTCTTAATACATCTAAAAAAGTTTGGTACTTAGTCCTAAACATTTAATTTATTAGGCATAATTACAAATACTGCAACTCTCGCAAGACGTCTACCCAAAACATAAAGTTGGCGTCATTGGCGTAAAGTGGCTGCGTCTTTCATTTTTATGCTTGGTCTTTAAAGATTCGTGAAAAGCATTCGCGACCTTATCTGTCAAGGCGCGTACGCGGACAGCGCGGCCTCCTCGGCAAGTTGTTCCCTCATCGAAGACGACAATGAATAAAAGGTGCGATAAAAATCTTAATGCCTGAAAAAAGCGCAAGTTTAAAATAATTCTAAGGGTGTCAGTTGATTTTATTTCTACTATATTCAAATTTCAACGCTCGTCGCGGGCAGCATGAAAGGAAGCACTGCACTCTTGGCGCAAACCAGTGCCCAGTCAACGGTTCTACATTAAAACACGCATCACCACCCGACCTGTTTGAAAAATAAATAATTTTCAGTACTTTTGGTAGAAAAGGCGAATTTTCTACTGAGCGTGATATTTTGTGGACCCAAAAGTCCTGTAGCCGGGATCGGTAGTTCATAGCTTCAGGAAGACGAAAAACGACGGATGCATTATTTCCCGCGGAAGTACAGTTTTGAATTTGAATTCCACATAAAATTGTATATGCACAAATTGTGGCACGATACCGAACTTGCTTAATTACTTTTCTTTTAAAGACAACATAACCAGGCCTAATCTACAGATATTGCAGAATTCATTTTAATTGGCGTACAGCGCGAAAGACAAGTATGGACATAAAGAACACAATAGAGCTCTGCATCTCTACTGCATTTCTTTCCGTACTTGTGGACCGTTAGTCCGCATGACTATATTCAAAAACTGCCAAATCGTTTAAGCCTACCCCTTTTTATAATTTTTTTCGTAGATGAATTGTGGCGAATCCCGGCTGGGTTCGGGTAAAGATCTCGCACGTGTTCAAGGACACATTTCGGCATGATTTCCCGCTTGGTGACGTCGTTGAGCTGACCGCTGTTCCACTCCTTTTCTAAGTAGGCGGGGAACGCCAGACGCCTAAATTATCCAAGCAGCCCCAAAACTTGCGGTAGTACACCTTCCGAACTCCTGGGTTTTTTTGGAGATGGCCTTCGCCCACCCTGACAAAGCCCCAAACAATTATGTAAGGGCTGCAGAGGCTATCTGGGCATTCCGTTTCTTCATCAGCGAACAAATGCGAACAGAAGAGAATGAAAACTTCGTAATACCTGCTGTCTTTTAATAAATGACATAATATTGCCAGTGGCATAATATTGCTAGTTGCACTATTTTACGCGAAGAAAATTGTGATTTTGCGGTTCTATTTCCGTGTTTCCCGTTCTCTTTGCTGATACGCAAGATATTTGTCGGGTGTCAAGTTTTCAGTTGCATTTGTCGACAGAAACTAAATGCACGTTTGGCCACGAAGAAATTTTTTTCAGGGCTGAAGATAGGTGAAATATACCATAAACCGTTTCAGCTTTTATGGAAGTTTGTTTTTACTCTTCTTAGTAGCTTCAACGAGGCGCCCGTCACTCTAGAAAACACCTGCAGTACGAACCTATATATTATGCCCCAGAAATGGTCAGACTGGGTCCCTCTGACTGCAATATCTTGGACTTGTAATTACTCATGATTATTACTTTGTAAAAAAAAAAAAAAAAAAAAAAAAAACACAATAGTGATATAATCACTCTTCAGTGTGCCGTTTTTAGAACGACACATTTTCAACTCTCTGGGTAGAGCTCAAAGTTCGGATAAAAATACCCATCTTTTTTCCTTCTGCTGTGATGTTCAAGTTCCGTTCACTCGAGATAAATATGCGGTGGTGTAGCGTGTGTGGCCGCATGCGAAAGTATCTGAATGTAAAAAAACTTGTTGTTGGGCTATACGCCGTTTCACCTTCAGTCCGAGCGCAGCGGACGCTAGGTGTAATCCCAGCCAATCCAGCGTGGAGAGAGTGTCATGTGACCTTGAGCTCCGTGTGTCCCTCTGCCCAACCGGCAGGTCACGCGATTTTCTCCCGGCGCTGGATCGGCTGGGATGGCCTGTGGCGTCCACTGCGCTCAGACTGAAGGTGGAACGGAGTTGGTGTTGACTATCTGAGTGTGTTTTAGAACTGCAGAAAAAGAGCAAAAAAAGAGAAAAAAGAAGAAAAGCGAGCCAGCCCGAACCCTTCCGAGCTGATATCCAGCCTGCCTAACTAATCCCTGGCTTTTGGGATTGAAGCAGAGAACCTTGAAGGGTTACAGAGATTTTGTCGGGGGCCGGTAAGCCCATTAGCACTCGTGCGAGAAGGCCGTAAAAAGCGAGGAGGAAAATGGAGGAGGAAAAAAAGAAAAGAGGGGGAATCTTCTGCCAGGCTGAAGAAAATTTTGAGCCCCCGCCTTTAACAGGACTGAGTTAGCGCTGCACTGTATGTGTGAACCAGCCCTAAATGCGGAAAGTCACATTCAAAATTCCTACATTTTTGCTCACCCAGGCACTTAATTTACAAACTACCTTCATAGTTTAATGAGTGGCACCAATAACATTGTCAGGGGCACCATAATGCAAAAGTATATTTTGCCCCCGAGTATGCGAGAATCAATCGCTCACTGTTTTTGCCGCCGCATTGCACTCTTTTATTTCGGCTTTTGAAAAGGTCTACGAAAGATAAGCGAGCAGATGTTATCGCTTATGAAGTTTACCAAATTTGAACATAGAGAAGTTAAGACTTATAAGCATCTCGCAGAATTAACATGGCAATTTGGGCCAACTGATCCATGATCGTAGACAAGCGCCGCAAAAAACACATGGACAATAAGTGGTGGTAAACACTGGCGCCAGTGTTTTATGTCCACTTGTTGTCCCTGTGTATTTTTATTTACTTTTTTTGTTTGTCTACTATCTTGAACAAGTATTTTTAATCACAACGGACAGGAAGGAAACTGTAATAGGGTTCTACGCGGATCATAAAGCCATGCTCCGAATGGGTGAGTGTCAACTGCAGGTTTTACAACAGTGGCGGATCCAGGGGGGGGACCCCCACTCCCTCCCCCCTTCTCGAAAGGCAATTGGACATGAGTGGACCCCCCTTGCACAAGAAAGAATGGGAGAATAGTATCCTTAAAAATTTTCCGCCCACCCCAATACAAAGGTCTGGATCCGCCACACTAAGTTTCAATTATTGGGAGGATCGAGACATCAGAGGCCGAGTTCAAAAAGCAAACTTACGATAAAAAATTGCGTATGACAAAACCCGAGAAGAAATCCGTATTAACAAAACAAAATTTGTCGCAACTTTTGTGTGACTTACAACGAAATATTACGACATCATCCAAAGTGCCTCACAAACTTTTTAGGGCAAACATGGCCGCACATCACTTGGCTATTTCGCCGCGACCAGCAATGAATATAGAAGCGTGGGCAAGAGGCATGTGTTTTGCGCACTGTTCACATGCATCCCTACTTGAAGCAGTGGAAGGGCAACGCTAAACTACACACGGAGGATTCAGCCGACGAGTCTGCCGAACTGTCCATCCTGCCCGTTAGAGCTAACAAGGTGCAGGACTGCGATCAACGGCGAGATGCGCCAATGAATCAACGAAGGCAAATGCCAGACAAATCTTCAGTACACCCAAAAGGATCCTTCACCTATGAATGGCGTGAACCTGATTTGGTGATCACTAGCGCCCCCTCGTACTTCAGTAGTGATTTTCAAAGTGTAGAGCAGCTGTGCGACCCTACCACACGAAAAAGTACATTCCTGACTGGATGTGCCTTTTTAATGCCAAAGCATCATATGTCCATGGAGCGGAAAATTCGAGTTGTACCAAACGCTAACAGAGGAATAAAAGAAAAAATAAAATGTGCTTTCGCGGCTGAGATTTGAACCCGGTGCTGCTGTGTGAGAGCCGGGCATGCTAGCCGCTGGGCTATCTCAGCCGCTTCGGAATGCGACATTACTCTCCCCTCAAAAACAAGCTTGTCCCATTACAGGAAAAGATGGCATGTCTTTACCCGTTCTTTGTCCCTGTTTATCTGAGGCTGTTTTTTCATGTTTGACGGCATCGGCGTTGATGTGCCCGAAAGATGGTCATAAAAATATGTCCTCGGTTCGATGACACCACACTTCACGTGACGACATGACGTACCATGATGTGTGACGCCGTATGATGTAACGTAATACAAATATTAGAGGGGCACTTAGTTATACCTACGTGGATTGAATGCGAAAGCATTGCCATTCCTAACAATAGAGGAAAAAAAAAAGGAAGTGTCGTTAGGAATGGCAATGCTTTCGCATTCAATCCACAAAGGGATACCTGAGTGCCCCTGTAATATTTTGTGTGGAGTAGAGCTCAAATAAACGCCGTACGGTGCAGTATATCCATGATTAAGTTGCTGCTAGTCGTGAGGCTTAATGTTTTGCACCAACAATACCGTAGTTTTTCCTCGGTTGCGACGAAGTGCCACTGCGCTACGAACTTGCTAGAAATTTCTGCATATGCGACCACTTTATTCTGGAAACCTCTGGTGACCTGCCACTCACTTTTGCCCAAAAACAGTGAAAATACCAGATGTGAAAACAGCCATAACAAGCATTAAAAAAATCAAGATGAGGGTCATAGCATTAGCTTCCCAACGTGGCGAGACTAGCACAGGATTTCTGTTACTCGCCGTTTAAGACAGGAGTCATCTTTTTCCGGTCTGATCTTGAAAACAAAGTTTGGTTCGGTTAATTTTGTCGCAGAAAGCCCGTGCTTTCCCATTTGTGGGGTCATTTTCTCGCTTCAAAATATGATGCAGAGTCCTTCCCATAAAAATGCATGGGTGCCCGCTAGGACTCTTCGAAATGGTTAAATTAACTGAGGTCATTATACTCTGTTGCCACTCTAGAATAGCAGAAGGCCCTCCCACAAAGCCCGTCACTCTTTTTAATAAGCAAACACTAGAGAGGAGGAGAGCCGAGAGGACACCGCCAATCATGGCGAGCAGAGGGAATTGTGGGAGGGGCTTGTGCTATTCTATAGTTGCAACGGACTATAACAAAAGTTTACAGTACTATGAAAACAAAAAGACCAAGTATGCACAGAAATTCGCAGGAAGTGTAGCAGGGACAGAATAGAAAAAAACTGCAGCTGCAATATTTACCCTTTAAATTTCCCTCAACAGCACAGCAGAGATGACATGCTATTCGTCAGCGCCTGGAGGACCACCCCCTTGTACTGGGAGCACATGTAGTCTGAAACGAACAACAAACAAAAAATTAAATGCATGGACAATCCGCACATGCTGTTATTTCGCTTCATTGGCCGCTTCAGAGAAAGCAAGCATGCACTTGTCCAACCATGTCAACTGCTAGCCGAAACTTTCTGCCACCAGGATTAAGATATTGCTTGCGCTATAAAAAAAAACACTTACACACTACCCAGCGGGCATGCTGAAAGTTCAAACATTGAAGAAACTACAACATAAAACTTCAATGCAAGAGCTACACCTCGTGGACAATACACAAAAGTATGTTCAGTGTAAACCTTGGTGCACCGCAAGGCTGATTTACCTTAGCCAGTTTGGAACATCTGCAGTTCCATTCTTTTTAAGATATTATGCCTGAAAATTTGTGACAAATTAATTGGGTTAAAATTTTTTAATCGACACCCGGCCCAAATATTTAGGAGGTATACTAGTGGGTTAATTTCTAACTTACCACAATTATTTTCGGCATCCCGAAGGCGTCGCTTCAGGGTCCAGTTTTCATATTGGATTTACCTCGCCCACACAGCTGCAACCACACTGAAATGTTTGCAAAGTTTCAGGCAGAGTAATTAAACGTCTGCAGTTTCTCTCGAACACCGCTGTCACAAATTTTGTCTTTTTTGTCATTTTGGTCTGTTTAAGGGTGGTTTGGGGGGAGGGTCAATTACAATCCTTGCACATGTTTACCTGAGCGACAAAGGCTTGAATTCGGATGAGACTATACTCCCTTTCATACTTAAGGTGCAACGCTGTCAAAGCTACTGGCGCGAGCGTGGGGCTTGATCTTGTTGATCATTTGCACGCCTTCTCGCGCAAGCTAAACCGTAGATGAAGCCACGCACTCGCGCCAGTAGCTTTGACAGCGTTGCACGCTAAGTATGAAACAGAGTATAATGCCGGCCGAGCTTCAAACCAATCGGAAGAGGAAGACAAGCGTTTCGGGTTGACCAACCACGAACCTGTGACAACCGCATAGGTCATTCAACACACGTCTTATACCGCTTAAACACTGTGTCGAACTGCATTTTGAAGTGAGTCCCAATTCCAACGGTGTATGAACAGGGGCATTCATTTCGTGGCATGCCTTGAAATTAATCGAAGTGACGCAAGCTGGGAACACACTGCTGCTGCTTCATTTGGGCATAACTGCGGCCCTCGGCTTGATCACATCACAATTGCAAAATTAAAGAGAAAAAAAAGAGGCGAAAGGAACAACTGCTTTATCAAAGTTCTAACCGACAAATGTAAGCCCAGTTCAATTCTAGAAAGCCAGGGGACCGAAGTTTGTCCTAACAGTACAATTTAGTCCACTTCCATAACTTCAAAACAAAAGATGGATATCCTCTTCAACCATTTTGACTGAAAAGGAATATTGTCTCTGCATGAACCGAATTCCAAGGAAGTCTAACTTCGGAAATGTAATGAAGTATTATCAATGTAATCAATTTATAGTTGAAAGACATCAGTACACTGCTAGACCAATAAGACATTTCCTAAAGCAACGGACTGAAAGTAGCATTAGGAATTCAATACGTGCTCTGTTGACATGAGCTACACTTTCTCGGACCATACACAGAATGAGTGGCAACTTTTACGCTACACATAGATCCAAACATTAGGACAGATAAAGCAAACCCAACTAGTTAAAAAAAAAGAAAAAAAACATTCTAGCTTAACTAGAAAATAGGGAGTTCTAGAATATCGGGCGCTACTTTACCGCGCGTTACGGACGGCAAAATAGCGAGGATTGTGGCGAAGAGTTATAGAATAGCGTTTCTCTGAAGGGGACCCCCCCAAACGCAACCATCTCGCGCTTAAAACGCCACCAAGATGTCGCGACAGCTTTTATTTGAAAGTTAGAACGTTTTATCTTTAAAATTAAACAAGCTTTTGTCCAGAGTAACATTTTTGTAGTTTGTTTACACTCAATGGCCGCATGTTTTGTTTTTGTCGCTGCCAAGCTGCTCTGTTGTACTTACGAAGCCCAGACGATCCACTACCCAGGCATGCTTACATGTCTGCCGCGATCGTAAGTACACGCGCCTCGATAGCTTTGCGCCTCGATAGCTTTGAGCTGTGAATCCAGCGATCCGTGGCGTTTTCAATACGCTTGGACCATAGCGACCGCGGTCGCCGAGTGCGACTCACGCAGTTCCCGAGCGGGCGACGGCGTTGAAGACGCGATCAACAGAGATGTCGTGGGCGCCGCCTTTTGCGGTACCCACGCTATTATCGAGAAATAACGGGCCCCGAAGCTCGAGTCCGAAGCTTGTTTTGGGACTGCGCATGCACAGCAGCCACGAGATTATCCTAAAACTCCATAATGTTCACTTCTCGTTCAACGCGTACAATGCAAACAAAGAAGTATGCTTACCAACTGCGTTGAGTTGCTCGTTCTGTCGCGTCGTCGGCCTTCCGCGTTCTTCTTGAACATAATCATCACAAGAGAAAACTTCACAGATAGATAAACTTGATTAAATTAGCACATTTCCATGTCTTAAGGCATTTCCATCCCGCGACACACCCAACGGTCGCAAAACTGGCGAAACTGGGCGAAACTGGCGAAACCATGCCGAAAAAAGAAAAAAAAAACAAAGAACTGGTATCGCTACCGATGGGGCGTCGAAGACGCGATCCTTAAAATATGAAACCGAAACCAGTAAAAGTTACAATACTGAAACCGAAACTGACCAAATCGCGATAGAGGGGCGCCGTAAATAGATCTGTTCACATGATGCATCGTGTTGGCGAATCTTGTGTCGCGAAACTAGGTTTCGGGAAACAGATTCCCCGTCTGAACGCAACCGAAAAAGTGGCGCGCCTTCGAAAAAAGTGGCGCGTGTTTCTCGCTTCTGGAGCAATTTTTCGCTGAAACCTTACCGACGCCCGTCAATCTCCCGAAGGAGAAACGCGGACGCTGCCAATGGCCGCTCGACTTCGCTATGACGTCTAACCTTCGAGGAGGAGCGAGCTTCTGAAGGTGTCTGATTTTTGGCCGATTCCGTATCCGAGCCGAAGCCGAAAGAAAACAAAACAAACATGTCAAACGACAAGCCCCTATGCGACAAGCGGCGAAGCGGTGCATACGGGCGACGAGTCTTGGTCCTACTCGGTTGCAGGTGTGTTAACGGCGCCTACAGTAAGGATTGGGGGCGCGGTGCAGATTCGTCAACAGTCGCGGCGGGTGCAAGCACTGTATATAAACATGGTGATTGGGTATAACGTTCTTTATTAGCGGTGCAAAATGTGTCCGAAATGCTTCGAGATCATCTCGCGGTTTTTCCCGGATTTGGCAGGACTAGAAAACCCGTTGAGCTGAATCTGACGAAATTCATTGAGTGGCATTAATAAAACAGGCTGTCTCTTCACACTGTGCGTACTTCATATCATTTTGATGCGAGACGCTTAATATTCCCGGTGCAGACAAGGTTTGGCGAAATTCTCGTGAGTCAATACGTCACAGGTTTCGCGCATCAAACTCCACGTGTGAACAGGCCGATTTCGCGAAATCTTGGTTTCGCTAAACTGTGGCGCGTTGAAGACATACATCGTTTGAATAAGCCTCTAAAAGTAAAAGAGGGTGAATACAGTTATTATATTAAGCACAGTAAATAGATCTGTATATCAGAACTAGCACCGACGCGCTATTTGCTTCGGGTGCAATGCAGTAGGGAGTAGATTAATTGTTTTTTTTTTTGATAACACTCATTTCAATGTGTAATGAGTAAACACAAAAGAATCGCTATTGATTGGGTAACGATAAACCTCACTTGAATGTGTAATGAGTAAATTCAAAAGAAAAGATATGGAGTGGGTAATGATAAAACTCATTTAACGATGAGTTTCTTATGAGTTTCATTTGACTCTATAAAAACACATTAGAAGCTCAATTGAAACTCATTGTTCATTTTTGTAAGGGCGGTCGGAACTTGGTTAACGCCCAGACGACGGCCAGGTATTCCTTGTCGGTCGTTGAGTAATTTTGCTCTGCCTTCGACAGCGCCCTATTTGCGTAAGCGACCACCCTCTCTGCTCCATCTTGTCTTTGGACGAGTACCGCGCTGAGTCCGGCGTTGCTGGCGTCCGTGTGAACTTCGGTTTCCGCTAATGGATCGAAGTGTCCGAGGATAATGGGTGACTGGAGTCTTTCCTTCAGTTCGTTGAACGATTGTTCTTGCTCCTCCCCCAACCGGAAATCCACGTCGTCCTTCATCAGATGCGTGAGCGGTGCAGAAATCTTGGCGAAATCGCAAACTTAACGTCTCTAGTAAGCGCACAGCCCAAGAAATCTTCGTACAGCTTTCTTGCCTGATGGCTTTGGAAAGTCGGTGATAGCGGATGTCTTGTCTGGGTCTGGGCTTACACCCTGGGCACTCACGACATGGCCCAGGTGTTTGAGCTTGCCGTAAGCAAACCGGCATTTTGATGGCGTTAGTGTTAGTCCAGCACTCTGGATAGCCTGTAGCACGGCTCGCAGGCGTTTCAGGTGCTCGTCGAAGTCGCTTGCGAATACCATGACGTCGTTGAGGTAGACGAAACAGCTTCGCCATTTTGAAGCCGGATAGCTGGAAGGTCGCCGGTGCGGTGCACAGTCCGAATGGCATCACTTTAAATTCGTACAGTCCGTCCGGCATGATGAAGGCAGTTTTCTCACGATTTCATTCGTCGAGCTCTCTCTGCCAGTACCCACTCTTCAGGGCCGTCGACGAAAAGTATCGCCCGTGGCGTAGCCGGTCCAGAGTGTCGTCAAAGCGCGGCAGTGGGTAGACGTCCTTTTCCGTTACGGCGTTTATTTGACTATAGTTTACGCAGAACCGAAGAGTCCCATCTTTCTCTTTCACCAGGACTACCGGTGAAGTCCACGGACTCTTTGAGGGCTGGACGATGTCGTCGACGAGCATTTCTTGGACCTGCTTCTGGATGACCTCTCTCTTTCACAGATACACGATACGGCGACCGATGAACAGGAAACGCGTCGTCATCAGTATTAATTCGATGTTTCGCAATCGTCGTCTGGCGCATCTTTGATGATGTGACAAAGCACTCACAGAACTTGCCGAGGAGGTCAGTCAGCTGTCGTTGGTGGAAAGGGGGAGGTTGGGTCGATGCAACACCTCCTAGAAGACAAGGCCGTAGTGCTCTTCTCGTGACGTCGCAAAAGAAGGCCATCGGGGGCGCGCGTCGAAGCGAGTGCAACGCGCGTAGATCGACCGTCGTAACGCGTTTTTAGTCACAAACGCGTGTCATATTAGCTAAAATGAAAGCTGCAGATAGCAATTGGTCTAGAAAACATTTTATTACACGAGCAAAATATTGCACCGCTAAATAATCGGTACGAAATGGCACGAGGTATGCGTACAAGACGTCTATCGAAAAATGTGATTGTTTTAAGTCGAAAACATTGAGTCATGCAATTATTGTTGTAGGAATGCACATTTTATACAGAAATACTTTCACAGAATGGTGAGACACTCAGTGATTTTGAAACAGCAAAACAGAACAGTTAAATATCAGGTAGACATAGTCAACGCGGACAAGGCAAGACAAGCGTTTCTCACGATCATGTAAGCGACGTTATCGCGTGCAGTCACCGAATTCTTGCATCATACCCCGGCCACATGGCAAAATTAATGTAATTTCGATCGAATGACATTATACCATGACATTATAGGGTCGACAAATCCGCAAGCGCGGCGCTCGTATAATCACTCAAGCCCGCGAGCTGATTAAATCCCATATCACTATTAACGTTTCCATGTGGCAGGGGTACTAAGCTTACTACTTAGTTTACTAATTTACTTCTCCCTATGGGCTCGAGCTGCCTTAGAACAAAATATAAATTATTTTGTATATAATAATACTATCACCTTATTACAGTTAAGATTCTAGTATAAACGCGGAAAAGGCAATAAAATAACTTTAGTATAAATAAAGACAGAACCACAAACAACTCACTTTCAATAATCACACAAACTTGATTTTCATCTTCCATTGAAAACTAGATTAGCGCGCATATTTACAAATGTCGACTCAACTGCATAGGAATAATGACAACGAACAAAATTGCAATTTATCATGCGATTAAAAAAAACGATTACAGCATCTTACTTGCGTCCTACATGAAAAAGAAAGCCCGTAAATAAGTTTCTCACCTGTCGATCGTATCCATACGTCCCGCAATATCCGTGACGAACACATTTGAACACGAACTCCAAGAAGCCTCTCTCCGTCGAGAGAGAGGTCTATCGATTAGTCGACCAGAGCCTTCGTTGGCTAGTTGTCACACGTCACTCAAACCCTAGCAGGACTTGTTTCACGAATGCACGTAAATGCCGTAGTATCAAGCGAACACAAAAAAAAAACTACCCGAGACTACGGTGATGACAGAAATACGACGGGAAACAAGTCTCAAAAGTACCACACACGAGAGCAGCGGCGACGAAAGGCTTAACGTTGTCGACCCATCTCTTGCTGGTGTGCGCTCCCTGCGACAACGACTGGATTTCTTTTCGGTTTGCTTCCCTTCTGAGATGTCTCAGCGTTCCTGTTCAGACAGTCAGCAGCTCACACACAACGTAAATTTACCAGAATTGGAGCCATGTGGCATCAGCAGCATCGCAGCCGGTCCTTTCGAAAAGTGTGGGGTGCTGCGGAACTGCACGTAGTCCCGCGGTTACGGGAATACTCATAAATATAATTTTGGTACTCTCAACCTTGGTAGCGCGTTATATAATACGTTTATATTATATATATAATAAATTGTACAAGACTGTGCCTTTAAAACGTATATTAATGTCGGATAAACGCGCATGAACGAACACCACCGCGCCGCTTGTCGAGGGACATTGTTTTCACGTCGATAGCGTACTCTCACGTAGTTGCGCCATGGACTTCCTTCCTCCGCCATTGTGACGTAACCTCTCAGAGCGCTCTGGCCTTCTTCTCTAGGAGGTGTTGATCGATGTCGATCTGAGATGATGACGCTGTTTCGCGTTGCGACGAAGGGGAGTCTTTAGAGATTCCGGCGATCGCGGCTCAGTCCTAGAGCTCCTCGATGTGTCCCACAGTGGTACCTTTTGTAAGGTGCTGAGCCTCTTGTCGGAAGTTCGTTACAAGGACAGCGGTGCGACCATCTTGGAGCTTCGTTACGCCCCTGGCTAGACCGATCCCTCTGCCTAGGAGCAGCTGAACATTAAATTCCGGCAGGGCGTCTCCGCAGGTTGCTGTTTCGGTTCGGGCGGGCACCAGCACACTCGAGCGCGGTGGCAAGTTCACGTTCTCGGACAGTACACGTGCTGTGGCTGAGGCGGCCGGCGTTGTTCCCTGGTTCCCGGACGTCATAACAGGTTTCCGTAGTATCAGCTGGTTGACTTCCAGGTCGATGACGGCGCCGTATTCGCAGAGAAAGTCCATGCCAAGTATAACGTCTCTTGCACAGTCTTGTAGAACAACGAACTTCACCGGACATGTCTCACCGTGAATCTTGACGCGAGCGGTGCACCTCCCGACTGGTGTGATCAAATCAAATCAAATTTATTTGACACCACATCGTACAAGGGCGGTGATGTCGGGACCACAGACAAAAAGCCACTGGAGTGTGGCTTGACGAGGTCTGTGCCCCTGATTGATCTAATTAGCGACAGCGGCTATTATACAATAGGAAACAAGTAACAATCTATACAGCAGTTTGCAAAACAGAACTTAGCATATGTCAGGCCACAATGCAGTGAAAACAAAAACCGGAAAAACAAGGTTGTATAAAAGGAAACATAATAACATCAAAAACACATCTACTTTCGAATGAGTGTGGGAATTGAGTAATGATGGCAGTGTGTAAACAATTGATTGAGTACCGTAATTTGTACGTGCAAAGGGTATATTCCACATTTCACTGTGACGTGTGTTATAGCTGCTAGCGTTTCTTTTTAATTTGGATAATTGCTCAATAAAATTGTTATTTTGTTTTTTCCCCGCATAGTATCGCTTGAGCAGCAAGTCATTATATAAGAACTGTACAGCACAAACAATAAGACACTTAAAAAGTGGTTCTGTGTGAGCATCGTAGGCTGAACCAGAGATAGCGCGAACGGCTTTTTTCTATAGCAAGAATATTTTTGAAGTGTTAGTCACGGTTGTGTTCCCCCAAACTAAATGACAGTAGGTGATGTTCGAGAGAAAAAGTGAGTTGTAAATAATCAATTTTATACTAGTTGGTAGAAAATATCGCAGCCTTGTCAGAATTCCAACAACGCGGGCAAGTTTATTTGCAACCATCTCAATATGTTTATTCCAAAATAAGTTTTCCTCAAAGAACACTCCCAGGTTTTTTACTGCAGGAACAATATCCACATTTGAGGTGCCAATCATAAGATTGGTTTCAACATTTACTTTCGGGTTTCTAGACCTAAAAATGACAGCCGTTGTCTTAGATGTGTTTATGGTTAAGGAATTGTATATGCTCCATTTGTCTAGCTTGTTTAGAACATCATTTGCGTGATCAATTAATTCTTTAGTATTTGCAGATTTAAAAAAATAAGCTAGTGTAGTCAGCGTAAATAACAAATTGGGTATTATTGTCAATGTAGGTTATGTCGTTTATATAAATGTTAAATAACAACGGTCCAAGGATGCTACCTTGGGGTACCCCAGAATGAATGGGTTTAATACCTGACGTTTTATTGTTTATAACAACTTTCTGGCAGCGATACTCAAGATAACTTCTTAATACATCTAAAAATATTCCCCGAAAACCATAAATTTTGAGTTTTCTTATTAGGGTCTCGTGGTTTATTCTATCGAATGCCTTCGAAAAGTCTATAAATACTCCTGGTGTGAGTAATTTTTGTTCTATTGCAGAGATAAGTTATTTTTGAGTCAGAAGTCCTGCCTCTGTTGAGCGACCCTTTCTGAAGCCGAACTGAGAGTCTGTTATTATGCTATGTTTTTCACAAAATGAAGTCATTCTAAGATTAATAATTTTTTCAAGGCACTTGGAGAAAACGGGAAGAATTGATATTGGTCTATAATTTGATAATTCATTTTTGTCACCCCCTTTAAACGAGACACTCACCTTAGCTAACTGCATATGTTTTGGAAATACGCCATACATAAGCGAAATATTATACACGTGTTCTAAAACAGGGCAAATTATATATAAGACGTGTTTAACTGGGCGAATTTGCAGATCATCGGCATCACAGCAACTACTGTTTCGGAAGGAAAGAAATATCTGATGAATTTCGTCAGCGTCAGTAGGACTTAGAAACGCGCTTTCACGATTTCTGGATTTTAACTATTCAAGGCTGAGTGGATTATGTGTGCTGTTTGCCAGTGATACAAAAAAGCTATTGAACGAGTCAGCCAGCGGCGTTCGTGATACTGGTAGCCCATTTAATATAAGCTCTTGAACAGACTGTGTATGCTGCTGCTTACGACCAAGTACTGTGTTCAGTCTTTGCCACATAACATCACTATGTTTCATTATTTTGGCGTTGAAAAGGTTATGAAAATAATTTCTTTTAGCGTGTCTGAAGAAAACCAGTCACTTTATTTCGAAACACTTTAAATGCATGTAGATCCTCTGAACTTCTTGTATCTAAAAATCGTTTGAAAAGAGCATCTTTTTGTTTTATAAGTTTTAATAAATTATTTGTTATCCAAGGCTTTCGCGCCTTTTTATTTCTCGATGTTTTGTAACGAAATAACTTTATATAAGCTGACTTAAATCAAGACAAAAACGTGTCGTAGGCGTCCTCACGGTTTTTTTTGCTATAAACTACTTTCCAGCTAATATGTGACAGCTCGTTGTAAAATTTGTCTAATGTAAGTGGATTGATATCTTGAAATGTCACGTGGTGCATTTCCTTAGATGATTTTATTATTGAATCCTGATACGTTATAAAAAAATGGGGAAGTGATCACTGACATCAGCAGCTATCACACCGGAGAGCACTTTCTCAGTATCTATGTTTGTAATAAAAACGTCAAGCAGCGTTGCGGAACCATTCTGAATGCGAGTGGGCGCACTAATGGTATTAATGCAAGCATTTGACTCTAATAATCTTACCAGTTCACACTGTGATGTTGTCGCGTCCAACATGTTAATGTTAATATCGCCACCTAAAACCACATTGAAGTTATTTTGATTAACCCAAGTCAAGAAGTCATCCAGAAACGCCAGAAAAGTAGATACGAGTCTTCCGGGGGGGCGGTATAGTACAGCAAATACATTTCGATCGCAAATGACGGTTAATATTTTAAAATCATCTGTTATTTTGGTGAAATCTTGAACTATGTCGAAGCGTAAAGTATCTTTTATCAACAGTAGTACACCACCACCCATCTTGACAAAGCGGTTCAGGCATTGGGTATCGTAACCAGGCATCTTAAAAACTTCAGAGTCCTGCTGATACCACGTTTCGGATTGCATCACAACGTCAAAACAAAAACCAAAACAAGAAAACAGTGCCTGCAAGTCATCGCCCTTACTGCGAGCAGACTGTGCGTTCAAATGAAAAAAGATGTGCACTTTTTCTTAGATCGATAGAGATCCGTTACGTCAGATGGGGATAGCACACTGTCAGACATATCAGTTCACCGCATCAAGGACGATGTTTGAGGCCAACATCTACTCAATTTTATCTAGATCCTGAAGGCAAGTGACACGTAGTACACGTGATGTGTCTGTTTTCCTTGCAAAGACTTTGCCGTTCCTTGACCAGGCGTACTTTCAGTGTTTCTCGTTCTTTCGTGCGATGGTCTGACCGAGCAGTTTCTTAAAAACAGGGGATAAATGGTCATTTACGTAGACGGGAGACCGGCCTAAGAGGCCTAAGTCAGAGGTAGAAACTCGCTTTTTTCGAGCCTTTTTGATCAACGCGTCCCGTTTTGCCCTCGAATGAAATTGAACGCCAAGGTTCGGGCAGCCTCCGTCTTTCCTCGGAACGCGATGGCAAGCGTCGATGTCAGTGTCAGCGACTTGTTCGCTCATGACATCGCTGAATTTTTTTAGGACTTCGGGTAGATTTTCGTTTTCAGCAAGTGGAAGGCCCTTGATCTCAATGTTTCGGTTCCTCGAATACTGTTCGAGATCAGTTAGTCTTTGCTCTAAGCCAACCGCTTGTTGCTTGAGCGATGCAGACTCCTCAGAAAGCGCAGCATTTTCCGTAGAAAGTGCAGCGTTTGCTTTCTTTAGTGCCGCGTTTTCCCTCTCGATTTTTGTGCAACGCTTTGACATTTCTTCAGACTGCTCATTTATAAAGACTATCGAGCTCTTCAGGTCTTTGTACTCTTTTTTAAGTTCTTTTTCCATTATTGCCTTCATGTCGCGCATTTCTTGCCTGAAGTCCTTTTAAAATTTTGCGATTTCGGAAGGCATCTCGAAAGCGGTCATGTAATTTCACTGTGGCAGCAGCAGCGGGAAAACAAAAAAAAAGAGAATTACAGCAAGGAGCTAATGCACCAACCTATGTTGAAGAGTCCAGAGTAAGTACAGCTGTCGACTGCCGCTGCTGCCGCCAAATGAAGACCCGGTGGTTGCGGGCACCGCTTATCAAGCCGGCGCGCTGGTGGATTAGCCAACCACAGTTCTTGGGACACAGACGTCACCGCACAAGCCACGTCAGCAGCCTAGGGTGATGGTACACGTGCGGCGAAGCAAACGTAGTCCCGCGGCGAGATCTTGATTGTCGAAAAGGGTCCTGGCAGGTCCGAAGTTGTAGAATCTGTGTTGAAGAGTCCAGAGTAAGTACAGCTGTCGACTGCCGCTGCAACCGCCAAATGAAGACCCGGTGGTTGCGGCCACCGCTTATGAAGCAGGCGCGCTGGTGGATTAGCCAACCACAGTCTTGGGACACAGACGTCACCGCACAAGCCACGTCAGCAGCCTAGGATGATGGTACACGTCCGGTGAAGCAAACGTAGTCCCGTGGCGAGATCTTGATTGCCGAAAACGGTCCTGGCAGGTCCGAAGTTGTAGAATCTGTGTTGAAGAGTCCAGAGTAAGTACAGCTGTCGACTGCCGATGCTGCCGCCAAATGAAGACCCGGTGGTAGCGGGCACCGCTTATGAAGCCGGCGCATTGGTGGATTAGCCAAACACAGTTCTTGGGACACAGACGTCACCGCACAAGCCACGTCAGCAGCCCAGGATGATGGTACACGTGCGGCGACGCAAACGTAGTCCCGCGGCGAGATCTTGATTGCCGAAAAGGGTCCTGGCAGGTCCGAAGTTGTAGAATCTGTGCTGAAGAGTCCAGAGTAAGTACAGCTGTCGACAGCCGCTGCTGCCGCCACAAATTAGGTGCCCACCGGCAGTTCGTATCTGTGGACCATCCCACGGCGTCGTCACTTTCCGAAGGACTTGGGAGAGCCTCCCACTCAGGACGGAGTAGCCTGCTACGGTGTCGACAAGAGCCGACGCGTCGTGGCCGTCGATAACGCCGTGTAGGTTCTTTTTTACCGTCGCAGGAGCGTTGTTTGTACGTGCGCCGTCGTTAGAGTGGGGGCCCTCCGACGTTTGTGGAGAATGTTTGCGTCGGTCATCTTCGGCAACACCACCTCCAGGGGTTGCCGCGCCTAGTTTCCCCGGCGAGCAGCGAGGGGCGACAGGCTTTCACGTCGGGGTCGGTGCATCGGCGAAACTGGACGTCGTGGCGACGGCGACCGGAAGTCTCGGCGGGACGCAGGCTCGGGGGACTGAGGTTGTCGCAGGTACTCGTCAATTTCCCGAGGGCGCTCACCATAACGTGGGCGCAGGTCGTTCGGGTGGAACCCGCGCAGTCCGAGTCGTCGGTGTGGGCATCGGCGGTAGGTGTGGTCTGCTTCCCTGCAGTGGAAACACAGAGGGCGTCGGTCGGGCGTCCTTCACACGTCTGTTTTTCTGGGTTCGGGCTGTTTCGGACGGACGTACGGGACCCTTTCTTCTTGTCGTCAAAGGCAGTGTGGCGCTGTGGCGTCTCGTTGAGGTGGCGACGTGTATAGGCGAGCAGTCGGTGGTGGTCGTTGCGCCACTGAAGCGTAGGTTATTACCGGTTCTTCTGGTGCAGAGATGTCAACAGGAGACTCCGGTTGAAAGGCCCGCTGCACTTCTTCTTTAACGAGCTCGGTAAGTGGGAGAGCAGCGGTCGTTCTGCTGCCGGCGCCAACTTCCGAAGCTCTTCGCGGACAATGTCTCTAACCCCCTCATTGATCGGAGAGAGGTCAGAGTTGCCGGAACTGATGCTGCAGGTAGATGGTGGAATGACGGTGGCGCCATTATACCACTGGTAATGGTTCGCCCTTGCGAGGAACGCCCTTTCAAGGTTAGTTGCCTCCGAGATCAAGTTTTCCACAGTCGACGGAGGATTGCGGACAAGGCCGTCGAAAATGTCATCCCTGACACCCCGCTTGGGTACCCGCAGCTTCTTTTCATCTGTGGCCCGCGGGTCGGCGCGGGCGAACAGGCGGAGAACGTCTTCAGTGAAAGATGCCACGCTTTCCTTGGTCCCTGGTTCCTCCCTCGAAGCAGGTCTTCGGCACGCTCACGTCGATGTTGACTGAGAAATGTTTTCTTCAACTCGTTCTTACAAACTTACCACGTGGTCAAGGCGACTTCGTGTTTTCATACCACTGCCTTGCTGTCCCTTCCAGTGAGAAGAATATGTTCTGAAGGCGTTGCTCATCAGTCCATCCGTTGTGCCGGGCCACTTGGTCGTACTGCAGGAGCCAGTCTTCTACGTCCTCGTAGATTTCACCGTGGAATGGCGTCGGCACGCGGGGCACCAAAGGCAAGAATACGTAGGACGACGCGGTTGGAGGATTTTCCGTCTGCTGGACCGGGGAGCTCATCGTCGGCTTTGATGGCTTCTTTGTCTTGTACGGCAGTGGTCCAAACTCAGCGCATTGTCCTTGCAGACGCTGGCTTGCCCCGGGCCCTGCCTCTTCCACGAATCGACATATTGGAGAAGGGCTTGCCGAACGGGTCCTCGGAGGCGTACGGTTAAGAAACATAGGGCGCGTACCCCACACCTCCACCAAAATGTCACGTGTGGTGACCAAAAAAACAGTAATTAAACAGGAAAAAATAAACGTTTAATGTGGCGAACTTGTGCCAAAATTAAAAGGGTACAAAAGATAATAACAGAGCGCCGCGCACGTCGAAGTCGGCGCAACAGCAGAGTCGAACGCTGGGGCGAGACTGACCCCAGATCGCCGCGCGGAGCCCCTTATGTACACGTGTGGGCTTCTGGAGTAATCGCGGTAGAGGGTTCGGCGTGTAGAACATTCTGACCTCGCAGAAGCATTACGGTTCTCGAATTTATTAGAACATTACGTTAGAGTCAACAAAAATGCACCCCCCGGCCAAGAATCGAACCCTGGCTTTCCGTGTGGCATCGACTAGCGATAACCGTTATGCCTCGAGCTCAAAACGGCGGAGCCAGAATTTCGAAGCTGGGCCTCCCAATGTCCGGTCGGGTTTGCTGACCTTTACACCACTCCACCTTGTCTTTCTGGCGTTTCCCACCTGTCTTATTAATGCACAAAAAACGAAATGTATCCAATCGGAGGTGTTCTGGAAACACACGCCGCCGCGTGAAACGCGGTACGACGCTTGGTGTCACGTGGTACGTGCTCGTTTGTGCTCCAGAAATCCTCTCACTGTTTGTCTCCTCCACTGTACATCTCGTATTCTTTGTTTACGAGCTTTAGAGACACGGTATCATCATCATCTGAGAGAATCAAGAGAAACGTTAATGAATATATAACACGAGCACTTCACAACCATCGTACGTGGTCTCCGCGGAGGATATAAACAAACATATTTAGATGAATGAACCGTACTTAATCCAATGAATCAAGGAATTAAAGTTTCCAGGAACCCGCCATAGCCAAAAAACGGAGGAGCCATGATTTGAACTCTGGGCCTCCCAATGTAGGGTCGGGTGTGCTAACCTCTACACCACTCCATTTTTAGTATATGTACTTTGGAGAAGCGGGAACCAGCGCTTTTTTTTTTAGTACATGAACTAAAAGGTTTTTTGAGTATATGTACTTTGGAATTAATATCTTGGGTCCAAATAGGATTTCTGGAGCACGAACGAGCACGTACCACGTGACACCAAGCTTAGTACCGCGTTCCACGCGGCGGCGTGTGTTTCCAGAACACATCCGATTGGATACATTTCGTTTCTTGTGCAATAATAAGACAGGTAGGAAACGTCAGAAAGCCAAGGTGGAGTGGTGTAGAGGTTAGCACAACCGACCGGACATTGGGAGGCCCAATAATCAAATCCTCGCTCCGCCTTTTTTTTTTTTTTTTTTTTGGCTTTCGGCGGGTTTCTGAAAACTTTGATTCTTTGATTCATTGGATTAAGTACGGTTCATTCATCTGCGTATGTCTGTTTATATATATATATATATAATATATAAACGAACATATGTATATATGTATATATATAAACAATAATATTGATATTTGAAAAGTTCAAAACGTTACGGACATTTCACACTAGGAATATGTATAGTCCTTCTTTTTATTTTGATGAATACGCGGCAATTTATAATCCTCGTTTTCCACTGAGAACTCATAATGTGATGTTCGCATTGTGTTCTTCATTCATAAACAGCCAATTTAAACATTGTTTCATGATCGTACTGTTGTTTCTTGTCTTTATTGTTATTTTTCATTTATTGTAGCCTATTTTGTTCAGCATTGCCAATACATGTCCTGCTTCGGACATGTATTCATGTCCGAAGCGGTGTATCCATTCTGCCCAACCCCTTGCGCATAAATTCGCAGCTGCCCGATCTAATTTCGTTTCCAACGGTTTATCGTGCCAGAAACGCCCGTGCCGGGTTTTCTTTTCGCCACTACGGCCGGTGTCCTTTTTTTTTTTTTTTTTTTTTGGGGGGGGGGGGGGGCTGATTCATGACACCATATCCTGTTCTACACGCAAAATAAAGGCAGAGAGAATTACCAGTGAAAATGTTAATATCTTTGCGCTCAATTACCTACAATAATAAAGACAGATTGTGAAGCAACGTATGGAGTTTATTGAGCGCCCTTTGCAAAGACGATAAACACGCGGTTGCAGAAGTAGATTTGTTTCCGAGACAAGACAATCCCCGCAAATAAGCTCACAGCCTACCGAAAAGCACCATAGATTCGTGTTAACGTATCAATGTACAATGTAATAGCATGCGCACGTCTGCATCGTAAGTCCCACGCAGTAACCTCCGTGTCCTCCAGTGCTCTCGCAGTGCCTGAGACAGGTGTCTGTGTCGTAGGGACATCCAAAACCGCGTCCTGAAAAAACACATTTATATCGAATTAGCACAAACCTTACATTTTAAAAAGCTCGTACACGTATAGTGTACGAGATGCATAAAACACCAATCATTCGCATCAGTTTAATCAATTTTGTCAATATAAAAAGCGACTGGGTTCGCACCAAAATTGGTATAAAGCAGGGTGTAGAATATAACTAATAATCATTTCGATTGTGCTTTAGATCATACCAGTTTTCAAGGATTAATTTAATCAAACATTTCCCGCTAAAAATATCTGCTATGGTTCTTTTTGGGCACTGGAAATATAGACTTATTTTTGTTATTATATAATAATCCTCAATTTTTTAAAAATAATCGTCCATTTATTGTTTGATGCTCTCTATATGCATGCGTATTGTATTCAAATAAAATGATAATCAAGCAAAAAAGATTCTATAAGAATGAACAACAGCAAAATGAAGTGCGCTTCTGCGGAAAAAGAAGCATTGAGCTTCATCTCTACCTTCCACTTCGTTCGTGGACCCCGTAACGTCCAATTGCCACAAACTCCGAAGGAATAAGTAGGAAACAAAAACTAGAAAAGTAATGTCATATTGCAATTAACTCAAAACTCGAACAAAATCAAATGGCGCTTTTTTATAAATAACTAAAAGAATCAAGCTGTTTTTGTTATAGTGCGGCAAAGATTGCTGCAGTGAGAAGTTGTTAATAAAACTATACTCAACATTTACTGTAATTCCTTTTTTCCGCATTGTTAGCAGTGATCCAAAGGATGATCGATCAATCTGTCATGTTGCAAAACAAATCTAGTGGTGAAGAATCACTAAATTTGAACTCGCGTGATTTTAATTGAGATTAACTAAGAACATATATAAAATGGCGAAAATAGGGTGGCCTGGGGCGTGGGGGATATTCGGACGATGCACAGGCTGGGGAGCTCTTTTCCTTAAACTTCCACAAATTTTCCAAATTTTATTAAGTTAAAACATATTCGCCATTGAAGAAAGGACGAAAACTTTTTGTTTTGAAGTGTTTCCGTCACTGTTGTTGGCTCCTTGAGTAGCTCTGAACGTTTGGCAGTCGGGCCTGCGAGGGCTCGTGCACGCACACTTTGAAGATGAATCCTTTAAAGTCCTTAACGTGACTGCTTAATGCAGACGCTGCAGCAAATTGGTTGGCTGCTATCTGATTTTGTGTGCGGAGAAACGTAGATCATTCCAATAATAGATTTCTGCGTGCGGCCAGCTTTGTCAACTGGGATCTGGAAGGCGTTCTGAAAAACCTTAGTAGCTCTCTGTGTGGTAACCTTCCGTGCATGCTGAGAGCGGCATAGCACATGGTCTTAATATTGGCG
This sequence comes from Ixodes scapularis, assembly GCF_016920785.2. Classification (NCBI taxonomy): domain Eukaryota; kingdom Metazoa; phylum Arthropoda; class Arachnida; order Ixodida; family Ixodidae; genus Ixodes; species Ixodes scapularis. The sequence continues at coordinate 91,814,002 of NW_024609880.1, forward strand.
TAATATTAAAACGCGCGCATGCGTACAGCCAATTCATTCGGTATTCTCTCTCTTATAGATAAGCGCTCAAAAAGATTTTTGAGGTTACAATGCTACATAGCATAGCACATAGCCCGTGTTGTTTTACACTTCGTGGAAAATTCTGAAGCTTAGTGGGATCAAAATATTTGCAACAACATCACAAAACAAACTGTTGGCCGCTTCTTGCATAAAGATTACTGTACTTTTCCTAATGTTTTTACTCATACAAATATTTCGGGTAGCGTAACTCACGAACTCGAACGTGAGCCACTTGCTTTTCTTCCTTTTGTGCGCTGGAAGTCATAAACGCTCCTGAAAAAGTTAGAAACATGCGGGACATTAGTTCATAGGGTTCATACCTAAGAGCTGAAAAGGCAGCTTCCGAGTTCAGAGTTCGAGATTTTAATGAATAACTACCAAAAATTCACTCACCACAAACGAGAACGGCGATCAAGGCAACACCAATGGCCTTCATGATTTCGAGGTTGATTATGCGGTGTTCTACTTGGCCTGTGTCCTGCCTCACCAACAAGAATATTTATGATTGTTAAAATTGCTTTAATCATAGATCAAAAATAACTCTTAAAATGTGCGCAATTAAACTGCTAGCTCTGAATTAAATTAACAATATATCTATTTTTAATTTCCCCCTTATTTCGCGTAATAATTACCAGCAAGAGGCTTACAAAGCAGCAGTGTAAATTAAAGCTATTCCATCTGTTGTTGTTTTTCAGCGACGAAGTAAGTTTTTTATTTCTTCGTATGAAGTAGGACTGGTGATTAAATATTTTAGTTGCAATTCATGTTGAGCCACAACATCGCTCTTACACGCTTTTTTTTTTGTTTCACAAACAACAAGAATGGGCATCAATTAAAAAAAATAAGAAAATAGAGAAGCAGTGCCTCTACCTGTTAGCAACCCTACTCATCTTCTTTGAGCTCTACGCAAAGGTGGCCGTTTTGTCTAACCGGAGTCCAAAGCTCTTATATTGTTGCAGTCCAAACAAACCAGCGAGGAGAAAGTCCTCTTTACAGCTAGTGTTTTTCCCTTCACAATGCCTGGAGTTGCAGGTTATTGCGACGCCCAAATAAGTTTTCTCCGTCTCTACTTACGGCCCTAAGTTTTGTTTTACGCATGTTTTACTGCGAGCGTATCGCAAATCTGGTGTTGGAGACGTGCCATGAAATTTTCTTGCGTAGGCGGAAGGTGCGCCTGGTGTCATCTTGTTGTGGACAAGCGATAGCTACAGGAATGCCTGCCACGCCAAGAGGCGTGACAGTGATCCAACGCCACGTGACGCACGCATGCAGTGGCGCGTACCAGACAGGGATCACGAGCCCTGCCCGAACGGCGAGACTGGCTGGGATCGCAGCGACAGCAGGATGGATTTGTAGCAGCTCCTTTTTTCTTTGGTAATTGTGGTGATAAAGATCTGTTTGTTTTTATACCCAGAAACGTCTTTCTGTCGCCCCAATTTATTTCAAAGATTTTATTCAATGTTGTGACCGAGTTTAAGGATCCTGTTTTTAGTGTTTTCTTACATGAGCAACGTTCCCTTACATGTACTTTTTTATAACAGCCTGCGTCTATCATTGCAATTTTATAAAATATGTCATGTAAGCGGTAAAGACCCTAAAAGATTACTTTCAAAAATAAGAAAAAGAAATTCTGTAATTATGAAAATGAAATTGACACTAACGTTTCTTTAACGGCGATCGTAATGACCGGGTATTTCGACGAGGACCATGAAATGGTTCTTTTATTTTAAGAAGACAGTTGTAGACCTATCTGACAAAAAATTTAGCTTTTTTTATAGATGCACATCTTAGATATAGAACGCAGCCTCCAGCTTTGCCACGTTTAAAGCCAAGCTTTGCTAGTTTCTTCTACATTCTTTGTTAATCCTATCAATTAATTAACCACATGACCTGCATCAGAGATGGCAAAAGTAATTTTAAAAAGTAATTAATTTACATTACTAATTACTATCCTGAATACTCCAAAGATGTAATTAAATTACATTACAAATTACCGCAGACTAAAAATAATGACATTACATTACAATTACTTTCCAAAAGTAACGAAATTACTTCTACATTACTTTTGAATGCCTTGAAGCAGTAATTTGTGCTTGTTTTATTTACCGTAGATGTACGAAAACTCAGACCTTCCTGTTCGTACTGCAACAGCCTTATGCGCGTCAAAGTGAACCATACTGAACAGTCGTTTTGCTGGCAAACACGACATAGGTATTAAATATGACGAATAGCTCTATTACTTGTGGCTCAAAGACAGTCACGCACCGGTTTTTTTTTCATATAAAGGTGAAGGTCCTTACTAGTAGGGTACTATGTTTCCGTCTTCCTGATTTGGACGAAGTTAGAGTCCCCGGTCAGTATGTTAAGTTGGGCCATGGAAGCTCGTTCTTACCAGGAGTCATTACGTCAAACGTTTTCCTTCCGCCTCGGACGCACTATAATCCTATCGCTCCAAGTGCACTAGTTGACGTATTCCCGGTCCGTCCTCCAAAAAAGAATTGTCTCCAACACCCGAAGAGCCCAAGTTTTTGTACATTGTCACACTAAGGGGCTGGATAATTGCTAACCAGAAGCGTCGTCAGTTGAGGAAAGGAATGATGCGCGCTTCTTAAATTGTGTACTTTTCCAACAAACTGGTGGCGATATTAGCTTGTATGCTTATTCCCGAATAAACGTTTCAAGGTAAAGCAGCGATGTATACCGCGAGCAGCACCTGCTTTTCTCTAGGACGCACGAAACGTGCTGGGGCCTTGACAAGGCGTTTGGAAATAACTAATTATTAAGATCGTTTGTTGTTCACAATGGTCGAAGCTTACGGTTTGACCTAGCTTGACGAAAGAACATGAAGGCTGGAGACGTGCTTGTCCGGTCCTCTCATTGGGGACGTGTCCTTCACCTTGTAGCCAAAAACCCGTTCATCCATAAGCTGACAGTGGATGCGGTTGAAGCTACGGGCTTTTCGGAACAGTCACATATTTATCTTTCGCCACGTACCCACGCTCTGGTTCATACCAACGTGCAGTAGAGGGACGGGTCCGGTGATTCAAAGGTGGTGTTTGATTGGTTCTGGTTAGCTCGCAGCTCCCACCGCACTGTCAGCTTAGGGATGAACGAAGTACAGTATCGAATCTTTCTTGCCTGGAGCTCATAAGCCGTGGCCTTCTAGTTATGTCTGCACGTAAGCTTTTCTCCTTCACTTTCCAGTCCGCCTTTGTGCGTATGTTTAGTTCTTTGTACGAGGCTATGCACTCAGGTGGCGGAGGCATTGCGAAGCTGCCCAAGTTTTTGCTGTAAAAGCACATTTTTGACTTCAAACAAACAAAACATAACTTATGTCGTCAGTACTGTTATTAAAGATTAATAAGAAAATATTTGTGCGCGGTACTTCGGTAAAAGTTTGACGTAAACCACTAAGGTAACGTGTCTAGTGGTCAAAAATGTGCAAGGTGGCGGCGTCCCGTTGGGGGTCCCTTTCAGCTGCCAATTTATCGTTGTAAGGCCCTGTACCTCGCAGTCTCGCCCACAAATCACTTTCCCCGTGCATTGCTACTGGATTGGGTTGGCTGCTGGGCCGAACAAACTAACAAGCCTGGTTTCTCTCGTTCCCGACATCAAGAGCGTCTAGTCTAAAGTCTGACAACGCCTGCTAGTTGTGAGAGCAAACGCGCGGCAGCCTCCGGCATCGCCTGCCATTTCAAAACCGTCTATCGTCGTCTGCCGTGCCCAAAGGACACGGACATTAACGCTAACCGTCGGCGTCCGTTTTCACCTTCGTCCGTCTGCTAGTATTCCGCCCCCGTCGAAAAGCTTTTTCTACGCTCGCAAGACGCGACCATGTGAACGACGTTTTAACGTTCCATCATACGCAGGCAACAGTCAAATACATGCGTCTGTCAGCATCTGTCGATGTGCGGTAAAAAGCGACAAAGGAAACTACAAAAAGGAACAAAATAAATATGCAGTCATTGCTGCTTTTATGTTCATGTTATTCTTTTTTCTCATGGCATCCGCTAGTAAGGTGAGAGAGCGTCATGACGCACAATTGAAACGTTACCTGAAATTATTCTCTTTGGCAGTCCAGGGGCCTTGCAAACATGAGAGCTACTCGCCTTTCGAAGCGAAATGACGGTAACACACTTCGACTAACTTGATGCGTGCCGAGCGCCTAACTGCCTCCAGTTAAATGGCTCGCAAATTCTTACGCGTGAAGGTATTTTACCGGTATTGAAACCATGGTTACAATCACGATTGTTGCAAAATTCACAGAACAGCGGGGCCGCTTTTATGGAAACCAACATTTTCATTCAGCATGAACACCTGCAAAGAAAGAAATCATGCCAGATTGCCCAGAACAGTTGACGTGGAACGTTAAGCTAGCTAGTTTTCTGTTCTACAGAAACAAGCATCCACACAGCGCGGCCGAAAACGCGTACTTGCGACAGCTGTTTGCTGCAAACCATGTCCGTTGATGAAATCTTCCTCTAAATCGTTCTGTACACTCAAAACGACCCGCACTCATAAAAAAATGACGAGCTCAACCAGCTACGCTCAATCAGCGCGTTCAGCACCCAGCAGATCCTGGCAGCCATGTTTCTTAACGTCTCAAGCGAAAGCCGGAGAAACAATTTCAGAAAACATTTGGAAACAATATAGACGGGAGTTGTTTCTCAAACATAAAGAAACGTGTCGATTAAAATACTATTACGGCACGGAGATACAAATTTACAACCAACCTTTCACACGTCAATCGTCTCTCCAGCCGATGAGAGATGTAGGCACCTTGTAAGCAGGGTCGGAGCCTAGAGGGCTGCGACCTCAACCTTCTCCACCGAACTTTGCGTCTAGCGGCGTAAATATTGCAAAAAGAAAAAAAAAAAAAGTTTTTCCGTCATCAACTATTTTTATACACAATTCTTGTCTAGGCTTTTGGAAAATTTTTTTGTTTTTGTTTTACTGGACTGTTTTTTAAGGGTAACGTCGAGGGTACCAAAGAAATTAAGCTGATCCAGGACCCTTATTGGTTCCTCGGTGTTTTAATAGCACTTACAGGGTTCTTAAATTATAAATGAATACGAAGTTCATGTAATAATTGTTTTCTGTTGAGAACCACGTGTCAATAAGGCATAATGATGGCATTTGTTCACTCGTGAGTGAATACACAACCTAGTAAAGTTTTTTTTACGGTCAAAGTTGGGTTTCTATTTCTTCACCGTCGCTCCGAAATTAACATTCTGTAGCGTGCCTGTGTTAACAAATATTTTAGTTTTACTTTTTTGTGCGTTTGGCCTAATTATGGCTTGTTTCGTATCTTTTATTTCAGTTTTGTGTTGCTTACTTTAAAATGTGTGTATAAAGATTCTCAACTGTACAATTAGTTGTGTATATAACATTTCCACGTGTATTTTCCTAGTAAGGCAGGCAGTAGATAAAATAAATAAATAGGTCCCATGGTATCATGCCGAGTCAATTTAATGGCGAAAAGAGAACAAGGAAAAATATATTGATCGAAAAAGTAAGGTCTAGATTCACAGAATAAATTTGGACATCTGCTTGCTCGGAAGGCGAGTGGGAGTCAGAAAACATGTAGCAATAATTGAGTAAAGTGAACTACAGCAATGAAACAATATTGCACCATGCAATTCGTTAGTTGAACATATTGTCGCGAATGAACGGGAGAGGAAACAGAATAACTGGCGAAACTGAAACGTTTAATAAGGGCGAACTTGTGCCCGAAAATAAAAAGGTAACAAAAGATAACAGGAGAGCGTCGCGGGCGTCGAAGTCGGCGAGAGAGCAGAGCCGACCGCTGTGGCGCGCCTGACTCGACAAAGTCGCCGGCAGCCTCTTATCTAGAGTAAGTCACTATCTCGAAGATTCGGTAGAGAAAGTTCGAGCGTAGCGCGCTCGGGGCGAGAATGAACACGCACTTTCTAGAAAAACAAGAGCAGGACGGACCTTCTACAGGTCCGTGATCTTGCGCGCGGCAATATGTTGCAATAATTGCGAACACAATAAGATGGCTGCAGCTACGTCTCCAAGAGGAGGATGTCCACGTAAATGAACTTTCGATCTGATGCAAAGCAGTAGCGCTCCACGTTTTATTTATATCCTGAACGGTGGATGCGACAGAACATTTCTGGCGCTTGCTGCGCCTTCATGTCTGTTCAAAGACCCTGTTGCCTCCGAGCCGTCCGATGTTCCTGCAGGGGCTGTGTCAGGCTGCTTGGTTGAAGAGACAGCCAGAGCCACGTCGTGGAACAAAATCAAGAACCAATCAGTACAAAGCCTGCACTCGAAAACAGCCCTAGATGTGAACTGTCTCCATCCTAAATGCCAATCACTGGTGTCCTCCTGACTAGTTTCGTCAACCACTGGCGTCCCACCGATTAGTTCCGCGTGCTGAAATTTCAAGCACAGTGCCACGGCACAGACCGTTTTCTAGGTCTAGACATGTCAGCCTTGTCATTCGAGCAATTCTTTTGCCAAACGTCGATTGATGTACTAGGAATGATCATTCGATGACAGCAATTGGTTCCCCCTAAATCACTCCGGAAAACTGTACACACTGGATTTTTTTCCATAGTGTACGTAATTTTAAGAACTGGAAAAGCAGCTGTTTTATGCGGACGCTGGAAAAGATCGATAGACATTCATTCATTTTTTAGTAAGGAAATATACACGCTAGCCATATATAGCACTCAAAATAAGACAATAGGTTTCATATTCAACCATTTCGTCGTTTACCCTGAGACTGGGGGTTTTTTTTTTTTGAAGAGCAGAAATAACAGCTGTTTTGAGACCTGTCTGTTTTTTCTGTTACTTCTGCTCTTCAAAAAAAAAAACCAGTCTCAGGGTAAACGACGAAATGGTTGACTTCCACCAGCTAGCCTGTACTTTGACTATTTTCTCGTTAGGTTTCATATCTTGTTTCCAGAATGATGGCCAACGTATTGCTGCCTGGAGTGTTATATATCCTCCGTAATCCCATAATAGAGATTGATGCTTCAGATATTAAGATTTACGGAAAATCTAATATCTGATTTGCAAAAATCGCGTATCCAGATATCATATTCTGGCATAAAGCTTACTGCAGGTTTGTTTACATTATACCAATATTTGTAATATTGCTCATGCACTCAAACCTGAGCAACTTGACCTTCGTTCTCTTCTCCGGCGGAACTCATGAAAGCGCCTGTGTTAGAAAGATATAGGACGTTAGTACCCGATTAATGAGAAAAAACACAGGCAATCGGTGAATTAACTTCATATTAAAACCCGAAAAGGGGGGGGGAGGGGGCAATCATCCACATTTTTTCAAACTACAATTTTTTTAGACACTATGTGATTGTACTTTTTCATTTATTTATAGTCCGTTTGTACCCTTGGGGTCATAAGTTTTAGCGTTTCTGACTCAAAATGCAACTTTTGAGTTCAAAGTAGTCAAACTGATTCGCCATTACGCTAGTATTAACTGGTTTTTACTCGTAATGCAGCACATTAACTTGCGCCCTCTAAGCGACTGATGGCCGCTGAAAGAGTCCGCCGGGTCCGAGGATCGATCTTGGAACCTTCCCAAGTCGACCATCAAAATCATTTGACGTGAAAAAAAAAAAACAATGACTTACCAGCAACGAGCATGGCGATCAAGGCAACAGCAACAACCCTCATTATTTCAGGATTGATAATGTTGTGTGGTACTTGACTTGTTTTCTGCATCACCGACATGAGTAATGATAATTGTTAAAATTGCTTCATTCATAACAAGAAAATCACACTTAGGAGTGACTTTCCTTAAACTACTTGGTGCATAATAAAAAAAATTATGTTATATATATATTTTTTTTTAAATTTTGAACTTATTGCGTTTATCAAAACAAACTACGCTTTCAATAGAGGCAACAGCATTATTGAACGTTTATTTATATTTACTTTTAATAAAGGGAACAATAATCTTTAGTTTCATTGGATGAAGTGGGACTAACACGACTTTTGTTCTAAAGAAAATGAACACCACAATATAGGGGATTGAAAAAGAAAATGGGAGACCGGCGAAATACCACGCCAGTATCAGGTACCGCTCCCACACCACTCACCTTTGCTCTGCTGCGCGCAAACGATGCCGTCGTGTCCAACCGACGATCGAGGGTCTTATATAACCACTGTCGAAAGAAAGCAACAAGAAAGATACCTTTGTTTACCGTTAAGGTTTTCTCTTTTGAATTAGTTGTGCAATGCTGTTGCAAACCCCGAAGTAGCAACCTCCGTGGCAACTTCGCTCTTCAATTTTGTTTCGTGCATGTTTTACGACGATAATATCGCATACCTTCTCTTGAAGAAGTGCTCTGAGTCCCTTTAGGCGCATGGCGGGAAGTCTTTGGGAAGTCGTATTGCTAAGTCTTGACTTAACATTTTGATCCACGTCTCAAGGATTGTGATTTGAGAACTTGGTTGCCCTAGCCTACATACAATCTACGAAGTGATTCTCCACGTACATACCGGCAAAGCGCACACTGTTGTTTCATCACAGCGATTTTATAAAATTCTTCAAGCGAGTGAAAAGGCCTTAAAATGAGGTTCCCATTGAGAAAAGGAAACTTAAGGGTATCGTTATAGCATGGACGAGCATGATGTTCATTTCGCGAAGGTCGCAGTAACTAGGCCTTTTCTTTGTACGGTAGATTTTGTTTTAACGAACAAAGTTGCAGTTCCTTTGTAAACATTTCTCGCATACTTTGACATGATAATGGTTGATTACGACCTCCAGTTTTCTGAAGGCTGAGTCGCCATTCTATCTATAGCAGCGCCTATTTCCGGCATGTTTTTTTTTTAAACACTTCAAGCGCTAGAGAGAGAAAAAAAAGATTGTCTGCACGGTGCTAAACACCAAAGTTAATTAAAGCCCTTTTGGCGCCTAATGGAAGGGCCTTGAGCCAAACATGGCGTGACGTCACCTCATATGCCGCAGTTCGTCGCCAGTGGCCACTGCAGACCTGTTGGCTGTAGGACCACCTTGTCAATCTCGCCGTGTCGCCGGCGGCCACGAGATACCAAGAAGGGCGTGCGTGTTCACATGTAAGATGCGCCATTAACCATACACACACACACACACACGCACACACGCACACACGCACACGCGCACACGCGCACACCCACACGCACACGCACACACGCACACGCACACGCACACACACGCGCGCACGCGCACGCACACGCACACGCACACGCGCACGCACACGCGCACGCACACACACATGATAATGGTTGATAACGACCTCCAGTTTTCTGAAGGCGGAGTCCCCATTCTATCTATAGCAACGCCTTTTTCCGGCACGTTCTTTTTTCTTTTAACACTTCAAGCGCTAGAGAAAAAAAAAAAAAAAAGATTGTCTGCACGGTACTAAACACCAAAGTTAATTAAAGCCCTTGTGGCGCATAATGGCACGGCTTTGAGCCAAAAATGGCGGGACATCACCTCATATACCGCAGTTCGTCGCCAGTGGCCACTGCAGACCTGTTGGCTGTAGGACCACCTTGTCAACCTCGCCGTGTCGCCGGCGGGCACGAGAGACCAAGAAGGGCGCGCGTGTTCACATGTAAGATGCGCCATTAACCACACACACACACACACACACACACACACGCACACGCACACGCACACGCACACGCACACACACGCACACACACGCACACACACACACACACACACACACAAATAGCGACACGTCGCAGAAATCCAAGAGAAGCTAGAGCGGCAGGATTCGAGAAGGATGATACTTGAGTAACTAGGAGTATCCAGTGCTTTAAATTTTATTGTAAGCGAATGGCACCTCCCAAAATTGTTTTGTTTCTTTGTTTTTTTAGACTTTAGAAATGATCGCTAAATTTGACACAACGAGGTGTGACCCGAGTCATGACACTGTAATGTGGAGCAGGTACAAGACTCGGGCTAAATAAGAGACGGAAAAATCGCGCGGGCGCCTTACCGCAACCGCTACCTTTGTACCTGATCCACGAGTGGTAACTTTAGTGTCCTACTACACTTTTCACGCGCGGAAAGTCTTTCTGAAATGACTGATTTAGTGATTTTCGATGACGCTGAGCGAGTTTCTAATTGGAACCATATGTCTATTTTCATTAATTAAAAAGGTTATTATCGAATTTTAGTTAATTAGCCAACTGATCGTTACGATTAGTCCCCTATATTATGTCCTCCTGGCCGTATCACTCACCTCCACAAACTGCATAAGTGTAACTTCCACGTCCTATATATAGATATATATATATATATTGCCACGGTTGGTGACCCAAAAACAATAAATGAACAGGAAGAAATAAACCTATAATGTGGCGAACTTGTGCCAAAAATAAAAGAGTACAAAATATCATAACAGAGCGTGGCGCGCTTCGAAGCCGGCGTAACAGCAGAGTCGAACGCTGGGGCGAGACTGATCTTAGGTCGCCGCGCGGAGCCCCTTATGTACAAGTGTGGGCTTCTGGAACAATCGGCGTAGTAGATACGGCGTGTAGAACATTCTGACCTCGTAGAAGCAACACGGTTCTCGAATTTACCAGAACATTACGTTAGAGTCAACAAAAATGCGCTTCCGCGGCCAGGAAATGAACCCTTGCTTTCCGCGTGGAACCCACTAGCGATAACCGCTAGGCCACGAGCGCGCTGCCTTCTTTGTCAGCTGCGATCGCGACATTATTCCCCCCTTTAAAAAAGTGCATCTTCCCGATGCAACACAAAACGAAAAGAACAAATCCACAACAAAAGGACAACAGAATCGCGAGTCACAGTTCACAGTTCACAGTTCACAGTTCACAGTTCACAGTTCACAGTTCACAGTTCACAGTTCACAGTTCACAGTTCACAGTTCACAGTTCACAGTTCACAGTTCACAGTTCGCAGTTCGCAGTTCGCAGTTCGCAGTTCGCAGTTCGCAGTTCGCAGTTCGCAGCTCACAGCTCACAGCTCACAGCTCACAGCTCAATACTCACCACTCACAGTTCAGTCGTCGACGAGAGTGGAAAGTTCAATCGTTCGTAATACGGCTTCATCCGAACGACGTGCACCACCTCTGGTCTCGGCTGACGTCTTGTTGATGGTCGTGTTCCGTCGGGAAGCACTTCGTAGCTAAGGTCTCCGAGACGTCGTATGATCTTGTAATGCCCAAAGTAGCGCTTCAGCAGTTTTTCGCTCAGACCGCGGCGCCGTATCTGTGTCCCATACCCGGTCTCCGGGTTGGAAGGGGACGTCCCTGCGACGAAGGTTATAGCGGCGTGCGTCGACTCGCTGTTGGCATTGAATCTTGATTCTTGCCAGTTTACGAGCTTCCTCGGCGCGTTGAGAGATCAGTTGAGCGTCGTCGTTGCCATCCTCGGTAGGCACGTGAGGCAGCATGGAGTCGAGCGTCGTGGTAACCCTCCTGCCGCGTACCAGTTGGAACGGCGTCATTCCAGTGGTTTCTTGAACCGCGGTGTTGTACGCAAGCGTAACGTACGGGAACACCTCGTCCCCTGTCTTGTGCTCCAAGTCGACGTACATGTAGATCATGTCGGCGATGGTCTTGCTGAGTCTCTCCGTCAGCCCGTTTGTCTGTGGGTGGAATACCACCCGCAGAAAAACGGACTCACGTCGCACCACGGCGTATACGCCGTGGTGCAACGATGGCTGGTGTGGCTGAGACGAAGGATTTCTTGCATCAGTCATAGAGTAATATACACAAGGTAAAGAGCGGACACTGCCATAGGCCCCAGCGACCCAGATAGACCAGTGACAGGTAGCGCTCCTAGCGGGCGGTACTAAGTATAATCTGATTCCTATTCCGGTCAAGTTAGTTTCGGTTTCGGTTTGGGCGTTTCTGCTCCGGTTCTCCGGTACCCTTCTCTCTCTCTTTCCTGTCCGCCTCGCTCAACTCTCGCTGTTTTTTTTTTTTTTTTTTTTTAATACTGACGCAGTTTTGCTTCATTTTTTACGATAGAGTCCGTGCAAAATGTGTGAAACAATATTTCAACTTACTTCACAAAGCAGAAGTATATATAGTTCTTGTTCTTTTTCCATTGCAAAGCATTGAAGTTACACAATCGCCGCATTGACTCCGGGCTGGTGGAGCATTTTGGGGTCAACAACAGTAAGTGGTTCGAACACATTTTATTGGACCACATTTATGTATACATGATTTACTTCAGAAGCTCTGTATGTTTTATACGAAAGAGATCGATACTCGCAAAAATAAATGAATATGAAGGACTTCAGCATATCGTACACTTCCTAATAGATTGTTAGTGGAACCAAGTTAACAACACCTTTCCACGGAAAACATGCTGTATGATACATTCACTTTCACGCCGACTCGGGCACGGGAAGTAAGTGCAAAAATAAATAAGACATCGCTATCATTACCAGTCATAAGAGTGTAATAACAGTGAGAAGGACACACCGGATAGTACAAATTCCCGATTTCCGGCAAATATAAAAAAACACCAATTTGCATAACCTCAAACTCACTGCGGGCGAGCCATTACCAAAAAATGAGAACTCTATTCGAAATCTGACAAGATTCAACGTCCCTAAACATTCCCCGAAATTGTTCAGAAAAAAAATATGGCTTCAGAAAAAAGTGTCTGAAGTACTATGGACAGTGGATACAAAAGTGGATACATTTTCTTTCAAATATTTTTAGCCTCTATACAATATTTTCTATCAAAATTTTGTAGAAAGTGGACAAATATTTTTGTTAGGGAGCCGTGATACACATTCGCTAGAAAAAGGGGAAACAAATATTTAGAGAGCAAGCTGCACCGCCCACTTAATAAGCACTTTTTGTTTTTGGTTTGGCAACCGCCTCTGTTAATACACTATTAACAGTTAAACCTGTCTCGTTCTTTCTAGCAACTGAAGAGTGCAACCGAACTTTGTCCAAATTCCAATTAAGCAATCAAACATGTCAACACAAGCATATTCTGCAAAACAATTTTAAAAACCCTTTGTGGTACTCCTGTGGGCGAAGGCTAAAACCACCCAGACCTCAAAGTGTGCTATACAAGGCGGCGCACACTCCTCGAACATGTGTCACACTTTCTATTATGGAAGAAAGTGATTTTCTAGTTGCTGAATGAAATGAAAGGCATCTTGTGATGGTACTACTAAGTTCCCGAAGAATTTTCCAGGCACGTGGTATGCTTAAGGAACAAGGCAGTACTGGTGAGGCCTGGTCAGGTTATTAGACTCACCCGATAGCAGCTGTGAACAGTCACAGCTGTAAGTTGTCTGTTCAAGCAAAAGCTTGACCAAATAGCCCCAAACGTGATAAAAAAGTGGATGAGTCATCAATTATGTTAGACCTGATGTCTGATGCCAGCTCAGAAATATCATCTAGTGGCGGGAAGTTATCAATTGGAAGACATTCCACCATGTCTGAAATTAAACTTTCATGGTGCGAAGATATTTGCAACTCCTTTAGGTGGTCCCAGCCTTGTCATCCTCTACGTTTTCATTGTCCGACAGTTTGAACAATTTCTTTATCCGGAGGTGTTTTAGTCCTGCGGTGAACTAATGCACATTTGGGTTTGTGTAGCAGCCCAGCATTTGTCGTATATAGCTCAAAAAACGTTCTCAAGTGTGTCTTGCTGCAGGCGTCGTGTAAGTAAGAGCTTAACGTCATGGCTGCTTGAAAGCTCATCCCAGAGCATGAGGAGACTTTTAATAGTAACTTGCCACCCAATGATGGCTTATGGCTGCCTCCTACTTTGGAACTGCCATGCTGGAATCCATCCGAGTTACTGGTGGAGAAAATCAAGTATTTCAGATTCTCCCTTCAGAATGGCATGACGGAACTTCTGCCCTGTCTTCTTGAATTTTTTGGCTATTTAGACAACCAAAAAGTATGCACATCCTATCACAGAAATAGGCTGTAGCCATGACTGCCTCAGGAAGATCCTTGGCATAAACAACGGATATGATTGCAAGAAAGAGTGAGGCACTCAGTACCTGTGGGGCACGATTTTCTTCCATGTTACAAAAAGGTTCTTGAAAAAACGTGTCTCTCAGTAAGTTTCGGAGCCAATTGCAAGCTCAACTCATGGAAAGAACAATAAAGTTAAACAATAGAAGACCCACTCAATGACCTCATTTCCAATGCAAAGTTTGTGGGCTCGGAGATTGCTCTTGGTTGTTTTGGGAAGGTGCCGAACATCAAAGACAAAGTAAACGTGTTCGTTGTCAACTTCAAAAAATGGCTTATCATCACACACACCAAGCTTACGTTTGAAGCTCCCTAACCACAGACCACAGCCGTTACTGTGAAGCCAACAGTCTTAAAGGGGCGATGCACTGATATTTGAATTTTGCGATAATACCGCTTAGAACGAATCCCTGACGTTAATGATCTGTGAAATACCCGTTCGTTTTCACCACACGCAATCGAAGTTTCAGAAAAAAAATAAAGAAAAACGAGCAGAGCTCACCCCCTCAACTCGCCACCAGAACAAGCGGCCCCGTGATCTGGAGCCAATTATACGCCGCCAATGTTGATCATAGCCATGCGCTGGAGTTCCCTGGAGTTGGCATGGCACAGGACACGCGCTGAATTCCAGACATTGTTATGGTTCGGCTGTTGTCATTGCAGCGATTGGACACAGGACACTTCCCGAATGTTTCTCAAGCTATTGATTATCACGAGCCCAAATCGAGTGTCCACGCCATGCTCGGGTCCAATCTATGAGCCGTATTCAAATATCGTCTCTGGGTGGTACTGCTGCCGCCCAGCTACGTCATCAGGTTTTTCGAAGGAGAGATTGAATGAAAACACTCGGTTTTGTCCTCGAAATTACAGCGCAACAAAGGAGTTTCTTGGTCAGTGGCGTTGCGTGCGAGTATCCTTGAGTCCCACTAGTGCCAGTAAGCTCGTGTAAAGCGAAAAACATTCCAACTGAATATCGTTGCACCGCCCCTTTAAGCTCCCGAATCAGAGAAATTAGGAGACTGCGTTAAACAGAAGACGTTGTTGAAGTGTGCACAACAGTGTATGCAGGGGGCTAAACGCACCTCCTGGAAATTTCAGACAGCATAACAACCAAGGCTCTATCTACAATGTTAGAGGGTCGTTCAACACTGTCATCTGTGAACCCATGGACAATGTGGTGTGCAAGGTCGTAAGTTATATTCTTTTTTTAAAACAATCTCATCGAAAATCAAGATGCACATACTTTCAAGTGCAGCCAGACAGCCCGGCAGAAACAACAGCGCGAGAAGCTCGAACCGAACGGTTCCACGAATTCACGCCGAGCATGCGAGCACGCGGGCGGTCATGCGTCACCTTGATTGATGCAAAGTCGACCGAACATGATGCAGCAGGAAGCACAGATGGACGGCACGCACGGCACAGACGAACGACGCAGGGACGAGCAGAGGCGACGGCGTGCAGGCAGGCAGGCCATGGCAGGCGCCATTCATCACGTGGTTTTGTGACGTATTCAATCTAAACTACTTAGTCGTTTCATGTACTGTAAACAATTTTAAAGCATTGCCATTTAAAAACTAAATACTTTTCACAGAAAGAGTTTTAATTAATTTTAACCAAATTGCAGAAAAGCGCCACGTAGCGGGGGGTATTAAACGCACTATATGGGCCGCGAATCGGCTCCAGTGTCCTCTCTTTACGTTTACTATATTACTCTATGCATCAGTTGGGCCATGAAAGATGATCCTCGATCTGTGATCAGCACTTCAGGTGCGCCGTGTCGAAGGAGAATTTACTCGACGAAAAACTTGACGACTTCAGCCGCTGTGCCTGATCGAAGGGCTTTCGTCTCTGCGTATCGTGTAAGATAATCGGTCGCGACAATAGAGAGTTTTAGAAACCGTTTTTGCACATCCGATACGGTACGATGGGCCCTCCGGTACGAACTGCGCATGCGCCTGTCTTCTGCGATCTTACCGTGATGAGGGGATTGGAGCGCCGGTTTCTTAAGCTCGTAGAGGACCGGTAGCGGAGAGTTCGAATCCCGGTGGCCCAGACCCCTTTTTTTTTCTTTTTTTTACATATTATAAGTTTTTCCTTTTTTGTTCTTTTTATACAAACATTGGATGTGCATTTTGAGCACTTATCACCCGTTTCTTACAGCTGCTGTTATGACTGAGAATTATCTGTAGTGGCAACAGAGTGAGCAGCAGCCTTCAGCAGCATGGCTCTGGATACTTTTTAGTTTAAAAATATTGCATGACTTAAACATTTCTGTACAAATGCTAATCACATATATCCTATAAAACGAGCCCTTTGACTATTGGGTGATTGTTTTAATAAGTGCACAGCAGTAAAGTTACAGGTTTTCCTTTATATTTTCTTCGTGGTCGTACCGTACACGGCGCAACGATCGGTACGCGGGAGTACGACCGTGATCTTCTGCCATCTCTACCGTAAGAGAGCAACATGGTCGCGGCATCTACCTCCGTCCCGCCGCCACCTCCCCAAAAGCGGTTTACTGGAGTAGACAACATCTTTCTACTTCGGGAGCTGCTAGGCGCTACTCCTTTTTCGCTCCAGTACTTTGGAATGACGCAGCGTTGAAAAAGAACTTCTCGTTGCGAGGAGCGAAGGAACGGATTGACCTCCTCGTAAATAAAAATAGAGATTTGAGACGTACTGAAAGATACGTCATTCCAAAAATATACACACTGTATGGAAAGAAAAACAGAAATCATTACATTCCTTCCTTATTTAACGAACTCTCAGAGTCCCTTATGAATATAGAATCCACTGGGGTACTAAAAAGTAAACTAAGAATTGGTGTCAAGCATCTCAGCTGTAGATATCGTAGCCTAACCGTTGGAGATATTTCGTACTTTTATTTCATGGTTGCGTGAGTAGACTTGGCTATAAACACCTATATTTCATGCTCTAAAGTATTTCTTTTTGTATTTATTTGTGCTACTAATTTTGTGTTCCTTTCATTTTTTTTTGTGCTGCGGAGTGTTTTCTTTTTTTTTTTGTAACAACATGTATTCTAGCTGGTCGCCTGGCCCCACATACAAGCAGAATGCTGCTTTTGTGGGCCAGCTCTTTATTTTGTATGACTTCATCTTAAAATAAAAATGGAATTAAATTGAAAATCGAATTGAAAATTGAAATGAATTACTTTGTACAAGAAAAATGACCGTATCAACTTGAGAAAGTGAGTATATTTTGGTTATTTTTGTATTTTCTTCGAGATTTAATATTTCTAGTTTTATTTGTCCATAGCTTTCTTAATACTCGATCCTGCATTGGGCCTCGAGGGAAATAGACAGGATCACTAGCAGACGACTTCGAATGTTGATGATAAGCGCGTACGAGCGTGTTCTTGTGCCAAATCGAGTTTGCTTTCGGCAACGTTTCAGCATATCAGGACGTGGTTGGTGTAAACATCATATTTGGCTGATGCAAAACACCGAAGCTTGCCCGGTGAGAACGCATGATTTGTTTGAAAACAAGTTACCATGTGCGGTCGAGGCATTACTTTATTCCCCAAGTATATAAATCTGGTAAACTGAAAGAAACAAATCCCAAAATACGCTGGCACATCATTCGTGGTATCCGCACATCATTCCTGGTATCACAACTTTTTTGTTTACTCAAAAGCTACGCCAAGTTGAACGTCCTATGCCTTGCCACCAACAAGCGCTTTCTCTTAGTGTATCGGTGCTCGCTGGCAACCGAAAGAAATGCGACTGACTCCATGTCACGAAAAACCAAAAAGAATGTTTATTCCCTCGTGCCCCTGCACAAGTCACGGGCCCCACGGCACGCGCGTGCGTGCCTCGCTTATAGAAAGCGGGAAGTTCAAAAGAGACTCACGCCACACTTAGTGCGCAGACAGTCGTACAAAATCACTTTTTCTAAATTGCTTTCGCTGTATAGAGCCAGCTCCAAGTCATGGTCAAAAAGGTCGAGCGCCATTGTTGTCGGAAAGCTCGTCTGCTTCTTTAGCAGACGAACATTTTAGAACTTCGCTTTGCTAGGGGCGACACGCCGTGGTGCGCCAGGTTTTGTTTTACGGAAGCGCATTCATTCCAGTAAGAAAACGAGACGAACTATAAGTAGGTATACTATATTTTTGGTTCTCTATATATTTAGGGTGCGATCTTTATTTACTTGAGTTTCTGCGATTTGACCAAACACACGCAAATTTGTCTTTTCTCGATGAGGCGGATGCAGGTTTCCGTTGCCAGGGGGCGCGACCTGTACCGATCGTCTGCTATCGTCTGCAAATACGGTTCCCCCAAAGCAGTTTCGGGGTACACGATCGGTCCACACGCCCGATCCAAGGTATCGATCGTTTTTGTTTATTGATCGTATTTTGTTCCGGTTCCCTAAAACTCTCTAATAATCCACCGGTTTCCTTGCGTCGATGTTTGGAACGGCCCGAGTAAGTCCATTCCTACGTGCTGGAAGGTTAGTAGTTAGGGCAGATATCGGGCGCAGGAGTCCTGCTGGCCTCGTCGCAGGCTTCTTACGTCGTTGGCACTCATGGCACGACCGTGTGTACAGATGGACGGTTTTCGGGAGTTTCGGTCAGTAGTATTTGTCGAGAACCCAGGCGAGCGTCCTGCTGTAGCCAAGGTGTCCAACCGTCGGGTCGCCGTGCCATGCTTGAAAGATTTCCTTCGCAGGCTGGCAGGAACAACCAGCAGCCAAGCAGGGTGGCTGGTTACGAAGTTCTTCTTGAAGAGCACGCCTTGCCGCAGAACGAAGCTTGACAAGTCTCGGGCCAAGACTTGCGGGAGTGAACTTCCTTGACCTACGAGGTAGTCGATCATGGCGCGAAGCTCCGGGTAGTCACGTTTAAGTGCTCCCATGTCAGTATCTGCGACTGCGCCGAGAAAACGGGCGTCATCCTCGTCGTCGGCGCTGTCGGCAGGAGATTCGACTGGGGCCCTAGACAAGCAGTCGGCGTCGTTATGCTTGTCGCCAGACTTATGCACAATGGTTACGTCAAATTCTTGTAGCCGAAGACTCCAGCGAGCCAGGCGTCCTGACGGGTTCTTGAGCTTGGCGAGCCAACAGAGAGCATGGTGGTCCGTGACAACGCGGAACGGGATTCCATACGGATACGGTTGGAACTTGGTTAACGCCCAGACGACGGCAAGGTATTCCTTGTCGGTCGTTGAGTAATTTTGCTCTGCCTTCGACAGCGCCCGACTTGCGTAAGCGACCACCCTCTCTGCTCCATCTTGTCTTTGGATTAGCACCGCGCTGAGTCTGGCGTTGCTGGCGTCCGTGTCAACTTCGGTTTCCGCTAGTGGATCGAAGTGTCCGAGGATCGGGGGTGACTGGAGTCTTTCCTTCAGTTCGTTGAACGATTGTTCTTGCTCCTCCCCCAACCGGAAATCCACGTCGTCCTTAATCAGATGCGTGAGCAGTGCAGAAATCTTGGCGAAATCGCGAACTTAACGTCTCTAGTAAGCGCACAGCCCAAGAAATCTTCGTACGGCTTTCTTGCCTGATGTCTTTGGAAAGTCGGTTATAGCGGATGTCTTGTCAGGGTCTGGGCTTACACCCTGAGCACTCACGACATGGCCCAGTAATTTGAGCTTGCCGTAAGCAACCCGACATTTTGATGGCGTTAGTTTTAGTCCAGCACTCTGGATAGCCTCTAGCACGGCTCGCAGGCGTTTCAGGTGCTCGTCGAAGTCGCTTGCCAATAGCACGACTTCGTTGAGGTAGACGAGACAGCTTCGCCATTTTGAAGCCGGATAGGACGGTGTCCATTACGCGCTATAAGGTCGCCGGTGTGGTTGACAGTCCGAATGGCATCACTTTAAATTCGTACAGACCGCCCGGCGTGACGAAGGCAGTATTCTCACGATCCAGTTCGTCGACCTCTATCTGCCAGTACCCCCTCTTCAGGGCCGTCGACGAAGAGTATCGGGCGTGGCGTTGCCGGTCCAGAGTGTCGTCGAAGCGTGGGAGTGGGTAGACGTCCTTTTCCGTTACGGCGTTTAGTTGACGACAGTCCACGCAGAACCGAAGTGTCCCATCTTTCTTTTTCACCAGGACTACCGTGAAGCCCACGGACTCTTTGAGGGCTGGACGATGTCGTCATCGATCATTTCTTGGACCTGCTTCTGGACGACTTCTCTCTCTTTCATAGATACACGATACGGCGACCGATGAACAGGAAACGCGTCGTCATCAGTATTAATTCGATGTTTCGCAATCGTCGTCTGGCGCATCTTTGATGACGTGACAAAGCACTCACAGAACTTCCCGACGAGGTCAGTCAGCTGTCGTCGGCGGGAAAGGGGGAGTCTGGGTCGATGTCGATCTGAGATGATGAAGCTGTTTCGCGTTGCGACGAAGGGGAGTCTTTAGAGATTCCGGCGATTGAGGCTGAGTCCTGGAGCTCCTCGATGTGTCCCACGGTGGTACCTTTTGTAAGGTGCTGAGCCTCTTGTCGGAAGTTCGTTACAAGGACAGCGGTGCGACCATCTTGGAGCTTCGTTACGCCCCTGGCTAGACCGATCCCTCTGCCTAGGAGCAGCTGAACATTAAATTCCGGCAGGGCGTCTCCGCAGGTTGCTGTTTCGGTTCGGGCGGGCACCAGCACACTCGAGCGCGGTGGCAAGTCCACGTGCTTGGACAGTACACGCGCTGTGGCTGAGGCGGCCGGCGTTGTTTCCTGGTTCCCGGACGTCATAACAGGTTTCCGCAGTATCAGATGGTTGACTTCCAGGTCGATGACGGCGCCGTATTCGCACAGAAAGTCCATGCCGAGTATAACGTCTCTTGCACAGTCTTGTAGAACAACGAACTTCACCGGACATGTCTCACCGTGAATCTCGACGCGAGCGGTGCACCTCCCGACAGGTGTGATGAGGTGCCCACCGGCAGTTCGTATCTGTGGACCATCCCACGGCGTCGTCACTTTCCGAAGGCGTTGGGAGAGCCTCCCACTCAGGACGGAGTAGTCTGATCTGGTGTCGACGAGAGCCGACGCGTCGTGGCCTTCGATAACGACGTGTAGGTTGTTCTTTACCGTCGCAGGAGCGTTGTTTGTACGTGCGCCGTCGTTAGAGTGGGGGCCCTCCGACGTTTGTGGAGAATGTTTGCGTCGGTCATCTACGGCAACACCACCTCCAGGGGTTGCCGCGCCTAGTTTCACCGGCGAGGAGCGAGGGGCGACAGGCTTTCACGTCGGGGTCGGTGCATCGGCGAAACTGGACGTCGTGGCGACGGCGGCCGGAACTCTCGGCGGGACGCGGGCTCGGGGGACTGAGGTCTTTCGCAGGTACTCGTCGATTTCCCGATGGCGTTCACCATAACGTGGGCGCGGGACGTTCGGGTGGAACCCGCGCAGTCCGAGTTGTCGGTATGGGCATCGGCGGTAGGCGTGGTCTGCTTCCCTGCAGTGGAGGCACAGAGGGCGTCGGTCGGGCGTCCTCCACGCGTCTGTTTTTCTGGGTTCGGGCTGTTCCGGACGGACGTACGGGACCCTTTCTTCTTGTCGTCGAAGGTAGTGTGGCACTGTGTTGTCTCGTCGAGGTGGCGACGTGTATAGGCGAGCAGTCGGTGGTGGTCGTAGCGCCACTGAAGCATAGGTTATTACCGGTTCTTCTAGTTCAGCGATGTCAACAGGAGACTCCGGTTGAAAGGCCGGCTCCACTTCTTCTTTAACGAGCTCGGTGAGTTGGAGAGCAGCGGTCGTTCTGCTGCCGGCACCAACTTCCTAAGCTCTTCGCGGACTATGTCTCTAACCACCTCATGGATCGCCGAGAGGTCAGAGTTGCCGGAACTGATGCTGCAGGTAGATCGTGGAATCACGGTGGCGCCATTATACCACTGGTAATGGTTCGCCCTTGCGAGGAACGCCCTTTCAAGGTTGGTTGCCTCCGAGATCAAGTTTTCCACAGTCGACGGAGGATTGCGGACAAGGCCGCCGAAAATGTCATCCCTGACAGCCCGCATGAGTACCCTCAGCTTCTTTTCATTTGTTGCCTGCGGGTCGGCGCGGGCGAACAGGCGGAGAACGTTTTCAGTGAAAGATGCCACGCTTTCCTTGATCTCTGGTTCCTCCCTCGAGCAGGTCTTCGGCACGCTCACGTCGGTGTTGACTGACAAATGTTTTCTTCAACTCGTTCTTACAAACTTACCAGGTGGTCAACGCGACTTCGTTTTTTCCTACCACAGCCTTGCTGTCCCTTCCAGTGAGAAGAAGATGTCCTGGAAGCGTTGCTCTTGAGTCCATCCGTTGTGGCGGGCCACTTGGTCGTTCTGCAGAAGCCAGTCTTCTACGTCCTCGTAGATTTCACCGTGGAATGGCGTCGGCACGCGGGGCACCAAAGGCAAGAATACGTAGGACGACGCGGCTGGAGGATTTTCCGTCTGCTGGACCGGGGAGCTCATCGTCGGCTTTGATGGCTTCATTGTCTTGTCCGGCAGTGGTCCAAACTCAGCGCATTCTCCTTGCAGACGCTGGCTTGCCCCGGGCCCTGCCTCTTCCACGGATCGACATATTGGAGTAGGGCTTGCCGAACGGGTCCTCGCAGGCGTACGCTTAAGAAACATAGGGTGCGTATTCCACACCTCCACCAAAATGTCACGGGTGGTGACCAAAAAACAATAAATAAACATGAAGAAATAAACGTTTAATGTGACGAACTTGTGCCAAAAATAAAAGGGTACAAAGGATATTAACAGAGCGCCGCGCACGTCGAAGTCGGCGTAACAGCAGTGTCGAACGCTGGGGCGAGACTGACCCCAGATCGCCGAGCGGAGCCCCTTATGTACACGTGTGGGCTTTTGGAATAATCGGCTTAGAAGGTTCGGCGTGTAGAACATTCTGACCTCGCAGAAGCAACACGGTTCTCGAGTTTACCAGAACATTACGTTAGAGTCAATAAAAATGCGCCTCCGCGGCCAGGAATCGAACCGTGGCTTTCCGTGTGGCACCCACTAGCGATAACCGTTATGCCTCGAGCGCAAAACGGCAGAGCCAGGATTTCAAAGTTGGGCCTCCCAAAATCTGGTCGGGTGTGCTAACCTTTACACCACTCCACCTTGTCTTTCTGGCGTTTCCTACCAGTATCATTAATGCACAAAAAACGATATGTATCCAATCGGAGGTGTTCTGGAAACACACGTCGCCGCGTGGAACGCGGTACGACACTTGGTGTCACGTGGTACGTGCTCGTTTTATCTCCAGAAATCCTCCCACTGTTTGTCTCTTTCGGTGTACATGTAGTATTCTTTGTTTACGAGCTTCAGGGACACGGTATCATCATCATCTGAGAGAATCAAGAGCCACGTTATTGAATATGTAACACGAGCACTTCACACCAACGTACGTGCTCTCTGAGGAGGATATAAGCGAACATATTCAGATGAATGAACCGTACTTAATCCAATGAATCAAGGAATTAAAGTTTTCAGGAACCCGCCGAAAGCCGAAAAACGGCGGAGCTGGATTTAAACTTTAGGCCTCCCATTGTACGGTCGGGTATGCTAACCTCTACACCACTCCATTTTTAGTATATGTACTTTGGAGAAGCGAGAACCAGCGCCTTTTTTTAGTATATGCACTAAAAGGTTTTTTTAGTATATGTACTTTGGGATTAATATCTTGGGTCCAAATAGGATTTCTGGAGCACAAACGAGCACGTACCACATGGCACCAAGCTTCGTACCGCGTTCCACGCGGCGGCGTGTATTTCCAAAACACCTCCGAGTTGATACATTTGGTTCCTCATGCATTAATAAGACAGGTAGGAAACGCCAGAAAGCCAAGGTGAAGTGGTGTAGAGGTTAGCACACCCGACCGGACATTGGGAGGCCCAAAGCTCAAATCCTCGCTCCGCCTTTTTTTTTTTTTTGGCTTTCGTCGGGTTCCTCAAAACTTTGATTCTTTGATTCATTGGACTAAGTAGGGTTCATTCATCTGCGTATGTCAGTTTATATATATATATATATATATATATATATATATATATATATATATATATATATAAACAATATTGTTGATATTTGAAAAGTTCAAAACGTTACGGACATTTCACACTTTGAATATGTATACTCTTTCTTTTTATTCTGATGAATACGCGGCAATTTATGATCCTCGTTTTCCGCTGAGAACTCATGATGTGTTGTTCGTACTGTTGTTCCTTGTCTTTATTGTTATTTTTAATTTATTGTAGCCTATTTTGTTTGGCATTTCCAATATATGTCTATTCATTCTGCCCAACCCCTTGTGCACAAATTCGCAGCTGGCCGATCTAATTTCGTTCCCAACGGTTTATCGTGCCAGAAACGCCCGTGCCGGGTTTTCTTTTCGACCATACGGCCAGTGTCTTTTTTGGGGGGGCTGGTTCAAGACACCACGTCCTGTTCTACACGCAAAAAAAGGCAGAGAGAATTACCAGCGAAAATGTTAATATCTTTGCGCTCAATTACCTACAATAATAATGACAGATTGTGAAGCAACGTAAGGAGTTTATTGAACGCCCTTTGCAAGGACGATAAACACGCGGTTGCAGAAGTAGATTTGTTTCCGAGACAAGACCATCCCCGCAAATAAGCTCACAGCCTACCGAAAAGCACCATTGATTCGTGTTAACGTATCAATGTACAATGTAATAGCATGCGCAGGTCTGCATCGTAAGTCCCACGCAGTAACCTCCGTGTCCTCCAGTGCTCTCGCAGTGCCTGAGACAGCTGCGTCTGTCGAAGGGGCATCCAAAACCGCGTCCTGAAAAAACACATTTATATCGAATTAGCACAAACCTTACATTTTAAAAAGCTCGTACACGTATAGTGTATGAGATGCATAAAACACCAATCATGCGCATCAGTTTAATCAATTTTGTCAATATAAAAAGCGATTGGTGTCGCACCACAATTGGTATAAAGCAGGGTGTAGAATATAACTTATAATCATTTCAATTGTGATTTAGATCATACCAGCTTTCAAGGATTCATTAAATCAAACATTTCCCGCTAAAAATATCTGCTATGGTTTTTGTTATTATATAATAATCCCCAATTTTTTTAAATTAATCCTCTGTTTATTGTTTGATGCTTTCTATATGCATGCGTATTTTATTCAAATAAAATGATAATCAAGCAAAAACGATTTCTATAAGAATGAACAAGAGCAAAATGAAGTCGCTTCTGCGGAAAAAGAAGCATTGAGCTTCATCTTTATCTTCCACGTAACGTCCAATTGCCACAAACCCCCAAGGAATAAGTAGGAAACAAAAACTAGAAAAGTAATGTCATATTGCAATCAACTCAAAACTCGAACAAAATCAAATGGGGCTTTTTTTATAAATAGCTAAAAACATCAAGCTGATTTTGTTACAGTGCGGCAGAGATTGCTGCAGTGAGAAGTTGTTAATAAAACTATACTCAAAATTTACGGTAATTCCTTTTTTCCGCATTGTTAACAGTGATCCAAAGGATGATCGATCAATCTGTAATGTTGCAATGCAAATCTAGTGGTGAAGAATCACTAAATTCGAACTCGCGTGATTTAAATTGAGATTAACTAAGAACATATATAAAATTTCGAAAACAGGGTGGCCCTGGGGCGTGGGGGATATTCGAACGATGCACAGGCTGGGAAGCTCTTTGGCTTAAACTTCGACAAATGTTCCACATTTTATTAAGATAAAACATATTCGCCATTGAAAAAAGGACGAAAACGTTTTGCTTTGAAGTGTTTCCGTCACTGTTGTTGGCTGCTTGAGTAGCTTTGAACGTTTGGCAGTCGAACCTGCGTGGGCTCGTGCACGCACACTTTGAAGATGAATCCTTTAAAGTCCTTAACGTGGCTGCTTAATGCAGACGCTGCGGCAAACTGGTTGGCTGCTATCTGATTTTGTGTGCGGAGAAACGCAGATCATTAAAATAATAGATTTCTCCGTGCGGCCAGCTTTGTCTACTGGGATCTGGAAGGCGTTTTGAAAACCCTTAGTAGCTCTGTGTGTTTTAACCTTCCGTGCATGCTGAGAGCGGCAGAGCACATGGTCGGAATATTGGCGGAGTATTAAAACGCGCGCATGGCGTACAACCAATTAATTTGGTATTCTCTTTCTTAATGATAAGCGCTCAAAAAGATTTTTGAGGTTACAATGCTACATAGCATAGCACATAGCCCGTGTTGTTTTACATTTCGTGGAAAATTCTGAAGCTTAGTGGCATCAAATACTTGCAACAACATCACAAAACAAACTTTTATCCGCTTCTTGCATAAAGATTACTGTACTTTTCCTAACGTTTTTACTCATACAAATATTTGGGGTAGCGTAACTCACGAACTCGAACGTGAGCCACTTGCTTTTCTTCCCTTTGTGCGCTTGAAGTAATAAACGCTCCTGAAAAAGTTAGAAACATGCGGGACATTATCTCATAGGGTTCATAACAAAGAGCTGAAAAGGCAGCTTTCGAGTTCAGAGTTCGAGATTTTAATGAATAACTACGAAACATTCACTCACCAGCAACGAGAAGGGCGATCAAGGCAACACCAATGACCTTCATGATTTAAATGTTGATGATGCGGTGTTCTACTTGGCCTGTGTCCTGCCTCACCAACAAGAATATTTATGATTGTTAAAATTGCCTTAATCGTAGCTCGAAAATAACTCTTAAAATGTGCGCAATTAAACTGCTAGCTCTGAATTAAATTAACAATATATCTATTTTTAATTTCCCCCCTTATTTTGTATAATAATTACCAGCAAGAGGCTTACAAAGCAGCTGTGTAAATTAAAGCTATTTCATCTGTTGTTGTTTTTCATTGAGCAAGTAAGTTTTTTTTTTCTTTCTATGAAGTAGGGCTGCTGATTAAATATTTTAGTTGCAATTCATGTTGAGCCACAACATCGCTCTTACACGCTTTTTTTTTTTGTTTCACAAACAACAAGAATGGGCATCAATTAAAAAAAAATAAGAAAAGAGACAAGCAGTGTCTCTAACCGTTAGCAGCCCTACTCACCTTATTTGAGCTCTACGCAAAGGTGGCCGTTTTGTCTAACCGGAGTCCAAAGCTCTTATATTGTTGCAGTCCAAACAAATTAGCGAGGAAAAAGTCCTCTTTAGAGCTAGTGTTTTTCCCTTCACAATGCCTGGAGTTTCAGGTTATTGCGACGCCCAAATAAATCTTCTCTGTCCCTACTTTTGGCCCTAAGTTTTGTTTTACACATGTTTTACTGCGAGCGTATCGCAAATCCGGTGTTGGAGACGTGCCATGAAATTTTCTTGCGTAGGCGGAAGGTGTGCCTGGTGTCATCTTGTAGTGGACAAGTGATAGCTACAGGAATGCCTGCCATGCCAAGAGGCGTGACAGTGATCCAACGCAGCGTGACGCACGCCATGGAGCGTACCAGACAGGGATTACGAGCCCTGCCCGAACGGCGAGACTGGCTGGGATCACAGCGACAGCAGAATGGATTTGTAGCAGCTCCTTTTTTCTTTGGCAATTGTGGTGATAAAGATGTCTTTGTGTTTAAACCGGCAAACGTCTTTCTATCGCCACAATCTATTTCAATGTTTTTATTAGATTTTGTGATCCGTGTTTAAGGATCCTGTTTTTAATGTTTTCTTACATGAGCATTAACAATCTAAAACGTTCCCTTACATGTACTTTTTTATAACACCCTGGCCCATCATTGCATCTTTATAAAATATTCCAAGTAGGCGGTAAAGCCCCTAAAAAAATAGTTTAAAAATTAGAAAAACAAATTTTGTAATTATGAAAATAAAATTGACCCTAACGTTCCTTTTTACGGCGATCGTAATGACCGGGTATTTGGAAGAGGACCATGAAATGGTCCTTTTATTTTAAGAAGACAGTTGTAGACCTATCTGACAAAAAATATTGCTTTTTTTATAGATGCACATCATAGCTATAGAGAGGAGCCTCCAGTTTGCCACATTTAAAGGCGAGCTTTGCTAGTTTCTTCTATATTTTTTCTTAATCCTATCTATTATTTAACCACATGACCTGCATCAGAGATGGCAAAATTAATTTTAAAAAGTAATTACTTAACATTACTTATTACTATCCTGAATACTCCAAAGATGTAATAATTACATTACAAATTACCGCAGACTAAAAATAATGACATTACATTACAATTACTTTCCAAAAGTAATGAAATTACTTCTACATTACTTTTGAATGCCTTGAAGCAGTAATTTGTGCTTGTTTTATTTACCGTAGATGTACCAAAAATGAGACCTTCCTGTTCGTACTGCAACAGCCTTATGCGCGTCAAAGTGAACCATACTGAACAGTCGTTTTGCTGGCGCACACGACGTAGGTATTAAATATGACGAATAGCTCTTTTACATGTGGCTCAAATACAGTCACTCACCGGTTTCTCTGTTCATTTAAAGGTGAAGGTCCTTACTAGTAGGGTACTATGTTTCCGTCAACCTGATTTAGACGAAGTTATAGTCCCCTGTCAGTATGTTAAGTTGGGCCACGGAAGCTCGTTCTTGCGAGGAGTCATTACGTGAAACGTTTTCCTTCCGCCTCGGACGCAGTAAAATCCTATCGCCCCAAGTGCACTAGTTGACGTATTCCCGGTCCGTCCTCCCAAAAAGAATTGTCTCAAACACCCGAAGAGCCAAAGCTTTTGTGCATTGTCACACTAAGGGGCTGGATAATTGCTAACCAGAAGCGTCGCCAATTGAGGAAAGGAATGATGCGCGCTTCTTAAATTCTGTATTTTCCCAACAAACGGGTGGCGATATTAGCTTGTAGGCTTATTCCCGAATAAACTTTTCAAGGGAAGGCAGCGATCCATACCGCGAGCGGCACCTGCTTTGCTCTGCTTTGTCAAGGCCCCAGCACGAAAGGTGCTGGGGCCTTGACAAGGCATTTGGAAATAACTAATTATTAACATCGTTTGTTGTTCACAATGGTCGAAGCTTACGGTTTGACCTAGCTTGACGAAAGAACACGAAGGCTGGAGACGTGCTTGTCCGGTCCTCTCATTGGTGACGTGTCCTTCGCCTTGTAGCCCAAAACCCGTTCATCCATAAGCTGACAGTGCACGCGGTTGAAGCTACAGGCTTTTTGGAACAGTCACATGTCTACCTTTCGCCACGTACCCACGTTCTGGTTCATACCAACGTGCAGAGAAAGGGACGGGTCCGGTGATTCAAAGGTGGTGTTTGATTGGTTCTGGTTAGCTCGCAGCTCCCACCGCACTGTCAGCTTAGGGATGAACGAAGTACAGCATCGAATCTTTCTTGCCTGGGGCTCGTAAGCCGTGGCCTTCCAGTTATGTTTGCTCGCAAGCTTTTCTCCTTCAGCTATCCAGTCCGCCTTTGTGCGTGTGTTTAGTTCTTTGTACGAGGCTATGCACTGAGGTGGCGGAGGCATTGCGAAGCTGCCCAAGCTTTTGCTGTAAAAGCACATTTTTGACTTAAAACAAACGAAACATAACTTATGTCGTGAGTACTGTTATTAAAGATTAATAAGAAAATATTTGTGCACGGTACTTCGGTAAACGTTTGACGTAAAACTCTCAGGTAACGTGTCTACTGGTCAAAATGTGCAAGATGGCGGCGTCTCGTTGGGGGCCCCTTTCAGCTGCCAATTTATTGTTGTAAGGCCCTGTACCTCGCTGTCTCGCCCACAAATCACTTTGCCCGTGCATTGCTACTGGATTGGGTTGGCTGCTGGGCCAAACACACTAACAAGCCTGGTTTCTCTCGTTCCCGACATCAAGAGCGTCTAGTC
This sequence comes from Ixodes scapularis, assembly GCF_016920785.2. NCBI lineage: Eukaryota > Metazoa > Arthropoda > Arachnida > Ixodida > Ixodidae > Ixodes > Ixodes scapularis. The sequence goes on from NW_024609880.1 coordinate 91,843,789, forward strand.
TAAAGTCAAACAACGCCTGCTAGTTGTGAGAGCAGACGCGCGGCAGCCTCCGGCATCGCCTGCGATTTCAAAACCGTTTATCGTCGTCTGCCGTGCCTAAAAGACACGGACATTAACGCTATCCGTCGGCGTCCGTTTTCACCTCGTCCATCTGCTAATATTCCTCCCTCGTCTAAAAGCTTTTTCTACGCTCGCAAGACTCGACCATGTGAACGACGTTTTAACATTCTATCATGCGCTGGCTACAGTCAAATACAAGCGTCTGTCAGCATCTGTCGATGTGCGGTAAAAAGCGGCAAAGGAAACTAAAAAAAGGAACAAAATAAATATGCCGTCATCGAAGCTTTTATGTTCTTGTTATTTTTTTTTTCTCATGGCATCCGCTAGTAAGGTGAGAGAGCGTCATGACGCACAATTAAAACGTTACCAGAAATTATTTTCTTCGGCAGTCCAGGGGCCTTGCAAACATGAGAGCTACTCGCCTATCGAAGCCAAATGACGGTAACACACTTGGACTAACTTGATGCGAGCCGAGCGCCCAATTTCCTCCAGCCAATTCGCTCCCAAATTCATACGTGTGTAGGTATCTTCCAGGTATTGAAACCGTGGTTACAATCACGTTGGTTGCAAAATTCACAGAACAGCGGGGCCGCTTTTATGGAAACCAACATTTTCATTCGGCATGAACACCTGCAAAGAAAGAAATTACGCCAGATTGATCAGAACAGTTGACGTCGAACGTTAAGCAAGCCCCGCTACAGAAACAAGCATCCACACAGCGCGGCCGAAAAAGCGTACTTGCGACAGCTGTTTGCTGCGAACCATGTCCGTTGATGAAATCTTCCTCTAAATCGTTCTGTACACTCAAAACGATCCGCACTCATAAAAAAATGACGAGCTCAACGAGCTACGCTCTTTCAGCCCGTTCAGCACCCAGCAGACCCTGGCAGCCATGTTTCTTAACGTCTCAAGCGAAAGCCGGAGAAACAATTTCAGAAAACATTTGGAAACAATATAGACGGGAGTTGTTTCTGAAACATTTAAAAAAAATTCTGGATTAAAATACTATTACGGCACGGAGGTACAAATTTACAACCAACCTTTCACAAGTCAATCGTTTCTCCAGCCGATGAGAGATGTAGGCACCTTGTAAGCAGGGTCGGAGTTAGTGGGCCGCGACCTCAACCTTCTCCACCGAAATTTGCGTCTAGCGGCGTAAATATTGCAAAAAAAAAAAAAAAAAAGTTTTTCCGTCATCAACTATTTTTATACACAATTCTTGTCTAAGCTTTTGGGGAAAAATTTGTTTTTTTGTTTTATTGGAGCGTTTTTTAAGGGTAACGTCGAGGGTACCAAAGGAATTAAACTGATCCAGGAGCTTTATTGGTTCCTCGGTATATTAATAGCACCTTCAGGGTGCTATTAAAATACCGAGTGAACAAAAGTGAACAAACACAACCTAGTAAAGTTTCTTTTACGTTCAAATTTGGGTTTCTATTTCTTCACCGTCGCTCCAAAATTTACACTCTGTAGCGTGCCTGTGTTAACAAATATTTTAGTTTTACTTTTTTGTGCGTTTGGCCTAATTAAGGCTTGTTTCGTATCTTTTATTTCAGTTTTGTGTTGCTTACTTTAAAATTGTGTATAATGATTCTCAACTGTACAATTACTTGTGTATATAACATTTCCACGCGTATTTTCCTAGTAAGGCAGGCAGTAGATAAAATAAATAAATAGGTCCCATGGTATCATGCCGAGTCAATTGAATGGCCAAAAGAGAACTAGGAAAAAAATATTAATCGAAAAAGTAAGGTCTAGGTTCACAGAATAAATTTGGACACCTGCTTACTCCGAAGGCGAGTGGGAGTCAGAAAACATGGAGCATATTTGAGTAAAGTGAACTACAGCAATGAAACAATATTGCACCATGCAATTCGTTAGTTGAACATATTGTCACGAATGAACGGGCGAGGAAACAGAATAACCGGCAAAACTGAAACGTTTAATCAGGGCGAACTTGTGCCCAAAAATAAAAAGGTAACAAAATATAACTGCAGAGCGTCGCGGGCGTCGAAGTCGGCGAGAGAGAGCAGAGTGGAACGCTAGGGCGAGACTGACTCGACAAAGTCGCCGGCGGCCTCTTATCTAGAGTGAGTCACCATCCCGAAGATTCGGTGGAGAAGGTTCGAGCGTAGCGCGCTCGGGGCGAGAATGAACATGCACTTTCTAGAAAAACGAGAGCAGGGATAAACGATAGAAGTTATGTCCGCAGCAAGAATAAACGAGAACCTTCTACAGGTCCGTGGTCTTGCGCGCGGCAATATATTGGAATAACTGCGAACACAATAAGATGGCTGCAGCCATGTCTATAAGAGGAGGACGTCCACGTAAATGAACTTTCAATCTGATCCAAAGCAGTAGCGCTCCACGTTTCACTTATATCCTGAACGGTGGATGCGGCAGAACGTTTCTATCGCTTGCTGCGCGTTCCTGTCTGTTCGCAGACCCTGGCGCCTCCGAGCCGTCCGATGTTCCTGCAGGGGCTGTCTCAGGCTCCTTGGTTGAAGAGACAGCCAGAGCCACGTCGTGGAACAAAATCAAGAACCAATCAGTACAAAGCCCGCACTCCAAAACTGCCCTAGATGTGAACTGTCTCCATCCTAAATGCCAATCACTGGTGTCCTCCTAACTAGTTTTGTCAACCACTGGCGTCCCACCGATTAGTTCCGCGTGCTGAAATTTCAAGCACAGTGCCATGGCACAGACCGTGTTTTCTAGGTCTAGACATGTCAGCCTTGTCATTCGAGCAATTCTTTTGCCAAACGTCGATAGATGTACTAGGAAGGATCATTTGATGACAGCAATTGGTTCCCCCTAAATCACTCCGGAAAACTGTACACACTGGATTTTTTTCCATAGTGTACGTAATTGGAAGAAATGTCAAAGCAGCTGTTTTATGCGGACGCTGGAAAAGATCGGCAGACCTTCGTTCCTGTTTTTAAGAAGGAAATATACACGCTAGCCATATATGTCGCACAAAATAAGACAATAGGTTTCATATCTTGTTCCCAGGATGATGGCCGAAGTATTGCTGCCTGGAGTGTTATCAATCCTCCGTAATCACATAAAAAAGATTGCTGCTTGACATATTAGGATTTGCAAAAATCCTAATATCTGATTTGCAAAAATTGCGAAACCAGCAATCGTATTCTGCCATAAAGCTTACTGCAGGTTCGTGTCCATTATACCAATATTTGTAATATTGGTCACGAACTCAAAACTGAGCAACTTGACGTCCGTTCTCTTGTCCGGCGGAACTCATGAAAGCGCCTGTGTTAGAAAGATATAGGACTTTAGTTCCCGATCAATGAGAAAAAACACAGGCAATCGGTGAATTAACTTTATATTAAAATCCGAAAAGGGACGGGGGGGGGGGGGGGGGGGGGCAATCATCCGCATTCTTTCAAACTAGAACTTCTTTGGGACACTATTTGATTGTACATTTTCATTTATTTATAGTACCTTTGTACCCTTAGGACCTTAACTTTTAGCGTTTCTCACTCAAAATGCAACTTTTGAGCTCACAGTAGTCAAACTGATTCGCCATTGCGCTAGGATTCACTGGTTTTTACTCGTAATGAAACAAACTAACTTGCGTCCCATAGGCGACTGATGGCAGCTGAAAAAGTCCGCCTGGTCCGAGGATCGATGTCGGAACCTTCTTAAGTCGACCGTCGAAATCATTTGACGTGAAAAAAACAATGACTTACCAGCAATGAGGAGGGCGATCAAGGCAACAGCAACAACTCTCATTATTTCAGGATTGATAATGTTTTGTGGTACTTGACTTGTTTTCTGCATCACCGACATAAGTAATGATAATTGTTAAAATTGCTTCATTCATAACAAGAGAATCACACTTAGGAGTGACTTTCCTTAAACTACTTGGTGCACAATAAAAAAAAGTTTCTTATATATATATATATATTTAGATTTTGAACTCATTGCGTTTATCAAAACAAACTACACTTTCAATAGAGGCAACAGCATTAATGAACGTTTACTTATATTTACTTTTAATAAAGCGAACAATAATCTTTAGTTTCATTGGACAAAGAAGGACTAACACGACTTTAGTTCTAAAGAAAATAAACACAACAATAATGGAGATTGAAAAAGAAAATGAGAAACCAGCCAAAAACTACGCCACTATCAGCTAGCACTCCCACACCACTCTCCTTTGCTGTGCTGCACGCAAAGGATGCCGTCGTGTCCAACCGACGATCGAGAGTCTTATATAACGACTGTCGAAAGGAAGCAACAAGAAAGAGAACTTTGTTTGCCGTTAGGGTTGTCCCCCTTTGAATTATTTGTGCAATACTGTTGCGGACCCCGAAGTAGCAGCCGCCGTCGCAACTTCGCCCTTCAATTTTATTTCGTGCATTTTTTACGACAAGAATATCGCGTGGCTGCTTTTGAAGAAGTGCAGTGAAACATTCTGAGTGCATGCGGAATGTCTGTGGAAAGTCAATTGGCAAGTCGCTTAACATTTTGATCCACGCTTTAAGAATTAATGTTTGGGGGTTTGGTTACCCTGGGGCTTACGATGTACGAAGCGGTTTTCCACGTACGTCCCCGCGAAGCGTGCGCTGTTGGTTCATCACAGCGATTTCATAAAATTCGTACAGCTAGCGAAGCGGCCCCAATTGAGGTCCGCATTGAAAATAGGAAGCGTATGGGTATTGTTGAAGCATGGACGAGCCTGATGTTTATTTCGCGAAAGTCGCAGTGTCTAGGCCTTCTCTCTGTACGGTAGATTTCTTCTTTTTTCTTTTTTTAACGAACATGGATGCAGTTCCTTCATAAACATTTTTCGCATACTTTGATATGATAATGGTTGATAACGACGTCCACCTTTGTGAAGGCGGAGTCGCCATTCTATCTATAGCAGCGCCTATTTCCGCACGTCTTTTTTTTTAACACTTCCAGCTCTAAAAAGAGAGAGACAAGAAAAGATTGTCTGCACGGTGCTAAACACCAAAGTTTATTAAAGCCCTTGTGGCGCATCATGGCAGGGCCTTGAGCCAAAAATGGCGTGACGTCACCTCATATGCCGCGGTTCGTCGCCAGTGGCCACTGCAGACCTGTTGGCTGTAGAACTACCTTGTAAACCCTGCCCTGTCGCCGGCGGCCACGACAGATCGAAAAGGGGAGCACATGTTCACAAGTAAGATGCGCCATTAACCAAAACACACACACACACACACACACAAATAGCGACGCGTCGCCGAAATCCAAGAGAAACGAGAGCGGCAGGTTTCGAGAAGGATGATACTTGAGTAACCGGGAGTATGCAGTGCTTTAAATTTTATTGTAAGCGAATGACACATCCCTAAAGATTTTTTGTTTCTTTTTTTTTTTTTTTTAGATTTTAGAAGTGATCGCTAAATTTAAAACAACGAAGTGTGACCCGTGTCATGACACTGTAATGTTGAATGCTATATCTACGCCTGCTCCAACTTACATCTGGCAGTATTTTAGCGTAATGTCAAGTATACATGAAAGGGGCGAGTCTTGTGACTGAGACCGGACTCTCATGAGGAGCCGTCAAGCTGAGCATGTACACACTTAAGCTGCGTCGCATTTGTTCATTTGTTTAAGCTTATGGTCCGTTACTTGATTAATTATCACCAGCATTTATTTTGAAAGCTTTGAAATTAAGGGCATATAACGACACTCAAATTTCTTAGTTTGTTGTTTGAAAAAACAAAGAACCCTCTAGCTGAACTGAATATATATATATATAAACAATAAATTTGATAATTGAAGAATTCAAAACGTTGCGGACGTTTTACACTTTGAATATGTATGCTCTTTTGTTTTTATTGTGATGAATACGCGGAAATTTATAATCCTCCTTTTTCACTGAGACTCATAGTGTGATGCTCACATTGTGTTCTTCATTCATACACGGCCATTTAAACTTTTTTTGTTGTTCGTACTGTTGTTTCTTGTATTTATTGTGGTTTTTTTATTTATTGTAGCCTGTTTTGTTCAGCATTGCCAATATCTGTCCGGCTTCGGACAGACGCGCGGTGTATTCATTCTGCCCAACCGCTTGTACATAAATTCGGAGCTGGCCAATCAAATCTCGTTCCCAACGGTTCATCGCGCCAGACACGCCCGTGGCGGGTTTTCTTTTCCCCACTACGGGCCGATGTCTTTTTCGGGGGGCTAATTTATGACGCCGCATCCTGTTCTACAGGCAAAAAAGGCAAACAGAATTACCGGAGACAATGTTAATATCTTTGTGTTCAATAACATACAATAATGAAGACCCATTACGAAGCAAGGTAGGAGTTTATTGAACGGCCATCGCAAGGACGGTAAATACGCGGTTACAGAAGTCGATGTGCTTCCGAGACAAGAACATCCCCGCAAATAAGCTCACAGTCTGCCGAAAAGCACCATAGATTCCTGTCTAACGAATCAATGTCGAATTCCTCCTCACATTTGAGGTGGCATACTAGCTTCGGTGTTTTCTAGTTGTGGTAGCATGTGCACGTCAACTTGAGAAATCCCCCGCAGTAACCTCCGCGTCGTCCGACGCTCTGGCAGTGCCTGTGACAGGCGCCTTGGTCCAAGGGACATCCAAACCCACGTCCTAAAAAAAAAAAACACATTTATATCGAATTAGCACAAACCTTACAGTTTAAAAAGCTGGTACACGTATAGTTTACGAGATGTATAAAACACAAATCATTCGCATAAGTTTAATCTATTTCGTCAATATAAAAAGCGATTGTTGGCGCACCGCAATTGGTATAGAGCAGGGTGTAGAATATAACTTAATAAGAATATAATAGAGACATATTTTTATTATTATATAAAATCCGAAAATTCTTTTAATTAACCGTTCACTTATTATTTGATTATTTCGATGTGCATGCGTGTTGTACTCAAATAAAATGATAATCAAGCAAGATGATTTCTATCAGAATGAACACGAGCAAAATGAAGTGCCGTTCCGAGGAAAAAGAAGCATTGAGCTTGATCTCTACCTTCCACTTCGTTCGTGAACCAAGAAACGTCCAATTGCCAAAAATCCGAAGGGATAAGTAAAAAACAAAAACTAGAAAACAAATCTCATATTGCAATCAGCTTCAAACTCGAACAAAATCAAATGTCCCTTTTTATAAAAAACTAAATAAAAATCAAAAGGTTTCTGTTATAGTGCGGCGGGGATTGCTGCAGTGAGAACTTCTTAATAAAACTATAGTCAACGTTTACTGTAATTCCTTTTTCCGGATTGTTATCAGTGATCCAAAGGATGATTGATCAAGCTGTCATGTTGCAAAAAAATCTAGTGGTGAATAATAACTAATTTCTAAATAGAGTCATTTAAATTGAGAAAACTGTGAACATAAATAAAATGGCGAAAATAGGGGGGCCTGGGGCTGAGGGGATATTCGGATGACGCACAGGCAGGAAAGCTCTTTGGCTTAAACTTCCACAAATGTTCCACATTTTATTAAGTTGAAACATATTCGCCGATGAAGAAAGGACGAAAACGCCTTGCTTTGAAGTGTTTCCGTCACTGTTGTTGGCTGCTTGAGTAGCTTTGAACGTTTGGCAATCGGACCTGCGTGGGCTCGTGCACGCACACTTTGAAGATGAATCCTTTAAAGTCCTTAACGTTACTGCTTAAGGCAATCGCTGCGGCAAATTGGTTGGTTGCTATCTGATTTTGTGTGCGGAGAAACGTAGATCATTCCAATAATAGATATCTGCGTGCGGCCAGCTTTGTCTACTAGGATCTGAAAGGCATTTTGAAAAAATGTAGTAGCTCTTTGTGTGGTAGCCTTCCACGCATGCTGAGAGCGGCATAGCTCATGGGTGGAACATTGGCGGAATATTAAAACGTGCGCATGCGCACAGCCAATTTATTCGGTTTTCTCTGTCTCGGTGATAAGCGCTCAAAAAGATTTTTGAGGTTACAATACTACATAGCATAGCACAAAGGGCGTGTTGTATTACTCTTTGTGGAAAATTCTGGAGCTTAGTCGGGTCAAAATACTTGCAACAACATCACAAAACTAACTATTATCCCCTTCTTGCCTAAAGATTGCTGTACTTTTCTTGATGTTTTTACTGATACAAATATTTGGGTTGGCGTTACTCACGAACTCGAACGTGAGCCACTTGGTTTTCTTCCTCTTGTGCGCTGGAAGTCATAAACGCTCCTGAAAAAAGTTAGAAACATGCGGAACATTAGTTTATATGGTTCATAACTCAGAGCTCAAAAAGCAGCTTCCGAGTTCCCAGTTTGAGATTTTAATGAACAATTACCAAAACTTCACTCACCAGCAACGAGAAGGGCGATCAAGGTAACAGCAATGACCCTCATGATTTCAAGGTTGATGATGCAGTGGTCTACTTCACCAGTGTTCTGCCTCATCAAAAAAAAATATTGATGACTGTTAAAATTGTTCTAATCATCACACAAAAAACTCTTAAAAATATGCGTGATTAAACTGCTAGCTGATCATTAAATAAACAATATATCTATTTTAATTTTATTATAATCCTATAAAATATAATTAAATATATACACTTTCATCTGGTAAAAAGTATCGCTTCACTAAAACGTAAACCAACTGCGATACATATTTCTGCTTACACAGAGCGCCCGATAATATTTGATAAATGGGACATTTACACACGAAACCAAAACGAAGGCATTCATAACTTACGTATTTGATAAATATGGCCCTTTTTGTATAAAAAAGGGATATCGCTCAATCAGAGGTTAAGTTATACAAAAATTGGCTTACCTTCGCAGTGTGCCGAGGCGAAAAGGCTTGTAGGTGCTCTAAGCGTCAGTGCGCTTTTTATACCCGTAGCTGCGTCCGAAAATATGGGGAGCGTTGCCAGTAGCCGAACCTGGGGTTTCCCATGTAACAGATATGTTGAAGGTATCACGCGTCCGGGCAGATATGAACTCCCACGCAACAATTTCCAGTTACTCGGAATTCCCCAGTCGTTGACAGATGGTTGACTAGATCAAGGCGCTATCTCGCCCGGCGTGATTATTTCATACTCAGGTACGCAGCACGAGGGCTGAAAGTATACTCATATACTTAGTTTCACAAGAAGTCCAGAAGCAGCCCACGCTAGCAGCTGATGGGACCCAGGAGACAACGTCAAAGGCACACTAGAAGCACGGCGTCCGCCATGTTTCTGTACGTGTTTTACCATCGCCGAAATATCATAAACAACAAAGCCACATTGGCTTGCGCTTTTGACCGTACTTGATTGCTCCTATTAGCTAGTGGCGTCAGCTGCGTCTGGCCGTAAGCTGAAACGAAGTCTAGATGGACGCTGCCAACTCACCGAGATGGTATTCATAGCGGCTGCCGTCGCTATGCGTCCTATCGCCTAGCAGGTCCAAATATGCCCCACGGTCGCTCCTTTCTGTTCGCCTCCCGTCGTTCAAGGCGCCACCGTTTTAAGGCTGAATGACGTTAGAGCCGCACCCCAACAGAAACCTCACAAACACAGACACACTAAAAAATATATAGTCATTTGGCGGCAAATGAGTATATTCTTCTAGTGTGTGTGTGCTTGTGAGTGTTTTTTCTTGTGGTGAGCTGTAACGTTATTCAGCCTGAACTGAATCTTTCTTGTGGTGAGCAGTCTTATCGTTTTAAGGCGGCGGCTGCGATGGTAACTGCAGTGGATTATATGCAATTCGTATATTTCGAAGCACGTCGCCTAGATGGTGTTCCACCGTCCTCTATGGAACATAGTTTGGAAACAAGAATGTTGATAGTGCTTTTAAACGATGGGTGGCGGAATGAAGGAGGGAAGGGGGTACCCCTCCAAGGGAATTCCAAAAAGCTCAGATAATCTATAGTAACGTTGACTTGGAAAAATGGCCTCATGAAACCATATAGTGATTGCAATGTACAGTACAAGTTCAGATGGCGCTGTCGTGCTGTTGCAAATTCATGCAGGCAGCGACCATGGCGAATAGCATCTCATGAAATATTTTTTTTTAGCTTTCAGAAGTGATCGCTAAATTTGACACAACGAGATGTGACGAGATGTCATAAAGCTGTAATGTTGTATGCTATATCTACTCCTGCTCCAATTTACATATAGCTGATTTTTACATAATGTAATGTTGCTAAAGGGGTTCGAGTTTGTGACTGAGCACGGACTCTTATGATGAGCTGTCAAGCTGCGCATGTATACTTAAGCTGCGTCGCATTTGTTCATTTGTTAGCACTTATGATCCGTTACCTCATTGCTTATCACCAGCATCTATTTTGAAAGCTTTCAAATTAGGGGCCTATAAAGACACGCAAATTTCTTGGTATGTTATTTGAAAAAAAAGTGCAAAAATAGACGTTTTGCTGAATTGCAGATGGATGTTTTCAAATCAAATCGTGCAGGCAAAAATTGGGTTTTAGTTTTTAAGTTCGCTGAAAAAATATATGTTATGGCGTCGTCTCTAGAAAAGCAGTACCACAAACCGCAAGCTCGTCGGATTTTTCGTTCTCGACTTGGGAATTTTAAAAGAGCCTGCGGGGGAAAGCAGTGTTTTTCACATCCGTCGTGGGTCGGATGTTTCGCTCGATCCCCCGCCGTGTATTTTCTGTCCATATTATAATAACTTTTTTCAAGCACTCTCTTAGCACAGCTAAAAGTCTCTAGCACCATGAAATAATTTTAGGCGTTTGTTTTTTGTAAAAATGTCAAAAACGACAAAACGCGGTCAATTGTTGACGAAATTTGACAATTAAATACTGGCCATGTACTTGGGCTACATCAATATTTTTTGTGTCTACGGAGAGCCCAAAACACGCTCTTTAATATAAAATGACTCAGCTGTATGAAGTATCTTTTTCAGGGCGTTTACGTTTTTCATTTTTTGTTAAAATGTAGATATGATAGTTCACTACACGAAAAGTAAGTCGAGAAAGTGTTTATTTTGTTTGTATGTGTCATATTTAAGCATGAATATCGCACAAAAACGTGTCTTTACGGCTCGAAAGAGACTTGCGAATTGCGCGTCTTCACAAACTTGGAAATATTTTTGGCTTTTTTGAAATAAAATGAAATATAGTAATTTTGAAATGAAATACAGTAGTTACACCTTGTTATATTTATTGAATATTTAAATTTTATTATAGGCGGCAAGCTACATTGGAGGAGTTCAAAAGGGAAAGCAACCCTTGTTAACAGAGCAGTAGGCGTCGTAAATTTTTAATGTATAGAAATCGGCAGACGTCGTATTGATTCGGGGCCTTCGTTGGCCTATATGAACGTCCCGCCCTTTCGGAACCAGCAGATGACCACGACCTTTCGCGCTCGTTGTGTTAGATAGGACGGCCGGTGACAGTAAAGCGAGCAGCACACCCTCTGTCACGAGAAGTGAAATGGCACGAATGTGTCGTTGACGCGGCGAACAGTGACGGTCAAGCAGAAGGAGTCAGTCAGTCAGAGTATTGCACAAGGGAAAGCAAAGGAATTGTTTCCTGAAAGGATGAGGACACCACGGCCTTACAATACTGACGGCCAACAACAGTTCTGCCGGCCAAAACAACGCCGCGTGCGCGCTAAAACCGGCGGTGCGTGACAAAAATCCTGCAGACTCACACACAAAGATGGGCCGTTTTTGTTAGGGATGTTTGGGAAATTTTGAAACCAGCCATCCGTGCACGATACCACGTATTTGCATAGGCTTCGAGCGCCCTATCCCTTAGAACGGCCGCGCTCTATCTCTCTTTTGGAAACAGCAAGGCCCGGAGACTGACATTAAAAAAAAACGAGTGTTGGTAAATATACTTGTGTTTATTCTGCCCGGGGACTAGTTGAGTCGAAGTCAGCCTCCTTGTCAACAATGGCTATGCTTACATGGATGCGATTGCAGCACATCGGATCCAGTTAACGAATCGAATCGGTCCATGTGAACAGCTCGGATCGAATCAGATCGCATCCGATCCGATCCGCTGGGGCGGGGTGGTTTTAGATGGTCGATTCAAATCGAGACTCTCCATGTTGTATACGCTAGCGGATCGCATCGAGTGCTCGAGCGAGGGATTACGGGAGCTTTGCTTTGCATGCCGCTAGGCAAACCGGACACCTCGGAAACAATCTGAAGGTCACGAGGTCTGCGTTGTGATCCTTCGACACCAGGTGCCGCTACTGGTCGATCCGAATCCATGTAAACGTAGTGGTTGAAGTGGATCCGATTCGCTACTGAACTGGATCCGATGCGCTGCTATCGCATCCATGTAAACGTAGCCTATTCGCGACTCCAGCGACCTATAGGGCGCGCCACCACCAAACAAAAATGGCGGCTGAGTCCAGGTCGCGTCGGCTCAACCGGGCCGCCTGAACAGGTGGCGCGTTTAATTTAACAGGTTTTCTTTTGTTTAATGTCCAATTTTATAGGTATTTGAACTGAGACGGTTAAGTTATGCCGGCGCACATAAGCTTGCAAAGCATAGTTTTGTTTTCCGGGTGTTTTTTGTTCTTTTCATGTCAAACTTTCGTTTCGGAGATTTCGTTCAAAACCAAAACTACGGGTTCCGGAGAGACGGTAAGATACTAATCCGTTTTGATCATCTAAGAAAAGCTGCGATGACTAGAGAATTGTTCCACCGAGAGTAATGTTCAGCTAACTCGCATGCCTCGACCATGCGACTTATCTGACCGCGAAATCGAGCTTTTCTGCGTATCCGCGTTAAAAGGGACACTGACAGGGTGTTTATGCTCGCCGAGATTTTTAGTTGTACGTGACACATGAGAGCCCAACTACCCAGAACACAATTTGCGATTCGAAATTCGGTTTCTTTCCGCCCGAAAACCGCCGATCAAGAACTGGCCGGTTCGAGTCTCGCTCACTCTCTTTTCCGTGGTCATGGGCCGTTTTCTAAGGTATCGATGCGACCACCAAATTCAATCAATCTAACACAGGCTGCAGGAAAATTAAAAAAATTAAGCAAGCGCTTCTGCTGAGGACCATGTTAACTCGCCGAAGCCCCACTAAGCAGCTGATAGTCGTATTCCAATTCAGGTTTTACTAGCAATCGAGAAGTCATTTTGACGAGCGGGTTATGTATTATATTACGTACTATGGGGGAGGGGGGGGGGAGGGGGGTCCCACTAAAGCGATATTAGTATATTCTTCGGGTTGAAATATGAGCTTAGTTGTCTTGCTATTAGGTGAACTGCTGAATAAAGGTATATTTGCCAGACAGAAAGATACTACTGAAACTTAGCCAAATGGTTCTAGCCGGCAGCACGGAGACAAACTGGAGATAGTCTTCATCGGAGATTCACGCAGAACCTCTCTGCATTGAACTTTGCTTAAAATCCAAAACAAAAAAATTTAATTTTTTTTTTTTTTTTTTTGGCCGGTCAGTTTGAGCGTTGTAGACTGCTGGCTTGGACGGGGGTGTGATATAAATATTGGAGGCGCGATAGATCGAAATGCCGTGACGGCTTCTAACGTTGCGAGACTCGTCCCCACCTTTTGAAAACAGATCATTTCCCTCATTCATCATTTGCAGCGAGCAGGTTTTCCTGAATCAAGTAATTGCGAAATCAGCCCAAACTCCTTCAGTGTGGTCCAGAATCTTTTTCGGCGAAAAGCAGCCAAGATGAATAGCCAACGCACCGACCGGCGTGGGTGGCTCAAACTTGAATCTAATTAAACATAACTAAACTCAAGAACAGCCGCTGTCGAACCTTCCCATTCACTTGACTGCAACATTGGTGTTCCCTACAGTGGAACGCTTCGTCTGTCGTCCTTAGTCCACTGTTCTACATCCGCATAAAAAATACACTTATCAGTTACCAAGTAGTCGTCACTTTGAATGTGATTAGAGACAGACAAGTAATCAAAACCTTTTTCCGTGATTCCTTTCCATCCAAGAAATCTAAAGCACGCGACCGTGTGCTGGGGAGAAAACGGGCTTTCAAACACGTGATGGAAGGAAGCAATCTACTGAGGCTTCCCTACACTAATGAACACTCAGGCAAACTTCAGAAATTTTCGGACCTTCGTGAAATTACACTGTTCGCTACCGCGCCGACAACACGTGTCCGCGAAAGCCAGCCACCAGAGACGCGGAGGGGCGCGGAACGACCTGGTCCGGCTGTTTCCCGGTTTTCCCGCTTGGTGGCGTCTGTTTTGCTGGAGTCGCGAATAGCCGCTTGTGAAGAGTGGCATTCTCCCGAGATGAAAAGTTAGCGCCGGCTGACGCGTTCTTTTGAAAAAGGGAAGGAGAAAGAGAAAGTTTGAGTAACTGCAGTAACTACCTCGAAAGCTTCTCTCTCGATACGAAACTCGAGGCACGTTACGTCTCGGTTACGTTCTCGTACCATCGCTGCTCGAATCTATTCTTCACTTTGCTCCGCTCAGCCACTGTTTCGCACAGAAGTCGTGGATGTACGTAATAGAGTGAAGAACAGATTCGTGCGTCATCTGGACGCCGTCATCCTGTCAGGCTTCACTGTCGTGGGACTGGACTCGGCGTCGGTCAGTTAAGACTTTTTTTTTTTTTTATTTCGTGTGTGATTCTTTGCCCAGCTGAACTTTGTTTCTCGGATGCGGTTGTGTTGAACGTTTTCATTTTCTTTTTTATGTTTTTTTAGTCACTGTTTTGCTAGCACTGTTTAGTTGTTGGGTTTATTTCGTCTTGGCGTAGCGGCCTGATGGTGCTGTAGAGAGCGTGTTCCCACGCATTTGGTTGTATCCCGTTTATGGAATGCCCGGAGGAGTTGGTTTTTGTTCTTGCCATTTGCGGCTGAGTTTTTCCGTCTTTATTAATTTTTTTTTTTTTTTTAGCTTTACATTTTGTCAACTTTTTTGTTAGACTCTCCACCAGGCATGAACCTATCACCTTGCCACCGCTCAAACCCAATTTTTTAATTTTTTTAACGCAATTTTTGTTAAGAACGGAGTTGGGTAATTTTATACTTATTTATTTATTTTTATTCCTGTCCCTCTCCGTGACACTCTCTCCGTGTGTTTCGGATTCTTTCTGTGTCATAACTTTAGTGTATTAAGGAAATGAAAGGACATTCCCTGGTGATCTGTGCGATGTTCGGTGAACAAACCCTAGCGTTTGGTTTTGAAAATAATTGTATATATAATATATCAATGATGTGGTGACTTCCTATGTCTTAGTAATATGACAGGTAATAGCTAGTCATGCTAGTTCACAGTGAAAGGTTTATAAATCGAAACAATACAATATCTGTGCCTATTGGATATTTATGGTCTACTAGGCCTGCTGATTTGGTTGGATATGTTTCTCGCGGTTTCCCGCTCCTATCAAAACATAAGTAACTATTCAATACCACAAAATACCTTTATAATTGACTAAAAAATTCAAACGAAAATTCAAGAAAAGTTTTTTTACAGTTCATAGAAACGCACGGGTCGCCATGACTGACTTAGGACTTGCAAAACGAACACTTTGTTTTCCGATATTGAGGCTTAACTATAGAACATACAAACAAAATAACACTTTCTTAACTTAATTTTCGAGTAGACAACTATCATATACGCATTTTAACAACAGATTAAAAAAATAAAGATGGGTTTTTGAGAAAATTAATTTGAAAATTTGTACTTGTTGGTTTTCGCATAATATTGACGTAAACGTCTCGAAAAGGATATTTCATACAGCTGAGTCATCATATAATATATATAAAGAGCGTGCCTTGGGCTCTCCGTAGACATAAAACATATTTAAGTAACCCAAATAGATCGCCAGTATTTAATTGTAAAATTTTGTTAACAATTAACCGATGTGGCGTAACTGCCATTTTTACAGAAAAAAAACACAAAAACGTCTAAAATTATTTCATTGCATTACAGCGTTTTAAATGTGCTCACAGAGTGCTTGAAGAAAGTTAATATAATTTGGACTGAAAACCCACAGCGGGAGATCGAGCGAAACATCCGACCCGCGACAGATGTGAAAAACACTGCTTCCCGCCGCGGCCTCTTTTAGAATTCGTAACTCGAGAACAAAAATCCGACGAACTTGCAATAGGCTACTGCGTTTTTAGAGACGGCGCCATAACATACATTTTTTTCAGCGAAATTAAAAATTCGACCCTTTTTGCCTGCACGATTTGAGATGAAAACACCCATATATATTCAGAGAGTGATGCTCGCATTGGGTTCTTTATTGACACACGGCCCATTTAAACGTTTTTTAATAATCGTACTGTTGTTCGTTGTCTTTATTGTTGTTTTTCATTTCTTGTTGCCTATTTCGTTCGGGATTGCCAATGTATGTCTTGCTTAGACGCGCGGCGTAGTAATTCTGCCCAACCCCTTGTACATGAATTCACACCTGGCCTATCTAATCTCGTTCTCAAAGGTTTATGGCGCCAGAAACGCCCATGCTGGGTTTTCTTTTCACCACTACGGCCGAATTTTCTTTTTCTTTTTTTTTTTTTTTTTTTTGGGGGGGGGGGGGTCTAATTTATGACGCCGTATCGTGTACTACACGCAAAAAAAAAAAAAAAATTGCCAGTGAAAATGTAATAGCTTTGCGTTCAATTAACTACAATAATAAAGACAGATTGTGAAGCAAAGTAAGGAGTTTATTGAAAGGCCATCGCAAGGACGGTAAACACGCGGTTACAGAAGTAGATGTGTTTCTGAGAGAAGAACATCCCCGCAAATAAGCTCACAGTCTACCGAAAAGCACATTGATTCGTGTCTAACGTATCAAAGTCGAATGCCTCCTCACATTTGGGGTGGTATAGCAGCGTCGTTGTTTTTCTAGTTGTGGTAGCATGTGCACGTCAGCTTCAGAAATCCCGCGCAGTAACCTCCGCGTCGTCCGACGCTCTGGCAGTGCCTGTGACACGCCCCTTGGTCCAAGGGACATCCGAAACCACGTCCTGCAAAAACACATTTATATCGAATCAGCAAAAATATTACATTTTAGAAAGCTCGCACACGTATATTGAACGAGCTACATAAAACACCAGTCAGTCGCATCCGTTTAATTAATTTTGGCAATATTACCAGCGATTGGTGTCGCTTCACATAGAAACATTTCTATAAGAATGAAGACGAGCAAAATGAAGTGCGTAACGTCCAATTGCCACAAAATCCGGAGGAATAAAGTAAGAAACAAAAACTAGGAATTTAATGTCTGATTTTGATCAACTCAAAACTTGAACAAAATCAATAAATGGCACTTTTTATAAATAACTAAAGAAATCAAGCTGTTACTTAACATTTACTGTAATTTCTTCTTCCCCATTGTTATCAGTGATCCAAAGGATGATCAAACGACCTGCCATGTTAAAAAAAATCTGGCGGTAAAGAATCACTAATTTCTAACTACAGTGATTTAAGTCAAATAAATACAATATAAATGAAATAAGCCTGATTTATAATAAATATATTTTCCTTGACTAAACTTTGTTCCACCCTAGATTAAAAATTTAATGACAAAAATATCTTTAATCTTTTTTCCATGTTTGCCTATGACTGCAAGCTGCTCCCTCACGTTTCTGAGAGGCTACCGACCTGAACCAACCCCAACTAGAATAATCAAAGCCTGCACACGAGGATTTCGACGTCATCACAATCAGAGCGAGCGAATATAGGAATTGGACACGAGTACTGCGTCATCGCTCGGTTGGGCCTCGTCTCCAATCAACGCGCTGAAGTACGCTTGGCATAGGGCTCGGGTCCAATGACCGAGTTTGCGCCATCGGGCGGTGGTGACCTTCCATGGATAAAGAGTCGAGCGTTCGGAGGCCTCCGTTATTCTATAGGGTGTTGCATGAGCACTTTTTAGTTCACTTATGAAGACTCGACCAAGCCCACAAGTGCGGCCCAAGTAACAGTTCATAAATACTTGAGATATATGTAATAATACGTTGTGCCTCAATACAAAAAAAAAAATAAAACGTACTCGCGTGATACTACAAAACTAGATTCACAATTCAGTCTATTCACATAATGGCTGTGATATAGACGCGGCCTGTTTTCTTTTTTTTTATATTGTCATGGTGAGTTATACTTGTGAAATGATAACTGGCTTATTTTGATTTGATGATTCAACAAATCGCTTTGAGTTAATCGAGAAAGCTATGAACATAAAATGGCGAAAATAGTGTGTCGTACGGCGTGGGGGATATTCGAATGACGCACAGACTGGAAAGCTCTGTGACATAAACTTCCACAAATGTCCCTCATTTGGTTCAGTTCAAACATATTCGGCGATGAAGAAAGGACGAAAACTTTTTCCTTTGAAGTGTTTCCGTCACGGTTGTTGGCCCCTTGAGTACCTCTGAACGTTTGGCTATCGGACCTGCATGAACTCGTGCACGCACACTTTGAAGATGAATCCTTTGAAGTCCTTAACGTGGCTGCCTAATGCAGACGCTGTGGCGAATCGGGTGGCTGCCATCTGAGTTTGGTGTGGGGAGACGCGTAAGTCATTCCAATGATAGATTTCGGCGTGCGGCCAGCTTTGTCTACTGGGATCTGAAAGGCGTTTCGAAAAACAGCAGTAGCTCTCTGTGTGGTAGCCTTCCGCGCATGCTGAGAGCGGCATAGCACATGGTCGGAACATTTGCGGAATATTAAAATCCACGCATGCGCAAAGCCAATTGATTCGGTATTCTTTGTCTCGGTGATAAGAGCTCAAAAAGATTTTTGAGGTTTTATTGCTACATAGCATAGAACAGGGGTGGCCAAGCTGACCGGGCCTAAGAGCCGCAAAATAGGCCACGAAACTTCTGAGAGCCGCCAAAAAGAGGGGGGGGGGGGGGGGGCGAAACAAACACCGCTGCCACCTGGTTATCCCCCCCCCCCCCCCCCCCCTCCCCCGAAAGCATAAAAAAGCAGCCTGTGGGTCACAACTGAAAGCCGGTAAAATCAACAATAGGAATGTACCTGATCCTTTGTGAACTTGAGCATAACTTTTGTGACTAGTGGAAGCTATGAATGAGGTCAGCCCGGGCTTCCCCGACCTTCAACAAGAAACGATATGGAGGGAACATCCGTTACCTAAAGGGGACAAGTATCCCCGGCGATTGACAAAGGCCGCGAGACCGAACATTTCCTCAACCTCGAGCCAAAGCGCATGCATGATTTGACAGTCCCTGTCCTTGATGCCTTTCCCCCTAAGGTCCGGGAAACGGGTTTACTACGGTTGATAGAATGCCATTTCGTCGAAGCACGTTTTAGAGAATGGGCACGTATTATCGAAGCACAGTTTAGAGAAAGCAGAGCCTCAGTTTAGAGAAATGCCGTTTATCGAAAAGGTGACGCGATTTAAAAAAAAAAGGTTTTCTACTTCGCGCGTGTATCACTGGTGCGCGTGTTAACCCAAGCCCCCGCTGCGCTCTCGCCGCTTGGCGGCGGCAGTCTGCGGCAACTCATTACAAAAATGTTAACTCACCTGACTTATCCGCACACGCCGCTTCGCGGCGGCCGAATTGGCTAAAAGGAGGCTCATCGCCATTTTCTCTAAACTGGGTTTCTCTATAAAGCAATTCGATAAACTGGGGTCGGTAAAACGGCGTTCGTTAAAACGAGCTTCTCTAAACCGCATGACTTCGCGGTAAAACTCCCTTGGACAATGAAAGAAACAGGATCTGTGGAAACATACGAGTGAAAAGCGATTCGAATGTACGTTTGGGGGCACAACGCTTCCGAACCGCAAGCTGTTCTTTATTCTGAAATAATTTCTATTTTCCTGGGGAAACGCGGAAAGGGACGTGGGGGGAAGGGGGGGGGGGGGTTCTCTTACGAGGGATCGGCGAGCCGCACCGTGGCCAGCAAAGAGCCGCATGCGGCTCGCGAGCCGCGGTTTGGCCACCCCTGGCATAGAACATACCGCGTGGATAAGTGGAAAATTCCGGACCTTAGTTGGATCAAAATGCTTGCAACAACATCGCATGCTATTAGCCCCTTCTGGCCTAAAAATTACTGTACTTTTCTTAATGTGTTTACAGGGACAAATATTTGGGGTGGTGTTACTCACGAACTCGAACATGAGCCACTTGGTTTGCTTCCTCTTGTGCGCTGGAAGCCATAAACGCTCCTGAAAAAGGTAAAAACATGCGGGACATTAGTTCATAGGGTTCATAAGTCAGAGGTCAAGAAGCAGCTTCCGAGTTCACAGTTTAAGATTTTAGTGAATAACTACCAAAAATTCACTCACCAGCAACGAGAAGGGCGATCAAGGCAACAGGAATGACCTTCATGATTTCAAGGTTTATGATGCGGTGTTCTACTTGGCCTGTGTGCTGCGTCACCAACAAAAATATTTATGATTGTTAAAATTGCTTTTATCGTAACACGAAAATAACTTAAAAATTTGCGCAATTAAACTGCTAGTTCTGAATTAAATTAACAATATATCTATTTTTAGTTTCCACCTTATTTTGTCTAATAATTAACAGCATTAGGCTTACGAGGCAGCAGTGTAAGTTAAAGCTATTTTATCTGTTGCTGTTTTTTTTTTTCTAGCAAGCAAGTAAGTTTCTTTTTCTTTGTATGAAGTAGGGCTCCTGATTACATTTTTAGTTGAAATTCATGTTAGCCCGCAACATTACTCTTACACGTTTTTTTTTGTTTAATAAACAACAAGAATAGGCATGAATTAAAAAAAACGAAGAAAAGAGTGAGAAGCAGTACCTCTATCAGTGAGCGACCCTACTCACCTTCGTACAGCTCTACGCAAAGGGGGCCGTGGTGTCTAACAGGAGTCCAAAGCTCTTATATAGTTGCAGTCCAAACAAACCAACGAGGAAAAAGCCCTTTTTGCAGCTTGGGTTTTTCCCCTCACAATGCCTGGAGTTGCAGGTCATTGCAACGTCCGAATCATTCTTCTCCAACTCTAATTCCGGCCCTAAGTTTTGTTTTACGCATGTTTTACTGCGAGCGTATCGCAAATCCGCTGTTGGAGACGTGTCATGAAATTTTCTTGGCGTAGGCGGAAGGTGCGCCTGGTGTCATCTTGTAGCGGACGAGCGATAGCTACAGGAATGCCTGCCACGCCAAGATGCGTGACAGTGATCCAACGCAGCGTGACGCACGCCGTGGCGTGTACCAGACACGGAACACGAGCCCTGCCCGAACGGCGAGACTGGCTGCGATCACAGCGACAGCAGGATGGATTTGTAGCAGCTCTTTTTTTCTTTGATAATTTTGGTGATAAACCTTTAGGGGCGAAGCTCCTTAGGGGCTAGCCATGTCCGTATGTTCGTCCGCCGTCTGCCGTGCCCCTGCTCGTGAATTCAGCAAGAAGGGCAAAAAAAAAATAAAAAAAAATAGGGGGCTCTGAGATGCCATACCATCTGTCTTCTTAAAAAAAGAAAAAGAAATCCACACATTTTTCTACGGAAATGAATGAAAACGGCACCATCAGCACTACCTATGACTAAAATCAATATCAAGAAAAAAAAGAAAAGAATGAGTAGGGGGTTCTGAGTTGCCATTCCATCTGTCTTCTTACAAAAAGAAAAAGAAAAAAAAAAGCACACAATCTTCTACTGACATGAATGAAAACGGCACCATCAGCACTACGTATGACCAACATCAGTATCAAGAAAAAGGGAAAAAAAAAGAGTACGGGGTTCTGAGTTGCCATCCCATCTTTCTTCTTAAAAAAAGAAAAAGATGAAAACCACACATTCTCCTACTGTCATGAATGAAAACGGCACAATCATCATTACTTATGACTAAAATCAATATCATCAGCACCACCCGAGCTTCGCCCCAATCAGCATCATTCGCCACGTGGAGATGCGATAATTTGTTTATACCCGCAAACGTCTTTCTGTCTCCACAATCAATTTCAATGATTTTATTCAATTTTGTGATCCGTGTTTAATGATAATCTTTTTAGTGTTTTCTTAACAATCTAAAACGTTCATGCACTTTTTCATGCACTTTTTTATGACACCCCGGGCCTATCATTGCGATTTTATCAAATATCCCAATAAGCGGTAAATCCCCTAAAAAGATTAGTTTAAAAATTAGAAAAAAAGACATCTCTGTAAATATGAAAATCAAATTGACCCTGACGTTACTTTTGCGGTGATCGTAATGACCGGGTATTTCTACGAGGAACATGAAATGGTCCTTTTCTTTTCAGACCATAGTTGTAGACCTCTGATACAAATATTGTTTTTTTTTTTATAGAAAGCAGACTCCAGCTTTGCCACGTTTAAAGCATAACTGCAAAGAAAAATTTTTTTTTTGTAAAACAGCCTACGTGGGACAAGCATGTCACAAAAAAAATGTTCCCCGAAAAAAAAAAATTATAAATATTTACGCCACTGGACGTAATTTTTTCGGACTCAGAAACTCTCCACATTTGAAACTCCCGCGGGGTTTGCGAGCACATAGCGAAGACATGACCGGAGAAGTGCCATTGTGATGTTCCCGGACGACGGAAAGCATCATTCATAATCGTCGTCTGTGCTTGGAAAGCGAAGGGAGTCAAAGAATCCACGAGTGCGCAACCACAAGCCAACGTTCACGACAGCGCTGCGTTGACTTCGGCAATCTAGTACTGTTTAATGCAATACGGCGATGTGACAAAGAGCTTAAACGTTCGTGGTGTGCGCAATGCGGCGCTTGGAAGTAGGCACCCACACTAACACGGAGCGCAATTTGGTTGTTGTGGGGTAGAGGTTCAACGGCTTGGGGGCAACACATCCATCGTGCCATTACATCCATCGAGCAATTACGTCCAATTTAATATCATTACATCCATCGTGCCCGTACATCAATAGTGACAGCACATCCATCGTGCCATTACATCCATTTTTGGCCAGTTCATCCAACTGGTCATTACATTCATCATGCGGTTACATCCATCGTGCCATTACATCCACCGGGCCATCACATCCACCGAGCAACTTCGTCCAAAAGCGTGTCACATCCGTCGTGCCGTTACATCCATCGTGTCATCAGATCCATCGTGTCATCACATCCATTATGCAGCTTCATTTAAAAACGTGTCATTACATCCACCAATCACGTAGGTTTATTTCTTCGTTTAACTTTGCGGTTTAATAGACCACATTATCTTGAACAGTTATACGCTAAATTGCATGCACTAAAGTGAGTAAAAGGACCCGCTTTGGGGGTGTCATGCACTTTCTGCGGCCCTCGGCGTCTTCAAAGTCGAACACCGATAGTCAACATAATAACCCTGGAGCTAGAAGACAAAAAGGGACGGACAGACCGTGTCTGTCCGTCCCTTTTGTCTTCAGGCTCCAGGGTGACTATGTCTATCCTTAACCAGCTCTCCTGCCTACTTGCTTTAACGCATCGTTGGCTCGTTGTTGGTTGTTTCCACACTGATCAAACTTTAGATACTGCTGTTTTCACCCTCAAAATTATCTAAATATTAACATTATTATAGAATTAGGACGGTACACGAAATCACACCTTTTTTTCGCTTGGGAGAAAAAAAATCTGAATGTCTTATAAACTTTTATTGTCATACACTAACGTTCTGAGGCTTACCGTTTGTTTGCTGTGGCTCCCAAACCAATGCGGAAAGCAAGTCGTCTGCTTCTTTTGCAGGGGTTGCGGTGACGTCAGAACGCCGAGCTTTGCAACAAAATGGTGAGTTGGGCCAGTTGGTTCATAATGGAAAAAGACAAGCGCCGAAAGACTAGGACAAGGTAAGAAGACGAAGACACAAGGCGCCGAGCTTTGATTGGCTCTGATCTGAGATCCAGTGGGTAGACCTTGAAGCAAGCTGCCTTGAGGTCTACCCACTATCCTTCCATCAGAACCAGTCAGAACTCGGCGTTCTGACGTCTCCGCAACCCCTGCAAAAGAAGCAGACGAACTTGCTCTCCGCATGAGAATGTGAATAACGTAAAAAACCCGATGGCGGCCATCTTGCCTTCTATGAATGTACTAGCACGATGGATGTAGTGGCACGCTAGGCGTCGTAACAGGAAGGGTGATCAATTACATCCATCGAGCAACTACGTCCATCGAGCAACTACATCCAATGAGTAACTACATCCATTGAGCAGCTGCATCCATGCACGTGTCAACACATCCAACGAGCTGGTACATCCACCGAGCCATTACATCAATCAATGGATGTAATGGCTCGGTGGATGTACTGGCTCGATGGATGTGTTAACACGTAATCGAGGTTCAACGGGTTCAGTCCCGTCGTCGTCAGCTGATCCAGTCAAACTGGTCCGGGAGGATGCAGCGAGCGTTTTTAAAAGTAAATCTTCCTTCCTTCTATTTTAAAATGTGGAAGATTTCCGACGCATACCCTGAGTCAAAAGCTGTGGGCGTTTTCAACAAAATTACGTCGTTTTAATATAACAATGGACTGCGAATTGTTGTCCTAGATCTGCAGTTTTTATGCTTCGTGTTTTTGAACTGCGTTTACACAGCGACGTGTTGCGCTCATCGTGCGGTGTGAATAAATTTGGGCAAGATTTCCTACCTGCCCATAGGTGCATGAACTGAGACCATTTTATACGTAGTCAACATAGTGCTTTTTTATTTTGTGTGCCTAGTCGCGGGCGTTAGGTGCACCCGGTGCGAATCTCGACGGCCTCCGGAGAGATATTACGAGAACCTAACTGGACACGTTTGTCGCTACGCGACCGCCCGATTGCCTCCAGCCAAATGGCATTCCTTTCCGGGGCGAAATGGCCGCTGGAAGGCTCGCTCTCGGGATCACTCATGTGAAATCTCCGGAAAGTCGGCAATTGCACGCGCAAGCAAGCAGAAAAAAAAAAAAAAACAAAAAAAAACTAAAAGAGCACGTCAAGCAAGCAAAGAGGAAACCGAAAAAACCGCTCTATGAAAGCGAAAAACCACGCGTCGCTTCCAATCATTCACACCTGCGACAGCTGCTAAACACACACTACTTCACTTCAAGAAGTCTCACTCCCTGGATCAGCACGAAACACTGATCACTTCGGCGAAACGATTAGTGCAGATAGGCGAGACAGGCGGGAGCAGAGACTTCGGCAATACTTCGTCGGCCATGAAAGGATGGCGAAGCTTTTGTTTCTTATGGTATGAATCCAAACGGAAGTGCCCGTCTTGTAAACGTTTTGTAAAGAAAAATTCCTCTCATCACATGGGTTGTTCTTTGAACGTAAAAATATGCCGCTCAAAAGGAAATGGCAACATATAAGAAAGGTTTAACAAGCAAGATCTATGCAGTCAATTAAACTCTTAGCCAACGAGAAGTATAGCAGCCGATTGGGATTAACGTCAAGGAATCAAAACTTCGTGGCGCGCGATTTAAAACGGACGAAATAGCCCGCAAACTAAAATCATTCTCACGCAATAAATATTTCTGCAATTTTTTTTTCTCGCGGAAAAATTGTTTTTTGGCATGCTTGTCCCAATTAGGCTTTTTAAAAAAAAAATCCTTTTTTTTCTTTGCACTTACCCTTTAAAGGCAGCCTATGCTTTTTTCTTTAGCATTCTTTGTTATTCCTAGCATTTCCATTAACCACATTTCCATTAATTGCATACATCACTTTTATAACGACACCCAGGTGCAGCGAGTATTAACTGTTTTCATTCGCTCAATATTCATTTTATCTAAGCTGTTTTTTGACAAATTTGTAATCTCACTGTGCATTATCTCCTGAAAATCAGATGTTTAACAGCAAAGACTATAAAGATGGAAATGAATGCGTGAATTAATAAATGAATAACCTTACGCATTGCCGTCTGTGAAAACCAAGCAAATAGACAGAAAGTCAGTAGTTTGACCTCTATATTTTTTCATCTCCCGATTTAGACTTAACTGCGTTTCAGACCAAAGTTCTGAATTGAACTTTCTATGTCACACCCATTTCGCTTTACAGATCTGTCGCTTGTTTTGGAAGCTCACAAAGTTGGCGGGGATCCCATGTGCCGAACTGCAACATTGTTATAAAATATTTTGTGTTGCATATTATATTACCGCTTGCATGATAGGGAAGATACGCTTCTCCGTTCATCTAGACCAAAGGTCTCAACCACGCGGCACCCGGGCCGCGTGCGGTACGCGACTCGCTGGTACGTGGCCCTTAGACAACCGGCGACCAGTCCTGGTTCCAATGTAACGAGCACTAGAAATGGCATGCGCCATAGTGATCACACCTCGCCCTTTCATTTTCGCTCGAAACGCAGCTCTGCTCTTCTAACGTATTCAGATAGGTCTTATTTATCTGCGTTCATCTTCCCTTTGTTTCGTTTTATTTGTTTGCTTCCTTTTTTTTATGCACAACAGTTAATTTATTGGGCTGCAAACGCGAGCTATTCGTTGAAGAATGCATCTCGGCTATGTGAACTCTCGATCAGAAAGAGCAACTGCCAAAAATAAGAAAAAAAAATCTCGCAATTCTCGACATAAGAAAAAAAAAAAGATTACCATTAAAATAAAAATATTTGTTCAGGTGTTGTAGTGAAAATCGACTGGGAAGCGAGGCCTGCCAAATTAAGTGATTGTTTTTTGGAGAAACATTTAGCTTCGTTAATTCCTGAGTGAATTGAGCAACGGCAACGACAGTGTACTTGCTTTCTTGCTCTATTTAAATTCCTGCACGTTGGCCGGGCGGCGTCATTTTAATTACTGTTATCAGATCAGGTAAGAGACCAAAGTTTCGTATAAGATGATCAAATGTAAAGACGTCACTGGCAAAACTGAGTTTACAAAAAGAGTTCCACAGAAGGTCTCCTCTACTAACCCCCCCCCCCCCCCCCCCTCTCTCCGGTCTAACGATAGCCCTCGGTCTTTCCGGTGTGGACTATCTGGCCCCCGCACTCAAATGCGTTTGTGATCACTGATCTAGAAGATTAGCTGACACTCTTACCCCGAGCATAAATGATAATGGCCTTGTCTCTACTTCGTTTCCCCTGAGGTCCGTGCGCGGCCTGTCTTATGAGCGGAAGGACCAATCAAACGTGGCAAGAAGCGCATATTCATGGCGTGCTCTTTTCGCTTGATAGGACAAGCCGGCGGACGATCATGCACAGAGAGACGGCGAACAGCAGCTGGTCCTCTTAGGTGCAGAGAGCGCTCCATGAAAAATGGCCCCTGCTGCGGCCATTTTTGCCGTCGACGAGCGGACTTCTTGATCACCGGCAATTATTACCTTCAACAAGAGGCCAACAGGTAAAACATCGAGTACCAACTAATGCTCCCTATTTATGCCGCCAACCACCCCAGCTAACGTATTTAACCACAAAGCAAAAATAACGCCAGTGAGGCGGAAAATGTTGCATCTTCGAATATGAAATTATAGGGCGAAAGTCCTTCAACATGAATCTGAAGAGATTTCGATGAGGAAGTGTAGCGCAAGACTCCATGTTCAAACAAGTAATCGCCAGTTTTTGTTTTGATTTGTTTCTTCTTCTAAGATTCAAAAGTTGACCTAATAACATTCTATTGGTGTAGCCTGCAAAGTGTCCTTTTGGGGCACCAATCAATGACGTAAACTTTGTCGTCTGCCCTTTGAAATGAGGAAAAAGCACCGATGTCGCATTCTCGCTAAAAGTGTCCCAAGGTGTACGTTACGCGAAACCGTCCAATATTATGGGGCGGCGGAGAGAAGCTCACCGAAGAAAAGCTCACCGGAGAAAAACTCACCGGAGATAAGCTCACTGGAGAAAAAGTTCACCGCAAAACCGGCGGATGCGGAGAAAAGCTCACCGGCCTTTGAGCGGATGCGGTAAAAAGCTCACCGATATTTTTTTAGCTTAGCTTGATTCTGCGTCAAACGTGGCAATTTAACACAATTCGCATTCGTCACTTCATGAAAAATGTGTCCCCTTTCTTGTAATATTCTTGAAGTTCATTGGGCATATTTACCAATTCTTCAGAAATTAGTAATCACCTATTCTATAAATTAATGAAGCAGCAAGCATAAAATCAAAATATCTTACACCGATAAAAGAGGCAACAATTTATTGACAGCTAACAGCGCGCCGTCGCTAGCTCCGTAAGATGAAGAGGTTTGTTCTTTGCGAGCTATAATCAATAGCGGTGTGTGAACCGGTTCAGCTCCAAATATTGTGTAGTGCCTAATAGATAAGAAGGTGTTTGTTGATGTAATCAGTGTCGGCTACGCTGTTTTCTTTCTGTTAATTTCAATAACAAAACTTTAGTTGCGAGAACAGCTTCGTCGTGTCGTGTTTGTTTTCTTCACTCCGTCGTCGTCGTTTGAGCGGTTTTCATCATGTATAACGTTTACCAATTCGCCCTATTAGCTGCATAACAGAAGACTACTTCTTCTATAGGTTACGAGTGGCAACGGTGCCATTGCGCAGCTCCGAAGGTCATGGGTGGCTCACCGTAGAAGGGCACTCAGTATCACACAAAGGGAACGTGTGAGAACAGGCTAGAACACGTGCATGTCCGTGGAAGAAAGAAGCCTCGATATCCTATTGACTGTTTTATCCTGTTTTCAAAGGTTAACAAAAGCTTCAAAGAGAATTTCAGGCACCGCGGTGTTGCGCATGCACTTTTGAATTTTCGACAGTAAGAGCTTTGATTTTTTAGGTTTTATGCAGACATTATTAAATTTTTTTTTAACTTTTTCCTGTTCTTCAAGTTCATGAAGTTTTTAGTTAGGCTTTCGTTGCCTCGAGAGTAAGCCACAGAAAACACTCGCCCGCAATTAATTTGGGAGCAATATACCCAATAAGCTTAACAAATATTGCAAAAGAAGACATTTTCTTTTTTACAAAGCCGACGAATTTTAATGATTATAAATTGATACATGTTACGCATTATCCCACAGCCTCCATATAAAAAGAACAAAAAAATATTGGTAAGCTTTTCTCCGCATGCGCTCAATGGCCGGTGAGCTTTTCTCCGCATCCGCCGGTTTCGCGGTTAGCTTTTTTCCGGTGAGCTTATTTCCGGTGAGTTTTTCTCCGGTGAGCTTTTCTCCGGGATTCAATATCATGTGCTAACAGCCAAACGAATATTATTTCAATTTTCTCCCCGTTGTAGAGGGAGTCATTTGAGTCCCGCTCCGCGCTTCTCTGTTGTTACTTCCTTTGCCGGTTGGACTTTCTAGGAAGTGACCTTGAGCGTAGTGAGGCAGACGAAGTGTAAGCGGCTTCACGCGAACGCAATACGACTGCGGTTATATTAATTTGTATCGTTGCGTGATGAGGAGGCAATAGCCCTCACTTTGTAACTGAAACTTGGCATTGAACGTCCGAGATTGTGGACTTTTTGTGGCGATCGTGCTGCCTAAGCAAAGGCACACCGAAGTCACCTCCCATAACTACGGGGGCATGATGTGATGCCCTGTGTTCATGCAGCTATAGTTTCTAACAGCTTACGACACACAAGGCATCTCTTGAGTACCCGATCGTCGCTCCTGTGCTCACATATTCTCAAATGCCGAATCTCGAAACCAAAACGAGCCAGCCACGGTTTGCGTTTCTTACAGTGAAACCCCACCCTCACTTAGTGTGATTCTAGAACAAGAGATGGCGCCGGCATCGTCATCCAGACCTAGACATGAGCAGATAAAGTCGTGTATGATGGCGCTTTGATAAAGTATGGATTTTGCCATCTCTTCAATTTTGTCATCCCTGGTCATTGTTTTGTTTCTCCGAACTATAAGCTTCTACGAAGTGCGATCCGGTTTCTTTGCGGTTTCATGCAGATAAAGGATTTGATAACCGACGGCACCGTGCACCCAAGTGCGGCGCTTTTTTTTTTTTTTTTTTACTTTTTCGAGTTTTAGCATTTTGTACCCTTCTTAACGCTTCGATCAGTATCTCAAGAATTCCCTTAACGCATCAATTATTATCTCATACAAAAAAAAAAAAAACAAATTTTGGCAATGACGCGTCGTGCTTTTTTTTTCTCGGCAAATCAGCCTGGAAATAAATTACGTACCCCAGCGATAAGCGTTACTTTGCCGAACATCGATACTATGCCGGCCCTCATGCAGCGGAAGCATCCGTCCGATTGAGATAGAAAGAAAACTAGAACAAAAGCGTCAGAAAGTCGTCAGAAAGTGTGAAATGGTTGTTGTCCTATGTTCGGTGGGTCGTAAAAAGAAAATAATTTTATAATGCATCCATCTGTTTTTTGTTTGTTTTTTTGCTATCGCGGTTATGATGCATCCCTACTATTTAGTTTCATTATTATATCGCTAGTTGTTTAAACTTGCAAATGACAGATTCCCCCCTTTTTTTATCTATAAGACGCGAATAATTAGCACAAAAAGATTTATTTTTAATGTTTTGTTGGGTGCCTGGTTCAAGGCCTTGTAGCTGTTTATTTTTGCAAAACACGGAGGATGGGGAACACCTATCGACGTGGAGGTTTTATACTACCATTTTTTGGTCCAAACCTACTCCAGGATAGCCCTCAGTACTCCTTTTAGCGAGAGGAAGGGTACGTTCAGGGCAATGTCCTTTGTTTATGCAATGTTCAATTTGGTAGATGCATTAAAGGGCTGAAGGAGCTGTCGCATACTTTACACATCGCACATAAAAAGAAACGATCACCATTTATCTCAGGACATTGTTTTATTTGGCGTAACTTGATTACCTGTTCGCGGGTCGTCAAAGACAAAAAAATAATGTTGGATTACAAATTTGTGTTTTACAGCTAACTATTAAGCGAGTATTAGGCAGAGTAGCTGTTATTATTGTTTGCATTTTTTGGAGCTACTAAGGGTTCGCACATACACAAACATAACGTAAAAATGAATGGCGACGTTAGATAAATGAGTTTACACATTTCGCGCAACCGCTGTAGAGGTATGCGGCATCATTTCTTTGTTTTACGCTAGCTTTCAGCGCAGCTAAGGTCAAGGACACGAAGTCAAAGCTGTGGAAAGTACTGACAATATGTGGTGTGTGGTCTCGATTTACACTTCTCAGGAGTGAAAGCGAACAGGTTAAAAATCCGCAAACAAGATCTAAAAGGAGGCGCTGCTACCCACTTATTCTGGCGACACAGACGGCCCAAATGAAGCAAGAGAGGACTCATAAGTGTCGGGCATGGGCATAACCTCTCTCTCTAGTGCTTTGAACAACCATCGAAGACGTGTACTTGATCGCATCCTGCGATGTGCTAAACCCTAAGCTGAGGCCTGTCTGGTGCCACCATGAGCCAAATAAAAATGCACGTGTTATATCGTTTCCTGGATACGTAAGTGGTTTCTCAAGGGCTCGGGATTGGACCTGACGGGCCGTAACCTGTATGGTAGCCCCGTTGTAGATTGCTGGGGCAGACAAACTATAAATGTAATATTAGGCTCCACGATGAAGTCATCGAAAAATTTGGTAGAGTCGTAGGTGGCGACGTTCGGCCGGCCTCGTCTTTCCATGGCGACGCCGACTCATGCCTCGCCATGGAAAGACAAACTCATGGCTTCGAACCGCATTGGAGCGGCTTGATGTATTGGCTTTCAAATAATTACGGCATGATCGAGCGTTTACTTTTTAATAAAAGATTCATTTCCTGAGCCATTCAATATACTCTCAGAGGTATGACATTGCTGG
The DNA here is from genome assembly GCF_016920785.2 of Ixodes scapularis. Taxonomy (NCBI): domain Eukaryota; kingdom Metazoa; phylum Arthropoda; class Arachnida; order Ixodida; family Ixodidae; genus Ixodes; species Ixodes scapularis. The sequence continues at coordinate 91,875,335 of NW_024609880.1, forward strand.
AAAAAAATCAACATGCTGGGAATATTATTTTATTGCCTAGGCAATCACCGAGAAATTCCGTACGTTAAAAACGGCCAGTATAAAAGACGCAAACGCAAAGTTTGGGTGGAGTATTCGGGTTAGTGTGCCGTTGTATTGATGTTTGTACCATGAATGTATGCGCTCAATGTATATTCACCTGATGCTTGTAGCATTTGTCTTCATGTGTGTATAGTAGAAGTTCCAGAATATCCCGAAGCGCAATGGTTCCCTGAAGAAATAAAAATATTTTTTGTGGAACATGAATTAGGGGTACCTAGCGCCACGTAGCTTAGCTACTTGCAATTACTCTGTTTGACCCTGCCATCTGGTGGCAAGCGATTTAACCTTCCTTAACGCTACGCGATAAACAGCGGCTTCGAGTTTGCTCTGTTGAGAGCGGCTTTTAGTTTCTTGGATTGGCTTGCCATTCCTCCGTGATGTGAGGTTGACGAAGGAATTGTGGCTCGAGGAACAGCAAAGGTAAGACGTAAAGTGCGCGAAGTAACTAGGTATGGGTTGTCTTCGTTAAACATCGCAGTGCTGACGACGACAAGACTGAGTTATTGCTTTCGAAACTCAAGCTCCTGTACCTGCCGGGGGAATCTGGCTTCGAAAATAAACTCAGTTCGCGGAAAGCTCCAGTAACGCTTTTATTTGCTACTCCTCTCGTCTCGTACAGGAGACGTAGCGTCCTCGTTAAGCCTTATGGAGCTCGATTTGCTCGATTCAGGGCCGCCATAATGAGATGCAGGCGACGGAGGAACTATTTGCTCCCCTGCTTCAGGGACAAGGGTTCCTCCCTTTCTGAAGAAACATAGGTTACAAGACCGTTCCTCCCCTTAGGGAGGACTATCGATAACCTTTTTCTAAGAGTGTGGGCGATGTGGGAGGGGTGGCGCGGCGTTGCTATAGCCATTAGCTCAATTCTCAAGTACTGATTGGTGCCACTTTTTCAGTGAAGGCTCTATGGTAGTTTTCCAACTGAGTTTTTCTAGTAACGTTGTCCTTTGTACACGCTTGTACTTCATCTTCGTTTCTTGTGCGCTGTGACGAATCTACTAAGCATTCTTTTTAAAAGCGAATATATATGCACTCCGCAAATTCAAATAAAACAAAACAAAAAAACATTGTGATACTCCTGATACTTGTGGGTCAATACAGATAATTCAAGTTTGTGCTTTTCCCGCTCGAATACAAAATAACTACAGATGCGCTTTAAGGGTCCAGTTATGCATCTGCAGTACTACAACCAGTAGGGGAATTTGCATTCGGAAGCCACATCAGCTCGTTGGTGTTGACCATATGGTCGTTAGTTTGATTCTCTTGCCTCTATTGCATAACAGGATTACATCATAAAAAAATATGGTACGCAATTGAAACAGCATTGAAGAAAAAAAATGAGACACGGTTTTTCATTTCCAGTGGCGTCCAGAACTGCCTTTGAGATACTTGTTCTAAACAACGAAGAGAAAGGCAAAGAGAGTCGGTACATGTACTTCTCTTAAAAATACCCGCGCGTCTATTAACCCGCAAAACACTCTAAGAGGCAATCTCTGCGATTTACGGAATCAGCTCAGCGAATGTTGAGGCGGAACATCTGTTTAGAGCTCAAAATTAAGTCTGAGCTGCAGTATTACGCAATGCAAGCATGACGCCTTACATTGCGGAATGCCACAATCCATTTTTTTTTTCACTTCCAAATGGATGTTTTGTCTCATTCGCTGAGCTGATTTAGTATATCGCAGAGATTGGCTCTTTGAGTGTTTTGCGGGCAAGATGACGCGCAGGCATTTTTATAGCGTATGCATATAAGCAGTAACGGCAGCAGTGATTTTCCTAGCCAACTCTATACACCAACACAGTGTTTCCAAACAAGCCCGCTTTGCCCACACCAAGTGTGGGCGCCGCCCGTGCGCACAAACCGAATTCGGGAGCAGTGAAGCTTCTGCGCACGCGCAGTACCGACAGCAGCGCCACCGCAGGGGCGTGACGTCAGTGAGTTGAGTTGGTCTATAGAACAGGAGGAAACAAGATTTGACTCGGTGAAATCCAGACATCTACGCGAACCCCCCTCTTACCCCCCCCCCCCCTCAAAAACAATTCTATACTGTTACTCGTTACTCATCTAAAAAGTAACTTAATACGCTACTCGTTACCGATTCTTGAAAAGAACGCTTTTACTTTACCACGATAAAAGCGAGCTATTTTTATCGTTAATTAGATGACCTAATACACAGCTGTGTGTTTTGTTTAATGGATTCTTGTTTTCTTTTCAGTAGTCGCTGCACTTAAAAAGTAGCTGCCTCAGTAAGTTTTCATCAGTTCTGTTTCCCCGCTTCATTGAGGATTCATCTCCAGCGACGCTGAAGACTAGTTCTACGGACGCTCGCGAATGAACAGCAGTGTTGTGCTTGAGGAAGAGCTGGGGAATCTGGGATTCCCCTCTCTGTTTTGTTTGTTCTGCTTGCTTCTAAAGTTCAACGTTGGTAATGGGTTCTGTGCCTTCCCTCGTGGGCAATCTCCGAGTTTACATTCTGTCTCTACACAATTCTTGAAGGCTGAACCGGCGAACTTTATTGTCTCTGGTGAAGGACATTCCCAGCTGCAGAGCTCGACTGGCGTGTTCAGTGACAACCGCTGCCATACCTTCATAGTGTTCTGTTATTTTTCGAATTGCCCGTTTTCCTATGTCTCAATAGACGCATACTCAGGCTAGAATTAAAACGAGGCTATTTAAAAATTGGTGTACATGTTACTCCTCAAAAGTAACAAAATACCGTTACTTGTTACGTTGCCTTAAACGTAACTAATTTCGTTTCTCACTCTTTTTCTACAATCATTAACTAAATACTGTTGCATATTTATATTCGCTCAAATCCATGTGGAAAATGAGCGAGCCATCGTGGCCCGCATCCCAGATCATCCTGCCTGCATTCCATCTCTCTTTTGCCCGCTGCAGGCTGTATCACGAGGCGGCCGCCCGCTGCGTGGCGCTAGCTGCTCCCACAACGCGTACCTTACTCGTTGCCGCAAAACGTAACTATGCAGAAATAACTCGTTACTAGTAACGCGTTACGCACATGTCTGGTGAAATCGGGCTTACTTACATGTATACGTTATTGTATTTATTGCCAGTTCCCGAAATATTGCCGAAAATTATTCTAGTGGTGCTAGTTGATGTTCAAGAACTGCGCTGATACAGCCTAAAGCTGCTCATCAGATTTGTTTGTATTTCGATTTTAGTCATACAAATTATTGACTTAGTAATAACTCTATGAACACATAATAAGATTTTTTTACGAACTACTTATTCAGATATGAAGATCAAGACAGACAGATATATAATTAGTATTAGATCGCGGCATTGTTTTGTAATGCACGAAACAAAACCTTTCCGTCTTCTAGTTCAGCTCAAGTGGACACGCTTAGTTCAATAAACACCAAAATCAAGCAAAGCAATTGTTTTAAAGGGCGTCTAGAGAAACAGGGATGGAAACAAAGAGTAAGCCCTAAAGTCCCAATTATGTCTTTTTCAACTCCCGAAAAACATCCGTCAAATTTTGGTATAAAAATACACCTGAAAATTTCCGTTCTATAGACCTTTTACCCTACGTCGCATGGGGGTGCCATCTTGGAACCATGTAACGTGGCCACTAAAAGGTGGCTGCAAATCGTCGCTCCGCTCTTCCCTCCGCACTTCGACAAAAACCGAGGTGGGGAGGGTCAGCCTCCGTGACGTCGAGGTTTACTCCGATTTTTGGTCTTGGTTTGTGAAGTGTCGTCTGACACTTCTTTTACTACGTAACTGCATGTCATCATTGTGTGCACAATTTCTGCACTTTATTTTATAAGAGGTTATGATTATATGCACCGTCGGGGTACTGCATACTTGAAGAGAGGAATAAGCGTTAACACTGGTACACATTTAGTATGTAGATGTCTCTAGGACACACTAGGGTTCAGAGGCCAATTCTTTATGACAGCGAAAGTTTTCTTAAGCGATAGGGGCTAATATTAGTGGCGCAATAAGAAGCGCAAAGTGTATTTATGACCACGCATGTATGATCTCAAATAAGAAGGCAAATATTGACACTGAAAGTAGTCACGATATGTTTTCTTGAAAGCATCGTGCTGTGCCTTCATAAAAATCCAAGTTTCTTTTGTATACAAAGGGGAATCCATTTTTGCGGTATAAGCATTTGTTCCATTTGTTTATTTTTGAATATAAAGAAACAGTACCTTATGTTCGGCCGCAAGCCTGCAATCATTCAAGTTTCTTAAGATACCCAATTGAAGTATTTATTTAGACACACAGGGTTGGCTCCCGTGAAAAACGCGTCAAAGACAGCTTGTGAGTGCCTAAAAAAAGTACCTGAGGCACGCAATATGTGACGCCGAAAAGAAGCCGTTCGCACGGAAATCACTCGAGTGCGTTGTCGATGCCGCATTTACTCTCGACGCCGCTGAAAGTAGAAATCTTATATGTTCAAACAAATAAAGATCTCGCCACACATATCTATGAAGTGGTGCCTGACATCTGATGTGAGCCAATTGGTTGCTGGAGGTTAATTTTCTTGCGCAAATTAAATATATTTCGTCTAAGGTGTCTAAGGTGAGAAACAAACCCGTCAATTGAAGTCTGACTCAGACTTCGATTCACGGGTTTGTTTCTGACTTTATATTCTCAAAATACGCTGTAAGGAAATGTCCATATAACAAATAGTTTTCAAGGCCAACATTGTGAAATGCTTCTAATAAATACTTTAGCATGGCTTATTTCTTTAAAGATACCTATCTAGACACTACCGCTTCTTTTTTTTTTTTTTTTTTTGTTCCATGCATCATTACAAGAGGGTTTTCCTGCCGGCAAATTTTACGAAACGGTGTTCGCGAAAACCGAACAGTGACTACTAAACTTGCGAGTTCCTCTGCTCTCAGTGATTTAGCACACTGTTAGTCAAATCGTCGACCTGCTTTTTAGTGTTTGTATTAGTCTCTTCATTAGTTTACCTTTTATAGAAACTAGTATCAGTGGGCACGACCAGTGCGGCCGTCCATATCCGTAATCCTCCATCGCCATCTTTTCTGTCGTTTCGCCGCCGAACCTGGCCGAACGAAGAGCATGATTAGCTTTTGTTGATATCAGCTGAACGTAGAGGCTGGTATTCAAGGAAGCATGTCAAGCCAACCGACTCAACTCCAGGCCGTTACAACATGATCATATGAAGGTGTTCGTACTAAAAACGTCCAGAATTTAGGCTGGCCACTACGTCGTAGTTCTCAAGGTGGCCCATGACCACTGTATCATTGGTTCTGTACCACAAATAAAATATTTACACCACAAAACTAAGAGAAAACAATATAACACACCCTGCGAGCCCGCTGAAACTGAAACCAACCAAATCCAAGCCACCTTATTTAGCCGCTTGTGTCAGCGCCCTCTGTCCACCGGTCACGTGGACAGAGGGCCCGGATGAAAAGGTCTATAATCCGTTTCACATCAAGTCCGAACGCAGCCGATGGTAGAGAGTTCAGTGGAGTCAATCAGGTTGCACGAAAAGTGCATCGTCACGACGCTCGCATGTCTTTGCGGGTTCGTTGTCGCAAATATAACCATTCGTGTAAAAAAGAAAAAAACAAAAAATATGCGTTGGCCAGGAATTGAATTCGGGTCAACTTCTTGGAAGGCAGCTACGCTAAACACTACTCTACCATTTCACCGACGGAGATGCGGACATTTTTACGGGATAAAAACAAATAAGAATGTTAAAAATAGCCTCATCACGTGACCGCTGTTCGGGGGAATGACGTCACTGTTGCGGACTCCTTCTGTGGGGGTTTTGTCTTCTAACGACGCTCCTGGAGAGCAAAACGATACCCAAAGATGCAAACACGGACGGGACACGAGTGCCGCGTCAGCGCTCGACGGCTGATGCTCGTGCCCCGCGTTTGCTTGTTCGGGTGACCTTTGAAGATTCAGTCCTCTGGCCCTGTAATGCAGGAGGTGTCCGTTCCAATCAGGAGATCCTCACACTTGTTTCGATTCCCTAACACTACGAACCTTTTTTTTTTTTTTTTTTTTTTTTTTTGCAGCTACCATTTTGATTTTGCTGCTGTACTCGGTACTTAGGCTGAAAGCTACGTAACTGCCACCGATTGCAACAAAAATTGATGCGCGATCTCTTTAACGCCAAAATTGTTTTCTTGAAGTTTTGCTTCGAATAATTTACTTGATATCAATCAATCAATCAATCGATGTTTATTTTTCTCTTGTGCTAACCAACAGCTCGAAAGCCTACTGGGTTAAGCACACACAATTGAAATACACCCAAAATACAGAGTAAACAAAATATAAACAAGAAATTACGAGGTTTAGTTGTAAGAAGAATTTTCCTTACTGAGTAGCGCCTTTAATACGTATTAGCAGGTTTCCCACATATAAGTATATCGTAGCGCTCTTACAATATTCATTTTCAGAAAGATTGGCCCATTGGGTGACAGGTAGCAAAAAATTGTCGGACTCCCCGTCACGACTGGTTCATCCAGCATTGCCACCATGCACTTTCACTAATGAGGACAAATAGGTATCTAATTTATTTGAATAATAATAATAATAATAATAATAATAATAATAATAATAATAATAATACATTTATTTTCGAGGACTATACTCATGAAGCTGTCAGGTTCGTCAAAGCCGACATGGGTTGTGTGACTAAACCCTTTTGGGTAGAATTGGTAACATAATCGGCCAAAAAAAAACAAAAAACGTTAAGACACTAGAAGTCCACAGTAAATGTCCACTTCGGTGGTACTAATCAATATAAATTATTTGAAGAAAACAGGAGAAAAAAGAGTTAAAATTGGTTTGTCCGTCTGGTCACAGGACATTAAAAAAAATCGACACAAAACTTTGAGGCACAGATCTTCGGGATGAGGAGTCTAGCAGAATGAACAAAAAAGGGCGCACTCACACGGCACGTCTGTTCACAGCACATTCAAAGATCGACACAAAATATGAGGGACAGAAATACCACGCGATGAGTCTCTCCTAGTCACAAAAACATACTCCACAGAAATGTGAAAAAAAAAGACAGTTATCCTTTTTCTTTTAGTATATCCATATGACGGAGGCGCTTTTTTAGTTTTTTCTTTGACGTAATGTTCCAGAGATCTGATGGTAATTGATTAAAAATGTCTGGAACGTAGAATGAACGCATAGTTTTGCCATACCGTGTGTAGCATTTCGGGACGAGATATTTGGAAACGTTCCGTAGCTGCCGTGAGACGAGACGAGGAGCTTTAAAGTCGTCAGACCAGTAGTGATTGATCACAACTGTTTCTAAAAAAAGTGATCTAAAGTTCGGCATTGACAATGTCTCAGAAAGGTCTAAATGAGAATAATTGAGGTTATAGCACACGTTTTTCAAAATCCCCTTTAAGATATTGTCTATTTTCGTTTGCCATAAATTAGGGCATGAACCGAAAAGAGTTATTCCATAGCGCAGGTGACTATAGGCTAACGAATAGTAATAATTAGTAATAATAGTAATAATAGTAATAATAACGAATAGTAATAATAATAATAATAATAATAGTAATAGTAATAGTAATAATTTTTTATTGCAACACGCATTTAACAAGGCAGATACACGGGCCTGTCAAAGCCAGAAGTGGCTTGTGGGACAGCACCCTATAATTCATGCTTGAAAGAGTCCCCACAAACAAGAAGTTCACAGCTCAAATTCAACTACAGATGCAGAACAATGTAGGTGATGATGGTCATTTCAACATATGCAAACAGAAACATGCAGTCACAACTTCTCCCTAATACCTTGAAGTGATTCTTTCAATTTTTTATAGAGTCCACAGCATAGATATCATCTGGTAAATTGTTGAAAATAAATGGAACGTAAAAATTTCGCACTCTTTTTCCGTACTTTGTTTCTACGAAAGGCACTTCAAACCGCTCAACACGCCGAAGAGGTCTAAATAAGACACGAGGTATCTTAAAAGTATCGCTCCAGAAGTATTTTAGAACAACCGTGTGTACAAGTGAAGGATAAAAAAAAGGCAAACCCAAGCATGTTAGCATTTCTTCATCAATTTGTGTCGTTGCACCGTACATTATGCTTTTAAATATTCCTTTTAAAACCGAGTCAATTTTTTTGCCCCATAGTCCTGGGCTGTGACCAAAAATAGTTATTCCGTAGCGTAATACACTGTATGCTAAAGCGTGAGTTATTGTCTTTTTGGTTGAAATGGGTATTAGAGATTTGGCATTATACACAAAACAGGATACTTTTCGCAGTTTTTTACAAAGTTGTGATAAATGGGCTTTCCACGACAAGTCACTGTCAAATTGTATTCCTAGATAGTTAACTTGATCAACATAAGACACAGGACGACAGTCGCAAGGTGTACACCGAGATGTATGCATATAAAGTGGATAATCGGTAGTTATAAGTTTAAGTGGGTTATGAAAGCAAACAAGCTTAGTTTTATGTATATTGATCGTGAGACAATTAGCTCTAAACCAGTCATGTAGGTGACAAGTGTCGTCTTGGAGTAAAGTGATTCCTGCAACATAATCAAGGTGTTGCGATAGCAATACCGTGTCATCAGCGTATTGAAATAATTTACATGAGGAAACTGCCCTGGACATATCGTTTACAAAGATGTTAAAAAGGAGAGGTGACAAAACGGATCCCTGAGGAACCCCAGCTTTTAAGCTAACTTTGGAGCCTCGGATATTCGCTATGGAAACTAGTTGTGTCCTTCCCGACAAAAAGTTCTGAAGTAGTGAAAGGAATGGACCGCGGAATCCAATGTTTTGCAATTTAGTTAGTAAAATATTATGACTCACGGTATCGAATGCCTTTGCCACATCAATAAAAAGTGCGCAAGCAACCTTATGCTTCTCAAAGGTATGATTCAATTCATCAGCAAAATCTTCTAGAAGTGGCTGGGTCCCACGTCCACTGACAAACCCATATTGAGTTGGCGATAGAATGTTAAAGCGATCAAGAAACCCCGTCATAGATTGAAGGATATGTTTTTCTAAGATCTGGACTATACAGGGTAAAATAGAAATTGGGCGGTAATTGTCAAGCTTCTTGCGCTCTCCTCCTTTAAATAAAGGCTTTACAAGTGCAGTTTTTAAATCATCTGGGATAATCCCGGAAGAAATAAAACCATTTAACATATAAAGAAGCACGTGTTTTATAGAATTATAATTGCGTTGCAGGTCTTCTGCACTGATGCCATCTATGCCAGGCGCCTTGTTTGTTTTGAAACTGAAAAGCCAAGTTCGTAGATCAAGCTCGGTCATTTGAGGAAGGAAAGCCGAGGAAACATTAGACTCTAGATATTCTGTAGAGAACGTGGCATCGTTAGGCGCTACTCCAGAGAATTTAGCAAAAAACTTGTTGCAATCCTCAGCCACTTTCGTATTAAGATCAAATACTTTCTCAAGTGAATCATCAATGGATCTCCTAACACCAGAGTCACGCAACTGATTTAGTAAACGCCAAGTTTCACGAATATTTGACCTTACCTTAAAAAATCTCTCTCGGAAGTATTTTCTTTTAGCGCACCGGATAAGCGCATTTACACGATTTCGCGTAGCGCGGAATTCTATTTTTAACTGAACATTTTTAGGAGAACGTCGGCATTTAGCCCATAAAGCATCTTTATACTTAATGCATGACAAGATGTCCCCTGTTAACCACACTTGTGCATTTTGACGCCGCCTGACAGTAATAATCTTTTTGGATTGCTCCCTGAAAGAGCCGAATTGATTTCTAAACGTACTGTAAATTTCAACAAAGTCTTAAATGGACAACAAACTATCCCAATTATAGGCCTTAACTAACCTATCAAACCTTACTTTATCAATTATTTCAACTCTTTTTGTTGTTGCTGTTTTTGTTTTAACGCTAAGTTTTGATGTAAGTTGACACGCAACAAAGTAATGGTCCGCTAGTTTTTGTTCTATTACAGCTGACTGCGCAACGACATTTGCGGCGCGTACGCTAATATGGTCAAGACATGAAGCAACGAGATGATCACCCAGAAGTTCCTCTCGAGTCGGAGCTAGAATCAGTTCTTCTAGACCAAACTCCGCTAATAAATTCAGATAGTCACAAACAAGGAAGTTAATGGGTTGAAGAGTGTCAATATTAAAATCACCTATCATACAGATGTCGACGGACTGAAATTTACCAAGTGTATCTCTGAGTTCTTCCAAAAAGTTTAAAGCATTAGATGACGGAGCTCTGTACAGTGCAAATAACAACAACGACCACTCAGAATTCCATAACCTTAAGGACAAAGACTCGCAATGAAAAAAATCTAAATCAAAGTTTTCAGTACACCATGAATCTTTAACGAATATCGCGATTCCTCCTCCTCGACCAATTGGTCGTGTAAGAAAAAATGATTTATATCCCGGTATCTGAAAGGCACTACAAAACTCTTCTTTAACATTGATCTCTGTTAGCACAAAAACATCAATTATTGACATTACACTGTTGATAGTTATTACAAACTGGTCCCAATATTTACGAATACTCCTAATAATTACATGTAATAAGCAAAGAGCGGTATCGTTGACTGGGCTCAAGAGACGTTAAAAAGAAGAAAAATCTGAACATCGATGAAACTGTACTTCCATTTTTCGAAGTGGTAGTTATCTCGCCTTATTTTCAAGCCATTAAGAAACAAAAGAAATTAGACAATCTTTTCCAAGTCGACCATCCGATAGATGCGCACTACAGGAGAGCTTTCTGACTTCTTCGCAAATAGCTTCCCAGTTTTCACCCAAGTGAATTTATATTGCTTGACCCTTGCCCTCTCACGCACCATCCAAAAGAGTTCCCTGTTCCTTCGCGTTAGATTCTCGTTCAGGTAGAGTTTTGGCAACGAACTGTCTGCCGCCAAGGTACGCAGCTTACCTCGTGTGGCAAGCCACTGCTCTCTTAGTGACACGGATGCCAATCTAACCAGGACAACTGGAGGGCCATCGCGTCGAGAAGGCAGACGATGCACTGCCACTATGTCAATTGGCCGAAAGTCACCAAGGCCTAGTTTACACGCCAACTCACTGACAACGGAGACTAAATTTTCAGTTGGGGATTGAGGAAGTCCATGTATCTCGATGTTTGAGAGACGACTGTACTGTTCACTGTCATTGAGCTCTTCTTTCAGGTGCTCGATTATCTGAGATTGCTCCGTTACCACTGTTTTCAGTGATGTGGTTTCGCTGCGCAGTTCGTTTATAGCTGCTGCGTTGTTCGTGGCTGTCGACAGCACAGAGTCGTACTTAGCCGAGAGAAAGGCGATGGACTCCTGAACCTCCGTTACTGCAAATTTCAGGCTCTCGACTACCGGCTTCAGCGTTAGCAGTTGGTTCATTTGGGTTGGCAACTCGAGGAGGGTGTCAACGTTGGCCTTGAGTAAAGTAAGGCACTCCAGCCTAGCTTCAAGAGATTGAAAATGTTCCGTAGTGGCAGGAGATGCGCATTGCGACAAATCTGCCTCACTACGAGACCCATCTCCGCTTTGCTGTTGTCTGCATACGTGGCAAACGCCAGGCCTTTCGTTTTCCAGCGCCCATGGTCTTGAATGTACTGTCTGCAATACCGGAGCAAAGCTTCCCCAGATGGTATAATGCTCCACAGTCGGCGCAGGACATGTGCCGACCGTCGTTCATAACCTTCTCCTTGCATTGCGCGCACTGGAGTGGAGGGGACATTGTAGAAGCGTAGGAGTCGGTATGCAGTACAGCGCGTCCGTGTCACTTGAGTTGGACTGAGGCGTTGAGCAGGGCGGCGCGAGCTGCTCGCTCACCGTGCAGATCGTCGTTCCAGGCGAGCTCGCGCAGGACGAGCGTTCCAGAAGGGACGTCTGGTGAAGCCGTGAAGCCGCTTAGGCCTACTTAGTGCGAGCTGGCCAGTGAAGAGTTAGGTCACCTGATTAATAATAATAATAATAATAATAATAATAATATAATAATATTATTCATAATAAATTTATTTCACTTTTTTATATACATTCTAGCCGACATCACTTAAAGGGGCACTGACACATCAAAATCATATTTTTTTTTTATTATCCGAAACGATTGAAAACGATGCCGGGACATTACCCTCAAAATTTGAGATTTGGGAATTCAGTATTCGTGAAGTAAAAAAACAACTTCCAAAAGCCGAATTCGAAGTTCCCGCGCGATCGGCGCCGGTGCCTTGACGTCAAAAATTACGGAGACCTGAGAGTAGACTTCCTTTCACCACTCCCTGCTGTTGCCATGGCGACCCAAAGCGAGGAGGAAAGGAGCGAGCGCCCGGCGTTGCGGCGGACCGGTTTTGAGCGGTGTCGCCCGTTTTCCGTTGGAGGATACAAATCCAGGAGACGGCACCACAACGAACTCCCGATTTTTGGTATTTCAAAAAGAAGGGCCGTAGTGCGTTCGCAATTGCGTTAAAAAACATGTTTTAGGATTGCCGTAATTAAATGTTATAGAGATGTCGCCCACAAAGCTTCTAAATTTCCTGATTTTTGACGTCACCGATCAAAAGAAGCGAGGAGGCGAGAGGCGGGAAAATCAAACGCCAAAAATAAAAAGACGCGCGCGCGCGCGGGAAAATTTTTTTTCGCGATGCGGTTTTTTTTGCGTGTTTATGACTGCAACTTGCATCGTTTTAGACAATAAAAATAAATACGACCTTTGGGGTGTCAGTGCCCCTTTAAGGCTGCGGTCCCACGGCAGCCATCTTGAACAAGGCGTTAGTTCAACCAATAGATGGCGACACGCACCCGTGGGGTGGCCGAAACATTGGTTGACAGTGGGATGGCTCGAGCACCATCACGTTCCCCTCGTGGCCTTGCTCGCGCCGCTGCCAGCTGTGCTCAGCTAGTTCAAATAGCGTGGCCCAGCAAACGGATGTATGCGAGAATGTCAGGCTGGGCATAAATTGTTCTCTGATATAGGGAAATGCGGTTCGGCGGTTGTCACGGGCTTTCGCAATAAATCTTACCAAGAAGGGATGAAATGTTGATTGACGTGTCAATATTCTATCAATGAAAAATTCTTCTGCAGGAATGCACGCTCAGTAGACTCAATCTTCCAAGACACCAGTGGAAGCGGACGTCAAGTAAACTGCTTCGCGATTTACGGTACTTACCTCACCATTTTATTGACGACTAAAATAACACCACGAAATATTGTGCTTCGCGGGGTTCGGAAGATGTGGTAGAGGTTATTACATTATATTTCCAAGAAAACAAACGCCGTTGCAATATTTTCGGAAGTACCGACACACATAATGTTGCAAGTACGGCTTAGAAGTAATATGATGAAAACCATCAGAATAAATAGGAAGACGTTTATTTGCAATGAGGACGCTATAAATGAACGGCGTTTAGCGACGGCAAGTTATGAGCGTTCGGGAATTTATAAGTTGACGTGATTGCTAACTATGGGACATGCGGACAAGGAAGACCAGTTTTGTCGGGAGATGGTGTTGCGGTGAAGACCTGATATCGGACGACTCGTGGCAGACGAACAATCAAGTTTCTTCTCAGCGAATGGTAAGTGTCCACTGTCAATCACAACACGGGGCTACCGACGTTGTCGACGTTTCGAACACTTACCGCTTTCGACAAAAGTCCTGGCACCTGGGCTAACTTTCTGGAAAGACTCGAAGTCTTCCTTGAGTCCAACGCCATCATGAACAGTAACTGAAAACGATCCACTATTCAGTCGGTGGGTGGCGAAACGTATCCACATCTGCGGAGTCATGGTCGATGCATACTCTAAGTGGCTGGAAGTTTACACGATGCCTGCCACGACGTCCAAACACGTCATTGACGTTCTACGGTCTCTTTTACCTACTTTTGCCCTACCGAAAATACTTTTCTCTGAAAACGCGCCAAATCTTGCTTCAAATAAAATAAACAAGTTTTTAAAGAAAAATAACCGGCATCAGGCTTCACATTAGTGCACCATAGCATCCTGCAACTAACGGGCAAGCAGAACAGATGATGTGCGAAACGAAAAAAAGCCCTTTTGAAGCTTACAGAAGGAGCAGTTCAATGAAGAATCGCCAGGTTCTTGTTTCAGCAGCACGCGACGGTCTCATCTTACATGGTAAAAACACCCGCCGAAGCAATATTCGGCTGACGAAGAGCCACACCACTCGATCTCATGATACTATGGCCTACGAACGAAGATCGAGAGTTTCCCAGATCAGGAGTAATGGCAGTTTATTCGGTCGGACAACTCGTCTACGTGAGAAATTTCAGCGGAAGTCGGGCCTTCCATGTAAAACCTGAGTAGAAAAGGCTCTATGTTGGTTGACCAGAAGGTGTCATCCCTTTGAATACGTTGGATATCAATGCCCTTGAGAGTAAATATAACTAAATCACAAAACTCTCTTTGTGTATTGTGTAACTGCCCTTGTATTTGATAGTAGAAGCTATGGTGGTGATTTGGACCTTTCACACCAAGCTCCTTTTTCTTATTTTTCGCCTCATACTCCATTGCGGTTTAAGTATGCTTCAAGAATCTTTTGGAACGGGGGCACTTTACGTCAACGAGGCCATTTGTTCCAAGTAGTCAGTCAGAGAATGCTGTTAGAAATCCGTCCCTCATATTAACGAATAAGCCGCACTTCTGCACAGTGCAGTTTTCCTGTTCCACGTAGAGTTGTAAAGCAGCATCCTCATTGATTCTACCGTATTCTGTTGCGGCTGAGTAAAGTCTTTGGGTACACGATACTTGAAACAAGTCTGGCACTGTACGTTGTGGTTTGACACCCACTAATGTCGTCGTCCTTATAGAGCCTCATCATTTAATCATCACCTCGCCACCTCATATTGCTCTTCATCAACAGTAAGTACAATAGGCTACCACCATATTACAATAAAAGAATTGAAAAATTGAGTCGTTCAGTCCTTCAACAAGTTTATTATTTATATAATGTTATTACGTTACATTACCTCGAGACGATCAACGTCCATCGGCGATCTTCAAATACTTCTACCTGTATATAAATTAGACGCACAAGGGGGTGGGGGGGGAGGGGGGGTCGGTGGCCGAGTGCATGGTCTAGCGCACACCAGCTTGGAGCACGTGGAGCGAAAGCTCGCGCTGCAGAACCCACCCCGCCCCTGCCCGTTTAGATCTGGAAGAGCATCGTACCGGCGTGCGGTCGTGTATCACTACTGCGTGGTGCACGTTAAAGACCCCAGGTTTGCGGATGTACCGCACTGGCTAAATTGCTCATCTACAGCTGAGACACCAGACGCCTACTAAGGCAGACTAACTTCCGGCTGTATAAACATACACACAACAATTTGCAATTAGAGGCATAATAACAAAGAACACAGCGTGCCGCCTCTTTTCTTTGGATGCCTTTTTTTTAAAACCAGCGCAAGCTCGCGCGTTCTCTCCTTTGAGACGGTTAGAACGGTCGCACATGAAACCCGCGTTTCTCCTACCCGGCCGCTTCCTTCTCTCATTATGTGTAGTTGGTTATAACTAAATAAGCTATAATAATGGTGTATTATTCATATTTACTTTCAGTTTCAGTCAGGAAAAAGGAGTTTCGCAGGAACTAGAGCCAATAAATGAGCTGCGCTTAGAGTATCGGAACTCTCTTCCCCGACAGTGTTGTGAACGCCGCCATTTTGGTGCTTGTGCAGAGCAGGCGCAACTGCCGATCGTCATGATTCAAAAGTGTGGCATCCTCAGCATAAGATTCGGTGTTAGGAAGCTCATGTAATGTTGCTTTGCTTTGTAGCAAACTGTTTAAAGTGAAGGACGGAAAAGCGTTTCTTGTAATTTCAGATAAAGCTTCAAATAACTGGCAACCATGATTTTAAGCCACAATATGGCCAAGTGTCGCTACTCTGAAGCGTAGCTTATTTAATGACTCTATTCATGCTCTTGTTCAAGAGGCTTGTAATACCTGTAGGGGCTGTGGGGGGGGGGGGGGGGGCCGTGAGGCCCTGCCACGTTATTTAAAGTGAGGACATAGAACGAGACAAGCGAACGACGTGTCTTCCTGTGATGGCGGCTTCAGAGCATTCCCTTGCACGCGCTCTCCGAGGCGCGTGCGCGTGCTGCGCCTCGAGCCATCTCTTTTATTTTCATGAGAAGAATGGATCTGTGGGTGCGTTGCACCCTACAGGGCCATGAGGTAAGCCCCGTGGATTCCACAAGCCACTACCTTTTGACACCTAAATCTTCCTCGTTGTTCCCGCTTGTGCCAGTAAATTAGCTACGGTTCAGAGTAACGACACTTGGCCATATTGTGGCTTAAAATCATGGTTGCCAGTTATCTGAAGCTTTATCTAAAATCACAGGAAGCGCTTTTCCGTCCCTTACAAATGTTTAAGCAACCCGCGACAGAGAATTCCAATAGTGCATCAGCTTCCTAGCACCGCATCTAATGCTGAGGAAGTCGTACTTTTGGATCATGACGATCGGCAGTTGCGTTTGCTCTGAACAAGACCCAAAATGGCGGCGCCCAAAACAATTTTGGGTAACGGAGTGCCGATACTTTAAAGCTCATTTATTGACTCTAGGCATGAAGTGAACTCGGGTGTATTCTTTTCCTCTTCGTCTTTACTGTTTATTGATTTCAACCATATCGAATAATGAACACATTATATCACGCTATGCTTGTGTAATTATTTGTCTTAGATTTACTAACCTGACCCAGTACTGAAACCATTCATTTATCGATAGTAAATCTCTCAATATATTTTTTAAATGTGAAGGTAAAAAGACACGGAGACTGATGATGATACAGACGCCAACGCCGCCCTCGGAAATTTTTTGAACATTAGAAATCAGTAATTTGTCTGCCATCCGCCAGGTAGCGCAACAAAACACCCAAACAGTTTTTAATTGTTTTTAAAATTAGCTAAGCTCTACACCTATTAAGAAACCAATGCAAGATCATTGTGAAAATGTAATACATCGAAATGTATATCTATTCCAACCAATTAATGTTATTGTTATTAGATGCAATAAATCACTTTGATGTCCAAAAAAGATATGCGTCAAAAACAGGTAAGTTTGAAGGGCTCCTGGAGCGTTATGACTTTGAAAATAAAAAAAAAGCCATCGTCCACCTCTTGGGCAACCATTGTAGCTCTAAATGTTATAAAAGATTTTATCATAGTTTAATTATTTCCTCAGCGGCATTTGAAGTACCATGACTCGAAGCACAAAAAAGTGCTGCGTTTGATATAAAATGTCTAAACAAAAAAATTTTACACAACATTAAATTTTTTCTGCATATTACCAATTATAAGCACTACATCTGTAGCTAATTTCATTGCCCTAGCGCTTGTCATTAAAAACATATTTGTGCTGTAAAATGTCCATTTTAGGGCAATAGGTGGAGGGGTGAAAAAAACAAAGTAGTGCAAATACCAAAAAAGTGTATCGTTACATTCTGCTCCGACATCATCTTAACAAAACTGCTATATTGGAACCGTGTTACCTTTAATGGATCGTTCGTAAAACATGAACTAGCGGAGCAAGTGAGGGTCCGCTCCATCATATTCGCAACGCTACAAATGCGCACGAACAGTAAAAACCAACACATACATAATGTCAAATGAAAGAGGATTGCATTGCCTTTCGAATGACATCAATCCCACAAAACAGTATTTAAAAGGAGATGAGTCATGACCTGCCAAAAAGTACCTAAACTGCCACATTCAGTGGGACCGTGGCCTTAATGCTTGTCTGCGAGAACTCAGAATTCGAAAGAATAATAAGTAACCTACTAAAAAACAAAAATCTTACACAGACCTACAACATTATCTACGTTCAATTTGAAATTGTCAGCAACGCTATGCGTATTCTCACTATATGTTCAGATGCAACATTATTCCTTGACCGGCGAGTCTGAACTGTCTTAACCTTTCATTTTCACTCTCTAGTTCATGATTCTTTTTTTTTCTTTCTTTTCGGTGCGCTGGACTTAGCTATTTAACTCTAATCTCAAGTCCTTTCAGCGCAACACAAAGTACATCTCGTTTTGAGCAAAAATATCTCCCACATGGGCTACGATGTGCCGTTGCTAAATTATCTGCTTGAAATGCACAAAATAACGCAAAAAAAAAAAAACAAAAAAAAAACGATATTAATATACAGAGTGTTTGTTCCCGAAGTATACAGACGGGAGGTTAGGTGCGGAGAGCACATGGCCATAAGTTCCAAAACGCAATAGCAAAAAATGAAGAAAGAAAAAGTTGCGTCGGCCGGGAATCGAACCCGGGTCAACTGCTTGGAAGGCAGCTATGCTAACCACTATACCACCGACGCGGACGGAAAATGGCTGAATGGCGAACCGTCATACCGGATAGCCATACAACTGTTGCGTAATTCCCGGGCTCACAACTAGGTCCCTTCTGCGTAGTCCTTTCGACAAGCCTTTGTTCTATCACCGTTCTAACAAAGCTGCTCAGTTTTCCGAAGTCAAGGTTTGCCGATTGTCCTCTTTGGTCGGGTTTGGTTTCTTATTTGGTTTTTCAACCGAAATAAATGCGCACAAATAATGTACTAATCCGTACATGCTTTTAAAGTCAAGACAATTACGAAGAGAATGGCATAACGTTTAAACATATAATCAATCAACTTCATGTGATTTATCTTCAGTGACATTTAAAAACAAATCCTACAGTCGGTGCCAGGATCAGAATTCGGCAGCAAATGCCTCTCAACTAAATTTCATATGACGCCGCGGCCAATCGACTTCGTTGTTCCGTCCGTTGGTATATGGTTCCTATGTGCCAGGGCTACTGTGGATGGCAATCGGTTTCGTTTGTTTCTTTTGGCGCGCCTTTGGCAACACGACGCCGCCGAGGGAAGGCGGCTTCTGACAGCAATGTTCGGCCGTTTACCTAATCGGGCTTACTTCAACATGTTGAGGCGGTATTCTATTTTGTTCGCGGTACCTTTGTGTAACGAGGTGAGAATCCAAATATCTGGTCGCCGTCAACGTGTTCAATGTGCCCGCTTGGTCGTGCGGATAGGCCTATGCCTCGACATCTTTTGTTGGCAACCATACCTTCTGTTCGTCCCTTGCTGCTCGCGCCTGACAGAGGTTACGTCGTCACATCGAAGATGGATGCTAGTTTTTTTGTGGTGGTTTCGTTGGGGTGACGTAAAACTGCTGTATTCGAAGTGGTACGCTGAGTGCGATGATCGACTAACGCCACCGGCGTTGCTCCCTCACTGAACTGCGTCTGCTTTTCTGTTGGCTTCATTAAATAAAGAATGCCTACGGCAGTACCCGCGTTTACATGAATGCGACTTAGACGCATCGAATCCAGTTGTCGCATTCAATGCGGTCATGTGAACGGAAAAATGCGCAAAGAAAGCGCATCGCATTCAAGTCGCCAGACAGAGGTGGATCGAGATGGCGAGTGCGGATTCATTCAGCCCACACACTTAACTTTTTTAGACCCTTTAAGGGTGCTGCAGCACCCTTTAGGGGTGCTGCAAGGGGTTTGCACCCTTCACTTAGCCGTCCAGCACCCTTTTTTTCGTAGGGTTAGCACCCCTCATGACGAGCGCGAGGGTGCTTGGGCGCGAGCACCCTTCCGATACATTGTGAGCGGTGCTGAGTGCTGGAAGGGTGTTGGAAGGGTGCTCAATTATTCGGACAAGGGTGAAGATCTTTATTTTTAATAGAATAATTTGGAAAAAAGGGAAGCGATAGATATCTGTATGTCGTCTTCAGTGTATATAAGTGGGGTCAGAGTACATCAGATGAATTGATAAACGCCACAGTATATTTTTTATTTAGTTTATTTTTATTTTATTTTTATTTATGACTAATTAACCAAAATTTGATATTTTTTTATTAGTTTAATGGCCGATATTGCAATTGCAGCTTTAAATGAAACCATTCTTAAAGTGTAACTCGTTTGAAACAATGCGCGAAAATGCAATAAGTTATGAAATAGCCATCGGCCTTTCCATCACAATTCAAAAACTGGAGCGCCTGATGTTGTGCTGATATATGTATGTGACGTAATCGTTTTCTGTCTCACCGTCATCCCCCTAGTGAAAAAGAGCGGAATAAAAGTATACTTGACATACACTTGTAGTGTACTGTATGGCAGGGAGTGTAATAGAATATTACAAAAAAGTACAGTAGTAGCATGTGGCATGCGGGAGCCGTTCCATGATCCAAGTATACTTGCCAAGTATGTTTAGATCATGTAACTACTAGCCTACTCGAAGTACGCTCTAAGCATAATTAAGTATAATTTAGGCGCGCCATTAGTATTATTTAGGATTATAGAAGTGGTTTATAGAACTGCGGAAATGGCGACAATCAAGGCGTCGGACTCCTCGAGGTAGGTTCAAAGCGCGATATTTAGAAGGGCCACGGATGTTCGCCCCATTCGCGGAAGTGGCCGATAGGCATCTGTCTCAAATTACGACCAGCAAAAATAAAGCTCAATCAATCAATCAACTAGTGTTTACTGCAGAGTTAAGCAAGAAACACTGGACTTCGCGTTGGCATATTTCAATAATAACAATATAATAAAATCATTTAGTGTTTTTTACAGTGTCCAGGGACATCCAATTGCTTTTCTCGCTGGCGTAGTTCAATAGAACGCATAAACAGATATGCTTGCGCGCGCGCAGACACACACATACACGCGCGCACGCAAGCATGCACACGCGAAAACGCACGCAGACGCAGATGCACGCATAAACAACCACGCGGACGTATCCACACGCGCATACGAACAGGGCGCATGCACGCACGCACGGAAACGAATACGACGAACGAAACGTGCTTGAGCTATAGTTTCGGTTCCGTATTGAAAAAGAAAACCTAAATTTTAGATAACATCTAAGATAGACTAAATTTTTGTCAACTTTCTACAGCATTATAGTGACACTATTAATAGTAATATCATACTAATTTGCTTAGTTTGGTTTTCAAAAACAAAAAGGAAGAGCCTTTTGAAGACTGCGCAAGGACCATCGCTATTGCAATCAGCTACCGTTGGCACTGGCCGTTACGCAGGCTTCGAGAATCGCTTCCTTTTTACGGTTTAGCCGCTTTAGCAGATATTTTAGATATGTTTCTTACGAATACCGTGTTCAAGATTAGCAAGCGACGACTGAGAGCTGGGAGACGCTGCCTCTTACCAACGCAAGTTGCGGACAGTCCATCAACACTGCTGCAAGCGCCGGTGAGCTATTTTGTTTCTGCGAAGTGCATCGCCGTTTCAAACTGTCGTGTACGTGTAGTACCATGTGCTTGCTAAGCTATGCTTGATTCTAACAATGCTTCTGGCCGGTGTTATTTCGTTATTTGAAAAGAGCGCACGTTCTTCAAAACCTGTGGCTCGCTCCGCAGAGCGAGAATGATTCGTGTGCGACGAAAGATTCGTGTGCGGCGGAGCCGAGAGGCTGCTCTGGGCGCCGTTGTACGTCGTTCGTCCGACGACCCTTTTGCGGAGCGTTCAAGTGCAGTCTGACGGCAGTTCAAGTAATCACAGGTGATGCTAGTTCTGCCGTGTGGTCTCAACAGCCGCTCGCCACCGATTCGTTTCGTAAAGCGGGAGCGAGAAAAAAAGTTACAAGAGCGAACAGCATGATTTCTTGCCTATGTTTATGCCTGTGCCGCAGAGAAGCGCGGTCTCTTCGCGTATGCCGAAGCGGCACGTCTCGAAGTTTACGATTGTGTGATGTAAATAAAGTGAGTTTGGATGTCGCGTTTGTAAGTGGCAGCGAAAGCCGCTACAAAAAGCAGAGCAGCTAGAAAATTCAAAAGTATAAAAAAACGCGAAAAGATCCTGAATATTCGATGGTGTTAAAAGAGTATACCAACGTACCGACCCGCCCAGTTATTCTTTCTGTCAAAAAATAATATCCAATAGTAATAAATGAGATAAATGCCAACTTTTAGTTGGTTATAAATTTCTAATTCACGCAGTACAGCCTTTTCTGCTGTGTTGCTTTCATGATATCAGGTAATGTGTAAATTTATAGGATAGTTCACCGGAACAATTTATGTCCGACCCATTATATTGTATATTTTTTCTAAATGCTCGAAGTTATATAAAAAATGTTCATCATGAATTAAGCCGCACCATTGAATGTACAATAGCTTGTGACTTTTATGTATGTTCCCAGCAAAAGAAAAAGATGCATTCAAAAAGGGCCAATTATTGCGTTTCCTCTCTGTTAAAGCTTT
The DNA here is from genome assembly GCF_016920785.2 of Ixodes scapularis. NCBI lineage: Eukaryota > Metazoa > Arthropoda > Arachnida > Ixodida > Ixodidae > Ixodes > Ixodes scapularis. The sequence goes on from NW_024609880.1 coordinate 91,897,603, forward strand.
TTTTTTTAGGTAAACGCAAAATGTGGGTGTCTACGTCTAAAAGAGTGGAATTGGCATCCCCCGCAGGGCTGGCAGGCCTGGCGCAGTTTGGCTGGCAGCTTGCAACCTATGGGAACCTGGGGAACTGCACCACAAGAGTCAGAGTGACATCCACCCTGCACTCCTTCAACGCTGGCACCATAAGGAAGGGGGAGCTGCCCCCATAAGGAAGGGGGAGCTGCCCCCAAAGTGAACGCAATCGCAGGTGGGTTGTTGCAGTGAACTCCCATACAGATTATATTAAACAGAATATCCTTAAAAATGAATTATTAAAAACAAAGATTAGGAGTCGCACAGACAAGGAGGAGGAGAGGAACCCAGTGCTGTGTCGTGTCCGTGTGCGCTGTTCCCATATTCTTCACAATTTCTTTTTAATAATTGTCTACCAACTGGTCCAATCATCAGCACTAGCCAACAAGAGTATGCTGCTATTCTTACTTTGCATTAACCCTGTGCTTACAGTTGAATCCTATAGTAATGAACAAACAAACAAATGGGTGCAAGCCAGGCACGTAGCCAAAATTTTTATTCGGCGGTGCCCATGACAAAATGCTGTATGAGGGAGAGGAGGCCCCACCAAAATGGAAGATTTAGGGGGAAGGAGAGAGCGGAGAGGGGGATGGGCTTTCATTATCTTTTGAGTGGGACAAGCTCTGGCAATGCCTCTGTGCCACTAGAAAAGCTGAGGTTCATATCCTTCAAATTAATTGGTTCCAAAAATCTATAATATGTATTAGTGGCCAAGAAATTGCCCTGGAGGAATGCAGGCTGAGGATAACAAAATTGAATGCCAACACGACAGAACAATAATACAGAAAAACAAGACGGACAGAATAATCCACTACCCATGGAGTTGCCATGCAGTTGCCTTCATTTTGTGCGTTGTGACGTCGTTGAGCTTCTGAAGCAATTAGCTAGACATGTCAGTTTGTACTGGGCAAAAGACGATAAAGGAGCTTTTTTTTTCGTTACATTTTATGACCTTTCATTTCAGCTTCTTCACATAAAAGGAATCCTTAGAATTCCTGTATTGGTGGTTTGGGCAACCTAGGCAATAAGGAGAGAATTAAGTTACTATGCATTATGTTTTAATTGAACAAGGCAGAAACAGCTTGTGTTGCAGTGGCGTCACATAATGCCGAATGCACGTGACTTGCGACGCACTGGCGATGCCTCATGAAGCAACTACAATGGGTCAGACCCGCTATGTCTTTTTTAAAGCAAAATGAATATTATAATCAGGGAGCTGCACCAGTTATTTATTAAGATACTTTTTATTTAATATTGTAGATAAGCAAGGAACATCTGAAGTTATAATTATAAAGTATGGAATCATTAAGCAACGAAAACATCACATCATTAACACACCCGCCATGAAGCGGTGGAACAGGGTGCGCACTAGTGCACGGCCGGTGGCAGTAGCTCTCAGCAGTAAAAGCACCCTTGAGCAGTTGTCACAGCTGTGCAGTGGCTGCAATTACACCTGTGTGATTGCAGGAAACATTGCTTAGAACCCAGCTCCTTAATTTTTTGCAACAGGTGGTTATGGGACTAACTGCAACAAATGCTCGCCAATCTGTGCCTTCGACACGCCGGGCGCTGTAAGTAGGCATGCTCGGAACATTAGTGTGGTCTTGGTCGTCTTCTGCTGCCCCTGATACCGGCTGGAGCCAAGAGTCTGCCAGTGCGCTTTAGACGCTTACAAGAAGTATACTTGTACAGCACTATATCCAGCTCCACACTCCTTTTAGTACCCGAAACTCCAACTTTGATGGACCTTGCAAAATCATGTGGGCAAGCGCCGTGGAGGGCTCGCCCTCCACGGCGCCAAGGGCATTAAAACTGCAGAGAATTTCTACTAATCTCATACTGGAACGGTGCCACTATTTTTCAGACATCTTGGCAGTAGCGGCTACGATGATCGTGGTTTACAATGTCAAGGAAACCATGGCACTGTCACATCTGCTTTTGCTGGAGAGGAGGTAAGCTCTCCACTATCTTTCCTAGCATAGGTTGCCGAATGTGACCTAGCACTTTTATGAATTCCCTTGCTCACAATCTTTCTAAGCAAATGTTTAGGTAACATTGGTGCACATATGCAATTGTGAATGTATCCATCTTATTAAAGTTTTTCATTTTCTTTTTTTTAATGGCAGCCAACCATGCGGTACATTACAAACTAGCACCTTTCTTGCACAACAGATAGAGCCATGTTCCATGCTTGTACCTAGTTTAGCCTTTATCTAGATCAGAGTTTAGCAAAGTTATGCAGTTGGAGCTGAGGTTTAGGAGTCACTTGGGTCTCAGGGGAGCCAATACGGTGGTGATGGCACTGCTTCACATGTTTGGCTACAACTTTGACAAGCAAGCTTTCTATTCACTGCATGGCGCACTTTTCTAGAAAGGTACAAAAGATCCAGTGGGTGTCTTTCCTGTCCCACTGATGGTTGGGAATATCATGGCCAAAAGTAGTTTCCTCGAAGATTTCTAACTATCTAAAGCAAAATATTTTGGTCCAGATGTACGTGGGAGGTGAAGTCATCACACAAGTAGAATATGGGCTGCTGTTGACTGATTTTGACTTTTTTGCAATGAACAAGTCAAAGCAACGTTTACGTCTCTATGTGGAACCAGACTTCTGGCTAGCATTGCCGAAATTTAACTAATCGCAGAGATAATGCAGGTGTCCCTGTTGCGCTGATGATCTTGTATATTTTTCAGTGCTGGGAAAGCATGATTTACTGCCACTTGTCTAAGCTGCGTTCTGCACAAGTATAATCAGGCCTGCAGGGGGGGGGGGGGGCATTACATATTACACATAGATAAGTAACTATAGCAAATAACACTGGACCAGCTCGCTGGTAGATAATGATATGTTAACTGTGATGATTTAGAAAAGACTATTACACATGGTTCGTGCATTACATTGCATTGATTTTGTTTGCTAACACAGGAGCAAGACATCCCGGCAATGTCGTGCGTCGTGTACTCTGGCAATGACGCCGAGGGGGCTGACTTTTCGTACCTCGCTGTCGATAGGCAGCTGTTCCTGTCCGTGAAGAATGCAGAGGATGGCATCGCTGCCATCATGGTGGCTTACTGGCTTTTTAATATAAAGTGCTCGAAAAAGGCAGCAAACACAGTTGCTGTACTAGAACGGTTGTTTTTCGGCCTCAGCAGCACTACTCCGAGGCCAGTTGGGACGAAATTCCTGAACAAGGTCGCAAGAGAGTAAAATCAGTGAGGCCAACAAACAACCGTTCTAGTACCAAAGGGATGCTGAACCGAGATTTGGATAGCACGAAACCAGGCAGGAGCACAAGGTGGGATGCTGCAAACCTTAAAACATAACTCATAGGACGGTATGTTGTACGGGTGGCAGTACTTTTTGGAAAATATGAGCATGATTGAACAAAGCTTGCGACATCTCTATTCTCCTCTTCCCTTCTTTTTCGAAAATATGGCCATCCAGTTGAGATATTTCTGCATGAGTGGTGTTTTGGGGTTTGTAGCATCCCACTGTGTGCTTCTGATGCCTTGTTTTGTGAAGCCAAATTTCATTACAGCACCCATTCAACTTTTAAGGGGGGACACTACCCAGAAAAAACAATTTCTGCAAAAAAAAGTTGATTTTGAAAAATGTCATATTCAAATCCACCAACATCTAGAGAGTATTCCCATAAATTTTCACTAGTTTACACTGCATAGTTAATTTTTTATAAATTATTTTCGGTCCACCGATGCTAAAGAAAAGGTACGGGTTGGAGCACTTAGAACGCATTTTTCTCTAATCCACTTTTGGCATAAATTTCCCTTTAGGAAAACTATCGTTTTGTTATTACATAACTGATTCATTTTTATAAGTTTTTCTGGGGTGAAGTTTTAAGGAGAAGATAGCTATGAGCTTGAATTTTTTATTTATGTAATTTTTCATGCTCAAGAACTAGCATTTCGGACAAAGAATGGAGATCTAAAAAAAAAAACAGCATTTGTGTTTAGTGGCATTTTTGTCATGAAAGATGGTATAATATAGAAAAAATAGCTCCATAGCTATCTGCTTTGAACTGTTCTAAAGCAATATAACACATGAAAACGACAAATTTATAATTAATTTCAAAACGATAGTTTTCCTACGCAGACACGCCCACTTCCATCTTTGAACGTTAGCAATTCTTATTGTACTTTACCGAGGTTAACAAAATTTGGCACAAATGTTCTCGACATCAATAGAAACAAGCCCTGTAAATTAGGGCTGGGCGTCGATTAAAAATTTTAACCCGATTAATCGCCACCCTTTAATCAATTAATTAATCGATTAATCGGTTGCGTTGATTTTTATAAATAATATTATAAAATTAATTCAACAACTCGTCTTGTCTTTGAAGACTTATTTTACTCTCTGTTACACGGCGCAAAGGACATTCAGAATTGAGGATACATATAGTTCAACGATTCAGACACATATTGTTTGCTCCAGCTCCGAAGACAAAGAAGTTTGTCCACATTTTCCGACAGGAAGACAAGAAGTCAGGGCTTGGGCGATGCTTTCTTCTTTTTTCAGAGAAAGGGACCTCGATGAGAAGACGTTGATTGTTGTCTGCGTTTTGGCGGATGGTCCTTGCTGCAGCGGAGTACATGGGTGCTTCGCTCGTAGGTGATACTGAAGCGAACTTAAGCTTTCACTGTATGAAAACGGCTTTCTGCAGATGATGCAGTGACTTCCTTTGAGTTAGAAACTTCACCGCTGGAGTTTACTTTAAACCCAAACTTTCCAGCAAGACTGCCTTTCATACTCGTGAACTCGTCCATTTTTGTGGGCCGAATATTGGTACAAGGAGCCATGGCGTTGTTAGCTTCACAGCTTGTTTTTCTGCTTGTGTGTCTTGCCTGGGCAGGATGTGTAAGAGATCCTCAACACATGAAGTTTCGCGGTCACGCAGGGATCAATTGCGGGCCCGGCTTGTTCGTCTGGCCGAGGCAGAACTGTAATGTATATCCTCAAAGAGGTGACGCTTCGCAAGCGCGAGAATTGAACCTTGTTCATAGCACCTGGCTGGGAACGGAAAACCGCTCGGGACAGAACGACCGGATACATGCCACGCAGCGTTTTCCTTACCAGGATGAAGCCATGCGTACGTCCAGTTCTTTTTGAGTACCAATTAAAAAACCGATTAACCGGTTAAAAAATTTGATCGCGATTAAAGCCTTAATCGATTAATCGGAAGGTTAATTGATCAATTGCCCAGCCCTACTGTAAATGTCATTTAAATCAGAGAAGTGGTTAAAAAATTCACTTTTTTGGGTAGTGTCCACCCTTAACTTTCCAACTCTAAACTAAAATAAATGTACCATACTTACCAGACTATAGTGCACAAACTATACATGTCTAAATGTTGATATTTTACACCGTATGGTCTATCTACAGGTGTGGAATATACAACTTTTGTTTCAAGATGGTTCATTATTACGAAACTGGTTAGGCCAGATTGCCATGTTTTGGATATTTTATGCTGAGATAAAGTAATCGAGACAGTCTCTTACCGTCAGTCTGTTTCCCAGGCTTTCGATACCTCGCATCTGACATGGTGTTTGCTTGGAAGCCCGCACGCAACCAACTTGGGTCAAGCTTAATCTTGAGGAGCTCTGCGATTGGCTGACGAGCGGATCACAGAAAGCCCTCCGACATTCATCCGCAGATATCCCTTTTGTGGAGTTCTCCAGCCTGAAGTTTTCCCTGAGGACTATACACCGAGTGCGGACTATATAAGAAAATACTTTTTTTTTTTAGCCCTTGCACATTATACACCGGATTGTGGACTCTAGTCTGGAAAATATGGGAGCTTGTTTAATGTTTGAAGTCCTGAACTGAAAGAAGTGTAGCTTGATTTTTATGCCACTTTAGGGTCTTAAATGAAAGTCGCATGTGCTATGGAACAAAAAGTATACACTCGAACCGGAAGGCATCTAAATTGTTCTTTTGTTCTAGACATTTCATCAAGAAACATTCTCATGTACTGAGGTAATCTGTATTGATTTTTTTTTTGTAGCATCTTAAGCCTACGGTGTTATATTAAAAAAAATATATATATATTTGGGTATTTGTATGGAGGACATACCTGGTTATTTTGTTGTGCTCACATAATAGTTCAATAAATGATTATTCATTTAGTTTGGCTTTTATTTACTCAAACCCCCAATGTTTTCTCGATTTTTACTAGCATCTAGGCCTATATAGGCTGTGATATTCGATAGAATGCCACAAGTATTGTATTTTGATATGTGTGTGGAGGACATACCTCATTATTTTTTTTGTGGTCACATAATAGCTCAATAAATAGTTATTTAGTTTTCCTTTCAGTTTTTTTTTTCTCATTTTATAACAACTTTTATTTACTTGCAGCTCAATCACATGCTGTTTGTATGCAGCTGATGCCACTCGCCATGCCGTGAGCGAAAGTGTAAAGGCACTACGGCATACCAAGTATGACGACTCATAACCACTTCATATGCAAGGCAAATAACCGACGAGCCAGAGCAGGATGCAAGGACCAAGTATCAGGATTGGACAAGCTAAGCTCCTCGTTGTTTATGTTTGTACCATACACTTTCTCACATTGCATAGTTTGCATAAGCAAGTGCTCATTATGCATGTGATGCATATCACACTTCAGTGTTGGTAGTTTGACAATTGGACACTTTTAAGGACATATTGAGAGTGGTGGCAGACTTCTTCTTTAAAATGATGTTTGAGAATGTCTCCCACTGATCTATTCTAGTATACGAGTATTAAGACCATCGAGCAATTAATAGATTCAGAAGCTTTAGGCATGGAACAAATTCTGTGATATTTTTTTTTATTTTCCTTCCAAATTTTGTGGGAAGTAAAACTTAAATCATGCAAGATTTTTTTGTAACTTCTGTTTGCACACAAGTTAAGCTTCACATTGAAATATTACCTTTTCTGCCATGCACATCTTGCCTTCATTATCGGACGATGCATCTATGCACAGCTGCTTCAAGTAGCATGTGTGCCGATGCATTGCACACATATCAAATAATGAATCCAGTTTCTGTAACGAGGTCCTATGCTGGTACTTTACTTTTGCATCTCCTTATTTCTTCGTTTAATTGGTCTGCATACTTCGTGGTTTTCTGGTTGCCATACCTGGTATACTGAACCCGCTTTGACAAGTGTTGAGATACCGGTGTGATTCATTCTCATCGGAACAGATTCTTGTAAAATAAAACTTCTGTTTTATGCAAATTATCTTTTTACAGTTGTGTTATAGTTGTCCTGGCAGACACTTTATACAGGCAAGATGGCAGCTAAAAGTGGCCTTATTGTTTAAAAGCCATGAATTAGCTTTTTAGTTACTGGTTTAATGGCACCCGAACATATTGTGAAGATGGAGGCAGTCACCTTCTTAAACCAGCTTATTTTTCGTGAAATGAGCACTAACCTAAGAAAAAACGATTGAGAAAGATTTGTGCACACAAAACGGGTTGTGGGATACAATACTTTCTGGACCACTACAATACCGCTGCCTTTGGTGAAATGATATTTTCTCCTTTTTTTTTTGGTCTGTGTGCTCATTTCAAGCTTTATTAAAAATTGACTGGTTTAAGGAGGTGATTGTCTTCAATTCGCAACAACTGTCGAACCAGCAATTGAAAAAGTTAATCAACTAATTTTAGATAATAGTCCACTTTTGGTGCCAGCCTGCCTGTACAAAGTTCGGCTTGGCTAAGTGCTCACTGTAACGAGATCATCTGTGTAAATAAGATAAGTTTTGTTTTACAAGACCCTATTTCGATTAGAATGAATCATCCTCGAGCACGCATTAAAATCACCTTCAGCACCCTTGGATTGGGGTGCATTGCACCGTGCACCCTATGCTACTCCACACCCCTATAGGGTGCCTTGGCACAGGGGTGCTCGTTTGCACCCTCAAAGGGTGCTCGTCCTGGGACAAGTGCTTTACACCCCTAAGGGGTGTAAAAAAGTTTAGTGTGCATGTAAACGGAGGTCGCGTCGCATTTTGGAACGGGAGGATTATGAGAAGGCGCTCGCTGCGGGAGCGAGTGAACAGCTGAGAACATGGTAGCGGCCAACCTCGTCGGCGGCGCGGAGAGCGGTCCCGTATTGTCGCCCGCAATTTTTCCCTAGAAGAAACGCGAGCTGCTCGATAAGTGCGGCGCCCGTCCAAGCCTTGCGAAGTACCACTTGCGCGTCCGAAGGGGTCCCAAAGACTTCGGCGCAAGCGCAAACGACACGACTCGGTGTCCGGTCGCGATCGGCGAGGTCTGGCGTGGCGAAGCGCGGAGGCTTCCCCAAAGCATGCGCACGCACGTCTCCTCTGGTCCAGAGTGACCCGGCGACCCGACTAGGAGCCCTAAACGCTTGGGTTTTGATGTTTCTTCCGTCTCGTAGCTTCTTCCACAGCACCAAAGTCAGCGGGCACGATCATTACGTTTACTGAACCAAATGAACGCGTCGAGAGGCCTCTCGTTGCGATACACCGGAAAACGTGGTACGGCTGGTGCCGGAACTGCATAACTTCGAGCTTTGACACGGCGTAGCGCCACTTCCATGTAGGGCTTAGCGTGCATTCATGTAAACGTTGCCGCGTCGGCTTCGTTCAAAGAATGAGTGGAGTCGATGCGTTGAAGTCGCTTTCATGTAAACGAGGCTGATCTCGCCTTTAAAGCAGTATTTATTCATTCGCGAATTCTGGCACCGCTGCCAAGTCGCGTCGTTGTTTTCGGTTGCACCGTAAGTCAGATAAGAAACTGGCGTAAAGACACCGAAGGCAACGCCACGTGTTTCTCAAATAGTCGGTACCCACCTCTGTCACAGATGAAGGCGTCGCCCTATCGAAGTTACTTTTGTTTCTTGCCGTCACCCTCAATTGACACGAGGTAAAAAATCGTCCGTTTATTTTCTCCATGGCATGCTTCGCGTGGAAGCAATATTGTCTGCAGAGCTTCATTTCTTCCGCTCGTGCCTGACACGTAGCACAAGAAGAGTAATCCATCACAATAACGAATTACTCGTCACATTTTTAAAACTCTAACGGGTAACGTATTTACGGTAGTTATTTCAAATAATAGGGAATTTTAGGGAACCGTTTTTACACTTCCGATACGGTAGGATGCGCCCTCCGGTACAAACTGCGCATGGGCTACCACAGAATTAATGACTCGGATGTGCGCAGTTCGAAGGGGACGGCCCGTCGTGCCGTATCGGATAAGCAAAACTTGTTCCCTTAAACTCTCTAATGTGTAAATTAGTTATGTTACTGGTTGCGTCTTCCTAAGATTTAGAAAAAAAATATCTTGGGAGTTTTTAGGTGCCAAGTCATGTGAATTCTTTCACTCATCCCTCATTCCTTGAACATCGGAACAGTAAAAAATAAGGTTGGTTGGTTGGTTGGTTGTATTGTTTGCCAGACGTGACATTTGCCTCACTCATGGTGGGCACGTTTCACGGGCTTGGGTTATTGTAGGTTGATGAGGGTGAATGCGGGGAAAGGGAAGGGAAAATATGGTGATGAAGGGGTCCGGGGATGACGAGGGAAGCGTTAGGTAATTCTGTTAAATGTGTGCAAAGACATGATATTTCTTGAAATATGGCGCTTATGCATACCTCTAACTTCGAAAAAAGTAAAGGGTTTTAAATAATGTATAAAGTTAAACTAACACAAAAGTAAAGTCCATTACTTTTATTCGTAACGGTAACGTGTTCCTTTTATCGGGATAAGGTAGTTCGGTAATACGTGTTCCTTTTATCTGCAAGTAACGAGCAACGCATTTTGTTACTTTTATTCTGTTACGCCTACAACAGTGGCGTTTTTTTTTACCTTAACACTGCAATTTTTTTTAAACAGGGTTTTTAAACAGCATTGATGGGACACGTACTTTTGTTTTAATCAATTTTCCCCGAGAAGAAGAATCTGTTGCATAATATTTTCTCTGTTCGACGCAATTTAAATAGTGGTCCCGCCCTGATGTAAGCGTCGCCTCAACCAGATAGAGGGGCTTAGAGCGATAAACTGGTATCCCGCTCACGACGAAAAAGTGACCCCCACTTGGCTGCCTGCCGCCATGTTGTACAATGTTGACCACTAGACACGTGACCGGGCAAAACCCTGTAGCTTTTACGTAAAACTGAGCCGAGATTTCTATTGTGATCACTGTAATAAACATGATAAACATTTTTTTCAATACTGTTAGCCTTATAAATCAGTGTCTAAGTCCGATAAAAACCTGAAATACAGCACCGCAGCTGACGGCCTCTAGCGGGGGCATTCCGAAGCTGCCCAAGCTTTTGCTGTAAAAGCACATTTTTTACTTATAAACAAACGAAGCATAACTTATGTCCTCGGCACTGTTATTAAAGATTAATAAGCAAATATTTGTGCGCGGTACTGCGGTAAAATTTTGACGTAAAACTATAAGGTCACGTCAGGCATAGGCAGTATTTGAAATACAAGTATTTGAAATACGTATTTCGAATACTTTGTGTATTTTGCATTTGTATTTCATGAAAAATTGGGAAATGTATTTGACGTGTGTATTTAAATACTGAAACATGGGTATTTCAAATAATTTTGTAATGAATACAATTTTGTGGGCGAAAATACACTTTGTTTTTATGCATATGTGGTTGTAAGATATAGTCTTCATCCTTTATTCGGCCTTGGGGCTTTTTTCGTTTTCTCCTCCGGCTTTATTTTAAAGAGACTGTCCAGAGCAGGAAGCAAACCACGTTCTGCACCGAACGCAGTGTCTCTCAATCAAGCACAAGCGTTTGCTGACTGTGATTACGGTGCTAGTCCAGGGCAAGATTAGTGACGAAATCGACGTTCACAGGAAGACTGGCTAAATAAGTGCCTGTGACGACTTGTGATGCTTTCCAGCCTGATTTCCCTCCACATTCCATCCATATTTTTGCCTGGAGCATTCTGAATGCGCGGGTCGTCCAGATTTTCGTAACTGGTGCGTGCTGCAACAATAAAAAATTCTCTAGCTAGTGCTGCGCGTCTTGGTCTTCTCGGTTCTTTGTTGGTCTATACCAAAATGAATCAACAAAAAAAAGGTGCTTGAAGCTCTGTACTTTTTTCACCTATTACGTCCAAGCTGATTACATTTTTTATAATATTTCTATTACGTTACTAGAGCCTCGCACACTAACTCCCGAGTCTACGATGCAAAATTAAAATGAGATACCCAGAAACCCATTGCAGGTGCCCTGAAGTCGGTGCCGCAAATTTTGAGGAATGTATTTGGAAAAGTATTTGCAGGGAGACCAAATACATTTGGTTGTATTTGTATCTTGTACTTCAATGCTTTTTCCGAAAATGTAATTAGATTTGTAATTAAATACATTCTTAACGAAGTATTTTGTATTTGTATTTCTATACATGTTTGCATAAATTTTGCCCATCTCTGGGTCACGTGTCTAGTGGTCAAAAATATGCAAGATGGCGGCGGCCCGTTAGAGCTCACTTTCAGCTGCCATTTTTATCGTTGTAAGGCCCTGTACCTCTCTGTCTCGCCCACAAATCCCGACATCCGGCGCGTCTAGTCTGGTGCCTGACAACACCTGCTAGTTGTGAGAGCAGAAGCGCGGCAGCCTCAGGCATCGCCTGCCATTTCAAAACCGCCTATCGTCGTCTGCCGTGCCCAAAGGACACGGACATGAACGCTGCCTGTCTGCGTCCGTTTTCACCTTTGTCCGTCTGCTATTCCGCCCTCATCTAAAAGCTTTTTCAACGCTCGCAACACTCAACCATACGAAGGACGTTTTAACGTTCCATCATGGGCGTGCAACGGTCAAATACAAGCGTCTGTCAGCATCTGTCGATGTGCGCTAAAAAGCGACAAAGGAAACAGAAAAGGGAACAAAATAAATCTGCAGTCATTTCAGGTTTTATGTTCTTGTAATATTGTTTTCCTCGTGGCATCCGCTAGCAAGGTGAGAGAGCGTCATGTCGCACAATTAAAAGGTGACCTGAAATTATTCTCTTTGGCAGTCCAGGGGCACTGCGAACATGAGAGCTACTCGCCTCTCGAAGCGAAGTGACGGTAACACAAATGAACTAACTTGATGCAAGGCGAACGCCCGATTGCCTCCAGTCAAATGGCTCCCAAATTCTTACCTCTGTAGGTATCTTCCCGGTATTGAAACCGTGGTTCCAATCGTGATTGTTGCAAAATTCACAAAACAGCGGGGCCGCTTTTAAAGGAACCAGCATCTTTATTCAACATGAACACGTGCAAAGAAAGAAATCAAGCCAGACCGATCAAAATAGCTTACGTGCGACGCTAAGCCAGTTCCGCCACAAAAACAAGCATCCGCACAGAGCGTCCGAAGACGCGTACTTGCGACAGCTGTTTGCTGCAAACCAGAGATAACAGTAATGTCCCGTATGGAAATCTTATATCTGGGCCATATCTGGTCATATCAAACATTATATGATTATATACGGCCTATATACAGCCTTATCTGGCGTATATACAGATATATCTGGCGTATATACAGCCTCATATGGCGTATATACAGACTTATCTGGCGTATATACAGACTTATCTGGCATATATACAGCCTGATATGACGTATATACAGACTTATTTGGCGTATATACAGACTTATCTGGAGGCCGGTTTTCAGTATATTAAAAAGTTAAAACAAGTAAAAAAAATTCTTTGTTAGAAAACTCTGAATGACTTATTGTTCGCCACCTAAATATTAGCACAAATAATTCCAAACTTCAGCTTCGACAAGCTTAAGTTTAAGATTATTTGTGCTAGTTTTCGCGAGGATTTCAATGTAGCTTAATTATTTCAAAGTGTTAACATTACGCCCGAATAGACAATTTGCTAAATCCCGTAACCGCCACGGCCCGTACTCGAGGAATCATGGGGACGGTGTTTCTTCAGCTGCCTAGTGATCGAAAATTTCGAGCAATTCTATGGTTACACAGATTTGAGTGTAATTCGGAGTCACCCTGAACACGTGCCGTACAAAACCCAAGTACCTGCCATACCACTTTTAAAATGTCCCGCCAGTGTCAGTACTGTCCATTTCGTCCAACCTTCAACCTGGGTGAGCCGCAGACATATCTCTTACATTATTATCATTCTCGTACAACTTCAAAGACGCTGATATTAAGTTAGAAACGCTAAAATTGTCATAAACAGCTCCGCGGAATCCGAGCTAAATCCCGGTTTTGGTTGTTGTGATTTCTCAGCTTTTAAGTAATTCCTGCTAAAACAACAATCACGAGAATGATAATATGGTAAGAGATTTCGGCGGCTCAGCCTGGTTGAAGTTTGGACAGAATGCACAGTATCCTAAGCGCTGCCATTGACGAAAAACTTAAAAGTGATATGACAGGTACTTGAGCCCTATGGGAGGCTTGTTCACGGTGACTACGAATTACACTCGAAACTGTGTAATCATGGAATTGGTCAAAAGTAGCGATCACTAAGGAGCTGAAGGACCATCGTTCCCATAACTCCTCGAGTGCGGGCCGGGGCACTTGGGAGAATTGTAGACAATAAAAAGATATAAAGTGCTGATTTCAGGCTTGTGTACTTTTGAAATGCCTGGCCAGATCTGGAATTTCCTTACTTAGCCAGATCTGGGATTTCCATATCTGGCCAGGGGTATCAGGCTATATCTGGCGTTATGAGACTATATCTGGCAGATATATCATATCAGGTTATATGTGGCCAATTTTTGATATGGCCATATCTGAAATCTTCAGATCTGGCCAGATATAAATTTTTTGTAAGGGGTCATTCCTCTAATGGAATTACAGGAATTAAATTACTTTTCGGAGCAACGTGTAATGTAATGAATTACTTTTCTAAGCTAGTATTTCAGTAATGTAATTAACTACATTCAGGCAGTAATTTCGAGAAGATTACTCATTACTTTTGAAATCACTTTTGTCCGAAATTAGAAAGTTTGTTTGCAAGCTTTAAAAAAGAAGAGAAAAGTGACTCCGCGTGGTGAAATGTTGTGAAAGAGCATCAGAGGAAATAAACGACGGCCACCTGAGCGCAAAGTCTCGCACGAAGAGTTGGACAGGCGCACAAAGGAGGACTGTACAGGCGAATGAGAAAAGCTTACGCGTAGACATCACTGGAAGGTCACGGCTTACTAAGTCCAAGAACTACAGATTCACGGCGTCACTTCATCGCGACGATGCTATACTTCGTTGATCCCTAAGCTGACAGTGCGGTGAGAGCTGCAAGGTAACCAGAACCAATCAAACACATTCCTTCCATCACCTGACCCGCTCCTTTCTCTGCACGTAGGTAGGAACGAGAGCGTGGCGAACGATAGACGAGTGACTGCTCTAAAAAACACGTAGCATTAACCCTTCATCCCAGCTTACAGCGCGTCACCTTAGGAATGAACGGCTCATAGGCTACAAGGCAATGGGCACATCACCAGTGAGTTAAACATAATTTAAAACGTGAGAGGACAGGACAAACAGATCCCCAGCCTTGTACTTTCATCAAGGACGGGTGAACCCTAAGCTTCGATTATTGTGAACAACAAACGACCGGAATAAATAGTTAATTCCAAATGCCTTGTCAAAACCCCAGAACGTTTTGTGCGTCCTGGAGCAAAGCAGGTTCCGCTCGCGATATGCCTCGCTGCCTTCCCTTGGAAAGTTTATTCGGGAATAAGCCTACAAGCAAATATCGCCTTCCCCCCTCCCCCCCCCCCCTTTGTTGGGAAAGTACACAATTTAGGAAGCTCGCGCCCTTCCTCAACTGGCCACGCTACTCCTTATCCAGGCCGTTTGTGTGACAGTGCGCAGAAACTTGGGTTCTTCGGCTGCTTGGGAAAGATGCTCCTTGAAAGAAATTACCGAGAATAGGTCAAGCATACTCGGCGACAATTTTTCTTGGCAATGCCGTGGAGGGTACAGGCACGCGTTCGCTTTCCCATTTTGAACGCTGAATAAAGCTGTTCGCGGGCTCTCCTCCTCTCCACTGCAGTGCCAAATAGGATTAGATAGCGTCCGAAGCGGAAGGGACACGTTTCACGTGACAACTCCTTGGAAGAACGAACTGCTATTGCAACTTAAAAATCAGGAACACGGAAGCATATCAACCTTTTAGTAAGAACCTTCTTTGTTGAATGAACGTAGAAACCAGTGAGTCGACTGTATTTCTGAGTTACATTTAAAGGAGCTATTCATTATGTTTAACACTTATGTCGCGTGGTTCACTTGAGTAGGGTTCACTTTGAGGCGCATAAGCCTGTTGCGGTGTAAACGGGAAGACCGGAGTTTTGGTACATATAGACCAACTGAGCTCTTTGACGTCACGTCATTGCGGTGGCACTGCTATCGGCACTGCGCATGCGCAGCGCCTCGCTTCTCCCGGATCTGGTTCCTGCACACGCACTGTGTGAGCAAACAAGGGCTTGTTTTGTAAACACTGTGGTGGTGAATGTGGTAAATAAAAGGAGTGCGAATTACTGCCTCAAGTTATTAAAAGCAATGTCAAAGTAATTTCATTACTTTCCGAAAGTAATTTAAACGTAATGTCAATTCTTTTCGTCTGCGGTAATGTATATTAATTACATTTTTTTCAGTTTTCAGAAAAGAAATTAGTAATGCAATTTAATCACTTTTTTTAAAGTAATTTTGCTATCTCTGCTGCAAACCATGTCCGCTGATGAGATCTTCCTCTAAATCCTTCTGTAAACTTAAAACGACCCGCACTCCTAAAAAATGACGTGGTCAACGAGCTACGCTCATTCAGCCCGCTCAGCACCCAGACCCTGGCAGCCATGTTTCATAACGTTTCAAGACAAAGCCGGAGAAACAATTTCAGAAAACATTTGAAAACAATATTGACGCTAGGTGTTTTTCAGACATAAAAAAAATATTCGATTAAAATACTATTACGGCACGGAGAAACAAATTTACAACCTATCTTTCACACGTCAATCATCTCTCCAGTCAATGAGAGATGTAAGCACATTGGAAGCACGGGGCGGGGCTTAGCGTGCTGTGACCTCCACCTTCTTGACCTAACTTTGCGCCTAGAGGCGTAGATATTGTTGAAAAAAAAAAAAAAAAGATTTTCCGTTGTAAAATATTTTTATACACGTTTCTTGTCTAGGCTTTTGGGAAATTTTTTTTAATGGAGTATTTTTTTAGGGTAACTTTGAGGACACCATTGTTGGTTTCTCGGTATTTTAATAGCGCTTCCAAGGTTTTTAAATTATCAATGAATACGTGTTCATGTAATAATTGTTTTCCGCTTAGACCCATGTCTTTATACGGCATGATGATTGCATCTGTTCACTTGTGAGCGAATACACAACCTATTTAATTTTATTTTTACGTTCATATTTGGGTTTCTATTTTTTCACCCTCGCTCCTAGGTTTACATTCTGTGTAGCGTGCCTGTGTTAACAAATATATAAGTTTTACTTTTTTTCCGTTTTCTCCAATTATGGCTTGTTTTGTATCTTTTATTTCAGTTTGGTGTTGCTTACATTAAAATGTGTGTATAAAGATTCTGAACAGTACAATTAGTTTTTTATATAACAGTTCCAGGTGTATTGGCGTAGTGAGACTGGAGGTAGATAAAATAAATAAATCTGTGCCATGGTGTCATTCCGAGTCAATGCAATGAGCAAAAGAGAACTAGAAAAAAGTTTGATCGAAAAAGTAATATCTAGAATCTGAAAATGAATTTGGACATCTGCTTGCTCGTAAGGCGAGTGGGAGTCAGTAAACATGTAGCATAATTGAGTAAAGCGGACTTCAGCAATGAAACTATATTGCACCGTGCAATTCGTTTGTTGAACATATATTGCAATAACTGCGAACACATTAAGATGGCTGCAGCTATGTCTCCAAGAGGAGGCCGTCCACGTAAATGAACTTTCAATCTGATGCAAAGCAGTAGCGCTCCACGTTTTATTTATATCCTGAATGGTGGATGCTACAGAAGGTTTCTAGCGCTTGCTGCGCGTTCATGTCTGTTCGAAGACCCTGGTGCCTCCGAGCCGTCCGATGTTCCTGCAGGGGCTGTCTCAGGCTGCTTGGTTGAACAGACAGACAGAGCCACGTCGTGGAACAAAATCAAGAACCAATCGGTACAAAGCCCGCACTCCAAAACTGCCCCAGATGTGCACTCTCCCCATCCTAAATGCCAATCGCTGGTGTCCTTTTGACTAGTTCCGTCAACCACTGGTGTCCCTCTGATTGGTTCCAGATGCTGAAATTTCAAGCGCAGTGCCATGGCAGAAACCGTTTTCCAGGTCTAGACATAATTTCAGCCTTGCCATTCGAGCAATTCTCTCGCCTAACGTCGATATAAGTACTACACTTGGTTTCACCTTATGTCCGAACGCGGACGGTGATATGAGTCGAAGAGCCAATCAAACATCGCAAAAAGCGCAACGTCATGGCCTGCTCTCTGCGCTTGATAGGACTAGCCGGTGGAGGAGCACGCACAGAGAGACAGCGAATACCGGCTAGTCCTATTACCTGCAAAAAGCATGCCATGTCGTTGTGCTTCTTTCGCTGTTTGACTGACCCTTCGGCTCACAACATCGGCCGAGCTCGGGCCTAAGCTGAAACGAAGTATAGGGAGGGTCATTCAATGGCAGCAGATGGCTGCCCCTAGTTCACTGCGGAAAAATGTACACACTTTTTTTTTTCCATAGTGCACGTACTTATGAGAACTGTCAACGCAGGTGTTTTGTGCGGACGCTGGAAAAGATCGATAGACATTCATTCATTTTTTAGTAAGGAAATATACACGCTAGCCATATATAGCTTTTTGGATGCTTTTCGATAAGCCCGTCATATAGCTTGCGTACAAACATTAAAACTGACAGCCCTCGAAATTTTTATGAATAAATATTTTGTGGTCGAGAGTGACTCCGCTGCAGCACAGCTCAATGAGGCGAGTTACCTAGAGTTACCGCGGAGTGGCCGGTGGTTTCGTTGAGTTGGTTTTAGCAGACGACAAGCTCGAAGGCTTTGCTATCCGGAATTCGCTCACCCTCGGAAAGCCGTTGTCGAGATGAAACTTCTTTGTCATTCATCAACATCTGGGCTTCCCCGAGGACGGTTTCATTGACGGCAAGCTCATTTGTTTACTCCACTATGAGAGCAAACTTTCCAGCTCAGCCGTAGGTGCTCCGGTACGTCTGACTTTTTTATTGGGCGACCAGACGTTTGACAAACACCGATTCGAACTGCAAACACCCGACATAAGGATAGCAGCGCACCAGAAAATACTCGTCTTCGAGCACAGCGTACACGCTTCAATATTCGTACTTTTGTGCGTTTCTCCCATAGACTTGCGTGTATTGCCTGGTGTCAAGCAATGGCCACCGGTGGCGACACAGGCGAGCTCCCGATCCGCGATCCAGCCTACTAAAATAGAGATCAGTGATAGCAGCGCCTATTTCCGGCAGCTTTTTCTGTGTTTTTTTATAAACACTTCCAGTGTTAAAGAAAAAAAGATTGTCTGCACGTTGGTAAGCACCAAATTAAAGCGCTTGTGGCGTATAATGGAAGGGCCTTCAGCCAAAAAAGGCGTGAGGTCACCTCAAATGTCGCGGTTTGTTGCCAGTGGCCACTGCTGACCTGTTGGCTGTAGGACCACCTTGTCAACCTCGCCGTGTCGGCGGTGGCCACGACAGACCAAGAAGGGCGCGCGTGTTCACATGTAAGATGCGCCATTAACCAAAACACACACACAAAAACAAACACAAATTGCGACGCGTCGCCGAAATCCGAGAGACGCGAGAGCGGCAGGATTCGAGAAAGATGATACTTGAGTAACTGGGAGTATTTAGTGCTTTAAATTTTATTGTAAGCGAATGACACCTCCCTAAAGATTTTTTTGTCTCTGTTTTTTTTTTAAGATTTTATAAGTGACGCTAAATTTGACACAACGAGGTGTGACCCGTGTCATGACACTTTATTGTTGTATGCTATATCTACGCCTGCTCCAACTTACACAGGGCAGTGGTTTAGCGTAACGTAAAGTATACATGAAAGGGGCGAGTCTTGTGACTGAGCCCGGACTCTCATAGGGAGCCGTCAAGCTGAGCATATATACACCTAAGCTGCGTCGGATTCATTCATTTGTTTGAGCTTATGGTCCGTTATTTCTTTACTTATCAACAGCATATATTTTGAAAGCTTTGAAATTAAGGGCAGGTAAAGACACAAATTTCTTGGTTTGTTGTTTGAAAAAAAAAAAGACAGAACCGTATAGCTGATCTGCATATATATATATATATATATATATATATATATATATATATATATATATATATATATATATATATATATATATATATATATATATATATATATATAAACAATATAGTTGATACTTGAAGAGTTCAAAACGTTGCGGACGTTGCACACTTTGAAGATGTATACTCTTTCTTTTTATTGCGATGAATACGCGGTGATTATATTGTCACGGGTGGTGACCAAAAAAAACAGGAAATAAACAGAAAGAAATAAACGTTTAATGTGGCGAACTTGTGCCAAAAATAAAAGGGTACAAAAGGTAATAACAGAGCGTCGCGGGCGTCGAAGTCGGCGTAGCAGCAGAGTGGAACGCTGGTGCGAAACTGACTCCGTTCGCCTTGCGGAATCCCTTATGTACCCTCGTGGGTTTCTGGATCGTTCGGCGTAGAAGGTTCGGCGCGTAGAACATTCTGACCTCGAACAAGCAACATGGTTCTCGATTTTACCGGAACATTACTTTACAGAGTCAACGAAAATGCGCCTCCGCGGCCAGGAATCGAACCCTGGCTTTCAACGTGGAAAGCACGCGCGATAACCGTTAGGCCACGCGCGCGCTGCCTACGTGGCCAGCTGCGCGCGCGGCAATATTCCTCCTTTTTCACTGAGACTCATGGTGTGATGTTCGCATTGAGTTCTGTATTCATACACGGCCCTTTAAACTTTTTTTTGTTGTTGTTCGTACTGTTGTTTCTTTTCATTATTGTTATTTTTCATTTACTGTTGCCAATTTCGTTCAGGATTGCCAATGTATGTCTTGCACCGGAGAGACGCGCGGCGTATTCATTCTGCCCAACGCCTCGTACTTAAATTCGCAGCTGGCCTATCTAATCTCGCTCCCAACGGTTTATCGCGCCAGAAACGCCCGTGCCGGGTTTTCTTTTCGCCACTACGACGGATGTCTATTTTGGGGGCTCATTTATGACGCCGCATCCTGTACTACAGGCAAAAAAGGCAAAAAGGATTACCAGTGACAATGTTAATATCTTTGTGTTCAATAAAATACAATAATAAAAACAGATTGTGAAGCAACGTAAGGAGTTTATTGAACGGCCATCGCAAGGATGGTAAACACGCGGTTACAGAAGTAGATGTGTTTCCGAGTCAAGAACAACCCCGCAAATAAGCTCACAGTCTACCGAAAAGCGCCATCGATTCGTGTCTAACGTATCAATGTCGAATGCCTCCTCCCATTTGGTGTGGCATAGTAGCTTTGGTGTTTTCTAGTTGTGGTAGCATGTACACGTCAGCTTGAGAACTCCCCCGCAGTAACCTCCGCGTCGTCCGATGCTCTGGCAGTGCCTGTGACACGCTCCTTGATCAAAGGGACATCCAAATCCACGGCCTGAAAAAACACATTTATATCGAATTAGCACAAACCTTACAGTTTAAAAACCTCGTACACGTACAGTGTACGAGATGTATGAAACACCAATCATTCGCATAAGTTTAATCAATTTTGTCAATATAAAAAGCGATTCTTGTCGCACCGCAATTGGTATAAAGTGGGGTGTAGAATATAAATTAAAATTATTTCAATCGTGATTTAGATTATACCTGTTTTCAAGGATTAATTGAATCATTAATTGAATCAACCATTTCCCGCTAAAATCGAACACTTCCTGCTATGGTTCTTTTGGGGCACTGGAAATTGAGACCTATTTTATTATTATTTTAAAATCCGAAATTTTTTTAATTAACCGTTAATTTCTCTTTGTATGCTTCCTATGGGGGGGGGGGGGGGGGGGGGCTGCGTGTTGTATTCAAATAAAATGATAATCAAGCAAGAAAGATGTTTATAAGAATGAACACGAGCAAAATGAAGTGCGCTTCTGAGCAAAAAGAAGCATTGAGCTTGATCTCTACCTTCCACTTTGCTCGTGAACTAAGTAACGTCTAATTGCCTCAAAATCTAAAGGGATAAGTAGGAAACAGAAACTACAAAACTAATGTCATATTAGAATCAGCTTAAAACTTGAACAAAATCAAATGGCTCCTCTTATAAATAACAAAAAAAATCATGCTGTTTTTGTTATAGTGCGGCGGGGATTGCTGGCAGTGAGAAGTTTGTAATAAAACTATACTCAACATTTACTGTTATTCCTTTTTCCGCATTGTTATCAGTGATCCAAAGGATAATCGATCAATCTGTCATGTCGTGAAAAAAATCTAGTGGTGACGAATCACTAATTTTTAACTAGAGCGGTTTAAATTGAGAAAACTATGAACATAAATAAAATGGCGAAAATAGGGGGGCCTGGGGCTGGGGGGTATTGGGATGACGCACAGCCTGGAAAGCTCTTTGGATTAAACTTCTACTAATGTTCCAAATTTTATTAAATTGAACCGTATTCGCTGATAAAGAAAGGACGAAAGCGTTTTGCCTTGAAGTGTTTCCGTCACTGTTGTTGGCTCCTCGAGTAGCTCTGAACGTTTTGCAATCGGACCTGCGTGGCCTCGTGCACGCACACTTTGAAGATGAATCCTTCAAAGTCCTTAACCTGACTGCTTGATGCAGACGCTGTGGCGAATCAAGTGGTTCCCATCTGAGTTTGGTGTGGCGAGAAGCGTGAGTCATTGTAAGAATAGATTTCTGCGTGCGGCCAGCTTTGTCTACTAGCATCTGAAAGGCGTTCTGAAAAACCGTAGTAGCCCTCTGTGTAGTAGACTTCCCTGCATGCTGAGAGCGGCCTAGCGCATGCTCGGACCATTTGCGGAATATAAAATCCCGCGCATACGCACAGCCAATTAATTCGGTATTCTATGTCTCGGTGATAAGCGCTCAAAAAGATTTTTGAGGTTACAATGCTAATAAGCATAGCACATAGGGCGTGTTGTTTTACTCTTCGTGGAAACTTCTGGAGCTTAGCCGGATAGAAATACTTGCAAAAATATCACAAAACAAACTATTACCCCCTTCTTGCCTAAAGATTACTGTACTTTTCTTGTGTTTTTACTGATACAAATATTTGGGTTAGCGTTACTCACGAACTCGAACGTGAGCCACTTGGTTTTCTTCCTCTTGCGCGCTGGAAGTCATAAACGCTCCTGAAAAAAGTTAGAAACATGCGGGACATTAGTTCATAGGGTTCATAACTCAGAGCTCAAAAAGCAGCTTCCAAGTTCCCAGTTTGAGATTTTGATGAATAATTACCAAAAAGTTACTCACCAGCAACGAGGAGGGCGATCAAGGTAACAGCAATGACCCTCATGATTTCAAGGTTGATGATGCAGTGGTCTACTTCACCAGTGTTCCGCCTCATCAAAAAAAAAATATTGATGACTGTTAAAATTGCTCTAATTATAACACAAAAGCTCTTAAAAATGTGCGTGATTCAACTGCTAGCTTATCATTAAATAAACAATATTAATTTTTAATTTTCTATACAATCATAAATGAAATATAATAAAATATATATAATTTCATACGTTAAAGAGTATCGCTGGACAGAAACGTAAACCAACTGCGATACATATCTCTGCTTATATAGAGCACGCGATAATAATTGATAAATCGAACATTTAGACACGAAACCGAAAAGAGGCATTCACAACTTACGTATTTGATAAATATAGCACTTTTTTATATAAAAAAGGGAAATCGCTCAGTCAGCGGTTAAGTTTACAAAGATTGTCTTACCTTCGCAGAGTGCCGAGGCGAAAAGGCTCTTAGGCGCTCCAAGCCTCAGTGCGCTTTTTATACCCGTAGCTGCGTCCGAAAATATGGGGAGCGTTGCCAGCAGCCGAACCTGGGGTTTCCCATGTAACAGATATGTGTAAGGTATCACGCGTCCGTTCAGATATGAACTCCCACGCAACAATTTCCACTTACTCTGAATTCCTCAGTCATTGACAGATGGTTGACTAGATAAAGGCGCTATCTCGTCCGGCGCGATTATTTCATACCCAGGTACGCAGCACGAGGGCTGAATGTATACTCCTATACTTAGCTTCACGTGAAGTCCTGAAGCAGCCCACGCTAGGAGCTGATGGGACCAAAGAGACATTTCCAAAGCACAGAAGCAGCACGGCGTCCGCCATTGTTCTGTACGTGTTTTATCATCGCCGAACCAATCATAAACAACAAAGCCACATTGGCTTGCGCTTTTGACCCTACTTGGTTGGTCCTATTTGCCCGTAGCATCAGCTGCGTCTAGATAAGCTGAAGCGAAGTATAGATGGACGTTGCAACCTCACCGAGCTGGTATTAATAGCGGCTGCCTTCGCTATGCGTCCTATCGCCTAGCAGCTCCAAATATGCCCCACGCTTGCCCCTTTCTGTTCGCCTCCCGTCGACTAAGCTGCCACCGTTAAGGCTGAATAACGTTACAGCCGCACCACAACAGAAACACTCACAAACACAGACACACTGAAAAAATATATACTCCTTTGGCGCCAAATCAGTATATTGTTTCAGTGTGTGTGTGCTTGTAAGTGTTTCTCTGTGGTGCGTTGTAACGTTACTCAGCCTGAACTACCAACTTGTCCAGTGAGCAGTCTTATCGTTTTAAGGCCACGGCCGCGATGGTAACTGCAGTTTATTTATAAAATTCGTATATTTCGAAGCAGTCGCCTACATGGTGTTCCACCGTCCTCTAAAGAACACAGTTTGGAAACAACAATCTTTATAGTGCTTCAAACGATGGGTGGCGGACTGAAGGAGGGAATTCCGAAAAGCTCAGATAATCTACAGTAACGTTGACTTAAGAAAATGGCTTTATGAAGCGATATCGTTATTATAATGTACAATGCAGGTTCGATGGCGCTATCGTGCTGTTGCAAATTGATGCAGGCAGCGACCATATGGCGAATAGCATGTCATGAAATATATTTTGGGGGGTTTAAGAAGTGATCGTTAAATTTGACACAACAAGATGTTACCAGTGTCATAAAACTTTAATGTTGTATGCTATATCTATGCCTGCTCTAATTTACATACCGCTGTTTTTTACGTAATGTAATGTTGCGCGAAAGGGTTCGAGTCTTATGACTGAGCACGGACTCTTATGATGAGCTGTCATGCTGCGCACGTATACACTTAAGTTGCGTCGCATTTGTTCATTTGTTAGCCCTTAGGATCCGTCACTTCATTGCTTATCACCAGCATATATGCAGACTTTGGCAGTGGCGGCGGCTGACTGAACATCGCTTCTAAAAATCTGCGCTACCATTGCAGGCTGCCCCTGATACCACACGCAGCTGGAACACGCGGTCCTCAAGCATCTTCATCGAGTGCGATCAACCACAAGCAAAGCCAGCGCGTAAACAACTACGTGCAAGTCATCTTCGACGGAGCGTGGGAAACTGCTACTGGCCAGTTGGACTGTCACCCTAGCGACACCTAGCTACAAAGGAGGAGGCGCTACACGTTCTTTCGGCACTTTCGCAGTGGCGGCGGCTGACTGAACATCGCTTCTAAAAATCTGCGCTACCATTGCAGGCTGCCCCTGATACCACACGCAGCTGGAACACGCGGTCCTCAAGCATCTTCATCGAGTGCGATCAACCACAAGCAAAGCCAGCGCGTAAACAACTACGTGCAAGTCATCTTCGACGGAGCGTGGGAAACTGCTACTGGCCAGTTGGACTGTCACCCTAGCGACACCTAGCTACAAAGGAGGAGGCGCTACACGTTCTTTCGGCACTTTGGCAGTGGCGGCGGCTGACTGAACATCGCTTCTAAAAATCTGCGCTACTATTGCAGGCTGCCCCTGATACCACACGCAGCTGGAACACGCGGTCCTCAAGCATCTTCATCGAGTGCGATCAACCACAAGCAAAGCCAGCGCGTAAACAACTACGTGCAAGTCATCTTCGACGGAGCGTGGGAAACTGCTACTGGCCAGTTGGACTGTCACCCTAGCGACACCTAGCTACAAAGGAGGAGGCGCTACACGTTCTTTCGGCACTTTGGCAGTGGCGGCGGCTGACTGAACATCGCTTCTAAAAATCTGCGCTACCATTGCAGGCTGCCCCTGATACCACACGCAGCTGGAACACGCGGTCCTCAAGCATCTTCATCGAGTGCGATCAACCACAAGCAAAGCCAGCGCGTAAACAACTACGTGCAAGTCATCTTCGACGGAGCGTGGGAAACTGCTACTGGCCAGTTGGACTGTCACCCTAGCGACACCTAGCTACAAAGGAGGAGGCGCTACACGTTCTTTCGGCACTTTGGCAGTGGCGGCGGCTGACTGAACATCGCTTCTAAAAATCTGCGCTACCATTGCAGGTTGGTTATCGTTGCTTACACTTTTTATCCACTGTGTATTACTGTCGTCGCTGCTGCCAAGCCCTTTTTGTTGTCCGAATTTTTATTGTTGAGCCCTCTACCTTCGCTGTCACCCTGCTTTTGTTGTGCGAATTTTTATTTTTGAGCATTCTTTTCGCCATGACCAAGGACATAACTAAATTGCTTGCTGAACTTAAAGATGATCTAAAAAAAGAACACAAACTGTTTCGAGAAACGTTTGAACGCGATTTCAGGACGGAATTTCGTACCGTTCAGTCGGAACTTTAGGGCATAAAGGCTAGCATGGACTTCATAAACAAGGATTATGAAGACATGAAAGCAAAGTTGAAAGCAGCCGAGGAAGCAAACTCCGCTTTGGAAAAAAAAAACTGTCGGTCTTCAAGAAAAGTATGACGTCATGCTCAAGACCGCTCGTGAAACTGAACTGAGACTCATTCAATGCGAGCAGTACTCCCGTAATCGAAACCTGGAAATAAAGGGGATTCCACGAGTTGAAAACGAGGACGTTATGAATCTAATCAGTACTATCGGCGAACTGGTGGGCGAGAACATTGCAGTTTCAGACATAGACATATGTCACCGAGTGCCAACCAGAGACCCTGGAAAGAGTAACTTGATCGTGCAGTTTCAACACAGGCACACGCGTGACCTGATTCTTGAAAAGGCAAAGAAAAAACGAATCACTACTACAGATCTTGGCTTTGATACAGCCGCGCCTGTGTTTGTGAATGAACACTTATGCCCCCCTCTTAAACGGCTACTGGGAATGACCCAGGCTAAAAAGCGAGAGTGCCAATGGCGATATGTCTGGGTTCGGAACTGCAAAATCCTGGCACGAAAATCTGATGACGCTCCCGTTGTTACTATCACTCATGAGGATGACCTTGCTAAAATATGTTAGTTGATTTCTAAAACTAGTACTTTTTTTTTTCCTTATGAACTATCACGAATTAGTTCTACCAACTGATATTGCAAGTTGTTGTGGTACAAAGGATATCGCTGTTTTTCATCTAAATACCCGCTCCGTAAAAAACAAAGTTGATGACATTGTCACTCTTTTTGAGATGTGTAAAGTTACTTTTGACGTTATAATGTTTTCTGAAACTTGGTGTCAGTCTGACCAGGATATGCTAATCTTACCAGGCTATAATAATTTTTCTCTTAATAGAAGTGAACGCAGAGGGGGTGGTGTTTCAATCATGGTAAACCGGGAGTTTCAGTGTGAAAAGCTGCTTTCGTTTACGGAAATCACGGAGAACTATGAAATTTTGAGTTTGAAGTGTGAAAATAAACTCTTTTCTGTTGTTTATCGTCCGCCTTCAACAGATTTCGGCAAATTTTTTTCTTTTTTAGACACTTATTTGGAATTTGCGTCTGCAAATAACTTATCGGTTATCATAGGAGGTGATTTTAATGTGAACATGCAAGAAAACTCGAGTCTGTCACAGCAACTAAATAACATTATTACTTCTTACGGTTTTTTAAACGTAATCACGTCGCCCACTAGAACCACTGATTCGTCAAAAAGTGTGATCGACCTTTTTGTTACAAACGAAACTACACAAGTAAATAGTGCTGGCACTATTTGTAGCGACATTAGTGATCATACTCCAATTTTTATATCTTTCCGTGATTCGAACACAAAGGCTAAAGTAAAAAGAAATGTTTTTTCCTTCCAGTACATATCTGATCAAAGCTTACTGTCGTTTAGAAACGAGATTGCAAGCATAGATTGGACGCCAGTTACGTTACAAGCAAACATAGATGACTCCTACGATAAGTTCCTTAGCATTTTAAAAAAGGTTTATAACAGATGGTTTCCTTACAAAACAACTTCTGCATCAAAGAAAATTCGAAAGCCTTGGGTAACGCCTCTTCATCTTAAAAAAATCACGCATAAGAACCGTTTGTACAAAAATTTCGTTACTACAAGGGACCCGAGTAAATTGATAGTATTCAAAAAGTATCGCAATGCTCTGACGTCGGAACTCAAGAAGGCCAAACATGATTACTACAAAGCTTTATTCAGTGAATGTGCAAAAAAACGTCCAGATGTCGTCTGGAAATCAATAAATGAAATTCTCCAACCCGGCAGACAACATAATTTTTTAGGAGAGCTCCAGGTAAATGGAAAATTGCTGTCTGGAACCTCGCTTGCTGAATGTTTTAACTCTCATTTTGTCAACCTGGCCTCGAGTTCATACTGCGAGGATGCAGTAGAAGGCATTTATCAAAGGGTTAGTGAAACCCTGTTTCTTGATCCAACAACCGAACATGAAGTGTTTCGGGTATTTATGGGCCTAAAAAACAGCAAAACGTGTGATATTGACGACCTTCAAATAAAACCAATTAAATTTGTTCTTGATATAATTACACCATGCCTTGTACATATTTTTAATCTGTGTTTATCGTGCGGAAAATTCCCGCAAAAACTGAAGCTTGCAAAAGTGTCCGTGATATATAAGGGTGGAGATAAGAATGTTCTGTCAAATTATAGACCCATATCTGTTCTGCCTGTTTTTTCAAAGGGACTCGAAAAAATCATTTTTTGTCGTCTGAATAGTTTTTTGTGCAAACACTCCGTGATCACAGAATCTCAGTTTGGCTTTAGAAAAGGAAGATCTACCGAATCTGCGCTTCTTTTGCAAAAAGAAATCATATTACAAAATATAGAAAGCAAACTCTTGACACTTGGCATCTTCATTGATTTTAGTAAAGCCTTCGACTGTCTCAATCATGGCATACTCATTGACAAACTAAGTAGGTATGGTATACGCGGTCCATCACTTTCACTTCTGTATTCTTACTTATATGAATGTAGGCAATCTGTAATCATCGATGGTCACTTCTCATCACTGTTGCAGATTAAGTATGGCGTGCCACAAGGTAGCATTTTGGGTCCGTTGCTCTTTAATATTTATATCAATGATCTTGTGAATATTTCCGAAAATGTCAAATTTGTCTTGTATGCCGACGACACCAGTCTGTTCCTCAGTGACGCGGATGCGGATAACCTAATAACCAAAGGAAATTTAATTTTGTCTAGATTTTTTTTGTGGTCGCGAATAAATGGCCTATATATTAATGATACAAAAACAAACGCAATTTTATTTAAACCGTCCAATAAACAGGTAAATATAAATGAAACTCTCCATTTTCAATCCACGCCGATTGAATTAGTGAAAGAACATAAAACATTAGGTATTATATTTTCAGATAACTTACAGTGGGATAAACACATAAACCAGGTCGTCAGCAAATTATGCAAAATTGTAGGTGTGCTTGCACGTTGTCGAGCCATTCTCCCCGAAAAAATAAAACTACAAATATATCATGCATTATTTAAATCCCAAATATCCTATTGCCATCTCGTTTGGGGCACGACCACAGGGACAAATCTGAACAGAATATTATTACTACAAAAAAAAGTTTTGCGCTTTGTTGGAAACGTTCATTTCTTAGCCCACACAGAGGCTCTATTTTCACGATACAAAATTATAAATATACATCGTTTTTATGAGTACCTTTTGACTCGATCATTTCTTTTTTCTTCCCCTGAATCTATTAATTTTCTGAAACAGACATCGGGATTAATCAAAAACATACCCACCATCTGCACCCGCTACTCCGAGGAATGGAAAGTGTTTCCGTTTCGCACGAACTACAGTTACCAGTCTTTAAAACATAATCTACCCTCATTGCTAAACAAATATTGCGTAGATGACGTGGACATCTACAATATAAACCCTAAGTCATTGTACTTACTTTTTGTATAGAGCTGTTTTCGTTAACCTGTGAAACCTAGGTCTCTTTTATATATGTATTTTACGTATTGCTGTAATCTCTGCAGTTATTTTTGTATCGCCATAGCTGTCTGCCAAGTGCACGGGGCCCGGACCCCGTCAAGTCAACATTTGTTGACTTTTTGTCCGTGGCTCCGGCGTCTGTAACCCATACGGATGCAAAAATAAAAATTATTATAAATTATAAATTATATATCTTGAAAGCTTTGAAATTACGGGCTTATAACGACACGATAATTTCTTTGTATGTTGTTTGAAAAAAAAAAGCAAAATTAAACGTTTTGCTGAATTGCATATATATACAGTGTGATGCTCGCATTTGGTTCTTTATTCATTCACGGCCCATTTAAACTTTTTTAATGATCGTACTGTTGTTGGTTGTCTTTATTGTTGTTTTTCATTTATTGTTGCCTATCTTGTTGGGGATTGCCAATGTATGTCTTGCTTAGGACAGATTCGCGGCCTATTAATTCTGCCCAACCCCTTGCACATAAATTCGCAGCTGGCCGGTCTAATCTCGTTCCCAGCGATTTATCGCGCCAGAAACGCCCGTGCTGGGTTTTCTTTTCACCACTACGGCCGGGGTCTTTTTTGGGGGGGCAAATTTATGACGCCGCATCATGTACTAAACGCAACAAATAAAATTGCCAGTGAAAATATAATAGCTTTGCGTTCAATTAGCTACAATACTAAAGACAGATTGTGAACCAACGTAAGGAGTTTATTGAACGGCCATCGCAAGGACGGTAAACACGCTGTTACAGAAGTCGGTGTGCTTCCAAGACAAGAACATCCTCACAAATAAGCTCACGGTACACCGAAAAGCACCATAGATTCCTGTCTAACGTATCAATGTCGAATGCCTCCTCACATTTGGGGTGGCATAGTAGCGTCGGTTTTTTCTAGTTGTGGTAGCATGTGCACGTCTGCTTGATAAATCCCGCGCAGTAACCTCCGCGTCGTCCGATGCTCTGGCAGTGCCTGTGACACGCACCTTGGTCGAAGGGACATCCAAAGCCACGTCCTGAAAAAACACATTTATAGCGAATTACCACTAACCTTACATTTTAAAAGCTCGCACACGTATATTGAACGACTTGCATAAAACATTAATCATTCGCAACCGCTTAATCAATTTTGGCAATATAAATAGCGATTGGTGTCGCTTCTAATAGAAAGATTTTTTATAAGAATGAACACGAGCAAAATGAATTGCGCTTCTGCGGAAAAAGAAGCATAGAGCTTGATCTCTACCTTTCACTTCGTTCGTGAACCACATAACGTCCGATTGCCACAAAATCCGAAGGGATAAGTAAGAAACAAAAACTAGGAAAGTAATGTCATATTGCAGTCAACTCGAAACTTGAACAAAATCAAATAACGCTTTTTATAAGTAACAAAATAATCAACTGTTTTTGTTACAGTGTGACGGGTATTGCTGCAATGAGAAGTTGTTAATAAAGCTATACTCAACATTTACTGTAATTCCTTCTTCCGCTTTGTTATCAGTGATCCAAAGGATGATCGCGATTCTGAGAGGCTACCGACCTGAACCAACCCCAACTAGAATAATCAAAGCCTGCACACGAGAATTTCGACGTCATCACGGTGAAATTGTGCGAATATAGAAATTGGACGCGAGTGGTGCGTCATCGCTCGGTCGGGTCTCGTGTCCAATCAACGCGCTGAAGTACGCTCGGCTTAGGGCTCGGGTCCAATGGCCGAGTTTGCGCCATCCGGCTGTGATGACGTTCCATGGATAAAGAGTCGGGCGTTCGGAGGCCTTCGTTATTCTATATGGTGTTGCATGAGCTCTTTTTAGTTCACTTATGAAGATACGACCAAGCCCACAAGTGCGACCCAAGTAACAGTTGATAAACACTTGAGATATATGTAATAATACGTTGTGCATCAATACTAAAAAAAACATAAACCTGTGCTACTACGAAAGTAAATTCACAATTCAGCATATTCACATAATAGCTGTGATATACACGCGGCCTGTTTTTCTTTTTGTTTGTTATTGTCATGATGTGCTATACCTGTGAAATAATAACTGGCTTAATTTGATATCATGATTCAACAAATTGCTTTGAGAAAATCGAGAAAGCTATGAACATAAAATGGCGAAAATAGTGTGTCGTACGGCGTGGGGGATATTCGGATGACGCACAGACTGGAAAGCTCTTTGGCTAAAGCTTCCACAGATGTCGCTCATTTGATTCAGTTCAAACATATTCGCCGATGAAGAAAGGACGAAAACCTTTTGCTTTGAAGTATTTCCGTCACTGTTGTTGGCCCCTTGAGTAGCTCTGAACGTTTGGCTATCGGACCTGCATTGACTCTTGCACGCACACTTTGAAGATAGGTTCCTTAAAGTCCTTAACGTGGCTTCCTAATGCAGACGCTGTGGCAAATCGGGTGGCTGCCATCTGATTTTGATGTGTGGAGAAGCGTAAGTCGTTCCAATAATAGATTTTTGCCTGCGACCAGCTTTGTCTACTAGGATTTTAAAGGCGTTTTGAAAAAAAGTAGTAGCTCTCCGTATGGTAGCCTTCCGCGCATGCTGAGAGCGGCCTAGCTGATGGGCGGAATATTTGCGGAATCTTAAAATCCACGCATGCGCACAGCCAATCAATTTGGTATTCTTGTCTTGGTGATAAGCGCTCAAAAAGATTTCCGACGTTACAATGCTACATAGCATAGCAGAAAAGGCGTGTTGTTTTACTCGTGGAAAATTCTGGAGTTTAGTCGGATCAAAATACTTGCAACAACATCACAATACAAACTATTATCCCCTTCTTGCCTAAAGATTACTGTATGTTTCTTAATGTTTTTACTGATACTAATATTTGGGTTGGCGTTACTCACGAACTCGAACGTGAGCCACTTGCTCCTCTTCTTCTTGTGCGCTGGAGGTCATAAACGCTCCTGAAAAAGTTAAGAAACATGCGGGACATTAGTTAATAGGGTTCATAACTAAGAACTCAAAAAGCAGCTTCCGAGTTCACAGTTTGAGATTTTAATGAATAACTACCAATCATTTACTCACCAGCAACGAGAAGGGTGATCAAGGCAACAGCAAAGACCTTCATGATTTCAAGGTTGATGATGCGGTGTTCTACTTGGCCTGTGTTCTGCCTCACGAACAAAAATATTTATGATTGTTAAAATTGCTTTAATCATAACACCAAAATAACTTTTAACAATTTGCGCAATTCAACTACTAGTTCTACATTAAATAAAGAATAAATGTATTTTACCGCAACATTACTCTTACACGTTTTGTTTTAATAAAAAAACAAGAATAGGCATGAATTAAAAAAAAAAGAAGAAAAGAGTGAGAAGCGGTGCCACCATAAGTTAGCAACCCTACTGACCTTCGTTGAGCTCTACGCAAAGGGGGCCGTGGTGTCTAACAGGAGTCCAAAGGTCTTATATAGTTGCAGTCCAAACAATCCAACGAGGAAAAAGTCCTTTTTACAGCTAGGGTTTTTCCCTTCACAGTGCCTGGAGTTGCAGGTCATTGCAACGTCCGAATCAACCTTCTCCAACTCTACTTCCGGCCTTAAGTTTTGTTTTACGCATGTATTCCTGCGAGCGTATCGCAAATCCGGTGTTGGAGACGTGTCATGAAATTGTCTTGGCGCAGGCGCAAGGTGCGCCTGGTGTCATCTTGTAGATGACAAGCGATAGCTACAGGAATGCCTGCCACGCCAAGAGGCGTGACAGTGACCCAACGCTGCGTGAAGCACGCCGTGGCGTGTACCATACACGGATCACGAGCCCTGTCCGAACGGCGAGACTGGCTGGGATCACAGCGACAGCAGGATGCATTTGTAGCAGCTCCTTTTATCTTTGATAATTGTGGTGATAAAGATTTGTTTGTTTTTATACCCGCAAACGTCTTTCGGTCTCCACAATCAATTTCAATGGCTTTGTTCAATTTTGTGATCCGTGTTTAATGATCCTGTTTTTAGTGTTTTCTTACATGCGCATAACACTCTAAAACGTTCCCTTACATTCACTTTTTTTATGACACCCTGGGCCAATCATTACGATTTTATCAAATATGCCAATAAGCGGTAAAGCCCCTAAAAAGATTAGTTTAAAAATTAGAAAAAAAGACATCTCTGTAAATATGAAAATTAAATTGACCCTGACGTCACTTTTACGGTGATCGTAATGACCGGGTATTTCTACGAGGAACATTAAATGGTCCTTTTCTTTCAAGACCATAGTTGTAGACCTCTCATAAAAATATTGCTTTTTTTTTTTATAGAAAGCAGCTTCCAGCTTTGCCACGTTTAAAAAATAACTAAAAAGAAAAAAGTTTTTTTTTTTTTTTAAGCAGTCTAATTGGGACAAGCATGTCACAAAAAGATGTTCCGCGAAGAAAAATTATAAGTATTTTCGCCACTGGTCGTGATTTATCCGGACTCAGAACCTCTCCACATTTGAAACTCCCGCTCTTTCGACCCCCCGGAGGAGAAGTACGCCCCGACCCTCAGTCTCCCTGCGTTGCGGAGCTGAACGACGCAGCGTCTCGACTCCCGGTAAGATCTGGCAACAAGGCAAGTTAAACATGGCGCCGGTATTGTTTTGGTTTGAGGCAACGTTACTAGAACCACTCAGCTGCGAAACTGCCATAGAGACTGCTCAAAAAAGTGTCCCCGATCTGTCCTCGAGCACCGAGCTAACGGCGAACACAACACCGCCATTTCTCCCGCAGCGGCCACTGAAGGAACTGCCCGTGACGGTTATTTGGCTTTAATCCGCCACTTTTGCTCCAAAATAGACAGAGTGGAAGAGGTTACAGGGGCGCCACCCCCGTCTCCCCAGCGGACACGCCGCGTTTTACTATCGTAGTTATAATGCACCTAGGTCGGGACGGGCTACCCGAAAGCACCGCTGAGGCATGGTTGTATAAAAACAATATTAATTGTGCCGCAAAACCTTGCAAACTAAAGATTTTAAAAACATTACGCGCCCTTCATTTTGTATTAACCTCTCATAAATTTTCTACAAAAAGAGTCTTTTCCGTTTGTTTTTACGCAAAAACATGCTTTCTAAAAGCTCAAGGTGACCACAGTACAGATAAATGATAAAGAGTGGCGCTGTTGTCGTATTTAGCTCGGTCTCGGTGGACGCCTGCGGCCCAGGTTTCGAAGGCGAGTTTCCCAACTGAGTATTTTAGTAATGTTGGTTGGACGGTGCACGAGAAGCTGCGGGGTTTGCGAGCACATAGCGAAGACGTGACCGAAGAAGTGCCCCTGTGATGTTCCCGGACGACGGAAAGCATCATTCGTAATCGTCATGTGTGCTTGGAAAGCGAAGGGAGTCAAAGAATCCACGAGTGCACAACCACAAGCCAAGGTTCACGACAGCGCTGCGTTGACTTCGGCGATCTAGTTCTGTTTAATGCAACACGGCGATGTGACAAAGAGCTGAAACGTTCGTGGTGTGTGTAATGCGGCGCTTGGAGGTAGACACCCACACTAACACGGAGCGCAATTTTGTTGTTGTGGGGTAGAGGTTCAACGGGTTCAGTCCCGTCGTCGTCAGCTGATCCAGTCAAACTAGTCCGGGAGGACGCATCGAGCGTTTTTAAAAGTAAATCTTCCTTCCCTCTATTTTAAAATGTGGAAGATTTCCGACGCATACCCCGAGTCAAAAGCTGTGGGCGTTTTCAACAAAATTACGTCGTTTTAATTGAACAGTGAACTGCGAATTGTTGTCCTAGATCTGCAGCTTTTATGCTTTGTGTTGTTGAACTGCATTTGCACAGCGACGTGTTGCGCTCATCGTGCGGTGTGAACAAATTTGGGCAAGATTTCCTACCTGCCCACTGATGCGTGAACTGAGACCATTTTATACGTAGTGAACATAGTGTTTTTTTATTTTGTGTGCCTCGTCGCGGACGTTAGGTGCACCCGGTGTGAATCTCGACGGCCTCCGGAGAGATATGACGAGAACGTAACTGGACACGTTTGTCGCTACGCGACCGCCCGATTGACTCCAGCCAAATGGCATTCCTTTTCGGGGCGAAATGGCCGCTGGAAGGCTAGCTCTCGGGATCACTCATGTGAAATCTCCGGAAAGTCGGCAACTGCACGCGCAAACAAGCAAAAAAAAACAAAAAAAAAACGAAAAGAGCACGTTAAGCAAGCAAGGAGAAAACCGAAAAAACCGCGCTATGAAAGCCGAAACCCCGCGTCGCTTCCCATCATTAACACCTGCGACAGCTGCTAAACACACACTACATCACTTCAAAAAGTCTCACTCAAGCCCCTGGATCAGCACGAAACATTGACCACTTCGGCGAAACGATTAGTGGAGGTAGGCGATACAGGCGGGAGCGGAGACTTCGGCAATACTCCGTCGGCCATGAAAGGATGGCGAAGCTTTTGTTTCTTATGGTATGAATCCAAACGGAAGTACCCGTCTTGTAAACCTTTTGTAAAGTAATATCTCTCATCACATGGGTTATTCTTTAAACGTAAAAGTATGCCGCTCAAGAGGATATTGCAACATATAACAAAGGTTTTACGACCAAGATCAAAGCTGTCCATCAAACTCTTAGCCAATGAGAAGTATAGCAGTCGATTGGGATTAACATCACGGAATCAAAACTTCTTGCCGCGCGGTTTAAAACGGACGAAATAGCCGCAAACTAAAATCAGTCTCATGCAATAAATATTGCTGTAAATTTTTTTTTCTCTCGGAAAATTTTTTTGACATGCTTGTCCCAACTAGGCTGTTAAAAGAAATCTTTTTTTTTCTTTGCAGTCACCCTTTAAAGGCAGCCTTTGCTATTTTCTTCTGCATTCTTTGTTATTCCTTCCATTTCAATTTACCACATTTCCATTAATTGCATGCATCACTTTCATAACGACACCCAGGTGCAGCGAGTATTAACTGTTTTAATTAACTCAATATTTATTTTATCTAAGCTTTTTTGACTAATTTGTAATCTCACTGTGCATCATCTCCTGAACATCAAATGTTTAACAGCAAAGATTATAAAGATGGAAATGAATGCATGAAATAATAAATGAATCACCTTACGTATTGCCGTCCGTGAAAACCTAGCAAATAGACAGAAAGTCCGGAGTTTGAGCTCTATATTTTTTCATCTTCCGATTAAGACTTAACTGCGTTTCAGACCAAAGTTCTGAATTGAACTTTCTATGTCACACCTATTTCGCTTTACAGATCTGTCGCTTGTTTTGGAAGCTCACAAAGTTGGCGGGGATCCCATGTGCCGAACTGCAACAGTGTTATAAAATATTTTGTGTTGCATATTATATTACCGCTTGCATGATAGAGAAGATACGCTTCTCCGTTCATCTAGGCCAGGGGTCTGAAGCACGCGGCGCCCGGGCCGCGTGCGGTACGCGACTCGCTGGTACGTGGCCCGTAGACAACCGGTGACCAGTCCTGGTTCCAATGTAACGAGCACTAGAAATGGCATGCGCCATAGTGATCACACCTCGCCCATTCATTTTCGCTAGAAACGCAGCTCTGCTCTTCTAACGTATTCAGATAGGTCTTATTTATCTGCGTTCATCTTCCCTTTGTTTCGCTTTATTTGTTTGCTTCATTTTTTTTATGCACAACAGTTAATTTATTAGGCTGCAAACGCGAGCTATTCGTTGAAGAATGCATCTCGGCTACGTGAACTCTCAATCAAAAAGAACAACTGCCAAAAAAAAAAAAAAAAAAGAAAACTCGCAATTTTTGACATAAGAAAAAAAAAATTACCATTAAAAGACAAATATTTGTTCAGGTGTTGTAGTGAAAATCGACTGGGAAGCGAGGTCTGTCAAATTAAGTGATTGTTTTTTGGAGAAACATTTAGCTTGGTTAATTCCTGAGTAAATTGAGCAACGGGAACGACAGTGTACTTGCTTTCTTGCTCTATTTAAATTCCAGCACGTTGGCCGGGCGGCGTCATTTTAATTACTGTTATCAGATCAGGTAAGAGACCAAAGTTTCGTATAAGATAATCAAATCTAAAGACGTCACTGGCAAAACTGAGTTTACAAAAAGAGTTCCGCAGAAGGTCTCCTCTACTAACCCCCCCCCCCCCCCCCCCCCCTCTCTCCGGTCTAACGATAGCCCACGGTCTTTCCGGTGTGGACTATCTGGCCCCCGCACTCAAATGCGTTTGTGATCACTGATCTAGAAGATTAGCTGACACTCTTACCCCGAGCATAAATGATAATGACCTTGTCTCTACTTCGTTTCCCCTGAGGTCCGTGCGCGGCCGATCTTATGAGCGGGAGGACCAATCAAACGTGGCAAAAAGCGCATCTTCATGGCGTGCTCTTTTCGCTTGATAGGACAAGCCGGCGGACGACCACGTACAGAGAGACGGCGAGCAGCAGCTGGTCCTCTTAGGTGCAGAGAGCGCGCCATGAAATATGGCCCCTGCTGCGGCCATTTTTGCCGTCGACGAGCCGACTTCTTGATCACCGGCAACTATTACCTTCAAAAAGAGGCCAACAGGTAAAACATCGAGTACCAACTAATGCTCCCTATTTATGTCGTCAACCACCCCAGCTAACGTATTTAACCACAAAGCAAAAATAACGCCAGTGAGGCGGAAAATGTTGCATCCTCAAATATAAAATTATAGGGCGAAAGCCCTCCAGCATGAATCTGAAGAGATTTCGATGAGGAAGTATAACGCAAGACTCCTTGCTCAAACAAGTAATCACCAGTTTTTGTTTTGATTTCTTTCTTCTTCTAAGATTGAAAAGTTGACCTAATAACATTCTATTGGTGTAGCCTGCAAAGTGTCCTTTTTGGGCTTCAATCAATGACGTAAACTTTGGCGTCCGCCCTTTGAAATGAAGAATAAGCACCGATGTCGCATTCTCGCTAAAAGTGTCCCAAGGTGTACGTTACGCGAAACCGTCCAATATTATGGGGCGGCGGAGAAAAGCTCACCGCAGAAAAGCTCACCGGAGAAAAGCTCACCGGAGAAAAGCTCACCGGAGATAAGCTGACCGGAGAAAAGCTCACCGCAAAACCGGTGGATGCGGAGAAAAGCTCACCGGCCTTTGAGCGGATGCGGAGAAAAGCTCACCGATATTTTTTTAGCTTAGCTTGAATCTGCGTCAAACGTGGCAATTTGACACAATTCGCATTCGTCACTTCATTAAAAATATGTCCTCTTTTCTGTAATATTCTTGAAGTTCATTGGGCATATTTATCAATTCCTCAGAGATTAGTAATCACCTATTCTATAAATTAATGAAGCAGCAAGCATAAAATCAAAATATCTTACACCGATAAAAGACGCAACAATTTATTGACAGCTAACAGCGCGCCGTCGCTAGCTCCGTAAGATGAAGAGGTTTGTTCTTTGCGAGCTATAATCAATAGCGGTGTGTGAACCGGTTCAGCTCCAAATATTGTGTAGTGCCTAATAGATAAGAAGGTGTTTGTTGATGTAGTCAGTGTCGGCTACGCTGTTTTCTTTCTGTTAATTTCAATAACAAAACTTTAGTTGCGAGAACAATTTCGCTTTTCGTGTTTGTTTTCTTCACACCGTCGTCGTCGTTTGAGCGGTTTTCATCATGTATAACGTTTACCAATTCGCCCTATTCGCTGCATAACAGAAGACTACTTCTTCTATAGGTTACGAGAAAAAACGGTGCCATTACGCAGCTCCGAAGGTCATGGGTGGCTCAGCGTAGAAGGGCACTCAGTATCACAAAAAGGGAACGTGTGAAAACAGGCTAGAAAACGTGCATGTCCGTGGAAGAAAGAAGCCTCGATATCCTATTGACTGTTTTATCCTGTTTTCAAAGGTTAACAAACGCTTCAAAGAAAATTTCAAGCACCGCGGTGTTGCGCATGCACTTTTGCATTTTCGGCAGTTAGAGCTTTGATTTTTTAGGTTTTATGCAGACATCACTCTCAGAAAAAAAGGGTGTATGTGGGTGTATCGCGCACCCTTACACCCCCCTTCGACTGGAGACACCCGGCGAGCGTAATCGCACTCCCATCACGCGGATCCTCCTCTCCCAAAAGAATCGGCGGGCGAGGCGAGGGTGTTGCCAGGTGCACCATTACACCCCCCCCCCCCTCCCCTTTTCCTTTTTCAAAAAGGGGAGAGGGAGTGCTATCAGGAGAGCGCAAGAAAACAAACAAAATGCGCGCGGTAATAGTGTAGAGCGCGCGTCCTGATTAGCGGTCACTGGTTACACGTCATCCGACTGACAACCTATCGCGATAGCGATCACGTTTCGCGCGTTATCTGGCCTTCGTGTTGCTAGGAGACTTGACCTCCTCACCTCCTGCATTCCATCTTGGCTAGCTTCGGTGGCCATGCTTTTGCTTCGGCTGGCGGGTGACATCGCCTTTGTTCATTCGCGCTATTTTGAATTGCGTGTTTTTTTAGAAGGTGGTTGGACAAAGCGGATCGTGTTCACGAAGCGATGCTTGGCACGTAGCTGCACTGCAGTCACAAACCAAGATGTCCCCCCCCCCCCCCCCCCCCCCGATAAATCATAAAGGTAAGTCTGCCGTTTACATGCACTCGTTGGATGCTGCGTTTTCCGAGGCATGGGGCCTGCTAGCTGGGGACGTGCTTTCCTTTTTCTCCTGTTTATGTCAGAGTTTCTTCGCTTTTGTATTTGTGGCATGTGTGCGCGGTGGCGGTGCCCGGTTCTCTGAGTGTACAAACGAGCACGACATCGCCGCTTCGAGACATTATACTTGCGTGTAGAGCTGGCGTCATTCAGAGCGACGGGTCTCTATCGTTTCGCCAAAAAACACTTTTTGTGGACAGATGTTTCATGGACACTCGTTCGTCGACACTACCGTTCCATCGACAGTCGTTACGCGGATTTAGCATTGTAGGGGCATTTCGTCGCGGGTGTATCCTACACGTACTATCCGCTTCGTGGCAACAGTGTGAGGCAGCTTCTTACAGAAAAAAGGTAGTTTGTGCTGTCGATGAAGCATTCTGGCGATGAATCATCGCGTACCTATAAAACGATATGTCGGTGAAACGTAGTTCGATTGCAGAGCAACATGCTCGCGCTTGTTACCGGCTTCGCTCGCACGTATGGTTATGCAATGCGATTTTCAGTGGGGATGATGGAACTAAGGTGGCGCTTCGGGACAAAGTGACCTATAAAAGATTTCTTTTATAGGTCACCTATGGGAGTCGGAGTTGCGCGTTCATTTTCGTAGCGCCGTCTTTCCTGCACGGCATGTTGATCCAGCTCCTCGCGCGACTTTTGGACCTCTTGGCGAATATGTGCTGC
Source organism: Ixodes scapularis (assembly GCF_016920785.2). Lineage (NCBI taxonomy): Eukaryota > Metazoa > Arthropoda > Arachnida > Ixodida > Ixodidae > Ixodes > Ixodes scapularis. Next base: position 91,938,305 of record NW_024609880.1, read on the forward strand.
CACCTCGACACGAGGCTGAGTGTCGAGAAAACAACGCGCGCGCAAGGCTTCTCCCACCCGTTCAACACCCAAAACGTCAGCTACATCCTGTTCAACCATTGAGGCGCTGTGACCTAGATACCATCGTGCGTAATCTTCCGCCCCCGAGGTCGACACAACGAAACCATATTCCCTCCCTGCTCGGCCACTACGAAGAGGGAGAGGGTACTGGAACCATTGACTCTCGAACCGACGAGGCGCGCGGCGCGCTCAAAAGCAGGGGTGCGTACGGCGGGGCGCGTGCAACGTTACTTTCTTGCACGGTACGTGGTCGGATCTCGGCAAATAGCGGAGCGGCGGCACGTAGAAAATAGACGCGCAACTCTGGCTCCCGTAGGGAGCCTATACAGGAACTGGTACTCTAGTACAGCATTCAGATTATAAGCTCCAGCCAGACTTGCGCGTCTGGTTTCCACGTGCCACCGCGCCGCTATTTGCCGATATCCGATCACGTGAGGAGCAGACTCCAAATGCCGTGCAAGAAGGCCACCGGTACGGCGGCTTCGCCGACGGTGCAAGCGCCTCGGTGTGCATACCCCCGCTTTTGCCTCCTCCTGTCCTGTTTTCCCGGAAATGAGGAGGTAGAGCGCCACGGCCGCTATTCCCCGAATTCAGTCACGTGAGGAGCAGACTTGAAGTGCAGGAAAGCCGGAGCTACTGGGATGAGCGCGCAACTCCTGACTCCCGTAGGCTGCCTCTGCAGGAACTCTAGGGCAGCATGGAGTTCCTGCGTAGGCACCCTACGGTAGCCAGAGCAGGGTTGCCAGGTATTTGCAGATTAACCCGTCAAAATTTCCTGATATTGTGCCCAAGAATAGCCACATGTCGGGCTATAAAAATAGCCCAACACAAAATTTCATACAAGGTATTTACGTCTCTTTGGAACACGGGTAACATGATACATGACATAAGACAATTATTTACAGAAGAAGGCACTAAGAGGATAAAGCGTCCCCATGTATATTTTAGTGCAGCGAAACGAGGGGGTTCTCAAACATCTGTTAAGCTGCCCCCACTCCTCTTCCTCCCTCCTTCTGGAAACACGTGCCTCCACCCGTGCCTGCGGTATTAAATCGTGCCAAAAAACTTCAGAAAAACGATATTGCACCTCCGCAACCAACACCAATGAGGGTCCACATATTGTATTTGCACGCTTGTGATTTAGATATTTTCCTTTAATAACTTCTTGAGTTGATTGTTTTTCTCTACCCGGCGCAGAAATATCATGTTTAAGGCTTTGAAAATTGTTGAATATCGGGTATGAGATAGCTTAATAGCCAACCACCAGATTTTCCTGCCTATTACAAAACTGAGTAGCCCAATTGGGCTGTTTATAGCCCAATCTGCCAACCCTGAGCCAGAGCTGCGCGTTCACCCCGGAGCACCGGCTTTCCTGCAGGGGACGAAATTCTGCTCCTCATCTGACTGGATTGGGCGAACAGCAACGTGCTCCTTCTCCTTTCCTGAAAAACAGGAAAGGAGGAGGAGACAAAAGCAGGGGAACGTACGCTGAGGAGATTGCAACGTCTGCGAAACGGCCGTATCGGCGGCTTTCCTGCACAGTATTTGGATTTTGCTCCTCACATGATCGGATCTAGGCGAATAGCGGCGTGTCAGCGTGTGGATAATAGACGCACAACCCTGACTACCGTAGAGAGCCTATGCAGGAACTCTAGGACAGCATGCACCAGCTTCGGTGTGTGTGGTGCTCAGTTTGGCGTTACTTTGAGAGCTCTATTCGGAAACATGTGCAGTGGCTGTACCCGCGGATGCTAACTTTTTCGAAGCTCGAGTTTGGCTAACTTTGAATTGTCATGTTGGTACCCTACTTGTCAGACTCTTTCTTGGGCAAAATTTGTAATATTAGACTACACGTTTTATTGCATTTTTCATTTGTGAAGCATACACTTTGTGACACTACAGCAACAATTAGGTGTCGCAGTGTTAATGGTTCAAAAACGCGAGTGTCTCCTTGTGCTTGTAGTATGCAAGTCATCTCACGCACCTGTGAAATGTGAGATAACATAAGATGCTTGGTTAGATCACGTGTACTAATGACTCGAATCTCTAAGGCACAGGAGTGAAGCTCTGCTGCTAGCACAGATGTCGCCATAGTCTCGAGGCACCGTCTGGCAAGGTAAGCGATCAACTAGCCTGCTGATTTTTGTTTTCTTGTCAGATTGTTAAGCATATATTGTGAAATTAGGCTAAGTGCTTGCTTAGATCAAGTGTACTAACGACTTTCATCTCTACTGCATAGGCGAGAGGCTCTGCTTGTAGCACTGTCGCTACCATAGTCCCGATGCCCTTTCTGGGTAGGTAAGCAACCAACTATTCTGCACTGTTTTTTTGTTTCTTTTTGTTTGTAATACATGTATTGTGAAATTGGGCTTGGTGCCTAGCTAGGTCACGTTTACTAATGACTATTTGCACCTAGCAGTGATGCCATCATTGTCCCGAGGCACGTTCTGGCAAGGTAAGCAATTCACTACCCTGCGGACCCTATTTTCTTTTTTTCTTCTTCTTTACTTGTCAGGCTGCTAAGTAAAATTGTGTGACTAGGCTAGGTGCTTGTCTAGATCGCGTATACTAATGAGTAATCTAATGCACAGGAGAGAGGCTCTGCTTGTAGCACAGACGCTACCATAGTCCCGAGGCTCTGTCTGGCAAGGTAAGCAATCAACTATGCTGCAGACTGTTTTTCTTTTTCTCAGGTTGTTAGCGTATCTTGTGAAACTAGGCTTGGTGCTTGGATAGATCATGTTTGCTAATGCCTATTCTCTGATGCACAGACCAGAAGCTCTGCACCTAGCAGATGCCGCCATAGTCCCGAGGCACCGTCTGGCAAGGTGAGCAATTTACTATCCGGTGGACCCTGTTTTCTTTTCTTCTTTACTTGTCAGACTGCTAGGCTTATATTGTGTGATTAGGCTTGGTACTTGGTTAGATTACGTGTACTGATGACTCAAATCTCTGATGCACAGGCTGCCCTCACGGCAAAACAGGTTTAATTTTGGCAGACGCCTTTCGTCAAGCATGGTATGCAGTCTTTACCATTTTGTAACTATTTGATTCAACGGGGGCGACATGTTTTCTTTAGCGGCATTAATGATAAATGAAGAGTTTGAAGTAAGAAGGACAGCATATAAAATGGCACAAAAAAGGAGCAAAGCATAGATACCATTCACATGGGCGTACCAACCAGGGGGGGGGGCGGCAAGGGGGGCGCAAGGCGTGTGTTGTCCCCCCCCCCCCTGCCACCCCCCTAAAACAGCCGCCACAGGGCAGGTTAAAGACTGGCCGGCGGCGCCCAAGGGATACCAAGAGCACTCCCCCGCCCCCCCCCCCCCCCCCCCTTCCTGACTCGAAAACAAGTTGGAACGCCACTGACCGTACATATTCCCCACGAACTACACCCTCTACAATACAGATACAACTACACATTGTATCTGAATTCCTGAATACTTTTTCACCAGTTTCGCAGAAGTGTCTTGGGGATATAGCATTGCATAAAAGACAATGTATCTCAGTATCTGTATTTTTGGCCTTAAAGCAGATGTATCTCAGTATTCCCGAATACTTTTTTGAAGTGTGTCTGCCCAGCCCTGGTTTATGGCACATTAATTTATTCTATCATTCTTATTATTTTCCAGGTACTTCGGGCAAATCAACCCATCTGAAGTGCGATACAAAAGTGCAACCAGTGGCATTGCACCGAAATTGCGAACTCTTCAAGTGCTTTGACATCTGTGAGTGTACCGTCCTTCAATTATACTCTGTGTCACTAGTTGTGTGTAGTGCAGGTGAATGCAACGCCATGCGAAGAGAGAAAAGGCGAGCACTAGGAAGGCATATGGGAGGGGAGGGCAGGGCTGGGGGAGAGGTGGAAAGCACTACGAATGTTTGATAGGAGAGGAGGTTACTCTCGAGTCTCCTCACCCGCCTTTCTAGCGCTTGCCCTTTCTCCTCTTCGGGCATTGCCTTAGCCTGTGCTGCGCGCAAGTAGTGACTCGGTATATATTCACCATTGTACAGATTATGATGCACTGGCAGGTAATAGATAACTGGGTAAAATTAACCTGCTCAGTGCTTGAAGACGCAGCTCGCGACTTGCTTGAACACGGCCCACAGGAAACCAGCTGCTACCTCCCGTTCTCATAACGAGCATTACAAATGGCATGCATTATAATATGTCGCTAATAGACCGATCTCACCAGCTAGTTTGAGTACGCCACCGCTGCCGATATGCATCGTGGGAGCTGTGGTCTTTCTACACGCGCGACAACCATGCTGGAGGTTTGCGCGAGCAGACCACGAAGCAGCATGAGCTGTCGGGTGAACTGGAGTCTGCCTCCTACGAACTACAGTTATGACGGCGTCACGCAGGCGTGGAACGCTTGGTGGGATCGGTCTATTCATTTACGCTGGAAACGTAGCTATGCTCTTATAACATATCCATATAGTTAATGTAGTTTCGTTTTTATTTTTCAGGTGTTTAGTCTCTATTTTTCCTTCCCGTCTTTTTTTTAGTATTTAGCACCTGCACGACAATTCCGCTGGTAGGCTGCAACCACGAGCTCTTTGCCCAAGGATGCACTTCAACTGCATGAACTCTCGCTTGTCAGAAGCAACCACCAAAGATAAATTCATGAGCTCTGGATTCTCGCCCCCAGAAAATATCACCATTAAAATACAAGTATTCGCTCAGACTGGTGCTATCAGAAATTCTCAGAAAAGCAAAAGGCATTCTTTCAAGACATGTTGAGCTTGAATATATCCTGAGTGAAATAAGCAACGGCAGCAACAGTGTACTTGTTCTCTTGTCCTCTAACAAAATGCCAGTATGTTGGCGGCAGTACCACTTTAATTCTTGTGATTGCTTCAGGAAAGGGATAAGGGGAGCACTACAAATGAATCACGGCTGAAAATGTCACTCAAGATTGCAAGTTACAAAATGTGGAGAAAAAAGGTATCTTTAACAAATTTCTTGACCCCCCCGCCTTACAGAAGCCCTCGATCTTTTGGGGGTGGGCTTTCTGGCCTCTACACTCAAATGTGTTTGAGAGCACTGTTTTAGATGGTCCAAAATTTTGTTAAAGGAAGCTTGCATTAGGACATCTCTGATGTTGGCATTCGTTTATCTGGTTAGGCGCCACTGAGTACAAGGTTGCTTATGGCATTTTTTGGCTAATTGTGCATTTTATTAGTAAAAAATAAACACAGTTGCGATAAGAAACAGGCTGGCATTGTTGAAAACTTCCAAAATCAGTTATTTAAGTATATTGAAAACACATGCTTTATATCTGTGTTTTCGGTTTTCCAGCCTTGCACCTGTATTTAAAGTGGTAAACTTTCCACCCAACTATTCTTCAATGGTGTGCAAAATATTTAAGAAGTTGGCTGAGTTCCTGGTTTTGGTAATGCTCATTAAATAAGGTGTGGGGCCTTGACAGTGTCCTGTATGTATCTAATCATGTTATACAACTGGGTTTTGCTTTTCAGGAATGCTCCATGGCTCTTTTTGGTGGTCAACACCCAAGGCACAAGAATAAAAGATAAGACATGCAAAAAGAAGAAGAAAAGAAGCAAGCGACGTTTCTGGTGCATGCATTCAATATGTATTTTTGTAGTATATGTTCCACCCAGTGTTTATGAGCAATAAATATGTAGGAACAGATACCAATTTTCGTACCTTATTTTATAAAATATTGCGTGATCCTGACAATGTTACATTCGCAGGAGTGACACAAAAGCTCTCAATTGTATTTCAGGTTCACAGTTAGGACGTCAAAATGATGCCAGGCCATATAATGAAATGACGATAGAATGTGGGATTGGCAGCTTAATTGTTTTCGGGTTGACAAATGGGACATGAAAATGACACAAACACCGTCGTTTGACAGTTAAAAGCTTGGAAAAGAGCTGCAAAGAAATTTCCTGTCAATTTGATAGAAAATGTTCTAGTGTTAGTTTTGTTGACTTCGCACATGTACACCTAAGAGTGGGGTTTATCGGTTCCCTGTAAGTGAGAAGGGTGTGGAAAACGGTATATAAGTACACCTAAGAATGGGGTGTAACTGCATTCCCAGTAAGTGAGAAACGGAATATCTGTGCACCTAAGAATGGGGTGTATCAGTATTCCCAGTAAGTGAGAAATGGAATATATGTACACCTAAGAATGGGGTGTATGAGTATTCCCAGTAAGTGATAAACGGAATATATGTGCACCTAAAAGAGGGGTGTATCAGTATTCCCAGCAAGTGAGAAACGGAATATATGTACACCTAAAAATGGGGTGTATCAGTATTCCCAGTAAGTGAGAAACGGAATATATGTACACCCCGGGGTGGGGTGTGTCTTATGCACCCGCTGAGGTGTACATGTGCACTTCAAAATGAGGTGCATGTATGCACCCCTTTTTGGGGTGTCGCATACATACCCATGGGGGTGTCGTATATGGGACAAGTCACATACACCCCACTGGGTGTAAGTACTACACCCTTTTTTTTTAGAGTGCAATAAATTTTTTAAACTTTTTCCTGATCTTCAAGGTCATAAAGTTTTTAGTTAGGCTTTCGTTGCCTCGAGAGTAAGCCACAGAAAACACTCGCCCGCAATTATTAATTTGGGAGCAATATAGCCAATAAGCTTAACAAATATTGCAAAAGAAGATATTTTCTTTTTTACAAAGCCGACGAATTTTAATGATTATAAATTGATACATGTTACGCACTATCCAACAGCCTCCACATAAAAAGAACAAAAAAATATTGGTAAGCTTTTCCCCGCATAGCTCAATGGCCGGTGAGCTTTTCTCCGCATTCGCCGGTTTTGCGGTTAGCTTTTCTCCGGTGAGCTTACCTCCGGTGAGATTTTCTCCGGTGAGTTTTTCTCCGGTGAGCTTTTCTCCGGGATTCAATATCATGTGCTAACAACCAAACGAATATTATTTCAATTTCCTCCCCGTTGTAGAGGGGAGTCATTTGAGTCCCGCTCCGCGCTTCTCTGTTGTTACTTCCTTTGCCGGTTGGACTTCCAAGGAAGCGACCTTGAGCGTAGTGGGGCAGACGAAGCGTAAGCGGCTTCAGGCGAACGCGATACGACTGCGGTTATATTAATTTGTATCGTTGCGTGATGAGGAGGCAATAGCCCTCACTTTGTAACTGAAACTAGGCATTGAACATCTGAGATTGTGCACTTTTTGTGGCGATCGTGCTGCCTAAGCAAAGGCACACCGAAGTCACCTCCCATAACTACGGGGGCATGATATGATGCCCTGTGTTTATGCAGCTATAGTTTCTAACAGTTTACGACACACAAGGCATCTCTTGAGTACTTTATCGTCGCTCCTGTGCTCACATATTCTCAAATGCCGAATCTCGAAACCAAAACGAGCCAGCCACGGTTTGCGTTTCTTACGGTGAAACCCCACCCTCACTTAGTGTGATTCTAGAACAAGAGATGGCGCCGGCATCGTCATCCAGACCTAGACATGAGCAGATAAACTCGTGTATGATGGCGCTTTGATAAAGTATGGATTTTGCCATCTCTTTGATTTTGTCATCCCTGGTCATTGTTTTGTTTCTCCGAACTTTAAGCTTCTACGAAGTGCGATCCGGTTTCTTTGCGGTTTCATGCAGATAAAGGATTTGATAACCGACGGCACCGTGCACCCAAGTGCGGCGCTTTTTTTTTTTTTTTTTTTACTTTTTCGAGTTTTAGCATTTTGTACCCTTCTTAACGCTTCGATCAGTATCTTAAGAATGCCCTTAACGCATCGATTAATATCTTATACAGAAAAAAAAAAAATTTGGCAATGACGCGTCGCGCTTTTTTTTTTCTCGGCAAATCAGCCTGGAAATAAATTACGTACCCCAGCGATAAGCGTTGCTTTGCCGAACGTCGATACTATGCCGGCCCTCATGCAGCCGAAGCATCCGTTCGATTGAGATAGAAAGAAAACTAGAACAAAAGCGTCAGAAAGTCGTCAAAAAGTGTGAAACGGTTGTTGTCCTATGTTCGGTGGGTCGTAAAAAGAAAATCATTTTATAATGCATCCATCTGTTTTTTGTTTGTTTTTTTGCTATCGCGGTTATGATGCATCCCTACTATTTAGTTTCATTATTATATCGCTAGTTGTTTAAACTTGCAAATGACAGATTCCCCCCTTTATTTTATCTATAAGACGCGAATAATTAGCGCAAAAAGATTTATTTTTAATGTTTTGTTGGGTGCCTGGTTCAAGGCCTTGTAGCTGTTTATTTTTGCAAAACACGGAGGATGGGGAACACCCATCGACATGGAGGTTTTATACTACCATTTTTTGGTCCAAACCTACTCCAGGATAGCCCTCAGTACTCCTTTTAGCGAGAGGAAGGGTTCGTTCAGAGCAATGTCCTTTGTTTATGCAATGTTCAATTTGGTAGGTGCATTAAAGGGCTGAAGGAGCTGTCGCATACTTTACACATAGCACATAAAAAGAAACGATCACCATTTATCTCAGGACATTGTTTTATTTGGCGTAACTTGATTACCCGTTCGCGGGTCGTCAAAGACACAAAAATAATGTTGGATTACAAGTTTGTGTTTTACAGCTAACTATAAAGCGGGTATTAGGCAGAGTAGCTGTTATTATTGTTTCCATTTTTTGGAGCTACTAAGGGTTCGCACATACACAAACATAACGTAAAAATGAATGGCGACGTTAGATAAATGAGTTTACACGTTTCGCGCAACCGCTGTAGAGGTATGCGGCATCATTTCTTTGTTTTACGCTAGCTTTCAGCGCAGCTAAGGTCAAGGACACGAAGTCAAAGCTGTGGAAAGTACTGACAATATGTGGTGTGTGGTCTCGATTTTCACTTCTCAGGAGTGAAAGCGAACAGGTTAAAAATCCGCAAACAAGATCTAAAAGGAGGCGCTGCTACCCACTTATTTTGGCGACACAGACGGCCCAAATGAAGCAAGAGAGGACTCATAAGTGTCGGGCATGGGCATAACCTCTCTAGTGCTTTGAACAACCATCGAAGACGTGTACTTGATAGCATCCTGCGATGTGCTAAACCCTAAGCTGAGGCCTGTCTGGTGCCACCATGAGCCAAATAAAAATGCACGTGTTATATTGTTTCCTGGATACGTAAGTGGTTTCTCAAGGGCTCGGGATTGGACCTGACGGGCCGTAGCCTGTATGGTAGCCCCGTTGTAGATTGCTGGGGCAGACAAACTATAAATGTAATATTAGGCTCCACGATGAAGTCATCGGAAAATTTGGTAGAGTCGTAGATGGCGACGTTCGGCCGGCCTCGTCTTTCCATGGCGAGGCCGACTCATGCCTCGCCATGGAAAGACAAACTCATGGCTGCGAACCGCATTGGAGCGGCTTGATGTATTGGCTTTCAAATAATTACGGCATGATCGAGCGTTTACTTTTTAATAAAAGATTCATTTCCTGAGCCATTCAATATACTCTCAGAGGTATGACATTGCTGGAAAAAATCAACATGCTGGGGATATTATTTTATTGCCTAGGCAATCACCGAGAAATTCCGTACGTTAAAAACGGCCAGTATAAAAGACGCAAACGCAAAGTTTGGGTGGAGTATTCGGGTTAGTGTGCCGTTGTATTGATGTTTGTACCATGAATGTATGCGCTCAATGTATATTCACCTGATGCTTGTAGCATTTGGCTTCATGTGTGTATAGTAGAAGTTCCAGAATATCCCGGAGCGCAATGGTTCCCTGAAGAAATAAAAATATTTTTTGTAGAACATGATTTGGGGGTACCTAGCGCCACGTAGCTTAGCTACTTGCAATTACTCTGTTTGACCCTGCCATCTGGTGGCAAGCGATTTAACCTTCCTTCACGCTACGCGATAAACAGCGGCTTCGAGTTTGCTCTTTTGAGAGCGGCTTTTAGTTTCTTGGATTGGCTTGCCATTCCTCCGTGATGTGAGGTTGACGAAGAAATTGTGACTCCAGGAACAGCAAAGGTAAGACGTAAAGTGCGCGAAGTAACTGGGCATGGGTTGTCTCCGTTAAACATCGCAGTGCTGACGACGACAAGACTGAGTTACTGCTTTCGAAACTCAAGTTCCTGTACCTGCCGGGGGAATCTGGCTTCGAAAATAAACACAGTTCGCGGAAAGCTCGTGTTACGCTTTTATTTGCTGCTCCTCTCGTCCCGTCCAAGAGACGTAGCGTCCTCGTTAAGCCTTATTGAGCTCGATTTGCTCGATTCAGGGCCGCCATAATGAGATGCAGGCGACGGAGGAACTATTTGCTCCCCCCTGCTTCAGGGACAAGGGTTCCTCCCTTTCTGAAGAAACATAGGTTACAAGACCGTTCCTCCCCTTAGGGAGGACTATCGATCACCTTTCTTCTAAGAGTGTGGGCGATGTGGGAGGGGTGGCGCGGCGTTGCGATCGCCATTAGCTCAATTCTCAAGTACTGATTGGTGCCACTTTTTCAGTGAAGGCTCTATGGCAGTTTTCCAACTGAGTTTTTCTAGTAACGTTGTCCTTTGTACACGCTTCTACTTCATCTTCGTTTCTTGTGCGCTGTGACGAATCTACTAAGCATTCTTCTTAAAAGCGAATTTATATGCACTCCGCAAATTCAAATAAAAAAAAACAAAACATTGTGATACTCCTGATACTTGTGGGTCAAAACAGACGATTCAAGTTTGTGCTTTTCCCGCTCGAATACAAAATAACTACAGATGCGCTTTAAGGGTCCAGTTATGCATCTGCAGTGCTACAACCAGTTGGGGAATTTGAATTCGGAAGCCACATCAGCTCGTTGGTGTTGACCATATGGTCGTTAGTTTGATTCTCTTGCCTCTATTGCATAACAGGATTACATAATAAAAAAATATGGTACGCAATTGAAACAGCTTTGAAGAAAAAAAATGAGACACGGTTTTTCATTTCCAGTGGAATCCAGAACTGCCTTTGAGATACTCGTTACAACGAAGAGAAAGGTAAAGAGAGTCGGCACATGTACTTCTCTTAAAAATTCCCGCGCGTCTATTAACCCGCAAAACACTCTAAGAGGCAATCTATGCGATTTACGGAATCAGCTCAGCGAATGATGAGGCGGAACATCTGTTTAGACCTCAAAATTAAGTCTGAGCTGCAGTATTACGCAATGCAAGCATGACGCTTTACATTGCGCAATGCCACAACGCATTTTGTTTTTTTCAGTTCCAAATGGATGTTTTGTCTCATTCGCTGAGCTGATTTAGCATATCGCAGAGATTCGCTCTTTGAGTGTTTTGCGGGTAAGAAGACGCGCAGGCATTTTTAGAGCGTACGCATATAAGCAGTAAGGGCAGCAGTGATTTTCCTAGCCACCTCCTAGGGCAGGAGAAAACAAGATATGACTCGGTGAAATCCAGACATCTACGCGAACCCCCCCTACCCCCCCTTAAAAACAATTCTATACTGTTACTCGTTACTCATCTAAAAAGTAACTAAATACGTTACTCGTTACCGATTCTTCAAAGGAACGCTTTACTTAACCACGATAAAAGCGATCTATTTTCTCGTTAATTAGACGATCAAATACACAACTGTGTGTTTTGTTTCATGGATTAGTGTTTTTTTTTTTTTTTCAGTAGTCGCTGCACTTCAAAAGTAGCTGCCACAATAAGTTTTCATCAGTTCTGTTTCTCTGCTTCATTGAGAATTCATCTCCGGCAACGCCGAAGACTAGTTCTGCGGACGCTCTCGAATGAACAGCAGTGTTGTGCTTGAGCAAGAGCTGGGGAATCTGGGATTACCCCCTCTGTTATGTTTGTTCTGCTCGCTTCTAAACTCGGGATTGGTCCCGAGTTTAGGACATTGGTAATGGGTCATGTGCATTCCCTCGTTGGCAATCTCCGAGTTCACATTCGGTCTGTACACAATTCTTGAAGGCTGAACCGACGAACTTTATTGTCTCTCTGGTGAAGGACATTCCCAGCTGCAGAGTTCGACTGGCGTGTTCAGTGACAACCGCTGCCATACTTTCATAGTGTTCTGTTATTTTTCGAATTGCCCGCTTTCCTATGTCTCAATAGACGCATACTCAGGCTAGAATTAAAACGAGGCTATTTAAACGTTGGTGTACATGTTACTCCTCAAAAGTAACAAGATACCGTTACTTGTTACGTTGCCTTGAACGTAACTAATTACGTTTATCGTTCTTTTTCTACAATCATTAACTAAATTTTGTTACATATATATATTCGCTCAAATCCATGTGGAAAATGAGCGAGCCATCGTGGCCCGCATCCGAGATCATCCTGCCTGCATTCCATCTCTCTTGTGCCCGCTGCAGGCTTTCCCACGAGGCGGCCGCCCAGTGCGTGGCGCTAGCTGCTCCCACAACGCGAACCTTACTCCTTGCCGCAAAACGTAACTATGCAGAAGTAAGTTGTTACTAGTAACGCGTTACGTATATGTCTGGTGAAATCGGGCTTACTTACATGTATACGTTATTTTATTTATTGCCAGTTCCCTAAATATTGCCGAAAATTATTCTAGTGGTGCTAGTTGATGTTCAAGAACTGCGCTGATAAAGCCTAAAGCTGCTCATCAGATTTGTTTGTATTTCGATTTTTGTCATACAAATTATTGACTTAGTAATAACTCTATGAACACATAATAAGATTTTTGTACGAACTACTTATTCAGATAAGATGATCAAGACAGACAGATATATAATTAGTATTAGATCGCGGCATTGTTTTGTAATGCACGAAGCAAAACCTTTCTGTCTTCTAGTTCAGTTCAAGTGGACACGTTTAGTTCAATAAACACGAAAATCAAGCAAAGCATGTGTTTTAAAGGGCGTTTAGAGAAACAGCGATGGAAACAAAGAGTAAGCCCCAATTACGTCTTTTTCAACTCCCGAAAAACATCCGCCAAATTTTGGTATAAAAACAGACCTGAAAATTTTCATTTTATAGACCTTTTACCCTACGTCGCATGGTGCCATCTTGGAACCACGTAACGCCATCTTGGAACCACGTAACGTGACCACTAAAAGGTGGCTGCAAATTGTCGCTCCGCTCTTCCCTCCGCACTTCGACAAAAACCGAGGTGCGGAGGGTCAGCCTCCGTGACGTCGAATTTTACTCCGATTTTTAATCTTGGTTTGTGAAGTGTCGTCTGACAGTTCTTTTACTACGTAACTGCGTGTCATCATTAGGTGCACAACTTCTGCACTTTATTTTATAAAAGGTTATGATTGTCTGTTCCGTCGGGGTACTGGATACTTGAAGCAAGGAATGAGCGCTAGCACTGGTGCACATTTAGTATGTAGATGTCTCTAGGGCACACTAGGGTTCAGAGGCCAATTATTTTTGACAGCGAAAGTTTTCTTAAGCGATAGTGGCTAATATTACTGGCGCAATAAGAAGCGCAAAGTGCATTTATGACCACGCATGTATGATCTCAAATAAGAAGGCAAATATTGTCACTGAAACTAGTCACGATGTGTTTTCTTGAAAGCATCGTGCTGTGCCTTCATAAAAATCCAAGTTTCTTTCGAATACAAGGGGGAATCCTTTTTTGCGGTATAAGCATTTGTTCCATTTGTTTATTTTTGAATATAAAGAAACAGTACCTTATGTTCGGCCGCAAGCCTGCAATCATTCCAGTTTCTTAAGATACCCAATTGAAGTATTTATTTAGACACACAGGGTTGGCTCCCGTGAAAAACGCGTCAAAGACAGCTTGTGAGTGCCTAAAAAAAGTACCTGAGGCACGCAATATGTGACGCCGAAAAGAAGCCGTTCGCACGGAAATCACTCGAGTGCGTTGTCGATGCCGTATTTACTCTCGACGCCGCTGAAAGTAGAAATCTTATATGTTCAAACAAATAAAGATCTCGCCACAGATATCCATGAAGTGGTGCTTGACATCTGATGTGAGCCAATTGCTTGCTGGAGGTCATTTTTCTTGCAAAAATTAAATATATTTCGTCTAAAATGTCTAAGGTGAGAAACAAACCCGTCAATCGAAGTCTGACTCAGACTTCAATTGACGGGTTTGTTTCTGACTTTATATTCTCAATACGCTGTAAGGAAATGTCCATATAACAAATAGTTTTCAAGGCCAACATTGTGAAATGCATCTAATAAATACTTTAGCATGGCTTATTTCTTTAAAGATACCTATCTAGACACTACCGCTTCTTTTTTTTTTTTATTCCATGCATCATTACAAGAGGGTTTTCCTGCCGGCAAATTTTACGAAACGGTGTTCGCGAAAACCGAACAGTGAGTACTAAACTTGCGAGTTCCTCTGCTCTCAGCGATTTAGCACACTGTTAGTCAAATCGTCGACCTGCTTTTTAGTGTTTGTATTAGTCTCTTCATTAGTTTACCTTTTATAGAAACTAATATCAGTGGGCACGACCAGTGCGGCCGTCCATATCCGTAATCCTCCCCCGCCATCTTTTCTGTCCTTTCGCCGCCGAACCTGGCCGAACGAAGAGCATGATTAGCTTTCGTTGATTTCAGCTGAACGTAGAGGCTGGTATTCAAGGAAGCATGTCAAGCCAACCGGCTCAACTCCAGGCCGTCACAACATGATCATATGAAGGTGTTCGTACTAAAAACGTCCAGAATTTAGGCTGGCCACTACGTCGTAGTTCTCAAGGTGGCCCATGACCACTGTATCATTGGTTCTGTACCACAAATAAAACATTTACACCACAAAACTAAGGGAAAACAATATAACACACCCTGCGAGCCCGCTGAAACTGAAACCAACCAAATCCAAGCCACCTTATGTAGCCGCTTGTGTCAGCGCCCTCTGTCGACCGGTGACGTGGACAGAGGGCCCGGATGAAAAGGTCTATAATCCGTTTCACATCAAGTCCGAACGCAGCCGATGGTAGAGAGTTCAGTGGAGTCAATCAGGTTTCACGAAAAGTGCATCGTCACGACGCTCGCATGTCTTTGCGGGTTCGTTGTCGCAAATATAACCATTCGTGTAAAAAAGAAAAAAAAACAAAAAAACATGCGTTGGCCAGGAATTGAATTCGGGTCAACTTCTTGGAAGGTAGCTACGCTAAACACTACTCTACTATTTCACCGACGGAGATGCGGACATTTTTAAGGGATAAAAACAAATAAGAATGTTAAAAATAGCCTCATCACGTGACCGCTGTTCGGGGGAATGACGTCACTGTTGCGGACTCCTTCTGTGGGGGTTTTGTCTTCTAACGACGCCTCCTGGAGAGCAAAACGATACCCAAAGATGCAAACACGGACGGGACACGAGTGCCGCGTCAGCGCTCGACGGCTGATGCTCGTGCCCCGCGTTTGCTTGTTCGGGTGACCTTCGAAGATTCAGTCCTCTGGCCCTGTAATGCAGGAGGTGTCCGTTCCAATCAGGAGATCCTCACACTTGTTTCATTTCCCTAACACTACGAACCTTTTTTTCTTTTTTTTTTACAGCTACCATTTTGATTTTTCCGCTGTACTCGGTACTTAGGCTGAAAGCTACGTAACTGCCACCGATTGCAACAAAAATTGATGCGCGACCTCTTTAACGCCAAAATTGTTTTCTTGAAGTTTTGCTTCGAATAATTTACTTGATATAAACCAGAAATTACGAGGTTTAGTTGTAAGAAGAATTTTCCTTACTGAGTAGCGCCTTGGATGCGTATTAGCAGGTTTCCCACATATAAGTATACCGTAGCGCTCTTATAATATTCATTTTCAGAAAGATATGCCCATTGGGTGACAGGTAGCAAAAAATTGTCGGACTTCCCGTCACGACTGGTTCATCCAGCATTGCCACCATGCACTTTCACTAATGAGGACAAATAGATATCTAATTTATTTTCATAATAATAATAATAATAATAATAATAATCAATCAATCAATCAATCATTGTTTTTTAAAGTGTCCAGGAACAACCAATCGGTCTTAGTGCTGGCACACTAAAAAAAAATGAGCAAAAACACACACATACAAACACGCATACACACGAGTGCAGAAGGAGAACGTAGTTCTCCAGTCTGAGAATAAAAATATTAACAAGTATGAAAAACACTCAGATTAACAAGGGAAATCAAAAGCACAAAACAGAGACATCACCAGGTGTTAGAGCAAAAAGCAAATACTACATCAGCGCTTCAACTGATCAGCCCTTTTCCTGCAAGAGGAAGATTTGAACAGCATTTCCGAACTTGCTCCCGCATGAGTTAAAAATATCAATTGTGTCAGAGTAGCGATTATAACACTCCGCCGATCTTTGGATCGGGTTTAAGTTGCTAAAATGTCGAGCTATATAAAAAGATGATTGGAGCCGTGTAAGCACACGTGGAACTCTGAGGCTCACTTCGGACAGAAGGCTGGGAGAGTTAATCGAGCCGTGCAGGGTCTTAAACAAAAACAACAAATCTGCCTTCACCCGACGCTGCTGGAGGCTCAACAAGTTGACAAGTTGCGAGTTACACACACCGTTCAGACAAGTATCACCATTCTCAAGGTAACGATATTTAAAGATAGAAATAAATTTGTTTTGGACTCGCTCGACAGATGAACTGTTAGTTTTGGAAATGCCGTTCCAAACAACCGAGGCGTACTCTAGCTGGGATCTAACTAAGGAACAATACAGCGTAAAAAAAGCGGACGGGCTTTTGAACTCCTTCGTTATGCGAGACACGGCACCTAACGTGCGCAAGGCCGATTGAACCACTTTGATGACGTGAGTGTCAAATCTCAAGGTTGAATCAAAGACAACTCCAAGGTCCCTCAGTTCACTTACACGTGACAGCAGTTCGCCATGATAACTATATGGAAAGAATATATCATGGGTCTTGCGAGAATATGTCATTATTTTTGTTTTAGAATGATTCAAACGGAGGTCATTGTCTAAACACCAACGACCGAAGGAATATGCGTCATTCTGAAGCGCGATGCAATCCTCTAAGGTCGATATTTTTTTGTAAAGTTTTATATCATCAGCGTACTGCAGAAATGAAGAATTTAATATAACTCGAGAGACATCATTTACAAAAATATTAAAAAGGAGGGGGCCCAAGACAGATCCCTGAGGCACTCCAGAGCTTGCCTTGTACAAGGACGAGGTAGTATTGTTGACGCGGACGTAGGCATGCCTATCAGACAAATAGCTTTTTAACAAATTGTATACCGAACCACATACTCCGTACGTAAAAAGCTTGTATAAGAGGATGTTGTGGTTGACTACGTCGAATGCCTTACTCAGGTCGAAATAAAAAACGTCAAGCTGACCTCTATTACAAACTACTTCAGAGGCAGCAGACATAAAAGATACGAGATTGGTGGATGTCGATCTGCCGGACATGAAACCATGCTGATTAGGAATGACTATACTACGAAACTTGAAGGAGAGAAATTGATGGATTACCATTTCAAAGAGTTTGGAAAAAGAAGAGAGAAGAGAAATCGGTCTGTAATTAAGAACATCACCACTATTTCCAGATTTCAGTACCGGAACAACCACTGCCAGTTTCCAGTCGTCAGGGAATATCCCTGACGTCAAGGAGTTATTGAAAATTGTGCACAGTATAGGCGTAAGTAATTCATGATAAGCCTTAACAATTGCAGCGGGTATCCCGTCATGACCTGCAGACAATGTGGGTTTCATTTTCTTAATACATAGCCTAACACATTCCTCATCAACAACCAATGAACCCAATGAGTCGCCAAAAACGTCCGAGTGAGGCAAAATAGATGAGGAGCAGTTATTATTATTAATGTAAACTGACGCAAAGTGATCAGCAAACAACTCAGACATGCCCTTCGCACTGTCGCTATGCTTATTCAAGACGATTTCGGACTCAATATTCTTCCCCAAGCACGATTTAGCGTACCTCCAAAATTTCTTGGGATTTTTAACAAGATCTGATTAAACCGAGTCAGAATGCGCCTGGCGATCACGGTTTAAAATTTTCTTACATCGCTTTCTGCAAATTTTAAATTCAACTTCCCACTTTGGAAGACCACTTTTCTTAAACCTCCTGTGCAAAAAATCTACGTCAAGAGTAATGCGAAAGGCAGAAACCTATCCCACGATGCGGCGGAGCTCGACTACACACTCATAACCGACCCGGCTCTCCCAACGAGAATGGGCAACTCCGTGTCCCGAGATACCACCCCTGACCTCACGTTCGTCAAGAACAATGAACCGATCACGATCACGTGGAGGAACACGGGGATGGACCTCGGCAGCGACCACATGATAGTGGAAATCGTCATACCGGAGCAGAGCAGTGCTAATGTCAGGAAACATACGTGGATCGATTGGACCGCATTCAGAGATAACAGAAATCAGGAGGCGGAAGAAGAGACCGAAATTGATGACATCGAAACATGGACCAACAAGATCATTCAAGACGTTCAAAACTCAACCAAGAACATAGAAACAGACCTCGAAACGAACACAATGGACAGCCGACTGGCACACCTCATCGAGGCCAAGCAGTCCATACTCAACAGATGGAAAAAGCTACGCCTCAATCGTAGGCTACGGAAAAAAGTCGCAGAACTTAACAGGACAATCGAGGAATACTGTCGCACGCTATGCGCCCAACAATGGGACGAGATATGCAACGCCGCCGACGGACAGATGCATAACGGGAAAACGTGGAACTTGCTTAGGCATCTGCTCGACAAAACTAAGACTAAGTCACACCAAAGAGACCGACTGGCGAAACTCATCCATCGAGAGGTCACTAAACACGGAGCCGAGCATGTGACGAAGCGCATCAGCGACAGATACCTGCCGACTACTCCAACGGAGTGCCACGGGCCGTACGGGGGGCTACGCAACGAGCGTCTTGACAGAGACATAGACGTAGAGGAGGTTCGCACGGCGCTGCAAGACCTCAACAGCAAGTCGGCGGCCGGACCGGACCGCATCACCAACAAAGCACTCAAGAACCTCGACGACAAATCCATCGAAAGTCTCACGAGCTACTACAACAAATGCTGGAAAACGGGAACGCTGCCGACGCAGTGGAAGAAGGCCAAGACTATCCTGATCCCCAAGCCGGGCAAGCCACCAGACACCGACAACCTCCGACCCATATCGCTCACGTCTTGCATGGGCAAGGTGCTGGAGCACGTCCTGCTCAAGAGGTGGCAGGAATACCTCGAGAAAGAGGACCTCTACCCGGAAACGATCATCGGCTTCAGGCAGCACCTCAGTACCCAAGACGCAATGATTCAACTCAAGCACCAGATCATCGACGGCAACACCAGCGACAACAAAGCGATATTGGGACTCGATCTGCAGAGCGCCTTCGACAAGGTGAAGCACTCGGCGATCCTATGCCAAGTCTCGAAACTCAACATGGGAGAGAGATCATACAAATACATCAAAGATTTTCTCACGGACAGAACTGCCGAGCTCAGAGCGGGGGATCTCCAAGCGCAAGAGAAGAAGCTGGGAAGCACAGGCACACCTCAAGGATCAGTCATCTCGCCGATGCTTTTCAACCTGGTGATGATAGGAGTGGCCGAAAGGCTCGGAAACATCAAGGAAGTTCGACACACGATATACGCGGACGACATAACGCTGTGGGTGGAAGGGGGCAGCGATGCCCACATCGAATCCACTCTACAGGCGGCTGTCGACGCGATCGAAGACCACCTTGACGGAACGGGGCTCAGGTGCTCGCCGAGCAAGTCGGAGCTCCTCGTATACCCGCCCGTCAAGCACCGCAAACCCAAGAGCAGCCCGAGAAACTACGAGGCAATCAAAGTGAAGAGCAGAGAAGGAAACGAGATCCCAAGAGTCACCAAGATCAGAATCTTAGGAATGACGATCGAGACGCACGGCAGAAACGGTGACACTGTCACCCGGCTCATAGCGAAAGCGGCAAACGCCACGAGACTACTCAAGCGAGTCACGACCAAGAAAAGTGGAATGAGGGAAGAGAGCCTGATCAGACTCATCCACTCGTTTGTCATATGCCACGTAGCGTACGTGGCGGCCTACCACAAGTGGAAGAAGAGCGAGAGAAACAAGATAAATATACTCATCCGTAGGGCCTTCAAGACGGCAATGGGACTGTTCGAAACAACGAGCACCAACCGCCTCCTGCAGCTGGGGGTGCACAATACGCTAGAGGAGATAGCGGAAGCCCAACGCAACGCTCAACTCGAAAGACTATCTACGACCAAGGCCGGCCGGAAAATCCTGGACAACCTGGGAGTTGGCTACCAAGGCAGGGAGCGGACGCAGCTCCCCATCCCCGATGAGATCAGGAACAACATCAGAGTGGACTCTATACCGAGGAACATGCACCCGGAGTATAACAAAGGGAGGAGAGCGGCGAGAGCCAGGGCCCTGATAGATCAGCACGCGGCCGACGGACACGCACGCTACGTGGACGCGGCTGAATACGCCAAGCTACACGGTTTCACGACAGTTGTCGTCGACGCGACCGGCACCGTTCGCACGACCGCCAGCACGAGATGCACCAAGGCAGAACAAGCGGAGGAGGTAGCCATCGCCCTGGCCATCGCCGACCGCGACTGCCACACGGTGCTGTGTGACTCGAGGCAGGCGGTGAGGAATTATGCCAAAAGCATGATATCGAAGGAAGCGGTGCGCATACTGCAGTCAACCAAGAACGACGGCGGCAGCAAACAAGTGAGAATCAAATGGTTCCCCGCGCACGCGGGCGAGGCGTCGGATCGAAACGCCAACCACAACGAGACAGCACATGCCGAGGCGCGCGCGCTAACGGACCGCGCCTCGACCGACTGGCCGCTGTGGTTCAGCACCAAGGACCGAATGACCGACTACAACGAGATAACCAAGGCTTTCCGCCTAGCTCGCAGAACTCTCCCACCACCTTGCTCGGGGCTCAGTCGAGAACAAGCCGTTTTATTTAGACAGCTGCAGACGGGCTCACTCCCCGTTGCTGATGCATAGAATGTATCCCGAGGCGCACCCGACAGACAAGTGCAGAGTCTGCCGAAGGGAGACGGCCGGCTTCGCACATATGCTGTGGGATTGTATCAAGTACCCGGAAGAATCAAAGTCTGGGAGCATCCCGCTGCGACTTGAAGCAGCCGCAGGGAGCGATAATCAAGAACAACAACTCTGGGCCGTCCAGCAGGTCATCGGGGCGCTGGCCCGGCAGGGACCCAGCGCCCAGAAGACGATGTAGGCCCCGTCCGGAGCGCGCGCGCAAGCGCGCGTTTTACTGCAGGCTAAAATAAAGTTTACCCACTCCACTCCGTTTTAAAAGCGTTCTGAGTTCACGAGAGAACCAGATAGGGAAGCGAGATTTTTTAGACGTTTTAAGAGGGATATACATGTCCATAGCCTCCTGAACAACAGTTCAGGAGGCTAATAATAATAATAATAATAATCAAGAATCAAGAATAGTTTTTATTTGTGCCCAGGAACAACCTTGCGGTTTTGGTGCTGGCGCACGTAAAAAAGAACAAAAACACACACACACACAAAAAGGAAAAAGAAAAAAAATACACGGAAGGCAGTTTTACATAAAATTCTACAAAAAAGAAGACGCGAGAACTGTGTACACAAAATTGTACAGAAAAACAAAACAAAAAAGTGCACAAAAATTGCACAGAGAAATGAAGACACGAAAAAAAATGTTCCAATACATATGGATGCTTCACTTGGACGCAAACAGACGCGAACGTCTGAACACTACACATACAGCTCCGTACAAATAGAAACAAGAAATCAACAAGTCATAGAAATGCATATGGAAACCCGGCAGTTGATTCAGGAAGTTCATCGAAAGTCACAAAAGAGCTTCCGCACAGATTTAACAAAATCGGAGAAGTTGTCAAGAAATATATCGAGATTAAGAGAAGAGTTATTATAAAGGAGTTCCGCACGAGATACTGGATCAAGTGTATTAACTCTAGATGACAGATAGAAGGTTGACGTTTTTCTTGTCGTCACTCGCGGTACGTGCAGAGAAACCTGATGCAGGATGTCGGAGCTATCTATTTGACCATGTATACATTTATAAAGAAAGAGCAGCTCCGCAGTGTTTCGGCGTCCCTGCAAGTCTTGCAGTCGAATGGGTGAACTATGCACGTCATCAACTGCTTTTGCAAGGTTGAAACGGTGTTTAAAAATAGATACGAATTTCGCTTGTACACGAGAAATCCTCAATAGATTAGAGTGGCACGTCCCACCCCACACAACAGATGCATACTCAAGGTGAGAACGACACAGGGAACAATATAAGGTTAAAAATGTTTTAGGGTCACGAAATTCTCGTGATACACGACACACAAGACCCAGGGTGCGCAGCGCAGACTTCACAATATGCATAACATGACCCTGGAAACGCAAAGCAGAGTCAAATACAACACCAAGATCTCTGATTTCGCCAACGCGGGATAGTTGATTAGTGTTAATTGTGTAGTTAAATGGTACTGTGGCAGTTTTTCTAGAGTAGATCATGACTTTTGTTTTGGACTGGTTGATCTTCAGGTGATTACGTGAGCACCAGCCAACAAACGAGGTTATAAAATCCATGCAGTCAGGTTCGCCGCCTATTTCTCTAAATATTTTTATATCGTCTGCATATAGCAAGAAAGAAGACGTGGTGATGGCGCTTGCGACGTCATTCACAAAAACAGAAAATAGCAACGGGCCCAGTACGGAACCCTGTGGTACACCCGAAGTTGCGTTATACGTGGAGGAGCAAGACCCGTTCGCACGCACATAACAAACCCTTTCCCTTAGGTAGTCCTCCAGAAGACAGTAAATCGGACCGCAAAGACCAACTGCAGAGAGCTTAGATAAAAGTATACTGTGGTTTACAATGTCGAAGGCCTTGCTACAATCAAAGTATATAACGTCAAGTTGACCTCTGTCGCACACAACGCAGCAGCCGCGAATGCCACCAGATTTGTCGTCGTTGAACGACCAGCGAAAAAACCGTGCTGGTTGGTACTTATCGTGCTTTGAAGTGAAAAAGACAGAGACCTGTGGATGACCTTCTCAAAGAGCTTAGAAAACGAGCAGAGTAAAGAAATAGGTCTGTAGTTGGAAGCGTCAGTCCGCTTGCCCGCCTTAAAAATCGGGACCACAACAGCAATTTTCCAAATACTCGGGAAAATGCCCGACTTCAGACAATTAATAAAGATAGCGCAAAGGACTGGTGTTAAAATGCAGCCGTAAGACTTGAGTATAGCTTGGGGGATGCCGTCATGACCGGCAGATAGCGTCGGACGCATTGCTTTTATACAAGTTTCTACAGTAACCTCGTCTATCGCAATATTACTAACTGATAAATTGTTCGTGCATGGAAGGGTCTCATTAGGAAGTGCGCCAGTATCAACAGTGTAAACCGAACCAAAGACACCAGCGAAAACATTACACACATCAGTTGTAGAGCCTCCGTTCCCTTCTATGACAATAGCATTTTCTCCTGCGCGATCGCCCCTGCGCGATTTAACTCCTCTCCAAAATCTTTTAGGGTTTCGCTGTAGATCTGACTCTACTGCTTCGGTATCTGCCTGCTTATCACGCTTAAGCAATGCCCTGCAACGACTTCTCACCTCTTGAAATTTAGACTCGAATTCAGGACGGCCTGTTTTCTTAAATTTTCTATGCAAAAACGACTTTCTCTTCAAAGCCGTACGGAGTTCAGGAGAAAACCAATAGGGAAACCCAGAGCGTACGTTTTTTCTCAATGGGATGAAATTTTTCATTCCCTCCTTTACCACAGCGGTCAGTTGATTTACTTGATCGTTCAAGTTTGGAGACTCCAGAATGAAACTCCAGTTAAAGTCAGAAAAATATCCGTACAGGCCTACGTAATCGCCAGCTGCGTAGTTAAAGGATTTCTCGACGTTTTGGCCACTTGGCATTTGGCGCAGGACTGGTGTTTGAATAGTCATTTTTATATCAAGCGCTGGATGATATTTATCCTCCGGAACGAGAGGAACTTTACTTTTATCGACACTGACAGTCTCTGAGGTCGTTAGACACAGGTCGAGGAACTTCCCTTGCCAGTTGGGTGTGGAGTTTCGTTGTGTCAGACCTAAGAACGACGAAAAATTTACTAACGAGTCACATTTTGAAGTGATATAAAAATTATTCGATGTGACCTTCCATGTTTTCCAACAAATAGATGGTGCGTTAAAATCGCCTAAGATCAAAACATTAGCTGAGTCAGATGCGGTTACGGTTCTTTCAATCTCCTGAAGGCAGTCATGGAATGTTTCCGGTGACATATGTGGGGGAAAATAAAATGCTCCCAAAAGTATATTGTCTTTCGGACCGCGCACCTCAACCCAAACTGACTCGGAATAAGTCTCAAGGCCCGTCCGCCTAACGCAATCGTAGGACTGATCAAACGCGACCGATACACCTCCACCCCGCTTCCCTTCAGTAGACTGCCTGTCACTGCGAAAAACCCTGAAACTTGGCGGGAAGTAATCGGAGGAGGAGATGTCTGGACATAACCACGTCTCGGTAAGAACCAGAAAAGTTGAGTTTGAGCAAATTAAATTTTCAAAGAACTGCTTAGATTTTGTGCGCAGCCCACGTACATTCTGATAATAGATATTTAAATCGGTATACTTTAGTTTCATATTACGTTTTTATGCTATGTCCGACGGATGAATCATCTCATCGCGAAAATTACCTCTAAATGTCTGGAAGTAGCACGCGCTGGGCCACAGGTAAGGGTCAGCGAGCGCGTGAAAAGAAGGAGTGTCTACAGCGATGTAAAAAGACGCGTAGGATGCATGTCGCGTTTTCAGACGCAGGCATTGCAAAGGTGTCACACCAACAGACTTCAAATGCCTCACCATGTCCGCTGACGTGGTGCGTGGGTTAAGGCGTGTGACAAAAATCTCCTTTCCCTCGGACTGGGGAGACAAAACTGAAGAGAAGGAGGCATTCTCAGAGGCCCCCAAAGACGGCGTGTCTCCAAAGCTGGTTTCACGTCGCAAGTCCGCACACGGAGCACGTGCCGCAAAGTCCGAAGACCCAGGCACAATGAGGCCAGGTGTCGCCGGTGTTATGGGACACATGGTGCTCGCCACTGGGGTGTCAGGCACGGGGTCAGGCACGGGGGTCAGGCACGGCGGTGAGGCGGGCGGAATCGACGCCAGTGGACGACTGGACCGGCGCGCATTCACCCCTGTAGCCGGAAGCGCAGGCTTCTTCTCGGCTCCCCCTCTCTTCCTTGACGACGGAGTTCCGGATGGTGAGCTAGCAGGCGGCGCCGCCGAGTGCCTGAACCTCGGTACACGAAGCACGTCCCGAATCTGGCCTACGTCACCCCTAATGGCGCTCAGGCTGATCGAGTGTAGGTCGAAGCGCTTCGTGCACTCACTCTGAAGGCGCCGATTCTCCTCACGGAGAGCAGCCACTTGATCCGTAAGGAAAGATATACCATCAAGCGCGCTGGTCAGAAGGCGGTGCAGCAAACGACTTGTAGGGTCGGCGTCAGCAGGGAGGCGATCGTCGAGCAGATCTCCCGAGAAGGGCGAAGGGGAGAGTGGCGTGCACACCTCCCCCCCGTCCGGTGGCCGTGGCCTCCCAGCCGCATTGCCATCGGGAAGAACGTCAAGGTCGTCTCCATCCGTGGCGAGGAGCAGCCCCGCGGCAGCGAGCTCAGCCTCGGCGGACCCGGCGAATTCCCCGTTAGGCCTACCGCCGGCGTGGGGCGAAACGTGGCCTTCGGCGGACTCGTCGAGATCCTCGTTAGGCCTACCGTCAGTGTGGGGTGAAATGCAGCTCTTGCAGCGAAAATCACTCACCCCAGAAGCCAAATGATGGGTACCGTCCCTGTCCGCACTCAAACACTTCACGTGAGCACGCTTTGAGCAGTCCGTACACCGAGCATACTTCTGCTTCCCGAAAAAAGGCTTGGAGCAGCAATCGCACACATCTGTGCTCGGCGCCATCTTGGAAATAATAATAATAATAATAATAATAATAATAATAATAACAATAATAATAATAATAATAATAATATTAATAATAATAATAATAATAATAATAAATTTATTTCACTTTTTTATATACATTCTAGCCTACATCACTTAATGCTTGTCTGCGAGAACTCACAATTCGAAAGAATAATAAGTAACCTACTAAAAAAAAAAAAATCTTACACAGACCTACAACATTATCTACGTTCAATGTGAAATTGTCAGCAACGCTATGCGTATCCTCACTATATGTTCAGATGCAGCATTATTCCTTGACCGGCGAGTCTGAACTGTTTTAACCTTTCATTTTCACTCTCTAGTTCATGATCCTTTTTTTTTTTTTCTTTCTTTTCGGTGCGATGAACAGCTATTTAACCCTAATCTCAAGTCCTTTCAGCGCAACACTAAGTACATCTCGTTTTGAGCAAAAATATCTCCCACATGGGCTACGATGCGGCGCTGCTAATTATCTGCTTGGGATGCACAAGATGGCGCAACAACAAAAAAAAAAACACGATATTAATATACAGAGTGTTTGTTCCCCAAGTGTACAGACCGGAGGTTAGGTGCGGAGAGCACATGGCCATAAGTTCCAAAACGCAATAGCAAAAAATGAAGGAAGCAAAAAGTTGCGTCGGCCGGGAATCGAACCCGGGTCAACTGCTTGGAAGGCAGCTATGCTAACCACTATACCACCGACGCGGACGGAAAATGGCTGAATGGCGAACCGTCATACTGTACAGCCATACAACTGTTGCGTAATTCCCGGGCTCGAAACGAGGTCCCTTCTGCGTAGTCCTTTCGACAAGCCTTTGTTCTATCACCGTTCTAACAAAGCTGCTCAGTTTTCCGAAGTCAAGGTTTGCCGATTGTCCTCTTTGGTCGGGTTTGGTTTCTTATTTGGTTTGTTCAACCGAAATAAATGCGCACAAATAATGTACTAATCCGTACATGCTTTTAAAGTCAAGACAATTACGAAGAGAATGGCATAACGTTTAAACATATAATCAATCAACTACATTTCATCTATCTTCAGTGACATTTAAAAACAAATCCTACAGTCGGTGCCAGGATCAGAATTCGGCAGCAAATGCCTCTCAACTAAATTTCATATGACGCCGCGGCCAATCGACTTCGTTGTTCCGTCCGTTGGTTTATGGTTCCTATGTGCCAGGGCTAGTGTGGATGGCAATCGGTTTCGTTTGTTTCTTTTGGCGCGCCATTGGCAACACGACGCCGCCGAGGGAAGGCGGCTTCTGACAGCAATGTTCGGCGGTTCACCTAATCGGGCTTACTTCAACATGTTGAGGCGGTATTCTATTTTGTTCGCGGTACGTTTGTGTAACGAGGTGAGAATCCAAATATCTGGTCGCCGTCAACGTGTTCAATGTGCCCGCTTGGTCGTGCGGATAGGCCTATGCCTCGACATCTTTTGTTGGCAACCATACCTTCTGTTCGTCCCTTGCTGCTCGCGCCTGACAGAGGTTACGTCGTCACATCGAAGATGGATGCTAGTTTTTTTGTGGTGGTTTCGTTGGGGTGACGTAAAACTGCTGTATTCGAAGTGGTACGCTGAGTGCGATGATCGACTAACGCCACCGGCGTTGCTCCCTCACTGAACTGCGTCTGCTTTTCTGTTGGCTTCATTAAATAAAGAATGCCTACGGCAGTACCCGCGTTTACATGAGTGTGACTTAGACGCATCGAATCCAGTTGTCGCATTCAATGCGGTCATGTAAACTGAAAAATGCGCAAAGAAAGCGCATCGCATTCATGTCACCAGACAGAGGTGGATCGAGATGGCGAGTGCGGATTCATTCAGCCCATGTAAACGGAGGTCGCGTCGCATTTTGGAACGGGGAGGATTATGAGAAGGCGCTCGCTGCGGGAGCGAGTGAACAGCTGAGAACATGGTAGCGGCCAACCTCGTCGGCGGCGCGGAGAGCGGTCCCGTATTGTCGCCCGCAATTTTTCCCTAGAAGAAACGCGAGCTTTTATTGCCATCATAAGTAAGCGGAATATAGCGGAGCTGCTCGATAAGTGCGGCGCCCGTCCAAGCCTTGCGAAGTACCACTTGCGCGTCCGAAGGGGTCCCAAAGACTTCGGCGCAAGCGCAAACGACACGACTCGGTGTCCGGTCGCGATCGGCGAGGTCTGGCGTGGCGAAGCGCGGAGGCTTCCCCGAAGCGTGCGCACGCACGTCTCCTCTGGTCCAGAGTGACCCGGCGGCCCGACTAGGAGCCCTAAACGCTTGGGTTTTGATGTTTCTTCCGTCTCGTAGCTTCTTCCACAGCACCAAAGTCAGCGGGCACGATCTTTACGTTTACTGAACCAACTGAACGCGTCGAAAGGCCTCTCGTTGCGATACACCAGAAAACGTAGTACGGCTGGTACCGGAACTGCATAACTTCGAGCTTTGACACGGCGTAGTGCCACCTCCATGTAGGGCTTAGCGCGCATTCTTGTAAACGTTGCCACGTCGGCTTCGTTCAAAGAACGAGTGGAGTCGATGCGTTGAAGTCGCTTTCATATAAACGAGGCTGATCACGCCTTTAAAGCAGTATTTATTCATTCGCGAATTCTGGCACCGTTGCCAAGTCGCGTCGTTGCGGTCACTTGCACCGTCAGTCAGATAAGAAACTGGCGTAAAGACACCGAGGGCAACGCCACGCGTTTCTCACAAAGTCGGCACCTACCTCTGTCACTGATGAAGGCGTCGCCTGTCGAAGTTACAGTTGTTTCTTGCCGTCACCCTCAATTGACACGAGGTAAAAAATCGTCCGTTTATTTTCTCCATGGTATGCTTCGCGTGGAAGCAATATTGTCAGCAGAGCTTCATTTCTTCCGCTCGTGCCTGACACGCAACACAAGAAGAGTAATCCATCACAATTACGAATTACTCGTCACATTTTTAAAACTCTAACGGGTAACGTATTTACGGTAGTTATTTCAAATAATAGGAAATTTTAGGGAACCGTTTTTACACTTCCGATACGGCACGATGCGCCCTCCGGTACAAACTGCGCATGGGCTACCACAGAATTAATGACTCGGATGTGCGCAGTTCGAAAGGGAGGGCCCGTCGTGCCGTATCGTATGTGCAAAACTTGTTTCCTTAAACTCTCTAATGTGTAAATTAGTTATGTTACTGGTTGCATCTTCCTAAGATTTAGAAAAAAAAATATCATGCGAGTTTTCAGGTGCCAAGTCATCTGAATTCTTTCACTCCTCCCTCATTCCTTGAACATCGGAACAGTAAAAAATAAGGTAATTCTGTTAAATTTCTGCCTAGACATAATATTTCCTGAAATACGGCGCTTATGCATACCTCTGACTTCGAAAAAAGTAAAGGGTTTAATTAATGTATAAAGTTAAACTAACACAAAATTAAAGTCCATTAGTTTTATCCGTAACGGTAACGTGTTCCTTTTATCGGGATAAGGTAGGTCGGTAACGTGTTCCTTTTATTTGCAAGTAACGAGCAACGCATTTCGTTACTTTTATTCTGTTACGCCTACAACAGTGGCGTTTTTTTTTTACCTAAACACTGCAATTTTTTTTTTCTTTTTTTTTTTTTTCAAAGCAAGGTTTTTAAACAGCATAGATGGGACACGTACTTTTGTTTTAGTGAATTTTCCCCGAGAAGAAGAATCTGTTTCACAATATTTTCTCTGTTCGACGCAATTTAAATAGTGGTCCCGCCCTGATGTAAGCGTCGCCTCAACCAGATAGAGGGGCTTAGAGCGATAAACTGGTATCCCGCTCACGACGAAAAAGTGACCCCCACTTGGCTGCCTGCCGCCATGTTGTACAATGTTGACCACTAGACACGTGACCGGTCAAAACCCTGTAGCTTTTACGTAAAACTGAGCCGAGATTTCTATTGTGATCACTGTAATAAACATGATAAACATTTTTTTCAATACTGTTAGCCTTATAAATCAGTGTCTATAAGTCCGATAAAAACCTGAAATACAGCACCGCAGCTGACGGCCTCTAGCGGGGGCATTCCGAAGCTGCCCAAGCTTTTGCTGTAAAAGCACATTTTTTACTTATAAACAAACGAAGCATAACTTATGTCCTCGGCACTGTTATTAAAGATTAATAAGCAAATATTTGTGCGCGGTACTGCGGTAAAATTTTGACGTAAAATTATAAGGTCACGTCAGGCATGGGCAGTATTTGAAATACAAGTATTTGAAATACGTATTTCGAATACTTTGTGTATTTTGCATTTGTATTTCATGAAAAATTGGGTAATGTATTTGACGTGTGTATTTAAATACTGAAACATGGGTATTTCAAATAATTTTGTAATAAATACAATTTTGTGGGCGAAAATACATTTTGTTTTTATGCATATATGGTTGTAAGATATAGTCTTCATCCTTTATTCGGCCTTGGGGCTTTTTTCGTTTTCTCCTCCGGCTTTATTTTAAAGAGACTGTCCAGAGCAGGAAGCAAACCACGTTCTGCACCGAATGCAGTGTCTCTCAATCAAGCACAAGCGTTTGCTGACTGTGATTACGGTGCTAGTCCAGGGCAAGATTAGTGACGAAATCGACGTTCACAGGAAGACTGGCTAAATAAGTGCCTGTGACGACTTGTGATGCTTTCCAGCCTGATTTCCCTCCACATTCCATCCATATTTTTGCCTGGAGCATTCTAAATGCGCGGGTCGTCCAGATTTTCGTAACTGGTGCGTGTTGCAACAATAAAAAATTCTCTAGCTAGTGCTGCGCGTCTTGGTCGTCTCGGTTCTTTGTTGGTCTATACCAAAATGAATCAACAAAAAAAAGGTGCTTGAAGCTCTGTACTTTTTTCACCTATTACGTCCAAGCTGATTACATTTTTTATAATATTTCTATTGCGTTACTAGAGCCTCGCACACTAACTCCTGAGTCTACGATGCAAAATTAAAATGAGATACCCAGAAACCCATTGCAGGTGCCCTGAAGTCGCTGACGCAAATTTTGAGGAATGTATTTGGAAAAGTATTTGTAGGGAGACCTAATACATTTGGTTGTATTTGTATCTTGTACTTCAATGCTCTTTCGAAAATGTAATTACATTTGTAATTAAATACATTCTTAACGAAGTATTTAGTATTTTTATCTATACATGTTTGCATGAATTTTGCCCATCCCTGGGTCACGTGTCTAGTGGTCAAAAATGTGCAAGATGGCGGCGGCCCGTTAGGGCTCACTTTCAGCTGCCATTTTTATCTTTGTAAGGCCCTGTACCTCGCTTCTCGCCCACAAATCCCGACGTCCGGCGCGTCTAGTCTAGTGCCTGACAACACCTGCTAGTTGTGAGAGCAGAAGCGCGGCAGCCTCAGGCATCGCCTGCCATTTCAAAACCGCCTATCGTCGTCTGCCGTCGCCAAAGGACACGGACATGAACGCTGCCTGTCGGCGTCCGTTTTCACCTTCGTCCGTCTGCTATTCCGCCCCCATCTAAAAGCTTTTTCAACGCTCGGAACACTCAACCATACGAAGGGCGTTTTAACGTTCCATCATGGGCGTGCAACGGTCAAATACAAGCGTCTGTCAGCATCTGTCGATGTGCGGTAAAGAGCGACAAAGGAAACAAAAAAGGGAACAAAATAAATCTGCAGTCCTTTCAGGTTTTATGTTCTTGTAATATTGTTTTCCTCGTGGCATCCGCTAGCAAGGTGAGAGAGCGTCATGTCGCACAATTAAAAGGTGACCTGAAATTATTCTCTTTGGCAGTCCAGGGGCACTGCGAACATGAGAGCTACTCGCCTCTCGAAGCGAAGTGACGGTAACACAAATGAACTAACTTGATGCGAGGCGAACGCCCGATTGCCTCCAGTCAAATGGCTCCCGAATTCTTACCTGCGTAGGTATATTCCCGGTATTGAAACCGTGGTTCCAATCGTGATTGTTGCAACATTCACAAAACAGAGGGGCCGCTTTTAAGGGAACCAACATTTTTATTCAACATGAACACGTGCAAAGAAAGAAATCAAGCCAGACCGATCAAAATAGCTTACGTGCGACGCTAAGCCAGTTCCGCCAAAAAAACAAGCATCCGCACAGAGCGTCCGAAGACGCGTACTTGCGACAGCTGTTTGCTGCAAACCAGAGATAACAGTAATGTCATTCCTGTAATGGAATTACAGGAATTAAATTACTTTTCGGAGCAACGTGTAATGTGATGAATTACTTTTCTAAGCTAGTATTTCAGTAATGTAATTAACTACATTCAGGCAGTAATTTCGAGAAGATTACTCATTACTTTTGAAATTACTTTTGTCCGAAATTAGAAAGTTTGTTTGCAAGCTTTAAAAAAGAAGAGAAAAGTGACTCCGCGTGGTGAAATGTTGTGAAAGAGCATCAGAGGAAATAAACGACGGCCACCTGAGCGCAAAGTCTCGCACGAAGAGCGGGACAGGCGCACAAAGGAGGACTGTACAGGCGAATGAGAAAAGCTTACGCGTAGACATCACTGGAAGGTCACGGCTTACTAATTCCAAGAACTACAGATTCACGGAGTCACGTCATCGCGACGATGCTATACTTCGTTGATCCCTAAGCTGACAGTGCGGTGAGAGCTGCAAGGTAACCAGAACCAATCAAACACATTCCTTCCATCACCTGACCCGCTCCTTTCTCTGCACGTAGGTAGGAACGAGAGCGTGGCGAACGATAGACGTGTGACTGCTCTAAAAAACACGTAGCATTAACCCTTCATCCCAGCTTACAGCGCGTCACCTTAGGAATGAACGGCTCATAGGCTACAAGGCAATGGGCACATCACCAGTGAGTTAAACATAACTTAAAACGTGAGAGGACAGGACAAACAGATCTCTAGCCTTGTACTTTCATCAAGGAAGGGTGAACCCTAAGCTTCGATTATTGTGAACAACAAACGACCGGAATAAATAGTTAATTCCAAATGCCTTGTCAAAACCCCAGAACGTTTTGTGCGTCCTGGAGCAAAGCAGGTTCCGCTCGCGATATGCCTCGCTGCCTTCCCTTCGAAAGTTTATTCGGGAATAAGCCTACAAGCAAATATCGCCTTCCCCCCCCCCCCCCCCCCCCCCCCGCCTTTGTTGGGAAAGTACACAATTTAGGAAGCTCGCGCCCTTCCTCAACTGGCCACGCTACTCCTTATCCCAGCCGTTTTTGTGACAATGCGCAGAAACTTGGGATCTTCGGCTGTTTGGGAAAGATGCTCCTTGAAAGAAATTACCGAGAATAGGTCAAGCATACTCGGCGACAATTTTTCTTGGCAATGCCGTGGAGGGTACAGGCACGCGTTCGCTTTCCCATTTTGAACGCTGAATAAAGCTGTTCGCGGGCTCTCCTTCTCTCCACTGCAGTGCCAAATAGAATTGGATAGCGTCCGAGGCGGAAGGACACGTTTCACGTGACGACTCCTTTCAAGAACGAACTGCTATTGCAACTTAAAAATCAGGAACACGGAAACATATCAACCTTTTAGTAAGAACCTTCTTTGTTGAATGAACGTAGAAACCAGTGAGTCGACTGTATTTCTGAGTTACATTTAAAGGAGCTATTGATTATGTTTAACACTTATGTCGCGTGGTTCACTTGAGTAGGGTTCACTTTGAGGCGCATAAACCTGTAGCGGTGTAAACGGGAAGACCGGAGTTTTGGTATATATAGACCAACTCAGCTCTTTGACGTCACGTCATTGCGGTGGCACTGCTATCGGCACTGCGCATGCGCAGCGCCTCGCTTCTCCCTGATCTGGTTTCCTGCACTCGCGCTGTGTGAGCAAACAAGGGCTTGTTTTGTAAACACTGTGGTGGTGAATGTGGTAAATAAAATGAGTGCGAATTACTGCCTCAAGGTATTAAAAGCAATGTCAAAGTAATTTCATTACTTTCCGAAAGTAATTTAAATGTAATGTCAATTCCTTTCGTCTGCGGTGATGCATATTAATTACATTTTTTTTTCAGTTTTCAGAAAAGAAAATAGTAATGCAATTTAATCACTTTTTTTAAAGTAATTTTGCCATCTCTGCTGCAAACCATGTCCGCTGATGACATCTTCCTTTAAATCATTCTGTAAACTTAAAACGACCCGCACCCCTAAGAAATGACGAGATCAACGAGCTACGCTCATTCAGCCCGCTCAGCACCCAGACCCTGGCAGCCATGTTTCATAACGTTTCAAGACAAAGCCGGAGAAACAATTTCAGAAAACATTTGAAAACATTATTGACGCGAGGTGTTTTTCAGACATAAAAAAAAATATTCGATTAAAATACTATTACGGCACGGAGAAACAAATTTACAACCTATCTTTCACACATCAATCATCTCTCCAGTCAATGAGAGATGTAAGCACATTGGAAGCACGGGGCGGGGCTTAGCGTGCTGTGACCTCCACCTTCTTGACCTAACTTTGTGCCTAGAGGCGTAAATATTGCTGAAAAAAAAAAAGATTTTCCGCTGTAAAAGATTTTTATACACGTTTCTTGTCTAGGCTTTTGGGAAATTTTTTTTTAATGGAGTATTTTTTTAGGGTAACTTTGAGGGCGCCATTGTTGGTTTCTCGGTATTTTAATAGCACTTCCAAGGTTTTTAAATTATCAATGAATACGTGTTTATGTAATAATTGTTTTCCGTTTAGACCCATGTCTTTATACGGCATGATGATTGCATCTGTTCACTTGTGAGCGAATACACAACCTATTTAATTTTATTTTTACGTTCATATTTGGGTTTCTATTTTTTTACCCTCGCTCCTAGGTTTACATTCTGTGTAGCGTGTCTGTGTTAACAAATATATAAGTTTTACTTTTTTGTCCGTTTTGTCCAATTATGGCTTGTTTTGTATCTTTTATTTCAGTTTGGTGTTGCTTACTTTAAAATGTGTGTAGAAAGATTCTGAACAGTACAATTAGTTGTTTATATAACAGTTCCAGGTGTATTGGCGTAGTGAGACTGGAGGTAGATAAAATAAATAAATGTGTGCCATGGTGTCATTCCGAGTCAATTCAATGAGCAAAAGAGAACTAGAAAAAAGTTTGATCGAGAAAGTAATATCTAGAATCTGAAAATGAATTTGGACATCTGCTTGCTCGTAAGGCGAGTGGGAGTCCGTAAACATGTAGCATAATTGAGTAAAGTGAACTACAGCCATGAAACAATATTGTACCGTGCAACTCGTTTGCTGTAGATGTACTGCAATAACTGCGAACACATTAAGATGGCTGCAGCTATGTCTCCAAGAGGAGGACGTCCACGTACATGAACTTTCAATCTGCTTCAAAGCAGTAGAGCTCTAGGTTTTATTTATATCCTGAACGGCGGATGCGACAGAACGTTTCTAGCGCTTGCTGCGCGTTCATGTCTGTTCGAAGACCCTGGTGCCTCCGAGCCGTCCGATGTTCCTGCAGGGGCTGTCTCAGGCTGCTTGGTTGAAGAGACAGACAGAGCCACGTCGTGGAACAAAATCAAGAACCAATCGGTACAAAGCCCGCACTCCAAAACTGCCCTAGATGTGCACTCTCCCCATCCTAAATGCCAATCGCTGGTGTCCTTTTGACTAGTTCCGTCAACCACTGG
The DNA here is from genome assembly GCF_016920785.2 of Ixodes scapularis. NCBI lineage: Eukaryota > Metazoa > Arthropoda > Arachnida > Ixodida > Ixodidae > Ixodes > Ixodes scapularis. The sequence goes on from NW_024609880.1 coordinate 91,973,846, forward strand.
TGTCCCTCTGATTAGTTCCAGATGCTGAAATTTCAAGCGCAGTGCCATGGCACAAACCGTTTTCCAGGTCTAGACATAATTTCAGCCTTGCCATTCGAGCAATTCACTCGCCTAACGTCGATTTAAGTATTACACTTCGTTGCAGCTTATGTTGGAGCGCGGACGATGTTATGAGCCGAAGGGCCGATCAAACAGCGCAAAAAGCGCAACCTCATGGCCTGCTCTCTGCGCTTGATAGGACTAGCCGGTGGAGGAGCACGCACAGAGAGACAGCGAATACCGGCTGGTCCTATTACCTGCAAAAAGCATGCCATGACGTTGTGCCTCTTTCGCTGTTTGACTAACCCTTCGTCTCACAACATCGGCCGAGCTCGGGCCTAAGCTGAAACGAAGTATAGGGAGGGTCATTCGATGGCAGCAGATGGCTGCCCCTAGTTCACTGTGGAAAAATGTACACACTTTATTTTTTTCATAGTGCACGTAATTGTGAGAACTGTCAACGCAGCTGTTTTGTGCGGGCGCTGGAAAAGATCGATAGACATTCATTCCTTTTTTACTAAGGAAATATACACGCTAGCCATATATAGAACACAAAATAATACAATAAGCTTCATATCTTGTTCCCTGAATGATGGCCCACGTATTGCTGCCTGGAGTGTTATATATCCTCCGTAATCACATAAAAAAGATTGATGCTTCAGATATTAGGATTTACGAAAATCGTGATATCCGATTTGCAAAAATCGCGTATCCAGATATCACAGTCTGGCATAAAGCTTACTGCTGGTTTGTGCACATTATACCAATATCTCTAATATTGCTCATAAACTCAAACCTGAGCAACATGACCTTCGTTCTCTTCTCCGGTGGAACTGATGAAAGCGCCTGTAAAAGTATGAAGGATATAATTAATGGAAGAAACACAGGCGATCGGTGAATTAACTTTATATTAAAACCTGAAAACAAAGGGGGGGGGGGGGGGGGTACAATCATTCACATTGTTTCAAACCAGAACTTTTTTGAGGCACTATGTGATTGTACTTTAGCATTTATTTATAGTCAGTTTGTACCCTTGGGACCTTAACTTTTAGCGTTTCTGACTCAAAGTGCAACTGTTAAGCTCAAAGTAGTCAAGCTAATTCGCCATTACGCTAGGATTCACTGGTTTCTACTCGTAATGAAACACATTAACTCGCGCCCTCTAGGCGACTGTTGGCCGCAGAAGAAGTCCGCCTGGTCCGAGGATAGTTCACGAAACCTTCCCAAGTTGACCATCAAAATCATTTGACGTGAAAAAAACAATGACTCACCAGCAACGAGGAGGGCGATCAAGGCAACAGCAAGAACCCTCATTATTTCAGGATTGATAATGTTGTGTGGTACTTGACTTGTTTTCTGCATCACCGACATAAGTAATGATAATTGTTAAAATTACTTCATTCATAACAAGAGAATCACACTTAGGAGTGACTTTCCTTAAACTACTTGGTGCATAATAAAAAAAATTATGTAATATATATTTTTTATATATTTTGAACTCATTGCGTTTATAAAAACACAACTAAGCTTTCAATTAAGGCAGCAGCATTAATGAACGTTTATTTATATTTACTTTTAATAAAGCGAACAATAATCTTTAGTTTTATTGGACGAAGTAGGATTTATACGACTTTTGTTCTAAAAAAATGAACACAACAATAATGGGGATTGAAAAAGAAAATGAGAAACCAGCCAAAAAACCATGGCATTATCAGTTAGCACTCACTCACACACCACTCACCTTTGCTGTGCTGCACGCAAAGGATGCCGTCGTGTCCAACCGACGATCGAGGGTCTTATATAACGACTGCCGAAAAAAGCAACAAGGAAAATACCTTTGATTACCGTTGGGGTTTTCCCCCTTTGAATTAGTTGTGCAATACTGTTGCAAACCCCGAAGTAGCAACCTCCGTGGCAACTTCGCTCTTCAATTTTGTTTCGTGCATGTTTTACGACAAGAATATCGCATACCTTCTCTTGAAGAAGTGCTCTGAGTCTCTTTAGGCGCATGGCGGGAAGTCTTTGGGAAGTCGCATTGCTAAGTCTTGACTTAACATTTTGATCCACGTCTCAAGAATTGTGATTTGAGAACTTGGCTGCCCTAGCCTACAATCTACGAAGTGATTCTCCACGTACATACCGGCAAAGCGCACAGTGTTGGTTCATCACAGCGATTTTATAAAATTCTTCCAGCGAGTGAGAAGGCCTCAAAAAGAGGTTCGCATTGAAAATTGGAAACGTATGGGCACCGTTATAGCATGGACGAGCCTGATGTTCATTTCGCGAAGGTCGCAGTAACTAGGCCTTTTCTTTGTACGGTATATATATATTTTTTTTAACGAACAAAGTTGCAGTTCTTTTGTAAACATTTTTCGCATACTTTGACATGATAATGGCTGATTACGACGTCCAGTTTTCTGAAGGCGGAGTCGTCATTCTATCTATAGCAGCGCCTATCTCCGGCACGTTCTTGTTTTTTTTTTTTTTTAAACACTTCCAGCGCTAGTGGGAGAAAAAGAAAGAAAGATTGTCTGCACGGTGTTAAACACAAAAATTAATTAAAGTGCTTGTGACGCATAATGGAAGGGCCTTGAGCCAAAAATGGCGTGACGTCACCTCAAATGCCGCGGTTCGTCGCCAGTGGCCACTGCAGACCTGTTGGCTGTAGGACCACCTTGTCAACCTCGCCCTGTCGCCGGCGGCCACGACAGATCAAAAGAGGGCGCGTGTTCACATGTAAGATGCGCCATTAACCAAAACACACACACACAAAAACAAACAAAAATTGCGACGCGTCGCCGAAATCCAAGAGACGTGAGAGCGGCAGGATTCGAGAACGATGATACTTTAGTAACTGGGAGTATGTAGTGCTTTAAATATTATTGTAAGCGAATGACGCCTTCCTAAAGATTTTTTTTTGAAATTTTATAAGTGACGCTAAATTTGACACAACGTGGTGTGACCCGTGTCATGACACTCTATTGATGTATGCTATATCTACGCCTGCTCCAACTTACACAGGGCAGTGGTTTAGCGTAACGTAAAGTATACATAAAAGGGGCGAGTCTTGTGGCTGAGCCCGGACTCTCATAGGGAGCCGTCAAGTTGAGCCTGTATACACCTATGCTGCGTCGCATTCATTCATTTGTTTGAGCTTATGGTCCGTGATTTCATTACTTATCAATCACCATATATTTTGAAAGCTTTAAAATTAAGGGCAGATAAAGACACAAATTTTTTGGTTGGTTGTTTGAAAAAAAGTGAAAGAACCGCATAGCTGAGCTGCATATTTATATATATATATATATATATATATATATAAACTATATTGTTGTTACTTGAAGAGTTCAAAACGTTGCGGACGTTACACACTTTGAAGATGTATACTCTTTCTTTTTATTGTGATGAATACGCGGTGATTATATTCCTCCTTTTTCACTGAGACTAATGGTGTGATGTTCGCATTGCGTTCTTTATTCATACACGGCCGTTTAAACTTTTTTTGTTGTTGTTCGTACTGTTGTTTCTTTTCATTATTGTTATTTTGCATTTATTGTTGCCTATTTCGTTCAGGATTGCCAATGTATGTCTTGCACCGGACAGACGCGCGGCGTATTCATTCTGCCCAACCCCTTGTACATAAATTCGCAGCTGGCCTATCTAATCTTGTTCCCAACGGTTCATCGCGTCAGAAACGACAGTGCCGGGTTTTCTTTTCGCCACTACGACGGATGTCTATTTTGGGGGGCTGATTTATGACGCCGCATCCTGTACTACAGGCAAAAAAGGCAAACAGAATTACCAGAGACAATGTTAATATCTTTGTGTCCAATAACATACAATAATGAAGACGCATTACGAAGCAAGGTAGGAGTTTATTGAACGGCCATTGCAAGGACGGTAAACACGAGGTTACAGAAGTAGATCTGTTTCAGAGTCAAGAACAACCCCGCAAATAAGCCCACAGTCTACCGAAAAGCGCCATTGATTCGTGTCTAAAGTATCAATGTCGAATGCCTCCTCACATTTGGGGTGGCATACTAGCTTCGGGGTTTTCTAGTTGTGGTAGCATGTGCACGTCAGCTTGAGAACTCCCCCGCAGTAACCTCCGCGTCGTCCGACGCTCTGGCAGTGCCTGTGACACGCTCCTTGATCGAAGGGACATCCAAATCCACGGCCTGAAAAAAAAAAAAAACATTTATATCGAATTAGCACAAACCTTACAGTTTAAAAACCTCTTACACGTATAGTGTACGAGGTGTATAAAACAGCAATCATTCGTATAAGTTTCATCAATTTCGTCAATATAAAAAGCGATTGTTGTCGCACCGCAATTGGTATAGAGCAGGGTGTAGAATATAACTTAAAATTATTTCAGTCGTGATTTAGATTAAACCAGTTTTCAAGGATTAATTGAATCAACGATTTCCCGCTGAAATCGAACATTTCCTGCTATGGTTCTTTCGGGGCACTGGAAATAAAGACCTATTTTATTATTATTTTAAAATCCGAAAATTTTTAATTAACCGTTCATTTATTATTTTATGCTTTCTATTGGGGGGGGGGGGGGCTTGCGTGTTGTATTCAAATAAAATGATAATCAAGCAAGAAAGATGTTTATAAGAATGAACACGAGTAAAATGAAGTACGCTTCTGAGCAAAAAGAAGCATTGAGCTTGATCTCTACCTTCCACTTCGCTCGTGAACCAAGTAACGTCTAATTGCCTCAAAATGTAAAGGGATAAGTAGGAAACAGAAACTACAAAACTAATGTCATATTAGAATCAGCTTAAAACTTGAACAAAATCAAATGGCTCTTCTTATAAATAACAAAAAAAAATCAAGCTGTTTTTGTTATAGTGCGGCGGGGATTGCTGGCAGTGAGAAGTTTGTAATAAAACTATACTCAACTTTTACTGTATTTCCTTTTTCCGCATTGTTATCAGTGATCCAAAGGATAATTGATCAATCTGTCATGTCGCGAAAATATCTAGTGGTGAAGAATCACTAATTTCTAACTAGAGCGGTTTAAATTGAGAAAACTATGAACATAAATAAAATGGCGAAAATAGGGGGGCCTGGGGCTTGGGGGTATTGGGATGACGCACAGGCTGGAAAGCTCTTTGGATTAAACTTCCACAAATGTTCCAAAATTTATTAAATTGAAACGTATTCGCCGATGAAGAAAGGACGAAAACGTTTTGCCTTGAAGTGTTTCCGTCACTGTTGTTGGCTCCTTGATTAGCTCTGAACGTTTTGCAATCGAACCTGCGTGGCCTCGTGCACGCACACTTTGAAGATTAATCCTTTAAAGTCCTTAACCCGACTGCTTAATGCAGACGCTGTGGCGAATCGGGTGGCTCCCATCTGAGTTTGGTGTGGCGAGAAGCGTGAGTCATTGCAAGAATAGATATCTGCGTGCGGCCAGCTTTGTCTACTACGATCTGAAAGGCGTTTTGAAAAGCAGCAGTAGCTCTCTGTGTGGTAGCCTTCCGCGCATGCTGAGAGCGGCATAGCTCATGGGCGCAACATTTGCGGAATATAAAATCCCGCGCATACGCACAGCCAATTAATTCGGTATTCTATGTCTCGGCGCTCAAAAAGATTTTTGAGGTTACAATGCTAATAAGCATAGCACATAGGGCGTGAGGTTTTACTCTTCCTGGAAACTTTTGGAGCTTAGTCGGATAGAAATACTTGCAAAAATATCACAAAACAAACTATTACCCCCTTCTTGACTAAAAGATTACTGTACTTTTCTTGCTGCTTTTACTGATACAAATATTTGCGTTAGCGTTACTCACGAACTCGAACGTGAGCCACTTGGTTTTCTTCCTCTTCTGCGCTGGAAGTCATAAACGCTCCTGAAAAAAGTTAGAAACATGCGGGACATTAGATAATAGGGTTCATAACTCAGAGCTCAAAAAGCGACTTCCAAGTTCCCCGTTTGAGATTTTGATGAATAATTACCAAAAAGTTACTCACCAGCAACGAGAAGGGCGATCAAGGTAACAGCAATGACCCTCATGATTTCAAGGTTGATGATGCAGTGGTCAACTTCACCAGTGTTCTGCCTCATCAAAAAAAAATATTGATCACTGTTAATATTGCTCTAATTATAACACAAGAGCTTTTAAAAATGTGCGTGATTAAACTGCTAGCTTATCATTAAATAAACAATATAAATGTTTAGTTTTATATATAATCATAAATAAAATATAATTAAATATATACAATTTGATATGTTAAAGAGTATCGATTGACCGAAACGTAAACCACTGCGATACATATCTCTGCTTATATAGAGCGCGCGATAATATTTAATAAATCGAACATTTACACACGAAACCGAAAAGAGGCATTCACAACTTAAGTATTTGATAAATATGGCACTTTTTTATATAAAAAAGGGAAATCGCTCAGTCAGCGGTTAAGTTTACAAAGATTGTCTTACCTTCGCAGAGTGCCGAGGCGAAAATGCTTGTAGGCGCTCCAAGCGTCAGTGCGCTTTTTATACCCGTAGCTGTGTCCGAAAATGTGGGGAGCGTTGCCAGCAGCCGAACCTGGGGTTTCCCATGTAACAGATATGTGGATGGTATCACGCGTCCGGGCAGATATGGACTCCCACGCAACAATTTCCACTTACTCGGAATTCCTCAGTCATTGACAGATGGTTGACTAGATCAAGGCGCTATCCTGTCCGGCGCGATTATTTCATACCCAGGTACATAGCACGAGGGCTGAAAGTATACTCCTATACTTAGCTTCACGTGAAGTCCCTTAGCAGCCCACGCTAGGAGCTGACGGTACGAAGGAGACAACGTCAAAAGCAGAGAAGCAGCATGGCGTCCGCCATTTTTATGTACGTGTTTTATCATCGCCGAACCGATCACAAACGAAGGCACAGTGGCTTGCGCTTTTGAGCCTACTTGGATTGATCCTATTAGCTCGTGGCGTCAGCTGCGTCTGGCCGTAAGCTGAAACCAAGTCTAGATGGCCGCTGCAACCTCACCGAGCTGGTATTCATAGCGGCTGGCTTCGCTATGCGTCCTATCGCCTAGCAGCCCGAAATATGCCCCACGCTCGCCCCTCTCTGTTCGCCTCCCGTCAATTAAGGCGCCACCGTTTAAGGCTGAATAACATTACAGCCAGACATGTACAAATTACTCAAAAAAGGTAGTTAAGTTAAGTTACTGAGTATCGACGCCAAAAGTAATTGGAGTAGAGTAGAAATTACGCATTTGTAATAGTAATTGAGTAAACTACTAACTACTGTAAAAAGTAGCGAGTTACTTTGAAGTTACTTTCGAAGTTACTTTTTTATATTTTTGTGGTAGCAAAATGAACAGCAGTCTTCATCAGTGAAAAACCCTGCGAGCCTAAAATAAATGCAGTCTATCTATGGCTTGCGTTTTCGCCAAAATAGTTTATTCGCTCGCAGAAGCAATTGACTTTCAAAGTTCTTGATAGTAGAGTTTTCCCCTTTTCCTTCTAAGGACGTCCCCAGCCAAGCTAAATAGACGTTCCACCGACGGGCTGGATGGAACGGCAGCGTTGAATTTGAGAAACAGGCTGTGCAGGGTCGGGTAAGCGAGTGTCGGCATCTTAGGTGTCCATGACTAAACTTGTGAGGTTTGCCTCGGGTAGAGGATCTTTTACAACAAACTTTCCTCCTTTTTTCTTTTTTCTTCGTCAAATTGAGATTGTTATGACTGGCCCCTCTTTATTCCGACGTCGTTCTGAGAGTACGCTGAGCGAGTGCACCAGACCGTCAAAGATTCAAGTCTCGCGCCACGACGATGAGATCATCCGGACGACTGCGCGTCTCCTTGCAGTGTTATAGCTACGCCACTGAAAAAAAATTGTTTTGGTTTAACAGATGATGAAGCGAAGTATACACCAACTCATGTTTACAAACAAACCGGAGCGCCCCGAGCGGAGGCCATCGGCAGCGCGCATGCGCGATGGGGGTGTGGGCAAAAAGCTCACCGTCGCCCATACACAAACCATTGGAACGCGATGTTGTCGGCGTCGGTGTGAGTCCCACTGCCCTTTTTCACGTTTGAATTGTTGATTCTACGTCTTCCTGGCGATGTCTGACTACTTGAGCGGCGTCAGCGAAATTGCCGAGGCTTGTTACACCGCAAAACTTCGCGTGAATAATGTGACATGTGGCGATTCATTCCGCGTGGAGGCCGCAGTATGTACGCTAAAGCCTGATTTGCATGATGCGATTTCGCTCGCAATTTTCAGTCGCGACGCCACTCGGGCTGCAAAAGCGTGAACCGTAGCTGAGATAGTCGACGTTGATACTGAACATCGCAAGCAGGATCGGACCAAGTGAATTAGGCCTAACAAGTCGGTGATGGTTACTGGTAACAATGATCAACATCTCCTTGTATCTACTGTTTTATCGAGCCTGCTTACCAACCTTCAAATTTAAGTCTTTTGAGGCCTGCACTTACTTCTTATCGCAAGCACCGGGAAACAATTGGTCTACGGGCCGGCGTCGTCTAAGAGAGCAGACGACAAGCAGAAACGTTTGAAAGAGCAGACGACAGTTCGAACGATCAGGCGGCCGTTTGAACTTGAAGGCGCACTAGAGGTAGTCCACAGGTGGTCCGCACAACTTGGCGGTTTTCTGGCGTTCATGTTAGAACAAAATAAATAAATCTGATGACCATAAGTATGCGTGAATTCAACCCAAAGTGCTTACCGCCCAAGCAATCGTTGTCCGACGTCGACTGCTTTTCCCTTTTCACGGCACATATCCAGATTCTCGGACGAACCGAGCACGTAAAAACTGACCTTCAAACTTTTCTCGACACTTTTGGTACGGCCCCAGTCGCGGCGTTTTGACGAGAAGGCAGGTTTTTGTCTGGTTCCTTTCAAAACAACGCAGGAATACACGTCTGGTATGGGGACTTCTGTCCACAGTCCCCGACCGGAAGTGCGACCGATGCGCCACCACCGCGCCGTGACGTAACAGAGATGAGTTCGTGTATAGGCTCCTTGCACTGACGTCACATCGCATACTTTTGAACACCAAGTAAGAGGAGGAGAGGGAAGCTGTTTTTGTAAGAATTTTGAGTGGCAGGTTAATCTTCTATAATCTTCTGGGAGGAGAATAGCGACGCCTGTGCAAATCCGGGAGACACAAAGAAGGATCCTGATAAGAAGTGAGCTCCTTCTTTCCCTTTTCTGTGGAGGGTATCGGAAATGACGTCATGTGCAAGGAGCCTATACACCTTTCCAAAAAAGACTCGACCCCAGGGGCAACAAACAGTTTTCGATCCCAGTCACTGAGTTTGAGGCTACTCTCTCACCGGCGTCCCTCCTAACCCTAACCGAGTGGACTGTGATTTCAATAGGTGCAGCCTGCGTAGGCGCAGTTTCTAACGCTGCTGGCGGCTAAATTCTCGTAATTTCCCGCTATATTTTGTGTTTCATGGTACATGTATTTTCCCGAGTTCATTAAAAAAGCATTGTGCCACATTTAAAAAAACAAAAAAGCGAGAAAAAAAACTGTAAACTATTTTTGTTGGGTACGCGCGCGACAGAACGAATGCGACTGGTAGTTATTTTTTTTTTTTTTGCTTAGGATAAGTTTTGACGGCGCCGCGGGATTTGCCGCAAATGAAACGACAAAGCGCTTTGCTGACAAAAATAAATTGCAAAAGAATGCGGAGGGCAAGTTCGTCTGCTTCTCGCGCAGGGGGTAGCGGTGAAGTCAGAACGCCGAGCCCAGATTGGCTGATCGCGCCCCCCTATCTGAGCGTCGTCTGCTCCTTTGCAACGTCGTCTGCTCGCACCGTCGTCTACGTCTGTCTTACCTTTCCTGTGACTTTTGAAAGTGCAGAGGCCAGATTCACGAAACGATCTTACGCCAAAAATGTGCGTAAGACAAAACTTAAGAACAAATTCGTATTCACGAAACGAAATTTTCGTACGTTTTGCGCAGGTTACGACGAAATCCTACGACAGCTCCGAAGCTGTTTGACGCACTTCTTACGATCAAATCAACATGGCCGACAACGTCGCGGTCGCGACGACCCACGGACGTTTATTTTTTTACGTGCGGTTCTGACGCGTCCCGACTTCAAGCAGCAAGAAAAAAGTAAAAAGTACTTGAAACAGACCACGACGAACAAGAACGCTGGATCCACAAACACCCGGGAAAAGCTCCCACGGCCACGATCCCACCGAACGCGACCAAACGAGCTGGGCAGTTAGGCCTAGCAGGCTCTCCGCGACTCGGCGACCTTCTGCCCACGACCGGCTGGCGTGCTGAGCGGAATATGCCCGCGCGACCCTTGTGAACCCTTCCCGTATAATATTTTGATTGCTGACCTCAATTTTAGATTAAGGGGTCAATTTCTTCCTCTTGTTATCTCCTTGTTTCCCGAGGCAACGGTGACTCTCGCCGATGAAAAAGCGGTGAATCTCCGACAGACGCAGCAAAGGTAAAGCAGCCATCGCTTTGACCGCTTTGACTAGCAGACGTAAAGCAGACGACGTTAACTGCGCCAACCCGCCGACGCCGTTAAAGAGTGAGGGGTCTCGCCGCACACGAATGGAGGGAAAAAGTATTTGGGAGGGAACTTGCCTCGGTTCTAAGCAAAAAAACCTCGGCGCCCCGGGACACCTCGCCAGGGAGTCCTTTGACTTCCCTCCTTGATGCGCGTCTGCTAGTTGTTAGACAAAAACAACGTACCGCTCGAGTTATTTCGTCTGCCCTCTCTTAAAGGCGAGGTCGAGTTCGCTCCGAAAGTCGCAGGAAAGGTAAGAGAGACGCAGACGACGTTGCGAGCAGACGACGTTGCAAAGGAGCAGACGACGCTGAGGTAGGGGGTCGCGATCAGCCAATCAGAGTTCGGCGCTCTGACGTCACCGCTACTTCCTTTCTTATGCGCAGAAGACAAAAATGAGCCCACTTGCGAGGCGTATAGGGCCGAAAGGCGTGCATTTTTAACGCTCACAAATAACGTGTTTACCGATGGACACGACACGGACATACAATTGAGGAAGTGTCAACATTCGAACAATATATCGTACGTACCACACGATGCAGCGTTATCCGAAAAGAATTTATATGAGAAAGATCTCAAGTTACACAGTCACAGTCAACGACAGTCACATCTTGACGATCGGACGGAATCCGAGACGACTTCGTTTTGGGGCACGTTTTGGGGAGAGCTTTCTTTTTTCACAACCGCACCAAGGCAAAGAAACAAACGCGACTGACCCGTTTCTCGCCCCAACCCGGACAACTATTTTTGGAGATGACTGAGGATTCTACGCGGATTATCTCTGGGAGGGGGTAGAACAATGTTCGCAAAATCGCGTCGAGGGTCGTTCGACGTCCTTCACCTCCTTCGCTTCCCGTGAATGTCGAGCAGAAAAGTTTGAATGGCAGGCACTTACCAGCCTTCTTTCTCACAATAGAAGATAACACAAAAAGGGTACGCAGCACGCATAAAAAAAAATCAGTGGAAACTTTCAAAAGGAACGAGGAAACGTCGAATACAAAACCGCAAAAATGTAGGCAGAGAACCGCGCTGAGCGGGTCTTCACAGTCCCAGAGAGTGGCAGAAAATTTCTAGCTGATAGAGGGCGCGCGAGTCGCACCAGCCGCATCAGCATCAGCAACATGGCGCCGGCCTAGGAGCATTTTCTGGAAAGGTGTATACTTCGCCGCTGACGCCGGGTCCAACAAAATGATCTCCCAAGGGTAACTCGCAATCCTCCCCGGCGACTACAATATTATGATCCGCCTGACACGCCTGACAAGTAAGTCGTTTTTAACAAAGAGGAGGTCTCCCAGGCATGGATGGTCGGAAGGACGCCAAGGATTACGTGAGCAAGCATCGTCACTCATATACAGTTGCAGCTGGAAGCGGGAACATGCTCCCATGAACGGATTATCCCCACCAGGGTTTGTGCGCGGGGGAGTCCGGCTTTGCAAAGGCGTATGCGCTGACGACAAGGCGACCATGGGAACAGGCGCCCAGCTGCGAGGTCATTCCGGTGGCGCCTCCCGCGGAACCTACCGCTTGAGTCAGAACTCACTAAAGACAGACAACACGAAAACAATAACAACTCTCGGAGTGTCCCCGTCTTTCATAGTTGCAGCTGGAAACGCGGCGCCTGCGTGCATTACCGGATTAGGTCAATACCCGACCAAGGCTTGTTAAAGGACCCATGAAACCATTTTCGGACTTCCGGCCAAATAAGATGGCGTTTGGGGATGCCCCTCAACTCATACAATGTTTCCCGGGTCACGTGCGCATGACGCGCCGCGGGGTACGTGACTTCCGGTCTTGTCCTCTTTTTAGCGCTGTGGACGTTGCTACAGCGAGACCAGACTCTCCCCTCTCTCCCGTATCCCTCGCTCATGTGCCTTGCTCTTTCACCGCGGCTCCCACAGTGCTGATTCCCGTGGCCCGTGGCTGTGCCACTGCCGCTGTTTCCCTCAACATGGCGACCTGGAGAGACGGTCTCAGTGAAATAGAGCGCGAGATGTTCGCGTATAGCGAGTCTGTTGGATTGTCGCCGTACTCGCATACGCCTGAAAAACGCGAGAGAAAAGTTCGGTTGTCGAATGAGGAAGACATGTCGGCACAGCCCGATCCCAGTCCGGACCCAGATGCATGGCGTCTGGTCACCACGGCATGGTAAGCACCGCGTCTGGTTTCTCAACATACACTTTTTATCTGTAGTTGAGCAGTTTCCATGTGACGTCTCTTCGTTTTCAATCATAGGTGCTCTTGTAAGAGGTGCGAGGTGATGCCAACATCGAGGGAATGCGTTTGCTGCCGAGAATGCCCGCCTGCTGTAACTGCTCAACCGGAGGGATGCGTGACAGAGCACGCAGACTTTTCGCTCATTTGCCTTCAGCCTGCCGTGCTCCGAGTAGCCTTCTGGGCACTACAAGAGGCTGGTCACAACCCGGCGCAAGGGGAACAGAGGTGCTCCGTTCGTCTCCAACATTTCGACATATTTCTACATACTTACAAAGCGCGACATCGCAGGCACGCGCACTTGATCGCTCTTCGTTCACGCCCGAAAATAACAGAAGCCCTTGAACAGATTTACGGTGGGTTTCTGCGACATCAAGTGCGAGTGCAACGCTGCCAATTGCCTGGCAATGTGCATCGAATTTTCCTTTTACTCCCGTTATATTTCGTCGCAACCGAGATGGAACTAGTGCACCCCAAGGGTCGTTCACAATGGGGTCAGGGACAGGGACTCGATCTGTCGCGATCACCATCCAGTTTTTGTGCTAGATATTATTTTACATATTCTCTGTTGTAAATCTTTATAGGGGCAGAAATTTGTTTACCCATGTGGATACCACCTAAACATATCACTAGATCTGGAAGGCCCCTTGTGACCCAAATATAGATCCGCACAAAAAGCAATTGCTTGACACGCCATTTATTCATTCATTTTTTATTACAAGTGCTCACCAATGGCTCGAGGCCTTTGCAATAAGGCACACAAACAAGATAACTCCATGAGCTTGGTGCCATACCTGGGGCTCATCTCAGCCCATTGTCCCAAAGTATCAGCAATAACGGTAACTAATTCACGTTCTGCAATACTCTAGACATGTCGGGATATGAGCTTTCTCTAAAAGAGTCGAATCCGGAACCCTAAGCGAAGCTAATGTTTGCTGAAATTCAGACTGTATTCGTCAGTACATTGATCTCAAATTCTATTGAACTGAAATAGGTCATAGTACGCAATAAATACTACTACAGACAGGGGCGGATTTAGAGGGGGGGTCCGGATGTCCTGACCCCCCTCTTGAATTCTGCGTGCGTAAAATTTAGGGCGTAAAACGAGGGGGGGGGAATTTCTAAACATATGGTACGCTGACCAACACCTGACCCCCACCTCAGGAAATTCCTGCATCCGCCCCCGACTACAGAAATGGCCATTGTTCGTGGCTCAAAGGCACGCTATGTAAACATTCCAATTTATCTGTTACCAACAGCACTCGCCTCACCTCAATTATGAACAGCTGGCAAAGAATAGTTTTGAATTGTGCACACATTTGTTGTAACAGATTAACAACTCAGAAAACATGTTGCACAGAGATTGATTTCACAATTGATTTTACAACCGGCTATATGTAACCTTGAATACTTTGTAAAAGCATTTTCAAGTGATACACTGTACAAGCATTACAAGTGCCACACTTCAAAATTAGCATGGCAGTAGAACAATTTTATTTTCCTGTAGACCCCATTTTATAGCGACATAAGAACCAGAGCAAATTATTTAGAACTGCACTTCACTACAATGTTGATGATACCACCTGAACCTGTAGATAAATTAGAATACAGTGTCCTGATAACTAGTCAGCTCATCAACAATAACGCAAGTAAAGCCCACCACAGGTGATGTTACATGTCACACCAAAGAAGTGTTTACATTGGGAAAGCATGAAACAGGTACATCTTATCAAAAGCACTTGTGTCTTCTACAAGCATACTCGGTACAATAATGTGCTTCTGTAGATGTTATTTAGTTCACAATTATCCACTGCTCTTTGACCATCATACCTCTGTGTTCCATCGTATCGGTTATTAAAATTCATCGAACTACATGTTTCCTTTTCTTCATACATGAAAAGGTTTTAGAAGAAATCCTGAAGGTGGAGTACAGATGCCTCCATGCCGCCTTTGTAATATTGCACCTATGCACTCCAGTTGTATAGTTTAACCTTGCAGTCTGTACTTTTACTTTATACGCAACTTTATCACACTGACAAGTTACTATCTATGTTATCATTTTCACAGGTTACGCTTCGTGGCCTACAGGCAGTTTGTACGGTGGATGTGGCGGAGACTGGGGCGCCGCAACAGACGAGTCCTGCCTGCCTGTGTCGTCAGGACAATCCGTGAGGAATTCCCCTCGGAAGCTTACACTGGGTTTTTGGATACGGAATAAAAAAATTTGAACTCAACCTCAGACGAATGTTCTTTATACTATATATCTCAAATGCATATTCAACCAATGAAAGTGCGGAACTTCTGCAACCCAAATCGTTCTATATCCCTGGAGCACTTTCTGCTCGACAAAATGTCTGCATAATCGCTGGCTAAGCCGAGTCTGTTCCATACCATGATTTGGTGGTCGGCATACCTTGCGGATGCAATTTTTTGTAAATGTAAACATTTCAATCTAGGTTTTATTTTTTTAAGTTACCACTTTGTTGCATTTAGATCACAGTCCTGAATGGGGAGTTTCTGCCACGCAGCTTTTATGGTGGCCATGCATCCAATCCCAAGACAAAAATAAAAAAAAACTGATGATTGGATATTACTGCTACTTCACATTGTGTACATTTACAGGCAAAAGCATCTAATGTAGGTGCAGTTTTTTTTCGTTGCCTTTTCCTTGTTTCTTTTTGATAAAGATTCCGCAAGCAGCCCCCACATGCAAGTTGTAAATTCTACGGTACATGCTCACCCTCCATTTCTGAGGGTGAGCATGAACCGTAGAATTTACAACTTGCATGTGGGGGCTGCTTGTGGGAATCTTCATCATGCCTGCCTCTTGAACATCCCTTGCCCTATTGTGCTTTTGGCTGCCTTTCCACATTATAGAAGAGCAGTACTGCATGAGGTATGCCAGCCAACCATCCTAATGCTGCAACAGTGTGCCTCTTTGACATTTCAAAGACAAAGCAAGGGGTCGTGAAGGGGCAAAAGGCTTCGATATGACAGCCACCTAAGGCAGAGGTGCGTAAAGTGGGGGTCACGAAGCCTCCGAGATCCGACGAGGTGTAGAAGGCGGTCTTAATATTTTCGAGTAAAGCCAAGATTATTTGTTGCTACATCTTACACAATACGACAACAGACACACAAACAAAAAGCTGCCCTTCAAAAGCTTGATAGCCAACTTGATAATCAAGTTGGAGTTAGTTTAACTAGCAACTGTGATGTGCAAGTCTTCTTGATTCCAGTGCACGGCACAATTTAAAAATCTTAATTAAGGTTTAAAGCGAGTTTTCTCCTTTCAGTGTTTTTTTGGCACTTGAACCCTATAAAACCATGATCTTCTGTCGACTAAAATGCAGCTGTGTCTGACACAGTGTTTGTATCGTCCCTCATCTTTTCCCCATCTTGAGGTTTTGTCGAAAATTGACAGTTCGTTCGGAGAGATCCAGTGGCTGTGGCCCTCCTGGCCCCCGCAGTATGAAGGCTAAGCCTTCGCATCCTGTCTTTCCTCGGCACCTGAAGATATTCAGATACGGCTGTTATTGCAGTGCATGGGCTCGGAGGACCGATGCTTGCTGCAGCCCTTTCCCTGTCCGTTAAGGCGTCCTACAACGTCGTGGTACAGCGTTTCACTGAGCACTTCGTCTACTCCGTGAACAAAGTATATGAATCGTTGCGATTCCATTGGCGGGTCCAACAACCTGAGGAAAGCGTCGACGCGTTCCACGTGGAGCTGATGCCCCTGGTCAAGCAGTGTAACTATGGCTCCCTAGAGGTCAAGGAACGCCTCGTAAGGGATCGTTTGGTCGTCGGAACCCAGGACTCTCAGCTTTCAGACAATCTTGGACGAAACCCGAACCTCATGCTCAAGGACACATGGGTGCAAGCGTGCCAAGCCGAATACACAGACAAAGAAATGGCAACCACGGCAGGCAAGGGTACATCAGCAACTCCAGAAAGTCAGGGTGTCTACCTCGACACGACCAAGCTCTTGAGGTTGTCAGAAGCAACGCGGGACTCAGTCTAACGCTAATAACGCTGGTCACGACCAGTGTTAATGGCCAGCCTGGTTCTTGTTTATTCTGCGGATGCTCATTTCATCCTCATGCAAACAGTCACGCGCGTAAGTCAAGTGCAACTTTTACTGTAAGGAAAGGCACTCCGCAGAGGTCTGTCGCTCCCGCATGAAAAAGCAAGCTAAAGTAGACACTCTGCAGCTTTCTGCAGTCGATGCCGGAGAAAGGGCTAAGTTTGTTGAAGTCCCCGTCAACAACTATACTGCGTCTTTCAAAGTGGACTCAGGAGTTGACGTGACAGCTGCTCCGGATAGTTTCCGCTGGATACCCCAGAGCTTGACAACGGCTGAAAACGCCATTTATGGACCGGGAAACCATCCGCTTACAGTGCGGGGTGCTCTCTCACTGACACTGTGGTGAAACGGCAAGACTTCCAAGCAGCAGGTTTATGTTGTCCAGTCTCTCAGAACTCCTTTGCTGGGCTTCCCTGCCATACAGAACCTTCAGGGCAAGTTCCTTGACACTGCAGCTAAGCCTGCAGTCAAGCCAGGCTTCACTGAGCTCTTCGCAGGTCTGGGTATGCTACCTGACGAGTACACAACCTAGCTTGAATCCAAATCTAGTTCATTCTTACTGAGTGTGTCTAGTCGTACACCAATTCCCCAACGAGAGGTTGTGTGGACATGGCAGGGAGTCATTCGTCGGGTTGAAGGCCAGACCCCATAGTATGCAGGAACAGTTGTACCGAATGAAGGCTTCTGGAAGTCACCACCCCTGCACTGTCCTTACGAAGCTCATTGAGGTCGTCCTCGGAGAAAGGCACATGCTCCCTAGAGTGAACCAAGTTCTCGGACTTTTGAGTAAAGAGAGGGTGTTTGCCAAGTTGGACGCTATTTTTGGATTTCAGAAGGTATAACTTGTCAAGGAAAGTCAGGAGTACACCGCTTTCATCGCTTCCTTTGGCCGCTTCTGCTTCTGCTGTTTGCCTTTTGGATTTACGTTGGCACCAGAATACTTCCAGAAGCAAATGGCATGCATTCTGAGAGGACAAGACAGGTGCATCAACATGATTGATGACATACTTGTCTTTGGACGGACGCAAGAGGAGCACGACACGCAACTCAGTCAAGTGCTCTCCCGACTATCAAAGGCAGGCATCACCCTCAAAAAAGATAAATGTGTGTTTGGAGTGTCCGCAGTCAACTTCCTTGGAGTCGTCATATCAGCAGAAGGCGTGAAGCCGGATCTCAGGAAGATTCAGACTGTACAGGTGACGGAAAGGCCTGAGAGTGTCACAGGTGTGCGAAGATTACTTGAAATGGTAAACCATGTTGCACATTTCGTGCCGCGCATCCCCGAGCACTTTTGTCGAAGAGCAACAGATGTATGGGGCTGGGGTTCCGAACAGGCAGCAGCATTCCTACGCGCGAAGAACTTCCAGAGTTCAGACTGCTGTCTCGCCAAGTACAACCCAGTGTACCCCACAACAGTTTCGGCAGATGCCAGCTCCTTTGGTCTCGATGCCATACTCCTTCAAGACCAACCTTCTGGAGAAAGAAGGGCATTTGCCTTTGCATCTTGGGCCATGACCCCGACAGAGATCTGCCACAGCAAGACGGAGGATACGGCTTTGGCAGCGGCGTGGCTGAACGTTTTGACGAGCTCATACGTGGTTTGCAGCTCAGCGTAGGGACGTCCTCCCCGCATCCAGCGCCTTCGTTTAAAGCTGATGCAGTACCAGTTGTGCCGGGGAAACTACTGGCAATGGCAGACACACCCCCTAGAGCTCCACAGAGAACTGGGTCTGAAGACAAGGGAAGGGCTCCCCGGACACCTTTGCAATTGCAGCACTGGAAGACGCGTCTGCTGACCTCCCACTTCACCCCAAGAAAATCCAAGCTATGCAACAGACTGACGGAGAGTGCTGTACACTCACATGGTATTGTGAGGTTGGATGGCCGAAGAAGCACAAGCTGCCCCTCAATCTGTCCAAGTATTGGTCTCTCCAAGGCGAGCTGTCGCTTTGCAAAGGACTTCTTCCGAAGGGCTCGAGGCTCCTCATACCTGCCGAGTTACGATCAACAATAATGAGGGTGATACATGACAGGTACCACGGAGTTGTCAAGTGCAAGTGCTGAGCTCATGACTCTGCCTGGTGGCCAGGCATCAATGCACAGATCGCATCCCTGGTGAGTGTCTGCGAATAATGTGCCAAGAAAAGAGCGCAACTGGCAGAACAGCTCATTTCGTCTGGCAACCCTGCTCGCCCATGGGACCGTCGCTGGTGCGGACCTGTTTCATTAGCAGCAGGTCTTCATCGTTATTGTCGACTAACACTTAAGGTACCCAGAAGTCCTGATGCTAAGCAGCACCTCGAGTGGAGCCACGATCGTGGTAATAAAGTCGGTCTTTGCTCCGCATTCAAAAGCTTGTAAAAATGAGTGGCATCATAACAAGCTGAGTGGCACTTACGACGACACCACTCATTCCATCAACGAGTCTTGGAGTGAAAGTGTTACTGCATTGACAGCTCCTGGAAGCAATCAAGACAAGAACCCTAACAGCAGGTTTCACAAGACTAAACTCGCTCGTGCTAAGTCACCCGGTTATGCTTGCCACTTGTTTTGCAAAACGGCTGAGCCTGGCTGCAACAAGGTCTTCCTTTGACGGCCTTTCGAAGCTCTCGCTCATGCAGGGTGGACGTGGTGTCTCCGCATCAAGCTTGAAAGCTTCCTTCAGGGGCAGCGCTGTCTTGCAGAGTTCCACAGACCGAGTCAGGAGCTTTGCGACGTAATCTGCAAAAGTAGTTGTAATATTGGGCATTATGTTGACTGTGGGGAAACGTGCGCATCGGAAGGCACATGATTCTGCCAAAATGAGATGAGGAAATGAGATTAGAGTAGGACTTCCAGTTTTTCACAAAAATGAGAACGTAGGGAGATTTATGTTTGGAAGTAAGAAAGGCTTAGTAGCCCAACATCAAATGTTTTATGAGTTTCGCAGCGTTGTCTGACCATATTTGTGAGTGCTTGAGGTTTTTTTAACTGAGCAGATTTTGAACTACATGTATGTCAGAATTCCTTGATTTAAAACGAAAGAGGCATGTAACAAAACGAAACACACAACACACCTTGTGACTTGCATCTACAAATTTACTGGAGCGGCTAGCTGCTCAGCACTTGCCTCGGGAAAGCCGATCGGGATAGAAAGAGGAGGACGAAGGGGGAGGTTGGGGAAACTGGACGATTGAGGGAAGCGCGATGACCGTGTAGAGGATGTTTAGGTCTCTGGTCTACGATGTGTCAATTGTCGACAGCAGCTTGGGCTGCTGAGCCGGGGAGGTTGTGGGGTTCTTGGCACTCCGTGGAGGAAGTATGAGACGGAAGAGAGGGTCAGGCAAAAGGTCAAATTTAAACCTGTAGCGCCGTGCAAGCTGGGCAGCTCCCCACCATGCAAGTGGATCTCTCTTTCCTAAAGTGATAGGGAAGGGTTCGAGAGGAGTGTTGTCCCGACTTGATGTTTAAAATATTATTTGTCAGCCGAATTGCGATTGGCTTCCCTGTGCGACACTAGATAACGGCGCTAGCCGCAAGCGGCACTCGCAGGGCAAGGAGGTTGCTCGAAGAAGCAGGGAGAAGGGAAGAGAGAGGCTTCAGTCGCCATAGCGACGGAGGGACGCACGCACGTGTCGTTCACGTGCGTGCGTCCCTCCGCTGTGTTGGAAACAACCGCAACGACAGACCAATCGCAGGTCGAGAACTGGTCGCGCTTGTTGCATACCGGTCGCGGGCTGGCTTCTTCTATCCGCAAACATAGCGTCGGTTGTGATCGTCGACGTAGACGGCGTGGTGGAAGCTCATCGTTCCGCGTAACAGCGCTATCCTTGACTGTGAATTTTCGTTGTGCGTCGCTATGATAACCCAGCACGTACTAGAAGGGAAGATCCACCTACTCGTGCGGTGATGTCGTGGCGGCACTCTCAAGACGGCAGAAACGCCCGTGTCGTCGTGTTTGTTTACTTCGACTACAGTGGTGCTTTCTAAGCATTAGTGTTTGCGAACATCGTCCGGATTTCTTATTTGGAGCATTTCATGCCTGTGCTCAAGTTGAAGGTATTACTGGCGCGTACCGTATAAAGGGTGCGAATTTTCACGCGTTTTCATCGCCGGAGAAAAGTGATTAGGGTTAGCAATCCTGAATGCTCGCAACGTCCGTCCGCAACCCGCGACGCCGTTAAAAGGACGCCGTTAAAAGGTCAAAATGTGTGACACACTTGAGACAGAGGTGTACTAGTCTGGTGAAATGAAGATTTTCCTCAAACTAAGCTTTATTATTCATCTAACATAAAATAAATTCTTTTACAAAGGTAAGTTGTCTTATGGCATGTATTTTGGCCTGAAAAATTGCTGTTTCGGTTATAGCGCGGTACCGCTTATAATGCAGATTTTTGCGACTCCCACGACATACGTTATATGCGGTCTACACTGTAACTCCAAACATCAAAATTTAGTAGGGAAAAGTAAAGGTATCTCTGAACAGTAGCATTCTTCTTATATTACCATATGTGGCTTTTGTCATCCTGGGATTGACGCTGTGGTGTCCCTTCCTTGCCTTGGGAGATGTCATCTTCCACTGCATCTCACCCGCTTGTGTGATGGCCTGGCCCCTGCTGCTGTTTTCGTTGTAGTGGAGCGCTGCAACGCGCGTTCTGGACGAATAGGGAATGTGGTCAAACAATCTGTTTTGCTATATCTTACTGTTGGATTCTCAAGCATTCCGCAGCCACGATGAAGCTAGCTTCATCACGTGAATCAGTGTGTTCATATTTGCACATGTGTTAGATGCTTTGCAAACCTACTCATTTTGATAAAGCACAGCCATACTGCAGTTGTGACTGATTAGGAGGTTAAAATAGAATGATTAAGGTACAAAATTACGGCATTGTGACAAAACTGTCACAAAACTCAGGAAACACACAAAACAAGTCTGGGCTATGATATTTTAACATAAAACGGCAGGCAACCTGAGGATCTTCTTCTAGACCCCTAAAATTTTTACAACATACCTGGCGACCATGCCTCCTGTGCTGAAGGCAAACGCTTTCGCTGCGAAGCCGTTCAGGACACTGTGGTAAGACTCCAGGGCATAAGTCTGTGTGTCCGGGGACAGCTGTTGCAGGTCCTTCAGCAGCTGCTTCCTCGTCACGATGTCCACAAACTTTGCATGGGCAGGCGTTTCTGAACCAATAAAAAAGGGGATCTCAGCTTGTCGGAGCAAACAGTAATTAACAAAAGATTGGTACTTTTACGCTGAGTTGTTGGTAAACCTTGTTGTATTTCTTGAAGGTAGTATCCTTTGTAACTAATGTTTAGGCTGCGGCATTTTTATTTTTCTTCCAATTATGGCAACCTTTCCGGTTTTTATTTGGAAATGAAATTTTCAGCTTTTATCAATGAATATAAGTGCAGATAAAAGTTTACCTTTCTTTTTGGTGAATATGCATTAACAAAATACACTTTTTGAAACATGTTTGTACAAAATATAGTGCACTAAATGCATAATTTTTCTTTCCTCTTGCTGTACTTTTCAATCAAAAATCCAGACAGTGTACCACTTTCATTTTGATGTGACGTACTGAGTTGATGTGCTCTTCTAGGTGCACTGGTGCTCTACCGTTATTAATTAATCGTCCTGCAGCAGCCCTCGCGGACATGAGTAAGGTAGTCATGGCGACCACTTTTGGCACGCTTTTCCCCCAACTTTTCAGGACTGTCAAAGCTGGCTAGCTCGCACAAGCAACAGAAATGACAACAAATAAATTGCGTTCCTGTAAAGCCCGGGAATATTGAGAGATGCATTAAAAAAAGGTATAGAGCTTCTCCGGTTGTCCCCTAGTTTGAAAAAGGCCAGACAAAGCAACAAACTAGGGTAGTGCGAATAGTGGCTTGAATCGAATAGCGCAGCGTCATCCCTAGCTTCTGCACTGTTGAAAGAACCGGTTGTCTGGGCTTTCCCTTGTATTGTCAAGGCTATGAATGACGCAGCGCTATTCAATTCGATCCACTATTCACACAACCCTACAACAAACACCAAATATGGACGAAAAAGTAAGTCTGATTAGGTATGTGAACTGCCTCCTTACCTGGCTCCATCCATTCGCCTTCTTCAATGGGCGCATGAAAGCACCGGGTGTATATCCCAGGATGGTCTTTGTGGACGTTGATGACGTGCCTGGTTAGGCTTGTCCAGGCGTCCACAAGGAGGTCACCATTGCCACGGCTAGCTGCCGTGCACCAGTACATGTGGTTTGAAGCTGGCTGTGCCCACAGAGCAAGTGCACCACAGTCCTGCCCCTTGCTTGCCGCGTTCAGGCTCTTCTTGATGCCTGCAGTTCGACGAGCGAGCAAAATTAGTACAATCTTTCTGGTCCTTCTAACTTGTAGTCTGCATAAAGATAGTTCTTGAAGATAGAATAGGCTTGCTGACACCGCTCATATTGGAGAATAATTCACTTTACAGGAAAGCGCACATAGAGACGGAAACATATTTTTATGCTCTATTCGCGCCGAGAAGTTTGGGAATCACCACCTGGTAGATTGTCTCGCAACCCAGAGTGAGGATGACGAGGTCAAAATTTTGTCTTCATATTTTGATCTAAGCATGCTTTTGGTCTCGTCATCCTCCGAGCTTCCTCCGGTGGTCGCTGTGATTGGCTCTCCGAGTTCTGACCGAGCCAATAGATGACGGGCATGTGAGGACTGCTAAAGCGCCCCTAGCGCAATTCTTGCCGCGAATAAAAATTCCTCCCAACAATAATTGGATGGTGCTGGCATCCCAGTGCAAAATGAGCAGAAGCAAGCAATGAGAGTTCACGAAGCACATGGGAAAACATTGGTTTCAGAAGGGCACAAGCAAGCAATTCAGCATTCCTTTAAAAGACACGCAAGACAAAATATTTTAAGGTGACAGACTATAAAGACCTAATGCCGCTAAACAAATTGCATAGGTAACCATTGTATATAGATGTGTTAAATGCACTGTTAGCAACAACTGCTCTGATTGAGCACTGGCGGCTGGCAATACTATAAAACAAACAATATGTTTTTCTTAATTTTCTGTCGGAACACGGTCCGTGATGGGCTCTCAAATTCTGCTGTAGTAAGGCGTGCTCTATTGGGGCCCTATCAATTGGGGCCCTAATCTAAGTGGTCAAATTTCATCCCATCAAAACACTTTAAGATACAATGCAAACAAGTGCAAATATGATACTGCAGAAAACTTTCGGTGAGCAATACCACTCTGCTATGTTGGCAAGCAGTATGGTTTGTTCGTTTGCATACAGTGGCATGAGGTCCTAACAAATTGCATTTACTTTTTGAGACGTGCCAGACGTCGAAGTAGTGCAGGATGCCTGGTTCCTGCTCCCTCATGTGTTTCCCAATGGAACGGTGTCTGTCTGTAGTGAGAGACCGCACAGTGATGTCCTTCTTCTTGAGGAAGTCCAGGGACCGCACCAGGCCTTCTTTCTCCATCTGTCCACTGTTGCGGACTGTCTCGCACTGTGTATTCAGTGTAAAATGGAACAACATATTTCAAATATCAGTATCAGCAATGATTATCTCAGATGTACAGACATCCTCAGATATGAGGGTGAACAAGCTCTGTTGTTCGACTGCCTCTGCCAGCGCTTCAAAGGTGCGTCACCTTTGAAGGTGACGCACCTTCTCTGTGCCTCTGTTGCCGCTGGCGTGATTTTGACGCACTGGTGGTGACGACCCAACGACTAAGCTTGTTCACCCTCACTGTGAAGATAAGTGTACCTATGTCAGGTAACCTGCAGCCTTAACAATTTTCACCTATTTCATTCTAGATGAGAAGAGCTATAGACTTCAAGTGTGTATCACAAAGACAAAAATGTAGCAGTAGGCTGTAGTGTGTGCTCTACTGTACTATTCTGTTTCAAAAGGTTATCAGCCCAAAAAGTCCTCCACAATCACGTGGTTCCATCCATTCCTCACCTCCACAATAAGGTGGCTTCATGCATCCCTCACCTCCACAATAAGGTAATTGCATGCCATTCCTTACCTCTCCAACCTGAACCTGTTCGAAGTGAAGGATCTTGTTCACGTGACCCACAAACAGGGAGTAAGTGAGATATTTGGCACAAAAGCCGGGGGAGTCGCATCTCCCATCACCAGCAAGGTCCAGTGGCTGGTCACGAAGCTCATCCAGCAGCTTGCCCTGCTCGTCTGTCCACACCTGTTGCAAAAAGTTTTGAAATGTTTCATACTGGCATAAACATATAAAGCGACACTGCATTGGGGTTCAAGAACATGTCAGGAAAAAACTGATCTCATTAATTGTTACCTGTTCGATGGCTTGGCGCAAGATTGTTCGTTGATAGTTGAAGTATGTCTTCTCGCACATCCCCTGGAGGTTGATGAGCTCGAACAAGCGCAGCGTCTTCGTTGGAGATGACCCCGTGAAGAGTATGGCTCCCGACAGCAGCAGGGTGCCCAGAGCCCTGCCTTTGATGGACGGCATGCTGTCCCAGCGATGGGAGTGCCCAGCAGGGCAGAGTGTGTGCACCGTGAGAAGGGTGGTGTTCGTCGAAGTGGACACCTTACATGGCCTGTAGCAGGTCTTGCAGACTTTAAACAGCTGTCGCAGTCTGCTCTCGAACACGATGAATTTCCGTTCCTTGTGAGCTGGCTCCTCGCCTGTGATAGGGTCATCCCTGAAAAAATATCTAGTGTGAGGGCTTTAACTAGAGGTTCGCTTTAACTAGAGGTGAGCTTGAGCACGAGAGGTGTGCTGTCGACATTATAATAGGGGAACAAATCAAATCGAGCATGCTAAAGAAACTGAGATGCTCATGCTCTCCTCAAAAACCTACAAAGCTAACAAAACATTGATGCTTTCCTAGCATTTCAGGGGCAAGCACTTATAGCTTACACATAATCCAGTGCCACTAGAAACAGGTCAGTCTCGGAACCTCCTCTCCCTCTTCCCTACCTATGACACTTTGCCATGGGCGCATCCTGGTTATGTGCCTGATTCAGGGTGTGTCACACATTCTAATTTCTTAGCGACTGCCAAATTTTTGGCCTCATTTCCTGTGGTGCTGTTGCATTAGACAGAGCGTAAATCAGCTCGTTTAGTTTAAGGATGAAAGCATTCTTACTCGATGAAGCTCCGCTCCGCAAATGGCTCGTACAAAGGATCCGCGCTGTCGTCTGGATCATCTAGCACTGGGGTCCGAACCGTCTCCGTGGGTACAGGAGTGGCAGGTGCTAAGACGGGTCTCATTGGTGGCACTGAAGAGGCAGCAGCGGCGGCGGCGGCGGCAGCAGCGGCAGCGGTGGCGGCGGCGGCAGCGGCGGTGGCGGGGGTGGCGGTGGCGGCGGCGGGGGTGGCGGCGACAGTGGTGGCGGCGGTGGTGATGGTGGTGGTGGTGGCACTTGCGGTGCCAAGTAGCTCCAACTCTTCAGTCTGCGCCGACTGAGTTGTCACCACCTTGGCATAGGTGTTTCCCTGCGTGCCTGAAGGGAAGGAAGATTGACACAGTCCGATTGCTCATTATGCCTCACTTCGTGTCAGCTGTAGAAAAATTGAGCCCTGGCGGGAGCTACATTTCTCAGCAAGACTTCCTTGGATTGTACAGGACATGACTGTAACAACCTTCATGTTTGAACTGCCTAGTAAAAATTGAATTTCAAATATACTCACCTAAAATTGGGCACAAGGGCATTTCGTCTCAAGTTTTTTATTTAATTGTTTCAGGCATAAACTTTGAATAGTATATGAATGTTTAAAAATCAGACAAAAACGGCAGCAGTACATTCCGTCTGCGCAGCGGCTCGAGCCCTTGCTGCTAGGTGGCGTACTGAACACAAAAACGCCAAGAATGTATCAGGAAACACTGACAACGATCAAAATAATTGCAATCAATTAAAAAAAAAGCTTTTAGCATTGAGTAGGCCACCCTGAAACACATGCAAACCAATATGTAGACAGAAATGACCACTATAGGCCAGAGAAAATGCACTGCGGCCTTTTTGTTTTATTTTAAGTAACTCACTACTCCCAAGTCAACCCCTTAAAAAACAATTAGACAAAACTTTCAGGGAAGCAACGTTGATGCACCCATTTTCAGATGTGCATGTTATAAATCTAATTTTTGCTAGGCATTTTAAATGTCAATGTTTTTATGGCCACATCCTGTACATGCAAGCGTTTGCATGCACTGGTTGCACCTCAACTTCTTCCTTGCAGTTCGGTCTCATTTACACTTGTGATACCCGGGAGCTTTAAACATGAACTTATCTATATAGTCTGTTGCAGGGTAACAATAGCAGGAGAACTCTCTCTTCCTCTCTCTTCACATTAGCGGAGTACATGCTTGAGAGGAGAGTGGAAAGGAAGAAAATACCAATCGGTGAGAAGAGGTAATTTTCTCCTCTCCATCCTCTTGCTGTTCTTAATCCACAAAGGTTATAGATATCTGGATTGTTTGTCACACCCACGACTTAAAAAACGCCGTCTTCATATGGAAATGTCGAACTAATCGTGTATAATACTCATCACCTTGTAAATAAGCGCCAAAAAACACAAGGAGGGGAAAGTAGACAGACAAGAGCACTCTTTGTCTGTCTACTTTCTCGTCCCTGTGTTTTTTGGCACTTTTTTTTTTACGTGATCATAAACCAACTGGTCCAAATTGCCACTATATTATTCATGCCTACCGACAGACTTTTTCCCCAGCCGAGGGTCCGTTCCCACAGCCCTGTCTTTCCTAGCAGGCGGCCGGGGGGCTTTTGTAGGCGCTTGCACTGCTTGCACTTCCTCCGGGTCCACTTGAACAGCTGCGTCGTGTGAGGCTGGTCGGTGACCGCACGAGCAGCAGAGCTCACGAGGCGCACTCGGAGCACTTTCCTCGGAGCAGCCGGCGTCCCCAATCGGCTCATCACCCTGAAAAAACAGAATGTTCCTTGACAATCTGACTTGCACTGAAATGAATAACATGCTTACCAGAGTTCTTCGGCGTTTCGACGGTGGCTCCTTTGCTTGGGTAGACCTCGCGAAGGGGGGCAGTCGAAGCGAAGGCACAGAAGTGGACTTCAGGCTAACGCGCTTCAACGTCTGTCCAGCATCGCGCAGAACACTCGCTATGCGAACGTAGTCATTATCGCCGTTGAAGTGTTCCGAACAAACGCGTACGTCTGCCTTCCCGGGGTCCTCCCTGCCGATGCTTCGGCACCACGCACTTCGGAGGGGCTCCTCGCGGGGTAAGGAGTGGTACACAAGGTTCCTGCCTCGAATCACGGGATTCTTCTGGTTACGGTTGGGGCAGAGCGGAACACCGCAACCGGTGGGCATCACGAATGTTCGCAATGGCTAGTTGCAGGCAGGCGAACCAGGCGCACGAGAAAGAAAAGGAGCCACGCAGCTGCCGAAACGTTGTTTTGGGTTTTGATACCGCGTCGATCACACCGCTGGTCCGGTCGCAGGCAACCAACGTTGCTAGGCAGCGGAGCAGCGGGGAGGGGATGCTTTGACTTACTCCGGAGAGATGGCGCTGCGAAAACTTCGTATGCTGAACAAGATTATAAAACTTTCGATTCATTTGTTTATGTTGGAACGAAATCATTTCTAAACATTAGCATTAAACTGAGAATATACTTGTTCAAAAGCGATATCAATAACAGCACCCGCCGTGACGTCACAAAGTTAGTTCCTATGGCTGCCGTGCGTGAAGTCAAGTCAAGAAATAGTTCCTTTTAGTTTTTGCGGTTACGCAGCGCATTTGCGACATTTCGAGAGAAGTAGTCGTGTTTTATGGCCTTTGTGCTAAAGTAAACAAAAAAAGGGTAATAAGGTGCACGTTCTCTCGATGTTAAAATCGTTTCATGGGTCCTTTAAGCATCTTTTCCTGCGTTCGTGCGTGCCGGTGTTATGTTTTGGCTGCTCGTCGCCACCTTGGCCCAAGGACGCCTTGCCGAACAAGGGGGCCCCTTGTTCGGGAGTGCCACTTTATCTGCCGGCGTCTTATTCATTTCTGCGCTCAAACTTTCGTGATGGACAAAATTAGCACTATATAATTTCGAAAGTAGTTAGTAATTTGAGTAGAAGTTACCTGAAAAAAGTAGTTAAATTAAACTACTAATTACCCAAATCAAGTTGTAATTGGAAGTTACCAAGTTACTCGAAAAAGTAGTTAAACTACAGTAGTTTGAGTAGAGTAGTTGAACTACGTCAACGTCTGATTACAGCCAAACCACAACAGACACTCACAAGCACAGACACACTAAAAAATATATATACTCATATCGCGGCAAATGAGTATATTTTTTTCGGTGTGTGTGTGCTTGTGAGTGTTTCTCTTGTGGTGCCCTGTAACGTTAATCAGCCTGAACTACCAACTCGCCCAGTGAGCAGTCTTATCGTTTTAAGGCAACGGCTGCGATGGTAGCTGCAGTGTATTATATGCAATACGTATATTTCGAAGCACGTCGCCTACATGGCGTTCCACCGTCCTCTAAGAACAC
This sequence comes from Ixodes scapularis, assembly GCF_016920785.2. Lineage (NCBI taxonomy): Eukaryota > Metazoa > Arthropoda > Arachnida > Ixodida > Ixodidae > Ixodes > Ixodes scapularis. The sequence continues at coordinate 92,003,180 of NW_024609880.1, forward strand.
AGTTTGGAAAAAAACAATCTTGATAGTGCTTCAAACGATGGGTGAGGGACTGAAGGAGGAAATTCCGAAAAGCTCAGATAATCTATATTAACGTTGACTTGGAAAAATGGCCTCATGAGACCATATAGTTATTATAATGTACAATACAGTTTCGATGATGCTATCTGCTGTTGCTAATTGATGCAGGCAGCGACCATGGCGAAGAGCATCTCATGAAATATTTCTTTTTTAGGTTTTAGAATTGATCGTTAAATTTGACACAACGAGATGTGACCCGTGTCATAAAACTGTAATGATGTATGCTATATCCATGCCTGCTCCAATTTACGTATGGCTTTTTTTTACGTAATATAATGTTGCGTGAAAGGGTTCGAGTCTTGTGACGGAGCACGGACTCTTATGATAAGCTGTCAAGATGCGCATGTATACAGTTAAGCTGCGTCGCATTTGTTCATTTGTTAGCCCTTAGGAACCGTTACTTCATCGATTATCACCAGCATACAGCTTGAAAGCTTTGAAATTACGGGCTTCAAACGACACGCAAATTTCTTGGTATGTTCGAAAAAAAAAAGAAATAAACGTTTTGCTGAATTGCATATATATACAGTGTCATGCTCGCATTAGGGAGGTTCTTTATTCACTCACGGCCCATTTAAACTTTTCTTTTAATTATCGTACTGTTGTTAGTTGTCTTTATTGTTGTTTTTCATTTAGTGTTGCCTATTTTGTTGGGGATTGCCAATGTATGTCTTGCTTAGGACAAACGCGCGGCGTATTAATTCTGCCCAACCCCTTTCACATAAATTCGCAGCTGGCCGGTCTAATCTTCTTCCCAGCGGTTTATCGCGCCAGAAACGCCCGGGCTGGGTTTGTTTTTCGCCACTACGGCCGGGATCTTTTTTGGGGGGCTAATTTATGACGCCGCATCCTGTACTAAATGCAAAAAATAAAATTGCCAATGAAAATGAAATAGCTTTGCCTTCAATTAGCTACAATAATGAAGACAGATTGTGAAACAACGTAAGGAGTTTATTAAAAGGCCATCGCAAGGACGGTAAACACGCCTCCTCACATTTCGTTTGGCATAGCAGCGTCGTCTTTTTTTAGTTGTGGTAGCATGTGCACGTCTGCTTGATAATTCCCGCGCAGTAACCTCCGCGTCGTCCGATGCTCTGGCAGTGCCTGTGACACGCCCCTTGGTCGAAGGGACACCCAAAACCACGTCCTGAAAAGACACATTTATAGCGAATTACCTCAATCCTTGCATTTTAGAAAGCTCGTGCACGTATATTGAACGAGTTGCATAAAACACCAGTCATTCGCATCCGCTTAATCAATTTCGGAAATATAAAGAGCGGTTGGTGTCACTCCTAATAGAGATTTTTATAGGAACGAACACGAGCAAAATGAATCGCGCTTCTCCGGAAAAAGAAGCATTGAGCTTGATCTCTACCTTCCACTTCGTTCGTAAACCACATAACGTCCAATTGCCACAAAATCCGAAGGAATAAGTAAGAAACAAAAACTAGAAAAGTAATGTCATATTGCAGTCAACTCTAAACTTGAACAAAATCAACTAACGTTTTCTTTAAGTAACAGAAAAATCAACTGTTTTTGTTACAGTGTGACGGGGATTGCTGCAATGAGAAGTTGTTGATAAGCTATACTTAACATTTACTGTAATTCCTTCTTCCGCATTGTTATCAGGGATCCAAAGGATGATCAAACAATCTGCTATGTTAAACAAAAATCTAGCGGTAAAGAATCACTATTTTCTAACTACAGTGATTTAAATCAAATAAATACAATATAAATAAGATAACCCTGATTTATAATAAATATAATTTTCTTGACTAAACTTTTTCCTACACTGGATTAAAAATTTAATGACAAAAAAACTTTAATCTTTTTGCCACGTTTGCCTTTTGCTGCACGCTCCTCCCTCGCGATTCTGAGAGGCTACCGACCTGAACCAACACCCACTAGAATAATCAAAGCCTGCAGACGACAATTTCGACGTCATCACGATGAGATTGAGCGCATATAGAAATTGGACGCGAGTGCTGCGTCATCGCTCGGTCGAGTCTAGTGTCCAATCAACGCGCTGAAGTACGCTCTGCTTAAGGCTCGGTTCCAATGGCCGAGTTTGCGCCATCCGGCTGTGATGACGTTCCATGGATAAAGAATCGGGCGTTCGGAGGCCTTCGTTATTCTATTGTGTGTTGCATGAGCTCTTTTTAGTTCACTTATGAAGATGCGACGAAGCCCCACAAGTGCGACCCAAGTAACAGTTCATAAACACTTGAGATATATGTAATATTACGTTGTGCATCAATACAAAAAAAAAAACGTACACGTGTGCTACTACAAAAGTAAATTCACAATTCATCATATTTACATAATGGCTGTGATAAAGACGCGGCCTGTTTTCTTTTTGTTTGATATTGTCATGGTGTGCTACAGCTGTGAAACGATAACTGGCTTAATTTGATATGATGATTCAACAAATCGCTTTGGGAAAATCGAGAAAGCTTTGAACATAAACAAAATGGCGAAAATATTTTGTCGTGCGGCGTGGGGAATATTCGGATGATCATCAGACTGGAAAGCTCTTTGGCTATAGCTTCCACAGATGTCGCTCATTTGATTCAGTTCAAACATAATCGCCGATGAAGAAAGGACGAAAACCTTTTGCTTTGAAGTATTTCCGTCACTGTTGTTGGCCCCTTGCGTAGCTCTGAACGTTTGGCTACCGAACCTGCCTGCAGTCGTTCACGCAGACTTTGAAGATGAATCCTTTGAAGAGCTTAACGTGGCTGCCTAATGCAGACGCTGTGGCAAATCAGGTGGCTGCCATCTGATTTTGGTGTGGGGAGAAGCGTAAGTCATTCCAATGATAGATTTCTGCCTGCGACCAGCTTTGTCTACTGGGGCCTGAAAGGCGTTTCGAAAAACAGTAGTAGCTTTCTGTGTGGTTACCTTCCGCCGCGCAGCTGAGAGCGACATTGCTCATGGGGGGAACATTTGCGGAATATTAAAATCCACGCATGCGCACAGCCAATCAATTTGGCGTTCTTTGTCCTGGTGATGAGCGCTCAAAAAGATTTCTGAGGTTACTATGCTACATAGCATAGCACATAAAGCGTGTTGTTTTACTCTTCGCGGAACATTCTGGAGCTTAGTTGGATCAAAATACTTGCAACAACATCACAAAACGAACTATTATTCCCTTCTTGCCTAAAGATTACTGTACTTTTCTTAATGTTTTTACTGATACTAATATCTTGGGTAGTGTTACTCACGAACTCGAACGTGAGCCACTTGGTCCTCTTCTTCTTGTGCGCTGGAGGTCATAAACACTCCTGAAAAAGTTAAGAAGCATGCGGGACATTAGTTAAAGGGAAGATGGGGCACTTCTACATTTGAGAAAAAACGCTTGAATTGCGTTCATTTTGCCTTTAGATTAACAGATATCAAAATTGTATTTCAATGCGACCCTCCGGAAAGCCATACGAGCAATTTCAAAATAGGACTGAAGCCCCGCCTTCCTAGCCTTGGGCAGCCAAAAGAGTTGTCGATGACGTCACGGACAGCGACTGTCTTTCGCTTTTTTCTCGCGTTTAACAATACTTACGCAGCAAATGATTTGGGTGTTCGGGTTCACGGAATAAAAATACACTAGAATTCACTTCTAACTCATTTTTTCCAAGAAGCTCCGTAGCTTCCCTTTAATAGGGTTCATAACTAAGAGCTCAAAAAGCAGCTTCCAAGTTCACAGTTTGAGATTTTAATGAATAACTACCCAAAATTCACTCACCAGCAACGAGAAGGGCGATCAAGGCAACAGCAAAGACCTTCATGATTTGAAGGTTGATGATGCGGTGTTCTACTTGGCCTGTGTTCTGCCTCACGAAAAAAAAATATTTATGATTGTTAAAATTGCTTTAATCATAACACGAAAATAACTTTTAACAATTTGCGCAGTTCAACTACTAGCTCTACATTAAATAAACAATAAATATATTTTTAATTTCCACCTTAGTTCGTCTAATAATTAAGAGCAATTGGCTTACAAGGCAACAGTGTAAATGAAAGCTATTTTTCTTTTTTTTTTTCTAGCGAGCAAGTAAGTTATTTTCTTTGCATGAAGTACGGCTGCTGATTAAATTTTTAGTTGCAATTCGTATAAACCCACAACATTACTCTTTCACGTTTTTTTTTTTCTCATACAACAAGAATCGGCATCAATTAAAAAAAATATGTAGAGTGAGAAGCAGTCTCTCTATCAGTTAGCAACCCTACTCACCTTCGTTGAGCTCTACGCAAAGGTGGCCGTGGTGTCTAACAGGAGTCCAAAGCTCTTATATAGTTGCAGTCCAAACAAACCAACGAGGAAGAAATCCTTTTTACAGCTAGGGTTTTTCCCTTCACAATGCCTGGAGTTGCAGGTTATTGCAATGCCCGAATCAGTCTTCTCCAACTCTACTTCCGGCCGTAAGTTTTGTTTTACGCGGGTTTTACTGCGAGCGTATCGCAAATCCGGTGTTGGAGACGTGCCATGAAATTTTCTTGGCGTAGGCGGAAGGTGCGCTTGGTGTCATTTTGTAGCGGACAAGCGATAGCTACAGGAATGCCTGCCACGCCAAGAGGCGTCACAGTGATCCAATGCCGTGTGACGCACGCATGCATTGGCGCGTACTGGACAGGGATCATGAGCCCTGCCTCAACGGCGAGACTGGCTGGGATCACGCCTCGCCCATTCATTTTCGCTCGAAAAGAAGCTCTGCTCTTCTAACGTATTCAGGTAGTTTGTTATTTATCTATGTTCATTTGTCCTTTGTTTCGCTTTATTTGTTTGCTTCCTTTTTTTATGCACAACAGTTAATTTATTAGGCTGCAAACGCGAGCTATACGTTGAAGAATGCATCTCGGCTCTCGATCAGAAAGAGCAACTGCCAAAAATAAAAATTCGCAATTCTCGCCATAACAAAAAAAAAAAGAAGGAAAAAGATTACCATTAGAAGACAAGTATCTGTTCAGGTGTTGTAGTAAAAATCTACTGGAAGGCGAGGCCTGTCAAATTAACTATTGTTTTTTGGATAAACATTTAGCTTTGTTAATTCGTGAGTGAATTGAGCAACGGGAACGACAGTGTAGATGCTTTCTTGCTCGATTTAAATTCCAGCACGTTGGTGGTGCGGCCTCATTTGAATGCCTGTTATCAGATCAGGCCATGGACCAAAATTTCATATAACGTAATAAAATCTAAAGACGTCACTGTCAAAACTGAGTTTACAAAAAGAATGCAGCACAAGGTCTCTTCTACTAACCCCTCCCCGCCCCCCCCCCCCCCCTAATATAAGTATATCTTCTTAGTGGCACAACATTATTGGAACCGATTGCCACTAGCATAGATATAACTAAATAAAAGACTAAAAAATATGCATTTGTTATTTTATAAAAATTAACTTTTACGGCTTCTACCAACGCAATATGTACACGTGACGCTCTCTGGTCTAATGTAAAAAAACGGGTTAGAGATGTTTTTTTTTTAAAGCTGTTTTGTACACTTTGCAAGCAAAAGCTTCAGAGGACCGTGTCAACAACGACCTTGTTTACTTCCATTTAAAGCGGTTTTAACTACCACGTTTTGCTTTCAGTACGGTTTGAGAAGACGCTAGGGAACAGTTTAATCTATTTTTCCCATTTGTTTGCACCTAAGCGATTGCTCATTAAAGCCGTTTTTAGGTGTGTACATGACGCAAAAGCTTTGCGAGTGAGTGGCCCCGTCGATGACAGAAACAAAAACGTACCCTCGGGGACGTAATGGTGTCGTATACACCCATGTATACTCGGCTTTTTCGTCCTTTGGAGTGCCCCCTGCGCCCCCTGCTGGGACCATTTTTGCCGTCGACGAGCCGACTTCTTGATCACCGGCAACTATTACCTTCAACTAGTGGCCAACAGGTAAAGCATCGAGTACCAACTAATTCTCCCTATTTATGTTGCCAACCACTCCAGCTAACTTAGTTGATTACAAAGCAAAAATAACTCCAGTGAGGCGGGATATTTTGCATCCTCGAATATGAAATTATAGGGCGAAAGCCCTCCAACATGGATCTGAAGAGATTTCTGTGAGGAAGAATAACGCAACTTATGCGAACAAGTAATCGCCAGTTTTTGTTTTGATTTGTTTCTTCTTCTAAGATTTGAAAGTTCACTAATAACTTTCTATTAGTGTAGCGTGTAATGTGTTCTTTTGGTGCACCAATTAATGAGGTAAACTTTGGCGTCCGCACTTTGAAATGAGTAAAAAGCACCGATGTCGCATTCTCGCTAACAGTATCCCAAGGTGTACGTCACGCGAAACCGCCGGATATTATGGGCTAACAACCAAACGAATATTATTTCAATTTCCTCCCAGTTGGAGAGGGGAGTCATTTGAGTCACGATCCGCTTCTCCTGTTCCTTTCTTTGCCGGTTGCACTTTCTCGGAAGCGACCTTGAGCGTAATGAAGCAGACGAAGTGTAAACGACTTCAGGCGAACGCAATACGATTGCGGTTATATTAATTTGTATCATTGCGTGATGAAAAGGCAATAGTCCACACTTTGTAACTGAAACTAGACATTGCACGTCTGAGATTGTGGACTTTTTGTGGCGATCGTGCTGCCTAAGCAAAGGCACACCGAAGTCACCTCTCATAACTACGGGGTCATGATATGATGCCCTGTGTTCATACAGCTATAGTTTCTAACAGCTTAAGACACGCAAGGCATCTCTTGAGCAGCGTATTGTCGCTCCTGTTCCCACATACTCTCGAATGTCGAATCTCGAAACCAAAAGCGAGCAAGCCACGATCTGCGTTCCTTAAGCTGTCCGATTGTAGAAGTAGCCGTTCGGCAAAGCGAACAAGCTTGCCTTCCTAGCCTGCAATACATGGGTCACTGACGTTTTAAGAAACGCGGGACGTCGCGTATATCGTATGTTCCCGCTTCTTGTTTGTTAACTAGTTTTTGGGCTCTCTTATCAGCCAGTGCCGCATTGGCGCATTGGCTGTGGTGCGATCGAAGGAGTGTCTTTAGGGAGCCCTTTTGTCTCATCCCATACGGTACGATGGGACCTCCGGTACGAACTACGCATGTGCGAATGTTCTGCGGTAGCGCATGCGCAGTTAATACCGGAGGGCCCATCGTACCGTATCGAATGTGCAAACACGGTTTCCTAAAACTCTCGAGAAGCTCGGAACTCTTCACGCCACATGTTTCTTAACCATGAATATAGTATTGTACAGGAATGAATGATTGGATGGATGGATGGACTGATGGATACTGCCGAACCCTTCTCATCGGACGGCGTCTTACGCCATCTTACCTAAGCTTGTAAGTTTTCACTATTAACATATCTCCAATAAAATAACAATACAAATACATGCCGGCTTTTCGCTTCAAAACGAAAAACACAGATAGATAAAGGTTTGGTGTTCTCCGAATGTTAAAGAGCACGGTTGTCCCCGAATTCTTTCTGCTTCTTTCGGCTGGTCAGGGCCGTATACGTTCGAATGTTGGGAGTCGTTATTCCTTTGGCCGTTTTCCTTTATTGCAGCACGCTCGGAAAGACACGCTCGCGCCCTTTCAACAAAACTCGTTTTTTTCACTCTTCCCCTCTACTCGCCTAGAATACGAAAGTCAAGGGCAACGATCAAGACGTTTTGCTGCCTACTCGCGCAAGAGTGCATTACGTGATGGATCGCAAATCGTTCTCGTGTATTTTTTTTTTTTTTTTTTTGTTGCAAGCTACGTTTCTCGGTAATTACTACGGCTTCTTCGAAGTTCTTGTGAACTAGTTGTTTACACAAGCCCTGGTCTTCGTTTAAAGCCTTTGACTTGAGTGAATTACCCAATGTCAAGCGATTTCACCTAAGTTTTATTTCTCGAGCCTTACTTTAGAAGTAATCTGGCTTTTGTAAATATTTGTGCTTTCGGAAAATACCAATGGACCTTTAATTCTTTTAAAACCTAATAAAAGAGGATTGGAGTTGTCCCATCGTAATAACTAACTGTTGCAGAGGGTACAAGATCACGACTTATTGTTACGTCAACTGAATTCGAATAGATACACAATAAAAATACGAATACAGGCGTATTCCTTATTTACCGCGATTCACCTACACATCCTCTGCATGTAAACATACACCCCGGCATCTATTCTGTACAAGGGAACCTTAAACTTAAACCAACTCGAACTTTAAGCTTTGTTCCATAAGGAACAAAAATAGTCCGTTATGAACACAATCTAATCCGGGTATCACAATAAAGGTATAGTCTGGGAGCTAGAATCGTGACAACGAAAACAAACTCCCATGCAGTTCGAAATTATTTTTTGTCGAAATGGCACGTCACTCAAAATGCGCTTTACTGAAGGACGCCGCCTGCACCTTGATATGCAAAGAGCTCCAGGTATCGAAGCCATTGCTTCGATATGAAGTAATTATAATCTAAGGTGTTTCAGACAGCTTATCTGTCGAACTTGACACTTTGTGTTACCGGCACGCTTGACAAAAAAACAGGCAACGATATACGAAGTCATCTAGAAATAAAAAACAACAACAATATTACTAGTAGGTAGGACTTGACCGCTTGGCAATGCCAGAAGGTCCCCGGCTTCTGTTTCCCGGAACGGCGCAACAGCAATAGCGGACTCACTCTTCGGGAAACCCGTGAGGGGTGTTGGATCTGCTTCCTAATGGCTTCGGTTTAGCCGGGCTTCTATATAACTCGCCGTGTTGGACATATCTTCACATTCGCCTTGGGAAGAAATCCGCCTAACAGGTAAGTTTGCTTTGCTTCCCATACTCCTCAGAGGGCACACAGAAATTACAGGTTGATGCGATTTTCTCTTTGATTTAAGGTTGAATTCCATCTGAAGTTTTTTAACAAATGCCTGCCACATTTTAATCGATACTATTGGCGATTTTAACCGCGTATTTTTCACCTTTTTCACGGCCTTGCCTTGAGACCGTTGGGCGCGGTGAAGATTTGACTCGCTCGAGAAGGCTGACGAGCGAACCTGCCGCCAATGCCTTCCGTTCTAGCCCCTATACTCGTTTTCACCTCAAGAAACTCAGTAAAACAATTCCGACTCCTCGCTCAGCATTACTAATTTCTCCCTTCATGTAGATAATTAAGGTACATGTAGGTGCATTTCAGTTTAGAGAGATGCTATCTTATCGAGACGTACACGCTTCAAACGCCAAAAGAATCGCCTCTTCCTCCGACAACCAAATCCTGTAAGAACTACTTCGCGCGGTGTATGAACAATGCGCAAAATTTATTTGTCTTTTTGAGGTGGAAATGCGTATAGATGCCGTCAATTTCGCTGGGGTCGCCAACAGTCGCCAACGGGATGAGAATGACAGGAAAGGGTTTCTGTTGTAGCGACTCCAGCGCGATCTCCCAAGCTTCGTTAACACTTTGGTGTTTTGTTAGCGTCGAGCGAGTATGCATCAGTAAAGAACTGTACTAACTCTATCGTTCTAACTTTGTCAGTGACTATAAAAGCGTGTACATTTTTAACCGGCTTGTCTTATTTGAGGCGTTTCAGAAGCACGACACGGAAAGCTTAGAAATCGAAAATAGGAGGACGGCCCACACGTTTACTGATTTCTCGGTTGTGGGGGAGAAGCAAACAAAACGTTGTTACCATGCGTTGGGAAATAGTTTTGTAAACAACGAATTAATTATTCTGGTCGTTTTTTGCGTAGTTACCTATATTTATGGCGTACAGCCTACAAAACAAAACATAAACAACACGAGAAATGTTTTTAATTCGCTTAGAAGTGATCACGCCTGAATTGCTGAACTTGATGAGTGTAACACATTCTGTTTTACTTTTGTACTTCTAGCAGTTCTTGCTTTCTTTTTGAGGAGGCCGAGAAATATCTCATCATAATGAAGGCCGCTGCTATCGCTCTCGTCGTCATGATGATTGCCGGTAAGACCCACTTTTAAAATGTTTTATCTTGATGTTTACGGCCACCACTCGTAACCAACATCATTATAATTCCAGGTCTTATCAGCACTTCCTGCTCACAAGAAGATGATAGCCAGGTGGCTCATGTCAGAGTTCGTGAGTACCAACTTTTGACTCATTCCGATATTATTTAGCAGCATCTTCAATGTTTTGAGAACTTAGGCCACATATTGCTGGAATGATTATCAATGGGCAGTGGAACGCGCCTTAAATACACCAGAAATGCAACGGCCAGGCTGAGTAATGACGACTGAAAAAACAGTTAAAGTGCAGGCCAACTGGTGTAAGTTATACATTATGATTGAAACCTGAGATAGGGGTGTGATGTTAAAACTTTTATTTTTCTCTGTGGCTATATTTTTTGCCTCTCTTATCATAAAGTGTGCTTACTTAAAATACCAATTGAAATATGTTTGCTTTACATAATCTAAAACTTCGATTAGCTCGCGGGTAATTAGTATCAGGTTATGTAAAAACACATTTTGTTGTTAGTTAGGCAACAAAACAAGTACAATGAAGGACGTCAGTTACCCATTAAAAATCGTGATATGCTAACACATAGTGCCGCAAGATGCAGTCAATTCTGGAATATACTCTTTTTTTCAGACTATAACACGCAACCAGCGCCTAAAGTCTGCACGTAAACATTTTGATACGAAGTATACCTTGACAAGCTTCTGTTTTATTAGCTCGAAAGAAGATTGTATAAAACATTAGTAATCAGCAACATAATTCGTCGACCCCAATATCCGTCACGTTTATTCATACTAAAAAATATTCATATTTCGTCTCAGTCTAAAAAGGTACTCCGGTGATTTTTTTTTTTTTTAGCTACCCCAAATAACTATACTTTCGGAATCTCCGACCTATACCCTTTCCGGTATGCCATTTATAATCGCGAAATTCAATATAGCTGTTGTGAAATCGACAAGTGAAAATGATGCCAAAACCGACATTCAAATATACCCGCACTTTTCCGCGCCGTGACGTTAGTGGAAGTCATGCTTTCAGGTCGAGCGAGCTATCTAAATATGGAATATGCCGAGCATATCTTTCGTGCTCCTGCGCGTGTGCTAGAGCGAGCTTCAGAAGCATTCATTTCACACCATGCAACTCCTTGTAATCAGTTGGAGACAAAGTCCACAGTCTAGCTGCCTTCTGCTGACGTCACTTTTTCATTGTTGCCAGCAGAGTCTTTCAGTTTGAAAAACACGGTGAAGACCACAACTGTATATTCAATAACTTCGCGAAAAAAATGTATCGTGGCCCAATATTTGGGTTAGTATATATGAGCGATGTTTGTTGGCGTGTTTAGAAAAGTTTCAATCAAATCGAGAACTACAAGAAACAAACAAAAAAACGTTGGAACTTTTTTCGAAGTTTAAAGTGATAGTCACTAGGCCTCTTCCGTTCCTGAATGGTTAACTGATGATAAAACACGTACATAAACGCGATGAACATCACTAGGGTGCGCTTTTAACGCAGTCTGATTGGTCCCATTAGCTTGTAGCGTCGGCTGCGTTTCTACAGGTGGTGAAACGAAGTATAAAAAAAGAACTAAATTCTTTCATAGTTCGCACACATAAATTTTCAACTTGTAAACTTTTAAACATAGAGCGCAGAGGTTATAGTCTCGAAGATGCGATACGTGATATTACAGCAGCGATATATCCTTGGAGTGGAAAAGACTCAAAATGCAGTATCCAGCGCACAAGTCGAATACCTGTCCTGTGTAAACGCAGAGTACGTGAACTCTTTCCTGAATTCCCGCAGGTCGTGGATTCGGCTGTCCACTCAACCAGGGGGCTTGTCACAACCACTGCAGAAGCATCAAGCGCCGGGGTGGTTACTGCTCGGGAATCATCAAGCAAACCTGCACCTGCTACCGGAAGTGAAACTGCGCCGCGACTTCCGCTATGAGTTCCTCTTGCGTCCCCGCCCTGCGAAGGTGTTCTGGTCAACTCTTTCTAGTCCGCGAATTCCCTTCCTGAATCGGTCGGCAATTTAAACGACGTTCAAATGCGCCATGACATTGAAATCTATTTGACTCTGCCTCAATAAACTAACGCGAACAGTTTTAAGCCTTTCCTGAATTTTTGTGCCCTCGATGGATTGTGCACAACATCTGCTTTTTTTGCTTGTTTTTTAGTGACATATTACCACTGCAGTTGTGTTATGGGTGCAATGGGGACGGGCAATATAAGAAACACAGGGCTTGGCTTATGATCACGTGACTGTTTTTTGCTTAAAGGGATACTACAACAAAATTTCGGCGCTTATTTTTTGGTCTAGATGTTTTCAAAAGAGTAGTGTCACATCGGACACACCAATATCCTGTTAACAAATACACGAAAAGGAATTTTAAAACAAATTAAACGATTAGCAAAGAGCACCTGGTGGATGTCGCTAACATCTCGTTTGTAATGACCGTCTAGGAACCTTGGCATATAGTGATGACATTTGTCTCGCCTCCGGCCACGACGAGAGAAGAGGTGAAAGTAGGAGCTCCCCTCTCGGCGAGAATCCTTTTTGTGTGTCTCAGGAGTCGCTATTGTCCTTCAAAAATATAGAAGATTAACCCGTCACTCAAAGATCGTACAAAAGCTGCCGCTTCGGTGGCTGAAACGACTAGGCTATCCTCTCGACGTGAGCCTCGCTGTAGCCTTGCCCGTCCCGAGAGGAACTACGTCACGAATGCGTTGGATGTGACGTGCTCTCCGCTGGCTGCTCTCCGAGAGCTTGCCAGAGTGGGCCGTTTAAACAAAAAATACAGCCACCGGGGTCAAAATACAAACATGCGATTGCCATTTACGGATATTGTGGATCATATTCAACCTATTCCTGAAACCGACGGGTATAATTCAAATTTCGTTGAAGTGACCCTTTAAAGTGTTTCAGAAATCCGACGATCCAAATGATAATCACACAACAAGGTTGTAGGGCACGTTGCCCTAGATTTTTCTATCCTCCTCACCTCTGTACGTTACCATGCGTTGCTTTTATTCATTTCGCTATCACTTCCAACAGATTTGGAAGATGAAATTGTTTGGGCGCCGATATTATATTATAGATTTACACGCAAAACAGGGTTTTATTATTCGCGTATCTCACTAAAAGAGAGGGCACATGGGTTACTGAAGGCTCTTACAGTTGCTTTTGCCCGCAGTTTTTTTCTTTTTTCTGTTTTTTCCGCCCGCTGTCGACAATCTTCATGAACAGCACAGACAACATATGAGCTGGCTCAGCTTTATGGCTATCTTAATCATATTAAGGCACGCACCCACAAAAAATTATTTGGTTTTAACTTTTAACTTTTAGTGTACGCTTAGTTTGTTTTAAGTGGGCACATTTTGCCTTTGATATCATCCGCAGTACGAATTAAACATTAGCACAGTTGACACATGGTTTTCAAGCACGCGTCATCACTACTTGTGATGAGGAACGAGAAGAACGCTTCCCGCTGACATTTTACATTATAAGAATGTTAAATATAACCTAACTACTGTTTTTTTAGCGTTGTTGATATACGTAAATCGTGTTTGAACGTTAATAGAAACGCGCCCAATATGGCAGAATAAATCAATATCTTAACAATTATGGGCGCAAACCATCGGCATCTAGACATCTTGGGAGTGTTTACAGTCAGCGACAGGCAAAACATTTAGTGCATATGCTCTCCGCCCACGTGTATAAAGCACCGGCTCCGCTTTCGAGGAAATAGTGCTCCGTCTGCTACATGGCGTCATGGGTGACATCGGTGTGAGGCACTGACTTGTACGGCACTAATTACACGTGATCAAATTGCACTTGTAATCGATTACTTTTTGACTAATTTTGTAATCATTAAAATATACTTATTAGAAAGTAATCGCATGAGTAATTTGATTACTTTTGGAAGTACTTAAATTACTTGTAACCGTAACTACTTTTCCCTTTCCCTTAAAATGGCTCTCTTTGTTCCGACAAGTTGCCTACCAAAGGATCCTCGAACCAAGTCTTCGACAAAAGAAAGGTTTCACACAGCTGATCGATTGAAAAGATTAGCAGTTTTTAATACGGCGATTCTAATCTAATAATAGAAAGAACGGAAGATCCGTTTTCAAACCGGCAGGGAAATCTGTTGGGAAATTCTGAAGTAATCATAAAGAAGTAAAGGTTAACTTTTTGTGTAACAGCCAGTAACTTTTAAAATAATCAAGTAATTTAATTTATTACTTCTTAGCCAACAACATTAATGTTATTACGTTAGAAAAGTAACGCGTTACTGTAAAGAAGACGGGTAACCCAGTTCATTACTCGTAACGACCTCTTTTTAACACTTACAAAAATTTTAACTTCAATTTGTTTTGTGTGTGTGTGTTGCTAGGCGCCAAGTCATAGGAATTCTGCACTTATCCCACATGCATTCAAAATATGGCCTCTCTTTCTCTCACGCACACACTCCCATTTTAGGCAAACTCTAACGTCCACGCGATTTGTCCCAGTGTGGCAAAACGCTGTCACTGTCAATCCATGGCAAGTAATGTACACGAAAGTAACGCAAAATAAACGTAAGTTACTTTTTATTCATGGGGATGCGGAGCGCAAGTTCGTTTGCTTCTTTTTTTCAGAAGTTGTGGTGACGTCAGAACGCCGAGCTTTGATTGGCTCTGATCGAAGGATAGTGGGTAGATCTCAAGGCAGCTTGCTTTGAGGTCTACCCACGTTGGCTGGTGTGCCTATTCCAGTATACTTTGTGAGCAGGCGATTTTCTTTGGCGGTTCATACTTAGTGCAGCATAATTAGTATGCGTCGGCCGCCGGCGACGAGGTATATTTAGTCCACAGGCGAACGTCGGCGACGAGTTATACATAGTTGAGCATACTTAGTCCGCAGAAGACCACCGGCGGGAAAAGAATATTCGCGCACGCATCACCTGAATAAATTTAGACTTCTTTTGAGCATTCCTTTTTTTTTAGCAGCAGAGCACAACAGCTTGTCGTGTATGCAGCACATGCCCAAAGGTTTCATATAACCAAGCATTGTAGGGTTCCGTGTTTTCGGAGTTTCTATTTTGTGAAAATCGGAGCGTGTTCTTTGGAGTTCATATTTCGCTCAATATTCAGCATTTATCGGAATTTATTTTGTGTATATTCAAAAATTTTCGAAATTCTGAGTTTAGTTATACTCTGTTTGCCTTCGTTTTTTAATTAAAGATAAAATAAATGTTCAGACAAAAACGTGCCCTGAACATATAAAATCACCGGTATCCAAACATATTTCCGCACCGCCATTTCGCGTTGCTGTCCTTGCGGTTGGAAGAACTACTGCCCCCAGACAAATCTTGCGAACGAGTGTTGCTTGAATAAACGTAGGCACTTTGGAACAACCAAACTTATGGACGTAATTTCGAATAAAAAGGTAGGATATCCGGCGGATGTTAATCTTGAAATTTGCGCATCAAAGCTCACTGAAATAGAGTGCTCGCAGGATTTTTGAAGAGAGTTGTTTTTCGACATAATTTTACGCTTCCTCTTTTTACCAGCTTAGAATATGCCGAATTGAACAAAATAATTGTTTTTTTTTTATTCCTTAGCTCATATGTCCAGCATAGATGAATATGTCGGAAATGGATCCTGAGATTCAAGAATCAGATAGATCTTTCTTCCGAAAGCTTATGAGTAATACTCAATATACTAATATATTGAGGTGGGCTAGTTGGATATGCATGATATAAAAGTTAAATAGCGCGAAGGTTAGACAAAGGACAAGGGACAGAACATGTAGACAGGACAAGCGCTAACTCACAAGTTGCGAGTTAGCGCTTGTCCTGTCTACATGTTCTGTCCCTTGCACTTTGTCTAACCTTCGCACTATTTAATTTTTATATAATATTCAATGGTTTCAGGCAGTTCTTAAGATTTGATAGAACGACGGCCACGCTGGTTTGATAATGCTCTTCTCGGCGGCAGGAAGGATCAAATAATCGTCAACGTACCGAAATACTCTGGCAACTCTGGGGGAGTCAAGGCAATCGCTCAATAATCTGTCTTGGTGGGCGGGGTAGAGATCACTTAGCACTGGAGGTATACACGACCCAATGCAAACACCTTTCTTCTGTAGATAATTTTTTACTTTCCAGGTAATAAAGGTCGAGTGTAGGTGGACCGAGAGTAGATGTAGAAAATTGATTCGGAAACACACGTCGAGAAAGAACTTTACGAGAAAGCAGCAGCGAGCTGCGACGGCGACAGTAACCAGTGACGGTGCGTCGGCCTAACAGCTGGTCATCGTGAGAGAGAATCAGCAAATGAATCGGTAATACGGCGGTCGGCTCTCTATCTACTATGCTATTCACCTCGAATATTTGACTTGAAATATTCGGGAAAGAGCTAGGGCGGGGGTGCCTAGACAAGGTCATTCTGGCCACCTTATTGTTTATGCTCAGGGTAAGGGTTTCAGCGAGTCTTCTAAATCAATGATCTCAAACTCATTTGAGTGCGGTGACCAGATAGTCCACACCGGAAAGTTCGAGGGCCATTGTTAGAGGGCGGGAGGGGGGGGGGGGGGGGGTAAATATTTTAAAATAAAAGAAACCTCGTGCTCTATGCTTTTTGTAAACACAGTTTGGTCAGTGACGCCTTTAGATTTGATTTGTTTATATAAAACTTTGTTCCCTGACCTGATCTGATAACGGGAATTAAAATGACACCGCCCAACCAACGTGCTGGAAACTAAATGGAACAAGAAAGCAAGTACACTGTCGTTCCCGTTGCTCAATTCGCTGAGGAATTAACCAAGCTAAACTTTTCTCTAAAAACAACAACAATCCGTTAATTTGACAGGCCTCGCTTCCCAGCCGATTTTCATTAAAACACCCCGAACAAATACTTTTCTTTTTTTATAGTAATATTTTTCTTTTTCTTTTTTTTTTTTTCTTATGGCGAGGATTGTGAGCCTTTATCTTTGGCAGTCGCAGCCGAGATGGATTCTTCACCGAACAGCTCGCGTTTGCAGCCTAATAGCTGAATTCTCGTGCATTGAAAATAAAACTAGCAAAAAAATAAAGCGAAACAAAGGGCAACCGAACACAGATGAATAAAATTTATCTGAATACATTAGGAGAGCAGAGCTGTTTTTCGAGCGAAAATGAGACGGCGACGTGAAATAACTGTGGCGCATGCCATTTCTAGCGCATGGGACGTTAAAAGGGTATTCACTTGGGCTAGTTGGTGGTACATTTCAGGATTAAAAGCGCTAAACGACGAGGACGAGTAAAAGAAGACATACACACGGTAGAGCTCTAACATGGCGAATGAAGAATAGGGCCCGATGTAGAAGAAAGGAACGTTAAAAGGGTATACACTTGGGCTATTTGGTGGTACATTTCAGGAATAAAGGCGCTAAAAGACACAGCGCTCTACTGTGTGTGTCTGTCTTCTTTCACTCGTCCTCGTCTTTTAGCGCTTTTAATCCTGAAATCGTTACATGGGAACCGGGACTCGTCGCCGGTTGGCCTGAGGGCCATTTACCAGCGAGTCGCAGGCAACATGTGGGCTGACCACATGCGGCCCGGACATGCGTGTTTGAGACTCCAGCGGAGAAGCGTGTCGTCTCGATCATGCACGCGGAAATATATTATGCAAGACAAAATATTTTCGAACACTGTCGCAGTTCGGCACATGGTGTCCCCGCCAACGTTGTGAGCTTCCAAAACAAGTGACAGTTTTTGAAAGCAAAATGGGTGTGATATATAAAGTTTGTTTTAGATTTTTGGTGTGAAACGGAGTTACGTTTACAAACAGAGATGAAGAGATATCAATGTCAAAGTACTCATTTTAGGTCTCTTGGCTTTGTTTTCACAGACGGCGATGTGTGAGGTGGTTCATATATTAATTCATGCATTCATTGACTTCTTTATTGTCTTTGATCTTAAACATCTGATGCCTAGGAAATGATGCACAGTGAGATTACAAGTTAGTCAAAAACAACTTAGATTAAATAAATATTAAGTTAAAACAGTTAATATCCGCTGCACCTGGGGGTATTTATACACGTGATGTATGCGGGTCATGTGGTTAATTAATCTGATATAATCAGCAAAAAATGCTGAAGAAACTCGTAAAACTTGCTTTTATGCTTGGCAAAGCTGAAGGCTTTTTTTTTTCTAACTATTTTGTGCATCTATAAAAAAAGCAATATTTTTTTATCAGAAGTGTACAACTATGGTCTTAAACGAAAGCGACCATATGATCCTCGTGGAAATACCCGGTCATCACGATCACTGCAAAAGTAACGTCAGGGTCAATTTTATTTTTATAGAAACAGAGATATTGTTTTCTAATTTTTAAACCTATTTTTAGGGGCTTTATCGCTTGTTTGGCATATCTTATAAAATCGCAATGATTGGCCCAGGGCGTTATTAAAAAAAAGTACATGAAAGTAACATTTTAGATTGTTAATGCTCATGTTAGGAAGCACTCAAAAGAAAATCAGCAAACACCGATCGAAACATTGAATAAAGACTCTGAAATAGATGATACCCGGCGCACCTGTCGCGTTCGCCCAGAAAACTTCATGACATGAGCATCTGGTGTCTCCAACACCAGATGTTCGATAAGCTCGCCTATCACTTATTTACGGCGATGACCTATAAGTCCAGGCATTGTGAAGGGAAAAACCCTAGCTGTAAACAAGGGCACCATGACAGACCAGCACATGACAAAACAGCACGTGACAAAACAGCACGGTCAAAACAGCACGCGTCAAAACAACACAGCGACAGAATAGCACGTGCCAAAACAGCACGGCGTCAAGACAGCACAGCGTCAAAAAAGCACCGCGACAAAACAGCAGAGCGTCAAAGAAGGACATTGAAAATATAGCTTGGGTTGACGTTTTCGGCTTTTATTATTTTGAAACTGCGCGTACTTTTTTTTTTTTTTTTTTTAATTCTAGACAGAAGTTTTCGGACTATTGGGGTGAATATTTGTAGACTCACAAACTTCTCGGTTCTTTTCGGTTTATTGACGAAAAGCAGTATGGTGACGAAAATGTAATATTTAAAAACGTTCGTTTGAAATCTATAGTGAGTAAACCAGGTACTGGTTTCGTTATTTGTTGTTGTCTGGCAGCCGACGCGTTATTGTCGTTGTCTGCGTTATTGTCGTGTGCTCGTATTTGTACACAGGTCGAACTTGAACTTCATTACCACTTCGGTCGGAGAGGCAAATATCAAAATCGAAAAATTTGCAAACATTGTACTCAGTGCATTCTTTCCCCATTTTCACAACTCTGAGAGGTGGTAAATAGGCACATAAACGGCAATGAAACAATCGTATTTATGTTCCCTCTGGTAGACGGAAGATAAGGGTGTTAAAAAATGTGCGGCATTTACGGACACCCTTGATTTTTATTGTTCAGTTCAGGATTAAACTCTCTTCTTTGAGCAAAGAATTCGGCAAACAAATCCCTATCATGTGAAAAACCTAGATTTCGGCCTGGAAATCCATAGGCCCGGAGCTGTTGTTGTAAGTTGAACCCATCTGGGAGGCAAGATGAACACTTCGAAAGGAAGTAGTTATATGGTCAATATTGAGCCCTCCCCCCCCCCCTCCCCCTCCCCCCCTCCCCCCCTCCCCCCCACACACACACATACACATTCCTCCAAACGCCCTCGAAAATAATCACCTTTTTCGGTTAAAACCGAATTTGGAAAAATGAATTCCGTGGACTTTTATAGGTTTCATTCAGTTTAAGCCGAAAACGCTGAACCCTAAATATAGCGTTTGGAGTTAAAAAATGCATGTCCCAAAGTAGGCACTGAAAACGAATGGAGGGTCTGACCAATTCGTCGAAAGCCAACTCGTCGACGGCCAATTTGTCGAATACGCAGTACCGAAGCCCCCGCTATAGTGCGTATTCTGGCTGTTTCTCAAGCAGTTCTGCTGATTTTGACGCGCAAGTTTACTGGTGATGTCGCTCACAATAAATGAATAAATCGCACGGCCATGTGCTGTCGTTAGTAATTAAAAGAAAAAAAAAAAAACAGAAAGCGTGTGCGGCAACGGTGTGCTGTGCTCAGCCCATGCTGTACGGCAACAGCATCTAGGCTGTGTCATGTTTCTGCTTCACCGGTTTTCATTCGATCGATGCCTTCATCGGCAATTATCTGTGAATTTAACTCAAAAGAGCTTATCGTCTGGAAGCTGCAGCCGCCTGTTTTGGGGACATTGTATTCACGGCGAATGAACTTCGCAGATTGGGTGCCCATGGTACACCTTGAATACCTTAAAGTCACCTTATCTCATCGGCTCTAACAATGCGTATGTAATCGGCATCTCCTGCTTTTTCTTTTTACTATTTTATTTTAGGGGGGGGGGGGGGGGGGTTGTTTTACGCTTAGGTGGTAATTACAAAACGACGAGTAGTACGGAATCTCACCAGACCGCCGCAAACAAGATGGTTCATAACTTGAACTTTTGGATTTCTTTTTCGCAATAACGTTTCCTCTTTCGATGGCTCTACAAAAAAAAGACCAGAGAACGCCGCCTACATCGACGCGAAGATATCACCTCTAACTATCCAATCTCTTGAGAGATCGCTGTAGTTAAGTAGTAGTAAGTACTTCTAACTTTATTTGTTTTTAGCAATCACACAGTAGAATTCACATGGCCTAACGCCTAAAAGAATGGATAAAATTGAAGAGTAATTTTTAAGACTTGGGAAGTAGTAACGAGTAACGTAACTGCGTTACTTGAAATAGTAACGTAAGTAGGTCACCCGTTACCGTGTCGAAAAAATAACGAGTAGGTTATACGTCACTGAAAAAAGTAACGCGTTCTTGGTAACTCCGTTACTGGTAACGTGTTACCGCTAAGAATGCAGAACGGACAAAGCGTTACCGCTTGTCATGAATTGTGGTCATGAGGGTAGGAAAAGTATCGCACCTTCGCTGGAGGACGTTGTGTGCATTTAATCAATTAATAAATACACTTCCGCAGATTTATAGTCTGCTTATCCCGCTGGGCAGTGCGGAAACGAACTCGAAGTAATCGTAGACATCGAGAAATTTGTGCGCCGTGTCGGCCGTGAACAAGCTTGGCGAAAAAACTAAATAAACGAAGACATCAGGCGTCAACTTCGGTGGCAGCAACTTCACGTCGAAAGTCCAGCAGGCCTTGTTTGTGGCGTACGGGCCCTCGAAGGCAACGACGTCCACGCATAGTTTTTCTCGATACTGCTGACATTCAGGCTCGGGTAGCGAGCTCAAATAGTCGGGCATAGCATACGACGTACGCTGTCAAGAAATACGACGCAGAAATGAAGCTAGACGCCTCCCTGCAACGTCAACAACGAGCGCATACCACACAGTGCATTGGCGAAAACACGGAAAGCCGCGCCGCTTTCGCCCACATATAGCTTCCGCGCATGTGCCGCCTTCCGGCCATCTTGGTAAACAGAGCCGCTGCGGGTCTCGGTCTATACATATAAAATTCAGCAAAAACGTTTTTTTCTTTTTTTGTCTTTTTTTTTTCAAAAACATATCAAGAAATTTGCGTGTCGTTATAAACCGTTAATTTCAAAGCTTTCAAAATAGATGCTGGTGATAAGCAATGAAGTAATGGATCATAAATGCCAACAAATGAACAAATGCGACTCAGCTTAGGTGTATACGTGCGCAGCTTGACAGCTCCGCATGGGAGTCCGGGCTCAGTCGCAAGACTCGCCCCTTCCACGCAACATTACATTACGTAAAAAACTGCCATATGTAAATTGGAGCAGGCGTAGATATAGCATACAACATTACAGTCTTATGACACTCGTCGGCATCTCGTTGTGTCAAATTTAACAATCACTTCTATAAGCTAAAGAAATATTTCATGAGATGCTATTCGCCATGGTCGCTGCCTGCATCAATTCGCAACAGCACGATAGCGCCATCTGAACGTGTATTGTACATTACAATAACTATATGGCTTCACGCGGTCATTTTTCCAAGTCGAGGTTACTATAGATTATCTGAGCTTTTTTGAATTCCCTTGGAGGGGTACCCCCTTCCCTCCTTCAGTCCGCCAGCCATGGCTTGAAGCACAATCAAGATTGTTGTTTCCAAACAGCGTTTCATAGAGGACGGTGGAACCCCATCTAGGCGACGTTCTTCCAAATATACGTATTGCATAGAATACACTGCAGTTACCATCGCAGCCGTTCCCTTAAAACGATAAGACTGCTCACTGGGCGAGTTGGTAGTTCAGGCTGAATAACGTTACAACGCACCACAGAGAAACACTCACAAGCACACACACACTGAAAACATATATTCATTGGCCGCCAAACGAGTATATATTTTTTTTTGTGTGTCTGTGTTTGTGAGTGTTTCTGTTGTGGTACGGCTGTAACGTTATTCAGCCTTAAAACGGTGGCGCCTTAAACGACGGGAGGCGAACAGAAAGGGGCGAGCGTGGGACATATTTCGAGCTGCTGGGTGGCAGGACGCATAGCGAAGGCAGCCGCTATCAATACCAGCTCGGTGAGGTTGCAACGTTCATCTATACTTCGCTTCAGCTTACAGCCGGACGCATCTGACGTCACGGGCTAATAGGACCAATCAAGTAGGGTCAAAAGCGCAAGTCACTGCGCCTTTGTTGTTTATGATTGGTTCAGCGATGATAAAGCACGTAGAGAAACATTGTGGACGCCGTGCTGCTTGTGAGCCTTTGACGTTGTCTTCTTGGTCCCATCAGTTCCTAGCGTGGGCTGCTTCGGGACTTCACGTGAAACTAAGTATAGGAGGATACTTTCAGCCCTCGTGCTGCGTACCTGGGTATAAAATAATCGCGCCGGACGAGATAGCGCCTTAATCTAGCCAACCATCTGTCAACGACTGGGGAATTCCGAGTAACTGGAAATTGTTGCGTGGGAGTTCATATCTGCCCGGACGCGTGATACCATCCACATATCTGTTACATGGGAAACCCCAGGTTCGGCTGCTGGCAACGCTCCGCATACCTTCGTACACAGCTACGGGTATAAAAAGCGCACCAACGCTTGGAGCGCTTACAAGCTTTTTCGCCTCGGCACACTGTGAAGGTACGACAATCTTTGTAAACTTAACCGCTGTTTAAGCGATTCCCCTTTTTTATATAAAAAAGTGCCATATTTATCAAATACGTAAGTTGTAAATGCCTTCCTTTTGGTTTCTTGTGTAAATGACCCATTTTTCAAACATTACCGCGCGCTCTATAAAAGCAGAGATATGTATCGCAGTTGGTATCCGTTTTATCAAGCGATGCTCTTTACCAGATAAAATTATATATATTTATTATATTTTACACATAATTATATATAAAATTAAAAATAGATATATAGTTTATTTAAGGATCAGCTAGCAGTTTAATTACGCACATTTTTAAGAGTTTGTGTAAGAGTTTTTAAGAGTGTTATGATTAGAGCAATTTGAACAGTCATCAATATTTTTTTTAATTTTTTTTTGATGAGGCAGAACACAGGTCAAGTAGAACACTGCATCATCAACCTTGAAATCATGAGGGTCATTGCTGTTACCTTGATCGCCCTTCTCGTTGCTGGTGAGTGAATTTTTGGTAATTATTGATTAAAATATTAAACTGTTAACTCGGAAGCTGCTTTTTTAGCTCTGAGTTATAAACCCTATGAACTAATGTCGCGCATGTTTCTAACTTTTTCAGGAGCGTTTATGACTACCAGCGCACAAGAGGAAGAAAACGAAGTGGCTCACGTTCGAGTTCGTGAGTTACACTACCCCAAATATTTATACCTGTAAAAACATTAAGAACAGTACAGTAATTTTTAGGCCAGAAAGGGCAAAAAGTTTATTTTTCGATGTCGTTGCAAGTATTTTGATCCAACTAAGCTCCATAATTTTCTACTAAGTGTAAAACAACACGCGCTCTGCGCTATGCCATGTAGCATTGTAACCTCAGAAATCTTTTTGAGCGCTTATCACCGAGACAAAGAATACGGAATCGATTTTCCGTGCGGATGCGTGGATATTAATATTCCGAAAATGTTCCGCCCATGTGCTATGTCGCTCTCAGCATGCGCGGAACGCAACCACACAGACCGCTACTACAGTTGTTCAGAACGCCTTTCAGATCCCAGTAGACAAAGCTGGCCGCACGCAGAAATCTATTATTGGAATAATTTAAGCTTCTCGCCACACCAAAATCAGATGGCAGCCACCCGATTCGCCACAGCGTCTGCATTAGGCAGCCACGTTAAGGACTTCAAAGGATTCATCTTCAAAGTCTGCGCGAAAGACTCCAGGCAGGTTCGATTGCCATACGTTCAGAGATACTCAAGGGGCCAACAACAGTGACGGAAACACTTCAAAGCAAAAATTTTTCGTCCTTTCTTCATCGGCGAATATGTTTGAACTGAATCAAATAAAGGACATTTGCGGAAGTTTAAGCCAAAGAGCTTCCCAGTCTGTGCGTCATCCGAATATCCCCCACGCCGCACGACACACTATTTTCGCCATTCATTTGTGTTCAAAGCTTTCTCGATTTTCTCAAAGCGATCTGTTGAATCATTATATCAAATTAAGCCAGTTATGATTTTGCAGGTATAGTGCACCATGAAAATATCAAACAAAAAGGAAACAATCCGCGTCTATATCACAGCCATTATGTGAATATCCTGAATCAGGAATCTCGTTCTGTTGTAGCACAAGTGTACGTTTTTTTAGTATTGATGCACAACGTATTATTACATGTATCTCGAGTATTTATGAACTGTTACTTGGGCCGCACTTCTGGGCTTGGTCGCATCTTCATAAGTGAACTAAAAAGTGTTCACGCAACAGCCTATAGAATAACGAAGGCCTCCGAACGCCCGACTCTTTATCCATGGAACGTCATCACAGCCGATGGCGCAAACTCGGCCATTGGACCCGAGCCCTAAGCCGAGCGTACTTCAGCGCGTTGATTGGACACGAGACCCAACCGAGCGATAACGCAGCACTCGTGTACAATTTCTATTTTCGCTCGATCTCACCGTGATGACCTCGAAATTCTCGTGTGCAGGCTTTGGTTATTCTAGTGGGTGATGGTTCGGGTCGGTAGCCTCTCAGAACCGTGAGGGAGAAGCGTGCTGCTATAGGCAAACATGGCAAAAAGATTAGATTTTTTGTAATTAAATTTTTAATCCAGGGCAGAAAAAAGTTTAGTCAAGGGAATTATATTTATTATAAATCAGGGTTATTTTATTTATATGGTATTTATTTTGATTTAAATCACTGTAGTTAGAAAACAGTGAGTCTTGACCACTAGATTCTTTTTAACATGGCACATTGTTTGATCATTCTTTGGATCACTGATAGCAATGCAGTGGAAGGAATTACGGTAAATGTTAAGTATAGCTTTATTAACAACTTCTCATTGCAGCAATCCCTGTCACACTCTAACAAAAACAGCTTGATTTTTTTAGTTACTTAAAAAGCGTTATTTGATTTTGTTCTAATTTGGAGTTGATTGCAGTATGAAATTACTTTCCTATATTTTGTTTCCTACTTATCCCTTCGGATTTTGTGACAATTGGACGATACTTGGTTCACGAACGAAGTGGAAGGTAGAGGTCATGCTCAATGCTTCATTTCGCTCGTGTTCATTCTCATAGAAATCTTTCCATGAGAAGCGGCACCGATCGCTGTTTATATTGCCAAAATTGATTAAGCGGATGCCAATTATTGGTGTTTTATGCAACTCTTTCAATATACGTGTGCGAGGTTTCTAAAATGTAATATTTGTGCTGATTCGATATAAACGTGTTTTTTCAGGACGCGGTTTTGGATGTCCCTTCAACCAAGGAGCCTGTCACAGGCACTGCCAGAGCATCGGACGACGCGGAGGTTACTGCGCGGGAATTATCAAGCAGACGTGCACATGCTACCACAACTAGAAAGAAGCAACGCTACTATGCCACCCCAAATATGAGGAGGCGCGTCTACCGTCCTTCCGGCGGCCGTTCAATAAACTCCTTACGTTGCTTCACAACCTGTCTTGATTATTGGAAAAACAGGTTGTTGGAGTTGGTAAGTATAGTTTTGTATATAAAACCCAAATACTTTTAGAAGGATAGTATGTATATTTCATCTTAAATATTAGTCTTTTGAAAGAAAAAAAGCTAAGTTTTTTCTTCGGAACTAATTCAACTCTTTCGAGATAGAAATATAGCGCATTTGGTACATCACTGGACAGATGTGCAAAATAAACCGGGACTTGGTCCCTGTTTATCGGCGGTTCCGTCTTGCCCAATTAACAAATATTTTCAGCCTGTAACAGTATCCACTTCTGGCACGATATTCCGGTTCTATAAAAATGAAATTGATTCAACCACTAATTTGAGTTATGAATTATTTTTTTTTTTATTGCCTTCATTATAAGCATTACGTAGGAGAGATACATGTTACAGTTAGAAACGAATAAGCAAGTTAACGAACAGGCGTTCATAACGAGAAGTGCTGGTGATATAGTATTAATATATTTCGTGAGAACTGTTACATTTTGAGAGAGCAAAGTTTCTATAGTCCGTCGCAACCTAAGAACGAAGGGCGAGGGTTAGCTGGGCCGGGGAGGAGGAAGCAGAGGGAACGCTAGAGAAGAAAGGGGGAAACCTCCTTCTCTCTTTAGCGTTCCGCCTGCTTCCTCCTCCCCGGCCCGTCTTACCCTTGCCCTTCGTTCTTAGGTTGCAACGAACTATAGCAGAGTTATCGGCGAGCATTTCTGCGACGACTTTTTAAAAGAGACGGGGGAATTACAAGTTCTTCACGAACCAATGCATCTTTGGCGTATAGGTCGCGGTGGTAATTACTGCCCATTTTTTTCAAGAGAAATGCCACAATCACTGCAGGAGCTTCGGGCGAAAAGCAGGCTACTGCGGCGGTTTTCTGAAAAAGACCTGCATCTGCGTCATGAACTAGGCGTCAAATCGAAGGTTACGTCAAATATAGTGGAAGAAAAAAATTACTTCTGCACTCTCTTCAATACAGGGTGTTCGCAGGTCTTCACGTCAATACACATTAAAAATACAGCGGAATAAATAGAGTATGAACTAATATTTGTCGTTCTTTTTACTTGTTAGGCGGCTAAAACCTTTGTGAAAACCGCAAGATCATGTCTTTGTTTCTTTGGTATGAACAGATGCAGACCGAGACCTTAATGCGACTATACTATGCTATGATCACTGTCAAGGCAAGAATGGCACGAAGTATCTCGTTCAAACGCTGGGAGTCCGGTACGTGATGGTTATCTTTCACCATAGACTTCTTTATTCTAGAAAACCTGCCAGTTCTACGACGGAGCCATTGAGCACGTGGCCAAGGCAACGAAGGGCGTTAAAGAAAACCTCACTAATGGGCGCCAGGAGTCATGGTGACGTCATGACGACGTCACGAGCTCATTATAGTGTTAATAACCCACTCCGCTTCTTCGAAAGGGTAAAGCCGTTCATCGGTTTTAATGTGGTACTTGTTTAGCGCTCAAGCGTAGGGTTCTTGTTTGCACCGTCTCAAAGCGTCGCGCTACAATCACCACAGATTGGGCGAGGATGAACGGGTGCCTGCACGTTACTCCGCCCTCCGCCAGCTCCGCTACAACGTTCGTCGGTTCATATAGGTTCGTCCCTGGACGCGCCTACTCTATGGGAACATCGTACGGGAACATCGTACCCGATTTGTATGATTGAATTGTAAGCGTGGAACGTATTTGCGACACTGATCCTGCAGTACGAATTATGCACAAAATTCCTCAAGGTGATCGGCGTAGTCAACGTTGGGCATAGTTTTGTTTTCGTTCCCGGTGTCTGAAGAAAGCATGCTTCGAAAATGCCTGAGGCCTGTCCGTAGAAAACACCTTGCCTCCTGCATGATGTACGAGTAGCGTTACTGCGGCTTACGAGTTGAATGCTGTTGGCAGTATACAGAAAGAGGCCAGGTATGACGTAAGTGGATAGAACACTGACATTTGTTTTTACGACCTGCACTGTTTTACATGATTGGTGTGGTAAACCCAAGTCCACAAAGTGTCGATCGAATACATTGCTTTTGCCTACGCTCTGTTAAGATTGTTATGGCTGCCTGCATAAAATTGCGTACTGCATGTTTACACTCCCTTCAAGGCGCTTTCGAACTCAGACAAGAACCTCTTGTAACAGCCACGTTTAAATGAGAGAAGGGGAGCAAGTCAACCAACAGTGACATACATGGCGGTCACTCTACGTGATCGGATGGTTTCGATAGTGCATGCGTTGGTGATCATTGTTTCGACAGTTTCGACACGGTTAGTTGTTTCCAGTGCAAGGCTCATACGGAACATTTTTCGCATAACTTACGCAAAGTAGCTCAGAGATGTTTGCCTCTTTGCTAGATCAACCATACATTCCGGCATTCCAAAACAGAGTAGGTTGTGGCCCTAAAAACTGTACATTTCCAGGCGTCGTCATTTTTGTTGAGACGGCAACCTGTTGCACGACGGCACGTGTCGCCATTTTGTTTTAGACTATAGCACAAATGCAGGGCAATTCGCTTCTTCGAATTTCGATTGGGCGAACGTCCGCGCCAAGTGCCAAGTCTCTTTACGTATCTCACGATTCTTAACGTCCCTTACCTTTCTTGGCGTGCAAATATTTATGGCGTGCGTTGAGGGAAAGAGGGGCCAGACTTTTGGCACACCAGCCGGCCTTGTCCACGTCAGAAGTCAGGGGCAAAGAAGCATGCATCACTTCCACTCGTTGGAAGGTTATGAAACGCAAGGCGTGACCTATTGCCTTTACGCTTTATACTTTGTGATTCGCTCTCCGTCGATCTCATGGGCTAGTGCCACAGTCCTATAGGCCGCGGAGTGATTGTAAGACGCACAATACCTTGCCTTGTCATGACGTCATGAGTTGTAATCTTGACTACTCATTATCAGTTGCGGTTCGATCATGTGCGTAAAACCTACGATGGAACCTTGGAGTAGTAGCACCCTTAAACCAACATCGACACGGTTGCCACTCTGAAATTTCACTGATTTTTATCAATAAAGGAAGAACTAATCCCAAATAAAGACGTCACAGTAAGCGTTTGATCATTCACAAATGAAGCCCAAAGCAACGCGTTTGGTCGCTGACGTTGCTAATACTGGCCATGGTTATACTGAGCCGTACCTCGACATAAGTTCCCTCAAGGTAGTCCTATGTGAACGGCCCTTTTTTCTGTTACTTTGTTTTCCCCGTTTACAATGTTTTTCGCTTTCCCTTAAACACACAAACCATTTTTAATTTTTTTTTTTGCGAACAGTTGGTTTATTGTGTGAACCACCGACCTTGAGAAGCACTACGAAGTTTCCCTTGTCCAGCGCGCCCGGTCTGTTTAAGTCCTCGCTAACTTTTTCCTGCTTAGCTTTTCTCAACTCATAAATCGCGCATTCTACCAAACAGTTCAAGAAGGCGGAAAGGGGAAAGTTCCCTCTTGCTTGGACTCTCGTCAGTGTACTCGGACACAGCCATTCTCCCCCTAGAAGATTAGCCCGTCACTCAAAGTTCAGACAATAGTTGCTTTCCCCACCCCGTTCACCACGAAGCTGACAGTGCTGTGGAAGCTACGTGCTCGTTGGGTCAACCACACTTTGCCACGTGATCACATTCTCGCGCGCATACCCACGCGCAGATAATAAGGTCAGGTGATGAAAGGGAGGCGGCTGATTGGTCCGGCAGGCGCGTAGCTTCCACCACAACAATGTCAGCTTAGGGGTGAAGGAAATAATTGAGGTCCGGCTGTCGTGTGACGTTTGCTTGGGCCCGGTGACGCGCTGCGGGAGCCCGGTGACGCGCTGCGAGGGCCCGGTGACGCGCTGCGGGGACCGCGGATGTATCACAGTGAAAAGGCAGAGAGCTTACGAAGGGAAGAAGGTACGAGAGAGTTTGCTGTGTTTTAAAATTTTCGTACTGAAAGTTAGGCTTTTGACTTTCTACCTTTTTTTCTTTTGGCTCACTAAATGATGTGCTATTTATTTATTTATTTATTTCGGGTTACCCCGCAGCGCCCGAAGGCATTATTGCAGGGGGGGAGGAGGTACATATTTGTGAGGGTACATACACACGTGCATATGTACCAAAAAACAAGAAATAACGCAAGCTCACAGGAAAACACACTCAATCAAAAGCAAGCCGAGAATATGATGAAAGAAACATCGGTGACTCGCATTCCATGTACGTGCAAGATAAAAGAATCAGCTGAGGAAAATATGTGCTAACAGCAAAATTAAATAACTCACTTGCCGCATGACACAAAAAAACACACACACACACAGATGTAGTTTTATCAACTTCGTTCAAAGAATAATAAAGTAATCGAAGTAGGAACAAATAAACATACAACAGTACCGCGCCCAGTAATCACTCGAAATTCGCATCGTGAGGATCAAAACATCTTCCTAGTCATGTTAGTCTGGCCAGCTGTCACGTGACAGTCTGTCAAAGAAAAGTGAGTTTGACAAGATAGAAACGGTGTCATATGGCAGGACGTTCCACTCTTTAATAGTATTGGAAAAAAATGAATATTTCAGAACGTTGGTTCGGGCTGTCCATTCTCTAATTTTTTCCGAGTGATCTAATCTCCTAGATACGAAGTTGGGGGGTTGAATAAACTTAGCTTTATTAATTCCGGTTTGATCACGGTAAATTGCGTGAAGAAACTTCAAACGAAGACGTCTTCTTCTGGAGGAAAGTGGCTCCCACTCTAATTGCCTTTTAAGAGCGGTAGCACTTTCTCTGCAATTGTAGATTCTTGTGACAAATCTCGCAGCCCCGCTCTGTACTTGCTCTATTTTTTTCCCCGAGTGACTCTCTTTTGGGTCCCACAGGACACACTGGCGTACTCCAGTATCGGCCTAACGTTAGTCTTAAAAAGAGTTGCTTTAGCAGTTTGGGGACAGTCCCTAAAATTACGTTTCAAAAAGTTTAACATGCGGTTGGCATTGGCCGTGACGAAGTCGATGTGTGCGCTCCATGACAAATTATGAGAAAATTTAACACCTAGATACTTTACTACATCCTCCTTCTTTAGTTGGACGTCGCCGATCGAGTACGCAAAAGTTACTGGCTGTTCCAATATAATTTGATTTATTCCGGCCCGAAATTCGTTTCATTGTCCCTTTAAGGACGAGACTGTTCAGCCTCTGTCTTGCAGAAATCGAGAGCGCTTTCTACGAAGGCCTTCCGCCCTCCCCCGGAGAGCGCCATCGTGCTGAATGCATTGGACCCCTTTTTCGGGATGACGGCAGCGAGCACCTCGAGGCCGTTCTTTTGTTCAAAGGGTGGATAAATCGCCGGAGATTTCCTTATTGGGAGCACGTGGGAAAGCAGTTTCCAGTAAAATGTACCTGCACTCAACGAACAGTTCTAAATACGATCAGTTTGTCCGCCTTCCTTTTTGTTTTCGAGGTTGCTTTGGTTAAGCACTTTTTTTTTAATACAGAAGGGGCAGCCTTCTGCCCCTTCTGTACACTGTTAAAAAAAGTGCCGTTATTTTACAGAACCGTACTGCGCTAACTCATGATGCCAGACATTATCTGTAACCTTCCGTAATACCACCAAAGCCGTAGCTGACAGTTTACATTATCATTTCTGTACAGCAGACATACAGCAATAGAAGCGCAGTACGCAAGTACAGGACTAAAGCCGCAAACTTAGCTCCAGGTATCCAAGCCGTCGAGTGTTCAGACGGTATTGAAGGCGTAAGGGAAGGGTACGGTTTCAGTCCCGTATTTTCATACTGCACTTCCATTGCCGTATTGTAACGGTAACAGTTCAGTTACCGTACCCTTCCCTTACGCCTTCAATACCGTCGGAACGCTTGACGGCTTGCATACCTCAAGTTTAGTTTGCAGCTTTAATCCCGTACTTGCGTACTGCACTTCTATCGCTGTGTGCTCGCTGTACGGTAACAATAATGTGAACTCTCAGCTACGGCCTTGGTAGTATTACGGAGGGTTACAGATAACGTCTGGCATCATGAGTTAGCGCAGTACAGTTCCGTAATATAACGACAAATCCTTATAAACAAGTGTAGTGTGTCTGAAAAAAGGGACAAGACAAAACGGAGGCAGTTTTGAAATTGAAGAACTATATTGTAAACCGTAAAAGAACATAATTATAAAGAAACCTTCATGGCATCCGATCGATCATCAGATGAGCTGAAAATAAAACAAATTCATATTCAGATGATTGAAAAGGCTACGGGAGGACCACAACCACTTGCACAAATTGCAGAGGCGCACGCACATGAAGTCACAAAAACCTGCACAGCAGGGGCTCCCAAGCTCACAGAGCGATGCTCTAAGCCTCTGGTAGCAGCGCGCAAAAACACAAGGACAAAGGGAGGAAATGCACAAGGCGAGCGCTGAACTTCAACTAAATGTTTAATGAAAAGGAAACACCGAAGTCCTGTGCATTCGTCCCTTTGTCCGTGTGTTTTTGCATGCTGCTACCAGTTATAATCATGCACCAACTCGCCTGTGCATTGCCACATTGAGCCACTCAGCACCATGACAGATCAAGGTTGCTGCCCTCGACCCCTGTGAATGCAGTGTTGTGCCACCATTTGCTTTTCTTTTTAATACAAGACAAGACTGGAAACCTTTTGATACCACATCGTACACATGCCAAATCAAATATGTACTCACACTGTTCCATTTTTTCTCAAAAGCAGCAAGATCTGTGGCGGCTTTGATTGCTCTTGCCCGAGCTCCTTTCGACCTCCCGGCCTCCTGTCGTGACCCATCATGTTGTTTGATACCAACCTGGTATCTGAAACAAATAGCAGATTGGCCCATAAGTATTTGGTCAGAAACCAGACAAGTGAAAAAAAATTGCAGTGAAGGATTTGGGATCAGTACTTGCTGATATTTTACATGCACAACTAATGTCGAAAGCCCTAAGCTTTGCCACCAAAGTCACATAGGTGCACAGTTCAAATGTATAAGTGTGTTGAAGGTTCCTGAAATAACAATTAAGCCATAACAAGCTGAGCAAAACCTACATTTAGGCCAGCAGACTGTGCACTGTGCACTTAAAGAAAATATGTCAAGGTACAAATTCATGCCTAGATTGTGAGGAAAATAAAACAATGAGGGAACAACAAAAAAATATTGTAATAATGTGTCATTTTTCTGACAGAGGAGAAAATCTGGCACTCAAGGCTTCCCTCACTCAGATGCGATGGGGATACAGAACTCGGAATATTTCAGAAGTTATAAGCCCCATGTGGCACATCTTAAGGGGTAGGATTCATATATGTAACTTTTAGACCTACAAAACACTAAAAACATGTTGATTTAAAAAGATATTGAACAGACAGCGATGTAATTGATTTGAGTCATTTGGGAGAAGTTTTGGAAGCAAACAAAAGTAAATTTTATAGCAGCGACATAAACAGAAGAACAAGTACATACTTCGCGCCAGGGATGGGCAGTATTTCAAATACAAGTATTTGAACTACGTATTTCAAATACTTTGTGTATTTTGCATTTGTATTTAATTAAAAATTCTGTAATGTATTTGATGTGTGTATTTAAATACTAAAACGTGTGTATTTCAAATACAATTGTAATTAAATACAATTTTGTGGGCGAAAATACATCCCTCAAATTTATTGTCACTGTCCAGAGCAGGAAGAAAACTACGTTCTGCACCGAATGCAGTGTCTCTCAATCAAGCACAAGCGTTTTGTGACTTTGTAATTACGATGCTAGTCCAGGGAAAGAATAGTGACGAAATCGACGTTCACAGGCAGACTGGCTAAATAAGTGACAGTGACAACTTGTGATGCTTTCCAGCCTGATTTCCATCCATACTTTTGCCTCGAACATTCTAAATGCGCGGGTCATCCAGATGTTTGTAACTGGTGCGAGTTGCAACAATAAAAAAATCTGTAGCTAGTGCTGCGCGTCTTGGTCGTCTCGGTCCTTTGATTGTCTATACCAAAATGTAATCAAAAAAAAAAAAAAAAACTGCTTGAAGCTCTGTACTTTTTTCACCTATTACGTCCAAGCTGATTACATTTTTTTTTGTGATTATATTTGTATTACGTTACTAGAGCCTCGAGCACTAACTCCCGAGTGTGCGATGCAAAATTAAAATGAGATGCCCAGAAACCTGTTGCAGGTGCCCTGAAGTCGCTGACGCAAATTTTAAGCAATGTATTTGGAAAAGTATTTGGAAGAGACCAACTACTTTTCTGTCTGTATTTGTATCTTGTACTTAAATACTTTTTTGCTAAAGTAATTAGATTTGTAATTAAATACATTTTTGACGAAGCATTTTGTATTTGTATTTCGATACATATTTGCATGTATTTTGCCCATCCCTGCTTCGTGCTTACTTCTTTTATTACAATACAGCATTAAAATTTGTCTGTTGTCCTACACAGTCACAAAGCAATTCCTTCTCTGCATTTCTACTCGTAATTAAGCAAGCACTCATTTGCATAATTAGTATTGCAGACAGTTGAATGACCTAAAATACTCAACTAGCTGTTAATGATTGCTTAAAAGCACCAGACATGGCAAAAGGAATGTTGTAAGAGAATCATTCTCTTTTTTTAGGAAGCCACATTTTGGCCAGCCACTGTCGAAAGAACATACGATTGATAAACATGTATAAAGACGAGAAAAAGGTATTCAGGTACAAAATCAAACATGAACCACATGCTAATAAAACATGCAGAAATAAAGCTTCAAAAAGTTGTGAAAAGGTTGTATATCAGTCAAATTTAGTTATGAATTAGATGAATTAGAGATCATCTGCACATATCACTTCTAGACACTTTTAGAGTGATACAGAATAGTGTGGTGCAGTAAAGAAACTCTTAAATAAATAATTAGCTGAGTATATTAAACATATTTTGAGGCTCCAATTTGTTTCCAGCCAAAAATAATTTAATGATGTATACTGCTTATGACTCTGCCTTCTAACTGAATGCCAAATAGAATTATAAGTAAATGACACATTCAGTAAAGATAAAACAATAGGAATAGTAGATATATTGACATATTTATTTGTGATTTCTGGGATAGGATCAAACATAGTCACATTGTAACATTAGGTGAAATTTTTAAATCGAATTATTATGCAAGATATAACAACCTTTAAAGTAACTGAAGAGTGCGTTGGTAAAATTCACAGACCACAGAAAGAACAAAACATACCCGGACGAAGGACGACAAACATTTCTTTTAATTAACAACATGAATGAGCTTAAAAACACTTCCTTCAATTCAGACCGCCAAGGAAATTGAGAGAAAGGGAGGCAGAAAGAGAGAAAGGTAAGTGTCAAAAATTGTAAGGAAGGAAATAAGAAAAAGAGTGAAGTAACAGCATGAGTTAAAATTCTAACTTTACACTTTCCTTTTTATCTTCCTGCCTCCCTTTCTCTCCATTTTCTTGGCAGTCTGAATTGCACGGAGTGCTCTTAAGTTCATTCCTGTTGTTCTTAGTTGAAAGAAATGTTTGTCGTCTCCTTCGTCCCGAGCACGTTTTTTTCATTCTGTGGTCCAAGAATACAACACCCTATTGCGGTTTAATAATGGACTCTGAAACTGAGCTTGGAAATGTGGGTAGCCAGTGACAAATTAAAGGGCAACTCTACTCAATTTAGAAAATTTCAAGATAGTGGATGACCTTACTTTGAAAAGCACTCATGAACAACTCTACATTGTTTCACGAAAAGTAGAATATTGTTTGTGCAACTTTGCTATTTATAACTCAAGTCGCAAATTGAAACCGAAACTTCGGCAAAGGGCAAGCAGCGACGTCAGTTGCATGCACACTCATGTCCATGGCAGATGCATGATTACGTGATTTACCCTACTCACTGGGTCAACTCTAGGTAGTGTTGTCTGAACTGACTGGACATGTGATGGCGTTGAAAGAGAAAAAAGCCGGTGTATACAACAGACATCAACATGACGTCACATCTGAAGGAAGTGCCAAAGTTGGCTAGCCTGCACATCGCTCGCTAAAATTAGCAGATTAGCGCTTGTCAAACTTTGAGGGTCCAATTTTATATACAGAAAGATTTCAGTTGTAGCCTTCCTAGATGATTATAAAGAGAACTAATCGTTTTCTCAGCCAAAATTCAGCAGAGTTGCTCTTTATTTCCTCTCATGAGGCTCAAAATTATGAAGGAAATAAACCATACCTCTGAATGAACTCAAGTGTGGTTCCCGCACCTTTGGCATACTGGATGTTTAAACAATAATAAAGTGCGAAAAGGAGCTCCACAGCTTGCAGAAAGCCCACATCTTCCACCATCACCTCATGGTCCACAAACAGCTGGCAGCTGCATTCGAAAAGTGAGCGGCCTAGGAAAGAAACAAGCGATTAATGTAATTAATGCGGAGAAAATGTGTTAGTATCAGATGTATCGACCTATCTAGTCAAGTGACCAGAAAAGTCATGCGACCGACACCACTACGCCGGCTTTTTCTCTAATAGGGCTTTTAACGCTCACGCATTAAATGAAGAAAAAAATACCATTGTCATATTCGCATCTGGAAACTTCTATAGAGGTATTACCAGCAGGGACACTGAATAGGTAGGCACACCGATATAGGATTGTGACGCATATCTGAGATCTGAGACTGAGATGCATCACAATCACAGATAAGGCACACCTTATATGCCAAGCCAAATAAGGGTCGCACTAAATAGTGTTGAGCTACCATACCCAGTAATGACATTAAGTTATGCAAAGTGCTCCTGAAGGTTTGAACAAAACAAAAAATTTGTATATGAGCATGTAGAATCAAACACTTTTTGTTGAGTTTGTGAACAGAATCAGTAGCATGGAAGTCTGATGCCAACGTGCAATGCCAGTCGTCGGTTTCGTTTAAATTGCTTTAGCTAGAAATTAAATGACCGGAGACCGCATGCGACCACACATTCTACGAGCAGAAAATTTGGCTGTTCGGGTTGGACAAGACACAGAATGCAGGCCCAAACAATCAAATGCCTCACAGGCACCTGCTGTTTGGGCTGTATGCCGTTTTGTGGCACCTTCACTCACAAACCAAAATAAAAACTTCTCTTTTTCTTGCTGGATCAATCAAACATTGATTGTCAAAGTATGGTATAATACCAGGACATGTGCTTTACATTGGTGCTTGATAAGGCTGCCGAAACCAAACAATGTGGTCGTCTATCTAGCTCTGGTCAAAATCGGCACACCACCCTTTGGTTACACCACTGCAGTATTCCAGCACTCTGGTTACAACACTACAGTATCCCACTACAATTGAGTCACTAGGAGTCATCTGCACTGACCCCTCTTCTCTCTCTCACTCTTAAAATGGCACTACCCACGATAAAACGGTCTAGGTTGTTGTTCCAAAATTCAACACAAATTAAAAAAGAAAGCACCTTCAAAAATACAAAGCATGCAAGGAAAAGACACATGAAGCTCACCTAGTGCAACAATTGCAGGAGAAGCAGGCAGACTGTTACGAAACTCCTCTGTGATTTCTGTTGTCACCTAAGAAAAGTCAGAAAACATGTGTGGTTAATTGAGAAATGCACGAAATGCTAGTGAAGGTACCATACATCTATGGGTCTATATTTATTCCCACAGAATGTAGAACTGTGGGACACAAGCAAGACGACGTAAGGCGGATCGCAAAGAATGATGCCCGAAGAACTTATCGTGGCCGGCGACTTTACCGCAGATGCACGAATATGGGGATACAAGCGAGACAATGACAGAGAGTGCAATGTCTTCACACCCGCCAAGCAGGCCAATCTATGAATTCTCAAAGAAAAACAGACTGCCATTCGCATTGGCAAACGTCGCACTGAGAACGACACCACAAGACTTGACATGGGCCATACACAACATCCAAGCCCGAGTGCGAACTGCTCCGACGCCTTGGGAAGCAAGCACCTACCCGTCGAAATAGAATTAATGACAGAAAGACACCACAACACTAAATGACAGATCAGCTTCATTAACCTAGCACCTGAAAAAGTGTCTAGGTGAGCGAATAATGAAAGCCACATCCACTCAGAAGTACCAAGCCAAACAAGACGACCCAGACCCCGACCTTCATCTCCTCAACTTGTGTGCTATCAGACTGCAAGCCCAACAATGTTACAGGAGAAATAAGGACTGAAAACTCCAAGCCAATTTCAATGCAAGCACGGTGAAGATAAAAAATACACCCAGAAGCTCCGTAAACAACTGAGGTGCAAGCTCCGAGATAACACACGACGAGTGTGGGGCACATTTAAAGGACTCTGGCAAGAAGGCCGACAACTTTAAATCCACTGCTTCCTGGTACACCAAACCATTCCCAAGTAAATAAAACAGTGTCTGCCGCCGCATGCGAGTTTTTGTCTTCCCTTATCCTTACTATCATTGGTGACAACAGCGCCGCCTTCATTGAAAAAGACACAAAGGATCCCCTATTCTCCCAGGAAGCCAAACAACAGGCCCACTGAAAACACCTCACGGCTCTACTCAAAGAAGACTTAGACCCACCCCCAGATGGTAATTATACCAGGTGGGAAGAGGTTCGCCTGAAAAGACAACGGACCCACACCACTATGGTTTCCAAGGAAACAGCAAAATGTAACACCCACAAGAACATGGTGCATAAGCCGCCATACACAGGAAAAAGACAACAGCCTATGCGCCCACTGCGAGGTCACAGTCACAGAAGCGCACTCCTGGTACTGCCCACACATGCAAGAACCCCAAACCTTGAAAGAGTCTGTTAATCCCACGTGTATTCGGGAATACCAAAAGGCTATTCTCCATTCACCCCTCACTTATGTGAAAGAGGTTCGTCTCACCCACTTTATTTTCATCTCACCCTTATTTCCTTTAACCCTTCATCCCACCTACAGGAGATAGCGTTTGCCGAGATCAAAGGATGCGGTTCCTGTTATTTTCTCACTAATAAGGACATTTTTAACTACAAACATTTGTTGTCCTAACGCTCAATAACAACTAAAAAACAACGTTAAATAAGCAGCAATGTATCTGCTGATATCTGTCACAAAGCCTCATTGTTACACCTGCGGGACAAGGAAGCTGCTAATATTAAAAACAAATGATCCTAACTTAGGAGTCGAAGTGGAAGTACAAACGTTTGTCACTAGTTAATTCTCTAGCACAATTTTTGTGTTAACTCTAACACTCGATCCCAAAAATGCAAAACATCATGTGAACCCATTAGAAGCAAGTGGTACAAGAGTGGGTGCCCACCGCCGCTCCCCCTTTGGTTTAGTGAAATATTTATGTAGAACATACTATAAGATGACCCAGCCTAGAGTTGCATATCTTCCCATTGCACTCTAATGTGAAGTATAATAAGTTGAGCCACCTCAGCCAGGAAAAGATTAAGGAAGGTTTGGCTCCTCGTAGAGCAATAGTAATTTCACTCTTTACGTGCTCATTATCAGCATTGTCGTCAGATACCAAGAAAGCGTTCACAAAGATTTTGCAGACAATTCTGAAAAAGTGGGGGGATGGTCGCTCAGAAAGCGAAACTGCAGAAAGAGTACAAGGCATTGCTCCAATGGTTAAAAATCACTAGGTAGGCGCCTATTCGGACATAGGTGCATGACCGGTATGTTACGGTATACAGGAAGACTGATATAGCTGAAAATTTCAAAAAATGAAGAAAAGTTTAGTATTTCCAGATGCATAGTTTCTCAGTGGAATGCTGACTGCCTGTGTGAGACTTCCAGGAAGTTATTTTCAACAAGGTCATGAGGATGTGTCTTTGGAAACAAATAACCTGGTTATTATGAATGCTCCTACCTGATGTAACTGGAAGAGCTCTCCGAGGTTTTCTTGAAAGTAGGATGCAAGCAATGGGAGGAGGCAGACAGCTGCTGCGTTTTGATCTTTGAACTCTGCCTCGGCCTTGTTGATTTTGAGGCTCCACTCGAGCACAGCATCATTTTTGGGGCTTGAACATAGGAATGTCACGAGGAGGAGGACATCTTTGGGCAGGCTCAATGTTCCGTCCAGACAGACACCTGTAAGCCTTAAAAAATTCATGTTATCACTGACTCCTCATATCCAAAATCTTTGTAATCAAAATACCTTTTTGGGAAAAGCAAAATATTGAAGGAAAGAAATCTGCAAGGACCACTGTATGGTGAAAGTAGCAATCGTATTCGTCGTTCAAAGCACCTTTTTATGAGCATAATAGTGTATGTTTGTTTTCGAAGTGAGTGACTCTTGCAAAGAACTGAACATATTCTGCCTTTTTAAAAAGGAAAGAGTCTCGATCTAAGTGAGTGGGATCCACATCATCTATGACTGAACGCACTTCACTCTCAACGTCTGGTTTTTCCCTAATGTTCTCCAGACCATTGTCATCCTTGCTACAGCATGACGTCACTATTTCATCCTGCTCTACTGGCTCTGTCACCACTGATTTTTTTTTTCCATTCCCATGGCATATGGAAAGATGGGTCATGAGTGAACCCCATGTCCTAAGCTGGCTATCACACGCATCAATTGGACAAGTTACAACAGTTGGCGGGTTGCCGGTGAGATGTTTTTTGAGG
Organism: Ixodes scapularis; assembly: GCF_016920785.2. NCBI lineage: Eukaryota > Metazoa > Arthropoda > Arachnida > Ixodida > Ixodidae > Ixodes > Ixodes scapularis. The sequence goes on from NW_024609880.1 coordinate 92,043,788, forward strand.
TGCTCGATAAAAGCCTTTCCAGGGCTCACCTCTTCACTGCAGGAACTAACACTGCATGTCCGGCAGGATTGGAAGTTAGTTGCATTACGAGGTGCAAGCGGAGAATGACACCTTGTGATGTGGCTTCGCAATGAGTTGTAATTTTTGAATGCAGCCTCACAGCCGACAACGCTGCATGGAACACCTCTTGATGATGTTTCATGATATAATGTGTGCTTGAAGAACGTGTCCAATGATGTAAACTTTTTCTGGCATCTTTTGCAGTGATGTCTCATCTATAACCAAAAAGGAGTGCTTGGTTTATTTCAAGTTGATTTAATATTGAACATGTTTGTTGGGACCCTGAGAAATACAATATCCTAAGACGACATGAGAGCTGAACAATTTGGCTTTCTTTTTTCGGATAGAAGGTCTACTTTAAGTCCCAAGATCTGCAAAAAAACATTTTTCTCTCCCAATTTTGTACTTAAACACATGATCTTTGCATTTTTATAAAGATACCTGAAACATTACCAATATTCGAAGCAATCATGGCGAAGTCCTAATCCAAAGATATTAATCCTTGACCCCAAATTTTTTTATTCCTGCCACAACTGAAGTCAGTGAACATTAAATCAACTGTGCTTGTGAAGATAATGACACACAGCATAAACATACACCTATCTAGAAATTAACACAGTAAGGATTATAAAGCACTTAACGTGAGCTTTCATCAAGTTTCAAAACTAACATTGTGTTTAAACTGAAGTACAAAACAGCCATCCTCAATGTTCTGTGTTAATCTGAAGGCAATGTTTCTATTTACACCAGAAAGATAGAACACCTGCACCAGCCTGTCTACACCTGCAGCGTGCGTGTCGTCTTGTCGTCCAGTCTTAACATACAAAACTATGTTTCCGTGTTCTTTTAGGTTGCCCGAGCCATGAGGAGCTACAGTCTAGCATGCTAACATTGGGCAGTGATATGAATGGCCGCAGTAATTGTCATGTGAAACGTTCGGCTAGGTTGGCTAGGTTTTCGCTTCTGTGCATCTAGCTTGAGAGGTCAGGTGAACAGAGCTCGGCTGGAATGGTATAGCGCCTTGTCATTCATAGCTTGAGCAGTGCAATGAAAGCCAGGACGATGCAGCGCTATTTGATTTAAACTGCTGCCAAGGGCAAGGGAAAGGAACATGGAAAGGAGTAAGTAAACAACGCTGGCAAGGAAATTCCTCCTCTCCTTGCCAGCTATCCATCTGCTTCCTCCACTCCCACCTTCCTTTCCCTAGCATTTCGCGCTGGACTTACTGTTTTTTTGTTTTTTTTTCTTGCTCTTTTCCATTTTTTGTTTGCGTTGCAGTCTACCGCGAAAATGTTTCACGCTAACGCCCCGCAATTGCACAGTAATGTGACACATTTTTTTTACCACCTTTTGGGGCAGAAAATTGGTTTTCTAGATATGTGGGCCGGCTTGCATGAAGCAGAGTCTCGGTTGAGACTGCTCAAAGAAAGCGCTGTCAAGGCTAGTGCTAGAGCTTAAACCGAGTCCTAGACGCTCGCGCGCCCGAGCCTTGGCAGCGCTTTCTTTGAGCAGTCTCAACCGAGACGCTGTCTCTTGCAAGCCGGCCCAGGCATCTAGTTTGTTCTCCTTTCTACCTCAAATACTACAATAAGGCAGATGACTTAACTCCAACTATAAGGCAACATATCTCTCTTTTTTTTTTTTTTTCCACTGCTGGCAGCCACTTATTACGGTGCAGTTACCAAATCATTTCTTGCCCAATTTCATTTCCTTTTTCTCTAAACACACGACGCGCTTCGTGCACCCTGCTGTGCTGAGACCGTTTCTTCTCTGAACAGAGCTGCGCCGCGGCAAAATGTTAAGGCTGAAACACATTTACAAGAAAAGAAACCGAATATAGAACGGAAATCGGAGGGTGCAAAAATTGTTGCACGCAAATTTGGGAGACAAGTTACACGAGAAGACTGATCCCGCGCAAAAGGCAACGTCCTCCGCAGTAAAATTAATGCAAACAACACCAAACGTGCACTCATATATATATATATATATATATGACGCCGTGATTAGGACTTGACAGAATCATCGGATAAAAAGAGACTGGCGGTATCAGCTTTGGTTTTCGAAGCAACCAAGGCCTTCACGCACCGGTACAAAGACTGCTATTACAACAGATAAAGTAAACAGAAGCAACGTGCGGAAACCAGTGCACGTATGCCACCGGTCACGACATCCTTCTACAGCCACACGCTTGCCTCGTTCTTATTCACGAAGTTCCTGGTAGATTAATTCGTTCTTACATGCATGGAGTCAGCCACAATCGGCGCTCGATGTTTAGTTGAGATTGAGATGTGCACCGACACAAGCATCGGCCGACGTACAGTCGGGAGCAAACGTTTGCGGGGCACGGGAGCGACTGCCGAAAAGACTGGCTGCGCCTTCTCACGCACGTTGCTGCTCCAAGACTCACGCTATGCGCACGCGCTTCCTTTCTTAATCGCGGTCATGCTTTTTTCGCTCGCTTCCGTTCGACACGCACGATATATAACTGGGACTGGCGCAAGGTGCCGCGAAATGTTATCTGTAGCATGCGCGAGTTTCGTCACCTACCACGGTGGCTGAGGCAGACGCGCGGCGTGAGGGCTGTCATAGCGGCACCTTGCGCCGGTTATCTCGTGCACGTCGGGCGGAAGCGAGCGAAAAAGTCATGGCTTCGAGCACGAAAGGAAGCATTCTCGAAGCGCGAATCTTGAGAGCGGCCGCGCGCCGCAGAAGGCGCAACCAGTCATTTCGGCTGACGCTCCCGCGCCCCGCAAACTTTTACCGCCGACTGTACACGAGCAAACTCACCGCGATCTTGCTTTGCCCGAATGCCACAACACAGCGAACAGCCCACATAATTCTCAGTCTCCGCAATGCTCCGTTCACCACATACACGTAACACGACAAAGATTGGCGAAAATCAGTCTTCGTACAAAGCTGATCAAAAACCGCGGAAACACTCAACCAACCTCGGCGGCTGCCGCGGCTGCGCCATAGCGTAGAAAACCCGGAGAGGGACGGAACGGACGGAACTCCCGAAGTAACGTTGCGACATCGCTCCGTCCCCCTCCAAGTTTCCCCGCCGGAAAAAAAAAAAAAAAAAAAAAAAGGCAATAGGAGTTGCTGTCTGATTTTCGTTTGCGATTTCTTCATACAATTTGGCCGCTTTTCGCAAATGTGTTTCAGTCATGACTCATTACGTAGAGTCCGGCGCCGTCGCTACACAGTAGCGAACCAAGGAATGGAGAAAACTAAACTCAACGAACTCGAAAAAAAAAAAAAAGACCGCGGACTTAAAGACGTACTGCAAAGCATTTGAGTACTGGCAGTGTTAGACACGAAGGTCGAATCGATCAATTTAAAGTTTCCTAAATCCACACAAGTCTACCGTAACAATATGAGAGTGCACGGAAGCTAAATGTCGGCTCGGCACAAACGAACAAAAAAAAAAAAGGAATTTTGGCACTAGTTTTTTACACTTCGGTCAAACGTATATAGTATATTATTGTGGGCACTTGAAACCTCATTGCACTGTGTCGCTTTGCATGTTTCGAAACAAATTGCACCTGAACAGCACGTTATGTCGAACAAGCAGCTACCGAAAAAATCGGCGTGCATGGTCCTCGAACCGGACCAGGGACCTCTGCCTTTCCAGCGGAGCGCTAATCCAAGAGCGTTTCACGTAGCCGAATAATATTTCACTAAGAAGGGAGCAAGAAAAACGTAGAACACCGACACACTACGTCTCGTGATAATGCTAGAGTAACACTCGAAACCAACAAGGCAAAGACCCCGTTACCCCAAAACGCTACGCACCTCCAGCGCGAGGCACACATCGTCTGCACACGCTTGTGGCGAGCAATGCATAATAGTGAATCCAGACAACTGCTCGACTCATGTAAGAAAACAGTGGTGCGACAGGTATTCATCAAACAGTTCAAGGAAGGGGATGTAATGCACTTACCGTGAAATCTCCAGGTTTGAGTGCGGCGAACCAAAAACACGTCCACAAAGTCGCCGAATTGCGCGGGATCTGCCTCGACACGCTCACTGCGCATGCGCCAGGGGTGCCTTCACGCGGACAGCGTCCCACGGGAGCGCGGGAAAGAAGTTCACGTGACCTTCCGCCTCTCCGAATAAAAGGGCTGCATTGACTGCGCCTGCGCAGCGCGCCGGCTATGTCTGTTCGTTCGGGTGCGGTGGAGGGGTTTACGGCGAAACGGCAACGACGGCTCGCGAGCGGCTCTGGTCCCGTTGGCGCTCCCTGTAATTTTACGGTTTTTTTTAACAGTGTAGATACAGAAGGTTGCACTGGTGAGGGCAGTGGATCCTTCTTGCTCTGGGGTTTTGGACATCGCCAGCTTAAAAATAGAAATAAGCCGGCATCCACAAAGATGTGGTCCTTAACTCAAGTCAGTGGTTACACCTTTCATCTTGGCTGATATTAAACTCTTTGAATCTCCAAGAAACTGGCAAAAAATGGGTCCTCTCCGCCAGTAGACGTATGTGACTGAATTGTCTAGTAGAGGCTACCCGGAAAAACATAGGTTGATGACAGTTTTGTACGTAACGGGCGTTCCTGGAACGCGTTTCTTTTAGGAATACAGAAGGAACGCCGCCATTTTATTTTGCATCGGTGGAACTGGAACAGGAGCTCGTTAGCTTTTTTACAGGAACGGAAAAAGGAACGGCGTTTCATGTTTTCCTCCAGTTGGGTAATTTAATTTTATTTCTAAAAGGTATATTCTAAAAGTACCAAAACAGTACGTCTACGATGAGCAGGATCTCGTTAAATTTTTGGTTACTTAGCTTGGGTTTATTCTGTTTGTTCTTCGCTTGGTAACAGTCGGGTCCAGGAGAGCTAATGGACATCGATTCTTTTTTCAGGTCCCGAGACTGCGGTACAATAGGCAAAACTTTTAGCCGAAGAAAAAGGCACAAAAAGAGGGACGTTTCAAACTCAGCTATTTTCTTTGCACCCACGAATCCTCATACACTCAGATATCTAAGGCCGACTGCAGCCCTCACTGAATTTCCGCAAAGAGACATAGAGTCAGTCTTGGGTAGTAACGCGTTACTAGTAACGCGTTACTGTAACTTTGTTACTTTTTTGGTAACTTGTAACTGTAACGAGTTACTTTTTAAAAATGTAACTTGTAACTGTAGTTCTATTACTTTTTTCTGAGGTAACGATGAAAGTAACGACGTTACTTTTGCCGTTACTTTGCAGTGTTTTATGCATAATATATCACTGAACGAGTGCAACTTAGCCATTCCTTGTTGCACTTTCCAAATCGTCTATTCCGACATTTCGAGTGTCAAGTTGGCCTTGCACAAAGTTTTGAATACGTTCTTTCTCGCGAGTCACGATCTGAATATAGTCACGTGTAGATGTTATGAAAAAATATCTAGTTATCTTTACGCACGCGCTTGTACTTTGTGCCTGAACACTTACATTTTAGTGTCTTGAAGCACTACCTATGTTGTGTATTTTCTTCTTTTTTTGTGCAAACGCTTTTTAATCGGGTGAATCAACCGTAAAACAACAATACACGTGAAGGGCACTGCGCGTGTCTCGTATTTTGATTAGCGCCACTACTCCGCACTGCGCATGTTTCGTATTTTGATTTGCGCCACTACCCTGGCGTGGAAACTTTCAAACAGTAACTTCGAGAAGCAACTGGTGCTAAGTTAGAATATGAAGTAAAAAGCGTACTTTTTTTTTAATTTTATGCAATAAAACGTTGTGAGGGGCGTTTTCTAGTTTTTCCTAAATTTTTTTTGTGTTATAGAAAAGTAACTGAAAAGTAACGTCGTTACTTTTTAAAAGTAACTGTAACTGTAACGAGTTACTATTTTGTTGCAGTAACTGTAACGGTAACTTCGCTACTTTTTTCTGAAAGTAACTGTAACTGTAACGAATTACTTTTTAAAAGTAACTTACCCATGACTGCATAGAGTTATAACAAACGAACAGGTTACCTGACATCAAACAAACCGTTGTATCCCGATCATTGGTCACTTAAAAGATACACAAAAATTAACCTTTATTGCTTCTCTCATTGTTCCCCACCCTAAAACTGAACAACGAATCCGACCTTCACAAAGACTTAAGACTTGTAGTTTTCAAGACTGCTCTTCCAAAATCCCTACCCTCTTCTTAACTTGCTCGTCTTGTGGACAGCAACATCACGAAGCAACTGTTGTTAAGTTCACACAAGGGACTTAGAACCAGTCATGGGTAAGTTACTTTTAAAAAGTAATTCGTTACAGTTACAGTTACTTTCACAAAAAAGTAACGAAGTTACCGTTACAGTTACCGCAACAAAATGTAACTCGTTACAGTTACAGTTACTTTCAAAAAGTAACGACGTTACTTTTCAGTTACTTTTCTATAACACAAAAATTAAGGAAAAACTAATGTTTGAAAGAAAAAATATAGACACGAATCAGTCGGGCTTTCACCATAGCGGTAAATTCAAACTTAATAATTTAGCTGGAAAATTAGTCAATATTATGAAAAGAATAAAGACAAAAATTGAACTGGATGTGTTTTCTCAGATTTGAACATGAAGACTTATTGTCGGAGTACTCCTTGTTGCAAAGTTTGCATACTGCGGTCAAATAGTTAGCAACCAACTTCACCACAGAAAAATACTCTGTACGCCGGCCATGCTTGTTCTTTGTTCTGTTCTCATCAACATCCCTATCCTTGTAGCACTAGCACATTGCTGGCTCGTTGACGGCTGCGCTGTGTTCGTGGACTCCTTTGATATATTTCAGTTCGTACCCGGCAAACCCGAAACAAGCCCTGCGCAAACAACAGTAAATTTTGCCTCCACCGTTGAAACCACGCCGGAGTAGTGGCGCAAATCAATATACAAAACATGCGCAGTGCGGAGTAGTGGCACTAATCAAAATACGAAACATACGAAGTTCCCTCCGCGTGTATTGTTGTTTCACGGTTGATTCACCCGATTAAAATGCGTGCGCAGAAAAGAAAAAACCGCAACATAGGTAGTGCTTCAATATACTAAGATGTAAGTGTTCAGTCACAAAGTACAAGCAAGTGCGTAAAGATAACTACATTCTTCTTTTTTTTTTCTTCATCAAATCTACACGTGGCTATATTCGGATAGTGACTCGCGAGAAAGAACGTATTCTCAAGTTTGTGCAAGGCCAACTGACACTCAAAATGACGGAACAGACACTTTGGAAAGTGCAAGGAATAGCTAGATTATACTCGTTTAATGATATATTATTCACAAAGAACTGAAAAGTCACGGCAAAAGTAACTTCGTTACTTTCATCGTTACCTCAGAAAAAAGTAATAGAGCTACAGTTACAAGTTACATTTTCAAAAAGTAACTCGTTACAGTTACAAGTTACCGAAAAAGTAACGAAGTTACAGTAACGCGTTACTAGTAACGCGTTACTACCTAAGACTGCTTAGAACGTATGATGTTGTAAAACGGCTGTGCAATGTGGAGTAACAGTCCATTTGGCTCGTATAAATTGGCCGCCAAAAACATGTTATGGTTAAAGTCGTCAGGAAACAATTTTCCAACTTTCCTCCTGTTTAGCTTTCCTCCTCAACTCACAAATCGCGCATTGTACCAAATAGTTCAAGAAGACGGAAAAGAAGGAGTCTCATCTTGCTCGGACCCTCGTTCGTGTACCCGGACACAGCCATTCTATTCTTAGAAGATTAGTCCGTCACTCAAAACTCGAACAAAAATTGCTTTTCCCACACCGTTCACCCATAAGCTGATAGTGCTGTAGAAGCTACGTGCTCTTTTGGCCAGCCACACTTTTGCCACGTGATCGCGCTCCCTCGCGCATACCCACGCGAAGAGAATGAAGTCAGGTGATGAAAAGGAGGCGGCTGATTGGTCCGGGAAGCGCATTGTTTCCACCGCACTGCCAGCTCAGGCTGAAGAGAATAAGCGAGGTCCGGTGTCGTAGGACGTGCTTTTTGGCCTGGTGACGCTCTTTAGGCGCCGCAGATGCACCACAGTGGAAAGGCAGAGCTTTTGAAGAGGAGGAGGTACGAAATAGCCCGGTGTGCTTTCAAATTTTTGTAGTTAAGTTTAGGCTTTTCAATTTTTACCTTCTTATTTTTGGCCCTCTAAACCATATGCTATTAGTAAAATCCCAATCGAAATTCATTCATCCCAGCCAAAAATTCGTTTCATGGGCCCTTTCAAACCTTTGATATTTAAAGGCGAGTATATAAAAAAATCAAACCCTGCTTTTGGCTTGTTTTCTTCTCCTGAAGCTCTTCCATCACGGCATTCAAATGTGTATGTCCCCATTTAATAGGATAGATAAAAGAAACACTTTCCTTGATCTATTTAAATATGGTAATCACCAAAATACAAATGTAACGTATATGTAACGATACTTTCATTTGTTACTGTAACAGGAACGAGTTCCTTTTTAACAAATGGAACTTGTAACGGGAACGCGTTCCAAAAATCAGAAGGAACGAGGAACAATCTTTCGTTGCTTTTTTGAGAAACGCATAAAACACTGGTTGATTCATCATATCTTGATCAAGACCCAATATTTTCCCAGTTCCATTCATTTCTTCTTTGTTACATAAAAGACAAGATCACCCACGAAATATTCTATATCTACTAGGGCTGGACGTCGATTCAAAGTTTCCAACCCGATTAATCTCCACCTTTTGATCGCTTAATAATTCGATTAATAGATTTTGTTCTTTTCCATGTGAAATATTTGTGGAAAGTCAAAATTACTTTTCCCCGTCAATATGTGATAAACGGCGCAATATAAAATTTTGATTTTGAGTCAACCTCGAGCGATGTGTATAGATGAGAACAACTGGAAGACACTCAAATTAGCTAATGTTTACTTAAGCTCCATAAGGCAGAAAGGTTCGTTGATATCCTCCGGCAAGAGCTACCTTTTTCGATTGTTCACAGGTCTTCGCTGAACTAAACTAACATTTGCAAGGCATTGAAGTGGCCGGAATACGTGTAAGTTTCAGCACATTTTCTAAAGTTTATTTTAGGTTAAAATGGGTCCTAGACGTTTCCGTTCATGCAGGTGTACTCGTCTACGTCTGCAGGGTAAAAGCCACCCTCCTTACGTGTCGTCACTGGTAAAAACCTCGAGATTTTAGCACTTGACTCAAATTACCGATACCTTTAACCGATCAAGACCCATAGATTCATACATCTTGGCAACCCTCTTTTTGCCCTTAACAAGCGATACCCGACAAACTTTCTTAAATTTCTTTTGCACCGCCTGCTTAGCTTTCACAAAGAAAATGAAGGTGAAGCATTAGCAAGCCTTGCAAAAGCGTGCCACGACGTCCCTAGCAGAAACGCACATGGGGATACGCATCGGACAGTTTTTATCAGCTGAGTTTTCATCATGTTGCTAAAGGCGCGCTCGTTAAAATCACGTTACTTCGGAAGATTCCTAAAACTGATGAGGTCGTTTTCATTTTTAATGAAGCAATGGTGAGGGTGCAGGCTAGCTGGTGTAAATTGAGCATAGTTGTAACCCGAGACTGGGGATACGGACAAGGGACAAAACACAGAACGACAGGGACGAAGTCTCAAACGCAGCTACAAACTTTATTTCACAGGACAAACATATATGTCACTCGCCACCCTCGTCCCCCTCTTTTTCCCTTCCTTTTCCCAAAACTCCACCTCTTCCCTCTTCCTTCTCCCAAGCCCCCGTACATTCCAGTCAAAAACAATTTTGATGGCGCCAACTCCAAGTTGCCGACAGATCCCGTGTCAACAGCCCACACCGCGACATCCCGAGGTCACTCCGGCTCTCCCAAACACAGTCGCAAAGACGCCGACAGAACCCTTATCCCCCCACACACACCGTGAAACCCCGAGGTCATCCCGGTTCTCTCAAACCAGTCAGCCGCAAAAATTTTTCGGCTTCCGAACTTAAGTGGACGGACGTGTGACTGATGCATTCGGGAGACGTCTTTATTCTAATGGTCTCTCTCACTAATCTTTTCATGTCGTTGTTTTCTTTTTCTACAATCTTTACGTCTCCCCAGGCTGGAGTGCAGTCGGCACATTCATTCAAATGTTTAGCTATTTCCGAATTCGTATCATTGTTTTTTACATTTCTTTTATGTTCCGATAATCTGTCATTCACACATCTTTTGGTTTGACCTACATAAATGACACCACATTTCATTGGTATCTCGTACACTACACCGATCGCGCATACTGTAGACTTCTCTCTGTGCGCCCTTTTACACTGGTTGGGTGTTCTCAAAAATGGGGTCAACCGGTCCAATCTGAAATCCCTCTCAAAAACTACGTCGGCGCCGAACTTCTTTGCGCACGCCTTTAAGTAGTGTGAGATGTCATGGTATTACGGGATAACCGCCCAACGACCCCGCCGGGGCTCTAGACTTCCTTTATTTCCCGAAACTATCTTTTTTATCTGTCCAATTATGCTATCACCCGAAAACCCAGCATTCCTCAGTCGACACATCTGCTTCTCCACTGCCTTACTAACGTAGTGTGTGCAAGATCGGTTTAAGGCATTGCCTAATAATGATCTAATAATGCCGCAGTTAACTGTCCTGGAGTGGCAACTCGAGCGCGGCAGGATAGGATTCGGCATGAGTTTTCCGTACTCCCAGCATATACCATTTTTCACGTGAATCTGCAAATCCAGAAACTGCAAGCTCCCAGCTTTCTCTCTTTCTAGCGTAAATTCCAATTCTGGTGCGGACTTCCTGACTATTCTTTCCAAATCTCTTCCCAGCTTTTCTTCTGCCGTACACACTAAAATATCATCGACGTAACGTCGGACAAAACCTACGTTCTCTGGCGTTCCTCCTAGAAAACTCAACACACTGGAATCTAGACTGTTTAAATAAATCTCCGACAGAATCGGCGCCACCGCTGACCCGATACATACCCCCTCTTTTTGAATATATTTTCGTCCACTGTACTCAACCACTGTTGATTGCAAGTAATACTCTAAAATACGTAAAAAACTGTCAACCGAAATTCCTGCTCCAGACTGAAATCTTACAAGATTTAGCTCCAGGTGGTCTTTGACCCGTTCCATCAGGAGATTTTTCTCCAAGGAATAGTATAAGTTTTTTATGTCCATTGAAAAAACAAACCGACGCTCATGGTGATGTTCCCCCAAAATTTCGATTAGTTCCGCAGTGTTCCTGAGCGATAACGCGTTCGCCAACGGCACAAAAGAAAACCCCTTCTGGATGAACCCCGATACAACTTTCTGCCACGTTCCATTTTCATTGATTACAGCACGTAATGGCATTTCCGGCTTGTGATCCTTCAGAAAAAATTTGATGCCCAATTCTGAACGCTGTGCGCCTCTGATTCTAGTGACTAATTGGTCGAATTCATACTCCTTAAGTTCTTTGCAAATACCTCCCCTCAGTCGTGTCAAGTTTTTGTCAGATTCATTAAATAGGCCTCTCATGGTGCACTCCGCCTTCTCTCTAAACATTTGAAACGGAAGCACAGCAAAACTTCCCGACTTATCCGTTTGCAACAACTGTAAAGATTTTTCTTAATTGGCAACATCCGAGTTGTGTGTGACCAGTTGTGGGGCAACGTCCTGGGACAGGACTTCAGAAAGGCGAAGGACTACAAAGATTGGACTGGACTCAGGCGGATTGACTTCGAGAGACTCTGGTACGTGAAAAGAAGGCTTGTACTTGAAGGCATAGGTGCACGCAAATCGAACACGGGATTCGCCCCCAAGAAGAGCAACATTGGCCAGGGCAGCGCAGCGGAACATGGGATTGTCAATCCATGTGAGGCTGTGTTATCGGAACGTGCAAAAACGCTGTTGATGAAGGGTCCTAAGTTTTGTGTCAATGTCAAGCCATCGCGCCTTGATGTTTTTTCGAATATCCAGACGGTCTCCAGGGCGATTGATGTTGATGAAAGACCTGCTTTTGTTGATCAGGCACTTGACCGGATGGAAAACCTAATGAAAGACGATTATCCAATTGAAAAGAGAAACTTTCGGGAGGTCCGGGTGGTTGAGAAAGAGTTGAAAGAAAAATCTTTACAGTTGTTGCAAACGGATAAGTCGGGAAGTTTTGCTGTGCTTCCGTTTCAAATGTTTAGAGAGAAGGCGGAGTGCACCATGAGAGGCCTATTTAATGAATCTGACAAAAACTTGACACGACTGAGGGGAGGTATTTGCAAAGAACTTAAGGAGTATGAATTCGACCAATTAGTCACTAGAATCAGAGGCGCACAGCGTTCAGAATTGGGCATCAAATTTTTTCTGAAGGATCACAAGCCGGAAATGCCATTACGTGCTGTAATCAATGAAAATGGAACGTGGCAGAAAGTTGTATCGGGGTTCATCCAGAAGGGGTTTTCTTTTGTGCCGTTGGCGAACGCGTTATCGCTCAGGAACACTGCGGAACTAATCGAAATTTTGGGGGAACATCACCATGAGCGTCGGTTTGTTTTTTCAATGGACATAAAAAACTTATACTATTCCTTGGAGAAAAATCTCCTGATGGAACGGGTCAAAGACCACCTGGAGCTAAATCTTGTAAGATTTCAGTCTGGAGCAGGAATTTCGGTTGACAGTTTTTTACGTATTTTAGAGTATTACTTGCAATCAACAGTGGTTGAGTACAGTGGACGAAAATATATTCAAAAAGAGGGGGTATGTATCGGGTCAGCGGTGGCGCCGATTCTGTCGGAGATTTATTTAAACAGTCTAGATTCCAGTGTGTTGAGTTTTCTAGGAGGAACGCCAGAGAACGTAGGTTTTGTCCGACGTTACGTCGATGATATTTTAGTGTGTACGGCAGAAGAAAAGCTGGGAAGAGATTTGGAAAGAATAGTCAGGAAGTCCGCACCAGAATTGGAATTTACGCTAGAAAGAGAGAAAGCTGGGAGCTTGCAGTTTCTGGATTTGCAGATTCACGTGAAAAATGGTATATGCTGGGAGTACGGAAAACTCATGCCGAAACCTATCCTGCCGCGCTCGAGTTGCCACTCCAGGACAGTTAAATGCGGCATTATTAGATCATTATTAGGCAATGCCTTAAACCGATCTTGCACACACTACGTTAGTAAGGCAGTGGAGAAGCAGATGTGTCGACTGAGGAATGCTGGGTTTTCGGGTGATAGCATAATTGGACAGATAAAAAAGATAGTTTCGGGAAATAAAGGAAGTCTAGAGCCCCGGCGGGGTCGTTGGGCGGTTATCCCGTACCACCATGACATCTCACACAACTTAAAGGCGTGCGCAAAGAAGTTCGGCGCCGACGTAGTTTTTGAGAGGGATTTCAGATTGGACCGGTTGACCCCATTTTTGAGAACACCCAACCAGTGTAAAAGGGCGCACAGAGAGAAGTCTACAGTATGCGCGATCGGTGTAGTGTACGAGATACCAATGAAATGTGGTGTCATTTATGTAGGTCAAACCAAAAGATGTGTGAATGACAGATTATCGGAACATAAAAGAAATGTAAAAAACAATGATACGAATTCGGAAATAGCTAAACATTTGAATGAATGTGCCGACTGCACTCCAGCCTGGGGAGACGTAAAGATTGTAGAAAAAGAAAACAACGACATGAAAAGATTAGTGAGAGAGACCATTAGAATAAAGACGTCTCCCGAATGCATCAGTCACACGTCCGTCCACTTAAGTTCGGAAGCCGAAAAATTTTTGCGGCTGACTGGTTTGAGAGAACCGGGATGACCTCGGGGTTTCACGGTGTGTGTGGGGGGATAAGGGTTCTGTCGGCGTCTTTGCGACTGTGTTTGGGAGAGCCGGAGTGACCTCGGGATGTCGCGGTGTGGGCTGTTGACACGGGATCTGTCGGCAACTTGGAGTTGGCGCCATCAAAATTGTTTTTGACTGGAATGTACGGGGGCTTGGGAAAAGGAAGAGGGAAGGGGTGGAGTTTTGGGAAAAGGAAGGGAAAAAGAGCGGGACGAGGGTGGCGAGTGACATATATGTTTGTCCTGTGAAATAAAGTTTGTAGCTGCGTTTGAGACTTCGTCCCTGTCGTTCTGTGTTTTGTCCCTTGTCCGTATCCCCAGTCTCGGGTTACAACTATGCTCATTTTTAATATTTCATTGATTACATTTTATTCGGTGTTTCGCTATTTCATTCTACCTCCTGGATTAATAGGTGCCCATGGCCTCACGTGTCAGATATCCCTCGCGATAGACTGATTGAAGAGCGTTGTTTTTAAAGTGTGGCATGGCTCTTGGCCGTTGCGCAAATATATCTCTCATATGCCTCACTGAACTGATAAGGGAGTCCCTGAACTAGATGGATCCCATGTAGCAGACAGGCGAAGACCGCTCTTTGAGATAAATGTCGTTTGAAGTTGAGAACCCAGACGGACACGCAACTCTCCGGTTCCAGCTTGAGTCACCACCAGCTTGATACACATCGCGGGGCGAGTTTCAAGCATAATATTATCCCAGCTAACGAGTGCAAAATTAGCCGATGAGGGCGCCAAAAAAGAAATTATAAATCAAAAAGCTTTGAGATAATATTTATGTATTTATTTATTTATTCACAATACCTTAAAGGCCCATTAAGGGCATTCCATAAGGTGGGACATTTAAACAGATACAAAAATAAAGAACACAACAAATAAGAATAATAGACAAAACTAATGTGCATGTGTGCCACTAAATTTTACACATAAAAGACAGTTGAGATTTACATAATAAATATATAATTTAATATATTACAAACAACGCAAATAATATATCATAGTAAACGAAGTAAGTGTATTTAGCGAGAGAAACAGAGTAGATAGAAGAAAAAAAAAAACAGGATAAGTTTCTCCCGAAACAGTGTGGTGTCAGTAATGGTGACAATGTATTCGGGAAGGTTGTTCAATGTACGGATGCTTCGTGGTACTGCTGAATCGATAGAAATATACAAAACTATACTCACGAACTCAAACGAGCTCTTTTTCCAAAAATAACGACAGATTGTGAAGCAACGTAAGGAGTTTATTGAACGGCCATCGCAAGGACGGTAAACGCGCCTCCGCACATTTGGGGTGGCATAGCAGCGTTGGTTTCTTCTAGTTGTGGTAGCATGTGCACGTCTGCTTGATAAATCCCGCGCAGTAACCTCCGCGACGTCCGATGCTCTGGCAGTGCCTGTGACACGCCCCTTGGTCGAAGGGACATCCAAAACCACGTCCTGAAGAGACACGTTTATATCGAATTAGCACAAATATTACATTTTAGAAAGCTCGCACATGTATATTGAACGAGATGCATAAAACTTTAATCATTCGCATCCGCTTAATCAGTCTTGGCAATACAAACAGCAATTGGTGTCGCCTCTCATAGAAATATTTCTATAAGAATGAACACGAGGAAAATGAAGTGCGCTTCTGTGCAAAATGAACCATTGAGCGTGATCTCTACCTTCCTCTTCGACGATGAGCCACGTAACGTCCAATTACCTCAAAATCCAAAGGGATAAGTAAGAAACAAAAACTTGGAAAATAATGTCATTTTGCAATCCACTCGAAACTTGAACAAAATCAAATAACGCTTTTTATAGGTAACTAAAAAAATCAAACTTCTTTTGTTATAGTGTGACGGGGATTGCTGAAATGAGAAGTTGTTAATAAAGCTATACTTAACATTTACAGTAATTCCTTTTCCGCATTGTTATCAGTGATCCAAAGGATGTTTAAACAATCTGCCACGTTAAAAAAAATCTAGTGGTAAAGAATCACTATTTTCTAACTACAATGATTTAAATCAAATAAACACGATATAAATAAAATAAACCTGATTTAAAATAAACATAATCTTTTTGACTAAACTTTTTTTTCTACCCTGGATTAAAAATTTAATGACAAAAAAATCTTTAATCTTTTTGCCATGTTTGCCTATCGCTGCGCGCTGCTCCCTCACAATTCTGAGAGGCTACCGACCTGAACCAACACCAACTAGAATAATCAAAGCTTGCACACGAGAATTTCGACGTCATCGCGGTGAGATCGAGCGAAGATAATTGGACACGAGCGCTGCGTTATCGCTCGGTTGGGTCTCGAGTCCAATCAACGCGCTGAAGTACGCTCGGCTTAGGGCTCGAGTCCAATGGCCGAGTTTGCGCCATCCGGCTGTGATGACGTTCCATGGATAAAGTATCGGGCGTTCGGAGGCCTTCGTGGTTCAGTAGTGTGTTGCATGAGCACTTTTTAGTTCTCTTATGAAGATGCGATCAAGCCCAGAAGTGCGGCCCAAGTAACAGTTCATAAATACTTGAGATATATGTAATAATACGTTGTGCATAAATACTAAAAAAACGTACACTTGTGCTACTACAGAACTAGATTCATGATTCAGCATATTCACATAATGACTGTGATATAGAAGCGGCCTTTTTTTCTTTTTGTTTGATATTGTCAAGACGTACTATACTTGTAAAATGATAACTGGCTTAATTTGATATGACGATTCACCAAATCGCTTTGAGAAAATCGAGAAAGCTATATGAACACAAATAAAATGGCGAAAATATTGTGTCATGCGGCGTATCGGACATTCGGATGACGCGCAGACTGGGAAGCTCTTTTGCTTAAACTTCCACAAATGTCCTTCATTTGATTCAGTTCAAATATATTCGGCGATGAAGAAAGGACGAAAACTTTCTGGTTTGAAGTGTTTCCGTCACTGTTGTTGGCTCCTTGAGTAGCTCTGAACGTTTGGAAATCGAACCTGCGTGGGCTCATGCGCGCACACTTTGAAGGTGAATCCTTTAAAGTCCTTAACCTGACTGCTAAATGCTGACGCTGCGGCAAATTGGTTGGATGCTATCTGATTTTGGTGTGCGGAGAAACGTAAATCATTCCAATAATAGATTTCTGCTTGCGGCCAGCTTTGTCTACTTGGATTTGAAAGGCTTTCTGAACAACCCTAGTAGCGGTCTGTGTGGTTGCGTTCCGCGCATGCTGAGAGCGACATAGCACATGGGCGGAACATCTGCGGAATATTAATATCCAGGCATAAGCACGGAAAATTGATTCGGTATTCTTTGTCTCGGTGGTAAGCACCCAAAAAGATTTCTGAGGTTACGATGCTACATAGAATAGCGCATAACGAGTGTTGTTTTACACTCAGTAGAAAATTCTGGAGCTTGGTTTGATGGAAATACTTGCAACAACATTGCAAAACAAACTATTAGCCCCTTCTGGCCTAAAAATAATTCTACTTTTCTGAATGTTTTTACATGTACAAATATTTGGGGCAGTGTAACTTACGAACTCGAACGTGAGCCACTTGGTTTTCTTCCTCTTGTGCGCTGGAAGTCATAAACGCTCCTGAAAAAGTTAGAAACATGCGGGACATTAGTTCATAGGGTTCATAACTCAGAGCTCAAAAAGCAGCTTCCCAGTTAACAGTTTAAGAGTTTAATGAATAATTACCGAAAATTCACTCACCAGCAACCAGAAGGGCGATCAAGGTAACAGCAATGACCCTCATGATTTCAAGGTTGATGATGCAGTGTTCTACTTGACCTGTGTTCTGCCTCGTCAAAAAAAAAATATTGATGATTGTTTAAATCGCCCTAATGATAACACAAAAAACTCCTAAAATGCGCATGATTAAACTGCTAGCTGATAATTAAAAAAACTATGTATCTATTTTTAATTATATATATAAATTTATATAAAATATAATTAAATATATATAATTTTATCTGGTAAAGAGCATCGCTTGACTAAAACTTAAACCAACTGAGATACATATCTCTGCTTTTATAGAGCGCGCGATAATGTTTGATAAATGGGATATTTAGATACGAAACCAAAAAGAAGGCATTCGCAAATTGCGTATTTGATAAATAGGGCACTTTTTTATATAAACAAAAGAAATCGCTCATTCAGCGGTTAAGTTTACAAAGATTGTGTTACCTTCGCAGTGTGCCGGGGCGAAAAAGCTTGTAGGCGCTCCAAGCGTTAGTGCGCTTTTTATACCCGTAGCTGTGTTCGAAGGTATGCGGAGCGTTGCCAGTAGCCGAACCTGGGGTTTCCCATGTAACAGATATGTTGAAGGTATCACGCGTCCAGGCAGATAAGACCTTCCACGCAACAATTTCTACTTACTCGGAATTCCCCAGTCGTTGACAGATGGTTGACTAGATTAAGGCACTATCTCGTCCGGCGCGATTATTTTATACCCAGGTAAGCAGCACGAGGGCTGAAAGTATACTCCTATACTTAGCTTCACGTGAAGTCCTGAAGCAGCCCACGTGACGAGCTGATGGGACCAAAAAGACAACGTGAAAAGCACAGAAGCAGCATGGTGTTTTCCATGTTTCTCTACGTATTTTATCATCGCTGAATCAATCACGAACAACATAGGCACAGTGGCTTGTGCTTTTGACGCTTCTTCATTGGTGGTTTTAGTTCGAAGCGTCAGCTGCATCTGGCCGTAAGCTGGAACAAAGTATAGATTCACGTTGCAAGCACACCGAGCTTATATTGACTGCAGCTACCGTTGCTATGCTTCCTATCGCCTACCATCGCAAAAGATGCCCCCCGCTCGCCCCTCCGGCTCGCTTCCCGTCGTTGAACGCACCACCGTTTTAATGCGAGGCCTGCAATGGTAACTGCTGTGTATAATACGCAATACGCATATTTCGCAGCAGATCGTCTAATGGCGCTCCACCATCCTCTATGGAACAAATTTTCGAAAGGACAATCTTGATGGTGCTTCAAACGACGTTTGGCGGACTGAAAGGGTGAGGGGGTACCACTTCGGCGGGAATTCCAAAAACTCAGCTAATCTACTAACGCTGACCTGGAAAAATGGCCTCATGCAACCATGTAGTTATTTTAATGTATGCTAGAGGTTCAGATAGCGCTGGCGTGCTGTTGTAAATTGTTGCAAGAGCGACCTGTCCAAAATTAATTTCCTGTAATGCATTCCTATGGGGTAACTCGGGTGCAGTTTTTGTTTTGTTTTCTGCGCTTGATAATAAGAGCCAATATTACGAATTCTGGTGTAATAAATAGGTTGAAACAATACTGTATCGCGCTAATGAAAATATTGCCCAGTTACAACGGTGTTGTTCCTCTTGTGGCAATAAACGCTGTGCTCAATAGCTTATCATAAGTGTTTATGTGCAGTGCTGAACACTGTTTGCGCGAGCACGGCTTCGAGGATGCAATGTGTGCACCTCCTGTAGTGGGCGAGAGTTTCTACGTTGGGGACGAGCGGGAACCAGCCCTTCCGTCGAATGGGTCAAGTCTCCGTGAGCTTTTGGGCACAAAGAAACGCCAGTTTTCGGCGCTAATCCCGCATCCACTCGGCCTCTCTTGCGTAGGGCCTGTTCGCTCCCCGCGCTTCGTAGCAGTGTTGTTGCTCGGGACACGTTTTTGGGGTTTCGGACTCTCCAACTCATTCTCTTCGCCCTCCCCCCTTTTCCTATACCACAGGCTTCCCCCTCTTTGCAAATATCAGCTGATCTTCCAAGACCTTATCTCTTTTCTGCAGGAATGTTTGTTGGCAGGTAAGACAACCACTAAATTTAGAAAGTAACTTGTAAATTGAGTAGAAGTTAGTCGGAAAAGTAATTAAAGTAAACTACTAATTATCGAAATAAAAAAATGAAAGCCGCTTACAACTCCCTGTAACGCCGAATTAGAGCGCAGCTCTTGAGGAGGAGGAGGGAAGGGCACCGGGGGGGGGGGGGTTAAACTAACCAGGGGGGGTCACGTTACCTTGGGGGTCACGTGACCCCCAATGCCGATGATGTCATCACTGACGTCACTGATGACGTCATCAGTGACGATGACGATGCGGGTACCGATGACGTCATTAGTGACGTCACTGATGACTTCACCAGTGATGATGAAGATGACGATGCAAATGTCGGTGACGTCATCAGTGACGTCGCTGATGACGTCATCAGTGATGATGACGATGACGATGCGGATGCCGGTGACGACATCAGTGACGTCACTGATGACGTCATCAGTGATGATGACGATGACAATGCGGATGTCGGTGACGTCATCAGTGATCATGACGATGACGATGTGGATGCCGGTGACGTCATCAGTGATGATGACGATGACGATGTGGATGCCGGTGACGTCATCAGTGAGGATGACGATGACGATGTGGATGCCGGTGACGTCATCAGTGATGATGACGATGACGATGCGGATGCCGGTGACGTCATCAGTGATGATGACGATGACGATGTGGATGCCGGTGACGTCATCAGTGATGATGACGATGACGATGTGGATGCCGGTGACGTCATCAGTGATGATGACGATGACGATGCGGATGCCGGTGACGTCATCAGTGATGACGATGACGATGTGGATGCCGGTGACGTCATCAGTGATGATGACGATGACGATGTGGATGCCGGTGACGTCATCAGTGATGTTGACGATGACGATGTGGATGCCGGTGACGTCATCAGTGACGATGACGCCATCGGGGGGTCACGCGACATCGGCGGGGGTCACGTGACCTCGAGGAGGGGGCCACGTGACCTCAGGGGAGTCACGTGACTTCGGGGGGTCACGTGACCCCCCACGAGGTCACGTGACCTTGGTGGGGGGCTCGCGCGGTGCATTATGGGACATTTCCCATGATGCACCGCGCGGTTACGCCGACGGCGACGGCGACGGCGACGGCGACGCCGACGCCGACGGCGACGCCGCTCAAGCCAGAAACGGGCCCCTAAGAGCTGCGCTCTAAAAGTGAAGGCCGTTTACAACTCTCTGTAACGCCGGATTAGAGCGCAGCTCTCGAGGAGGGGGAGGGGAAGG
This sequence comes from Ixodes scapularis, assembly GCF_016920785.2. Lineage (NCBI taxonomy): Eukaryota > Metazoa > Arthropoda > Arachnida > Ixodida > Ixodidae > Ixodes > Ixodes scapularis. Next base: position 92,064,639 of record NW_024609880.1, read on the forward strand.
GTACCTCCCTCCTCCTCAACTCGTCATCCTGTGTGCTACTCCTCCCTCCGAGCGGCGTCGCCGTCGTTTCACGAGGGTCACGGGACGTCAGGGGGTCGCGTGACCTCACGGGGGTCACGTGACGATGACGTCATCAATGACGTCATTAGTGACGTCACTGATGACGTCATCATCACTAGTGACGGCATCAGTGACGTCACTCATGATGTCATCAGTGACGATGACGTTTACATCATCAGTAACGATGCGGATGCCGATGTCCTCATCAGTGACGTCACAGATGACGTCATCAGGGACGATGACGATGAGGATGCCGATGACTTCATCAGTATCGTCACTGATGACGTCACTGATGACGTCATTGATGACGTCATCGTCACGTGACGTCACGCGTCCCATAAGACACCGCGCGGTTACGCAGACGGCGACACCGCTCAAGCCAGAAACGGGCGCCTAAGAGCTGCGCTCTACAATGTAACTGAAAGTTTCTATACTCCTTAGAAAAGCAGTTAAACTACAGTAACTTGAGTAGAGCAGTTGAACTACGTACAAGTCTGCCCTAAACCAACCTTGTCGTGACAAGCCGTAAGACCCCCTTTTGACAACGGTCCGAGGCTTGAAAGATATTTATGGTGTCAGAGTCCCAGAACCATTCCTCCTGCGCTGCTCTAAATGTAAAAAAAATATACTTTTTTTTTTTGCTGTGTGTGTGTGTCGCGGGGGGGGGGGGGGGGTTACATGGGCACATAACAATTCAGAGTTTATCGGATAAATTACAAAAATTTTACCGGCGGGTCTATTTCGGAGTTTTTCGGATTTATCCGAAAACGCGGAGTTCGAATTATGGCGCGCTACACATTCAGAGTGCATAAGCCAGTCCTCCACGTCCTCATAGGTCTCGCCATGGAAGGTGGTCGGGGTCCGCTGGACGACGGGCAGGTAGACGACGGCGGCGGCGGTCGGGGCCTGCGACGACTGGTGGTGCACCGTCTACCTCGTTGGCTCCTCAGTCTAAGTTGACAGAAGTCTGTATTCGGGGTGTAGGCCTTGGATATGGCGACTTAATTGGGCGTCGGTAGTGCCTTCGTTGGGTATTCATGGGATTGGTGTCGGACTTGCACAGCGGGCCCTCGGAGGGGTACGCTGCAGGGACATCCGTTGCCCCACACCTCCTCCAAAATGTCCCGAATGACGAGGTGACAAAACAAAATATAACCTAGGAAACTAAAACGTTTAATGGGGCGAACTTGTGCCCAAAACAAGAAGAAAACAAAAGATGACGACAGAGCGTCGCGGGCGTCAAAGTCGGCATAACAGCAGGATTGAACGCTGGGGCGATACTGACTCCGACTCGCCACGCGGTGCACCTTTTTTACCTGTGCGGGTTTCCGGAACATTCGCCGCGTTGAACATTCGTTACTTGGTAAGACAAGAAAGTTCTCGAACTTGCGAGAATGACAAGTAGAAAGAATAAATAATAGAACATTCCGCTACCTGGAATAACCCAGAATATCCGCGCGACAGTCAAGCGCGGTAACCATTCGGCCACGTACGCGCTCAGTCAGCGACTCGCGTGGCAATATATCGAAATTTAGCATCGTTATCTGATGAAAAGAAAAAATACTGAAACTAAAGCAATTGTACATTTACAGCGGCAGTAAAGGGCATAGTATTGAGTACGACCCAAATCACAAGGATGATCCTTGTTATTATATTCTGAAGAGACAAAATGCATGCTCGTTTTACAATAGCAATGCACAGGACCACCGTAAAAGTCGAGTGGTTGCTGTCCGCTTCACTTCGCATCACATAAGTCGCGTAGATACTAGAACCCATTGAACCGCTATCGCGCACTATACCAACTATATGCATCGAATGACCACTTGTGCGATGTAAGCATGGACGCTTTACAAGAGCTTCCAAACCGTCATTCCTGAACACGACGTAGGATTGTCAATCAAATTAAGGGTAACGTTTTTCTAGTGGCGTTTTTAGTGAAACAATTTCTCGCCTTGCCGGCGACGGACAAATAGTCACTTATTTATCAGCATAAGAATCAATCATAATAAGAAATTTTCAGAAACAAACTGAACGGGAGATACCATGCCGAGGTCTAGTGTCAATCTCTCGCACTATACGTGACATAAAGATCCGCAGATACTTCGTTATACCGACGATACTGGCGTTGCTGCTTCTTTGATTTACTCTACGCGGTACATTGACCTGCTTGACCTGCTTTTGTTTAGTCAGGCCTTGATTTTTCTGCCTGGCAGTCACCAACTCCTTTCTTTCTAGATGATGGCACCCAAGGATTGATGGAATGCAGAGTGTCAGGACTTCGCGTGATCTCTGGCCCACGGCGGTTCTTCGAAGCTTCGTTCGCAGCAAGTGATCAATGTTCGACTTGTTAGAAACTACCTTTTGCTCCCGTAAGCGCTCTCGCGTCCACACTCCCTGTATCCAAACACGTATTTTCGCAACTCAGTTAGGGAGTGTTTAGAATCATTGTAGAACCCAACCCCTTGAGTCCACTGAGCAGCTTCCCGTCGAACTGCGCATGCGCGTTAAATCACGCTGTTATAAAACTCTCTTATTTCGAGCAGAGTTTTACTTAGAACAAGAGCATAACAAACCAAAGTTTTAGGTAAAAACGATCCGCTTACGATACACGAAATACGGCGTGACATGGATGCGAATCTGTGGACGCGTTTGTGGTGTCGTACACCAGCTTTGAGCGCGCGTTCAGCGAACGATTGCGGTGTCGAAAACAGAGATCATTCCTCGCCTCCAGCCGCGCTTCTGTCCGTTTCGACCTGAATGAGCATCCCGTGTGGTACTGGAATCACTACTGCGTTATCCACAGTAAAAGTCTCAGGTTAGCTGTCAGACTGCCCCCACAGCGTTACACCACTATCGCCATATACCAAAAAAAAAAAAAAAAAGAGCGGCCTCTCCCCATGTAGACACCCAGCCATAACTCCCAACATATTTGTTTTTTGTTTCCATTCAAATTATTTGAAACTTGCGAATGTGTGCGCGCGTTTATTTTATTTATTTGTTGGTAAATGTGGCTATCTTCCACTTGGAGGCTGTCGCAGGAGGGGTTGATAGAAAGCATTGCACGATAATTTATTCAAAAATGAATACAATCAAGGGTAGAAAATTTGCAATAGTGAAACGGAAACTCAAAAACAACAATAATACAATAAGAAACATATCGACGACTTCTGCGTGGAAAGGTGTTCTTCGTAAGTAGCGTGCAAGCATGGTTGTGATAGCAGTCCTGCTCTCCTCTCAATATCCAGGGTCCTTCGTGTTTGATTTATGGTTTTGCTTGGCTTGAGAATGCCGTAATCGCATTTACAAATTTGTTTCTCGTTGCACAGCAAAGCATCACTTCTGTAGATGTCTAGAGAACAACTTGTGTATAATGGTGTAATAAAGTTCCGGGAGCAATAAAAAAGAACAATTCATTTCGTCCAGGTGTGCAATTGTTATGCAAAGATTTATATCAAAGGGCTGATACAGAGCAGACTCGTACGACGTGCGTCAGATAAAAAGCAAACGCGTGTGCGACATCGAGATAATAAGCAGGCGACTGTCCGGTCCGTACAGTACCCGCGTGATATCGGCCGATACCACGTTGGTGGAGAAACGATGAAATTTTGTCAAGATCTTGCGGTTGATCTCCATGGCTTCACCTGACTTTTCATTAAACAGATCTTCCATTACCACAGAGCCGCCCTTTTTGTCAGCTGCTAGCAAACGAAAGTCACTCTCCCTAAAGTGTGAACCACATACCTCAAATTGAAGCCTTTCTAACCATGTGCTGACGTACGCACAATTGCGTCTAAATTTTCAGATATGCACCTTTCCTTGTATCGATGTGCCGCCTTTTGAGCCAAAGTTCTCACGAATCCAAGCCCGCCCATGGCACCAGGCACCAGGCTGTACTTGGGGCCTTTTTCCAAGAGACGGGTGACATCCGGTGGTGCAGAAGCATCTCCCAGAAAGGTGACACAGTCTGGTGATATGAATATTGTCTTCTTTTTCGGCCCCGACGTTCAGAGCCTAACCCAGGCAAATTTTGTGACCTGGGAAGCAAGTTGCAGATGCTCACCATATTTTCCGAAGGCCTCTCTTTTGGTGGTTGTATACCCAAGGCAGAGCAACTACAAAGCATCCCGACGTCTGCTTATTTATTCAACCTCTCCAAACAAAGTATCCTGCATATCCTTTTTTTTTTCTTTTGTGACCGGCCGAAGGTGTACACTTTCAAGAAGGCTTAGCACTTCAGGCGGGTTGAAGCTGTGGCGAATCGCGAACGAGTAAAGATTGCCGCCTGACACGTCGAGGTGGCAATCAGGTTGACATGGACGATAAGATCTGAAGGGAGAATGCGGTCGAAACACGAAAATAGGCTTGTTGTAGAAGAAATTATTTGGATAAAGATGGCTACTTGGGCTAGTTTGTTTCTCATTGTGGTGTAATACACCAAAAAGCACGGACGAGAACCTGGCTTTACCGAATAAAAAAACGAAAAAAAGACTTCCAAAATCCTGTCCACACCAAATGAAAAACAGTTTAAATTCACAGCTTAGCAGACTTGAAGCAGCAGGGTACCCGCTCCATGTTTTCCGAGATGTTTCCAAAACCTTAACGAAAAAGATTAGAAGAGGCAACAACCCAGTGTATGACAGGACTCTAAGGAAGGTGGGTATATCTGTCGTCTTGCACTACATTCACAAGATGTCCCAAAACCTGAAGAAGCTGGTCTATCTCTTTGACATATTTTTAGTTTTTCAGCACCCAACTTTTTTCGCTGAGTAAACATATAAGGTGATCGGCAGAGGACTCGGCTGTGCCACAAGAACCTGCAAAAAACATGTCACTAAGTTCCGCAAGTGCACCACTTACGGAATTCCCTTCTCATGTGGTAACCTGTACGTTGGCCAGACAGGAAAGTGCATCAGTGATAGGGAAAAAGAGCAAGCGTTGGCGACGGGACAGTCAGTCCCCGTCTGGCCAACTAGCAGTAAGCTGTGGCCGCTGCGAGTGCGGGCCCAGCTCTGAGAAGTGCAGCCCCAACTTTAGTAAAACCTGTGTCATCAGCCATTACAAAAAAAAAGATGCCGGTAAAATTTGTGAGTTTTTTTCTGATTAAGTCCCACCACGACAACTCTTGTGTAAGCGCACCCTCTTTGTCATTGTCCGATAAAGAATTCCACGATCTGAAGGAGCAATGAAGCTGGTACCTTCGGGGGTGTTTTAGATCATATCTAGGCATTCTGCCTAAAGACCCTATATAAGAGCTCCCTACAAATAGCGACACTCTTTGAAGCGCTGATTGCGTGACGGTGCAGGTTTTAGGAAGCAAATGACAGCGCACAGCTGAAGCTTGAACTGAATGCCGCCATTTTGTTCCAGCGGAATGTGCTTTGTCATTTGTGTTGGTTGTCTTTATTTGTAAAAGAAGTATGAAGAGACTTTAGTTCTGCCAAGTGTGCCGCTTTTAGCATCTTAAATATATACATATATCTTCCAAATAAACCTTTCAGTCAAATGTTACTCCGTGACTTGTCCAGTTCTCCCTTCGTTTTCGTCCGTGCTTTTTTAACGTATTACACCATGAGAGTATATTTATTTATGAACTAACGTATGAAAAAACTTAACGACCCAGACAGACCTCCTGTTTTTTAAAGCACTCAGTGATATTAGTCTAGAAAAAATCAAACTGCATTGAAATAATAAATAGCTATGTTTCAACGCACAGTCAAACATTAATAAAAATATCGGAGAACTTTCTGAGCGTACTGACTTACTAAAACACAGATTCTTTTCCGCAGAGCATTCGTGATTGGAATGAGCTGCCCGATCGATTTGTATCGATTTCCTACAGCTGGCTTATATTATGATGAATTAAAGCTTTAGCTGTTAAACTCTCCGGTTTTTCGGGAAAATGTTTATTTATGCTTGTTCTGTACAATTTATGAAGTGATTGTGCTTTTTCAAGCTTACAAAAAATTGTTTTAAGAAAGCCGTGAAAGCTACACTAATCCGATTTCTGGAGGTGACTTATACGGCCAGGAGGACATAATATAGGGGGCTAATCGTAACGATCAGTCATAAATAAATTATGTGAATTAACGTTTTAATTATCGAAAATAAACATATAGTTGTAATTAGAATCTTGCTAAGCGTCATTGGAAACAGCTGAATGAGTCAACACTAGAAAGACTTGGAGCACGTGGGAAGCACGATGGAGCTCTATTATTTCCACTCGTGCCTCGGGAGCAAGGCCATATGTGCGATAACGAGCTGGCACGGTTTTTCCGTCACTTATCATAGCACAGACATGTGCTCGTTCCTTAAAAAAATGTAATGGACAACAATTACAAATTACCGAGCCTTAAATGTAACGAATTACCATTACAAATTACTTTCGCTGAAAATTAACGCATTACTTCACTCGTTACGTTACAAATTACTTTCACATAACTTTTTCCGCACAACCATAAAATACAATCGAAACAATTTTGATATTTTTACGAATGTTCTGCAACACTACTTTTCGTTTCATATACGCCCATATTATTGTAGTCATTCTAAAAATAAATATTGTATTTAAGAGAAAGAATGTAGGTGCCGTGCGTTCACCTGTACGCTGACAAGGCACCGAAAGCGGCAATCACACCCGCCATCCCGCTAACTTAAGGCATCCGGAAATGATCCCTGGAATTGTGCAGACAAAGCTAGCGGTGCGCATGCTCAGTAGCAGCGTCAACCTCCGCTACGAGATTCGGAGCTAAAGAAGCGATCTAGGAGAGCTCCCGTTTGACTCGCGTGTTTCGCCTGTTATTCACAAGAAAAACTTGGTTCTAATGTTACAGTGTATAGCCAATGCAGAATGCAGGTGTCCCTTCCCACCTTGATGTATTTCCGTAGATTAGAGTTTGTTGTTCTTGCTGATAACAACGTGTGTTTTTTCTTTATTTTGGCAAACAAAGTGCGTATTGAAACTCTATGTTTCCGTTCTCCTAAATGACCTGAATTTTGAACATTTCATTACTATATGGTCATGGAGACGACGGACACTCCATGGCCGAAAACTCGACCGGTAAGAGAAAAGTGGTGGTTACGGGTTATCGATCGTTCATCGGTTCTCACTTTCATACCAATATTCGTAGAGGCCAGGAGAGGGAAGGTCATAGAGAGCGAGAGAAGCGGTGGCCATCGGTCTCACAAAGCAATAGAGGATCACACCACTTTCATGCGTTCTCTCTCTCTCTCTCTCTCTGTCAGCACTCCTTAGATAGTCAAACCCCCCTTTATGTTCACGGCTGTCTGTAAAGTGGAGAGTGGACTCGACCACCATGCCCAGACAAGTAAACTAAAAGAAGTATCGCCTGTAGCCTCTAAGACGATGCTCTTAGCCTCACACCGGGCGCTTTTCAGCCGTGCATCGAGAGCGTGCTAGAATAGAGTAGCGCACATCAAAGACAAAAAAGAATTCGACCCCCTCGCGCGAGGCTACATCATCTCTTACGCGAGTTGTGAATCCGCGAATCGACGGGATTAGGACCCGTGTTTTATGTCTGTGCAGGTGGCGAGAGACGTCGAAGAAGTTGCAAAGAGTGTAAGATACGGTGTAAGATACAAAAAAAAAAAAAAAAAAAAATACGAAGAGCTTTTTTCCGCCCGGGAGTAGAAGAAAAACGCTGTGGAAGGCGACGGAGAGCTACTCGGCGTTGTTTTACTTGATCTTGCTCTTTCGTATATTTGTACATGCCTTGCCCATCTTCTTAGTGGTTTTAGTGACCGCTCATCCGAACAATCGTGTTTTCTTTTCGGCTATTCTCCTCTTCTTGATGTTTTCTATTTTGCTGAACTGCTGCCTTTATGCTTCTGAATGTTCTGCTCGTATTGCTCCAGTTACTGTATTGCTCTTATTTTAGAAAGTAACGAGTTATAAAATTAATCTGTTACCAATATTTTGTAACGAAATTACGTTACAAATTATTTCAAAAAAGAAAGTAACGTAGCAATTACAAAATTACTTGAAAAAGTAACGGATTACTTCCCAAGTCTGCCGTAGCCCCAGCTAGCCTTGTTCCAGTTGCACAGGTGATTAATTTTAGCGCGCTACTGCGCTTTCTCCGGCGCTCAATATTTTTTTTTTCTACAAATGTCTGATTTTGTGCGTTTCGATGACGCTCAGAATGTTTAGGAATAAAAACCATATGTCTATTTTTACAAATTTAAAAAAAAGTTATTTAACAAATCTAGTACATCATTCTACTTATCGTGACGGTTAGCCCCCAACCTTTGTCCACCTGCTCGTAGAACTAACCTACACAAACCCGCATTAGTTTAGCTTTCATGACTTTTTTTTTCAACAAATCTGTTAAGCTTATGGATGAAGAAAGAATAAAGCAATTAAAACTGGGACAACACAACCACATCTTTCAACTAGCAACAGACGAGTAAACTTTCCACAGCGAGCAAACGACTATACCCAGGAGGGAAAGGGGGGACAAGGGGAGATAAAAAAACGTGAGGTGCAAGAGAGAGAGGTGGGTTTATCTCGGATTTAATAAATTCAACCTCAGTTTTCGGCAGCAGGAGGGAAGGGTTCAACACGTTGTTGTTTGCTGTGGTCATGGCGAATGACTATCTCCCTGCCAAATCTGCTGTCATGCCCCCCCCCCCCCCCCCCCCCTCAGGATTTTTGTTTAATCAAAGAGGGGATGACAAAGCGAACACGAACGGGCATTTATGACTATTGGATGATAGGAATCTGAAGAGGCCTTAGAAACTTCGTTGTGATGTTCCCGGAGTCTGTGATTGGTGCATCTGCCGGTCTGGCCTAGGTATGATAGCCGCAGCTAGAGGGGGTGGAGTAAACTTTCTTCTCTTTCCATGGAATGAACTTCTTTTCGTGTTTAACAGTGCAACTAATCGGAATCCGGTTGCTGTTGAATTGTTGACAGAGTTGCTTAACACGCATGAGGTACGAGAAGAAAACATTTGTGTCGAACTTTGAGGCAATAAATTTTATCCGGCGGGTTGAATTCTGTACGTGAAGAATGACAGCGAAGCTTCCAAAGGGAGAGCTCGTTGCACTTTTCATGCAACCCTCCCCCGCCCCCTTTTTTTTAGCATGATTCCCGCTGGGCGATGCAGGTATCAAATGAATAAATAAATACGACGTATATCTGGATACCCGGATATCTGGATGCCGGATATATGACTGTAGTTCAAAACTTGACCTTCGGCCGATATTGGAGACAATTTTCGGACGGCACTGGCACGACACTAGCCAAGTATTGCCGTGCTGCTTGGCTTATATTACCAATATTAGAAAGTTTTAGTGCAGTGTGCGCCAATGATTTGTGTCCCTCCAGGAGCCCGCTGCCTCGCACTGCGCATGCGCCGAACTTCTGCGCCTGCGCAGTGCGACGCCCCAAGCTTTTTGGGGGTCTTATATATATATATATGTGTGTGTGTGTGTGTGTGTGTGTGTGTGTGTGTGTGTGTGTGTGTGTGCGTAAAAATAAAGAGAGATTTTTTTAAAACAATATTGTCAATCTTAGAAGCCGCGACAGGACAGGAATCAAAAATAATATCACACAGCATGCACTTGCCGCGATGACACAGAACAAGAGTGTAGAAAATGACCAGCATTCGCAACATATCGGACGGCATGTCTTTCCAATCTGTGTCTGTGTAGGAAAAAAAGAGCTTGAATGCGTCGTTTATACGGCCCTATTGTTCCGCTGTGAGGCTTGGTGTGAGACTCCGTTTCACACCAAGTCCGACACCAGCACCCGCTAAGCGATCTGAGGGAGCCAACCGAGAGGCGGAAAACGTGCACAGACATAACGCTCGTTGTTTTTGCGCCTTCGCTATGCCCCTGCTAAATAAATCGCGCACAGAAAATGTGGTGCCATTCTTCGCTTTTTCTTTTTTGTTTGCGCGATCGGTTTGGCCGCTGAATGCGAACGCCCAAAAATACGGAGCGCCTGTAGGACTTAACGTGAAAAGTAGTATAGTAGACACAGGACAAACAAAAAAATAACAATTATCTATATCCTAAATATTTAGTAACTAGGCGGAATTTTTCATATATTTTTTATACATGAAAAATGTAAGAAAAGAAAAAAACTGGAACAGGATGGGTACGTGGATGGGACTCGGCCGATTCCTGCTCGAGTCGGCAGGAAGGGCGGGGGCGGAAGAGCAGAAGATACGAGGAGGGGTGGAAGGAGAAAGATGACAGATTGGGATCTAGATGTTCGCACAGAAGATGGATTTTCCGGGGTATACCATATAAGCGGGGACACGCAGACGACGAAACGACTGTCTGCGGTCTTGAAATGCGGAGGGGCGGGGGGGGGGGGGGGGGGGGCGGCATGGAACCTCTGCTTTTCATAGTAGGGTAGCCGATCTGGAGGGGGGGGGGGGGGGGGTGGAGAGCTGGATTTTTCCGAGGAGGGTGGAATAACAGAGGAATAAAGGATTGCAAGCGCAATCAGGAAGTTTAAAGTTTGGTAAGGAAGCGCGATACTACGCGAGTAAATGCAAGGGGTAGATAATGAAGCCACGTGAAAAATTATATAGGAACATTTAAAGCGGAAGAGCGTAACTGTTTCTGAACTAGGTGGCGCAAGCTACCCTTCGATACAAACGGCATTCATCCGTTCATTTATTCATCCTATGATAGAGGACATACGCTTGCTGGAAGTCTTCACGACGCCTCTCAAGAAAAAAAACGGACTCAAGAGAGACATCGCTGAACAGAAGCGGCAGACCATTGATGCTCATCATGATAGTTAGCCTACAAGATGCCGGAGCGAAAGAAAAACATTTGGATATAAAAAGAGAAGCAAGGTGGACTTGCGCTGTAGCGACCAATAGCTGATTGAGCGAACGATCTTCGACCCAATATAATCGGCGGAATATTGCCTTCATCAATGAAATGTCGATATGCTGTCGTGTTTCTAAGTAGCCTGCAGCGTAGCACCGCCAAAACCGCCCGTGTTTTTTTTTTTGTTTTGCTTAAAGTGCATTTTAATATGTATTACCACTTCACATTTACTTGTAGAGGCCACTTGGTGAAACACCTTCACGCGTGCCTACTGGGCTCTAGAACGCGTTCTGAGCATTTGCAGTATTGGGGAGGAGATCGAACAGTCGCGCCTCTAGCGGCACGCTTCAGCTGTGGGGGCAACAAACCGAATTTTCTTGTTTGTTTTTGATCAGCGATATCGAAGATGACGATTCGAAGGCCAGCATGGGTCAGAGCGAAGCGCTCTTGTCCAGGCCGTACATGACGAGGTTCGATTTCTTTGGTATGCTGTGTTAGTAAACACCGGGCTGTGGGGACAACAACCTCGATAAAGCGCCTCCTACAGTTCGATCTCCTGCCCAATAGCTCTCTTTCGCGGAATATCGGGCTTCCGCGCACTCGTCCATCCCAGAGACTCGGGATATGACGCCCGGGTGATAAGTGTTGGGAAGTCGTGGACAGAACAGAGGTCGTCCGGCACTTTTTAGTCAATGCGGGATAAACACGATGACGCGAGAAAGTGGCATCGAGTGAATGATGCCGCGGTCGCACCGAAGTCTCATGATATACTGTCGCCTGTGCGCCATCTTTTGCGAGAATCTCCGCCGATCACGTATGGCGAACACATTCTGCGGGTATTGAAGAGGGAGTTTTCCATGGTCCGTTTCAAGTTACCTAAGTTGGACCGCATTCAGCCGACGCTGCTGTCCGCCGGAGCTAATCAAGCAACATCGAAAATGCATCGTCACGGACGCTCAGAGCCTTTGCGCGTTTGCAATCGACTAAACCAATCGCGCGCAACTGATGTACCGGGATCATGTTTTTTTTTGTGTATTCGACGTTACAAGTTATCCGAGCTAATCCAATGCCGTGCGAGCATCACGCGTGACCTTCAGGAGAGATGTGGACTAGCGCGAAACCAGCGGTCACATTAAATATTCACAGCGCCAGGTTGGCTGAGATTGCTCGTAGCGTCCGCTGCGAGCTGCATCGTATGGTGGAACGGAGTGTACGAACATGGTCGCTTGGGGCGAAGCGTGGAAAGCAGAGGCGGATTCGTGAGTCTTGCCCGCACGCGCAGGAAAACACACCACCACGGACAACCTTGGACTGCAAAGTTTCAGTACGTTTGCCTTTGATTTCTTTTTCTTTATTATTATTTCTTTTTTTTTTTTTGATTTTTGCGGGCTATGTGTCCGAGGAGAAAATACTCGGAGCAGAGGCGGAGAAGCAACCCTCTGCCACCACCCATACACTTAAGCTTTGATGGCAAACAGTAAAGCGCTGCCTTTTCTTTTTTCTTTTAGGGCCAAATTGTTTGCGTTTATTATTAATAGTCTTCTGTGTTTTCGGTACACGCATATAAACCTTCAAAAAGCTATCCCCAACCGGTTTATCAAATAAAGAAATAAAAAATATATATATATGTATATCCAAGATTGTAACTGGTATTTACTATTAAGAAAACCCAAGCTTCACCGTAGAAATGTTTTCTGCGGTCCTATTTTCCGTTGAACCGATATACGGTCCCCATCGAACTGTCCGCGAGGCAGATATTTTCTTACGAAAATTTCCCTCGGATGACGCTCATGTTTCTTGGGGCTGGGGAATTCTCTGCCTCCTACTCTCCTTTCTTCGGCGCCAGCCCCGAACAACGCCGATGTCTCATCGGACACCAAACGTAAACATCTAAAGTATCAAATAATCTGAAAAAAAAAACGCCTTTAAGCTTAAGACAAAAATCACCCCAGAAAATACTTCAACCGAATGATCAATTAAGCATATGGGGGGCTTATATATAATAAATCATTTGGACAGCTGATAAGGCTTATTTCTAAGTGCCACAAATTATAGCTTATTTTCAGTGGCAATAATAATTCACTGATATTTTGAATTCTCGTATAGTTCACGAAAGTCAATTAATTTCTATATCCGAAAGGTACTTCCACGTCCTCAGGGAAGACTAGTGTAATCTGGTTATGAGCGCGTTTATAGTCACACACACAATCAGAGGGGTAGGGAGAAGCCTCAGTTGTCCCGTTTCCAACGCATGGTTCCCACCTTCGATGGTGCTTCGGCGTCCCGTGAGCCCGGAGCGTGCACACGCTGACAAAGCTCGGCGGAAGTGCAACGGACCAATATAGGTGTGCTGCCCGTAAAGGGCTCGGCAGAGGCCTGGCGCTTGACAGAGAAACGCCTTGTCATTCCGAACTTGTCAGTGATTATAGTGTATTGCAGTCACATAAATGCCTGAGTCTTCATGCATTCAGGCCAAAGCGAAAAAGACCTTTAACGAAAAAAGAGTCATGCGAGCTGGTGTAAGTTGAACATGATGGTAAGTCTGAGACTAGGGGAGAAAAATAAAACGCAACAGAAGACAAAGAAGAAAAAAAAGAAAACAGGCAATTTCTCAGACTCAGTTGCATAGCTGGAGAGTTTGTATATAAGGCGTGTACAAAATAAACTGTCTCCCTATGCGTTTTTCTTTTTCTACTCCAGTCTCAGGTTTACCATCTGGTTCAACACATGTACACATTAGTGTACCGGTTCGAGCCGCATGTGTAGGAAAAAGAACGACAAATATTAGTTCTTTGCTTTATTTATAACTTTCATATAGCTCAAGAAATAACAGTGTTCTTGTCCGCGCTGTCAAACGTGAATTCAGTTGTCTTCTCCGTGTACGTCGAATGAAAGTTTTCTCCGTCGAGTCCAGCGCATGCGTTGCATTGAAGAGACTGTAGAAATGCACTTTATTCTGCTGCGTCAATTGACGTAATCCTCTTTGATTTGGAACCTATTTCTTGACACAGATGCAGGTCCTTTTCAGAAAATTTCCGCAGTAGCCTGCTTTTCGCCCGATGCTCCTGCAGTGACGGTGGCATTTATCTTGCCGGAATGGGCAGTAATAACCACCGCGGCCTGTCAATAAAAGAAAAAAGTTGTTTTGAGAATCGCTCATAAATTCTTCTGAGAGGTCGGCGCAGAAATGCTTGGCATCAGCTCTTTTAGCAACTTTTTTCTTTCAAAATGCTACAGTACTCACAAAAAAAAATATTAATACTATATCACTAGCCCTGTTGGCTATGAACACATGTTGGTTCGGTTTTCTTGTATTTCATGTAACTGTAACATGTATTTCACTTATGTAATGATCGTAAATTGAGTCAATAAATAAATAACGAAAATAATTTAATTATTAGTTTCATTAATAATTCACATAATTCATTGAATTATTGCACACACATACCATGCCGGGAGTGAATACCTTTACAAGCTAAAAATTAAGTTAAATTAAGTTACGAGATAATAACTTTATTCTTTCAACAGACTAATATTAAAGATATAGCAGACACGCACACAATCTCATTCACACGCAAAGTGTTTTTAATAAATGTTTTAACTATACTTACGAACTCGAACGAGCTCTTTTTCTTCTCCATCATTTTCTGCCAGCGTTGTACTGATCAGACCTTCGAGAGAAAAAAAGAGGATAACAAAGTTATCTCCACCAACCCTCACATTTTCTTGAACTTCTTTTTTTATTATTATTAGTTTTTTTTTTAGGTTAAGACCTACCAGCGATCAGCAAAAAGGCAATCGAGACGGCAAGGACCTTCATGATTCGAAGAGTAGCTACCGGAGCTTCAGTTGCAGCAAGATTCACTGCAACAAGTAGTACAGAAGAAGTCATGATGACATAAAAACAAATACCATAAAAGGATGTCAATGGTTCAGGCAATAGGCTAAAGTTCTATCAAACAGAGCAAGCGAAGACGCGCGTATTGATGAAGAAATGAAACACGAACTAATAAACGCCTACAGTGTGCAGATAGAGGAAAATGTTCATTTGATGGTTTTTCTAGCACGTAAAATAAAACCATATCATAAAAATAATTTTATTATTTCACGTTTTTCGCTACCTTGTTAAACGCGCTCTGTGATGGGCTCGTGTTTTGTTTATTAAGCCTCCTTTTTTGTAATTTTTTTAACAACCGCTGACATCTTTGATAAAAAAAGACGGAAGACGCGGATTTACTGAAGAAGCGATCGAACAATTATATTGAACGTTTACGTCCTTTTACTCGATACTGGCATTTAAAAGAAACAAATCAGATCTTAGAAGTGCCAAGGGTCCCCGAAGATTATTCTCCTGGAGATATTTTGGGAAAGAATGTTACAAGAATATATATGGGGTTTCAAAGTGAGCTTGCCGAAGCACTCTCATGATACTTAACAAAGCGGTAGGGCTCGATTGATTTAACTAGAGGTATTTAACCCGATCTTGACAAAACAACGTTTGACTAAAAAAGAAACCAGCTGCGATTCGTGTTCATGCTTTTATAAAAAATGCGTACCGAGATACGTTTTTCTTTTTTCTTTTTTTTTTTTTTTTATAAATGCGACACTGATACGCGGAAGCCTAAAAGACGGCATTCCTAAATTTAATATTATATGAAATACAACGCATTTTTCTGTCTCATAGAAGAGGAAAATTGCTCGTCCGGCTGCAAAACATCCCAAAGATTGTCTTACCTTTGCTGTGCGCATAGGCGAAAAAGCTTTTTAGGCGCTCCAAGTGTTAGTGCGCCCTTTATACCCGTGGCTGTGTCCAAAGTTAAGAGAAACGTTGCCAGCAGCTAAACCTGGGTTTCCCATGTAACGGATACGCTGTTGACACCACGCCACGCGTCCGGGGTAGGTATCAACTCCCACGCAACTTCCCCCTTCCTCGGCATTGCGCAGTGGTTGACAGGCAGACGGCTAGATGGAAGCGTTATGTCGTCCGGTGCGATTACCTCATAGCCAGGTCGGCAGCACGAAGGCTGTAATTTTACTCCCAGAGGGACGTTGAAATGCACCACGAGCTTGCAGTGGACGATGAAAGAGATCTTCTGAAAGCTGGGCTGATGAAACCGATCGAGCAGATCCGGGCGTGTGTGGTCAAGCTGTAGGTGTGGTACGTTATCTAACTAGCGCAGCGTCAACGCGACTGTTTGCTTCTGTTTTCCTCTCTCGCATGGGAAAACAATATTTTCCTATTTTGTTTCTTGCATTTTTTTTCAGAAACCTACATTTACGAAATTTTTGTTTATAAATGCACAACTTGAATACATCTCTCTGAAAGTTCCGTTGCACTTAAATTTTTGGTTTATTTAGACGGTTTAGTTTACGCTAGAACGCGGCTCGAGAACACCCGTAGAGGTGAAATCGGAGAAAACGATACTAGAGGAATATCCGGCACTGAAGCCCCTCGTCAGATGAGGGATAATGACCTCAGCGAGCGCTCGCGGCTGCAGCACTTCATGTGGACGGATCGAGAGGGCGCCACTAAGGCAGGGGCTGGAGTAGCGCATGCTTCGCATTGCATTTTCTGGGCTACTGGCGTGGTCGTCGTCGTTGTCGTCGTAGTTGATTTGCCATTGCACTTCATTCGACGTACGCGACAGAAAACACGGCCGAAAGGTCTGAACGGGAGGCCGTTCTCGCTGCCAAACCGCCGAGCCAAACTGCTCGCCGAAGGCTCTCGGAACGCTGTGATCCTCCAGCCCGTGCTACCGCACCGCCGCTGAGTCCATCCGGGACCTTTCTGCACTCGCGGCTTCACAGCAATACATGGCGCTTGTCGGTGCCTGATCTCACTACACCTCCTCTAGTTCAGTCTACCCTTGATAGCATCTACGTTTGGCGTTTCTTACAATCACCGTCAACCATTCTTGTGTGAACGCCCAAGAACTGTTTCACGAGCGAGTGCTCCATCCCCCTTCGCTTCTAAGGCCTGCTTTTCCGCGCATTTCAGTGCATCGCAGCAGTTTCCTTCCGAGGCTCAACGACGCGTTTAAGGCTACTTGTATACATAAGCGAGTCAAGTTGCTTTCATCAGAACCGCTAAAAACGTCGCCAATGTTTCCTTCTCATTCAATTTTCGCTCATTTATTAAGGAAAGAGAAAGAAAGTACAGCAGGCACGGGCCTAAATACTTTATCAGATGTTTGATTGCGTGTTTATTCGCGACGCCTGCCGCCGGTGAACGCCGTAGAAGGATCGTACGATTGTGTTATCATAGAAAAGAGACTTGTGATCGAGTGCATTTTTTCAAGATAGCAAAAGCTGCTCAATCATATTTCGGGATTTCGAGCTAAACCAACTTAATTTTCAAGCATTGTCAAATCAGATGGTCCTAGAGTCAGGTGAACCTGAGCGTGACACGAGCGAGCGCAACACCCAACTTTGAAGAATGGCCCCATCGACTGACCGCTTGCGTAATAAGACTGCCGGTTAGAAAGCGAGGGCTTTCAAAACGGCAGTTCTGAAAACGATGGACGATTGACAACCGGACAAATAGTCGCTTATTTCTCGGGATATTGATCGATCATATTAAGAAACAATCAGAAGCTAACCGACTGGGAGATACCATGCAGGTAATTGAATGTGCATTTCTCGCATTATACGTCATAAGACTTCCGCATATATTTCCTTTGCCTACGAAAGCAGCGTTGCGCCTTCTACGAGTCGCTTCACGCAGTACGTCGATCAACATCTATTTAGCCAGGCCATGCTTTTCTACTTGGCAGTCACCAGCTCGCTCCTAGATGATGGCATCCCGAAAATTTACGGAATGCAGATTGTCAGGACTCCACGTCATCACTGGTCCGCGGCACCCCTTCGCAGATTCGTTCGCCGCAGGTAGTAATCATTGTTCGCGATGTTGCAAATTACCCATCGGTCTTGCAAGCGCGCTCGTCTCGAAGATCCCTGCCTCGAAGCGTGCGTTTCTGAACCTTCAACTTGACCTCCGAAATTGCTTAGCACACCGCGAACCTCGAAGTCTGTGCACACCGGTCCCTTACACGGAGTAACGAGCTCTGGCCGCAACGCGCCATAAGATTAGAGAATAAAAAAAAAAAAAAGAGTCCCCCATGCAGCTTGGGGCACCGCCCTGCACATGTGCGTTGAGGCGCCTTATTCTAAAACACAGTTGTGTCGAACAGCCTTTCACTCAACCTGACAGCATTACAACCCAAGATTTTAGGTAAAGAGGATCCGCTCACGAGGCCCGAAATCCGGGCTGACTTGGGCGCGAATCTGTGGCCGCTTGTATTGGCGTACCCGAGCACTGAGCTCGTGTACCGAACGGTTGCTCTGTCGAACACAGAGATCACTCCTGTCCTAAAGCCCCGCCCCAGCATGCTTGTTTTGACTTGGGGGACCATACCGTGCGGTATTGAAATCACCACTGCTTGATAGGCAGTAAACATTACAGGTTAGAAGTCATGCCGTCCCCCAGTATTGCATCAGTGTCGCCGTATATCACAAGCAGAACTGCATCTCACCATATTACACGAATATTCATAACTTCCAACATGTTTTTGCTTTGAACCGAATTTCTTGAAACATGTCTGTGCGTTAATTTTATTTATCTATAAATGCTGCTATTTCAAATTTAAGGTTGTGATAGGAGGGGTTGGTACAAAATATAGTCCGATATATTCGGAATTGTACAATTCGGTTGCTGCGTTCACACGCAGCAAACGAATTGCTACGACTTGCCATCGTCATCATTCAATTTGATTTTTTTTTCGCACAATTTAGACGCACAGCTACGCACTAAAAGCGTGTTTTTATATCTTTGAATGGCATTGAGAATACTAACTCATCTTTCTGAAGAGGTTTATTTCCAAAAACGATCCATTTAAAACCACAACCAATATTCTAGCTGTCATCATCACCACCAAAGGGTTTTCACGTGAAAATATCGCGTCCCTGATTGGCTGCTCAGCTTCAAACGTCTCCGAGTTGTTCGAGTTGCTCGTCCGTTTCGAGCCGGACCCAATCTCAGCAATTCGTGTAGATATAGGGAAAGCGACGGAAAGCTAGGGAACAGCCCGCCAGCAACCTCAAGATTGCTGGAAAAGTTGCCCCGTGTGAAGCGGGCCTTAGCTGCGGTCGGACTTAACTTGAAACAGAGGATAGGAGACCAAGGGCACACAAAATTAGTATCAGGGTATTTAGCTTAACTTTATAGTAACTCTATTAAAGGCAGATTGACATTCCTCAAAAGAAGAATAATTGTTAAAAAAAAAAAAGAAGAAAGGAACCAGAACAGTATGGCGACGCGAATGGAAGTCGGCCGATTATGGCTAGAGGGAGAGCGAGGAAGAGCGGAAGCGGAAGAGCAGAAGATATCAGAAAAGGCGGAAGGGGAAGGAGGACAGTTTTTCCGGGGTCTCATTGAAGCGGCTGACACGTGGACGACGAAATGGCAGTTTGCGCAACGGCAGTCTAGAGAGTTTCCAAAGGGTTTGCGCGATGTGACCGACCTTATGTGGCGCATACGTCGGGCACTTTACGCTGTCTTCTAATCGCGTGCGTTTTCACCTGTCGTTATGAATTTTCTGCGGATCCACTGAGAGCCCTCTCAGTCAAGATCGCAGCTGGCGTAAGTAGAAGAAGGGACGGCCTGCTTATGCGCTAAGCGAAAGCTGAGCAACAGTATACCTCTTTCCACGTGAGAGATGCCTCAAAAACGTTTTCGCAGCTCTTACATTGGGCTCTGTCGAAAATCTCAGATGCCGAAGAGAAGGTGAACTTCATGTCAAAAGTAGCCGTGGTCATACGGCTGCTTCATATTTATATATTTATGTATTTTTATTTAATTACCCCGAAGCCCAGCACGCGGCCCGCCTCCAGCATACCCGCTGCTATCGGCCAAAAACATATGCGGCTGTAAAAAACGGCACCGCGACGTACGTAAAAAAAGAAAAAAAAAGAAGATATATATGTATATATATATATATATATATATATATGTAGGGAAAGAAGTTCCCTACCTATTTTTTATTACAAAATTATATACACGTCCAGTCCGGTCGGGAGCTGCCGGTGTTCTGAGCTCGGCCTCCCAGCTCGTTCTCCCTTGTCCACCTCTTCTTCCTTCGTCCGAACAGCCGGTTGCTACAATCTCTCTCTCTCTCTCTCTCTCTCTCTATATATATATATATATATATATATATATGGTGTTTCGGAAAACGCAAGCCACATCGCTCCTGCGAAAACTAAGCATCACACAGAAAAATGCTTGATGCCGTGTTGCTGTTTGCCCAAGAGCCGATTAAGAGAAATAAATAACGTTTAGAAAAACTGTTTTTTTTAGTTTTTTAGAGAGTAACTTTACATTTGTTCATTTAAAGGCCATAGTTTCAATTTGAAACTTACTGGGCATCATCAATAACCCCTGCATCAACCTTTTTTAGACAAGTATAAAGCATGCCGATTGTTTTACCATGTTTTGAAAAACCCTTTAATTCCGACGCGTACTCTGGTTTCGGATTTGTATCCAAGTGCATCTTGGCGGCAGCGGTCCTGCCCTCCGACAGCCAAAGCTCGGAACCAGGGTCAGACAATTCGCAAGATTCGCACGCCCGCCCGCCCGCGTCCCTTCCCTCTCTCGTAAAAAAAAAAAAAAAATGCAAGTGCAGCGCGCGCTTGCGCGCGCGTGCGGCCAGGCGATGAGGATTGCCGCCGCCAACATGCCTTTGTATAAGAATATATATATATATATATATATGTACGTGTGTGTGGGTGGGTCGTTTCATCTGCTCAGGCACGGGTTTGGGGTCGATTTTTTAATTTGACGAAAAAAATACATGTTTTAAGGGCATTTCTCAAGTTATAAAGGGCGCAAACCGCATGTTCTCCAGATTTCTTTGTTCTCGAGTTATCAACATTTTAAGCAGCTGAGGCGCAGACTGACCTTTTTCTCGCCTGTCGGAGGTGTCATGGTTCACTTCTTTTTACTTTTTGCCCTTCTTTGGTAGTGCAATGTAACTTTTTGGGCCACTCTCAGAATAGGGGTTATTCATGGAAAATAATTTTATTGCGATTATTTATTTTACTTTTGTTTTAAACATTGTCAAAGTGTGTCCCTTTCACAATATTTGTCAAAGCTTGACCAGCTCTTTCGTGTGACCTTTTGAGATATCGTAACATATTTAGTATTTTCAAAAAGCCAAGAGTATAGCCTTTCTCTGGATAACAAATTTAACGTTGTGTGTAAAAGATAAAAAACAGTATATTCTCGTAAAGCAAGGATTATTTCAAAATATTGGCATAATCGAGGTAGATTTTCTAAAAAAAACACCTTTCATTTGGCTGATTTTTTTCTCTAGCTAGCTAATGCAGTGCTTTATAAGGTAATGTAAATACAAAAAGTAATATCTTGTTCGTATGGCAGCTATAAGTGCTTGAAATCTTATTTTGTTTGACTGTTTTGTCAGTAAATCAACCTACTCGCAAGAATACACTACTTAGAAATTGGCGCCTCTTATTGCTTTAATAGATGCCTGTGAACATACTTATTCGCTGATAAATAATCTTAACGCGATTATTTATATGAAATGTAGTTTAGAAAATTGTCAAATTCCGTTTTCGGACGATATTTGGGAATGTTTACCAGCTCTTCCGTGTGACCTATATGAGGTGTCTTAACATATTTAGGATTTTCAGAAGGCTAAGAGTACACTTCTTCTAATGATAACCAATTTTATGTTGTGTGTACAAGAGAAAAGACAGTATTTTGTTTTCGTAAACTAAGGACTATTTCAAACATTTCGCGAACCGGAGGTCGATTTCCTAAAAAGCCTACCTTTTCTTTTGGCTAATTGTTTTTCTCTAGCTACCTATTGCAGTGCTTTATAAAGTAAAATCAACAGCAAATGTAATATTGTTTAAAATTGGCTATAAATTGTTTAAAATTGGCTATAAAAGCTGAAGTCAACTTTCCGGTGGGAGAGAGGGCCGTTCAGGGTGGTGACGACCGATGATGATGTTCGCCCGATGAAGTCCAACGGAAAGTCGAATAAGAAGGAAAAAAAAAAAACTAAAAGCTGTTCGATCCCACTGGACACATTAAGACGTTGGTTGGTTTACGATGGCCAGTGTGGCCAAGTTTATTTCAAAACAAAACGGCAAGCCAACAGTAATTTACATTACAAAACTCCCAAGATTAAAACCCATACTTTAGTACCACCAGTCTCAAGAGCCGAATCTTCCTGATCTCAAAAGCCGAATCCCCCGAGAATCCGCTCGGCAGTCCTTTTCTAGACTCCTAGGGGCCTCCTTTCCCCCCAGAGACGGACAAATCACTTCAAATTCGCCCATTGTCACGTGGTACACTCTTACCCAATGAACAGCGAGCTGTCAACGTGACCCCCTCCGACACCTAAACGGTCAAACCCAAATTCTTTGTAGAGTCACTACATGCTCTCTTCGCCGTCTGGCTGGTGCTACCAAGTTAAGTTATTGCGTCGATTAAAAGCGAAGTTTCTACACTAAGCTGCGAAATACGCCGGACACAAGCGCACCCGTTTAAAATTCACAAGTGCGGAACGAAGCCCAAAACAGGGTTGTTCCGGCGCCCCAAACTGAAGCCCAATCCGTTTGTTAACGACCGGAGTCCGACTCCTCTCAACCGAGCCCCGCGGCTGCTCCAAGCCCTCCGCGTGGGGGCGGAAGACGCCCAAAAATGCAGACACAAACATAGAAAGATAAAAGAAAAAACAATGCCGACGCCACTGTAGAAAGACAGATTTTTCTAAAACAAAATCTTACTTCTTTCTAACAAAATCCTTCGTTACTTAACAGCTTACATCTTGGAATTTTGTTCACTTTTCCCCCAGTAATACAAGCGACTCACCAAAATACACTAACTCATAATTAACGCCTCTGAAATGTTTAGTAACTACCTGTAAATTCCTTTAATTAAAGAAGATGCAAACGCGGAGTTATTCCAATTAAAGCATCTAGGTCATATGTTTCATGTTTTTTTTTTTTTATATGTCAAACCGCCTCTTTGCTACAATACTTTGGCGAAGTTCAGCAAGCTGTGCTGTGTGACCTGATCAATATATTTTCATGGTCTTTACATCACTATAAAGCTCCCATTAGGCTTTTTCTTTTTAGCACAATTTGAATATGTTGCGCTAAACATTCAACGCGAAACATTTGCTTGAAAGACAGATATTTAGAAAGACTTGCAAGTTTGAAGTCGATTTGCTAAAAAAAAAAACTTTTATTGCTTTCATTTTTTGTTTACAGTTAGGTAATATAGTAGTCGGTCAGTAACTGTCAACATAAAGTGTAATACATTGTTTGTATGGCCGCTATTAGGACTCGATTCTTGTGCTATGAGAGTTTTGAATGGGACTTCGCATAGACGCTCAGCAGAGCAGAATTTTGACCTATGTGAAGTTTTTTTATTTAATGATAGTACTTAACTCAAAGTCTGAGCGTAAAAGACAGTGAAGCAACAATATATGTCCTAACAATATTTATCTATTTTACACTGGCGTGATTTGCAAGGTGTGTGAGCTTCGCCCTATGTATTGACGGAGAAGATACGTAACATCTAGACCCCCGGAAAATCTTAAGTCAAGAAGAAAAAGTCGAAGTAACCCGGCGTGAATCATTAAAAATAAAATGAAACCTAAACACACGACTAACACATTTGAAGCCTTACACGGTACGAAATGCTCTTTATTATACGAAAGAGTCTGTACGTGCACAATATAAACCGTACTTTCTAAACGCAAGATACTAAATCGTACATATGTGTATGCTCTGCATATCTGTTTGACATAAAAAAATAAGACAATCACAAATCCAGTTCTGTATTTCAAACTCAAAGCCGAAAGCAAAGGCCCCAGAGGAATTCTCCAATCATCAGCATTCCCCCGTATTGGGAGGAAGTAAGCGCTGGGGGGGGGGGGGGGGGGGGGGGGGGTTGCTTGCACTTCTGGATAGGGACTTCTAAGTAACTTTTTTAAGTACACTACTCCAAATGTTATTATGGTCTAATAATTCCTAATTTAATAATCTAATTTTAGTAATGTGGTTGGATGTTGAGGTAACTGATAACGATAAATAGAAAACCTTACATAGGCCAAAATTTCGCTCAGTAGAGCAGAATTTTGTGCCTATGCGAAGTCCCGTTCAAAACGCTCATAGCACAAGATTTGAGTCTTAATACCCGCCATACAAACAATATATTACCATTTCTGTTTGTGGTTCCTGATAGACTACTATATCACCTAACTGTGGATAAAAAATAAAAGAAATAAAAGGGGAATTTTTTTAGAAAATCAATTCTAAATTTCCTAGCTTTTCGAAATATCAGTTTTTCAGGCACATGTAGCGCACCATACAGTTTTTGCAAAATATCCAAATTGTACTCAAAAGAAAGAGCTTATTTGGAGCTTTACGGAGATGTTAAGGTCATAAAAATAGGTTGATTAGGTCACACAGCACAGCTTGCCGAACTTCGCCAAATATCGTCGCAAAGAAGTAAAAAAATAAAATAAAAAAAAAATGTTATGACCTAGACGCTTAATTAGAAAAGGAAAAGCATATCTCGAGAGTGTTCCCAAAAAGTTATATTGATGTGGCTTAAAAAGTAGGAAAAAGGGATGGAGTGAAATAATGGCACCCGCGATAAGCTGGAAAAAGGTCAGTTTCCACCTTGGCCGCTTCAACGCTCCATAACTTGAGAACAAAAATTCGACGAACTTGCCGTTGCGTCTTCTTTTATTATAGGAATTGCCCGAAAAGATGTATTAAAAAAAACTAAAAATTGAACCCAAACTTTGCGTCTGAGTTGAGATGAAGTTACCCATATATATATATATATACACCAACTCATGTTTACAAACAAACCGGAGCGCCCCTAGCGGACGCCACCGGCGCCGCGCATGCGCGACGGGGGTGTGGGCAAGAAGCTTGCCGTCGCCCATAAACAAATCATTGAAATTCGATGTTTTCGGCGTCGGTGTGAGTCCCCCTGCCCTTTTTCGCGTTCGAATTGTTGGTTCTACATCTTCCTGGCGATGTCTGCCTACCTTGAGCGGCTTCAGCGAAATTACCGAGGCTCGTTACACCGCAAAACGTCGCGTGAATAATGTGACATGTTGCGATTAATTCCGCGTGGACGCCGCAGATTGTACGCTAAAGCCTGATTCGCATGACGAGATTTCGCTCAGAATTTTCAGTCGCGACACCACTCGGGCTGCAAAAGCGTGAACCGTAGCTGAGATGGTCGACGACGATACTGAAAATCGCAAGCAGAATCAGATCAACTGAATTAGGCATAACAAGTCGGTGTTGGTCACTGGTAACAATGACCAACATCGTTTTGTATCCACTGTTTACATCGAGCCTGCTTATTAACCTTCAAATTTAAGTCTATTGAGGCCTGCACTCACTTCTTATCGGAAGTAGTGGGCCAACATTTGTTCTCCGGACCAGCGTCGTCTAAAAGAGCAGACGACAAGCACAAACGTTTGAAAGAGAAGACGACAATTTGAACAATTGGGCGGCCGTTTTGAACTTGAAGACGCACTGAACGTAGTCCACAGGTGGTCCGCACAACTTGAGAGTTTTCTGGCGTTCATGTTGGAACAAAACAAATAAATCTGATGACCACAAGTATCCGTGAATTCAACCCAAAGTGCTTCCCGCCCAAGCAATCGTTGTCCGACAGCGTCTGCTGTTCCCTTTTTAAGGCACATATCCAGGTTCTCGGACGAACCGAGCACGTGTAAACTGACCTTCCAACCTTTCTCGACACTTTTGGTACGGCCCCAGTCGCGGCGTTTTACGAGAAGGCAGGTTTTTGTCTGTTTTTTTTTTTTTTTTTTTTCAAAACGACGCGGGAATACACGTCTGGCATGGGGACTTCTTCCCACAGCCCCAGACCGGAAGTGCGACCAACGCGCCACCACCGCGCCGTGACGTCACAGAGATGAGTTCGTGTATACCGGGTGTTCATTTTTAATTCGAAAAGATTTATTTAAAAAAACAGTGAAAGTTACACTTATGCTGCTTGTGGAGGTAAGTTATACGGCCAGAGGGACATATTATAGGGGGCTAGTCGTAACGATCAGTTGGCTAATTAACTAAGATTCGATAATTAACTTTTTAATTAATCAAAATAGACATGCGGTTCCAATTAGAAACTTGCTCAGCGTCATCGAAAAGCACTAAATCAGTCATTTTCAGAAAGACTTTGAGTGCGTGAGAACCGTAGTAGTGCACTAAAGTTACGACTCGTGGATCAGGTACAAGGCTGGGGCAGATAAAAGCCGGAAAAATCGCGCGGGCGCCTTACCGCAACCGCTGGCTTTGTACCTGCTCCACGAGTGGTAACTTTAGTGCACTACTACGGTTCTCACGCGCTCAAAGTCTTTCTGAAAATGACTGATTTAGTGCTTTTCGATGACGCTGAGCAAGTTTCTAATTGGAACCGCATGTCTATTTTGATTAATTAAAAAGTTAATTATCGAATCTTAGTTAATTAGCCAACTGATCGTTACGACTAGCCCCCTATAATATGTCCCTCTGGCCGTATAACTTACCTCCACAAGCAGCATAAGTGTAACTTTCACTGTTTTTTTAAATAAATCTTTTCGAATTAAAAATGAACACCCGGTATGTGTGTATATATATATATATGTATATATATATCATCTCAAATCGTGCAGGCTGAAAAGGTCTCATTTTTAATTTTGACGAAACAAATATATGTTTTGCGTCATTTTTCAAATTTAGGAGGACGCAAACTGCATGTTGTACCGATTATTTGTACTCGAGTTAGGAAGCGTGCAACCGCAGTGGCAGAGACTAGCATTTTTGCCTGCAGGTCGAGTGTTTGACACCTTCTGCTGCGGCTACTGTTTTTCTTTCTCCACCATCTTAACCTTTTCCTCTCATTTATTAGGTACTATAAAGATACCTTAATGTATTCACATATTTTAGGATTCTTTTATATTTTTTAAGTAAAATGTCAAACTTTTGGCTCAAGTAGATTTTTGGTAACTTCGACAGGTCCTAACTTTGTCTGTACTTAAAGGCGCACTGACACCCTAAATTTCGTATTCTTTGTTATTGTCTCAAACGATGCAAGTTACAGCCATAAACACGCAAAAAAAAAAAAAAAGCCGCATTGCGAAAACAAATTTTCCCGCGCGCGCGCGCGCCTTTTTATTTTTGGCGTTTATATCTCCCGCGTTCACCTCCTTGCTTCTTTTGATCGGTGACCTCTAAAATCAGAAAATTTAGAAACTTTTTAGGCGACATTTCTACGACATTTATTAACGACGATCGTAAAGCATGTTTTTAACGGAATTGCGAACGCACTACGACCCCTCTTTTTGAAATACCAAAAATAAGATTTCGGTTTGATGTCGTTTCCTGGAGTTGTATCCTCCCTCGGAAAACTTGGCGGCGCTCGAGAAGAGGATTTTCGGCGAGTCGGGGAAGAACACGGTTTTTTCCCGTGGCGGCGCCCTTCTATCTCGCCTGCTCACCTCCTCCTGGCTTCGGGTCGCGGTGGAGGTGCGAAAGAAAGTCGAGTCGCAGTAAACCGCAAAATTTGACTCACTGCACTGGCGCGGATCACGCGGGAACTTCAAATTCGGCATATGGATCTTTTTTTTTTTTTATATTCTGAAATACTGAATTCCCATGTTTCAAATTTTGAGGGTAATGTCCCGGCATCGTTTTCAATCGTTACGTATACTAAAAAAAAATATGATTTTGATGTGTCAGTGCCCCTTTAAGGTAAATTGTCTTTCTTTAGCTGTATTGAAAGCACAAAGCAAGCCCATTATAGATATAATAATACGATTATGGTATTTTGATTAGCCGCTCCGCTACCTTCACGTAAGCGTTGTGAGAAGTAACAAATGTTGAAAGCTTGAAGTCGATTTTCTCGGAAAACCCAGTTTTTTGTAAATTTTTATTTTTTCAAGTTGTTTTAGATGTTATAGTCGACTACAAAAAAATCTTGAAATATAATATTTTGGTTGTATGCCTTTCATCTGATCCACAATTGTGTGAAATGTGAGTTCTTTGACTAAAATACACCAACCTTGCCGGCATCGAGCGCCTCTACGATTTCGAATATATATATACATATATATATATATATTTAATTTTTAAAAAAGGATACCTTCGCAAGACTGCTTCTTGCTAGGATGTGAAGTCTGTAAGCCTGTTTTATATATATATATATATCCAAATGATGTTTTTTTCAGTACTTACTATAAGATTCATTTCTTTGTTTAAACTCTTATTTACGTTTATTCGTTAAGATATTTCTCGTTTATAATTTTTATTTTGCTTCCCGGCCCTCGAGACTGTGACGGATACCTAATCCGGCCACCTAGCAAAACAATTCGGGGACCCCCGGCATAGACGATAAAAACGAAGCTAATCAAGAATAGCGTCCTTGAGCGGGCATGCGAACGGCCTGCCGGGGGTAGAATGACGTCTTGTGAAGCCGCTCTGTAGAGTGTTATCTCGAACGCTCGGTTGCAGCAACGATTTTCGGAATTCAACACGGTCCACAAACGCCTTCGTATCAGTCAGGAGGCTGCGCCACGCCGACTGATTAAGCGGAACAAACGACGGGTTGCTCCTCTTTCCTCGAAATACGGAACTTATGATGGCGCATATTACGCACTGGGAAAAAAAACCCACTAAGAAGAGAGGAGAGAAAAAAAAAATTCCCTCCCTCTCCCACTTCTTGAGTTTTCTGCTCTGCCAAGTGGGCTGTAACTAACATCCGGCTGGCGTGCAAACTCGGTTTAAAATCGCGTCATTTCGGAAATTTCAAGCGCAGATGCGAGGAATTTGATATGCAAGTTATCGTCTAATGCTATCCTCGATAAAAAGACTAACCGGGTCCAATTGCGTTCTTACCTGCGTGAAATAAAAGAAAGAAATGGGAAAACTCTGTCAGAGTGGCGGTCTCTCTGGCGAAAAGTAAATCCGGTTGCTGTAGCCTTTTTTACTATACAAACTTCCTACTTGTGTAGGTCTGTAGCGACAATGAGTGGAAGTCTGGAAGTATAGATAAAAACGTGCTCTCCTGGCGCAATAGATGCAGACGGTGACGATAGTATTGCCGGCTGGCTCCACGGCTATTGAGGTAGCGAGACAAAGATACGCTAGTTGATAATTTACTGAAACAAAACATCAGAGCGCTGCAGGCTGTTCTTGGAGTAGCCGTAAATATTATAGGCGAGTGTATGAAGTTCGGTAGAGCCCACCGGTATACAATTCAAAGATGGAGAGCGGCAACCTCCCGGTTTGTCGTCTGTTAGTGGAATCGGGCGCGTGACATCTCTCTCGTTTTACACCGCCGAACCCGCTGAACTTCCCGGATGTTTGAAGAGAGCGCTGCGGTCGAACAAAATGGCGCCGCCCTGAGAGCGCTAAATTGAATGGTCTATACGGGCGCTTGCCCCTGGGTCGAATATATCTAGTGTTCAATTTTGGTCGTCACGTAAGCGAATTATAATTTCATTTCTTTATAGAGCGAAATTAGATATCCTACGAGTCAGGACTTAGTTGTTTCTCCAAAATCGTGAAAGCAGGGATTGTGAAGTCCTCGGTCAGAAATGCTTTGAACAGGTCCTGCGTGCATTTTATCGGAAGCGCGGTTTAAAGACAGGTGAAAAAATTGAACAGTGCACAGTACGCTGACAGTTTCATTAAAAGGCAATTAGAATCGCGTCTTAAAGGCAAAAATAACAGGTTGATAAACCGGTTAGCGGGGAACCCTTGCTTTCAAGAACTCTCTCGTAACCTGACAGTCTGCGCGAAGAAATTTGGGGTAGATGCTGTGTTTAGTTCGGATTTTAAGTCGAACATGTCGAAGGAAACTTACTGGGTTCTTATCTTGTGAATAACTGTAAGCAAAGGGAAACTGCCCAAAAAATCCAATGGGACTTTTACGTCAAAAGCATAAAAAGAACACAGAACACGAAAAGGCCTAAATGTATTTTCACTTGTAGTGAAGTAGAAGACAGACGTAACTTCAGAGTAGGTAGCATTTGCATATTCTCCACTGATAATTGTGGCCTCCTGCGCGAGGCGTGAATGCCCAAAACATAAGGGGGTCTCAGTCTCCAGAGTAATGAATCGCGAGTTCCGACACGAGAAATAATTAAAAAGAAATTGGACACCTAAGCACTTCATGAAAGTTGTGAATGCGAAAGCATGAATGTCGTTCTTCCGCTCTCTTAGTTCGTCATCTGCGGTGTACTGGCGTGGACGGCCCCGTTTCGCTACTGCCGAGGTTGCGGCCGCCGACGATAGAGATCTGCCTCAGGCGCCGCATTGTTCCTCGGCGCCGAGAGAGGCAGGAGCGGCCGAAGGCCCCCACCCCCTTTCGGCAACGCCGGGCACGAGAGCGGCGGCCGAGAGCGCGCCCTCGTGAAGAGGCCAGCAATGACTATCCAGGAGCCGTTTTGCTCAACCAATCAGCATTTCTTCGCGTTCTTTTTTTGGGTTACAGACGCCGTTGCTTTTACTCCACGTGATTTGTAATGAATTCGCATTACAAATAATATGCCGGATATCAAAATGCTCTCTTGGAATACACAGAACAACACATACTCAGCTGCAAAATAGGCGGCATCTGTATCTTCTCAATTGAAAAGGGTGGCTTCATGTGGAAAGCGCAGCTGCTAAAAAAAGTCTGCATGTCTTATCTCCAGGACTCAAAATGGCTTTGTTCCGACACTAAGAATCGTATTTAAAAAAATTTTAGATATCATATTGTACTATTGGACTACAATACAATATAAACCCAGCTACAGAATATGAAGCATCGATATCGTTTCAGCTGATAATGCTGGAAGACATCAATATGCTCTCACGGAATGCAGTACAACATATACCTAGCTAAAGAATAGGTGGCATTTGGATCTGTTTGACTGATAACTGTGACTTGCTGCGCGAGGGACATGCATCTGCCCAAAAAGTCAGCGAGTCAAATAATTGCGCACTTTGACACTTCGAATCCGCGACTAGTGTTGCCTTTCAATCAAGGTATTTACCGCTTCCTTCGGAGGAGATATTTAATTTCATAAATTGTTTCATAAAAGCTCCGTGGAAGGCCCTGAACGCGAGATCGCGAAACACACATTGTGTTTTTCGATCGAACACTGTCGTTAGAAGGAGCTTCAAACACTTGAAATGAATGATAATTTGAGAATGCCATTAGGGAATAAGCTAACGGTAGTTCATATAATACAATAGCCCTTGAATCGAGTTTTTTAATCTTATCATTTTCACCTCGGGAGCTAGGTATGCCTTCTTTTTTACGTTGTGATGGGACCTTTGTTATTGGTGGTCATTTTGCTGGTTTTCGGGTTTCTAGTTTGCAATAAAACGGGTGGTGTCGTTACTACAAAAAAAAAAAAAAAAAATCTTCGTCGATTTAGGTTAAGCTTGGTCACTCACACAACGGCCGACAGATGGCTCAAGTTTGCAGCTGCCCGGTTGTCACAGAATCTTGGGGTTATTGAAACATGTAAGGTTAACAGTTCATTAACACGGCGTTTGCGAGATTTCGAGTCGGAAGTACGTCACGTGGAACCGCCTAAAGCGTTTTTGTCAGGGCAGCCTCAGTGAAATGTCAGTGGCTCCTCACTCTAGTCCGCATGCTCTTTCTCGAAGCCGGTTCAACTTCTATTCTCGAACGGGTCACAAACACAGCGCGACAGGCTGTTAGCACGAACACAACACTGCCGCCAGTTTTCCGCATTTTACTTCGAAAAGCGTATTGGCGTCCCTACACCCTACCGGTTAGAATTGTGCCCAAAATGAACGCTTTCCACACACACTACTAGCTTTCATGACAACCATTAAACTCTAAAAAATAGTAGTAAAAAAAAAAGATTAGGCGATCGCTTGTTCGCGTTAATGCTGTCGTTCTTGAAAGTACAGTGTCTTTCCAAAGAAAGCTTTTCGTGTCTTTTTTTTACCGCAAGAAAAAAATTTTGCATCTTCGAACGTTCAGTTCTCTGTCCAAATGTAGCCCTAGCGGTCGGACAAGGTGCCAAAATTTCAGAGCTTACCCCTTATATATAGTGTATCATTATAGACAATTTTCAGAACTTTTGAATAGGAAAATGTTGGCCGACGACGTAGGGTTATTGAAATATGTAAGGGCCCCTTTTTCCCGTTTAAATTTACAAATAATCACTTAAAAGTTTCGAATTAGGTAGCGGTTATTCCTGAAACTTTGATTTCTGGTTCGGACTCGTAGTGCTACATTTGGGGCGATACTGATCGTTTGGCGATGCCTAGTTTATATTTGCCGTGACAAAAACTCTTTTTTTTTTTTTTTGTGGTGACTCCATGTGTATATACATTACAGTCATCTCTCAGATAACAAAGCTTTCTCAGGCTTTAGTTGAGATACTTGGTACCGGTGTAGTGCAACTTTTTTATTTTCAAAACATAAACGAAAGTTTGTTTCTCGTTCCCGCCTCGAACTTGGGGCGAGTTCCTGTCACAAGTTCTAGTGGTTCGAAAGGAGCGCCTTCCCATTACAAGTCTATGATTGAAACATGTCGTTAGATGAACGTTACATTCTTTCATAAAATACTATGCCGAATTATTTGTAGACGAGGCAGAAGCAAGCGAGGCAAAAGCAAGCGATTGAAAATATCGGAGTACGTATCGTGTCGTCGCGATTTCAGTTGTCGCATTTTTCTCTCTCTGTCGGGCATTTCGCTATTTCTACAAGTCGGAGCTTGAAGTAGTTGGTAATAAAAAGCCTGAATGTTTATTTAATTTGAATAAAGTTTTATTTCGTATAAACAAAGACAAAAAAGAAAAGAAAATGAATGCCGCTCTTTCTGCCGTTGCCTCGAGAACGTAACAAGTTCCCGTTCCGGTTCCCCTAATTCAAGATGGAACAGCGGCGTTCCTTCGTTACTCCTAAAAATATTGCGTTCCACAAACGTCGTTCTTTGGAACATATTGTTAAATTTGATGGATTTTTTTTTATTTCAGGCTCATTATTTACCAACAAAGATCTCTCATCACCCAAAAACTATAGATAACCACAAGCATGGCGCCTCACTGGTGCCCCATGCGTGCTGGCATGTTGCAGCGTGCGCCTAAACGTAGATTTGACTAAACTTTAATTGCACGTACTTTTCCGCACGAGTAGACACGTGGCCGCGGCCAGATGCACTGGGGGAATGAAAACGACGTGGGGCGTGCATTTGGAATGCCCGGTCCTCAGCCCTCAGCCCGGTCCTTAGCCCTCAGCCCGGTCCTCGGCACGCGTTCCATGCCTTCCGCAGTGCTTTGGCAGCGCGCGTGCGCGCTCATGGTGCACGAGACTTCGAGGTGTTGTCGAAGGAAGAACGCTCGCGCTAGGGGCGGGACATATCTCAATCCCTTTCCTGCCGTTTTCACCTCGTCGGTGGTTGTACTGTTATAAAGAGTTGTAGATCATCCGGAGTACTGACGTCAAGGCCTACAGCCAGACTTGGACGTAGTTCAACTATTCGACTCAAGTTACTGTAGCTTAACTACTTTTCTGAGTAGTTTAGTAACTTTCAGTCACATATTGATTTCGGTTATTAGAAGTTTAGTTGAATTACTTTTTCCGAGTAACTTTTCACTCAAATTACTGATTACTTCGAAATTTTAGTGATAGGTTTGCTTATAAATAAACGTTCCAGCACAAAAAGAGATACGATGGAAGATCAGTTGACATTTGGAAAGAGGGGGAAACATTAGCGTAGGCAGAAAGGGGGGGGGGGGAGAGGGGGGAAGCGAGGGTAGTAGTTGGAACGGTCCGAAACTTTCTAAAACTTTCACGAGACCCTCACTGCAACAACACTGCTACGAGGCGAGGGGAGCGGACAGACACGTCACAAAGGAGGCCGAGTAGCTGCGAGATTAACGTCGAAGACTGGCGTTTCTTTGTGTCCCGAAGCTCAAGGATACTTGAGGCATTTGAAGAAACTTCTTTTCCTCGCTTTTTCCCAACGTAGGAACTCATGCCCACTACAGGAGGTGTACACACTGCATCCTCGCTCAAAAGAGTTAACAAAATGGAGCACCCGCTCTGAAGCTCATCTGGTGCTCCTGTATAGTTTGTGCTGTCTTTCGAGACGTTATCGGCTCATTTCTTTGAGTTAAGCAACGGTGGCTATAAGACCGATACAAATAAGTGCGTTATAAGTTGAGTGTGTTAAACTGTTCGTCAGCGAGAATAAAACAATTACTCTGTGGTGACTTATATTATATGCCACCATTTCCGAAAAACAACTGATGCACCTCCGATTTATTTATTTATTTGGAGTGTTTTCTTTCTGTTTCTGATATTGTTTGTTTAAAAAGCAAAGGAACTAAGTTCATGTTTTAGAAATCTCTAGATCTCTTAATTTTGTAACATACTTTCGCTGAGGTGTTTGTATTATTTTTATTGCTGCCACTGTAAGGGGGCCGAGGGCTCGTCAAGCTGCCTGTTGGTAGCTTTTTCTCTCGGTCTCCACTATCAATGAATATAAAAATAAAATGGTTTGTTATTATTATTATTATTAATATTAATATTATTATTATTATTATTATTATTATTATTTTGTCGCCCTTTCCAAAAAAAACTGATACACCTACGATTGCCCCTGGAGCAATGCATACGAGTTAAAAAAAATAGCCCGATGGTGGATGAAAGGGCATTCTGAAAGATTGTGTTAAAAACGACTTCTGCTTTACTTTTAAAGTGCATTGTATTTATAGTGCCTTACTTCAAATACATTTCACCCTGCGTATTTACTACTTTACTTGAACTACATAACCTCTCATTTACTTTGCACTTCCATGTAGTTTTTAGATGTACTTTACGCAACAGTGTAAGCAGGGAAACACAAATCATGCTCAGGCAGTGCTACACCTCAGAGGAGAAATGATATATCGGCAGCACATAACTGACCAAAAAGAAAAAGAAGTACAAAACAATTAGGCATGCAGAAGCATAACCAGCTATCAAAGCATTTCTGTGAAAACACAAGCCGTGTTATATTCGGCTAGCAGAATTTCGCTAACGTATTAAAACCTGCGTACTTCCCTGTTAGCATGGAAGATACAAAATAAAGTAACTTCAAAAGAAATTCGCGACTTTTTCCGGTAATTAGTAATTTAGTCACTTACTTTAAATTTTAGCAATTTCTACTCTACTCAAATTACTCTTGAGGCTAACACTCAGTAATTTAATTTAATTACTTTTCTTGAGTAACTTGTACTATCGGGAAAAAAATGGAATACAAACAGAGGAGGTCGTGGCTGTCGGTACAGGCTGCGCCGCCTGGAAGTGAACCTAGGGGCGAGGGTGTGTGGCCTACTCCAATGTGTATACGAACCTCGCTCGGGCGCTTCCCAAGCTTCGGCATTGCGCCTCTCAGTGCGCTGGCTGCTATCAGTACTATCGCTGCTCGCTCGACGCGTGCGGCGCGAGGAACCTCACCGCTAGTAGCAGCAACAATAGCGTTGATAGCTTTCAACGCACCAAGAGGCGCAATGCCGAAGCTTGGAAGGCGCCGAGCGAGGGGCGGCATTGCACCTCTTGGTGGGCTGAAAGCTATCAAAGTATACGCCTCTCGCTCGGCGCCTCTCAAGCTTCGGCATTTCGCCTCCTGGTGCGCTGAAAGCTGTCAACGCTATTGTTGCTGCTACTAGCGGCGAGGTTCCTCACGCCGCACGCGTCGAGCGAGCAACGATAGTGCTGATAGCTGTTAGCGCACCAAGAGGCGCAATGCCGAAGCTTGGGAAGCGCCCGAGCGAGGGGCGTATACAGATTGGAGTAGGCCACACACCCTCGCCCCTAGGTTCACTTCCAGGCGGCGCAGCCTGTACCGAGCGCTCCTCTATTCGTATTTCATTTTCCCCCCGATAGTACATGTCTGCCTACAGCACCTCAAGCCAAAATGAAAAAAAAAAACACTTCCATTTTAAGAATAAAATGAGGGACGAATATTCTTGCCATTCTTTATTCGAAAATCCAACTATTGTAATACAATAAATAATTGCTTCCTTGCGTCGCATAGTCGAACGTGATTTCAGTTGTCTTCATCTTTGCCGAGGTGTGCGTTTCCTCTGTCGAGCTATAATACAATGCAATGTACATCTTTAAAAAAAATCTGATTTTAAAAGGGATCTTAGGGATTCTTCGGTTTCTCCACATGTTGTACCCTAAAACTGTTATTTTCAGCGCCCCGAAAAGAATTGTTTATAAAAAAATCTTTTAGGGGTTCTTTTAAGCTCCTTTTTAATGCGACAAAGTTCATCATCGTCGAGGGGCTTTTCTGGTGCGCCAGAGGGCGATAGTGCGTGAGGCGAAACCGTTCTTCACGAGCTAAAAGAGTGCTTTTGTCGTGGAAGACCCTCTCAAGAACAGATCCTTTTAGAGTGTGATTCAAAACAATCGTTTTTGGCTTCTTTAAATACAGTTCGACTGTTAATCCCACATAAGCCAATACTGGCTTGTGCGTGGGACGGGACAGATTCCACGGCATTTTTTTATTAGAGAATTATGCAACCTTTACTGGAGCGCGCTATTGCAAAGGAAATTGAGTTTTTAGATCCAGAAAAACATGATTATAACCTATTTCACTAATTAATTAAACAGCAGTAATGTATAATGTATGTTAGACCGGTGGCACTACTTACGACACGTCGTTAACAACAATTTAACTTATTGAAGCGAACCAATTTTCTAGGGTTGTTTTTTACTCTATTCAATTACCCTCGTTTCTGACAGCTTGTTTCTTATTTTGGTGGAGTTCATCTTGGGTAACGCTGCAGGTAATTCATTAGAAATCTTGAGAACATAATAGATTCTTGTGGCCCTTCCGTATTTGGCATAAATAAATGGTTTAATAAATTTGATATTCGGTCTTAACATTCTTCCCTTGGCATTTGCCACTTTGTTTGTTAACAAATGTTTTATTAATATCGTACTTCATTTGGCCTCTAAAACACATAATTCCTAGTAGTTTGCGCATATAGTTTTGCAGATCATTTCTTCACTTAAGAAACCCATATCTGTAAAGATCTTTTATTGGATCGATTCTAGTTTATGCCCGTGCCACACGGGCAACTCCAATGCCATTTACAACGAATGACATTTGAACGATCGGCCAATCAGCGCGCGACACTCCGAGCGTGGGGCGCTCCACGCGCGTCAGATCGCAAGCCAATTCGTCGATCAAACGACTGTCATTCGTTGTAAATGGCCTTCGAGTTGCCCGTGTGGCACGGGCATTAGATGCAGATATTTGGCACAGTGCCCTTAGACTATTATTTCATACTGAAGTGTTGACTTGCCCAGTGAATTGTATATTATTATTAGTATGGGTCCATGGGCCACATCTTGTATGTGATGCATCTGCGCCATTAATGTCCCTATTTTTTTATTACAAATTTGTTTTACATGAATGTTCCGTTTAATAGGGTTGTCTGTGTGCATCTTTGGTATTTGAAATCTTCAGCGTATTTTAGCGGAACGCATAAGCAATTATCTCAAATATGCTCCTGCATTTCTATTGATAATTTGGCTGGGATTCGTTTTCTCGGGTCTCTGATGCATAATGCTTGTGTTTTAGGAACGTTTACAACAATTTGTTTTTCGGTACCATTCTGTTAATTTATAAATGTCTTCTCATATCGTTTTCGCAGCTACTTCGTAAGTTTTGTGGGCATGTACAATTACTTTATTGTCTGCAAATTGAAAAAGCTCGCGTTTTAATTTTACCTGCGCTAAAATAGTGGACTGAGTACTGTACCTTCTGGCAATCTGTACTTTCATTTCTCTGTTGCATTTTAAGCCTACTCGTACTATCTGACACCCAGGGCCGGATTAAGGAATTTTGGAGCACTGGGCCAAAGCTGTTCATGAGGCCCCTAATAATGATGATAATACTGACTCTGACGACGGTGAAGGTGAGGTAACGACAATGACGGATGTATATTTCACGTCATTATGAAATATAAATATGGTTCATTTAATGACACATCTTGGAAGGTTTTTTTATCGGTCAATTCCATGATGAGAAAATCCAAGTTTAATTAGGTGGAAATGAAGCAGGTGCGATTGTGGATTGGAGACTGTTTCGAAAATAGTGAATCGCTCACTAACATTTAAAAAACAATAAAAAGTGAACGACTGAGGAAATTTTTAAGAATTGACGCGCACATTGAGCCGTTCCATACGACCTCCTAAACTTCCGTTGAATAGTTGAAAATGATGACTCCGCGTTCCATGAACTTGCTTAAACATGTCTACAACCTTATTTATACAATCCGCGTCTCTGGCGGCTTGCACAAATTCATCATGATGTTGAGTTACAGAGATGACACAGATGATTTTCTTGATGTCGAGGGGCATGAATACTTGGGCACAAATTGCATTAGACA
Organism: Ixodes scapularis; assembly: GCF_016920785.2. Lineage (NCBI taxonomy): Eukaryota > Metazoa > Arthropoda > Arachnida > Ixodida > Ixodidae > Ixodes > Ixodes scapularis. The sequence goes on from NW_024609880.1 coordinate 92,102,983, forward strand.
GTAACCGAAACAATACCCGCATAATTTCTGTTACGAAATATAAATAAAACAATCGATTTCGCTGCTCCAAAAGGCATGCCGCGCGAGTCGCCACTGACGGACTGTCAGGAGAATGTTGTTTTATTCTAGTAATTTCTTCGACTGATTATAGCTTGTCTAACTAGCTTTTTTTAATTATTAACTCAAATATAACACTGTAAAGCAACACAGACGACAAAATAATCTTGATGCTTAAAGTATTTAGTGCATACACTGATTCGTCCACCTTCTTCTAATAACGGAACTCTCGAACTTAAAACTAAGAAACTTCTGCGTTCTAATATTACAATAAATGATGAAGACTGACTGCGATTGTAATGTACCCACCACTGACATTTGGGTACATTCAAAGGCATTTCTTATGAAGGTCAAGGAGATATCTTAAGCTCTTCTCCCACATACTGTCCATTTTAAGGGGAAAATGTTGCAATTAGTTTTAAAAGTGGTATTGTTTCTTCAAATTGGAGTAATTTAGAATTTTGCAGTCATTTGAACATGTTACTCTAAGCAAAAATAATTGGTGATACCTCAGAGGCTCGTAAAGAAATTGCAGCGATCATATCACTGGATGGCAGAAAAAGTGCTGTCTCGCACTGGCAGGTAAGACACAGGCTCCAGAGCTGTTGCATGCAGTCACGGCCTCCCGAAAACGTTTAGGGGACATCTCAAGGGCCGACTCCTTGAAGCGCCTGTTAGTTGTTAGAAAAGATGGCGAGAGGTTAATCGATACCTCTTCTTGCTTGTTTTAATATTGTCGCTTCCGGGGAACCTTTTTGCAAGGAACTACACTAAAGACCAAAAATACAGAAAATATAATGTGTAGCATTCGGCAACATTTGCTTGCCTTCCAACCAACCATTGTCCGTAAAACCCGACGAGGGGGCCGCAGTAAATAGATAACTCCGTGACCGTCCTGCCTGGTTTCAATTACAAGAGACTTCAACGGGACTGCCAGCGTCAACAGCTTTGCTCCCTCCGACAAGAAGGGAGGGAGGCAACGCTTACAATTTGGTGCTCCACCAGTCTTTTACAAAGGGTTCACAAACACCTGTTCATCTCGAGAAGGGAACTTTATAGCACCCACTTGTTTCACCATTGAAAAAAAAAAAAAAGGGGGTGGGGTAGAGGGGGGGTAGGGAGGAAGCACGCCAGCAAGCCAGGGCCGAGGCTCCTCTGAGGTTTGTTCCTCCTTAAAGGGGCCCTGCAACCATATTTAAGCGTCTACATTTTTCGCGGTTTTCACGTGTTTTGGAGTTCGGGCAAGCCAGCGGGCATGGAGAGATTAAAGGGGTGATGCAACGATTTTTGTATTTTGCTCAAATACCGCTTAGAACGGACCCCTGACGTTAATGACCTGTGAAATACCCGTTTGTTTTTCAACACACGCAATCGAAGTCACAGAAAAAAATAAAGAAAAACGAGCAGAGGTCATCCCCTCAACTCGCAGCCAGAACAAGCGGCCACGTGATCTGGAGCCGATTATATGCCGCCAATGTTGATCATAGCCATGCGCTGGGGTTGGCAAGGCAGAGGACGCGCGCTGCGTTCCAGACATTGTTATGGTTCGGCTGTTGTCGTCATTGCAGCGATTGGACAAGGGACACTACCCGAATGCTTCTCGAGCTGTCGATTATCACGAGCCCAAATTGAGTGCCCACGCAATGCTCGGGTCCAATCTATAAGCCGCATTCAAATATCGTCACTGGGCGGTACTGCTACCGCCGAGCTACGTCATCAAATTTTGCGAAGGAGAGATTGAATGAAAACGCTCGGTTTTGTCCTCGAAATTACAGCGCAACAAAGGAGTTTCTTGGTCAGTGCCGTTGCGTGCGAGTATCCTTGAGTCCCATTAGTGCCAGTAAGCTCGTGTAAAGTGAAAAACATTCCAATTGAATATCGTTGCACCGCCCCTTTAACTAAATATCAATGCGTCATGTTTTAACCGGACGACGCGGAGACCTCCTTGGGGGTGACCTGCGGTGCCGAAAGCGCGCAAAATGTGACGTCTTTGGTCCTGGGCTTACTACTGGTCAGAGCCGCTAAAAGATTCTTTTTAGTCGAAATGCAAAATATAGGTGGCGCGACTTGTGTCAATTACTTATAAAAGTAGTTTTTGTTCACTATTTTAGATCAGAAAAGAAACAAATGCAGTTTATAAAGTACGGAAACAAGAAATGACCTGTCGACATACCCGTCAACAAGCGGTGGAAAAGGCGGCGCATACTAGAAAGGTGTTATGGGATCAGGCGCTAACGATCGGCGAGAGTAGAAAGGTCCCGGATGTACGCGGCGGCGCTGCGGTAGTACGGGCTGGAGGATCCGACCGGTTCCGAGCGTTCCCAAGGCCTTCGGCGAGCAGCTTTGGCTTGCGGTTTAGCCTTTTGGTGGTGTGGCAGTGCGAAGTGGCTCCCGTTCTTAACCGATCTTTACCCCGTATTTGCTGTCGTTTGTGGCCAATAAAGTGTCATGCCGAATTAGTGTTTAATCACGCAGTTAATGCAATGCAAGCCGCTCTGGCTGCCCGCTTCATACAGCCTATCCAGAACATGCTTTAGTGGCGCCCTCTCGAGCCGTCGACACGGAGTGCGGCAGCCGTGAGCGCTCGCTAAGCTCACTACCCTTCCTCTAGTTCACGGTCATTCAAGCAGGCAAGGACGTCACGAAGGAGGTTATTTTTTGCTTGATTTTGTAATTTTAATTTGCTTATAGCTTTTAAAATAAAGCGAAATTCGAGAAAAGAAGAGTTTAATTAAGTTACTACGTTCAGTGCGCTCAGGTTTGGTGCAAATTAAAATCCAGTTAAAAGGTCCTTGCAGGGCCCCTTTAAGGCCTGAGCTGTTCTTAACTGAAACCAACTAGCATTTTTTTCCTCGAAAATCCGAGCACCAGCCCGGGACCCATTGGCGGCCTGGGGCCCTGGGCTGCAGCACCCCTTAGCCCTTACCGCAATCCGGCCAGGCTGGCACCGGTCATTAAGATAATTCTGTAATAAGTCCCGCATCTTTGCCGAACGACAATACTATTTAATCTACGGTGTGTTAAATTGGGCTATTGGTTGTTCATGACTGGAAGGAAGCGCCGAAAGACGGGGACAAAAGAAGTAGGTAACGACTGGGGTGCCTTCATGTGCGCCCTAGTAACGACGGCACGTGGCGCACTCGCAACTGAAGGTTTATTGAAAAATACAAAGACTTAAATACTATGACAAACCACTTCATTTTCTGCTACCCCACTCTCTTTCTAAAAATAGAATCTCCTTATCTAACAATGCCACAGACGCCTCACTGATGCACTTATCAACGCCCCTTGTTTTGATAATGAATGCTTCGTGTACTTTCCTTGTGGTTTTATCGCTGTGTCGTCCCGGGATGGACGACACAGCGATACACGCAAGTACACGAAGCATTCATTATCAAAACAAGGGGCGTTGATAAGTGCGTCAGCGAGCCGTCTGTGGCATTGTTAGATAAGCAGATTTTATTTTTAGAGAGAGAGAGAGGGAGTGGGGTAGCAGGAAATGAAGTGGTCTGTCATAGCATTTAAGTCTTTGTATTTTTTCAATAAACCTTCAGTTACGAGTGCGCCACGTGTCGTCGTTACCTACTTCTTTTGTCCCCGTCTTTCGGCGCTTCCTTCCAGCTATCTAATATATCTAGATATAAATTATGGCTTATTGCTTCAAAGGTCCTACCAAACTCTGTGAATAAGGCTAGGACATATTTACGACTGTCCACTCAACATTCTTCCCATTTCCCCGTCTTCCACTCTTAACATAAGTCATAAAATTCCATAAAATTCAACGAACTACTGATACGACACTAACGACAAAGTCACATAGGCAACTGTTTGCACTTCGCACAACACGAGAAGCAATGCCAGGCGCACTTAATTTGTGAGGCTATTATGACTCATGGTTTTCCCCTATGGCGCTGTCATTACTGCTGTTTTCGTAGCTGCATAAACAGCCGATGTAACTTTCCTCACTTCAATTCGGTGGCCAACGCACCAACCACAAGAGACAAGCAGAAATCGCAAAGGGACCTGTTCCGGCCAGTGCAATGTTTTCCCAGTAGGTGCCGTCCGTTTTTGCTGGAGTCGGGAATCGCTACCTTTAGCTTGCCCAGCGACTTCAAAGAATGGTCCTCAACGGGCGCCATGGGGCCGCGGTAGCCCTCCGGGAGCGCTCTTCTAAAGCTGCCCAGAGCCGTATATGTAGAGAGTTTGGCCATTCGTTGGGATGTATGGGAGACAAATGAAGAGGCACCATCGGCCGAAAGTGGGCTGGGCGTGATCCAGGGCGCCTTCACAAATTCCAATGTGGCCAACAAGAAGCCGGAAATAATACCCTGGCGGTGGTCGCGAGAAACAAATTTAATAAGTGCGTCGGAGTAACTGTCGGTTACTGGAAATATGGTGCACGTGATGTTTAAATGACGGACATCTAAATCATGGTGAACAGTTCGACTAGCGCGGAACGATCGAGATAATTCGTACGCCAAGCGCCGAGGCTCGAGAATCTGTCGTCCGAGTGGTCACACGGTGTACGGGCAAAACAGAATTGAGCGGCACATTCGTTTCTTACATCTTTCTGCATGATCCGAATCAAAACATCTCGTGCATCCTATTTTAAACCCAGAAGGGTTACTACATTTCACTCTTATGTTTAAAACTGTTTCTCGCTACCAACGCTAGGGGTTTCTTTTCGGCTTCTGGTTGGCCAAGAGAGCGTGCCAAGCCCTCAGTCTGCGTCTGGTGCAAGCTTTGGCTCTGCCCGTGCCTCCGGTTAACCAAACTCTCTCTATAGACGCTTTGCAGCAGCTGTGAATGGACGCCGCCATAACTGGACTTCAGTTTTTGTTTCCTCTTATTTCGTTTATTTCACTTCATCATTACCATAGCAGTCCAGGTTATGGCCATATTAGAATCAAATGTGTCCTTTTCTAAAGCATTGGCCTTTGCAGAGGATCATCAACTACCGTTTCAGTTGCTCGGCACCTCGGTAAGACAAGAGCAAGTCAGCAATGGTGGCTGTAATTTGGCGCGTGTGTAAAGTGTCTATAAACGGCTCTGAAGCTGCCTAATAGGTTCATGGCAAACATAGTTCTTTTTTTTTTCGCAAGGGGTTCACGAAAGGATACTCGAATGGTGACGAACCAATAGGTTCATCAGCGTATTTTATTTAAACCGAATTATTTAAAAACAATAACAGATGAATGTTCAGACACTCAATATGACCGCAGTAAACACTCAGCCGTCCCTGAAACTTTTCATCCAGCAATCGGTAGCGAACATTAAGTGTATTTCGCATGTGGTTCTCAATGGCGAACGTGCTCGCTGCGCGATCAAGTCGATGAAACCAACGTCATGTGGCTTCCTCGTCGGGCATTTTATTGTCTGTTTTTTTTTAACGATACCACTATCTGTTGCCTAAAGAAAAAAAAATCTAGAATAAGGAAAAAACACGTATGTGCGTAGCTCGGCCACTGGGTCGCCGTGAAGATTAGAGGACTCCCAGATATGATACGCACAGCGCGACTTGCTGTCACTCAGTGGGCTGCCCAACACCGGCTGACTAAACAGAGCGCTTATCTGTTCCCCTTTCTTCGAGACATGCAACATACGTGCGGCGTTCAATCAGCAGGAAAACCCCGCCTCGTTACTGGCCTATTTCCGCGGAAATTTGATAAACTTGACATGATGGAAGTCCCGTGAAGTGTAGTCTGTCTTTGAGCTCATCAATCAAGGATAACGGAAGGGTTTAGTGTCTTTGGTCAATATTCTTTTTATGAGGCTCATCCTACATGGTAGCTTGAAATCTATTTTGGTTGGGCTTTTTAGCTTTTACTAATTTGGCCAATTGACTTAACATGATTAACACGTGTTAGTAGATACATGTCCATTGCTAGATATTGGTTATGCACGTCTTATTAGTAATTATGCAAGCTATAAACGATTTTTAATTTAATAACATCGTACTTGCCGGTGAGAGTCAAGGGTTATATTTAAGATGTCTGGTTCAATGAGTATATCAGTACTTTTCACGGGTAAATTGAAGTTTTTTCTTCTTGTTTTTTAGTTTGTTTTAACGATTTATTTAGTAACTATAAGCAGGTTTAGTGAAGAATATATAAACATATTTTCTTTTATTCATTTTATTAGTTTGGCAATCGCGAACGGCATAAGAAACATTCGTACACTATGTGTCGGTTCAATAGTTATTGCCTTGTTCCAAAGGCTTCTACCATGACTCAGAGGTTTTAATATTCAAAATATTCCTTCAAGTAACAAGCAACTTATGCAAAGTACTCAGTGCATTCAATGAGATTTTATACAATAGTTTCGTGGGACCCGCAGAATCTCATATGTTAATACGAAAGAACAATAAAACACGCTAACAAGGAAGAACAAAGAAAGAGGGAAGAACGCATGCTTTCCAGACAATAACGGAAAACAACAAAGAAACTATCGCAAAATTTCAAACTAATGACTATAGCCTGGGCACTAGGCAAAATGAATGTTTTATTATTCCCTTCCTTCGTATTGCGTCTTTTTTTATAGAAGAACACAAAATTAAGGGGTTAAGGTGTGTTTTATTACAATTATTACAAGACGTAGAGGACTAACATTGTATATTCAATGCCTTCTTAAAAAATATTGTGGTGAATTCTCTAAATGTATAAAAAGGTAAATTGAGTCTTGTAGGCACTCTAGGAATCCTAATATTCACCTCAGATCAGAGACTTGGGCAGTCAATTAGGCCGTGAAGAGTTTTAAGGAGAAATAAATCAGCGTTCTCTCTACGTCGATGTAGGTCAGGTAATCTAACACGTTCCAAAAAAGCCTCATAGTCCACGTTTGCTCATTCCGAACCCAATCGCGATACTTACAAAGTCAAATAACTTTGTAATAATAATAATAATAATAATAATAATAATAATAATAATAATAATAATAATAATAATAATCAATCAATCAATCAATCAATCAATCAATCAATGTTTTTATTCGTGCCCGGGAACAACCTTGCGGTCTTGGTACAGGTGCACTGTGTTAACATGTAAGGCAGAACAGGGTATAAAGCAATAGTACGGACAACACAAACAACGGACAAGCCCTAGAAAAATACACTTAAAAATTATAAAAAGTAAACACAAAGTCACAACATACGATAAGCTTAATGGTACTACCGCCAACACCAATTGCTAGAAAGAAAGAAAAAAAAATGCATTCAAAGTGGGGAATTTCGGCGTGAACGCCGCAAGTTAGTGTATACAGTTCTAATTTAAGTGATGGCCTTTAACGTTTTTACAAACTGCAGCGTGTTATTGTTAAATATGTCGAGTGTTTCAGAAAAAGAAGAATTATAAGTATGCCCAAGTCTGGACACAGGATCGTGGAGGTTGAGTAGACGCCTGTTGCAGAAGGACGCATTTTGCCTTGTTGTTTTTAGAGGAATTTTTAAGAGTACTCTTGACGTCAATACCGTGCAATCAGTGACGGCGTGGACAAGTTTGTATAAAAATAAGATATCGGCAAGTTCTCTCCTACGAAGCAGGGTAGGTAGTGCCACGCTACGCTGAACAGGGACAGGGACATCAGTAGTGGTGGGCACAATGCGCGCTGAGCAACGATGTCTATAGATGGAAAGAAACTTGTTCTGAACCCGTTCTATTTTCAAGGAATTTGTGGCACAAATTCCATTCCATACAACAGAAGCGTATTCAAGCTGTGGTCGACACAATGCACTGTAGAGTATAAGAAATGTGCAGGGGTTAATAAACTCTTTAGTGATGCGGCACGCACTCCCGAGCGTGCGTAGAGCTGCGTTCACGATGTGATCCACATGACTGGAGAAGATTAAGGTGCTGTCAAACACTACGCCAAGATCTTTGATTCTGTTCATACGTTCCAAAAGGTCTGTCTGAATAACATATGGGAATACAATGTTATGTGTCTTACGAGTGTACGACACGACTTTCGTTTTAGAGCTATTTATCTTTAGGTCATTCCCCCGGCACCATTCTTCAAAAGCATCAACATCTCTCTGTAGCAAAACACAGTCTCGGTCTTCTCGTACCTCCATAAACATCTTAATATCATCTGCGTACTGAAGAAATGAAGAGTGACGAATCACAGTCGAAACATCATTAACAAAAACTGAAAACAGAAGAGGTCCGAGAACGGAGCCCTGAGGCACACCCGTTGTCGCCTCATAAGTAGCAGAAAAATTATTATTCGAGCTAACAAAGCACTTCCGGTCACGCAAATAACTTTCGAGCAATGAAAGCAATGAGTTGTGAATATCTAGCTTTGACAGTTTAGCCAGTAACATTTCATGATTAACAATGTCAAACGCTTTACTCAAGTCAAAGTAAATCACATCAAGCTGGCCTCTGTTAGCGACGGCGTGAGCAGCGGTTGACATAAAACAGGCGAGATTAGTTGTGGTCGAGCGACCCGCCATAAATCCATGTTGGTTAGGGATAAGATAACGCTTGAGATTGAATGACAATATTTTGTGTAGTGCCACTTCGAGGAGCTTCGAAAATGTGCAAAGAAGAGATATAGGTCTGTAGTTCGACACATTTGTTTTTGGACCGGACTTATGCACAGGTACAACAAGTGCCGTTTTCCACATGGCGGGAAAGACCTCATTCTTTAGGCAGTTGTTAAAAATCTGTACTAGAACAGGAATAAATATGGCACTGTATGCCTTCAAGAGGACTGACGGAATACCATCATGGCCAGAAGACAATGATGGTTTCATTTTTTTTACACACTCATGCAGTAGCTCCTCGTCAAAGAGTGCAATACAGGATGCATTCCCAGAGACAGCTGGCGCGGCAGTAGTTGAAGGGATTGGATGATGCTTAAAAACAGACTGGAAGTGGCGTGCAAAAATTTCACAAACATCTGTCGTCGAGTTTCCCTGTGAGTCCAGCAGGGTGATCTCTCCTCTACCTTTTTTCTGGGACCGAGAGCGAACATACTTCCAGAATTCTTTGGGATTTTTAGTTAGCTGCAACTCGACGGAATCAGTGTACGCCTGACGATCACGTTTAAAAACTTCCTTGCAGAGAGACCTAAAGTGCCCAAATTCTGATTTTAATTCGGGGGTATCGTTCTTTTTAAACTTTCGATGAGCGCGCAATTTCTTATTCATTAAAGTACGTAATTCGTGCGAGAACCAGAAGGGAAACTTTGAGCCTGATGTTTTACGAAGCGGGATGAATTGATCCATTCCTTCTCGGACGATTCGAGTGAAATCGCGAACCTGTTGATCAACGTCAGAACACAGGATAATTGAGGACCAGTCGTAATTGGAGAAATGATCGTACAAACTAACATAATCTCCAGCGCAAAAATTGTGTCTATTCCCTTCAGGATGTTTCCGTGAACAACGTCTCATGCCCTGTCGGACAGGTATACTAATCTCCAAAGGGGGGTGATATCCGTCGGGGGGAACCAAGCCTGACGCACCCTCAGTTACATCTATGCAGTCAAGATCCGAGAAGCAAAGATCAAGCATGTTGCCCTGGGTGTTCGGGATACAGTTATATTGTCTTAAGTTCGTAAATGATGCGAAATTAAGCAAAAGATGAGATTTTTGAATAATATAGTAATGTTTTGAGGACGCAGAGGCTGTTTCCCAACATATGTTGGGGACATTAAAATCGCCAAGAACCATAAATTTAAATTTTTCAAGGGCGTTGGTTGTGCGCTCAATGCCTAGTAGACATTGGCTAAAATCATCAGGAGAGGTATCAGGGGGCAAGTAATAAGAGCCGAGAAGGATACGCTCGCCATTAGCGCATTGTAGCTCTACCCACACTGACTCAAATGATGTCTCGAGATCTGGACGCCTAACGCATTGTAACGACGTATCAATTGCTATCAGCACCCCACCCCCTGTCTTTTTCAATGTAGAGAATGTGCGATCGCGTCGAAATACTGTGAAATTTGGTGGGAAGAGATCAGATGAAGAAATATTCGAACAGAGCCAGGTCTCGGTTAGCACAATAATAGATGCATGAGTTAGGGTTACGTTAGAAAAAAAATCATTAGCTTTTGTGCGGAGACCTCGGACATTTTGATAATAAATGTCTAGTTTAGGTATCTGTTTCGGCATTATTGGAGAAAGGTGTTGGAGATACCGCTTGATAGGTACGGCTGTCAGTCAGCTGGCCTGTGAACTCCTTGAAGAGGCTTCCCTCTGGCCAGAGGAGGGGATCGAAAAGTTTCTCCATTTCGTCTTCCGCAGCCGTCACGTGGAAGGACGAGTAGCCCTCATACCGTGTCTTGAGCCGGGTGCATACGAGCTCACGAACAGGGCCCCGCCCTTGGATGTGAGCCTGAAGGCCTGCAGGATCACAAGATGAGCCGAGACGCGTCACGAACACAGCGCGTTGGTGACGTGGACGAGGGGGGTGGCAGTGCCACAGGTATACAGCTGGCTGCCGCACCTCCCCTCAACAACGGACGCCTTGCCGTGGGGAACTTGTGTCCCGCCCCGCGGAACCCAGCCCCGTTAAAGTTGGATGGGTCCCGACGGCGTGGGTGCCCCGAAGGCTGGACAGGTTCAGCGAGGTCGGTGCGCGACCCGTTCAAGGTCGCAGAGAGACCGTCGACCGGCGCGCTCGAAGAGGCCCCCCCTGCGAGAAGAGGGGTGCCTCCTCCCCCTCGCGCCGGAGATAGCGGATGATGGGGGCTCGTCACCGCGGCGTAGGAAAATGGCAGCTGTCTTCCGCCGGCCGGCCCCATTTGGCTCCGAGTCTCGCGCACAGCTCTGAGTTCCGTCCGCAAAGACTGTATGGCACTCGCCTGCAGCTGGGAAGACTGCCTGTACTCGCGGCGAAGCTGAGCGTTCTCGTCCCGAAGAGCAGCAACCTCGTCCGTGAGGAAGGAGATCCCCTTGAGGGAGTCGAGGAGGAGGGCCCGTAAGGATTCCATGTCTGCGTTGGGACCGCCGGGGGAGGAGGAAGCTGGCCCCTCCGGGCGGTTGGAAGCGGTCGGGGAGGGCGGTGAGGAGTGGTGGCTGAGCGATGCTTCGTCGAGGCCGGCCTGGCTATCGCCATTAGGCCTAGTATCCCCGCTGATCTTTTCGCAACTCTTGCAGATAAAGGAGCTCACCCCAGATTGAAGAAAGGTGGTCTCATTCTCCGGCCAGCAGATGCACTTGGTGTGGGCACGTAACTGGCACCCAGAACAGCGTAGAAACCTCTGTCTTCCGTAGAAGCAGCGGGAGCAGATAATACATGCGTCCGAGCTGGGCGCCATCTTGAATAATAATATAATAATAATAATAATATAATAATAATAATAATAATAATAATGATAATAATAATAATAATAATAATAATAATAATAATAATAATAATAATAATAATAATCAATCAATCAATCAATCAATCAATCTTTCTTATACAGTGCCCAGGAACAACCCTGAGGTCTTGGTGCTGGTACACTGGTAAATAAAAAAACAAAAAAAAACAAAAAACACTATACACATCTCCGCAGAAAATAAGATACATTTTTAGCATAATACTAGGCAGTGCACGAGTAATTAGTACAATAAAATAAAAACAAGGCAGTAACAGTAGAGACGGAACACAAGACTGAAGGACAACAAGTGCACCACCAGAAAACACGACATGGAGATGACGACATTCAGACATAACAGAGCAATTCAGCAATGCTCATCCTGCACGGGCAAGTTTTAATAGAAAGGACAAACGTGCTGTAGCAAGGGTTGAAAATATCAAGTTTTTCAGAGTAATGATTCAAACGCTGAGCCGTTCTCACAATTGGGTTTACCGGACTAAACGTTCTAGAAACATAAAAAGATGACAGAAGACGAGTAGGCACACGTGGGACCCTAAGGCACAGTTCAGATAACGGGCTCGGAGAATTGATGAGTCCATGCAGCGTTTTAAACAAAAATAGTAAGTCCGCGTTCTCCCGACGCCGGTGCAAGCTAAGCAAACCAACACGCTCTAACGTAGACTCATATGTTAAACAGTGAACATCCTCCTTTATGTAGCGATGTTTAAAGATAGAAACAAACTTTTTTTGCACACGCTCGATCTCCAAGGAGTGACTTTTAGAAATTCCATTCCAAACAACTGAGGCATATTCTAACTGTGACCTGGATAGCGAGCAGTATAACGTGATAAAATATAATAATAATAATAATAATAATAATAATAATAATAATAATAATAATAATAATAATAATAATAATAGTTTTATTCCGTGGTGCAAATATGCCATTTCAGTTCCAGGACTGATCAAAGCCACAGAGGCTTGTAGGATCAAGTCCACCATTGTAAAATAAAAGGAAGAGGAAAATAGTGCATTCACATGGGCATACAAAGTATAAGAAGTCACCCGAAATATCAGTCTCCTTAGAGGGAATGTCAGGAAGAGTAGGCTTGTCCTGTAGATGAGTCACAAAACACACGCACTCACACAGACTTGTTCCACAAAAACTATCCGAAATAAAGTACAACACAATCGGCTCGCAAAGAGAAACGTGCGATTTGATTAGTCTGTGAATAATGTAATACTTTTTCATAGCACGAACACACTGTTCTATTCATAGAAAAAACATGTACATGATGCAAATACGGTTTTGTTAAAGTCACGGAAGACTTGTTGCACAAGACCACACAAGTCATACTCAAATGTGAATCATACACCAGGAAGTACAATAAATAGAGAAAACAATGCTGCAGCAATACTAAACAGGCAAACTGTTCATCAATTTCTTCAGTTGTTTTTTTGTGCTGGCCTCGATGACGCTCTCTGGAAGTGTGTTAAAGATGAAGGGCACATAATACGAGCGAACTCGTTTGCCGTAGCGCGTCACACAACGCGGGGTTACAAAACGTGACGTATGTCGGAGACTTTTATGACTGACGAAGGGGAGCTTGAAATCATTGCTCCAAAAGTGACGAAGTACTACACATTGTACAAAAAGAGCAGAGAAATTCGGCATCTGTAGTGCCTCGAAAACATTAATATTAGTCGGAAAATCCCAATTATACCCAACGCTTTTTAACATGGCCCTCAAAATACGATCGATTTTAATTTTCCATAGCTCTGCACAGTTACCAAAAATCGTTATACCGTACCTAACTATACTATAGCCTAGGGCATGCGCGATACACTTTCTTACCGCAAACGGCATAAAAACTTTGTTGTTGAAAAGTAAACAGCTTACGCTCCGAATCCTTTTACAAAGATACGACATATGGGAATTCCATGACATGTCTGAATCGAAATGCACTCCCAAAGACTTAACTTTATCAACATAGTCCAGCTGAGAACAATGACAGTCAAAACAATTCGATTTGTGTAGAGTGACTGGTGAGTCAAGGTTCACTTTTTTGAGTGGGTTTCTGAAGCATACCAGTTTTGTTTTTAACGCATTAATTGTGATTAAATTTTCATCAAACCAGTCCATTATTTGCGTGGCTTCATGTTTCGATAAGTTGACAGCATGATAATAGTTCAGATGGCGAGAGACGAGCAAGGTATCATCCGCATACTGAAATAGACGACACTTCAATACTCTGGTGGAAATATCGTTTACGTATAGATTAAACAGAAGCGGCGACAACACCGAACCCTGAGGGTCACCAGCTTTTATCATTACGCGCGTGCTCCTAAAATGTCCTACAGACACGATCTGCGAACGCTCCGAAAAGAAATTTTGTAGAAGAAGAAAAAATGGACCGCGGAAGCCGAAATTATGTAGTTTGCTGAGAAGCACGTCATGGTTAACGGCGTCGAATGCTTTAGATAGGTCTAAAAAAAGTGCACACGCAAATAGGTTGTCCTATACAACCTATTTATTAAATAATAATAATAACAATAATAATAATAATAATAATGTATTCAACAGGAAACCAGTAACACAACACAAATACGGGTCTGTCAATGCCAAAGAAAGCTTGTGGGATATAACCCGGCAAGTCGAGCGACGAAACACTGAGCGTTTTACACAAGAAAATCACGCAACAAAACAACAAAGTCGGATGATGTAGGAGACACTGGAGCGAGGGCAACGCTATACGGCTAACTTATTTAACATGCCTTTTAATTGTTTCTTCGTGCTGGCTTTGATGACGTGCTCCGGAAGGTTGTTGAAGATGAAAGGCACATATTATGATCTAACTCTTTTTCCGTAACGCGTAGTGCAACGAGGGGTAATGAAACGCGATGGGTGGCGACGGTTCCTGTGGCCTACAAAAGGGCCTTGAAATCGCTACTCCAGAAGTGGCGGAGTACCACACTCTGCGCAAAAAGAGAAGTTCGGCATCTGCAGAAATTCAAACACATTCACACCGAAAAAAAAAAAGTCCAGATGATAGCCGACGCACTTTAAAAGGGCCCTCAAAATACGGTCAATTTTAGTTCGCCACAACTCCGGAGAGTTGCCAAATAACGTAATACCATAGCTTAGTATACAGTAACCAGGGCGTGCGCGATTGATTCCATACGAAAAACGGCATAAGCACTCTATGACTAAAAAGTAAACAGCTTACACTACGAAGTTTGCCACAAATGTACGGCAGGTGAGAATTCCACGACATATCTGAATACCCAAAGACTTCACCTGATCTACATATTGCAGTGGGGAACAGTCGGAGTCAGAACACTTTGAGTTGTGCAAAGTCACTGGAGAATTAAGGACGACATTTTCTGGGGGGATTTATAGAACAGACTAATTTAGTGTTCGATGAGTTGATAGTAATTAAATTCTCATCAAACCAGTCCATAATTCGCAATGAGTCATCCTGCTGAAGCCGTACAGCGTGGGATACAAGTGCACTGTCGTCTGCATACTGAAAAATACTACAACTCTGGCTGACATGCTGTTCACAAACTGGTTAAAAAAGAAAGCTGATAACACAGATCCCTGCGGAACACCGGCTGTATTGTCACCCGTGCACTCTGAAAAGTCCAAACAGATACAATTTGGAAACGATTCGAAAAAAAAAAAAAACTTTCTAGTATAACAAAAAAAAATGAAAGCCGTTTACAATTCCCTGTAACGCCCGTTAGAGCGCAGCTCTTGAGGAGGAAGATGGAAGCGTACTGAGGGATAGGTGACTCCTTGAGGTCACGTGACCTCAAGGGGGTCACGTGACTTCAGGGGGTCACGTGACTTCTGGGGGTCACGTGACCCCCTGAAGTCACGTGGGAACGTGGTGAACATAGATTCACAAAGTACGCCCTACACTCAGCCGTTTGTCTTACATATTTTCTACGAACCACTCATCTCAACTATCATCGTTATTGAGCATACCTAAGTTTTGACTGCTTTTTATTGCGGAATTCTGCATTCCAGCAGCAAGAACCCGGGTGGCGTAACTACCTCGGCCTTCCGGCGCTAGATAAGGCGAGTAAACGCAGTTGTCTGCAGTCAGATCTGCTCCTGCGTAAGAAAAGATCATGCGTTCAGTGTTTTGGTTTCCAACTGCGAAATTTGAGAAGAAAAAAAAATGCAAAATTGGCGAGCACAGCCTCGGTTAGCGTCTAAGATGAACCACAAGTCTACCAGGAAACAGTTTTTTTTTTTTAATGTTCCTGGACAGTCGGCTATTTGCCGTTGTAATGCCGTGCTCAGAACGTTGCAAAGTGAAATTAGAAGGGGGACCGGTGGCCGAGTGGTCTAGCGCACACCAGCTCGAAGCACGTGGAGCGAAAGCTCGCGCTGCAGAACCCAGGGATCCTGGGTTCGAGCCCCACCCCTGCCCGTTTCGATCTGGATGAGCATCGTACCGGCGTGCGGTCGGGTATCACTACTGCGTGATGCACGTTAAAGACCCCAGGCTAGCGGCTGTACCGCACTGGCTAAATTTCTCATCTACAGCTGGGAGACTCGTCGCCCCTGTGAGGCAGACCAAGTTCTAGGCTGTATAAACACACACACAACCCAATTTTTTTTTGAAATTAGAACATCGTTTATTTACTCGTTTGTATAAGTTAGTGTATTTAGAAAAGTTTATAGCGTATTCAACGTTGAGGATTAGGTACATTGGTACTAGCCTCATGTTGCCGTACAAACCTTAGACCCAATTGCGAACTAAAACATGCTTTTCGTGTAAGCTTGGTCAAAATATTACCCGAAGAAACTCAGTCATCTCCGTTGATGCTTCATTTAGATTTTTGTTTGTTTCAAGTTCCGCATCAAAAAGCATGGCGACAGAGCCCAAGCACGCACCCAATCTGACCAGACCGCCATCTCTTTCCGCGCGATAAGCTAGTGCGTCTGCTATGGTAACCTACACTATGGCAAGGAAGTGTCTCTTGAACGCTTCGTTGCTTGGTGACGGTTTTTGATCTTTCATTCATTGATTGTTTCCTGAGGGCTGAAGGCATTACAAATGTTATAAAGGTTACAAAGATTGTAAGAGTTGCAAGTGAACTAAAAATAAATAATGGGAAAATGGCGGCCTTCGAGGCTCACGAATGCAGGCAGATAAAGGAGTGAATGGCGTTAGCCAACGGGAATGGGTGCCATTTTCTCAGTGAAAAGTTCAGGACATCTCTTGAAATGTTTGAAAAAGATAACGGTTAATTTAGAAATGCATGGAGCGAATGTAGTTTAGAAACTTTGGCATCCGGTCAGGAAAAGCTCGGTCCGGGTGGAGCATCTAGCTCGACTGAATGAGCGACCGGCGATACGAAATTTATTTTTGCGGTGAAAAACAATGTACATTTTATTTTGGGGACACGCTATGTGTGCGGTCATTTTCCTTCTTGCCTAACCTTAAATTATGACCACATTTTAATTCGAAGCATCTACAGTTCGCTGACGACTTCATCGACTGCGTTGGCGCCTTTAAGCCAATGTGCTGATGGTGCGCGTTGTGCATGATATTTCGTCTCATGTGCTAATCTCGGCATTTCATATTCACAGTTCGTAATGCAAAAGGCGATCAAGAGGGGCGTAGTCATTTTGAAACTTCAACATATGATAGCGTACGCACCTATGCCAAGGTCACGGAGCTGCACATTGTAAGATTTGCGCTTTGAAGTTGTTATTGCTGCATTGACGCTGGCGTTTACGACAACGTGTGAGGGACCTTTGGTGATTCAGAATGTAATGTTGACTGAATCCTCCTGGACTACCTTGCATAGACCACTGATTGAATTCTGCAATACTTCAGTTCTGATGAGACCTGTCCCTGGAAAACCTGCCTTATGAGGCTCCCCTGGATTATATGCCTGAAACACAAAAGGTTCGGACATTCAGTGATAGGTCAGCGATGAAGAGAATGAAAGCACAATACACTTTTTCCCCTGAATCACTGCACCGGTCGAGTTTTGAAGGCATTATACCCGTTCACCCCTAAGCTGAGACTGCGGTGGAAGCTACATCCTTGTTGAACCAGCCGTACGTTTATCTTTCGCCACGTGATCAGTCTGTCACCCAAACCCTCACGCAGAAAGCCGCACGTGACTAGAAGGAGACGGCGATTGGTCTGGCGGCACGTAGCTACCACCGCACGTCTCAGCCTCGGGGTGAAAGGAGTATAGCGGTCCCTCAATACTCAAATCAGTCTGAACCCGACTCGTCCTGAGACCGAAAAGGCTTGAACCCGAAACTGCCTGAATACGGCTCGGCATGAACCCGACAAAGCATTAATGCGACTCGGCATGAACCCGATTTGACATGAGCCTGACCCAATATGAATCCGACTCGGCTTGAACCATATTCGGCCTGAACCCGACTCGGCCTAAGCCCGAATCGGCCTCAACACAAATCGACCTGACTCAGCCTGAATCCTACTCGGCGTGAACCCCGCTCGGCCTGCATCCGACATTATCTAACCCGCTTTGTCTGAACCCAACACGTACGAATATTGTGAATCATATGTCAGGTCACAGATAGCTAGTCAGCTCGCATAGCTGGCACTGACTCAATATTAGCTGCCACTGCGTGGCCTCGCCGCTGAGCGCGTACCTCCCCTAGCATACATATTGTACCGCCGAATGTTTTTTTTTTTTTTTCTGGGTAAGTAAGAATGACCACCGGCAAGGTTCTGTGACGGACGTGTAATTCATTCACAAAACTTCGTCGTTTTCTTCTTTCGTCAATAAAAAAACGTTAGGGTACGGTCTGACAAAAAACAAAGTATATAGATCTTTACGAAAGTTCAGCAAATACTTCGATTATGTTATGCAGTTACATATTCGTTGTCAAAATCAGTACCATGGTCCTCGACGTCGCAGTGCTCAGCGACCGCTCTGCGCTCATGATCCAAGTTGCGTACGTCGTTTTTATGTTGAGGGATTCTCTCGAAAGTTCTTTGTTTCGCCGATGTATCTGGCCCCGTGAACCCCGCGAGGAATCTTATATATAACGCCTTGGGCTCTGTCTTTAGCAGGGCGATCTTTTAAAAGTGGCATGAGTCGTCCAAGGGTAGACACAGGTTTGTGCGCCATTTGGATACCATCTTTAGCCAGGACACGTGCCAGTGCCTCGCTTGTTCCGTTTATGTACGGAACGCTGACGCGTGATGTTGGGTGGGAATGCTCAATTTACTGTTACTGCTCGTGTCGTTGGTTTCGGCCTACACCGCGGGCAACGCGGTTGATGAAGCTGCTCGTGTAGCCATTTTTAGGGGCGAAGCTCCTTACGCCCGTGTCTCACTAGAGCAACAGACAAAGACAAAAGACAGCGACTAGCCTCAATCCCATGCAGCATGCTCGTGATTGTACCTTTGGCAGGCGTTTAGTCGTTCGGTGCTCGCAAAGTAAGCACGAGCGATTGCAAGCCTGCCGAAGATACCCTCCCGTGCACGATGCTCGTGTTTGACCATAGCCTGCGTTACTTTACAAAGAGTCTCAAATCGCGAAAGACACTGGTTTGAGGCTTGTCTTTGTCTTTTGTTTCTGTATGTCGCTCTAGTGGGACACGGGTATTAGGGGCTAGCCATGTCCGTATGTCCGTCCGCCGTCAGGCGTGCCCCTGCTCGTAAGCTAACGAGCAAGAGCTCACGAGCCCCTGCTCGTGAGTTCAGTAGCTAGAGCAAGAAATAAAAAAGAAAAAAGAAAAAGAAGAAAAAAAAAATCGGGGGCTCTGAGATGCTATCCAATCTGTCTTCTTAAAAAAAAAAAAAAGAAGAAAACCTCACATTGTTCTACTGACATGAAGGCAGACGACACCATCAGCACTACACTCTGTTTCACCTTATGTTGTACCGCAGAGAAGGCTAGAAGCGCGAGCTCATAGCGTAGGGAGCTACACTTACTGCATGAGAGCTTGTCCCGCCGAGATGCGCCCTGGAGCAAGGAGCTCGCGCTTGTAGCCTTTCCTGCGGTACATAATAAGATGAAACAGAGTATACCTATGACCAAGATCGGTATCAAGAAAAAAAAAAGAAAAAAAAGAGTGGGGGGTTCTGAGTTGCTATCCCATTTATCTTCTTACAAAAAGAAAAAAGAAGAAAACCACACATTCTTCTACTGACATGAATGAAAACTGCACCATCAGCAATACCTATGACCAAAATCAGTATCATCAGCACCAACCGAGCTTCGCCCCAATCAACATCATTCACCACCGTGGAGATACAGTAAT
Organism: Ixodes scapularis; assembly: GCF_016920785.2. Lineage (NCBI taxonomy): Eukaryota > Metazoa > Arthropoda > Arachnida > Ixodida > Ixodidae > Ixodes > Ixodes scapularis. The sequence continues at coordinate 92,122,619 of NW_024609880.1, forward strand.
TTTTTTTTTAAGGTTAGCAAAAACGGTTTATTTCGCCTTTCTTCTCTCCTCTTCCGATGAGCAGATGGTCTTTGCCCTTATTTAAGACTGTCCTGACGACGGACGCCTTGTGACTGGTGGGTGGCTGAATTCAAACTGAAGGTAGCGTCCAGTGTGCGTCGGTTTTCTGTATAGAGAACGTTTTAGCTATTCCCTTTTCCGTTTTACTAGAACGTCCAGGAAAGGTAATGTGCCGTCCTCTTCGGGCTCCACAGTGAACTGGAAGGTGGTGTTGAGATGCGCCAGGAATTTGTCCACTTCAGACTTTTTCAGGACACAGAAGCATTAATCTACGCAATACCCACGGCAAACCTCATACAGAGGTTTTCCGGGGGGGGGGGGGGGGGGGGGGGGGCGGAGATAGAAGCACTTATCGCGATTTCACTGGTCTACTTGAAAAACTCCGCCTTGAAGCTGAGATATGTACTCTCGAAGCAGAGCTCAAGGAGGCGGCAGAGCTCATCCACGCTGAAATTCGTTCTGTCACTGAATTTTTTTTTAGAGTGTTCCTAGACGTGGCGACACCCAGAGGAACGTTAAGGACCATTGTATTGGCTTTGACAACGTATACATCATTGACGTTGAGACAAATCCCCGAAAGAGACTGTTTCTCGAATCCTGGCATATTCAAACAACGCCACAGAACATCAATCGGTCTCTCGGAGCTTTGCCATCTGCGTATGAAAACGGGCTTCGTCACTTTATTGAAAAGGTAAAGCGGTAGAAGAAGACCAGATATTTACCCTAGAAGCAAGAGAAAAAAAAATGGGGCAATGCTCTTTAACGGCCTTAGCCGTATTCGCCCCTGAAATAGAAGCCGAAGGGGCCTCGAAAAGTATAGGGTCCGTATAGAAGGGCTTGGTTGGTGTTTGAACTTTCTAATGAATAATTACTCCCAACCCGACACATCTCTGTCAAATGTTTACTTTTAAATTTTTTGGTGTGTCGACTAAATTATAGCTCACCCATAACCTAGCTGAAAAAAAAAAGATTGTCGTAATATATATATATATATATATATATATATATTTCTTACCTTGGGGCTGAACAGCGATAGCCTGAGGCAGTGGAGTAAGCCCAAAGGTCCAGAGTACCAAAACTCTTGCCATGAGACAACACCCTGCTCTCGCAACAAGTAACGAACCACCATTTCTGCGTAAAAAAATAAAAAATAAATGTGTTCGCTTGGTAAGAAATTGACCGGAGAGAATTAGGGGAGATTGTGATATTCGTGTATACACATTGTTACACATGACGTCACGTGGCTCACTGCGTAAGGTCGATTTAAATTGAGAACGTCACTAGATCTTTTAACGTTGTTCACACCGTGACGTAACATGACATCACGACTTCGCACTGAGAGTTACGCAACACCATGACGCACGCAATTTTCATGACCCCCGAGTCGAATTCTTGGATTCATGACAACCAGCATCGCCAAACATTCGTGTAACGGCTCTTGTTCAATTAAAGATGATAATGCCCAAGTCCCACTAGAGCGACAAACAGAAACCAACGACAGCGACAAGCCTCAAAACAGATGCAGCATGCTCGCAATGGTAAATTTCGCAGGCGTTGAGTCGTTCGATGCTCGTGAAGTAAGCACGAGTGATTGCAAGCCTGCAAAAGGTCCCCTTGTGTGCATGATGTTCGGGTTTGATCATAGCCTTCTTTATTCTACAAATCCTAAATCGCGAAGGCTCTGGCTTGAGGATAGTCGCTGTCGTTTGTTTCTGCTTGTCGCTCCAGTGGGACTCGGGCATAATAGCACAACTAAAACAATATCTGAAGATCAGCCCATGCTCTATGCTTCGCCAATCCTGCGTATGACTCTGATGAACACTGACGATTTATATATTAGCGTCAGATCACGTGGTTGATTGTTACCAATCGTGAGTTAAGGAGGAGAAAGCTGTTTCTTTTCTTTTTTTGTCTGCGTCTGTCATCTCGCGGAGGGGAAGCCTAATGTATGTTTTTGCAAGTTAGCAACGTGAGAGATTACATCTTAGCGGTATTTACTAAACTTAAGGTAAAAGAAATGCTGCACGACCATTTTTACGTGTGTACACATCATTCAGGCACCCAAACATGTTTTCGTTGTTGCGAACCTGCATCCGAAAGTTGTCCCCGAGAATATAAGTAATGAAAGCACTAAATGGGATTTATTAATCCGACATTACATAGAAGTGTAAGTGTATACGGTAGGGACAACTGAAAAGAAAGATCCTAGTGCCCTCAGGGAAACGGCCGTACGTTGGCAGCCGCTCTAAGTCTCACAGGAGTGTCGTTCTCAAGTCCTCCGAGTTTCCACTACCTCTGCATTTTGTTTAAACTTTACTTTTGGGTGCAAAGTAAAAGCAATGGAGAATTACTGCAAACAAGTAACACAATTATAATTGTCGAATGAACACCTTCCAAAACAAAGACGGCAGTCCCTGAGGAATAAAAAGTATTCTCTTGAAGAGCAACGAAAAAAAGTAATAAGAAAAGGGAGGGGGAAAAGGTGGGGTGGGATAGTTTTAAAACCATACTGTGTCATAAAAGTTCTTCTGCCGCGCATCTTCGGCGCAGACCAGAAAGCGTAGCCCCGAAAACTATAGTGACAGATAGGGTAGTTGGTACTACTTAATTTGCAAAATCACTTTTGCCAGAAAGCACGTTTTCGTCGTGCCAGATCCGGGCCTAACGACGATGCACCAAGAAGAAGGATTTGTGTTTCTTAAATGCATGGCTTACACTGAGCGCGAACCTTTTGCAGCGTGCATTTGGCCTCACCGGATTTGATTTGCTTAGCAAGAACAACTCGCAATGACCCCCAGCATATAGTGCAAGTACAATACGTGCAAACCATGTTAAACAATTCAGTTTCTGGTAAAATGCGATGTTCCCAACAATAGACGCCCAAAGTGCAAGGATGTGGAGTACTCATATCAGTCTCGTAATGATATACGGCAGCCTAATGAAATCTTAGAGCGCATGACTGATAAAGAAGAGAGTTGTAAAAAGTGAGGGCCTAAAACAAGTGCACGGAAAAACTAATATAACATTAGCCTCAAGAGGCAGTATCTCGCGAAGTTTCGAGCTCAGGCAAGCTGATGCCCAAATTTGATTTATATTAGGATTCTAAGAATCTTGGTTTGTCCTTCGCGCAATTTATGTTTAATTGGGAATATCATTTTATACACTTCTGTGCATCTCTTTTTGCAGTAAGTCGTTGTGTAAGGGATTATTTGAAAAAGTACCTGTTATCTCATTCTTTCTGCCCATTTCGTGTATTTGAATTCCGATCTATAAAGTGAGCACAAAACACTTTTTGGCGTATCTGCAACCCGCTGTTTCACACTGCCAATCAGCGAACAAAAAAGCGCGTTTACGCAGACGCTACGACTGGCGTATTTTTGAGTATAGTCCTTCCGCTTCGGCTTGAAGCGGTTATGTGAACTTCATAAACTTATATTTAGTGATGATAATAATGATGTGTTTAATTAGTGACTGAAGGTTTGGCAACATAAATATATCCATAAAATCAAATATATATAAGTAAATGCACACCCAAATTATTTGAAAGATGTTTTGCAAATCTTTTTCGGCTCTTTTATCCTCGATGGGCAAGTTATAAGTGATTTGGGAAAGCTTTAGATAAATTTGTTATTGCCTCTTTTATGTGGTGTACATAACTTTTATGTTTCTGCGAGTTCGACAAAAACAAAATACACAGGGACGCGTGGTGGAACTATGCTGATTAGGCACAAAAACCGTCAGAAAGTTTCCAATTAAGTAGCTGCCACATCGAGTAGAGCATAAAATACCACTTTGTTCTATTTAACTAAAATCATCAATTAGCGAGGGTAATGCGTATTGGCAAATTAATTTGACCGGCATCTTGTCAAGAACAAACCTGAACATCCAGGCTATGCCAGTTTATCCTGTGTAAGGCAGCGTTCACTTGGGTAAGCATTGTTTTAGGCAAGATTCGATCCAAGTACGAACGTGCTCATAGACTAGAGTCAACAATTTTAGTCACTCTTTTCTGAATGATTCGTCGCCTGCATCACGGTGCTGAGTGTAAACAATGTTGGTTAGAAATACAAGCAATGTGATTGCCGCTCAGTGTTTCTATAAAAGATTGACTGGAGGAGCTTGTTCTATAACCTTAGTGTCATTTAAAAAAAATGTATTGGTTTTAGCTCGGTTGTGCCGTCATCATAAATATATATTGTGAAACGTATTTCGTAAACCATAGTTCATGATGTAAATGGCGACAAGGTGTCCATTTCACAATTTTATGCACTGTAATTAACTTCTTAGTTCAAGGGCACAACCCAGATTCAACTTTTGATTGTGCGACGCAAAGTTGTACCAATCACGGGTATTTTAGGCGACGTTTCTCGCGTGGCTAAAACATTTTGATTCAGGTGAAATATCTGTGACTGGTAAACAAAGGGATGTTGAGTCGTATAAACACGACGTTTTGTATGTTTATGTAGATTTTCTTTTCCTGTTGTGTAGAAACTAAATAACGGAATTTTATATCTCTGGTATTTGAAAACAAAAGTGGATTGCACAAACGACACAAAAAAGACTATATAGTTAATCGTTTCACGGCGTAAATAGTGCCTATTAAAGGAATGGTGAACCGTATTTGGTTTAAAAAAAACAATGCTGGAGATGTAGGCGGGACGCTACAATCCCTACAACACTACTAGAAAGGCGATATCTCAAATGAACGGCCGTATTTTTGGAAAAAGAAGTCGAGATTGAACCAGGTCGATGAGGCGCGTGACGTCAAAATACCTAATTTCCTCCCCTCTTCGCTTCGCTCCCTGAAGGCCGCGAGGTGGAGAAAACGCGAGGCCATTCCCTCTCCTTCTTGGAGAAACATGACGTCAACATTTCTGCCAAATGCGCCTCCTTTTTTGAAAAATACGGTCATCCGTTCGAGATATCGCTGTATGAGTGATGTTGTGGTGTTTGTAGCATCCCGTTGAACGCTTTTGCCGCGAGTTTCAGGGAATCCAGATTTCGGTTCAGCATCCCTTAACAGAACAACGCGGAAAATATATTCTCAATTTACCGGTTCCAACCGGTTTGAACCGGTTCGAACCAGTTTGAATCGTTATTTTTGCGCCCCAGAACTGAACCGGAGCTGAACCTAAAACCGTGAACCCGAACCGAACCGATAAAAAATATTGGTTCCACACTCTGGTCTTTATACCAGCAGGCACAAAATCTTTGCTTTGGAAAGCGATCGACGCATGCAACGTTCGCACGTATATTGAGATTGGTAGTCGGGAACACTTCCGTTTCATATTTTGACAAGCTTGCAAACAATAATAATAATAATAATAATAAGTTTCATTTGCTCAGGAGAGCCGCGGCACCGCAGAAAGGCAACAGCCCGTACCAAGGAGGCCCGCCGTGCCGTGTCTAGTGATGGTGATGATGTGATGATGTAATGTACAGATTCTCTTTTCGTTTGTGTGGTGCTATATTACACGCGGAAATTAAATGTAAATGACTCACTTGCTCCGATGCCTTTTTGCGCGTCTTTCTGCGAAAGGACTTGGAACGTTTGCGAAACACGTGCGGACAGCGCGTGCATATATCTCGGGGCTTTCGTTCGTCGTTTTCTGTTTTATTACCCTCCTCGGGCTTACAGCCTCAGTACTGGAAAATCGAGGCAGTGGAAGAAGCGTCCGCGGCGCTCCATTGGCCGTTCAATTAAGTTCAAAAAACGTTTACTGCCAAAACCGCCAGCACTACGCTCGCCGCTCCTGTTTCCATCTAGCGGAGATCAAATGAGGCGCTGTCGTCAGCTCATGGAGCTCATGACACTAGAGGTAAGTGCCGGAGGCCATGGCCTTTTATTCTCATACGAGTACGCATTTACTCGAGTAATGACCGCACTGTTTTTAAAGAAAACCTGAGGGTTCGCTTTTCCGCGGAGCACGCAGATTGACAATCACCGCGATCGACAGCATGATTCCAGCTGTTTACAAGCCAGAGATAATGTTTTCGTGGAAAGATGCCACCTGTGAAGATTGCATTTGTATGGAGATTCGTGTTCTCGATCTGGTGATTTGCTACGTTATTTATGCGCATCGCAATGATTGGCTGTATATATGTTCTGTTTGAAAGTAGACGCAAGGACCTTGTTAATAAATAGTGTAGCTATCACTCGAATACATACAGTATCGCTTGTCATAAGTGAAAAGAAACGTGAACTAAACTGAGAACAGATGCTCAATCAAGTGACCTCCGTTTAAATAAAAACACCAACGTACCTGCGGCGGCAACGCAACACCGAGAGGTCGCGCGGCGGTAGAGGCCCATAGGACGCCATTAGGAGGCACTTACTTGATCGAATGACGTTTTAGCGAACGCCCACGTTTCACCGAATGACATTTTATAGAATAGTCGGACGTCGCGATGCGGCGTTTTCGAGTGGGCCAAGTGGGTTCACATTTTTGTAATGCGCCGCCGCAGACTGTCGCTGTGAAGCGGCGTAAGCTAGCGTAAGCGCAGCGCTGGGGTGGGTCAACGCGCGCCCCCGTTATTCTCTAAACGTCGATTCGCTCAAATGTCGCTGTTCGCTGAAACGTCATTCGCTCATGTGATATGGACCCGTGTCTTCGTGTGCGTGGTGGCTGGTTGGGGTGGGAGGAGGGAAGTAATAATACAAAGAGAGAATAAGTAGTAAAAACAACAACAGAGGGTCTGTAACGGTTGTCACGGGCAGCCGAGCTTTACATGTGCGGCAATATGCGATGAGATTTTGTACTCATGCGCACGAGTGTATATGCGTACCGATACATGTGCGTGTGCGTGTGTGCGTGCGTGCGTCTACGTGCGTACGCGTACATGCGTCCGTGTTTCGTTTCCCCACTCAGAATAACGACGAAAACACTGGAACCCAGAGTGAAAGGAATTGCGCCTGAACACTTTATGGTTTGTCCATGGTTACCGTTGCTGATAAAAGTTTAAGAGATTGTGCTTAGTGGAAATCAAAACACGAGCCCCTGAGTGGGAACCAGCGTATTTTCGTACAAGGTGGAAGGTGCGCGCCACTGAATGATAACAAGATAATTAATTCTAGTTGTAACTTTAATATTTCTATTTAGACGATACTCAAGCTTGAAGGCTCGAACGATCTATATTTATTCTAATGTTTATCATTTTATGGCATTTCCCAGCTAGAATACCGTGATTTGGAGCTTAGTAGGTCATCAAACAAAACAAACATCAAACAAATTATTTGAGACAGAAAGATAACAAAGGCTGCTCTCAACGCGGTTACAGTGTTCTAGATAGAATCAGAAGTGTCTCATCCAGCTCCACTAAAGCGATTTTTTTCGGTCCTACTTCGGCGCCACTTCTAGCGCCGAAGTTCACACGGAACTTCGGAAGTTTCAAGGACCTCGCTAACCGCACTTTGCCGAAAACCGGGTAAGCGACCTTCGGCAAATACGGCTTCCAGCGATGAAGGAAGACCGCTGCTGCGGCCACCGGTACTGGGCCCAACAGCCGAATGTGAAACACTATTCACGCAGCCGAATCCCGGCGACATCGTGATTTTGCACCGAGGCGATGGAACAATCGCAACTGCAGTCGAATGCGGTTCATCGGTCAACCAAGCGGGTGCCTCGAACATGGAGACAGACGCCATAACACCGCTGAGCCTAACCAGCGACTGTGAAGCCCGAAGATTACGCGAATCTTCAGTAGCAAAAAAGCGTAAAGGGGAAGACTTGACTCAGGCAGACATGTTTCTCGACGCAAAAGGAGAAATAATGGACGACAAGGGTTGCAACGACGACGACGACTGCAACAATGGTGAGTGGGAAGTTCCGAACTACCACAAAAAGAAAGCTCAGCGCAAAAACAGGCCAAATCGACCCCAGCAGCAACAAGACGGACCGAGGTACACGGTCATCGTCAAGCCCACCACGGCCATGAAAATCACCAACGTGGACTCATGGCTTCTGTGGAGCACCTTCCGGAAGCTCTTAAAGTCGCCATGCGAATCCGACCAGTTAGGTTACACCGTCAATAACAGAAATAACTTCATCGCAATTACCGTGCAGACGCAACACCACGCAGAAGACCTTATGGCACTCAAAGAGCTGCCCACGGAGGACCCTAACAAGACGATCCAGGTCACAGTATACAGGTCAACAACCGGCAGTCAGCCACGAGGAATTATACACGGCGTTTCACCTGGCGACGCAGCACGAGGCATTGTTGACAATGCCATAGCGGACTACCATGACATTATTCATTCTCGACCCCTCGGCAAGAATGGGACGTATTTAATCACATTTGAAGGAAGGGGTATCCCGAGGAGCATCCGACTATTTGGAAAATACCATACTGTGTTTCCCTACAAACCAACTGCGGTCATCTGCCTACAGTGCCACGAACTAGGTCACATGACCACGGTATGCACAGGCAAGCAACGGTGCAAGTCGTGCGGCGAGATCCACCCGACCAACCAGCCATGCCAGGGCAAGTACTGCCCGAACTGCAGAAAGACAGGTCACACGGTATTCGAAGCAGAAGCGTGTCGGGCCCGGAACCGGGCGGACGACAAACTCCAGAAACGGGCGGCGGCCGGTCGACGTAACTATAACAGCGGAGTGGTTGCCGCTGCGAAGGGCAGGACCTCTGCCCGGGCGACATTCAAACCGGACGACTTCCCCTCCCTCCCAATCCAGAGGCTGCACCACCAACCAAAGCGCGATACAGAAACGTCGTACAGCCAAGTCCTAGCTCCGAAAGCTATGAACACGGACGTGTCCCATATCGGGCCGCCCACCAACATTAGCAGCAGAATGGCCGTGGAACTTGCTCAACTTAAGGAAAGTAGCCGCCAACTACTTGAGAAAATTCAACAACTGGAAGTAAAGTACGAGAAACAGCTCCGGCAAGAACAAGAAGAGGCCCGCAAAGCCCAAGCCAAGACGAAGGCCGAATCCGACCGGAAACGTAGGCAAGAAGCAGAACACCAAATTCGAGTAGAACAGCAGAAAGCTGATGAAGCACGTCGACGTTCCCAGCGCTGCGCCGTCACCTACGAACAAGTCATTGAACGGAAAAGGAAGGAAGACGAAGCAGCAACTGCTAAGGCCACATTAGCACACGGCGCGCGCGGAAGTGCCCCAACACAACAGGATCGAAAAGAGCCCTTCCCGCCAAATGCACCTTTATCACAGGACAGCACACCGATATCGGGGTGCCTTCCAGGCTCGCCCTTCAGCGGCGAACATCTCCTACAACTCGTGGAGAGTAGACTTCAAAAATGGCAACAACAGCTCCAGCAACAGCTACAGCAACAGCAACAGGTCATGATGCAGCAGATGCAGCAACAACTGCAGCTGATGTTCACCCAGCCTGGACAAGGACCGGCAGCACCGGCCCAGTAACCCAGACATGGACCAACACCATAGACGAAATAAAAACGAGAAGACGTTTACAGCTCTCCAGTGGAACTGCCGGGGACTGCGGGGCAAGAAGTCTGAACTTAAATTACGACTCAATGAGCGGAAGACGCCCGTGGATGTCATCCTGCTCCAGGAAACGCACAAGGCAGAGATAAAGCTGACCGGGTATGTCAAGTACGACAAACCGAGCATCACGCTGACCGTTAAAGGCAAAACGAAAGTGCAACCGCAATCCGCAATCTTGGTTCGCAAGGACCTCTTGCCCCAACAGCAAGTGGACACAGGAGAGTGGTGTACCGACTCACAAGAAGTGGTGGCCGTTCTGGTGGAGAGCGAATGCGACGGCCCGATCCTGGTAGTGTCAGTGTACTACCGACCTAGGACATCAACGGCAAGGAAAACGAGATCAGAAATCGACCATGGCTGGATAGAGAAGCTAGTACGAGAGTACGGTAAGAAAAGGAAGCACACGATCCTGATCGGAGGGGACTTTAATGCCGAACATAAAGAATGGGGCTACGCCAAATCGTCGATCAGGGGTACTGAGCTGCTCCGCAGAGCCACCGGAACAGGACTGGTCCTAATCAACGAACAGGGTGCTAAGACACGGACCACGCCCAATATCAAACAGCAAGACACAACGCCCGACCTGACTTGGACCGACTCGCGTACTGCGAGAAAGACCGAATGGAAAGTTTTCGAAGATACGTGGGGCAGCGACCACCACCCCATAGAGACGTCGATACTTGGCAAAACAAAGCGACGCAAGAAAAAGAGAACGGTCAAGACCACAGTATGGGACGACTTCCGTGCCGCTCTAGAAGAGTCTACGGGTACAACCTTTGACGACCTGACAAAACGAATGAGGGAAGCGGCCAAGACTGCCACGGTCGAGACCCTAGTCGAAATAGGAGCGCCGATCCCGGACACCAGGCTACTGTCCCTCTGGCGCAAAAGAACAAACTACTTGCGACGCTACCGTCGCACTCGGAAAAAACGGGACATCCGAAAAGCAAACAGGTACGCAAAGGAGGCGCAACGACACGCCAACAACCTGTGCAGGGACGACTGGACCAAGTTGTGCGAAGGGTTCAACGAACGAACTTCACTGAGACGTATGTGGGCCGTATGCAATGTGATGCTGGGCAAGAGCAAGGGGGGAAACACGGCACCAAACCTGGCTTTAGCGGAAAATAAGGAAGTCAAGCAAATATTAGATGAGATAGGGGACGTCTTTTTCCCACAGCCCGCTACCAGCCCAAACCCGGTAATCTACAACCATGAAGAATCGAAAAACGAGGAATATGAAGCGGATTTTACACAGTGGGAAATGGAGGCAGCGATCGAAAAGGGCAACGAGCGAAGCGCGGCGGGGCCAGATGGGATCACTAATTCCATGCTCAAGAACCTCCCGGAGGCGATCAAGAGAGACCTGTTGAAATTAATCAATGACCACTGGCGCGAGGGCACCATCCCAGATAGCTGGAAACTGTCCTGGGTGTGCCCCATCCCGAAACCAGGGAAGAAGCCCGACTGCGCGAGCAACATGCGCCCCATTTCGCTCACTTCTGTCCTGTGCAAACTGATGGAGCGCATGGTGCTTTCACGGATCGACTGGATAATCGAGCAGAAGAGGGAGCTGTTACACCCTGCTCAGACAGGATTCCGCAAAAATCTAGGAACACAGAACAGTCTAGTACTGATTCGAGAGTACTTAATGAACCGGCCGACGCAATGCCACCGCCAACTCCTGGTGGCAGTGGACATCAAGAAAGCCTTCGACACCCTGCCTCACACCACAGTCATCGACACGACTCGCAAGCTAGGGGTGCGAGGCAGGCCACTGAACTTCATCAAGTCTTTTCTAAGCGGACGCAAATACCTGGTGAAAACTGGCAAGCACAGGAGTAGTACAGAGAAATCCAACGAGATCGGCGTGCCGCAAGGATCAGTGTTGTCGCCGATGCTATTCAACCTGGCGATGGCGCCTCTCTTATGGAGACTCGCTGCCGTTCCGGACCTAGCATTCACGGTCTATGCGGACGACATCACTGTGTGGACGATGGGAAGTGACAGCGCGCCTCTTCCTGAGACGACGATCCAACGGGCCCTCGACGTGGTGAGCGATTTCTTGACAGAGAGCGGCCTTCGTCCATCGCCCGAGAAGACCAGATATATGGCCTTTGGGAAAGACTGGGACAAGGTCGACGCTGACCTGCGTTTTAACGGGCAGCAGATCCAAAAGGCGACAGAGCACTCCATCCTAGGAGTGAACATTCACTCGGGCGGCGACCCAACCATCTGGATTGAGCGAATGCGAACTACTTGGAAGAAAGGGCTCTCGATCGTACGACGACTAGCGACACGAGTCGGGGGTCTCGGAGAAAGGTTAGCGAGGACCGTAGTACAAGCCGCCCTGGTATCCAAAATATCCTACGGCCTTCGTTTCTACAAAATCAACACCAATCAACGGGCCAAACTGGAAACACTAATGAATGACGCGCGACGCTGCATCTCGGGCCTGCCGAAGTGTACGCGCCTGGAATTACTACACGAAGCCGTACCTATGCTCTCCTTGGAAGAGATCCAACGGCATCAGGAGTGGATGTATGCTGCCAAACTAACACATACCCGTCAGGGCAGGGCCATAGCAGAACTCATGCCCTCATGGAGCTCTCTGTGTGCAACGACAACTCCACCACCGATACCGGATCCCATCCCACCGTGGCAGAAGACAACGGTCACCCCAGCCAGGCCGATCCCGAGAAGGATGAACTCGGCGACAAACACCGGCAGAAGGCGCAAATTTGCTCGACGGCACGAGCAGAAGAACGGAAATGACGACGAGCTTTATGCGTACGCTGACGCAGCATTCAAAGACGGAGTGGCGGCCACGGCGGCGTGGCATTATGAGAAGACAACGAAAAGCACGGAGTTGCAGCGATGCGGATCTGCGCAGGAAGCGGAAGCCAGAGCCGTACTTGAAGCCATCAAAGACGCGGCTGCGACATCGAGCGACAAATTCCGCACACTGCGCATCTTCACGGACTCCCAGGCCACCGTGAGAGCGCTCAGGACGCAAGTCATGGCACACGGAGCAGTCGGACAAATATTCCGGTTGGCGCAGAACCTGGAACGGCGCGACCTAAATCCGCTCACCATCAGGGTGGAGTGGATACCCGGTCACGCGGGCATCGCCGGCAACGAGAGGGCGCACCGGGCGGCGATCGAAGAGCTTAATCGTATCGACCTTCGACGCCAGGACCCGGGGCCAGCCCCCTCTGTGGAACCGCCACCGCCCGCCTTCAACTTGTACGACCCCGAGGGAACCATCCTCAATATCAAATTAGCATACAAGAAAATTGAGCAGACCAAACTGAACGCCAGAGGCGAGCCCCCCGAAGCGACCATTCCTTCGGGAACTTTCCGACGGCACGAGACAGTCACCCTCCGAAGGCTAAGGGCCCAAGCCGGCATCACGCCAGCCCGCACCCAGCGATGGGAGCGAGCGGCCCGTGAGAGGAAGACGAAACTCGCCAACGCTTCAACGGCAGTAGATCACGATTATAGTCTATTGTCAAAGAAGCAAAGGAAAGAAGAAGATGCCTGCTCCGAAGGCTGCATCTACTGCAGAAATCGAGACGTCAAGTGTGACGAATGTCATCTGATCTGGCACTGTCCGATTTTTAATGAAGAAAGGACGAAAGCCCTGAACACGCTAGAACAACAACACCGCCCTACGTGCTTCGAAGCCTGGTGTAAACCAGTGGGAGAAAAAGACATGCGTGTCGCGGTCCTGTCCAGTCTGCTCGGATTTCTGAGTGAGACCGGCTTGGACATTCATATCTAGGGGGTCTATACTCCAAGTGGCGGGACCACAGCTATACTATTACTTGTAAATTGCCAATGTCCCGCCTATCCATCCATTTTTAAACTTGCTCCAACAAATTGACTGGTGAAATTTTCACCTATCAATAAACGTCTTCAACAACAACAACTAACAAAGGCTTCTCTTCGCCGTTCCTGACGACGACGACGACGACAAAAGGGTTTTCAGGTGTTATCTTGTGTTACGTGAACCACAAGTCCAAAATCAACAAAACATAAGTTTCAAATTTCATTTTTTTTTCCTGTTTAAGGAGCGCATATTGCACGCGATATTTACTCTCAGAGCAAGGAAGCACCCGTATCGCAGCGGACGCGTGCGGACGGCGCATCTCAGCGTCGACAGGAGCGCCACCGCTGCATTTTGACCGGCAGTTCCTAGGGTGCCTTCATGTGCGCTTTGCTTAGGGTGGAAACGTCTGGCCATTTTGTCCCACAGCTTTATTTTCTTTTTTGTTCGCACGCGCGTGAAAGAGCGTGTCCCTGCACGTGTTTGTGGCGCTGACTAAGCTATGGCGACATTTTCTTTTCGTCGATTTCTTTGTATTTTATTATGAGCGCGTACCGTCGGCATCGGGCACTACAAAGTATGGCATCACCCTAAATAGAAGGATGTTGAGGCACCCTACCTGCTCCTAGAGCCCGTTAAAATCACTGGAGCCACAAAATAAGCTAAACGAGTATCGGCACTCCGTTCCCCGATGTTGTTGTGGGCGCCGCTATCTCGGTGCTTGAGTAGAGCAGACGCAACTGCCGATCGTCAGGAATCAAAAGTTCGACTTCCTCGGCATTAGATTCGTTGATAGGAAGCTCTTGTTATACCGTTTCGCTCTCTTGCGAACTGTTTAAACATTTGTGAAGAACGGAAAAGTGTTTCCTACGGTTTCAGATAAAGCTTCAGGTAACTGGAAACCTTGATTTTAGGTCACAAGGTGAGTAATTGTGGTTACTCTGAAGCGCATCTTCTTTAGTGGCATTAGCTGCTCCCTTCTTTCGCTCGCCAATCATAACGCCTCCCCTTCAACCCACCGTAGGGGCGCTGACAGGCATAGTGAAACTTATATAAGGGCTTCAAATTAACACATCTCTGGAGTCGACAAAAAAAGCAGAACATTGCAACCCAAATCAAGTAAAAAAAAATATGGAATAGGCAAACCAAGAAGTGTTCACAGCCCCGATAAAATGGTGGACACCTTCTTTTTTGCGTGGTGAAGTCAAAACGATGTTTTCCCCCATACCGAAAGTTCCACATACGAAGCTAGCGGCGACTATAAAGAAATAAGCTGATGCTACAGTGAACTAGAATTGACTCCGTAAGAATGACGTCACCACTCCAAACAAACCGTTGTAAGGGGCGTCGTAATGGACGAATACAAGGGACTGGATTCCGCTCCCAAAGAACAATCGGACAAAAATTGGATGCGCCCAGGGCCTCTGACACGCCAAAAAAATTCAAAGTGCCCGCCAGTGCCCTGTGACGTAACAATATACCGTATATATATATATATATATATATATATATATATATATATATATATGTGTGTGTGTGTGTGTGTTAGGGACAGTACGTTTGAGCACATGAAAGTCCACTAAAGCAACTGTGCTGTTAGAAATCCTATAATCGTGTGCTGGTCTGCACTTTGCTCTTCATACACTTCACGTCGTCGTCGTCGTCCGTTATTCGGCTTCACAGTGTTTTCTCCACGACCTACTGTAATCCTTAACTGCCCACAGAAGAATGCGCCAACGCGCACCTTGTAGTACATGACCGCAACGTTTCGTCGCGCTATGACTTCTCAGCGTCGCAGAGAGGTTTTTCTTGTTTTCTAGGGTATCCGCATATCAACCGAAGGCGCGCAAGACCCGGCAGCCTTACTTGGTTCTGACCTGCTCTCCTCGCGGGCTTTGTGGGATCGAGTCTTCAGTCGGTGGTTGCGTGACAGATTTGTCACTAGAGGCGCCGGCTGCGAGCACAGTGGTTATTTATGGGTGATCAGAGAACGCGTGCACCTTATTTCGACGATGGCAAAAAAACAGTCGGGGTTAAATAAACGCCCTTGCGCTGCTGTGTCTGAGAAACGCGCTCTTTCCATCCAAGCTATCATGAGAGCGATTTACCCTGCTACGCGCTACTGCCACTGCGTAACCTGCTGGCGCCACGCTACGGTAGGTGTTCCCGACAAACAGATATCACCAGCCGAAAGCCATGCGGACGGTGCTCTAGACAGGCTGTGAACCGCGTTTGGGTCGCAGAAAAGCCGTTACCGAGCGCTCCCAAGGGCAACGCAACGTACTTCATCGGCTACAGCCTTTTCCATAGGGAGCCAAACTGCGGGAAGGTCAGGATTACACTGGGTCGTGGTTTTTACCTTCTTAAATATTACGGAAGCGAGCTCCACGGTAATGCGTTCGCAAATTCGCGCACCTCGAGCGTCGATCAAAGCTGTGCACGGCCACTCTTCGCTTCAAAAATCCC
Source organism: Ixodes scapularis (assembly GCF_016920785.2). Lineage (NCBI taxonomy): Eukaryota > Metazoa > Arthropoda > Arachnida > Ixodida > Ixodidae > Ixodes > Ixodes scapularis. The sequence goes on from NW_024609880.1 coordinate 92,138,459, forward strand.
ACAAAAAGTGGACTCGAGAAGAGAAGTTTCGTCGATCGTCACCAACCTCATTCAACGCGGTTGTGTCAAGAAGAACCACTGAACCTGCGAAGCCATTGCGTCGTCTGCTAGCAACGCAAACTCGTTCGTGAAACTTTATTACGTCCTTTCGTCGTCGCTTTTTGTCATTGTGATAATAGAAAGTCTTCATGATTAGACAATAAGAAGTCACAATGCTTACAAAACAAAACATTTACTTTCTTACAAGACAATTGCTAACCTCAACAGGATACCTTGCTGGGCTGGTTGGTTGCACGACAAAATGAAAAAAAAGCGCAAAAGGAACAGGACACAGTACATGCTATCCTGTGCCCTTCTACTTTGTGTCCTGTTCCTTTTGTGCTGTTTCTCATTATGTCGTGCTAACCTCAAGCCGAGCCCCTATGCATTTGTCATTGACATGTAGAACGTACCAGGTATTCATAAAGAACGTACCAGGTGGCGCTGGCGCTCGATTCCGGAGCACTTCTGCCAGCGAAGCCCGCACCAAGCGTAGATGTTTTCGATTTTAACGGCTCATTAGTGTGTCCAATGTATGCTTTATTGATGTTACAACGCCTATGAATTAATATTTTACTTGAACAGTGTGGTGAAAACTGGGGTAGCCAGTCTTGCATACTGGCGCCTAGTGATGCTCATGTGTCTCCTTTCTCTTGATTTTTATTGCTTAGCGACAAGCCTCGAACCTATGAATAATCACCATGCCAAGCTTCTGATATTCATAAAAACAAATCGCAAAAACTACCATAGACACTACAGAAACCATCCGAGAACGCACGCGATACCATACGACATTTTACAGTCCTCGGGATTTCGGCAGCACCGCCAGATGAGGCCGTCTAGGTTTTTGGCTTCGCACGGCCGATGGAGTGCCGCCGACGCTTCTTCCACTAGCCCTATGTTCTATTTCCCGTAACACTTTACAGAAACTGCAACTGGCATTAGACGCGTCGCCATCGGAACTCACCAACCAAATCAGAGATGTTTTCTATCCGCACTCTCTACAAAGCATTCAAAACCTTTACTATCCTCAATCACCACCCGAGCCTGAGGCAGAAGGTATCAATTCGGACTTCACGTTCGAGGAGCTCTTTACAGCCCTTCGTTCTTTTACGCGTACCACGTCTCCTGGACCTGACAAAATCACGTACGGAATCCTCCGAAATCTCCCTGACATGAAGCTACTTGAACCCCTAGAGATTCTTGATGAGGTATGGCGCTCTGGAAACATCCCTGCGTCGTTGAAAACTGCCAACGTCCTAGACATCCCGAAACCTGGTAAACCCCCAACCACCATCAATAACCTCCGCCCTATCTCCATGACCTCCTGTTTGGGAAAACTAATGGAGAAGATGGCGCTTACTCGACTGGAGTGGCACCTCGACGCTCACAACCACCTTTCTCCCACCATGGTCGGATTCCGCTCCCATGTTTGCACTCAGGACGTCGCCCGCCGCATCCGTGAAAATATATACGCGTACAAAAGCACAGCACAACTCCGTACAATTGCCGGAGTGGACATTAAAAAGGCTTTTGATGGGGTAGACCACTCGGCGATTCTACACAACCTCGCAGACACTCGCCCTGGTGCAAGACCTTTTAATTACATTAAGAACTTCCTTACGAATCGAACAATTAGAATCATAGGCCCGGACGGTAACAGATTTGATCCTCAACCTCTCACCAAGGGAACACCAGAAGGCTCTGTCTTATCACCTACATTGTTTAACCTCGTCATGAAGGATCTTCCACACAAACTCTCAAAAGTCCCTGGCGTCCAACATGCCATTTATGCTGACGATGTAACCATATGGTCGTCAACTGGCAGCCCAGCAGAACAAGGGGAAACTATCTAGACAGGACTCGACATCATCCAAAGCCACGCCCGCAGCGTAGGCCGCACCTGCTCCTATGACAAATCCGCTTATGTTGTGGTCACCAGCGATGACACCAAAAAATGAGATGCATACGACAACCTCATCCAACTGCGTATCGATAATAACCCTATACCCCGCCGCAACCACATCAAAATTCTTGGATTTATCTTCCAACCAGACGGACGAAGTACGAAATGGGTAAAAACCATTTTAAAACAACTAGAGCAAATTCTCCATATGCTCCCGCGTATCACACGACAACGCCACGGCTTACGGGAGCACGAACTTCGCAAAGTGATCGAGGCACTCGTGTACACTCGACTCATGCATGCGTATCCATATCAAACCCTCACTAACACCCAGACAAAAAAAAAATCGAGGCTTCCCTCCGCAAGTTCACCCGTACTGCCCGGGGAGTTCCTGTATATGCCGCCAATACCAAAATAGCGGACACTGCACTTTTCAACACACTTGAAGAGAAAACAGCGGCCCATCACAAGGCCCAGTTACACCGTCTCTCAACCTCCAGACAGGGACGGGCAATCCTTCAAAGCCTTGGCCATCCTACGGAACACCAGCCCCCCATCCCTCCGCCCCCACCACCATGGGACGGCGTGCCACGAATAGTAGTACGCCCCAATCCACGAAACATGGATCCAGATAGGAACAAGACGCGCCGTCAAAACTATGTTCACTACCTCCCGACTCTATCTCACGACACATACTACACAGACGTTCATATCCAACCAGATCGGACCATCACTGCAGTCATCGGCCCCCACTCCACATCCACCCGCCTACACTGCAGCGTCCCTTCCCCAACTGCGGCGGAAATCCAAGCGATCGAGGAAGCCATCACCCTTCATGACCACTCGACCTCAACTATCACAATCAGATCCGATGGCCAGGTGGCGCTGCCAGCATTTGAATGTCAAGGCCTGCCAGATCACACCGGCACTACCCTTCAGGACTACATGACCACTCACCCTCAACTCCACGTTCGTCTCGAATGGGTTCCGGGCCATCAAAGCATTCCGGAGAATGAGCGTGCACACGCTCTGGCCCGCGCAAGCAATCCTCCGGTCCCTCCAAAGCCTTGGCCGGAACCATACAACCCTCGAGAAGCTCGCGCCTCTAATCACAAGGAACGAAGAGAACATCTCCGGCTGCTTCGGCACCAGCGGTGCACCCTCTCATCACCCTAAACCATCTTCAACAGAGCAGACGCCAGCCTCATTCGCCAAGCACAGACTAACTCCCTACCCTGCGATCAATACAATCACTTCATACAGGGCCGCCCCGGACAGCCTTCATGTCAGGTGTGCGGGGGATACCCATCAAACGAACACACATACTGGCTCTGTCCAAGAGCCACGAGCTCCCCTAATCACCGCACTACTCTGAACTTCCCTGCCCACCTCCCCTACTCCTGGGTAAACTGGGCCGCTCCTCCTCCTGACCTACGAAACGAGCTCTAACCCCTCCTACTTCTTCATGTGCGGGAGATCCTAGACCCTCCGCAACGAAGAACCCTAGCCCAAGCTGTAGAAGACGATTCCTCCTCCAGTGCGGACGATTAAGACGGCTCGGACCTGAGCTTTCGAATAAAGTTTTCCCCCTCCTTCTCACTAAACTGAGGCTGCAAAGGCTGAACTCCATGGGACGAATATGCTGCGAATAACCGCCGAATTTTGTCCAGCGGCTTTCGTTCTGCGCGCGGAATCAACACAGTTGCTGCTACGCCGCCCGCAAAGCGAGGGTGAAGTCGGGCGGCGTTCGCCAGTTATTCCTCACATAATTCGTTCCATGGAGTTCAGCCTTAAGCGTGGCTGTAAGCGACAAGGGCGATAAAAAGAGAAAAGGAAGAGCAAAGGGCCCGAGATATATACACGCGCTGCGCGCACGTGTTTCGCAAACCTTCCAAATCCTTTCGCCAGAACTCCCACAGAAAATGAATCGGAGCAAGTGAGTTATTTTCATTTGTTTTCCGGGTTTAATATAGCACCGCACAAACGAGAAAACAATTGTTTTTAAGCTTGAAAAAAAAAATTGAACGGAAGTGCTCCCGACCGCAGCTAGTCCCATTTAACGTGCGAATGTTGAAGGTGTTGATCGCTTTTGAGAGCAACGATTTTGTGCCTACTGGTATAAAGACTGCACGCCTCGCTGTGGATCGATGAAAGTTAGATGGAGTACAAATACATCTAGTCACCTCGTGCTTGCAATCAAGACACCTAACGACAGCACATGTACTGTCGATAGGTGTCTTGTGTAACAATGCGTATACAAGAATATAACCACTTCTCCAAATGTTTTCCCGCAAACTGCTTATCAAGCAAACACTTTTACACAGAAATTATGGTTCGTTCTTTGGTGCGTGGGCGGGGTTTTGTCTCATGGCAAGATTCTTGGTGCTGTGAACCATTTCGCTTTTCCTACTGCGTCCGGCTATGGCTGTTCAGCTAGAGGTAAAAAAAATATATATTTTTTTTACGATAATCAGTTTTTGTTTACAGCTAAGGAATGGACGAGCTATGAAGTCAACACTGCAAAAGCTTTCTTTTTTCTTCTCAAAATTCCACTACTGTAAAAACACCTGAAAACTATTTTTGTGCGTGTAATATTGTACTTATAGTAGGAGATGCCAGATGATTGAAAAGCTCTCTACTGTTCAATTTAACGACGCAATGCACCCAAGTTGACTCAGTGAACAGCTCTGATCAGTAAATGACGAATATAATCACCCACCAATATCTAAACATTGACGACATTAAGAGGCCAAAATATTCAAAGTCAGTGCGAGCCACGTGAACTAATCAGCTATCTGAGTCCTGACATATGCTTCACAATATTCGGACGCGCTGGGTTCATGCATAACCGGGTTTAGGTAAAGTCATGTGAAGGCTGAGTAGGGTTTGCGCCGAGTAGAATTCCGACTGATTTGGGGCAGGCCGATTCGGGTTTAGGCCAAGTCGGGTTCAGGCCGAATAGGGATCATGCTAAATTGGGCTCATTCCGAGTCGCGTTAATGCCGAGTCGGGTTCACGCCAAGCCGTACTCAGGCCGTTTAGGGATCAGGTCGTTTCAGGTTCAGGCCGTTTCAGGTTCAGGCCGTTTGGTCTCAGGACGAGTCGGGTTCAGGCTGATTCGAGTATTGAGGAAACATTATAATCCTTTCACCCCGAGGGTGAGACGTGCGGTGGTAGCTACGTGCCGCCAGACCAATCGCCGTCTCCCTCTTGTCAGGTGCGGTTCTCTGCGTGAGGGTTTGGGTTACAGCCTGATCACGTGGCGAAAGATAAACGTACGGCTGGTTCAACGAGGATGTAGCTTCCACCGCAGTCTCAGCTTAGACCTGAACGGGTATAATGCCTTCAAATCTCGACCGGTGCTGTCGTTGGGGTGAGAACTTTCAGGGTGCTTTCATTCTCTTCATCGCTGATGTATCATTGAATGCTCGAACTCTTTGTCTTTCAGGCAACTACTCCAGGGGAGCCGCATAACGCAGGCGTTCGAGGGACTGCTTTCATAAGAGCCGAAGTATTGCAGGATTCGATGAGGGGTGAATGCAGAGTAGGCAGAAGGGATCCAGTCAACATTACATTCAAAATCACCAAAGATTACGTAAAGGTTCTAAACGCCAGAGTCATTGCAACAATCACAACTCCATCGGGCACATCTTACGACGTGAAGCTCCGTGACCTTGGCATAGGTGTGTACGCTATAATAAGTTGATATATCACAATGACCACGCATCTCTTGAGCGCCTTTAGCATTACGAATAGTGAATATCGAATGCCGAAATTACAACACGAGACGAAAATAACAAGCACAACGCGCTTGCGGGCATATTATCAGCACATTCGCTTACAGACGCCAAAGGAGCAGATAAAGTCGTCAGTGAAGTGCAGACGCTACGAAATAAAGTGTTATCATAATTTAAGATTACCACAAGAAGGAAATGTCCGCACACACACCGTGTCCCCGTAATAAAATGTACATTGCTTTTCACCGCAGAAATAAACTACGTATCGCCTAGCGCTCATTCCGGTGAGTCAGATAGCCCTCCCCGGGCTGAGCGCTCCAGACCCGATTTCAAAGTTTCTCAACTACATTCGCTTCACGCATTTCGAAACTAACCGTAATCTTTTTGAAAAGTTATGAGTGATTTCCCAAACCTTTCGCTGGGAAGATGTGGCCCGTTCCCGTTAGCTAAGGCCATTCATCTATTTATCTTCGTGCATTCTTGGGCTTTGTGGGTCGCCATTTTCCTATATTTTTTTTAAGTTCCCTTGCTACAAATTTTAATATTTGTACCTTTATGACCTTTGCAAATTTTATAACATTTGGAATGCCTTCGGCACTCAGGGAATAGAATGGAATGATATGAAACCGTCACCAAGGCAACGAAGAGTTTAGGAGACGCCTCCTTGCCATAGCGAGGGCTGCCATAGCAGCCGTACTTATTGCGCCGTAGTAGATGGCGGTCTGGCGAGATCGGATGCGTGCTTGGAGTCTGTCGCCATGCTTTTCAATAGGAAAAACGTGAGCAACAAAATATCGAAATAAGACATTAACGCAGATGGCTGACTTTCTCCGGGTAATATTTTGACTTATATGCAAAACATGTTTTAGTTCGCAACTGGGTCTAAGGTTTTGACTTACACAAACACATGCTTTAGTTCCCAAGTGAGTGTAAAGCTTTTAAGGCAACCCGGGGCGAGGACCAATGTACCAAACTCTCCACCTCATGAATGCACTGTAAACGTTAATAAATTAGGCTAAGTTACGCAAACGAGTGAATAAAAAATGTTTTTTTTATTCCATTTTTCAACGTTCTGAACTCTGCAATACGACGCCAAATAGCCGGCTATCTATGAACATAATAACGTTTCCTAGTAGGGTTCTATTGACCATCTTGAACTCGAACCCAAAATGGGCTCGCCCATGCTGCTTTTTTTTTTTTTTAATTTTGCAGCTGGAAATAAAACACTGATCATATGCTTTTTGCTTACGCAGGAGCCGATTGGATAGCAGACGACGGCATTTACTCGGCTAGTCTGGTGCCGGAGGGCCGAGGTCGTTACAGCGTTCAGGCTACTGCTTATGTAACGCCGAGTTTGACAAAGGCAGGTACGCTCGTTAGAAATGCTTGTTATTAGACAGTTTTAGTGGACCGTACGCTATAGCTTTGCGTACGCAAGGAAATTGCGGGTCGTGAATGCGCATGCGCAAAACGCAATAGAAGGGCTAGCGTATTGAGTTCGCACGCAACGCTGTTGATTTTGCGTTGCTGGCTAGCGGGCCTTGCGGGACGCTCTCGAGAGATCTCGAACCAAACGAGAGCGCCAGTTTCAAGATGGCGGTTGCCTCGACGGGCGCAGCAAGGGCGACGAGGGTGTTTTCAAAGTTTTGTGTTACGTGAAATTGCGTGGTGTTCAGCTCGGCCATTCTTTCTGGGACCTACCGCGGTCGAATCATATTGCCCTGCAGCTGAAGGTGTGCACAGTGGAAATGTTTGCCGCTCGCAGTGTGCGTCGACGCTGCGATCTGCTCAACGCTAAGCCTATTCCCACAGTTCATCGCCGACGGACGAACGACTCTGAAAGAAATCGCCGAAGTTCTCGCTATGCACTGGACATCAAGGTCATGAATTTCATTCGGGGATAGCATTGATAAAAGATGCCGTTTCCACGAGATGACTGACGGAGGCTTCATGATCGAATTTGGCTGCGCACTCGTACTCGTAGCCTCTGTACCCCGCAGAAAAGCGCGCTTGACGAGGCAGCTGTGGCTTGGGTTAATCTGAAATAAAATGATTGGACACTTTTTCTTTATCAATATTTCTTTCCAGGAGCATGGTTGCGCTATAAGCACGCGGAATTCTACGGCTCTATCAAATTTAACCAAGATCACGCGCGGCGTTCACTCGAAAGCGTAACGCACAACTAAATTCGGTCCGAGCAGGTCATTTTTAGCGTACGCTATACTATTACGTATTGCGTACGCAAGAGCCAGCAACGCTATACTAAAACTGTCTATTGATAACTGGTTAGTAGGACGTATGTAATACAAACGGCTCAGTGTAGGCAGTGGTATTTAACTTTACGGCGCACTCAATGAAAAACACACGGACACAGTCGCTCGGCGCTGACTCACACTCTTGGTTTGTATTTGTTATCTTCGTCTTCTACTTAAGACGAACAACTCTTTTTCTCTGCACTAAAAGAAAAGATGTCCTTCCAAAGACAGAAAAAATTGAAAATTTCCTCACAAACTCATGAAAATATTAAACTTCAAAAATTAAAAAAATAAAGTTGAAAACAAAATTAAGATACTACTGCAATTTCCCTGTTGCTGCCTGAGAGTCCCTTTGGCCAATTAGTCTAGTTCCCTTTTTTAAACAGTTATAGTAGACTGCTGACATACCTGTCATTCTGTCTTTCAATGCTTGCTGCTTCTATAGTTTCCCTGGTGAGTTGGTTGGTACTCTTGCCTAGCACAGTGCACTTCATTAAAAGCGCCTAAAACCCGCAGTCTTTACAGTGAATTCCTAAATGTCCCGAGTCGGCGTTTACGATGTCGTTGCCATGCTCTCGATTGCGGTCATTTCGATACCGTCCAGTCTGTCCTTTATACCCTTCCCCGCAGGAATGTGGGGAGGAAAAAAAGAAATTTCGTCCCGTGGTTTTTGGAGCACCTTACTGCATTACTCAACAGACCGCAGTTCGCATCTCACGAGTTCGCAAACTTTGCTCAGGTGTACGAATTTCGACATTAGACAGCAGCCCGCGGTACCCCCAGAGTAACCGTTAAGTAGAGCCCATGGTGCGTACCGTGAAGGACTTGTTCACAAAAAGTTCTGATCGGTACCTGGCTCTCCTATCATACCGAGACACATCTGGTGTCAATGGCGTTTTTCCTGCACAGTTGTTAATGGAGAGAAAGCTCCAAACTCGACTTTTTGGTTTACCCGATCGACTTGAGCCAGCATTGCCAAGCCATCAAACTTCAAGGCGAGATATGCCGGAAACAATTCACAGCAGGCAAAGAACTACAATCGCTGGCATACTTCAAGTCCTCTGACTTCTTTGAAGTTGGGACAAGACGTGTGGTTTAAGGACGTTAATTACCGAGACCGTATCCTCAGCCCCGCTCACCGACCATGGTCATACTGGGTGGAAGCGCCCAGGGGAACTCTGCAGCGAAACCGTCGGCATCTTGTCCCCTTTTCAAACGGCCAGTCAGCAGAGGAATCGCCAGCCAGTTCACAGGAGTGTACGCCTGGTGAGAGTCAACCGGAATCATCGCCACAGCCTCAGCAAGAAAGACTTCGGATGAGACGCACGTTGCGATCGTGTGATTCGACCGTCAAGGTGATTGGACTTAAAGATCCAAAGAGGGGAGATGTAGTGGGCGTTACTACGGCGATGGTGCTTTTCTTATTCCTTGCCAGAGGACTCGATCATTTACAGAGCAGTTTATAAGGAGCGGCGCGTGGAAACAAAAGAGCTTTCTGTTTTTTCTTGTGGTCGCGAGCAGGGCTGCTGTCACCTGTCTGTCGTCCGTTCCGAGCGTTCCGAACAGACATGATTGTGTAAAACACTCCAAATAATCACTATTCACAGCACTACTGGTATTGATTAGAGTTTTCTAGTTTCCAGCGATAAACAGCAATTGCTTGTTCAGGAGAAGAGTGCCACTCTAGGTTCCTCGTATTGCCCTTGTAGTCTTAGGGAACGTGTGAACTGGCTCTATGCAGTGTCATACATAAGTAATAAATTTTGGTCAATAACGTGAAAAAGAGATAGGAAGTAATAGATATGAAGGCGTTGACTTCTCTTAGTACAAATTCACTAATTTTGCTTCCAGATCAACCTTAATGTGTAAAACGTTCTTCGTTTCCTCTTTTTCTTTCTTCACATGGTGGAAGCAGCTAAAAGACTTTGTAATTCACGAACACTGCGGCTCCAAGCAATTTCTGAAGAAATTCAACAAGGTTGACTATCCGCCCTACCCGATTCGTAACTTCAAGATTCTGAGTGTTAAGCCCGTGGGGAACACGTTCCACGTGCGGTGTTCCTGGACGTCCCTTGGAGCTTACCTGGACGTGGACACCGGTGAGTGACGTTTGAAAAGAAATTGGGTGGTTTCATTTGAAATCGAACACGCTTGTCGGGGTGGGTCTTTTGACCCACCCCGACAAGCGTGGATACATTGCATTGTATAAAATACAATGTAGCGTGGCTACAATGTATTTTATTAATGTTTAATGATGGCAATTGACATTCCTTAGTCTGATATTTAGCGGTGCAGCGGATGTTCCATTATCCGATGTTTAAAGCCAGCGCACAAAGGGCGGAGAAAACGGAACGAGCTCTTCATGTAGCTAGACCGGGGTCAGATATCTGGTAGTGCTATACACAGCTTGTAAGGCACGTAGAGCACGCCCGGCCGTTCGCGCTAAAGGCCCATCTTCGTTACACCCAGGAAGCATCCGGCACGGGCGCCAATGTATGATGTGTCTTGTCGCGTGCGATCAAATAACCGTGTAATCGCCTGTTCTTTATTGTCAGCGTGTATATCAAAAATATGTAATATCACATGCCTCTCTTTAAGACGAAAAAGCAGTTTGCAGAAGAAAAGTGAGGAAAACGGACTGAGTTTACTTGAAGCGAAGACAATTTTTTACAGAACACAAACACCAATTGGCGATAAATGGTCACTTTTATTAATTAACGCTAATATATTTAGGATGCACTTGTAAAATAATATGTTGTTGTGCTTTAAATGGTCCAGTTCACGAGCAACGCAATATTGGAACTTTTTGACAACGGCATTGGCTTGCCTGTGGAGACGATCGAGCGCGGGGGCGACCTGAACTTTGTACCGCAGCGGTCGGATGCACCCGAGAGGTTCAACAGCGTGGTAAGTCGATACGAACAGAACGAAAACTGGAGCCAAAGCGAGAACCTGAGACGGTGGCCCTTCTGTTTGAACGAGTGTGTGCAGTTAAAAATAAGTGTTGGGTTTTGTTCAAGGCTGATCGATATCTCTGATGCCTTGAAGCAAGGATTCCCACATGCACAGAAGGCAGCTGAAGCAGTCACTTAATGTCTTTCTAGACTTTTAGTTTCTCCACTTCGTTGCACCGAGCTTAATGCAAAGATTGTACAGGCATATGACCCCGGTCTGGCTACATGAAGAGCTCGTTCCGTTTTCTCCGCCCTTTGTGCCCTGGCTTTAAACATCGGATAATGGAACATCCGCTGCACCGCTAAATATCAGACTAAGGAATGTCAATTGCCATCATTAAAAATTAATAAAATACAATGTAGCCGAGCACGAGTGTTCTCAATCAATGAATTTAACCGCTGCATTTTAACACACAAATAAGCAGTATAGTCTTTGCAGCGAAGCCGACCTGCGGAAACTGCGTTTGGCCGTTCAGAGAACGTGGGAGCGATTTCGATCACTTCTTGAGAAGATACAACAAGAAAAGGGGGAAATCGCATGAAGCCAATTGAAAGTTCATATGATCGGCAGCAATATTAAAAAAAATTGAACGAAATAATAAATGGCATTTTTGGATAAAGTGGGTTGAAAATATCAATTAATATCGTTTTCGACGATATTTCAAATTGTATATAAAAAATTCAGTGAAAATAAAATAAACTAAACTTTTGCCCGTCGATATTTCATGTATAGGGCTACACCTGCATAGTATTTGGTAAGCGACAAATATAATAACTCATGAGTTACAAAGCTCTGAAGTTGTCACCGCATCGTCAAGAAGGAGCGATTTCGATCACTTCTAGAAAAGATACAACAAAAAAAGGGGGAAATCGCATCAAGCCAATTGAAAGTTTATATGATCGGCAGCAATAATAAAAAAAAATTGAAATAAATAAAAAATAGACGTTTTTGATAAAGTGAGTTCAAAATATCGGTTAATTTAATTTTCGACGATATTTCAAATTTTATATAAAAAATTCAGTGAAAATAAAATAAACAAAACTTATGCCCGTCGATAGCCCATGTATAGGGCTACACCCGCATAGTATTTAATAAGTGTCAAATATAATACCTTATGAGTTACAAGGCTCTGAAAATGTCACCGGATTGTCAATAGACGATGTTTGGCATTTTTTACCTCAATAAACAAAACTACGAAAGTATTTTCCACTAAACTTAAAAAATAGTCCAAATAACATATAAGAGCACAAAAAATTACTGCGAGGTTTGTATGCTTCCCGTATTCATACCAGCGTACAGAATTGGGTAGAAAAATCACGGAGTAAAAAACAGATTTTCACCCTGCTCCCCTCAAAAACTTTTTGCGACGCGAAATATTTTTTTAAAAAATTTTGGAAAGCGGTTTGTTCTTGCCAGAAAGGGAATAATTACATATATTTCAATAAAAAAAAATTGAAAGACCCACCCCGACAAGCGTGTTCGATTTCAAATGAAACCACCCAATTGTGTAACGTTCGTTTCTGTGTCATTCACAATCTCAGAATTTCCTTCGTTATGATTAGAATATTTCACCAGCTTGTTTGCGCCGTCATATTTTATTCATCATCCTTACGTAAGGTGAGTTGCGTCGCATTTTCGATGCGATACCTTCTCCGTGGGCAGTTTCTTGTCTGCAATGCCCTGTTTCTTAGGGTTTACTATTAATGGTGTTGCTCCTAATTTGTGTTATTCTTTTACGCCTAGTCAAGATTCTCTCACTAGGCTAAAAGTAAAACAAATATTACAACTAGCTCGGTGATTCCGTATTGTGAAATATCATCAGTTGGCCTCCATTACAAATTGCTGACGCATTGGGTGCAGATACGCTTGACGGTGCATCGAACCGAATTGTCTTCCTTATAAATTCTTCACAACCTTAACGGAAGCTAGTGAATGCTCACGAGATGCGAGGCAACCGTGACTACCTGTATTTTTTGTCCGTGCAGTGCCGGAGGATGCTGACTTTATGTGAACGAAGAGATTTTTTTTTTCTTTTTGTTATCTTTAATGACTGCAGGCTCAGTTTAAGCGATTAGCATGCACTTTACTAGGCTAGTACTTCGCTTAATTTTTTGCAATGTACGTGGAAGAGTGAATCAGTTTAAAGCACACAATTGGATTTATTTATTTATTAACTTACCCTTAAATGCCCTATAAAGGGCAATATATGATGTTGTAACTTAGAGTTTAACAACGGTGCGGAGTGACCAACCTCGACGATGTCATTATATGCTCCTTTTTTAAGCTTGACTACTTTTGTTTCAAAAAGAACCTGAAAACTACACTTAACCGGTTTATGCAGAAGTTGTACGACAACGGTGACATAGTAAAGGGGGCTTATCGTAACCATCAGTAGGCTAATTAATTAAAATGTGTTAGTTAACTTTTTGCTTAGTAAAAATAGACATATGGTTCCAATTAAACGTTTGCTGAGCGTCCTGGCAAACCACTTAATCAACTCATTTTAGAAAGATATAATGCAGGAGCAGCATTTTACGGCGTTCCGTTGAAACGATCAACTTGTACGTGTTTATAGGTTTCTGTTCATTATGGAAGCGCATCTCTGCGGCCGCGGTTCTACTGCCCACTGGCCGAGACGCGCAACGCACGAGTGTAATTCCCTCCATTCCCCAACGGAGGCGAGGCGGTGGCTTCGCGCCGGGAAGCCACTGGCTCTGTATATGAGAAACCCTATATCGTAAATTTCTTGATAATGTCACGAATGACAACTGATGAGGCGACGTATGACTGAAGAAAACTAAACGTTTAATGGGGCGAACTTGCGCCCAAAACAAAATGGGAAGAGACTAGCGCCGCAGGCGTCCATGGCGGCGCAACAGCAAGATCGAGCGTTGGGGCCAGACTGACTTGTACAGCGCGGTGCAGCTTTTTTTTTTTTTTTTCAGCCTTCCCTGGAGAGTATTTTGTGTCGATCCTTACCGAAGTATATATTCCGAACATGAAGAGGCAAGACAGTTTTGTAACATTCTCAAATCTTCTACTTTCACAAGGAAACTTGAAACGGCACCCTAGCCACATGCGTGTGAACCAAACGCTCTGCCGACTTGGATACGTAAGCGCGCGGCATTAGTCCCCTTTAAGAAACGCATCAGCCCGATGCAACAAGAATCAAAACAAGATAAATCAAAAGAAGGGTAAACTAAGGTCATCAGGAGCAGAAAATCTCCACAATCCACTCGAGCGTAGAATAGCTTGAGTCGAACGACGTGAACAACCTCGGGTCCCGGTCGGGGTCGTGATGATGCTTGCGTTCTGTCGTACACCGTAGTTAATCTCGCCGAGGCGTCGAAGTATCATGTATGGTTCAAACTACCGTTTCAACACTTTTTCAACAAGGCCGCGGCGACGGATAGGCGTCCACATCCACGCCCTCTCCGGGCTGGAAGTGGACGTCCCAGCGACGAAGGTTTCAGGGGCCAGCGTTGATGCGTTGTGTGTCTTGAATCTGGCGCCGGGCGAGCTGGCGGATGTTTTCGGCCCGCTGACCAGCCACCTGGGCGTCATAGCTGCCATCATCATCTGGCTCGTGGGGCAGCATCGCGCTGAGCATGGTCGTCGCCTTCCGACCGTGTACCGGCTGGAAAGGTGTTTTCTTGAACCGCAGGGTTTTAGCCGAACGTGACGAAGGGCAACATCTCGCCCCACGCCCTGCGCTCTACGTCGACGTAGATACATATTATGCCGCCAACTGTCTTGTTGAGTCGCTCTGTCAGTCCGTTGGTCTGCGACTGGTATGCAGCTGTACGACGGTGGGTGGTGTGACTGAGTCGAAGGATTTCTTGAGTCAGCTGTGCCATGAACGATGATCCCCGGTCAGTGATCAGGACCTCGGGTGCACCGTGCCGAAGGACGATGCACTCGATGAAAAACTTGGCGACTTCCACGGAAGTTCCCGCCCGAAACGGTGGAGGTGTTTTCGTCTCGGCGACATATTGTGTGAGGTAATGGGTTGCCCCGATTATTCACCCGTTGCTTTGCGTTGACGTAGGGAATGGTCCAAGCAATTACCTTCTTATCTGCTGGAATGCTATAGTCAAAAGTACAATTGACTGCAGACGTCCCAGAGGCTTGGTGGGCGGTTTCTTGCGCCACTCATGGCACTATCGGACATAGAAATGGAAATCCTCGGGAACTTTTGCAGTAGTACTTCTCGCGAATCCTGGCGATTGTCCTGCTGTATCCAAGGTGTCCAACTGTAGGGTCGTCATGCCATTTTAGGAAAACGACCTAACGAAGGCCACTAAAAATCACCAACAGCCCCGCTGAGTTCCTGGTGCCGAAGTTGTCTTTGTAGACAGCTTCGGCATGTACCACTCGCTGCATTCGTCGAGAAGCTCAAGCGGCTGTTGTCATTCAGTAGCAGCAAGCTTTGAGTGGATTTCAAGTTCCGAGGGCGGCGTTCTCTCACGCTCTGATAACGTCGGCTCTTCCGAAAGTGCAGCGATTGCGGCTGCGTTCCGGAGTTCGTCGATATGGCCCACGACGATACCTTTCGTAAAGTGTTGCGGCTCT
The DNA here is from genome assembly GCF_016920785.2 of Ixodes scapularis. Classification (NCBI taxonomy): domain Eukaryota; kingdom Metazoa; phylum Arthropoda; class Arachnida; order Ixodida; family Ixodidae; genus Ixodes; species Ixodes scapularis. Next base: position 92,153,923 of record NW_024609880.1, read on the forward strand.
CGACAAAAATTAGTAACCAGGACCATGGCGCGCCCGTCTTCAAGTTCTGCTACTCGTCGCATGGCACCGGTTCATTTTTCCAAAAGAAACTGGAGGCTTCGCTCGAGCAAAACTTTGCCGCCGGAAGCTTCATGGGTCCCAAAGGGTTCGAAAACGCTCAACCGCAACGTTAATATCACGTGGTTTGCGAGGACTCGAACCGCTGATGACGACGCTTTGGCTTCCTCTGGTGGTGGTGCAGGTTTTCGCAGCGCCAACAAGTTTGCTTCAAGATCAATCATGGCGCCGTACTCACATCGAAAGTCCATTTCACGCATAATCTACCTCTTCCAGTCCTGTGGAATAACGAACTTGGCGGGAAAAGTCTCAAAATGGATCTCAACTCGAGCAGTGCACATTCCAGTCGGCGTTATTATGTGCCCTTCGGCGGATCGCATTTGAGGGCCATCCCACGGCGTCGTCACTTTCCGAAGACGGCGTGAAAGCCTCCAACACGAGACGGAGTAGTCTGCTCCAGTGTCCACGAGAGCCGACGTGTCGTGGCCGTCTATGGTCGCGTTGAAGCTGTTGGGCACCGCTGCAGAAACGTCGTTCCAATGCATGACATCGGTCGATATGGAGGTGTTCGGCGTTTGTGGAGGTCCTTTGCGTTGGCGGTGGCTCCCATGGTCGGGGGTCGTTCGGGTGGAAGCCGCGCAGCTCTATTTGCCGGTAGGTGCGACAGCGGTAGAGATGGTTGGCTTCCCCGCAGTGGTCGCACAACGTGCGTCAATCGGCCGTCCTCCACAAGTCGGTATACAATGCATCCGCAAGGGTCGTTCGGGGCAGACGTGCTGGACTTGTCCTTTCGGGAAAAGACAAGCTCCGAAAGACTAGGAGAAAGTAGGAAAACGACGACAAAAGGCGCACTCGCAACTGAAGTTTTATTTATGGAAAAAATATAGTCTGATGCAGGGATGGGCAGTATTTCAAATACAAGTATTTGAAACACGTGTTTCAAATACGCTGTGTATTTTGCATTTGTATTTAATTACAAATTAGGTTATGTATTTGACGTGGGTATTTCAAATACAATTGTAATTAAATACAATTTTGTGGGCGAAAATACATCCCTCAAATTTATTGTCACTGTCCAGAACAGGAGGAAAACTGTCTCTCAATCAAGCACAAGTGTTTAGTAACTTTGTGATTACGGTGCTAGTCCAAAGCAAGAATAGTGACGAAATCGACGTTCACCGGCAGACTGCCTAAATAATTAAGTGCCTGTGACAACTTGTGATGCTTTACAGCCTGATTTCCATCCATATTTTTGCCTAGAACATTCTAAATGCGCGGCTCGTCCAGATTTTCGTAACTGGTGCGAGTTGCAACAATAAAAAAATCTCTAGCTAGTGCTGTGCGACTTGGTCGTCTCGGTTCTTTGTTGGTCTATACCAAGATGTAATCGACAAAAAAAGCTGCTTGAAGCTCTGTACTTTTCTCACCTATTACAACCAAGCTGATTACATTTTGTGTGATTATATTCCTATTACGTTACTAGAGCCTCGCTCACTAACTCCCGAGTGTGCGATGCAAAATTAAAATGAGATACCCAGAAACCCGTTGCATGTGCAATGAAGTCGCTGACGCAAATTTTGAGGAATGCATTTGGAAAAGTATTTGGAGAAGACCAAATACATTTGGTTGTATTGGTATCTTGTATTTAAATGCTTTTTTGCAAATGTAATTAGATTTGTAATTAAATACATTTTTGACGAAGTATTTTGTATTTGTATTTCGATACATATCTGCATGTATTTTGCCCATCCCTGGTCTGATGTACACTTTAAAATACCCACGTCACTTTCCACGTGCCCACACTGTATCCAAGAATAAACGCTCTTTATCTGAGAGTCATAGAAGGTTCGCTTATGCACTGATCTGCACCGTTCTTTATTGCATACGCCTCATGAATTTACCTTGTAATCGTTTTGCTGTAGCGCCCAGGATTGCCATTTCATTGAAAACTGGTGTGCACTCGCGTCGGTTGCACTGCACAGCCAGGTGCCCAGAAGGTGACTGTTTTAAGGAAGCAGTATGCTCCCTTAAAACAGTTACTTTCTGGTGACCGTTTTAAGGTAGACAATGATCCCGAACGGAAGAGTGACGAGTGTAAGGAAAAACACCAGAATAAGTTCGTGGAATGTCAGACCGGTGTTGTGTATGACATTCCGCTTTCCTGCGGTGGGTCCTACGTAGGCCAAACTGGGCGTTGTGTAAATTATCGCGCAAGAGAGCATGCTGCTTCCTTAAAACAGTCACCTTCTGGGCACCTGGCTGTGCATTGCAACCGATGTGAGTGCACACGAGTTTTCATTGACGTGGCAATCCTGGGGCACTACAGCAAACAGATTACAAGGGAAATTCATGAGGCGTATGCAATAAAGAAGGGTGGAGATCAGTGCATAAGCGAACCTTTTGTGACTCTGTCAGATAAAGAGCGTTTGTTCTTGGATAAAAAGTGGGCACGTGGAAAGTGACTTGGGTGTTTTAAAGTGTATATAAGACTATGTTTTTCCATAAATAAAACTTCAGTTGCGAGTGCCCCTTGTGTCGACGTTTTCTTACTTTGTCCTAGTCTTTCGGCGCTTGTCTTTTCCCATTATGAACCAACTGGCCCAACTCACCATTTTGGTGTCCTTTCGGGCGTCGAGGATAATACGGCATCGTCGGCATCTCGTCGGGGTGGCGCCATGGCTTGGCGGTTGGCTTGCGGCGGTCGTCGGGCCATGGCGTCGTAGCTCCACGTCGGTTCCTACGGCGTCGTCGTGCTGATAGAAACTTCAAGTTGAGCCGCCCGTTGGACTTCCTTGCGCATAACCTTCGCATTGGAGAGGTTCTCTGGACGACTAGCGGCTGGCACCTGCCTTCTTAGTTCCTCCCGGACGACGTCCCTGTAATTTCGTGGATGTCCGGGGGAATAGGGCCATTTCGCCTCTAAACATGGTGGATACGGCGGCGCCTGGATGTCGCTGGTAAAACCGATCTATTCTGGGAAAAATGGCGCCATTCATAGTTCTGGACATGAGCGAGTCATGTGCCGCGTGCCACTTCTGGGAAGAACATGGCGGCTGAAAATGTAGCTCAGTGCTGTGCCGTGCCGTCATGACCTTTCCAAGGGCTGCAGGTTGCACGTGCATCGTGCATCGACGCACCTTGCGCTACCTTTAAAAAATGAAGGGGCTTTAGTCACTGGTAGTGGGAAGCGCGCGCTTCGAGGGCGCGCTCGGTGTTTGTTTCCTCTGTGACGAGAGCTTCAACGGTTGTCGGCGGATTACGGATAAGTCCTCCAAAGATATCGTCTCTCACCCCGCACATGAGGACCCACATGTTTTTGTCGTCTGTGGCTTGTGGGTCGGCACAGCGGAACAGGCGCAGGACGTCTTCAACGAAGCTTGTGACTGTTTCGTTGGGGCCCTGGGTCCGCATTGGAAGAAGGTCGTCTGCCCTTTCCCGTCAGTGTTGAGTGATGAACGCGCCCAGCAACTCGCTCCTACAGACATCCCACGATGTTAGCGTAGGCTCGTGGTTTTCGAATCAGCGCTTAGCGGTGCCCTCTAACGCAAAGTAGAGGTTCTGCACGCGCTGCTCTGGTGTAAAGTTCTTTTGTCGCGCCACTCGGTCGTACTGGTTGAGCCTGCTTTCAACGTCATCGTGAATTTGCCGTGTAGCTGTGCCCGTGTCTGAGGCGCAAATAGCTGGTAAACGACGGAAGGGCCAGCTGATGCCAGCTACTACTCGGTCCCCATCGTCGGCGTTTTGGCCTTCCTGGGCTACTCTGACATTCGACCGAACTCTGGAGGCTGACTTTGGTTGCGGCGGCTGGCTCGGGTTCGTCGACGGGGTTTAGCTCCCCGGGACATGACACAGATCGAGCAGTACAGATCTCCTGAAGGGTACGTTTTACGGACGCGCATGCAATCCAGTACCCCCACCTCCACCAAAATGTCACGAAAGACAAATTATGAGGCGGAAGGACTGAAGAAAACCAAAAGTATGATGGGGCGAACTTGTGCCCAAAAGAGAATACGAAAAGGCTAGCGTCGCAGGCGTCGATGCCGGCGTAACAGCAGGATCCAGCCCTGAAGCCTAACATGTTCTGCCTCGATCCTTCTCGAAGTAGACATTCTGAGCATCAATAGACTTTTCCGAAAATATGTGGTGCCCCCAGCGTCCATTTTACGCATTGTAATGTTCAGATGTACGGCACGTGAAGTTGTCCAAAAAAGCGAAGACGAAGTTGACGTTTCTTTAACAGTTCGTTATTTGATAACCGCGAAAAAGCGGAACGAGAGCAAGACAGACTAGGTGATGACCTTTTACGTTCGCTTAATGTTTCTGTCTGTCCTGAATTCCTAACGATGATATAAAATGAATCGTGCGGCTACCACAATATACGAAGCGTTGGAGCCGGCACGAGAGTATATCCGAACAGCCCCACAATACCCCTAATTGCAAGGCCTCCTGAAATTTTTCGAAAGGGTCTATAGACAAACGGTTCTCCAACCTTCTCAATTCTTCTACTTTCAAAAAGAAAGGTAAAACAACACGCAGCGCTGGGAACCGAACCCAAGTCACTTGCGTGTGAGCCCAACGCGCTGCTAACTCGGCCACGCAAGTTATTTTTTTATTGTTTGACTTTACAGTGACACAAAGCAACATGCAACATGCTCAAATAAAGGCTAATAGACACCAGCTGCTGACGTGAAAAGCTAAAGATATTTAAGGTTAGCCGGCTACTTTAGAAGTGGCAACCATTGAGGCCGAGTTTGCTGGGCCATGTACTATTCACCCCTAAGACGGGTGTGCTCTTCGAAATATTCATGCTCAGGACGCACATCTATATCTGCATGACTCACTGCCAAGCGGCACAGACATAAACAGTGAAGGCTCAACAGCATAATTGTGTCTAGGGGTATACTGCCGTCCTCTTCAACGGATTAAGAACCGAATTAATTCCGGCGCAAGCTAGAGGTATTTTTTGAGGGTCGTTTGCTGAACGCTCCAAATAAATGCTGAATCCCAGTAGTCTAAGAAAACGTGTTCGAGATTTTCCCGCTTTTTACATAGTATAGAGTTGTCGGTTGAAGCGATGGGTACTCCCCTCTCTGCTAGCCAAGCTTTGACGGGTAGCGATTGGCTTTGCAGCTTTAATTTTATATTAATTTTATATCTTAATTTTATATACATCTCTGCGTGAGTATTGGAATTTATGCTGCTCCAATCTGGCATTCTAGCGTAATCGCTGCTTTCCTTGGCAACATTGAAGCTCTGACGTCACAAAACACAAAGCGAGCATTTTCGTCTGCCTCAGTGTGCTTTGTTTTTGTTGTTGTGCTCGACTTCTTTCGTAGTTGAATGAGATTTTTGTTGCGCGGTTGGGTACCACAACAACCGTGCAGCACGTGCAAGCTAAGGCATGACGTTCCACACTTTTCCGCGAGACGTGAAGTGTCGAGCGAAGTGGATCGTCGCCGTGCGTAGGGACTAGGTTCCCGTGAAGATCGAGATCCCCCGCTTATGCAGCAATCATCTCACAGAAGAGAGTTACGAGCTGAGCTCTAAGCGGACAGAAGGCCTGTAAGCTGAGGTGTGATGCTGTGCGAACGATATTATACTACGTCCATCCACTCCTCGCCCAAATCAGATCAATCAATTTGATTACGCAGCGAAACCGAAACCAACAGCTAAGCCACCTGGAAACGATACCAGAAGTTGTATTTAGCACGCGTCCAGTCCAATTCTGTTTGTCCCGTGTGTGAAAATGGAGCGTGACTGCGATTCACCAAGCTCGTTCAAGTCAAGTGAGGACATGCATTTGAACAATTCGCCGTTTGTCTTCGACCCGCGGACATCGCCTCTTAGGGAAGGACCCGCAGCCTCATCCCCGATACAGTGGATCGGCTGACATCTGTACCCAGATGCCGCTTCGTGTACTTAAGTGCCGCTTCAGAGATGAAATCTGCATCCTTTGCTTTGCAAGCGCCCCTAGTTCGATCGGTGGCTGTTGCAGTTGTGTTTACTCGAAACGGCATACGTTTGGTCGAAGCTTATGGCTGCCTGCAAGTAATTTCCTGCTAAAAGGCATGACGTTTTTTTGCACATGCTTGGTAACTGCATCAAAAGTACCGTATTTTACTACAGTACAGCCTAGGAGACTATATAATTCGATACAAAATACAAGACATCCATCGACCAAAGCTTGTTATCCCGACCATCCGACAAACCTTTGCGTTTTGTGACGTCACGGAGCACCTACGGATGTCAGCCATTGACACTTGCGAAATTCGGGGTGCAGTTTCGTACATAGGCTCATTAAAGGTTTAATTAATAACGGGAGATCATATATCAAAATAAAAATGACGTTTGTCTACATGAGAGCTCCCTCGACGTAACGAGCGCAAGAACTTAAGTACTTCTGGTTTCGACCGGACAATTCCTTGAAGTTTAGCGGGCCATTTTTTTTTTCCGCTATATATATATATACTCAGCGGGGAAATTTCTTCCCCAATTTTTCCCCCTATATATAGCTGGGAAATTTTCCCCGCTATGAGGAGGAGGAGGGGAGGGTACGGGAGGACGGGAGGCATACCCTTTCCTCCGTTCCCTCCTCTCCTCCTCCCCAAGAGCTGCGCTCTAACTCGGCATTGCAGGGGGGTTGTAAACGTCTTTCATTTTTTTTTATTGTGCGTTGGAGCGCAGATGTTTGAGTGGCTCCCTTTTTTTTATTTCTTGCTGGGTACGTCACAGTCTAGAGTATATTGCAGCGGCTTTAAATTTCCGGATTTATTGATAACCCCAGTCGAGACCAGCATTGACGAATGCGATTGACAAGGGGCTTGGATAGACAAAATGTGAGGAGTCAAGTTTTTTTTTTCAGTCTCTTCGATTTATTTGAGGGCAACCACCGAATACTATCTGATTCGTGAAGCCGAAGCAGTGCGGCTCACAAACGTTGTCAGTGGATCCTTGCTACCGCTACCTCCATTTAGGTAAGGATGTGAAGTCTGCCCTGGGTAGGTGAACTTTCGACGCTATATACTTGGAGTTCTGTGTGTATCTGACGTGGGACAACTTTGCAGCCTACATTTTTGGGAATTTACGACTGAAAAAAACATCACCGTAATTCTTTCGGAACACCAGTCAATGGTATATATATTTAGTACATTAGACCAATGAGAGAAGCGATATCAGAATGTTCATGAAATTGTAGGTAGAGGGCCGGACACCTTTCTAAAATAAAGACTGAATTATATATCTGGTGCAGGTAAGAATACCAGCGGAAGCGCCTGCCACAAAGCTTACACTCTTTCCACTTTGGCAGAGCGAAATCATCAATTATAGCGAGCAGAGAGTGTTGTAGAAGGTCTTGGTGCTGTTATTTTATATCTGGAACAGATCATAACTTTGAAGGCTGATTCATTCATTTGCGTTCGAGTGTAAATGAGTTGCAATCACTTCTGAGTTGTTGCGACTGCTCGCGACAAAAGAACACACTAGTGCCAATATTGCGTAGCCCCAAAGCACTTACAATCCGCGTATTCTTAGGATTTTTACCATCATTCTGTATGGGGGCCGTGCAAGGGTATTGAGAGGGAATGTTTCTCACCTTACACATGCTTATCTTTCCAATTTGACAAGGGTAGCATTTGCTCGGGAAATTAGTTCAGAGGAACATTTTTCGGAAAGCAACAATGTAGTATCAACTGCAAAAATAACCAATTTTGCAACGTTATCGATGTTTACTATATCGTTCAATTGTATGTTACACAAAAACGGACCCATGGTACTCCCTTGCGGTACACCTGATAAAATTGGTTTTTTATCGGACGAGCGACCATCAAGTTTTACGAATTGCTTTCAACTACCTAGATACGATGTTAAGAGTGCTACAGCGTTTCCATGAACACAATAACTTTCCAGCTTTTTAAATAGGAAGTCATGATTCATATAATCTAAGGCTTTTGTAAAGTATGCGAGTGATAATTTGCTGTTTTCAAAAGAATTGAGGATAAATTCTCTCTGTTCTAAAAGGGCCAGTTCTGTTGACCGATGTTTCTTGAAACCGAATTGCATGTCATTCAATAGAGAATGCATGCATATCACTGAAATTAGACATTCTGGATAAAATAATCTTTTCAAGACTCTTTGAAAAAACAGGCAACATTCCTATAGGCCGATAGTTCCACATATCGATTTCGTTCCCTTTTTTATACAAGACGGTGACTTTTGCTATTTGCATTCGTTTAGGGAAGACGCCTACTTGTAGGCAAAAGTTAAAAATGTAAGCTAGATATGGCAATGCCAAATCTAAAACATAATTTACGGGCTTAATGTTGATACCATCTGCATCGCAGCTTCCACTGTTATTTAGTCCTAGAAAAGCAGATGTCACATCAGTTTCTATTCCCGGGCTAAGAAAAAAAAAACTTATTATTTGCTCCTGTTATATAATTTAAACCATCGCTGTCGAAATTGCCTCTGTCGAAGTTGACAAAGAAGTTATTAAATTCACTAGCTAAGCAGGTTTCACTTAACTCTTGATTGTTCAAACAAATTTTCGCCATTGGTTTTTGTTTCCAAGAGCGATTCAGCACTGTGTTCAATGTTCTCCACGTTGCATCAGCTTAATTTGCGCATTTGGAAAAAAATGTCGCCAAAATAGTTTGCTTTTTCATTTCTAATATTTTTTAGTTTGTTGCGATATTGTTTGAATGTTTTAAGCAAGTCACGATCACGCGTTTGCAAGAAGTTTTCACATCACCTATGTTTTACTTGAATTTTGTCCAGCAAATCTGGGGTGATGCACGGTTTCCGGATTTTTTTTTTGACAACCTTAGACGCCTTTAGAGAAAGCATTCGCTATACAATTTTTGAAACTTAGCTAAAAATATATTATAGGCACGATCTGCATCTATTTTTTGAAATATGTCACTCCAATCAAGGGAGAGTACTTCTTGCTTGAAAGTGTTTAAGTTGTTCAATGAAATATCTTCAAAATATATTGACTCAGCTGCTTTCCCGTTCAACGTGTTTTTCCTTAAACAAAAATAAATACCATGGGGGTCGCTTATGTCTGTACTTATTACTCCTGCCAGAAATTAGACGTGTGTAGGTTAGTTATAAACAAATCAAGCAAAGCAGATCATGTAGGAGCAATTCGGGTAGGTGAGGGGATCACGTTCACACATACAAATTGTTGTACAAGCTGTTCCAGGTTTCTTTTTGCAGGAATGTCTGCAAGCATGTTTATATTAAAATCACCACTCATAATCAAGTTGTATTTATTTTCATTTGCAAAACTCAAAATTGACTAAAAAAAATAAAAAAAGGTTTGAAGTTTCCCCTGTGGAGGCCGATACACAACGGCTACCACATTTCGATTTATGCACAAAGACAAAAGTTCATTATCTTGGTTTACACACGATAATTAGACAGTATTTCGCATGAAAAATTATGTTTCACCATCAAGGACACACCAACACCCCAACCGGAGTTTCGATTTACAACAGAATTATTGTACAACCGCAGATTAAACGTATCGTTGTCTTCGACCTACCAAGTCTCGGTTAACATAATTACGTCAAACGACAACTGAAATTCACTAGAAAGCATTTCAAGCTCGGTTATCTTGTTTCTCGCGGATTGTGTATTTCTGTGAAAAATGTTTAATGATTCAGCATATTCTCTTCCACATACTTTCAAAATCAGACGGCACAAAGTTAACCGGAGTTGCCATGATCAGGGCTTAACTAATATACAGACATGTATCAGCAGAACTCACACAGTCTCATCCAGGTAACTTTCACTTCGCACAATGATGGCTCTTTCTCTGTCTTTCTGTCGAATGTATGTCCTCTAATTATTGTGCCAGATATATTTGTAATTATGATTTCGAGCCGAGTCCTTGGTTGCCTCGAGCAGAACTTTGTTTCGCTTTGTTAAGTTTTCCAGAATAAAGCAATAAATATTCAACCTGTTCGGTTCACTTGTCTTTGCAAGAAATGCATCCTTCACTGATTGCCTTGCAAAGCGAACAATGATACCAGGCACCTTATCTCTGGCTGCAGGCAGCGTGTGTATCGAAGCAGCGTCAGACATGATAAGTTTCGGAACATTTATTTTTGAGGCCACGTCATTGACCTTCGACAGAAGATCTTCATTTTCAGATACGGGAATTCCATGAAACTCAAGATCTAGTTTTCTGCTCAGCCATTCAAGTTCATTAACGTCCTGCATAAGCTGGCAGGCCCCACTGGATTGTTCTCGCCTTTCAAGAGTATCCAATCTTTCTTTTTTTATTTGACTTATCTCCTTGTCTTGATGACGCACGTGGATGGGAAGCTCGTCGCATTGGTTCGACATCGATTGTACAGACTGCTCAGTACTTTCTACGGTGTTCTTGAGCGTCATTGTTTTTTTCTAGTTTTTCGTTGGTACCTACAAATATGCTTGCAACGTTATCATCTGACTCCTTCTTCGATCTACCACTCTGGCAACCCCTTGACTTCGCTGCCCTGCATGTTGGACAGTTCCACGCCTTCCTCCATGATTCTCCTTTTGTCTTGAAAGTAGATTCTGCGACTCCTGAGCGATCGCCAAAATGGTAGAGGTAGTCACTCGAACCACAAGACAAGGGGCAAACATCATTCTCATTACCGTTCATGTTTAAACAAGTCTTGTACAAATAAACAAGAACATAAACACAAGTGAAGGCAAGTGAAGGCAGCAGTAGCAGCGTAATAAAATCAAGGGTGGTTACAAATGGTGTTAAAAACTAACCTAAAAATTTACGGTTGAAATGTTAATAGCCTGCGTCGACACGTTGGCTCCGCTGCCAAGTGGTCCGGCGATGTCGTGCTTGCCCTCTTGTAGTAAATGGGCGTCGCTGGCATCGGTGACGAGTTCGGCACGTGTTTATGACGAGGGCTGTTGTTGCTTGCGGTCGATTTCCTTGCTGGTGACAATCGGCAGCGTTCCCGATTGTACGGCTTTCCAGTTGAAATCTCCCCGTCAGCGCCTGCAAGTTTGCGGTTGAAATGTTCAGCCTGAGTCGACACGCTGCTGCCGTTGCCAAGATGCAGCGGAAGCAGCGTGTCTATGCAGGCTGAACATTTCAACCCCAAACTCGCAGGCACAGGTTATATAAGACTCCTGGAGTGGCGCTCTCCCGCACTCTCCCATGCGACCGGGTGAACCAAGGTCAACCGGACAGCGGCCATCTTACTAAAGGCAAAAAAGAGGCGGCGCTTGAAGGGGCGCTTGCAGCGCTTTGTTGCTTTTAAGGCTACGTAATAAAAAAAACAAAAAAAAACAATGATTTTTTAAGGTCTTAAGGCCGCTCAAGGAACGTTGGATTCCTTTTTTTCTTATCTTTTACACTAAATTTAAATGTAATTCAGAAGTTTTACTGAAGCATCTACGCCGCGTGGAAGAACCAAAAGATGTTTCTTTTATTTAAAATGGGTTTAAACGTGGACTAAGGTCTTTCGTTTTTTTTTCTTTCGTTTTGATCCTGTTTATTTTTTGTTTTCAGAACTCACAAAAACATAACTCTCACGATGATGAGCTGAATGCAGTAAAGGAACTAAATAAGTTGAAAGAGCCATTGCACCCAGGCAGGCTGCCGGCAATATCAGTGAAAGAAAAACACAATTTTTCTCAGAACAGTTATTAAACACTAAAATGATTCACTTCAGACTACTTTTCCTTCAAAGAAACTCGTTAACTAGTAGTATAAGACTATTTAATGTTTTCGTACTGAAACCCTATCATACCACTCACGATCGCGAAAATTCGTGCACGTGAACTGTCACGAAACCGGCACTTTAAAAAATTAGGGAAATATCAAGCTCGCAAAAATTAAGTCCTTTATATTACTTGTTTTGCTGATGCACGGCTATTATAAGCGCACCCTCTTGAGTTTTAGATGCAACTGACTCAAATACAAAATAAGCGTTCACAGTCGCAACGATACTCACTGATTTTCGCAGGTATGCTGGAAATGCAAGAAGCAGAATTGGACTGCTATATATCCGGTCAAACTCTTTTCGTCCGACCGCTTGTGCCAAAGCAGTCGTCTTTGAAGTATGGACAGCGATTGAAGTAGTGGTTGAGTCTGAAGCCTTGGTTGAATTGCTGCGGACTAAGAAACACAGTCATCATGATGTTTTTAGTGCAGAGGTTGAAGATCGCTCCAATTCCCCACCCATCTTCGCTCGCCGCAGGTCAACCTTGTATTGAAAGCAACGCTGAGCTCGCCTTCAGAAATGCCACCAGCATCCCCAGAGGGGACTTCCTCGAGTTTTTTTTTATTTTCTACCTGAACTCTAGGTACATAGGGTGAGAGGACGACTTTTACCTAAAGAAGGCCCGGTATATGCATTGGGTCATGTGTTGCTGCTATGCTCAGCGGCATCGTCTTGTACAGGGTTGATCAAAGTATTCAGGACTCCCTTAGTTCCCTGCCAGTACAAAAAGTGTTTTGCTATGTTTTTGAATTTTGATTGTGTACGAGGAAGGGGTGAAAGGTGATGTTGTATATCTAGTTTTGGAAACCTCCGTTAATTGCGGTTCAGTTCTAATGTCTACGTCCGAGCAACCCAAGGATGAGACCCTGCAATTTTTAGGTCTATTGTTATTGGCCCAAGTCAATCACCTATGCTGATCCTTTTCTCCCATGTCAAAGAAAGACATTCTGCCTCACACTTCCTCTCACTCTAAGCTTGTCACAACAGGCATCGCCATCTCCATTCTAGGTTGCGCACTGGCAATTTGTGCTATGATGTCGTTAAGAGCAGCTGTAGATCTCAGCTTCAACGACTTGAAAAACCTGGTTTTTCTCAACAGTCCCAATAAAAGCTATGGAGTCCTTGTTGAAAAAGGTTAAAAGGGTTAGCAGCAGTAGGCCAATTATTAGTAAAACCAATCACCCAGTAGCAGTCCCTTGCCTGCATAAATTATCCCACAATTTGAAGCAAATAGTTAACAGGTACGATGTTCCAGTGGCGTTCTCAGCCCCCCCCCCCCCCCCCCCCCCCAAAGGTTCGCCCAAGATTTGTGCAAAGCTGGGCTCCATAATTGGCAATGGTTCACAAAACGCATGCCACAAGAAACTCAATAAGAAGATTGTTTCCTCCATAGAAGGTGTAGTTTACATGATCCCCATAACGTATGGTGTTTTCTACATAGATTAGACTGAAAGATGCCTCAACGACTGGCTTAGAGAACATTTGTATTCCCTTCACGCCACCGTGGGAGGGTACTTGACTAAACACTGTCTCTCCTGCCAGTGCACACCAACTTTTAGTGACACAACCATTCTCGGGAGACTTCAAAATTGGACTACCCGAGAAATATTCGAGGCTTATCAAATTAAAGGACAGTAATGCGCGAGCCGTCCTTCTTTGTCGTAGAGATTCAAGGTGGTTTCATTCTTTGCCAACGCATACGACGAGTGAATTTGGCCGGTCGGAAGTGACCGGCCAAATTCTGTGATTCTGTCTTTTATATTCGTCATATCCTTTTCCTTTCCTTTTTTTTGTTTCACCGGTGTGCTTTACAGTTTCTTCTTCCTTTTCCTTCTTAGCTCAAATCAATTCAATCTGTTTATGTTGTCTTCTTTTTCTTTTTCCTCTCATTATTAACTATGCCGTGGGGTCCATTTCTATGGCTTCTTTTTTCTCCTCTTTCAAAATAAATCAGTTGGGAGTCAGCGCTTTTTCTTTCTACCTGTCCCTTTCTCTTCGTCCGTATTTTTTGCGCTGTTCTATCGTGTTATTGTTTGCAATCCAAACTACTTCACGTCCATTCTGCTAAGGTGATTTCTTCTCCATGCCGCAACCACTGCAACTTGAGTAAGTCTCGTGTGGCAAAGTGAAGTCGGGTAATACTTGGTGTCCAGTTTTTGAGAACGAGCAACCATTCCATTTTATTTCTTCAAGCCACTCAGCGGCATTGTCTCTCGTTGTTGGAAGTAGTGTGTTTCGTGGAGTTGACATAGATTATTGGTGTCGGCACATTATTATTGCCCTTGGACGATGACCGACACCAAAACAACTTTCATCGCATTGCCGCTCACCTGCTTTGTCGTGCACGTGTCGCGCTTACCTCCTGCCGAGGAGATAGAGATAAGGAGCTTTAGGGTAGTGTCAAGGGACAAAGGCCGCCGAACATACTCATCGATGTCCCGCAGTCTCTTCTCGAGACGTGGTCGAGCGCTGTTTGGCACTGACTCTCGCAGGCCCGTTCATTGGCACGGGTGCGTCCGGTATACATAGTCGGCCTCACGCAGGGGAAGCAGAGTGTTTGTCGGCCGGCCGTTCGCAGTATTTCCGTCTCCCTCAATGTACTTTTTTCAGTGCGGACCTACACTTGTTCTTCCCGACGTCGGGAATACTGCGGCGTTTGGGTGTCTTGTTTAATTGGCATACTAATGGGCCGCCAGTGGTGGCCTTCGTGCCACGGCGGCGTAAGTCGCCCTCGGTTCGTCAGATGCCGCTTCGATCTCAAGAGTCTCCGATTGAAGTGCTTGTTGAACTTTTTTTTGAACTGTCTCTGCATTTGAAATGAAAGCCGGGCGACTGGTGGCAGGCAGTAGCTTCCTGGTCTGCTTTCGGACAGCTTCGTGTATGATGTGGCAGATGTTTGGGAAACCGGCGTCGAAGTTGCAGCTGAACTAACGACTGTAGTGTCGGACTTTCTGATAGTGACGGGCTCGGACATGCAGTACACGTTTAATGTTAAAAGCCTTAGTGATGAACTCTTTCACTGTTGTCGGAGTGTTGCGGACAAGGCTGCCGAAGACGTTGTCCCTCCCATGAGGGACATGGATATTCTCAGCTTGTCTTCTGTAGCATGAAGGTCGGCGCGGGCGCTCGATTAAGTGCAAAACATCATCCACGAAGGCGGTAATGATCTTGTTGTAGCCCTGTCCTAGGATTAATTAGCTATTCGGCTCTCACTCTCTCGTGAATGCTGGCTGACGAACCTGCGCTTCAGCTCGGTCTTGCAAACGTCTCAAAACGCTGAGAACGTTTCGTGGTTCTCATTATCAGTGCCTGGCAGTTTCTTCCACGACAAGTATAGGTTCTGCAGGTGCTGGTCTGTTTTTTTATTGTAGCGCGCGACACGGTCATGTTGTTCAAGCCAGTCATCGACGACTTCACACACCTTGCCGTGAAAGGGTGTCGGAGAGCGAGGTGCGACGGGCATGCAAACGATGGGAGAGGATGCGGTTTGGCACGTGCTACGGGTTTGTCATTGTTGACTTATTCCGCTTCGGTTTTTTCCGGCAGGAGACCGAATTCCGGTGGTTCTTCCTGATTGCAACGACTGGCTCGTATTTCAGATTCTTCACGGTGTGTTTGCGGGGTTCGCTCGTGTGGGACACGCTCGTCTTGCAGTTGTTCTGGCGGACTGGGGATTGGACTTGGTTCACGGCTCGCCAGGGAATTAAAGGCGCGGGACAGTTGGCCACATAATTGTATCCCATTGTCGGGCAACTCAGCTGAGGAGCTGCCAGGCTGTACACAGAGTGAAGCGCTAATGGTCAAATACCCAGCACCTCCACCAGAACATACGATGACAGCCGAAGATGGCCTGCAACTTTCCACAATAGTAAAATTGATAGAAGAAAATACTGGACCAAGCATCTGTGACAATATACCAAAACTAACAGAAGAGAGCCTATCCTGACAGTAAAGGATCTCCTTTGCTTTAGTGAAATTCTGTCCGGATAAGTCAACTCCTTCGGGGTTTTAACGACTATCGTGGACGAAGCGAACTGAAATGGATGTGGCACCACTTTCCTGATAATGGGCCGCTGCAGACTGTCAACACTAGGCGGCGTGAACAGGTGGGCTCGGTACGTAACACGCGCCCCAGTAATATACGCGCGATGCAATGTCCATACAGCTTGCAATTCGCGTAACGAGTGCTAATGAAACGTTTGTGTCGACAAAACGTACGGCAGACCAGCGGATTTAATAGCAACTGCAACGCATGCGCTCCGTGAAAGTGCGCGCCTGCGCCAGGACAATTTAGGAAGCAACACAGCATCATCTAACACGGGACGGAGATTACCAGCTTCGAGGTAGCTCTTCGGAGCGCCGCACAACCAAAGTGAGCTTTCGTTTATTTTAACGAAGCAGCACGATTGCACACTGCCAAGCACGATTCACGCAATTCTCGTAACTAAACTGACTATCCAAATACATTGCACACGCTTCACTGCAGGCGTCAAAGATTACGACTGTCAACGACAGCACAAAAAGGTCGCGTTAAATTTATCCTTGCAATATCAGAATCAGTCCGAGGTTCGAGCGACGCAGGGCCGACTGTCTCTTCCGTGTTGATAGTCCTGTCGATCATCAGCGCAATGACCTCCGTTCCTCCGTATTTCCGCAATATGCCTACGTGAGAGACCACGCTGAACTCTGAAGTCGCTTTCGACCGGCTTCCAAATGACGGCTCCCACATCTGAAATCAACTCGCTGAGGCAAACGACAACGAACAACGCATCCGGCCAATGCTTTGGCTCAGCTGGGTCCAGCCACCGCCTGGGCGCTGCCATCTTTCCTGTGACGTCAAGTATTTGGTTTGGTGTCGTGACAAGTTGTCAGACTTGCGTACAATGGAAGAGGCCTGGTAGGGTCACTTCCGAGTGACGCCACAGTGACGTCACTCAACGTCACAGTGACGTTGAGACGTGAGCACCGGTTGCTATGGGTACTGTAGCGCGCTGCCGCATGGCGCACGTTTTCACCGCTGCAGCTAGAGATGCCGCGAACGTCTTGCGAACCTCAGGTTCGAATATCCAACCAAAGGGCAGGAATGCTCACAAATTTTTGAAATGTTGACCGCATTACATAAAACATTTGACGATTTTCGAGCTTCCGAATGTTCATCATTGCCAAATTCGAGTGTTCTCGAACTTCCGGTTTTTCGCACTATAAAGTTGGACATTTTTCAGCTTATAACGCCAAGAAATTCGACGATTTCCGAAATTCTGAACCTGTTAAGTTTAAACATTCGACCAAATTCGAACTTCCGGGCAAAGGTTTCGACGAAGTGCAAACCAACACTCTAAAAAAAGGTGTATTCTTACACCCTTTTCCCATATAATACACCCGAAAAGTGCAGTTCGACCTACAGCGCACTGACGTCAATCTGACAGTATTAAATTTCACGAGGGGCTTGATAGCCCCGTGGAACAACTTAATAAAATAGTCAATGTAGGTGTTACTGACTACAAAAAAAAAAAATAATAATCGGGGTTTTCTCGGCCCCACTGCACAACCACAGTGTCTTCCTCCCATGGTCTTTGATACGTACTTTAGCTACTTAAAAAAAGTTATATCTCACTGCTATCAAGCCCCTCGTAAAATTCGGGGCCGTCTGTTCGGCTATAGAACTATAAAGTCTTAAGGTGCATTGTATGGGACAAAAAGGTGTAAGGTCTTTCTTTTAGAGTGAAGTTGACCCCCCTAGATTGAGTTGAATTTGCAATAGTCTTAGCTGATCGTGTCACAAACGACTCATTTGTAAAGCGCTGAATGATCACTTTGGGGTGGCCTCAACCTCGTACCTCATACCTTTTTTACTTTTTTCTTATTTTACTTCCGCGCAGAGCCGATTTTTCGCACAACTTCGTAGTTTGCCCCGAGGTGACTTGTGGACCAACAGATCACTGATCTGCAGGCTTGAAATTCAACCGAGGCGTTACGCAGGGAGCGTCCTTCATATTGTCACAAACGACAATTGATGAGGCGACGAACCGAAACAAACTAAACGTTTCGTGGGGCGAACTTGTCACCGAAACAAAAAGGAAAAATAGGACAACAATACAGCGTCGCGGGTGTCGATAGGGGCGTAAAAGGAGCATCGAACGCTGGGTCGAGACTGACTCCGCTCGCCATGCGGAGTCCCTTATGTACGCTTGCGGATTTCTGGAACATTCGGCGTAAAACTTTTGGCGCGTAGAACATTCGGAACTCAATCAAACGAGAACGCCAAGTTGAAAGAATAAATAAGAGGACAGTGCGTTGACTGGAACCGAACCTAGACTTTTAGCGCGACAGTAAAGCGCAAATCATTCGGCCATGCTCGCGCTATCTCAGCGACGCGCGTGGCAATACCTTACCAACTCTCTTGTTTAGTTATTATAATTTCATAAATTTCATCTGTGAGAAGGTCCATACGCACATTCACGTTTGAAAGTGTTTGAGTGTGCTGAACGCGAATGTGCGTATGGACCTTTTAAGGCGCACGCGGACTGTGACTCTGATGCGGTATAGCGAACGGCGAGTCGGCGCTTATTTCGTTATCATTAGTAACCGGCTGAATTTTAGTAAGGCCAATATCCCATACTCATCCAAGAAGAAACGCTCGAGGCAGCGACAATATGGTAGGTTCAAAAACAAACGGTCCTGCCCATTAAGCTAATTAGGTGCCTAATTTAGCCTGGTTGCATTCTCCTCAGCCCTGACCTCTTCCGGGTGCTGTGGCTGTGTCAGTGTTTTTCCGTCCCACGGGGCATCCCACCAAAAATTAGCACCCAGAGCAACTAAAACTTTTCGGCAAGGCTGGATGCCTTTTAGAGCATGCATTGTCCTGTATATTTGGTTGTCTTATGTCAGCATTGCATTTAGGCGAATGTTTGATCGGATTGCTACTAGTTTGCAAATAAGTGGAAAGGTCGTTCAGCTCACCGCCTCGGGGCTTTTCGACGAAAGATTCAACCAGTTCAGTGCCTGTTTCATTGGTTTTACCGAATAACGAGTAATACAGGTACAACTGTCACTACCACAGCGCAGAAAATGAAGGAGCATATTCACGGCATTAGAGAAAAGGGTACCATTTGCAGTACAGTTTGTAGCACACTTCGCGATTTTGTAAGAATAATTCATGGAAGCTTAGTTTCAAACTGCGGCACGTGATTTCCGTCCGTGAAGTCGAAATTGTTCGAGCTTAGAATTGAAATTTTCGAGATTTTCGAATCTGTACCTAAAAAAAATCGAAATCTCTGATTTTTCGAACTTTAATATTAAATAAGTTCTAAATGTTCGAACTTTTCGAACGATCTCTCAAAGGAGAGCGCATTTCTGGAGAGTGCATTTCTGTCAGTCGTATCTCCTATGGTTTTTCGTAGCAGGCACGACGTGACCGTCTCTCTTCTGCCCACGATGCTGCCAAAGAAAGGCGGCTTCGACCTGTCAATGGCGGTACGTGTCACGAACGCCCAGAACGTCACGTCTTTCGGTGGGACAGACATGGAGGTCCTGCACATACTCAAGTCGTCCGACAGCGTCCCCGCAGGTGAGAGCTCGCAGAATCGCGAGAGTGTCAGAGCTCCACTCTTATAAAACCCGTCGCCCGTGTACTTTGGCGCAGAGCACGCCACTGAACAGTCACTGCGAACTCCCTCGAGCACTTGGCTAGTGGGCGTGTAATAAAAAAAGACTAACGCGAACGCACTTTTTTCTTTCTTTTTTTTTTTTGTTAGTTGATACTAATGTCTTTTTGGGGGGACGTGGTCATTCTGTAACTACGTATTAATACATTTTTATTCGTTTAAGGCACACGCTATATTACAGACACGCATCACAGACATCATTGCGCAGAAGTGAAAAGAGAAAACAACAAAAACATTAAACTGCTAGAATCACTAACAAACTGCGGAGATTAGTCATAAATTATCAGTCGGATGAAGCATTTATTAAAGGACTGGGTGGGATGTTCCAGTCATGGACGGCCATTGAAAGAAATGGATACTTAGACCCACCTTGACGCTACAATTAAACTCTTTTAATGATCTACTATGAAAATTTCGCGTGAACGATTTCGAGGAGCAGGTGAAACATTTCGAGCATTCGAACTTAAATCGGTTCTTTAGTGAGTCATGTAAAAGGATTAACCTTAACAACATCCGTCTGCGGTTTAATGAGCTAACGTTGGAACACTCATATAAATCTGACAACGACCCCTATCTTTGGAATCTGTTGTAAATGAAGTGCAAGCCTCAATTACATTCATTTTCATATGTCCTAGGGCTGAGTGAGCAAATGAGGGTAGTGTCACCGTAATCAGCGAAATATCGCGTTTACAGGACAATCGTCGAGAAGGTTTCACATTTCGGAGTAGTCTACAACGAAGCATCGCAGGCACGCAGCCCCATGTTTTAAGAGCAATTATTGCCCATGGTGCGTGCAGCCGTTCTTCGTTTGGACGCTCGTGGTTTGGACTGAACTGATGCAGCGGCGCGCTGCCTCTGTGCCCTTTCGCTCCATATATTCGCTCATTTTCTCCCCTTTCCTTTTACAAGAGGGAAAAAGTCTTCTGTACGCTTCCAATGACGTCCCAAGTTGTTCAGGAGACCTAAAACGCTGGAGCACCCTATACTAACTGCATCCTCGATCATCCGCACCGGTGCGCACCAGGGCACCGAGGTGCGCCCTCTCGTCTCCGATGAAGTGCACCGGTACGCACCGGACGTGCTCGAACAACGGAACGCACCCTGCCGGTGCGGCTTTTCGTTGCCCCAACGCGCACCATCAAAATCGACGGTGCACCGTGGTGCAGTCCCATCAGGCATTGGGGCCAGGAGCGGGAGTTGAGGAGGTGGCTGGAAAAGCGGACGCGCAGTCTGGCGAGATGACGACCTGGCGAAAACAAACACTCTTCGCAGCGGCACTGGATGAATTTTCTCAGCACTTCTGACTGCGAGGACGGCGATCTTCTTATCATCGCCGCGATTACCGGTCATTGCAGCGCTGGCAAGGTGCGCCCGAAAGTTACGAACCTCGTGGATAGCGTCGTGAGGCGTTTCGATAACACCGAGGTACGGCTATTATCTGGTGGTAGTCTTTCGTTGAATCAACAATAATGGCCAAAGTATACCTGTGGAATTGTCACCTGCTTCGTGACCCAAACAAAAACCATGGTAACGATTTTGATTTGTGCGGGACCGCTAAATCCGCGAGTAAAAAGCCACGAGAAATCGACAACATACTGGCACCGAACGCGGACGTACGAAGGAAAAAAACAAACAAAACGCGAGGTGGCGCTCGCCGCGGTGCACCGGTGAGCCTCAGTTTTCCCTCAGTGTTACACCGACTTCGCGCTGCACCACCGAGAAGCGCTGTGCGCTGTCCAGGTTTCCGGGCGATTCCGGTGCGAGTTGGTCGAATGTGCCATAAAACTCCATAGTATAGTTTCATCCACAGCCGCTAAGGCCCGCCTCAGAGGGGGCATCTTTCAAGAAATATTGTTTTTGCTGGCGCCTTAGTTTTCCCTAGTGCGACATGAATTTCTCGAATCGCCGCCGGCTTGAAACTGACGAGCAACTCTGACAACTCGGAGACGTTTGAAGCGGCAGCCGCCAACAGGGGCGCGATATTGTCACGTGACACCTCGTGCCAGTGATGGTAAAGACTAAAGAATTGCTTCTGGATTGAAATTGATTGTATTTGGGAAGAAACCGTTCCAGAAAATTTAGTTAGCATTCGCAACGCAATTAAAAGGCATAAAAACAGGTTTAGACCTTGTTACTGCGTGTCTAAATTGTGCGAAAATAATAAAATGTAACGATGAGCTTGGCAAATCGTAGCAACTGGTTGCTGCACCAAAACACGGGTGGCCGGTGTTCCTGGTGTGTGTTGCGACGTCAAGGTGTGTGTTGCGACGTCAAATTGCCCCGTTTCGTCCTTTGCATTTCAACAGTAGTAGTTTGATCCCGTTCTCGTTTCGCCCTTCTTACTTTATTCTTTTCAGAACAACCCATCTTTTAGAGAGGATATTCTCGTTTGACCCGCGATTTGACTCTTTTCCGTTTCGTACTTTGCATTTATATCCTCCTCATTTGAGCCCGTTGTCCTTTCGCCCTTCTCACCTGGCCTTCAAAAAGAACTATAAAAAGATTTTCTCGCTTTGACCCGCCCCATATAGCTCTTTCTCGTTTCGTCCTTCGCGTCTTAACCTTTCTTATTTAGCCCATTTTCGTTTCGCCCTCCTCACTTGGTTCTTTTCAGAACAACCACTCTGAAAAAGATCTAGGTTTAACGCGTCCCATTTGGCTCTTTCCCGTTTCGTCTTTAGCATTTCAACCCTTCCCATTTGAACCTTATCCATAGCCTCCTCTGTTCTCACAAAGCCTGGCAGTTCGATGACGGAGCCATAGAATGCTTGGTCGCAGATTTAGAGCGCGAGGATCTGGTAGCACAGGGCATTTCTCGGGGAGCCCGGTCTCACCGCACAGCTTTTGCAGCTGCGAGGACCCGAAACATGGTTTTCAAACAAGGCGAGAAAAGAAGCGGTAGCGCGAGGGACGCGAGGAGCACGAGCTGGCACTTCATCGCTCGGGAGAAGTGTGTCTCGGCGTCTCGCCGCACCGGGGCGTCCGTCACCTGACTCCCCTCTCGTCCGTTTTCGGTCGCTATACCTTTTGAATTTCAGGAGGCTATGAGTCCTCAAAACCGTGCACGAGCTCATTTCACTGCTTATAAAATGCCACAGAAAGGCGTCCACGAGTACAGTCAGGCTAAAGTTTTGACGCTAGGTTGTTTTCTGGTGTTTCTTTTTCAGCAATATTGGCAGTAACGCACCAGAATTTATTTTACAAACAAAATTAAAATACGCGTTTATCACTCTTTAAGGTAAATGATGATCTAGCACTTAGAATTGCTTCGCCGTAATTGCTTTTATTTTGGAAATTTTCATAGAAATATTGCTTGAGCGGGAGAGCCGAACATTACATTTTCCTGCTGGCATGACAGGTAAGAAAATTAGTTTAATTTTCGATAAATTCGGTTTTTGATTTAGTCTGGTTAAAGGTGACAGGATTTTAAATATTACGTTTCTTTTGATCTCTCTAACAATTTTGTCGTAGTCTGAGATCGAATGGTGTTTGGGTTTGCTTCAGGCACCCGGGTGATGAAGCCAGTGCTCACCAAAGCTACATGTAGGCAACGTATATTTATGGTCCTCCTCTTGTGGATACACCAATGAGTAAATTGAAAACTCCTCGGGTACCTCTTACAGACACCCAGGGAACGGACAAACTTTCCACGACCCAGCCCGCCAAGACTGAAACAAAACATCAAACGGTGGCATCCGCGTCTACCAAGCCGGATGGGAATTCCACTTCACCCGAGACAAAGGGGACTGAGGTCAACGTAGAGGAGCAGCCCTTGGACACGTC
This sequence comes from Ixodes scapularis, assembly GCF_016920785.2. NCBI lineage: Eukaryota > Metazoa > Arthropoda > Arachnida > Ixodida > Ixodidae > Ixodes > Ixodes scapularis. The sequence goes on from NW_024609880.1 coordinate 92,177,159, forward strand.
TCGAACTGTGATTCTAACCACCGCTGGCGTCCTTTTCGCACTGAGTCTTCTGATCACTGCTTTTACTGTGCATGAACTCTCACGTCCGACCGTCCCTCGAAGGGAGGTCTCAGAATAAGGAGCAACGACAACACTGGAGTCATCGTCAAGATAATTTTCTATAAGTCGACAAACTAGAGGAGGGGAGGAGACCAGATTGCGGGGACATCATCAGATCGCCGAGTTCCGGTAGGAATGACTAGTGGGTAGCCGTGAAGCTAGCTGTCTTTGTGTCCACTGCACATTTCGGAAGCGTCCGAACACGACAGTCAAACGCCTGAGCCGGTGTTGCGCGTTCTAACGCGTTGGACGTGTGTGGTGGAGGCAAAGGCTGCTTGCTAGCTTTAGGCCTACCCCCTAAACTTTCCAATCAGAGCTCGCTGTTCTGACGTCCTCGCGCGCTCGCCGTCTGATCCTCTCTTTCGTTTGTCGGCCCATACTAGGCGCCAACTATTTTGTGACACCTTGTCAAGGCTAGTCTTGCTTTTACAGTGCTACAAAGACTTATACATAAAGCGGTACTTGTACTTGGTGTGTCTCTCGGTGCGTACGACTCTCAGTGGGTACCTACACGGATAATATATATCTGGTGGTATACTGGGACCCAAGCAAGGTAAGACTCACCAATAAAGACGGGAAGACATCACGATGGTACAAGCAAGTACAAGCGTGGTGAACGAGTGCCATTCGGTCATAGCGCGACCGGGCAAAATGAAAATGGTCCACTTCCAAAAAAACGAAACTGTTCAAACGAAACGAATCAGAATGGGCGAAAATGCGCAATTCCAAATTGCGAATCGGATATTTTTAGATAACGGACAAAATGAGATTGGCAAAGTTGTGAAAAAACTCGTTCGGATCTCATGAGAATGATCAAATTAATATGAGACGGAATACGCGAGGTTTAAATACGAATGGGCACGTTCTGATATAAACTCGCATGAATCGAAAACCCGTTCTTTAAAGAAGCGATGCAACAGTTTTTGTACTTTGCGAAAACACCGCTTAAAACGGATCCCTAACGTTAATGACCTATGAAACACGCGATCCTGTTTCACCCGACGCAATAGAAGTCCCAGAAAAACATTTAAGAAAAACGACCAGCGTTCACCCCCTCAACTCGCAGCCAGAACAAGCGGCCACGTGATCTGGAGCCGATTTTATACCGCCAGTGTTGACCATAGCCACGCGCTGGGGTTGGCAAAGCACAGGACACGCGCTGAGTTCTAGATATTGTTATGGCTCGGCTGTTGTCGTCGTTGCAGCGATTGGACACGGGTCACAACCCGAATGCTTCTTGAGCTAGCAATTCTCACGAGCCCAAGTCGAGTGCCCTCGCAATGCTCGGGTCCAATCTATAAACCGCATTAAAATATCGTCCCTTGAGTGTACTGCGATCTCCACGTTACGACACCAAATTTTGCAAAGGAGAGATTGAATGAAAATGATCGCTTTTGTCCTTGAAATTACACCGTAACAAAGGACTTTCTTGGCCAATGGCGTTGCGTGTGGGTATCCTTGAGTCCCAGGTGTGCCAGTAAGCTCGTGTAGAGAGAAAAACATTCCAATTGAATATCGTTGCACCGCTCCTTCAAGGCTGTGTTGTGCTCCGACATCGAGCGTAGTAAACTCGGCGTAGCGCTGCGGACACCGCTACAGATTGGTCGCAGATATCGAGTTCCTGCTCGCCGGACACGTTCTGCGCTACGTTACCTTCGGTGCGCTCAGCGTCGGAGCATAACAGAGCCTTAAACAGCCACTGAAACGAAGAAAATATATTTTAAATAGTCTGGGTAGGACACGTGTGTCAAAATTCATTTTACGCAAATATAAAAATTAGATCAATATAGACGAAGCATAATTTATCTTAAATTTTGCGCCGCAAAGTCCCTGATGTCACGGAATGTCCCTGACATCAACGAGTTGGCCAAGCCGATCTACCTCTGCTCCACGCGCCCGAAATACCAAGAGAAAAAGAGTGGAAAGGAGGTGGCTACCGACTAAATCGCGTCTCGCGCCGCCAATATTGCTCCAACAAATTTCGTTTCGCGTGAAGTTATTTTTTTGTTTTTTTGATACGCGTTTTCCAACCAGGCTGTTAAAACATTTTAAAAAGTCTTTTTCAAGGGCTTTTTAAGGTCGCGCTCGCGTTTGCGCGCGCCGCGCGAAGGTTCGCTTCTGCGCGAAAGGTCAAACATCCAGCCTCAAAAACATAAAGTAATAAAAAAATCTTAATATGCCGGTTTTCAAAACACTTGACTCACGTCCTCTATGTATTGGGCTCAAGACTTTCCGAATACTTTGTTTTTTTTTATCTTATATATGGTTCTCTATAGGCGAAACGGTATTTGGTGTGGATTTTTCATTATAGTACACCGTTAAAAAGGGTATTGTAGTACCCTCCTTAAGGGGGTAACCGACTTGCACACAGGGCAACCCCTTTTGGAGGTAACGTTACCCCCTGCAACGAGGGTGCAAACTTACCCTTGGGTTAGGGTACAACATTGCCTCCTTTTGGAGGTAACCTTAGCTCATTTCGGTGCTAAAAGTGCATCCTTTCAGGGTAAACCTTTACCTCCTTTAGGGGGGAACTTTAACCCCTTCGAGAGGTAAGGCGATCTAATTGAGGGCGCTGCTTTTACCTCCTTTAGGATGGAACTATGATCTACTTTTGGGGTTAAATGTAAACGATCAGGAAAACAGCTCTGAAAACGCGAAACACGAAGAACAAACACGACAGGTGATGGTACTTGTAGTTGAAGATCAAGTAGAGGCAGAAGGCAAACACGACTGCCTCAGCAGGCGACGCGGCTCGGAGGTCTCCCATCACTGACACATAGCTGGACGCCTCAGGATTAATTAGGCTTGAGCTGACAGCCACCGGGTAGATTTCACTGCCTGCCTGGAACCAAACAAAATGTGGAAATTATGTGATATGAAGTTGAAAGATATTATCCCCAATTTAAAGAAACTGTGAAGACATATTAGATTTTTCTAAGACGCATTTGGAGCATTTCATGGGCCACTGATTCCAGCATTATAAAGCACCAACCATACTTACCAAACGTGATCAGTTTAACTGTTCACTAACCACCACTGACTAAAATTATCACATGACAGGTGGTAATATTAAATTAGTAAGCTCTTCGTATTCACCGGTTATGTTTAAATTTGTCATTCCGATTCACTTATGTGACTAAAGAATCTTGGTCAAAGGGGTACACTGCGGTGGCAGGTTAGTATATACAACTATTGATTGTTGAGTGAGTACGTATTGTACGTGAAAAAACATGATTGCGCTTTAAAACAAAAACATAGGAAGGACATCCACCACATTAGCTACTCAGCACCACAGCTGACTCCCATGACCGCCAACCCTAACAGCTGAACTTCGGCAAATATGCAAATATTTTTGCCAAAGTGCTCTGCCAGATTAAAATTGAATGTTTTTTTTTTATTTAGACATGAGAAAAACAGCACACAGGGACGAAAACACAGAAAAAGAACACACCGAAAAAGACACAGTCAAGCGCCTTGTGTATTTTACTCTAATTTATTTACTCGAAGTATACCCTCAATTTTCTCTAGAAAATGAACGAACACCACTCACACACAAGGAAAAGAAAAAAATCTAAAACCCCATTTCAAGTGCCCAAATACGAAAGAGAACATCAAAATAATATATCTGACTACGCTTACCTGCAGTTGCGTCCAAGATAGCGGGCATCCCGTACCCTCGACGAATTCACCGTACAACGTTGACGCAGGAGGAAAGAAATATATTCAATCAACTTCAAATAATGCAAACGTAAGCCACCTGACTCGCCTACTGAATGATGACTATTAAAAATGCCTGAACACACGCAAAAAAACCAATACAATTGGTAGTCTCGCTGAAGGCAATAACTTAATGACCTTATTCAGTAATATACAATTATTATTGTTTGCGAAGCGCACGAATAATTTCTAACTGCCGAAGGTCGAACTTCGGAAAATATGTACATTTTTTTGCCGAAGTAATTTTCCAGATGAAAATTGAATGTATGTATTATTTAGACATGAGAAGAAGAGCACACAAGCACGATAATACAAAAAAGAACACCGAAAAAGACACACTCAAGCGCCTTGTGTGTCTTACTCTTCTTTAGTCGAAGTATTCCCTCAATTTTCTCTCGGAAATAAAGAAACAACAAACGCACAAAATAAACATAAAAATCAAGAATTCCATTTCAAATGCACAAATGGGAACAAGAAAATCAAATAATAAAATATCGGACTACGCTTACCTGCAGTAACCAGTGTTAAGAACTGTAACGAGATGAGTCCAAGCTAGCAGGCATCCAGCTTCGACGAAATCACCTTAGAACGTCGCCGCAGGACGAAAGAAATATATTCAATCAACTTTAAATGATGCAAACTTGAGCTATATCTAACTCGCCTTCTGAATGATGACTTTTAAAAATGCCTGATCACACGCAAAAAGAAAAAAGAAAATCCAAGACAACAATGTAACTGGTAATCTCTCTGTCGCCAATAAATGCCTAATCAACAACTGCTCTACAAAAAAAAAAAAAAAAAGACGACCGCCACCTTATAAGATTTTTCAATATTTGATCAGATCCTGAACTTCATGTCCGACGCGAGGCACCAACGGCCCCAAAAAGAGAAAACCTCGTACCCCCTCACGCTTTAAGCGTAGGCGACCCCCGATTCAAAAGGCGTCTTGTCGCCTGGCTCCAGGCTCGCCGGGCCGCCGCTTTCCCGCTTCCCCCACCCGCAAACACATATACACCGGAGAAGGCTACTGGCTACGCCACTGGTTAGCGTATGTCAACCTTCCAAATATGCGCTAGTGCAAGCGACAGTCATTCCTGCTCTTGCTCTTGGTGAACTTCAATGCTCTAAACCGTGTCTGCGTTCGCGCCACGCACTAAATTTACCGAACGCTTCACGCCTTCAAACGTGTCAACATGTCCGCCAGCCCTTTGTCTAAAGAAGACGAGGGTCGCCTTAACCAGGGCGGTCTTAACCGGCGTCAACTGCCGCCCGCGCAGAAGAATTCCTTACCTGCATACGGTGCACACGACTTGGATCTTCGACTGAAGTCAATGCAGCGCTCTCGGTGACTTCGTAAGAAGAAGAAAAGGGCACCGAACAGAACAATAAAGAACGTTCCTGGACTGGGACGCCTCCGTCGAAGGTTCGAGAAGAAAGACCGTTGCGTCGCTGTCGGCGGCAGGGGACGGGATTGGCACCGGGCAGGAACTCTGCCACGCATGCGCGAAGAATGACGTGTCATAGAAGGAGACCAATTACCGAACTCGTTTGCGCCCTTCGACAGTCAATCGGAGCTCCCAGGATTTTGCAGCGCCCAAATAAGTGCACCTAGGGTGCCTACTTGTTTCCGCTTCGCTTTAGGGTGGCGCCAACTTCTTGTTACCCTTTCCCAGATCCTCTCCCATCGGCATTTTGGCCCACTTCTTATATGGCTAAACGTACACAACGTTGAGTTTTCGTAGTTTCGACACACCGGCAACACTGTGAGGCCACTTCCGTTTCCGTTCATAAGAGGAGTCGGACAAGTCGGAGGCTCAGCGGGATGGCGGTCGTCGTGGCTGTCGCTCTCTTTATTCGGGTGTTTCATACTTTGAAGTTGCGAGCAGGAAGTATGCGTTGCGTTTATCGAAACGTGAGTCCCCTCGACAAAATGGATTGCAACAGACCGGCATCGCACGCCGAAACCTCGCCATCGGAACGAGAGCGGTAGGCGCTCCCTAGCCCTAACGAGGATTAGCGGAGTAGCGCGAGCGCACGACTGGCGAGTGTGACAAAATGGTCGACGAAACAGCGGAGGCTGCTATGGTAACGAGGTAGGCAACACTGGTTTGTCGGCAACAGGTATCACAAACGTTGTCGCCACCCTAAACAGCGGAGCGGCGGAAACATGTAGGCACCCTAAGTGCACCCTTTGGGAGGTAATACTTACCTCGCTGGTGCTCCTTCGTGGCGAACTTTACCTCATAGCGACGGATTATTAGTGTCTGATGCGCCTGAGGAGGTAACAAGCGGAGCGCTTCCCCCCTGCACTCTAAAAAAAGCCCGTGGATTTTCTTTCCCGCACAACACTCGGAGAGCCATGCAATCAGCGCAACTTACGGAGGCAGCTCAGCGAATAAAGATGTCGAATCATACGTTTAGACCAAAAAAACGCAGTCTGAGTTGTGACATTAAGCAATGCAAGAGTGCCGTTTTGCATTGCTTAATGTCCCAACTCAGACAGCGTTTTTCAGTCTAAACATATGTTTCGGCATCGTCATTCCCTGAGCTGCCTCCGTAAGTTGCGGTCACTGGCTCTCCTAGTGTTGTGCGTGAAAGTAGACGCAGAAACATTTTTTTTAGAGTGCAACTTTGCAGGCGTTCTCGTGAAGTGGGCGGGCTACGCTGACATCGGCGTGCAGCCATCCTGAGCAGTGTTGTACACGTTCCTAAAAAGAAGGAACGCAAGCTCGTTCCTTGCTCCTTCCGATTTTTAAAACGCCTTCCCGTTACAAGTGCCATATGTGAAAACGAACTCATTCCCGTTACAGTTAAAAAAAATGAAACGTATCATTAAGTATACGTTACATTTTTATTTTGCTGCGTACCACATTAAGTTAGATCGAACAAAGCTTTTCTCTTTTTTTTTACCCCATCAAAATAAGCACTCATAACGTCGTTCTCCGTTTTGTACATGTATCACAGTATAACTTGATTACTGTTATGTAACTTGTATTACCGCTTTTGAAATTTAGCATGTGTGTTGTGTTATTTTAAGTATGATATGATTTCATGTATACGTATTCATTGCGACTGCTGTGGGACTGTAACGGGGCTGAGGACCCGCCAAGCTGCTTGAACAGCTTTTTTCCTCAGCTCCCATCATACTTGTATTGTACAAAAAGTTTATTTTTATTATTATTATTATTAAACGAAAACATACGATTTTGAATACCATGATGGAAGGGCACCAGAAGAAGAAAACAAGCCAAAGCAGGGTTTCATTTGTTGGCGTATTCACCTTTAAAAACTAAGCTTTTACCCATATTGGTTTTTGTGGTCACAGATTCAGATGAGTCAAATGTGCTGTTACCCTACATTGCACCAGCGTTTTACACCAACCTCACACGTTTCAATCTAACAAAGTTCCTTGTTCGAACGTAGCGACTGTTGCTTCTCGATGCTGTTGTCCGCAAAACGAGCAAGGGAAGAGGGGGGTAGGGCTTTTTGGAAGGTCAGTCTTGAAAACTACAAGTCCTCCACGAAGTTTGGGCTCGTTCTTTAGTTTGAAGGTGGGGGACAAGGGGAAGATGAATAAAGGTTAATTTTTGTGTATCTTTTAAGTGACCAATGCTCGGGATACAGGGAAACGGTCGATATCTGGCGATCTTTTTTTTTTTTTTTTTGTTACTGTAGATCTTTTTTGTGGAAATTCAGTGATGGCTGTAGTCGGCCTTAGATTTCTGGGTGTATGACGATTTGTTGAAGAAAAGAAAGTAGACGAGTTTGAAACGTCCCTCTTTCTTTGTCTTTTCCTCCGACTAAAAGTTTTGCTTTTTGTACCGCAGTCCCGGGCACTCTTAAAAGAATAAATGTCCACTCGTTCTCCTGCACCCGAACCACACAAAATAAACCCTAATATAAGTAACCAGAACGTTAACAAGATCCAGCTTTTTGTAAAGAGATCGTTATTATACTCCTAGAATTTCCCTGTCAAAAATTAAGTAAAAATTACCCCACTGGACGAAAAAACGAACGCTGTTCCTTTTTCCGTTCCAGTAAAAATGAAACGATTTCCCGTTCCAGTTCCACCGAGACAGAATGGAACGGCGGCGTTCCTTCGCTCCTCCGAAAAGGAACGCGTTCCAGAAACGCCGTTCCGTACAACACTGTTTTGGAGTGTGCCTCAGCGGGCTCTGGTCAGCAGGTCTGGCGGGCACGGCCAGTCAACGGCTTCCTTCTCCCGGCGGACTCTGGCGCGGGCACGTAGCGCCATGAGGTGGCTCTCCTTGAAACTGACGCTCGGCGGCCCTATTCATCAGATTTCGGCTTCATTTCACTGCCGTTCTGCGTTGATTTTTGCTCGTCTTCAAAGCTGAGATGCCTCAGATCGTAACTTCACTTCGCTCCATTGGGACGGGGCAATTCAGCTGCCGTTTGGTACTGCTGATGACGTTGGCTGGCTCCATGGTAAAGTTATTGCTTTCGGATGAAAAGACACGTTGGCGATAGACCATGAATGTGCCGCCTCCTAAATACCTTTCCGGTGTTTTTCGACCCGGCGGAAAATGTTCAGTCACCATGCAGGAGTCATTGGCTAATTAGTATGTCCAATCTGTGCTTTAGTGGTGTTGAGACGTCTCTGAATTACTATTTTACTTGGGCAATGTAGTAAAAACCGGGGCAGCCAGTCTTGCATACTGGCGCGTAGTGATGCTCATGTGTCTACTTACTCTTGATTTTTATTGCTTATCGACAAGCTCGAACCTATCAATAATCACAATGCCAAGCACCTCGTATTCGCAAAAACAAATCGCGAAAACTAGCATAGACACTACAGAAACCATCCGAGAACGCACGCGATACCATACGACATTTTACAGTCCTCCGGATTTCGGCAGCAGCGCCACATGAGGCCGTCTACGTTTTTGGCTTCGCACGGCCGATGGGGTGCCGCCGACGCTTCTTCCACTACCCCTATATTCTACTTCACTGAACTGAGGCTGCAAAGGCTGAACTCCATGGGACAAATAGGCTGTGAATAACCGACGAATTTTGTCCGGCGGCTTCTGCTCTGCGCGCGGAATCAACGCAGTGGCTGCTACGCCGCCCGCAAGGCGAGGGTGCGGTCGGTCGGCGTTCGCCAGTTATTCCTCGCATAATTCGTTTCATGTAAGCGAAGAGGGCGATAGAAAGAGAAAAGGACGAGCAAAGGGCGCGTGATATATGCACGCGCTGCCCGCACGTGTTTCGCAAACCTTCCAAATCCTTTCGCCAGAACTCCCACAGAAAATGCATCGGAGCAAGTGAGTTATTTTCATTTGTTTTCCGGGTTTAATATAGCACCGCTCAAACGAAAAAATAATTGTTTGCAAGCTTGAAAACAAAAATGAAACGGAAGTCAGTGATGTGATTGGCCTAAGCCATTTTGAAGCACCTTTTGGAGCAGCCAAAACAGTGTTTTGGAGCAGCAAATGTAGCCTTTGGAGCAGCCAAAACAGTGTTTCGGAGCTAAAAAAGTGACTTTTGGAGCATATATTCTTAGAAAAATAAATACTTGTTATAAGTGCTGGACAAACGAAGGGCACTATGTGTTGTGTTGTGACGTGTTGGGGCGGAACTCGCTGCTTGTGTTTTTGCTGCTGAGACATCCCACAAGTATACAGTGCTGTAAGCGTTGCCGAGCAATTCCGAAAAAAAAAGAAAAAGAAAAAAAAAAACTTGCTATTGTTTTACTGCTTCCCGACGTGGCAGATTTTTATAAAAAGTAAGCAAATGTAAAACAATGAATTGCAAGCGTCCCGGCTGGTGCCCCTCGTGCAATCATGTTCACATGCACGTGAAGGCAACTTCGGCAGGCTTGCAGTTGCGCGTGCTTCGTCGCGCGAGCGGAGACAACGCCTGTTCGACCGAAACCGAAACCATGCCACTCCGCTCCGTCGCCAACTGGTTCCCAAAATAGTATGCAAAATGTAACTGTCCAGCATACGACAATAAACAGTCCAGCGGCGCGTGCTTGCCAGGCCGGCAGGTGAGGTACAGGCTATACACACAGAAAAAGAACCTGAGCGTATCGATGCAAGACATTGCGAATCAGGGTCAAAAAGTTCTTGGGCCGCTTTGTGCAACGACTGAACTCGAAAGAAACGAGCGCGGTGTGCGGGTTCAGCGTGCAGACCATTGCCTTCTTTGCTTTAGCTCACTTCTCGTCATCAACTTTTTTGAGGCAGATTTTTCACGTACCGGGGTCCCTCTCGAAAGAAACCTTATCAAGAGAAACCTAGGTAATCAAAACTTCGCCAAGCAGTCATTGAGTTAAAGAGGGATTTTTGTAGCAGCGTATGATTTAAACAAGAGCAGGAACGTCGATGCGTTTCAGTTTAAAAAGCGCCATATCTGCAGCGACGTGGGGACGGCAACACACGACGTCGCGCAACCACGGCTACTGTTGTCGCGCGAGCGCTTCAGCTGACAAAGTAACTCGCCGCGCAAGGAACTCTCGCCGCGCGGCATGTCTGGCACTCGGCACACTAACATCGGAGCGCCCGCACAGGCCCGCGTCTATCGCTAAGAAAATAAAAAAAAAATAAAAAAGTAAGAAAGACGCCGGACGAGATTCCCGAGACGACGAGAGCGTGAAACGCGAGACGACGGGAAAAATCATGCAAGACCGAATAGACGATTGGTGCCACCAAGCTCATGCATGCTCAATTACGGTTCTCAGTTTAGTTTCGTTTTTGAAAGGCGACCAAAATTGGTCCTTTGGCGCAGGCTTGGCGCAGATTAGCCACATTTTGGCGAAATGTAGCAGGATGTAGCAGGGTTAGCCCCTTGGCGCAGTTTGGCGCAATTGGCGCAGCAATCACATCACTGGGAAGTACTCCCTACCGCAGCTAGTCCCAGCTAACGTGCAAATTTGGAAGGCGTTGATTGCTTTCCAAAGCAACGTTTTTGTGCCTACTGGGGTGCTATGTTGCGCTTTTTGCACTCCCAGGAGACTTGGGAGAGGGAAGTGACGTCAACGACACAGCAAACGCAGGTTGGGTGTTGACAGAAGAAAACGAAAACAACACCCAATCTGCGTTTGCTGTGTCGTTGACGTCACTTCCCTGTCCCTAGTCTCCTGGGAGTGCAAAAAGCGCAACATGGCCCCCCTGGTATAAACACTGCACGCCTCGCTGTGCATCGATGAAGGTTAGATGGAGCACACATACATCCAGTCATCTCTTGCTTGCAATCAAGACACCTAACGACAGCACTGGCACTTCCGTTAGGTGTCTTGTGTAACAATGCGTATACAAGAATATCACCATCTCTCCAAATGTTTTCCTGCAAACTGCTTATCAAGCAAACACTTTTACACAGAAATTGTGGTTCGTTCTTTGGTGCGTGGGCCGGGTTTTTTCTCATGGCAAGATTCTTGGTACTGTGGACCTTTCGGCTTACCCCACTGCGTCCAGCTATGGCTGTTCAGCTCGAGGTAAACAATTTTATTTTTTTCCTATCTCTCTACTGTTCAATTTAACGACCCAATGTACCCAAGTTGACTCAGTGAAAAGCTCTGATCAGTAAATGACGAATATAATCACCCACCAATATCTAAACACTGAGGACGTTAATACGCCAAAATATTTAATGCTAAGTTAAATTCTACGCCTTAAGTTGCGTGTTTCATACAAGCACGTGTAAAGAAACGATTTTCTTCTATCCTTCAAATGACGAAATAAGTGCAGTTCAATATTTATGAAAATGTACAGTGCCCCAATTTTTTAATAATACCAAGCGATCGTCGACCGTTGGGACGGCCATCGCTATGCCGCGGAAAAACGCGGCGTCATGGTAGATATTAGGCGCGTCCGCACAAAGTTCTTTCCGTTGCGACCGTCGTCTGCTAGGCAACTCCGTTGACCGCACACAGAGCTAATCACCTTTAAGCAAAAATGCTTGCTTTACTTTCGATACTGCTCAGGCGTGGCGCAAACCGCGCGTCATTTCAAGTTTAGTTTACTTTTTTTTATTTCATGTTTGCGTTTACTTTTGTGAACACCCACAAAAATGAGAAATACGGTGACGCGACAAACTGAATGCAACGATGCTTTAAAATACATAACGCAAACAATGCTACGAGCCATCAAACCAATCCAGTGCTTTCACCCTGCCGCGTGGCATCGTGTTTTCAGGTGCACTTGTACCCAACGGGAAGGCCACGTGACACAGTTTTAGCGACGGACTCGCCAAGATGGCTCGTAGCGTCGGCTGCGGTACAACGCAAAGTAAACCGGAGTATATACAGGGCTTACGCTAGGTGTTTTGCATCATCAACTGCGTTGTGGCTGTCGTCATCTAGCCTATGTAGCCGGGTAGTCACACTTTTATTTGACCAGCGGGCGCGCTCGGATTTGTATGCGTCCTCGACTGCTTATAGGGGACATTCACTGGACGCCACATTTGAGGGCGATTTTTAGGGCGCATGCCCAGAACGAGCTAACATTAATAGCCTGCTAAGTCGCTAAGTCCGGCAATCTTGATGGTGAGGGATGCAGGTTGCAAAAGAACTGTGGAAGCTTGCCGTCAGCACGCGCTCAGCAACCACGCACACAGATATGGTCGCCAATGGATACTTCCTATGGAAACACGGGAACGTGTTGTGAGAATGTCGGTGGGCGGCATGACGCAAAGGTATATAGCAACAACAGTCGGGGTTATACAGGCTACCGTCGATAGGATTGTGAACGCATTCCAAAGGGAGAAGCGTATCGGGGATGCACTTCGACATTTCAAGCGCCCTGCCCTCCGTTGCTACGCAGCAGGGGCTGTGTGTGATCAACGGAGTAGCCTAGCAGACGACGTTCCCTCCATAAAGGGCTTTCTGCGCACTCGCTTAATCTTTCCCGCTTCGCCGCACGCCTACGCGGCACGGCGCTGGCCGTCCTGGCGGTCGACGCTCGCTTGATATCATTAAAAAATTGGGCCACTGTACTTGTAAACTGGCGAAGGTCCTTATTGCTGGTGGTACATTGAAATCCCAACGAAACTAGCCCTCACGCTGTATAACATAATCAAGGTATTTGCTTAAATTTCGTAAACATATGTATACTTGGTTTTTGTCGGGCTGTAGTCTAAACATTTTATCGATGAGCGAAGAAAACGACGAAGTGTAGAGCATAAAATGCACGTGCGGCGTCGAACCTTGCTGGTGGTAATTCTTAGTGGCCGAGAAAAAACATTCAGCGGTACGAAATGTATGCTAGAGGAGGTACGCGCTCACTGGCAAGGCCACGACAGTAGCAGCTAATATTAAGGTGCAACCCCACCCTTGGTTAGGGTGATTCTGAACCAACAGATGGCGGTGGCATCGCCTTCCACGCCTGTACATCGATGCGATAAATCGTGGGTGGTGGCGCTTCGATACAGTGGGGTATATTTCTATGTCCTGAATTTGACACCTGGTCCCTGGCTTGTTCTTCTCTGAACGAGCTTCCTTTGGAACGCGCACGGCTGCGCCAGTTCTCGTGCAAGGGGGTCAATTACCTACGCTCCGAGCTCACGTCGCCAGCAAATGAGGGCAGAACAAAACGCGAAAATCGTCCTGAGTCCAATGGTGAAACACATGCATAACAAAACCACCGACGCGTTGAAAAATATAAAATTGCCCGTGCGCCGCCTATTGGATATTTCAGAGGCCAATTACACATATTTCAATGCGATTAGAGTTATATTGTCGCGAATAAAGTTGACGAGAGGACGAACAGTGCACTGAAAAATAAAGGTTTTATCGGCGAACTTGTGCCAAACAAAAAAAAGTAAAGATAAGTTGTGCCAAACAAAAAAAGTAAAGATAGAGCGTCAAGGCCGGCAGCAGAAACCAGGCGGCGATTCGGCAGCGTGACAAAGAGCGAGCGCGAGACTGACTCGACATTGTCGCGGGCAGCTGCTTATCTACAGTGCGTCACTATCTCGAAAGTTAGGCAAAGAAAGTGTTCACGTGTTCGGGGTGAGGATGAACTGGCACTTTCGAGAACAAGAAAGCAGGGCGAAAGTTAAGTCTGGTGCAAGAATGAACGCGAACCTTCTATAAGTCCGTGACCGAGCGTTGCTTTCTCAGCTCTGCGGGCGGCAATAAGACGGGCAGGCCCTTCTGTCGTGCATGTGTTTTGCTCTTCTCGGATTTCCAGGAAAACGTGATGACGTGATAAACATGGGTTTCCAAAATTCTAGCTTGAGGAATCAACTACCTAAAATATTGTCACGGATAGTGACCAAAAAACAATGACTAAAGAGGGAGAAATAAACGGTTAATGTGGCGAACTTGTGCCAAAAATAAAAGAGTACAAAAGATAATAATAAAGCGTCGAAGTCGGCGTGGCAGCAGAGTCGAACGCTGGGGCGAGATTGACTTTGCTCGCCTTGCGGAATCCCTTATGTACCCTCGCGGCTTTCTGGATCGTTCGGCGTAGAAGGTTCGGCGCGTGGAACATTCTAACCTCGAATCAGCCAAGACGGTTCTCGAATTCACCAGAACATCACATTAGTGTCAACAAAAATGCGCCTTCGCGGCCAGGAATGGAACCCCGGCTTACAGCGTGGAAAGCAAGCGCGATAACCGTTAGGCCACGCGCGCGCTGCCTATTTGGTCAGCTGCGCGCGCGGCATTACCCCCCCTTTAGAAAGTGCATCGTCCCGATGCAACCCAAAATCAAAACAAATAAAAATAACGGTACACTAAAGAGTCATTTGGAACACATAAGGTCCACAGTCCTATCGAGCGTAGTACGGCTTCAGTCGCACGACGTGTACGACTTCCGGTCGTGGAGGGCGGCGTGACGAAGTCCGTGTTCCGTCGGGCATCACCTCGTTGTTCAGATCCCCGAGTCGACGAAGCACTTTGTAGGGTCCGAAGTAGCGATTCAAGAGTTTTTCGCTGAGACCACGGCGGCGGATCGGTGTCCACATCCACACCCTGTCTCCGGGCTGGAAGTGAACGTCCCGATGACGAAGGTTGTAGCGGCCAGTGTCGATACGTTGTTGGGCTTGAATCAGTCTGGCGAGCTGACGGGCTTCTTCTGCCCGTTGGGCAACAACTTGGGCTTTGTCACTTCCGTCGACAGCCGGTACGTGGGGTAACATCGCGTCCAGCTTTGTCGTCACTTTGCGACCATGAACCAGTTGAAAGGGTGTAACCCCGGTGGTCACTTGCATGGCCGTGTTGCAGGCAAAAGTGACGTACGGAAACACCTCGTCCCATGTCTTGTGCTCCACGTCGATGTACATTGAGATCATGTCGGCGATGGTCTTGTTAAGTCTTTCCGTCAGCCCGTTCGTCTGCGGGTGGTACGCCGTGGTGCGACGATGGCTGGTGTGGCTGAGACGAAGGACTTCTTGCGTCAGCTGGGCCATGAACGAAGATCCACGGCGCCGTGCCGGAGGACGATGGATTCAATAAAAAACTTGTCAACTTCTACAGCAGTCCCGGATGGAAGGGCTTTCGTTTCGGCGTACCGCGTGAACTAATCTGTGGCGACGATGATCCAGCGATTTCCCGACGTCGACGGCGGAAAAGGGCCAAGTAGATCCATTCCGATCTGCTGGAAAGGTGCTGTTGGCGGAGCAATTAGATGCAGGAGTCCGGCCGGCCTCGTCGGAGGTTTCTTGCGTCGCTGGCACTCGTGGCATGATCGTGTGTATAGGTGGACGGTCTTGGGGAGCTTGGGCCAGTAATACTTTTCAAGGATACGGGCCAGTGTCCGGCTGTAACCAAGGTGTCCGGACGTTGGGTCGTCGTGGCAGGCTTGGAAGATCTCCTCCCGAAGGTCGGTCGAGATTACCAGCAGCCACGGCGAGTTGTTATTCCCGCAGTTCTGTTTGTATTGCACACCTTGTCGAATGGCAAAGGTCGGCAGGGCGCGTGAAAAAACACATGGTATGGCACTTCCGCGCCCTTCCAGGTGCTCTATTAGTGCGCGCAGCTCAGGATCGCCTCGTTGACGTCGGGCCATGTCGTCGGTGTTCACTGCGCCCAGGAAACACTCGTCCTCATCGTCGTCGCTGCTGCCGGAAGGTGTTTCGACGGGAGCTCTGGACAGGCAGTCGGCGTCGCTGTGCTTGCGGCCTGATTTGTAGA
This sequence comes from Ixodes scapularis, assembly GCF_016920785.2. NCBI lineage: Eukaryota > Metazoa > Arthropoda > Arachnida > Ixodida > Ixodidae > Ixodes > Ixodes scapularis. Next base: position 92,193,075 of record NW_024609880.1, read on the forward strand.
CCACGGTCATGTTAATAATCGGGTTGTATGTGTGTTTATACAGCCTAGAACTTGGTCTGCCTCAACGGGTGACGAGTCTCCCAGCCGTAGATGAGCAATTTAGCCAGTGCAGTACAACCGCTAGCCTGGGGTCTTTTACGTGCACCACACAGTAGTGATACACGACCGCACTTTGGTACGATGCTCATCCAGATCGAAACGGGCAGGGGTGGGGATTGAGCCCAGGATCCCTGGGTTCTGCAGCGCGAGCTTTCGCACCACGTGCTCCGAGCTGGTGTGCGCTAGACCACTCGGCCACCGATCCCCCCACCACGGTCATGTTGAACTCTTGTAGTCAGAGACTCCATCGAGCGAGGCGTCCTGATTGGTCCTTGAGGTTCGCAAGCCAGCAGAGCGAGTGGTGGTCCGTGACTAGACGGAACGTGCTCCCATATAGGTATGGACGAAATTTCGTGATTGCCCACACGACCGCAAGGCATTTTTTTCAGTCGTGGAGTAATTTCTCTCCTCCTTGGACAATGTCCGACTTGCGTAGGCGATGACTCGCTCGGTTCCTTCTTGTACTTGAAGCAGTACCGCTCCAAGTCCTGCATTACTAGCGTCCGTGTGAATCTCGGTTTCCGTATCCTGATCGAAGTGTCCAAGGACAGGAGGAGTCTGGAGTCTTCGCTTCAACTCGTCGAATGCCTGCTGCTGCTCTTCGGCCCATTCGAACTTCTCGGCGTCCTTCGTGAGGTTTGTGAGCGGTGCGGAAAGTCTTGCGAAATCCCGAACGAAGCGTCGATAGTAGGCACAAAGTCCGAGGAATCTTCGCACGGCCTTCTTGTCTTTCGGCGCTGGGAATGCCGCGACGGCGCGAGCCTTCTCAGGGTCTCGGCGGACGCCTTCGTTATTAACCACGTGGCCTGGAAACTTCAGTTCGTCATAGGCGAACCGGCACTTTGACGCCTTAAGGGTGAGCCCCGCGGTCTGTATGGCTTGGAGAAGAGCTCGGAGTCGTCGCGAGTGCTCGTCGAAGTCAGTTGAAAACACTACGACGTCGTCAAGGTAGACGAGACAGCTCTGCCACTTCAGCCCTGCCAGTACGGTGTCCATGACACGCTGGAACGTTGCTGGCGCCATGCATAGTCCAAAGGGCATCACTTGGAACTCGTACAGTCCGTCCGGCGTGACGAAGGCTGTCTTTTCTCGGTCCCGTTCGTCGACTTCGATCTGCCTGTAGCCGCTCTTCAGGTCCATCGATGAGAAATATCGAGAGGGGCGCAATCGGTCGAGAGTGTCGTCGATGCGGGGAAGAGGGTAGACGTCTTTCTTCGTCACGGCGTTCAGCTGCCAGTAGTCCACGCAGAACCTAAGCGTTCTGTCATTCTTCTTAACCAGCTCGACTGGAGAGGACCACGGACTATTTGAAGGTTGGATTATGTCGTCTCTCAGCATCTCTTGAACTTGCTCCTGGATTACCCCGCTTTCCTTAACGGAGACTCTGTAGGGCGATCGATGCACAGGGCGCGCGTCGTCCTCGGTAACCATGCGGTGCTTCGCAACGGCAGTTTGGCGTACCTTCGACAACTTCGCAAAGCAGTCACGGTATTCGGCGAGGAGGTTAAGCAGCTGCCGTCGTTTCGGACTCGGAAGCTTAGGGTCAATGTGGAGCTGCGCTGGCGACGGAGTGTCTTGCTGAGGTGGCGAGGTATCGTGAGGAATCGTGGCGATTTCGGCGGCGTTTCGAAGTTCCTCGACGTGGCCCACGGCTGCACCTTTCGTGAGGTGTTGCGTTTCATTTCGGAAGTTCGTCACGAGGACCACAGTCCGCCCATCCTGAAGTTCATCTACTCCTCTTGTGACGCCTATTCCTCTTCCCAGGATCAATTGAAGGCTGCCTTCCAGGACAACTTCGCCGCAGGTAGTTGTATCGGCCACGACGGGTACGACAACACTTGATCGCGGCGGCAGGTTCACGTGGTCGGTGGCAACTCGGACGGCGGCTGACGCTCTTTGGGGTTTCTCTGAAGGCGGAACAGGCTTCCGCAGCGTCAGTCTGTTCTCACCCAGGTCGATGACGGCGCCGTATTCACACAGAAACTCCATGCCAAGAATGACACCTCTGGAACAGTCTCGTAGAACGACGAATTTTACCGGACACGTCTCGCCGTGAATCTCGACGCGAGCAGTGCACCTTCCGGCGGGCGTGATGAGATGTCCTCCTGCGGTTCGTATTTGGGGTCCATCCCACGGCGTCATGACTTTGCGAAGGCGGCGGGAGTGCCTCCCACTCAAGGCTGAGTAGTCTGCTCCGGTGTCCACGAGTGCTGATGAGTCGTGGCCGTCGATGACGACGTTTAGGTTATTGAACACCATTGCAGAGGCGTCGTTTTGGTCTCTGGTAGCACTCGAGTGGGGGCCCTCCGACGTTCGTGGAGGATCTTGGCGTCGGTTAGGGAGGCTCAAGTGAGGGTGGGTGCAACTGCTAGATCGGCGATCACGGGACATGGACGCCATTTAATTGCTAAATTTTGCTGGGAGTCTATGGGGCAAAGGGCCGTTTTCTTTCCTAACTCGGGTCATAAAAGCCCATTAAGGTGCTTGAATAATTTACACAAGGTATAAATGATTACTTTTCCATAGCCACCAGTTTTGTTGCGATAGGTTAAGTATTTTTTTAACGCGATAAATGGTAAATTCCGCCATCTTGGTCGTTGCTGCTTGTCTGGCAACTTTGCTTTCTCCGCTCGACGTTTGCAATTCTCGGAGCAAGAAGGAAGCGAGAGAGGCTGCGCCAAGGCGCTCGTTGCTTGCAATGGGAGGCGAGAGGAGGAAAGGCGCATGGAGCAACAGAGTTGCAACAGAGCGGGCGCCTGCTCTCGTGCAGGCAACACTGGCGCATATCCTTTCTCGAATCCTCTCCCTCTGGCGCCGCCATTAAATTGCAAACGCTCTCCAGGTTTTGAGTTGCGCCCACCCTCACTACAGCCTCCCTAGCGTCGGTCGTCTTCGGCAACTCCACCTTCAGGGGTTGCCGCGCCTAGTTTTCCCGGCGAGGAGCGAGGGGTGACAGGCTTTCACGTCGGGTTCGGTGCATCGGCGAAGCTGGACGTCGTGGCGACGGCGACCGGAACTCTCGGCGGGACGCGGGCTCGGGGGACTGAGGTCGTCGCAGGTACTCGTCGATCTCCCGAGGTTATTCACCATAACGATGGCGCGGGTCGTTCGGGTGGAACCCGCGCAGCCCGATTCGTCGGTAGGGGCATCGACGATAAATGTGGTCGGCTTCACCGCAGTGATAGCAGAGGGGTCGTCGATCCGCTGTCCTCCACACGTCAGTCTTTTGTGGCGCTGCTTGTTCTGGGTGGGCCTGCGCCCGATCTTCCTGGCGTCAGGGAAAGTGCGGCGCTGGAGGCTCAGGTCGGGGTGGCGCGGTGTACGGGTGAGCAGAGGGCGGTGGTCGTCGGGTGGCTGCGGCGTAGCTCAGCGTCGGTTGTTCGAGAGCGGCGTTGACAAGAGCTTGTGGCTGCGGCGCCTGCTGAACTTCTTCCCGGACAATCTTGGCGATTGAGGGCGAATCAGGGCTTGCGGCAGCAGGAAGGAGCTTCCTGATTTTCTCCCGCACGACGTGCCGGATGATGTCGCGGAAGTCCGGGCCGGTGCAGCTTGAAGCCGAGAAGGCAGCGACGGCGGGGAGTTGCTGGTAATGGGAGGCCTGTGCTTGAAGGGCCCGTTTGATGTTTTGGCTTCCTTGACGAAATATTCGACGGTGGCTGGGGGATTTCGGACAAGGCCACCGAAAATGTCATCCTTTACGCCTCGCATCAGTATCCGAAGCTTCTTTTCGTCGGTGGCTTGAGGGTCGGCGCGAGCGACCAGGCGCAGAACATCTTCGACAAAGCTGGTGATGGTCTCGCTTGCGCCCTGGGTTCTCATTTGTAGAAGGTCCTCGGCCCACTCCCGTTGATACTGGTTGGTGAATGTCTGTCTAAGCGCATCGTGGCAGGCGGTCCACGAGATCAAGGAAGTCTCGCGATTCTCGAACCAGTGCCTGGCCGTCCCTTCGAGCGCGAAGTACACATTCTGCAGGCGCTGTTCGTCCGTCCATCGGTTGTGCTGGGCCACTCGCTCGAACTGCTGTAGCCAGTCCTCGATGTCTTCATAAGGCTCACCGTGGAAGGGCGTCGGAGTCCGGGGTGTTACGGGCAGGTAGATGACGGTAGGAGCGGCCGGGGTGTCAGACTGGTTTGCCATCGTCGTCTTCTTCGGCTTGGGCTTGTCCAGCAGCAAACCGTACTCAGGATCCTCTCCCTTGGTGCGGCGGCTGGTCCGAGTTTCAGGTTCCGCGGTGAGTGGTCTTCTCACCGAGCCGGGAATCGGACATGCACTGCGGGCCCTGGGAGGGGAACGCTGCACGGGCATGCGGTACCCCTCACCTCCACCAAAATGTAACGGGTAGTGACCAAAAAACAATGACTAAACGGGGAGAACTAAACGTTTAATGCGGCGAACTGTGCCAAAAATAAAAGAGTACAAAAGATAATAATAGAGCGTCGCGGGCGTCGAAGTCTGCGTGGCAGCAGAGTCGAACGCTGGGGCGAGACTGACTCCGCTCGCCTTGCGGAATCCCTTATGTACCCTCGTGGCTTTCTGGATCGTTCGGCGTAGAAGGTTCGGCGCGTGGAAAATTCTAACCTCGAATCAGCCAAGACGGTTCTCGAATTCACCAGAACATCACCTTACAGTGTCAACAAAAATGCGCCTCCGCGGCCAGAAATCGAACCCCGGCTTTCAGCGGGGAAAACAAGCGCGATAACCGTTAGGCCACGCGCGCGCTGCCTACTTGGCCAGCTGCGCGCGCGGAAATTTCAAAACAAATTAACTATTTTTTGGGCGGTCAGGTGTCTCATTTAGGTAACTGGGTGTTTAGTTTGACCAAAACCACGAGGCTGGAAAACACAAAAAATGACACTCAGGTTTAGATGTTGAGTTTGGTAAACACAAAGCAGGACTTGTGCGAGAGTCATAATAAAAAAAATGCGGAGGTTAATAATTCACTCACAGTAATAAATTATAATAATTAATTTTAATACGAATCCAGTGATAAATACATGACTGGCCAGGCAAAGATTCTCGGTCTGTGGATAAAAAAATTAAAACAGCGCAAAGACAGGGACAATAACAAGAAGGTAGACGAACATGGCGCTGTTCGTCTACCTTCTTGTTCTTGTCGGTGTACTTGCGCTGTTTTAATTTTAATCATGAAATACCGACTCGCCCAAACTTTCACATTAGTCTGTGGATAGCTTTTGCACATAGTTTAAGCAGTGTACAGTCTGTCACAAAAAAAATTACAGGATTTTCTTTTTTTTTTTTTTTCCGCGAGACTACACTAGGCAACGACAAACGCTCATTCTCCGCCCAAAGGTAGCGCTAGAGGCCACCACCAGATGTCATTGTTTTAGCCCGATCCGATATCTTATTCAAAAGTTATTAGTGATTTTATGAAAAGTTCAATGGGAAAATAACGGCCGACGTAGTTTTTGAATACATGGGGCTTTATGGGCACCAGAAACCGAAAACGGGCAAAAACGGGCTCCATTTTCCCATTGAAATTTTCCGAAGTCAGTTATAACTTTTGAATAAGGTGTCTGTTCTGGATAAAGCTTTGGCATCTGGTTGTAATCTAGTGCTACCTTTGGGTGGTGAATGAGCGTTAGGTGATGCATAGCTAATTTTAGCGGTAAAAAAAAGAAAACTTCAATTTTTTTTGTGACATGCTGTACCAGTCTTATTTGGTGTTTTATGAGCGCAAATATACTCCGATTAACCCTATTATGTACTGCAGGAAAGGCTACAAGCGCGAACTCCTTGCTCTAGGGCACATCTCGGCGGCTCAAGGTCTCGTGCATTAAGAGTAGCTCCTAACGCTATGAGCTCGCCCTTCTAGTCTTGTCTGTGGTACAACATAAGGTGAAACGAAGTATAGTGGTGTGCATAACCACACCACAAAAAGATGCAAACGGGTAGAGTTTGTCGTTGCATAAAATGCAGTGTAAGCACGCACATGGTACGCTGATTAAGACTGAAATAGCGCTACATTTTACACTAGCGTTGAGCGTATCGAAAGTTAAGCGTGCATAAAAAGCTAAAGTTTGCCCGCATATACTGCTCAGGCAGTAATAATTGATTGTTCATAGTACTTTATTACCCTAAGATTTGGTGTAAGCTGTCTCCTGTTTGCTTACAACAGAAAGAAGGAAACATTCTAACTCTGCGTTAAAAAAAAACTCCATCTGGCTGACTGCTACCAATCATCTCGGCGCCCATTATGAGTATTCACTGCATGCTAACGGTTGTGTGCTTAGAATGAATTTTTCCCACGTGATTTTCTACAATCGCGATTGTTTTTGACAAACAAAAATGTTTAATCAGGCCGGCGGTCACATGTGAAGCTTATAAAATATTTTGTATTGATTGTGGCACCCGTGTCAAGTTGCATAAATTTTTTTTCTACAATCCGCGAAATAGAATGCTCCTGGATTACCTTGGTATCTAATGCATGTAGCGCACAAAAAGGCACGAAATGAATCGCAGTGGCAAACAAAAACAATAATAATAAACAAGCGTCCGTGTAATCACGCAAAAACTGAGGGTCTTGCACATATGCAAAAAGTAGCTTTGTTTCACTAAATACATTACCAGAAGAGTATTTGATTTTATAGTGTGAGCGAAGCGGAAAATAAATGTGGGAGCATACTGCCCTGAACTACACTTCTAGTGAACAAGCGCACCATGCAATACATCGAGCTTGCTTTTATAGCCTTTTTAGCGCGCTTAAACCTTTGAAAACACAATTATAATCAATTTTATTATTTCAATTATTTTTATTAAGTGGGCCTATGTGTATGTTTTTGTTGTTGTCGTTGTTTTTGTGGTTTTTTGTCTTTCGCGTTTACGTGCCATTTTCTTAGGTATATAATATTTTCCAGAAGTCCGACAACTATAGTCTGTTTCATAAGTAAGAACCGCATAATCAAAGATGTACTACAGAAAAAAAAAAAAAAAACGCGAACACGCCAACACACATTAAAGTGCAATGTAACGGAGCATTCAGAATTTGTCGTTAGTTTTTTAGAGAGCACGAGTTTCGTAGGGCGACATTGCTACCCGTTGAAGATTATAAAAAAGTGCTGTACAACTGCTAGCTCGGTGTCTTTAACTGGCATTACGCAGTATATGTGGTAAACGATCGCACGACGGTAGGATGCAGATGGGCGACTGAACCCAGGGTCCCTGCTAAAGCACCTTGGTAAAAGCGTTTTTTACAAGTACCGCCAACCATTGTTGTGGAAACGGGCAAGACACGTGCCACGAGAGGGTGCTCCACCGCCATTCTCTTTCAAGGGCCAGTCATTTTAGTGCTGCGCCGCCATTTGCCTCCAAGGGCCGCTAGAGAGACGGGCCTCGTGCACTGGCACGTTTGAGGTTACATGAAAGACCAGCGCAAACGGCATCCAGGGGATTTAGTCCCTACAGGTTCTGCAGCGTGAGCTCCGTGCCCTGAAAGGAGCTCGCACTCGAGCATTTCTTCACGTGCTCTGGTCTGCGGTGCCACAACACACTCGACCAACGATCCCCCACCGCACTTGTTTTAGCTAAAGCCCCTTCATATTTAAAAAGTAGCGCAAGCTTCGTCGATGCACGAGGCACGTGCAACGTGCAGCTCTTGGGAAGATCACGGCGGCACAGCGCAGCACTGAGCTAGATTTCAGACGCCATGAATTTCCCCGTAGTGGCGCGCGGCACGTACCTCGAGCATTTCCACAACAATGAAAGGCGCGTGATATTGCTTTGATTTTCTCGAACTGTTTAAACATTTGTGGAGGACGGAAAAGCGTTTCCTGTGATTTCAGATAAAGTTTCAGATAACTGACAACCATCATTTTAAGCACCAAGATGTGTATTAGCGTAGCTTATTTAGTGGCTCTAGTTTAGCCCGACCACGTAGGCACAGAAAGAGAACGAACAGCTCAACCTCGTGCTCTTGGCGATGCTTCAGTGGCTTCAACAGCCCGTAGCGTCTGCTGCACTCTGAACTAAGTATATCACAAGCTAAACCAACAAAAATCACTTAACACGCCCTAATAAAAAAAATGCTGGTTTATTTGGACTAACTGGAGATCTTTTGACGTGCAACCGAAATCTCAGATTGGCCTCCGTCGGATTGCGGGCAGCTCGGCCGATATTTAAATCCGACAAATAAAGATTCACGGGCCAGCGCGTTAGCTCAGAGACATCGAGACGATCTAATGATTTATGTTTTGTTTTAACATAATTGCTACTTAAGAGACACCGATGTGGTTTTTGAAACAAAATATAGTCAAACCATTCAGACAAGCATAGTTTAATTGCAAAAGTGATTTTTGCAAGTGATGAAAACATTAAAATGTTTTCGCATACGTGGCGGAATCTGAAATGGCAGAATGCATTTCTTGGCGCCCCTTTCATTTGGATCGCGACGGGCATGTGGACCGACGCACAGTAGAACGCGCGAAAACTAGCTTTGGTGCACCCGCTGTCTCGCGCTTCTTGTTCTCACATCTCTGGCTCGCTCACTCCGAGCATCCAGGCATCTGACACCCTGACGTCTGGCGCTTTTTCTGTTTTTACCGTGGCGTTCCAAGCGGCACACGACGGAAAATGCACATCAAGCTCTTCTTGAACACGTGTCGCCATCTGAATTTTATAATAAGAAACTACAATTTGCCGTAACTGAATGGGAAAAGTTTCAGGTCTTATAACATTATTAACGTGTAATATATCATTGTGGAAGTTCTGGAAATTGTAATATCGAAGGATGCGTCATAATTTAATGTCTTGTTGTTTCAATTAGTTGACATGATTTCGTTTTTACAGCGCCATAAAAAAAATACTATTTTAAACTTTATTTTTTATTTTAAAATATACATCATTTGTACAGTTCGTTGCTTATTTTTTACTTTATTACATTAACCCAAAGCTCACGTAAAATATGGTGGACAACTGGACGTTATAACTAGAGAAATAAATTTTTCGATATTAGAGACTGTGGTCTATTAAAAGCTAAATAATTAACTAACCACTAACAATGATCGTAATATCGAGACATTAAAGTATCGTTGAAAAACAGCTCATTAATTTGCATAAGCCGTCAAAAAAGCATAAAAACATCATGCACCGTCGGGTTGCACCTTAAGTCAGTGCGAGCCACGTGAACTGATCAGCTAACTGAGTCCTGACATATGCTTCACAATATTCGAACGCGTTGGGTTCATGCATAAAGGGGTTTACGTAAAGTCGGGTGAAGGCTGAGTAGGGTTCACGCCGAGTAGAATTCAGACTGATTTGGGCTCATCCCGAGTCGCGTCAATGCCAAGTCGGGTTCACACCAAGCCGTACTCAGGCCGTTTAGGGTTCAGGCCGTTTCAGCTTCAGGCCGTTTTGGTCTCAGGCCGAATCGGGTTCAGGCTGATTCGGGTATTGAGGGAACACTATACTCCTTTCACCCCTAAGCTGAGACTTGCGGTGGTAGCTACGTGCCCGCCAAACGAATCGCCGTCTTCCTCTAGTGACGTGGGGCTCTCTGCGTGTGGGTTTGGGTGACCGCCTGATCACGTGGCGAAAGATAGACGTATGGCTGGTTCAACGAGGATGTAGCTTCCACCGCAGTCTCAGCTTAGGGCTGAACGGGTATAATGCCTTCAAAACTCGACCGGTGCTGTCGTCCGAGTGAGAACAATTCATTCTCTTCATCGCTGACGTATCACTGAATACTCGAACTCTTTGTCTTTCAGGCAACTACTCCAGGGGAGCCACATAACGCAGGCGTTCGAGGGACAGCTCTCATAAGGGCCGAAGTGTTGCAGGATTCGATCAGGGGTGAATGCAGAGTAGGCAGAGGGGATCCAGTTGACATTACATTCACAATCACCAAAGGTCCCTCAAAGGTTCTAAACGCCAGAGTCGTTGCAACAGTCAGAACTCCATCGCAAATATCTTACGACATGGAGCTCCGTGACCTTGGCATAGGTGTGTACGTTATTATAAGTTGGTGCATCACAATGACCACGCATCTCTTGAGCGCCTTTAGCATTACGAACAGTGAATATCGAATGCCGACCTTACCACACGAGACGAAAATAACACGCACAACGCGCTTGTAGGCATACCATCAGCACATTCGCTTATACGCGCCGACGGAGTCGGTCAAGTCGTCAGTGAACTACAGATGCTTCTAAATAAAATGTTATAAGTTAAGGTTACGCAAGAAGGAAAATGCCTGCGGCCACAGCGTGTCCCCGTAATAAAATGTACATTGTTTTTCACAGCAAAAATGAACTACGTATCGCCTAGCGCTCATTCCGGCGAGTCAGATAGCCCTCCCCGGGCGGAGCACTCCAGATCCGATATCAAAGTTTCTAAACTACATTCGCTTCACTCATCTCAAAACTAACCGTAATCTTTTTGAAAACTTATAATCGATTTCCTAAATTTTTCACTGGGAAGATGGGGCCCGTTCTCCGTTAGCTAAGACCATTCATCTGCTTATCTGCATGAATTCTTGGGCTTCCTGAGTCGCCATTTTCCCATAATTATTTTTTTAAGTTCCCTTGCAACATATATCAATCTTTGTACTTTTATAACCTTTGTAACAATTGTAACTTTTATAACATTTGTGATGCCTTCGGCATTCACGGAATAGAATGGATTTATGTGAAACCGTCACCAAGGCAACGAAGAGTTTAGGAGACGCCTCCTTGCCATAGTGAGGGGTTCCATAGCAGGCGTACTTATCGCGCGGTAGTAGATGGCGGTCTGGCGAGATCGGATGCGTGCTTGGACTCTGTCGCCATGCTTTTCAATGGGAAAAACGTGAACAAAAAATATCGAAATAAGGCATTAACACAGATGGCTGACTTTCTCAGGGTAATATTTTGACTTGCATGAAAAACATGTTTTATTTCGCAACTGGGTGCAAGGTTTTGACTTACACAAAAACATGTTTTAGTTCGCAACTGGGTCTAAGGCTTTTAAGGCAACATGGGGCTAGTACCCCCAATGTACCAAATTCTCAAACTCATTAATGAACTATGAAACGTTAATATATTACACTAAATTATGCAAATCAGTGAATAAAAAATGTCTCTTTTATTCCATTTTCTAAAGTTCTAAACACTGCATTACGACGCCATATAGCCGACTTTCCATGAACATCAAAACGTTTCCTGGTAAGGTCTTATGGTCCATTTTGAACTCTAACCCAGATTTGGCTCGCCCATGCTGTTGTTTTTTTTAATTTTGCAGTTGGAGATTAAAACGCTGATCATATGCTCTTTGCTTACGCAGGAGCCGATGCGAAAGCAGACGACGGCACTTACTCGGCTAGTCTGGTGCCGGATGGCCGAGGTCGTTACAGCATTCAGGCTGAGGCTTCTGGAACACCGAATTCGACACTAAAAAGCCTAAAAAACACTAGAAAGTCAGGTACGCTCATTGGCAATGCTTGTTATTGATAGCTGGTTAGTAGGACGTATGCAATACAAACGGCTCAGTGTAGGGAGTGGCATTTAACTTCACAGCGCATCCAATGAAAAACACACAGGGACACACTAAATCATAATACAGTCGCTCAGCGCTCACTCACACTTTTGGTTTGTATTTGTTATCTTCTTCTTCTACTTACAACAAACAACTCTGTTTCTATGCACAAAAAAAAAAGAGATGCCAATCCAAAGATACAAAAAATAGAAAATTTTCTCACAAATTAATAAAAAAATTAGAATTGAAAACAAAATTAAGATGCTATTGCAATTTCTCTGTTGTTGCCTGAGAGTCCCTTTGGCCAAATAGTCCAGTTCCCTTTTTTTAAAGAGTTCCCAGGTAGCACGCTAGAGGAATGCCCAACTTGGGCAAAGGTCTGTCAAACATAAGGACCCAACTTTGGCGCAGTTAGGTTTTCGCACCATGGCACTCATCAGTGCCAAAGTACGGTGCCTAACTATCGCCTTAGTTGGGCGATCCTAGGGCATGCCAAAGTTTGGCTCTTCTCTGGTGCGCCAGAGGAGTGCCAAAGTTGGTGCCATACTTGAGCCATAACTGCCATAGTACATCCTAATCTGGGAATTCGGGGCATGCCAAGGTTTGGCGTTTCTCTGGTCCGCCAGAGGAGCGCCAAAGTTGGTGCCATACTTCAGCCATAACTGCCAGAGCAACGCCTAATTTCGGTATTTGAGACTTGCCAAGGTTGGGCGTTGCTCTGGTCCACCAGAGGAGTGCCAGAGTTGGTGCCATACTTCAGCCATAGCTGCCAGAGCAACGCCTAATTTCGGTATTTGGGACGTGTCAAAGCTTGACTTTTCTCGAGTCCGCCACAGGATTGCCGAAGTAGTGCCATACTAGAGCTATAACTGCCAGAGCAACGCCCAATTTGGGTATTTTGGACATGCCAAAGTTTGGCGTTGCTCTGGTCCGCCAGAGGAGCGCCAAAGTTGGTGCCAGACTTGGGCCATAACTGCCATAGTAAATCCTAATTTGGGAATTCGGGGCATGCCAAGGTTTGGCGTTTCTCTGGTCTGCCAGAGGAGCGCCAACGTTGGTGCCATAATTCAGCCATAACTGCAAGAGCGCCGCCTAATTTGGGTATTTCGGACATGCCAAAATTTGGCGTTTCTCTGGTACGCCACAGGAGTGCCGAAGTGTGCCATATTTGAGCCATAACTACCAAAGCAACGCCTAATTTTGGTATTTCGGCCTCGCCGAGTTTGGCTTTTCTCTGGTCCGCCACAGTTGTGCCAAAGTAAGTGCCAGACTGGAGCCATAACTGCCGCAGTAAATCTCAATTTGTCGATTCGGGGCATGCCGAAGTTTGTCTTTTCTCTGGCTACCCACTGAAGTGCCAAATAAATGCCAAAAGTGGTAAAGAAAGCCGAGAGGCCAGCCCAAGTTTTGAATATTTCTGGTGTGCCACAGAAGTGCTCTTTCACGCGTCCCAGAAGAGAAATAAATTAAATAAGCGTTGGAAACACGATGGTAAGATGTCATCACCCCCGTTCCCAAGCAGCACAGCAATACTTTGCAGTATCGTGCCAGTGCTGGCCGAAAGTCGGTTCCAATATCGCTCAAATTTCCAGTTTTGCACCACCGTTTGATACCCGGCAGGTATTGCCGTACAGCTGTTTCGCCCCGGCCTAGCGTTCGCGCAATATTGTGTGAATATTCTACGATGGGTCTGCTCCGTATTGGCCGAACGTCGTGCAAGTATGTGTAGTACGTTGCATGTCATTTGTTTGATATCCAATCACTTATACGGACAAACAATTTTTTTTTTTCGATAGCTCCGAGAAGTTTATTAAACAACTATCATTACACACAGTGTATTCTCAACATATTTACAAAGGTCACACTTCTCTGTAAAGCAAAAAGCAAATTATAAAATACAATTAACACTGTCCTCATGTCAAGCAAAACTCATCACACAAAAACCGCGTAGATTGAGAGGAAAGCAGGATGACTATCAGAATCATGCTTGCAGTGCACTTACTAGTGAAAGAGCGATATCATGTAATCCTTGATAGATGCATAATCCCAACTCAGGCACCCCTCAAACACATTCGAGGAAGAAAGTTGCGCACATTCAACTGACGTCTCGTCGTCGGGGAAGAGCAGTTTTTGTCGAAGCGTGTTCAACAAACACATCACAAGTATTCCACGAACTCCGGTGAAAAAAATGGCTGTTACTGAAAAATTGGCATGGACATATTCCGACTGTTTACAACGAAAAAACACGGCCGCGTCTGCAACGCACGATAGCAACAGAACACTGAAGAGCGCAGTTCGAAAACCGGACCTACGTGGCCCGCTTATTTCTATAACTAGGCAAACGGCGAAAACGACAGCCCCAAAGATCCCATCAGCGTGACAGAGAAAGTCACGTGACAAATTTTCGTCCAAACGTTTTTGTCCTACGCGTCCTACGTAGAGAGGTCACGCTGGGTCACGCGTTTCGCTTCACCCTTTTGATTTGCTTAAAGCGCAAACCGTATGGCGCGTTTTTCTGCGCGTGAAAACGCGACGCGCTATGAACGCTCGCGAGGAAGCTGACGCGGGGGCACCCGCGTGCAGACAAAGCCAGGCACCGGATTGGATTTTTTTGGATTGGAGTCTGCGGCTCTTCCCTTTGTATCGGGTGATCAACAGCAACGGATACTGGATCTAGCCTGTCGCGCCTTCCGCGACTTCCGCTTCCGCTTGATGTTCCGCTGATCGGTTGCATTCCCTCCGCCGATGCGTCTCCCTCCACCAGACCTCTAGCCGCCTCTTCGTCACGTCTACCGCCGATCGAACGTTCTTTTGTTCTTCCTCTCCTTGTTCCGCACCGATTCGGAAACCGAGTGCTACAGGTAGCACCTTTGTACTTGGGACCGGTACAATGTGCCGGCACTGCAGCACTAGGTGCTCCATCGTCTCGTCGGTCTGCCCGCAGAGTGTGCACGTCCTCTCCTGCCCCTCCGTGAACCTGGCCCTCCACACCCGGGTCCGTAATGTGCCCATGCGGGCCTCTGCGAGGAGTCCACTGCCTGTCGAGTTGTCGTACCAGGGCTCTTTCCCTATGGCCTCCTTCTCCGCGTAGTACATCGCGAGGGACGGCTTCGCCGCCGCTCCCGCTCTCCATCTCTCCGTCTCCACTGCTCGGATGCCCTTTCTGATTGCCGCTGGGCCCTCCCGGCTCTCGCCCGCTGACTCCAGACAGATCGGTTCGAAACCATAGCGGTCCCGCAGCCTTCGGAGGCGGTGCATCCATTTGGTGCCTCTTCCCTGGTATATGATGTAGCGCAGGGTGCGGTGGGCCCAATTCCCATCCGGGAGTCTGTGCACTCTCCTCTCGTACAGTGCCTTGGCGTTGGCTTCTCTGGCCTCGAAGGACGACCAGCCCAAGTCCCCCTGGACACCCTCGTCGGGTGCTGTTCTTGAAACTGCCAAGGCCATTCTTCCCGCATCCCTCTGTCTTCTCTCCAGGAAGGCCCTTGTTTGCGATGAGAGGACGAGTACGCCATTTGCGTACGTGAGTCCCGGAACGATGGCCATCTTCCATAGACCCCTCACCACCTCGAACCTGTTGAACGTCCAGGTGCTCTTCTTCGCCAGGACTCCTTTCCCCCTTATCGCTCCCAATCTCTTCTCCCGTTCATGGACCTTCAGGTAGTCGGGCTCCGCAGTCAGGGTCACTCCCAAGTATTTGACTGTGTTTTGTCTTGTCAACCTCCCTCCCTGCAGGTGCCACCGTTGTTCCTCTGGTTCCCGATTCGGTCCATCTCGGTCTCCCCAGGCTAGGACCGCACTCTTCCTCTGGTTGAAACGGAGTCTAAAATGCGTGGCGAGCTCCCCGCATATGTCCAGAAGCACCTGGAGGTCCTCAGGCGAGCCGGCAAGGAGCACCACATCATCGGCGTAAATGAGGGCCGGTATTCTCTGCCGCTTCCAGGCTCCCTCCACTCTGTATGATAGGTCGAAGCCCACACCCGACTGCTCCAGCGCTTTCTCCAACGGTGCCACATACAACATAAATAGCAAGGGGGATAGTGGACATCCTTGCCTCAGGCCCCTGGGTACTGGTAGACGCCTGGTCATGTGGCCCTCCCACTCAATCCGCACTGAGACCCCAGCATACAGTGCCTGCAGCAGATTCACATCTGCCTCGTTTATTCCTAGCCCTCGAAGTCGACTCCAGAGTATGTTCCGGTCCACAGTGTCGTATGCCTTGGAAATGTCCAGGAAAGCTGCGTAAAGTGGTCTGCCCTCCTGGACTGCCACTTCGATGCATTGTGTTACCACAAATAGGTTGTCTCCTATGCATCTTCCTGTTCGAAAACCGTTTTGCAGCTCTCCCAGCACTTCCGTTTTCTCGGCCCATTTCTGCAGTCTCGTTCTGATAATCTGAGTGCACATTCTGTAGAGCACTGATGTGATGCTAATCGGCCGGTCGTTACCGAGATCCGCCTTTTCGCCTTTTCCCTTGTACAAGAGCTTCATTCTTGTTTCTTTCCATGTCTCCGGTACTTGGGCATCCGCGAGGATCTCTGTGAGGTTTTCTACCACCAAGGCTCGCATTCTAGGTCCCAGACCCTGAATAAGTGACATGGGGATTTCGTCTCTTCCCATTGCAGTCTTTGCGTCGACCCTCCGTGCCGCTCTTGATAGCTCCCCATCTGTGGGTCTTACTCTAAGCTCTGCCGGCGGCCCCTGGTCCTTATTGCCCACATCAGGAATTTCCTGATCTCCCTCCACAGACATTGGTTCTTCTGCCCCGATCATGTTCCCATACCATTCTTCTATGAGGGGGATGCATTGTATACCCAACATCTCTGCTCCGGTTTCCGGCTGTTTCAATATCTTGGTGTGGTTTGTTGACCTGGCCTCCCACCGTAGTCTCCTCCAGAAGCGCTGTGGTGCACTCTCTCCCGCTCTTCGAAGTTCCTCCATAAATCGTCGATCACACCGTTGTATACTGGCCTGGATACATGCCGCTGCCTTCTGCTTGCAGCTTCTGAAGAGATCCCAGGCTCTGTTGACTTCCTCTCGCCTGCCCCTCTTTACGATTCCGCGGTGGTATCGGCTCGCCTCTCTTCTTCTCTTCACCGCCGTGTCCACCTCGTGGTTCCACCAAGCTTTCGGTCTTCGCTTCCGTCGGGGTCGTGACCGGATCTGCTCCTTCAGGGCCTTTTTCATTGCATTTTCCATGTCTTCATATCTCTTGAGAGGTAAGTTCAAGCCCTCCAGTGCTGTTGCTATCTTCTCTATCTCCCTCTCTGTTGGGTGTCCTGTTCTATGTTCCTGTTTCCCCTTTTCTGTTCTGTCCAGATGAGTCTCAAAGATCAACCTGAGGCGGTTGTGGTCGCTCCCCAGGTTGCCCAAGCCATCCTCATCTATTTTCATGCTCGTCAGCTTGTCATATATTCCAGGTGAGAGTAGACCATAGTCTATGCTTGAGCATTGATCCCTTGCTGTTCATGTAACGGTTCCCTCACATTTCTCCTCCAGGTTGCTTACCACAAGGTTGTTTCGTCTAGCTAGGTTCATCAGTCGCCTGCCATTTGCGTCCATCTTTCCATCTAGCTCCTCCAGATGTCCGTTAAAGTCCCCCAACACAATCACCTCGTGCTGCCCCTGCAGCTCTTGTATGTCTTGCATTAGGCATTCATAAATTTTCTGGTTCATTTCTTCTTGGCTTGACCGCGCGTTATCAGCGTTGCCAGATAACAGAATTCTCAACACGCGATATCAATGTTGACGCAAATACTACAAAATGAGAATTAAATGAACAAATAGGTAAATAAAACGGGTTCATGTGTCAAAAGAAACACCTTTTCAATTTTTATATGGAAAATAAAAATGCTTTTGAACACTTTGACATGTGCTGAATACGAAACAGCGTACCGTGCAGGATCACGTGATAGTTCGACCGACCCTCTTTGGGCGAGAGGCGCTTCGACGCCTTGGCGCGCGCGTCTTGTTCTGGGTCGGCTAGAAAAGAACGCTCCCACGAAAACGCGCGCCCGCGCGCCGGAAATGACGTCCGTTTGACGCCGACGAGCCTGAATCGCGAGCAAAAACGCGCCATGCGGTTTGCGCTTCTGCCGCGCTCGCTGGCAGCCACACGAAGACACAAAAGCAGGTGGGGAGGATTTGCAAAAGGCGAGGTCGAAGGGCATCAACAACGCATAAAAGGAAAGGCCGCTTCTGCCGGTGACCTTGTCGCCTTGCCTAGTCTGTCAGCGTTAGGCTTCCATTGATGGCCTCATGAAGATAATCTCCTTTCTTGAGAGCGAAATGGACGGGGTGGTTATGTTTTCCGTGCTTGTCGCCATCCGATAGGCCTCATTTATTTCTCTCCCCACTCGCCCGCAGTGGCCTCCCATGGCTGTCGGGCCGGTGAAATTAGGAGCGCAAAAATACTCCAGAAGCCGGGCGAAGACATGATAAATATAATAACAAAAACGGCTTGACATAACAAAAATGACAATTTAATTAAACGTTTCGCCTCCCATGCGGGAGGCATCTTCAGTAGAGCGCAGAGCGAGTGAGAGTCGCACAAAAAAGTTCGGCTATTCAAGCATAAAGTTTGTGTACAGGTCCGGCAGGGGGCCACGGTTCTTGTTTTAGCGATGAATCACTTCCGCGTTTGTCGTTCTGGATGAACCAAGATTCCAGCAGCTTCCTCGGTTCCCACCTTTTATCCCTCGCCAAAGTCGATGCCTCGTCAAGGTCAAATTGGTGTCCTGACGTTCATGTGTGGTCGACGAGTTCGGACTTGAAGCGGGTGTCGTTAGTGGAATTGGCGACATCCCGTGCGTGTTCTTTCAGTCTTGTTTTTCTTTTTCGTCCCGTCTCTCCAATGTAGGAAGCGTCACATTCCTTACACTGCACCTGGTAGATCACGCCCCTTTCTGCCTCTGGCGGGGTCGGGTCTTTTGGCTTGGAGATAACATTGCCAATTGTTCTGTAGGGTTTGTATACAGTTCGTGCCCCCAACGGCCTAAGGGCGCGTCCCAATGCCTCCGAAACCCTTAACGTACGGGATGCACACGACGTCACGTGTTCGTTCGGCTCGATCCGGGCGCCGACGGGACATTTGTTTCTTAACGCGATTGATAGATCGGTCGGGGTAGTTACGTTTCTTCAAAGCCTCCCGCACATGGCTAAGTTCTTGATTGCTAAGTGTTGAGTTAGATGGGACTTTTTCTGAACGACGAAGCAACGATCTTACAACTGAGCGTTTGTGTTGAGTAAGGTGATCAGAGCGGTAGTCAAGAAAGTTTAGTCTGTCACAGGGTTTACGATATACGGATGTCTCCATCTTAAAGGAAGGTTTACTAGTTCTATGGACACGTTCATCTAAAAACGCCAAGGTACTGTCGGTTTCATGTTCGCAGGTGAACTGAATTGAGGGGTGGAGACTATTCAAATTGCGGTGAAAATCGGTTACGTTCTCTCTGTTAACTATTACAAAAGTGTCATCGACATAACGACGGTAGAACTTCACGGAGAAATCAATGCCAGACATTACCTTTTCCTCAACATATTCCATGGCGAGATTCGAGACGGTTACGGAAACTGGACTCCCCATAGGGAATCCGCTGACCTGATGATATATGTCCCCATTAAAACTCAAATTACACTGGTTGAGACAAAAACGCAAAAGGAGTATTACGTCGTTAACATGGAGGGTTGTGCCAGTGGACAACGACTGGTCTGCCAACAACCGGTCACGGGTGAAATCAACCGCCAGGGCGTTGCGGACATTCGTAAATAATGAAATCACATCAAAGGATACTTTAGCCTCGTGCAGTAGCAGGGTCTGAGCGCGTATAAGTTCAACAAAGTCATGGGAATTCCGGACGCTAAACTCATTGTTTCCCGTAAGAGCGCTCAGAATCATAACCAGATATTTGGAAAGGCTGGAACCGGATGAACCAATAAAAGATACAATCGGGCGTAGGGGGCGACCCGGTTTGTGAATTTTGGGGAGTCCATACATCTAAATTTGACCCGGCCGGTTTCGCATTGTTCAAAACACTGACAACGCGGCTTCTCGCGAGATTTACCCCTGTGACATCGTGCACACGCATGTCTGAGTTTCTCTTAAATTTCGATTATGAAGTCACGTTTTGGAACGTACCGTGGAGCAAAGGCATAGTCCAGTCCTTTGGATAGCAGAAATTTAGATCAACAAGAATGCATTGCTCTTAAAGGGGCGGTGCAAGAATTTGCGGACTTTGGCTAATTAATTGCGGGAATTGATCCCGGCCACATATAAAACGAAGGACCGAAAACTATTCTTTCCTGCTTGCCCTAGTTTTCATTAAAAAAAAAGTAAAAGAAATTGGTATCTCTGGCACCCCTCAACTCAACATTGAAGCGGCACCAGCTTCGCCTGTGACGTCATTCGGAGTGGCGTTGGTTTCCGGTTGGGTACTTCTGGCTTCCGTTTCCCCAGCGCTCGCCGTCTCGCCAGGCTCGCCGCTCTCCCGCTCTCCCGCCGATTCCCGACCAACATGGCGGCATGGGCGGACGGCCTGAGCGACGTCGAGCGCAAGATGCTTACGACGCGGCGGGCAGTCGAAGTCGAAGTCGAGGTCGCCGACACCAGGAACAATAACGATACCACGACACTACGGACCACGACTAACGCACTCCGTCGAGCGATGGAAAGACAAAACATCCAGGTTACTCGTGTAGCCGCCGTAGGTGCCCCGGGCGTCGACGGATGACGGCGACGGCAGGTTTTGTTGACTTGCGGTAGATGGCGCCACAAATACTTCATACCCTTTTAGCGGCAATATTAGGCTTTTGAAGCGTTTCCGCATGCCTAAACAACAAGATTTTTTAAACTTAACCTTAAATCAAGCTTACAATTGCCTAACACTATCACTTACAAAAACCACTCCGAATGACGTCACACCAGAGGTTCCATTTGCGGCCACCATATGGCCGCAGGTTTGGAAAAAAAGCGTTTTTTATTTTACGATTACGCAGCGGAAATAGAGGTATTTTAGGGTATGGTGGCACTTTTTCTCTTACTTATGCCGAAGTAAACAATATAAAAAATACAAGCTACATATTCGTTCAGTTTTAAAATCATTGCACCGCCCCTTTAATGAGTTGAAGTCAGACAGCTCCATCATGATTTTAAAGGCCGACAAAGGAAAAGGAACCGTTGTGCTGGATAAGGATGACTACATGAAGAAGATGTATGAAGTTATAAACGACAGTTACTATTTCGTGAGGCAATCAAAACATCCCGCTGCGAAGTCCGAAAGAGAGTTAGTTGACCACCTTCGAGAGCTTAAAAAGAAAGGACGTATCAGTGACGACCTATACCGTCGTCTCTTTTCCTCTGACGCCACGACACCCAAGATGTATGGACTCTCCAAAATTCACAAACCGGGTTGCCCCCTACGCCCGATTGTATCTTTTATTGGTTCAACCACTTACAGCCTTTCCAAATATCTGGTTATGATTCTGAGCCCTCTTACGGGAAACAATGAGTTTAGCGTCCGTAATTCTCATGACTTTGCTGGACTTATACGCGCTCAGACCCTGCTACCGCATGAGGCTATGGTATCCTTTGATGTGGTTTCACTATTTACGAATGTCCCCAACGCCCTGGCGGTTGATGTCGCCCGTGACCGGTTGTTTGCAGACCAGTCGTTGTCCACTCGCACAACCCTCCTTGTTGATGACGTTATACTCCTTTTGCGTTTTTGTCTCAACCAGTGTAATTTGAGTTTTAATGGGAACAGATATCATCAGGTCAGCGGAAACTGTAACCGTCTCGAAACTCGTCATGAAATATGTCGAGGAAGAGGTAATGTCTGGCACTGATCTCCCCGTGAAGTTCTACCGTCGTTATGTCGATGACACTTTTGTAATAGTTAACAGAGAGAACGTAACCGATTTTCACCGCAATTTGAATAGTGTCCACTCCTCAATTCAGTTCACCTGCGAACATGAGACCGACAGTACCTGGCCGTTTTTAGATGTACGTGTCTATAGAACTAGTGAACCTTTCTTTAAGATGGAGACATCCGTATATCGTAAACCATGTGACAGACAAAACTTTCGTGACTACCACTCTCATCACCCTACTCAACACGAAAGCTCAGTTTTAAGATCGTTACTTCATCGTTCAGAAACAGTCCCATCTAACTCAACACTTAGCAATCAAGAACTTAGCCATGTGCGGGAGGCTTTGAAGAAACGTAACTACCCCGACCGATTTATCAATCGCGTTAAGAAACAAATGTCCTGTCGGCGCCCGGATCGAGCCGAACGAACACGTGACGTCGTGTGCATCCCAGAGGCATTGGGACGGGCCCTTAGGCCGTTGGGGGTACGAACTGTATACAAACCCTACAGAATAATCGCCAATGTTATCTCCAAGCCAAAAGACCCGACCCCGCCAGAGGCAGAAAGGGGAGTGATCTACCAGGTGCAGTGCAAGGAATGTGACGCTTCCTACGTTGGAAAGACGGGACAAAAAGAAAAACAAGACTAAAAGAACACGCACGGGATGTCGCCAATTCCACTAACGACACCTGTTTCAAGTCCGAACTCGTCGACCACGGATGTACGTCAGGACACCAATTTGACTTTGGCAAGGCAATGGCGAGGGACGAAAGGTGGGGACCGAGGAAGCTGCTGGAATCTTGGTTCATCCAGAACAACAAACGCGGAAGTGATTCATCGCTGATAAACAAGAACCGTGGCTCCATGCCGGACGTGTACACAAACTTTATGCCTAAATATCCGAACTTTTTTGTGCAACTCTCACTCGCTCTGGGCTCTACCGAAGATGCCTCCCGCATGGGAGGCGAAACGTTTAATTAAATTGTAATTTTTGTTATGTCAAGCCGTTTTTGTTATTACATAAATTAGGAGCGCAGCCGGGACATTTTCTCCCGTGAATGACGATCGGGTGCTTGGAATCCGAAGCAGCTCTTTCGGCGTCCATTTGATGTTCTCGGAGTCCGTCGTTCAAGCATCGCCCCGTTTGCCCGATGTACCTGGTTGCGCAGGACAGGGGGATCGCGTACACTTCCTTCGCTTCCTCTCCTTCCCCCAAGATTTCTCTTTCCGGTACTCCCACGGAGCGGGCGGGTTTTGAGCTTGAAGCCGAAAATAAAGTTCGCTCTTTTTACTTTTTTTTGCGTTTCCTCCTCTCCTGCCCTCCTTTCCTCCCTTCACCGCCTTCCGCCACCTGTTTACCGCCCCCCCGCGAGGGGCCAACACGGAGAATGGATTATACTCCGTTTCACCTTCCGTCCGAGCACAGCGGACGCTAGGAGCCATCCCAGCCAATGCGGCGTTGAGGGAGTGTCATGCGACCTTGAGCTCCCTGTGTCGCTCCGCCCAACCGGCAGGTCACGCGACTTTCTCCCGGCGCTGGATCGGCTGGGATGGCTCGTGGCGTCCACTGCGCTCGGACTGAAGGTGAAACGGAGTATAGGAGACGCCTTCGTTAATCCGGTATAACCCGCCGGAGAGGGGGCCTGCGGGTTGACTAAAAATTATCTCGCTGGTCAAAAAAAAAAAAAGAAAACGTCGCGGGCAGCGATTGAATGCGCTTTGAAGGATGCGCAACCCTGAGATGGGGAACGACGCTCCGTCCGCCTTGAACAAGCTGGTATGCATTGGACTAACATTTTTCGAAGCGCGGCAGGTTTAGTGTAGTTCCTATCATATGGTCCTGCAACACTTCCTTGTCCGCCACAGGCTAGCCAATAATTCAAGGACATAACGACGGCAGCGTATTCAAACAGCGTAAAATAAAATGTATATAATATTTCTAAAAACTGCTTGGCTTTCAAATTTTTAGCGCTGCAAATAATCGTAATCAAAATGTTTATATGCTTGAAGACCCCTCGTCGTGCATCGAACCCAAAATTACGCTTACGTGAAACATGATTCGGTGGGGGAGCGGCTCGAGTCACCGTAAACTTTTTTTTTTTTTTTTCAACGTGGATTTTGCTTTTTAATCTAACTGAAGTACCACTGGCAGAACACGAATCGCATACTTGGAAGGTATGAGAACTCATATAGCTGGTTGAGTGAATGCAATACTATCGCATTCGTGGAAGCTCGATCTGTTGATTCGAACTTCAACAAATCACACGCACCCATTCTTCCTATTCCTCTTTACTCAGTCATAGTCGTTCCCTCACGATGCAATAGGAGTACAAGAAATGGCAGTTTATGCAATTTTGACGTTACACAGCCGTGATCGCACGGTTTTAGAAGCGTTATAGAACGAGCACAAGCGTAGAATTTTGGTACGCTGATTGATTTCTGTTTTCCCGCCGTGACATCACACCAAAAAGCGATTTCGTTCTGTCTGTGAAACTAGGAGCACAGAAATCAAGATATAATCCCGTAATAAAACAACGCGAAATGGATCTCTGCAGCCCATACCCAACCGTTCGCGAGGTGACTAGGCAAAGGCATATATTACCTTTGTGCCTTTACCCTCTGCGCACCGCCAGAGAGAGTCATACAAACTCCTTTGCGCTATTATCAACACGATTGCGTTTCAAAGCCCGTAGTTTGACTCGGCTGGGATTCTTCCCTTCTGGCTTTCACAGCTCTCTATGAAACCAGAAAGGTAGGTACTTTTCTACATTGGGTGGGTTTGCCCGGGGCCTCCAGTTATTTACGGAAAAAATCACACTACAGGCGCTTCAGCTATGTTCACTCTGGTCTACACACGTGCTCTTTAAAAATGCCTGTCGTCTAGCCTTTCCCAAAAGATGCTTGAAAAGCCAATCTTAGAGACCGACGAATAACGAGGTCGAAATTATGCTTAGACCTCAAAGAAATCATACACGAACTCATCTCTGTTACGTCACGGCGCGGTGGTGGCGCGTCGATCGCACTTCCGGTCTGGAACTGTTGGCAGAAGTCCCCATGCCAGACGTGCATTCCTGCGTTGTTTTGAAAGGAACCAGACACAAACCTGCCTTCTCGTCAAAACGCCGCGACTGGGGTCGTACCAAAAGTGCCGAGAAAAGTTTGAAGGTCAGTTTTCACGTGCTGGGTTCGTGCGAGGATCTGGATATGTGCCGCGAAAAGGGAAAAGCAGACGCCGTCGGACAACGATTGCTTGGGTGGGAAGCACTTTGGGTTGAATTCACGGATACTTGTGGCCATCAGATTTATTTATTTTTTTTTTGTTCCAACATGAACGCGAGAGAACCGTCAAGTTGTGCGGACCACCTGCGGATTACGTTCAGTGCGTCTTCAAGTTCAAACGGCCTCCTGATCGTTCGAACTGTCGTCTGCTCTTTCAAACGTTTCTTCTTGTCGTCTGCTCTCTTAGACGACGCCGGCCCGTAGACCAAATGTTGTCTCGGTACTTGGGATGACAAGTAAGTGCAGGCTTCAAAAGACTTATATTTGAAGGTTGGTAAGCAGGCTCGATGTAAAAGAGTAGATACATGAAGATGTTGATCATTGTTACCAGTGACCATCACCGACTTGTTATGCCTAATACACTTGGTCCGATTTTGCTTGCGATTTTCAGTATCGACGTCGACCATCTCAGCTACGGTTTACGCTTTTGCAGCCCGAGCGGCGTCGCGACTGAAAATTGCGAGCGAAATCTCATCAAGCGAGTCAAGCACTAGCGTACATACTGCGGCGTCCACGCGGAATGAATCGCCACATGTCACACTATTCACGCGATGTTTCGCGGTGTAACGAGCCTCGGTAATTTTGCTGACGCCGCTTAAGGAGTCAGACATCGCCAGGAAGATGTAGAATCAACAATGCGATCGCGAAAAAGGGCAGGGGGACTCACACCGACGCCAACAACATCGCATTTCAATGGTTTGTTAATGGGCGACGGCCGAGCTTCTTGCCCACACCCCCATCGCGCATGCACGGCGCCAATGGCGTCCGCTAGGGGCGCTTCGGTTTGTTTGTAAACCTGAGTTGGTGTATAACACAAATTTGGCGTCGTCATTCTCAAACTGGTTGCCGGACGAAATTCTCTATGCGATTTGCAAGCCAGGGTTGGTAAAAGTAACGTAAGATACGTACAACAGAATTGCCTGCCATAAATAAAATTATTTGGCTAACGCCAATGTAACTCGAAATAGGTGCAAAGAGTTTTGCGATAGGAAGCGTAAACCGAAAAAAAAGAAAAAAAAGAAGAAAGATTGAGGAAACGGAGAAATAAGACAAACAAATCTCTGGTGACCTGGCCAAAAAAAAAAAAAAAATTGTGTTCATGTGATTTTTCTTGTTACGTGACCAAAGAAAAAAAATAAAGGAAATAAAAAAAATAAAAAAAACACGAGAAAAAATACCATCCCCTGCCCGGTTTGGAAGCTAGGCCCTGTTAATCGTGAAACTAGCGCGCTATTCGTTGCGCCAACATAACTTTTTTTTTCCTTCTTTATTGCAAGTTGCGCCAACATAGCTCTGCCTGTAATGCTCACGCATTCTCTCATCATAGGAGAAAGCTTAGTTCCTTCGTAGTTTTTCATGCATGTGTTATTTTTATTTGTGGCAAGAGTTCACGCTCCAAAATGCTTTTAGAGTTTTGGAGCAAAACGAGTTTTCTTCATCCGAGTCAGCTTCTATACCCGTTTTCACCTCAAGAAAACAGTAAGTTTTGCGCATTGTTCATACGCCGCGCGAAATAGTTCTCGCCAGATTTGGTTGTCGGAGGCACAGGCGATGCTTTTGGCGTTTGAAACGTGTACTCCTTGATAAGATAACGTGTATCCACTCTAAAATGCTAATAAATATATCTTAAATCTCCACCTAAAGGTGAAAATTAGTAATCATCCGCGAGAAGCCGGACATTTTTTCCTATGCTTCTTGAGGTGAAAACAGGTATAGAGCCAGTAGACCGCACTGGGTCGTCCAGCTAATCAAGCAGCTATTTTCAAATTCTCTGGCGTGCCCGTCCTCGCATCCGAGGTCACCGTTTGACAAGCTTATCTTTCTTCCGCCTGTAGCCGGAACCCCCACGGCAGCTTTGTTCCGTCCCACTCCCTCTCGAGAGGATGGCTCGCCCCGAGGCTAATCCCAATCTCTAGACCTCTTTCCATCCAACGCTGGCCCTTTCTCTCCCCGTCCCCCAGCTTCGGGAGAGAAGGTTCTTCCCTGAAGAACGTCCCGTTTGTACAGCGGCCTTTAAAGTTCAAAGATTGTCCTGTCTGTATCGTCCCTTTTGTGACTCCACTTTTTAATGTTTAAAAAGTATCAACAGGCTAAAATAGTACAATTTCCGGGATTTAATTTTCGTTCCCCAAGTGAGATGCGGGAGCCGCACCACGGAGCTCCGTTCGTTTCCGCGCTTTGTCATTTTGTTATCGCTAGGAGTTGACAGTGCTCAATCACAATGGAAGACACGCACAGAGCCACGCTCGCTTTTGCAATGCGCCGCCTAGTAATCATATCTCTTGTGGAGACGTGCGCACATCCGTCTTGTGCAGTGTTAGCTTAATGGCAGCACTTCCTGTAAAGGCGGATTCACACCGAGGATGTAAGCAGTCGCGCGATCCAACTAAATCACATCCCCCCCCCCCCCCCCAAAAAAGAAAAAAAAATGTAATTAGTTGGTCAATATGGCGTGCGCGAGGAGCGAGTCCAACGCCTTCGTTGGCGAGTCGCTTCTCAAAAACTTTCGCTCCAAACGCCATTGGTTGGCTCGGCCTCTCCGCGACTGGAGTGCATCGCAAAAAGTCGGGTCAGCAAGCAAGTGCTGAAATCCTGTCACTTTTTGCCCGCGATGGTCGCTTTTGCGATGAAAGTTATGGCGCGACTAGATCGCATCGCCGGTGGGAACGCGCCTTAATGTCGAACCAGTCTCACGGCGCGTCCCGATATTGGCTTGTGTACCTACGCGCGAGTACAACATCTGGCACAATTTGTGTTTGCAAAGCCTGCTCCAGCCGCGTCAAAACATTCAGCCAACCTTTGGACTGCAGAAATCAAGAGACAACCAAAATAAGATGAAGTTGCCAGCCGAAAAAAACTTGATTTCTATTTAATTAACATGAAGACCACCCGCGTACAGCAAATACCTCATCAGCGGTACTCCAAGGCAGTAAGCCTAGTTCTGGCACTTGTTTGGCAACTTTGGCCCGTAGCTGCCAGATGACAGTCGAAATATCGGGAAGCGAAGCCTAACTTGGGCACTTGTTTGGCGACTTGGGCCCAAAGATGCCAATGTCAACCAAACTACAGGTAGTAAGCCTAACTCTGGCAGATTTGTGGCGATTTTGGCCCGAATGTGCCAGGTGACAGCCGAACTGTCAAAAAGTGAAGCCTAACTTTGGCATTCGTTTGGCGATTTTGGTCCAAAAATGCCAAAGATCTGCCGAACTACCGCGCAGTAAGCCTAAATCTGGCATTTGTTAGGCGATTTAGGCCCGAAGATGCAAGACGACAGCCGAGCTACCCGGCAGCGAAGCCTAAGTTTGGCACTTGTTTGGCGAATTAGGGCCGAGATGCCCAGACTGTTGCTGAGGGAGGTCAGGTTTGGCACTACTTTGGCTTCTTCGGGCTTTTTAATGCCCTAAACTGCCAGACGCAAGCCAAATTTTGGCCCAGAACTCGATGCTGCCTGGGTTATAGCAGGCTGCTGACATACCTGTCATTCCGTCTTTCAATGCTTGATGCTTCTATAATTTCCCTGGTGAGTTGGTTGGGACTCTTGCCTAGCACAGAACACTTCATTAAAGCGCCCAACACCCGCAGTCTTTACAGTGAATTCCTAAATGTCCCGAGTCGGCGTTGACGATGTCGTTGCCATGCTCTCCAATGCGGTCCTTCAGATACCGTCTAGTCTGTCCTATATACTGTTCCCCACAGGAAAGTGGGAAGGAATGTATGACACTTTCTGCGCAGGAAAGAACTTTCGTCCTGTGGTTTTTGGAGCAGCTTACTGCATTACTCGAGGGCCAGTTTACCTTTATGCACATGACAAAGAGCTGTCTCGGGGCTGAAAAGACTACATTTACGTTAATTATATTTGCAGCCCTCTTAAGGCTATGAGAGAACTTGGGCATGTAGGGCACTACCATCGGTCTTCTTGTCTTCTTCCTGGCTTTTTTCTTTTTTTATAGCCTCCACCATGTTTGATCTCTTTGAGGAGCCTTTCAACCACCGAGATCAATAACGAATTGGTGCAATTTGAGGACTTTAACCTTGCGATTTGCCCGTTGAAGCTTTTTTTGAATTGTGTGCTTGCATGACTCTGTGATTTGAGTATTTAGACATATCCGCACTACGCCCCTCTTCATGAGTTGGAAGTGTGCGAAGCGGAATGGGAGGAGCGGTTTTTTCACTCTAGGCTCATCAGACCATCATACATGCCTTCAAGTCTAAGATCCAAGAATCTTGATAATTCTTCAACCGGGAGTTCGTACGTGACTTTCAACGGTTCCATACAATTCTTGAAACAGGCAGTAACCTCGGTCACTAAGCGACGTCGCAACTGTGAAATTGCAAGTAAAATCGCACCATCTGAATCAAGCTTTAAATGTAGGGCGTGTTTCGTGAATCTATGTTCACTACGTTTCCAGTTCCATCACAATGTAATTTTATATCTTCAAACAAAGTTAGAGATTTAATGAGGGCCTTCGGCTGTACAACTAACGTGTGTTCGTTCTTTCGGCGTTCACTTGGAGAGAGAGAGAGAGAAAACCTTTATTTTCGCTCCAAGTCCGGAGCTCCTTTTTTTTTTTTTTTTCACCATTCATCACCAAGCATGGTTTTGACATGTCGGACGAGCACGGGCCATAGTGTAGCCTCGAGTATCTTGGGTGGGTTGGCCCACTCTGTCCAGGTCTGAGGGAGGTGGTGGGAAGGGAGGGGTGAAAGAAGTAGGTTACGCGATGTGTGGGCATTAGGGCAGTCCCACAAGTAGTGTATGTTGGATAATTGATGATTAAACGTTTCGTCGACATTTTGAGCAGCAGTGTTAACACGAGCATTGTTGATTTTTTTTTTATGTACCGGAAGTTGTTTGGGATGTTAAAGACTGGAGCATTCCTGGCGGTGTTGGCCATAAAAAGGTTCTACAATATTTCTCAACTTTCTGAACTGATGGTCATATGCTGGCCTGCCGTGGAAAACAGCAGGGTATCAGCTGCGTTTAGGAGGTTTCAAGCCGCTTCTTTCTGTTGCTGAACTGCCTCGTGTGCATGCTATTTATTTATTTTGGCTTAAGCAGAAGCAATTTTATAGGTGTCATGCTGTTTAAGCATGACACCTTGGCCTTTGGTCCTTGTTCGAAGGAGGACTTCGGCTCTCTAGTGACGGTGTTTGCTGGGAACAACTTCTCCATTTCTTGTTCGCAGACCTTTCACAATGTCAAAAAAGTATCTTGCTTTTCCAGCCAGTACCTCAGTGTTCCTTCCAGCGAGAAGATATTCAGCAACCACTGTTAAGCTGACCATACGCTATGGCGGGCTACACGTTCATAGCAGCGGCGGTGGGGGTCTGCGACGAATGGTGTCCCATCGTCGGCCTCGTTGGCTGCGGGATTTTCGGTGGTAAAAGTCCGAATTGCGGGGGTAGTCCTTGGGTGCGGCGGCTTCCTCCGGTCTCAGTAGTCCCTGCGGATGGTCCTCTTGAGCCGAGGATCGGGCTTGCGCTGCGAGGCCTCGGAGGTGTACGCCTTGTGGGCTGCAATATCCAGAGTCTCCACCGAAAATGTCACCAATGAGAGATGATAAGGCGATGAATGAACAAAAACTAAACTTTTACTTTCGCGAACTTATGCCGAAAACAAAAAAAAACAAAGAGGTAGCGTCACTGGCGTCGCACGATAACTCGTATTCCTTCTTGTGACCTTATTGGCACATTGTTTTACTCATTAAGATCATGTCGCCGGAATTTTACTAACCCTTTTGAAGTACCCTGTAATGATTACCAAAGGTATGAGGGCTACGTGGTTTGAAATATTAGAAAGAAACTTGGTCAGTTTACACTTTCTCTTTCTGTCTCTCTGCGTGGTTTCAATATTTATGTGTCGCTGATCACAATGTTTGTGTGTTTTTTCTCCCTATAACCTTTTAGTTTTATTATGGAATATAAGTGCGCTCCTTGTTTTTAAGTGTAGGAATGTCCGGTGTGCTAGCACCCAGACCGAAAGACCAAATGGTTTTTCCTGAACATCTAATAAAATTGATTGATTTATTGAATTTTTCTCCCAGTTTCCCGAGCTATTATTATTTTTATTAATATTATTTTTATTATTATTATTATTTGTAGTAGTAGTAGTAGTAGTAGTAGTAGTAGTAGTAGTAGTAGTAGTGGTAGTAGTAGTATGATACGATTATGATTATGATTTGCATAATGATTACGATTATGATTATTAATATTGCTATTTCAATGTTTCAAATTGACGTTTTCACCTCACAATTACACAGAACTATACAGGCCAGATGATTACGAGCTCAACCGGTGGGAAGCAGGCCAATCTATCTCGAAGGCGCCCATTACCTTGCCTCAATACGGGCTTGTATTTGACATCGACGACTCAGACGTAATTAAGCTTTATTTTCTTTTCTTAGCGTTTATTTTGCCTTTTGTTAGTCTCCTTTTTGCTGGGTTGGGTTGCTGTGACTCGGCCGTCGTCCGTTCCGAACGTTCCGAACATAGTGTCAGAAGCTGGCTAACACTATGGCGGGAGGTGAACCCCGTATCCGAGTGGTTCGCGTCGGAGCGTCACCGGTTCGCTCTCTGTTAAACAAGAACACCGTCTGGATGTGGGGTCTTAGCCAAAGGGAGGCTTTCGCCCGCCTCAAGTCACTGCTTTGCTCTGAAACAGGCATGGCGAAGTACCAGCCGCGCTACCCCACCGTGACGTCTGCAGATGCCAGTTCTTATGGTTTGGGAGCCGTCATGCCTCAAGATCAGCCTTCAGGGGCTCGGCGTGCTGTCGCCTTTGCTTCCACATCCCTCACTCCCACGGAGGGCCGCTACAACTAGACGGAGAAGGAGTCTATAGCCGTAACGGGGGCCGTCTTATGGTTCGAGGGGGATATTTGTGGTCTGAAATTCGAGGTCGAGACTGACCACCGCCCTCTTGTCGCCCTCCTTGGGGGAAAGGACCTGGACCTTCTGCCATCGCGAATGCAACGCCTGCGAATCAAGCTGGTGCGTTATCAGTACAACGTGAAGTATGTACCGAGGAAGCATTGGCAACTTCAGACACTCCCTCACGTGTACCTCGTGACGCGCCAGCTTCACAAAAAATGGAAAGTGTGGAACTCTTCATTGGCGACTACAGACACTCTCTCACGAGCACCTTGTGAAGCTGTGAAGCGCCAGCTTCTCAAGAAGTAGGAGCTGCGGAACTTTTCATTGCCGAAGTCTTCAAAGACCTGCAGCCAGCAGTGGCGAGTCGGCTGGAAGACGTCCGTTAGCACCAAACCCAAGATGGAGAGAGTTCCATGGTAGTAACCTACTCTGGAAGAGGTTGCCCCAGGAAAAACGAAGTGCCAGCTCTCATTACTCCGTATTGGAAGGAGAGAGAACAATTGAGCGCCTACGAAGGCGTACTACTCCTGGATTGCCGCATCGTCATACCGTCTGCTCTCCGGCAGAGCATCCTGGCCTTACTGCATGAAGGGCACCAGGGAGTTCGCCGCTGTTAAGAACGAACCAGACAAAACGTTTAGTGGCGGAACTGCAATCTACACATTAAACGTCTTGTAGCCGAGCGCCAAGTGCGCCGAGACTCGTGTGTTATACTCTGAGCGGATGATACAGACTTTAACAGAAGAATGTCCATGGCAGCACCTCGGGCTACATGCTTCTAGCTAAAGAGACGTGACAACGTTCTGATTGTAAACTACTACCCAAGGTTTCCTGAGGTCGTCTCTCTCTGATCAACATCTGCGTAAGCGCTCATCTCGGTTGTCGAGGTTTGCATGGCTCGCTATGGGATCCCGGAAGTCGTGCGGTCAGATAACAGACCGCAGTTCGCATCTCACAAGTTCGCAAACTTTGTTCAGGTGTACAAATTTCGACATTAGACAGCAGCCCCCGGTACCCCCAGAGTAACGGTTAAGTAGAGCGCATGGTGCGTACCATAAACGTCTTGTTTACAAAACGTTCTAATCTGTCCCTGGCTCTCCTATCATACCGAGACACACCTGGTGTCAAAGGCGTTTTTCCTGCACAGTTGTTAATGGGAAGAAAGCTCCAAACTCGACTTCCTGGTTTACCCGATCGACTTGAGCCAGCATTGCCAAGCCATCAAACTTCAAGACAAGATATGCCGCAAACGAGTCACAGCAGGCAAAGAACTACAGCCGCCGGCATACTTCAAGTCCTCTGAATTCCTTGAAGTGGGGGGGCAGACGTGTGGGTTAAGGAAGTCGATTACCGAGACCGTATCCTCAGACCCGCTCTGCGACCACGGTCATATGGGGTGGAAGCCCCAAGGGGAACTCTGCAGCGAAACCGTCGGCATCTTGTCGCCTTCTCAAGCGGCCGGTCAGCAGAGGAACCGCCAGCCAGTTCACAGCAGTCTACGCCTGGTGAGGGTCAACCAGAATCATCGCCACAACCTCAGCAAGACGGACTTCGGCTGAGACGCACACGTTGCGGTCGTGTGATACGGCCACCAAGGTGATTGGACTTAAGGATCTAAAAAGGGGTGATGTAGAGGGCACTACTAAGGTGATGGTGCTTTTCTTATTGCTGGTCAGAGGACACCATCATTTGTAGAGCACTTATATAAGGAGCGGCGCGTAGAAACAAAAGGGCGTTTTGTTTTTTTGTTGTGGTCACGAGTTGGGCTGTTGTCACTTGGCCGTCGTCCGTTCCGAACGTTCCGGGCGTTCCGAACAGACATGATTGTATAAAACACTCCAAATAATCACCTTTGACAGCACTACTAGTATTGATTAGATTTTTCTGGATTCCAGCGATAAACAGCAATTGCTTGTTCAGGAGAAGAGTGCCGCTCTAGGTACCTCGCATTGCCCTTGTAGTCTTAGGAAAGGTGTGAACTGGCTCTATGTAGCCATAAGTAATACATGTTTACGTAAGTAATAAAGTTTGGTCAATAACGTGAAAACGAGATAGGAAGTAATCAATATGAAGGCGTTCACTCATCTTAGTACAAATTCACTAATTTTGCTTGCAGATCAGCCTTAATGTGTAAAACGTTCCTCGTTTTCTCTTTTTCTTCCTTCACGTGGTGGAAGCAGCTAAAAGACTTTTTAATTTACAAACCCTGCGGCTCCAAGCAATTTCTGAAGAACTTCAGCAAGGTTGACTATCCACCCCACATGATCCGTGACTTGAAGATTTTGAGCACTAAGCCCGTGGGGGACACGTTCCACGTGCAGTTGTCCTGGACGTCCCTTGGAGCTCACCTGGACGTGGACACCGGTGAGAGACGTTTGAAAAGAAATTGTGTGTACTGTACGTTTCTGTGTCATTCTCTGTCTCGGAATTTCCTTCGTTATGATTAGAATATTTAACCAGCTTGTTTATGCCGTCATATTTTATTCATCATCCTTTACATAGGGTGAGTTGCGTCGCACGTTCGTTACGAGACCTTCTCCGTGGGCTGTTTCTTGTCTGCAATTCCCTGTTTCTCAGGATTTTACTATTTATGATCCTGCTCCTAATTTGCGTGATTCTTTTACGCCTAGTCAAGATTGTCTCACTAGGCTAAAAGTAAAACAAATATTACAACTAGCTCTGTGTACCCGTATTGTGAAATATCGTCAGTCGGCCTCCATTACAAGTTGCTGACGCAATGGGTGCAGATACGCTTGACGGTCCATCGAACCGAATTGTCTTCCTTATGAATTCTTCACAACCTTATCGGAAGCTAGTGAATGCTCACGAGATGCGAGGCAACCGTGACTACCTGTATTTTTAGTCCGTGCAGTGCCGGAGGATGCTGATTTTCTGGAAACGAAGAGTTTCTTTTTTTTCCTTTTGCTGTCTTTAACGACTGTAGGCTCAGCTTAAGCAATTAGCATGCACTTTACTAGGCTAGTACTTCGCTTGATTTGTTGCAATGTACGCGGAAGAGTCAGTCAGTTTGAAGCACACAATGGATTTATTTATTTATTCACTTACCCTTAAACACCCTATGAAGGGCAATATGTGAGGTTGTAACTGAGAGTTTAACAACGATGCGGAGTGACCAACCTCGACGATGTCTTTATATGTTTGTTTGTTTTTTTAAGCTTAACTTTTTTGTTTAAAAACAAACCTGAAAACTACACTTATCAGGTTTATGCAGAAGTTGTTCGACAACGGTGACATTGGAAAGAGTGCTAATCGTAACGATCTGTAGGCTACATAATTAAAATGTGTTAGATAACTTTTTTTTTAGTAAAAATAGAGATATGGTTCCAATTACAAATTTGCTGAGCGTCCTGGAGAACCACTAAATCAACTCGTTTTAGAAAGATATAATGCAGGGGCATTATTTTACGGCTCTCCGTTAAAACCATCAACTTGGACGTGTTTATAGGTTTCTGTTCATCATGGAAGCGCATCTCTGCGGCCGCGGTTCTACTGCCCAGTAGCCGAGACGCGCAACGCACGTGCGTAATTCTTTCCATCCTACGACGAAGGCGAGGCGGTGGCTTCGCGCCGGGAAGCCACTGGTCTGTATATGAGAAACCCTATATCGTAAACTTCTTGGTATTGTCACGAATGACAATTGATGAGGAGACGAATGACCGAAGAAAACTAAACGCTTAATGGGGCGAACTTGCGCCCAAAACAAAATGGGAAGAGACTAGTGCCGCAGGCGTCCATGGCGGCGCAAGAGCAAGATCGAGCGCTGGGCGAGACTGACTTGTACAGCGCTGTGCAGCTTTTTTTCAGCCTTCCCTGGAGAATATTCGGCGTCAATCCTTATTGATGCATACATTCCGAATATGAATAAGCCAGACAGTTTTCCAACCTTCTCAAGTCTTCTACTTTCATAAGAAAATCTGAAACGACACCCAGTGCTGGGAATCCAACCCGAGCCACATGCGCGTGAACCGAATGCTCTGCTGACTTGGCTACGTAAACGCGCAGTATTAGTTCCTTTAAGAAACGCATCAGCCCGATGCAACAGGAATAAAAACAAGACAAATCAAAAGGAGGGTCAACTAAGGTCATCTGGAACAGAAAATGTCCACAGTGCACACGAGTGTAGGTTAGCTTGAGTCGAACGACGTGAGCAACCTCGGGTCCCGGTAGGGGTCGTGATGATGCTTGCGTTGTGTCAGACACGCGTATGGTTCAAACGTTGTGTCAGACACGCGTTGTGTCAGACACGCGTAGACATCGCGTATGGTTCAAACTACCGTTTCAACAGTTTT
Organism: Ixodes scapularis; assembly: GCF_016920785.2. Lineage (NCBI taxonomy): Eukaryota > Metazoa > Arthropoda > Arachnida > Ixodida > Ixodidae > Ixodes > Ixodes scapularis. The sequence goes on from NW_024609880.1 coordinate 92,228,966, forward strand.
TCAATAAGGCCGCGGCGACGGATAGGCGTCCACATCCACACACTGTTTCCGGGCTGGAAGTGAACGTCCCAGCGACGAAGGTTTCAGTGGACAGCGTTGACGCGTTGCGTGTCTTGAATCCGGAGCCGGACGAGCTAGCGGACTTTTTCGGCCCGCTGAGCAGCCACCTAGGCGTCGTCGCTTCCATCATCATCTGGCTCGTGGGGCAGTATCGCGCTGAGCATGGTCGTAACCTTCCAATCGTGTACCGGCTGGGAAGATATTTTCTTGAACCGCATTGTTTTAGCCGAACGTGACGAAGGGCAACATCTCGCCCCACGCCCTGCTCTCTACGTCGACGTACATAGATATTATGCCGCCGACTCTCCTGTTGAGTCACTTTGTCAGTCCGTTGGTCTGCGAGTGGTATGCAGATGTACTACGGTGGGTCGTGTGACTGAGTCGAAGGATTTTTTGAGTCAGCTGTCCCATGAACGATAATCCCCCGTCAGTGATCAGGACCTCGGGTGCACCGTGCCGAAGTACGATGCACGTGGTGAAAAACTTGGCGACTTCCACGGCAGTTCCAGCCCGAAACGGTGGAGGTGTTTTCGTCTCGGCGACATATCGTGTGAGGTAATCGGTTGCCCCGACTATTCACCGGTTGCTTTGCGTTGACGAAGGGAATGGTCCAAGCAAGTGCATTCTTATCTGCTGGAAGGCTGTAGTCAAAAGTACAATTCACTGCAAAAGTCCCAAAGGCTTCGTAAGCGGTTTCTTGCGCCACTCATGGCACTATCGGACATAGAAATGGAGAGTCCTCGGGAACTTGGCCAGTAGTACTTCTCGCGAATCCTGGCGATTGTCCTGCTGTATCCATGTGTCCAACTGCAGGGTCGTCGTGTCATATGTTTGGAAAACGTCTTCACGGAGGCCACTAAAAATCACCAACAGTCCCGCTGAGTTCCTGGTGCCGAAGTTGTCTTTGTAGACAGCTTCGGCACCACTTGCTGCATTCGTCGAGAAGCTCAAGCAGCTGTTGTCCTTCAGTAGCAGAAAGCTTCGGGTCGATTTCAAGTTTCGAGGGCGGCATTCTCTCGCGCTGTGATGATGTCGGCTCTTCCGAAAGTGCAGCGATTGCGGCTCCGTTCCGGAGTGCGTCGTAAGGTGTTGCTTTCGTAAGGTGTTGCCGCTCTCGTCGAAAATTAGTAACCAGGAGCATCGTGCGCCCGTCTTCAAGTTCTACTACTCGTCGTACGGCACCGATTCATCTTTCTAAAAGAAGCTGGTGGCTTCCTTCGAGCAGAATTCGCCGCCGGAAGCTTCATCGGTGCCAACGGGTACGAAAACGCACAACCGCAGCGTTAAGTTCACGTCCTTTGCTAGCACTCGGACCGCTGATAACGACGCTTTGGGTTCCTCTGGTGGTGGCACAGGTTTTCGCAGCGTCAACAAGTTTGCCCCGAGATTGATTACGGCACCGCACTCACTACGAATGTTATGCGGCCTTCGGCGGTTCGCATTTGAGGGCCATCCCATGACGTCGTCACTTTCCGAAGACGGCGTGAAAGCTTCTAACACGAGACGTCCCGGCTAATTTCGTGGATGTCCGGGGTAATAGGGAAAATTTCGCCTCTAAACATGGTGTATGCGGCGGCGTCTGGATGTCGCTGGTAAAACCGATCTATCCTGGGAAAAGTGGCGCCATCCATTGTTGTGGACATGAGCGAGTCATGCGGCGCGCGACACTTCTGAGACGAACATAGCGGCTGATATGTGGCTCAGTTCTGCGCCGTGCCGCCATGACTTTCCCAAAGGCTGCGCGTTGCACGTGCCTCGTGCATCGACTCACTTTGCACTACCTTTAAAACATGAAGGGGCTTTAGTCGCTGGCAGTGGGAAGCGTGCGCTTCGAGGGCGCGCTCGGTGTTTGTTGCCTCAGTGACGAGAGCTTCAACGGTTGTCGGCGGATTGCGGACAATGCCTCCAAAGATATCGTCTCTCACCCCGCACAGGAGGACCCACATGTTCTTGTCGTCTGTGGCTTGTGGGTCGGCACGGCAGACCATGCGCAGGGCGTCTTCAACGTAGCTCGTGACTGTTTTGTTGCGGCCCTGGGTCCGCATTGGAAGAAGGTCGTCTGACCTTTCCCGTCGGTGTTGAGTGATGAATGCCCGCAGCCACTCGCTCCTACAGACATCCCACGATTTTAGCGTTGGCTCGTGGTTCTCGAATCAGCGCTTAGCGGTGCCCTCTAATGCAAAGTAAAGGTTCTGCTCGCTGTTCTGGTGTCCAGTTGTTTTGTCGCGCCACTCGGTCGTACTTGTTGAGGTTCCCTCTAACGTCATCGTGAATTTGTCGTGAAGCGGTGCCGGAGTCTCAGGCGCAAAGGGCTGGTAAATGACGGAAGGGCCAGCTGGTGCCTGCTGTTACTTGGTCCCTATCGTCGGCGTCTTTGTCTTCCTGGGCTACTTTGACATTCGACCGAACTCTGGAGGTTGACTGGTTGAGGCGGCTGGCTCGGGTTCGTCGACGGGGTTTAGCTCTCCGGGACATGACACAGATCGAGCCCTACAGATCTCCTGAAGGATACGTTTGTCAGGCGCGCATGGAATCCGGTACGCTCCACATGCACCAAAATGTTACGAATGACAATTCATGAGGCGGAAGGACTGAAGAAAACCAAAAGTCTGATGGGGCGAACTTGTGCCCAAAACGGAATACGAAAAGGCTAGCGTCGCAGGCGTCAATGTCGGCGTAACAGCAGGCTCGAGCCCCGGAAGACCAAAATATTCTGCCTCGGTCCGTCTCGAAGTATGCATTCTGAGCATGAAAAGACCTTTCCGAAAATATGTGGTGCCACCTGCGTCCATTTTCCGCATTATGATGTTCAGAGGTATGGCAGGTGAAGTTATCCAAATAGCAAATACGATGTTGACGTTGCTTTAACAGTTCGTGATTTCATAGCCTCAAAAAAGCGGAAGGAAAGCAAGACAGACTAGGTGATGACCTTTTTCGTTCGCTTAATGTTTCTGTCTGTTCTGAATTGCTAACGATGATATAAAATGAATCGTGCGGCTACCACGATATTCGAAGCGTTAGAGCCGGCACGAAAGTACACCCAAACAGCCCCACAATTCTCTTTGTTGCAAGGCCTCCTGACATTTTTCGAAAGGGTCTATAGACAAACGGTTCTCCAACCTTCTCAATTCTTCTACTTTCGTAAAGAAAGGTAAAATAACACGCAGCGCTGGGAACTGAACCCAAGTGACTTGCGTGTGAGCCAAACGCGCTGCCAACTCGGCCACGCAAGTTATTTTTTTATTGTTTGATATTACAGTGATACAAAGCAACATCCAACATGCTCAAATAAAGGCTAACAGACGCCAGCCCACCTGGCTGACGTAAAAAGCTAAAGATATTTAAGGTTAGCCGGCTACTTTAGAAGTGGTAACCATTGAGGCCGAGTTTGCTGGGCCATGCGCAATTCATCACTAAAACGCATGTGCACTTCGAAATATTCATGCACAGAACGCGCATCTATATCTGCATGACGCACTGCCGAGCGGCACAGCCATAAACTGTGAAAGCTCAACAGCATAATTGTGTTCTAGGGGTATACTGTCGTCCTCTTCAACGGGTAAAAACCAAATTCCTTCCGGCGTAAGTGGGAGGTATTTCGGAGGGTCCTTTGTCGAACGTTCCAAAAGAATACTCAATCTCAGTATTCTGAGAAAACGTGTTCGAGAGTTTCCTGTTTTTTACATAGTATACAGTCGTCGGTTGAAGCGATGGGTACTCCCCTTTCTGCTAGCCAAGCTTTGACAGGTAACGATTGGCTATGAAGCTTGAAAAAAAATGTTTAAGTGTGCAGGGATAACTGTTTTCTTTACTCGCTTCAACGTGTCTTTCCGTGGGCCCTCACTGTACAACGTATGGTACAATGGTGTGGGGAAAAAATATATATCACACCACTCGCCAGTCGTTTGCCCGCAACGCTACACAAATAGTCCAAAGCAAACCGCTTTGCGAAAAACGGATAGGCGCCAATGTCTTCTTTTAGATACCCGCGTACGCAAACACTCATAGTTACGTTGGACGAAACAATAAACTCTGACAGAGTGCTGTGCAGATTCATGTGGATTACCATGCGTGGTCTTTCTGGTCTCGAAGGAAAATAAATCTGCTGACCAGCTCTCTTGCGAACAGATGCGACATACCCAGACCACCAACGCTTAGTCGCCGAAAAAGATTTGCTCGGCTCGACTTCTTCCCTACCGAACTCCAAATAAAAACCGCGAATACAAGATGGATGCGTTGAATGTTAATACGTGAACAATGTAACATATGCTACACGTATTAAAGTTTTGCACAAGGAAACGTGTTACACACCGATGCGCGAACAAAAAATTGACAACCCCTTGCCTCCCTGCTAGTTCACCTTCGCGCGCAAAGCCTTAATTTCATTGCGCCAATACTCGGCAGTATCGTGAGAGTGATCTCAAGGTACACCAAGATAACAAGATGGAAAGTCGGACCATACAATGCGTTCAAACACACTCGGCTTGGAAGGCACATCGCCGTGTCCAATGCCCAAACACTCCATAAAGTTAACGGAGCTAACCGTATGTTCGCAGAACATTTCTGTCAACTCTGCGGCTTTTTTTACGCTTTGTTGGTCCACGCAAAAAATCGCCTCATTATACGCGTATCACAAAATCTTTAGTTCAGTAGTATGTAAATTAAAAATCTCTAACGTAGCTTCGACGAACAATGCTTCAACAAAACGGTTCAAGAAAAATACAAAAAAGCAGAGGCGAAAGTGGAAAGCCTTATTTCACAGAAGAAAACAGGAAAATACTCTCACTCAAGCGTTTGCTCACAACAAGACGGGTGACGCAATTTTGGTGTGCCATACGTATTTCATCACACAATACTGAACCAACATTAACGTGGTCAGAAATAGAAAAACAAAAGAATATCATGTGACACACGGTCGATAGCCTTTCCTAAGTCGACCTATAGCATAGTGACCCCTCCGTTCCATACTATCTCAACAACCCAGAATACACCTTCGCACATAAACGTTTGCAACCATGCTTCGTCCTTTGCTACCACAAGTCTGGTACGGGACGAATATAATGGTTATCACGCTTTGCATTCTGCAAGCGTGATATTTTGTTCTGCTAATAATTCCATCGAAATTTTATAATCTAAATTTTTCAAAGTTAGTGAACAATACGCTCCTAAAATATGGAGTTTCATGTGATCGTCACTTTGCGGCATAAAAATCGTACGGGTGAACGCAATGAAAGCGCTGAAACTTTTACACCATACGCTTTGAAAAACACACGGCGCAAAAACAGGGCAAGCTTGACTTTGAACGCTTTATAAAAAAACAGTGCTCAAACCATCAGGACCGGGAGACATTCCGGCTTTTAAATGGTCGATGTCTCGTTCTACCTCCCAGAACAATATGGGAAGATCTAGCTTTTCCTTAATGTCATCTGCCAGTCTTAGCATAAATGGCAAATAAATGCTTCGAAAGACTTTCTTTACGGGTACGCGGTAACTAAAAGCTATCTATAGTACTTCTTAAATGCGCGTTTGATGAAATCCTTATCACCAGACTGACACTCTTGATACGAAATCTTGCTTATCATTATTTATTGGCGTATCTTCGTTCCGCCTCGGTCGCCCTGTTAGTGGGTATCTTTCCGAGTTATAACCACTTCTATCGAGCTCGCACCTTAGACCCTTATATGGTTCATTGTACAGAAATTCTAAGTTTTTTTTTTTAAACTAATAATGGCATCCTGAAATAAAAACCGGACGAGCAGCATGTTTCTTCCATTAACGTCTAAAGCAGGTCATTTAATTCACTTGTTTTATTTTTCCTTTATGCTTAAATAAACTCGATCTTTCTATGGCTATCATTTTGAGTTTCTTTTTTAACAGTTTTCATTTAACACCAGATCTTTCCCTTGCGCGCATGCGAATTCTTCAAGCGTCAGTTGCTCGGCAATTAAAAACCAATCATCATTTAGACGCTTCATATTAAATTTACATAAATCCCAAGCGAACTTATTGGCACTCTTTAGAAGAAGAAATTAAAAAAAAAGAAGCGATTGAATGATCAATGAATGACACCTGGTCGATGGAAAATTCTTTAAAGGCGCTAAGTTCGGGAGAAACGTAAGCCCTGTCTAATCGCGCGTGACTCGTGCCCTGGAGGTGCGTGTACTGTACTACACGCCAGGTACATGAGGCGCAGTGAGCTATGTCCTCTAATTCACGTCGATCGAGCATATCGTTTAAAGATACTAAACTTGAATCTCTATACCGCGTGTTATTCGATATGTCTTGTGGCGCACAAACGCAATTAAAATCACCCGACAATATCACCAGGCGATCTGTCTCAACATACGTTTTAATATGGTTGAAATACAACTACACGTTCCTCCACCTTTGTAGGGGCATAAATGCAAATAAACACGAAACTTGAAAATAGCGATAAAAAAATCACAAAGCACAAGCCGGCCCACATTGTAGCTATTCACTTCCTCAACAATCCCAATACAATTTTGTTTTAGAAATTAAAGACACTAGAGCTCTGCAGGAGCCGCGCCGACCCGAAAGCCCGGGCCCGGGCCGGGTAGCACAGGTTGTTTCCGGAGCCGGGCCGTTCCCGGGCCAAGTAGAACGATTTTTTTTCCGGGCCCGGGACTGGCTCGGTGCCAGAAAAACGCAAATATTGAAAAGTTTTAATTCATCGTGACTAGTTCATTGGACTGCTTAGAATTTCTGACTCGTACATGCTCTATTATGTATCGAAACTTTTCTTAATTTTTTGAACGAGTGCCATTAATATATATCTCCATGCTGACATTCGCATTTTTATGCCAACACATAACATCTTGGCAGGGTCTTTCATGCCAACTAGGCTAAACGAATCAAATTCACCAACACCTCACAATGGGGGCTTTGAATTTAAAAGATGAGGCTCGCTTTACCCTCTTACAGGGCCGGGCCCGAGCCGGGCCCGTAGACATCCCATCGGGCCGGGTACGAGACGGGCCTGATTAGGTGGACACCCCGTCGGGCCGGGCTCGGGTCGGGTAAGACTAAACGTCAGCGGGCCGGGCCTGGCCAGGTCTCAAAATGTAGGCCCGCGTTGTGCTCTAAAACGCACCCCAAAACGTACACTTAACGTGGCTGACGCGCACGTCGTACCTCGCTTCAAAACGTCGCACCATGTTTTCTGTATTAGCCTCGCTCTCCATTTTCGTTTCTTGAACCGCGACCACGCCCAGATCTTTTTTTATTAATAAACGATTCACCTGGTATTGACGACGTTTGGCACATAAGCCTTTGCACGTTTAACGTGCTCACACGTATGTATCGTTCCAGGTTTATGAACGATAAAATGGGAAGCTAAACAAAAGTGTGTATAGGCTCGCAGGAAAAAAACGCTCGAGGTACACCTAAGCACTTCTTATGAGTTGTGAATGCGAAAGCATGCACGTCATTCTTCCGCTCCCTTGTTCCGTCTGCAGCACATTTGCGTCGGCGACAGAGCGCGCTTTCTCCCAACACCCTCTCCTCGCCGCTCTGACCTTGCACGCTCCGTGTTAACGGCTCGCTAACGGACACACTGCGCCATGGGGTGAGCGGTCATTAGGGAGTATTCGTAGATCGTTTTCGCCGTCCCGCAAGGCCCTCCGCAACCCGCTACGATAGCGGGAACTCCACAGTCAAGGCTATCGCGCGCAGGCGCAGTAGCAACTTCTTCGTTGTGGAACGCTTAGCGGAGGGGGCAGCGCGGTCAACGAAAACTCTCTATTGAAACTGACACGCAGCGGCCGATGGGAGCCTCGCCGACGCGCGCCAGCCAATGGGACCGAAGCCGAAATCCATCAGCTTTACTCCGCTCTTTTGGGATCGGGGACTCTATAGGTGCCGTTGTCTAGGCTTTTCGCGTGGTTTCATAGCTGGGAGCTGGCTTCACTTGGAGAAAGGATTTAAGGTGCCGTTTAGCACCCTTCAAACTGATGACGTCGGCTCACTCCATGGGACACTTAAGGCTTTCGCATTAAAAATAGCACCGCACGCGCACTAGAAAGCAAATGCAAACAAAAGGGCGCCGAACATCCACAATGTCGTAGGGACGAGACCACTCACAGAGTTTCTTCTGGCGATCATCCGACATGATACGCGGTTACCCGCGGCTCGACCTTTCTTCGGTCCGAGCGTATAAGCCACGCCTGGTTGGCCGCCTCGCCAGTACCATTGCGTGTTGCTGCTGGCTCTCTCGGTCACTTTACCGTTTGGCTTGCGTCCATTTTAGAGTCCTGTTCCTGTGCCGCTCCTGCGTTGCTGCCCTCACCACCTGGATGGCTGTTCGCCGCTGCAGATTGCCAGCTTGCGTGCAGCGCTTGATCTTCGGGCAGGTGCTCCTTGGCTCTGTCGCGGGACGCGTCTTGGCCTCGCGTCGTCGCATCAAAGTCGCGCGCGCTTGGGTCGCTGCCTCCTAGTTGTCGTCGTCCTTGGGTATAGCTGCCCCACTCTGTTTCATCGGCAGCAGGTCACTGGAGGCGAACCTCCTACGGCTTCTTCCACCTCGATACAATCCATCAGGTAGTCGGAGTTGTCCTCCCAACTCACGGTCTCGGGCCATCAAGGCGTACGTTTTGATGCATTCTTCTGCCTCATAACCGTACTGGTGGCAGTCGGAGCAGCGATGGACGCGGCAGTCCCGGCGAATATGGCCAGTACGACGGCAGCGAAGGCAGAGCGGAGCGCGTCTAGGCACCACGACAAAGACCTTACGCTCTTCCAGGCGCATCTCATGGCGAAGGGAGGCTGTCCATGGTGTAGCCTTTTTTGAGGATCACGCGTACACTCCGGGTATTACACTCGACAGCCTCAAACACCTTCACCCGGAAGGTGTCCCTGCTGATCTGAGGCACCTTGCCGTAGCGCTCCAACTCCTTCTTCACCTGACCGTTGGGGTCAGTAGAGCTTGAGCTTCAGCGCAGTGTTCACAGGGTCGATGACGAGGCAACGCCCCCTTCTTGAAGGACAGATCCTTCCCGTCAACCAACCTTTGCCCCGCCGCTAGCGAGTGCAGCCTCAGTATCGAAACGCGGTTCATCATATGTGGACCGGGCGAGTTCAGCACTTGCAGCCACTGTAAGTCGTCGCGGAAGTCTTGCACGCGGTATGGCCTTATTTTTACATCATAGTGTAAAAATAGAACGTTGGCCACAACATATCCAGTGGGCAGTTGGGGCAGGATAATCTTGTACTGTCCAGTTTTATCAAAGACAGACGTACCACGGCCTAACGTGGCCGTTTTTTTGCTCCCTGTCAGAGCTCATCACGCATACATCCATACTCAGCGGAGGCCGGAAGTGGAATGACTCCCCTACGTAAGCGCGTTGCAATAATGCGTTAGAGCGTCTACGAGAGTGTCACTCGACACTTTAATAATACGAACAGACGTCGATATACCGTATTTGTGCACCGCTTTGTTGACTGCATACTTGCAAGGAAAGCGGTTTGTCTTCTTACATGAGGTTTCATTGGTGTTCGAAAAGCATGTTATGTTACAATAAGCTGAAAGGATGTATTAAAGTGGTTTTGTTTGTTCTTTAGAGCGGCTTGAGCGGCTTCGCCGTCGCCGTCGCGCCGTCGGCGTAACCGTGTGTTGTATAATGGGACGTCTCTCATTATGACGTCACACGTGACGTGTCGTGTGACGTACGTCACGAAGGTCACGGGTGTCGTCACGTGTGACTTCACCCCCGAGACCTCACACGACGCCTAAATTCAGCGGGAATATTTCCCCGCTATATTTGGCGGAGATATTTTTCTGCCAAGTCTAGCGGGGAAATATTTCAGTTAAATTTAGCGGGCCATTTTTTCCGCTATATTCTGCGTTGAAATTCCTTCCCTATTTTTTCCCCTTAAATATAGCTGAAAACTTTTCCCCGCTATGAGGAGGTGGAGTGGAGGGTACGGGGGCATACCCTTCCCTCCGTACCCTCCACTCCTCCTCCTCAAGGGCTGCGCTCTAATCCGGCATTACAGTGGGTTATAAACGTTTTTCTTCTTCTTTTATTGTGCGTTGGAGGGCAAATGTTTGAGTGGCTCCCGTTTTTTTTTTCTTGCTAAATACGTCACGGTCTAGAGTATATCGCAGCGACTTTGAATTTGCGGATTTATTGGTAACCCCGTTCGAGACCAGCATTGACGAATGCGATTGACTAGGAACTTCGATAGACGAAATGTGAGGAGTCTAGTTTCTTTTCAGTCTCTTCGATTGATCTGAGAGCAACCACCGATTACGCCCTGATTCGTGAACCCGAAGCAGTGCGGCTCACAGACATTGTCAGTGGATCCTTGGAACCGCTGCCTCCATTTAGGTAAGGATGTGAAGTCTTCCCTGGGTACGTGAACTTCCGTAGCTATATACATGGAGTTCTACGTGTATCTGACGTGGGACAACTTTGCTGCCTACATTTTCGGGAAGTTGCGACTGAAAAAGCCATATCGTAATTCTTTCAGAACACCTGTCAGTTGAATATAAATTTAGTCAATTAAACCAATGATAGGGGCGATATCAGAATGTTCATGCAATCGTAGGTAGAGGGCCGGACACCTTTCTACCATAAAGACTGCATTATATATCTGGTGCAGTTAAGAATACTAGCGGAAGCTCCTGCCACAAAGCTTACAGTCCTTTCACTTTGGCAGAGTGAACTCTTAAGAGGACGAAATCATCAATTGTAGCGAGCGGAGTGTTGTAGAAGCTCTTGGTGCTGCTATTTTGTATCAGGAACAGATTATAACTTTGAAGGCTGATTCATTCATTTGCGTTCGAGTGTAAATGCGTTGCAATCAATTGTGAGTCGTTATGACTGCTAACAACAAAAGAACACACTAGTGCCATCATCCAATAGTAGGTAGAGGGCCGGACACCTTTCTAGCATAAAGACTGCAGTATATATCTGGTGCAGATAAGAATACTAGCGGAAGCTAATGCCACAAAGCTTACACTCCTTCCACTTAGGCAGAGCGAACGCTACCCTTAGCGAAAAGTCGTTCAAAATCAGTATACTGAAAGTATACTAATAGTGAACTTAGGGTATATACTGAAATCGTACTAGTTCCACACTTTTATGAAACAAAATAGTATACCTTTAGTCCACCCCAAGTACATATGTAGTATACCAAAAGTGCACCTCGAGTGTACTTTTAGCATACTAGAGGTGCACGTTTAGTACATTACATGTATGCTTTGAGTGTACTAAATGTACGCTACCAGTACATATATGCGGAGTGTCCCAAATAACTTGCACCAAACTTTAAAAAAAAAAAACAAAAAAAACGGAGCGTTCTGCAGAAGTGAAACCAACTGCACGCTGTTAGAAAATCTCTTCCGAAAGTGCACGAAATTGTTTTAGTGGGCCCATTTATTTAATTAAGAGTAACAAGCTAGCTTTTGAAATCTTCGTTTAAAAGCCGAGTTGTGAAATGGAAAGTTGTAGAGGGCATTAATAAACACCCAAATAAACCATTTTCAACAAGGTGCACTTTGCATGCTGCTTTTTCGTAGCCTTCAAAAAAACGCCCGCGAAATACAAAACAAATACCGCGTGACAACTCGCTTCCCCAATCAGGGCGTGCGAGCGCGCCGCGAATGTGCGTTCTTTGAAGGCCGGAAAAAAGCACGAAAACATATTATGTTTCAAACACTTTAATTGGGTGTTTCTCAATGCGCCCTGCAACCTTACAATTGACATCTGGGCCCTTAAAAGAATATTTGAAAGGTTAGCTCATTAATCTTAGTTATTTACATAACCAGGCGTATTAAAAAAATCTGTGCACTTTCTCAAGACGCTTGCTAACGACAGTTGATTTCACTCATGCAGAGCCCTCCGGTGTTCTTTTAAGTATGGAGCAAGTTATCTGGGATGCCGCGTATGTCGGGCGTTCTGAATGGAACTAACGGTCTCAAATTGGCCAGAAAAATCGGCGCCTGCATTTAAAAAGCTGACTTTTCAAGGTGTTTCTTTGAACGGCTGTATTCCAACCTGTGCAATTTCATTTCATGTAGCTTCATTCTCGTGAAATGTTAAGAAACGCCGTTGACAACTCAATTGATGATGATAATGCAGAGGCGCCACCATCGGGAGATGCACTTTTAAAAAAAGTGAAAGCCGTTTACATCTCCCTGTAACGCCGAATTGGAGCGCAGCTCTTGAGGAGGAGGAGGGAAGGGTACTGAGGGGAGGGTATATTCCTCCTCCTCCCTGGTGATCATGCCTGCTAGTCCTCCTCCCCTCCTCCATCTCCTCCACCCCCTCCCTCTCCTTCACCGCCTAAAACAACAAATTAAGCATTACGTGACTACCCCCTCCCCTCCCCCCCCAGATCACGTGACCCCGGGGGGTGACTCCCCTCCCCGCGCCGAAATCACGTGACGCCCCGCCCAAGGTCATGTGACCCCCCCTTCCCTAGGCCACGTGACCCCCCGGACCTCTGCCCTCCTCCTCCTCCTCGCCCCCCCAAGGTCATGTGACCTTGGGGGGGTGACCTGCCCCCGAGGTCACGTGACCTCCCCGCACCATACTAGACAATGAGGGGAGGAGGAGGAGAAGGAGGAGGAGGGGGGAGGAGGAGGAGGGGAGGGGCGCGGTTACGCCGACCCCGACGGCGACGCCGTCGCCAACGGCGACGCCGACGCCAACGGCGACGCCGACGCCAACGGCGACGCCGACGCCGACGCCGACGCCGCTCAGGCTGGAAACGGGCCCCTAAGAGCTGCGCTCTAAAACGAGTCAGGAAATTAACGAGGAAATCTTTGGCAGCTCTATTCCTCGTGAGAATGACGTACCGGCGTCTTCTGAAAGTGTATGAGAAAAGCCATAAAGAAGAGGTGCATTGCATTTTTCAACTGAAAGTATGTATGTGTAGCATACAAACATTATGATCAGTGTTCTTCGCGTAATTGAAAAGACAGAAATTGAAATCCTACTTATCACTTTATTCAATTTTCTGAGCCTGCCTCACTGTAAACTCTCCTTTGTGATGATGGTATGCCATTACATCCTGCGTAAAAATAGGAGAGAAAATTACCCTATGCCACTCTATGATATAACATCACATAATTCGCTCAAAGGCCCACTATGTGAGGAAGGCAAGATAGTAACAACTTCATCCTGACAAAAGGGCGAGGAAAATCGGACAACATCGTTTCTGAAAGCCTGATACCTGAAAGAAGCTCTAACACAGGGCAAACAAAATGATTGGCATTTTTCTAATGCCTCCTTTTCTTTTGCTGTGAACTCACATGCAAGTCATACGCTATTACACATTCAGTGGTGCGGCTTAATTTATGATAAGCACTTTTTTTTATATAACTTCGATCTTTTAGAGAAAAGATTCAATATACGGGGTCGGACATATTTGGTTGCTATGAACTATCCTATATATTTACACATTATCTGATACCATAAAAGCACTAGAGCAGGGCAGGGCTGTACTGCATCAATTATAAATTTCTAACCAATTAAAAGTTGGCATCTATTTAATTTATTAGTATTGGCTATTATTCTTTGACTAAGAATAACTGGGCGAGTTGGTACGTTGGTAGCCTTTCAACTCCATCGAATATTCAGGTCCTTTTAACAATTTTTCATGTTTTTGTTTTTTTTCTAACTGCTCTGCCTTTTGTAGCGGCTTTCGCTGCCACTAAAAAAAGTCAAAGCCGTTTACAACTTCCTGTAACGCTGAATTGGTTAGAAATTCCTCCTCCTCCACCCCTCCCTCTCCTTCACCGCCTCCTCGTCCTTCAAGCTCCCCTCCCCTCACCTCCGCCTCCCCCTCCTCCTCCCCCTCCTCCTCCTCCCCCCCTCCTCCTCCTCGCCCCGTCATGTGACCCCCTCCCCCAGAGGTCACGTGACCCCCCCGGACCATACAATAAGGGGAGGAGGAGGAGAAGGAGGATGAGAAGGAGGGAGAGGAGGAGGAGGGGGAGGGGCGCGGTTACGCCGACGTCGCACAGGCTGGAAACGGGTCATGTAACCCCCTCCTGTTGAAAATTATCGTCTATAGAAGAAGAGGAAAAGGAGAGATACGACGAAAAAGAAGGGACGATGACAGCTACGGCGCTCCAAAAGCAAACGGAACCATCATGTAAATATTGTATATAAATCCTTTCTTGTTCAACTAACTCGACGCAGTTGTTCCCCTAATGTAACGCAAAATCATGGTGCCGAAACCCGGGAATAGCTGAGCCAAGGTCAAACAAGAAAAGACTTTGAACATCCATCGTAAGGCCTAACGATCGTCTAAGGTACTTACCGCAACGGAAATGGATCCTCTAACGCCAGCAGCCATCGATCAACTCAAAAGAAGAGCAGTGGTTCGGTCATCGGCTACCAGAATTATAACCGAAACCGTCGGTCTTCTATCCATGGAACCAAAGCCCATCGGTGAGCTGGAAGAGAAACTTAACATCTTAACAATCAAAGAAGGTGCACTGAAGGAAATTAATGACCAGATTGAGAGAGGCATCACTGACAACACGCTCGAACAGGAGATGGAAACCGCTGAAGGCTACACCGAAAGAATTAGCGCAACGAAAACAAAGATCCTTCAGAGTCTCAGAGAGCAAGAGCGAATGATCAACAGAACGTCGGAGACCTCGACACAAGTTGGTAGATCTGAACAACAGCTCTATGCAAGTCGGACACACGCAACAGCGAAGCTTCCGAAATTAGAAATCGCCAAATTTTCTGGAGATATTCGGTCATGGCAGGGCTTCTGGGACCAGTTTGACGCTACGATCCACAAAAATGTGTCTCTCTCGGCAATTGACAAGTTTAAATACTTGAAGAGCTACCTTACAAGCAAAGCTGCTGCGGCAATTGACGGTTTTCAACTAACATCTGAAAATTACGCAGTTGCACTGGACAATTTGAAAGCAAGATTCGGGAAAAAAGAACTCATCATAGAAGAACACCTTGCACGATTGCTGGCTGTAAAAACAATAAGCAACTCTCAGGACGTCGAGAAGCTCAGGTTATTATACGACGAAGTTGAGTCTGGAGTTCGTAGTCTTGAGGCACTTGGTGTATGTTCAACCACATACGGAACAATCCTCCTAACGGTTCTGCGAAAAGCCGTGCCATCAGATCTCGAACTGGAATATCATCGAAAGACAACAGCAGTATCAACAAACGAAGGCAACGAGCTAAAACGATTCTTGGACTTCCTGAAAACGGAAATTGAAAGCCGAGAGCGGACTCAGCATAGAAATCAAAGAAAACCAACTTCCAATTTCGATAGAGCTACTCCTGGAGGAAGAGACCGACAGACACAATACCCGCCTTCAGCAGCTATGTTTGCGACAGGAACTCAGAAAGAAGAGAAACAATGCTTGTTCTGTGGATCCTATGACCACCTAGCTGCCAACTGTTCAATACCAATGCCATTGGAAGAGAAAAAAGAAATGCTGAAAAGGAACAATCGATGCTTTCGATGCACGAAGCAAAACCACCGTGCAAGGGATTGCAGAAGCGCAAGGTGGCTAAAGTGCGCACAATGTTCTAAAAGGCATGCCACGGCAATGTGCGATCCAAGCTACAACGCGCTAGGAAACAAGGGTCCGCACGAAAATTCTAGTACAAGTAAGGAGGAAGCCCCTAACGAAAGAGTGCTGCAGTCCTCTCTAAAGGCAACGAATAGCAAAAACAGAGGGCCGTGCCAAGTCCTTCTACAAACGGCAAAAGCATGGGCAGAAGGTGAACAAAACCGTGTGCTTGTCCGGCTTCTCATTGATGGCGGAAGCCAACGCACCTTTGTGAGACGAGACATCTCAGAGAAACTTCACCTGAACGTTTAAGGAGAAGAGGACCTAACGATCTTCACCTTTGGAGAAAGCGCTGTAACAGCTTCAAGAAAGTGTCGAAGAGTAGAGCTATGGCTGCGCAACCAATACAACAGAAAGGACGTTCGAATTGAAGCCCTAGAAGTCCCACAGATATGTGCTGACATCATTCACACACCACCAGACGTCACGCTGGACATACCACAAGACATGCTGCTTGCTGATACGTCTCTCAACAACGACGAATGTGAAAACGGAATCAGCCTACTAATCGGAGCCGACCACTATTGGGACGTGGTAAGTGGAAGCGTGAGACGCCTGAAAACAGGATTGATGGCCGTCGACACCATCCTCGGCTGGACTCTACAAGGGCCCATGTCCTCAAGATCATCTACTGCTATCTACTCATCAATTACTGGAGTGATGAAGGTTACGACAGCTGACGCAACTGAGATATCAACACAATTGCGATCGTTCTGGGAACTGGAGCATATCGGAATTAAGGAACAAGAAACGTCAACCAACGAAATTGCTCAATTTGAAGACTTTAAAAAGAGCGTAAAATATGGAGACGGACGATACCAAGTTTTTCTCCCTTGGAATGATAAAGTTGAGATGCTCAAAGACAACAAAGAGAACGCAGAACGAAGACTCCGATCACTGACTGGACGCCTCATGAAAAACAAAGCGTTCATGAGAGACTACAACACAGCAATGCGGGAATATTTTGGCAATGGGTTTGCAGAAAAGGTTCAAAGTAATGAAAAAAGCGGAAATCCTGTATATTACATGCCACACCAAGCGGTTGTGCGACAGGAACGACTGACAACAAAATTGCGGGTGGTATTCGACGCGTCCTCCAGCGCTGCAGGGGAACTTTCACTGAATGACACCTTATCCAGTGGAACGAACTTAAATCCTGAATTAATAGACCTGCTGATCGAGTTTCGTACTCACAATGTCGTCGTAATAGCAGACATCGAGAAGGCTTTTTTACAGGTGATGTTGGCGGAGGAAGACAGAGATGCCTTACGTTTTTTATGGTACGAAACTACTCCACAGCAAGGACATCACCTTCCGCCTATAACAACATGGAGAATGACCAGAGTTCCATTTGGGGCAACATCAAGTCCGTTTCTCCTGGCAGCAACGTTGAGACACCATTTCGACTTGATGAACGAAGAATTTCCCGATACCTCGAATACTCTAAAACAGCACATGTATGTTGACGACCTGGTAACTGGCGCCGATGATTTGGAAGGAGCCCAGGTACTATGCAGAGAAGCAACAAAGATACTAGAAAAGGCGGGAATGCATCTTAGAAAGTGGAAATCAAATGAACCAAGGTTGTTATCAGAATTAAAGGAAGAAGGATCCGGCCAAGTACCACTAACCGAACAAATTGGCCGAACAAAGGTTCTAGGCATTGGTTGGGAAGCACAAGCAGACATCATCAATTTCGACATAGAACCTCTAATTGACTTTCTGTGCTCACGTGAAGACAGCAAACGCTTCGTACTTCAAGCAACGGCTCGCATATTTGACCCTATGGGTTTTCTTGCTCCCACCGTGACAACCATAAAAATGCTATTTCAACGACTTTGGGAGCGAGGAGTTGAGTGGGATCAGGTGTTACCTTCAGACTTATACGAAGCATGGGACAAGTGGTGTACAGACCTCACTGCCTTGAAGGACGTCGCTGTTCCAAGACTCATCGTTCGCGACTTCAACAAAGACAAAACAGAAAAGGCATTGCATGTCTTCTGCGATGCTAGCACAAAAGCGTACGGAGCTGTAGCGTACGTGGCATCGAAAGAGGAAGAGGGAAGAAAGTGTGTGACCATTGTAATGGCGAAATCGAGAGTGGCACCCCTCAAGCGGTTGACCCTTCCGCGACTAGAGCTTATGGGAGCATTAATTGGCGCTCGTTTGGCACATTATCTAACAAAGAAGTTGAAGATGGAAGGACTCCCAGTGTATCTGTGGACTGACTCCATGATCGTCTTTTATTGGATTCGTAGTTCTGCAAACCGGTGGAAGCAGTTTATTGCAAATCGCGTCTCAGAGATCCAAGGTCTGACGGAACCAATCAACTGGAGACATTGTCCTGGTTCAGAAAACCCAGCAGATCTTTTAACGCGTGGACTCATGCCAAGTGCTCTTGTTGAGAACAACACATGGTGGAATGGACCCATCTGGCTTCAATGCTCGGAATCATCCTGGCCAAGTCAAGTTGAGGAAAGACCAGAATGCGAAGAGTACAAGGCTGAAGAAAAGAAAGATACTGTTGTTCAACTCACAATACCCGACGAAATTCATCTGATGAACTTGGAGAACTACAGTTCATTTAATAAGTTGGTTCGAGTGACGGCCTGGATTAAACGCTTCGTAAACAACATAAAACAACAAGGACAACGCAGGGGAGCGCTAACAAGCGATGAAATCATAGACGCAGAAAAATACTGGATAGCGGCTACACAATTGCAGGCTTTCCCGAAGGAAATCGTACACCTGAAAGATCAGCAGCAAGTTGACAAAAAATCAAAAATCAAGTCGTTCAACCCAATTATGGACAGTGATGAAATTGTGAGAGTTGGTGGTCGTTTACAATTTAGTAACAACGAGGAAAGCGTAAAACACCCAATAATTTTACCTGCAAATCACCGGTTCACTACCCTTCTCATTGAGAAAGAACATCGTCGACTGCTACACGCCGGAGTTCAAGACACTTTGACGCAGCTACGGGAAACTTACTGGATTATAAAGGCAAGACAAGTCATACAGAAAGTAATACGTCGCTGTTTAACTTGCCAAAGACAAAGCTGTGCACCTGCCTCAGAGCCGGTAGCTCCACTACCAGCCGACAGAGTTTCAAGATGCGAACCATTCGAAACTACTGGTGTGGATTTTGCGGGACCGTTGTTATGTCGACATCACTACGGAAGTAGCAAGGTTTACATTGCACTTTTCACTTGTGCCGTAACACGTGCCGTGCACCTCGAACTTGTGAGTGACCTATCGACAACAGCATTTTTGTTGGCGTTCAAACGCTTCGTTGCACGCCGAGGCATCGCAAAAACGATTTATTCAGATAACGCCTCAACGTTCAAACGAGCCGCTAAAGATATCAGACAAATGTTTGAAGCAATACAAGGAGAGGAAGCGCAGACCTACTTTGCAAATCACAGGATTAGGTGGAAAACAATTGTAGAAAGAGCCGCATGGTGGGGCGGTTTTTGGGAGAGACTAGTGAGGTCGGTCAAAGTCTCACTACGCAAGGTTCTGGGCCGTAGTAGTTTGAATTTCGAAGAACTGGCCACGGTCCTCACTGAGGTAGAAGCTGTAGTCAACTCCCGTCCAGTGACGTACATTTATAACAACCCTAAAGAACCAGAGGCTCTATCTCCAGCACACTTTTTATTGGGACGTAAACTGACCACCCTTCCCCCACATCACTTACCAGCAAAAGATGAAGCAAGTTCTGGACACTTAGCGCGACGGTGGAAATATCGATGCACTAGCATAGAGCAATTTTGGAGAAGATGGAGATCTGAATATTTGCTAGAACTGAGGTCAGCTCACATCACCAAACCCAACAGTTCAAGTGGTTTACAAACCGATGACATCGTCCTTCTCAAAGACGACCGACTCCCACGGCAGATGTGGAAATTCTGCAGAGTTAAAGAGACTTTCCCAGGAAAGGACGGCAAGGTTCGAGCATGCAGGATTGTGCTGCCCAGTGGGGGAGAGCTCCGCCGTCCGATACAGTTATTATACCCGCTGGAATTGCAAGAATGAGCATTCGCTCATTTCGGGGGGAGTTTGTTGAAAATTATCGTCTATAGAAGAAGAGGAAAAGGAGAGATACGACGAAAAAGAAGGGACGATGACAGCTACGGCGCTCCAAAAGCAAACGGAACCATCATGTAAATATTGTATATAAATCCTTTCTTGTTCAACTAACTCGACGCAGTTGTTCCCCTAATGTAACGCGAAATCTCCCCCGAGGTCACGTGACCCCCTCGGACCATACTAGATAATGAGGGGAGGAGGGGAGGAGGAGGGGGAGGAGGAGGAGGGGAGGAGGAGGAGGGGGAGGGGCGCGGTTACGCCGACGCCGACGCCGCATAGGCTGGAAACGGGTCATGTGACCCCCCCAAGGTCACGTGACCCCCTCGGACCATACTAGATAATGAGGGGAAGAGGGGGAGGAGGAGGGGGAGGAGGAAGAGGGGAGGAGGAGGGGAGGGGCGCGGTTACGCCGACGCCGACGCCAACGGCGACGCAGACGACGACGCCGACGGCGATGCCGACGGCGACGCCGACGCCGCTCAGGCTGGAAACGGGCCCCTAAGAGCTGCGCTCTAAAACGTGACATCCAAACTCACTTTATTCACAACACAGAATCGCAAACTTGGAAAACGTGCCGCTTCGGCATACGCAAAGAGATCGTCCGTCTCTACGGCACAGGCATCAGCACGGGCAAGAAATCATGCTGCTCGCTCTTGTAACGTTTTTCTCGCTCCCGCTTTATGAAACAAATCGTTGGCGAGAGACTGTTGGGACCACACGTCAGAACTACACTCTAAAAAAAAAAAGGTGTCAAAGGAGAGTAACTGCCCTAAGTTACCCTACTTTAACCCTCTCTTCATCCAAGTTACTCTTTCGCGACCGCTTCTTTCGATGATACTCTCCCTTAACCCTCACTCGAACTCTAGAGTAACTGTAGCTAGAGTTAGTTTCTCCTCGCGATATCACGGGCTGTCAACAGATGGCGCCGCTATGGGGTCGGCGCATTTTCGACGCTGTTCGGCGCAGATTTTTGTTGTTGTTGTGTTTTTCTTTTTCCGGGGACGTTTTTTTTTAGAGCGCAGCTCTTAGGGGCCCGTTCCCGGCTTGAGCGGCGTCGGCGTCGGCGTAGCCAAGGTCATCCCAAGGTCACGTGACCCCCAAGGTCATGTGACCCCCAAGGTCACGTGACCCCTCCAGGTCACGTGACCCCTCCCAAGGTCATCTCAAGGTCACGTGACCCCACGTGACCCCCTGAAGGTCACGTGACCCCTCCCAAGGTCATCTCAAGGTCACGTGACCCCCGAGGTCACGTGGTCTCCTCCCCAAGGTCACGTGACCCCCGAGGTCACGTGACCCCCAAGGTCACGTGACCCCTCCCAAGGTCACATCAAGGTCACGTGACCCCAAGGTGACCCCCACGTGAACCCCGAGGTCACGTGACCCCTCTGAGGTCACGTGACCCCCCGAGGTCACGTGACCCCTCCAGGTCACGTGGGGGTCACCTTGGGGGTCACGTGACCTTGAGGTGACCCCCATGTGACACCCAAGGTCACGTGACCACCAGGTCACGCCTCCCCGAGGTCACGTGACCCCCCTCCCCGAAGTCATTTGACACCCCCCCCCCGAGGTCACGTGACCCCCCGCGGAGCAGGAGCATATTAAAGAATGAGGGGAGGAGGAGGAGAAGGAGGAGGGGTCTACCCTCCCCTCAGTATCCTTCACTCCTCCTCCTCAAGAGCTGCGCTCCAATTCGGCGTTACAGGCATTTGTAAACGGCTTTCACTTTTTCCCTAGCCGCTTCTTCTTTTTTTTTTTGGGGGGGGGGAGATGGGCAAGGATATTTTAATACGTGAGTTGATACAGCCTACCTTTACTTAATTTTGTCAACGCGCAATTCAAATGTTTTTTCTGCTAATTAGAAAAAAAAAGAAACTGCAGAATTTACAGGTTGCTTTTTGCTGCTCCTTCGTGCATATGCGTCGCCAGCGATAATGAGGCCGCCGATGTCCGCGTCTATGCATCGCCCTCCCGTCGCGGCCATACGCATGGGACTTTCGCTTTAGATTATTATGTTGACTTATGATCTTGATAGAAAAGCTTCGTACCCTAACTACGGGTTTATGGACTGCGCTTCGTGTCAGGAGAAGAACATTTTTTGCCTCCAACATGGTCACAAGGCACTGATAGTAGACGACAATGTTTGTTTTGACCTACAGTTTAGCCGGAAGTGACGTCAGCTGCAACAAACGTATACTTAGAAGCGCCAGAAAAAACAAACAACCGAACTGAAAGAAGTAGTAGTGCAAACTCAGAGCGGCCACCGGCAGCTCAATTTTATTTGGAAAACACGAACGTATTTGCACACCAGCGGCGTAGCCAGGGGACGGGGTGTTGTGTGTTGAAGGGTCGGAACACCGCCGAAGTTTCATGGTTGTCCCCCTTTACCCCTTCCACTTTTCCAATGTCAGTATTTTTTTGTGTGTGTGTTTCGTTTCGACAATCCACTACGGCGAGGAGCGGTGCATGCCCACAACATACCGAAGCAAAACGAAAAAGACGACGCTGTCCGTGGACTGCGTGAAAAACACATCTCCGGCTCCGGCTCTTCGAACAGCCCTCTCCAAACTCGGCCACGTTTGTAACCGAAGCCTTTCTTCAGGCTCGCAGGTGCGAATGGCTTAGCTCCCGACGTCATAAAAGCCGTGAAATCCTGACCTCGAAAGACGCTGGCCTCGCTTCGGGGAAGGCAGGCGGCTTAACTAAAGTTCCCCTACCCTTTGAGTGTCAAGGACTCGACGACAATTTCAGGGCAGCACAACAAAATTCCAAAATAGCAATGATTTGACTTTACGAACCCTACAATCCGGAGAAAACCGGACGACAAAATAACAAACAGCTTAGCGTTTTTGTTTTTTTCGTTTTTTTGCTCCGTTTTTTCTTTTTTTAGGGTTCACTCGCCTGCGCTTATTTAGCTTCAATATGGCACAAAAATGCAAAAAACACACACACACAAACATCCCCATCGTTAAAAAAAAACAAAAAAGAAAAGAAGCAACAGAGAAAAGCGACAGCATATGCACTGTTGAAGCATATTTGTAATGCTCATAATCACTTGGTTTCAAAGCGTATCTAGTTGACTTCTTTAATCGCCGAAGTGGGTAATGTTTACGTGCTTGCGTTGAGCACGTGAGTCGTGGAACTTTTTCAAAAATGAGTTCAAAAGCCAAGCCGTTCTTGACGTTCTTTTTTTTTTTTTCTTTAAGAATGATTATTGACCTACAACTTCAAGCGTGTCATCACCGTCTCCAACAGCTAGAGTCGGCACATTCTCGTCAGGCAGCATCGTCCGCCCTAGGCGAGTGCGATGTTGTGGCCAACGACGTCGGTCTCTATGTCGCAAGCCTCGACTTCGATCAAATCGGCGGCCTGTGCGGAGCATTCGTTTTGTTAAATATACTTCCTGGGGAAGTACTGGTTTTGACACAGATGTGGAGGGACCGCACCGCGTAGCGCGTCTCGGCGGTACAGGCAACTAGCATTTGCCTAGAGGCTTTGTATCCTAATGTAACCCGCCTGCTTAGCTTAACCCGCCTGCTTAGCGCAATAGCTTCCACCATGCTAATTATAAACACCGCCGAACCTGTTGTCCGTAAGGTAATGACGTCACGAGAGGAAACCATAGGAGGGCGCCACCAAAACATCTCGCCTCTAATAGGGGCTGCGCTTTTGAACATTCACCGAAATATGCAAATCGGCACCGAAAGGGTACTCTCACTTCTTTCTATCGACCGACGGCGGCTTCCACTAAATGTTTAGACCCCACTAAATGATAGAAACTAGTATTTTTTTTCTTAAACTTAAACGGAAATAGCCTAAAACATGACTATATAACGATATTTTCTGAAAAAATGTGATCCGCGCAGGGGAAGTACTGGTTTTGACACAGATGTGGAGGCACCGCACCGCGTAGCGCGTCTCGGCGGTACGGGCAACTTGCATTTGCCCAGAGGCTTTGTATCGTGATGTAACCCGCCTGCTGCCAATCCTGGCCACCATGCTCGTTAGCAGTGCTGAATCGGAACGTTTGTTTTCTAGACTCCGAATACTGGGACGTTGAAGCACCTGAGGGCTTCAACGTCCCAGGGGCGTTTGCTACTCCGTTCCAAGCTGAGGCCAGATGCTCCGCCTTCAACGCGAGCTCGCTGGCTTCGGTAGTGCTTTGGTTGCGCGTGCCTGCGCGATCACACTTGTTTTTGCAAGGGCAGAAAGATGGCGACGTGTGCGATCAAAAGCGTCGCTGTGGTCGGCCTTCTACGATTGGCCGAATGATGACTATGAAGTCAGCAAAGGTTTTCTCATCGACAGAAATAAGAGTAATGAAAGAACTTCAATTTTGACGGTGTTGGTAGTGTTGGTTTCAGAGCGCAATAGCTTCCACCGTGCTAATTATAAACACCGTCGAACTTGTTGTCCGTAAGGTAATGACGTCACGAGAGGAAACCGTATACGAGGGCGTCACCAAAATATCTCGCCGCTAATAGGGGCTGCGCTTTTGAAGATTCACCGAAATATGCAAATCAGCACCGAAAGGGTACTCTCAGGCCTGGTTCACACTTGCGCATCGGCGGGCGAATCTGCAAGAATTCGGCCGCCGGGCGTAGCGTCCCCTGTGCATTGCCGCGGCCAATTCCGTTCGGCGACAGCGCATTAGCTGTAAGTGTGAACCAGGCCTCACTTCTTCCAATCGACCGACGGCGGCTTCTACTAAATGTTTAGACCCCACAAAATGATAGAAACTGGTATTTTTCTCACACTTTCTCGTAAAACAACAACGAAGAACGTAAATAGCCTAAAACATGACTATACAACAATATTTTCTGAAAAAATGTGATCCGCGCAGGAGCAATGAGCGTGACGCTTCACTATTCACTTCACTCATTACCCCTCTGCGCATTGCAGTTTTTGTGTTTAATTGCATTCTAAACTTCGCTATTCTCTGGCACTTTTCCATAGTTTTCAGTCATTGGATACCCGAGTGTTCCGCATTGAAGTGCACGCACCGTAATTTTTTGTGAGCCTGTTTAGACTTTTTTGCTCGAAGTCAATTATAATATTTTCTGACTGCGTTCTTTCGTCGTTTAACGTTAAATTCTCCTTTTTTTAAATACTGGACGAACGAGATGGTGGAAAAGAAGGTTGGACTTTTGTCGTCTAAGAAACAGGAAAATAGCAAACAAAATTGTGTTTGGGCAGTTTTTTTTCCCGGTCTCTTCTTTTCTTTGTGTCTTTCAAACAGCTTAAGCAAAGAAAAACACCCATGAGAAAAATTCCCTGGCTACGCCACTGATACACACTTTATTATACCTCAAGCCAAATGAATCTGAATTTCTTATTTGATGAAACGAGCGACGACGCACTGATGCAACTGTCATCGTCCTTTACACTGATTTTGAACACCTCGAAATTTTTCTTCTCTGTTTTCTGTTCCTACTTGCCCATAATCTGTGTTTTATCCAGCAAAGGGTCGTACGAACATTTATCACAGTGGACTGCCAAGTTCCTTAAAGAAGACCGCTTCACAGAAAGTTCATGCCCTATGTGCGATCGGGTGGTGCACGAAAGCACCCGATATCAAATGCCCCACGACTGGCACCCGCCCTTTTGCGCTGCCTTCAAAGAGCTAGTTTTATCAGAAGCCCATGACGCGAATTCCCAGATCATGTGGCCTGGTCCTCACTGTGACGGCGGAGCATTCTGCTTTTAATTAAGAGACAGCTAGTGTGCACGCGAGCGCGTGGAAGGTAATCATGCCGTCATTTGTAGACCCTCAAGATATTAGGTTATGCATGAAACAACGGCGATTCAAGCGTATACAAGGATTCTGCACGTGGGGCTATAATACTACACCCGTACGATCGCCCACATGCCGTTGATATTTTAGACTACCGATGTGGCGCATTCCTCATGTTTGTGTGCATGTCTCTTTGAGCGCATGCTCTCCTGTTTTGTTTATTTTGAGGCATTAGCTAGTTAGCTTCACTGGTGCTCTGAGGGAACGCCAAGTGGCCGACAATCTTCTTGCAATTTATATCACCCCTTTTGTTTTCGTTGGGAGACATTTGATTTATCATTATCTTTTTTTTTATTTTGACATGAGGCTTCAAGCTGAGTTCAGTGCTCGTGTCTGTCAATTCCTTTTTGTCCTCTTGTTCTAGAGTTATCATATGTAAGCAATCTCTACTATATTGTTTTTTTGGTTACCCGCATAGCAAATACCAGCTGAGACAGACCGACGAATTCGAGAGAGGGAAGAGCGTAGTGGAGGGGCGCGCCGATGGCCTCGAAACGGGTTGCTTACGAAGGTCCCTCGTAGGGAGCAAGAGCTCTATCTCTCCCTCGAAAAGGGCAAGAGAAGGTGCTGAGAAAATAATTTCCCTCCCGTTTTCCCCACCCACCATCACTAATCCCTCCAAATCTCTTGTGAGCCTAGGGGACTCGGCGTCCGCGTCCTTGAAGGAGGAGGGCTCCCTTGATACCTAAGCTGACAGTGTCGGAAGACCGTCGAGCCCACCATGCCAGTTATCGCGTGCGCCACTCTCTGCGCGTGGTTACGGGAGGGAGCGTGATCATGTGATTAAATCCAAATGTACGATTGGCTCACCGAACACCTTAGCTTCCTCTTCACTTCCAGCTTAGGAGTGACGGAGTCCAGCCCGCGAAGCGCGCGCACACACACGCTCTCACAAAGTGGAGTCGCGTGAACCAAGGCCTAACAATAAGGTAGGGACTGGACGACGGTGGGGACGGTCCCCTCAATGTCCAACACGCGCATCCGCGAACTGGAAAGGGGCAGAGGCGCTTCGCAATTTATGGAGTTTTTTTTCCGGCAGAGATAGCTCTTTTCAAGAATGGCAAGATGAACATGCTCATATCAGGACACCGTGGTGTCAGTTTCTTAAGTTGTTTAGGTTCATTTGATTGCTTAGCGGACATTTATTATTATTTTTTTTTATCGGGTGAACCGGCTCGGCATCTCCTTTATCCACGCTTCCCCAACTGGAACCGGTAAGAACGATGGTTTATTGCCAAGTGCGATCTTCAACATGCGGAATGTCAAGACCTTGGATATTCTCTCGGCAGCGCCTACACACCGGTGATCTTCCTTTGTTGTGGCCATACATGTCACCACCAGCTTCGACGGACCGAAGACACGACGGACCACTTTCTTTTGCACGTGAGTGACAATGAGAGGATCCTCTCCTTCTTCTTGACCATCGGAGACATGTGTTCTTGCTACGTAATGCACGTTTTGTCATGATCCGATCCGTTTGAACCGTGTCTAACTCTGGGCCGGGAGTCTCCGACGAGTCCCGCGTGTAGTCCACAGCTATCGGCCTGAAAGGTCCTGTACAGCGTTATTTGTAAATGCTTTTTATTCCAATAGTTTTTGAGAGACGTTCTGATTGGGTATTTTCGTGTTTGAAGTCATTTAGTTCATTTTTTTCTGTTAAAATATGGCTGTCTTCTTGAAGGTAGATGTGTGCTGTAGTAAAGTCCTCCCAGTATGTCCAAAGCCGAATTGCACGGGGCGTTGAGTAGTCCTTCTTTGCCAAGATTCAGCTAGTCGGGTGGTTGTGGAGTGTCAGCTATGTCACTGCGCTATGCGAGCGTATTTGCCAGTAATCGTCTTTACTCGACAAGTTTTTTTTTTTACGTGAGTGATTTATTGATTCATGCATCATGTTCCGTTGAACTGTCATATTTTGTTTGTATAACAGGGTATTTATTGGACTGATAATTTAAAAGTACATTTGACACTGGTGAGCTGAAGGGAGGCCAGCGATTTGATTTATAACTTGTCTAATTTGTGTATTGCCGTTGCTCGTGGCGATGCCACGTTGTTTTGCAGCACCCCATGTATCCGCATATGTCGTTGTTACTGTTTTCTACTCTCGTGTTACGTACCCCCCCCCCCCCCTTATGTAATGCCCTCAACGAGGGCCTTTAAGGGAACTTGAATAAATAAATAAATAAATGAATAAATAAATAATATAGAGGCCCCCCCCATTATGCGTACATTTATAACTACATATTTCTGCGCCGCAAACACCGCAATTCCTTAAAGCTGTTTATTTTTTTCTTTCAAATCAACGTAGAAACATAGGTGTGAACTTAAATGTCGAGGTTGCAATAAACATGTGTTAAGTTTAGATGAAGGATTGAGAGACGCAGTGATGCTGCAAGAGAAGGGCTAAGCAACTTATAGATTAACCTTTCTACTATGTGGAAAAAAAAAGAGCTCTAAATTCGACCTTTCAATGCGTGTGCCTGCCCCTGCATTCAGAGTGGTGCAACCAGTTCATCCGCATGCAATAAAAAAACATAGAGCCCACATCTATTGCGCAGCAGCACGATGAATTGGCACACATGAGCAGCTCGCTGACTTTCTAGTAGTGTCGGTTGTGGTAGAACTTGAGCTCGCCGCGATGCATGTACTGTTTTGACATGTAGCATATTTATCAGTTATTTTAATACTCGCCAATCTTAATTTTGTATGGTCTTGGTATGGCCTACCTTTAAATTTCTTTTTCTTCTTGTTTTGTTTTGTTTAGAATTCGTGAACTTTAGTAGGTACAACTTTTTTTTTTTTTATTAAGGTTCAATGGTACTTTATGGCGAATTATCCCCTTGTAGAGCTGTAGTTACAATATTTAATGATTGGTCTCCCCAAACTTAGATGTTACTTGCATTCGTTAGCTACCTTTCTAAAGTTGTGAAATAAACTATAATATGATGGCAGTCCGCACTGAAACGCAATACGTTGTTTACACTAATTTATCTATAAAAATGTTCCTAACATATTGTATGCCACTTGGACAAATGCAGACGTTAAGAAATTGCATTCGTCCTACCCCTCAGTCTAGTGTCTATATAATAAAGCTATGTCTTGCACCGCTATGGGCAGAGGCCAGCTGATTTGCTACTGTTTGGAAGGTGGAGGGGTGATGTGCAAGGAAGCTAAACTCTGTCCCTCACTCCCATATTGCCTGTTATAATTGTTCCAAAAGTCAGGGAGAAGGGGGAGAGAACTGCCCCCTCTCCTTGCCCCCTTTTTCTGATGGGGTGCAAACTTGAGGATACCATAAATGAATGCAACCGCTTATGGCTGCTGTTGCATACAAAGGAAACAAATAGAGAGAGAGCGAGGGATGTGGTTATCTTTCTCTTAATGTGTTCATAGCAGGGGATACGAACGGTTTTGGATTTTTGCGACTGAGCGAGCTAGCAATCAGTGCTGCCTTAGTGTTCGGTTGGGAACCTTATTCAATCGGCAAGAAAGCGAGCCCCAGCCAATTATTGGAGCGCATCCTATGAATGGCTCCTGGGATTTTCGAAAATGGTCTATTGTCTCGCAAATGAGTGCACTGGTATTAACTAAAAGCACTTCGCGAGCTGTTTCCTCTCTTTTAATATTGCTGACTCTGCATTTAAGCATTCATTCTTCACAGGAGGAGGGACACGGCCGATCGACCTGTCCGGTGACGAGAATTGACGAAGAGGACTCAAGTGCCATAACTGTGGTGTTGGAGGACCATTCCTTTGAGGTGACGGGCTGGTGCAGCGCTCGTTCTTGCATCGCACGGAGTCGACGACATTTCTTACCGTCAAAAAGCAAGCCAGTCACTCGTAGTGATTGGGCACTTCATTAGTTTGAAGTATAAATAAAGTCCGTCTTGGCTTTAGACTTGATCACGAAGTTAAAAAAAAAAAAACTTGTTAGCCATAGGAAATTTGTGCGCCGGTTTTGACTTTTTTGCCATGTGCTGAAATAAAAATTTTGGCTTATTAAACTCTATTCTACTGTTTTATTTCAGTGCTAACTTTTTATGAGAACCTATAGCCTCTGTGCAGGCTCATGCTTTATATTTTGTAATTTTTCAGCTGCAGTTCCACATTTCCTTTGCACCCATCTCCTTGTGAACATGTACATAGCTGCTTTTAGATTTTAGGGTTTCCTGAAGAGAGTGCTAATTCTTTTATACAGAGTTTAGGCAACACATCAAATGGGTCTGTACTTACTCCACACAATTATTTCTGTAGAGTAATTACAGTCCCATTCAAGTGTTGCCTAAAATCTGTATTAAAGAGTTAAGTACTATCTAAGGAGGGGTCATACAAACTGCTCAAGTGGGCTGCTATGTGACATTAACTCTTGGTAGAGAGCAGAGTTAACTCTTTAATACGGACTCAAGGTACAATTCAAATGGAGTTGTATTTACTCCACAATAACGCTAAAACTACCCTTCCTGGAGACCGTGCTTAACTCTTAAATATAGAGTTCAGGCAACACTTCTAATGGAGTTGTCATTACTCTCCACAAACGAGTGGATTCAACTCTTCCCGGAGAGCATGTTTAACTCTTGCATACAGAGTTTAGGCAACACTTCTAATAGAGTTGTGGCTACTCTACACGATGGAGTGAGGGTAACTCTTCCTGGCGAGTACGCGTAACTCTTGAATACAGAGTTCAGGCAACATTGTAATAGAGTTGTAGTTACCCTACACGAAGGAATGGAGGTAACTCTTCCTGGAGAGTATCCTTCACTCGTCAACAAGGAGTTTCGGCAACACTTCTGATAGAGTTATAGTCACTCTACACAAAAAAGTGAAATTTACTCTCATCAAAGAGTTTAGGCAACACTTCTCATGGAGTTATAGTTACTCTAGACAAAGGAGTGAAGGTAACACTTACACTTACACATCAAAAGAGTAGCCCTGACTCTCTCAAAGGTATTGGCGTGACTTTCTATAGAAGAGTTAAATGAACACTTGTATGGAAGAGTTAAACATACACTTGCCTCCGAAGAGTTATAGTTACTCTTTAAAAGAGTGAATTCTGTGACAAGCCAGTTACACTCCAAAAAGAGTTAAATCGACACCTTTTTTTTTTAGAGTAGCATGACCTGTGATTGCTTGAACTGCCGTCAGACTGTACTTTAACGATCCGCAAAAGCGTCGTCGGGCGACCGTCGTAGGTACGGCGCCCAGGACAGGCCCTCGGCTGGCCCTCGGTTCCGCCGCACGCGAATCTTTCTCACTCTGCGGAGAGAGCCATAAATATTGAAGATACGCTCTTTTCAAATAACAAAATAAAACCGGGTAGAGCATAGTGAGAGTCAAGCATAGCTTAGGAAGCACACGGTACAAGACAAAGTTTGAAACAGCGGCGCACTTCGCAGAAACAAAAGGAACTTCCTCACCTTCGCTTGCACCAGTCGGCCATGACTGTCCACCACTTGCGACGCTGCGTCTCACAGCTCTCAGTCATCGCTTGCTATTATTGAACACGGTATTCGTAAGTAAGATATCTAAAATATCCACTAAAACGTTAAAAGGAAGCGATCTTCGAACCCTCCGGAACTCCAACGGCGGCCGAACGGAAGCTGATTGCAATAGCGTTGGTCTTGCGCAGTTTTCAAAAGTCTATTTTGTTCTTTTTTTTTTTTTTGAAGACAAAACTAAGCAGATCAATATATTAATAATAATAATGTCACTTTATTATATTCGTAAGAAATTAACAAAACGTTTAGTCTATCTTAGGTTTTATCTAAACTTTCGGTTTTCTTTTTGAGTGTAAAACCGAAACTATCTCGAGAAATTTCTCCCTTGTCGCCAAGGCTATTTTGATTCATCAGCGCATGCTTGCACCGCTGGGATTTTGGCTTTTCTGGAAGGATCGGCTCTCGCGGCACATAAATATTGAGGGCAACCTCGCGTTTTGAAACAATGAGAGTGCCCATCTTTTTTGACGAGGGAAAGACAGGTTAAATTTAGGTCGATTTTTTACAGTGTGGAACTCTCGATCGACGGTGTTGTTCGTTGTTGCAATTGTCAATCTCTTTTCACGTGAATTGAGATGTCTTAGAGTTTTGCGAGATAAATCTACACCATGAAACACTTTCGGTGAAAGCTTGAGGTTGTTACATAAAGGCGCCGATTTCTCCAGCCAATTTCAGAGCGAGCTTCCATTCATAACACCACTTCGCTTACGCGGTTCAGAAGTTGATTTGCGCTGCATTCGACCATGCAAGGTATCTTATGTCCCCATTATTAGCCGTGGTTTCTTTTGCCTCCTGTCCTTTTGATTGCTGTGGATGCAGATATCTGAAACAGCGTATAGTGCGCTGAGACCTGCGTTACATAAACACCGGATTATCCTGCAAACGTAAGTTGTCTACTGGCCTATGAGGCAGCACGCAAGTGGCGGTGCACTTTGAAAACAAAATCATGTGCATGCTTTTTCATCAGCAGCATTAAACAGTTTGTGCGATTGCCCTCGATCGCCTAGCTTCCGAATAGTGCTAACAGTTTTTTTACAGTAAACTTTTATTCTTCAGTAAAGTTAAAAAATACAGCTCAGAGAAAATAAAAGCTATCTTTGCAATGAAAGTAGACTGTTCAATTGATAAATATAGTAGAAATGACTAGCTAAAATAAATTTTGTCAAGTTAGATAACGCTGCTTTCCGTGGCGTGCACTGTAGCTAATTTTTCTATTTGTGCTTTTTTTTAGGCGTAAGTCCATGTTGCATTTGCGACGTAAGTATGCTATGGCAGTGCCGGTCGTTTCCCCGGGAAACTTTCGGACCACGTGGTCTGCGGTGAAATAAGAAATGAAGCATCCCTTTGTCACATTATGTCAGCTATACCCGGTGATATTTATTAATCATCTGGTTTCAGGAAAATTGGGGGCTCCATGTCATGTTGATGCACTCTTCATATGTGTCGTGCGACTCGGCGGACATTACATGGGTGAATAACCGTGGCAACATTTTTTTAAGTAATTAAAATCCGTAATTTTACTTTTTTATTATTGCTGTTTTAGAGGCAGTCGTTATTAGAGTCTAACACAATCAAAACTGTTCACGAAACAGCCAAGGGGCTTTAAGATATTTATTTATCAAATTTCGCACTTTTTCCCTCGATTCAAGAGCCACGCGCGGCAGGGGCGGGCAAAGCCGAGACTGACTTAGCGGTTTTGACATGGCATATTGGTGATGGCATGTTTGTTTGTGTTAGCGAGAACTTCTCATACTGGAGTTCTATGCATTATTTAATTTTCTAGTGAAGTTACAACCCTCATAAAGTGCTGTCGCATCAGCATGAACGAAGGTGCACTCTTTTGAAAGCGTGCCTTTGGTGGATGCTCCAGCATCATACTTCCAACGGTTCGACTGAAGGGAATACGTAAGAACAGCATCCTGCGTTCTGTCATGTGCGCTGTTTTTAATCAGGCGACGAAAGGCAGAGTTTTAGCTATGAATAACCCAAAACTCGTCATGTTTTCGCAAATTGTTTCACTTGGGCTAGAGTTTATTCATAGCCCCTTTAAAATTGAAAATTGAACATGGTCAATTACACTGTCAATTAAAAAAGCTAATTAGACAACGTACTGTGACGTTTATTTACTCATCTAAAGTCCACCGAGCCCCACAAATATTCTGTGAAAACGGCATCGGCCTATCTATCGCGTTTTTAGTGTGTTGATGTTAAAAAGCGCACTATATATATACATATATATATATATAGAGCATCGTACTGGCGTGCGGTCGTGTATCACTACTGCGTGATGCACGTTAAAGACCCCAGGCTAGCGGCTGTACCGCACTGGCTAAATTTCTCATCTACAGCTGGGAGACTCGTCGCTCCTGTGAGGCAGACCAAGTTCTAGGCTGTATAAACACACACACAACCCCAATTTTAATAATATATATATATATATATACTGATTTTGAACTACTTTTTACCGCGGGCACTACGATTCTACTACATGTACTAGTTTTGTACGGACGAGTATACTTTCAGTCCACCGCCATTTTTACTGAAAGTATACTTCAAGTACACTTAAAGTATACAATCGGTACAAAGACCGCACTGAAAGTATACTTTTAGTATACTTCAGTACACTTCGAGTGTACTGATCTTGAACGACTTTTCGCTAAGGGATAAAGAGGACGAAATAATCAATTATAGCGAGCAGAGTGTTCTAGAATGTCTTGGTGCTGTTAGTTTATATCTGGAACAGATTATTACTTTGAAGGCTGATTCATTCATTTGCGGTTGAGTATAAATGCGTTGCAATCACTTCTCAGTCGTTGTGACTGCTAACAACAAAAGAACACACTAGTGCCATCTATTACGTAGCCCCGAAGCGCTTACAATCCCCGCGTATTCTTAGGATTTTTACCATCATTCTGTATGGCAGCCGTGCAAGGGTATTGAGAAGCAATGTTTCTCACCTTACACATGCCTACTGGCACCAAAGTTGGGCCCATGTATACAGTCGTAGGCGGCGCCACTGGCCAAGAAGCCTTTTCGTAGACGCGTAATGTTGATGATAAAGGCGGACGTTTTATTTCAATCTCTCCTTCGCAGCACTTCACGACTAGGTTGTGAGATCCACGTTGTTAACGTTATGAACAATGCGATCCCCACGGTGACGATAATAGCGAGTTTCAGTAGACCGTGTTTCCCGCTCCGCTAAGCCCCTCCGCTACCCGAAACTCTACAGCCAAGGCCATCGGCGCGCAAGCGCAGTGGCTGTTTCTTCATTACGGAGGGCTAGCGGAGGGGGAAAGACGGTTTACTAAAACTCCTTGTTTAAGGGTGGCTCATACTGGTGACACGAACGCAGCGTAAGCATTCGATTTGGGCCCGTGACAATCAATGTCACGACGTGCACCTAGGTAGTGCTCGTGTTTGATCGCTGCGAAGGCGTAAAAAGCGGACCCTTAGCTATCTAACTATTCGTGGAACTCGGCTCGTGCCCTAGGATTTGCCAACCCCATCATGTGGCTGCTTGTTCTGGCTGAGCTGATGTAAAGCCTCTCTATCCTGGGAAAAGTGGCGCCATTTATTGTTGTGGAAATGCTCGAGACACATATCGCGCGCCACTTCTGGGAAGGACATGGAGTCTGAAATCTAGCTCAGTGTTGCGCTGTCCACCATCATTTTCCCAAAGGCTGCACGTTGCACGTGCCTCGTGGGTCGACGCACTTTACGCTACTTCTAAAGCATAAAGGGGCTTTATGTTGGCGGAGTGGACGCTGCTCGGTTTTCTCTATCTTTCTCGTAAAACTGCCTTTGAGTAAAAAAAAAAAAACTATTTAACCTTTGGTTTATGGGTTACGATTACGAATGCTGAAAAATATCACGATCATACGGTATTTACTGAAAATTAAAAGAAAAAGAAGGAAGAAGATAATATCTTCGCTTTCTTAGTTGTAGGTTTAAACATTTGTGGCAATGCTGTAATCAATTATTTGCGATAGATATCGCGCGGATTTGTTTTCGCGAGCAGCCCAAAACCGTGGCCGCTGCTGCAGGCACGGCGCAGGCGCAGAAGCTTCACCTGACGCAGGTCTGGTGTCTTAAAAGGAGGTTATGTAAGACTCCTGGAGTGGCGTTCTCCCGCTCTCTCCCATGCGACCGGCTGAAGCCAGGTTAACCGGTCAGCGGCCATCTTACTAAGGGCAAAAAAGAGGCGACGCTGGAAGGGGCGCTTGCTGTGCTTTGTTGCTCTTAAGGCTACGCATAAAAAAAAAAATAACAAAACGGTGATTTTTTCACGTTGGATTCCTTTTTTATATTTTTTGTTCTAACTTTAGCATCTAGGCCGCGTGGAAGAACCAAAAGGTGTTTCTTTCCTTAATATGGGTTTAAACATGAACTTAGCTTTTTTATATTTTGTTTTACTTTCGTTTTGAGCCTGTTTATTTATTTTCAGAACTCACAAAAAACATTACTCTCACGATGATGAGCTGAATGCAGTAAATTAACTAAATAAGTTGAAAGAGCCATTGCACCCAGGAAGGCTGCCGGCAATGTCAGTGAAAAAAAAAATAAAATGTTTTCCCAGAACAGTTATTAAGCACTAAAATGATTCACTTCAGACTACTTTTAATTCAAAGCAACTCGTTAAATAGTAGTATACAGACTATTTAATATTTTCGTAATGAAAGCCTAGCATACCACTCACAATCGCGAAAATTCGTGCACGTAAACTGTCACCGAAACCGGCACTTTAAGAAATTAGAGAAATATCAAACTCGCCAAAATAAAGTTCTGTATATTACTGGTTTTGCAGATGCACGGCTGTTATAAGCGCACCGTCTTGAGTTTTAGGTGCAACTGACTTAAATACAAAATAAGCGTTCTCAATCCCAACGATACTGACTGCTTTCCGGAGGTATGCTGGAAATGCAAGAAACAGAATTGGACTGCTGCACGGTCAAAGTCTTTTCGTTCGACCGCGTGTGTGAAAGCGGTCGTCTTTGAAGTAAACCGAACACAGGACGTCAGTATTCTTAGGCGGCCAATCATCCCCCCGCCGAACAGCCCGCTCCCACGGAGCGCGCCGAGTCTTGTTTTTGAGAAACCTGCGACATGCAAACATTATTAATGCTCGCTTTCGCCGTTTAGATGAGCTTATTCATCGACCTTTCTCCCTAAAGTCCTAAAGCCAGCTCACATACAGTAGTAAGCTCTAGCGATCAAACAAGATTCATGGCAACGTGCTTTCTGGATACTTAGACGTGAAAAGTAATACCTGCCGTTTCCACGGGGAGCCCACCATCGAATTTGGAAACGGCTGCAGTTGTTTCACAAAGATTTGCCTTCAATGAAACGCCACACATCACAACAATTCAAGGAAAGAATCACATCAGTCTTAGTTCGCCGCAGACCGCGTAGATCCGTTTTCTGCCCTGAGTAAGATAAAGTGTTTACAGGGCCACCCTATAGATGACACTAGCCTGTTCACTCGTTGTAAAGCAGGGGAGACATGAGCGGTGAAACTAGGCTTCGCGAGGCGATAGGATCTATAATGTGGACCAGAGCTGTCCGACCAGATCCAACCGAGCGGCGCCGCGCCGCGAGTATAGAATAAAGCACACGACATATGCGCGATGAAAACGGGCGCCGCGCGGCAGTATCATAGCAACCGGTGCTGGCCTTCCTACGTCACACTCAACAATTGCACGTGACATATAGTTTGAGGGTGGCTCGCCAAATTGTGATTGGTCAACAGATTGTACACGACCATACGGGCCACCCTTCAACGATTTTACTTTTGCCTCCGAAAGTCATCCTTGCTCCACAGCATTGCTTTATTTGTGCTTCCATGTGATCCATTAGAGTAGATTTGGAACATCGCCGGTGATTATTAGTGCATAAGAGCAAGCCTACAGATTGTTTTTCCCCCTTTATTGATAGCAACTCGCTGGAACAGCTGGACGATCCAGAACTCCGTAGCCGATATACCATCGAAGACATCTACGCGCGACACACCTTTGAGACTTATCCGCAAAGTCGATTCTTGATTGATACCTAAGCGTGCGAAGGCACAGAGGCGGAACACTTCGGCGTTTCAAGGAAGCTTTGATCACGCCGCGAGACCGGCGAAACTTGCTTTCGACGTGTTCTGCCTTTACATACGACTTCACTCACATAGCGCTCGCGAAACACGTCCACACGGCGTCGAATCTTGATCGACATCTAAAAGTTCGAAGGCAGAAAGGTGCAGCACTTCGGCGTGCCGAGAAAGTTTTGATCAATCGGCGGGACCGGCAAAACTGAGTTTTGACAAGTTGTGCCTTTTTCCTGCTGCACTGCACCTTTGTAAAACTTTTCACGTGTTCTCAACGGTAAGTCTCAACGTTTACACAGGGTCTTAAAAAACTTTTTCGGCGAATGACTACGAACGATTAGAAAATATGTCTGCAGGACGCTGCCGCCAGCCTGTGCAACGCTAGCAGAAACGAGATTGCGCCGCATGCAAGATGGCCGTCCGCATGGGCGTACCAACCGGGTGGGCAAGAGGGGCGCTTGCCCCCCTGTTCCCAGAGTGTTTGTGTGTGTGGGGGGGGGGGAGGGCATAGCATGTGTTTTGCCCCCCTGAAGCAGCCGCCACTGGGCAGAGCAACCACTAGCCGGCGGCGCCCAAGGTATACCAATGGCACCGCCCCTCGGCCTGCGGGGGGGGGGGGGGGGGGTCAGGTTTGGTTTCCCCCCCCCCCTCCACTCAAAAACAAGTTCCTACGCCGCTGCCGTCCAGTGACCTAAATCGCGGGACCATAGGCGCAACAAGGTGAGGGGCTTAGAGTGATAAACCAGAAGTTACAAAAGTCCCCCCTTCCCCGGTTGCCATGATGTTGTTCGGAAAAGTTTTACTCGTTACGTGAAATCACAAACACCGTGACGTCGCCGGTAAGATGGCAGCGCCAAAAGCGAGTAGATACGAGATCGGTGCGCCGTAGTCGTGATGTGCCGCTGCTTGCAGACGATTTCGGGCTTTTCTGTGCTCTCTGGCGCAGGTACGGACGCAGGTATCAATCAATCAATCAATCAATCAAATCTTTTTATTCTCCAGAAATTCTGGAGGGGAGCCTAGGCAAAAAGCTGTTCAAGAACAGCTTGACTGGGCTCAGGCTCCCCCGTTTACAGGCAGCAGCATTCAATAGAGAAAACAAAGAATGAATACACAGTACGCACACATATAGATACATGAAAATAAATGCTACAATTCATTCAAAAAATGAAAATACAATAAAAACCAACTAAATAAAATACGACAAGATGTCTTTCTTGCTAGCCGAATATATATCTATGTTCTTGGTGAGATATGTATTTAACAAAGATGGAAGAATATGCCGCAGGGATTGCAGATTATAGTTTGTACGTGACCGAGGGATAGCCCAAAACTCTGTACGGCGTGTGCTGACGATGCTGAGGCTTTCAGTTAATTGCGAAATACAATATAAGAATTCAATAACTGATGGCGGTGCGAAACGAATGGAACACATCAGGTGGTATTCAT
Source organism: Ixodes scapularis (assembly GCF_016920785.2). NCBI lineage: Eukaryota > Metazoa > Arthropoda > Arachnida > Ixodida > Ixodidae > Ixodes > Ixodes scapularis. The sequence goes on from NW_024609880.1 coordinate 92,267,511, forward strand.
ACAAATGCTTAATAGGAAGGATATTGTACTTAGTAAACAGAGGTTCAGTGTTATCAAGATAATGTACTTCCGCAATGTGTCGTAAGACCTTTTTCTGGAGCAAAAATAATTTATTTATATTTGTTTTAGTTGTAGTAGCCCAGGTGAGATGACAGTAATTCAAATGGGACTGAAATAATGCGTGAAATATTTTTAACTTAACATGAAGTGGCAAAATACCACGACAACGAGCAAATACACCGACAATACGAGACTGTTTCGAAATCAAAAAGTTTACATGAGCGTCCCAGGTCACATGTTCGGAAAAGTATACACCTAATATTTTGTGCTGGTTCACGATTTCTATTTCCGAATTGCCAAGTATAATTGGGCTATGAGTTAAGATAGACTTATTTACAGATCTAAAAATAATTGCTTTGCATTTCTTCGCATTAATCCTGAGCGCGTTAGCCTCTGACCATAAAAAGAAGTTCTGAAGAACAGAATTTGCGCGACATATTAATTCATCGGCACTATCCGCAGAAAAAAAAGGCTTGTATCATCGGCATAAATGATGAACTGTGCTTGGTTATCAACGTATACAATGTCGTTGATGTAAACATTAAACACAAAGGGCCCAAGTATACTTCCTTGAGGTACCCCACAAGGAACGTCTTGAAAAGAGGAAGCATGATTATTAATGACAACAGACTGTTTACGATCTTTTAAGTATGACTCGATTAGCTTATGGGGTACGCCACGGACACCATAGTAGTCTAGTTTTGCCAGCAATGTTTTATGATTTAACACGTCAAAAGCTTTAGAAAAGTCGATGAACACGCCTAATGTAACCAACCTTTTTTCTATACCTTGTAATATAATTTCTTTTTGCAGCAGTAAAGCTGTCTCGGTGGATTTACCTTTCCTAAATCCAAATTGAAATTCTGTTAATACAGACTGTTTAAGAAAAAAGTCATTGAGGCGCATAAAGATAATTTTCTCAAGTGCCTTAGAAAACACAGGTAGCACCGATATAGGCCTGTAGTTGGTGACAACGTCTGAGTCACCACCTTTATGTATTACTGAAACTTTAGCCAATTTCATATTAGTGGGAAATTTACCTGACGATAAAGACAGATTATATATGTGTGTTAGGCAGGGTACGATGATATCCATCACGAATTTGACAGGTTTCAATTGTAGTTCATCAACATCTGTGCTTTTAGTGTTCTTAAGTCCTAGAAAAATGTTAAATATCTCTTGGTCGTCAGTTGGGGCTAGAAAAAAGGTATGGCTACTACGCGTGAGCTTCAAAAGGGCATCGTCATTATAAGGTTTGGGTTGCAGATTTAGAAAACTCGTGTTGAAATATTCCACCAAAGGCACACCAAACATAGCTTGGCCATCAATTTTTAATTCGCCTATGCGAGGAGGAATTTTACTACGATTCAGGACTTCGTTAATCATTTTCCATATAATATAAGGGCGTTTTTTAATAGCATCCTCGAACTTGCGCTTATAGTACAACGTCTTCGCTTTCCGGAGTTCAGACGTTAGGACGTTCCGAAATTTTTTAAAAGTTAACAACTTGTTGTTATCTCTCGATGTGAGAAACGATTTGTATAGGCGGGCTTTTTTTTGCATCATTTTAATATATATGGGTGCCACCCAGGGTTTTCTTATTTTGTTGGTCACAGTTATAGTTTTAAATGAAAAATGTAAATTGTAAAGTCTTTGAAAAACATTTAAAAACTCGATGTACGCATCATCCACATCCAGCTTAGAATGAACTGAGCTCCAATTATGGTCCAAAACTGCAATTCTGAAGGCCAGCAGGCAACTATCTGACATGTTCCTGAAGGTGACCGTAGCCTTTGCAACCTTTCTTTTCAGGTCATGATTAAACAGAGACAAAAAATTGGAAGATGATCGCTAATATCAGCACACATGGTTCCAGAAGCGTGTAGTTTCGTAATGCAATTCGTGATGAAAAGATCAATTGCATTAGATGTGGTCTGGGTGATCCTAGTAGCTGACGTAATTATATTAACAAACCCACTTCAGCTGAGCACATTTTTGAGCTCAATAGTTTGAAAAGAATCATCTAGAACGTTAACGTTGAAGTCTCCTCCCATAACCACGCTAAACTTGTTAATCGAAACATGTTCAAAAAAGCGATCGAGAAAAGCGATAAATTTTCCAAAGTCTCCCGATGGTGGGCGATACAAAACAGTTTGATGCAGTTTCCTATTTTTAGGCTTAAAACCTCGTAGTCACGTGTTAGTCCTGAAAAAGTGTGTTCAACAGCTCGCATTCAAGGGAAGTCTTTACTTAAATTGACACGCCTCCCCCTCTCTTATCCTGACAGTTTAAGAAATAGTGCTTGTAACCGGGTAAAACCAAGATGTCAGCATCCTGCTGATACCAGGTTTCTGAGAACATTATTATCTCAAATGACACGCGGCATCGGTTCAAAAAGGATGTTATAACGTCATGTTTATTTTTTACAGATCGCGCATTCAAGTGAAAAATACGCGTAAAATTTCCAGCTAGCAGACACTGACTAAGGTCTTCAGGCAAGACAAGTTCAAAGTACTCCATTTGAGACGACATGCAAAAGATGAAAAGAATGACATAAGCAGGAAGCTGGACTAACAAATCTTATCAACTGCAGCTTCATTATCAATTGTGATTACTGAAGCGCTTTCATTCTTACGGGCAAAAATCTTGCCGTTCCGCACCCATACAAACTTCCTGTTACATTGGCGTTTTTTTGCGATCGCTTTACCAAGAGTTCGCTTCAGGGCCTGGCAAAGATGCTCATTTACGAACACGGGTTCCTCCGAGCCAAGCCCTAGGGTTGTGTTTGTAAGACGCATTTTCTTTGCTTTTACGAGAACAGCATCCCGTTTGCTGCGGCTCACGAACTGTACAATTATGTTCGATTTGCCAGAGTCCCGGGTTGGTACACGATGGCAAATGGCAACATCAGCCCGTACAATAGGTTCTCCAATCGATTCCCCCAACTTAGCAATTACGTCAGTGAGTTCTTCGTGGTCGCTCTTTATGACACTTTTAATTTCAAGATTTATATTCCTGGAGTATTGTTCGGCTTCTGTAAGCCGATCCTGGCAGTCACTTAGGCGTTTTTCTATTTCTTCACATTTCATTGAAAGAGCTCCATTTTCTCTTTTTAGTTCGGAATTTTCTTTCAAGACCGTTTCAAGCTTGTTTTTTATGTCCTCGAACTCAAGGTTCATAAAGTCCATGCTATCTTTTACTCCCTTAAAGTCCGTTCGCATGTCACGGATATCACTGCGAATATCCCGTTCCAGAGTAACCCTGAAAGTTTTCCATTCATTGCGAAGTTCGTCTTTAAGCTCATTTAAAAATTTAGAAATTTCTTTAGACATTACGTCTTGGTTCACAACAGCCAGAAAACAAACAAACAAACACAGACAACAGCTGTGGCAGCAGCGACGGTACACTTTCTAAGGAGGAAGCAACAAGAAGTTGAGCAAACCTGCAAGAATGGTCAGGCTATAGCGTTGATATTTCGTGCCGCCGCTGCTGCCAAGTGTCTGGAAGACCGGGTGCGTCCTCCTTTTACAGGGCCGAGTCGCTGATGTGTGTAGATCCGTCCAATGGCCTGTTGGGTTGATGAAGTGCGTGGTCACGCTGACAGCTGAGTCACGTGTCTGCAGAGCAGCGAGACGAGATGCAGCACCGGGGACGGGGATCGTGTTGCGCCAGTAGAAAGGCAAACTGCAAAGATGGTCAGGCTACAGCGTCGATATTTCGTGCCGCCGCTGCTACCAAGTGTCTGGAAGACCGGGTGCGTCCTCCTCTTACAGGGCCGAGTCGCTGATGTGTGTAGATCCGTCCAATGGCCTGCTGGGTTGATGAAGTGCGTGGTCACGCTGACAGCTGAGCCACGTGTCTGCAGAGCACCTTATAACATGAAGGTCTGAAAGAATTCGAATTAATACTCTTTTTGCGCTAGATTACTCTGGATTCTAGCACCTGTGAGACAGCATCAGTCTTGTCGCCGTAGCTGTGCTTGGATTCCCGGATCTGTTCTAGGATCGGTAAAACAACTCTGGGTAGAACGTTTAGAGTGAACTTTTCGCATTCTCCTAGCTTTATTTGAACGTTGGAATGGCTAAGAATTGGTGCAAAATGCAGGCGAGGCAAGTACGGCCTAAGGGAGGTTTTAGCCCTAGGCAACCGCATAATCGCAGCAATGTTTAGCGACGAATTTCCGGCGATCTTTGACATTTCGTACCAGTCGACGATTTGGCTAGTAGGTAGTTGTTATGATTTCGATATCACGAGCTTTCATTGCGGTAGCTTGCATTCAATCGCAGTACTTTTTTTAAGCGAAAAGCAGCCGTTTGTTTAAGTGACGTACACTTGAACCCTTACAAAGCATTCGAACCAATGACTCGAAAAAAAATTCATTACCAACGTTTCATAAAACAGTTTATTAAACCCCTTAAAACTCAGAAAACCAAAAGTCTTAACTATTTCTTTTAATCAGTGAAGAAATTATTACATCCGACGTCCCTTAGAAATTAGTATTAGTAGGCTTTTGACCTTGCCGATGGGTATCAATAGTCCAGCCTAACCTTTGAGTGTATGATCATACTTCTTTTAGATGGTTGTTTAACCCATCATTCCAACATCTAGAATCTTGAAAAAAATATCCAAACCCCTATTCTTAGAGATACAGAGATAGTACCACGCATTTCAACCATTCGTTAAATTTGATGCATCTCTTGAATAGAAGATTATTTGCACATTTTTCATTTTCGTAGGAATTTTTGGGTCCATTATTTTTTTGGTCATTGTGTTGTATCAATCGATTGATTCTTTACTTGGTCTAATTACCTGGACAAGATAAGTTGTATTTCTGTTCGTCCCTTGCCCGGAAAAGCAGTCTTGTTGCCAAATGTTGAATACCATTCCTTTCAATCTATACTTCGTTTCGCCATTACTTGGCAAGAGGTCACCGCCACAGACCCCTCGAGCCAATCAGGGAGAGAAAGTAAAGGTCTGTGACAAATCTTTGCACAAAAAGAGCACTCTGATGATGTGTTGACACATGCCTCTCTCCAATGTGCATATTGGCTCACTGAGACTATAGCCTTGGCGGTTTGCAAAACGTTAAGTACCCAAGGCCTTCACACTTTGGGCATTGGTTCGACAAGAACGTTATGTCAGCAATTGCTGTGAATTCGGCTCAGCGACTATTAGACTCCAGTGCCGAATAAGCGTTCTACGTGAACTGGGGCCCATTCACATGCTTTACGCCTAAGAAAAATGGTGACAGTCAATATTGCTTGATGGGGTTTTGTAACGGGTCCATTATGTCATATGTATTTGATATGACCTGCTACACCAGAATGCACCAACACACACTAATAAACTGGGTGCTCTGATGTGTGTTCGACTTTGCAATTAACATGTTACAGAAATAATTATATCTGACGAGTGCAATATTTATTTTTAGTAGCTGGGCCTGTTTTATGCTCATTAATGTCAGTGGGCTACGATGTTATTTTCATGCGTGTAGTTTTAAGCATCCTCTCTGCAATGCCTACAAAAGCCCTTGGAGGGAATAAATTGATAAATTACATTTTAACATCGCAGGAGTTTGTTTTGGGATGCACCACATGTTCAGGAGAGGTGGCAGCAGTGCAGCTCCTTGCAACAAGTCTGCCAGTCTGGTTTTCTTGATATTGGGGGTTCAGAGATGCAAGTGTCCGCAAAAGCTCCACCGCATGCAGTAAACCCAATCATTGGAGTGTAGACTGTGAAGGCGTAAAGTTTGAAGTGTGAATATTATGCGTACTTGGTTAGTATATCAAATAGGTTTATTTATACTTGATTACAAACTTATTGATTCTTATTAGACGATTCGTTAACCCTTTTCCTCCTAAAAAAAGTGTCACTCGTGAAACCCATTACAGTCCACAAAGCCCAATCACAAGTGTGACTTGCATTTCGGTTTTGGCGCTTGTTTAACGCGCTCTCTTAAAGGTGGCTAAACCACCCCTGTTGTTCCATCTCCCTTGGGCTGTTGGCTCGTTTCTTTCGCTGTTAGACAGAGAAGAAATGCTTCATTTAGCCAAAACAAAAGAGAGCAGTCGCATGTGAGCGTTCACACTAAAAGAGCATGGCTTTTGGCACTGAGGTCCACTTTAGCCGACAAAGAAGTAAAAACCTTCTTTTTGAATGGTATTAATGCTCAGGCATATTTGATGACGAATCCTTCGGCCGTTCTCATTTTTAGAAATGAGCTAGGTGATAGTTTGATGGAGGGATTAAAGTAGTCGTTGAATCGCTGCGGTCTGAAAAACACTGTCATTATGACGTTTTAGTGTAGATGTTTAAGATGTCTTCTATTCAAAGCCCCACCCATCTCTGCTCGCCTCGGCTTAATCTTGTATTGAAAGCAACGGTGAGCTCGCCTTCTGAAATGCCACTCGCATTTTTACTGAGTACTTCCTCGAGCTTTTAATTTTATACCTCTAGTCTAGGTACATAGGGTGAAAGGATGACCTTTTATCTAAAAATCTCAGCGGCATTTTCTTGTCTAGGGTTGATGAAGGTATTTTCCCTTAGTTCCCTTAGTTCCCTGCCAGTACAAAGCGTGTTTCGCTATGTTGATGACTTTTTAATTGTGTACCAGAAAGGGGCGAGAAGTGATGTTGTAAATCTAGTGTTGGAAAGCTTTGTTAAGTGGGGTTCAGGTCAAACGTTTAGGTTCCAGCAACCCAAGGATGCGGCACTGCAATTTTTATATCTATTGTTCTCGGCCCGAGACAATCGCCTATGCTGTTTTTTTTATCCCAGGTCAAAGAAACACATTCTGTCTTACATTTCCTCTGATTCTAAGCTTGTCGAAACAGGCATCGCCATCTCCATTCTATCCTCGGCCCTGGCAAAGTCGTGCTATCATGCCGTTAAGGACAGCTGTAGGTCTTAGCTTGAACGCCTTGAACAGTCTGGTTTTCCTCAGGCAGTCGAAATAGAGGCTATGGAGTCCTTGTTGAAGAAGGTTAAAGGGGTTAGCAGCAGTAGGCAAATTATTAGTAAAACCAACCACCCAGTAGTAGTCTTTTACCTGCATAACTTGTCGCACAATTTGAAGCAAATAGTCAACAGGTACGATGTTTCAGTGGTGTTTTCTGCCCCCCCAAAGTTCAGCTAAGATCTGTGCAAAGGTGGGCTCCGTAATTGGCAATCGCTCACAAAACGCATGCCACAAGAAACACAATAAGAAGATTGTTTCCTGCATGGAAGGTGTAGCTTACAACATCCCCATACCGTGTGGTGATTGCTACATAGATCATACTAAGCGATGCCTCAACGACCGGCTAAGAGAACGTTTTTATTCCCTTCACGCCTCCGTGGGAGGGCACCCGACTCCGCACTGACTCTCATGCCAGTGCACACCGACTTTTAGTGACAGAACTATTCTCGGGAGATTTCAAGATCGGACTACCTGAGAAATATTCGGAGCTTATAAAATAAAAGAAACACCCCCCCCCCCCCCCCCCCCAAAAACAAAACAAAACAACAGGACAGCAATACATGAGCCATCCTTCACTGTAGTTGAGTGCCCAATACGGTTTCTTCTTCCTTTTACTTTTTAGCTCAAATCAATCCAATCTGTTTATATTTTATTTTTATTTTTCCTTTCCTTATTTACAATCTCGTGTGGTCCATTTTTATCACTTCTTTTTTTTCTCTAAAAATAAATCATTTGGGAGTCAGCGCTCTTCATCCGTGTGCTGTGCATTTTTTTATGTTGATGTTTGATTTCCAAGCTACTTCATGTCCATTCCGCAATGGTGATTTCTTCTGCATGCCGGAACCACTGCAAATTCTGTAAGTCTCGTGTGGCAAAGTGAAGTCAGGTGATACTTGGTGTCAAGTTTTTAAAACGACCAACCATTCCACTCTATTCCTTCAAGACACTCAGCGGCATTCTCTCTCGTAGTTGAAAATCGTGTGTTTCGTGGCGTTGACATTGATGATTCGTGTCGGGAAATGGTTATTGCCCTTGGACGACGACCGACACCAAATCAACTCCCACCGCATTGCCCCTCGCCTGCTTTGTCCTGCATAGGGTAGAAGCATGTGAATTGCTTACCTCCTGTTGAGATGATAGAAATCAGGAGCTTCAGGTATTGTCGGCACCAGGGACAGAGGCCGCCGAAGTTACTCCTCAATGTCCCGCAGACTTTCTCAAGACGTGGTCCAGTATTGTTTGGCACTGACCCTTGCAGGCCCATTCATTGGCACGGGCACCTCCGGTACACATAGTCGGCCTCACGCAGAGGTAGCAGAGTGTTTGTCGGTAGGCCGTTCGATACACCTCCGTCTTCCCCGATGTACTTTTTTCAGTGCGGTCCTACACTCGTTCTGCCGACGTCGGAAATACTGCGAAGTAGGGGTGTCTCGTTTAATTGGCACACAAATGGGCAGCCGGTGGCGGTCGCCGTTCCACTGCGGCGTAAGTGACCCTCGGTTCGACAGATGCCGCATCGCTCGCAAAAGTCTCCGATCGAAATGCCTGTTGATCTTTTTCTTGAACTATTTCGGCAATCCAAATAAAAGCCGGGCGACTGGTGGCGGGCGGTAGCTTTCTGATCTACTCCCGGACAACTTCGTGTATGATGTCGTAGATGCCTGGGAGGCTGGCGTCGAAGTTGCAACTGAACGACTCGAGTGTCGAGACACTGCGGAGTTGTTGATAGCGACCGGCTCGGGCATGCAGTGCACGTTTAATGTAAGCCTTGGTGATGAACCCTTTGACTGTTGTCGGGGGTTGCGGACAAGGCTGCCGAAGATGTTGTCCCTGAGAGTCCTCATGTCCAAGGGACATGAGGATTCTTAGCTTCTTGTGTTCTGTAGCATGAAGGTCGCCGTGGGCGCTCGATCAGGTGCGAAACATCCTCCACGAAGGCGGTTATTTTCTTGTTGTGGCCGTGTCCAGGAACAAATTAGGCATTCGGCTCTATCTCATCGATGGTGGCTGACGAATGCGCGTTTCAGCTCGATTTTGCAAACTTCCCAGGACGCTGAGAAGGATTCGCTGCTCTCAAACCACTGCCTAGCAGCTTCTTCCACGACAAGTATAGGTTCCGCAGGTGCTGGTCGTTTGCTTAGTCATTGTAGGGGGCAAGACTGTCAGGTTGTTCAAGCCGGTCGTCGACGTCTTCAAGCAACTTGCCGTGAAAGGGCGTCGGAGAGCGAGGTGCGACGGGCAGGCAAACAATGGGAGCAGCTGCGGTTTCTGCTACGGGTTTTTCAGCGTTGGCTTTTTCCGCTTCCGTTTTTCTGACAGGAGACCGAATTCCGGTGGTTCTTCTTGGTAGAAACGAGTAGCTCGCATTTCAGGTTCTTCATGGAGTATTTGAAGGGTTCGCTCTTGGGAGTCTTGCAGTTTTTCTGCCGGGCTCGGGATTGGACTTGGTTCACGATTCGCCGCGGGTGGAAGAATCGGGACAGTCCACTACTTGTGTCCCATTGTCGGGCAGCTATCTGAACAGCCACCACGGGGCACACAGAGTGAAGAGCTAATGATAAAATACCCAGCACCTCCACCAGAGCATACAATGACAGCCGAAGATGGCCTGCTACTTTCCAGAATAGTAAAGACTGATGGAAGAAAAGACTGGACCAAGCATCCGTGACAATATAACAAAACTGACAGAAGAGAGTTTAGCCTGACTAGGAAAGAATCCGCTTTGCTTTAGTGGAATTCTGTCCGAATAAGTAAACTCCTTCGGGGTTTTGACGACTGTCGTGGACGAAGCGAACTAAAATGGATCTGGGACCACCTTTCTGGTAATAAGCCGCTAAAGACTGCCACCACGAAGCGGCGTGAACGGTTGGGCTCGGTACGTAACACACGACCCAGTAATACGCGCGGGATGAAATTGCAGTTCAGCTTGCAATTCGCGTAACGAGTGCTGATGAAATTTTTGTCGACGAAACGTGCGGCAGACCAGCGGATTTAATAGGAACTGCAACAGACGTGCTCTGTGAAAGTGCATACAGCAGGACAATTTAGGAAGCAGCACAGCATTACATAGCACGGCACAGGAACTACAAGCCTGACGGCAGCTCTTCGGCGTGCCACACATCTGTGCTCTGTGAAAATGCACGTTTACGACAGAACAATTTAGGAAGCAGCACAGCATTATCTAGCACGGCACAGAAATTACCAGCTTGAAGGGAGTTCTTCGATGTGCCGGACATCCGAAATGAGCTTTCGTTAATTTGAACGAACCAGCACGGCGATTACACACTGCGAAGCACGACTCACGCCGTTCCCGTAGCTAAACGGTGTGTCAAACTGTTTTGCAAACGCTCCACTGCAGACCTTTAAGTTGCCGATAGTCAACGAGAGGAGAAAAACTTCGCGTTAAATTTATCCTTGCGATATCCAAATCAACCTGATATCCGAGTAACGCAGGGCCGATTGTCTCTTCCGTGTTGATAATCCTGTCGATCCCTAACGCAATGCACTTCGTTCCACCGTATTTTTACGTTATTCCTACGTGAGAGACCACGATGAACTCTGAAGTCTCTTTCGACCGGCTTCAAATGACGGCTCCCGCATCTGAAATCAACTCGCTGAGATCAACGACGAAGAACAACGCGTCCGGCCAATGATTTGGCTCAGCTGGGGCCAGCAGCTGCCTGGGCGCAGCCATATTTTCTGTGACGTCACGTATTTAGTTTGATCACGGGACGAGTCGCATTTGCGTACAATGGAAGCGGCCTGGTAGGGTCCCCTCCGAGTGCAAACCGGATCGGCCGGTTAGTCGCTCCAAGCCACTCTACCTCGTTGGGTTGACAGTGACCGTGATCAAAAAATCACGCGCACCATATTTTCAGTCACCGAGAGAGTTAGTCCGACCCACCTATTAATCTTTTTTCTCCCGACTACCCCCCGGGTATTATTATTCGCGGCCTCAGGCTGGCCACATTCGAATTTGTGAAGACACTCTGGAACACCCCCAGCCCGCTTTCGTCCAATGGCGCATTCTCATTTGCCTCCTATTCATCTCAATTTATGGCCAAAGTCTTTCTACATATCGGCTCTAAGTTTTCTGTATTACTCTGTGCGCGAGACGTGTATGTCACAGTGACGTTGAGACGCCAGCACCGGTTGCTATGGATACTGTAGCGCGCTGCCGCACGGCGCACGTTTTCACCGCTTCAGCTAGAGATGCCGCGAACCTCTTGCGAACCTGAGTCTCGAATATCAAACAAAGGGGCAGAAATGCTCTCAAATGTTTGAAACGCTGACCGTATTACATAAATTATTTGACAATTTTCGAGCTTCCGAAAGTTCATCGTTGCCAAAGTCGAATGTTCTCATATTTCCGATTTTTCGCACTATAAAGTTCGACATTTTTCAGCTTAAAACGCCAAGAAATTCGACGATTTCCGGTATTCAGAACATGTTAAGTTTATACGTTCGACCAAATTCGAACTTCTAGACAAAGGTTTCGACGAAGTGAAAACCAACACTCTAAACAAAAAGGTGAATTCTTACACCCTTTTCCTATATAATACACCCCAAAAGTGCAGTTCGACTTACAGCGCACTGACGTCAATCTGACAGTATTAACTTTCACGAGGGGCTTGATAGCCCTGTGGTACATCTTAACAAAATAGTCAATGTAGGTGTTACTAACTACAAAAAAAAATAATAATCGGGGTTTTCTCGGCCCCACTGCAAATCCTCAGTGTCTTCTTTCCGTGGTCTTTGCTACGTACTTCATCTATATAAAAATTTATGTCGCATCGTTATCAAACCCCTCCTAAAATGTGGGGCCTTCTGTTCGGCAATAGTGTGCTGTCTGTTGGACTAAAGTTTTGAGGTGCATTGTATGAGACAAAAGGGTGTAAGGTGATACCCTTTCTTTTAGAGCGAAGTTGACCCCCATAGATCGAGTTGCATTTGCAATAGAGTCTAAAGGGGTATTCACACGAGGGAGAAATCCCGGGGATTTCTCCCCGTCACGCGCATCCCACGACAAAAACGCCAGGCTTTGCGATGTGCAAAAGCCTCGCGTTTTCATCTCGTGATACGCGCGTGCCGGGGAGAAATCCCCGGGATTTCTCCCTCGTGTGAATACCCCTTAAAGGCCGGTTCTCACATGCAGCGAAGCGCTAATGTAGCGCTCCTCACGTGCCGTCAGCTACTTATCGTCTGCCATGAGCAACAGTTTTGACGGTGCGATACAAAGCTGGTGAACGCTCCCATCAGCACGCGCTTAGCGCGAGGTAAGCGCTATGCTCGTAGCGCTCCGCTGCATGTGGGAACAGGCCTTTAGTTAGATGATCGTGTCACAAACGACTCTTTTGTAAAGCGCTGAATGATCACTTTGTGTTGGCCTCAACCTCGTACCTCACACTTTTCTTTGATTTTTTTTTTCTTTTGGTTTTGTTTTTTACTTTCGCGCAGAGCCGCTTTTTCGCACAACTTCATAGTTTGCCCCGAGGTGACCTGTGGACTAACAGATAACTGATCTGCAGGCTTGAAATTCAACCGAGGCGTTACGCAGGGAGCGACCTTCATATTTTCACGAACGACAATTGATGAGGCGACGAACCGAAACAAACTAAACGTTTCATGGGACGAATTTGTGCCCAAAGCAAAAAGGAAACAGAGGATAGCAATAGAGCGTCGCGGGCGTTGATAGCAGCGTAAAAACTTGCCATGCGGAGTCCCTTATGTACGCTCGTGGGTTTCTGCAACAATCGGCGTAAACCTTTCGGCGCGTATAATATTCGGAACTCGGTCAGACGAGAACGCTAAGTTGAAATAATGAATAAGAGGAGAGTGCCCTGACTGGAATCGAACCTAGACTTTCCGCGCGACAGTCGCGCTGTAAACAATCGGTCACGCTCGCTCTCGCTCAGCGAGGAACGTGGCAATATCTTAACGACTCTCTTGCTTAGTTATTACCATTACTTAAATTCTATCTGTGAGAAGCTCGATACGCACATTAGCGTCTGAACGCCTTTGAGTGCGTTGAACTCGAACGTGCGTATGGACCTTTTAAGGCGCGCGCGGACTGTGACTCCGATGAAGTACAGCGAACGGCGCGTCGGCGCTTACTTCATTATCTTTAGTAAACCGCTGAATTTTAGAGCGGCGAATATTCTATACTCATCAAAGAAAAAACGCTCCAGACAGCGTAAATATGGTTGATCCGAAAACAAGCGATCCTGGCCCATTAAGCTGTTTAGGCGCCTAATTTAGCCTGGTTGCATTCTCCTCAGCCCTGACCTCTTCTAAGTGCTGTGGCTGTGTCAGTGTTTTTCCGTCCCACGGGGCATCCCACAAAAATTAACACCCAGAGCAACTAAAACGTTTCGGCAAGGCTGGATGCCTTTTAGGGCATGCATTGTCTTGTATATTTAGTTGTCTTATGTCAGCATTGCATTTAGGCGAATGTTTGATCGGATTGCTACTAGTGTGCAAATAAGTGGAAAATACGTTCACCTCACCGCCTCGGCGAACCATTCAACCAGTTCAGCGCTTGTTTCATAAGTTTTAACGAACAACAACTAATACAGGTACGGCTGTCAGTACCACAGCGCTGAAAATGGAGGAGCATATTCACGGCATTTGAGAAACTGGTAACATTTTCGGTACACTTTGTAGCACACTTCGCGATTTTGTAAGAGTAATCATGCCCGAAGGAAAAATCCATCAATGTAACCCTGTTGGGCAGTCAATGTTATCTAGTGGACCGCTGACTGTGCCTGACTGTACGTCATGCATGTCTGACTGGCCAACAAGTTACTCTGACCGACAGTCAAACTCCAGTCAGACTCCACATGCCGGCTTTCTGATGGTTTCCTGGTGGCAGTCGGCCGCCGCGAAATGCCATCAAGATGTCTTGGTGGCGATTCTGATTGTACATCCATTGTCTCTGACTGTACGTCAAAAAGCTTTGACGTGCAGACAGACGTACGGTCAAAGGACGTAAAGTTCGTTCGGATACCACAATTTCGTCAAATCTATGAATACGAAAAAAATCTATGCACGAGAAAACGATTTCGGGACGTGAGCCCATAAAACCGCTGACGTTAGAGATTTGACACGCAGCCGACCGATAACCTTGATCAGAAGCCCGCCGAAACACCGAACACGCCGCTTCGCTTCGCCCATGGAGGCTTCGTCGAGCTTTCAAGAACGATCGCTCTAGACTCGTTTTGTTTGCCCGCTTGCTCCAACCTGTCGATCCTGCCCGGGCTCTTCAATGTCTTATGTTCTAGTAGAATTTCTACTTGACAATACCCAGCCTGTTGTGAGTTCCGACGGTGTAAGGGACTTTAGCGGTGTAGTTGAAGACGACAAGGTGTACCAGGTCTACTGGCCGGAGACGCGCGAACAAAAGGATCGTTCTACGACGCGAAAGTACTCTACATGGCAGGTGAGTTAAACTGAAGTACGGCGAATGATGTACGAGTGCTTTGCATAACATGCTGAAGCATCTCGTATAAAACGAATGGTTAAATCGATTTTCCAAAGCGATGGCATAGCATAGGAGAAAGAAGAAGACGCTGTTTCGAACGGACGTGCTTTCATGATCTCCAAGGAGAATCATCAATCGGCCTCAGGCCGAGGAAACCCCAGTACTTCAGGTTTGAATGGCAATAACGATCTTCGAATGATGCACCCGGAGAACACTGTGACCACACCCGTAGGCCCAGGAAATACCCAGGCTCAGGCGGTTAGCCAAGATGAGTACCGAATTCTGCTTCCTCGATTTCCGCCGAGGGCTTTGTGCCTTAACTCTGTGTTTCTTCATGCTGACCTCATTGGTCGTCCGTACCGTGCGATGGACTTTCTCGACGGTCTGAAAGATGTGATTGATTTGAGTGAGGTGCTGTCCCTCGGGCAGTTTCAAATGAGTCACTTCTGGATGGCAACGATGGCAAATCCTGCAGCCGCGGAAAAGCTAAAGGGGTGAAAGAACTCAAGGTAAAAGGAAAAAAAGTGCTTCATTATTGATCCCAATTCGAAAGATGTCAAGATAAAACTGCTTTGGCTACCGTTGCACTTGGACCAGAAAAAGGTCGCTGAAGCCTTGGTGCCTTTTGGAACGGTGCGGAGTGTCGCGTGAGAGAAGTGGCGCGTTCCCGGGATGGACAACATAGAGAAAATTGACAGAGCGGTCTGCATGACTCTTCACGACACCGTGAAGAGTCATGCAGACGGGAAGCATATACACGGCATCAGAGAAACTGGTAACATTTTCGGTACACTTTGTAGCACACTTCGCGATTTTGTAAGAATAATTCATCGAAAATTAGTTTTAAACTGCGGCACTTGATTTACATCCGTGAAATCAAAATAGTTTAAACTTGAAATTGAAATGTTCGAGATTTTCGAACTTGTACTTCAGAAAAAATCGAAATTTCTGATTTTTCGAACTTTAATATTAAATAAGTTCTAAATGTTCGAACTTTTCGAACGATCTCTCAAAAAATTCAAAATATTCGAACTCGAACTTTCAGAAAACTTGATATTCTTTAATTATTCGAATTCAAACGTCGGCAGGGTTCTAATGGTGAGAACGTTTTTTTGATTTTGAGCTTTAGACCTGATTCAAAATTTTCAAAACCTGTCCACCTCAAAGTTCGGGAGGTTCGCGGCATCCCTATCCTTCCAACGCACTCGATCATGCTCAAATGCAAATGTTTGCACCAGCCGGAGGTAAGGTACTGGACGACGTTTCTATCGCCGACCTAATTAAAAGAGGCCCGATCGGTTTCCTAAAGGCATCGCGGGGCAGCTAGCCAACAAGCAGGAGAGCGCATTTCTGGAGAGTGCATTCCTGTAAGTCGTATCTTCTCTGGTATTTCGTAGAAAACACGACGTGACCGTCTCTCTTCCGCCGACGATGCTGCCGGTTGAAGGCGGCTTCGACCTGTACGTGGGGGTACGCGTCACGAACGCCCAGAACGTCACGTCTTTCAGTTTGACAGCCAAGAAGTTCCTGGACATACCCGAGTCGTCCGACAGCGCCACCACAGGTGAGAGCTCGCAGAATCACCAGAGTGTCAGAGCTGCAGTCTTATAAAACCCGTCACCCGTGTACTTTGGCGCAAAGCACGCCACTGAACAATCACTGCGAACTCCCTCAAGCACCCGGCTAATGGGCGTGTCCAGAAAAGATTAACGCGAACGCACCTTTATTTGTTTTAGTTGATACTAACGTCTTTTTTGGGAAACGTGGTCATTCTGTAACTACGTATAAATACAATGTTATTCGTTTAACGCACACGCTAGAATACAGACACACATCGCAGACATCACTGTGCAGAAGTAAAAAGAAAAAAAAAAGACCGCCTCTCCACCTGGTGAATGATGTTATTAGGACGAAGCTCTGGTGGTGCTGATGATACTGATTTTTTTCATAGGTAGTGCTGATGGCGCTGATTTGTTTTTGATTGCTCATAGGTAGTGCTGAGTTCCGGGTTGCGTTTCGACTTCATGATTACAGCTTTATGGTCGGTGAAATGCAGAGGCAGGGGTTCTTCTTGCAGATCAGCTTCGATCCGCTAGAATCCGTGGGAATGCATCTCCACCGCTTAAGTCAACGTTCCATGTCAGAAAGAGAATGTGTGGTATGGATCGTGGTTATATAAGTATTTGAGCATTTGACCGCAGCGTCCTCTCGTCTATAAACAGTGAGCCAATGCATGCAAAGTTTAACGCGATTATATACGCATTTGACAGCAGCGCCCTCTCCTGTGTAGACGTTGAGCGGCTACATGCAACGTTTCTTCTATGACATCACGCGCTCTTGAGTTACTACCGCATCTGAGAGTGCCCTACTCGTCCCGCAGTCGTGGCCGAGTGGTTAAGGCGATGGACTAGAATTCCATTGGGGTCTTCCCGCACAGGTTTGAATCCTGTCGACTGCGCAAACATTTTTTTTTCTTTTTTAAGAAGACAGATGGCACGGCAATCGATGTGAGCACGGATGCCGGATGGACAAGGCTAGACCCTAAGGAGCTTCGCGCCCGAAAAACAGTAAACTGCTAGAATCACAAACAAACTGAGAAGATTAGTAATAAATTATGACTCAGATGAAGCATTTATCATATGATTCGGTGGGATGTTTCAGTCATGGACGGCCATTGAGAAAAATGAATGCATAGACACACTGACCCTACAATGGAACTATTTGAATGATCTACTATGAAAATTTCGCGTAGATAATCTCCAAGAGCCGGTGGAACATTCCGAGCGGTGGATCTTAAATCGGTTCTTTAGTAAGTCATGGAGAAATATTAACCTTTACAACATCCGTCTGTGCTTTAATGAGGTAACGTTGGAACACGCATATAATTCGAACAGCGAACACTGCATTTGCAATTTGTTTTAAAAGAAGCGCAATCCTTAATTACATTTTTTTTTTCGATACGTACAATGGCTGAGTGGGTAAACGAGGCTAGCCTCAACGTAATCAGCAAAATTGTGCGTTTACAGGACAATCGTCGACAAGGTTTCACATTTCGTAGTAGTCTACAACGAAGCATCGCAGGCACGCAGCCCCATGTTTTAAAAGCAATTATTGCCCTGGTGCGTGCAGCCGTTTTGCGCTTGGACGCTCGTACTTTGGAGTGAACTGAATGGATTGATTGATTTGAGTTTTATGGCCCGAGAGCTACCAGGGCCAAAAATGCGCCAAGTGGATAAACTATAGCAGAAACAAGGGTTGAAAAAACAGAGCTATAATTGCTGATGATCTAATAAGACTTTGAACATGAGTCGTGTATCACAAAAACATCAGCTCTGAGTATAAAAAAGTACTATGTCTATGAATATTAAGATTACACTGACCATAATTTACAACATTTTAAAATATCTACAATTTGAGTGATATATTTTATGAATAAAAGTTACAACCCGTGTATGTAGCCAGTTACTTTAAGGAATTCTAAAACGCGCCGAAAAGGGACTAGTAGTTCATCATTGAGAAGGAAGGCACGGTGAAACGGGAGATGATATCTAAAAGTTCTGGAAAACATGCCACTCGCTGTTCATGTAGGGGCCTGCAATTCCACAAGGTGTGTAATACAGTCACTACTTTGCCGCATTGCTCACAGTGTGGAGCATCTACACCACAAAGCAAATGCAGATGTGTCAAGCGCGAGTGGCCAATCCTCAATCGGGACATCAAAACTTCATGGAAACGATTCTTTTGATGGGAACTCTCCCACAACTCCAAGCAAGGTTCGATAACGTATAGTTTATGGTTAATTTTCCTATCCCATTCCCACTGCCATACCTTCATAAGTGTTTTTCTAAAAGCTGGCTTAAAATCTTCATGTAACAGTTCAAGGGATATTTTAATGTTATCCTTAATAGAAGCGGCTAGCTCATCTGCCCCTTCATTACCGATAATTCCTACACGGGTCGGTACCCTGCAGAGTTTAATATCGAGTTCAAGTATGAGGGCACGGTGCATCTTTACACGCACTTGTTGTGTAAGCCAGTATTTTGTGTCGGTAAGAGAGCAAAACCAAGAGCAGGGCACTCTGAGAGTCAACAAACAAAATAGCTTTCATCACATGATTCTCTAAGATATATTCAAGGACCATAATTATGCCATAACGCTCAGCAGTAAAAGACTTGCAATGCTATCGATACGTCTTGGTTTCTTGTGCTGTGGTGAAAACACTGCAGAACCTACGTAGGATGAGGTATAGGCAACATCGGTATAAAATTGTAGGTAATCCTGATATTTTCCCAGCAATGCAAAAAAGTCCTGCTGAATCACAGCAGGTTCGACTGATTCCTTAGGAAATTTGGCCAGTGACCATTGACCTCTCGACCCTTGTAATCATGCTATTTTCAAGGATTGTAAGCTGCAGGGAAGTTGAAATACTTTGAAGCCAAAAACTTAATGGTCGCACAATGCTTGGCTTGTTTTCAAAACGTCGTAAGAAAGAAGTCTGTACACAGCTGAAGGCGGGATGTGCAGGGTTAGATTTAACTTTGTATCCACAACAAAGGGTAAGATATTGTCTCCTTTTTCCTAAAGAAAATTAAAAAGCATCTGCAAACAAGATCATAATAGGCGAAGTCCGAAAAGCTCCTGTAGCAAGTCGAAGGCCAAGATGATAGACAGGATCTAGCATTTCTAGAACAGATTCCCGTGCTGATCCGTACACAACTGCAACGTGTTCACACGGGAGCAAACCAGGGCATTGCATAATCGGCTGAAATATTGCCTGTCAGACCCCCAAGACATGTAGGAAAGTATTGTGAGGATATTAGACGCTTGCAGGCACTTCATCTTCAGTTCCTTGATATTGGCCAAAAACGTAAGTTTCTTGTCAAAAACAGCTCCTAAAAATGTGTGCTCTTGCTTTACAGGTACAGATATACTATTGAGTTGTAAACTGGGCTCAAGTAAGAGGCCACGCCGCAGTGAAAAGGGCACGCATACTGTCTTTTCAGGAGAAAATCTAAACCCATTTCCATCGGCCCATTCACTCATTTTATTTATAGAGACGTTTAGTTGGCACTCGCAATTTGAGAGGTTGCAGGAAGAAAAGTAGATCTGCACATCGTCTACATATAACGAATGGGACACAGATGGTGGTATTGCTGCAGCCAGGCTGTTTATCTTCACTGCAAACAGAGTAACGCTCAATACACTCCCTTGGGAGACCCCATTTTCTTGAAGAAAAACATCAGAGAGCGTGGAGCCAAACCTAGCCTGAAAAGTTCGGTTAGTAAGAAAATCTTGTATGCAACGCAGCATTCGGCCACGGATGCCATACAGGTGCAAGTCCATGAGAGTTCAATAACGCCAAGTAGTGTCGTAAGCCTTCTCTAGGTCGAAGAATACCAACACAAAGTGCTGTCGGTGTACAAAAGCTTCACGTATGGAAGTTTCCAGGCGAACAAGATGATCTAATGTTGAGCGACCCATTCGAAATCCACATTGATTCGGATCTAAATTTTTTCAGCCTCCGAAAAGTGCACTAGTCGCCTATTTATTAGCCTCTCATAAGCTTTCCCGAGACAACTGGTCAGCGCAATGGGACGGTAACTCGTAGGCGATGAAAAATCTTTACCGGGTTTCAGCAAGGGAATTATATGCGCACGTTTCGAGCACTGAGGAAAAACAGATGCCACCCACAAAAGGTTAAAAAAGTCAAGGGATGTCCTAGGAATTCACGGGACAAGTGCCGCAACATTTCATTATTAATTCTGTCAGGTATAGGTGCAAATTACTTTTTTTGTTGCAAGAAACACCTCAAGTTAACACAATGTGAAAGGCTGGTTATATTCTAGAGCCTCTGATCCAGACATAGCAATTGGCTGCTCTTCTGATATAACCCTGAATTTCTGAAATTTGGCAGTGTAACTGGATGAACTGGAAAATTCTTGAAAATAATTTGCAAGACAATTTACCTGGCCCTTTAATGTTGGAACAGCTGAGGGCAAAAGAAGTCTCCTAAAAGAAAGATAATTACCACCAATCTTTCTCACTTGGTCCCACACCTCTTTTGAAGTAACAAAACTGTACACTTTGGAAAAATACTTCATCCACGAAGTCCTCTTGGCTTGACTCCTTGTCCAACGAGCCTTTGCTTTACTTTTTTTTTTTAATTCGATCTTGTTCTTAGTACTTTGGTAGCTCAGACCTTGTTCTGAGACTTACGTGTGGCGGTACACTCCTTAGTCCACCAAGGCTTGCAGCGCTTCGGAAGATTCCCCGATGTTTGTGGAATAGAAATAGATGCTGCGTTTAGGATTCGGTCAGTAATGTACAAGTTTGCATTCTCAGGCGACATAGATAAAAATTCGGTACAGTCAAGTACCGCTTCCAATGCAAAAGGAACCCAGTCCGCCTCATCCAACTTTCACCTGGGGATGCTGGTTCGAAGAGAAGCGAGTGATGCCATACTTTCTAAAATCACAGGAAAAAGGTCACTTCCAAAGGGATTGTCTAAAACCTTCTATGAAAAGCGTGGAAGTCAAGATGGTGATGAAAGAGACAAATCTGTGGAGGTGAAAGTATTATGAGATGCACTAAAAAAGTTTAATTTCTTTCATTTAAAAGACAAAGGCCAGATGATAACAATTAATCGTTCAATGACCCCACCAATAGAGTCTTGGCGGGTACTGCCCCACAGGGGGTGGTGCGCATTAAGATCTCCTAAAATTAAAAGAAAAAATGTTCTGGAAGCTGGCTAACGAGTCCTTGAATGTCCTGAAGATGCAGTGAAATATTTGGTGGTAGGTAGACTGAAACCAGTGTTATAAGTTGGTCAA
Source organism: Ixodes scapularis (assembly GCF_016920785.2). Classification (NCBI taxonomy): domain Eukaryota; kingdom Metazoa; phylum Arthropoda; class Arachnida; order Ixodida; family Ixodidae; genus Ixodes; species Ixodes scapularis. The sequence goes on from NW_024609880.1 coordinate 92,288,839, forward strand.
GAAGAACACGACCTGCCAACACCTCCAGCGACGTCGTGAGAGGAACTGGATCACAGGTTAGACCGCTCTGGACAACAACAGCCACTCCATCAGACGAGTTGCTAGATGATGCACGGTCCTTTCTGAAAACTTGATGGCGGCGTAAAACCGTTGCATGCGTGTCCCTAAGATGAGTCTCCTGCAGGCATACGGCCACAGGTCGAAGCTCATCGATAAAAATATTTATGTCATCAATATTAGATAAAAGGTTGCGACAATTCCACTGCATGATACTATACTTTGCCGTATAGAAAGGAAAACAATTTATATATGAAAAGCCACTTAAAAGGAAGATTTTAAAGTTTAAAATCTATCTTTACACGTGGCGTGCTCCGTTTTTTAGAAGGGTCTTTATTCTTCCAAGGGGGGTCGCTGGCGACAGAAAGAGAGGACTCTGATCCTGAGAAGGGAGGGTCCTCACTCGGACCTGAGCCCACTTTCGCCCATGGGCTCGTCTGTTTCAGCCGGCAGCTGACCCTTGGAGGTCCACTGCTTCGGCGGTTCCCCGGGCTTCCCCTGAGGAGCAGAGGTGCGACGGGGTAGGCCTCGGCCCTTAGGGGTCGAAGTGCCAGGTGGAGCAAGGGGGGTCAGCCCCTGCCCTGAGGGGGATGCTGAGGAGGCAGCATCCACCTTACGATTCGGAAGCGGTGCCACTGGCAACGCTCCCGAGGACGAAGGAGACCTCAATGGGAGGTGCAGATGTCCGTAGACGTATGCGTTCCAGTCGAAACCATTAACCGGACCGGTCTCCTGCATACGGCCTTGGCATAAGAGCCATTAGAAACAAAGGCGAAGCGCGGCTTTGCATTAGCGTATGAAATGTTTTCGGCAACCTTCAAGGTGAGGATTTCTTTTTCTTGTTTCCATGATGACCAAGATCGGGAGTACGCTGGGTGCTTACCGCTACAGTTAGTATACTAGGGGCTCATTCTCGCACACATCAGAGACGTGCTCCTTGCCAGAACACTTGGCACAAGTGTCACTTCCTCGAAAGTTCCATGACCCACGGCCAAACCGCTGGCACTTAAAACACCGCTGAGGGTTCGGCACATAAGGGCGGACGCGGCACCAGAGATATCCTGCCTTCACAACTTCAAGAAGGGTGGTTGACTCAAATGTTAGGATAATGTGTTTGGTCTTGCATTCAACACCATCTCTGCGAAGGGTTACACGCCGGGCAGCAATTACTCCCTGTGTAGAAAGGCCCTCAACTACTTCGGTTTTTTTACTCTGGAGCAGGTCGTCTTCTGAGAGGACCCCTTGAATTGTATTAAGTGTTCTATGAGGTGTGACAGTGACTTTGTAATCAGTCACGCAGTTTAGTGCTAATAGTGAATCACTTTGTTGCTTACTGTGTATCTCCGCTGGGAGATCACCAGATGCCATCTTTTTTTGCATTGTGGTTCTTCCCAATCACTCCTTCGAGAACTTTTGATATGAGGAAAGGGGACAGCTTGTCAAGCGTTTTTTCATCCTCCGAGCGCATGACAAGAAACATGGGGAACTTTGAAAGTGTGTAAGTTGTTTTTTCCTATGCGTAGTGCTTTGGTGCGGACCCTTTTCGGGAACCGATAAAAAGGTTGTTTTTTTTTTGTTTGAGAACCTATACAAACGGGAAAAAGATTCAGTGCCCAGGTATACCGCCCACCACGGAGCGCAACAAGGGAGGTAGGTAATGTGCCATAGCAAGATGGGCTTGGCTGACATAATTACTCCACTAGTGCTGCCCGGGCACTCTACCCTAGTGTGGTCGCAGGGACAGGACCTGTTTCCACTCAAGGGTGGCCCTTGCCGCCTAAGGAAATGAAAAAAGAAGGAAGAGAGTGTAGAAGAAAAGAGAAAGAGGTGGGAGGAAAGTGAAAGAAGTAAGAGGAGGGTAGAAGAGGCTGCTGACGGAATCATCCTGGTCGGGCAAAGCCAGGGCACCCGTCTATGAGAAGCAGGGTTCGAAGCGGTGTATTGCCTCGCCCGGGGACCCCGAAGGGTCCAGACATACCCCGGGCTCAACTCAACCACCAGGGTCCCCTTTTCCCCGGACACGGGTACGCCACGCACAGCCAGACGTGGGTGGGCGAACCCACATGGCTCGCGGTTCGTAGTGACGCCACTCACCAAGCACCTAGCACCTAAGGTGCAGGCGCCCACTGCGGAGCTCAGGCTCCGTGGAGACGCCACTCTCCAAAACACCTGCTTTCGCAGATGCCCCCTGCGGGGGGACTGGACTGAGGCAGCGGCGCGATGCCCCTGTGCTCTTTCGCTCCATACGTTCGCTCATTGTCTCCGCTTTCCTTTTACAAGAGCGAAAAAGTTTTCTGTACGCTTCCAATGACGTCCCAAGTTTTTTAGGAGGCTCAAAACGCTGGAGCCCCCTATTTTAACAGCATCCTCGATCATCCGCACCGGTGCACACCGGGGCACTGAGGTGCTCCCCGTCGTCTCGTATCAAGTGCACCGGTGCACACCGGACGTGCTCGAACAACAGAGCGCACCCTGCCGGTGCGGCTCTTCGTTGCCCCAACGCGCACCATTAAAATCGACGGTGCACCGCGGTACAGTCCCATGAGGCATTGGGGCCAGGAGCGGAAGTTGAGGAGGTGGCGGCAAAAGCAAACGCGCAGCCTGGCGAGACGACGACCTTGCGAAAACGAACACTTCTCGCAGCGGCACTCGATGAATGTTCTCAGCACTTATGACTGCGAGGGCGACGATCTTCTTATCATCGCCGCGATTACCGGTCATTGCTGCGGTGGCACGGAGCGCCCGAAAGTTACGAACCTCGTGGAAAGCGTCGTGAGGCGTTTCGATAACACCGAGGTACGGCTATTATTTGGTGGTACTCTTTCTTTGAACCAACAATGATGGCCAAAGTATACCTGTGGAATTGTCACCCGGCCGCTTCGTGACCAAATCAAAAACCGCGGTCACGATGTTTATGTGCGGAACCGCTAAATCCGCGAGTAAAAAACCAGGAAAGATCGACAACATACGGGCACCGCGCGCGGAGGAACGCGGGAAAAGACGAACAAAACGCTAGGTGGCGCTTTCCGCGCTGCACCGGTCAGCCGCAGTTTGTCCTCAGTGTTGCACCGACTTCGCGCTGCACCGCCGAGAAGCGCTGTGCACTGTCCTGGTTTCAGGGCAATTCCGGTGCGAGTTGGTCGATTATGCTTGAACCTTCATCGAATAGTTTCACCCTCAGTCGCTAAGCCCAGCTTCAGACGGGGCAACTTTCCAAGAAATATCGGTTTTGCTGGCGCCCTAGTTTTCCCTAGTGCGAAATGAATTGGTCGGATTGCTACCGCCTCGAAACTGACGAGCAACTCTGACAACTCGGAAACGTTTGAAGCGGCAGCCGCCGATGAGGGGCGCGATATTTTGATGTGACACCCGGTGCCAGTGATGGTAAAGACTAAAGATTTGGTTCTGGATAGGGGTGGGCGAATATTCGAAGTTTCGAATACGAATAAAATATTTTCCTTATTCGAAACTTTTTTGATTTTAAGATTGCACATTCGGAAGTTCCCAAATATTCGGCCACAGCCGAATATTCAGAAAGAACAGTGAACATCCGCAAAAAACGGCGAATGTTAGCACCAACTGCGAATATTCGAGCAAGTAACGAATAATCTGCCTGCCATGCGTTCCCCTATGAATGTGGGTACTCACTGAGAAAAGTGTATGATCCGTGCGTTATCGGTCTGCTCCGTTTCTATCTGTTCGATGGCAGCAAGACAGGATCAGTTCCAGTTGTTTTTTTAATCTCCAGCCCTTTGTTGTGTGGCACTTTTATAACAATATGTAATGTAATTGCGCGTTCTATAAATTGATACAGTGAGATAAACCTCGAGAGTGAAATATAAATACACAAATAAATCTCCAGTGTGTAATCTAATATAAATGTTTCAAAATTCAAAAAAAGAAAAGAAAAGGTAGCTGCGAGCAGAATATTGCATCGCCATCGATAATAACACCTGCCAGTCCCGCACAGTCAAAGCTCGGGATCTCGCAAACCTGCCCAGATTCGAGGTCGACCAAGTTCGACTTTTTCGAACCCTCAACGTCACGTTCGACAAAGGTTCGACTGAAGTTCGACTTTTGTACGCATGCGCGAAAATTATAAAAAAAAAAATAAAAAATAAAAAACTATAGTTGACTGCTTGGCGGAGAAAAAGTGCAATATTTGTTGGGTTTATTGGCATTACTGGTTCCCATTAATAACTAATGAAAGAGTTAAAACATATATTTTCGCTTTTGTATGGTGTAAATATTGGTAACCATTTTATGAAATATAAAATCAAGTGCGTTCTAAATATATTTTTCTCCCAGAATTCGAAATATTCGTGTAGCAGCCGGGCAACATTGTCCATAAGTCGAACTTTCTTGAACTTCAGTGAAATTAAGCAGGTTTTCCGAAAGGGCCTTTCTACTGGCGGAAATAATGTAACGGCGCATAGGGAGCCCTTACTTGCTAAACACGTTGAGCAGTTAATTTTTCTACACGATAATTGGTAATGACTGCATTACTTGAGGTATCTTCAGCCTGCTGCAGTCCAGTAAAATGCTGTTGCATTGATTTATTTTAAAAAGGCAATAAAACATGCCGTTGCCTCTTGTTTTGCGATTCTTTAATACTAGACCCATATTCGGTATTCGATTCAATATTCGAAGCCCGTTGTTTTGTCTTCTCCGTATTCGATTCGCATTTGAAAATTTCAATATTCGCGCACCCCTTGTTCTGGACTGAAATCTATTGTATATGGGAATAAGCCGGTCCAGAAATATAAGTTAGCATTCCCAACGCAATTAAAAGGTATAAAAATAGGTTTAGAGCTTGTTACTGTGTGTCTAAATTGTGCAAAAAAAAATGTAAAGATTGAGTTTGGCAAATCGTAGCAACTGGTTGCTGCACTAAAACACGGGTGGCCGGTGAGGCAGGTGTGTTGAAGAAATTGCCCCGTTCCGTCCTTTGCGTTTCAACATTCCTAGTTTGATCCCGTTGTCGTTTCGCCCTTCTCATCTTTTTTTTAAGGACAACCAATCTCCAAAAGGATATTCTCGTTTGACCCGTCGCATTTGACTCTTCCCCGTTTCGCACTTCGCATTTAAATCCTCCTCATTTGAGCCAATTGCCGTTTCGTCTTCCTCACTTGCCCTTCAAAAAAAAAAAAAAAAAAAAAACAACGATAAAAAAAAAAACTTTCTCGCTTTGACCCGTCCCATTTAGCTCTTTCCCGTTTCGTCTTCAGCATTTCAACCCTTCTCATTTGAACCTTACCCATAGCCTCCTCTGTTTTCACAAAGCCTGGCAGTTCGACGACGGAGCCATAGAGTGCCCGGTCGCAGATGTGGATCGCGAGGATCTGGTAGCACAGAGCATTTCTCGGAGAACCTGGTCGTCAGCGCTCAGCGTTTGCAGCTGCGAGGACCCGAAACATGGTTCTCAAACACGACGAGAAAAGAAGCGGTAGAGCGAGGAACGCGAAGAGCACGAGCGGGCATTCCATCACTCGGGAGAAGTGGGTTTCGGCGTCGCGCCGCAGCGGGGCGCCCGTCACCTGGCCCTCCTCTCATCCGTTTTCTGCCGCTCTACCTTATCAATTTCAGCGGCCGCGCCTCATGGCGGTCTCTCAGGCTTTGTCAGTATAGAGGAGGCTATGGGTCATCAAAAGTGTGCACGAGCTCATTTCACTACTTATGAAAGGCCACAGAAAGGCGTCCACGAGTACAGTCAGGCTGAAGTTTTGACGCTAGGTAGCTTTCTGGTTTTATTTTTTTTTGTTTTTTCAGCAATATTGGCAGTAACGCACCCGAATTTATTTTACAAACAAAATTAAAATAACTGTTTATCACTTCTTAAGGTAAATGATAATCTAGCCCTCAGATTCGGAACTTAGAAAACGAATTAAAATGTGAACGCCGCCCTCAGAGACATGTTTAAAGCTTCGCCGTAATCGCCTATATCTTTTTGAAATTTTCATAGATATATTGCTTAAGCGGGAGAGGCGAAAATTACATTTTCGACTGGCATGAGATGTAAGAAAATTAACTTCATTCTTGATAAATTAGACTTTTGATTTAGTCTGGTTAAAGGTGTCACGGTCTGAAATATTAAGTTTCTTTTGATCTCTGTAACATTTTGTCGCAGTCTGACACCGAACGGTGTACGCCATTTGTTTCGTTGTTTGTTCGTTTGCACTTGTTGGTGAAGCCTGTGGTGAAGCCTGTGCTCACCAAAGCTTCATGTAGGTAACGTATATTTATGGGTCCTTTTCTTGTGAATGCAACAATGAGAGGATTTAAAATGCATCGGGTACCTGTTACAGACACCCTGGGTTCTACGGCTGCCGCTACTGTGAAAGTGTCTCTTGCGGACAAAGCTTCTCCGACCCAGGCCGTCACGACTGAAACACCAGGCACCAAAGTTACAAAATATCAAACGGTGTCATCCGTGTCTCCCGAGCCCGGTGGGAATTCCACTTCACCCGTGACAAAGGGGACTGAGACCGACGTAGAAGAGCAGCCCTTGGACACCTCTCGAATTGTGATTCTGACCACCGTTGGAGCCCTTTTCGCAATGGGCCTTCTGATCGCTGCTTTTACTGCGCATAAATTGTCAGGTCCGACCGTCCCTCAAAGGGAGGCCTCAGATTAAGGAGCAACAACTACGCTGGAGACATCGTCAAGATAATTTTCTATAAGCCGACAAACTAAGGGAGGGGAAAAGACGAGATTGCGGGGACATCATCAGATCGCCAAGTTCCGGTGGGAACGATTAGTGGTTAGGCGTGAAGCTAGCTGTTTTTTTTTTGTTCACTGCACTTTTCGGACGCGTCCGAACACGACAGTCAAACGCCTGAGCCGGCGTTGCGCGTTCTAACGCGTTGGACGCGTGCAGTGGAGGCAAAGGCTGCTTGCTAGATTTAGGCCTGCCCACTAAACTTTCGAATCGGAGCTCGCGGTTCTGACGTCATCGGGCGCTCGCCGTCTGATCCTCTCTCTCCTTTGCCGGCCCATACTAGGCGCCAACTATATTGTGATACTTTTCAAGGCTAGTCTTGCTTTTACAGTGGTACAAAGACTTACACATAACGCGGTACTTGTACCTGGTGTGTCTCTCGGTGCGTACAACTCTCAGTGGGTGCCTATACGGATAACTTATATCTGATGGCATGCTGGGACCCAAGCAAGGTAAGGCTCACCAATAAAGCCGAAAAGATATAACGACGGTACAAGCAAGTACATGCGTGCTGAACGAGTGCCATTCGGTCATAGCGAAACCGGGCAAAACGAAAATGGTCTACTTTTGAAAAAACGAAACGGTACAAACGAAACGAATCAGAATAGGAGGAAATGCGCAATTTCAAAATGCGAATGGGACATTTTTAGATAACGGGCAGAACGAGATAGGCCCAGTTGTGAAAGAAACTCGTTCGGATTTCACGAGAATCATCAAATGAGTATGGGACGGAATACGGGAGGTTTAAGTACGAATGGGGACGTTCTGATATAGACTCGCAGGAATCGAAAACCCGTTCTTTAAGGCTGTGTTGTACTCCGACATCGAGCGTAGTAAACGCGGCGTAGCCCTGCGCACACCATCTACAGACTGGTCGCAGATATCGAGTTCCTGCTCGCCGGCCAATGAAAGGCGCACGTTCTGCGCTAAGTTACCTTCGGTGCGCTCAGCGTCGGAGTGTAACAGAGCCTTAAACAGCCACTGAAAAGAAGAAAAAAAAAATATTTTAAACAGTCTGAGATCAATATTGCCGGAGCAAAATTTATCTTAAATTTTGCTCGCAAAGTGCATGACGTCACGCAACGGTCATACACTATTTCCACATCAACGAGATGGCCAAGCCGATCTACCTCTCCTCCACGCGCCCGAAATACCGAGAGAAGAAGAGTGGAAAGGAGGTGACTACCGGCTAAACCACGTCTCGCGCCGTCAATATTCGTCTAACAAAAATTTCGTTTCGCGTGAGGTTAATTTTTTCGTTTTTTTGATACGCGTGTTCCAACCAGGCTGCTAAAAAAATGTTAAAAGTATTTCTTTTCAAGGGCTTTTTAAGGTCGGGCTCGCGTTTCCGCGCGCCGCGCGAAAGTTCCTTCTGCGCGAGAGGGCAAACGTCCAACCTCAAAAACATAAATAATAAAAAAAAATCTTGATATGCCGGCTTCCAAAACACTTGGCTCACATCCTCTATGCGGTGTGCTCCAGACCTTCCGAATGCTTTGTTTTTTCGATCTTATATATGGTTCTCTATAAGCGAAACGCTATTCGGTGTGGATTTTTAATTATAGTACACTCTTAAAGGGGCACTCAAGTGCTTTTTGGAGAAGCTTGTTTTTGGAAGCATATTGTTTGTTGGGCTTCAGTCAATAAAAATGGCCAGTTCTAAATGGCAAGGCGCCCTAGTAAACTCACAGCAATAGAAATACACAGGCACTATATCCTCTAGCGGGGTCCATCCCGTGTCTCCACCACCTCGATAGAATTCGACCAATAGAAATAGCGAACTGCGAAAAGATTGCTAAAGTTATTATTATTGCTCTTTTTAGGCACATGCACATTATCTTTTGACAACAACGTTAAATCTTTGGCTGTAGGTGACGTAATACAGCTATTATTGTTTGAAAAAGAGCGAACTACGTTTTCTCCTCGCCTTATTACGCGAGAGTGATGTGCCGACGCGGCTCCGTCGTGGAAAGCGCGTGGCTCGCAGCTTATCTCGCCGCGAGAACGATAAGGAAGAGGATCTTCTTCCCGAGGCTCCTTTGTGTGTTAGCAAAAGATCCAATTTTAGCTGAAACGAATGTCAAGTAAAGATGCCTTTTTACTGGGTAACTTGTGTGTGCATTGCAGGAATAAGAGCAAGAATTCCTAATTAGTGTTCGAGTCTTCCTAGCCAATTTGGCTCCGAGAACACAGCACTTGGCTAGGCTTTACATGAAAACAATCTGTCCATGCTCGTGTTCTCCAGTCTTTCCCTTCGTCCGTATCTAGTGGTTTTGTTCCAAAAATAATGTGTTATTCACAAAATCCGTCAAGTCGGTAAAAAAAATTATCTTGAAAAAACGTGCTTTTTCTCAAAGGTTATGGGAAACTCTCAAAGTGCCTTGGCTTCGCCTCAATGGCTCGTAGCATCCTCAGCAGTCGGTTGTTAGGTGACACGGAGTATAGCAGTAAGTGCTCAAAGGCGCCAAGAAGATGGCAGCCAATGGAAACTCCCGATGTTCTCGCTGAAACATGAAAATCGATAATGACATTGAACTGGACAAAAATAAGTTGTCATCTGGTTCTAACGCCTAACATTACATTTGGGCGAAGAACGACTGCTGGGCAATGCATTGTTTAGCGCTTTTATTTTTTAAAGGGAGGGGTACCGAAACCCGGAGTAGGTGTCGCTGGCAAAGTGACCTGTAATTGCCGTGACCATGCAGGAGGGCAGTGGTCGCCTGTTCTTCTGTCCAAGTCTCCGCCACAGCCAAAGCACATACTGCCTATAGGCAGCGAACCGGAAGCGCCTGAAACAATGTCCACATTTATTGAATGTAAGGAACACCCACCAGCCATATACCTGAGGCAATGACCAGACTAATCAGATGTAATAAGCAATATTCGCTGCTCTGAAATCTACACCTCTCTTGTGATTGTTTCCCCGGAAAAACCATTATATGTTATGGTTCTCTTTTATGTTTCCTTTCGCAGTGCATGTGATGTATTTGCAAACAAACAAATGATCGGCACAACTAACTATACACCAACTCATGTTTATAAACAAACTGGAGCGCTCCTAGCAGACGCCATCGGCGCCGCGCATGCGCAATGGAGTGTGGGCAAGAAGCTCGCCTTTGCCCATAAACAAACCATTGAAATGCGATGTTGCCGGCGTCTGTGTGACTCCCCTTGTATTTTTTTGCGTTTGAATAGTTGACTACGTTTTCCTTGCAATGTCTGACTACTTGAGCAGCCTCAAGAACCGACGAGAGACAGTAGTCCAACTCTGACTCCATGTCAGTCTATAAAGCCACGTAACATCTATTCTCCCGGCAGCCAGAAGAATAATTTCCCCGAAATTCAACCGGCAGTTGACTCCCATTGGACCATTGACTGTCGCCAAGGGAAAGCGGAGGCGAAGAGGGGGGGGGGGGGGGGGGGGGTTTAACACTGGCCCGAGGGATACACGCGCGATGAAGTGTCCCTACAGCGTGCAATTCGCGTAACGAGTGTCGATGAAACGTCAGCGTCGACAATACGTGTCCAGGAAAAGTTGTCCATGAAACGTGTTTCCATGAGATGTTGGAAGAACAAGAAAATCAGCATTCTACCGGCAGTTGTATGATTTCAGACAACCAATGGGAGGCGATCGTCGGTAGAATTTCGAAAAATTATTCTCCCAGCTGCCGGGAGAATGGACGCTGTCATAAAGCTACCCGTCCTTATCCTTGGCCCGCGGCTTGGGAGGCATGGGCATGGAACCAAAAACGCACGGCAAACAAGAAAAAAGCAGACAAGCAAAGCGAAAAACATTCAAAAGCAGTTGAACCCTAATGATGATTTCTATTCGAAGCTATCACGCCGCTTCAATGCGTACGCTAGAAAAACGGGGGCCGAGGCAGAACAGCAAGTTTCGCGACCGGTAACACAAAGTTGTACTCACTCGTTCGAGGTTGCCCCCATGTTTCTTTCACCATAGTGGTGCATGTTCAACAAGGCCAGCTGTAGCACACCCGGATCGAGGCACAGCCCCTCGAAATCCGGCTGGCTTGTCACGCAGCTCTGCCGGCCCTGCTGCTTGCGAACGGCGGCCGGGTGGTCACGGCAGCAGACACACTCTGCGACGCTTTCCATCGGCACGTAGCAACTGCATTGGCACCTTAAAACAGAAAACCAGCATCAGCTATAGATATGAGAGGTATAATAAACAGCTCATCACCTACCAGTTGGTGTTCCCAAGCCGCTGGGTTGCGTCGTCGGTTTCGTCGTCTTCCTCCGGTGTCGACATTGAGCATCGCGAACTGTCGTCCGAGTCCGTCACGTTCGAGGCATCGGCGTCGCGCGTAGGAGTGGCGTCGTAGGAGATTGAGCTGATATCTGCCATCCGCCGAAGAATTTCCACCTCCAACGGTGTTAGATTTGGCAGGTCCATCTCCGCACGACGCAAGACCCGAAGTAAACAAAATGAGTCCCAACGAGAATCCATCAAATACGCGCACATTCGGAAGATCACTCCGCCGGTTCGAAGGATCAATCCGCCGGGAAGCCGTCACTCGTGATTGGATGGCGCACGCCCTTCCCTGCTGCCTTCCCGTCCGACAGCGCCCCTGACGGCGTGCGCCTAGGCGCAGAATAGCGATCTTTGATTGGATTTTTAATAGGGAAATCAGCCGCCCTTGAATGTGATTTTGGGATTTCTAGGATGCTTAGAGCCCGCAGATTGAGTTATGACAATAAATAGACGATCTCAGAATCCACTTGAGTGCCCCTTTAAAAAGGGTACTGTAGTACCCTAATGAAAGGGGTAAGCGACTTGCACACAGGGAAACCCCTTTTGGAGGTAACGTTACCCCCTGCAACGAGGGTGCAGATTTACGCCTGGGTTAGGGTGCAAGATTGCCTCCTTTTAGAGGTAACCTTAGCTCATTTTGGTGTTAAAAGTGCATCCTTTCAGGGTCAGCCTTTACCTCCTTTAGTGGGGAACTTTAACCTTTTTGAGAGGTAAGACGACATAATTGAGGGCGCTGCTTTTGCCTCCTGTACGAGGGAACTATGATCCACTTTGGGGTTAAATGTAAACTATCAGGAAAACAGCTCCGAAAACGGGGACTACGAAGAACGAACGCGACAGGGCAGTCCTGTCCCGTCGTGTTTGTTCTTCGTAGTCCGCACTTTCCACGCACAGTTGTAGCCAGTTTTCGTTTGCTAGCTTGCTGGCGTAGCTCTCTGCTTCTCCTGTAATGCTTCGTAATATTTTCTTTAAGTACTTGTTTATCTTGTTCTTTTTTTAACCTGGTGCCCACTTTCCTTCTTTTGTCCCATAGCTCGAGGAGGTGCCGGTCGATAAGCGGTGCTTCTTCGGTTTTCGTAATGTGCTTTGTGTGCTTCTGGTATGCCGTTTTGATTTCTTCAGCCCAGGTGGAGGGGTCTTCCGTGGCGTCTTCCCTTCCTAAGTCTTCTCGAAGTTTTTCCCATTTGGTAATTCATGTTCGCGATCCTGATCCTCGTACTTTCTTTCTTTTGCTTTGCTTGTGAGTTGTGTTATTAGAATGTAGTGATCGCTGCCCAGGTTTTTTAATGTGTTTTCCCACCGAGTTAGGTTGGGGCCAATGTGCCACGTGAGATCTGGATTTGTGTCTTTCTCTGCACTATTGCCAGTCCGCGTTGGGGTACGGATGTCGTTTAGTGTGGACAGGTTGTTGTTGCCCGTGGCTGCTTCTAGCCTTCTGCCATTTGGAGTGGTGTTAGAGTAGCCCCATGCCGTGTGATGGCTGTTGAAGTCGCCCCTATTATCAGGCCCTTTCCCTTGTGCTTGTCTTTGAAGTCTTTGATTCAGTTTGTTTTGCTATGATGGTATCCCGGGATCCAGTATGCGTTGATCACTACCAGTTTGGTGTCGGTGCCTTGAAGCTGGCATTCTATTGCTACATTTTCTTGTTTGTCTGAGTGTTACTGTTCCGTTTCTAGCTGTTTTGTGGGGATACTATTTGCCACGTATGTTATAGTCATGGTTGGTGTTTGAGGTCCATTTGAGTTTTGGTTCTTACTCGACCGTTTTTGCAGGCGTGTAATACTTGGTTCTGTGAGTTTCTGATATCCAGAGAGACTGAAGTCTCCATTTGTTCCTTGTAATATTATTACATCTGGTTTACGTGCCGCGTGTTGGATGTAGAAAAGAAGTTGAGCCTTTTTTCTTCTAAAGCCTCTACAATTCCATTGCCATATTACTGTGTCTGCTATTTGCTTTTCATTGCTCTTTTTATTCATGTTGGGGCTCAGGGGTTTCTGAGCGTGTTACTTTAGTGGTGCCGGTTGGTCCTGCAAGGATACTTCTTTTTCTGTTCAATAGCATGTTGATCTTGGCGTCTAAAACTTTTATGTGTTCCTCTAGAAGAGTCATCTGGTTTTGCATGATTTCCGTCTGTCTCACATGTTGCATTATGATTGCGCTGGCTTGGGGGTTCAAGCCAGGTATGATTTCTCTACTCGAGCAGGTTATTGTACTCGAGGGAGGTAGAGAGGGCGTTGACGGCGCGACACTCGTTCTCCTCCATGTCCATAATTGTGGCCTGCGAAGTTTTAGCTTGAAGGTTGTCAACCCTTGCGTTGTCTGAATTCTCAGTCAATTGGCGGCGTCTAGCTTGCGTTAACGCTTCTTTATGCGTTTGTGATATGCGTGCTTTGCGTGCTGGTGTGTTGTTTGTAGCTGTGAGGTAGTGTAAAGGCCTACTCACGCTTCTGCCTGGGCCCACGCTAAGACTTCTAGCACGTGGCCTCGGTTTGGCTGCAGCTATCTTGCTTTTTTTAGTGTTGTTGGATGTCCTCGATTCTCGTGGCGCATGTGAAGTCAGATGCATTTCCGCGTCTTTCCTTTGGTTGGATTTGTCAGGTAGGTCTGGAAACTCATTGTCTTGAAGCAGCTGGTACGGATTGGAGGTGTTTGGGCCGCAGGACGGGGCACTCTTTGGCGTGGTTCTTTGTGGTGGTCCGTTGTTCTTCCTTAGCGTAAATTGCATCTGTCTTCTCATCTCCATGCTGTGATTCAGGTCATTGTCTGCCTTGAGCCTGGCCGGGCACTGAGGGTCTGCAGGAGAATGCTCCTCTCCACAGTTGTGGCAGTAAAGGATGTATTGATGATCCTCTGCGAGCTCAGAGCCCAGGGGAAATTCCTGGCTGCATTGTTGGCAAGGGATGCTGGTTGTTTTCTTAGGGCAAACTTCTGCTTCGTGCCCGAATTTCTGGCAGCATAGGCAAAGAATGCTTCTTGGTGGGTAGGGGTAGATTTTGGTGCCCACTCTATCTACCGTTATATACCTTGGAAGGTGAAGACCTGCGAAGGTGATAAGCACGGTGTTGCTCCTTCCCATCCTGTGTGGTGATAGTGTGGTGCAACCATGACTTTGGATACTGTTTTGTAGGCTGCCATCGTCTAGATTGTCCAGACTGTGAACAACCCCTCTGACCTGGTCTCTGCCCATGGCGAGGTAGGTCGATGTGGGTCTGCTGACGTCGTCGATGTTAATCGAGGTTACTCGTAGCAGTTTACTTTTCGCCGAGGGGCGGTAAGTGTCGGCTGCTATCAGGTTAGGGCCTTCTCGTACTTTAAAAAAGGTCTCGAGCCTTTCACCCGGTGTGAATTGGGGTGCAAGCGTGATCGCTTATCCGATCTTCTGATGTGATGTTTCCTTGAGGTTGAGGCCGTTCGTGATTTTGATGATTACGTTTTCGTAGCTTCGGTTCTTGAACTGGCGCGGTAGCACGGTGATCCAGGGGTTTGGATTGCCGTCGTCGTCATTCGAGTATTGCTTCGCTGGCTCTGCCAGGGTGAGGTCTACTTTGTCGAGATGTAGGGTTGCTTCACATTCCATGTTGTTGAACTTCTGGGTGTTTTCGGGGCTCGAGCATCCCCTACACCTCTTTGCAGAGTCGCAAATACTTCGGAATAAATTCGTTAGCGAGAAAATCTGAGAGCCACAGAGCACAGCCTCTCGGCTGTTCGGTAACCTCTTCTTCTTCTCCCGGAGTAGAGGAAAGCAGACTCCGGGATTCGCTCTTCTAATGTAAAAAGAAGAAAGGGCTCGTATCTCCAGCTGCTAATTAGCTGCAACAAACTACCGCGTGGGCCCAAGGGATCTAACCCACTTGAAATGAATTACAAAAATCGGTTTTGATTATCTTGTATTTAAACCCTTCAAACCATCAAACGCCATTTTTTGTTTAAACCTTGCGAGCAGAAATCACTGTGCAAATGGAACCACAACCTTTTGAGTGTTTTCAGGCACCGAGTATGACGTACACTGAAATAAATTAAGTATGCCAATGCTGCACAAAGCAAAAAGCTACAATTTTTGAAATTACAAAAATGTGACTATAAAGCAATATCATTGACCTTTTGTAACTCTCAGAATCAACCATTCTTCCTTATGTCGGACAAAAAAGAAAGAATTAAGAAAACGGCAGAAAAATATTCCTAAACCTGCATAAAAAGGCATTAAAAATACTTTTTGGCATTTCTTTTAGGCTTGAAAGTTATATGTTGCACGTGACTCCACATTTGAGTGTTTCAGATCAATTAAGTATTCTAGTGCAATGAATCTGCGCCTGAAGTGGTGATGGTACTTGTAGTTAAAGATGAAGTAGAGGCAGAATGCAACCAGGACTGCCTCACCAGGCGACGCGGCTTGGAGGTCTCCCTTCACTGCCACATAGCTGGCGCCTCAGGATTAATTAGGCTTGAGCTGACAGCCACCAGGTGATTTCGCTGCCTGCCTGGAACCAAAAAGCAAATGTGGAAATCATGTGATATGAAGTTGAAACATATCATCCCCAATTTAAAGAAACTGTGAAGAAATATTAGAGTTTTTCTAAAACGCATTTGGAGCATTTCATGGGTCACTGACTCCAGCATTATAAAGCACCAACCATGCTTACCAGACGGGACCAGTTTAACTGTTGACTAACCACGACTAACTAAAATTATCACATGGTGGGTGGTAATCATAAATTTGTAAGCACTTCGTATTCACCGGTTGTGTTTAACTTTGTCATTCCGATTTACATATGTGACTAAAAATCATGGTCAAAAGGGTACACTGCGGTGGCAGGTTAGTACATACAAGTGCTGATTGTTGGGCGAGTGCGCGTTGTACGTGAAAAAACATGATTGCGTTTTAAGACAAGAACAGGGGAAGAACATACACCACATTAGCTACTCAGCACCACAGCTGACTCCCATGACCGCCAACACTAACTGCTGAACTTCGGCAAATATGCAAATATTTTTGCCAAAGTGCTCTGCCAGATTAAAATTTAATGCATGTTTTATTTAAACATGAGAAGAACAGCACACAAGGAGGAAAACACAGAAAAAGAACACACCGAAAAAGGCACACTCAAGCGCCTTGTGTGTCTTACTCTAATTTATGTACTCAAAGTATACCTTCAATTTTCTCTGAAAAATGAACAAACGAACACACAAGGAAAATGTAAAAATCAAGAACCCCATTTCAAGTGCCCAAATGCGAACAAGAACGTCAAAATAATATATCTGACTAGGCTTACCTGCATTTGCGTCCAAGATAGCGGGCATCCAGTACCCTCGACGAATTCACCGTACAACATTAACGCAGGTGGAAAGAAATATATTCAATCAACTTCAAATACTGCAACCTTTTAAGCCAACTGACTCGCCTACTGAATGATGACTAACAAAAATGACTGATCATACGCAAAAAAAAAGCCAAGACAACAATATAATTGGTAGTCTCTCCGCCGGCAATAACTTAATGACCTTATTCAGTAATGTACTACTATTAATGTTTGCGAAGGTCGAGCTTCGGAAACCTTGTAAATATTTTTGCCGAATTAATTTTCCTGAATCAAATTGAATGTATGTTTTATTTAAACATGAGAATAAGAGCACACAAGGACGAAAACACACCAAAAAAAAAGAGCACCGAAAAAGACACACTCAAGCGCCTTGTGCGTCTTACTCTTATTTAGTCGGAGTAAACCCTCAATTTTCACTCGGAAGTAAAGAAACAGCATACGCACAAAATGAACCTAAAAATCATGAACCCCATTTCAAATGCACAAATGGGAACAAGAAAATCAAAATAAAATATCGGACTACCCTTGCCTGCAGTAACTAGAGCCACTCTATACGGCAGCATAGCTGCCAGAGTAGCGACACGACGCAAAATTACCTAGATACACGACGTCACAAGAGCCTATAGTGATCTCCATTTTAGGCCTGGGAGGTTTCTATGGTAGCGGTACTGCTAGCGACGCCGGGCGCCAACCTTTATCTAGTTGATACCTCCATTCGTTAATTGAAAAGTGGTAAAAGACCTAAAAGGCGCTTTGCATGGCGGTACGGCACGGGCCTCTGGAGGAGCGGTGTCGGTTTCATCTGTGAAATGAGACGATTTGCAAAGTGCACGGACAAGGCGAGTGGTTTTCCGCGCCGCCGGGATGGCGGCGGCTTCGTGGAACGAACGTACTGTCCTTGCACTTTCGGACTTCGCACCTATGGAACAAAATCCGATTACGCCGCTTACAACAGGACGATCGCCTTGGGACATGACTGCTGCTCGACTGCCCCATAGTAAGAGAATGTATGCTTAGCACCATACTTCTTCAAGACCCAATCATTAATTCAAGATGAGATTATCTCACCAACTGGCGGGGACCGACGTCGACGACGGTATCACCCTCGTTTCGGGGCGATGAACAGTCGACGGGGTTAAACCAAGGAGGACAGCACGGTGGTCTACAGAGGATTGTTAACGCCATTAAAAGAGACGGACGTCGGATATGAGGTGTTCTTGCCGACAGGCCAAGTGGTCGTCCGGAAGTTTACCGGCATGCAAAATGTCAATATTTTTATCTGGTGTAGCACGTATAGACGCTTTACACACGCGCCAGAATACAGCCGCCGTTGCTGACCTTCTCTTGTTTTACCGAGATACCGAGCCATTGAAATTGGTGTGGACGAGCCTCCACAAAAGGCCAATGCTGGGGAGCAAGACGGAATAAAGTCTAAGATGTCAATAACCTGGCCTGTTATGGTAAAAATGAAGTGAAGTAAACGTAATAAGGGGGAACAAAAACTGAAGGTCAGTTATGGCGGCGCCCATGCACAGCTGCTGCAAAGCAGCAGCTGTGCATGGGCTTCGTCTCACCTCGGTGTGGACTCCTGTTAGCCGCACGTCCTCAAAGCGCGAGCTAGTTGCCGAATGAAGCCCCGGCGGCTGCATGAGCGCTCGTGCAGCGAGTGCTCCAGTCAAGGCAGTCAAGGCTAGCCGCTCGCGCTGGCACAGCATTCGAGGTTAGTCCATTCTTTTTCCCCCGGGTCCGGCCGGGACCGCTTCTAAAACATTCGCACGTCTCCTCACATTTTTAGAAGACACAGAATTATTTGATCGCCTATAAACCAAAGTACCCGACCTTAACTGCAGAGTGCCAACAAGTGACAGGCATCCACCCCTTCCCTTTGTTTTTATCTCTCTCTCTCTCTTTCTTTTCTTTTAATCTGGCTATCCCCTAACCCATTTCTCAACCCTGAACTGACTCGCTCCCATTTTTAGGAGTGGCCAACTGTTCAGTTTTTCCTTTCCAATAAAACGCTTACTACTACCATTCTATGGTGAGACGAAGTATACCCGTATTAAAGGGGCCATGAAATGATTCTTTAACTTCTTCTTCCTTAGCTTTAATCCTCAACTCAAAAGAAAACAGTGGAATCACGCGATCGTGACATGCTAGGGCCCCGGTAAAATGACCTCAAGCTTCCACCGCGCTTTTTAAGCACACCATAGAACTTGTCATTCGCAAGTGCACTCATGTGCACTCATTGGCCACGAACGCGAATTCAAATATTCATCGACGAATTGATGGTTGACGAGCGCATACGTCCGAGTGACGCAGTTTCCGTGTCAAATGCGTGAGCTGCGGTAGGCTGGCGTCATTTTGGCTTTTGTAGGCATTGCAAAGAGGATGTTTATAACCATACACACATGATGTTAGCATCATGGCACACGGACATTAATGAGTAAAAAACGGGCCCAGCTACAGAGAATAAATATTACACTCGTGAAAAATAATTGTCTGTAACTTGTTAATTACAAAGACGAACACACCTCTGAGCAAATAAAATTAATAGTGTTTGTTGATGCATTCTTATAGAGCAGGTCATTTCATATACGTCATTTGAGCAAACGACGGCTTGTCACTTGAAAAAAACAAACAAAAAAAACCACTGCGATCAAATGCAAGCTGTTGCAACGAAAGGACGCTTATCAAAGTCTTCAGAACTGTCAATGCGTAAAATCGCCGATTAGTACAAAAGGTTAAAGGTCACAGGCGCTTCCTCGCTTAAAGTTGCTGTAATTATTCGGTGACCCAGAGCTGAAACAACTTCCCCTACACACGACGTATACCTTTCGTTTCGATTCTCAGAAACTCCAACATTCAAAGGAAGCTAGAAAATGCGAAAATGTTATCGTAAAAGTTATATCGTAAGATCGTTGATTAGTACAAGACGTAAAGATCGCAGGAGGTTCCTCGCTAAAAGTTTGTGATTGCGCGGTTACCTGGGGCTGAAACAACTTCCCCAAGGTCCAACATGCGACGAATACCATTCGCATTGATTCTCAGACATTCCAACGTTCAAACAAGGCTAGGAGTATGCGAAAATTGCATGCACAATGTCTTATCGATCCTCGAACACATCCAGGAATACGAGCACCGCTACGGCAATATGACCGATGCTGTCGCACAGGTGCTAATATCCAGAGCGATCTTGCACAGAAAAGGTATAAAGTCGCATTGTTTCAGATCTTCACGTTATAGCTGCTTCAGAGAGCATGAAGAAGTACAAAATCGTCGGCAAGCAGCGGCACATTACCACTACCGCGCACCGAACGAACTCGTATCCACCAGCTCTGGGCGCTGCCATCTTGCCGGTAACATCGCGGCTCTTGCGAGGTCACGTGACGAGTAGTCCCTCGGTTGCTAAGGAAACCGAGCCAGCTCAGCTCGCTGCTATGGTACCGCGTTTGACCAATCACGGTGAGAGGCGGCACAGGGAAAAGCGTGGTTCTACTCTGGCAGCTACGCTGTCATATCGAGTGGCTCTAGCAGTAACCAGTGTTAAGAACTGTCACGAGATGAGTCCAAGGTAGCAGGCATCCAGTACCCTCGACGAAATCACCTTACAACGTTGCCGCAGGACGAAAGAAATATATTCAATCAACTTCAAATAATGCAAACTTAAGCTGTATCTAACTCGCCTATTAATGATGACATTTAAAAATGCCTGATCACACGCAAAAGAAAAGAAGAAAAAGCCAAGACAACAGTATAACTGGTAGTCTCTCTGCCGCCAATAAATGCCTAATCAACTACTGCTCCGCGAAAAAAAAAGACAACCGCCACCTTATGAGATTTTTCCAATATTTGATCAGATCCTGAATTTAACGTCCGACGCGACGCACCAACGGCCCCAAAAAGAGAAAACCTCGTACACCCTCACCCCTTAAGCGTTAGCGACCTACGATTCAAAAGGCGACTTGTCGCCCGGCTCCAGGCTCGCCGGGCCGCCGCTCTCCTCCAATTGCAAACACATATACACCGGAGAAGGCTCTTGGCTACGCCACTGGTTGGCGTACGTCAACCTTCCAAATATGCGCTAGTGCAAGCGGGAGTCATTCCTGCTCTTGCTCTTGACGAACTTCGATGGTCTAAACCGTGTCTGCGTTCGCGCCACGCACTAAACTTACCGAACGCTCGACGCCTTCAAACGTGCCAACATGTCCGCCAGCCCTTTGTCTAAGGAAGACGGGGGTCGCCTTAACCGGGGCGTTCATAACCGGCGCCTACTGCCACCCGCGTAGAACAATTCCTTACCCGCATACGGTGCACACGACCTGGATCTATGACTGAAGTCAATTCAGCGCTCTCGGTGACTTTGTAAGAAGAAGAAAAGGGTGCCGAACAGAACAATAAAGAACGTTCCTAGACTGGGACGCCTCCGTCGAACGTTCGAGAAGAAAGACCGCTGCGTCGGTGGCGGCGGCAGGGGACGGGATCGGCACCGGGCAGGAACTCTGCCACGCATGCGCGAAGAATGACGTGCCATACAAGGAGACCAATTACCGAACTCGTTTGCGCCTTTCCACAGCCAATCGGAGCGCCCAGGCATTGGCAGCACCCAAACAGGTGCACCCTTTGGGAGGTAATACTTACCTCGCTGGTGCTCCTTCGCGGCGAACTTCACCTCATAGCAACGGATTGTTGGTCTCTGCTGCGCCTGAGGAGGTAACAAGCGGAGCGCTTCCCCCCTGCAATCTAAAACAAGCCCGTGGATCTTCTTTCCCGCACAACACTCGGAGAGCCAATCAGCGCAACTTACGGAGGCAGCTTAGCGAATGACGATATCGAATCATACTTTTATACCAAAAAACGCAGCCTGAGTTGTGACATTACGCAACGCAAGAGTGCCGTTTTTGCATTGCCTAATGTCCCAACTCAGACTGCGTTTTTCGGTTTAAACATATGTTTCGGCATCGTCATTCGCTGAGCCGCCTCCGTAAGTTGCGGTGATTGGCTCTCGGAGTGTTGTGCGTGAAAGTGGACGCACAAACATTTTTTAGAGTGCATTCTTGCGTGCGTTCTCGTGAAGTGGACGGGCCACGCTGACATCGGCGTGCCGCCATCCTGAGTAGTGTTGTACACGTTCCTAAAAAGAAGGAACGCAAGCTCGTTCCTCGTTCCTTCCGATTATTAGAACGCGTTAACGTTAAAAGTGCCATATGTGAAAAAAGAACTCATTCCCGTGACAGTTAAAAAAATGAAACGTATCATTAAGTATAAGTTACATTTGTATTTTGCTGCGTACCACATTTAGTTAGATCGAGCAAAGCTTTTTTTTTTTTTTTTTCTTGCCATCAAAATAAGCAGTCATAACGTTGTTCTCCATTTTGATTACTGTTATACATTGATTACTGTTATGTAACTTGTATTAACGCTTTTGAAATTTAGCATGTGTATTGTGTTATTTTAAGTATTATACGATTTTATGCATACGTATTCTTCGCGACTGCTGTGGGACTGTAAGGGGGCTGAGGACCGTCCAAGCTGCTTGAACAGCTTTTTTCCTCAGGTCCCACCATACTTATATTGTAAATAAAGCTTAATATTAGTGTTAATAGTGTTATTATTAAATAAAAACAAATGAATTTGAATACCATGATGGAAGGGCACCAGAAGAAGAAAACAAGCCGAGGCAGGGTTTTATTTGCTGAGTCTTCACCTTTAAGAAGTCAGCTTTTCCCCATATTGGTCTTTCTGGTTTCAGATTCGGACGAGCCAAAGGTGCTGTCACCTTAAATTGCACCAGAGTTTTACAGCAACCTCACACGTTTCAATCTAACAAAGTTCCTTGTTCGAACGTAGCAACTGTTGCTTCTCGATATTGTTGTCCGAAAATGAGCAATTGAAGAGGATGGCAGGGTTTTTTGGAAGGTCAGTCTTGAAATCTACAAGTCTTTCAAGACGGTTGGGCTCGTTCTTTGGTTTGAAGGTGGGGGACATTGGGAAAATAAATAAAAGTTAATTTCTGTGTATCTTTTGAGTGACCAATGCTCGGGATACAGCCAAACAATCAATGACTGGCGATTTTTTTTTTTTTTTGTAACTGTAGATCTTTTTTGCGGAAATTCAGTCATGGCTGTAGTCGGCTTTAGAATCCTGGGTGTATGACGATTTGTGGAAGAAAAGAAAGTAGTCGAGTCTAAAACGTCCCTCTTTCTTTGCCTTTTCCTCCGACTAAAAGTTTTGCTTCTTGTACCGCAGTCGCGGGCACTCCTAAAAGAATAAATGTCCACTCGCTCTCCTGGAGCCGACTGTTACCAAGCAAGAACCACACAAAATAAACCCTAATATAAGTAACCAGAACGTTACCGAGATCCAGCTTTTCTTAAAGAGCTTGTTATTATACTTCTAGAATTTCCCTGTCGAATATTAAGTAAAAATTACCCCACTGGACGAAAAAAGGAACGCAGTTCCTTTTTCCGTTCCAGTAAAAATGAAACGATTTCCCGTTCCAGTTCCACCGAGACAGAATGGAACGGCGGCGTTCCTTCGCTCCTCCGAAAAGGAACGCGTTCCAGGAACGCCGTTCCGTACAACTGTTCTGGAGTGTGCCTCAGCGGGCTCTGGTCGGGAGGTCCGGCGGGCACGGCCAGTCGACGGCTTCCTTCTCCCGGCGGGCTCTGGCGCGGGCACGTAGCGCCATGAGGTGGCTCTCCTTGAAACTGACGCTCGGCGGCCCTATCCATGAGATTTCGGCTTCATTTCGCTGCCGTTCTGCGTTGATTTTTGCTCGTCTTCAAAGCTGGGATGCCTCAGATCGTGGCTTCACTTCGCTTCATTGGGACAAGGGAACTTAACTGCCGTTTTGGTGCTGCTCGTATTCGGAAAAACAAATCGCGAAAACTAGCACAGACACTACAGAAACCATCCGAGAACGCACGCGATACTATACGACATTTTACAGTCCTCCGGAGTTCGGCAGCAGCGCCACATGAGGCCGTCTACGTTTTTGGCTTCGTACGGCCGATGGGGTGCCGCCGACGCTTCTTCCACTACCCCTATATTCTACTTCACCGAACTGAGGCTGTAAAGGTCGAACTCCATGGGACTTATATGATGCGAATAACCGACGAATTTGGTCCCGCGGCTTTTGCTCTACGCGCGGAATCAACACAGTGGCTGCTACGCCGCCTGCTAACCGAGCGTGCCGTCGGGCGGCGTTCGCCAGTTATTCGTCACATAATTCGTCCCAAGGAGTTCAGCCTTAAAGAGGTACTCCACCGATTTTTTGAGCTACCTCAACTAACTATATTTTCTGACTCCCCGGCATTTAGCCTTTCCGGTATGCTATTTAGCATCGCGAAATTCATAATAGGTATTGTGAAATCGGCCAAAGAAAATGGTGCAAAAACCAATATTCAAATATTCGCGCACTTTTCAGTGCCGTGACGTCAGTGGCAGGCAGGCTTGCCAGTCGAGCAAGTAGTCTAAAAATAAAATATGTTAATCATTTGTTCCGTTCTGGAGCGCGGATACGGGAGTGAGCTTCCAAAGCACTCATTTGACACCAAAAAACTGCTTCAAATCCATTGGGAACAACTTCTGTAGTCCAAAAAGTTAACCCCTGCCTTCCACTGACGTTACTTTGTTCTTGTTGCCAGTAGAGACTTTCAGTTTGAAAAACATGTAGAAAACCAAAACTGTAAATTCAATAACTTCGCGAAAAAAACAATATTTTGACCTAATAATTGGGATATATTTTAGCAATGTTTGTTGGTTAGTTTAGCAAAATTTCAAGCAAATCGGAGACAATGAAAAAAACGGTGGAGTTCCCACTAAGGGCCGCCCACACTAGCGAGAAAACGCGCGCGGCGCGCCGATCGCGTTGAAAAGGCGTTCCGCAAAATCCGTTGAGCGGGAAGATAAAGGGCGTGTCTCTGCACGCGCTCGTGGCGCTGACTGTGCTACGGTGACTTTTTGTTACTTCCCGCGATCGGCGTGCCACGCGCGTTTTCTCGCTAGTGTGGGCGGCCCTTTAAGCGTGGCTGTAAGCGAAGAGGGCGATAAAAAGAGAAAAGGACGAGCAAAAGCCACGAGGTGTACACTGTAAAAAATTTTCACCCCATTTTACGGGCAAAAGTTGCCGGTTCAATATTGCCGGTATGGTTTGCCGTAATCTAGAAACGGGACTGTCTGTAAAACCAAGGCATATAATTCCGTAAAATGACGAAACGTCCGTAGTTCACTTTACAGACAGTTATCCGTTTTTCATTTTACGGGTAAAAGTTGCCGGTTCAATATTGCCGGTATGGTTTGCCGTAATCTAGAAACGGGACCGTACGTAAAAACAAGGCATATAATTTCGTAGAATGACGGAACGTCTGTAGCCCACATTACGGACAGCTATCCGTAGGAAATGTGAAAGCTGTCCGCACTAAATACCGAAGGACTATACCTTTCCGAATTATATAAGGCCAAAGCTTTGAGCCATCCGTACCACCTGCACCTCCGATACATCAGGCGACTCACCTGGCAGAGCTGTAGATCTGCCAGGGGTGTCACCTGACTTATCAGAGGTGCAGGACTGGTGCGGATGACTCGTAGCTTTGGCCTTATATAATTCGGAAAGGTATAGTCCTTCGGTATTTAGTGCGGACAGCTTTCACATTTCCTACGGATAGCTGTCCGTAATGTGGGCTACAGAAATTTCGCCATTCTACAAAATTATATGCCTTGTTTTTACGGAGAGTCCAGTTCAAAAAGACGTAAATGTCAAGTGTTTCATTATTTAGTGCAAAAAGCTTCCATATTCAAGCAAGCCTAAGTCACATGAAGCTTTTGGGGTAGATTGGTACGGAGAGTTAATAGGTCCGTCATTGTAGATATGAACTTGAATAATCTTTCATCCTCAGCCAAAAAGTTCATGTTTTGCAAAAGAGAAAGAGCACACAACCGGTACTTCTCACTGCCAGGATTTTGTTTGTGTGAGCTCAGCTGTTCCTATAGATGACAGCTCAACAAACGAACCAATTAAGAAGTTTCGCCACAATACCTTTATTGGAAGAAGGCATGCTTGCTTTAACTTTGGAGAAAATTTACATTATAGTTGTCCTTGTGCTGGCCATTTAGATGCCCCTCCATGCTTGTGCTTGAAGTTGTCATTCAATTGAAGACCTCCTCAGTAGCTTCATGGTGCATGTAAGGGCAGCTTGAAATAAAGAGCAGAAGAGGATTTGCATTCAAACACAATCGCAACAAATTGTATATGACATGCATGGTTAAAGTAAGTGAGCAACGTGCTTACAAACTAGCCTAGCTCCTACTAAACATGACATATAAAATAAACCCCCCATAAATTGAACCAAAGTAAAAATTTGCATTGATTTGAATACCGAACATATCAAGTGCTTGCAAAACTAGCCAATTAAAATTGCACAACTATTCAGTGATGTTAAGCACATTGGATTGAGCCAGATCTCCCTTAGAATATACAGTAGGCTCGAGATAATTCAAACTCGGATATTTAATACTTCTGGTTAAGTCAAACAAATTTCAAAACTTTGGTTGACCCGCTACATTTTCAATGTATTTATAAGCCGCTTAACTCGAACGATGTTTTCGTGTAATTCATACTTTTTGTTCTCGCAGCACCATTGAGCGCACTTCTTTCGGAGCACCAGTGCACTGCGGAGAAGCAACACCCGTGGAGCTTGCTTCCGCTGGTGTTGCTTTTCCGCAGTGCACCGGTGCTTGGTAAGAAGTTTGTTTAACGGGGTTAAAGCAGAGCAGAACCGTGTATAAACTGTTTTACTAAAAGAGTGCGAGAGTTAAAAGGGGAAAGGGCTATCGGCACTTTCCCCCTTGATGGAGCGTTAAAGACAGTGAAAGCCCCAGATGAGAGGCTTTGCCAGTGTTCGGTGTAAGCATTGCCCGAACTTCGTTCGTGTTTTGTTCTCCGTTTTAAACTCCCAAACTTAATTAGAGCCACGGGCTTGGATGTCAACAGTCCCCCGGTCATCAAGACACCATTGCTCAGTTATACGGTGCACGAATAACGACAAAAAGCGTCGAATACTGTCCGAGAGCCTGTGTAGCTTGCACGAAATCCGGCAAGGCGAGTGCGACTGCAGTGTCTTTAAGCTCCATCGCTTTCCACATGACCCCGATTTCCGGCAGTAGTGGCTTGCGTCCCTAAATCGAAAAGACTTTTCCCCAACGCCATCCTCTCGACTGTGCTCGGAACATTTTGTGAATGGAGTGGGCATGACATTTAACGCTGTACCGTCGATGAAAACGGGGTGCGCTCGCAAGGTGTGTGCAAGTTTTCTCCTGATATTTGCTTTCAGCTTGTAACATTTTGGAACTGAATTTATTCTAATATAGATATTTCAAAGTGGTGACATTGACTCAATTTTATTATCTACAGCACTTAGTTGAAGGCTGATTTTCGTCGCCAGGTGTGGCTGGCGATTGTCAAAAAGTTAGTTCTATTGCTTTGCCTGAATCCCAATCTCCTGCGCAATACCAGAGAGCCATGAGCCCATGCTGACCGTCACAATGCGACTAGATTCTTCTTATTTTCAAAATTAGTACATAATGTAGCTGGAAAGAAACCTTCAATTTCTGTTGCTTAAAGTTGAAACATGCTCATGCATCACTGTTTATAAACATAGAAACATGCTCATGCATCGGTGTTTATAAACGTTTTATTTGAGGATCCCGTGCCAACGAGTGTGCCTTTTGTCGAGAACTGAAAACAGCAAAGTCGAGATGGGCCTTTTGCCGGAGCGAGTCGGTCAATGATTCAACGATTCGAAATTGATGCATGAGCATATTTCAACTTTCAGCAACAGAAATTGAAGGCTTCTTCCCGGCTACATTATGTACTCATTTTTAAAATAAGTATCTAGTCGCATTGTGACGGTCAACATAGGTTCATGGCTCTCTGGTATTGCTCAGGTGATCGTGATTCAGGAAGACCAATAGTACAAGCTTTTCGACAATTTTCAGCCACACCCGGCAGCAGAAATGAGCCTTCAACTCAGCGTTGTAGTTGATAAAATTGAGTCATTGTCAACACTTTGAAATATCAATATTAAGATAAATTCAGTTAGAAAATGTTACAACCTGAAACAGCCATTATCTCTAGAAAACTTGCACGCACCTTGCGAGCGTACCCCATGTTCATCGACGGTACAGCGTTAAGTTCGGTGTGCGCTCCATTCACAAAATGTTACGAGCACGGTCGAGAGGATAGCATTGGAGAAAAGTCTTTTCAGTTTACAGAAGCAAACCACTACCACCGGAGATTGGGGTCATGTAGAAACAGCCGCACTCACCTTGCCGGATTCCGTGCAAGATACATAGGTCCTCAGACTGTATTCAACGCTTTCTGTCGTTATTCGTGTACCCTAAAACTGAGCAATGGTGTCCCGATGACCGAGGGACTGTCGCCATCGATGCTTGTTGCTTGAATTAAGTTTGGGAGTTTAGAACAGAGAAGAAAGCGCAAACGAAGTTAGGGCAATGCAGATGCCTAACACCGGGACGCAAATAGAGGGCTTGACAAGATCTCTTGGCCAACCAGAAGCCGAAAAGAACCTCCTAGCCGTGGTTTGGGATTGGAGGGCAATGTTAAAGAGCACCTCATGCTTAAGAGAAAAAAAAAAGCCGCTCACCTGATGTGCATTTCTGGAAACAGGCTTTGACTAGCAATAAATTATTGCCTCAGGAATGAAGTGCTGCTTCAGTACTGGTTCCTGCACAAACAATTCAAGTGTAAGAACACAAGCCCCAAAATTTTCTTGCCATCCTCCTCCGTCTACTTTTTTGTGCATCTAATTAATTTCATCCCTTGGCAAATCCTAAAGATTTCGAAGTGCTTATCCTACGTCTTTCTCTTAGAGCCTAGTTCATGTTGCAGAAACTTGGCTGAGTGGATTAGCTGGAGCATTCATTGTTCATTGAGACACTTTTTCTTTCACCCCATCCTGTTCTTGAAAGCAGAAGATCCTCTCCCTTGACCACGGTCATTAACGACTTTTTACAGATCATACACAGGAGGTTGGCATTGCCAAGACAAACTCATGTCTTTACTTTGAGCATGGAATAAATGTATGTCTGATCTACGGAAAGTTCCTGTTATACCAAGGCTCGTACTATTCCGTTGTCAAAGGAGCAGGCGTTGTTCATAAAAACTTCGCTTCATTACATTGTTTCAGAGAAGAATTGTTCTTTTTTTTAATAGGGATCAATTAATCATATTAGGACAATTGTCAAATAATGGCAGATTCACGCGATGGATTGAATCGCAATTTTCATCCGTGGACCGTTTGTCACGTTACCATCATGTCGGCTATTCCTCCGATTTTGCACCTCGTCAGCAGACGCCCAGACTTAAGGGCAAAGTGCCCTTCCATGCCCAGATTTTTAGCGGGTGAGTAAAGGCCCGTTCACACTCTTGCGACCGAGTTAGACCGAGAGAGACCAGACCGGTTTTTAAGCCTCTTGCGACTTCTTAGGTCCAACTCCGCTGCATCGCATCCGGTCCTAAGAAGTCGCAAAAGGCTTAAAAACCGGTCTGGTCTCTCTCGGTCGAAGTCAGTCGCAAGAGTGTGAACGGGCCTTAACAGTAAAAGCGTTTACGGTAGAGCACCAACAGCAGAGCAATATTTTTGGTTTTCGAATGAGCCAAACAAAGATAGTGCACTGTACTTTGTCCATTCGCTGTTTCATTTTGTCGAACCATTCTTATTTTCCACTCGTGAAAGAAGCTGCAAGAACTTTGCCCAGCCGACAAGCCGCAGGTTCTGGCACTCCTCCGGGTTGGTGTCAAGAAGCTTCAGTGAAAACTTGCCTAGCAAGCTGCAAGCTTCCCTGCATGTCCACCCAGTTTTCAACCCAGCCAAGACCTTTCTTACGGCTGTAGTGTGCTGAAGAGTGGTGCACAAGCAAGCAGTGCGTGAAGGTATTTCCAAATGCCCCTCCGCAACACCAGGACTTCATCACTTAGACGTTGAAGCCTCCTGGAGCAGGACGATACTTGTGTCATATGGTTAGTAAAGCTAGTAGCGCTTCACGCTAAGCCTGTCATGATGCTTTGTCTTGCTCGGTATATAACAGCAGCACACGATACTTTTTCATAATAGCACAGTGATCGTAGTCGCAAACATCACTTCTGACCTTGGAAAACCGTGCCACAGTGCGATGTTGGCATTTTGCGGAAATGCAGGGCCGGGAATAGGTTCAGTTTGTCCTCGCTGTCATCTGCTCGTCTCCTCCGTATGGATGTGCTTGGAGGACTGATGTTCCGTGGACGTCTTGTCACTTGATCAATTTATCTGCGGATAAGTTCATGTGAATCGGCAATAAGTGGACAGCGGAGTCTGCGGTGACTTAAAGGGATACTTCAACGAAATTTGAAATATTCCCGTCGTGTTCAAAAATAGGTTGAATATGATCCACAATATCCGTAAATGACAATCGCACGTTTGTATTTTGAGCCTGGTGGCTGTATTTTTCGTTATAAACGGCCCACTCTGGCAAGCGCTCGGATAAGGTCCAGCGGAGACCACGTGACATCCAACGCAATCGTGACGTATGTCGTCTCAAGACGGGCAAAGCTACGGCGAGGCTGACGTCGAGAGGATGGCCTAGTCGTTCCAGCCACCGAAGCGGCTGCTTTTGTACAAATTTTGAGTGACGGGTTAATCTTCTATAATCTTGTAGGGGGACAATAGCGACTTCTGTGACACACAAAAGGCATTCTCGGGAAGAGGGGAGTTCCTCCTGCCCCTCTTCTCTCGTCGTGGCCGGAGACGAGACAACCTCCGTCACTAGCTGCCAAGGTTGCTAGACGGGCATTACAAGCGAGGCGTTAGCGACATCCACCAGGTGCTCTTTGCTAATCGTTTAATTCGTTTTAAAATTCCTTTTTGTGACTTTTTTAACAAGATACTGGTATGTTCGATTTGATGGTGCTTTTCTGAACACATATAGACCAAAAAATGAGCGCCGAAATTTCGTTGTAGTATCCCTTTAAAGGGGTTATAACACGAAAATTAAACGGATCTATTATTCTTGAAATGGATTGCTCATAGACTACGTAGTATATACACCAAGTTACGCAATTTTAGAGCTCTTGTAATTGCACTATTCAATTTACGAATTTGTATCATTTTCATCTGGCGACCAGGCAACACTGCCCAAGTTAGTCACAACATGGTGCCCATAAAGCATGTGACCATGAACGCTCTTTCATTCTAGGGGCCCCCATGATCGCCCAAGCTCTCCTCGCCGCGGTACGATCAAAACTGCTCGCGCAACTCGGTAACCCAAATGCTTTTCTCGCTCTCGCCGCCGGCCCGTTGACCTTCCACCCTGCATGCGCCTGCGAGATATTCCCGGGCGACAGTGACCACAACGAGTTCGTCCGTAACTCGCCGTCACTGGAGTTTGTCGCCAGCGGGTCGCAGTCAAAATGAACAGCTTTCAACATCTCTTGATAGCAATCGTACTCATCGCTGCTGCAATCAATGTCGAACACTCTGACAAGGTGAGCGATGTTGTAGACGTAATCATCACAAACCACATGCTCGAAACGTGGAAGGTAAATGAGAAAACTGAAGCTCGAGACGCCAAAATAGCCAAATCTGTCAGTGCGTGCAAGGAGACATCGCACTGGAGACTGGCTACAAAGCCAGCCTCCAGTTTTGCATGGATCCGCCCCTCCGAGGGATTCACATTTAAGTGGATTTATCCACGAAACTATTGCGCCATTCTCAAAACAAATCTAGCAGGGTTACAGGAACATACAATGTGTCCTAGCAGTATAGCTATCTTATATTGTATTTTTGGCGTGTCATTTCACGCCAAACATTTTTGTTGACGTTGCCTGCACGTCATAAAAGTGTGTCTCGCATCCAATTAGACATTGTCGAAGGAACAAGGAAACTGCATAATAATGTCGCACACTGTTTACCTTAACCGTTTCTTTTTTCTTCAGTTTTTGATCCTAAGTTGTTTTTTCTATATTTATTGCACGTACAGCCCAAGCTGCACATGTCTCCACAATCAGTCGCCATCCTTAAAAATGTGTACAATAAAAAAAATACATGCTGCCATCTCTGAGCAGCACCGCAAACTATGCTCGGACCAAGCCTGGGATGTCCAAAAAGAGCCAAGGGGCGAGGTATAGTGCGCGGATGAGTTACACCCATCCTAAACGGTTTAGAAACAACCCTAGGTGGACGAGCGAGGCTCGTCCAAAATGGGTTAAGGTGCACCAACACCTTCCACGTTGTTGAATCTTATGTAGTAGTATATGATCCTAAATTACCAGACTAGGTTACAGAAAGTAAAGAGTAAGAGGAGGCCGGGACGTCATACCTTTTCATGTTTTCATTTTTTCGCCACTCCTGTATTAAAAGGTTTTCATAGTAAAAGTGACGGTTGTATTTTATCTACCCTTTTGTTTCTCGCAATCTCCTGCCTACCAACTCAACCAGCAAAGTAATGCCCCCCCCCCCCCCCCCCAACACACATCCAACCCACAATAGATATTTTTGGATACAAGATGCCATGAATGTGCTGTGCATGTGAACCAAGCTGAAGGCAAATTTGCGGTCTGAGGGAATAAAGAGTTACAAAACTGACAAACATGGCAGTAGCATACTTTTCACTTTTGCACATGTACAAGAACCGCTAATTTCTATTAGAAAAGCGGAAAAGCCCAAGGCTATCAGGTTACTCACCGACAGCAACTACCAGGAAGAGAAAGGGGGGGGTCTTGATTGTGAGGGCAGCTGGTCTGTAATGCTTGTGCTTTCCTGAAAGTTGCAAGTAAGACTTTTAAAGAAAAATGACCTAAACTATTGTAACAAAATATTCTTTCATTTCATTTCTCATACCAAAAAGGTTGGCATGAGGAACTTTGCCCAACTGACATGACGCAGAATCTGGTACTCATCTGCGTCGAAAAGCTCCTGTAAAGACGCGTCTACCACGCCGCAATCACTTTGAATCTCCAATCGATCTTCACCCAGCAAGACCTTTCTTGTGGCTGTGGTGTACTGAAGGCACAAGTGCAAAGTGAGTGGAGGCATCTCCAAATGCCACTTAGCGGGCCCAGGACTTCACCGCCTCCACGCCAAAGTCTCCTCGAGCAGGACCATGCTTGTGTCTCTGCCATGGTTTGGTTTAGTAAGGCTAGTGGCAATTCGCACTAAGCCTATCATGGTATTATGTCTCACTCCGCACGTAACAGTGGCGCACAGTTCTTGTTCAAAGCAGCAAATGTCGATTTCGATCTTGGACAACAGTGCCACAGTGTGGTCACAAACATGTTCGGCTCGTCCTGGCTGTCATTTGCGTGTCTGCTCCTTCGTGTGGATGCGCTTGGGAGACGGACGAACTGTGGACATGATCAATCCGTCTGTGGATCAGTTCGTCGTGTGAATCAGCCATCAATGAAGAGTGCTGTTCATTTTGAACTTGATATAAATAGTCCTTTTGCAAAATCCCCCAAGCACGAAGATTTGTGCGAGACTGTCCCTCGCCTAGCCGCTCTGCCTTGAGATTGCATTGCCTTGTCGCTTCCCTCCTCTTAATCCTCTGTTTTTCGATTCCATTACCTGTCCTTATCTATTCCAATGTATATTTTATTGCTTCTAAGCATAGGCGTAGACTTCGGGGGGGCATCGAGGCTCGTGCCCCCCCTGGTGAGATACACGGGGGGGAGAGGGGGGCAGGGCCCTACCCTCGGGCCCTGCCCCCCTAAGATACAGCGGTGTGCTGTATCTTAGCTAAGTAAGCGGCAGTCGAAGGCATACGCCACAGTGCGAGGAAATGGAGCGAGCGTGGGTGGCCAAATCACAGCGCGCTCGGCTCTCGCATCACGATAGTTGATTCAGAGCTGTGCCTATCTCTATGACATGTGCGCGGCTGTTCATAAACGGCTCCTCTCGACTGTACGCGGGTCTAAAGCGCGAGACACATGGACGGCAGAATCGTCCGATCCGACGTCCGATCCGACAGTCCGAACGCCGCTCCGAATCGCCGCACGCAACAGTTTGAGACACACGCTTCCGACCTTGCATGCGACACGACAATCCGTTCGGCTCCGCCCAGGAGGTCGAAGCACTCCAGCGTAGGTTCGCGTTCATAGATCTCTGGTCCCAGATTGACGGTTTAGCTTGCACGAGCGAAGTTAGGAGCTCGTTCTGGCTGGCGCGTGCATTCACCGCCGGGGCCATCTATTTCGAATGGGTCCACGCGTCCGGCTTCCCGTCGCCCGTCCCGTGTTCTTATTCGTCCCGCCAGACCCAGTACGTCATCATGACGTTCGCGCTAGCTGTGCTGTCATTGGCTGGACGCATCCGACAATCCGTCCGCCGTGCGAAACTATCTGGCGCGTTGGACGCACGTCGGATCGCCGATCCGACGTCTGAAGCGACCAAATTTTTCGGATCAGACAGTCGTATTGCCGGATCGGATGGATTTTTCGCGCATGTGTCTCGCGCTTAATTGAACCAACACAAACAGCTAACAGTGCGATAGGAATCTGTAGCAATGGTAGTACTCATACCGGGAAACGACGCACGAAGCGGCGTGTTGTCCGTCGGCACTCCCATCGAAAAAGGCAAAATAAAGACACAAATACTATATATATACAAGAAATATTGTGCACAGAAGAGAATAGAAACCCTTAGAAGCGATAAAAAATACACTGGAATAGATAAAAATATGTAATGGAATCGAAAAACAGGATTAAGAGAACGCAAGCGACAAGGCAATGCAATCTCAAGGCAGAGCGGCCAGGTGAGGGCAATCTCTCCCACAATTCTTCGCGGGCGGGCCGGGGCGCTCGGAAAAATAGTGAATCGTCTATTAACTGAGCAGCACCTTTCTGTAGGATGGCTAACCCAACCTAAAACCCCTGGATATGTTTGTGTTAGTTTCTTAAGTGGTGTCAAAGTGCCAGTGCACGAGGCCCGTGCAGCACTTGGACGCAAATGGCAGTGTAGCCCTGAAATGAAAGGCATTTGGAAGTGAGTTGCATGTGTCTCTCGCGTTCATACAATTCAAGCTGAACCGTATGTACGCGATTTAGCGAGCGACGGCAATGAGCGACGGAGAGCTCTCATTGCTCGGTTTTTGGATCTCTAGAAAGCTTTGCTCATCGCCTCGGTCGCTTGCTCCCGTCGCTTTCATGTGGCTTGCCTCGTCGTGCAGCTGATCGAGCGATAGCAAAAAGGGTCGCCATCACTTTTCTTGTTGCTCGCTAAATTGCTTACATGCGTTTTATACTTTATAGTTGTTGGCACTTGCCAAAATGTGAAGCATACATTTTATTCAGGGCTTTGCCCTTGCTGACTCTCAGACTGCTGGGATAACTTTGGGTTCCAGTGAAATACGACCACGTGATTTCTCCCTTTGCTTATGAGCTGAGGAGGAAGTAGTTTAAAACACTTTTTTTTTTTCTGTTTCTTTTGACACTAGTCAATGCGCGCTTTTTTTTTTCTCTCCTAATTTTTACAGTGCAGTACTGCCAGAGGGTTAGTAAATAAGTGCACCATACACAGAATTTCTTTTTTATAAGAAGTCAGTGTCCCAGTCGAGAGAGAACTCGTTTATACTCTTCGCAAGCAACCTCATCAATACAGACCTTACTTCTAAAGGCGCACGTCACGCAATGTTTCGAGTAGTTTCCGAGGACGAAAATCGAACTTGAATCTAACCTCGCACAGTGGAAGCGAATACAAGCGCCATCACACTAACGGGTACCTTTAGCAGTCATGGGTTCTGCAAAACACACCGCCTAGCTGTCTGGTACCAAGCCGCCACCCGATTTGCAGAAATCAAGCTCCCAGATACACTCACCAAGTGTCTCGCTTGGCCCCCCTTGCCTCCGGTGGGACCTTTGCCTTTGGTTGCGTTCCCGCAATCTGAGTGCCCGTGCAGTGACAGGTCGGTTCCGTGGCTTCCTTGGCAAAAGCTCGAGGGTCATCCAATGCGGAAAGCACCTGTGCGACAAGGAACCGCACACGTTCGCTTTCACGCCGACTGCACACAAAAGGATCACGTTATAATTAAACGCTCCGAACAGAAAGGACTCAAAAAGTAAAACGAGTGAGCGAGCACTCACCAATTAGACTCATATCCACAGCTGGTTTTATGGGCACGCCGGCACCTAGGACACTTCCTTCTTCCAAGAACGTTCTTCGATGTTTGTTCCTAAAGTCTGAAAGCGCCGGAAAGTTGCGAAAGTTTTGAAACTCGCTTCGTTTTTGAAAGTTTTTGCGTTTTGTTACGATGGCGATGGCGATGCGGCGATGCTCGTTGGTTCCGAGTTCCGACCAAGTTTATTTGACGCAACGTGAATTTGCTTGTTTTATTCGACTTAAATTAAAACTTTAAGATATAAAAAAATTGTTTTAAGATTTATAAAATTATTTGTAATAAAGCATGTCGAAGCGCAATGTGTACTAAACTGGAGCTTGGCTTCGTCAGCTTCGTTTCAATTTGACATGGCGGCGACCGCTATTGTGCCGTGTACCGTGCTCGACCTATTTGCTGTGCATTGGTTGTCCTGTTATCCACCTCTTGCGATCCTCATCAGCCCCAAGCATGCTGTCTAAGTATTGTGTCCTCGCCGGAAAGAATATCCAGTCTTCTTGGAAGCGTTGCTCGAATGTCGTCGGCACCCACGAACCGACTCGGCAAGCCTCACGTCGTTGCTTGGTTCCTCCGCGTTTCCGGCGATGGATCCCCCAGCCCTGGCCTCAGCCCTACAGGACGTAGCCGGTGAAAAACAATCTACGACAACACGGTGTCTTTGGAATGCGATTGCTACGATCAGTGGCTCTTAAAACCTCAGTAGCCCCCCTTCAATAGTGAACTCTGCGATGTGAACGCCCTTACCTTCAGTGTCCGGAGACTGCTGCAAACCTCCGACGAGAGCGGACGTCTTCTCCGGGCTCCGCAAAGCCCAGAGAACTGTACGCGACTGTACGTGATCCTGGTGTAAACATCGCCGCGCTCCGTCGGCCCGCCGCAGCACGTCCGCCGAGAGATCGGTTCGCTCGAGTCTCGTTCTGCGAGCGGCACGCCCGTTTCTGCTTCGAATATGGCTACAGCCGACATCGCCGCTTCGCAGCTCACCAATATCTCTGCGTCCATCCTGAGACAGGACATGAAAATCTCTCTAGAGCGAGACGACCAAGGTGGGAAATGGATCACCCCTGGAAAGCCCCGCAAATCTCGTCTTCCGACCGACTTTGACCCCGAACTTCACGTAGTTATAGTGCATCTCCCAGTCCGTCCTGTTGGCGCAGCTGCGCTGCCTCTTGACAGTTTGCCGGCGTTCTTGCAAGCCGCACAGCTCCTTGCTCATACATGTACCGACGTGTCGCTCCACCTCCGGCAAAATAGCTGTCCTCCGCACCCATCACGAAGCGATCGTCAACTGGCTACTTCGCATCACCAATATCACCTTACAAAACATTTCCCCTCCCGTCCACTCCTACCTACCCCCGACGAGATCATCAATGATCTGGGGTCTTATCAAGGTGCCATCCTTCAAGCAAGGCGAGTAGGCACAACAGGTTCAGCCATCATCACCTTCATCGGAACCCATGTCCCTTACACAGTGTACTACCGCCGCCTTGAATTTCGCTGCCGTCCCCACAAACCTCGAGCCCATCATTGCAACAGCTGTGTCAAGTACGGACACCGCACTCTGGCCTGCCCGGGCAACCAGCGACGCTGCCCCCCCGTGTTCCACCACCCTGGCCCGCCCAGACGAACCCCATCCCTGTACTCCCTGGTTTGCGTTGCCTCAACTCGCAGTGTGGTTCTCAAGCAGGGCACTTGGTCCCGAATAAGCTGCTGCACCTTCACTCACTCCATGAGACGCATCCCTGAACAGTTCTAGCGGCATGTAAAGCGTGGATGCAGGATTCGGTTTATGGCAGTCACCTTGACAATTGCTACAGTGGAGCACACTGCTTACAGAAAGGATCGTGCTAAGAACTGTAGGGGTGTGCTGGTCGTGGTACCTTTTCTACTACCCTTTTGGCGGCGCCATGACCTGGAGCTGGAACCTCTCACAAGCATGGCAAGGGGCTGCTATACTGTGCATGCTACCTGGCTTCCGTGAAAGCTGAGTCCTATGACCTGCCCAGCGAGCCACTGGTGCTCATTAACACGATTTAATTAAATGTGTGCATACTAGACGTCTTCAAGTTGAGTCGCTCGGAGTGCAGTGTATACCATGGAACCATTTCCAGTGGCCCCAAATACTCGACAGTTCGACGGTACAGTGTGCTCAGTCCACTTGTTCTCAACATGTTTATTAATCGTGATCCCTGCAATCAACTCCACTGCTGTTACGGACGACCCGATACTGGTGCCGCTTATCAGGTGGCCCAAGAAACCACCAGGGTTTGCAGAACAACATCGACAAGGTCTACTATAAACAGCCAGCTATGCTTCTTCGCACAGCCTGACGACAGTTTTGTTCAAAGCGTGCGGAACACTGGGTTTTGTACTTAGCGTGTCCAGTAGACCAGGCCATAACAGACTTACGTGCCTTTCACCAGTGGCGTACCAACTTGGTTTTGAGTGGGGGGAGGGCAAACTAAACCCCCTTACCCTCCCCTCCTCCCCCCCCCGGGACCGAGGAGCGGTGCCCTTGGTATCCCTTGGGCGCTGCCAGCCAGTGTTTGCCCTGCCCAGTGGTGGCTGTTTTAGGGGGGGGGGGGGAAGCAAAACACATGACTTGCCCCCCCCCCCCCCCCCACTCTAAGAACTGGGGGACAAGCGCCCCCCTTGACCACCCGGTTGGTACGCCCATGCCTTTCACAGCCCTGGTCCTGCCACACCTAAAGTATTGCAGCTCCATATGAGACTCCTGTGAGGTTGATCTTGTAAGATCAATTGAAAGTGTTCATCGAAGGGCGACTATACACTATTCTTCGGCAGCCAAGCTCACTCCGGATCACTCACTGCTTTGACATTGGCTAGAATTCTGGCCCTTCAGTGGACGACCAGAGTTGATCTCAAGTGTGGCCCTCCAGCGGGTTGTCTTATTATGCCTCCTAAACAGCGTTGTGGAACTGCAAGTTCATGAGACAGCACTGAAGGGAGTTGTTTGCAAGAATTGGGCTGGTGCCTTTCAACCGTTTCGTACTGTAGAGCAACAGCCTTCCTTCTCGGTGTGGTCTTCACTGTTCTGGCAATCCCTTTATTTGCACTCACGCAGAACCCCCCTAACAATCATCACAAGCTCGAAAACATCTGTAGACAGGAAACTCGCTACCTTCACTCCCACTGAGGTAGAGCAGTGCCTAGGTGCTTTAACGTGAATTGCAGACTTTTACTTGATTTCTATTTTGTGTTTCCCCCCACTTTTATTTGTTCCTTTTGCAGGGTACTCGGGTTTCTTGGTATAGTCTTTGGCCTCTTTACTATAACGAATTGCTCTTAGCAGGATTAAACGATAACAGCACTTCTAACGCTTTTATCCTCTACTATGGTACTCTTTGGCACGCAACTGTACTATTTTATTCAACCTAACGAAAAACGGGTTTTATGTCCGTTAAGTAAGGAACGGACACACTGTCCGTCAGAATTACGACAAATTGTTTGTAAAATTACGGAAATTTTTTACAGTGTATGCACGCGCTGCCCGCACGTGTTTCGAAAACCTTCCAAATCCTTTCGCCAGAACTCCCACAGAAAATGCATCGGAGCAAGTGAGTTATTTTCACTTGTTTTCCGCGTGTAATATAGCACTGCACAAACGAAAAAATAATTGTTTGCAAGCTTGAAAAAAAAAAAAAAATGAAACGGAAGTGCTCCCGACCGCAGCTAGTCCCAGTTAACGTGCGAATGTTGAAGGTGTTGATCGCTTTCGAAAGCAACGACTTTGTGCGTACTGGTAGAAAGACTGCACGCCTCGCTGTGGATCGATGAAGGTTAGATGGAGTATACATACATCCAGTCACCTCTTGCTTGCAATCAAGATACCTAACGACAGCACTGGCACTGTCGATAGGTGTCTTGTGTAACAATGCGTATACAATAATACAACCATTTGTCCAAATGTTTTCCTGCAAATTGCTTATCAAGCAAACACTTGTACACAGGAATTGTGGTTCGTTCTTTGGTGCGAGGGCCGGGTTTGGTCTCATGGCAATATTCTTGGTACTGTGGACCTTTTCGCTTACCCGACTGCGACCGGCTATGGCTGTTCAGCTCGAGGTAAAAAATATATATATTTTTTACCATAATCAGTTTTTTCTTAAAGCTAATGAATGGACGAGATATAAAGTGAACACTGGAAAAGCCTTTTTTTTCTCAAGACTCTACGACTGTAAAAACATCTGAAAACTATTTTTGTGCTTGTAATATTGTACTTAAAGTAGGAGATGCCAGATGATTGAAAAGTTCTTTAATGTTCAATTTAACGACGCAATGTAGTCAACTCTACTCAGTGAAAAGCTCTGATCAGTAAATGACGAATATAATTGCCCAGCAATATCTAAACATTGAGGACGTTAATATGCCAAACTATTCAGTGTTAAGTTAATTCTTATGCCTTGCGCCGCGTGTTTCATACAAGTGCGGCTAAAGAAACGATTTTCTTCTATCCATCAAATGACCAAATAAGTGCAGTTCCGTTGACCGCACACAGAGCTAACCGCCTTTAAGCAAAGATGCTTCTTTACTTTTTTTTTTTCGATACTGCTCAGGCGTGGCGCAAACCGCGCGTCATTTTGAGTTCAGTTTACTTTTTTTGTTTCATGTTTGCGTTTACTTCTGTGAACACCCACAAAATAAGAAATACGGTGACGCGACAAACTGAATGCAACGATGCCTTAAAATACATAACGCAAACAATGCTACGAGCCATCAAACCAATCCAGTGCTTTCACCCTGCCGCGTGGCATCGTGTTTTCAGGTGCAGTTGTTCCCAACGGGAAGGCCACGTGACACACTTTTATGGACGGACTGGCCAAGATGGCTCGTAGCGTCGGCTGCAGTACAACGCAAAGTAAACCGGAGTATATGAAGGCTTTTGCTTGGTGTTTTGTATTATCAACTGCGTTGTGGCTGTCGTCATCTAGCCTCTGTAGCCGGGTAGTCACACTTTTCTTTGACCAGCGGGCGCGCTCACATTTGTATGCCTCCTCGAGTGCCTTATCGGGGATATTTACTGCACGCCATATTTGAGGGCGATTTTTAGGGCGCATGCCCAGAACAAGCTTACATTAATAGCCTGCTAAGTCCGGCAATCTTGATGGTGAGGAAAGCAGGTTGCAAAAGAACTGTGGAAGCGCGCCGTCAGCACGCGCTCAGCAACCACGCACACTGATATGGTCGCCAATGGATACTTCCTATGGAAACACGGGAACGTGTTGTGAGAATGCCGATTGGCGGCATGACGCAGAGGCATATAGCAACAGCAGTCGGGTTTATACAGGCTACCGTCAATAGGATTGTGAACGCATTCCAAGGGAGAAGCGTATCGGCGATGCGCTTGTACATTGCAAGCCCCCTGCGCTCCGTTGCTACAGAGCAGGGGCTGTGTGCGATCAACGATATAGCCTACTAGACGACGCTCCCACCAGAAAGGGCTTTGTGCACACGCACTTAATCTTTCCCGCTTCGCCGCACGCCTCCGAGGCACGGCGCTGGCCGTCCCGGAGGTCGACGCTCGCTTGATATTATTAAAAAATTGGGCCACTGTACTCGTAAACTGGCGAAGGTCTTTATTGGTGGTGGTGCATTGAAATCCCAACAAAACTAGCCCTCACTCTGCATAACATAATCAAGGTATTTGCTTAAATTTTGTAAACATATATATACTTTGTTTTTGTCGGGCCGTAGCCTAAACATTTTATCGATGAGAGAAGAAAACGACGATGTGTAGAGCATAAAATGCACGTGCGGCGTCGAACCTTGCTGGTGGTCATTCTAATATGCCGAGAAAAAAGCATTCAACTCTATGATATGTATGCTAGAGGAGGTACGCGCTCAGTGGCAAGGCCACGACAGTAGCAGCGAATATTAAGTCAGTGCGAGCCAGTCCTGACATATGCTTCACAATATTCGGACGCGCTGGGTTCATGCATAACCGGGTTTAGGCCAAGTCGGGTTCAGGCAGAATAGGGATCATGCTAAATTTGGCTCATTCCAAGTCGCGTTAATGACGAGTCGAGTTCACGCCAAGCCGTACTCAGGCCGTTTCAGGTTCAGGCCGTTTTGGTCTCAGGCCGAGTCGGGTTCAGGCTGCTTCGAGTATTGAGGGAATACTATACTCCTTTCACCCTTACGCTGAGACTTGCGGTGGTAGCTACGTGCCCGCCAGACCAATCGCCGTCTCCCTCTCGTCACGTGCGGTTCTCTGCGTGAGGGTTTGGGTGACAGACTGATGACGTGGCGAAAGACGAACGTACGGCTGGTTCAGCGAGGATGTAGCTTCCACCGCAGTCTCAGCTTAGGGGTGAACGGGTATAATGGCTTCAAATCTCGACCGATGCTGTCGTCGGTGTGAGAACTTTTAGATTGCTTTCATTCTCTTCATCGCTGACGTATCATTGAATGCTTGAACTCTGTTTTTCAGGCAACTACTCCAGGGGAGCCACATAACGCAGGCGTTCGAGGGACAGCTCTCATGAGTTCCGAAGGATTGCAGGATTCGATCACGGGTCAATGCGATATAGGAATAATGGATGAAAACGACATTACATTCAAGATCAAAAAAAATATCCCAAGGATTCTAAACGCCAGAGTCGTTGCAACAATCACAACTCCGTCGGGCACATCTTACGACGTGAAGCTCCGTGACCTTGGCGTAGGTGTGTACGTTATTATAAGTTGGTGTATCACAATGACCACGCATCTCTTGAGCGCCTTTAGCATTACGAACAGTGAATATCGAATGCCAAAATTACCACACGGGACGAAAATAACTCGCACAACGCGCTTGTGGGCATACCATCAGCACATTCGCTTATAGACCGACACGCGGAGCGGCTCTGTTTACCAACACAGCCGGGAGGCCGCGCATGCGCGTTAGCTATGTGGGCAAAAGGAGCCCGGCTCTCCGTGTTTTCGCCATTGCGCTCTATGGCGAGCGCTCGCAGTGGACGTTGTAGGGACGCTTGTATCTTTATTTGTGCGTCGTATTTCCTCATAACGTATGTCGTATGCTATGCCCGACTATTTGAGCTCGTTGCCCGAGCCTGAACGGTAGCGGTATCGAAACAAACTGTGCGTGAACGGCGTTGCCTATGAGGATCCGTACGCCGTAAACAAGGCTGGACTTCCGACGTCAAGTTGCTGCCACGGAAGTCGACGGCTCAGGTCGTCGTTTATTTAGTTTTTTCGCCAAGCCAGTTCACGGCCGACACGGTGCAGGCGTCCAAGTGTCTCGAGGTCTACGATTACATCGAGTCGGTTTCCACACTGCCGGCGGGATCAGCAGACTGTGGGTCTGCGGATGTGTGTGTATTCATTAATAGATTAAATACACAGAGCGTCTTCAAGTAAAGGTATGATATTTTTCATACCCTCATGATTACAAGGCATTACAACCAGTAAATCTTTGTCCGTTCTGCAGTCTTGGCGGTAACAAATTACAAGTAACGGCGTTACCAGGAACGGGTTACTTTTTTCAGTAACGTAGTAACCTACTCGTTACGTTTTCGACACAGTAACGGGTAACGTACTTATGTTACTATTTCAAGTAACGTAGTTACATTAGTCATTACTACTTCCCAAGTCTTAAAGAAATTAAACTTCAATTGTTTCCGTGTTTTAGGCGTCAAGCCATGTTTTTCTTTGCGGTTTTTCTCGTAAGTATTTAGGTGAAACCGTAAAAAGAGATAAAGTAATTATGTTCAGTTTCTGCATGAACTTAATGTTTCTTGATATATGACCTGTATCGTCAAAACCGTAAAATGTGTTAAATCATTATTTTTAAAAAATAACACGCAAGTAACGTGCCTTATTTTTTATCGGTAGCGGCAACGCGTTCCTTTTATTTTTAGATAACGTAGCTCAGTAACGCCTACCTTTTATTTGCAAGTAACGTGTAACGTATTTCGTTACTTTTTTTTTTGGTAACGCCTACAACACTGCCGTTCTGTCGCCGATCCCCTTCTGCTCGTAGCGAGCCTCCGACGAGCACTTGGCCGGTGCGTTGTGCGCGAACACCGTGGGAACAAAATCCGGGTGGTCTCGATTAGACAACGGTTTCCCTGCACATAAGCAAGCCTCGGGACGGAGATTGAAATGGAAGCCGCACTTGCCTCCAAGAAAGTATTTGCCGCACAAACGGTCGTTCGCGCGAGGCGACCATTCTTTTCGATCCACGGATATTATCCACCTTCTATGCCTTTCAGAGTCTGCCGGGAACTTGTGGAGACTCACTCCGCTGCTTTTCTTGTACATTTCGCTGCAATTAACGGCAACAGAGCTTCGCGGCATGCTGAAATACTATGACGCCCATGCGAAGCGTGCGCGCTTTTGCCCACACCCCCCGGTTTCGGCGCGATCGCAGCGCCGCCGTAGCTCCGTGACGTCAAGCCCGCGTGTCGGTGTATAGGCGCCAACCGAGTCGTTCAAGTCGACAGTGAACTGCAGACGCTTCGAAATAAAGTGTTATCATAATTTAAGGTTACACAAGAAGGAAAATGTCCACACACACAGCGTGTCCCCGTAATAAAATGTACGTTGCTTTTCGCCGCAGAAATAAACTACGTATCGCCTAGCGCTCATTCCGGTGAGTCAGATAGCCTTCCCCGGGCTGAGCGCTCCAGACCCGATTTGAAGTTTCTAAACTACATTCGCTTCACTCATGTCGAAACTAACCGTAATCTATTCGAAAAGTTGGAAATAATTTTTTAAACCTTTCACTGGGAAGATGGAGCCCGTTCCCGTTAGCTAA
The DNA here is from genome assembly GCF_016920785.2 of Ixodes scapularis. Taxonomy (NCBI): domain Eukaryota; kingdom Metazoa; phylum Arthropoda; class Arachnida; order Ixodida; family Ixodidae; genus Ixodes; species Ixodes scapularis. The sequence continues at coordinate 92,333,145 of NW_024609880.1, forward strand.
GGCCATTCATCTATTTATCTGCATGCATTCTTGGGCTTTGTGAGTCGCCATTTTCCTTCTTTTTTTTTTAAGATCCCTTGCAACAAATTTTAATCTCTGTAATTTTGTGACCTTTGCAACTTTTATAACATTTGGAATGCCTTCGGCACTCACGGAATAGAATTGAATGATATTGTTAGGATGGAACCTTTACTGTCCGTCCTTAATCCCAGAACCTAACTGCACGTTCCCCCCGGTCCGTCCTCGTCGTCTTTCCCATTCCGTGTTCGTCCTCTCGCGGCATGTGCGCGGCACGTGCGCCTGGCATAGTCCTTCGCCAGACACTCCTCACAGGTCTCCCCCTCTTGAGACGTGAACCAGACGGGAGTATATCTTTAACTGGCTCGTGGTACGGTGTAAAGCCTGGTTCAGACAGTTGCGTTTGACTGCGTTTGACTGCGTTGCGGCAGCGAGAAACCAGGACATCCCTGCTGCTTATATCGCGTGCCAAGATGATTCCTTGGATTGGATTCCACGCTCCATACGAAGCACAGATGTGCCGGTGACTAGCTTTTCGCACTCGACGCAACGCAGTCAAACGCACTCAAACGCAAGTGTCTGAACCGGCCTTTAGCTGGTCCGCGTTAACCACGTGTCGGTTTCGCCCAGTAACTGGGTCCTTAAGCACAAAGTTGTTAGCACCCAGGCACTGGACCACACGGAAGGGCCCCATGCGGCGTGGAGCAAGCTTCGCAGTAATGCCTTTGGCCGCATCGCTCACTGTGTGGGCATCAAGGAGGACAAGGTCACCTTGACGTAATGTTGCAGGCTTCCAGTGCCGGTCGTAATAAGTTTTCTGGGCCTGCCTTGCTTTCTCTTGGTGATCGCGAGTGAAATCGAGTGCGTCCCGCAGGCGCCGAGTGACTCCGCCGCAATTCTCGGCAGAGGGCCGCCAGACGGGTGTACTGCAGCCGCGCTCACCTCGGGTTCGTTGGCTGGGGGCACTGCAGCAGTCAGTAGCAGTTGGCGCACTTGAACACGGATCCGTCGGTTTGCCTCAAAAGGCGGGCTATTAGTTCATCTGGCACCTCCAGGTTGTCCATCTTCGATCCCGGACGAGCCCCCACTTGTTAGGATGGAACCTTTACTGTCCGTCCTTAATCCCAGAACCTAACTGCACGTTCCCCCCTGTCCGTCCTCGTCGTCTTTCCCATTCCGTGTTCGTCCTCTCGCGGCACGTGCGCGGCACGTGCGCCTGGCATAGTCCTTCGCCAGACACTCCTCACACTATTTAACCTTCAAGGCAACGAAGAATTTAGGAGACGCCTTCTTGGCATAGTGAGGGGTGCCATAGCAGGCGTACTTATTGCGCGGTAGTACATGGCGGTCTGGCGAGATCGGATGCGTGCTTGGACTCTGTCGCCATGCTTTTCATTGGGAAAAACGTGAACAACAAAATATAGAAATAAGGCATTAATGCAGATGGCTGACTTTCTCCGGGTAATATTTTGACTTATATGAAAAACATGTTTTAGTTCGCAACTGGGTCTAAGGTTTTGACTTGCACAAACACATGTTTTAGTTTGCAACTGGGTCTAAGCCTCTTAAGGCAACACGGGGCTAGGACCCAACGTACCAAATTCTCAACCTCATGAATGCACTGTAAACGTTAATAAATTACGCTAAATTATGCAAACGAGTGAATAAGAAATGTATTTTTTATTCCTTTTTTCGACGTTCTGAACACTGCATTACGACGCTATATAGCCGACTATCTATGAACATAAAAACGTTTCCTGGTAGGGTTTTATTGTGCATCTTGAACTCGAACCCAAATTGGGCTCGCCCATGCTGCTTTTTTTTTAAATTTTGCAGCTGGAAATAAAACACTGATCATATGCTCTTTGCTTACGCAGGAGCCGATTCGCAAGCAGACGACGGCATTTACTCGGCTAGTCTGGTGCCGGAGGGCCGAGGTCGTTACAGCGTTCAGGCTACTGCTTATGGAACGCCGAATTCGACAAAGCAATGTACGCTCGTTAGCTATGGTTTTTATTGATAACTGGTTAGTAGGACGTATGTAATACAAACGGCTCAGTGTAGGGAGGGGTATTTAACTTTACAGCGCACCCAAAGGAAAAAACACAAACGGACACAGTCGCTCAACGCTGACTCACACTCTTGGTTTGTATTTGTTATCTTCAGTCGTCTTCTACTTAAAACGAACAACCCTTTTTTTATGCAATAAAAAAAGAGATGTCCATCCAAAGACAAAAAAAAATGTAAAATTTCCTCACAAACTCATGAAAATATTAAAATTTAAAAATAAAAAAATTAAGGTTGAAAAAAAAATTAACTTTTGCAATTTCCCTGTTGCTGCCTGAGAGTCCCTTTGGCCAAATAGTCTAGTTCCCTTTTTTAAAGAGTTAGAGTAGGGTGCTGACATACCTGTCATTCCGTCTTTCAATGCTTGATGCTTCTATAATTTCCCTGGTGAGTTGGTTGGTACTCTTGCCTAGAACAGTGCACTTCATTAAAAGCGCCTAAAACCCGCAGTCCTTACAGTGAATTCCTAAATGTCCAGAGTCGGCGTTGACGATGTCGTTGCCATGCTCTCGATTGCGGTCAATTCGATACCGTCCAGTCTGTCCTATGTACTCTTGCCTGCAGGAGTATGGGAAGGAAGTAAAGAAATTTCGTCCTGTGGTTTTTGGAGCAGCTTACTGCATTACTTGAAGGCTAGGTTACCTTTATATACACATGCCATGGAGCTTCTTCGGGGCTGAGAAGACTGCATTTACGTTATTCATATTTGCCCCCCCCCCCCCCCCCCCCTTAAGGCTATGAGAGAACTTGGGCATGTATGGCACTACCACCGGTCTTCTTGTCTTCTTCCTCGGTTTTCTTCTTTTTTATCTTGCCTCCACCTTTTTTTATCTCTTTGAGGGGCCTTCCAACCACCGACGTCAATAACGAATTGGTGCATTCACTTTAACCTTGCGATTTGCCTGTTAAGGCTTTTCCTGAATTAAGTGTTTGCATGACACTGTGATTTGAGTATGTAGACACATTCCCACTACGCCCCTCTTCATGAGTTGGAAGTGTGCTAAGTTGAATGGGAGGAGTGGTTTTTTCCCTCTAGGCTCATAAGAGCAGCCTACATGCTTTCAAGTCTAAGATCCAGGAATCTTGATAATTCTTACACCAAGAGTTCGTACGTGATTTTCAACGGTGCCATACAATCCTTGAAACAGGCAGTAACCTCGGTCACTAAGAGACGTCCCAACTGTGGAATCGCAGTTAAAATCGCACCATCTGAATCAAGCTTAAAGGGATACGGAATCGAAACTTGAAATATAGAGAAAACATCAAGAAATGAGTTCAATATGATCAGCTAAGCCTGTAATGAATAATCGCACGGTCGTATTTTGAGCAGATGGCTATATTTTATGCTCTAAATGCCGCGATTTTGGCGAGCGCTTCAAAATCAGCCATGGAGGAGCGCGATGCATCTCGGGAGATCCGGCAGACGTCTTGACGTCATCATGCCTCGGACGACCAAGCGTACCGTAGTGACGAGTTTTGCCACTTGGAGGCGTCAACGCGTTACAATCTCGCTTTGTCGAAGTACCCAAGGGCTGTAGATATCGCGGGGCCAGCACGCGCACCAAACCTGAGAACAACCGAAGCACGCGTTTGCACGTCGCGCGAGAGCTGAAACCAAGGTGGCTCACTTCGTTTTGGCTCTTTCCACCAAGACGCCTCGGTATTGCGTTCAGGCCTAGGCAATCTATACCAGTGAGCGGACATACCGCTGCGGCGCTGCTTTCAGAGGCATGTTGTCGTCACGACATTCCATTGAAGCTTCATAACCAACTACCAGGTGGTTTTTGATTATCGTTTAATTCACTTTAAAATATGTTTTCTTGCGTTTTCTAGCGCAATATTTATGTTTCTGTGGTTGTGCTGCTACCTGCGTCGTGTTGAAACAAAGAAATGAGCTCCAGAATTTGGTTTCCGTACCCCTTTAACATGTAGGGCGTGTTTCGTGAATCTCTGTTCACTACGTTTCCAGTCCCATCACAGTGTAATTTTATATCTTCAAACAAATTTGGATATTTAATGAGGGCCTTCCGCTGCACAATTAACGTCTTGGAGGAGGCCAGTTGGTTTAGAATAATATTCGAAAAAGTTTAACAGATCTAGCACTTCTTCGTTCTGTGGGCGCTCACTTGGAGAATTGATGATTAAACGTTTCGTCGACATTTTCAGCAGCAGTGTTAAGGTGGGCTTTGTTAATTTTTTTATGAACCGGAAGCTTTCTGGGACGGTAAAGACTGCAGCACTGCCTGGTGGCGTTTCCCATAAAAAGGTTCTATAATACTTCTCAACTTTCTTACCTGGTGGTCATATGCTGCCCTGCCGTGACAGACTGCAGGGTATCAGCTGTGCTTACGAGGTTTCAAGCCGCTCCTTCCAGTTGATGAACTGCCGTGTGTACATGCTATCTATTTATTTTGGCTTAAACGGAAGCGATTTTATAGGTGCCATGCTGTCGTAAGTATGACAATATGGCCTTGGGTCCTTGTTCGAAGAAGGTCTTCGGCTCTCTCGTGTCGGTCTTTGCTGGGGAACGTCTTCTCCATTTCTTGCTTGCAGGCCTCCCACGATGTCAAAGAAGCCTCGTGCTTTTTGAGCCAGTGCCTCACAGTTCCTTCCACTGAGAAGAAGATGTTCAGCAAGAACTGTTATGCTGACCATACGCTATGGCGGGCCACGCGTTCATAGCAGCGGCGGTCGGGGTCTGCGACGAATGATTGTCGTATTTGGGTTGTCCATCGTCGGCCTCGTTGGATGCTGGGTTTGCGGTTGCAAAAGTCCGAATTGCAGGGGTAGGCCTTGGGTGCGGCGGCTTCCTCGGGTCTCAGTAGCCACTGCGGATGGTCCTCTTGAGCCGGGGATTGGGCTCGCGCTGCGAGGCCTTGGAGGGGTACGTCTCGTGGGCTGCAATATACAGAGTCTCCACCAAAAATGTCACGAATGACAGATGGTGTGGCGATGAATGAACAGAAACTAAACGTTCACTTTCGTGAGCTTATGCCGAAAACAAAAAGGCAAAGAGGTAGCGTGACTGGCGTCCCACAAAAACTTTTATTCTTTCTTGTGACTTTGTTGGCACATTGTTTTACTCATCAAGATCATGTCGCCGGAATTTTACTATCACTTTTGAAGTACCCAATACTGATTACGAAAGGTATGAGGGCTACATGGCTACAAATATTTGAAAGAAACTTTGTCATTTTATGCTTTTTGTGTTTTCTTTTTCTCTCTACGTGATGTAATCGCCAGACTATACACATTAATCTTCACGGCGCACCGACCTATGAACAGTCAAGATAAATATTTACGTTTTAATTTTTACATGTTGCTGATTACAATGTTTGCGTGTCTTTGTCTAGCTATAACCTTCCGGTTTATATATGGAATATAAGTGCGCTCCTTGGTTCCGGTGTGCTAGCACCCAGACCGAAGAACGAATTAATGGTTTTCACTGGACATCTAATAAAATTGAGTGTTTTTTTAATTTTTTCTCCGAGTTTCCTGCGCTATTATTATTATTAGTAGTAGTGGTAGTAGTAGTAGTACTAGTAGTAGTAGTGCGATACGATTATGATTATGACTAGGATTGTGATTACGATTATGATTATAAATAATATTTAAATTTTTCAAGTTGACGTTTTCACCTCACAATTACACAGACATGTACTGGCCAATTGATGGGAAGCGGTGGGAAGAAGGCCAATCTGTCTCGAAGGCGCCCATTGCCCTGATTCAATACGACGAGCCTGTATTGGACACCGACGACTCAGACGTAATTAAGCTTTATTTTCTTTTCTTAACGTTCATTTTGCCTTTCGTTGCTCTCTTCTTTGCTGGGTTGGGTTGCTCCCAAGCAGCACCAGAAAGTGAATTTCGATCGGCCGACGGTTGGCCAGTGTCTGGACAGCTTGGCCACTTTAAGTGCTTGGCCACCGGAGACATAAACAAGGCCGGCAAGGGTCCGGCCACAAACTAGCTGTTTTTAGCTTGTCCGCCGGAGATATAAACACTGCCGGCAAGCGCCTGGCCAGAAGTGCTCATTTTCAGCTTGGACGCCGGAGACATAAACACGGCCGGCAAGTGTTCGGCCAGCAGTGGTGATTTTCAGCTTGGCCGCCGGGGACATAAACACGGTCGGCAAGTGTTTGGCCAGCAGGGGTGATTTTGAGCTTGGCCGCCGGGGACATAGACAGGCCCGGCAAGTGTTTGGCCCCAAGTGCTGATTTTCAGCTTGGCCGCCGGAGACATAAACACAGCCGGCAAGTGTTTGGCCACCTGTGCTGATTTCCACCTTGGCCGCCGGAAACATAAACACGGCCGGCGAGTGTTTGGCCAGAAGTGCTGATTCTCAGCTTGGCCGCCGTGGACATAAACATGGCCGACAAGTGCTCTGCCAAAAGTGCTGATTTTCAGTTTCGCCGCAGGGACACCCATAATCTAAACTTTCATCGCGTTGACGAAACTTTGTTATAACGACGGGCAGCGAGAGAAGCATCACGAGCGAGTGGTTGGCAGAATATTAGTGCGTGCATCGCGCGAACACTGTTAGCGCAAGCAAACGATCACCGTTTTATTCAGTTTTTTTTTCGTTAGACTTGAAAGGCTATTGTCTTAACTAGCACTGTCGTGTGATATGTTCATTTGGAACATTATACTAGAAGTGGGAAAATATTGTGCCCGTCGTTGTTCTATGAAAATAAAATACGAAAGCAGCGCCGACGTCATCTTCGCGTTAACTATACCGCTCTGTCGCCGCGCGGCACTCTTAGTGCGAATACCACATCCGCGATTTTTCGGTTACCGCTCCACATATTTACTTCCCAACTGCACTCGAAGAAAAAAAAGTTGTAGTCGGGTGCATCGGGCGCAGATGCTCCCCTTTCCTGGAAGACGCACCCTCCGTTACCCAGCCAGTGTACCTGTATACCGACCATAAGCCCTCTTCTCTACCTTAAAAACCTATAGGTGTATCAATGCACTCAGCTTAGTAAACCGCCACGCTAGCCATGCACCCCGATCAGCTTGTGCTTGAATCGGATAAGATTGGATATTTCAGACTTTGTGTTTTGGAAGAGCCTAAAGAAGACGTCTCTCATATATTGATTAAACTTAAGCTAGTCTCAGTAATGTTTCATATAGGTGCTAGGATACTGATTTCCTGAGCCAAGGAAAGCTAAAAGCTTCGGTTAAAACCGCAACGGAAATGTTCAAAATCGAGCCACACGTAAAAGAAAAAGAAAATGAACATCTCGACCTAGATGTGCAGAACGCTGGTTTTGTTGTTAACAACGTGATTGTTGGCGGGTGGTGGGCAACGCCGTGACGCTATTGACGCTATCGTGGTGATTGACGCCAGTGATGCTCGGCCGTACTACACAGTAAAAGTTTTTACAGCTTTAAGGGTGTAAAATGGGTGTTGTAGCAACTTACACCCTCGGCTACACCTTTTTAACAACCTAAAACTAGGAATACAACCTCATAATTTTACCGAAAAAGGTGCTGTTTCGTGTTACACCCTACATTTAGTGAAGAATGTGAGAAGGGTGTAGAAGAGGGTGCTAAAAACATAATGTGAAATGGTTTTGGAAAGCTTGTATATGGCTCTGTACATAATGTACAGGTAAGATTTCTGCTTGAAAAGCAACAGTTGTTAGCAGTCTAGTTTCTTATAATGTCAGTTGTAATTCATGCAAATAGCTGATAATTAAGTGCCTCTTTTGCATACAATTTTTATGTTTAACAAAATTTTATATATGAGTTCATATTTAATTTTCTTACAAATCACTCCATGCTCAGAAATTGGAAAGTAGGGTGAAATGCTCTATACTAGCATTTTTTACAAATATTGATTGATGGAAGTGTACAGTAAGAAAATCAGTTAGTCTCGAGTTTATATCTGGCAACATGAAATCAAAATATTGTGAAAATGTTTGACAAATATTCATGACATGCTGCTAGAACCTGTCTCATGACCATGTCAACCCGAGTAAAATATTCATTTGAGAATATGGTGACATGCACAAAAACTCACACACATAAAGAGGCAAATCCCATAATAAACCAGGCCGAGACATCCCATAAAAAATGGCCCATGGTCGTCTATGGGAAATTCAATGGGAGGCTATCACCCCCTGTAGCTTCGCATGGTCGGCCTTAAAAATTTATAGATACAGCTACAGCCAGCTATAGAAAAGTTTAGGGCCCTCTGTCTAAAGTCTCGGGGCTATGTTTCAATAACAACAACAACAACAACAACAATAATAATAATAATAATCAATAAGTTAGTGTTTTAACAGTGTCCAGGGACATCCAATTGTTCTTGCGGGCGCAGTGCATTAGAACGAACAAACAGACGCTTGCGCGCTCGCAGTCGCACACATACACGCGCGCTCGCAGTCGCACACATACACGCGCGCACGCACGTACACACGCATGCACACGCGCAAACCCATGCCCGCGCGCAGACGCACACGCACGCACAACCGGAAAGGCACACGCGCATGCACGTGGACGCATCCACACGCGTGCGCACAAACACTCGCACGCACCTGCACACACGCACACGCAAACAATTACGACGAAGGAAACGTTGCTTGAGTTAGTTTCGGTTTCGGTTTACACAAAAAAAAAACCTAAAGTTTAAATAAAACCTGAGATTTACTCACTTTTTGTAATGTTTTACATTATTATTTTAGTGAAATTCTTATTGTTAATAATATAATTTATTTTGCTTAGTATAGTTCTAAAAAAATAGCAATAAATAAAAAGGAAAAGAGACTCTTGAAGACTGCGCAAGACCATCGCTATCGCAATCAGCTTCCGTTGGGCTCGTTTAAATGGTCGTTGAAATTCCAGAAGCTTCGGAAATCTCCTTTTTTTTACGTTTTAGCCGTTTTAGTGGATATTTTAAATATCTTCCTTACGAATACCGTGTTCAAGAATAACAATCGATGACTGAGAGCTGGGAGACGCTGCGTCTTGGCAACGCCCGTAAGTTCAGAACCGCTCATGCACGACTCGTGCAAACGCCGGTTAGCAACTTTCTTTTGTTTCTGCGAAGTGGGCTGCTGTTTCAAACTTTGTCGTGTACCGTGTGCTTGCTAAGCTATGCTTGATTCTAACTATGCTTCTGCCCTGTGTTATTTCGTTATTTGAAAAGGGCGTATCTTCTTCAAAACCTGTGGCTCGCTCCGCAGTGTGAGAAAGATTCCCGCGCGGCGGAACCGTGGGCGTGTTCTGGGCGCCGTCGTGCGGCGCTCGTCCGACGACGCTTGTGCGGAGCGTTCAAGTGCCGTCTGACGGCAGTTCAAGCATTCAGTCGCCGTCCCAAAGTGTTAATCACAGGTCACGCTAGTTCTGACGTCTTGTCCTAACAGCCGCTCGCCACCAATTTGTTTCATAAAGCGGGAGCGAGAAAAACGTTACAAGAGCGAGCATGCAGCATGATTTTTTGCATATGCTAATGCCTGTGCGTTGAGACGCGCGGTCTCTTCGTCATATTTCCGAGTGTAAAAGCGCTAAATACAACGGACAAACAACGCCCTGTGTTGTTTGTTTCTTTTACTTGTCCGTTGTTTTTAGAGGTTTCACCCTCGGAAATTAGGTCTCTTCGCGTTTACCGAACCGGCACACTTTTTAAGTTTACGATTGTGTGATGCAAAAAATAAAAGGAGTTTAGATGTCACGTTTTTTAGTAGTGGCGAAAGCCCTTACAAAAATCAGAGCAGCTAGAAAAAGCAAAAACATGAAAAAAGGCGGAAAAAATTAACTAATGTCAAACCTGAATATTTGATGGCGTTCAAAGACTACCACCGCACCAACTCGCCCGGTTATTCTTTCTGTCAAAGAATAATAGCCAATAGTAATAAGCAAATAAATGCCAACTATTAATTGGTTACAAACTCGTAATTGGTGCAGTGCAGCCCTACCCTACTCTACTCTTTTGGTGATATCAGGTAATGTGTAAATGTATAGGGCAGTTCATAGCAACCATTTATGCCCGACCCATTATATTGAGATTTGTCTTTATATAAAAGTTATATGAAAAAAGGTGCTCTTCCTAAATTAAGCCGCACCACTGAATGTACAATAGCGTGTAACGTTTATGTATGTTCTCAGCAAAAGAAAAGAATGCATTAGAAAAAGGCCAATCATTTTGTTTCCTCTCTGTTGGAGCTTCTTTCACGTACACGCAAAATGTGGGTGTCTACGTCTAAAAGAGTGGAATTGACATTTCCTGCAGGGCTGGAAGGCCTGACTCAGTTTGGCTAGCAGCTTGAAACCTATGGGAACCTGGGGAACTGAACCATAAGAGTGAGAGTGACACCCGCCTTGCACTTCCTGAACGATGGCACCATGAGGAAGGGGGAGCTGCCCTAAAGTGAATGCAATAGCACATGGGTCGTTCCAGCGAACCCCTATACAGATGATACCAAGCAGAAAATTATTAATAAATGTGTTATTAAAAACATGGAATGTGAATGGCACGGACAAGAAGGAGAAGATTAACACAGCGCTGTGTTGTGTTCATATCCTCTGTTCCAATATTCTTCATGATTTCTTTTCAATAATTGGCTACTAACTAGTCTAATCATCAGCACTAGTCAATAAAAGTATGCTGCTATTTATTAGTATGCATTAACACGGTGCTTGAATCCTACAGTCATCCTACAGTTGAATCCTACAGTCATTTATTAATAAACAAAAACGAGGGTGCAAGCTAGCCAAACAGGCAAACAAATAATTTATTAAAGACGGGTTCTCTGAAGGATGACACAAACGCAGAGAAGTATCAAACACGGATGAGTATTAATGGGCAAAAAATGAATAGGCGACCCAAAAAAGAAAACGTAGGGGAAGACATGAAGTCAGTCTTTACAATTTCTCTTCTGCTTGTCACCACTTTACAAAGGGAATTCCTTCCTGTGCCTTACAGCGTTTTACTGTTCACAACCCCTGACATACCCAAGGACAGTAAACATAAAAAAGCAACCTACTAACATTTGGGTAAATGTGATTGAACAAACAACAAGGAATGCCTTGAGCTTTCAACCTAGGAAATAAAAAAATATGCACAACATCAAGTTTTGAAAAGACGGACGCATCACACCTGTTTCTAACAAAAATATAGGCCAAGAAACGTCTTCCACTCAATGGCAAAACACAGGGAAGGCACTAATAGATTTCTAGGTTTCATCATTGTTAGTGATTCTTTCAGTATACCCTTGTGGTCACTCTCTTTAGTCAAAATTATTTCATCATCATCATTCATTAAATCATCATCACAGTTGAGTTCTTTAAAGGGGTACGGAAACAAAAATTGAAATATTCAAATTTCGTTCGGAAATGAATCGAGTATGAGAAATAATAACCGTAAATGATAATCGCACGTTTGTATTTTGAACGACTGGTTATATTTTTCGTTCCAAATGGTGCACTCGAGCAAGCGCTCGAAGAGAAGTGAACGGAGAGCGCGATGCGTCATGGGATATCCGGCGCAAACAAAACCAGAAACCGGCGATCTCGTACAAAACGAAACCGGCGATCTCGTACACCGACTGGCGTCGGTGTACGAGATCGCCGCCAAGATCCCGGAGGATAGCCGTCAAGACTTCGTCGGTGCTGGGACAAGGGCTGTGTGCTTCCACGGGGGGAGCAGGAGAGCCAAAAACGCCTCTACGCCAGTCATCAAAGAACTTCAGGCCGGTGAGCTGAGTTTACTTCAGGCTGACAAAACGGGTCAGTTCGTCATCCTGAACAAACAACAAATGCAAGAGAAATCCGACGAGGCCCTAAAGAAGAACTTTACCGGCCTCAAAACGCGGCCATCCGGATCCCTCAGGTCCAGGGTGAAGGCAATGTGCGATTCATCTAACCTCCCTTCTTTAAAAAGTGCCGTTCTTTTCCAGCGAAGCAATACCACTCTATTTTCTTTTCCGCTAAAACCCACAAACCAGGCGTGCCGTTCCGCAGCATTGTATCCGAGATGGGGTGTTGGCAGAGGCCTTTGGCGAAGTTTCTGCAGAAACATCTCGGCACGTTAGAGCTCCCCCAACCTTTCAGACTAAGGAATTCTGAAGATCTCCTTCCCGTGCTGGACGAGTTACACGCCGGCACTGAAGCTGTAAGAGCGTTCTCGCTCGATGTTGTAGATCTCTACTATAGCCTAAGCGTGAAGACCCTCCTGGGCTTCATTTCTGACGCCATCCACGAGACAGGTGTCATAGACTTTCAAAATTCATGTGGCGTCTCGCTGTCCTCATTTCTCGAATTGACACAACTGTATCTCCAATCAACGCTTGTTGAATATGAGGGTAAAGTGTACATACAAAAGGCCGGCGTTTGTATCGGGTCTTGCTTGGCTCCCGTCCTCAGCGAAATTTACCTGTTTTATGTTGACGCCAAAGTTCAGGCGGACCTTCAACGAGATTTTCCCGATGCGAAGGTTTTTCGTTATGTTGACGATTATCTCATCCTACACTCCACCATCTCCGACTCTGCAGCCATAGAGACCGTGTTCCAGAAGAACTCACATGGGCTTACGTTCACCAAAGAGGCCCCCTCCCCTGAGGGCTTACAGTTCCTCGATCTCAGGTTGGTCCCAACTAGCAAAGGTATCTGCTGGGCTCACCAGCAGAGGTCCTCTAAGCCCGTTCTTCCTTTCAACAGCTCACACTCAAGGAATGTAAACAATGGGATCGTTCGAAATCTAGTTGCTTCGGCAAAGGTTAAATCCTGTCAGCACCTTTCCGCCCCCAGCCTATCCAAGCAGATTAGTCGCCTCATAAAGGCAGGATACCCGAGAGACCTGATTGAAACAACAATCAAAAGACTTGTCGCGGGGCAGAAGTCCAAACCCCTCCCTCCTAAGTCACGCTTCGCGTGCATCCCCTACATACACAACACCTCACATCGCCTGAAATCTATTGCGCTCGGCTTCAACACCAACGTTGTATTTTCCTGCAAGTTCAAATTAGCTTCTATTTGTAGAAAGGTCAACAACCCCGGTCCAGCGCCCCCGTGCCAGAAAAAGCACCAGACCAATTATGTAACCTGCTGCAAAGAGTGCGTGTATTCGATTCCCATGTCCTGCGGTGCTAAATACATCGGACAGACGGGCCGATGCCTAAACGATCGGGTGAGGGAACATGCAAACGAGATTAAGAAAGCCGCCTCCGACACTTCGGAGATTTGTTACCACCCGATTGCCAAACACACCTCTGAGTGCAGCGAACCCTGTTCGGCCGACCTTCCCTCGACCACCAGGATTGGAGGTCACGCCTCAAGATACGGACGAGAGATCATGGAGGCCTTCGCCATGCACTACAGTCACAGCAACTTCGGATCCCCGTCCATAGGCTTATCCAGGAGGGAGATAAACTTCCTGGGGCCAGAGCTGACGTCCCTCGTTTCAGCGGCTCCGAGCGATTAGATGTCTACCCCACGGGATCGTCCCTCATTTCCCTGGCTCTACACTCTCTCCCATCGCTTTCCCACTTTCCAGTGTACCGTCTTTCACCCTCCCCTCCTTCACCTATATATGCAAACTTCGGGTCAATAAATGTTGTTGCTAGTTGGAAGTCTTCGTTGTCCGTCCCCCTTTCTATGTATCTTCCTCATGTCTAATTACCGTTACCAACACGCTCGTTTTGTACTTAATTACAGAAAGAAAAGATTCCCCGCGTTCGTGGAGTAGCAAGGCAGGCGTGGTTATCAGCTTCGCCCTTGGTGGCGCTGGCAGCGTTGTGGTGGTGTCAATAGCGTCAGCGCGTTACAACCGAGCCGTTCGAAGTACCCGTGGCGTGACGAGCGTGTGGCTGGCCCACGTGGGCTGGCCCAAGGAGCACGTAGCTTCCACAACACTGTCAGCTTAGGGCTGAACGGAGTGGGGAAAGCAACTTTTGTTCGAGTTTTGAGCGACGGGCTAATCTTCTAGGGGGAGAATGACTGTTTCCGGTTGCACGAACGAGGGTCCGAGAATGCGGGGAGTCCTTCCTTTCCGTCTTCTTGGACCGTTTGGTACAATGCGCGATTTGTGTGTTGAGCCAGATGCGCGTAGGAGACAAGTGATAAGCGAAGCGTGGGTTGCCTGCAATCCTCTGAGACAAACAAAACATGTCACTTGATCTCCAAACAGGAAAGCTTTACATGCTTCGTTTGTGGCAGACCATGATGTTCACAATGGTTCAGCCATGCAGCGCGATGCTTGGGGCCATTGCTTGCTCACTTAGAGTTCGAGAAAGGGGGGTGCCGTAGCACTTCCCAATTGCCCACGGGGTTATGATGTGGCTTGCAAGGAGCTCTTTTGTATTACTTCATGAAGTGAGTTGTGTTTAGTGTGACTCAATATTTCTTTATCACATGCCTTGTATGTGGTGATGTGGCAATCCCTCTAAGTGAAAAAAGTGTAAGTGTGTTCAGTAAACATGATAAGCTGTAAATCACGTAATAATAATATAAGAATATGCAATACCATATATGATTTTTGTACAATTTACAAGTTCTGATATGTGTATTGGACACATTCCAATGAAATGTTCACTGGGGTCTATACTTCATTTCACCCTTCGTCCGAGCGCGGCGGACGCTACCAGCCAATCCAGCGTCGAGAGAGCGTCATGTGACCTTGTACTCCACATAACCAAAACGTCGCATGACACCCTCCCGGCGCCAGATTGGCTGGGGTGGCCAAGCATCCACTGGGCCACCCCAGCAGGTGCTCATTTCATGCCAAGCACCCTTTACCAAGGGTGTTAGCAAGCACCCTTCATGAAGGGTGCTTGCCTGAACGCCATAAGGGTGTTAGCCCAGGGACAAACTGATTTACACCCTTAAGTGTGTAAAAACGTTTACTGTGTACTCAAGGCTTCTCTTTCCCATTAGTGCCAGTAAGCTTGTGTAAAGTGAAAAGTATTGTAACCGAACAGTAGAGAGTTTTAGTAGATCGCTCCCATGACTCCGATAACGATACCCGATACTCCGCTACCGCCTCCCTTGCGCATCCATAGTACCGTTATCGGGGCTATCGGAGGTATCGGAACGATCTACTAAAACTCTCTATTGTTGCACTGTCCCTTCACCTAAAGTTCCTTCTTTTTATTTATTTTTTTACTGCTGCACTACCGGGGGATCTTAATGGTGGGACAACATACCATCCCTGAACCCACGACGACTGGAATGGTGGTCGCAACCAGCGTCGTAAGACTTAGTACTCAAAAAGTCCAATAAATATTGAGCAGCCTTGCAGCAGCTTCGCGTGTCATTACTATGTAAAAGTTTCTGGGGTTGAGTTCTCAAACTTGACCTCCCGAACCTCTTCACAGTCTTCTGAGCAACACCCAAATTTTCTGGCGGTATGTGATAAATTATGTATTAAGCGTATAACTACAGCCACTTTCGGCCAGTGACTGGCCGGAAGTCAATGGCTAGTGGCTGGCCAAACGTGAATGGCCAGTGGCTGGCCGAAAGTGACTGGCCTTAGGTGAATGGCAAGTCACTGGCCTAAAGTGAATGGCCAGTCACTGGCCAAATATGAATGGCCAGTCATGGCCAAAGGTGAATGGCCAGTCTCTGGCCTAAAGTGAATGGCCAGCCACTGGACAAAGGTGAATGGCCAGTCACTGGCCTAAAGTGAATGGCCAGTCACTGGTCTAAAGTGAATGGCCAGCGACTGGCATAAAGTGAATGGCAAGTCACCAGACGAGGACGAAAACACTGCTATTGCCGAGCACTTTGGCCAAGCTTGGGCCATCAGAAATCTGGTTGGCCATAGTACACTTGCCAGCGATGGCCCATTCACAACGTGCTGCTTCGGCTGTCACTTGACCGTTCGTCCGTTCCGAACGTTCCGAACATTGTGGCGGAAGCTGGCTAACGCTGTCACTATGGCGGGAGGTGAGCCCCATATTCGCTCTCTGTTAAACAAGAACACTGTCTGGATGTGGAGCCCCAGTCAAGCGGAGGCTTTCGCCCGCCTCAAGTCACTGCTTTGTTCTGAAACAGGCATCGCGAAGTACCACCCGCGTTACCCCACCGTAACGTCTGCGAATGCCAGTTCTTATGGTTTGGGAGCCGTGATGCCTCAAGATCAGACTTCGGAGGCTCGGCGTGCTGTCACCTTTGCTTTCAGATCCCTCACTACCACGGAGTGCCGCTACAGCCAGACGGAGAAGACGTCTATTGCTGTGACGTGGGCCGGATTATGGGTCGACCAGGATGCTTGTGGTCTGAAATTCGAGGTCGAGACAGATCACCGCCCTCGTGTCGCCCTCCTTGAGGGAAAGGACCTGGACCTTCCATCTCGGGTGCAACGCATGCAAATCAAGATGATGCGTTATCAGTACATCGTGAAGTATGTACCGAGAAACCTCTTGACGACTGCGGACACTCTCTCCCGAGTACCTTGCGACGCGCCAGCTTCGCAAGAAGTAGGAAATCCGAAACTCTTCATTGGCGAAGTCTTCAAAGACCTGCCGCCAGAAGTGGCGAGTCGGCTGGAAGACGTCCGTTAGCACCAAATGGAAGACGGAGAGTGTTCCTGGGTAGTAACCCACCGTAAAAGAGGTTGCCCCGGCAAAAACAAGGTGCCAGCTCACATTGCTCCGTATGGGAAGGAGAGAGAACGATTGAGCGTCTACAAAGGCGTACTACTCCTGGATTGCCGGATCGTCATTCCGTCCGCTCTCCGGCAGAGCATTCTGGCCTTACTGCATGAAGGGCATTAGGGGTCCGCCGCTGTCAAGAACACACCAGACAAAACGTTTGGTGACCCAACTACAATCTACACATCGAACGTCTTGTAGCCGAGTGCCAAGTGCGCTGAGACTCGTGTGTTATACTCTAAGCGGATGACACAGACTCTAACTCCAGAAAGTCCATGGCAGCACCTCGGGCTAGACCTTTCCAGCTAAAAGGACGTGACTCGGATCTACGTTTGCGGAAGTGGTCATCTCGGCTTTCAAGGTTTGCATGGCTCGCAACGGGATCCCGGAAGTCGTGCGGTCAGATAACAGACGCGCAGTTCGCATCTCACGAGTTCCCAAACTTTGCTCAGGCGTACGGATTTCGCCATCAGACAGCAGCCCGCGGTACCCCCAGAGTAACGATTAAGTAAAGCGCATGGTGCGTACCGTAAATTACTTGTTTACAAAAGGTTCTGATCCGTACCTTGCTCTCCTATCATACCGAGACACACCTGGTGTCAATGGCGTTTTTCCTGCACAGTTGTTAATGGAGAGAAAGCTCCAAACTCGACTTTTTGGTTTACCCGATCGACTTGAGCCAGCATTGCCAAGCCATCAAACTTCAAGGCGAGATAGGCCGGAAACAAGTCTCAGGAGGCAAAGAACTACAATCGCCGGCATACTTCGAGTCCTCTGACTTCCTTGAAGTTGGAGGAAGACGTGTGGGTTAAAGGGAAGCTACGGAGCTTCTTGGAAAAAATGAGTTAGAAGTGAATTCTAGCGTATTTTTACCCCGTGAACCCGAATACCCAAACCATTTGCTGCGTAAGTATTGTTAAACGTGAGAAAAACGCGAAAGACAGTCGCTGTCCGTGACGTACATCGACGGATCTTTGGCTGCCCAAGGCTAGGGGGGCGGGGCTTCAGCCCTATTTTGAAATTGCTCTTGTGGCTCTCCGGCGCTTCGCATTGAAATATAATTTTGATATCTGTTATCCTGAAGGTCAAATGAACGCAATTCAAGCGTTTTTTCTCAAATGTAGAAGTGCCCCATCTTCCCTTTAAGGACGTCAATTACCGAGACCGTATCGTCAGCCCCACTCTCCGACCACGGTCATACTGGGTGGAAGCGCCCAGGGGAACTCTGCAGCGAAACCGCCGGCATCTTGTCCCCTTCTCAAACGGCCAGTCAGCAGAGGAATCGCCAGCCGGTTCACAGCAGTGTACGCCTGGCGAGGGTCAACCAGGATCATCGCCACAGCCTCAGCAAGAAAGACTTCGGCTGAGACGCACACGTTGCGGTCGTGTGATTCGACCGCCAAGGTGATTGGACTTAAGGATCCAAATTGGGGAGATGTAGTGGGCGTTACTAAGGGGATGGTGCTTTTCTTATTCCTCGCCAGAGGACACGATCATTTATAGATCAGTTATATAAGGAGCGGCGGGTGGAAACAAAAGGGCTTTTTGTTTTTCGTTGTGGTCACGAGCTTGGCTGCTGTCACTTGGCCGTCGTCCGTTCCGAGCGTTCCGAACGGACATGATTCTGTAAAACATTCCAATTTATCACCTTTCACAGCATTACTAGTATTGATTAGAGTTTTCTAGCTTCCAGCGATAAACAGCAATTGCTT
Organism: Ixodes scapularis; assembly: GCF_016920785.2. Lineage (NCBI taxonomy): Eukaryota > Metazoa > Arthropoda > Arachnida > Ixodida > Ixodidae > Ixodes > Ixodes scapularis. The sequence continues at coordinate 92,351,536 of NW_024609880.1, forward strand.
GTTCAGAAGAAGAGTGCCACTCTAGGTTCCTCGCATTGCCCTGGTAGTCTTAGGGAACGTGTGAACTGACTCTATGTAGTGTACTACATAAGTAATAAATTTTTGTCAATAACTTGAAAACGAGATAGGAAGTAATAAATATGAAGGCGTTGATTTCTTTTAATACAACTTCACTAATTTTGCTTCCAGATCAGCCTTAATGTGTAAAACGTTCCTCGTTTTCTCTTTTTCTTTCTTCACATGGTACAAGCAGCTAAAAGACTTTGTAATTCAAGAACTCTGCGGCTCCAAGCAATTTCTGCAGAAATTCAACAAGGTTGACTATCCGCCCCATGTGATTCGTGACTTCAAGATTCTGAATATTAAGCCCGTGGGGAACACGTTCCACGTGCGGTGTTCCTGGACGTCCCTTGGAGCTTACCTGGACGTGGACACCGGTGAGAGACGTTTGAAAAGAAATGGCGCAATGTTCGTTTCTCTGAATTTCCTTTGTTATGATTAGAATATTTCACCAGCTTGTTTACGCCGTCGTATTTTATTCATCGTCCTTACGTAAGGTGAGTTGCGTCGCACTTTCGTTGCGATACGTTCTCCGCGGGCTGTTTCTTTTCTGCAATGCCCTGTTTCTCGGGGCATTGCAGACATGATGTTGATGTTGCTCCTAATTTGTGTTATTCTTTTACGCCTAGTCAAGATTTTCTCACTAGGCTAAAAGTAAAACAAATATTACAACTAGCTCGGTGATCCCGTATTGTGAAATATCGTCAGTTGGCCTCCATTACAAGTTGCTGAAGCATTGGGTGCAGATACGCTTGACGATCAATCGAACCAAATTGTCATCCTTATGAATTCTTCGCAACCTTAACGGAAGCTAGTGAATGCTCACGAGATGCGAGGCAACCGTGACTACCTGTATTTTTAGTCCGTGCAGTGCCGGAGGATGCTGACTTTATCGGAACGAAGAGATTTTTTTTTTCCTTTTGCTGTCTTTAACGACTGCAGGCTCAGCTTAAGCAATCAGCATGCACTTTACTAGGCTAGTACTTCGCTTAATTTGTTGCAATGTACGCGGCAAGAGTCAATCAGTTTGAAGCACACCATGGATTTATTTATTTATTCCCATACCCTTAAACACCCTATGAAGGGCCATATATGAGGTTGTAACTGGGAGTTTAACAATGATGCGGAGTGACCAACATCGACGATGTCTTTATATGTTGTTTTTTTTTTAAGCTTAACTTTTTTGTTTAAAAACGAACCTGAAAAGTACACTTATCAGGTTTATGCAGACGTTTTACGACAAGGGTGACATTGGAAAGGGGGCTAATCGTAACGATCAGTAGGCTACTTAATTAATACTTGTTAGTTAACTTTTTGTTTAGTAATAATGGAGATATAATTCCAAATACAAATTTGCTGAGCGTCCTGGAGAACCACTTAATCAACTCGTTTTAGAAAGATATAATGCAGGGGAAGCATTTTGCTGCTTTCCGTTAAACCGATCAACTTGGACGTGTTTATAGGTTTCTGTTCATTATGGAAGCGCATCTCTGCGGCCGCGGTTCTACTGCCCAGTGGCCGAGACGCGCAACGCACGCGTGTAATTCCCTCCATTCTACAACGGAGGCGAGGCGGTGGCTTCGGGCCGGGAAGCCACTGGTATGTATATGAGAAACCCTATATCGTAAATTTCTTGATAATGTCTCGAATGACAACTGATGAGGCGACGCATGACTGAAGAAAACTAAACGTTTAATGGAGCGATCTTGCGCCCAAAACAAAATGGGAAGAGACTAGCGCCGCAGGCGTCAACGGCGGCGCAAGAGCAAGATCGAGCGCTGGGCGAGACTGACTTGTACAGCGCGGTGCAGCTTTTTTTCAGCCTTCCCTGCAGAATATTC